>NC_044561.1:130527230-133129353 GCF_007565055.1 Rhinopithecus roxellana | reverse complement strand
ACGAACGAAGAAAGAAGACGGAAGAAGAAGACGAAGAAGAGACGAAAAGGAAGAAGGAACGAAGAAGATGCGAAGCCGCGCGACGAAGACGCGACGAAGACGTACTCTAAAGACGACGGAATACTATAATGATGCTATCGTAGTTTATTATACGCGTCGTCTTAGGTAGCCTCCTCCCTCATTACTACTCCTCCTTCAATCCTCCCTCCTCCTCCTCCCTTCCTCCCCTCCTTCTCTTCCTTCTCTTCTCCTTCTCCTTTCTTCTTCTTCTTCTTCTTCTTTTTTTTTTTTTTTTTTTTTTAGACAGAGTCTCGCTCTGTTGTCCAAGCTGGAGTGCAATTGTGTGATCTTGGCTCACCTCAACCATCGTCTTCCGGGTTCAAGCAATCCTCCTGCCTCAGCCTCCCGAGTAGTTGGGATTATGGGCACCTGCCACCATCCCTGCTAATTTTTTGTATTTTTAGGAGAGACGGTGTTTCGCTCTGTTAGCCAGACTGGTCTCAAACTTCTGATCTCAGGTGATCCATCCACCTCAACCTCCCAAAGGGCTAGGATTACAGGTGTGAGCCACCACACCTGAACTTTTTCTTCATTTTTTAAGACAGAGCTTTTTTTTTTTTTAAATAGCATTATTGTGATATTCGCAAACTACGTAATTCACTCATTTGAAGTTTATAATTCAATGGCTTTTAGTCTGTTTCAGAAATGTGTGCGACCGTTGCCACAGTCAGTATTGTTTTGTTTTTTTCTTTTTGACAATCCTTCTCTGTTGCCTGGGCTGGAGGACAGTGGTGCGATCCCAGCTCACTGTAGCCTCAACCTCGCAGAGTCGAGAGATCCTCTTACTTTGGCTTCCTAAGTGGCAGGGACCACAGGTGTGGTAACCACACCCGGCTATTTTTTGTCTTCTCTGTCACCCAGAGAATCATGCAGTGGCATGGTAGCCCACTGCAGCCTCTGCTTTTTGGGCTCAGTTGCTCCTCCCGCTTCCACCTCCCGTGTAGCTTGGACTACAGGAGCACACCACCATGCCTGGCTAATTTTTGTATTTTTAGTAGAGACAGGGTTTTGCCATATCGCCCAGGCTGGTCTTTAACTCCTGAGCTCAAGGAATCTATACACCTAGGTCTCCCAAAGTGCTGGAATTACAAGTGTGAGCCACTGTGCCTGGCCACCACAGTCAGTTTTGAAACATATTTATCACCCTAAAAAGAAACGCCATACTTAACCCTGCCACCCCCTTCCTACAGCCACGAATCTACTCTCTGTCTCTCGAGATTCCTATTCTGGATGTTTCATACAAATATAGGTGGAGTGTCCCTAATCTGGAAATCTGCAGTGTTTTAAAATTCAAGACTTTTTGAGGGCCAGCATGACTCTCAGAGGAAATGCTTATTGGAACATTTTGGAGTTTTAGATGAGGCTGCTCAACAGCGTGTCGTGCAAACATTCCCAAATCCACAACCGTCAGAAATGTCGAACGCTTCTGGTCCCAGTCGTTTTGGATAAGGGATACTCACCCTGTAGAATCTGTCAACCTAAATAGCACACATAGGGAGTCTCTCTCCAAAAGGGCGTTTATTTGGAAATAGGGCATTGCGATGCGATATACGGGCCAGAGTAAACTGTGTGCATATTCAGGAAGGGGCTTTAAAGGGAAAACGAGGATGACATCACTGGTTTGGGGTGGTGGTTCTCGGCTGCAAGGATCAGCGGGGTGATGCCAGTCAGGGTTGGACAGCAGTTGCTGAGCAGATGTCTTGGTGGAAGAGTGTTTCGTATAAGGTTGCAGTGGCCTTTCTGCAAGGCTGTGGTGTTTGCAGACTCGCTGTGACATTTTTTGTTACCAGGCATTCATGCATGAGAGGCCTCCGTTCATGGCCTTCTCTGGCTCTATTAGTCAAGGTTTTGTTGTTGTTGTTTTTTAGCACAAGTGACTCCCTTTTGATTCTGACAACTTTCACACGTGGTCCAATGTGTGGTGGTTTGTGGCTGAGTTCTTGACTGACCGTCATGTTTTCGCGGCTCATCTGTGTTGTGGCCTGTGTCAGTGCTTCCTGTCCTTTCATTGCTGAATCCTCCAAGCTCCAAGCCAGTTGTCCTACAGGCTGGCCTGCCTTCTGGAATTTGTCTCAGTGTTTCCTCATAGGAGCATCTAAATGGAAGTTAGAGTCACATTAATTGTTTTGGAAAATATACTTGTAGATGATGCTGTATGGTAAGATTAAATTTATTGCGAAGCTGAGCTCCTCACCTTAGTTTTGAAGTGTGCTTATTTAAGGTGGTTACTGTGTTACTCTACTCGGGCTAACATAAACAACAGGCGTTTACTTTCTCACAGTTCTGGAGGCTGAAAGTCTGCTATCAGGGTGCCACAGGGTCGGTTTCTGGTGAGGTCTCCCTTCCCTGCTTGGAGACAGCTGCCTTCTCGCTTTGTCCTCACATGGTGGGAAAGAAGAGAGAGTGAGCTGTCTGATGACTCTTCTTAAAGGACAGTAAGCTCATCATGCGTGCCCTACCCTCACAATCTCATCTAACCTCAGGCACCTCGCAGAGCCGGGTTCCAAATACCATCACACAGTCTCATCTAACCCCAGGCATCTCACAGAGCCCAGTTCCAAATACCATCACACAGTCTCATCTAACCCCAGGCACCTCGCAGAGCCCGGTTCCAAATACCATCACACAGTCTCATCTAACCCCAGGCACCTTGCAGAGGTGCCTGGGATTAGATACCAGATACCATCAGGTTGGGGGTTAGCGCTCAGCACATGCAAGTTGGGGAACACAGTAGTTCAGTCATAGCCATGACTAACTGCTTGAAAACCAGTTTTCCTAGAAGTTTCAGGGTCAGGTTGATATGGTTATTGACTGCTGGCGTGTATTCATGTATCGGCATCTGCGGCCTGGTGTGGTGGGGTGGCTGACACCGGTAATCCCAGCACTTCAGGAGGCCGGGGCAGGCAGATCACTTGAGGTCAGGAGTTTGAGACCAGCCTGGGCAACATGGCGAAACCCTGTCTCTACAAAAAGTTAGCCAGGTGTGGTGGCGGGCACCTGTAGTCCCAGCTACCCAGGAGGCTGAGGTGGGAGGATCACTTGAGCCCAGGAAGACTGGGCTGTAGTGAGCCAGGATGGTGCTACTGTACTGTTGCCTGGGCGACAGAGCGAGACCCTGTCTCAAAGAAAGGGGGAAACGAGATCCATCTGGTTGGGTTTCTCAGAAGCATCATGACATTAATTTGGCTTTGTAGAGTCTTTAACATGCCCAAACTGATTGTTGGTAGAGCCATGACCACATCTGCTGCTTTGTATTTGAGACTATTTGAGTTGTGATTTTCCTGCCAACGTTCCTTGGTATCCCTATATGAATAAAATATTCCACAATTGTTTACTGTTTCTCATGATCGGTGGCATCAGTCTTGGCAAGTCCTTTAGTTGATGAATATTTAATAAATACTTAACTGGTCAGTTCTGCAGCCTTGTGGATTTTCTAGACAAAACTAGGGTACTTACAGTTTGGTCAGAGTGAGAAGGGCCCAGAGAGAGCATTAGGCTCTCACTTCAGCAGCGACTGACCTGGCTGGTAGCTACCGTCCTGAGCCTGGGGCACAAAGGGGTCCTTGTTTAATCGGCTGACTTTGTAGACTGGCAAACACCTGGGGTTTATTTCCACATTACAGCAGGGCACTTGGACATCTTCACTGAGCATGTTTTTAAGTAGGTGAGAAAATATTGGAATCTCTTGAAAATAGCTCTAGAAAGTAGACTATTTACAAATCTTAGTTTGGAATTGAGAGGTAGTTTACCTGTATTTCTCTTAGGTTTGTCAAAGCAGACTTGAGAAGATTAACTTCTGTACATTTTATGATTTCTAGGCATTACGTAGGTATTTGTTCATATTTTGCTTTTGACACAGTAACTTTTGGGGGGTGTGAAGATGGCAAGAGGCTGGGCTTGGCTGTTCTGCACATCACTGCTGCTTGCTCCAGTACGCTCTCAGTAATCTTACTGTGTCCACGGCCTGCTGCTGCTTACTGCCAGGAAGTGTGACTTGGGGAATAAGTTATGATAATGTCTGTTTACAGGTCATAAGATAGTGCTACCCATGCAGTCCTTTGCACAACTGCGAGATCTCCATTTTGATCCCTCCAATGCCGTGGTCCATGTGGGCGGTGTTCTGTGCATTGAGATAACCATGTACAGCCAGATGCCTGTGCCCGTTCATGTGGAGCAGATTGTGGTCAATGTCCACTTCAGCATTGAGAAAAACAGCTACCGGAAGACTGCGGAGTGGCTTACCAAGCACAAGACGTCCAACGGGATCATTAACTTTCCACCCGAGACCGCACCTTTCCCTGTATCCCAAAACAGTTTGCCCGCCCTGGAGCTGTATGAGATGTCTGAGAGAAGCCCATCTGATAACTCCTTGAACACGACCGGGATTATCTGCAGAAACGTCCACATGCTCCTGAGAAGGCAGGAGAGCAGCTCCTCTCTAGAGATGCCCTCGGGGGTGGCTCTGGAGGAGGGGGCCCACGTGCTGAGGTGCAGCCACGTGACCCTGGAACCAGGGGCCAACCAGATAACCTTCAGGACTCAGGTATGCGTTCAGGGTGGGAACTTGACTTTCAAGTTTGTAAAGAAGGGCCATGGAGCTTGCAAGAACTGTCTGGAGTGTGGTGAGAACTGAGTAGAGTCCTTCGCTCTCCTAACCCTGTTTTTGTCTCTATCTTTATACAAAAACACACTGATGTTTTCTTTCGTATCTATACAATTTTCTGACAGTCGATACATTTTGAGTGAAGTTCTTAACATAGATATTTGTTCTTAGATTAAGTTAGCTTTTTAACTCATTGGATTATTGGATTCAGTTAGCTTTCCCCCCTGGGTATGAAAATATACACCCTCATTTGTTAAAATGAGGTTTCGGCCGGGCGCAGTGGCTCAAGCCTGTAATCCCAGCACTCTGGGAGGCCGAGACGGGCGGATCACGAGGTCAGAAGATCGAGACCATCCTGGCTAACCCGGTGAAACCCCGTCTCTACTAAAAAATACAAAAAAAACGAGCCGGGCGAGGTGGCGGGTGCCTGTGGTCCCAGCTACTCGGGAGGCTGAGGCAGGAGAATGGCGTGAACCCGGGAGGCGGAGCTTGCAGTGAGCTGAGATCCGGCCACTGCACTCCAGCCCGGGCGACAGAGCGAGACTCCGTCTCAAAAAAAAAAAAAAATGAGGTTTCAAGAAGGTGGTACACTTTCCCACTCAACCTTATTTTCCCTTTGTGGCTGGCTGGGTGTCAAAACTGGTGTTTCTCACCCACTCTAACGTGAAGTTTTCTCTGACACAGGATGTCCTGTAAGTTGCACTAACCTAACAGGATTTGGCCTGTGGAAAGTACAGCTGTTTGTCACGCTTTTAGTCTAGAGCAGGGCTTAAATCTCGTGCTGAATGTCTAGTAAATACACCCGTCAAAGAAAATGCCACAGGCCGGGCGCAGTGGCTCACACCTGTAATCCCAGCACTTTGGGAGGCCGACGTGGGCGGATCACGAGGTCAGGAGATCGAGACCATCCTGGCTAACGCGGTGAAACCCCGTCTCTGTTAAAAATACAAAAAACTAGCCGGGCGAGATGGCGGGCGTCTGTAGTCCCAGCTACTCGGGGAGGCTGAGGCGGGAGAATGGTGTGAACCCAGGAGGCGGAGCTTGCAGTGAGCCGAGATGGCACCACTGCATTCCAGCCCGGGCGACAGAGCGAGACTCTGTCTCACACAAAAAAAGAATGCCACAAATACAGTTTATAAAGTTGAAAATACCTTATTAAAGTTAAATTTAAGCATCAGTTACTCAGAAAATCATGAATTGGGAGATTCTGAGGGCCTTCTGAAGAGTCCCTCAAAGGTTTGGGCACAAGAGCAGGGGTCCAAGAGGGAAGGAAGTACAGGCCTTTCTGTAGTTGAGAGAGAACACTGCATACAGCACTACCGCAGGGAGCTCCTAACTACAAAACTGGGTTGACGTGGTTTCAGATGCCTGATTTTTTGACTCTAGGCCAAGGAACCTGGAACATATACACTCAGGCAGCTGTGCGCCTCAGTGGGCTCCGTGTGGTTCGTCCTCCCTCACATCTACCCCATTGTGCAGTACGACGTGTACTCGCAGGAGCCCCAGCTGCACGTGGAGCCGCTGGCTGGTGAGTGGGGTCCCCGGCCCTTCAGGAGGTGCGCTGCAGGGGCGATTCTGAGGAGACCTGCTGAGATGCCAGGCTTCTCGTAGTGTTTAGCTGTGTCTGCCTTTAAGAGGTGTTTCGGGTAACATAATGGGAAATTTGCCTGGGAACTAGCTGACTGCCTCTTTTGTTTATCTGAGTATTTGCTTTCCTATAATTGCTTTTTCATATTTAATAAACATGGTGTATCTGAAAATAAGAAACATAGAAGAATTAGCTCTGAGAGTGGAAAAAAGAAACTCAAAGTATTTTTTCTATTGGCTCCCTCAACCTAATAATCAGTGCAGAGGACTTCTGGACCTAAATGTGCAGGAATTTCCCCCTGCCAGCAAGCAAGCAGTCAGCCCTGCAGCGGGGTCCTGCAATTCTGTTCTGACCCTGTCTACTGGAGCTGGCGTCAGACATCACAGGGTGAGGGCTCAGTCCCCAAGACAGTCCCCCGCTTCCCATGCCAGCCGCCAGCCCAGGGTTCTTTTACTTGTGCTTCTGACCGACTAGCTAGAAATCAGGGCTCCCACAACCCCCGTTCAGGGTTTGAAGAATTTGTTAGAACAGCTCACAGAACTCAGGGAAGCACGTTGACTGGATTATTAGAAAGGATATAGATGAAGAAGTGCGGAGGGTGAGGTATGGGGAAAGGGGTGCAGAGCTTCCACGCCCTCCCTGGGTGCCACCCTCCAGGAATCTCCATGTGTTCAGCTGCCCGAAAGCTCTCCAGATCCTGTCCTTTGGTTTTTATGGAAGCGACATTACACAGGCACGATCATTTACACCACTAGCCACTGACGAGCAAGTCGACCTTCAGCCCCGCTTTCCTCCCTGGAGGTTGGGTGGCGCTGCTGAAAGGCCCCACCCTCTCATCCTGCCTGGGTCACGCTGGTGGCCAGTCCCCATCTTGAAGCTACCTTGGAGCTGCCAGCCTCCAGTCATCTCATTAGCCTACAAAAAGACATCACTTCGGAGATGGTGAGGAATTCGGGAGCTAGTGCGCCTGGAAATGGGCTGAAGACCACACGTGTATTTCACAGGGTCACATTAGCCAAGTAGCAGCTCATGTCTTTCATACGTGTGTATATAATTTCCTGCTTAGAAGTACGTCTCAAATGCTAAACACTAGATTTACTTACCTATACTCAGATCCCAGCACTTTGGGAGGCCAAGACTTTGAGACCAGCATGGGCAAGCCAGTCGGGGCAGGGATGACAAAACCCCATCTCTACAAAGTTAAAAATGAAGTCAATTAGCCGGGTGTAGTGATGCGCCATGGCCTCTAGTCCCAGCTGCAGGCTGGAGCCTCAGCTTCCTGACCCAGGAGTTTGAGGCTGCAGGGAGCTCTGATTGCGCCACTGCTCTCCAGCCTGGGTAACAGAACAAAACTCCATCTCTTAAAAAAAAAAAAAAGTTTTCCTTTGAAAGGGATGATTAAACTTGTCCATCTGGTATGGCATTTGAGAAACTCAAAGCTATTGTCCTTTCTGATAAGTTCTAAAATTGGAAGGAGTTGCTGTAAACAAATGATTGCAGAACATGTGGCAGCTGAACAAGAGTGAGTGAATGTCTCCTGTGTTCAGGAACAATTTATTTATTTGCCTGTTTCTTCTGTTTGGAAGAAAAAATCACAAAGAGCATCTTTCTGTTATTCCCCCATTCTCCCTATTTTTCCGCATTTGTGCCTCTTGCGTGGCCACCAGCAAAGGCTGTCAGATGGGGGGGGGACACAGCAGTCGGTCTCTCCAGTGATTCTTCCATTGGAACATTGTGTAGAGAAGCTGAACTTGATTCCCGCAGGGGAGCTGAAGCACTAGCCAGCAGGCCCTGCCCTCCCCATGGCCCAGCGTCTGCAGTGCCAGGCTCATGGCCTGGCTCCTGCTTCCCGCCTAGTGTCCGCTGTCTCTGTCCACTCTCCCCCCAGTCCTGGTATCTTGCCTGCCTTCCCTGCGACAGGATTCTCAGAGGCCTCAGCTCACTCCTGCCCCTCACTGCTGTCTGGGAGTGAGGGGGGGGGCACCTGACTGCTGTCTGCTCTTAAGCCAAAAGCCTGTGGCCTGAAGCTGAAAAAGCCAGAGAATGTCTTGAATATTTGAACAGCACCAACACAGTCAAGTTTTGTTTACAGTCTTTTCTTAAGCTTCATTATCTGATTCTCTCCTACTGCTTATTGGCAGGCAAATTTTGTGACCCTCGGAGACATAGTCATGATCATAATCCCTGACTTGCTAAACCAAGATGGGGATAAGACTCCTTGACTCACAGAATTCTTTTTTCCCCAGCAAGGTTCTCCTTCAGCCCTGTAGTCCACATCATTGACATGAAAAGTGAGGGCAGAAGGGAATGGAAATAGACGGAATTCATGGAGATCCCAAAGGAGCAAATCTTTCATAGTAAATAAAAGAAACAGAGCCCCTTTTCACCCCATTGTAGGCCCTGAGTTGCTGTCTTCTGGTTGGCAGTGGTGCTGAGCCGTGATCTCTTTTCCTTTAGATAGCCTTCTGGCAGGCATTCCTCAGAAAGTCAAGTTCACTGTCACTACCGGCCATTATACGATAAAGAATGGAGACAGCCTGCAGCTCAGCAATGCAGAAGCCATGCTTATTCTTTGCCAGGCGGAGAGCAGGGCCATGGTCTACTCCAACACGAGAGGTGAGGTGCCGTCCACCCAGGCCCGAGGAGGACACCCACCTTGCCCTGCGCTGTGTGGGTGTGAGGGTGAGCCTGGCCTTGCTGCCGTCCTGCTGAGTGCCCCTCAACAGTGTCTGGAATCAGTGTTCCATAGCACTGCGGCCTGGTGCCCGTGCTGGGGTCCCATTTGAGGTGGTAAACCGGCAGTGGTTCACACGCTGAGTGGCCGAGCAGTGCTTGCCTGATGGAGGATAGGAGATGTGGCGTCACGTTGCACAGCGATGCCTGCCAGACCCTGTCCACCCCGGGCTGGCCCTGCTCCCGAGAAGCAAAAGCAGAGCAGCCCTCGTGGGTGCTGCTGAGAGCCCTGAGCACTCCATCCTCCCAGCCCCAGCCATGAAGAAGGGGAAGGGGAGGACCCTGCTCCCCTGGGGGTGGGGGTGGATCTGCAGATGAGACGGAACAGGAGAAGGTCATGCAGGGACATACGTAGGGCTTGGGTGGTCCCCGTGGGAAATGTCCTTTTCCTGTCTTCAGCTTGTGAGCAATGATGGGTCTGGGCTTCTGCCTGCCGGCTTTCACACTGGGCCGCTCTCTCCTAGGGGCTTTGTTCTTGGGTTTGCCTGCCAGGTGCTCAGGAGCGGGAGAGGTTGAGCAGTGGCCTCACTGCTGGGCCATCACCTGCTGTAAGGAAAAGGACAAGTGAAACCGAGAGAACCAGCTTTGAAGTGACTTTTTCTGTCTTTCGCAGAACAGTCTTCTGATGCCGCGCTCCGGATTCAGTTCTCTGACAAGGTCACGAGCATCAGTCTGCCTGTTGCGCCTGCGTACCATGTGATCGAATTTGAACTGGAAGTTCTCTCTTTACCTTCAGCCCCAGCACTCGGAGGGGAGAGTGACATGCTGGGGATGGCAGAGCCCCACAGGAAGCATAAGGACAAACAGAAAACTGGCCACTGCATGGTTACCACAGACCACAAAGTGAGTCGGGGCAGTGGAGGAGCTTACTTAGCTTGTGGGGCCTCCCCGCCTGCCCACCAGCTGGGAAAGGCGATGTAGCGATGCCTGCTGGTAGCCTGACTCCTTCCGATTCCTGACGCCCTGGCCGTGTGGTTAGCAGTTCTGTGAATCACCCTTTCTTAGATAAGGGGTGCATTTTTTGCAAGGACAGAGGCAAGCCAGTTCTACCTTTCCCTTTCAGTTCCAGGGGCCAGGGAGTTTCCTGTAAGAGGTATAGGGCAGGCCTAGGCATGAGGGGCATCAGACTTGGGTCATGTCTCTTTGACCAGTGACGAGGCCAGAGGAGGACTGTGTCATGTGTGCCTCGGTGTCTGTCCACTGAAACATCATAAGCTCAGCCAGGGAGGAGCTGTCTCGTTTTAGGCTTTGGTGCTGGTACTCGTTGACAGTTACTTGAGAAAGATGTGATTTCGGTCCCAGATCCACAGGAAATCAGCTCATGGAATGTGTCACTACATCATATTACTCAGGGTGTGCCCAAGTCTTGTAGCCCAGAAATGAATCCTGAGGGCTCTGAAACAGCCCGAGGGTCGCAGTAGATGCCCAAGAGCAGTGGGGGAAAAAGGGCAAGGAGTGCCATCTTGCCGAAGCACGAAGTTACCAGACAAGTTGACACCTGAAGAAGAATGTTGTAATGTTCAGTTTTTGAAGATACCTGAGGAAGTGTCTTTCCCTTAACTCACACAGACGTTCACCATTCGCGAAGGTGGCGCTCAGCTCAGCAGGAACGTGCAGCACTGGTGGTACCTGTGCTGTGTGCCCGAGTATCCCGCTGTTCCCTGGCACTGGCGGCACCTGTACTGGGTGCCCGAGTATCCCGCTGTTCCCTGGCGCTGGCAGCACCTGTGCCGTGTGCCTGAGTATCCCGCTCTTCCCTGGCGCTGGCGGCACCGGTGCTGTGTGCCGTGTTATCCTGCTTTTCCCTGGCACTGGTGGCACGCACACTGCGTGCTGGGGTATTCACCTCTTCCCTGTGGGGAATAAGGCTTGAGACTTGCCTCATTTCTGCCCTTAAGGGATGTAATATCTTTGTCCTCCCTGTGCCCCTAAACTGATCTGGTTTTCAGTTACATATTCAGCCTCACGTGGATTAAATGCTTAGATAACTCATTAAATATGGAGTACTCATTGACTAATGTCATCTGGAAATATATGACTGAAAGCACTGTGTCAAAACCCTGTGCACATTGAAACATGGCTCTGTGGTCCTGCGTTTATGGGAGCAGCAGGTGGGTCTGCTGCTTAGGGGACGGCTGTGCTCTTCCGCCATTGAGATGATTCTGGTGACGGGTGCACGTCTTGCCAGTTCTGTGCTCGCTTCTCTTGTCTGTAGACATAGTGTCCTATTTCTCGTTGGTTTGTGTATGTGTTAGGTAAGGCTTTGCTTCCTGGAGAACGAGTGGTTGAAGCCATAATAAAATAACTAGGGTGTGGGCAGGCACTGCAGGTGTCTCTGGGCAGCAGTGGTGGTGGCTGTGCTGTCCGTCGGGCGAGTGGTCAGAGTGTCTTTATGCTTCCTCCTCAGGTGTCGATTGACTGCCCGTGGTCCATCTACTCCACGGTCATCGCACTGACCTTCAGTGTGCCCTTCAGGACCACGCACGCCCTGCTGTCCTCAGGAACACGGTAACAGAGGCGTGGTGTGCAGGCCCTGGCTGGTTTCCCAGGACTTTTCTAAGTGGAGGTTCCTAATGTTCAAAGCTGGCCTTCGTGATGACAAAGGATGTCTTCTAATGTGACCACAAGGCCATTGTTCGTCTCTTAAAATTCACAATTCCCTGGTATCCTGTGACACCCAGTTCATATTCAGATTTTCCCAACTGTCTGAAAATGACCTTTTATGGTTGGTTTGTGTGACTTGGGATCCAAAATCTCCATCAGACCACTAGACCTCTGTTCATCCTTTCTTCCCTGTTTTCAAGCCATCGACTTGTTCACACGCAGGCCAGGTTTCCTCTGGAGGCCCACCTTTCTGGATCTGGCTGGATTTGTTTAATTCTCGTGTCCCTGTATCTCTTGTCAATTGCCTACAACCTCTAGAACAGGAACTTTTAAGCTCAGCATGAGTGACATTTTGGGCCAGATAACTCTGTTGTAGGGGCTGTCCTGTGTGCTGTAGGGTGTTGAGCAGCACCCCAGGCTCTCCCATGAGATGCCAGTAGCACTCCCCACCCCCAGGTGTGGCAGCCAACGATGTCTGTAGACACTGCCCAGTGTCCTCTGGATGGGGCGGACTTGCCTCGGTGGAAAACAGCCGCTCTAAAGGCTTGAGTAGACTCCGATTCTGCTTTGAGGCAGGCGGGGCTGTGTGCTTCCTATTGACTGCACTGGGGGGCCCACAGTGTCCAGGTGCCCCACCTTAGTGACGGTGCTAGCGTTGATCACTGGGCTCGGGATGCTGGCCTGGCCTCTCACCGCAACTTTTTATCCATTGATGATGATTGGATAATTTGGAAACAAAAATGTCAGAACCATGTTTAGAATGGAACATTATACTAGCAGCTTTTCTTCCCCTTCAAATCACAGCAAAAGGAGCTGTAGATATTAATGGTTAAAAACATCAATAATCTCTAAAAGAACCTTATTAAAAAATTATTTTTCATCTGGGCACGGTGGCTCACGCCTGTAATCCCAGTACTTTGGGAGGCCGAGGCAGGCGGATCACGAGGTCAGGAGTTCAATACCAGCCTGACCAACATAGGAAAACCCCATCTCTACTAAAAATACAAAAATGAGCTGGGCATGGTGGTACGCACCTGTAATCCCAGCTACTCCAGAGACTGAGGCAGGAGAATTGCTTGAACCCGGGAGGTGGAGGTTGCATTGAGCCAAGATCGTGCCATTGCACTCCAGCCTGGGTGACAAGAGCAATACTCTGTCTCAAAAAATAATAACTTATTATTATTTTTCAAAGCTTTGCATGTAATGGAAATGGAGATAAGCCCCGCCTTTCATCTCTCAATGGAGAGTCTTCACCTCTAATGAGGAGGGCCGCTGCTCTCTCCCTGTGGCTCCCCACAGGCCAGTGAGGGTGACCAGCCATGATCACTTTATAATAAGGCTGGTCAGAAACTATATTCTTTCTTCCATTTCCTCACAGAAATCGCCTCTCTAAAAATGTTTATTTTATTTGTTATTTTTTTGAGACGGAGTCTCGCCCTGTCACCAGACTGGAGTGCAGTGGCACGATCTCAGCTCACTGCAACCTCTGCCTCCTGGGTTCAAGCGATTCTCATACCTCAGCCTCCTCAGTAGCTGGGATTACAGAATTACAGACACGTGCCACCATGTCTGGCTAATGTTTGTATTTTTAATAGAGATGGGGTTTCACCATGTTGGCCAGGATGGTCTCGATCTCCTGACCTCATAATCTGCCCACCTCGGCCTCCCAAAGTGCTGGGATTACAGGCGTGGGCCACCGTGCCCAGCCAAAAAGGTTTATTTTTTTCTGACACTTTTCGGTGTGAGATCTGAAGGAGAAACATACGCAACAACGTAGCTTGCTTTGCTTTGCTGCTTTTTTGATTCCCCAGACAGAGAGGGTCTCCTTAACAAAGCTAAGATATATTTAATAAAGTTCTTACATATCAAAATAATACTTCTTGTTTTTCCGCTTTAGGAAATATGTTCAAGTTTGTGTCCAGAATTTGTCAGAACTTGACTTTCAGCTGTCAGATAGTTATCTTGTAGATACCAGTGATAGCACCGACCTGCAACTAGTACCACTGAACACGCAGTCCCAGCAGGTAAACATTGTGTAGACCTGAGCATCACTTCTCAACAGAGAACCAGAGTGTACGGAAATGACGTAGTATGTGTTGCGATCGAGCCTTGAGATAGAACAGCTACACTGCTGATGAGTAAAGGCTCCTGTGCAGCTCCTCCGGCTGCCCTGAGGCTGGATCGGGGCTTGCTGCTGAGTAAGTGGGTGGCTGGATGGATGAATTCTTCTTTTTAGGCGAATTAAATCTGAAACTGGTCCCACTCTATGCATAGATGTGTGCAGGTACAAGCTTCTGTTTGAACGCACTGTTGATTGCATGGGCACTGCTCCACTCTGCCCGGAGCGTGATGCCTGCCAGTGCCAGAGCGATGGTGCCTGACACGTTGGTGCCTTTGTAAAAGAGCCATGCTCGTGCCTGCATCTGGACCTTGCCTTTTCTGTTTATGCCTCGCTGCCTGGCTGAATCTGGACCTTGCTTTTTCTGTTGATTTTTCACGTATGTTTTTAGGCACTAAATGCTGAGTGTTTAGAGCTCGAAGGCTTTCTTAATGGATGTCTGAATCTTCAGCATTTTCAAAGGATTCTCCCCCACTAATCCTTCAGCTCTTTCAGATAGTCCTGGAGCTTGTCACTGTGCTTTTAGGTGTGGATTCTACATGTAATAGCGGTGTTCAACCCATACATCAGGTTGTCCTGGTTCCTAAAATAATTTAAATATAAAATAATTGGCTGGATATAAAGACTTACTTTTTATTTTATTTTTTAAATTTTTATTTATCTTTTTTTGAGATGGAGTTTTGCTCTTGTCACCCAGGCTGGAATGCAATCGCGTGACCTTGCCTCACTGCAACCTCTGCCTCCTGGGTTCTAGTAATTCTCCTGTCTCAGCCTCCCGAGTAGCTGGGATTACAGGCGCCCGCCAACACACCCAGCTAATTTTTGTATTTTTAATAGAGACGTGGTTTCACCATGTTGGTCAGGCTGGTCTTGAACTGCTGACCTCAGGTGAACCACCCACCTTGGCCTCCTAAAGTGTTGGGATTACAGCCGTGAGCCACCACCTCTAGCCAAGATGTACTTTTTAATTAATTGATGATCTATTCCCCTGTTTTGGTGCTGCATGGGATATACTATATATTAATTAATATCCATTAATATTCTTTGGGCATGGTGGCTCACACCTGTGATTCCAACACTTTGGAAGGCCCAGGTGGGTGGATCACTTGAGCTCAGGAGTTTGAGATCAGGCTGAGCAACATAGCAAACCCCCATCTCTACAAATACAAAAATTAGTCAGGCATAGTGGCACACACCTGTATTCCCACCTACCCAGGAAGCTGAGGTGAGAAGATCTCTTGAACCTGGGAGGTTGGGCTGCAGTGAGCTGTGATCGCGCCATGACACTCCAGCCTGGGTGATAGAGTGAGACCCTGTCTCTAAAAAAAGGGAAAAAAAACTGATGGGGCGCGGTGGCTCACACCTGTAATCCAAGCACTTTGGGAGGCCGAGGCAGGTGGATTGCCTGAGCTCAGGAATTCAAGACCCTCTTGGGCAACACGGGGAAACCCCGTCCCTACTAAAATAAAAAGAAAGTTAGCTGGGCATGGTGGCATGCGTCTGTAATCCCAGCTACTTGGGAGGCCGACACAGGAGAATCACTTGAACCCAGGAGGCAGAGGTCGCAGTGAGCCGAGATCATGTCACTGCACTCCAGCCTGGGCAACAGAGGGAGACTCCGTTTCAAAAAGAAAAAAAAAAAAGTGAAGCTACTTTTTAATCTCATATGATATAAAACTTATGGAATCAT
The DNA here is from genome assembly GCF_007565055.1 of Rhinopithecus roxellana. Classification (NCBI taxonomy): domain Eukaryota; kingdom Metazoa; phylum Chordata; class Mammalia; order Primates; family Cercopithecidae; genus Rhinopithecus; species Rhinopithecus roxellana. The sequence goes on along the minus strand of NC_044561.1, from coordinate 133,113,956 downwards.
ACAAAATTAAAGATTTACCAATTTTGTACAATCTTCTGCTGGGACAAGGCCAGGCAAAGGGAGTCAGGACAGGGACAGGTGCTGTGGGGCCTAGAGCAGCGTGCAGAGGCGTGCTGTGAGGCAGAGGCCTGCCCATGGTGTCTGCTCCGCACCCTTCGCATGGCGTGTGTTTCTCTGCAGTGTCTGTGTTGTCTTTGCGGTTATGGTGCTGTGTGAACAGTGACCCCCGACTCTCTTTCCAGCCCATCTACAGCAAGCAGTCGGTGTTCTTCGTCTGGGAACTCAAGTGGACAGAAGAGCCTCCCCCTTCTCTGCATTGCCGGTTCTCTGTTGGATTTTCCCCAGTTTCTGAGGAACAGCTGTCTGTCTCCTTAAAGCCGTATATTTATGAATTTAAAGTGGAAAATTTTTTTGTAAGTGATGTATTGTTTTGGGAGGGTGGGGTGGAAAAATGAAAGATGGCATTATGTTCTTTATCATCTGAAGAACTGAATAGACAGCTTCTGCCAACATAATGAAGGAACAGCTGGAGAAAAACAGGTGTTGGGGTAGTTGAATCATCGACTGTCTTTATTTTAGAACCCCAGGTCCTTCTCGAGTGACACATCTGAGATGCCCACACTCCTGGGGGCGTCTCTAAGAGGAGTGTTTGTCATTTGGAAGCCCCAAGACTCCTTTTTTTTCTTTTTCCCTTTCTCATGTTGACTTAGTAACTCCCTGGAAATATTTCTTGGAGTCATTTCATCTTCAGGGGCATTGCTTTCTAAGGCATATCTCTAGTTTTTCAAAGAAAAGCTAAAAACTTGCTAGCTGAATATTGTGAAGATTTTCTTAGAACTTGTGCATCATGTTTTAGAAGCCAATTTGAGTGTGGAATGAAGAGTAGCCTTGAGCTAGGTGAGTAGATAGAGGTGTGTGCTGTGTTCCTTTAGGGAGATTATTCGACTTAATGTTTTGCAATTTTGTGATACTTCCTTTTCTTCTCTTTACTGTTTGAAATTGTCAAACCATGTTGATTTGAAGTGTTTGTCTTTATAGTTTTGATATTAGCAGTTTTTTTCTATCTTCTTCCAAACAAGACAAATTGTTTTGACCTTCATGTTTTATATAATGCCTTATTTAATACATTTAAATGAATAAATAAAATCACAAATTATTAAATAAATAATAGTGTATATTATAATAATAATTTATATATAAATAATTTATTTATGAGACAGGGTCTCACTCTGTCGCCCAGGCTGCAGTGCAGTGGCACAATCATAGCTCACTGCATGCAGCCTGGACCTTCTGGGCTCATGATCTTCCCACCTCAGCCTGCCAAGCAGCTGGGACCACAGGCATATGTCACCACACCTGGCTCATGATTTTTATTTTTATTTATTTATTTTTTTGAGACAGAGTTTTGCTCTTGTTGCCCAGGCTGGAGTGCAATGGCACGATCTCAGCTCACTGCAACCTCTGCCTCCCAGGTGCAAGCCATTCTCCTGCCTCAGCCTCCCGAGTAGCTGGATTACAGGCATGCACCACCACACCCAGCTAATGTTTTGCATTTTTAGTAGAGACGGGCTTTCTCCATGTTGGTCAGGCTGGTCTCAAACTCCCAACCTCAGGTGATCCACCTGCCTTGGCCTCCCAAAGTGCTGGGATTACAGATGTGAGCCACTGTGCCCGGCCAAAGTACAGGTTTTTTTTGTGTGTGTGTGTGTGTGTGTGTGTGTGTTTTTAATTTTTTAAATTTTATTTTATTAATTGTTTTTTTTTTTTTTTGAGACAGAGTCTTGCTCTGTCTCCCAGGCTGGAGTGCAGTGGCGCAATCTTGGCTCACTGCACCCTCCACCCCTCTAGGTTTAAGCAGTTCTCTGCCTCAGCCTCCGGAGTAGCTGGGATTACAGGCGCGTACCACCAGGCCTGGCTAATTTTTTGTGTTTTTAGTAGAGACAAGGTTTCACCATCTTGGCCAGGCTGGTCTTGAACTCCTGACCTCGTGATCCACCTACCTTGGCCTCCCAGAGTGCTGGGATTACAGGCGTGAGCCACTGCGCCCGGCCCAAAGTATGGGTTTTATGTGACCATATCTATTCAATTCTCTTGGTAAAGACCTGAGTGGAATTTCTGGGTCATATGGGTAACTCTATGGTTAGCTTTTTGAGCAACTGCCAAACTTTTCCCAGAGGGCTCTGCATTCCCACTAGCAACATAGTGGATTCCAGCTGGGACCCAGAGAGTCCCAGCTTCTGTGTGTCCTGCCAGCACTTGTCTCACTGTGTTTTGGGTTGTGGCCGTTCCAGTTGGCGGGTGTTTTCCCAGTGGCTAGTGATGTTGTGCTGCTTCTCGTGGGCATGTGGCCCATTTTTCTGCCTTCTTTGGAAGGATGTCTGTTCAACTCCTTTCCCCGTGTTTAAATGGGGTTATTTGTTTTTTATTATTGAATTGTAAGTTCTTTATATATCCTAGGTACCAGGTCCTTATGCATGATTTGCAAATATTTTCTTCCATTTGTTGTCCTTTGAAGCACAAAAGTTTTAAATTTTGATGAAATCTAATTCAACTCTCTCTTTTATTGCTTGAATTTTTTGCTTTGGACCTAGAAAATCATTCCCTTTGGTCAAAAAGATTTTCTCCTGCATTTTCTTCCAAGATGTTCGTAATTTCAGCACTTATATTTAGGTCTGTGATCTACTTTGACTTAATTTTTGTGTATAGTAAGAGGTAGGGTCCAAATTTGTTCTTTTCAAGTGACCCATCAGGTGTCCCTATCCCATCTGTCATAACGATGCTTTCCTCCCTGTGGGGTGACCCTGGCCTCGCTGTCAGAGACCAGCTGGCTGTAAGCGCTCGCATGTCTCTCTGAAGAGGCTCCGCGGTTCTGGTCACTGTGCCTGAGCGCCAGGTGCTGCCAGGTGAGGCCCCTGCTGCTCACCCTGGGCTGTGCTTTCTCCCAGCCACTCTCCTTCCAGATGCAGCCGAGAGGAGTGTTCAGGCACACGCAGGTCTCAGCACACCCCACTTTGTCCTACTGCAACTCTGGGTGTCCTTCAAGCCCTTAGGCCAATCTGCATTCTTTGCTGGATTCAGAAACATTCACACTGTGCTCCAGCCAGAAGCTTCTCAGAAGGAGGAGGTGTTTCAGGGGGCCTCTAGCACAGCATTCCACTGCTTCCGTTCCCAGGACCTATGGGTATCCGGGCCCATGGCAGGCATTTTGGCATCTGTGTATTTGGGATCCTTTCTGCCCTGTGGCTCGAGAACATCAGGAAGTTCCAGCATGACCCCTCTTGAGACTGGTGGGAGTTTGTCCCATGTCTGAACAGAGGTGATTGGGGATTTGGTAGGAGATCACCTAGAAAGGCCGCTCTCGGGACTGCTGTTTAGGCTGTGAACTCCCAGCAGACGACTTCATCTTGGCCTCAGACTCCAGACAGACACCTCTTAATATATTGAAATATCTTCTTTGAACGTTTTACAATGCCAATAGAACACTTTTAAGTCAAGTTGTACTGTATTACACACATGCGCGCGCGTGCACACACCCGCTTCCCTTCAGAAGTGGAGCTGCGTGAGCCCTTTTTTCATCTTTGCGGTGGCGGATGAGTTGTGATTGTTTGCCATGGGTGGTGGTAGAATGTTAAGCGTGTTTGAATAACCACTGAGAATAGGTTGATTATGGAAAGAAAACATGGACAAAGTAGATTATGGACTGAATTGGGTTATACCAAGGAATTCCTGTTGCTTTTGCTAGTTGTAATAATAGCTTTGTGTTTTGGTAAGAAAAAGGCCTTAGTGTTTAGTAATGCATACTGAAGTAGATGGGGCAAAATAACAGGTTATCTGAAATTTGCTTTATTTTTTTATCTTATTTATTTATTTTTTTTGAGACAGTCTTGCTCTGTCACCCAGGTTGCAGTGCAGCAGCGTGATCTCAGCTCACTGCAACCTTTGCCTCCTGGGTTCAAGGGAGTCTCCTGCTAAGTAATCCAAGTAGCTGGGATTACAGGCACCTACCACTGTACCCGGCTAATTTTTGTATTTTTAGTAGAGATGGGATTTCACCACGTTGGTCAGGCTGGTCTCAAACTCCTGGCCTCAAATAATCTGCCCACCTCGGCCTCCCAAAGTGCTGGTATTACAGGCGTGAGCCACCATGCCTGGCCTGAAATTCGCTTTAAATTACCTCAGGCAAATACAGAAATGTACATGGCTCGATCGGTGATGCTGAGGCATCAACATGCTGAGATCTCGGGATCCGGGTGATAGGCGGCTGGAGGGTCGCTGTGCTATCCTTTCTTCCTGCAGTTGGAAATGTTCATAGTTTGAAGAAGGATGTTAAGGTTGGGGGTGTAGGACTTCCGAAAACATTACATCTCCCATGGGAATTGTTGAGCGTGAGTGGCCACAGTTGCTCTAAGGCCAGCCGAGCAGATAAGTGTCTTTCCTCAGCTCTCCAGGGTCTGCAGGCAGCTCTTCTTTTGCCCTAGTTGCATTTCTTGAGAACAGTTAGGTACATTTCCTTTCTTTTCTCTCCCTTTCCTGCCCAGACATTATACAACGTGAAGGCTGAGATCTTTCCCCCTTCGGGAATGGAGTACTGCAGAACAGGCTCCCTCTGCTCCCTGGAGGTATCGATCACGAGGCTCTCAGACCTCTTGGAGGTGGACAAGGATGAAGCACTGACCGAATCTGATGAGCATTTTTCGACAAAGCTTATGTATGAAGGTAGGTGGTCTCGAACCCATGGGCTGAAGCGGTCCTCACGCCTTGGCCTCCCAGAGTATTGGGATTACAGGTATGAGGCACTGCACCCAGCCCATCTTGCATGTTGAGTGGCTCTTTTACCCAGGCATCATAGCATGACACCCTGTGCCGTTAGTCACGTGAGAAGCATGGCTTCCTGAGTTGTGCAGATCTTCCAAATGGGGGCACCTCTTGTTTGACAATATTTTTTTAAAATCTGCATTTGTGATCTCTCAGGGAGAGCTTGGAGCATCAGGACTCTTAAGCTCACAGTGGCAAGTGTAAGTTTTCCAAAATTCTGATTTTTGCTCAAAGTCTCAGATGGCATCATTGGCAGCAAATACTCATGTTGTTTTCTTTGAAGTGACAGGCTTACATCATTCATTTTTAATCAAACGTCTGCCAAATACCCAACACTGAATAACTAGCTTCCCCAGCACTCTTGCAAGTGGAAAGGGCGTTCTGTGAAAACAGCGGCTATTTCGGCTCACAGCACCGAGCGCTCCCCACGTGCTTTCCCTGAGCCAGCTGTCATTCTGCAGCAGAGACCCAGAGAATGTCAAGAACACAAGCACTCAAGAGTGGAAATAACTCAAATGTCCTTCAGCTTGAGAGCGGTTAAACAAACTGGCACATCTGATTCCTCCTCAGCAATGAAACAGAAGGGACTGTTGACACACGTAGTGCTGTGGTTGGATCTCAAGGGCATTGTACTAAGAAAAAGCCAATCCTATAAGGAGGTGTACTGTGTGATTCCATTTCTAAATGACACCTTCAAAATGCCAGCCGCAGAAGGAGGGCGGGTCAGTGTTGCACAGAGCAGCAGGAGGCCGTCCTCTGTGGTAATGGAGAGTTCTGGGCCAGGGCCGCTGTGGTGGTTACAAGAATCTACACATGTGACAAATGCCATAGAATTAGACCCAAAGAATGCCTGCAAAAGGTGCTGAAATCCAGTGGGGTTTGCAGCCTGATTCATCCTGTAGTGAGGTCTACGTTCTGCTTCACTCCATATTGAAATCCAGTGGGGTCTGCAGCCTGGTTCACTCTAGTGAAATCCAGTGGGGTCTGCAGCATGGTTTGCTCGGTAGTGAAATCCAGTGAGGTCTGCAGCCTGGTTCACTCTAGTGAAATCCAGTGAGGTCTGCAGCCTGGTTCACTCGGTAGTGAAATCCGGTGAGGTCTGCAGCCTGGTTCATTCTGTAGTGAAATCCAGTGGGGTCTACAGCCTGGTTCACTGTATGTTACCAATGTCAGCTTCCTGTGTTACATGAGATGGCACAGTTGGGTGAAGCTGGTGATGAAGGTTTGTGACCCCTCTACTATTTTTACAACTTCTTGTGAGTCTATAAACATTTCACAATTAAAAAACAAAAAAAGTGTACTCAGGAGCTGAATTTAATAAAATGAACACTTTTGACTACTTTGTGAAGCGTGGCATTTTGTTTTGGTTTTTTGCTGTGAGTTCATGGCAGTGATCTGGCTCCTGAGTCACGCCATTGTGGTTGCCCCAGCAGCACCGAGGTTAGCAGCGTGGAAAGGCAGGAGTGTGAAAGCTGTGAGCTTGCGGGTGCCCTGAGAGCCACACTCTGAGAACCGTCACTCCATTGCCTTCCTCCGGACACTCCTAGGGCCTCTGTGTGTCCTGTAGTAGCCCCTGTCCTCAAAGGTCTGCCATTCCTACCTACCGGATGTCCATCTCCCTGAGCCCTTCTCTGCTGCTTATGGCCTTCTGGTCACTCACTCCCCCTGGGCGGTTGCTCGGTGTCCTCATGATGGGAAGCTGTGACCTCTTTGCCAGGCCAACTACTACTGGATGGCAAAGATCCTGTCTTGCTTACTGGATGGCAAGGATCCTGTCTTGCTTACTTTCATTTCATATCTCCAGGGCTGGTCCCAGTGAATGATCACTTAGGTGTTTGAATTGCATTGAATTACATGAGGGTTGTTTTAATAATCAGTGTTAATAATAACACCTGCCATATATTAAGACACTACCATGTCCCAGGAGTGAGACTAAATGCTTTACATACAAGGGTTCTTCAAACAAATCACGGAAGATACATTATGAAAAAACTATGCATGGATTTCAATACTTTTTGCACCAAAATAAGCTCCTCCTCACTGAGCAGGATCGAGTTTGAGGCACTAAGAAGGAGAAGACGTCAGTTTAAAAGCGCCCCTCTCAGAGCAACGTGAATTCTGCTAAAATTAAATCAGGAGCCAACACTGGCCGGGCGCGGTGGCTCACGCCTGTAATCCCAGCATTTTGGGCAGCCAAGGCAGGCGGATCACCTGAGGTCAGGAGTTCGAGACCAGCCTGGCCAATATGGCGAAACTCCATCTCTACTAAAAATACAAAAAATTAGCTGGGTGTGGTGGTGTGCACCTGTAATCCCAGCTACTTGGGAGGCTGAGGCAGGAGAATCACCTGAACCCAGGAGTTGGAGGTTGCAGTGAACCGAGATTGTGCCATTGCACTCCAGCCTGGGCAACGAGAGAGAAACTAACTCCGCCTCAAAAAAACAACAACAAAAAAAAAAAACATCAAATTTATGGTGAAGCTTGGGTGGAAGAATGGTGAAATCATTGATGCTTTATGAAAAGTTTATGAAATTCTTTGGACAGTGCCCCAAAGAGTTAAGTAGTTTGCAAATGGATACCTTGTTTTAAGAAGGGACGAGATGATGCTGAAGATTAAGGCCACAGCAAGCAGACCATCCACATCCATTGTCAAGGAAAGAATTCACCTTTTTCATGCTCTAATTGGAGAGAACTGACAATTAACAGCAGAAATGAGAGCCAACACCGCAGACATCTCAACTGGTTCAGCTTATGCAATTAGGACAGAAAGGTGAGCAAACGTTCCACTCAGTGGGTGCCAAAACCCTAACACCCAGGTCCACGGCCAACCAGAGCAGAGCTTCCCATGGAAACTTCAAACACATGGGATCAAGATCCTGAAGCATTTACTCAAAGAACCTTAACAGGAGATGCAGTGTGGCCTTCCCAGTACCATTCTGAAGACAAAGCAGACATGGCAATGGCTACCAAGAGGTGGGGTGGCCCAGCCAGAGCGGAAGCAGACCGATCAAGAGCAGAGGCCACAGCAACAGGTTTTTGGGATACTCAAGGCATTTTGTTTATTGACTTTCTGGAGAGTCGAAGGACAACATCATCTGTGTGTTATGAGAGTGTTTAGAGGAAGATAGCAAGAGCTTTGGTAGAAAAACCCCTGGGGAAGCTTCACCAGAGAGTCCTCCTCCACCACAACAATGCTCCTGCTCATTCCTCAAACGAGCCCAACTTTGCGAGGGTTTCTATTGGAAATCATGAGGCATCCACCTTATGGACCTGATTTGGCTCCTTCTGACTTATTTTTGTTTCCTGATCTTAAAAAGTTTTTAAAAGGCACCCATTTTTATTCGGCTAATAATGTAGAAAAAGACTGCCTTGACATGGCTAAATTCTCAGGCCTCCCAGTTCTTCAGGGATGGACTAAATGGCATTGTAAGCAATGACATCCATTGCTTACAAACATGTCTTGACTTTAGTGGGGCTTATGTTGAGAAATAAAGCTTATATTTTCTATTTGCATCTTTGGATTCCATTTTTGCGTGAACTTTTTGTAGTTCCCTCATACATACCTCTTTCCATCCTTAAAAAGCAGCTCTGTGAGGCTGGTGGTGTTCTCCCCACTATACAGAGGTCATCGAGCCTGGAGGCCTTGGGATGCTCTTCTGAGTGGCAGAGTTGGCTTCAGACCCAGTGGTCTTGGAGACTGTCACTTACCAGACAGAACTCATTTAACTGCCAAAGTAACCATACTTTGGAAGATGACACAAAAATTTGAAATCAAAATTAATTCATTTATTAACCTCACAGGAAAAATGCCGTTTTCTGTACATGTCCAGCATAATTCATTCTAATCCAGAACGAATTGAAGTTGGACTCAGTGAAATAGGTGTTGTCACCGTGAAAGTGCATGGCTATATCTTCAGGTGCAGCTACAAGGCACTGGGCTCTGTGTCCGCGGTGTTTTGTCAGACACCGTTGGGTGAGAAGATTGGGTAACGATGGCTGTGACTCTCGCCCAAGTACTTGAAGGCCCGTCCTGGGTGACACAGCGCTTCCTCTCGTTGCAGTTGTCGACAACAGTAGCAATTGGGCAGTGTGTGGGAAAAGCTGCGGTGTCATCTCCATGCCAGTGGCTGCTCGGGCCACTCACAGGGTCCACATGGAAGTGATGCCGCTCTTCGCGGGGTATCTCCCTCTGCCCGACGTCAGGCTGTTCAAGTACCTCCCCCATCATTCTGCGCACTCCTCCCAACTGGACGCTGGTAAGGACTTTTTAAGAAAAAGTTTACCTTCAGTATTCGAGCAGGTGATGACTTTGTGCGAGAGCTGATACGCTTGTGAGTGAGCAGGTGTGAGAACTGGCGGCATGTTTTCAGTGCCAGGAGAAACTGGTACCAGAAACCTCGTCTGCTGTTAGAATCTCAGGCACTGCTCTGAAATCAAGCCTCTGTGCGCAGAGTGCTCTGTAAAGGGGCAGCGTCGGGTGGCATTCTGCACATTCAGCCTGGTTCCATGTGGCTTTGCCAGTCCCCAGGTGAGTGTGGGCACAGCTTGGGTCTAACTTACTGTGTGTTTTGCAGACAGCTGGATAGAAAATGACAGCCTGTCAGTAGACAAGCACGGGGACGACCAGCCAGACAGCAGCAGCCTTAAGAGCAGGGGCAGCATGCACTCAGCCTGCAGCAGCGAGCACAAAGGCCTGCCCATGCCCCGGCTGCAGGCACTGCCGGCCGGCCAGGTCTTCAACTCCAGCTCAGGCACGCAAGTCCTGGTCATCCCCAGCCAAGATGACCACGTCCTGGAAGTCAGTGTAACATGACAGCGCTGGGGTGAACACATGCCATGGCCCAGCTAGGAGTGCACTTTATGGGACTGTGACTGGACTCTTCTCCGTTCTGGCTCCAGCCAGACCTTCAGTGGTCCTGCCTGGCTGTGGGGACGTCAGAGAGCATCATCATGCAGCTGGCCAGCGAGTTCTGTTGTTGTTTTCATGCCGCCTGTGATCTCACATTCCTGCTTTTCTCACCCCGTCCCCATGCTGGTGTCCCACGCCACTTACTCAGAGCTCCAGCCTCCCTCCCCCTACCTCACACGCTGCTCATGAAAGTTGCCACCCATGCTGTCTCCACGAAGCAGCCTCTGTCTGCTGGCTCTTTGTGGAAGGCCATTTGTCTTTCAGGTAGACACTCAGCAGGCCTTGCATTCTTAGTGACATGTGTGTGCCTTTCTGGTCACACAGCTGCCCAGGTTCCTGATCGGGGTTTATTTGTGTCCCCTAAGGGGTAAAACAGCCGTTTACCGCAGATCCTCTCGTTGTGCTTTTCTAGAGTAACACCCTTCTAGGGGAGGTGGGTGGGGGGAGGGAGGGATCATAACCCCTTCTGTGCCTTGGGATGCCGGAGCTGGGGGACCTGGAGGCCCATCAGCCGGAGCCACGTGAAAGGTACTGAAGAAAGCTGAGACCCGGCTGTGAGGAACTCCTCGGCGGTGAGGTGGTTTAGGGATAAATGTTTCTAGAACCCTGTGGTCCCCTATAATGTTGATAGAATATCATATGCACTGGGAGTTAAATATGTATTTAATTTAATGATCATTATATATGTGGGGGTTAATACGTTTTTCTGTCCCTTTAAAGTCTTTACATGTAATTGTAGCTGTATAATCATTATTTTTCTTTTGCACCTTAAGTCTTAGAAATTAAGATGTTCCATCGTGAGGATGAGAGAGGTCCTCAGTGGGTTTTCAGTCTGGTTGTAGGGAAGGACTCAAGTCCTGGAATGTCCTCCGCTGGTCTACTGAGTTGCAGTCACACTGTTCCAATGGAGTATTTGCTTTCGGTTGTAAATTTAATTGTACATATGGTTGATTTATTATTTTTAAAAATACAGACTAACTGATGTAATGTTTATGTGTAAGTTGCACCAAAAATCAAGGACAAAAATAAGTGTGTTTGTTTTTACAGGTGTGAAAGTCACAGCTTGTAAATAAGTGTTGTACGTATTAAACCTTTTCCAGCTCTCCAAAGCGATGTATTTTTGTACATATGAAATAGAGTACTCTTAATTTCCTGGGCAAGCGTGCTTGGAATTGAACTTGACAAGATTAGCGCGAGCAGATAGAATCGGGTCCAGCAGCGAGTGGCCCTCGTGTGAATCCCCGTGGATATGCAAGTCGTGGAGAGAAGGAGCACCGGGTTCCCGCCCAGCACGGTGCTTGCGGGAGGCAGTGGGGCGTGGGAGGAAGGAGGCACAGACTGGGGAAACGTGACAGCTGTCATTTCCAGTATTCTCTGTGTTATCTTTTAGCTCATTCAATAAATAAAGGTGATGTGATTTTTTTTTTTCCTTCTACGTCTTTTTCATTTGTAGAAATTGGAGACATGTAAAGAAGATAAATAATTGTGTATTTAAACTTCCCAGAAATTTATCTTCCTCATGTGCAGTTTAAAACTAACAAACTTGGTCAAACTAGTTAGCAAATTAGAACTTCAGAATCTAATGATAGTTTAGGGTTTCTAAAATAAGGTTTTTTTATCGTAAAAATTGATGATTGCCCTGCATTTCTACCAAGTCCTGTGAATAAAGAGATGGGAGATTTGATTCTGTCAGAAGAGCCTGTAATCCGTGTTGTCAGCCTGGGAGGCTTCCCCAGTCTATAATGTAGCTTTCCCTCTTACCCTTTCTCTCTTACCTTCTGGAAGAGGGAATGTGATTAAATGTTTTATTTATTACTCTCTGATATTCTTGTATCTAGTTCTACTCCTAGGATGAAATTATCCAACTTCACATATATTTAGAGGAAGAAAGTGAAGGAGAAATTTAAAATGTTTACAGTGCTTTCTTATTGCCTGAAAATGGAATGAAATCAAATTTATCAGTTTTTTCCCCCAATTACCCAAAAGATCTTTTGCAAATTATGTTACATGAATGCTTCTGCCTCTTTAAGACAAAGAAGGTTACCCAAAATTGTCATTTTTTTCTTAATGTTTGTCATAAAAGTCCTAAAAGAGTAACTGTAATTGGATTTTTATTGTTTTATGTAAAGTAAGGTCTATGTGTTTGAGACAAGCTGGTTTTGTTGATAAAGATGTAAGAGATGTTAAATAATTGTGAAGCCGGATATACAATGTGTATCTAAAAAGCAAGGAATTTGCAGCCATTTTACAAATATCTGTGGAACATGTAAATACTGTGAAATGGAAAATAAAATAAGTTATAATTTTTGTGAATTTCATGGGATGTCCTATGATTGGAAAAATTATAACTTCTGATTCTAATGTGGAAATTGTATTTAATCAGAAAATGATTTTACCTACAACAGTTCCATTGTCAGCACAGCCCAGGAGGGTCAGATTCCTGTATTAATTACTCTTAGTGGAGAAGTTAGATATCCTATACAGAATTAGCAGAAAAAATACAGGCTTCTATTCAAATTATCTTTAGTGCTTAAAATTAAGTTTTACAATGAAATCAGATACTCTAGGTTTGTATATAAAATGAAAAGCTATACTACTTTTTATAAAAGGGCAAACTGGGCTGATCTAAATGTTTTACTCTCAACTGTGTTCTTTAAATCCTACCTGGTTTTTAAATTTTATTTTTCATGAAAATGCTCCTTTCTCTACATTTACTCATCCTTTATACATCAGGCTGTAAGACTCCCAAGCATTAATACAATGTGTTGGGACTTTGTGACTGGAAAAGGTGACAAGTTGGTGACTTTGACACTGCAGGTATTCCATTTTCATGGTTTACTATGAAAAGTCATTTTTCATATTATGTAATATATTGTTACATTAAAACCATTGTATTAAGACTTTAAAATGTAAGCATTGTAATTCTGAAAATACACGTTTTAAGAAGAAACTGCTGTTTTGCACTGGATCTTTTGCTGTGACATGGTGTGACAACAGTATGTAATGTGAAGATTTTCTTGTTTTACCTCCCTAGTCCTTGTTCCTGACTCTTGGCATAGATTATTTGCTTTTTGGGAAGCATTCGGAATTTTTTTTTTTTTTTTTTCTGAGACAGTCTTGCTGTGTTGCCCAGGCTGAAGTGTGATGGCGCGATCTCTGCTCACTGCAAACTCCGCCTCCCAGGTTCAAGCCATTCACCTGCCTCAGCCTCCTGAGTAGCTGGGACTACAGGCATGCGCCTCAGTTTTGTACTTTAGTAGAGACGGTGTTTCACCATGTTGGCCAGGCTAGTCTCGAACTGCCGACCTCAGGTCATCCGCCCTCCTCAGTCTCTCAGGCGTGAGCCACCGCACCGGCCAGCATTCGGAACTTGATTCATAATTCCTTACCCAGTAGCTCACAAGAACGAAGACATTTGGGTGTGCAGGGCTCTCGGATGTTGTGGACGCTGCTGTGCCAGGCTGGGCCTCGGTGCGGAGAGCGCCCTGCAGCGTGGCTCCGGGCTGTGGGCGGGGCCCGGAGAAGGCCCCGCCTCGGGAGGGGTTGGGCCGCTTGCGTTCAAACTCCGCCTCCGAGCCGGGCGAGAGCGAGACGGGTCCTCCGGCCTCCTGGGGCGCTGCGGACAGTGGTGCGCGGCCCCGCCCCGGAAGCGCTCGCTGTGGGCGGTGCGCGCCGTCTCTTCCCGGAAGTGCGTGCTGTGGACGGTGGCGCGCGGACCCCGGGAACGGTCTCTGTGGGCGGCAGTCGGCTTGAGCTGCGGCGCACGTGCGGTGGCAGTGATGAAATTCGCCTACCGGGTGAGCGCGGGCGGCGGGCGGTCTGTTCGATCGGCGCGGCTGTTCCGGTGGACGGCACCTGGGCTGGCGCAGGGCGGGCTGGGGCGCGTGGTCTGCTTTCGCGGCGTCTGGCCGCGTGGGGGTCGCCGGCGGTCTGCGCGCCCGTGGCCTCGGGGATGCCGGGCTGTGGTGGGGCTCCTGGGAGAGCTGGGACGGAGGCGCCGACGGCTCCTCGGAGGGAACAGGGACATTTGTCGGGGTCCCGGGGTGTTTTTAATCTTAGTATGGCCCCGCCCAAAGGCTGGAGTTGGTGCCGTCGGGGAGGGCAGAGCACCCTCGGGAGGGATGAGGAGGTGGGACGGGGCGGGGGCGCGAGCAGGAGGGGTGAGAACAGGAGGGACCCCGGGCCCGGGGCTGCTCGCTAACGAGCGAGCGTCCAGGTGAGCAGAAGAGCAGGGAACCGAGGTGGGAGCCCTGTTTCCCGAGGCCGGAGAATTCTTGAGGAATTCCTGAGGCGGACACGCTCAGTCTCGAGAGCCAGGGAAGACTTGTCCCAGATGTGAAGTGCAGGAGGCGGGTGGGACAGGTAATAAGAGGGGGCCGTGGAGCCAGCCTGGGGGTCTCTGAGGCGTTTGCTACAGCTGGCTGGTTATGGGGACGCCCGTGTTTCCCACAGTAGCCCTGACTGTTGGGCCTCCAGGGTTGCACGGGCTTCTGCTGCTGAGCCCACCGTGTACTACACTTGCCCTGTCCGAAACTGAGCGTGGTACTGGCCCCTCAGAGTGCTGCTCCTGTGTCCCCTGTGGTGGTGGAGGCACCGCTGTGTGCCCAGCACCACACCAGAAGCCGTATCCACGTCCTCGCAGGCCAGGACTTCTTCCGCACCATATTCTTATATGGCAAAAAGTGTCCCTTGAAGCCTGCCTGGCCGCTTGAAGTCATTCTGCTGACCAGGCTCCTCCCTGAGGTCCTGAAGGCGCTGCCCACCCACGGCTTCGGAGCCTGACTGGTGCCTTCCCATTTAGATTCCAGCTCAGGTGACGCTTCCAGGTGGCTCTCCGTGACCACCCTCTAAAGTAGCCCTTCCTCCCACGCTTCTCATCCCCCTCCTGCTAGAGTATGAGTATGCGTGTCTGTGCACATGGCAGTCTCCAGCGAACGCTCGTTCTCGTGAATTAGTAAATAAGTGAATAGTGTGCTGGCTTGCAACACTTCTGGATGCCCTGAGCTCTAAGCACTTTCGGGGTGCTGTTCCATTGTTGCAGCTTTTTTCTTGGTGAAATGAGGGCTCCATGCTCCTCTTCACCTGGCAGGCGCCTCCTGTCTTGGGAGGCTTCCTCAGTGCTCCCGGGGGCATCTTACTCATCTCTGCGGGAGCTTGGGCCCCCCCGGGCTCCTCTGGTCTCCTGAGGATCAGGCTCCCTTCTTCCTCTCTTACCCAGGAAATGTGAACGGGCCCCCAAGGTGAGGTTCTCTATGCCATCTCTCTGCCCAGATTCTTCACTTAGTACTTTTCTGGGAGTCGACTGTTTTCTTTGTGTTAAGACAATTTTGGTTTCTTTTCAGTTTTCAAATTTGCTGGGTACGGTGTACCGGCGTGGGAACCTAAATTTTACCTGCGATGGAAATGCAGTTATCAGTCCTGTGGGCAATAGAGTCACTGTATTTGACCTTAAAAAGTAAGTATGTGAAGGTGCTCTTCATAATGGTGATACTGATTACTATTATCGGTATTTTTAAAGTAGCAGATGAAAGCTGACAGTGTCTTCTGTGCCTTCTTTTTAATGGCACACCCGTTAATTAAGGAAGCCCAGGACAGGACTACAGGACAGGTTAGGGTCAGCAGATCAGTTGTGGAAATTGGCAGCCAGACCCAGTTCTTCGTTCTAGTGCCTTAGCCAGGCCCGGTAAAATGGTGTGTCGCTTGGCTCTGTTACCTGGGAAGGGACCCTGTCTCTGCGCTGTAAAGGGTGGGTGGGGAAGAGGTGTAGCTCAGGGTTAGCCCTTCCCCCATCAGGGACGGCCCCTCAGGGCCGAGAGGCCAGGGCTGCTGGGGGAGTTGAAGGTGCCTTGGACTCCTGCTGGGGAGCCCTGCTGCCACTGGGCCTCACCAGTTCGACGGGCAGGCCCAAAGCTTCCAGCTCTGCAGCTGGAGATCAGTTCCTGTGTGCTGTTGCACTTTGCTTCATGGTTCTGTGTGAATGCTGTTTTACCACAAAGTGAAGGTGTGTCGAAACGCTGCTTGGAGCAAGTTGGTCGGTGCCGTTTTTCCAGCAGCGGGGGCTCACTTCATGTCTCTGTGTCACATTTTGGTAATTTTTGCAATACTTCAAAGTTTATTATACCTGTGAGGGTGTTCAGTGATCATCTTTGCTATTACTCTCGTAATTGTTCTGGGGTGCCGTGATCCGTGCCCATGTAAGACGGCGAGCTTAATCCGTAAGCACTGTGTGTGCTGTGACTGCTCCACTGACCGGCTGTTCCCACCCCCACCCCCCCGTTTCTCTTCCTCTACTTGGGTCTCCCTATTCCCTGACACAAGCGATATTGAAATTAGGCCAGTTAATAATGGCTTACAGTGGCCACTGCGTGTTCATGTGAAAGGAAGAGTCACACAACTCACCTGAAATCAGAAGCTAAAAGTGACTCAGCTTAGTGAGGAAGGCATGTGTGTCAAAAGCTGAAATAGGCCGAAAGCCAGGTCTCTGCCACCAAACAGGCAAGTTGTGAATGCAAGGAAAAAGCTTTTGAAAGAAATTAAAAGTGCTACTCCGGTGAACATATGAGTTACAAGAAAGCAAAACAGCCTTATTTCAGATATGGATAAAAGTTTGAGTGATCCAGATAGAAGATCAAACCAGCCACAACATCCCCTTAAGCAAGTCAAAGCCTGATGCACAGCAAGGCCCTACCTCTCCTCTGTTCCGTGAGGGCTGAGGTGAGGAAGCTGCAGGAAAAAAGTTGGAAGCTAGCAGAGGTTGGTTCATGAAGTTTAAGGAAAGAAGCCATCTCCACAACACAGAAGTGCAAAGTGAAGCAGCAAGTGCTGATGGAGAAGCTGCAGCACGTTATCCAGAAGATCCAGCTGAGATCATTGATGAAGCTGACTACACTAAACTACAGAGTTTCAGTGGAGACAAAACAGCCTTCTATTGGAAAAAGATGGCCAAGCGCAGTGGCCCATGCCTGTAATCCCAACACTTTGGGAAGCTGAGGTAGGCAGATCACTTGAGGCCAGGAGCTTGAGACCAGCCCGGCCAATATGGTGAAACCTCATCTCTACTAAAAGTACAAAAATAAGCCAGGCATGGTGGCATAGTCCTGTAAATCCCAGCTACTCAGGAGGCTGAGGTTCAAGAATTGCTGGAACCCGGGAAGCAGAGCTGAGATGGTGCCAGTCCACTCCAGCCTGGGCAACGGAGCAAGACTCTATCAAAAAATAAATACATTTTAAAAAAAGAGAAAGATGCCATCGAGGACTTAACATAGCTACAGAGGAGAAGTCAATGTCTGGCTTCAAGCAACAGGCTGACTCTCTTATGAGGGGCTAATGCAGCTGGGGCCATTAAGTTGAAGCCAGTGCTGATTCACTGTTCAGAAAATCCTAATGTCCTTCACAGTGATGCTCAAGCTACTCTGCCTGTGCTTTATAAGTGGAACAGCAAAGCCTGGATGACAGCACATCTGTTTACAGCATGGTTACAGCATGGTTTACTGAATCTTTCCAGCCCATTGTTGAACCCACTAAGGTTCCTTTCAAAATATTCCTGCTGATGAACAACGTACCTGGTCACCCCTGAGCTCCAATGGAGACGCATAAGGAGATGCTGTCTTCATGCCTGCTACCACCACATCTCTTCTTCAGCCTACAGGAGTGACTTTAACTTTCAAGTCTTACCATTTAAGAAATATATTTTGTAAGGCAGTAGCTGCCATAGATAGTGATTCCTATAATGGATGTGAGAAAAGCCAATAAAAAGCCTTCTGGAAAGGAGTCGCCATTCTAGATGTCATTCAATGAGGGTGAAGTGTCAACATTAACAGGAGTGTGAAAGAAGTTGAAAGTCCAAGCCTCATGGATGACTGAGGGGTTCGAGACTTTGGTGGAAGAAGTTACTGCAGATGCAGTAAAAATAGCAAGAAGATTAGAAATGGAAGCAGAGCCTGAAGATGGGACTGAATTGCCACAACGTCACAATAGATATTGAATGGATGAGGAGCTGCTGCTTATGGATGAGCAAAGCAAGTGGTTTGAGGCAAAGTCTCACTCTTGTCCCCCAGGCTGGAGTGCGATGGCGTGACCTCGGCTCACTGCAACCTCCACCTCCCAGGTTCAAGCGATTCTCCTGCCTCGGGCTTCCCCTCACCGAAGTAGCTGGGATTACAGGCGCTTGCCACCGTGCCCGGCCAATTTTTGTATTTTTAGTAGAGACGGGGTTTCACCATTGTTAGCCAGGCTGGTCTAGAACTCCTGACCTCAGGCGGTCCACCCTCCTTGGCCTCCCAAAGTGCCGAGATTACAGCCGTGAGCCACCACCCCCGGCCAGCAAGTGGTTTCTTGAGATGGAATCTACTCCTGGTGAGGATACTGTAAAGACTGTTGAAATGACAACAAAGGATTTAGAATATGACATCAATTTAGTTGATAAAATGCTGGGAGCATTTGTGAGGATTGACTCCAGTTTTGAAAGAAGGTCTGTTGTGGGTAAAATGCTATCAAACAGCATCATGTGCTACAGAGACATCTTGTGAAAGGAAGAGTCCATCGATACAGCACACTTCGTCGTTGTCTTGTTTTAGGAATTGGCAATGGCCACCCCATTTCAGCAACCGCCACCGTGCCTGGTCAGCAGCCATCCACATCGAGGCCAGCTGTTTACCAGCAAAAAGATGAAGACTCACTGAAGGCTCAGATGATCATTAGCATTTTTTAGCAGTAAAGTGTTTTTAAATTAAGGGATGCATGTTGTTGCTTTAGACAGAATGCTAATACTGATAGATTATAGACAGAATGCTAATACTGATAGATTATAGCACACATGAGTAGACAGCAGCGCACACCAATAGACTAAAGTACACACTTAGACGACAGTACACACGAACAGACTGCAGTGCACACGAATAGAGCACAGCACACACTTACAGACTACAGCACACACTAGTAGACTGCGCCATACTGTTTACGGTATGGTGTAAACACAGCTCGGCTATGGGGAAGCCAGAACCTGTGTGCCTCGCTCGATTGCAGTATAAGCGTTATCTGTAGCATCTCCGAGGAGTTCCTGTACCCACTTATTTTCCATTTTTCCAGCAACAGTGTTACATGGGTGCGCTGTCATGGCAGTTAATTCCTGTTGAGCATTTAGCTTGCTTCTGGTATTCTAATGTCACAGTGAGGCGGAATAATCCTCTCATCGTACCATCCTGGAAGCAGAATTGATGTATCCAATTTCTTTTTCTTTTTTTTTTTGAGACAGAGTCTTGCTCTGTCGCCTAGGCTGGAGTGCAGTGGTGCAGTCCCGGCTAACTGCAACCTCCGCCTCCCAGGTTCAAGCGATTTTCCTGCCTCAGCCCCCTGAGTAGCTGGTATTACAGGCACCTGCCACCATGCCCAGCTAATTTTTGGGTTTTTTTTTTTTTTTTTTCTGAGACGGAATCTCCCTCTGTCGCCCAGGCTGGAGTGCAGTGGCGTAACCTCGGCTCACTGCAAGCTCTGCCTCCCGGATTTACGCCATTCTCCTGCCTCAGCCTCCCGAATAGCTGGGACTCCAGGTGCCCACCACCACGCCCGGCTAATTTTTTGTATTTTTAGTAGAGACGGGGTTTCACCGTGTTGGCCAGGATGGTCTTGATCTCCTGACCTCATGATCTGCCCGCCTTAGCCTCCCAAAGTGCTGGGATTACAGGCATGAGCCACCACGCCCGGCCGATTTTTGTTTTTTTAGTAGAGACAGGGTTTCACCATGTTGGCCATGCTGGTCTCAAACTCCTGACCTTGTGATATGCCCGCCTCGGCATCCCAAAGCACTGGGATTCTAGGCGTGAGCCAATGTGCCTGGCCGACAGTGTCGTTTCTTTTTCAGGAGTGGGGGGTATCCACAGATGAGCTCTGGCACACAGGGTGCAGTGAGATTGGAGGTGCTGCTTGGGGAGAGTGGGCCGCTGGTCCTGGGCCAGGCTTGGCCTGTCTCCCTCG
The DNA here is from genome assembly GCF_007565055.1 of Rhinopithecus roxellana. Taxonomy (NCBI): domain Eukaryota; kingdom Metazoa; phylum Chordata; class Mammalia; order Primates; family Cercopithecidae; genus Rhinopithecus; species Rhinopithecus roxellana. The sequence goes on along the minus strand of NC_044561.1, from coordinate 133,094,260 downwards.
TGTGACCTGAGGACCAATAGCACACCGTGGTTTTTGTCTTATCAGCAACAAATCTGACACGCTGCCCCTGGCCACTCGGTACAACGTCAAGTGCGTGGGGCTGTCCCCGGATGGCCGCTTGGCTATCATCGTCGATGAAGGTATTCGCCTTTGATGTGGGCGGGCACTGAAGGGACCAGTGAGGAGGACTCAGGGCTGTGCGGGTCTGAAATGATCCAGTCCCCAGTGGCATCCATGTCAGGGCGCTGGTGGGGGTTGGGGATGAGGGTGTCATGAGTGAGGCTGCGTCCCTGCCGCAGGCTGTGTCTGTGGCATCACCTGTGGCAGTGCAGGGCCTCGGGGCCTTGGGCATTCTCAGTCCTGATGCCTCATGGTGGACATGAGAATGACCTTTCGGTTTTTCCTGTGCTGTGTATCTGGGTGGCCCTGGGGTAGCTGCGCGGTGGTCACCTCTGGCGTCCTGCAGGGGGCGATGCGCTGCTGGTCAGCCTGGTCTGCAGGTCTGTGCTGCACCACTTCCACTTCAAGGGCTCTGTGCATAGCGTGTCCTTCTCCCCCAATGGCAGGTAAGGGGGGCGGCTGGGGGCAGGAGGGGGTAGGAGAGGGTCAGCCGTGTGTGCCAACGGTGAGGCCCACTGCCCAGCTCTTTTCCCTGGGCCCCGGGTTGTGATGTTGGGCACATGGCCCAATCTCTGGCATCAGTGACCCCTTTTCTGGAGCAGAAGACTTGGTGCAGCCAGGCTGCCCTCCCTCCAGGGCTATTTCTTCCCTGAATTCCACTTGCTCTGCTCCTGGGCCTCCATCCTGCAGGAGGCGGGACTCTGGAAGGCACAGGTGGGCACAGACTGAGACTCCACAGGGGCCTTAGGGCCATTGCTGGTCTTGAATATCAACTGTGTCCGCATTCCTTCCATAGGAAGTTTGTTGTCACGAAGGGTAACATTGCCCAGATGTATCATGCGCCTGGGAAGAAGCGGGAGTTCAACGCCTTCGTTCTGGACAAAACCTATTTTGGGCCCTACGATGAGACCACCTGCATTGACTGGACGGATGACTCCAGGTGCAGCCTCGGAGGCGTTGGGGGAGCGAGGCCTGAGGGAGGCCCTTTGGATGGGTCCCCCTGCTTGAGCCCTGCAGCTTCATTCTGCAATGGCATCTTGGCCTCCTTTGGGGCTGGGCACTGCCTGCACCATCGGGACTGGCTGGGTGACTGGTCGAGTCTTCGTGGCTCTGAAGTACGTGCTGTGGCTGAGCCTCCTGCCCCTGCAGCGCCCTTTCACCTGTTTGTCCCGGAAAGAGGGAATGCTGCGGTTGGCTCGGGCAGCGTCTGGGAGGCGTGAGGAAGGCAGACAGGGCAGGGGCTGTGCCAGGGTGTCTTCCTGTGCCTGGAGGCTTCACGGCTCACTCTGAGACCACGTGGGGCTGTAGTGGTCTCCGTGAGGCCCTCTGGAGCGTGCACCTGGCTGCTTTGTGGTGGCCACGCCCTGAGGAGGTGCCATCTCCCTCTTTTCCAGGTGCTTTGTGGTTGGGAGCAAAGACATGTCCACCTGGGTGTTCGGAGCTGAGCGCTGGGACAACCTCATCTACTATGCACTGGGGGGACATAAGGATGCCATCGTGGCCTGCTTCTTTGAATCCAACAGCCTGGACGTACGTCCCTTTGCCAAGTTCCCTAGCCTGACGGTGGTCAAAAGCGGCTAGTTCAGGGAGACCCCAGGCTGCAGGTGGCCTCTTCCTTCGGTTTCTCCAGGCTGTTCCCATGTGGCCTGGGGGCATCTAGGGACCAACAATAGCTGTTGCAGCCCATTGAAAATTGTTCTCAGAGTTCAGAGGAGCCTTCGGTGCCGCTGATCCCTGGATCTGAGCTGGAGAGAGGTGTCAGGTTGTGGCAACTGGGCCAGTGTGGCTGGGGCTGGGGTGACCCTGTGCTTTCCCTTGCAGCTGTACTCACTGAGCCAGGACGGAGTGCTGTGCGTGTGGCAGTGTGACACGCCCCCCGAGGGCCTGCGGCTGAAGCCCCCTGCGGGCTGGAAAGCAGACCTGTTGCAGCGGGAGGAGGAAGAGGAGGAGGAAGAACAGGAGGGGGACAGAGAGACCACCATCCGGGGAAAAGCCACTCCGGCCGAGGAGGAGAAGACAGGAAAAGTGAAGTACTCACGGCTGGCCAAGTAGGTCTCCGAGGGTGCGGTGGGCTGCGGTGGGCTGCGGTGGGGCACTCCTATGGGAATCTCTTGCCCTCAGAGGGATCTGGATGTGGGGTCCTCAGGGCTGAGGAGTGGGAGGTACAGAGAGCAGGCCCACGTCTCAGGGCCCTGGTTTGAGCACCCTTGAGTGCTTGGGTGTTGACCCTGCCCCTTAATCAGGGTCCCTGCTTCAGCTGTCTGAGCTGCCTGTGTGCCCAGGGCAGGGCAGAGGGCAGTGGGTGGGGTACATGGGGGCAGGGAGGTGTGTGGTTACTCTGTGAAGGGAATACAGCACCTTGGGCCCTAAGGGGGTTGGGAGTTGTCTGTGGCCCCACTAGCTCCTGTGGAGTTTGGTGTGGGCGATGGTCCCTTGGCCTCTTGCAGGGAGACGCTGGGAGAGCATTTGGCAAGGCTGGAGGGAGAGGCCGGGCTGTGAGTGGGTGCAGCGGGTGCTCTGAGTCCTGCTTCGGGGCCCGCTGGTGGGTGGTGCTTGGTGCTTTTTCGGGCACTGAGCTGGGCTGTGCAGCCCCATGTCTGAACTCAGTGCCCCAGACGAGAGGAGACTGAGCCCAGCCCCGCAGCCTGCCCGTGGGACGGCCTTAGCTGTGCCCGGAGCCCTGGCAGAGATGCGGCCCTGATTCGGGGTGTCCTGCATCTGGGCTGTGGGGGAGGCTGGTTGGGATCCCATGAAGGCAGAGTTACCCACAGCTGTGGTGTCTCCGTCACCCGGGTATCCCAGCCTGGGCCCCTCCTTGCTGCAGTTACTTAACACCTGCTGTGTGCAGGGCTCTGAACTTGGCACTGAGACACACTGCCTGCCCTTGTGAAGCCTCCTCTCTGCCGGGGAGGAGAGATGCAGTGATGAGGTGGCTGCGTGCAGAGGTGGGTGGCAGTTGGGGTCCCTGGGCGAGGAAGGCTTCCACACGAGGCCCTGCCTGTGGAGGGAGCCAGGGAGCCAGAGCAGGCTGCATTTGGAGTGTGTTGGGGTCCGACGGGTAGGTGGGAGTTGTGGCCATGAGAGTCCTGGGTCTGAGGAGCGGGGAGGGCCGGCTGGACTCCAGTGGGAGGAGGGTGCTTTGCCAAGGGCAGCGGAGTTGGAGGGCGGCCAGAACAGGTCCAAGTGGGTCAGTGTCTGCAGGTGGGTCAGTGCCTGCGAGGACTTGGGGTTGTTGTGCTGGAGTCAAGACTTGAGCGGGGACTGGAGGAAGAAGAAGGGACGATGGGCCCCCCAACCCCTCCCTGAGGAAGAGAGGTTCCAGGCAGATCCAGGAAGACAGTGTGCGTGCTGGGCAGGGACTGCGGGCTGTCAGCGCAAAGCATGAGAAGGCAGGGCCTCCTGCATTGGCAGCCAGTGGTCCCTGTCACTTGTTCAGGAGGGACGGGAACCAGAAAGAAGAGGGAAGGACCAGGGCTGAGTTACACTGTGACTCGGGGAGGTTTTGAGGGCGGAGGCGCCATCAGGGTCACCGTCGTCTGTTGATGGGGACTGAGGGTTCCTTAGAGGAGTAAGCAGCAGGGGGTGATGGGATTCGGGTGTGCCCAGCGGCCATGCCGCGCCTCCCGCACCTCCTCTGCCTCCTGTGGGCACTGCTGCCTCTGGATGCACCACCAGCTCTGCTGTGGGGCCAGCTGGCGACAGTGGAGACACTGTGTGAGGTTCCCTCGGGGTCCCGAGCTTGGGATGGAGGCGGGCAGCTTCAGGGCCTGGGATGGAGAGGGCGAGGGCAGGTCTGGGACCTCCTGCCTGGATCTGTGTCCTGTGTCCTGGAGCCCAGAGCGAGCTGGGGCGGCAGCCGGGCTCTGCGCTCCTCCTCACAACTCTTCTGTTTTGTCAATTCAGGTACTTCTTCAATAAAGAAGGAGATTTTACCAACCTGACAGCTGCAGCATTTCACAAAAAGTCTCACCTCTTGGTCACTGGCTTTGCTTCTGGAATCTTCCATCTTCATGAGCTGCCAGAATTTAACCTCATCCACTCCCTGAGGTAAGCCTTTGCTCACGGTGGGGTGTGGTTTTCATGCACTCACTGGCCCTGAATCTGAGGGCCCAGCCGAGCCTGCCCTTAGAGGTGGGGGCTGCAGAGCCACCTGGAGTGCCAAGCTCAGGCCACAGGACGCCAGCCTGAAACCTGTGCGGCTGCTGGTGCTGGTCGGTGCGACTGTGTTGCCACCGCACCCCGGCAGTCAGCAGCACTGGTCTCAGGTCAGTCACGGCCTTTCGAGTTTTTGCCTCTGCTTTTCTTCATCTGTGAGACACAGAAAACAAAAATACTATGCTCATAAAATTGTGAAGTTGCAAGTTTTTGAACCCTGGCCACCTCTCTGGGCCTTTTCTGATTCTTTTCTTTGAGACAGTCTTGCTCTGTCGCCCACGCTGGAGTGCAGTGGCGCGAACTTGGTTCACTGCAACCTCCGCCTCCCGGGTTCAAATGTTCCTCCCACTGCAGCCTCCTGAGGAGGTGGGACCGCAGGTGTGCGCCACCACTCCCGGTTAGTTTTTAAATTTTTTGTAGAGATGGGGTCTTGCTGGGTTTTCCCAGGCTGGTCTTGAACTCGTGGGTTCAAGCAGTCCTTGCCTCTGCCTCCCGACGTGCTGGAATGACAGGCATGAGCCTCTGCACCCAGCCCTCTGATACTTGAACTGAAGTGAATTGTTGGAGTCTGGTGAGTGGGTGGGGTAAACTCGACACACAGGGCTAGAGTCTGGTGTGTGGGGCTGCCCTGAGTGGGCACTGGGGTTTCAGCCCAGGCAGGCTGGCCTCCCACTTACAGGCCCATTCTCTGCAGCATCTCAGATCAGAGCATCACCTCAGTGGCCATCAATAGCTCGGGGGACTGGATTGCTTTTGGCTGTTCAGGTTTGTCCCCAGCCCGGGTGGTAGAGATGGACTCCCCATTAGGGACTGCTGCTGCCCAGCTACAGGCCTGCTCGACAGCCGCCCACTGGGGGTGCCCTGCCCTCCCCCAGCCGCCTTTCCGAAGGGGCCCTCCCCTCCCCCAGCTGCCTTTCAGGGGGTGCCCTCTTTTCCTCCAGCTGCCTCCCGGGGGTGCCCTCCCTGCCTTGGTCCTCCTCAAACATCTCTCTGTCTTAAGCCCTCTTGCTCAAGGGTGTGGGGGTCATAGCCCTGTCTCAGTTGTGACCTGCAGCCACTGGGTTGCACAGGTGGGGCCCATCACTGGCTGGTAGAGCTGCAGCATCGGGCAGTGGTCCCTGTCTGTTCTTGGGGGTCTGTGCGTTTCGCCCCCTGCCTGGCAGCTTTCTCAGGCCTGTGCCAAGTGGGAAGGTGGGCTGAGCCAGTCTGACCTGGGATGGGCCTGAGCCGGGTACCCCAACTTCCCCCATGTGCACAGGCCTGGGCCAGCTGCTGGTGTGGGAGTGGCAGAGTGAGTCCTACGTGCTCAAGCAGCAGGGCCACTTCAACAGCATGGTGACCCTGGCCTACTCGCCCGACGGACAGTACATCGTGACTGGCGGGGATGACGGCAAGGTAGGCTCCTGTCCCCGTCCTGTTGGCCTCTGTGCCTGGGGGTTCTGAGGATGCAGTGGTCTGTGGGGCTGTGCCCCTGTGGCTGGGCGCTGACAGTCGGGTTGGAGTTCACAGGTTCACCCAGGCTCATGAGCTCACTAGGCGTTTAAAAACATACAAAAATGTGAATGGAGAGGGTTGGGTGTCCTCCTCTCCCCTTTCTGACTTGGTCTCCTGCACCGTGGTAGCTGCGTGGCCAAGAGTGGGTCTGTGGTGCCAGCAGCTGGCATCCAGCCAGCATCCAACGGGCTCCAGTACGTGGCTGAGGGGGGGTCCATGGTACCGGCAGCTGGCATCTGGCCAGCATCCACAGGGTTCTGGTGTGTGCAGTGCCACCGCGGGCCATCTGGGCCTTAAATGGGCTCCTCCTGGAGGTGACAAGAAGAGACTGGGGTAGATGGCCCACTCACCACCCACTCAGCACAGCCTTGGGCCTGTCGGGGAGGCTGGGTGAGCCAGGGCAGCTGTGGGCACAGGGGCAAGGCTCTCAGGATACGGCGTCACATGCGGGGGTCTCAGGGATGGGGTATGAGTCGCAGGCAGGGGGCTCAGGGATGGGGTATCAGTCGTGTGGGGGTCTCAGGAATGGGGTGTCAGTCACAGCTGGGGATCTCAGGGATGGGGTATTACTCACGGGTAGGGTCTCAGGGATGGGGCAGTACAGGGGCAAGCATCTTAGATGGGGCGGCATGGGGACAGGGATCCTGGCTGAAGCTGTGGCACACAGGGTTGTGGTCTGCCCCTGCCCCTCCTGTCCTGCCGCAGGTCAAGGTGTGGAACACCCTCAGCGGCTTCTGCTTCGTCACTTTCACGGAGCACTCTAGTGGGGTGACCGGTGTGACCTTTACTGCCACCGGCTACGTTGTGGTGACCTCATCCATGGACGGGACTGTGCGAGCCTTTGACCTTCACAGGTGATGTCTTTGCTCTGGGTTGGCTCGGGGCAGGCTTCCCCACGCAGAGGTGAATGTGGAGGGTGAGGCTGCAGCGCAGCTGCTGGGGCAGGGGACCCTGGCATGTGACGCTGACCTTGCCTCTTCTCTGCAGGTACCGAAACTTCCGCACCTTCACCTCTCCACGCCCCACCCAGTTCTCCTGCGTGGCGGTGGATGCGAGTGGCGAGATCGTCTCTGCAGGGGCGCAGGACTCATTTGAGATTTTTGTGTGGTCCATGCAGACAGGCAGGCTCCTTGACGTAAGCACCCTGAGGGGCTGGGCTGGGGCTCGGGAGGGGCCCTCCTGTCTCTTGGGAGAGGAGCTCAGGGAGCTGAGGTTACACTCCGAGGGCCCATGCCCCTGGCCCAGACCTGCCCAGAGAGCCGCCTCAGCCCCCAGCTCCACTTTTCCCACCTCCTTGGTCTACGGTAGGTTTTGTCCGGACATGAAGGGCCCATCAGTGGTCTGTGTTTTAACCCAATGAAGTCCATCCTGGCCAGTGCCTCCTGGGACAAGACGGTGCGCCTGTGGGACATGTTTGACAGCTGGAGGACCAAGGAGACGCTCGCCCTGACCTCTGATGGTGAGCACGAGGCAGCAAGCAGGAGCAGTGGCCTGGGGACCAGCGGCATGCTCTCATACCCGCTGCCTTGTTCCTGGTTGTGGGTTTGGTGTGAACCTTCTGGTGGGAAGCGGGGGGTGGTTCTTAACCCAGACCTGCTGGTGTGGCAGCCCTTGAGGTTGGCAGTACCTAGGAGACAGCAGATTGGCAGGTAGGGCCAGCGTGGCTTCCACGAGTCCTCGTGCTCCCGCTCGCTGGGTGCCAGGCAGGAGAGAACAGCTCCCCGAGTGTGACAGGCTGCTGCCGCAGCTGCTTCCTGATTTTCTGAGTTGCTTTGGATCTCTGCCAGGGTTGTGTCGCTGCGAGAAGGACACAGGGACCGTGGGGGGGGCCCAGACACTGGATGGGGCCCGTGCTGGGATCTGCAGACTGGGAGGAGAATGAGGGGCGTAGGTGGGCCCAGACGCCAGGTGTGACTGCCCAGGGATCTGCATACTGGCCTCAGGCCCCTGTCTGGCTTTCTGACGAGGGTGTACTAGAGGCGCCCATGGCCTCCTGTGTTCATATTCTGTGTGTGTCAAAGCCTCAGCGGCGGCGTTGGAAGACCACACGGCTCACAAAGCCCCAGCCCATCCATGTTCGGGTGTGGACAGAGTCTGCCATCCCAGGAGCCTGGCTCTCCCTGCTTCCCACTGCCTCGCCCCACCCCCGGCCTGGCATTGGCCAGGGTTTTCGTGTCACATGTGGCTTCTTTTCAGAGGCTCTGTATTCTAGTCTGTCCAGCCGCCCTCAGTAACCACCATTACTCACCTGTCAGCCTCGCCTCCCCAGCGCCCCCTCCATCAGCCTTCGTGGGTCCTGCAGCCCCAGCTGGACTGCCTGGTGCTCTTCACTGGTGCTGAGCTGTTCCCTCACCCACCTGGGTTGGAGCTTCTCCTGGGAGGAGATTCTTGTGTATCAGACCCAACAGGCGCTGGTCTCTTAGGGGTGCCAGGGAATGGCCTGGTCTCCAGCCGAGGGTGGTTGATGGCCTGCCTGCGGGAGACTGGGGTCTTCGTTGGGCCTCACTTTGCATCTCTGTTTAGCTCTGGCTGTGACTTTTCGCCCTGATGGTGCGGAGCTGGCTGTGGCTACGCTGAACTCACAGATCACCTTCTGGGACCCCGAGAATGCGGTGCAGACAGGCTCCATTGAGGGCAGGCATGACCTCAAGACCGGCAGGAAGGAGCTGGACAAGATTACAGCCAAGCATGCGGCCAAGGGGAAGTGAGTGTCGGCGTCGGGCCCTCCTGATTTGAGACCCCAGCCAGCCACCGGGCTCCTGCAGCTTCTCCATTTTTGGCCTTGTCCTTCGTTCCTGAGACGGCTGAGTCCCTGTGGATGGAGGCAGGTGGTCCTGAGCCCTCTGGGGAGAGGCATGTCCTCCTTAACTTCTGGGCTCGCTCAGCCTCCAGCACAGGAGGACGTCTGGATTTGCTGAACATAAACTTGTTCAGCTGAGAGCCTACATCCACTTCCAAACCTTGATCCTGAATTACAACATCGTCCTGGTGTGCAGAGGGGAGAGTAGCTGGGTGCCTGAGCTCAGGCCGGAGACCCAGCACTTGGGGAGACTGAGGCAGGTGGATTGCTTGAGCCCAGGAGTTTGAGACCAGCCTGGGCTACATGGCAGAACGCCATCTCTATAAAAAATACAAAAATTAGCCAGGTGTGGTGGCACATGTCTGTGGTCCTAGCTAGTCAGGAAGCTGAGGCAGGAGGATTGCTTAAACCCGGGAGGTCAAGGCTGTAGTGAGGATGGTGTCATGCCATTGCACTGCAGCCTGGGTGCTAGAGCAAGACCCTGTCTCAAAAACAAAGCAAACAAAAGCACCCCCCCCCCCCCAAGAGTAAAAATGCAGGTCCTCAGTCACCTCACCTGGCTGGAGAGTGCTACATGGATGGGGAAGATGTGGTGTCCCCTTGTCTCAAGGAGTCGGGCCAGCACAGCACTGACCGAATTGCCTGCTTGGGGTCTTGGCTGGGCTGTGAGGCTCACCTGGATGGTGGTCAGGCTTAGGAGAAGGGGGAGGATCTGTGGGGTGCACCCGGGGTGGTGTAGCTTTGGGGCCTGGACCTGTGTCCCAGGAGCTGGGAAGCCTGTTCAGCAGAGGGTCTTCCTCCAGAAGGAAGTAGCAACCCTATCTCGGAAGTGGTACGAACGCCTGTGTGCAGTCCCCGTGGGTTCGCCCTGAGTGTGGAACTGCTGGGTGCTGGTGGTGGTGTTTCCGGCTTGGAGGAGCTGCACGGTTGCCATTCTCATGAGGACGCTGTTGGCTTCTGGCTTCTGCACCTCCTCGCCAGCACTTGTTGCTTTATTTTATTTTTTTTTAATGAGAGCTGTTCTGGTGGATGTGAATTCGTATCTCATCGCAGTTCTGGTTGTAGTTTCTCTAATGACATTCAGCATTTTTCACATGCGGCTTGGCCATTTGTAAGTCTTGTTTGGAGAAATGTCTGTTCAGGTCTCTTGCCTGCTTTTGAATTGGGTTGTTTGGTGTTTTGTTTGTTGATTTGAGGGGTTTCTGTGATGCCCGATGTGCAGATACTTGTTCCGCTTTGGGAACTGTCTCTTCTGCCGTTTTGGTGGCACTCTTAGTTCTGATGATGCGCGGTTCGCTCATTTTTTCTGTTGTTCTTTGTTCTCTACTGTCATAGCTAAGGGACCTTGCCCACCCCAGGCGCCTGTTGAGCGAGGCGGTAAGGACTGGTTTCTGGTTTCTGCAGGACTGAGCAGACGTGACTGAGAGTAGGCTGCCTAGGGCGGAGGCCAGCTGGCCGCTGTTGTGTGCTGACCTCAGCAGGGAACACCGTTCCTTGAGCCTCTTGTTCCTTTTGTGAAAAAGACATTGACTCTCGGGAAACCGAAGCATTTAAGGGTGGTGCTGGCTCAGAGTGGAACCAGGTGACAGTGCTATTGGACATTGTGGGTTTTAAAAGTCTCACGTGAGTTGAGGCAGCGAGCCTTGGCAAAAGTTGCTGAGGCTGTTTGCTTCCTGAAGAGCTGGTGCAGGATCTCCTCTATTTCCTAAGGTTGGTTTTTGTTTTATTTATTTTGATATTTGATTTTTGAGACAGGGTCTTGCTCTGTCACCCAGGCTAGAGTACAGGAGTGTGATCATGGCTCACTGCACCGTCTAACTCCTGGGCTCAAGTGATCCTCCCACATCAGCCTCCTGAGTAGCTGGGACTATAGGCATGTGCTGCTAATTTTATTTTTTGTAGAAACAGGATCTCGCTATATTGCCCAGGCTTGTCTTGAACTCCTGGACTCAAGCAGTCTTCCCAACTCAGCCTCTCAAAGTACTGAGGTGTAACAGGCAGGAGCCACCATGCCAGCCTAAAGTTGGTTTTTAGAAGCCATATGCTGAGGTTTCTGCGGTGGCCACCTTAAGTCTGTGTCTCCTCTCCACCCAGGGCCTTCACCACCCTGTGCTACTCTGCAGACGGCCAGAGCATCCTGGCGGGAGGCATGTCCAAGTTCGTGTGCATCTACCACGTCCGCGAGCAGATTCTCATGAAGAGATTCGAGATCTCTTGCAACCTGTCTCTGGACGCCATGGAGGTGAGCTGGCAGCACAGGGCTGGATGGATGTTGCTTCCAATACAGTTGGAATGCGTCGGGCTCCTGCCTTCTGCACTCCTGGCTCCTCGGGGCCTTGGGCACAGTCATGACACTTGTCCTATATCTATGCACGGGCCCCTCACCTGCCCCAGCAGAGCCCTGCCGTGGAGCCCTGTGCCTCCCTCAGCTGTGTGTGGAGCCATGGTCCTCATCCCTTATGGCATTTGGGACCAGTTTCATGGAAGGCAGTTTTTCCACAGACAGGGTTGGGTGGATTGGTTTTGGGATGAAACTTTCACCTCAGATCAAGATCACCAGGCATTAGATCTCAGAAGGAGAGCACAACCTAGATCCCTCACATGCGTGGTTCACAGTAGGGTTTGCGCTCCAGTGAGCATCGGATGCTGCCACTGATCTGTCAGAGGCGGAGCTCGGGTGGTAATGCGAGCAATGGGAACAGCTGTAACTTCAGATGAAGCTTCACCCACCTCCTGCTGTGCAGCCCCTTTCCTAACAGGCCATGGGCCGGAACCAGGGGTTGGGGACCCCTGTTGTGGATGACCCTGCCGGGGCCGGTTGCTGTGAGGCTGGGGCTGCGGGGGGCAGTGGCCAGCACATGCTGGCTCAGGCAGCACGGACACCTGTCGGGGAAGGAGTGAATGAAGAGGGTGCTGGCAGGCCCTGCCCGCTGGCTTCCTGCCTGGGATCCCGAGTAGAGGGCTCTGCCCTCACTGTCCCCGCTGGTGCCTGCCCTCCCCGCTCAGCACAGCCCTCGGCCCAGGTCCCATTCACATGCTGGCTCCCGTAGGACCTCAGGATGTGAGGGAGCCCTGGAAGCCTCTAAGCAGGGCTGTGGCTGCTGGGTTCACCTGCCCACTGCCCCCCCAAGTGTTTCTGGGGGAAAGTGTCCTTGGCATTTTCATGAGGGAGCAGACGGCCATCCTCGCTGTGAGCCCCAGCCCTTGTGGTGGCAGGAATGTTGGCATGTAGACCTCAGTCCATCCCCCTCCACAGCCTCCACACCTGCCCCCCTGCACAGCCTCCACGCCCACCCTGTCTGCAGCTAGCTCTGCAGGAAGGTCCCTGGGATGCTGCAGGGCTCTCTCCCCGTCCTCCTGCTAGGCGGGGCTGAGACCGGTCTGGTGTTGGGGTCAAAGAGCAAGGGTGGGAGAGGAGGGCCAGGCGGCCGGGCTGTCAGAAGCAAGGCGCCCACTGCTTTTCTGTTCTAGGAATTTTTGAACCGAAGAAAAATGACAGAGTTTGGCAACCTGGCACTAATTGATCAGGACGCTGGGCAGGAGGATGGAGTTGCGATACCACTGCCAGGCGTCAGGAAAGGTGAGCAGAGGTTCCTCCCGCATCTGCCTGCCACACGTGCCTGGGTGACTGCACACTTGTGCAGTCACTGGTGGCATTTGCTGGACACTGAGGGTGTCGAAGGCCCAGTGGGTTGGTGTTGGTGCCATCAGCCCCTGTGGCAGGAGAAGCTGCCCACGTGTTGCTGCACGTGGCCTCCCTGCCCTGGCGGGACCCATGTATTTGCTCTTGGGACTGGGTGCCCCATCTGCTGCACAGCACACGGAGCATTCTGGTGTGAGGCCGTGTGTGCCACACAGAGAGCCAGGTGCTCTAGAAGACCTGGGACTGCCTGAGTCCCAGGTAGACCATCCTGATGGGACACTCACCAGCCAGAAACCCTGAGTGCTTCCATATGCAGGCCCAGGGTACCATGTTGAGCGCAGCAGACCCACTCCTGGGCTGGGCCGGGGCCCTTTTCTGGGTGGGACACATGGTCTGCTGGCTGGGCCAGCTTTTCTGGGAGCAGGGGCTGGGCCATCTGTTTGACAGCTCACCTGGAACAGCCTCTGTGGCCCCAGCACAGGCCCACCTGCCACAGCTGCAGCGAGGGAAGGGCTGCTTATGCCTCCGCTTTGTGCAGGGCCCAATGAGCAGAGGCTGTTGCTCTTGATGGGGTTCCCAGGGCACCCCCAGCCAGCCGGGGGCCGCAGGATGACCTGTGTCGTGGGGAGAGCAACCTGGATGTGCTGCTCAGTGACCCCTTTCGGTTCTTTTTCCCCAGGTGACATGAGTTCTCGGCACTTCAAACCTGAGATCAGGGTGACCTCACTCCGCTTCGCTCCCACTGGTGAGCACCGAGCCATGGGCTGTGGGTGCTGGTGGGCACTGGGGCATCTGTGCCGGGGCGAGGCTGGCCACCATGGTGCTGCCTGCAGGCTCTGGTCTGTGTCCTATGCCCCTGGGTAAGAACATGGCCCTGCAAACCCTGCAGGCCACAAGATGGCTGTTGTCCCTGAAGATAGACAGCTGTGATGGCTCCAACCTCAGATGCCCTGAGCTTTGAAACATGGCAGGCCTGGCATGTCCTTGCCCTGGCAGCTCCCCAAGTGCCCTGGACATGCTGCCTGGTTGGGGTGGCTCTGCCGCCATGGAAAGCCCGTCTCTTCCACACCGCCCCCATCTTCTCACGGTGGGGAGGAGGGTCTGTGCCACAGGCCTGTGGAGCCTGGCGGTACACACGGTCTCCACACAGAGGAGCCAGGAGCAAGGTTATTGGCAAGCGCGCTCCAGCCTAGACTGAGTGTCAGAGCCAGGGGTAGAGAGGCCCACGTGAGCCAGGGGTCTGTGCCCTGGGGCCCAAGGGCCAAATCGGGCTGGCCACCAGCTTTGGTCATTGATGTTTTACTTGGACATTTTACTGGGCGTTGTCTTCGTTGGCGGATCCTGTCTGGCTAGCTCTAGTGCACCATGCAGCACTGAGTAGGTGCAGCAGAGACCACAGGGCCTGCGGAGCGCCAAGACGCCTGAGCTTGACAGAAGACTTAGCTGGCTCCCGGTGTTGGGAGAGGAGGGCGCGTGCGTTTACATATTTGTTATATGTGCATCAAGTCCCTGGGAGAGTAACTTCTGGGATGATCCATTTAGTCCTTCCCAGGGGAGTTGGGGGGTGGGGGCTAAAGGCAGACGTCCCGGTTCCTGTTGACTTTTGCACTTTGTCCCAGGAGAATGTACTTAATACTGTTTCTTTAAAAAAAAAGTTGGGAGGAATGAACTTAAATTTTTAAGAAGGCACTGTGTAATTGCCCAGGGCGCTGCTGGGCAGCCACTACCACGGAGGGACTCCTCATCTACTCCCTGGACACCCGTGTGCTTTTTGACCCATTTGAGCTGGACACCAGCGTCACCCCTGGGAGGGTGCGCGAGGCACTGCGCCAGCAGGACTTCACCAGGGCCATCCTCATGGCCCTCCGGCTCAACGAGAGCAAACTGGTGCAGGAGGCTCTGGAGGCGGTGCCCAGGGGCGAGAGTGAGTCGGGGCTTTGGTGTCGGGCGCCAGGGGTCATCCTCTTTTGCCCTGGTTTGAGTTGTTGGCAGAATAAGCATGTTTTTTTCTCCTTTTGCAGTTGAAGTGGTCACCTCCTCCCTTCCTGAACTGTATGTGGAGAAAGTGCTGGAGTTTTTAGCTTCCTCCTTTGAAGTGTCTCGCCACCTGGAATTCTACCTCCTCTGGACTCACAAACTGCTCATGTTGCATGGACAGAAGCTGAAGTCCAGGTAGAGGGTCTCCCCCGCAGTTCCTCTGTGGCTCAGGTCACTGGACCAGCTTGTCCTGCTGGATGAAAGGGAACGTTGACATGCAAATGCAGCATGAAGTGAGCCCACTGTACCCACAGCATGGGTGAGCTCCGCACGCTTAGGGAGTCTCCCTTTCAGAGCCGGGACGCTGCTGCCTGTCATTCAGTTCCTCCAGAAGAGCATCCAGCGGCACCTGGACGACCTGTCGAAACTGTACGTGCGGGTGCAGGGCCTGGGGGTGGACAGGGGTGCATGGTCCCCTGCTGGTCCACGCTGCTCCTTATGTCATCTGATTTGAGGACAAAAGGAACCAGTGCTGGAGGCTTGTCTTCTCACTGGCGGGTGAACTGCACCTGCCTGGCCACCCTGCTTGAGACATGGTCTGGCACTGAATGGAAAGCAGCGAGCACTGTGGCAGGCAGACAGGCTGCTGGTGGCACGCTCCAGGTGCAGCCGCAATCCTCCAGGCTCTTGGAGGGATTGCCACATTCGTAGGACCGGGCAGCCTTTCCTGGATTTGCAGGTCACCTGCACAAGCAGCGGGGGTGGTCACAGGACTGTGAGGCTGGGCGGCCTGGAGTCCTGGAGGTGTGGCTGCCCTGAGCCATGGCTCCCCTGGAAAAGGGTGCTGCTGCTGCGAGGATTCATCCACAGGCCTAGGACAGGGCCCGGCCCTCCGCAGTGCTTACTCTGCAGGGGTGCCCGCCTCTTCTCCTGTCATTTCTTTGTGGTTTGTGCCTTTTTTGTCCCTAGCAATTCACCCTTCCTAAAGGTCCAGCAGAGCCTGAACTAGGCAGGCCGCAGAGTAGCCATGTGAGGGATAGCTCCCTCTGTTGCCAGTCAGTTGCCAGGTTTCCCAGCTGCGTTTCTGAAAGGTCTGTTCTCTGCCATGTCTGCAAGTTGCTGTGTCCAGGGTTCAGGGGCTGAGGCCTGAGCGTGGGCCTTGTGGGTTCATGTGGCCCTCCCATCTGTGCTTGAAGTGTCTCAGTCTTTGGAACACGTCCCAGAGTCTAGGTCGAGCCTTTGCTCCCCTCTTGTTCTGGGTTCCCTACAGAAGGCTGGGATGCGCCCTGATCCATGATTTTGGTGCCAGGCCTTCCCTTGGCTGAGATGTCCTGGACTTTGCACAGAGCTCTCGAGGAGGAGGAGGAGGGCTGTCTAGCTCCTTTATTTCTTTTTAAAATTCATTCTTTTTTTTTTTTTTTTTTTGAGACAAAGTCTCTCTCCATTGCCCAGGCTGGAGTGCAGTAGCATGATCTCGGCATATTGCAGCCTCCACCTCCTGGGTTCAAGCAATTCTGCCTCAGCCTCCCAAGTAGCTGGGATTACAGGTGCACACCACCATGCCCAGCTAATTTTTGTATTTTTAGTAGAGACAGGGTTTCACCATATTGACCAGGCTGGTCTTAAACTCCTGACCTCAGGTGATTTGCCTGCCTCTGCCTCTCAAACAAAGTGCTGGGATTATAGGTGTGAGCCACCACACCCGGCCAAGCTCCTTTAGATTTATTCCCTCTTATGGGATGTTTTTAGAGTTCATGTAAGCACATTGTTCCTTGGACCTCCTGTCTAGGCGTTCACTGCCATTGGCTGTCGGCAAGAGTCCTGCATAGAGGATCCTGTGACCTGCAGATGTGGCGGGGCGCTGCCTTCCTTCCTTTCTCATCCATTTACCTTTCAGTTCTCCTTTACAAGGTGCTTTTCTATGTAAAGTGATGGTGGCGTCACTTTTCTCCTTTATTCTGTTAACTCAGGAAATTAACTGATTGAGAGTGTGCCTTCCTCCCCTCTCGCTCCAGAACACGCATAGCTCTGCAGCAGTCTCTTCCTAAGTGTTTGGTGGAACTTGCTGGTGAAGCTGTCTAGATTGGGCCCAGTGGAACGGCTGAGCTGCCAGGATGGGCCCAAAGGGATGGGATGTTACAGTTGGGTCCTTGGGTCCTTGAAGGCCTTTGCTGCCCCAGGGCTGGATGGGGCAGAACCAGATTGTTGGGGCAGGGAAAGGAGGAAACAAACAGCTGCTGGGGTGGAGGGACTGGCATGTCCAGCCCCTGCTGCTTTTCTCAGGGGTCGCAGAGGAGGTGGTTGGGTGCAGGCCAGGCCAGGGCCTGGGTGTTGCTGGCACTGACCCCTCCCTGTGTGTGATTGACAGCTGCAGCTGACCCCTCCCTGTGTGTGATTGACAGCTGCAGTTGACCCCTCCCTGTGTGTGATTGACAGCTGCAGCTGACCCGTCCCTCTGTGTGATTGACAGCTGCAGCTGACCCGTCCCTCTGTGTGATTGACAGCTGCAGCTGGAACCGCTATAACATGCAGTACGCACTAGCAGTTTCCAAGCAGCGGGGCACGAAACGCTCCCTAGAGCCTCTGGGAAGTGAGGAGGAGGAAGAAGCATCTGAAGACGACAGCCTGCACCTGCTCGGTGGAGGAGGCAGAGACTCAGAAGAAGGGATGCTGGCCTAGAGCCAGCCAGTTGCAGCGCTGAATTGTGCTGGCTAAGACCTGCCAGGGAGATGGGACCCTTGTGCCACCTGGGCCAGCAAAGAGGAGGGTCCAGAGAGCAGCTGAAATACTGTCGCTGGTGGTAGTGACTTGCTTTTCCTGTGCAAACGTGTAGCCCATCGGGACAGCGAGCCGACGGGTCATGCCAGGGGCTGGCACACACTGGTACCTGGCGCCAGGAGCGGGGCCATGTGAACAGTGATGAACATTGAAAATGCCTGTCAGAGAGGGATTCACGTGAACTTTGTGTGAGACTTATTTATATCTTTAATATAAAGGTTTGATAAACAACTTAGGGATAAAAAAGAGGGGGTTTTCTAATGTGAGGATGAAGTCTATGCTTCAGATTAAAAAGGGTTATGTTGTATCCTGGTGTCTTGTGGGGGCTCAAGACCTGCCTGCCTGCCCACCAGGGCTTCTGTCCTGGGGAAACAGGCTGGCAGAACAGGGTGGTCCTGCTGTCCAGCGGGGCCCCTGCCCTGTGACCTGTATCCTTGGGGTCGGGCATAGAGCCTCTCCCTGACCTCTCCGGGACGCTTTGGAGTCGGGCTGGGATTGGCCTGTCTTGGTGAACTCACTCAGACCTGCACCAGCTCTGCGTGAGCCACACGGAGGAGGGGACAGCTCCTCCCCTCTGCAGTGCCCTTGGGAATGGTCATCATGAGAGTGGCTTGGGCCTCCATCATGGCAGGGCATCGTGGTCCCCACAGCTCAGTAACAGCAGCCTCCAGGGTCAGGACCTGAGGCCGACCCAGTGTGGTGGGTGCTTCACCGACTGCCAGTGCTGTCTGCCAGGCCCAGCCTGTCCCTCACCAGAGGTGTGGCCCACAAGACCCTGGGTGGTACCTGGCTCCTTTGCTTATCTGGGAAGTGGAGCTGGTATCTGCCTGCCGGCCTTCCAGGGGTGGTATGAGGCCACGTGCTAGAGAGCGGAGATGAGTATGACAGGCGGTGCCTTGTGGCCCACAGTGCTGTGCTCGGATGCCTGCAGACCAGAGATCTTTGTAGAAGGGAGGAGCTCAGGGCCTGGTGCCACTGGGTGTTCTGTGGCTGCACAATCTCTGTGTGACCTGGACTGGAGAGAATCCTTAGCTATCACCTGCCCAAAGCACAATTTCCAGCTTTCCCCCTCCTCACCTCACCCTTTTCTGTATCACATGTGCATGGTAATGGACACCTGAGTAGTCGCCCTGGGACAACTGGAGCTGTGGCTCTGCAGTGCGGTCCATGAGCTCCAGGCCAGGGGCAGCTCCTGCGCATTTGGTAGAGGGTCCTGGCTGCCGCACCGACTGAGTGAGAGTCTGCATTCGGCATTTCCTTTCTGGGTGGCCCTTGGAGTTTTTTTGCGCCATCCCACAACCCCATCACTCCCACCAGCTGATGCTCCCTGGCTGGCCGTTCCCCAGGAGCTGAGAAGCCTGAAGAGGGCCAGGCACAGAGGAGCAGGAACGAGGACGGTCAAATGTGCCAGGTTCATCTTTGGTTGTAACTGGTAACGTCCCATGTCTGTTGCTCTAGTTCCCCGCTATCTTTCAGGGATTGGCAGTAAAGTCCTAGTGATGGATGATGTGACAGTGGGGAAAGTGACAGCTGTGGGCTGGCTCATCAGATGTGTCTGCAGAATCCAGCGTGTCCCTGTGAACATCCTCCAGCAGTGACCACATTATTTCAAAAACCCGCATTATTGGGTTGAAAATGGGTAAATTGGGGGAGAAAAAGCCAGCACTTACCCAGCCATTCCTTTGTGAACCAACCCATGCATAACAAATAGATTTTAATGGAAGAATTCCAGCTAAGATCTGAACAGCTGGGATCTTCACGCTGACCATCCATGCTGTGAACAGAAAGAAAAACTGCCCGATAGTGGTGGCTCACGCCTGTAATCCCAGCACTTGGGGAGGCCAAGGCGGGCAAATCACCCTAGGTCGGGAGTTCAAGACCAGCCTGACCAACTTGGAGAAACTCCGTCTCTACTAAAAATACAAAATTAACCTGGCGTGGTGGTGCATGCCTGTAATCTCAACTACTGGGGAGGCTGAGGCAGGAGAATCGCTTCAATCTGGGAGGCGGAGGTTGCGTTGAGCCGAGATCCAGCCTGGGCAACAAGAGGGAAACTGCCTCAAAAAAAAAAAAAAAAAAATCAGCGGCCACCTGCCCCAGACTAACCCAGATCAAGACCCTGGGTGGAACGGCAGTTTCCAAGGTACAACATCCCGGGGTCAGTAAAACCCGAAAGGGTCGCTCCGCGGGAGCGGGAGCCGCGAGGAGACAGTCATGGAAGCGGAGGGGTGGTCCCGACCCCGCGTGGGTCCTGATGCCGAGATTAAAATGAGTGGCCATTTAGGAGGATGTGGACCCTGGGTGCTCGTGCTGGTGAGTTGAGGATGAGACTGAGGTAAGGTAAGAAGCGCCGGGCTGAGCCGCCCCGAGGCAAGGCTGCTCCGCAGATGACGGGAACGGCGCGCCGTCTGTGGAGGCGTCCGATGGGGGCGGCGCTGGAGACCCCGGGAGTCACCAGCATCCCTCAGCCTGGAGCCCGAGCCCTCAGCCACCACCGGAAGGAGGACTGGGTTCCCGGAACTCTACCCGGAGGTTCTGCGCAGGCGCGGCCCCGCCCACAGGCCCACTCTCGGGATTGGGCTGAGATGGGGGCGGGTCTTGTCTCCGCCCCGAAGGCTGCGCAGGCGCGGTCCCCACAAGCAACGGGTTTGTAGGCAGTTAGGTGCGCACGCTCTGTCCCGGCGTGACCTTCCGACCCCGCTGTCCTCACTGCAATGGCGGCTGTGAGGGCCCTGGTGGGCTCGAGGCTCGCTGCGGCGTCTGCGTTCGCGTCCCTGTCCCCCGGCGGTCGGACGCCTTCCCAGCGCGCAGCCATTCACCTCTCCGCGCCGCACCCCGCGGCCAAGGTCGCGCTGGTGAGTGGACGGAGTGGGTGAGGTCAGCTCCCGCCTCCAGAGATCAGCCTTCGTTGTTCCCTGCCCAAGGTCGGCCCCTCTTCCTAGGTCTGCTCCCGCCGCCCCAGGTCGGCTCCTTCACCCGGAGTCAACTCCTGCGGCCCAAGTCGGCCCCATTTTCCCGGGTCAGCTCCCGCCGCCCAGGTCGGCCCCTTTCCCCCGAATCAGCTCCCGCCGCCCAGGTCGGCCCCTTTCCCCCGGGTCAGCTCCCGCTCCTCTCGCAGGTGCTGTCTGGATGCGGAGTCTACGATGGGACCGAGATCCACGAGGCCTCGGCGTAAGTCCTCAGGGGCAGCTGGACCTCCACCCCGGGGTCCTCGAGAAGGCCTGTCTACCAGTGCAACTTACTCTTTTTTGAACAGTTTAGAGAAAGCATGTATCTTATTTTATTTTTGTTTTTTGTCTTTTGAAACAGCGCCCAGTCTGGAGTGCAGTGGTGTGATCTTGGCTCACTGCAGCCTCCGCCTCCTGGGTTCAAGCGATTCTCCTGCCTCAGCCTTCCGAGTAGCTGGGACTACAAGCGTGCACCACCACACCCCACTAATTTGTGTATTTTTGGTAGATATGGAGTTTCACCATGTTGGTCAGGCTGGTCTCAAACTCCTGACCTCGAGTGATCCTCCCACTTCGGCTTCCCAAAGTGCTGGGATTACAGGCATGAGCCACCGCACCCGGCCTAGAGAGCTTGTATTTTAAATACCCTACTCTTGGCTAAAAAAAGCAAACACAACTTGCAAAACTCAGGGAGACACTAAGGAAGCACAGTTTTTAAGTGTCATTTATACTGTCACCTAGAGGTGATCACTCAGCTTTTCACTTGCATGTTTTCAGGACACACACATTTTGAAAACACTGAGATCATGCTCACCCGTGTTTTGCAAATGTTTCTGACGCGTGGGAACTAATTCCCATTCATCCAGTTCTCAACGTCATTTTAACAGTTGCTTGGTGTTTCTGGGTCCTAGACAGGTTACCGTTTATGTAACTGGTCAGCTGTTGCTGAGTGGTTGGTGGTCTGATTGCCTATGCTACTGGAAATGACTGCAGGCCGAACTGGTAGGGCAGGAGGCCTCCGCGAGCGCCAGGTGCCTGCAGTTCCCATGTGGTTCAGGGTGAACTGGAGAGGGGAGAGCTGGGTGGTGGCGAAGGGGTGTCAGGCCATGAAGAAGGGCCTGAGGCTGGTGGCTTTGTAGGAGGCCCGACCCAGCTGGTTAGAGTTGGCACTAGGCAGAGTGAGCTGGGGGAAAGGGCCAGGATGTGTTTCATTTTGGCCTTGGTGGGATAGCAGATAACCTTAGAATAGCTTGAGCCCTCCCAGGCAGAATGGCAGGGTCTTGTGTCTGGGGTGTCTGGGTGGATTTCTTATGGGTAGCGGAACCCAAGTGCCAGGGCCAGGTCCTGACCTCTCCCTCTGGCAAGTCACTGATACGGTTTCCTCCTCCACATAAGGGGCAGTGAGGACTTAGTGTGTGGGTGGGCTCAGCGAGCTATCTCCTGTTGGCACCGGGAATTGCGGATGCCAGCGTGAGCCCACGTAGTGTCGGCTGTTGTCTCCAGGAGGAGCTCCTGTTGCCCTTGCCCTCGGGGAGATGGAGCTGCCTGGCCTGTAGTGTTGTCCTGGGGTCTCTGTGTCTCTCCCACCATCTGTGATGGGAAAGTTGAGGGAGACTAGAAGTTGAACTAAGTAGTGACTGAAAGCGCCCTCATACCCTCTGTGCATGTGGCCCTCTGAGCACACTGCTGCTTCTCACTCTTGGTGCTCGCAGCAGTCAACTGGAGGAGGGCAGCCAGGCCCTGGTGTCGGCAGAGCACTCAGCAGCCGGGGACCTGCATGCCTCCAGGCTGTGCCCTCAGTGGAGTCACCCGGCCCCCATACCCCAGCTTGCAAAGGGAGCTGTTGGGACCAGCTAATCTCCATAGCCTACTTTTGAGGGTCTGTCGTAGTCGTAACCCACCAACCGACAGTGAATTGGAATGGGGGTGTGAGGGACATTTGGCTTGGTATGGAACCAACCGTAACTTTTTGCAGAGCAAGTAAGATATTAATGTACATTAGGAATTTACTCCTGGCACTTAGTTAAAATCCTGTTTTTAAAACTGTGTTAACACAAATCTGGATGGAACAGATTTTGAAGACTTGTCTCTGGTTTTCCCCTGTGCAGGATCCTGGTGCACCTGAGCCGTGGAGGGGCCGAAGTCCAGATCTTTGCTCCTGACATCCCTCAGATGCACGTGATTGACCACACCAAGGGGCAGCCTTCTGAAAGCGAGAGCAGGTGGGGGTGGGATTGGAACTTGGTTCTTGTCCACCTCCCACGGTGCAGCTTTTTTTGCTGGCTTAGCTTAAACCAAGTCGTGTGTGCAAGTGAATGTCCTTCTGAGCAGTTGTGCTCAGGCTCTTCTGGAAGTAATGCTGCCAGGGCTCAGTAGTGCCTTCCTTCCAGTACTCACAGGAGTGAGAATACCAACCGTATCGTTTCCCACTGAGTAAAGCTGCTCACACCTTTGTCTTGAGCAAAGGTGGTGGTTCTCAGTTTGGTTGCCCACCTTCTTCCCCTGCCTGGGCTCCAGATCTGTGTTACTGGTTTCCAGCAACATGTCTGTTACTGCGGTGTGTGTGGTTCTGGCCTGTGTGGCCCGAGATCCGCTTCCCTTGCCCGTCCTGCCCGACAGCCCTGTGCAGGCCATTCCCAGGTGCCTTGCAGCTGGCTTCGGACCGTGAGAGGTCGGGGCTGGAGACTGGAGGAGGAAGCCGCCGCTGCCTCCTGGGGCTGTGCTTCTCACCAGTGGGGGGTTTCTTTTCCTGCCTTGGACCCTGGCTTCTGCACCTGGACTTGCACCTTCGGCCCCCACACCTGGAGGCTGGCAGCTCCCTGTGGTGGCTGGCCTTCGTGTTGCCTCACTGGTCCTGAGTCCTGGCTTCTTACCTTCCCCCGACGTCCCACCGTCCTGATGAGTGCACAGAATTCTGTCTGCTTTAGACACTCAGAGAGACTTCATTTCCCGTGGGCCTTGACTGACGGTGCAGGAGATTCAGAGTGATTTGGTGCAGGTTCGGAGGTGCTGATCTGAAGAGCCCAGCATAGATTTAGCGTTGCTAGAACCATGTTGCCTTTCTAGGTAGTGACCAAACATGCTGACCTGGAAGTAAGTCCCTGTGTGTCTGAGAGCCGTGTGTGGAGCGTGTCGCCTGTGGGCTGTGCCCCTGCCCCGCTCCACAGCCCTCCACCAGCATGCTGAGGCTTTTTGCCCTGTGCTCTTTCCCAGGAATGTTTTGACCGAGTCTGCAAGGATCGCCCGTGGCAAGATCACAGACCTGGCCAAGCTCAGTGCAGCCAACCATGATGCCGCCATCTTTCCAGGAGGCTTTGGAGCCGCTAAAAACCTGTGCGTATTTGAGCTTTGAGGTCTTCCACTTTCCATGTGGAGATGGGAAGGGGGTGCTCCTGCCTGCTGTCCGATGTGGGCAATGGAGCGGTGATGGGAGGGGTGGTGATAGGAGCAGCCTCTGGGTTTAGGGTCTGGGCAGGGCATGTGACTGCTCTCTGATTTGGGAGCCGTTCTTAGGGTTGGGTCTTAGGTAGGATTTTAGCAAGACGTGCTTTTTTTTCCTGCTTCTCTGCTGTCTTGTCTCTGAGCATTCCTGGGACCCAGTAGCGGTCAGAGTGAGTTTGGGGCTCCCTCTTCTTTAGTCATTGTGCTGGTAGGTCTCGTCACATTGAAATCAGTCTCTGAGTATTTACTCGTTGGAGATACCACTTTTTCCTCCTTTTATTTCTTTTTTCTTTTTTTTTCTCTTTGTCAGTAGAGATGAGCTCTTGGTCTGTTGCCCAGGCAAGGATGCAGTGGTACGATCGTAGCTCACTACAGCCATGATCTGGGCTCAAGCCATCCTCCAGCCTCATCCTCCTGAATAGCTGGGACTATAGGTGCATGCCACCATGCCCATGTGTCTTGTTTTTGTGTTTGTTTTTTGTAGCGTTACATGTAGACCAAATTGGTCTGGAACTTCTGGGCTCAAGTGGCCCTCCCGCCTCGGCCTCCCAAAGTGCTGGGATTCCAGGCCTGAGCCACTGTGCCCGGCCCCAGTTCTCTTATGGAACCTTGCAGCATCAGGAATTGGTTTCCTTCGTGGTAGTTTAGGTGGAGGTCCTGACCAGGAAGAAGGCGGCCGCCTTGGCGTGGCTGCTTGGGTTGGTTCCGTGGTAGCTGGACCGTGAACTGTGGAGGCCTGGCCGGCTCCCACATGGTGGTATCCTTGAGTTCCAGATCCTCTTTCTGTTCTCTGTGTCTCCTCTCTCTCTTCTCACATTCATGGAGATTCTCTTGGCACCACCCCCATGGCCCTGCCTGTGAGGTGGAGGTGGTGCCGGGCTAACCCTCCAGGGAGAGCTCTGTCACCTGCAGGAGCACTGGCCACAGTGCATCTGAGCGTGCAGGTGGCTTCTGTGCCACGGTATGGGTGGCAGCCCCAGCAGGGCCGGCCCTGGTCGGCAGCTCCTGTTTCGAGGGCAGGCTGGAGCCTGGCTGGCCGCTCGCCCCGCCCTGGGCAGCCTGCACCCAGAGTCGAAGGGCAGACAGTCTCCATCCGAAGAATGCGCCCTTCCTATCCCGAAACCTTGGAGGTCTCCTTCCTCAGATGCCAGCCGTTTTCTCTGCGCCCTTGGCCATGCCCTCACCCCCTCCCACCGGAAGCGCCACCCCAGCCTGTCATCCCCCTTCTCCTCAAAGCCAGCAAGCTTCGTTGGTGCTGCCTCACGCAGTCGCACGTCAGTCTCCATGTTTTGTCCAGTTGTCCCCGCGTCGCCGCCATCTCCACGAGGCTCTGACTGCTCACACCGTGTGTGGCGGGGCCCAGGGGCAGCTGAAGGGTGTGCTGGGGGCTGTGTGCCCTGGCATGGCTCCTCCACGTTTTGCCAACCCGGAGGCACAGGCATGAGGTGTGTGGAGGTTCTCGGGGTCAGTGGGTCTTGCCTTTGGCTTTCAAGGTGTTGATGGGCCCTGGGACCGATGTGCCCGTGGATCTGAGCCCACGTCTCCTGGGCGAAGCTCCCATTTTCACTGACCTGTCCAGAGCATTCTGGGTGAGCCTGCCCTGCGTGTTCACAGTGCGGTGCTCTCTGATGAGCTGCAGCTGTGGCCGCTGTGCCCCCTCTGAGACAGTCACCCGTGGGGACGGTGAACACCACTGCCTCCAGAAGATTCCCAGTACTCTGCCAGCAAAGCCGTGTGGAAAATGCTGGGGCGGAGGACTGGGGTGCGTGAGCGGTGGCGTAGAGCCCGGGGGTGGTGTTCGTGGGAAGGTGTGTCCACTTGTAGATTTGGTGGCATTGCCAAATACACGCCCCATGGGCAGTGTGGAGAGACCTTCCCCGCCCCGCATGGCCTCCACAGCTCCTGCTCCTCGGCCTGAGGTGTGGATGCTGGTGTGTTGGGTAAACTGGCCTTTCTTTCACGGTCACTGGAGCGAGAGTGCTTGTTACGCCTGGAGGCCGATTGCGTTGCTTGTTTCGGAAGCTCTGGAGTTTCTAGCTGCCGCTTTGTTTTAAGGAAAAACACACCGTGTTTCTCCTTCTCCCACCACAACAGTCGTCCACACAGAAGGCTCCTGTGAGCGGGTTTGAAGGGTCTTCCCCACGCACCACGTGGGGGTCGCTGCTGTCTTCTCATTCAGTTCCAACAGTGTGGACCCGGGGCAGCGTCCGACCCCACGGGTTGAGGGCTCCGTCCCCAAGACTGCCCCCCCAACACACACCAGTGACCAGCCTGAGCCTCTGGAACTGACTGATTCACTTCACTGAAGTTGGGGTTCCCACAACCCTGTTTGCTGGAGTGGCTTACGGTGCTCAGGGAAATATGACGTCAGCATTCTCCCCCAGGGAGTGGGGGACCCTCTCAGGAGAAAGGTGGGGAACATTACAGTCCTGCTTTGGGGCAGGTGAAAGGCGGGCAGGAGATCAGAGGCTGCCCGAGGCCCAACACAGCCAGCATCATAACAGAAAGCTAATGAGCACCATGGGAGTCAGGAGCCGGAAACCGGTGTCTGAGTCTCAGCACCGCAGCCCGGGTTCCGCCGGCTGCTCCAAAAGGTTCCAGGGCGTGAGCCCTCTCGGCCTGGTGGCCTCCCGTTCCACCCTTCCTGATCCTCCTGCTTTCTGTTTAAAAAACAGGAAAAGACGTTCACATCAAACGCGTATGTGCAGCCATGCCCATGTCTCTTGCCACAACTGACTGAGGGTCTGGAGCTGTGCCTAGGAAGCCCCCCAGGAGTAGACCCTGGTTGTGAGGCTGTCTGAGGAGGCCTTTTCTCTCCCGGTAGGAGCACCTTTGCCGTGGACGGGAAAGATTGCAAAGTTAATAAAGAAGTGGAGCGTATCCTGAAGGAGTTCCACCAGGCCGGGAAGCCCATTGGGTATGTACCGCCGCTCAGGCCTCGGGCAGTGAGGGAGGAGGGTGCATGGGCCTGCGGCCTCCATACTCAGTCAGGAGCTGCCACTGATCCTGAAAACTCACAGCTGGTTTTCTTGTTTGAGCTGAGGGGATTTCACGCGATGTCACTGGTGACTGAACAGGAAGGAAAGGGCACACTCCCTTCCCTAGCAGACGCCTGTGATTCTCTCGGCCCCAGAGGCATCCGTAGGCAGTCCCTCAGGATCCCAGCCTCTACTAGACCCTTCTCCCGGGCAAGCTCCTTAGCCACAGTATCCCCAACCCCGCTGACTTCCGGCCAGTCACTACAGCACGTGCACCGTCCCTGACGCCATCCACTCCCAGCAGCCTCCCTCCTAGGGAACCACAGCCGACCATGCCCCTTTGCCCCTGCTCAGACAAAGCCTGGGTCCTGAGGCTGGTGGCACGAGTCGGGTGCCCACTCCATCATCAGCACCTTGGCTTCCGTGACGGGTCACAGCCCTGCAGGGAGTGTGTGCTCTTCACCGTGTGCAGCCGGGAAGTCACCCTCAGATGAGTGACGGTGACCCAGCAAGGCCGGGTTCCGCCTTGGCAGGTGTGATGCTTCCACGAGCCTCCCCGCACCTGCTCCTTGGTGGTCCCGGAACCCGGTGCTGCGCTGTCCGGGTCTCAGCTGCGTCTGGTGCTGGCATCTGTCCCAGGTTGGAGAAATCCCTGGAGCAGGGCGAGAGCCACACTTGCGTTGATGAACATCAGTGAGGCACGTGCAATGGCGCAAGGGCGTGTGGGGCGTGGGGCGCAAGCCTGTCTCCTCCCCGGTCCAGCCACAAGGCTCCCCTGGAAACAGCACGGGGCACAAGCCCGTCTGCTCCCGGGTCCAGCCATGGGGCTCCCATGCACGGTGACCACAGGCTCTTTTTCTCTTTCCTGAGGAAACCTAAATCCTTTCCCGCTGCAGCTTTCCCTTCCTAAGAGGAGAAGGGGCGTGGCAGTGGTTCTGTGGCTGGGCACACAGTTTCCATGTCAGTCTGCCTTGAGGTCCCTCCTGCAGCCGGCCCCACCCATCCCTCAGCCTGGTGCCAGAGGCCTGCGTGGCCAGCCAGGGGCTGTTAGGTGGCCCGGCTGCTTAGTGCTGGGACCCCTTCCTTGAATGCAGTAGTCGAGGTGGGTGCTGGGCTGTGCCAGGAGCCGCTGTGGTATCTGTAGCTGGCACTTGATGGCCAGGCGGCTGCACACAGCATCAGGAGCCCTGCTTCCCGGACTTCCTGCCTGCTCGGAGGGCGGCAGGGGCCTTCATCTCACAGGCAGCCAGAAGTTGCTTCAGGTTTAGGACATGCAGTTTTGGGGGGTTTTGTTCTGAGAGAGTCTGTCTCTGTTGCCCAGGCTGGAGTGATCTCAGCTCAGTGCAGCCCCCGCCTCCCAGGGTCAAGCCGTTCTCCTGCCTCAGCCTCCCAAGTAGCTGGGATGACAGGCGCCTGCCCCCAGGCCTAATTTTTGTAATTTTAATAGAGATGAGTTTTTGCCATGTTAGGCTGGTCTCGAACTCCCGACCTCAGGTGATCTGCCTACCTCAGCTGCCCAAAGTGCTGGGATTATAGGCGTGAGCCACTGTGCCTGGCTGTGACATGTGTTGTTAACAGTGTTTTGTTACAGCCCATGGTAGCAGTTTCCACCTGGGCCTGTTGGAAGTGGGTAGGACTGTAGATGGCGGGAAGAGGGATGAAGGAAGACAGGTCAAGGTGTGGGGTATTGGGGGCAGGATGGGACCTGACAGCTGTGGGCCACACCACAGGTTGCCAGGGGATGGGGCTGCTGTTTGATGAGGCCATGCCCTTTCCATTGTCGCCCCTGGGTGGCCATGAGGTGCTGGACAACACAGGTCACTGAAGGTGCTGCTGCTGTGAGCACAGTGGCTGGCACACAGAGGGGCCTCTGTTGACTGGGCAGGAAGGGGTTCCTGGTGAAGCAGAAGCAGGATCCAGGGGTGGGCATGGTGGGACCCTCAGCTTCAGGGCCCGGGTGGAGCTGTTGTGGCCTGCGTGTCAGGGTCGGGCGTGTGCCACCAGCCTGCACTTGCTGAGACTTGCGCTGCAGGTCGGAGGCTGGTGAGGCTGCTCCTGGCCCGCTGTGCCTCCGCTGTGAAGGGGGTCTGGTGTGGCTGGTCAATGTAGCTGTGATCCCTGTTCCTGGGTCACAGAGCATCCCACAACTCAGGGCTGGGGCAGCCGCACGCCTTTACCCCCTCTGTGAGTGGACTTCAGCAGCCCGGGACTCCCGCCAGTCTGTGGTGTCCTGGGGCTTGGGGCTCATCCGTGACTGTTGGGGGCTCCCCTCGGGGTTCCGTGGCCTGGTGCCTGAGTGCCTGCAGGGAGTGCTGGGTGGGGAGTGGGGCTGAGGACACCTCACTCAGCCTTGAGTCACCTGGTGCCACCTCCACCACATCCCATGGGCCACAGCCTCCGGGCAGCCCAGGCTCACAGCGGGCAGGGACAGCAGGGTCCCCATGGCAGGGCAGCCTGGGGTCATGGCGATGGTTATTTCTGTTCTGCAGGCCGTGCAGCCTGGGGTCCCGCACCCGCCTGACCCGTGTTCTTCTCGCCTTTCAGCTTGTGCTGCATCGCGCCTGTCCTCGCAGCCAAGGTGCTCAGAGGAGTCGAGGTCACCGTGGGCCATGAGCAGGAGGAAGGTGGCAAGTGGCCTTACGCTGGGACCGCGGAAGCCATCAAGGCCCTGGGTGCCAAGCACTTCGTGAAGGAAGTGGCCATATCCTTCCTGGTAGCCAGGCCCCAGCCCACAGTTGCGCTTGTCCCTGAGACGTACACAGGGACGCCCTGCCTCTGGGCGGCCTCTTCACCGGGAGCTGCACCTGCTGCTCTCCCTGTGGGGCCTCCCCTGGTGGGCACCATGGCCATGTGTCTGAGGGTGTAAAGCAGATGGTTGTGACGGCCCAGCTGGTGCGTGGTTGGCAGGTGGTCCAGGTCCCTAGCCTGACTGTTGAGTCTGCTCAGCAACCCCCAGACAGCCACACTCGGGGCCTGCATGGGGGGAGGGGGCAGCACCCTGCAGGGGAAGCTGTGGGACCTCAGGATGCTCCAGCCCAGGGGAGGGTGAGGAAAGAGTGTGTGCGAAGTGTGGAGGGAGAGCGGCTGGGCGTGCAGGAGGGAGGGGCTGCCTGGCTTTATTTGGGTGGAAGTTCTCAGGCCAGTGTGAATAGCCAGGTGATTCTAGCCAGCCTCACAGCCCCCGGCCCCTCCTCTTGAGGTGTGTCCCCTGGATTCTGAGACGATGGACCGAGAGCACCAGTGGGGCTGTTCCCAGAGAGATTTGGAGGGAGGCTCCTGGGAGGCACTGCCTGGATCTGGAAGAAGGTCCATGCGGGCCCAGTTGAGAGAACAGAACAGTCCGGGGTGCCGGGAGGTGCTAGAATGAGTACAGCATGGACCCGGTCCCCTGCAGCTGTGGTTCTGGAGGGTGCAGTTCCTCTCAGTGGGGCAGCGTTTTACTCACAGGCAGCTTCCGACATCAGGCCCGTCTCCCCCTGCGGCTTTCCTGCCGGGCAGGAATGTGGGGCAAGGCTGGCCCCAGGCCGCTGACTGCTTGCAGGAAGGTGGGGACACATGTGTTGGTTGGTGTGGAGGCTTGGCTGCTGGTTGCGTGCGTGGCGTTGGGGAGGCTCAAGTCTGGCTGGCCGGCCCCGGTTGTGTGCCTGCTGCCCTGTTGCCTGTTTCCCCGCAGCATGAGGACCGGCTCCCTCACAGCCAGTTCTTCCTCTGAAAAGTGGAGGCGCTGCCACTGCCTCCCGTGGTGGTTGTGAGGACCCAGGCATGTGTGCGCCCCCGTGGCGGGACAGCTCGTGGCCATGTGTGGGTGTTGGGCGTATGTGATGCTGGCATGAAAGGTGCCCTGAGGGCATTGCCCCGTTCCCTGGAATTTCCCGCTGCTTCCTTCCTCTAGAATGCATGTATGTTGGGAACAGGTACATTCCTATGTCGTTCAGCAGCATCAATTATACAGAAAGCGGGGTCCTGCCAGCACAGACTACACCAGGAGCGAGTTCTCCTGTTCCAAGTTACCTGAGAACAAAGTTAGGACGTGCGGTGAGGGTGGGGCGGGGCCGGGGCTCCACACCTGAGTCCCTCAAGTCCCTGCGGGGTGGCTTTTCCGTAACTCTGCACACGAAGCTCATGTGGACCAGAAAAACAAGGTGGTCACGACCCCAGCCTTCATGTGCGAGGCGGCACTCCACCACATCCACGACGGGATCGGGGCCATGGTGCGGAAGGTGCTGGAACTCACTGGAAAGTGACGCGCACGGACGGGGTCCCAGCTTGGTGCCAGGACTTGGCCTTACCCTCTGGCTGAGGAGCTGTCAGCTGCTTTCCATCCAGCTGGGAGTCTGGCAGGCCCTTTTTTTTTTTTTTTTTCTGAAACCTGCAGGCGTTCTCTCTGTAAGGAGGGTGGGCTGCAGTGCCTGGGGGGTGCGTTTCTTCCTGGGCTTGGCTGGGCTGCTCTCACATACAGAGGCCGAGGGGCCAATTCATTCTCTGCCACAGGGACTTGCCTCACTGTGTCCCAAAAACAAATCGCAGCCAGCTTTTCCAGAAACAGAAAATTCTGCCATCCGAGGTTTTATACTTCAGGTTAGGTTTTAGAAGGAAGAACATTTTTAGGTTTGCAAGTCTCCTGATGAGGAAACCAGAAATACCACATTTATGGACCATGAAAAGTTGGTTCTCTACTCTGAAGGGACTTTTGAGTTAATCGGCGTATGGGGGTTTCTAAAGCAGGCAATCCCTGTAGCCGCAGAGAAGAAATGCCTTCCCAAAGTGGCAACTTCCCACAGCCACGTTTCAGGCCAGCTGAGACTGCTGAGTGAGGAATGGCAGTGAGGTTTCTTCAATTAGTCTCAGTTCTCTTAATTTTCAGGAAGAAAGGGAAATTGCAGCACCTCAGCCCCCGAGATTGACCTCTGGGGAGTGATGGTAGCATTGGTGCCAGGCTGTGGGTTCAGGTGTGGCAGAAGCTTGCAGACGCGTCCGAAGGGAAATAAAGTGTGTTGGCGTTCGACTTTGTACTGCGTTCATCTGTGTATGCAGGATTGTTTTGGCGAGAAAGCACTTGGGATGGGAGTCAGGTGTCTGCATGCTTCACTCAGTGTCATATATCTGTTGCCTTTTGGGTCTATCTCTGCCTGAGCAGCCAGGGCCAGGCCAGCCTGAGAGGCCCCACGCTGCGTGGGTGGCAGGAACTGCCCAATGTTGGGTTGGGGGTGTGGGAAATGCCCGCTCTGGCTGCTGGCACGGCTGTTCCCTGTGGTCTGGTTTGCATCTCCCTGTGTGTCGGGTGCTGGGCCTGGAACGGGGCCCCTGGTCCTGCAAGACTCGAACCCTCAATTGCACTGTACCCACCACACCCCCTTGGCCCTCCCCACCCACCACATGGAATCAGCAGATTCATTCCATCACCTTGAGAGGGCACGGGGGACCCATGGGTAAGGCAGGAAGGCCCCGGTGCACCCCGCACCTTGGCCCGATGCTTCTGGTTCTTCCTCCGTGGGAGCTGGGTTCTCCAGTGGCCTTCCTCCCACCGAGGCCAGGCCTCAGGAAGGCCTCACAGGTGTCCACGCCCACTGCACATGCCCACAGCACTTGCCTTGGGGCCAGGATTACCCTGGCCCGGGCAGCAGAGGAGCCTTCCACGCCCGGGGTAAGGTGAGGCTCCTCCCCTTTCTCATAGGCTGGTGTGGACACATTTTGCGTGGTGGGGGGCTACCCATATACCACACATGTATATTCACGTGTGCGTGAGTGCATGAAAAGTGCACAATCACAAGCATTCACTTTGGGGTTTCCACCAAGAAAACGTGCAAAACCATCCCTTGGGCTTGGAGTGGCGGCAATGTCCCCAGAACCTCTCAGCCTCGTGCAGGCCCCAGCTGCACGCTTGTTTGCTCACCTTCACGCACGCTTGCTCTCTCTCTCTCTCTTTGTCTCTGAGGTGATCCAGTGTGGCACCCCACACTCAGGTGCTTTTGCTGGGCCAGGCCTGTTCTCACCTGCGTCTGCCCTTAGCGCAGGCGGCCCTGGGAATTCTCAGTGTCCCCACTTGCAGATGAGGCTTTGCTCTGCCCAGGGCCCTGCAGCTTGTAGGGCTTGACTGGAACTCAGCTCTGAGCAGCGTAGCACCAGAACCTGAGCCCTAGAAATAGATCTTGGTACATTGGGAAGCCCAGAGAGGGGCCATGGCAGAACCGGAGAGCTTGGTCCCGGGTTCACTGGAGGAGAGCTCGGTCCTGGGTTCACTGGACAGTGGCTCCGTGGCTGCTGCGTGCCAGGCACCTTCAGGTACCAAGGGCATTGTCATGAGCATGCCCTCGTCCTGGAGCTCAGGCGGGGTGGAGGCAGCCAGTACGTGGCCCGGTGAGCCGTGGAGTCCCCCAGCAGTGGTGGGGGTGTGGACATGCTGGGAAGGAGGATGGCAGTGCCAGGCATGCATAAAGTGATCAAGGAAGGGGACAAGAGGCCCAGCGGGAACAGGAACTAACCAGGGGTTCAAGGTCAGGGCGTGGGGAGGGAGGGACGCTGGTGGCATGTATGGTTCCGGGGACCAGGCCCTCCTGCCGTCCCAGAGGCCTTTGCATCCCGTGGCCTGTGCGCCCTGGAACATGGTTGTGGCTTCAGACGCTGCCACCAGGGGGCGTGGCAGAACTGTCTTTGGGGCTGACCCTGGGCAGGCGGTCCCCCCCAAGCTGCTTCCTGTTGGCGCCATCAGAGTCTGGGCTGTCTTCTGAAGCCCTCCCTGGTCTCCACACGCCCCACCCCTTTGCTCTGTCCCTCTTGTTTCTTTCCAGGGTACCCCCTTACCTCCTGTCCAGGTTCACCAGAGCTCAAGCTCTGGACATGCCCCATTCCCCAATAATCTTTTCTTCATTCTGTTTCTCCACCACTCCCAGCTCCCCCACCACTCCCAGCTGCTCCACACTCAGTCCCCAGCTCCCCCACCACTCCCAGCTGCTCCACACTCAGTCCCCAGCTCCCCCACCACTCCCAGCTCCTCCACACTCAGTCCCCAGCTCCCCCACCACTCCCAGCTCCTCCACACTCAGCCCCCAGCTCCTCCACACTCAGCCCCCAGCTTCCCCACTACTCCCAGCTCCTCCACACTCAGCCTTCAGCTCCCCCACCACTCTCAGCTGCTCCACACTCAGTCCCCAGCTCCCCCACCACTCCCAGCTGCTCCACACTCAGTCCCCAGCTCCCCCACCACTCCCAGCTCCTCCACACTCAGTCCCCAGCTCCCCCACCACTCCCAGCTCCTCCACACTCAGCCCCCAGCTCCTCCACACTCAGCCCCCAGCTTCCCCACTACTCCCAGCTCCTCCACACTCAGCCTTCAGCTCCCCCACCACTCTCAGCTGCTCCACACTCAGTCCCCAGCTCCCCCACCACTCCCAGCTGCTCCACACTCAGTCCCCAGCTCCCCCACCACTCCCAGCTGCTTCTCCATTCCCACCTATTCTTCCTTCCTGGTCTTCTCCCCAGACCTGGTCTGACTGTCCGTCCCAGTCCCTCATCTACCTAGGGATGGTTGTCTTCCACCCTGACCTCCAGGCTCTCTTGGATGCTGCTCCTTCCCTTTCCTCCCCTCGAGCTCCTCGCTGGCCCAGACCCCTGCCCAAGGAGGCCTCTAACTCCAGCCCTTCTCTGTGCATTACACTTGGAGTGGAGCACCGCCCACTCAGCATGTCCAGACCAGGCCCCCCACACACGCTTCTTCCTGTCTCTGTCTTGGGGACCATTGTGTGCCCAGCTCCCCACGGGAAACTGGTCCCAGCCACCTATGTCTCTCTGCCCCTCCCTCTACCCAGCTATGGGTTTTGCCTCCAAACATTGTCCAAGCCACCCCCTTCCTCTCCTGTGCCTAGACCAGGTTCATGCCTCCTCCCCATGTCTGGTCCTGACACCCTCCATCCCTCCCTCCTGGGACGACCAGCACCCCTCTTTGTATTACTGGCTCCCCTTGTCTCTCAGCTCTCAGCGTCACTCTGCAGAGAGGACTTCCCCACATGCCCTGGCTGAGGAGGGGCCCCTGAGCCACTCGTCTTGCAGATCTCGAGGTCTGTGAGTACACACGTAGCACAGTTTTACCATCTATCTCCCCACTGCACTGGGAGCGTCAGGAGAGAGGATGGGGGCCTCATGGGTGCCCCTCCATCTTCCCCAGCCAGGCCTGGGCCCTGAGGGTGGTGGGCTCTTGGCATGAGCTGGCCAGTATGTGCTGTGAGGCTCGAGGCTCACGGACCTGACATGCCACCTTGGCGCCCGCCCGCCCCCAGGCCCTTTCCACCTACTACTGGCCAGCGTCCTCCTCTAGGGCTCCCTTAACATCACCTTTTCTGTTTTGTTTTAAATAGACTTTTTTTTTTTTTTTTTTTTTTTTTGAGGCGGAGTCTCTCTCTGTCGCCCGGACTGGAGTGCAGTGGCGGGATCTCAGCTCACTGCAAGCTCCGCCTCCCGGGTTTGCGCCATTCTCCCACCTCAGCCTCCCGAGTAGCTGGGACTACAGGCGCCCGCCACCTCGCCCGGCTAGTTTTTGTATTTTTAGTAGAGACGGGGTTTCACTGTGTTAGCCAGGATGGTCTCGATCTCCTGACCTCGTGATCCGCCCGTCTCGGCCTCCCAAAGTGCTGGGATTACAGGCTTGAGCCACCGCGCCCGGCCGTTTTAAATAGACTTTATTTGCTAGCACAGTCTTAGGTTCATGGCAAAATGAAGCGGAAGGTACAGAGAGTCCCACACACTCCCTGCCCCCACGCGTGCACAGCCTTCCTCACCATCACCCTTGCCCCACCCTGGCAGAGCACACATTAATTATAGGCAACCAACCCACGCAGACACGTAATCACCCCGAGTCTGCGGCATCCGTTAGAGTTCACTCTTGGTGTTAGCGGTTCTGTAGATTCAGACAAATACAGGACATGGATCCGCCATTTACAGAGAATGCAAAATGGTTTCATTGCCCTGAAAACCCTCGGCTCTGCCCATTCCCCCCCACCCTCCACCCCCATAACCACTGATGGTTTTTACTGTCCGCACAGTTTTGCCTTTTCCACAATGTCATGTGGTTGGACTCAGGCACTACGTGGCCTTTTCTGATTGGCCCCTTTCGCCTGGTAATAGGCATTTAAATTTCCTCTCTGTGTCTTCATGGCTTGACAGCTTATTTCTTTTTAGTGCTGAATCATATTCCATTGTTGGACTGTACCACAGTTTATCCATTTACCCTCTCAAGAGCATCTTAGGTTTGTCCCAGTTTGGGGCATTTATGAATAAAGTTGCTATAAACACCTGTGTAGAGGTTTTTGTGTGGACATACATTATCAACTCCTTTGGGTAAATATGGGGGAGTGTGATTGCTGGATCATATGGTGAGAGTTTTACAAGAAGCTGCCAAACTGTCTTCCCAAGTGGCTGTACCATTTTGCATTCCCAGCAGCAATGAATGGGTGGGTGTTCCTGTTGCTCCACGTCCTCACCAGCATTTGATGGTGTTTGTGTTTTGGATTTTGGCCAGCTGATAGGTGTGTAGTGGTATCTTGTTTTAATTTGCTATTTCCTAGTGACATGATGCTGAGCCCCTTTTCATGGCTTATTTACTATCTGCATATCTTCTTTGGTGAGGTATTGGCTCAGAATTTTTGCCCATTTTTAAATTGGTTGTTCATTTTCTTTTTGCTGAGTTGTAAGAGTTCTTTGTAAATTTTGGATCGTAATCCTTTAATGATATCTCGTTTCTAGTTATTTTCTCCAGATTTGGGGCTTGTCTTCTTATTCTTTTGACAGTGCCTTCACAGAGCTATTTTTAATTTTAATGAAATTAAGTTTATCACCGTTTCTTATTGGATTGTTCCCCCACCCCACCCCCCGCTTATTAAAAAAAGAAAGAAAGAAACAGGGTTTCACTCTGTTGCCCAGGCTGATCCCAAACTCCTGAGCTCAACTGATCCTCCTGCCTCAGTCTTCCAAAGTGCTGGGATTCCAGGTGGGAGCCACTGGGTTCTGTCTTGTGTTGTTAAAACTCATCACCAAGCCCTCGGTCATCTAGAATTTCTCCTGTGTTATTCTAGGAGTTTGATAGCTTTGCATTTCACATTTAGGTCTGTGATCATTCTGAGTGAATTGTGGTAGGGGTGGAACGCGTGTGTTGGGATTCATTTTTGGAATGTGAACGCCCCGTTGTTTGGCTCCATTAGGTGGAGACTGTGCCCCATTGCATTGCTTTTGCCGTTTTCTCACAGACCAGTTGACTCTCCATGCAGGTTTGTTTCTGGGCTCTCTCTCCGCTTTCATTGGTCTGTTTTGCCAGCACCGTGTCATGAGTAATGTAGCCTTTTAGTAAGTCTGGAGCCTGCCAAGTCATCAGAGTTGGAATCTGCCCCTATCAGATGTCCAAACCATGTCCCCAGGACCCTGAGATCAGGTCCCCAGGAGGGCCTGGCTGGAGTCCCTATAGCCCTGAGCGCCAGGAGAGCAGGGTCTGCCCGCTCTGGGACGTCTGTCCTCGCAAGGCCGGACACCCAGCCCCAGTTGTCCTAGTCCACCTGGGATGACCCTGCCCTGTTCCTGCTTCTCCCAAGCACCCGTGAGCCTGGGAAGCCTGTCACAAACACCTCCCTGGACCCCTGCTGTAGAGTGCACCACTTTGTTCCCGCCACAGCCTCAGGCAGCACTGGCACCCACAGCAGGGGCCGCCCTCACAATGTCACATCGTAGGAGCCCGGGTGTGACGCTAGCCAGGCTCCCCAGAGGAGGCTTTGCCGGCCCAGGCAGCTGCATCTCTCCAGGACCCCACTGCTCCCCGGGTCCAGCCCAGGCCCTGATTCAGCAGCGACTCCATAAAGAAGTAAAATGAGAATATGCACGAGGCCCACACTTAGGGGACCCCGTCCCATCGTGTCCAGCATGGCTCATAGGTGAGGACAGCAAAACCACCAAGAAATGACCCGAGAGGCCAACAGCAGCTCCCTGGGAAGACCACACTCTCCAGGAAGACGTAGCCACTCTGAAATACACAACGTGGGTAGAAATCTAACATGGTATGTACAAGACCTGTGAGGAAATTATAAAACTTTAATAAGTCAAAGAAGTAAAATGGAAAGCTATTCCACACCCCTTATTATGCATACCTCCCTTTATCCCTGGTAAGCTTCTTTGCTCTGAAGTCTGCTCTGAAATTAATATAGCTATTCCAGCTTTCTTGTGATTAATGTGAGTATGGTATTTCTTCCTTTGTTCATTTACTTTTCATCTATGTGTGTCTTTTTATTTGTTTATTTAGAGACAGAGTCTTGCTCTGCCACCCATCTCTACAGTGATGAGATCTCGGCTCACTGCAGCCTTCGCCTCCTGGGTTCAAGCAATTCTCCTGCCTCAGCCTCCTGAGTAGCTGGTACTACAGGCACACGCCACCACGCTCTGCTTATTTTTGTATTTTTGGTAGAGATGGGGTTTTGCCATGTTGGCCAGGCTGGTCTCGAACTCCTGACCTCAAGTGATCCACCCACCTCGGCCTCCCAAAGTGCTGGGGTTACAGGCGTAAGCCACTGTGCCCAACCACTGTTTTTATATTTAAAGTGGGTTTTGTGTAGATAACGTATAGTTAGGTCTTATTTTTTGATCCATTCTGACAATCTCTGTCTTTTAATTGGTGCATTTATACCACTGACATTCAAAGTCACCATTGATATAGTTGGATTAATATCTACCATGTTTGTTCTTATTTTCTAGTTTTTGTTTTTTATTTTTTCTGCCTTTTGTGGTTTTAATTGACCATTTTATGATTTTATTTTCTATTCTTTCTTAAACATACTTTTTCACATTTTCAGTGGTGACCCTAGATTTTGTGATACACATTTCCAACTATTTCAAGCCCACTTTCAAATAACACTGAACTGCTTGCTAATGGGTAGCACAAGTATCTTTGTTTTGTTGTTTTTTGAGACAGGATCTTGCTCAGTCGCCCAGGCTGGAGTGCAGTGGTGTGATCATGGCTCACTGCAGCCTGGAACTCTTGGCTCAATCAGTCCTCCCACCTCAGCCTCCCGAGTTGCTGGGACCACAGGCGCATGCCACAGCACCTGGCTAATTTTTGTATTTTTTATAGAGACGGGGTTTTGGCACATTGCCCAGGCTGGCATCAAACTCCTGGGCTCAAGCAATCCACCTGCCTTGGCCTCCCAAAGTGCTGGGATTATAGGCGTGAGCCTGTGTCCCACCAAAAGTATCTTTTAATAACAGCATGTTCCCAGTTCTTCACTCTGGCCCCCTGTATCACTGCTATTATTAGTTTCACTTATACACAATCATATATAATCAAGTACATTGTTATAACTTTAACAAACTTCTGTCTGTTCAATTAAGATTAACGGCCAGGCATGGTGGCTCATACCTATAATCCCAGCACTTTGGGAGGCCGAGGTGGGAGGATCGTTTGAGGCCAGGAGTTCACGACCAGCTTGAGCAACACAGAGCCCGTCGCTCCAAAAGTTAAAAAACT
Source organism: Rhinopithecus roxellana (assembly GCF_007565055.1). NCBI lineage: Eukaryota > Metazoa > Chordata > Mammalia > Primates > Cercopithecidae > Rhinopithecus > Rhinopithecus roxellana. The sequence goes on along the minus strand of NC_044561.1, from coordinate 133,055,433 downwards.
AGCTGGGCAAGGTAGTGTGCACCTGTGGTCCCAGCTACTTGGGAGACTGAGGTGGGAAGCTCGCTTGAGCCCAGGTGATCAAGATTGCAGTGATTACACCATTGCACTCCAGCCTGGGTGACAGGACAAGACCCTGTCTCAAAAAAAGAAAGAATAAGAAAAATAAAAGCTTTTATTACCCTTCTCATTCCTTCTCCAGCACTCATCCCTTTCCTTATGTAAATCCAAGTTTCTGACTTGTACATTTTTTCATTTTTTTTTCTCTCTAAAGAACTGTTAACACCTTTTGCAAAGCAGGTCTACTAGTAACAAATTCTCAATTTTTGTCTAAGTCTTTGTTTTTCCTTGACTTTTGAAGGATAATTTCGCTGGATACAGAATTCTAGGCTTGTGGATTTTTTCTCAGCACTTTAAATATTTCAGTCCACTGTCTTTACTTGTACGGTTTCTGAAAAGTCAAAACTAATCCTATAAGAAATGAATGTATTCTTTTTTTTTTTTTTTTTTTGTGATCCGCCCGCCTCAGCCTCTCAAAGTGCTACAGGCGTGAGCCACCGCGCCAGCCCAAATGTATTCTTATTCTATAGCTTAGGTGTTCCTCCCCACCCCGCCCCAACCCTCTGCTGGCTTCTTTCAAGATTGTTTGTTTAACTTTCTGCAGTTTGAATACTAAATGCCTAGGTGTGGATTGGGCATGATACCGCTTTTAACCTGCTCTAAAACACAAGGAGGACTTAGTGCCTGGACAGGCACCCAGCAGGGCAGGCGGTTCCAGGACTCACCCTGGCTGCTGCGAGCGTTTCCCTGCAGGAATGCGATGTGGCTGCGGAAATCCTTCCAGGCTCCTGCTGGGTCTGGAAGTGCCCCCTACCCCTGTGTCTGTGTTGTTTTCCTGGGGCCTCCAGCGATGGTGAGAAAGGTGTGGGTGGGGGCTGAGGGAGGGGCTGGCTGGCTTTGGACTGTGCTGCTGTGTCGATGGGTGTCTGGCAGCCTCCTTGGGCACAGCCGTGGAGGAGACGGTGCCGTCTCCGTCAGCCTCAGTCACCCCGACCCTGAGGCCCAGAGGCTGCCCCAGAGGGGAGGAGCTGGAACCTAGGAAGTCAGTCAGGTGTGCACCACGGGGTCATTGGCCGGCACCAGCCACCAAGTGGCTTCAGGGGTGGGGGCAGCCTGGGTAGACCAGGCCAGGAGACCAGCCCAAACCACACGGCTGACTCACGAGATTGTGAGCAAATATAGTGATGGTTGTTTCAAGCCACTAACAAAATCTCTCGGCCAGGCGCAGTGGCTCAAGCCTGTAATGCCAGCACTTTGGGAGGCCGAGGTGGGCGGAACACGAGGTCAGGAGATCGAGACCATCCTGGCTAACATGGTGAAACCCCGTCTCTACTAAAAAAATACAAAAAAGCTAGCCGGGCGAGGTGGCGGGCGCCTGTAGTCCCAGCTACTCGGGAGGCTGAGGCAGGAGAATGGCTTAAACCCGGGAGGCGGAGCTTGCAGTGAGCTGAGATTTGGCCACTGCACTCCAGCCTGGGCGACAGAGCGAGACTCCATCTCAAAAAAAAAAAAAAAAAATCTCTCAATTTCACTCAGCGTCATGTCCTCGGGGCCCGTCCGTGTTGTAGCATGTGTCAGAATTCCCTTCTTGTGGCTGAAAAATATTCCACTGTGTGTGTGGGCCATGTTTTGTGTGTTCATTCCTCTAGCGATGGACACGGGCTGGTTCCATGTTTCAGCTGGTATGAATAATGCTGCCGTGAACATGGGTGCCAGGTGTCTCTCCAAGACTCACTTTCGGTTCTTCTGGGTACCCGCCTGGAAGTGGAATTGCTGTGTCATGCGGTCGTTCTGACTTGAGGAACTGCCTTCCTCTTCTCCCCGCAGCTGCACTCTCTTCCATCCCAGCAGCACTACACAAGGCTTCCGGTTTCCCCACATCCTTGCCAACACTTGTCGCTATTTGTGTTAATAATGGATGTGAGGTGGTTGTGGGGATTTCTTGCTGGGCCTTCCCAGGGAGCTGCTGTTGGCCTCTTGGGTCATTTCTCAGTGGTTTTGCTGTCCTCACCCACGAGCCATGCTGGACACCACATGACAGGAGTCCCCTCAGTGTGGGCCCTGTGCATATTCTCATTTTACTACTTTATGGAGCAGCTGCCGAATGCCGGCCTGGGCTGGACCCGGGGAGCAGCAGGGTCCTGGAGAGATGGGGCTGCCTGGGCCGGCACAGCCTCCTCTGGGGAGCCTGGCTGGCGTCACACCCGGGCTCCTACGATGTGAGATTGTGAGGGCGGCCCCTGCTGTGGGTGCCAGTGCTGCCTGAGGCTGTGGCGGGAACAAAGTGGTGCACTCTACAGCAGGGGTCCAGAGAGGTGTTTGTGACGGGCTGCCCAGGCTCACGGGTACTTGGGAGAAGCAGGAACAGAGCAGGGTCATCCCGGGTGGACCCAGACGACCAGGACTAGGTGCCTGGCCTTGAAAGGACGGACGTCCCAGAGCGGGCAGACCCTGCCCTCTTGGTGCTCAGGGCTACCAGGACTCCAGCCAGTCCCTGCCCCGCCCCTCCTGGGGACCTGATCTCAGGGCCCTGAGGGCGTGGTTTGACGTCTGACAGGGCAGATTCCATCTCTGATGACGACTTGGCAGGCCTCCAGCGAGAGGAGTGCAGCAGCTGGTGCTGCAGGAGGGGCAGGGGAAGGCGGGGCAGGGCCTTCTTCCCACGGCCACCGACTTGCCTGGAGGGCCCCATGAGGAAGGAGTTTCACTGCCCAGACAAGCAGTGTTGACCAGCCAGGCCCAGTACCTGATTCCAGCTCAGCAGCTGACTCTCCTGCCTCAGACAAATCACGTGCCCGCTGCGACTCCAGAGAAAGGGGCAGAGGACACCTGCTCATGGGGCTTGCGAGGACTTGAACTGCGTGTGTGTGCAGGTGTGCACACAGGCATGTGTGTTGTGTGTATCCATGCACGTGTGTGCAGCGCACCTGTGGGCAGCCAGGCATGTGTGCACGTGTGTGCACATAGGCATGTGTGTTGTGTGTATCCGTGCACGTGTGTGCAGCGCACCTGTGGGCAGCCAGGTGTGTGTGCACGCGTGTGCACACAGGCATGTGTGTTGTGTGTATCTGTGCACGTGTGCAGCGCACCTGTGGGCAGGCGTGTGTGCACGCGTGTGCACATAGGCATGTGTGATGTGTGTTTCTATGCACATGTGTAAGCCACTGGGACCAGGTCCGGTAGGTCCCAGCCTGCAGGTGTGGCATGACTGACTGGTAACTATTTTTATTGCCTTGCAGTGTGAGTTACCTTCTTAGAAACCACTGCAGCCACAAGAAAAACAGCAGCCAGTCATTTAGAGACACAGGCTGGGTGCTGCGTGCAGCAGAGCCTTTCAGTGGCGAATGCACAGCCTGTGGCTGGCAGGAGCTGGGCAGGCATCGTCTCTAAGCCTGGAGCTGGCCGGGCGCTCCCGCTCCTGTGGTGGTGGCAGTCCAGGGCCACCAGGCACTCTGGCTGTCCCGGTTCCCGCCTCAGCCTGCTGGGCAGAGGGGAGGATTGGCAGTTTGCTCCTGCCATGTGGCATCTGGCTTGTGGGGGGCCCACATTGCCGGTCCTCAGGCTGTGGCTGGGACACACACTCTGAATTTTCCTGAGGACCAAGTGCGGTCACACACAGGACCATGCTGTAAACTTGCGCAGCTCCAAGTGAGTGCACAGGGCTGGTGGGCCCTCGATTCGTCAGCAGTCGGGGCTCAGTGCTGGCCCAGAGCCAGGGCGGCTCGTGGGTGTCTGGGAGGTTTGAGGTTGCTCAGAGGAGCCCCCAGGTCAGGCTTGGTGCCCCAACCCCTTCTGGAATTCTTTGGTCCATCCCAGAGCTCAACTCACATTCTTCTCCCATCTTTTAGGCTTTCTGGAACCTTCCAGGGACCTGTTACTCCCACCGCTTCTTCCGAGCGCGTGCCCACCACGTGCTGACTCTGTACATATTTGACCTCATTTAGCCGTCGCTGCAGACGTGCATCGTAGCCGTATCGGCAACCCAGTGCTGCTGTGGCAAATCAGCACACACCCAAACCAGCAGAGATTCCCCCTCCCTGGCTCTGGGGCCAGAAGCCCAAGATCAAGGTGTGGGCAGGGCTGGCCCCCCGAGGCCGTGAGAGGGGTCTGTCCCAGGCCGCTCCTGGCCTTGAGGCCCGAGGTCTTCGGTGCTCCTTGGCTGGTGGAAGTGCTGCCGCGGCCTCGGCCCCGTGTCATGTGGCTCTCGCTCTGTGTGTCTGGGTGGGTCAGGGCCCACCCGGCTGACCTCGTTTAACCTCATGACCTCTGTGCAGACCCTGCCTCCAAATAAGGTCACATTCACAGGTCCTGGGGTCAAATAAGGTCACACAGATACTGGGGTCAACTAAGGTCATACTCACAGGTCCAGGGGTCAGGACCTCGACACATGGCTGTGGGGGACACAGTTCAGCCCAGGAGGGAAACTGAGGCACAGAATGGGGTGCATTTCCTGAGGCCCCATGGCTCACAAGGAGACAAGGAGGAGCTGCAGGCTGGGATCCCAGATGCCCTCTCACACAGCAGCCACCATCCTGGCCAGTCCCAGCCCCTCCTGGGTCCCCCCGTCTTTACTCAGGGTGGCCCCACGTGCCCAGCCTGTGCTGAGGTCACCCTGACTCTAGCGTGGGACACCCCACCTCAGAGGGCACCTCCTCAGGGTTGGGTTATGGTTTTTTCAGTCTCGTGGAACGCCCCCCGACGGCGTGGGCCCAGCTGTTGAGGAGGTGGGCCATGGTCTTGGCTGACGGTGCAGCACCCGCACACCTGACCCGGTTAGGACCTCCGATCTGGAATGGCTCTGACTCAGTTTCCCCACATGGAAACCACCCCTCATGCCAGCCTTTCCTGTCCCCTGCTGCAGCCTCCCTGGTGGGTCTCGTGCACCCTGTGTGGCCTGGGTTCTTGGCCCCAAGGGAAAAGGGGGCTCCTGCTGTGGGCAGAGAGGGAGGGACAGGGCGGGGCCTGGAGAGAGATTGCAGGATTGTCTTCGGATGGCACGGCGTGGTCCTCAGCTGCTGATCATTTTCTTCATTTTCACGACTCCCTGCACTTCCTGGTTTTGGGTGAGGTCAAATAGCAGAAGTATTAAAATATTCCTCCTTGAGCGTCTCGTGGTGTTTCTGATCTGGGCCGAAACAGGAAGCTCTGTGAGAGGTGTCACCGGAAGTCTCTGGGAGCCTGGGCTGCGATCCCGCCCAGCCCACCCTAGTGGAGAACGCGTCCCGGGGACCGTGCTGGGTTTTGGGAAAACACTGGGTCACCCCCCTCCCATTGAAAGACAGCCTGGGGGAGCTGGGCCCTGTCTGCGTGAGTTTGCTGGGGCCGCGTCGCACACACCACGGCCAGGCACTCCACAGCAGGTGCAGGTTCTCTCCAGTCCCAGGTCGAGGTGCGGCGTGGCTGTTAGGAGGCCGCTTCTCAGCAGGCAGGCGGCGCCACCTCCCCGTGTCCTTGCGTGGCCATCCCTCCTGCGCGTCCGTGTCCTCCTCGTTTAAGGACGCCGGCAGCTTGGGTCAGAGCCCACCCTGGTGACCTTGTTTCACCTTCGTCGCCTCTGTAAAGACAGGCGGATCCTGAAGTTGGGACTTCGCCCTGTGAATTTGGGGGACACAGTGCAGCCCATAACCTTACCGTGTGTGTGTGTGTGTGTGTGTGTGTGTGTGTGTGTGTGTGTGTGTGTGTGTGTGTGAATCTGTCAGAGGGCTGACGGCAAAGCCGTTAGCTGTGTTGTGTAGACAGCGCCGTGGGCAGAACAGAGCTTGTTCTCGGGCAGAAGGACAGCAAGGAAGCTGAGCAAGGATGACGTCCCAGAGGCCTTGAGGGCCCTGACATGGTCCAGGATGTCCCCCAGGAAGGCTCTTGCTGTCCCCAAGCCCAGAGGTTTTCAGGGGTATATGTGAATGGTCACTTTTTTTCTTTTTCTTTTTTTTTGAGACCGAGTCTCACTCTCTCGCCCAGGCTGGAGTGCAGTGGCCAGTCCCGGCTCATCGGAACCTCCGCCTCCTGGGTTTATGTGATTCTTCTGCCTCAGCCTCCCAAGTAGCTGGGACTACAGGTGCCCACCACCATGCCCGGTGAATTCTTTCATTTTTTTTCTTTTGTTTTGGTAGAGATGGAATTTCACCATGTTGGCCAGGCTGGTCTCTAACTCCTGACCTTGGGTGATCCTCCCACCTCGGCCTCCCAGAGTTCTGGGATCACAGGCGTGAGCCACCACACCAGCCTATATTTTCTTTTTTTAATTGGTAGAATCTATAGGGAACACAAGGTTTACCACTTCAGCCACTTCAAAGAGCTCACTTGGTGTCCCCAAGAGCCCCGAGGTGCCACCACTGCCAGCGAACAGGCCCGGCCGCCGCCCCTCCCCCCGCCCAGGCCTGTCTGCCTCTAAAGGCCCGCTGTGGCCGCACATGGACTCCACACCCTGGAGAACCTGGGCTTGTCCTCAGAGGAAGAAGTAATGACAAAGAGCCCACCCGGTCTTGGATCCCAGCTCTGCACCAATGGCTGTGAGACCGGGGCCCGTGCCTCAGTTTCATCGGTCAGCGAGCTCGGACCAGGGTAGTGAGGTAGTGTGGGGGCCATCGCATTCCTGGGCACAGCCCTGGGGGCCAGGAGACGCCGCCATCAGCTCTGGGCCCAGGCGCTGCCAGCAGCAGGGCAGTCCCTGAGGGTCTTCCCGGGAGCACTGCAGACCCCCTTCCCCTCCGGGTCCCTGTGCGCCTCCACTCCTCAGCAGACAACAGGCCAGCTGCTCTCCTGGGCTGGTTCTGCAGCGCCAACTGAGATGAGAGTTCCTGTGCAGATGACACAGAGGAGGGATGTGCGGTGTGCAGGTGAGGGGCCAGGTGAGGGCCGGGGCAGGGCCTCCCTTAACCTACCCCCCATGGTCCTGGCACAGAGGTTCCAGTACCTGGGCTCCAGGCAGAGTATATCTAGCAGCCCAGAGGCCCAGGTGGGCTGTACTGTTGGCTGCTAGGAGCCAGACCCCTGGCTGGGTAGGCAGGGGACGGGGAGGGGAGAACATGAGGGGACCCTCCCAGCAGCCTCTGCATGCGGGCAGCCGGCCTGCCACCCTGGGGAAGCGTGAGGGGCTGCCTTGCCAAGGGACCCTCACAGATGAGGTGTGGGCGACAGAGACCCCCGGTCACTGCTGGAGGCGCCCACAGGACTCCCTGGAGCCTCTCTGTGGTCCTGGGTCCCCTTACCCACCCGGCGGTTCCTGCAGGAGGGGCCAGCACAGGGCAGGTGCCCAAAGAGCAGGTGCAGCCCAGGCAGCAGGGGAGGAAGTCCGTCTCCTCGGGGGTTTCCAGACAGGGACCGTTTTGATTGAGGGCACAGAATGTCTCCGAAAGGTCGGTTCTTTATCACATGAGTCACCAGAGAGAAGGGGACAGAGAGAGGAACACTGCAGCCTCCAGTTCCCCTTCAGCTGGGGGAGGGTGGGAGCCAGGCTCCCTGAGAGGGCAGCAGTGGAGGCTACATGTCCCTGTCCTGCCCCTGCACCTGTCCTGCCCCAAGTCCCTGCCCCTCTCCCTGTCCTGCCCCGCTTCCCTGCCCTGTCCCTGCCCCTGTCCTGCCCTGCATCCCTGCCCCTCTCCCTGCCTTGCCCCAAGTCCCTGCCCTGCCCCTGTGCCTGTCCTGCCCCATGTCCCGTCCCTGTCCCTGCCCCTGTCCTTCCCTGCATCCCTGTCCCTCTCCCTGCCCTGCCCCACGTCCCTGCCCCATCCCTGTCCTGCCCCGTGTCCTTGCCCTGCCTCTGTGCCTGTCCTGCCCCGTGTCCTTTCCCTGTCCTGCCCCACGTCCCTGCCCCATCCCTGTCCCTACCCCTGTCCTGTCCCGCATCCCTGCCCCTGCCCTGCCCCACATCCCTGCCCTGCCCCCCTCTCTGTCCTGCCCCCCCCGTCCCTGCATGTGTCCTGGGCCTCAGCACCAGGTTCTGGGCCCGCTTCCTTGCAGCCCCTTCCCCAGAGCCCACCAAAGACCCCAATCCTCACACTCCCGGGACAGATGGCTGTGGGCGGCTGAGAGAGACCTGGCCCCTCCCCGGCCAAGTCCACAACGTCAGGACCCTCGCTGCGCTCCTGCTTTGGGCTCAGCCCCGATGCCCCCGATTTGAAGTGAAACTGCCCAGTGCCCTCTCTGGGGCCCTCCCAGGAGATGCAGGCTGGAGGGGCTGCCCTGGAAAGCCCTTCCTTTCCCTAGAGAGGTCCCCGCCCTGAGAGAGAAGGGCCCGGGCGATGATTCCAGGCTGGGAGCAGGAAGGTGCGTGCCAAGCGCTCCTCGGAGCTGGTGCCCTGCGGCGTAACGTGCAGCTGCTGCTGGAGAAGAGACGCAGGCAGATTACTGAACCCTGAGACATGAAAAAGCATGATTGCGGTCTTGCCAGCCTAGGCGGCCGCGGTCCATGTGTACAAGTCTGAGGGCGGAGGAGCCCACTGCTCGCTTCTCATGAGCCCACCCCTGTGATCCAGCATCTGTGAAACTCCCTGGGAGGCCACGGCCTGCCCTGTCCTAGCCCCGGGACTGCTGAGGGCCGTGTGACGCTTTCTCCAGTGGCATTTACAGAAAACTTCCCTCCACCCCACCATGTTAGTTGGCTTTGGGATAGTTTGCAGTATTTCCTGATTAAAATAATGTTGAGAAGAACATTTTGGCCTCTGAGGCCTTTTCCCTCGGGTATTTTCTGAGAAATGACATGGATTCAAGGGCTGGGAACATTTTGTAGCCATGTTGCATTAGAGAAAGGCATGTGGGTTCCCACGTGTGGCTGCTCTTCTGTGGGATTCTTCAGACTGGACGCGCGGCGGGGGGGGGGCTGGACACGCGGCTGGGGCCTGGACACGCAGCTGGGGGGCTGGACACGCGGCGGGGGCTGGACACGCAGCGGGGGGCTGGACAGGCGGCGGAGGGCTGGACACGCGGCGGGGGGCTGGATGGGTGGCTGGGGCTGGACACGCGGCTGGGGGGGCTGGACACGCGGCGGGGGGCTGGATGGGTGGCTGGGGCTGGACACGTGGCTGGGGGGGCTGGACACGCGGCGGGGAGCTGGACAAGCAGTGGAGGGCTGGACACGTGGCGAGGGGCTGGACACTCAGGGGGCCCGGATACATGTGGCGGGTCTGGGCAGGCAGGGGGCCTGTGTGTCAGGTGCCTATGGCATATGGTATGAACCCTGCTTTTCTTTTCTTTTTTTTTTTTTTTGAGACAGTTTTGCTCTCATTGCCCAGGCTGGAGTGCAGTGGTGCGATCTTGGCTCACTGCAACCTCCGCCTCCTGGGTTCAAGCGATTTTCCTGCCTCAGCCTCCCAAATAGCTGGGATTACAGGTGCCTGCTCCCACATCCAGCTAATTTTTGTATTTTTAGTATAGACGGGGTTTCACCATGTTGGCCAGGCTGGTCTTGAACTCCTAACCTCAGGAGATCCACCTGCCTCGGCCTCCCAAAGTGCTGGGATTACAGGTGTGAGCCACCACGCCCGGCTGAGCCCCGCTTTTCTAGATCTTGGGCTGGGGGAGAAAAAGGAAGCCGTTTCCTCCACTCCCAGGGCCCAGGGACAGGGAGGTGGCCTGGACCCCTGGGGAGGGAGGGACAGGGAGATGGCCCAGCCCCTGGGGAGGGCAGCACCTTGGTTGTAGGGTTGGTCCGGAGAGCCAGCAGCAGAAAGGATCTCCAGGGGTGCTGGTGGGTCCTTCCCCACGGGGCTCTGCTCAGCCTGTGGTGGCCACGCGGCAGGGGCCCCACTCCCAGACCCTCAACCAACCACAGGCCTGACACAGGCAAACCTCCCAGAGCCCACACCACTGACCCCAGCCCCCGCTGATCCTCCTAGAAGACGTTCCTGGAAACCCACTCTGAGAATGCTGCTCCAGGAGCTGAACTAGCGGTATCAGCGTCTTAAAGCTGACCTCCCTCTCGGCTGTGCGATGCCTAGGGGTCCGTCCCAGACGAGCATCCCCAGGGCTGACAGGTCTGCAGGGCACAGGGATGTGGGACCTTCTGTGTCTGTGCCCCACAGTGGCCATGCCGGGACACAGAGCTGCTGCTTGGGGAAGGGACAGATTCAGACACAGTAGTGGGTTCACCTGAGGCCCTCTCGAAAGACACGCCCACCTCTCAAAAGACACGCCCACCTGGAACCTCGGGAAGGGGCGCGCCCGCCTGGAACCTCGGGAAGGGGCGCGCCCGCCTGGAACCTCCGGAAGGGGCGCGCCCGCCTGGAACCCCGGGAAGGGGCGCGCCCGCCTGGAACCCCGGGAAGGGGCGCGCCCGCCTGGAACCCCGGGAAGGGGCGCGCCCGCCTGGAACCCCGGGAAGGGGCGCGCCCGCCTGGAACCTCCGGAAGGGGCGCGCCCGCCTGGAACCTCCGGAAGGGGCGCGCCCGCCTGGAACCCCGGGAAGGGGCGCGCCCGCCTGGAACCCCGGGAAGGGGCGCGCCCGCCTGGAACCCCGGGAAGGGGCGCGCCCGCCTGGAACCTCCGGAAGGGGCGCGCCCGCCTGGAACCTCCGGAAGGGGCGCGCCCGCCTGGAACCTCGGGAAGGGGCGCGCCCGCCTGGAACCTCGGGAAGGCCTTTGCAGATGTGATCGAGTTAAGGATCTCAAGATTCAAGGTAAGGTCACTCCAATTTGCCTATGTGGGCCCTGAGTCCAATGGCGTGTCCTGGCAGGAGACCAGCAGAGGTGGAGGGCGCGTTCTATGGGCTGAGACGGGCAGGACTATGACAGGAGGGAGGCGTGAGGCTGCTCCCTGGAGCCACCGCCTCCCCACACTTGACCTCAGGCTCCTGGCCCCGGAACTATGAGAAATAAACTGTCTTTTTAAGCCCCCGCTGTGTGATGATTGGCAGCGCCAGCAATGGGAGCTGATACAGACCCTGATGGGGACCCAGACACCTGGCAGCTTGGGCCAGGCCCCTTCGGGTTAAAGCTGGCCCTGCCGCTAAGGAAGGAGACCACTACTTCTCCTGCTGCCCTCCTACCCCAACCTTGCCTAGTTCACAAGACAGGCGGAGAGAAAAAGCAAAAAGTTGGAAAAAAACAAAAGATAAAGAGCCAGACAACCTTGGCACTGCCACCTGGCCCTAGGAGTTAAAAAAAAAGTAAGCATAACATCAACCCCTGACCTAAACTACTTGTGTTATCTATACATACCAGACACTGGAGGAAAACAGCATTGTAAAACTTTCTGTTCTGTTAGCTGATGCACGTAGCCCCCAGTCATGTTTCCCAGGCTTGCTCGATTTATCACTTTTCACGTGGACCTCTTGAAGTTGTAAGCCTTTAAAAAGGCCAAGAATTTCTTTTGCAGGGAGCTCGGCTCTTAAAACACGAATCTGCCAAGGCTCCAGGCCAAATAAACCACTTCCTTCTTTCATCTGGTGTCTGAGGAGTTTTGTCTGCATCTTATCCTGTTACATTTCTTGGTTCCCTGACCGGGAATCGAGGTGATTAACAGACAGTCGAGGCCGGGCGCGGTGGCTCAAGCCTGTAATCCCAGCACTTTGGGAGGCCGAGACGGGCGGATCACGAGGTCAGGAGATCGAGACCATCCTGGCTAACACGGTGAAACCCCGTCTCTACTAAAAATACAAAAAAACTAGCCGGGCGAAGTGGCGGGCGCCTGTAGTCCCAGCTACTCGGGAGGCTGAGGCAGGAGAATGGCGTAAACCCGGGAGGCGGAGCTTGCAGTGAGCTGAGATCCGGCCACTGCACTCCAGCCCCGGCGACAGAGTGAGACTCTGCCTCAAAAAAAAAAAAAAAAACAGACAGTCGAGGCAGCCACTTAGGCAGTTTAGGCGTGCCCTGTTAGAACATCCCCGCGGTGAACTCTGGCCAGCTGCAGCCAGGCGGATCCCGAGAGCACACCCAGGTAGGCATTTGCCCCGTGGAACGCCTCGCCAGAGCAGTGCACAGCAGACCCCCGCGGAGGATCAACACAGAGGCTGAACACCGGGAAGGAACTGGCACTTTAAGTCTGGACGTCCGAAACTTGGTACAACTGGTCTTGGGGACTTGCCCACTGCATTTGAGTGGAAGCGTGGCCTGATCACCCACAGCGTGCCTGTACCTGCACTTTGGTTTTTGACTTGGCTTGAATTAATTGCTTGATACTTTGGTTTTAGTTTCGATTTTGACTTGACTTGACTTGAATTGCTTGATAAACAGGTGTGCCTTTATTGACACTTTGGTTTTGGTTCTGATTTTGACTTGGCTTAAATTGCTTGACAAACAGGTGTGCCTTTAACAGCACTTTGGTTTTAGTTTTGGTTTTGATTTAGTGTGAGTAAGATGAGTGAGTGATCTTTTAGCCTTTCCTTCTTGTAGTGTGAATGTTGTTTTGTCTCGGGAGAAACATAGGTCAGAACAAAGTAAGCCCACTCTGCTAGGAAGTGTGTTAAAAAAAAGTTTCAAAAAGAAAAATAAAAGGAAAGTCATCAAATCATCAAGACTTACTCTATTAAAATGCATGTTATAGAGCCTTAAGAAAGGTTTTGCAAGAGATTATAGAGTTAAGTTAACCCCTTAGAGGTTAAGATCTCTGTGTGAATTAGAACTGCCCTCTTTTGGTGTTCGATGGCCCACTGAAGGAACTATAGACAGAGAACAATTGGCCATGTATTTAAGGTGGTGACGGGTTGGAGGACAGCCAGTGTACCTAGATCAAATTCCTTTATATTGACTTGTGGTTAAATGTAATATAGACAAAACCGGCATAAATTTAGCCCTGTTTAACAGCTTATTACAAAGAAGCCAAAAGGAAAAGTAAGAGCAGCTTCACCAGCAGACACAGAGTTAAAAAAGGAGTCCCAGAAACAGCAAGAGAAGCCAGTTTTGCAGGAGCTGCCAGAGAGAACAAAAATTCTTTCTCCATATGTCCCAGCCTACCTCGCTTTACCGAGGCCAACAGCCCTCTCAGAAACAAGATTCAGGAGCTAACATGCCCCAGGTCTCCCCTCGAAGGGGAGGATCGGAGCCTCGAGAGGCCAAGGAAGGAAGTCGAGATAGTCAAGTGGGCCGTCTAGGATCTGGTCTTGCTCGAGCTATGAAAATGCCTCTCAAGGAGATGCGAGGACCTGTCTATTATAATGACGAGGACTACATCCGTGGGAGCAACAGACTTTCATCTATCAGCCCTTTTCAACTATTGATCTACTAAACTGGAAACATCCTGAACCCTCCACCTTGCTCCCAGCAGCTACAGCCCTGTCGAGCATGACTGTGTAGAGGTGTTGGACTCAAGTTTACTCTAGCAGACCTGACCTCCGGGACCTGCCTTGGGCATCAGTAGACTAGGAGCTATACGTAGATGGGAACAGTTTCATCAACCCACAAGAAGAGAGATGTGCAGAATATGCGGTGGTAACCCTGGACACTGTCGTTAAGCTGAGCTCATTGCTTTAATTCAGGCCTTAGAACTCAGTGAAGGTAAGACTGTAAACATTTACATTGACTCTCGGTATAATGCCTGTTTAACCCTCCAAGTGCATGGAGAATTATATAAAGAAAAGAGCCTGTGAAACTCAAGGAAAAAGGGGGAAAAAAGGCCCAGAGAATGCAGCTCAGCTTCAGTGTTTGCAGAGGTACTGAGAAGCACTTCTGCAGAGGCTAAGAGTTGGTAGAAAAAAGCAAATAATAGAAAAAAGATTTCAGAAATGCTTCAAGGAGCTGACAAGAGCCTGAGTCAGTTTTATAAGAGTCTCTATAAAGCATTCTGGCTTTACACCCCATTTAACCCTGAGGCTGCTTAAAATCAGTATATAGTAAATACTTTATTTGTAAAACAAGCATGAATACCACCTAGTCTATAAAAGTGGCCACCAAGGTGTATGTTAACTGTGACCAAGGAACAAAACTAAGAAAGAGCAAAAGAAAAAGAAAAAGAGTGACTGTAAAAAAAAAAAATCAAAAAGCAGATCATCCAACCCAGCTGATCCTGAGACGAGACCAAGCTGCTGCTGAGGACGACAGCCCTGCCCTGGTCACTCCGGAGACGGACCCGTCTACACACGGCTGAAGCTTGAGGAGACAACAAGCCCTGCTCTAGTCACACACCGGCAGCTGACCAGTCTACCCATGGCCGAAGCTTGAGGACTCGTCAAGCAAGTAAATGTAGTTAAAAATCTTAAGACTAATAGTTTTCCTGTAATACTAACTGTTTTCCGGTTGTTCTGTCGCTGTATTCAGCCTTTTTCCCAGGTAAGGATCTCTGTTGTCCTTGCTGGATATGAATATACTGTACATTGTTTTGCTATTGTTACCCCCTGTAACCGTGCTAGAAGAAACACCTATGTAAGGTGTCCCCACTGTGCACATACTACTGGGAAACCCAGACCTGTCCAGCCCAGCAACAGTTCCGAGTCTTGCAGTCATTCTTTAAACATAGAAACCAGGAGTTACCAGAACCTCCTCCTTTAGCAAAAACAGAAAAAACCTATTTGCTCAGCTGGCTGAAAACACTGCTAGCAGCCTGGATGGTTCTTCACGTTATGTTTATAAAAAGGCTAACATAAGCGGCCAGGCGCGGTGGCTCAAGCCTGTAATCCCAGCACTTTGGGAGGCCGAGACGGGCAGATCACGAGGTCAGGAGATCGAGACCATCCTGGCTAACACGGTGAAACCCCGTCTCTACTAAAAATACAAAAAACTAGCCGGGCAAGGTGGTGGGCGCCTGTAGTCCCAGCTACTCGGGAGGCTGAGGCAGGAGAATGGCGTGAACCCGGGAGGCGGAGCTTGCAGTGAGCTGAGATCCGGCCACTGCACTCCAGCCTGGACGACAGAGCGAGACTCCATCTCAAAAAAATAAAATAAAATAAAATAAAAGGCTAGCATAAGAGACCAACGGCCTTGAGAAGCAAAAGAGTTAATGCCTCATGATAACTTTAACTCTTTCCCTAAACAGACGCCCCAAGTGCAAGCGTCTGGCTCTTGAAAACTGCTATTATTAAAAAATACTGTTTTAAGACCCAGTAACAAAACTAACCTGCTTAAGACATGACAAATTTGGTACATGTGCCTGTGCAGGTTTAACTCAGGTTTGATCCTAGGTCTCCATCTAGAAAATAGTTTCCAGCTGTAAGAAAATGTAAAACCCTCACTGCGAATGTATTACTCGGAATAGAAACTTGCTTGCTGCTCCCCTGTGTGTTACGCTTGCTCCTTCAAATGATAAAAGGTTTTATAGCTACCATGGTTCCTCAGAAAACTTCAACACAAGTGTATTACATAAAACACTATCACTCTGTCTCACAAAAAGACTCAAAAAGTAAAAACAAAAGAACTCCCACTAATTTCTGAAAATTCTCAAAGCGGGGGATAAGGAGGGAGACCACTACTACTCCTGCTGCCCTCCTCCCGCCACCTTGCCCAGTTCACAAGACAGGAGGAGAGAAAAAGCAAAAAGTTGGAAAAAAACAAAAGTAAGATAAATAGCCAGGCAATGTTGGCACCGCCACCCGGCCCTAGGAGTTAAAAAAAGTAATAGTAATAACATCAACCCCTGACCTAAACTACTTGTGTTATCTGTACATTCCAGACACTGGATGAAAACAGCATTGTAAAACTTTCTCTTCTGTTAGCTGATGCATGCAGCCCCCAGTCACATTTCCCGGGCTTGCTCGATTTATCACGACCTTTTCACGTGGACCCCTTAAGTTTGTAAGCCTTTAAAAAGGCCAAGAATTTCTTTTTCAGGGAGCTCCGCTCTTAAGACGTGAATCTGCCGAGGCTCCCGGCCAAATAAACCACTTCCCTCTTTAATCCTCTGTCTGAGGAGTTTTGTCTGTGGTTCGTCCTGCTACACCACCACCCGTCCCTCACTGAGTCCTCGCCGCACAGTGTGGCTGCACCTGGCAAGCACAGGGAGCTCCTGGGGTTCTTTGGGTGCAGACGTGGGTCCCTCCATCTGGGCTGAGACGGAGCTCCTCCCCAGCTCCAGGGAGCACTGGGTCGAGGATCACCCGTGAGTGGTGAGTGTCTCTCCCACTGCACCTTGAGGTCACCCAGGAACCTTCGGAAGTGCTGATGCGGGGACCTCCCCGCCCCACCGTCCAGGGTGGACTGGCGAGGCGGTGACCTGGGCGACCCCCTCCCCACCATCCAGGATGGACTGGCGAGGCAGTGGCCTGGGCGACCCCCTCCCCACCATCCAGGGTGGACTGGCGAGGCAGTGGCCTGGGCATCTGGACACATTACAGCTCCCCAGGGAGCGCGGTGTGCAGCCAGGATGGAACCCGTGGTCCTGGCACTGAGGATGGCGGGCGCCTGCCTCCATCTCCACGGGCCGGCCTTCTGTGCCTGGAGCTGCGAAGGCTTCACATGGCTGTTGAGCTGCGGAGGGAGGGACCCTCTCTGCACCCCATCCAGAGTGGGCCGAGGAATCTGAAGGCACAGGGAGGGCAGGGTGCAGCCCAGGTTGCAGAGAGGCGGGACCCTGAAACCTCAGGAGTTCAACTGGCCACAGAGGAAGCGGCATCCGGGAAGCCGGCCGGGAGCTTTCTCATCTCAGCCTCCTTTGCTGGCCTTAGGTGGAGGGGCCTGTGGGGCGGGCGGTGGCCGGAGCCTGAGGGGCCTGTGGGGTGGGCGGTGGCCGGAGCCTGAGGGGCCTGTGGGGCGGGCGGTGGCCAGAGCCTGGAGATTGTTTGTTGTTAGAATTGTGGCACAAGTCATTGAGACACAGTGACAGGCAGATGACTGCCCAGGCCACGGCCTTGTCTGAGCCTGCCTGAGCATGAGGAGAGGCCCCCACGCTGGTCACCCAGGGTCCAGGTGTGCCCACAGATGCTGCCCCTGCGCTGTGGGCAGCCCTGGCCCAGGCGGGTTCTCTGGAGCTGCTCCCGCCCAGTGCAGGCAGGCCGTGTGCAGGACCTTTGTTTATGCCCCTGGATGTTGAACTTGGCCAGCGTACAGCACTGAAACAAGGGCCCTGACTGCTGCCTGAACCCGCCCAAGGCTCACTTCCATGCCCAGGCCTGTGGGAGGGGCTGGGGTGTGCAGGAGAGTTGGGCGTTGGGAGGCCGCCCCACCGCATGCCTGCAGTGCCCTCTCCTCGGCCCCAGCCCCCAGCATATGCATGAGGTGCCTTCAAGTGTGGGTTTCGGGAACTTCCACATTCCGGCCTGAAGTCCTGGCCATGGGGAAGGGATGCCCACTGCGCTCATCCCGTGCAGCTGCCTTGTGCCCATCAGAGGCTGCACCAAACCCCGTGCGCCCTCCCAGCGACCAGAGCCAGAGGCCTCAACTGGCCCAGCCCTGCCGGCTGCTGAGGGACCTCAGCTGCTGTGGGGCAGGCGTCTATGGGTTCCCAGGGCCCTCCCCTCCCCGCGGGGGTATGAGGAGGTGCAAAGGGGACGCCTCCTGCCCTGACCCCACAGCCAGACCAGCGCTGTGTGTCCTGAGTGAGGATGCCTGTCCCTGAGCCCCAGAGACTCACCAGGAGGCAGGTGTGAGACGGCCGTGTCCCAGCCCCTGCTGCAGCCGGCCCACAGCAGGCCCCTAGAGGCTGGGCGGTGAGGGGATGGCTCAGACCGCCCACGCCCAGGACCCCGCGTTGGCCTCATCCTACGCCTCAGCCCCAAACCCTGCAGCTTGCAGGCCCCTGGCACCCGGTCACCCTCAACAGCACCTCAGGGCTCCTCTGATCTGACCCTTGTTGCCAGCCCAGCCAGAGTCTGACTCCTCCCTGGTGCCGCCCCCACCCCCAGGAATGGCATGCTGGGGGCAGCGGAGCCAGGCCCTGGGCCGAGGGGCAGGACAGGCAGGGACAAAGAGCGGCTCCATGGAAACCCTTCCCTAGGGCCTCAGGGGCCAGGCGGGACCCCCACTTCTAGGAGGAGACCCCAGTGCCCCTCACGCTCAGGGGAGCAGTAGGTGGAGAGATTAGGAGGTGGGAGCTGGGGGCTCTGGAGGAGGGGCCGTGGGTGAGGCCCCATCTTCGAGGCTCCCTTTGGCTGCAGCAGGCAGTGAAGCTGCATCAGGGGCTCCACCCTGCTGACCACAGTCCTGGGGCACCCAGTGGTGGCCGGAGACACCAGCAGGTTCTCCTGGTCACATGGCCCCACCTGCCCTGGCCCCCAGAGCCCCCCAGGCTTGGGACGAGCGGCGAGGCAGAGGGGTCGGACAGAGGGCACAGGACACAGACGCAGAGTAGGTGTGGCGGCTGCCCCCAGGGAGATGTGGAAAGAGGCCCCAGGGCACCCTGGAAGCGGAGGCGGTGGCTCTGCGTGTCCCAGGCCACAGCACCGCTCCTCACAGCCGAAGCTCTGATCCCTCGGTCTCAGGAACCACTCGGGAAGTGCAGGGCGGGCACGGGTCTGATTTCAGGACAAGGGAGCTGGCAGCCCAGGAGCGAGGAGGGCTCCAGTCCCCTTTCACCAAGCCCGTCCTCCTCTTCCCGCTGCCACGACACCCACGCCTGCAGCCGTGCAAGTTGGGGGGCGACGTGGATGGACTTTCTCTCTAGAAAGGATCCTGGGGTCCGACTGAGAAGCTGGCCCGAACGCTGGACGCTGTGGCTCAGAGCACTGGGTAGGCAGGCACCCAGAAGCGGAAGTGCTCATCATGTAGCAATTTTTTTTTTTTTTTTTTTAAAGAAAAAAGATCTCACTCTTTGCCTAGAGCAACCATCTTATTTATCTTTGCATCCTAAGGGTCTACAACAATGACTGGCATGAAGTATACAAACTATAAATTGCCTAGTAAGTGGATAAAACGATTAATTAATTTGCCCAACATTCAAAATGCGATGGGGTTGGGATTCACAGTCATGTCTTCTCATTGCAACGCTCAAGCTCCTTGTGCTGCTCCACACCGCCTTTCAGTAAACGAGAAACTGTAGGATCCACACCGCCTTTCAGTAAATAAGAAACTAGGATCCACACCGCCTTTCAGTAAACGAGAAACTGTAGGATCCACACCGCCTTTCAGTAAACGAGAAACTAGGATCCACACCGCCTTTCAGTAAACGAGAAACTAGGATCCACACCGCCTTTCAGTAAACGAGAAACTAGGATCCACACCGCCTTTCAGTAAACGAGAAACTGTAGGATCCACACCGCCTTTCAGTAAACGAGAAACTAGGATCCACACTGCCTTTCAGTAAACGAGAAACTAGGATCCACATCGCCTTTCAGTAAACGAGAAACTGTAGGATCCACATCGCCTTTCAGTAAACGAGAAACTGTAGGATCCACACCGCCTTTCAGTAAACGAGAAACTAGGATCCACACTGCCTTTCAGTAAACGAGAAACTGTAGGATCCACACCGCCTTTCAGTAAACGAGAAACTAGGATCCACACCGCCTTTCAGTAAACGAGAAACTGTAGGATCCACACTGCCTTTCAGTAAACGAGAAACTGTAGGATCCACATCGCCTTTCAGTAAACGAGAAACTGTAGGATCCACACTGCCTTTCAGTAAACGAGAAACTGTAGGATCCACACCGCCTTTCAGTAAACGAGAAACTAGGATCCACACCGCCTTTCAGTAAACGAGAAACTGTAGGATCCACATCGCCTTTCAGTAAACGAGAAACTGTAGGATCCACATCGCCTTTCAGTAAACGAGAAACTGTAGGATCCACATCGCCTTTCAGTAAACGAGAAACTGTAGGATCCACACCGCCTTTCAGTAAACGAGAAACTAGGATCCACACCGCCTTTCAGTAAACGAGAAACTGTAGGATCCACATCGCCTTTCAGTAAACGAGAAACTGTAGGATCCACACCGCCTTTCAGTAAACGAGAAACTAGGATCCACATCGCCTTTCAGTAAACGAGAAACTGTAGGATCCACATCGCCTTTCAGTAAACGAGAAACTGTAGGATCCACACCGCCTTTCAGTAAATAAGAAACTAGGATCCACATCGCCTTTCAGTAAACGAGAAACTAGGATCCACATCGCCTTTCAGTAAACGAGAAACTAGGATCCACACTGCCTTTCAGTAAACGAGAAACTGTAGGATCCACACCGCCTTTCAGTAAACGAGAAACTGTAGGATCCACATCGCCTTTCAGTAAACGAGAAACTAGGATCCACACCGCCTTTCAGTAAACGAGAAACTGTAGGATCCACACCGCCTTTCAGTAAATAAGAAACTAGGATCCACATCGCCTTTCAGTAAACGAGAAACTAGGATCCACACCGCCTTTCAGTAAACGAGAAACTAGGATCCACATCGCCTTTCAGTAAACGAGAAACTGTAGGATCCACACCGCCTTTCAGTAAACGAGAAACTAGGATCCACACCGCCTTTCAGTAAACGAGAAACTAGGATCCACACCGCCTTTCAGTAAACGAGAAACTGCAGGACAAATGACCTTATGCCCAGGTTCCAATGGCAAGACGCCACACCCCTTATGATACTATCTTTGTGCACACAAGATGTTCATTTCTGTCTAAGAAATCAGTGACTTGTAATTAGTAATAATAAGTAAGTGATTGCTCAATGACTTAAAGCTACAGTATCTCTAATTTCTTCTAATGGAAACTTCTCAGGCCATTTAGGGACATCCACAGATAGCGAACGGCGACATTGGAAAGAGGACATTGAGTGGGGAAGTCTCCACAGTTCCACCTGTTTGATTGTTTGATGTGTGGTGGTGCAGACATGGACACGACTCATCTTGTTTTGTTTGTTTTGTTTTGTTTTGGAGACGATGTCTCGCTGTGACACCCAGGCTGGAGTTCAGTGGCGCGATCTTGGCTCACTGCAAGCTCCTCCTCCCAGGTTCAAGCAATTCTCCTGTCTCAGCCTCCTGAGTAGCTGGGACTACAGTCACATGCCACCACGCCTGGCTAATTTTTGTATTTCTAGTAGAGACGGGGTTTTACTGTATTGGCCGGGCTGATCTTGAACTCCTGACCTCAGGTGATCTGCCCGCCTCGGCCTCCCAAAGTGCTGGGATTACAGGCATGAGCCACTGTGCCCGGCCAACACTATCCATTGTAAAGAGGGTTCATGCTGTTCGACCCCAACAAAGAATGATTCCCTTTGCGGTCCTGGATGGGTAAGAAATCAGCCTTGGCCACCTAAGGGTGTAGCAGGGCTTCTGCATTAGGTGACAATTTTAATAACCCTCTGTTTTCCGTTCACACCTAAGAGTCTGTTTCTGCCCTGGGACGAAGACCCAGAGGCCACTTTGATGTTATGGAGCAGGCTGTATCCTCAGTCGTCCTGCTGTAGGGAGTGCTGCCAGCTCTGCCACCACCACTGGCATCCAGGAAGCTTGGTCTGTCCGTAGTGACAGATCTGATTCCAGAGAACCAGGAGCGTGTCTGATGCATGAGGGCAGAATTCTACCCATTACCCACAGTGCGGAGATGAGGGAGGGGATCTAACCTTGCAAACACTTTTGAAAAAAACCTAGTGTATAAAAAGAAATTCGGGAATCAAACCTTTCTTAAGGGGCACAGGATGAGACAGTATACACCAATGTGACCAAAGTTTTTATTTCTGCTGAAGAGTTCAGCTAAAGTGCAGCTGCATAGTCATAGCTCATGGGAACCTCCGTCTCCTGGGCTCAAGCAAGCCTCCCAGCTCAGCCTCCCAGGTAGCTGGGACTACCGGTGGCCATCACCATGGCTGGTTACGTTTTTCATTTTTTTGTAGAGACAGAGTCTTGCCATTTTGCCCTGGCTGGTTGTGAACCCCTGACTTCAAGTGATCCTCCTGCCTCGGCCCCCCAAAGTGCTGGGATAACAGGTGTCAGCCACTGCCCCTGGCCTGGCAATTCTATTTTAATTGTCTTAGGGACTGCATTCCTGCTTCCCACGGTGGCAGCACTGTTCTACACTCCTGCCAGCAGTACACGAGGAGTCTGGTTTCTCCACATCCTTGCCAGTACTTGTGATTTTCTGTATTTTGATAATAGGTGTCCCGATGTGTGCGTATTGTGAAAACTGTGACGTACGTAGAAAAGTGTAAAGAATAAGAGTGTGGACGCCCAGCCCGTCCCCTCAGGAAACACGTGAAAGTCACCCAACCTCTTTCAGGATCCGTGTTCCATTCACATTATTTTTTCATGCACCATTTTTTTTTTTTTTTTTTTTGAGACGGGGTCTCACTCTGTCGCCCAGGCTGGAGTGCAGTGGCCGGATCTCAGCTCACTGCAAGCTCCGCCTCCCGGGTTCACGCCATTCTCAGGCCTCAGCCTCCCGAGTAGCTGGGACTACAGACGCCCACCACCTCGCCTGGCTAGTGTTTTGTATTTTTTAGTAGAGACGGGGTTTCACGGTGTTAGCCAGGATGGTCTCGATCTCCTGACCTCGTGATCCACCCCTCTCGGCCTCCCAAAGTGCTGTGATTACAGGCTTGAGCCACCGCGCCCGGCCTCATGCACCATTTTTGAACACAAGTTGCAGACATTTGAACACTGGCCCTAAAAACATCAGTCAGCCCGGCTGGGACCTTCTGGGAATGCGGACGCTCCCCACGTAGCTGCAGTAACATCAACGCCTTCGGAAAACTCACACGGCATCTAGCCTCCCTCTCGCGTTTGGATGTCCCAGGTGCCCTCACTCGGTTCCACGCCTCGCCTTTCTAGAGTCGTGCCCCAGCTTGTTAGAGCGGCACTGACTGCTGGGAGGGTGTCCTGCTGGAATCGTGCCCCAGCTTGTTAGAGCAGCACTGACTGCTGGGAGGGTGTCCTGCTGGAATCGTGCCCCAGCTTGTTAGAGCAGCACTGACTGCTGGGAGGGTGTCCTGCTGGAATCGTGCCCCAGCTTGTTAGAGCGGCACTGACTGCTGGGAGGGTGTCGAGCAGCACTGACTGCTGGGAGGGTGTCCTGCCAGCAAGGTTTGTCTGATCCCACGGCCGCAGCGTCTTTTGTAACAGCTTGTCCCTCCTTCCCCTCCCTGGGTTTGTGATAACCTGGAGGTTAAAGCTTAGAGCAGCCGTTCTTCACCTGGGGACTTTGCCCCAGGAGGCGTTGGTCAACTCTCTTGTGCCTGGAGGAGGAAGGCAGGTTGTGCCTGGAGGGAAGAGGCTCTGGGACGGAATGGAGTGGGTCAGGTGCTCTGCCCAGTTCTGCTCCTGCGCGTCTCTGCCACCTCTGCCTCCCTGCTCACTGCCCTGTCTGTTCCCAGCCTCTCCTCTCACCCTCAGAGTAAAGGTCACTTCCCAGAGGGCCACTAGTGCTCAGGCCACCTCTCACCCTCCCGGCCTGCTCCTCCCTGGACTCCAGTTTCCCACGTCTGCCCTGCCTGGGCCCCTTGGCTCCACACCCAGGACCCCAGGCCTGGCACTGTTGGGTGTGGCTGCACGCCTAAGGGCAGAGGGCTTGGGTAGGGGGTGAACGGGGGCTGCGGCTGTGACCCTGCTCTCGCCGCTGCCTCAGCGGGAGAGGCCCTGTGGGCAGCCTGAGAGCCGAGGCCTCAGTGGTATTTCCTGGGAGGGCAGCCCCCAACCTCCCGCACCCACAGAGGGGCTGGAGCAGGACGCAGGGTCGCTGGTCCCGGCCTTGGGAGCACCACAGGGCACAGGCCTGGCCCGGCCGTAGCCTGGTGCTGACCTTTCCTCGTTGACTTGTGGTCCGGGACTTTCCAGGACAGGCTTCTTGCCACAGAGAAGGTTCCTGGGGAAACCCCGGGCGTGTGAAAGTGGAGCGGCCCAGGTCCCTGCCCTGGAAGAGCTGCCAGGAGCCAGGACACCCCCTCCCAGGAGCCCCTCCCACCCTCCAGCCCCAGCTTGACCCCAGACCTCTGCCCTCAGCCCCCTGGTGTGTCTGAGCACTTCTGCCCCGGGGCCTTTGCACGGACAGTTCTGCCTGGAAAGCTCTTCCCGAGATCTGCTCGGCCATATGCTCGCTAAGGCCTCCTGCCGCCACACACACGGGCACTGCCTGCCTCCCGGTCTCGTCTCTCTCCAGAACCTTAGCTCCTGGGGGCAGGGACTGCCCGAGAGCGGGTGTTCCTTCTGTGCTCGTTGAAGGAAAGCGAAGTGGCCAACAGCAGACTTCTTCTGAGGAAGAGAGAGAGCAGAGACCACAGCTGAGGCCTGGGGGACTCTGTGACCCCGAAGGCCACCCAGCTGGTTCCCTGCAGACAGCCCTGGGTCCTGCCTCTCCCAGCCAGGGACCAGGCCCCACCAGCCAGGAGCCCGGGACACATCCGTGTTCTGGGACTTGACCTCCGTCTCCCCACAGCCTGCATTCCCACCCTGCCTGGCTGCAGCCCTGATGGGTGGGAAGGGGCTCCAGGCGGCCCCACTCTGCTCTGGTATGTGCAGACATCTGGTGTGCAGTGACCTTCATCCCAAGCAAGACCTAGAAAGGGGGAAATCAAGGCAGCATAGAGAGCTGGCCCAGGGCAGCCTTCTGTGCTGGAGCATGGGGGTGTGAGGGGGCTGCCAGCATGGTGGGGGTGGCCCGGCCCCTGGTGATGAGTGTGTGGGGTGGGACTGGGTCTCTGCATGTACGGCCTGCTCAGTGGACCTGCCCACTCTCTGGAGACGTCTCTGTATGGTTGTGTTACCAGAAAGGAGTCCTGATCCAGATGCCAAGAGAGGGTTCTTGGACCTCGCACAGGAAGGCGTTCAGGGCGAGTCCGGAAAGTCAAGTGAGAAGTTTATTAATAAAGTAAAGGCATAAAGAATGGCTACTCCCCAGGTGGCGCGGAGGCCTGGGCTGCTCAACGGAGTACCCTTATGCTTATTTTGGTCATTTCTTGATTATATGGTAAACAAGGAGTGGATTATTTATGAGTTTTCTGGGAGAGGGTTGGTCAGTTCCCGGAACTGAGGCTTCCTCTCCTTTTTAGACCATGTAGGGTAACTTTTGGACGTTGCCATGGCATTTTTGGACGGTCATGGCACTGGTGGGAGTGTCTCTTAGCAGCTAATGCATTAGAATTCGCGTATAATGAGTAGCAAGGATGACCAGAGGTCACTCTAGTCACCATCTTGGTTTTGGTGGAATTTGACCAGCTTCTTTCCTGCAGCCTGCTTTACCAGCAAGGTCTTTGTGACTTGTATCTTATGCCAACCTCCTGTCTTGTGACTAAGGATGCCTTAACCTGGGAACACAGCCCAGCAGGCCCCGGCCTCATTCCACCAGCGCCTATTCAAGACAGAGTCGCTCTGGTTCAAACACCCTCTGACAGTTGGACAAGTTGGTGACAGCCAGGAGGGCCCAGTGTGGACATGTGACAGACACCGTGTGGCCATCAGATTCTCAGGAGGAAGAAATCCCCTTCTGAAATAAAGCACCCTAAGAACCGGCGGGAAGGAGCGGGGACTCCGTTGGGGCTTTCCAGGGAAGCAGCCAGGGACTTGCCCTGATTTTGGTTTCTCCAGGTCGGAGCTGCCCCCAGGCTGCCTTGGCTGGCGGGAGGAAGTGAGCAGCTCCCGCAGAACCTCTGGCTGGCACAGAGCCCGGGGGCGGGGGAGTCCTCCCTGACAAGAGAAGCTATCAGGCAGAGGACACCGCACTGACTGGGCCAGTGGGGCGTTCTCCAGCTGGGTCAGCCGTGGCCCCCGCCTCAGGCTGGAGTCCGGCAGGCACTGCTGCAGAGACGGAGGCAGAGCCAGGTGGAGGAGCTGCCTCCAGGTGGAAGAGCCCCAACAAGATGGGACGCTGGGGTTAGGCTCAGGCTATCAGCCCTGGAATCCAAGCATGTCGCCCTTGTGCTAACCCAGCCTCACTAACTGGCAGCCGGGGCACCCTCCCAGCCTGCCAGGGACACCACACTGGGCACACACCACTTCGGATGCAGGACCCCATCCTCACCGGCTGTGGCAGGAGACTGGTGAGCCGTCCTTGCAGACGGGACTCCCCCTAGGGTCCTGAAGGACCGTCCCGGGGGCTGGGGAGCTGCTGGAGGCAGCAGCCTGGGCCGGGAGATCATTGCAGGGGTGGTGAAGGGGAGAGGGTTAGGGCTTCGGTAGGGGGACCCCCTATAGACCGGACAATGGAATCCACAGCCACCACCCCCACCCCTGGCTGACCCCACCTTCTGCCAGGGACCCAGTCCTGGACAAGGTCACTGAATTGCTCCCCCCCCACCTGTCCCCACCCACCGGAGACCTCAGCCTACCGGCCAGTCTGTCCATGCGGCACTGGCCAGTCTGTCCATGCGGGGTGCCCAGGGCAGGAAAACAAGTGCAGGTTCCTATTTTACCACATCTCAGGACTCCAGTCTGCGCCCCTTCTTGGCGTGCATTTAAATGTCTTTGTTAGGCCACTCATTATGATCCCTCCTGTTCTAATGGAAAAATCTTCTAAACACTGGGAGGACCAGTGGTCTTCTTCTTTCTTAAATAGAGATGAGGTCTCACTGTGTTGCCCAGGCTGACCTCAAACTCCTGGTCTCAAGCAATCCTCCTGCCTTGACTTCCCGAAGTGCTGGGATTACAGGCGGGAGCCACTGGGCCCGGCCTAAATTCTTCTGTACTTGCTGGTTTTCCCAAAATGTGCCCACACTGATGTTAGCATCAGAAGGATATCACTCCTGTGACAGAAGTGGGAAGGTATGTGTCACAGCACAGATGTCCACAGGATAAAGTCTCACAGCAACAGACATGTGCTAATGTGGGTGCTGGAGCTTGCACCCTACACTGGGCACTGCCCATTCCTCCCCAGTTCCCAGACCGGCTACACTAGGGATCCAGAGTCCCCTTCCACGAGTGTGACGAGGACAGGCAAGGTCTCCTGAGTCCTTACCAGCAGGTCGGGCACCCTGCTGAGTCATCTTCACAACCCTGGAAAGTGCACATCCCCGCCCCGTGGGTCTGGGCCACGATCCCAGGACACAGTTGTGACTGCTGACATCCTGAAAGATCAAAATCCCAAAACTGTAATTCGGAAAGAGTAATTCGAAAACATTCTGTAAAAAACATTTATTTGGCCGGGCGCGGTGGCTCACGCCTGTAATCCCAGCACTTTGGGAGGCCGAGGCGGGCGGATCACGAGGTCAGGAGATCGAGACCATCCTGGCTAACACGGTGAAACCCCGTCTCTACTAAAAATACAAAAAATCAGCTGGGAGTGGTGGCGGGCACCTGTAGTCCCAGTTACTAGGGAAGCCGAGGCAGGAGAATCGCTTGAACCTGGGAGGTGGAGGTTGCAGTAAACTGAGATCACGCCACTGCACTCCAGCCTGGGTGACAGAGTGAGACTCCATCTCAATAAATAAATAAAAGGCACTTATGTAGTTACATTTTTAAGGGGGATTTATTTGAGAAACTGAAAAACACGGCAGAACCCTTCATGGGCCACTTTACCCAATAAAGCCGGCAATCCTAACATTTTCTCCAGCACAGAGACACAGGTGTGCTCACTCAGTCACGTGGATATGAGTTACATGCAGATGAACCATTCACAGAGAAACTGGTCAGGACACCAAAACGTTAGACTTTGATCTTTCAGGAGTTCAGGATTTGGGATGATGGTGTTCGGGGTCAGGTCCTTCGGGGTTCTGATCAGCGCCGTCTCACCATGCGAACCAATGCTGAACAGGGAGACCCAGGCCGTCCAGGAGCTGGACACAGCCAGAACAGTCTGTCTGTGTCAGACCCCGGGTCCCTCATGGGGGACTCAGGCTTCATTTGGGTTTCCTGCAAAAATGGAGAGCTTTGTTTTAAGTAAGGATGCTAAGGATGGCAGGCATGAAGCGGGCAGGCAGAGGTGGGAGCTGGTTAGCGGCATCTCCGATTACCGTGATGGGCAGAAAGAAGGTTCTAGACAACAGTGTCTTGATGAGGTCAAGAGGAACTGAAACCCCCACCCCACTTCCCCTGCCCCATCTGGTTCTGGGAAAGGGGAAATACAGGTGGGGGCTGTGCGTGGGGCAGTGGCCTGCCCCCGCCTCTCTGCCCGTCCAGACTTCCGAGGCCTGGCTGTCTGCAGGGCGGCCATTGCTGTGCGTGTGTGTGCGTGTGTGTCTGTGCACACATGCATGTGTATAGTTCAGGGAAGAGGCTGCATTTCACAGAGACTCTGTCCCAGGAGGGAGGCATTTTCTTTTCTCTCTTCTCTTCTCTTCTTTCTCTATTATTCTCTTTCTTTTCTTTCTGTTTTTTGAGACAGAGTCTTGCTCTATCGCCCAGGCTGGAGTGCAGTTGCGCAATCTCGGCTCGCTGCAACCTCCACCTCCCAGGTTCAAGCAATTCTCATGCCTCAGCCTCCTGAGTACCTGGGACTACAGGTACGCACCACCATGCCCAGCTAATCTTTGTATTTTCAGTAGAGATGGGGTTTCACCATGATGGCCAGGCTGATTTCGAACTCCTGGCCTTAAGTGATACTCCTGCCTCGTTCTCCCAAAGTGCTGGGATTACAGACATGAGCCACCATGCCCAGCCGACATTTTCATCTGGACTCTGCCATGGGGCCGAGCAAATCAGATGTGACCTGATGACAGGTGCCAAGAAGGTCTGGTGACCACAGGTTTCTTGTAGGTTTCTGCCTGGGACCCCCCCCCCCCCCCACCTCCTACCAATATCCCCAACCCAACCAAAGACCGACCAAGTGCAAACCAAGGGCAGCCCTGAAGCCCAGGACCGTGAGGCCTGGGAAGGCCCCAGGGCAGGTGATCTGTGGCCTTGGTGTCTCAGGTCAGGAGCAAGGCAGAGCCACCTTCCTCCCTCCCCCTGCCGGGCTGCATGAGCTCAGGGACCCTTGGATCTGAGAAAGGTCAGGCTCACTTCCTCCGCGTGCCCGCGGTTGGCCGCGGGGGGAATATTCTCCTGACCTGAGTCCCGAGGTTCTGAGTGTGGAGTTTCCCTGGACTGGGAGAAAGTAAACACCAAGGGACTTGCCAAGAGGAAATGGACAAGCCCAGGTGGTCTAGACGGAGCTAAGTGTCCCGCAAGGGGTTCCCCGGCTCCTCGTCTCTGGTAGAACAAGGACAGCTTTCCCCAGGGCTACGGCCTCATGCTCCCCTCCCATCACGGCCGGGCCTTTAGATGGGGATGAGTGTCCCACAGAAGAGGGGGCTTAAAGCTGCAGGAGTGCTGGGGGCTGGAAGTCAGGTCAGCCTGTGAGGGCTGTGGTCGCTCTTGGTCCTAAGCCCTCCCTGCCCGGCTGCTGGTATCATGGGCACTCCTTGGGGTTCCTTGGCTTGTGGGCGCATTGTGCCAGCCCTGCCTCTGTCACAAGGCTGTCTCCCCTTCTCTTCTTGAAGGACACCTGCTAGGGTGAGGGCCTCTACTCCAGGCTGACTTCATCTCATTCTTCACTAATCACAGCTGCAAAGACTTATTTCCAAATAAAGTTGCCTTCCTGGGTTCCACGGGACCTGAATTTGGGAGGTGCTGTTCCCCCAGCACAGGGGTACAGCAGGCCCTTGGCTTCATCAGACGTCTGGTGCCTGTGCGCCCTCTCGCTCACATTTTCCAGGCTTCTGCCCTTCTCAATACCCGAATGTGGGCATCCAGGTGTCCTTCCTGCCCTGGCGTATGCCCCACTTAGCTGAGTTGGGGGCTTAGGCCTCCACCCCACCTGTAGTGCTCCTGGGGTCTGCCAATCAGACCCCCTACAGCTGCCTGGTTTTGGGACATTGCTGTTGGGCCCTGGGGCCTTTCTGAATCCATCTGCAAGCTGGAGCTGAGGCTGGGAGCTGAGGCTGAGGCCACTGGAGCTGAGGCCAGGAGCTGGGACTGAGGCCAGTGGAACTGAGGCCAGGAGGTGGGGCTGAGGCCACTCAAGCTGAAGCAGGGAGCTGGGGCTGAGGCTGGGAACTGAGGCCAGGAGCTGGAGCTGAGGCCAGGAGTTGGGGCTGAGGCTAGGAGGAGGGGTTGAGGCTACCTGGAGTTTGGGAGCTGGGCTGAGAGGCCAGGGAGGAGAGCCCTGCTGCCAACTTGCCGCCCTCCTGACGCCCCCGCACCACTCCCCTGCCGCCACCCTGCTGCCACCCTGCCTCCTGTTTGCAGCCCTCTGGCCAGTCTCTGTGTTCATTTTCTGTTTTCTACTTACCAGAAACTTAGCAGCTTGAAACGGCACCCGCTCGGTACACATTGCTGGTGGGAGTGTGAAGTGGTGCAGCTGCTGTGGGAAATGGTCTGGTGATTCCTTGCAAAGCTAAATGGTTGCCATAGCACTGTCGTTCCACACCTGAGGATGCACCGCCAGAAATGAAGTCAGGCGTCCGAGCAAAAACTCGGACATGAGTGTTCACAGCAGCGTTATTCACAGGAGCTAGAAGGTGGAGAAACCCAAGTGTCCTTGGACCGAGGAACGGGTCAACAGGCTGCAGTGCCAGTGCTATGGAATACTGTGCAGCCGGAAAAAGGGTGGAGCTCCCTTACACATTACGGCATGGGTGAGCCTCAGAAACATGGTGCTAAGCGACTACATATATATAAAAAGCTTGCACTGGTGTAAAGTGTCTAGAGCAGGGAAATCCAGGAGATGAAGTGGATTGGTGGCTTCCAGGGTCTGAAGGTGGAGGGAATGG
Source organism: Rhinopithecus roxellana (assembly GCF_007565055.1). Lineage (NCBI taxonomy): Eukaryota > Metazoa > Chordata > Mammalia > Primates > Cercopithecidae > Rhinopithecus > Rhinopithecus roxellana. The sequence goes on along the minus strand of NC_044561.1, from coordinate 133,024,987 downwards.
ACTGGTGCTGATGAGTCTCCGTCTGGGAAGATGAACGAGTTCTGGAGCTTGCTTGAGGCGGTGTTTGCACGACAGTGTGAATGCACGAATGCTGCTGAATTGGATTCTTTAAAACAGTTCAGATGGACAATGTTATGTTATGTGTGTTTTACTACCATATAAATAAGTAAGTAGACAAGCCTGCACCATCTTGTAGCTCACATTTGCAGGTCAGGAGCCGGGGGGACCCAGGCCTCCTCCCGGGCTGGTTCAGAATCCAGGTCCTTGTGGGTTTGGGACTGGAGTCCCTGTTTTCTTGCAGCTGTTGGTCAGGGACTGCCCTCAGCTCCTAGAGCTTGCTCTCGAGTCCCTGCCTGGTGGTCCCGGGTGGCCCCTCCATCTTCAAGCTGCAGGGGCTGGTGGAGTCCTCCCATGAGTGGCTCTCTCTGGCCATCCCTTCTGCACCGCCAGAGGAAGCTCCACTTCTAAAGCATTGGTGTGATGAGGTCAGGCCCAGGGGCACCTCCCTGTTTTAAGGTCAATGGGTTGGTGAACTTCACCATGCCTTCAGAATTCCTCTGCCACATAATGCAGCCATCTTGGGAGTAACACTGGAGGCAGAGACCACGGGTGACCTGCAAGGTCTGCTTACAACAGTCGTTTCAACAGAGTTGAGTTTGCCTGGGGCTTCTCCAAGCGACTGCACACAGGCGTCGCTGGGGTCCCCGGGGTTAGGATGCTGACGCTGGCTCAGCAGGTCTGGGAAGGGCCAGGATTCCAGTGTCAGGTCCACACCATGCCCCAGTGGACGTTCTCCAGCCCTTCCCTGAGGCTGGGGCCCTGGGATGAGCTCGATGGTGTTCAGATCAGAGTCCACCCCCTCCATGCCTAACCATGGTCCTGATGTCACCAAATGCATTGCAGTCCTAACCCCGTGGACCCCCCTTCATGGGGTGGTGCAGGCAGCGTGTTCTCTGAGGGTAAGGACAGGACCCAGCAGGGGCTGCCCCAAGGAGCCAGTGGAGCCGTGGTTCCCCATCTGCCCATTCATCTGCCTACCTTCCCCTGAGTGGAGGCAGAGCAGCCGAGAACGGCCTGCTGGCCAGCCCCGGGGGAGCCAGGCTCCTCATGGTCTGCTCAGCCACAGAGCTGGAGGCCCCTCCCAGCAGCTCCTGCCTGCCCACTGTGCCAGAGCTGCTCCATGCAACTTTTCTGCAGCATGGTCCTATTGCACAAACACCTCTCTCTGCTTTTTTCTTTTTTTTTTTCTTTAACCATATCTGCTGTATCATACAAGCACTTAGGATCTTGGTTGCAGTGAATGGAAACCAATGCTAAACAACTTTCTCAGGGGACTCTTGGGGCTCTGGGAACCAGCCAAAAGGCTGGAGAATGAGGGCTAGGTGTAGGCAGGTCCAGGGAGGCCAAGAGGGCAGCCTGGCTGTGAGGCCGCTGCTGGTACAGCCCAGACTGTCCCTGCTTCTGGGTCATTTGCTCCATACCCAAAGCTCTGCCTGGGAATGTCTGGTGGTCAAACTCCAGTCATGTGGCTCCCTCTTTTCAGAGGTGAACTCAGTCTTCACTGATAAGGTTAAGGTTCCTGGTGGATCCTGCATCCCCATGAGTCCGAGCTGAGCCTGCAGGGCTCCCAGACCCAGGCCTCCATGGAGAGGAGATGAGCCGGCCCTGCTGAGCCCTGCCCAGACTGCACATGCATGAGTTAAAGAAACGGCTATTACTGTTTAAAGCCATGCATTGTTGGGCTGGTTTGTTAAATAGAAATAGATTACCCAGGCTGGGTGTGGTGGCTCATACCTGTAATCCCAGCACTTTGGGAAGCTGAGGTGGGTGGATCAATTGAGGTCAGGAGTTTGAGACCAGCCTGGCCAACATGGTGAAACCCCATCTGTACCAAAACTATAAAAAATTAGCTGGTATGGTGGCATGTACCTGTAACCCAAGCTACTTGGGAGGCTGAGGCAGGATAATTGCTTGAAGCAGGAGGTGGAGGTTGCAGTGAGCCGAGATCATGCCACTGCACTCCAACCTGGGCGACAGAGTGAGACTTTCTCAAACAAACAAAGAAACAAACAAAACAAAACAAAAACAAACAAAAAAATATCACCCACCTCCACAGATGATCATCAAGTTCATGAAAATGGACCTTCAGGTGGCAGGGGCTGTGTGTCTGTCTCATTGGCTCAGTCTCCTTTTTTATCCTCAAGGGACTCCCAGGTGTTCCAGTGCCCTGGCACTGAAGACTCCAGCCACACCTTGCCCTGTGTGTGTTGCAGCCTGAAGTGGTCCACTGGGCCTGGCATGTCTCGAAAGGAAAAAGAGACTCCTCATTCAGTGACAGTATGTCAGCTGCTGGAAGCCAGCATCGGTGGGGGTGTTTACACCATGGGAATGGGCCCACTCTGCAGACTAGCGCTGTACCAAGAGAGCCAGTTTGGTTTCTAGGGGTCGCTGGGTTGTAGGTCCTCATGCTTCTCTCAGACCCAGTCCCTAGGAATGTCCCCCACCCAACCCCCACTGTAGCCTGGATGGATGGGGATGGCTCTGCGGGCCTCCCACCTGAGCCATCTTGTCTTCAGCTGGGTTTGGGCTGTGAGCTCCAGCCATGCTGGCTCCATGACCCAGGATGGGATTCACGCACTAACGTGAAGAGAGTGACCTCCGGAACAGAGGAAGAAGTGGGCCCTGGAGGAGCCGTGGCCCTGGGTGGTGGCACCAGGCAGCTACGGGACCAGGGGCAGCTGCAAGGCATAAAGCCTCAGACTGGGTGTGGTTCTCACTCGTCCTCGATGGAGAAAACTGCCTTTCCAAAGCATAATTCGATCAAAAGGCTTTTTGTGGAGCCCAAACTAGAAGGTTCTGGGTTCCAGCTCTGTGCCTCAGTTTCCTCATCTGGAGCATAAGGATGGGACCGTCACTGAATGTGGATGTGGGGTCCCGGGAGGTGTGCAAGGGCCGTCTTTGGGCAGGTGCCTAGAATGGAGGAGGCCTTGGTGAGCATTCATGAGCGAATGCCCCCGCCGGCTCATGTGTCCTGCTCCCTCGCGTGTGGGCTGGCGTGTTGTCACCCTCTCCGTGGGGAGGAAACTGAGCCCAGCAGTCTGGGCAGCCCGGCTCCAGAGCCGGGCAGGGTGACTATGCCAGTGCCCACGGTGACGGGCGGGCTGGGGCCAGCTTGCCTGGGGTCTGCCTTGCCATCTGGCGACACCACATCACTCCTTCCATCCTGGCATTTGGGTTTTATTACCAACAGCTTCACCAGACCGCCTTTCATGGCACCCAGGACAGCCACGACGCTGCCCATGCCCTGCTCCAATGGGACTTGCAGCAGCTCAGAGGCTGGAGGGAGGTCTGGAAGCCCCTAGTGCTCAGGAGAGCAGTGAGACGGGAGAGAGGCAGCCGGGGAAGGAGGCCAGGTGAGCATGGTGGGAGGCCTCTCAGTCTCTGCATGCTTGGGAACATTCCAGAGTGACTGGCGCTTCCCACGACTTTTTTGAGATGAAGTGAGGCTGAGAATGTGAAGTTTCCAAGGGTTACAGAGGCTCATTGTTGCAGACACAAAAGACTAATCATTCCATCACGGGACAGTTTTCCTTTGGAAAGAAAATGACCCAATTTCCTTTTTTTCTAAAACTTAAGTCATTCTGCCAAATTTCAACATCCTAATTTTAAATCACTGGTAGAAACTCCATCCTGAAGTCTATCTTGGCCTCACTACAAGACCCCTAAAGAGCCGTCGTCCCTGATAAGGTGGAGGTTTTAAGTTTTAGTGATTGTTATTTTGCAATTCTTAGATTTTATTCACAAAATTCACGTGGACTCAATTGTAGCTCCAGCCATCTCCGTGTCCTGGCCACCACTGCCTGCCTGCCCTTCCCTGTTTGTGGGTCTTTGTTTGGAGTCACCTGTTTGCCTCAAATAATCAATTTTGAGTTGTTTCTTTTGGGAAGGAAATGTTCTTGGTGCAATTTCTGGCCTCCATGTGGCTGAGAATGTTTTTTTCTGTTGCCTGGACTGGTGCAGCAGGTCTCCCTATAGTGGCCTGGCCAGGCACAGAAGTTTGGGTTTGCAGCTGTCAGGCTCCAGCCATCGCCCCATGTTCTCCTGGCATTGGTGGATTTGCAGCTGTGAGGCTCCTGCTGTCGCCCCGTGGTCTCCTGGCACTGGCACAGGACGCCATTGGGCTACTCAGTTTCTCTCTGTGCTTGTCTGGTGTTTTATGCTTGAAGTGGAGGATTTCCACCAGATTCATTTTCATTAATTGTGCTTGTCCCCATGAGCCGTTTGATGAAACAGATTCAGATCTGTCTTCAGTTCTAGAAGTTCCTTCTCTCACATACTCTATGGCTGCGCCGTTCCGGTTGTTCGAGTTTATTTATCTGGAAAATTGCTCCTCTGCCCGGTGGGTATCTGGCTTCCGTCCTCCCTGTCTGCTTTCTCTCTCCTTGTCTCTGCCTTCCTCCTCCCTGGGGCATGGGGCATGGGGCATGGGACGTGGGGCGTGGGGTGTGGGGCATGGGGCTGCTGCCGCCTGTGTCTCAGCCTCCTAGTCCGGCTCTGTGCCACATGAGTGCTGTTCTTTCAGCTCCCAGTGTCCTTGAAAGCTGCCGCGGGGTCTCTCCTGAGATCGCCTCCTCACACCTGCCCTCAGCTAATTCATGCCCATCCACCAGCTCCTGTTCCATTCCCATCTATTTCATCTGACATCTCACCACCTCCCGCTCCATCCCTGTCTATTCATCTGACATCTCAGCACCCAGTGCCTGCACTTAACGATTTCCTGAATTTATCCAGTGAAACCAGCAGCCTAAATGTATTCTTTCTTCCTTCAGAAAGTGTTTTTAATCTGTAGGTTGTTTGAGTACTGTGTTTTCCTGGTTTGATAAACGGAATATTTTTATAGCTCTGCAAGTTTTCCTTTTCTTCCTCGTGAATAATCAGAGTGTGATTCAGCTGGGACTTTCCCCATCTAACAGGGAGAGTGGGTTTTTCCAGCCTCTCCTCCTTTTCACTCCGCTGTGGTTGAATTCCTACTTGCTCTTTTGGCAGATGGTATTTGCCAACTTGGTTTTGCAGCTGCCTGGGGGTACTGGGGTGGAAGCAGCCCCGGGAAGCCCCATCCGGGACTTTATGGCTTTTACTCCATCACAGTGGGGCTGGGCCAGGCCCTGCCCTTTGGGAACAGGCTCCTCTGGTGCGAGCCTCGGCCTTGGCTCCACTTCATCCTGGCCCCTGCCCAGGCTCCCAGCCCCCCACCCACAGCTGCCACCTCCAGGGGCTGCCACTGGCCAGGTCAGGGAAGGCTCTTGCTACCTGGGGAGAGGATGCCCTGGCCAGGAGCTGTCCCTCAGCTTTCTGTGGTCTCTGTGTCCCCTGTGCCCTCCGGGTGCCCTGCCGGGGCCCTGCCTCCCCTCGTCGCTCAGCCTTCATGTTAGGGGCTGCAGGTCCCAGCGCCCCTCCTCCTCCTTGGTCACTCACCTCCCACTGATGCAGCCTCGTCTGCACCAGTGTCCGGGAAACCCCAGTGAGGCCCCTCCCTGCCAGCACCCCAGGTGTGGGGGCTTCTGCTCCACCTACCACGTCTGCCACGGGGCCCTTTGATGAAAGTGTTTTACCCAAAGAGGCGAGTCCTGGTGATGCTGGAGCCTGGCCCTCATTGCTGTCAGCCCTCAGCGCCCGGTACAAAGGCCACTCATCCCAACCACTGAGCCCTGAAGACAGTGGAGGGCAGCATGAGACACAGGACCCTCTCCCACCAGCTCCGGGGGCCAATGCCAGCCTGGCCAGCGGCCAGGACTAGCACAGAGGCTGTGGATGGGGAGGGTGGTGCTGGAGGCAGGGGACATGCCGGCGGTCTTTTGGGGGTGGTGGACAGCTCCACGCCCTGCTTACAATGGTGCGTCAGGCAGCGGCCCACGGTGGTGGCTGCTTCCCCAGCAGTGACCTTGGCTTCTCTTCTGCAAGCCCCTGCCTGCCCCGAGATGCCAAGCCCCAGATCCTCCAGAGCTGTCCTCACCCCCTGTTCCCCCAAGCGCCCACTCTCGGGGCTGGACCTTTGCAGGAGAACAAGACATGCCAGCCTCAACTAGCGGAGACCTCTGTGGCCACCCATGGGTCCTTTGCACTGTGTGTGGGGCAGTGAGGATAGAGCTTCCTGCCCTCCGGGGCCTGCTCTGCTCCTGCTCCTTGGACCTGGAGGAGCTGTGTCCACACAGACATGATGAACGTGGCCACAGACACGCACGATGAATGCAGCGTGGTGAGCTAGACCCAGGATCGTGCCTCTCCCCGGACAGGAGCAGTGGCCCGAGCCTGGCCCTGGGTGAACTGCACTGCCTCAGTTTCCCATCTGAAGTCAGAGCACTCCCTCCACAGGCTTACGCGAGGACTAAGATCGGGGCAAACCCGTGACCCTCAGGGGAGAGTCCCCACAGGCACGAGCTCCTTGGGTTTGTTTCACAACGATGGTGACCACCAAGCAGACATAAAGCATCCCCTTAAGTTTAGGCCCCACCAGAGCATAGCCTTGGCTGATGTGGTCCTCACCCACCATGCCTGGCAATGACGTCTGCTGGCCTCTGCTGAGGGGCCGAGAAAAGATGAGGAGTGGGGAGGGTATTCTCTGCACCTGCCCTCTTGTCCACAGGACACCGGGCCCTGACCTTTTACTGAGGAGGGCACGGGTCCCCGGCAGGCCCGTCCGAAGCCTGCCTCGGGAGTGTGAATCTGTGGCTAGGGCCACCTTTCTAGGACACCTGGACATCAGTTGGCTGAGGTCCCCACCCCTGGAGACTGGATCAGAGGGGACCAGAGGAAGGAGGCAGCGTCCAGCCCCCAAGAGGAGCAGGGAGGAGGGATGAGGCCACAGTCTGAGGATGGTGGGCCGCCCAGGGTCCACTGCTCCTGGCCTGGTTTGGGATGCACAGATCACCCTGCTGACATGCTCCCTGTCTGATTCCACACGGAGGACTTTGCTGGCTGTGGCCTGCAGCTCACACATCCCAACCACAGACACGCCCTTTCCCCACATTTTGGTCCCTCTAACAACTCAATGCCCAGAACTTTCTATTGCCCAGGACTCTCATGGTCCCTCCGGAGGCTGGACAGACCCTCCCTCCCCAGGCCTTCATGCAGCCCCTGCTGCATGCCAGGCCCACCTTGGTGAGGCTGTGTTGGGGCCGAGCTCCTGGTCATTCTGTGGCTGACTGGGCCCAGCCCCCTTTCCAGTTGCCCTCAGGCCACCCAGGAGCAGCTGCATAGGATTGCTAAGTCTGAGTTCTCTGCATCTTTCTTCTTTCACTAACTTCTTTTCTTTCTCTCTCTCTCTTTTTTTTTTTTAAATGGAGTCTCACTCTGTCACCCAGGCTGGAGTAAAGTGTCGTGATCTCAGCTCACTGCAACCTCCACCTCCCGGGTTCAAGCGATTCTCCTGCCTCAGCCTCCCAAGTAGCTGGGATTACAGGCGCCTGCCAACATGCCTGGCTAATTTTTGTATTTTTAGTAGAGACAGGGTTTCACTGTGTTGGCCAGGCTGGTCTCAAACTCCTGATCTCAGGTGATCCACCCGCCTTGGCCTCCCAAAGTGCTGGGATTACAGGTGCGAGCCACTGTTCCTGGTCCGCTAATTTCTTTTTCATGCTGATAGACTGTCCTGTTCTTGAACTATCTTTGCATTCCTAAAATAAACCACCTGCTTGGGGGTGGTATGTGATGATTTTGACACATTGGTAGTACTTTTTTGCTAATATTTTATCCAGACTGTTTGCATCTATAGGTACAAGCAACGTAGCTTTATCATTTTATATGCTCCCTCCCCCCAACCTTTTTTTGTTTTGAAATGGAGTTTCACTCCTGTTGCCCAGGCTGGAGTGAAGTGCAATCTTGGCTAACCGCAACCTCCACTTCCTGGGTTCAGGTAATTCTCCTGCCTCAGCCTCCTGAGTAGCTGGGATTACAGGCATGTGCCACCACACTTGGCTAATTTTGTATTTTTAGTGGTGACAGGGTTTCTCCGTGTTGGTCAGGCTGGTCTCGAACTCCTGACCTCAGGTGATCCACCCGCCTCGGCTTCCAAAAGTGCTGGGATTATAGGCGTGACCCACCTTGCCCGACCCTATATGCTCCCTTGACAAAAGGTATGCCTTCACAAATAGGAGGTTTCCCATCTTTTTCTGTGGCCTGGAAAAGTTAGAATTATCTTTTTAGATGTTAAATAAAATTCAGCTGGACTGCATTTTCCTTAAAGATAAGTATCCATCACCTTTCTAATTTCTCCTATGGAAATTGGACTATTCCAATATTCCAGTTCTTCTAGGATTGAGTTTGGTGATTTCTCTTCTGCTGGAAAAGCAGCCCTCTCTGTTTTCATGAGGATGGACTTGACTATCTTCATCAGTCCCAAAAGTCCCAGGGCGGACCCTACTGCCAAGCCTGGGTGAGATGCCCACCTTCAGCTGCGTCTCAAGACAGGGGCTGGGGCAGGCACCAGCCTGGGTCCAAGATTTCCCGGGACCAGCGTAGGTGGCCACGTGGCCGCCCTGCAGGAAGGACGGCTCTCCCTTGTGTTTGGGAGGTGACTTCCATGACAGTGACTGTCATAGACACTTCTGGGAGAGATGAGAAGGGGAATGGATGATTTTGCGGCCGTTCAGGCTTCACACACGGTTTTAGTCCCGATATTGCAATCCTCATCAGCAAATGCGATCCCTCCCCCGCCGCTTCGGAATATTCTGTACCAGGTTGTATCTTATTGTTTGAAAACAAGTTCTGCTAGTTAATCGGTTCAGGAGCAGCACAGGTAAGTAACCTCCTCATCTTCCCAGCTTGGAATGTCTGCCTCTTTGTAGACGTATCATTGTTAATAGGCTTTTTATTAAAATTAAATTCTTTTTATGTTTTTAACGTTTGATTATAATTTAATGTATTCATTTTTCTTTTTAAGCATTTCAACTACCTGACAGGAAACATTTGCAAAACAGACAGCCAGACTTGTCAAACACTTAAGTTACTCTTATCCTTTTAATAAATGAAGCTTATAGCAAACCAAATGTACTTAAACATTCTAATAGCTTCACAAACGTAATCAATTCACATCTCCCAGCTTAAAGTCAGAACTCTAATAGAAATAATACATTATCCCTAAACTTTACTTTAAAAATGACTATGCACTTTGGGAGGCCGAGGCGGTGGGTCACTTGAGACCAGCCTGGGCAACGTGGTGAAACCCTACCTCTACCGAAAATACAAAAATTACCCGGGTGCCTGTAGTCTCAGCTAGTTGGGAAGCTGAGGTGAAAGAATCACTTGAACCCAAGAAGTCGAGGCTGTAGTGAGCAGTGATCACACCACTGCACTCTAGTCTGGGCAATGGGAATGAGACCCTGTCTCAAAATAATAATAATAATAATAATAATAATAATAATAATAAATAATGACTGATACAAAGAGTTGGCTCACTGTATTATTTCTAGTAAATTTTTCTTTGTTTCTATATATTATGGTTTAATGCTAACTTTGACATATCTGTAAAGAATTTAACATTTTGGCCAGGTGCGGTGGCTCACGCCTATAATCCCAGCACTTTGGGAGGCCGAGGCAGGTGGATCATCTAAGGTCAGGAGTTCAAGACCAGCCTGGCCAACATGGCAAAACCCCGTCTCTACTAAAAATACAAAAATTAGCCAGGCATGGTGGCAGGTGCCTGTAATCCTAGCTACTTGGGAGGCTGAGGCAGAAGAATCACTTGAACCTGGGAGGCAGAGGTTGCAGTGAGCCGAGATCATGCCATTGCACTCCAGCCTGGGTGACGGAGTAAGACCTCGTCTCTGCCAATTTAAAAAAATCATATTCTGGGCCGGGTGTGGTGGTTCATGCCTGTAATCTCAGCACTTTGGGAGGCCAAAGCAGGAGGATTGCTTGAGTTCAGGAGTTCAAGACCAACCTGGGCAACATAGCAAGATCCAGTCTCTATATTTAAAAAATAATAGTAATCATGGCTGGGCACAGTGGCTCACACCTATAATCTAGCACTTTGGGAGGCTGAGGCAGGTGGATCATTTGAGGCCAGAAGCTTGAGACCAGCCTGGCCAACGTGGCAAAACCCTGTCTCTACTACTAAAAATTAATTGGGCATGGTGGCACACACCTGTAGTCACAGCTGCTTGGGGGGTTGAGGCATGAGAATCGCTTGAACCCAGGAGGCAGAGGTTGCAGTGAGCCAAGATTGCACCACTGCCCTCCAGCCTGGTTGACAGAGCAAGACTCTGTCTCAAAAAATAGTAAAAATAAAATAATCATACTTTGCATATTCATCCCATATCAGATGTACAGTTTGCACCTATCTTCTCCCATTTCATGGTTGTGTTTTCACTGTTCAGTGTCCTTGGTGCACAGATGGTTTAAATTTAATGTCTTTTTCTGTTGTTGCTTGTGCTTTTGGTGTCATATCCCAGAAATCCCTGCCAAAAGCAACGTTGTCAAGCTTTTGCCCTGGGTTTTTGTCTGAGAGTTCTACGATTTCTGCTGTTACCTTCGGGTTGTTGGTCTGTTCTGAGTTAGTTTGGGTACATGGTGTGAGGTAGGGGTCTAGCACTATTCTCTTGAGCGTGGAGATGATGATGGGCTTTTCCAAGGAGAAGTAGTTAACCAGGATTTTTCCCTGTAGATGGCTCTGTGTTCTTGGTTTGCTTTGCCTCTGGCTGTAAACTACTGGCAGAGCACACTGTGGACATGAGATCAAATGAAGGATTTAATTAAGGCTATTTGTTTAATCTTGGCTTGGATTTGTAAGTAAACAGACTTAGAGACAGACCCAGACATCTGAAACCACTTGATTAATCTAGTCTATGAACAACACAAATTCCACACACAGATGGAAATTTGACCCTTGGGAACTTATCTTGTGTGCTGCCTTATCCTCAGCTCCTAGCAGGCTCAATACTGACTTGGATGACGGATGGATTGCATGAATCCTGCATCGTTGCTGCTTATGAATTCTACCCATTCCTAGTGGTTTAAAGGCTACCCAGCCAACTCCTTCTGCCTGGTCTCCCTCTGCCTGTCTGTCCATCCAGCCGGCAACACCATTCTCCCTCCTGTCCTCTGGCCATGGTGGCCCTGTCCCATAGCGTCACATGGGTGCATGTCTCTGTGTTCATCATCCAGGCCAGGAGCCTCTCGTCTGCTGGCCTTGGGACCTGGCTTGCTGTGTGCTCTGGGCCTGGGAGCCTCCCTCCATCCATAGACTCAGGCCATGCTTGCGCCCCATGCTCACCTGTGTGAGGGTCTTCAGTGCATGTGTGACGTGGTGTGTGCGGCACTCTCAGTGGCCCTTCCTGTCTTCTCTCCCCCGAGCTTAGGCAGTCCTCCACTGTGTTGGGACGCAGGACGCCAGTAAGAGGGATCTTATTTCTCCTTTGCTTGTGAAGCTTAGTTTGGCTGGATATGAAATTCTGGGTTGGAAATTCTTTTCTTTAAGAATGTTGAATATTGGCCCCCACTCTCTTCTGGCTTGTAGAGTTTTTGCTGAGAGGACCACTGTTAGTCTGATTCCACTGCTGTCCCATCAGTGGCACAGGGCCCTCCATGTCTTTGGTGCACACTGGCCCCTGGAGACCCAGACAAGGTGGGGCTGGGTGGGGGCTGGCGTGGGCTGCATACACCCAGGTCAAGCTGAGCCTGGCCCACACTGGCCACCTACAAGTCAGGAGGACCCCCACCCACCTGGTGCTTACACATCAGGGGTTCCCAACCCCAGGCCTCAGACCACTACTGGTCCATGGCCTGTTAGGAACGGAGCCACACAGCAGGAGGTGAGGGTGGGGGGCAGCGAACATTCCAGCCTGAGCACCCGTTCCTGTCAGATCAGCGGCCGCGTTAGGGTCTTATAAGACGCAGGCGAGGGGTCTCAGTTGTGTGCTCCTTGTGAGAATCTAATGCCTGATGATCTGAGATAGAACAGTTTCATCCCAAAACCCTCCCCCTACCTGCATCCATGGAAAAATGGTTCTCCATGGAACCATTCTTGGTGCCCAAAAGGCTGGGGAGTGCCGTTTTAGAGCACACAGGAAGCTCTGTGATTTGGGGCATCAGGACAGAGCCGAGGGACAATGGTGTTATTTCAAAAGGCTGCATGCGGTTTGTCCTTCTTCCCTCAGGACGAGGTGTGATGAGCTGGAAAGTCTGACGGGGCTTCCCAGCACTGTCCTAAGTCCTCCTCTGTAGGGCCTCGGGCTGCCCCTGGGCCAGGAGACCACCACTTGGCCAGTCCCCCAGACTCCAAGGGTGAGCCTCCCTGCCTGGGCATGTGCCTAGGGCTGCTCCCTGCTGGGCTACCTGGCCGGCTTTCTCTGCCCGCTCTGACGGCGAGTCATTCTGGGTCTCACTTGTGACCTCGAGTGGCTTCAGGACACAGGACACACAGTTCACATCTCAGGGCTTCAGGCTCTGGGCTCTCTCTGAACATCTGGGGGCCAGTGAGGGACCTCAGGTCTTTGTAATGGGAGGTGACCCTTCTTCTCTGGACACACAGCTGACATAGACCCCACCCCCCACCACCATGCGTGAGTGCACGGGGGTCCCCACCCAAGGATGTCACATGACAGGATGAGGGCAGGGACCCACAGCTTGGGCTGGCAGGTCGGGGTGGCCCTGGGCAGAGGCCCCTGGTGCTGGCCTCGGTGTTTAGCAGAGACTCAAAGGCAGGCAGGGAGGGGAAGCTTTGGAGTCAGAGAGTGGAGGCACAGGTGTGCCCTGGGAAGGCAGGTGGCCAGGGATGGGGCTGGATCACCAGACAGCAGGCTTCCTATGGGATTGGTGAGGGCTGCACAGTGCCTTTCTCCGGTTGGTCCTAAGTTTAAAGAGAAGCCGGCCACGGTCGTTCACGCCTGTAATCCTAACACTCTGGGAGGCCGAGGCCGGCGGATCACTTGAGGTCAGGAGTTTGAAAACAGGCTGGCCAACATGGTGAAACCCCATCTCTAATCAAAATACACAAAAAATAGCCATGCATGGTGGCAGGCACCTGTAATCCCCGCTACTCTGGAGCTGAGGTGAGAGAATTGCTTGAATCCGTGAGGCAGAGGTTGCAGTGAGCCGAGATCATGCCACTGCACTCCAGCCTGGGCAACAGAGCAAGGTTCTGTCTCAAAAAAAAAAAAGTAGGAGCAAAAATTAGGGAAGCTAATTAATGAATTAATTACATTTGTCATTTGATGTATTAATCCAGTCCCAGCTGTTTGGAGCTGATAGTAACAGGAGCTGTTGTTTAGCTTCCTGGATGCTTTCTGGAGATGACAGTCTCCCTTGCTGTGAGTCAACACAGCAGGCGGCCTCTGGGCTGCTCACCAGGGATGGGGCTGACCTCCCGGGCTGGTTATGGGGGTGGAGGGGCGGCCTCCTGGGCTGGGTGCTGCAGATGTGAGGTGGAGTTCCATTTTCATAGCTGGGCTGGCCGCTGTCCATGTGCACATTCAGTCTCTAACAGCTAAAATTTCTCATCATAAGTTTAGGTAGTTGCAAAGGATATAACTTCTGATATAAAATCAATGTGTAAGAAATAACCATGAAGTCACTCTTTTAAATGTATTCAAAATCCCAGTGATTTGATAGCCACCATTATCTGTTTTAAAAATACAGGCAAGCTGGGTGTGGTGGCTCATACCTGTAATCCCAGCACTTTGGGAGGCCAAGGCCAGAGGATGACTTGAGCCCAGGAGTTCCAGACCAGCCTGGGCAACACAGCAAGACCCCATCTCTATAGAAGTAAAAATAAAAAATTAGCCATGGTGTGGTGGCACGGGGCTGTGGTACCAACTACTCAGGAGGCTAAGATGGGAAGATCACTTGAGCCCAGGAGATCGAGGCTGCTGGGAGCCATGATCACATCACTGCATTCCAGCTGGGATGACAGAGTGAGATCCTGCCTCAATTCATCCGTCCATCCATGCATCCATACATCACTCAGTTTAAAAGAACAAAAAACCAAAGAAATCTGAAGAGCTTACAACGAAAAGATGCTCTGTATTCCCTTCTCCTCCCTGGATGAGCTGGGTGGGTGCTAGGTCATCACAGAGTCCTTGTAAGAGGAAGCCAAGGGGTCAGAGTCGGGCAGAGGAAGCCAAGGTCAGAGGGGAGGAGAGGCTGCTGACTTTGAAGATGGAGGAGGGGCCTGAGCCAAGGGGTACAGCGGATCCCAGAAGTGGGAAGAGGGACACGGATGCTCCCCTAGTGCTTCCAGGAGGAGTGGGATGCAGCCAACACCTGGATCAGAGCTTCTGACCTCCAGGGCTATAGGAGAATAAATGTGTGTTGCTGAAGCCACTGACTAGTCAGCTACTGCAGCCACTGGAAACTACAGCTGTTATCCCAATGCCCATAAAACATGTTCTAGCAGCGTGAGAACAAAGACAGTTGTGTGGTGGTTATGAAACCTCGCCTAACAAGACCATGTTTAAGAAAAGCCAAGTATAAACAAGAAGTAACTATTTAAGCCGTATCCCAATAAACAGCTTGCAAAAATATGTGAGCAAATGAAGTGGTCTCCGTCCAGAACCTTGATGCTGGTATTTATTTGGCTACTTAAAAGAGTAAGAGGGCCATTTGGATCACGTCATGGAGGGTATTTCAACATCAGGTCCCTGCTGGCAGCTGCAGAGTCAACACATTGGTCCACGCTGTGTAGCGGGGCTCCAAGCCGCTTCCCGTGGGGCAGGGCAGCTGCTCCAGGAAGAGGCTGAGAGCTGGGGTCTGGGCGGCCGGGCTGGGATCTGTACCAGGTGGGGAGGAGAAGCCCACCACACTGGGGTTCAGGGGTTCCCAGAAGAGGAGACAAAAGCCATGCAGGGTGCTTTGCAGCCTGAGTCTGAGCTGAGCTGGTGGGGAATCCCCAGTGCAAGGAGGACGCACCAGGTCACAAGGACTGTGCTCGCTGCACATCAAGGACAGGGCGGGCCTACCTTGCCGAAGCCATCAGCGCTCCCCACTGGGCCAGCGTCTGGCTCACAGCTGGGAGGGCTGGGAGGGGCTTCATGGGTCCTGGACACCCACCAAGAGCAGTGTTGCTGACTAGATGGAGCCGGGAAAACCAAAGTTACACTTTTTTTTCAGAACACAAGATTCCCTTGGAGTGTGGTTCTTTGCGGTTGTGATTTGGTTTAATGGTTACCATTCCTGCTGCTTCCTCCTAGGAAACAAGAGTAAGCCACAGTGGCCTATAAAACAAATACTGAAATCTCGCATGTACTCTTGGGACAGACGTTGTCTTGAGTGACGGCCTTCCCGGCCCTGACCAATGCCTGTGCACATCCGGAGCTTGTCTGGGAGCCAGAGACCCCTCTGAGAAGTGGGATGGCCCCAGCCAGAAAGCCCCCGCCCTGCGCAGGAATGCCAGGAGCCTCGAGCAGATTTGCTCTTAGACATTTATTTGTAATCAAGTCTAACAGTGATCGTTGAGCCTGTCTTTCTTTCTCTCTCTCTTTCTTTTTCTTTCTCTCTCTCTTTCTTTTTCTTTCTTTCTTTCTTTTTCTTTCTTTCTTTCCTTCCTTCCTTCCTTCTTTCTTTCCTTCTTTCCTTCCTTCTTTCTTTCCTTCTTTCTTTCTCTTTCCTTTTCTTTTCTTTTTTTTTTTTTTTTTTTTTTGATGCGGAGTCTCGCTCTGTCGCCCGGACTGGAGTGCAGTGGCCGGATCTCAGCTCACTGCAAGCTCCGCCTCCTGGGTTTACGCCATTCTCCTGCCTCAGCCTCCCGAGTAGCTGGGACTACAGGCGCCCGCCACCTCGCCCGGCTAGTTTTTGTATTTTTAGTAGAGACGGGGTTTCACCGTGTTAGCCAGGATGGTCTCGATCTCCTGACCTCGTGATCCGCCCGTCTCGGCCTCCCAAAGTGCTGGGATTACAGGCTTGAGCCACCGCGCCCGGCCTTTTCCTTTTCTTTTCTTTTCTTTCTTCCTTCTTTCTTTCTTTCTTTTGTGGAAGATCCCTCTGTCAAGAAGGAGCCATGAGTTGCCTTTCATGGAACGGGCGCTCTTGGTGGCCACATAGAAACAAAACCTGGTTGTGTGATCCTGATCCACCTACAGAAGTGGCGTAAACACCTTATTTATGATCTGGGACATTCAATGCCATCTTATAAAAGAGCCGCACAACACGCATTCACACACCCACAAAACCAAAACATTTTCCAAAAATGAGTGCAAGAAAAATCCAACTTCCAGGATAAAATTTTAGAACCAACAAAAGCGGTCCAGTAACAAAAGCGGTCTTGTTTAAAAATGTACCGATCGCACTAAAATCCATGCAAAACAGAGCTCTGGTTATGTAGAGTGTGATCAATACATGAGAAACTGAGGCGTTCCCGTGGGATCTGACACTTCCTAGGGGGACTGCTCCTCTCCACTGGTAATAAAGATATAATTAGGAATTTCAACTACCTGCGATTTTGTCAACTTACGGCATTTATTGAGAATTTCAGTCCCCGTGTTTATGCACACACCTTTCAGCCTTTTAGATTTGATGGTGATGGGTTAGTAAACGTCAATTCTAAAGTGGTTGTTTTCAACCAGGGGCGATGTTACCCTGCAGGGGACATTGGCAATGTCTGGAGACATGTTTGGTTGTCACGACTTGGGGCAGAGGTGCCACGGGCACCTGGAGGGTGGAGGCCAGGGTGCAGCTGAATACCCTAAACATACAGGATGGCCCCAGGACAAAGACGCCCCTGGTACTGAGAGAAGAGCCCTGTTCTAAGAGGCTGGTCCCCCAGATCCCTATCTGCTGGGTCAGGGGCCCACGTGGGCCTGCAGGATGTGCGTGCTTCTCTGCTGTCAAGATTGCATCAGCACAACACCCACAGCCACGACACGGGGGCAGGCACCTCAATGACGCCAGAGTCCGGATGGGAGGTGTGGAGATCTGGGCTTGCTTCCTCTTTTCAGTCCCAGGACAGCTCCCGTTTGGTGGTGAGAGGCCCAGCTTCAGCCTTGTCTGTGGCTTCCTGGTGGGAGGACGCAGGCCTTGAGGAGCGTTTGTCCAAGACGGTCCTCATCCTACTCGCGGGGACGCAGAGCACCAGTTCCTCTGGCCCCTCCAGGAGCAAGACACATGCACTGTTGAGGCCTCAGAAGCCTACACGGGTTTGTCACTCACAGCCAGACCTGTCTGTCAGTCAGGGAGCAGGTGGGGTCATCCCGCCCTGAAGCACAGATGAGCCGATCCTGGTCCCGCAGGGCGGGTGGGGACCTCTTGGCCGGACCATGTACATGTAGCACACACGGCTTTGCTGCCCATAGAATCCAGGGCCCCCAACGTGTGGCATCACTCTCCATCCCTGAGGCCAAAGCCTTACCCTGGAGGCAGGCTCAAGTGAGATACCCCTAATGGACCCACCTGGCAATGGACTGCTCTCAGGTCCTTCAGCTCATGCAGCCACCCAGGAGCCCTGTGTTCTGTCCTGGGGTAGAGGCTCAGGGTTGGTTTGAAGCCGTATAGTCAGCCCTCAGAGTCACAGAAACGTCCAAGGAAGAAAACACTGTCCGCTTACAGATTTTTTTTAGTTCATTCAGAGTTTAGTTAAGAGAACTTGGTGTTCCTGCCTCAAATTTCCTAGAATTGGTCTTCTCATAATTCACCACCTAGGATGGAGCCGTGGCCAAGGCTCCTACAGTGAAGAACCCGTGTCAGCGCTGACGAGGTCTCCTGAGGACGCGTTTCTCTTTGCAGCCCGGCACCATCTCAAGGCCATCGGCTGCGACAGCGTCACTTCCTGGGACCTTCCCCTCACCTATGGTCCCAGCGGCATGCGGGCCTGGTGGAGGCGGCCCTGGCCTGCCACCCAGGGATGGCCAGTCCAGGCACAGGGCCCCTCGTCCACTTCTGGCCCCTGAGGTGCCGGGAGGGCCGGTGAGCAGCATGTCTCACTCCGAGACTGGCCGGGCTGCTGGGGCAGGCATCTGATGTACGGTAGTTCCCACGTGTGATAATGACATGAACAAGAGCCATGTGTGATAAATTCAGGCCGTCCACTGTGGCAAGCCTGGGAAGGCTGATTCTGTAGGAAAGGATTGGCCTTGGGCCATCACTGTTCAAAGAAGAAATCCCTGGATCACCGTCTGATCCAACTCCAAACAGACACTCCAAACAGGATTCCTCCTGGGGGTCACAGCTCTTCTCTTGGCGGAGAAGAGGGAGGGAGAATGAGCCTAGGTCGGGGGTCTCTAGGCAGCCCACCATGGCCCTACAACTCCAAGAAAACTCACCAGTCCCTGGTCACTCGGATGCTCTTGGAGGCGCTTGGATTTCCTGCAGGGACCCCAAGAGTTGGCCACAGGAGAGCCCCTTTCTGCCAGCCCGCCAAGGACTCGGGGAGGGGACGGGACATTGCAGCAGAAGGGAAAGTGGCGTCCACCCGCAGCTTCTCGGTTTATCATTTTAGACCCTATGCTTTGGCTTCCTGCTACACGTTGTTACGTTTTAACTCCATTACCACCACATTTCCTCCCCGCATCCTCTCAATGTCATGATTTTTCTTTTGGAAATGGAGTCTCACTCTGTCGCCCAGGCTGGACTGCAAATGGCACATTCTCAGCCCACCGCAACCTCCGCTTTCTGGCTTCAAGCAATTCTCCTGCCTCAGCCTCCCATGTAGCTGGGACTACAGGCGTGCACCACCACGCCCAGCTAATTTTTGTACTTTTAGTAGAGATGGGGTTTCACCATGTTGGCCAGGCTGGTCTCGAACTCCTGTCCTCAAGTGATCCTCCCATCTTGGCCTCCCAAAGTGCTAGATTACAGGCATGAGCCCCATGCCCAGCCTCGATGTCATGGCTTTTACTCCACAGTGTGTATGCCGTTGGGATTGAATAAATATGGATTACAACAGAGACCAGGGTTGTGCTATGATTACATTTGTCAACTTAGATAACAGAGAGGCTCCGTGAAAGAAAACGACATTTATTCAAAAATACGGCATTGCAGTCGGAACACATGTGCCGTGGTAGACTATGTGCGTGTTCAGGGAGGTAAAGGGAGACAAAGGCTTTTAAAGGGAAAACGAGGATCACACCGTTGTTTTGAGGCGATTATCCTTGTCTACAAGCATCAGCAGGGGTGGTGCCAGTCCAGGGCTGGACAGCAGTTGCTGGGCAGATGTCCTCACAGTATTTTCTATGTATGGTTGCAGTGGACTTCATGCAGCGTTGTGGTTTCTCGGAGTCTTCTGTGACAGTAATACAAGTTATTAAGAAATAGTGTTTAGGCCGGTGCCGTGGCTCACAGCTGTAATCCCAGCACTTTTGGGAAGCTGAGGCAGGTGGATCACCTGAGGTCAGGAGTTCGAGACCAGCCTGGCCAACATGGTGAAACCCATCTCTACTAAAAATACAAAAATTAGCCAGGCATGGTGGCAGACTCCTGTAATCCCAACTACCAGGAGGCTGAGGCAGGAGAATCACTTGAATCCGGAAGGTGGAGGTTGCAGTGAGCCGAGATCACACCACTGCACTCCAGCCTGAGGGACAAGAGCGAGACTTTGTCTCAAAAATAAATAAATAAATAAATAAATAATTTTTAGGCAGCTAGATAGGGTAAAGGTTCTAAGTGGAAACTAACAGAAAGGCAGCTTAAAGAGCCAGAACAGCAAGCTTAGATATGCAAACGCTGGCAAATAGATACTGGGTCTACCCAACATGGCGATTCCCACCGTCTTCTCCTTGTCCACAGGTGAGGCAGGTGTTATGGCCGCCCCCACATAACACCACGTGTTCAAAACGTCATGGCAACCCGCATTTGCATATTAAAAGGCTAAGGTGGGAGGGCTAGGTTTTTTTTTTTTTTTTTGAGACGGAGTCTCCCTCTGTCACCCAGGCTGGAGTGCAGTGGCCGGATCTCAGCTCACTGCAAGCTCCGATGGGGGCCAGGTTTTTCATGGGCTATGTGAATGACACAGCTGGTCAAATCAATTCCCTGCACCCTATGCAAAGCAGACACCACCTCCTCCAGCCTCCCGCTGTCGTGGCATGCCTTTCTGCTGCACACAGGGCCTCTCTGCTCCGAGCCCCACCGCGTCTCTGCATGGGGGAGCTGTTTTCTTCTTTCTTCCTTCTTTCTTGCCTGTTAAACTTTTCGCTCCTGAAAACCACTCCACGTCGTTTTATCTAAATCAGCGGAGGACCAAGGACCCTGATGTTCCTCCAGTCATTGGAGCCATTTCAATAGCTCTTATTATCAGTGATTCATGCAGGAGAACCCTCCCTTTATGGCCTCCCCCAGCTCAGTTTGTCAGAGTACATGTCGCCCTGCCTGGAGTACAGTGGCATGATCTCAGCTCATTGCCTCCTCTGCCTCCTGGGTTCAAGCGATTCTTCTGCCTCAGCCTCCCGAGTAGCCAGGACTACAGATGCGTGCCACCATACCTGGCTAATTTTTGTATTTTTAGTAGATACGGTGTTTCACCATATTGGCCAGGCTGGTCTCAAACTCCTGACCTCATGATCCACCCACCTCGGCCTCCCAAAGTGCTGGTATTACAGGCGTGAGCCACTGCGCCCGGCCTATTTGTCAGAGTTTTTTTTTTTTTTTTTTTTAACAGAAGTGACTCCATTTTAATTCTGGTAACTTTCTCATTTTCCCCTTTTTACCAAGATCTTTCTTTGAAGGAATCACTGACGAATTATTCTATTGCGAGGTTGTGATTGTCCCTTGTTGGTGTTGGGATGGCGCGTCCCGGGGTTGCTGGTCTTGTCCTACAGTGGAGGGGAGTGATTAGCAGCGAAGGGTCAGTGTCAAAACCTTTAGCCACATTTGAACAAGAGAGATTTGAAAGGAATGTCTCTAGGGCTGAGTCTACCCGGAGTCCATTATTAATTTCAGTTTTGTTTGTTTCATAGTCTTTGCTGTCTTCTCAAAGAGCTGGGCCAGCATTGTTTAGTTAGGAGGTGTACGTCTGCAGGAATTTAACAAGTGACAGGTACAAAGTTTAAAAAGGGAGAATACAAAGTAAAATTGATAGTGATATGACAATCCCAGTTTGCATAACAGTTTTGAGCCACAAACCTGGACTTAAGATCGCCAGCTGAATTAACTAAATGACCATGATCCTGTGGCGTGAGCAGGTAGACGGAGTCTCGTCCCCATGAACTGGAAGCACTGGCTACACTGTGAAAACGCCAGCTTCTCCCCCTGGTTTGCAGGTGAAATGTCTGTGGTTATGGCATTGGATGGTTTGGTGATCTCTTGTGTGGCCCATACGTCAGATACGAGACTTGTTCCTTAAAATTCATCTAGTTTCAGGCCGGGCATGGTGGCTCACACCTGTAATCCCAGCACTTTGGGAGGCCGAGGCAGGCAGATCACAAGGTCAGGAGATTGAGACCATCCTGGCTAACACGGTGAAACCCCATCTCTACTAAAAAAGAAATACCAAAAAATTAGCCGGGCGTGGTGGCGGGCGCCTGTAGTCCTAGCTACTCGGGAGGCTGAGGCAGGAGAATGGCGTGAACCTGGGTGGTGGAGCTTGCAGTGAGCGGAGATCACACCACTGCACTCCGGACTGGGTGACAGAGTGAGACTCCATCTCAAAAAAAAAAAGAAAAAACTTCATCTAGTTTCAGTTTAGAAGGCTTTAGGAACAGAGCAGTTTTTATTTTTAGTAATTCCATGGAAGACATTTTGACTGAAGGACTCTAGAAGAATTCAGGATCTATTCTAGTCTGTAGGTAGATACAAGAGCTCAGAAACCATGCCCAGAACTACCATCTCCTAACAGGTGTATTATAGCTTTTCTTTCCTTTTTCAAAAAGTATAGAGATAAGGGTCTCTCTGTGTTGCCCAGGCTGGTCTCGAACTCCTGGGCTCAAGTGATCCTCCCACTTCAGCCTCCCAAAGTGCTGGGATTACAGGTGTGAGCCACGCTGCCAGGCCTATAGCTTTTCTTTAGAAACATAACCTTTTCTCTCCATGTTGATTAGATGGGAATCTCAGATTTAAAAGCCTCTTGAGGCTAAGAAGCCAAACCAAGACAGGCTTTAGATTTGACCTACAGCCCTGAGGTTCCTGGGCCTGCCAGATGGAGACAGTTTTTATTTACTCTCGCTGTAAGGCTGGGAACTCTTTTTTTTTTTTTTTTTGAGACGGAGTTTTGACCTTGTTGCCCAGGCTGGAGCGCAATGGCGCAATCTTGGCTCACTGCAACCTCTGCCTCCCGGGTTCAAGCAGTTCTCCTGTCTCAGCCTCCCAGGTAGCTGGGATTACAGGCGGCTGCCACCACACCCAGCTGATTTTTGTATTTTTAGTAGAGATGGGGTTTCACCATGTTGGCCAGGCTGGTCTCAAACTCCTGACCCCAGGTGATCTTCCCACCTTGGCCTCCCAAAGTGCTGCGATTCCAGGCGTGAGTCACTGCACCCAGCCGTCCTGGCCATGCCTGTCTTTTTTTTTTTCCTGCGCTGTTTAGATAATACCCTTATTTTCCCACCTCCCATCATGTCAGGGGTATTAGCTTCCCATGACTGCCCCAACAAAATACCACACACTGAAGACAAGGGCAGTGGAGGGTCGGGGAGCCTTAAAACAACAGAAATTAGCTGGGCACGGTGGCTCACCCCTGTAATCCCAGCACTCTGGGAGGCTGAGGTGGGCATATCACCTGAGGTCAGGAATTCAAGACCAGCCTGGCCAACATGGTGAAACCCTGTCTGTACTAAAAATACAGAAAATTAGCCGGGTATAGTGGTGGGTGCCTGTAATCCCAGCCACTCGGGAAGCTGAGACACAAGAATCTCTTGAACCCGGGGAGCGGAGGTTGCAGTGAGAAGAAATTGTACCACTGTACTCCAGCCTGGGCAACAGAGCAAGACTCTGTCTCAAAAAACAAAAAGCAAACCAGAAATTTATTCTTTGGCAGTCACCGTGGACGTCCAGCCTCTGGAAGTGTGAGAGGTACATGTCTATTATGTAGGCTGCCCAGGCTGTGGAACTGTGTCTTAGTGACCTGAGTGACTAAGACACCTGCCTGCAGGCCAGGACTGTCGCTCCACAGCCCAACTTCCAAGCCTGGCTGACCAGGGGTTTGGCACGAAGACCCCGGCAGGGCTGGCGCTGGGCTGGAATCTTGGGCTGCCCCCTGGGTCCCCTTTTTGCTCTGATCAAACTGGACACAACGTTGTGGGGCCACAGCACAGGGGGCTAACGCAAGCTGGGATCGTCAGACATTAGGAAATCCAAGGAAGAAGAGAAAGTGGACACTTTCAGGAGACTTCGGCACACACTCAAAGCAGCGGACAGGCACCTCTCTGTGGACGAGGCAGACTGCGTGGCTGAGATTCCACATAGATGCCTGCTTCCTCCACGACCTCCACGTGTGGCTGGGCCCGGTCTGAGTCCCCTCACCTCCTCTGTCTGTCTTGGTGGCCTCATGTCGTGGGCTGTGATGCCGGCTACGCTGCTTGGGTGGCCAAGGGTCTGAGCTGCGTGACACCCAGCCTGGATCTCTCCCGAGCTCTCCCACATCCTGTCTGCTCCTTTTCCGAGCTCCCTGTTGACTATCACCGCTGCACCAGCCTCTCCCCCGAGGGCAGGTGCAGAAACAACCTCCTTCTCCCAGGCCCGCTCTGTGGAGGCAAATCCGTTCTTCCAGGAGATGATGCAACCACATCCTGCTGGGGTCCGGAGAAGTGCAGGTGGAGCTCAGGGCCTCTTTCTTTCCTAGAACCCTGCCTGGGAGTGGCTTCCCTGAACTGAGGACAGAGACTTTGTCTTCTTTGCCTCTCGGTCTGTGGGCACTGAGCATGCAGTAGGTGCTGAGTAAATGCTTGCAGGCCGATGGCCAGAGCTATTAGCTCTCATCTTGGTGAGCTTGGCAGCCAGGGTTGGGGCTGGGCTGGGCCTGGCTGTGCTGGGGGTGGTGCTGGCCGGCTTTGCTGGGAGCCACGGACACCGGAGGAACGTAGCCCCATCAGTGCGGTCAGGGTGCAAACTCGGAGCGTCCTTCTCTGGAAAACGAATCCTAGTGGCCCAGATATTTGGGGCTTTCTGTGTCCCCTGTGCAAAGTGAGAGAAAACATGCACTGGTTTCTTGAAAATCCCTAGGATTTCTTCAGAGCTCTCAGTCAGCTTCTGCCCACAGCCTCTGGGGAGCAGACCAGGAGCTCCGCAGCGCAGGAGGCCCCAGGCCCACCCTGACCACAGACCAGGAATCCCGAAGCAGAGGCTCTGGGTCAGCTTCTGCAGACGCTGGAGAGGGCAGGAGGCGCAGGGCTGGGCCTCCAGGTGTAACCGCCTGTTGGGTTCTTCCTGCCCCTGCACAGACAAAACCACTTCACTGGGACCAAGGCATTGCTGTAAAGAGTTTAATAGACATCAGGCTGGCTACGCCACCTGGGAGACGGAGTTATTACTCAAATCAATCTCCCCCAGAATTCTCAGGCTCGGTTTTCAAGGATAGTTTGGCAGGCCAGTGAGTCTGCTTCTGGGTGGGGCCACAGGGCCTGTTTGTGGCAGGCAGGGGGGCCGGGGGGGCATGGAGGTAGGGGGTGAGGGGGTTAGCGGAGCAGCTGTGGGAGGGGGCTCTGCAGGGAGGGTGCCCGGGGGCCAGATGAGTCAGCCCACAGCCATGCCTGCACCTGCCATGGGCCCTGGCCAGGGCAGCTGCTGCCTCTCCCCTTGGTGTCCCCACTCCGTGGCCCCTCTCTTCAGGCCTGTTCTGCCTGACCCCACTGCCTCCATCCAGCTGCCTTCCATGGGCAGCAGCTTGCCTCCAGCCCCAGACCCTTCCCCAGCGGCCCCGCCCCTGTGGTCTCCGTGAGCCAGGATCTCCCCGAGGATCCCTATTTCCCACAGGCTTCTGGCAATGGGCTGCTCACTCCCTCCATCCCCTCCTCATTTGTCTGCCATCTGTGAAATGTGGACGAGTGTGCTGGGCTCTGTGCCCCAGACGCTTCCCCAGCCAGGCCCAAGGGCTGGGCCCTCGCCCACCTGTAGGCATTGTTTGCTGAGTACCTGTGGTGCAGATGGGGATGGCTGCAGGGTGGGTGCCCTTCCAGGTGCTGAAACCGAGGGCTGGACAGGACAGGGTCTCAGCTCACGCAGTGTTGCGACCATGGGTGCTGGACGTCGGGAGGTCTCTCTGAGCAGAGCCCCATGGAAGTGAGGAGGGTGTGTGTTGGGGAAGCATTTGGAGAGGGAGCCACGGGTACAGGTGGCCCTGCAAGCTCCAGCACCCATGGGAAAAAGGGAGGGAGGGAGGGAGGGAAAGGGGACTGGGGCGGTGGTGGTTGCCTGGGCTCTTAGGGTGGGGGTGACACCTGCAGTCTTGGTGTTGAAGGGAAGACCAGGGAAGAGGGAAGGCAGGAGGCCTGGGAGAGAAAGGGACGAGCTGTTGGGTGGCCGGTGGAGCAGGCTCTTGGCATCTTTGGGTCCTGAGCTCCACCCCATGCACCACCCCTGCCTGCACCTGGAGGCCTCCCTACCCCAGTCTCCCACACCTGGCTCCTCCGTGCTCCAGACCCCTCCCCTCCAGAGTCTCCAGACCTAGGATTCCCCCTGCCCAAACAGCACTGACCAGGCCCCCAGGGCCTGTGCCTGCAGCCCCCAGGGACCGATGGGCGTAAGAAGACACAGCGGCCATTCTGGGGGCCTTGGAACGACCCTGAGAAGCAAGTGTGAGCATGTTTGGAACACGCAGCCGAGACTAAAGGAGGACTGTGCGCCCACAACGGGAGCCATGCTCCTTCTGGGTTTTCTGATTTTAGCCTCCACTGCCTTTGAGCGATTTTCCAATCTGTGCATTACAGATAACAGAGAGCAAGGCAGATAATTCTTGCTTATCGCCATGTGTAGTGGGTTGACAGTGGCCCCCAAAAGCTATGTGTGAGTCCCAACCTTCATGCCTATCATGTGAGCTTATTTGGAAATAGGGTGTTTGCAGATGTGTCATTTAATTAAGGGGTTTTTTGTTTTGTTTTGTTTTTGTTTTTTGTTTTTAGGCAGAGTCTCGCTCTTGTTGCCCAGGCTGGAGTGCAGTGACATGATCTTGGCTCACTGCAACCTCTGCCTCCCGGGTTCAAGCAATTCTCCTGGCTCAGCCTCCCGAGTAACTGGGATTACAGGCACCTGCCACCACACCTGGCTAATTTTTGTATTTTTAGTAGAGACAGGATTTCACTATGCTGGCCAGGCTGGTCTCAAACTCCTGACCTCAGGCGACCTGCCTGCCTTGGTCTCCCAAAGTGCTGGGATTACAAGCGTGAGCCACCATGCCCAGACAAATTAAGGCTCTTGAGATGAGGTCATCCTGGGTTACGCGGGTGGACCCTGAGTCCAACGTCTGGCACCCGTGTGGAAGGAACGAGAGGGAGATTTGGGGCCCGCAGAGGCACACCACAGGAGGATGGAGTCGGAGATTGGAGCGCGGCAGCCTTGATGCGGGGATACGAGGGCTGCCGGCTGTGCCAGAAGGGGTGAGGCTGGACCGCATTCTCCCCGAGTTCCCAGGAGCCAGTGCTGCCGACGCCTTGGCACTGGACTCTGGCCTCCAGAACTGCGAGGACAAACAGCTGTGGTTTCTAGCCCCCGCCTGTGGTCCTCTGTTGCAGCAGTCTGGACTGCCTGGACAGCATGCAGATGGACTCCGCCTGGGGCTGCCCACAAGTTCCCACTGCCCGCCCGTCGGTGGGAGAGCCAGTCCTCCTGTGTGAAGGGCCCCTGCACTTCTTTACCCGGTGTACACACGTGCCTCTGTCGCTTCTCCTTTGACCCGGCTGGCACATCGTACCGGTTTCTGCACTAACAATGACCTGAAGGAAATCTTGAGCGTGCGTTCGTTTTATATCTGTGTTGGAGTCATTTTATTTCTTGTTGACGCTAATCTTTGAGCATGAGTAGCTTAGTGATTGTGAAACGGAAACTTCTGGATACAAAATCAATCTCTTGGCTGTGACCCAATCACCTGCTCAGTTCTGGTTACCTGTGATTGAGAAAATAAATAAGAACGCCCCTTGGGGGAAGGCTTCCCGCCCCCCGGCTCAGCAGCTTTAAAACCGAAAGGGAAGTGGGTGCCGTGAGCAGCTCCGTTCAGGCCTGAGGCCATGCATGTGTGCCCCGTGGGGAGACGTGCCCCAGCGAATCAGGAAACAGTGGTGATGGTCGTTCCGGGAGGCTGACTGGGGGTGCAGGGGTCACTTTTCTAATGTGGGTGGGTCTGTGTCCCCTGCAGGAATGTGGCTGCAGCAAAGCTGGTCATCCAGCAGTCAGCCCCAGCCCCTCTCCAGGCCCTGTGGGTCCTGCTGACCAGGCTGCGGTTGTTCCCAAACCAGTTCCCAGCCCCCGCTTGCCCTACTTCCTCTCACACCAGCTCCTTCCACCCCCAACACCCATCTGCTGGCCCCCAGCCCAGGCTACTGACATCAATCATGGCAATCGCTATTCCAGAGGTGTATGCGGTGGGTGGGGTCTGGTATCGCCTGCCATGCCTTACTCACCGGGCACCCAGGTCACCTGAGGCCAGGGAGCAGCCACTCGCCCTGACCCAGGCTCCCCGGAACCCTGAGACACCCAGGAGGACCCCCCGGCCGCTTCTGCTTGGGGCCCAGCACCCCCAAGTCTGTGGAGAGGTCACATCTGACCGCGTTTCCAGGTGGCTGCCCGGCGTGGGTGCACGGTCTCTTCCGGTTTCCTCCACACACCTGCTCTGTCCCGGGCTTTCTGGAGGGGTTTTCCGAAGTGAGACCGTGGGCTCCCTCCAGGGCTGGGGGCGGGAGGACGCGTGGGGAATGTGGGCAAGCAGCCGCAGGCTGAGGGAAGCCTCCCCTCTGCAGCGTTTGTTAAATCATTTGTTCATCTCCAACACTGTCTTGGGCAT
The DNA here is from genome assembly GCF_007565055.1 of Rhinopithecus roxellana. Taxonomy (NCBI): domain Eukaryota; kingdom Metazoa; phylum Chordata; class Mammalia; order Primates; family Cercopithecidae; genus Rhinopithecus; species Rhinopithecus roxellana. The sequence goes on along the minus strand of NC_044561.1, from coordinate 132,997,146 downwards.
CAGGGAGAACAGGTGTCTCTGGTCCACATGCAGAAGAGCCACCACCGTGGCATGACTGGGTGACTCAGACCCCGGGGGGGCAGGGATGATTTGGACACAGTCATTGTCCAAGGACACAACTTTGCCTGGACCAGAGCTTCGCACCCCAGGCCATTTTAAACCCCAGGGGACACTTGACAAAGTCCAGAGACATTGAGTTGTCCCTCTCCAGCCCCAGCTATGGTGGGGACGTGTCTGTGTCTATGTCCCTCCTTTCACTCTCTCTGACCCGCTCCCTCCCTGGGGGCAGCTGCTCTCAGTCCTCCCTGCCCCACATCATCATCCTGCCTGTCCTTGTGGGTCTGCACGTTTGTTATGGTTGGAAGGAGCCTCCAAGGAGGAGGACGTGAATGTGCATGTTCACAGGGAAGCGGCCGCCGCCTCCGTCAGTGTCTTCCGTCCCCAGGAAGAACCCAGGCCCCGGTGATTCATCGCGGCCTCAGGGCCGGGACAGACTAAATCTTCTGCAGATGCGGTGAGATCCTATCACAGCGGAAAGGGAAGGGCTGGAGTCTCAGGGAAGGTTTTGCTGAGGAGACGGGCTTGGAGGGGGCTGAGGCTCACGGGAACTGCAAGGGTCCAGGAGGGGAGGGGATCTCAGGCAGGGGAATGGACACCTGGGTGGGTAAGAAAAGGGCCTTTCAGAGGGTCAGGGAGGGCCAGGGAGGGAGCAGTGAGCCCTGACGGACTGTACAAGCTTGACTGGCTGGCCTTGTCCTGCAGGTGGTGTGGGCTGTATTTTGGATGTGGGCCCATAACATAGCTATATTGCTGGAAGGCGAGTGAGGCTGAGGCAAGAAGGCGGCCCAGCCTTGGGAGGCTAACCTGGAGGGCAGGCAGAGGCAGGTGGTAAGGAGCTGCCCTACTTGTTGAGGTGAGAGTGGGGGACATACGGCAAGGAAGGAGGCTCTGGATCCTCAGGATGGGGATGGTGGGTATGAGGGTGACAGCTAATGGATGTCTACCTCCACAAATGCCCATCTGCATGAGTGCCCACCTGTACCAATGTCCACCTGTACCAATGTCCACCTGTATAGATGCCCATCTGCACTGATATCCACCTGCACAGATGCCCACCTACACAAATGCCCACCTGCACTGATGTCCACCTGTGTCCACATGCATGGATACCCACCTGTACTGATGTCCACCTGCATGGATGCCCTCCTGCACAGATGCCCACCTACACAAACGCCCACCTGCACTGATGTCCACCTGTGTCCGCATGCACAGATACCCACCTGTACGGATGCCCACCTGCATGGATGCCCTCCTGCACAGATGCCCACCTACACAAACGCCCACCTGCACAGATGCCCACCTACACAAACGCCCACCTGCACTGATGTCCACCTGTGTCCGCATGCACAGATACCCACCTGCACGGATGCCCACCTGCATGGATGCCCTCCTGCACAGATGCCCACCTACACAAACGCCCACCTGCACGGATGTCCACCTGTGTCCGCATGCACAGATACCCACCTGCACGGATGCCCACCTGCATGGATGCCCTCCTGCACAGATGCCCACCTACACAAACGCCCACCTGCACAGATGCCCACCTACACAAACGCCCACCTGCACTGATGTCCACCTGTGTCCGCATGCACAGATACCCACCTGCACGGATGCCCACCTGCATGGATGCCCTCCTGCACAGATGCCCACCTACACAAACGCCCACCTGCACGGATGTCCACCTGTGTCCGCATGCACAGATACCCACCTGCACGGATGCCCACCTGCATGGATGCCCTCCTGCACAGATGCCCACCTACACAAACGCCCACCTGCACAGATGCCCACCTACACAAACGCCCACCTGCACTGATGTCCACCTGTGTCCGCATGCACAGATACCCACCTGCACGGATGCCCACCTGCATGGATGCCCTCCTGCACAGATGCCCACCTACACAAACGCCCACCTGCACTGATGTCCACCTGTGTCCGCATGCACAGATACCCACCTGCACGGATGCCCACCTGCATGGATGCCCTCCTGCACAGATGCCCACCTACACAAACGCCCACCTGCACTGATGTCCACCTGTGTCCGCATGCACAGATACCCACCTGCACGGATGCCCACCTGCATGGATGCCCTCCTGCACAGATGCCCACCTACACAAACGCCCACCTGCACTGATGTCCACCTGTGTCCGCATGCACAGATACCCACCTGCACGGATGCCCACCTGCATGGATGCCCTCCTGCACAGATGCCCACCTACACAAACGCCCACCTGCACTGATGTCCACCTGTGTCCGCATGCACAGATACCCACCTGCACGGATGCCCACCTGCATGGATGCCCTCCTGCACAGATGCCCACCTACACAAACGCCCACCTGCACTGATGTCCACCTGTGTCCGCATGCACAGATACCCACCTGCACGGATGCCCACCTGCATGGATGCCCTCCTGCACAGATGCCCACCTACACAAACGCCCACCTGCACAGATGCCCACCTACACAAACGCCCACCTGCACTGATGTCCACCTGTGTCCGCATGCACAGATACCCACCTGCACGGATGCCCACCTGCATGGATGCCCTCCTGCACAGATGCCCACCTACACAAACGCCCACCTGCACAGATTCCCACCTACACAAACGCCCACCTGCACTGATGTCCACCTGTGTCCGCATGCACAGATACCCACCTGCACGGATGCCCACCTGCATGGATGCCCTCCTGCACAGATGCCCACCTACACAAACGCCCACCTGCACGGATGTCCACCTGTGTCCGCATGCACAGATACCCACCTGCACGGATACCCACCTGCACGGATGCCCTCCTGCACGGATGCCCACCTGCACAATTATCCATCTGAACAGCCCTCTGGTGCCCTCCTTTTGCTCACACATGTTCAAATCCTCCCAGTCCTACAGTCAGTTGTTCCTAGTGGGGTCATTCTGGGCATGTTATTCTAAAACTTGTTTTTTCCTGTCTCCACATCAAAGGAGAAAGGTCTAGCTTGTTCCTTTGCTATAGAGCAGGGCCTGAGTGAGTTCAGGACCACAGAGCAGACTCTATGAGGGATAGTCAGGACACAGAGCAGGACCCCCTTAGGGTCTGGAAGAGGGTTCCCCAAGCTCCTGTTCAACCTGAGTGAGAGGCTGAGGCTGCCCCCCTCCACACTTCACAGAAAAATAGGCCATAGACTCAGAGCCACCCATGCCACAACCCACACTAACAGCAGCTCAGCTCCAGCCCTCCAGCAGGCAGGCCCTGGGAACACTAGGAACCTGAGACCCTGTCCCTTCCTGACAGTGGGATGTGGTGACATGAGGGGAGACAGGGTGCCTCCATTCTGCTCATGAAAGTCACAGAGAGGACCGGGGACCCCAGGCCCCTGACAATACCAGCACCCCACACAGTGCCTTTCTGGGCACACCCCACCAACACGGCCTGCCCAAGGAATCAGGAGCTTGTGTAGCAAAGTCAGCTGGGGGTGGCAGAGCCCCAGGGAACAATCATGGGTCACTGGCAGATGAGCCATGTGCCCACACAGCACAGGCCCTCACCCCTGCAGCTGGGGGAGCCCTCCTTGGGAGTGGGCCCAGCATCCGGGCAAAATGACACAGACCAGATCCAGGAGCAGACCGAGCAAAAGTGGCAAGTGTTCTCCAGGTTAAGGGAACATTTTCACCAACTGAGAGATCAGCTGGCCCTCCAGACCCGAGGGTTCCACGTCCCTGGAGGCAACCAACCCAGACACAAAATATTTGAAAAAGAAAAAAGGACAAAAAGAAGAATACAGCAATAAAAGAGAACACAAATAAGAAAGACAGTATAGCTATTGACAGAGCATTGCATTGTGTTAGGTCTGATAAGTGATCTACCAATGGTTTACAGGATGCAGGAAGATGTACAGGAGGGTGGGCACAGGTGCTAGGCAGACACTGCACCATTTTATTCTGGGGACTTCAGTATCCACAGGGGTCCTGGGACTTATTCTCAGAGGATACTGAGGGACCATTGAACGTTATTATTTTATTTTATTTTATTTTATTTTAGAGACAGGTCTTGCTATATTGCTCAGGCTGGTCTCAAACTCCTGGGCTCATGTGATCCTCCTGCCTCTGCCTCCAGAGTAGCTGGGACTACCAGTATAAGCCACCATGCCTGACTTATGTTACAATTTTAAAAAATAATCCATCAACCTGAAGAAAAGTCCAGTGTCCTTCGCCTTTGGCAGTTCCTACCCAGCATGGGTAAGATCTCTGCATGGACAGGCCCTGCTCCCCCAACCTGTCTCCAGAGTCCACCGATCAGCTGGCGTCCCCCACCCACTGTGGCAGAACATTCTGGGTTTCTCCGTCAGCCCCAGACCCACCTCCTGGGGAGATGACTGGTGACTTACATGTGTCTGTCTCTCCAGCTAGGCATGGTGCCACAGCAGGGGGTGTGAACCCTGCAGTCCACACATTCTCAGCACCCTGGAAAGGAGCACACAAAAGGATGGATGGATGGATGGATGGCTGGATGGATGAACGGAGGGAAGGAGGCAGGGATATAGGAATGGAGGGAAGGAGGCAGGGATATAGGAATGGAGGGATGGAAGGTGGGATGATGGAGGGAGGGAGGGATGGGGGAGGGAGGGATGGCTGGGTGAGAGGAATGGATAGATGGAGAGAGAGAGGGATGGAAGGAGGAGGGATGGATGGATGAAGGGAGGGAGGGATGGGTGGAGGGAGGCAGAGAGGGAGAGCTGGAGGGATGGACGAGAGAGAGGGAAGGACAGATGGGAGGGAAGGATGGAGGGAGGGATGGATGGAGGGATGGAGGGATGGATGGGAGGGAAGGATGGGAGGGAAGGATGGAGGGATAGAAGGAGAGGGAGGGATGGATGGATGAAGGAATGGAGAGATGGAGGGATGGAGGGAGGGAGGGATGGGAAGGAAGAATGGATGGAGGGAGGGATGGAGGGAGGGAGGGATGGATGGATGGAGGGAGGGAGGGATGAATGGAGGGAGGGAGGGATGAATGGAGGGAGGGAGGGATGGATGGATGGAGGGAGGGAGGGAGGGATGGATGGAGGGAGGGAGGGATGGATGGAGGGAGGGAGGGATGGATGGAAGGATGGATGGATGGAGGGAGGGAGGGATGGATGGATAGATGAAGGGAAGGAGGGAGGGGGGAGGGATGGATGAATGGATGGAAGGATGGAGGACACAGGGTCATAGGTTTGACAAATATCACCTCCTCAGAAGCCTCCCTAACACTCACAGAGTTTGATTGTCTCCCAGAGCCTAGGTCACTCCAACACTGTCTTGCTTACCTGCCTTCTGCATGGCTTGCCCTGTGTCTCCAATTCTTGGAACAGGTCCCACCACCTGCTCGGCCCTGCTGGACAAGGACAGATGAATGTGGAATGAATGGATGGATGCCTATGAATGAATGTGGGATGAGTGACAAATGAGTGAATATAGGATGAATGAATGAGTTAGTGAATGTGTGATGAATGTGTGAGTGAGTGAATGTGGGCTGAGTGAATGTGGGATGAATGAATGAATGAGTGAATTTGGGATGAAGGAGTGAGTGAATGTGAGATGAATGAATGAGCGAGTGAATTAGATGAATAAGTGAGTGGATGCAGGATGAATGAATGAGTGAATGCTGGATGAATGAATGAATAAATGCATGTGTGATGAACGAATGAGTGAGTGAATGTGTGTTGAATGAATGAGTGAATGTGGGCTGCATGAATGAGTAAGTGAAGGTGGGATGAATAAATGAATACAAAGCCCCCCACCTCCTGTGTGCTTCAACAGAACAGCTTCACAGCAAAGGAGATGTCCTGGACCCTGGGCCTCACGAACCCAACCTTGGGGCTTCAGCTGAGAGTGTTAAAAATAGAGACCGTTAAAAAAAATTTTTTTTAAAGAAACGAACGGAAATTCCCTTTATCAAAAGGAGTCACTGTCATTGAATTAACAAAAGTTACATGTTCAGGAGCTGAGGGCCGTTTCTTGAAAATATAACACACCTTTCTAGGGGCTGCCCTGGGGAGAGCCCAGGAGTGAGGCCAGCTGTTTGGGAAAGCTGAGGCTGATGTGGGGGTCTGTGTCCAGGGTGGGGCCTTCGGGAAACAGTCATCCAACAGTCACTAAGAAAGACACTGACCATTCATTCATGGATGTTGCGAATAAACTATGGCCCCACATAAAGGATTGTTACTTAAGGAAAATGCCCTTGGCCAATTTGTCCTGAGGATTTTTTGGACAAAACAGCATTTGTCAAGGTGGAACTTCTCAACAGGAAATGCAAAGATCCAGAAGATCCAGATAAATAATTTGGGCCGGGCACAGTGGCTCACACCTGTAATCCCAGCAATTTGGAAGGCCATGGCAGGCCGATCACCTGAGGCCATTCTCCTGCCTCAGCCTCTGGAGTAGCTGGGACTACAAGCATGTGCCACAACACCTGGCTAGTTTTTTGTATTTTTAGTAGAGACGGGGTTTCACCGTGTTAGCCTGGATGGTCTCAATCTCTTGACCTCATGATCCACCCGCCTCGATCTCCCAAAGTGCTGGGATTACAGGTGTGAGCCACTGTGCCTGGCCTTTTTTTTTTTGAGACCTACTCTTGCTCTTGTTGCCCAGGCTGGAGTGCAATGGCGCGTTATCAGCTCACTGCAACCTCTGCCTCCTGGGTTCTAGCAATTCTCCTGCCTCGGCCTCCCAAGCAGCTGGGATTACAGGCACACGCCTCCATGCCTGGCTAATTTTTTGTATTTTAGTAGAGACAGGGTTTCACCATGTGACCCAACCTCACTGCTCTTTATACGCTGATTATAATGTATTAGCATGCTAAGAGACACTCTCCCCAGCACCAGACAGTTTACAAATGCCATGGCAACATTAGGAAGTTACCCTATATTGTCTAAAAAGAGGAGGATGGCCGGAAGCAGTGGCTCATGCCTGTAATCCCACCACTTTGGGAAGCTGAGATGGGCAGGTTACTTGAGACCAGGAGTTCGAGACCAGCCTGGTCAACATGGCAAAACCCCATCTCTACTGAAAATACAAAAATTAGCCAGGTGTGGTGGTGCACATCTGTAATCCCAGCTACTCGGGAGGCTGAGACATGAGAATCTTTTGAACCCAGGATTCAGAGGTTGCAGTGAGCCGAGATCACACCACTGCACTCCAACCTGGGTGACAAAGTGAGACCTGTCTCAAACAATAAATAAATAAATAAGTAAATAAAAGAGGAACCCTCAGTTTCAGGAATTGCCCACCTCTTTCCTGGAAAGCTCATGAATAATTTGCCCCTTGAGTAGCATATAATCAACAAATAACTATAAAAATAGCCAACCAGCAGCCCATACTGCTGCTCTGCCTATGGAGTAGCCATTTTTTTATTCCTTTACTTTCTTAATAAACTTGCTTTCACCTTATGGAATCTCCCCAGATGCTTTCTTGAAGGAGGTCCAAGTACCGTCTTGGGGTCTGGATTGGGATCCCTTTGTGGTTAACACCTTTCCATAACTGCTGTGAATGGGAAAAAACAGACTCTAAAATATTTCACAGAGGTTTATTCTGAGCCTGCACATGTGACTGTGGCCTGGAGAAAACACAAACTCAAGAAGCCTTGAGTGAGTGGCCCTGAGGCGGTCGGGTTACAGCTTGGTTTTACTCATTTCAGGAAGACACAAGTTACAGACAAAGACATAAATCAGTGCGTGGAAGGTGCACACTGATTTGGCCTGAAAGGCAGGAGATCTTGGCTTGGAGCAAGGTTTACAGTTCGTAGGTAGGTTCCATGATGCTTTTTTTTCTGAGACTGAGTCTCACTCTGTCGCCCAGGCTGGAGTGCAATGGCGCGATCTCGGCTCACCGTAACCTCTGCCTCCTGGGTTCAAGTGATTCTCCTGCCTCAGCCTCCCGAGTAGCTGGGATTACAGGCGCCCACCACCATGCCTGGTGAATTTTTGTATTTTTAGTAGAGACGGGGTTTCACCATGTTGGCCAGGATGGTCTCGACCTCCTGACCTCAAGTGATCCACCCACCTCGGCCTCCCAAAGTATTAGGATTACAGGCGTGAGCCACTGCACCTGCCGGTTCCACGATTCTTTAGTTGACGGTTGGTTGAAAGCGTGAAGCTTTATCTAAAGAGGTGAAGTCAGAAGGAAGGCTGGAGTTAAGATGACCAGCCTGGGGGCCGAGGCCCTTGTTTTGCAGATGAAGCCTTGTAGGTTGCAGCCTCAGAAAGAATAGATGGCAAATGTCTCTTTTCAGACCTTAAAGATGTCAGGCTCTCAGTTAATCTCTCCTAGGTCCGGAAAGTCCTAGAAGGGGAAGTCCTGCTGCATTCATGGAGATTCTGTACAGGTGCTAATTTCCCTGAGAAAGGACGGCTCTGGGGGGCCATTTCAAAATATGTCAAAGAAATATACTTTGAGGCAAAACATTCTCATTTCCTTCAGAGTCTGGCGATGCTATACCAGAGTCAGGCTGGGATTTGGTGTCTTATTGCCACACAGAGTGTTCCGTCCGTCTTAGGATCCCGATTTTCATGTCAGGGCTGGGCCAGCTGTGCCTCAACTCTGAAAGGGAAGGTTGTGGCTGTAAACGGCAAAGGTCAGGCTGTTCGCCGCTTAAAAAGAAACCACGATGACAAGGGTGGGGTGTGACAGAGAGTGAGCTGCTGGGCGCAGTGGCTCATGCCTGTAATCCCAGCACTTTGGGAGGCCAAGGCGGGCGGATCACGAGGTCAGGCAATCGAGACCATCCTGACTAACAGGGTGGAAACCCCGTCTGTACTAAAAATACAAAAATCTTAGCTGGGCCTGGTGGCAGACGCCTGTAGTCCCAGCTACTCAGGAAGCTGAGGCAGGAGAATGGCATGAATCTGGGAGGCAGAGCATGCAGTGAGCCAAGATCGTGCCACTGCACTCCAGCCGGGGCGACAGAGTGAGACTCTGCCTCAAAACAAAAAAAAAAAGAAAGAAAGTGAGTGAGTTTTATTCTCCGTGCTAGCAAGGGGGAGATTGGCCAGAATCCTTTCCAAAAATGGCCACTCTTCAATTTGTAGAGGGAAGCATAGAGGGGGTCTGGAATGCAGGAGAGGCAGGGGCTAGGAGGTGCCAGGTGACCTGCTCTGATGGCTTCTCTTGCATTATTGTTCCATCTGTTAGAGTAGGCAGCTGGTCAGACGTGAGCAGGGCAGGAGCGGGCCCTCCCAACCAGGAATGTCAGGCGACCATCAGGGTTGGTCGGGTGGCTGTTAACTGTCTCTCTAAAATAATCCTTGGTCACAGCCAACGCCAGGGAAAGGCAGTCTCCCAACAGACAGAAAAATCCTGAAACTGGTGATCAGCAGCTTCCCCGTAAGACCTCAGGCATTGGGTGAGTGGGCTCAAGCATGTGTATTAAAAGGCAAATTGTGGAGTGTAACTGGCCTATGGCCTCCTAGGGACATTGACAGGTAAGGGAACAACACCTCAGGTGAGCAGGTGCACAACTCCAGTAAACACACAGCGCGTGCTCCTCCCGAGTGCTGGCAGCCGCCGCACATGTGGACAGCCCAGCCCAAGGGAAGAATCAGGGGAGAAGGCATGTCAGACCCCGGATGCGTGCCAACGTGTAAACCCAAGTCGAAGGTCAAACCACACACGTGTCCTTCAAGTCACCCACTTGGCTCCCTTCCAAGTGTCCTGTCCTTCCTGCTCTGAAGCTTCTTAATAAATGTCACTCCTGCTCTAAAACTTGCTCAGTCTCTCCTTCTGCCTTCTGCTCCTTGGTCGAATTCTTTCTTCTGAGGAGGCGAGAACTGTGGTTGCCGCAGACCTGTACGGATTTGCCACCGATCACACACTTTGGTGCCGTGTCACTTGGATAACTTCCACCACAAACACATCTGGTGAAGGGACCGCGCCATCGCAGGTCACCCCCAGATTACAAATCAATCGCAGTCAATCTTGCAGCGAATCTTCAGCCAGGAGTGAGCTCTGGCCTCAAAGTAACCGGCCTGCTGGGGAAGGAATTCTGGAGGTGCCTGGTTCGTGCCAGGATCTGGCCCCCGAAGCTTCTAAGGAAGTAGATGACCAGATAGGTGAGCATGGTGTGCACTTAACAAGCATCTGGATAAACAAATGTGCACAGGGCCCGGGAGCTGCAGGTGGCAGAGGGAGGGCAGTGGGCTGACAGCTCGCTCCCAGGCTGGATTTCAAGATGAAAGGAAGCACATCTGTAGTTTGCTCAAAGCCACGTCTTGAGACCGGGGAGAAAGGAGGAAAGAAAAGCAGTGTTAAAACGCAGCTCCAGGCTGAGCTGCTCGGGGACATAACGAGGCCTGTGTGGCCACCCGTGAGGTTTTCCAGGCTTCTCCGGGGTGAACATGGCCAAGCGGGGGTCACTTCAGTTGGCTGAGGACTTTGGGTTTTATTTTTGGTTTACACTGGCCTGGGATGGAACCGGGCAGTTGTAATGTGACCTGGGTGTGTACTGGTGGCTTCACTCACCCAGGGCAGGTAGGCGCCTGGAAGCGAGGCTCAGAAAGTGGCAGGAAGGTGGAGTGAGAAGCTGGGGCTATTAGGGGCGTGGCAGGGGCAGGTCAATCACCCCGAGGCTTCAAGGCCTCTGGCAGGGCGGTGTGCTCCCCCTCCCCTGTGCTCGGTGCTGATAACGTTGTTATCAGGAGTGTCCGCTGAGCTGTGGCTTCCCCATGCCATACAAACACTCACAGGCAGCACTGCTGTCAGGAAGATGGAGGCTGGGCTGGGAGGCTTGTTTTCAAGGCTGCGAGTGTCAACCACACAGCGCTGAGCAGAACAGACTCGGCCGAGCAGATCCTCCATCTCCCACCTTCATCCTCTTCCCAACTGAAGTCAGAGGCAGGAGGTGGGAAGCCCTGTCGGAGGCGGGGAGGTGGGAAGCCCTGTCAGAAGTGGGAGGTGGGAAGCCCTGTCGGAGGCGGGGAGGTGGGAAGCCCTGTCAGAAGTGGGAGGTGGGAAGCCCTGTCGGAGGCGGGGAGGTGGGAAGGTGGCGGGAAGCCCTGTCAGAGGCGGGAGGTGGGAAGCCCTGGGCCAGACAGATGATCCAAAGCCCTTGATTTTAGGTGCCATCTCTTCAGTGTTTCTTGGCTGAGTAAACCAGCCCAATCTCTTTTTTATAAAGTGAGACCAGAGGTTGGCCTGAGAGTGGAGAGGAGTGAGGAATGTAGCTGTTCTAGGGCCCCAGGCTGCTCAGAATCCATGGCAAATCACTGGAAAGCAGGTTTGTGTATTTATTTAACGGCATCTTGTGGCTGGCCATTGTCCTGTCTAAGCTCTCACCCAGCCCGGCTGCCTCCCCTGGGTCCCCACCTGACCTGCACACGTGCTGAGGACGAAAGCCTGTGTCCCCAACATGCATGGGAGAGCAATGTCTTCCCAGGCCCTAGAGTGCCGGGCTGTGTGGGCAGCCCCAGGACATAGTCTTCTAAAGAACCTCATTGAGGGTCGGGGGTTGGAGGGGGCGGGGAGGGTGGGGCTCCAGGGTCTACTCCCAACCTTACAGCTTTTTTTTTTTTTTTTTTTTTTTTTTTTTGAGACGGAGTCTCGCTCTGTCCCCCAGGCTGGAGTGTAGTGGCCGGATCTCAGCTCACTGCAAGCTCCGCCTCCTGGGTTTACGCCATTCTCCTGCCTCAGCCTCCCGAGTAGCTGGGACTACAGGCACCAGCCACCTCGCCCGGCTAGCTTTTTATATTTTTTAGTAGAGATGGGGTTTCACCGTGTTAGCCAGGATGGTCTCGATCTCCTGACCTCGTGATCCGCCCGTCTCGGCCTCCCAAAGTGCTGGGATTACAGGCTTGAGCCACCGCGCCCGGCCTACCTTACAGCTTTTACCTCCGGAATCCCCAGGGTTCTGTCAGGAGGGTCCCTGAATGGCTTACAACACAAGCTTTGCCTATCCCTTTACCGTTTGGGATGGTGCAGAACACCACCCCCAAATCAAGCAATGTGGATTCCAAGTTTTGCCTTAGGCCACACGGGATGGAGTTGCCCCCCGCTGGCAGACAGGACCTTTATCCCCATTGCCACAAGAGGATTCCCCTCTGGGGCCTCCCCACTGGCTGTGCCCTAAAATGGGTGCTATGTGCACAGCCCAGCAGAGGAGTCCAGGAGAGACTGCAGCAGGCAGGGGGCTGCTGCCCCAGGAGCACATTTCAGCCTCTGGAAACTCCTCCCACTGCAGCTGCAGGGGAAGCGCCTAGAAGAGAAGGAAAAGAAAGAGGAGGAGGAGGAGGAGAAGAAGGAGGAAGAGGAGGAGGGTCGTGCCCACGCTCATGGCAAGTGCCACCCTGGAGCTTTCTGTCTCGGTCCAAGCACATCTACCCGCCTTTCCTCACTGCATTCTCCCAGGGGCCCCTGGCCACACACAGGCACTACCTGCATTTGCATAGAGGGACTGGGCCCTTGGTGGAGGGCCTGGCCTGCCCCATCTTGGGTCCTGGCCCAGTGCTGTGGCTGCCAACCTGCCCTCAGAGCTTCACGGGAACCGAGGGCCCAGGCTCTGAGTGGAGTCCGGGTGGGCCAGGGCAGTCCTTGCCAGAGAGGCTCCTTCCTGACACGGCCCCGCAGGAGGAGAAAGTGTTAGTTCCTCTTTCAGGCCCTGTAGACAGGTGTCCAGGTAGACAGGAAGTTCCGGAGGTGATTTTAGCTCAAAGTCTGTTGCTTTTCTCCCAGCAGGCTGGCTTTACTGTGGTTGTCCCTGTGGCCGTTGGCTGACGTTGCTGAAATTCCAGGCCTCCGGAGTGTCCACACATCCACGGAGGGGAAAGCCTGTTGCAGACCAGCCACCACGGCCCTGCAGCTCAGGACCTTGCTCCTGAAGCCCGGAGTCCTGCCCTGGGGGCAGTCCTCAGCCAGGACTCACTCCCGAGAAGAACGAGAGGGGAAGCGCCACCAGGCCAGGATGCCAGCTAGCAGCGCCCTCCAGTAATGTCCTGGAGGGAGCATCTCATTCGTGCCAAACTCACTACTTCTAATTCGTCATCATGATTCTTCACAACGAAGAAAACCTCCAAGCCAGGAACCAGTGCCTTCCTGGGGCATGGCAGGCCTCCCTCTGGCCTGAGCGGGCAGCTCTGTCCAGACCTGGGCTGTTCCAAAGGCGTGTGACTGTGTGACTGTCCTGCACACAGCCGGGTTGTGCTTGAGGCTGCATTTACGGTGGAGGCGGAGGGTTCCTGGGGTTCCCCCATCATCGATCATTTCATCGTGGATACTCTCATCATTGATAACTTCATCGTTGATACTTTTTTTTTTTTTTTTGAGACGGAGTCTCTCGCTCTGTCGCCCAGGCTAGAGTGCAATGGCTCGATCTCAGCTCACTGCAACCTCCACCTCCTGGGTTCAAGTGATTCTCCTGCCTCAGCCTCCTGAGTAGCTGGGATTACAGGCATGCACCACCACGTCTGGCTAATTTTGTATTTTTAGTAGATATGGGGTTTCTCCATGTTGGTCAGTCTGGTCTCGAACTCCTGACCTCAGGTCATCTGCCCGCCTCAGCCTCCCAAAGTGCTGGGATGACAGGCGTGAGCCCCCGCGCCCGGCCTGTTTTGTTTGTTTGTTTGTTTGAAAGTAACTCCCCCTGAACCTCCACCAAAAAAAAAAAAAAAAGAAAAACTAACCTGTGACTCTAAAGTGTCTTGCAGCCGGGTGCGGTGGCTCATGCCTGTCATCCCAGCACTTTGGGAGGCCGAGGTGGGCAGATCACTTGAGGTCCAGAGTTTGAAACGAGCCTGACCAACATGGTGAAACCCTGTCTCTACTAAAAATACAAAAATTAGCCGGGCGTGGTGGTGCACACCTGTAATCCCAGCTACTCGGGAGGCTGAGGCAGGAGAATTGCTTGAGCCCAGGAGGCGGAGGTTGCAGTGAGCAGAGATTGCACTCTAGCCTGGGTGACAGAGCGAGACTGGCTCAAAAAAATAAAATAATAAAGTCTCTTGCCTTTGGAGTCAGGCATGAAATCTTCATCCATGAGTTTTCCACCTGGGCCAAGGCGGGCCACTGACCACCTTCAGCCTGGATGGACGCTGGCCCCCGAGGGTCACCAAGCTTTGCCAGTGCTCTCTGGCCTGTGTGGGGCCTGGCTGAGGGCGAGGGTGACAGGAGTGCACTGTGTCTGGGGCTGAGCAGGACTTGCAGTGCCTGGGCCCTTTGAGCCTGGTGACTCCTGAGTCTGACGCCATCACCTGTGTGGGCCGACGCCAGCACCTTCCACGTTGTGCCCCTGTGTTTGCTGCTGGTCTCCAGGAGTGGCCACTTCTCCACCAAAGACGACTCCAGTCTTCACGCCCATGGCTTCCCCCAGACCCCAGCCCGGCCAGAGAACAAAGGCTCCATTTCCCCTCCCTTGCAGCTGCGGTGGTTACCACCACATGGAAGGCCCAGAGGAAGGAGGTCTGGAGTGGCCTGGAGTTGCGGCCTCCCCAGGCTACGGCCAGGACCGCCAGGAGGAAGCCCCTTGCAGGCTCTAAGGTTAACACCACCAAACCAAGTCCTGATCCTGACAGGTTGGGTCAGGATGAGGAGGAGCGGTGGTGTCATGCATGGGCACCTGAGGTTCCTGGCTGCTGCGGCACAGAGAGGCCCCCACAGAAGGACTCCACAGGTGCTGGAGCTTGCCCCCTGCATGGACAGCTGCAGCCTGGGCAGGATGTAGGAGCAAAGCTGCAGGCCTGGCCCATCATGGAAACTCAGACCGGCAAGGCATGGAAGGACATCGCCAAGTCCATGTGGGGGAGCCTGGGGACAGTGGGGAGGGGAGACAGCAGGGGGGGCCTGGGGATAGTGGGGAGGACGGAGAGCTGGGGCAGCCTGGGGACATCATGGGGATTGGAAGGGGACTGTGGGGAGGGGAGACAGCAGGGGGAGCCTGGGGATAGTGGGGAGGACGGAGAGCGGGGGGAGCCTGGGGACATCATGGGGAGTGGGAGGGGCGACAGTGGGGAGAGGAGAGAGCTGGGGGAGCCTGGGGAGAGTGGGGAGGAGGGAGAGCTGGGGGAGCCTGGGGACAGGATGGGGAGTTGCTGGGGGGAGGGGTAAGGTGGAGGGAGGGCAGTGCAGGGAGGACAGTGGAAGAGGGAGGCAGTGGTGACAGTGGAGAGGGAAGACAGTGGGGAGGTAGAAGGGAGGAGGGTAGGACAGTCCAGCCCCCATTGGCAGGGGCAGCTGGGGAGAGCAGGCCCCGCCTTTGTGTGCCAGGGCCTGGGCCTGCCTGGTCAAGAGTCCGCACACTCCCAGAGATGGAGCTTCTCAATGTCGCTCTTGCAAGGTGAGCCCACACTCCGCTGGGGGCGACGCAGGGGACCCAGTGGTCCTCCCCGGGAAAAGTGTGCTTTGCCCTGTCACAGAATTTGTGGCAGAAGCCCCTCCCTTGAGCTCAGGCCGCACCGCTGGCCAATGAACACAAGGAGATGCAGCGAGGTCTCTGGAGTCTTACCCCCCTACCCCCGCACCCCTGCAGCAGGGGCAGGGCTTGGCAGCCTTCTTCGAGGTGCCCAGGCCTGGACAGCTATTCCAAAGCCACAGCTGCCCTCCCCATCGTGGGTCCCTTGGTCTGAGGAGCGTCTAAGCTGCAGAGCCCAGTAGACAGAACCTGGTTCCAGCGCCTCACTTTACAGGAGGGGAAACTGAGGCACAAGCACAGTGCTACCCGGCTCCGGGGCCAGCAGGCAGCCGTTTCCCTTCTGTCTCCTGCCCCAGGGATGGACCGCCGCATCTGCCAGCCTTGACTGGAGCCTCCCTGGTGGCTGTTTACTGCACACCTACTATGTGCAGGGTGGTGCAGCTGGCGAGAGTCCCCTCTCCTCTTCCACAGACCGGTAAGGTTCCCCTGAGCCCTACAGCAGACAGGACCTTTGGCTGGAGGTGGATGTGCAGGGCACGGTCTCTGAGGGGAGACCTCAGACTGCGGACTTGCGGGTGGACGCTCCTCTGTGTTGGGGCCTCCTGTGTCCGGCAGGATGTTGAACAGCATCTGGGGCTTCCAGCCACTGAAGCCCAGGAACAGCCCCTAGCTGTGACAACCCAAAATGCCTCCAGACCTGGCCTCATGCCCCTCGTGGGGGGACAGAACAGCCTGGTGAGGGCAGGGCCCCCCGAGCAGGAGTGGCACCTGTTCCTGCTCAGACCACAGACAGCTGACCTAGCGGTGCCCAAGACTCCCTGCACCCACCGAAGCCACAGGACACAGGCACCATTTGCATCTTACTCTCTTAAGTCAGGTTTCTGGAGATGGCTGTCACAACACTGGAATCAGCCTGTCTACAGCACAGGAGAACGAGGAAGCTGATGTCTTGGGCTGAGAGGGGCAGGTGTTACAGGGTGGGTCTCACAAATCCCAACATGCAGGGCTTCTGAGGGGGCTTCGGGGACCAGCAGGGAGGCGAGACTCAGGCACTCACCCGCAGAGGCCATGGCCTTGGACGCGCAGTGGGGACAGCAGCCTCCAAGTGTCCCCTGGGCCCCAGGCATGAGGGTAGAAGCTTCTGGGGCTCCTGCATATTTCCTGCCTGTCCTCTGGTGAAGGAAAGTCACCTCCAATGGGAAAAGCTGGAGCCAGACTCCCTCTCCCTGCAAGGGTGTCCCCATCCTGCCCGTGAGGTCCCTGGGCCCAGGGCACCTCCCGGGACACCCGAGTGGTGATGCACCACCCTCAGTCCTGGGGCTTAGGACCTCTGGGTGCCCCCACAGCTCTGTCCTGGAGTCACTTCACAGTCACCACAAATGGGCACCACACCCCGCTTTCCAACGTCCCACATTTCCACACCCAAGCAGCTCCTTGTCCCTGCCAGTCAATGCCCAGTGATGACAACTGTTCTTTTACAAACACCACACATCTTCTAATGCTTTCATGTTAAAAGCAGGAGTGGGTTCACTTAAAGGCCCAGGTAGGGACTTTTTTCATGGAAAACCGATTTCTTGTGACAAGTACTGGAACCTCATTGTAACCATGAGCCCTCACTCCTCATTTTAAGTCTGAGTCTGAGAACTGCAGGCCTCACACAGCTATCAGTTCCAAGTGACCAGAGCTGTAACAGGTCCTGGCTGACCCCAGGAATGTCAGGGACTCTGGGAAGGAAGAAGGAGGGGTGTTTGCCCATAGCCCCGGGGTAGACACCGTGTCCCCAGGGCCAGGCCAGGCCGTCTACTCCATCTCCCTGGGGCAGGTGCACCCTGGGTCACCTGGTAGTGTCCTTTCCAGTCCTCCTGGACACAGTCAGCAGCTGATTCATTCCAGGCACTAGCACGGTGCTGGGGCGTGTCAGGACCCAGGGCCACACCCCTCAGCACTGGGCCACCCCGTCTCCTGCCCCATTGGGACTGTTGAGCTCCGAGGAGCCTAGTGTTGGCGTCCCTCTTCATCAGGGATCCTGGGGACCCTCATGGTTGAGTGGGGTGGGGCTGCTGAGGGCAGTGGAGGCGGGGGGAGCCACCCCTCATTTTGGGGATCACTGCTGCGGTGAGAAGGGGGACTGTGGTCACCAGGTGATGCCCTCTCAACTTCTGCTCAGGACTCTGGGGGCCGTGTTGCCAGGCCTGCGCCTACTGGATGGCATCTCCAGCCCTGCTGGGCTGTGCCCGGGGCTGTGTCTCACTGCAGAGCCAAGAGCCCGGGCAGCCTCTGCAGCTGGCCAAACACAGCCCTGGCACAGCTTTTCTTCTGGCAAACTCCACCAGTGCTTCTTCCAAAGGCGGCTCAGCTTTTCACCAGAACAGCCGAGGGCCACTATTCCTCCCAAGGAATGTGGCAGAGGACAACAAAGCCCAGTGGGGCCTTCCAGGGGCTCCTTGGTGTGGACGGCTGCCTACACTTGTGGGTCCTGTGGCCTCCGGGTGGGAGGTAGGTTGGGAGCATCCAGGGCAGAAGAGCTGCTGGGACCGTGCCTCCTGCAAACAGCCTCACGTGACCCCAGCAGCACAGAGGCCATCCTGGAAGAGTGAGGCCATCCTGGAAGAGTGGACACCCAGAGTCTTCTTTTGAAACCAAACACCCTTCAGTCTCAGGGCCCTGCATCCCACAGGAAGACCCACAGTAGGTCTGGGGTACTAGGAAGAGCCTGGCGTTGAATCCCGCATGCTCCGGGTGCAAAGAGCCCATCACCAGTCCCCTCTTGTAGGTGACTGGCAGTGACGGTGGGGATTTGCCTTTGGTGTGGATGACGATTTTGAAAGGGCCTTATTCCAGGATCACAGCCAACGCCAGCAGGTTCTCCCGGGGATCCAGCAGTGGTCCTCCTGGGGCGGCCGCAAGTGCTCCCCCGCAGTCTGGGAGGCACCTGTGCGAGTCCATTCTCAAGCTGCCACCTGGCCTCTCATGGTGGCATCTCACGGAAGCCCAGTCCACGCTCTGGGCGGTGAGCTCCGGTCAAACATGGCCTTGAAAGGGAAGTGAAGAAGAGAGAGGAACATGAAGCACCCCTTTCCATTCTGCAAGCAGACGTCGGTTTTCTCAGGACTCAGCTTGGTGGACACAAAGGGTTTAGAGCTTCGGAAACAGCCACCCGCACAGGGCGCTTCACCTGGCCCTGGTAGGAACAGGCTGGCTGTGTTTTCAGCAAGCTGTGTTCCTGTGTCATCTGGACGGGCTGACCTGGCCTTGGAAGTGCGTTTCTGCAGTCAGCCATCCGCTCGCCGGGGTCCACAGGTGACACCACAGCGTGGTGGCTCTGTACACCCTGAGCCCACTGTCCCCGGGGAGCCCCTGCTCATGGATGGCAAACGGGCTCAGAGGGGATCCTGGACCATGGCGGGGAGCCCAGCTGGCCTGCCTGCGAAGCCAAACGCCCCTTGCAGCCAGAGGCACCTGCCAGGTAGGTGACTGTGTGTGGACATTTTTCCCAAATTGGACAGGAATCCACATCTATGTTGCTCCTGGGACTGAGGGGCACACCTCCACCAGGAGACAGGGAGCCACCCGAGAGCTGCAGGAGTGGCTGCCACAGAGAGAAGCCGGCAGTGCCTGGACCCCCTCTGAACATCCCGTGGGGGCTGGGCGCCAGTGCCTGGACCCGCTCTGGACACCCCGGTGGGGGCTGGGTGCCAGTGCCTGGACCCACTCTGAACATCCCATGGGGGCTGGGCGCCAGTGCCTGGACCTGCTCTGGACACCCCGGTGGGGGCTGGGCGCCAGTGCCTGGACCTGCTCTGGACACCCCGGTGGGGGCTGGGTGCCAGTGCCTGGACCTGCTCTGGACACCCCGGTGGGGGCTGGGCGCCAGTGCCTGGACCCACTCTGAACATCCCGTGGGAGCTGGGCACCAGTGCCTGGACCTGCTCTGGACACCCCGGTGGGGGCTGGGCGCCAGTGCCTGGACCCACTCTGAACATCCCGTGGGGGCTGGGCACCAGTGCCTGGACCTGCTCTGGACACCCCGGTGGGGGCTGGGCGCCAGTGCCTGGACCCACTCTGAACATCCCATGGGGGCTGGGCACCAGTGCCTGGACCTGCTCTGGACACCCTGGTGGGGGCTGGGCGCCAGGGAACACAGGGGTCCAGCACTCATCTCTCTGCTTCTGTGCATGTTGGGAAAATCCCATTGCAGTGTGAGAAAGTGCACACCAGGATGCCATCCCATGCCAAGGGGAGGCTGCAGGAAATGCCGTGCGTGCCATCGAGGGCTTCACTGCGTCTCTGGGAGCAACAGTTGTTCAAGGCAAAGGACTTTTGCCTTTTGAAAGTTTTTTGACAATCTGAAAGACAGCTGTCAGCCAAGCCTCCCTCAGGCACCCCAGAACCTGCTGCTTCCCATGGCAAACTCACCAGTGAGCTCTGGCTCCGGCCTCACAGCCCAGACACCTGGGGGATAAATGAAAATGGTCAGGGCAGCAGCGGTGGGGGGGTCCCTAAAGCCCCTGGTGTTCCTGAGCTCTCAGCAGCCCCCTAAACGCTCTGCTTGGAAGTCTTCCCGAGGATCCCAACTCCAGGCCGGGAAAGCACTCAGAGATGAGGGGCTCCCCAGGCCGCATGGCTTTTGAGGAAGATCCTCTTAAAGGGGTAAGTGCCTGGGAAACACTTAAAATGCTGCAACCTGGCTCTGGGGTGCCTCCGAGGCCTGGCCAGCCAGCAGTGGCATCACGGCCACGGAAGATGTTTCTGGGATGACTGAGATTGGCCACAAATGGGAGAGCCAGGGGCAGCCCACAGGAGCTGCCCCTACTCCGTGGCCACTGTGCCTGCACTCCATTGACTGCCACCCTTGGGGGGGATCTGGGACGAGTCCCCCCCCCGTCCCCGTCATCATGACCATCACCGCAGCCAACGTTTGGGGCTTCCTGTGCTACTGCGTTCTGCTGCTGTGTCTTATGTGGCTAAAACACAGACCTCTGGGCTCTGTCGCGGAGCTGGTCAGAGTCACAGACCCACAGCGCGAGTGTGTTCAAGGCAGCCTCAGCGGCTTCCCTGGAAATGATCACCGCCCAGCCTCTACATGCAGAAGCCACTCTTCCCACCTGACCTACAGGGCAGACTTCACAGCGCGTCAGGAATGTCAGAGATGCTGGGTTTCAAAACCACTTCGTGGGAGAGCTCGATTTGCTAAGGCTCATGAGTGTTGATGCTACCACAGCAAAGTTTCAAGCTAAATCAGTATCAGTGAGGGAAGTTAAAGCAGGCAAATGTTCACACCAACGGAACGAACATTAACATCCACAATATGGGGCTGTCTCTACCTGCATAGCTGCGGCGGAGCCATCGGTCCCTGCACACCCAGCCTATGGCCACCGCCACGGCCACAAGCAGGCACAGGACACCCAGGACGCTCCACGTGACCTCGGTCTTCTCGCGGGTACGGACTGGATTCTCTGTGATCTTGTCTCTCTCTCCGATGTTGTTTCCTATAAGAAAGAGGTAAAAAACCCGACTTAAAGGATCTTAGAGGAAAGGGGTCTTTGTTTTCATCCTTGAGTAGAAAGTATTGCAGGGAAGTATTTATTCCAGAGAACTTTCCTGACATGATTTTGAGGTTTTAAAAACACCAGGCTGATGAGAGGAGGGTTTTCTCCTGCAGAGGGGCTTCATTTTCTGCAGGGATCTTGTTCCTCCCGTCCTACGTGGGAGAGGCGATAACCCCAACCACAGCCAGGGGACCACAGGGCTGGGTGTGACAGGAAGCACAGGTTCTTATTGGATTTTTAAAAATCAAGGTGAGGCCAGGCGCAGTGGCTCACACCTGTAATCCCAGCACTTTGGGAAGCCAAGGCAGGCTGATCACCTGAGGTCAGGAGTTTGAGACACGCCTGGCCGACATGGAGAAACCCCATCTCTACTAAAAATACAAAATTAGCCAGGCATGGTGGCGAGTGCCTGTAGTCCCAGCTACTCTGGAGGCTGAGGCAGGGGAATCACTTGAACCTGAGAGGTGGAGGTTGCGGTGAACTGAGATTGGGCCACTGCACTCCAGCCTGGGCGATAAGAGTGAAACTCCATCTCAAAAAAAAAAAAAAGAAAGAAAGAAAGAAAAAATCAAGGTGAAAGTCACATAGCATAAAATTAACCATTTCATTTTATTTATCTAGTTTTTGAGACAGGATCTTGCTCTGTTGCCCAGGCTGAAGTGCAGTGGTGTATTCATAAGTCACTGCAGCCTCGACCTCCTGGGCTCAGTCAGTCCTCCCACCTCGGCCTCCCAAGTAGCTAGGACTACAGGCGTGCACCACCAGGCCTGGCTAATTTTTTTTTTTTTTTTGTAGAGATGAGTTTTCACTATATTGCCCTGGTTGATCTCAGGGCTCAAGTAATCCTCTTGCCTCAGCCTCCTAAGTAGCTGTAACTACAGGTGTGCACCACCGTGCCCAGCCAAAATGAGCCACTTTAAGCTTTTTTAAATTTATTTTTATTTATTTATTTATTTATTTATTTATTTATTTATTTTAGACAGAGTCTTGCTGTGTCGCCCAGTCTGAAGTGCAGTGGCGCAGTCTTGGCTCACTGCAGCCTCCGCCTCCCAGGTTCCAGCGATTTTCCTGCCTCAGCCCCCCGGGTAGCTGGGATTACAGGCACACGCCACCACATCTGGCTAATTTTTGTATTTTTATTAGAGACAGGGTTTTGCCATGCTGTCTAGGCTGGTCTCAAACTCCTGACCTCAGATGGTCCACCCACCTCGGCCTCCCAAAGTGCTGGGATTAAGTGTGAGCCACTGCGCCCAGCCCAAAATGAACCATTTTAAAGTGAACAATTCAGGGTGCCAGTGCAATCATAACTGCCACCTAATTCCAGAACCTGTAACCCTCGAAAGGAAACCGTGTCCGTGAGCAGTCACTGCTGCCTCTTTCCCGTCCTCTGCTATCCTTCTGGGCAGTTCATCGGCGAGAATGGTAGTGTCCATTTCACGGACACGTGAGCCCCTGTGCCAGCAGCAAGAAGGACCAGATCCAAATGAGGGGGTCCCAGAACAGCCAGGGCCTCTAATTTTCCTCTTAAATTTTTTTTTCATTTAGTGCTTTATAGCACTCCCTTAAAATTTCACTTTTTTTTTTTTTTTTTGAGACGGAGTCTCGCTCTGTTGCCCAGGCTGGAGTGCAGTGGCCGGATCTCAGCTCACTACAAGCTCCACCTCCCCGGTTTACGCCATTCTCCTGCCTCAGCCTCCCGAGTAGCTGGGACTACAGGCGCCCGCCACCTCGCCCGGCTAGATTTTGTATTTTTTAGTAGAGACGGGGTTTCACCATGTTAGCCAGGATGGTCTCGATCTCCTGACCTCGTGATCCGCCCGTCTCGGCCTCCCAAAGTGCTGGGATTACAGGCTTGAGCCACCGCGCCTGGCCAAATTTCACTTTTTTTTTTTTTTTTTGAGAGGAAGTCTAGCTCTGTCCCCCTGGCTGGAGTGCAGTGGCGCGATCTTGGCTCACTGCAAGCTCCACCTCCCGGGTTCACGCCATTCTCCTGCCTCAGCCTCCCGAGTAGCTGGGACTACAGGCGCCCACCACCGCGCCCGGCTAGTTTTTTGTATTTTTAGTAGAGACAGGGTTTCACCGTGGTCTCAATCTCCTGACCTCGTGATCCGCCCGCCTCGGCCTCCCAAAGTGCTGGGATTACAGGCGTGAGCCACCGCGCCCGGCCTAAATTTCACTTTTAAAACTCTAGTTTGGGTGTGGTGGCTCACACCTGTAATCCCAGCACTTTGAGAGGCTTAGGCAGGAGCCTTGCTTGTGTCCAGGAGTTTGAATCCAGCCTGGGCAACATAGTGAGGCCCCATCGCTACAAATAATCAAACATCAGCCAGGCGAGGTGGCATGTGCCTGTAGTCCCAGATACCCAGGAGGCTGAGGCAGGAGAATTGCTGTCCTCCTGCCCCTGGAAGCCTCTAGTTTGCTTTCTGTGTCGGTGGCTCACCCTATTCTGGACACTTTGCATGAACAGAGTCCCACAGGCTTGTCCTCAGGTGTCTGGCTCTGTCACTCGCACAATGGCCTTGAGGTTCTCCATTCCACAGTGTGCACCAGGACAGCTGCTTCCTCGCTTTTTCAAGCTAATTCTCCCCGCACGCATGGATCACTTTTGGTGCATCGGTCCACCCACGAGGAACACTTGGGTGGTTCCTGCCTTCTGGCTGCCATGAACACTCACGGACAAGCATTTGTGTGAGTCCCTGTTTTGCATCCTCTTGGCGATAACCCTAGGAGAGAACTGCTGCGTCCTACACTGTCTCCACGCTTAGCTTTTTGGGGAACTGCCACACCGTTCCCCACGGCAGCTGCACCTTTCTGCTTTCCCACCGTGATGCACAAAGGCACCAGTGCCTCTGGTCTCTGTGTGCAATGACTTTGCCCCTCCGAGAGCCATCCGCACTGGCAAACAAGCAGCAGCATCCCCTGGGAGCGTGTTCTGAATGCCTGGCACGTCTCCAAACACACCTGAAGAAACCACCTGGACGGCGCTCAACCTTGAACCTCTGAAGCTTTTAGACACTGTCCTGATGCCAGGTGCCAGCCCAGAGCTTCAGGTCCAATGCGTCTGGGCACGGGGGTTTTCATAGGCTGCCCAGATGACCCCACCGTGTAGCCGGGGTTGAGACGACGGCCCTGGGAGAACCTTCTGCTGCCACCTGGGCTGTTCTGCGGGGAGTGTGCTGGCTGGAAGGCAGCGATCAGAGGCCGCTTTGGGAGCAGCCCCTCATCCTGCTGCACGCAGCTCACAGACCCTGAATGTTGAGTCACAAGGGCTGAGCCCTGATTTCAAGGAGAATGTCCGGCTCTGCCGGGTTCCTGGCGGCCAGGCTGGGGTTCGAGGGTGTGCACCTGTGCAGGCTTCTGGGGTTGAGTTCAGAAAGGCCGGCAGGAGGTGCAATGCTTGTGGTCACTGTCTGGAATTCTTAATGCTTCCAAAACAAGGAGCCCTGCATTCTTGCTCTGTGCGGGGCCACATGGTGAGTCCTGCTGGCAGCCGCTTTCCTGTAGCCAGCAGGGCCCCAGGACCCCTCCTCGATCATCTCCTGCCTCCACCTTCTGCCTCTCATCCTGACACAGGAGATGGGGACACAAATGGGGAGGGCCTGTGGCCTCTAGGAAGGAGTCCCCGCAGAGGAACCCCTTCCACAGGGCACCCCTTCCACAGGGAGGGGCTGGGCACCCTTTCCACAGGGAGGGGCTGGGCCAGCAGTCATGCCCAGTGGGATTCCCATGTCTGGGGGCTTCAGTCTTCTCAGGGGACACATGCCCAAGAGGCAGGGAGCTTGGGTGGGGCTGCACAGATGTGGGCTTCCGTCCTGGGCTGCGGCTGCCCAGTCCTGCGGCTTCTGAAGTGTTCCCCAGCCTCAGAGTTCAGCCCTCATCTGTAAAGTAGGTTTAACAAAACTGACTCCAGGTGAAGAAAATGGAGGAATGTGCACCGGGCACGGCGCCCATTCCTGTTCCTGGAGACCACAGTGGTTCTGTGTGGCGTGTGCCTCCCGCCTCCTCTGCCTTCCAACCACCTTTCGGGTGCTGAGCCGGGTTGAAGGGACTTTTTGTCTCCTGCCTCAGAGGCTCTCCTAAGCCACCCTGGCCCCACTGTCTTGGGCTGCGCTCAGCTCAGCACGCAGGCACCAGGACCCTACCTGTTTGGCTGCCGACAGTCAGGTTCTGCCTCAGAAGCACGTTCTCTATGCAGCAGCCAATGTTCACGCTGGGGGTCCGTGCGATCCTCAGCACACTGACCACGTCGTACAAGCCCCGCGTGTTCAAGAAGACAGTGTCATTCTGCAGAGCCTGGTCCAGCAGGCTGTTGTCTGTCTTGTTGATCCAGTACACGTTGGGCCTGGGGTAGCCGTTGATGGATGTACACGTGAAGGTGAGCTCATCCTGGGAGGGGCTGTGGGGGGTGCTGACAACAGGCACGCTGAAGTTTGCTGCAGGGGAGGGAAACAGGTCGTGAGAAATGCCAGGCCCTGCTGGTCAAGAAGCAGAGGGTACACAGTGCCAAGGCTGGGTCAGAGGGGAGGCGGCCCACTGTGCCCCAACATGGGTGACAGGCCAGGACCAGGGCTGTGGTCTGAGCAGCAGGCTCGGCCCGGTCCTGCCCAAGAGTCATCCCCCAAGCCAGTCCCAGTAGCCAGGCACCGCTGACCCTGGCAGGCAGTGACTGGCACCCACAGACCCCCTACTCCACGGCCGCTGGCTGTGCCAGGACCCCCTCGTTTACATCTGGTCTTCCTCGCTGCTGACGCAGGGGCTCACAGTCCATCTGAAATGGACACGGCTGTTCTCCCTGATGAACTGCCCAGAGCTCCTTGGTTGCCTCTAATTTTTCTCTTAAATTTCGTTCTCATTTAGTGCTTTATAGCACTCCGTTCAAATTTCACTTTTAAAACTCTAGTTTGGGCGTGGTGGCTCGTGTCTGTAATCCCAGCACTTTAGGAGGGTGAGGCAGGAGGATCACTTGTGTCCAGGAATTTGAGACCAGCCTGGGCAACATAGTGAGACCCCATTTCTACAAAAAATCGAAAATTAGCCAGGCGAGGTGGCATGTGCCTGTAGTCCCAGATACTCAGGAGGCTGAGGCAGGAGAATTGCTTGAGCTCAGGAAGTCAAAGCTGCAGCATGATCGTGCTACTGCACTCCAGCCTGGGCAACAGTGAGACCCTGTCTCAAAAAACAAACCAACTGGCCAGGCGCAGTGGTTCATGTCTGTAATGCCAGCACTTTGGGAGGCCGAGGTGGGCAGATCACGAGGCCAGGAGTTTGAGACCAGCTTGGCCAACATGGTGAAACCCTGTCTCTACTAAAAATATAAAAATTAGCTGGGTGTGGTGGTGGCGCCTGTAGTCCCAGCTACTCAGGAGGCTGTGGAGGAGAATTGCTTGAACCCAGGAGGCGGAGGTTGCAGTGAGCCGAGATCGCGCCACTGCACTCCAGCCTGGGTGACAGAGCGAGACTCCGTCTCTAAATAAATAAATAAATAAATAAATAAATAAATAAATAAATAAATGAAATAAAAACAAAAGCTGACCGGGCGCGGTGGCTCAAGCCTGTAATCCCAGCACTTTGGGAGGCCGAGGCGGGCGGATCACGAGGTCAGGAGAGCGAGACCATCCTGGTTAACACTGTGAAACCCCATCTCTACTAAAAAATACAAAATCTAGCTGGGCGAGGTGGCGGGCGCCTGTAGTCCCAGCTACTCGGGAGGCTGAGGCAGGAGAATGGTGTAAACCCGGGAGGCGGAGCTTGCAGTGAGCCCGGATCCGGCCACTGCACTCCAGCCTGGGCAAAAGAGCGAGACTCCGTCTCAAAAAATAAATAAATAAATAAATTTAAAAAAAAATAAATAAAAACAAAAACTAACTCAAAAGAGGCAAAGACAGCAAGGGTAGGAACTCTTCCGGGAAACCAAGCAGCCGCAGGTCACGCACTAAGGATTTTTCAGCTGTTTAGTTTCCCTCGAAGTTAGACAGAAGCCTGATAACACAGAGGAGAATTTTCTTCACTGGAAGAAACAGTGAAGGAGCCAGGGAGGGGGTTTCAGGAATACTTTTCCAAGACGCAAGGCTGGGATGGACCCAGCTCTCTCCGCCTCGACGGTCCTACCTGCCACATGCAGTGTGACCACAACGCTCAGCACCTCCTGGAATCCCAGGGATTGGCTCAACACCAGGCAATGAAACTTCTGCTCATCCTGGGGGGTGACGTTGAACAAGCGCAGGGAGAAGTCGCCCTGCCGCATGCCGGCTGGTGACATCAGGGCCCGGTTCCGGTAGTGGCTGTCCACGTTGTCCAAGGAGCTGTTTTGCGGGATGTGGTAAGTCACCACGGTTTTCGACTCACTGGTTTGCCAGTATACATAAACGTCATTTAAATCAAAATGGCTTCCTTCGGGGCAAGCGCAGCTGAGCTCCACGTCGCTGCCCACCATCGCTCTGACTTCCTTCTCCTGAGGATCTGCAATGACCCAACAGGTGTAAAATCTGTTTTCTGAGGCTGATGCCCAGGCCATGAAGCTACTCTACAGGGCAGGCTTTGGGTTTCAAGCCTCAAACACCAACTGTGGCTCAGAGTTATATTAACAAGGCACATGTAGGAATGCAGTCAAACTTGAAAAACGCGGACATTTCATGGTGAGGTCCGTATCAGCCTTTGGCTTTGATGACACACTCCTGTTATGTAAGAAGCTGCCATGGGGAGGAGCGGCTGGATGCGGCCCAGCTGCTCAGTGTTATTTGTGTTACTCAGCACTATTTTTACTACTTCTTGGGAGTCTATGATTAATGTAAAATAAAAAGTTCTTTTAAAATCAGGCATTTAAGGGAAAACAATTTCTCAGCAATTACGTTATCATGCTGCTCACTCTTGCATCAGGAAAGGTCTCATAAATGTAACAGCCACAGGGTGGCTTTACTGTTTGTGCAGCCGCGTAAATGCCTGTGGGAAAATCTTTTTTTTTTGAGACGGAATTTTGCTCGTTGCCCAGGCTGGAGTGCAATGGCACGATTTTGGCTCACTGCAACCCCTGACTCTGGGATTCAAGGAATTCTCCTGCCTCAGCCTCCCAAGTTGCTGGGATTACAGGTGCCCGCCACCACGCCCAGCTAATTTTTTGTATTTTTAGTAGAGATGGGGCTTCACTATGTTGGCCAGGCTGGTCTCGAACTCCTGACCTCAGGCAATCCACCCGCCTCGGCCTCCCAAGGTGCTGGGATTATAGGAGTGAGCCACTGCGCCCAGCACCTGCAGGGAAATCTGTGTGTGTCCCCTGCCCCCAAAGCCCTCTGGGCTGGAAGGCCTGGCAAGGTTTTGGGTTTGTGCTGCGGTGCCTCGTCCCTATTCCTGGCTCTTCCAGAGGCTGGTGGCCCTTAGGGCTCAGCAGGGCTGCTGCCTGGGACACGGAGACCAGGGGACTCAGGAAGCCCTGGCTCAGAGGAACTGCATTCTGCCCGCAACGAACACGAAATCAAAAAAGAACTCCGGAGTTTGCAGAAGTGTTTCCCTTTAAGGAAACGCTTCTATCCTGTGCAGCAACCTAGGTTTAGGGCCCACCTTTCTCCAAAGGGCCACTTGAGAAGCAAGAAGGAGCCTGGTGAGGCTGCTCCCAGCGCCCTGTAGCCGGCAGTCCACACAGTCGGACGGCCTATCTCTGAGCTGGGCGCTCACACCCATGGCAAAGCACCCCCTGAACTTACCGGCTCGAAGGCTGCTGAAGAGCAGGAGGAGCAGTCCAGGACTGGAAAAAACAACCAGAAAGGCAGGTGAGGCGGGGCCGCCGGTGAGTTACCTACATCTTCCAAACAGGAGCAAGCTGGTTCCCACGGGCAGGAGGCAGTTACGCCCATCACAGAAATGTGAAGGCAGAGCCAGGAGCCTGCCTGCCTCTGCTCTCCATGGGAATTCCGGGTCCGGGGCCAGGACCACAACCCCTTGGCTGAAGGCAGAGCCAGGAGCCTGCCTGCCTCTGCTCTCCATGGGAATTCGGGGTCCGGGGCCAGGACCACAACCCCTTGGCTGAAGGCAGAGCCAGGAGCCTGCCTGCCTCTGCTCTCCATGGGAATTCGGGGTCCGGGGCCAGGACCACAACCCCTTGGCTGAAGGCAGAGCCAGGAGCCTGCCTGCCTCTGCTCTCCATGGGAATTCAGGGTCCAGGGCCAGGACCACCATCCCCCTGCCCAGCACAGCAAGTCTGAGGGGCCGGCAGCCTCTCGCCACCCTCTAGCGCGTGTGGTGATAAATCCCTGGAAACACAATGATGCTGGCGTGAGGATGAAGGGGAGCGAGGGACGCCACCGAGGCTGGTCTAACCTTCCTGGGGACAGATGCCAAGAAATTATAGGAAATCAGAGAAAAAAAAAAAAAGCTTTCAGGGCACATATAGCAGGAGCGTCACTTAAAATGCTGGGGAGACTAAGAACATCGGGCATGTCTGTGACAGGGTCAGGTGAGTGACGGGATAGCCCTGTGGGGAATGCGGATCATTTTGAAACCAAACCTGAGCTCCTCCTGTTTCAGATCCTGCTGCAGCTGGTGCCCCTGCCTTGGGCAGCAAATTCCCCTCATGACTACAATGCTCCTGGCCATCTTGGGTCTGGAAGCCTTTGTACCGTGCACACCATAGGCTCACCACCTCCACCTGCCAGCCCCCAGGATGCCTTCCCCAGGTGGAGGCCCTTAGTGGTTGGGTCCACTTTGGTTGCAGTGCTTACCCCAGCCCCCAAAACCATCAGTTTCTGTGACCAGTTCCCCACAAAGTGGGAGTCCCCGGAGCAGGGATATCTCCTCTGATGTCCCTGCACCTCCAAGGTCTGGGAGACGCTTATCCCTCTTCTCTGTAGCCTCTGCCTGGGAAATCTCGGGGGCTTTGTAAGCCAAAGGCTGGTCTCGTGGGAACCTCCCAGTGGGCTATCCCTGAGCCCTGGAGCCACAGAAACTCCTGCCCCACCCATGGTGACCGTCATCTGAGTCTGCATGGAGGTGTGTCTGTGCCAAGTGAGCACATGTGCACCAAAGCCAGCCACAGGTCACCAGGGGCTCTTGAAGCCTGCAGGCGGCCCTTCCTCTCTCTCCCATTCCTCCTGTTGCGGCCACCATTCTGGCTTGCAAGATGGCTGTAATGGCCTCCAGTAAGCCCCCTGAATCCACCTGGACCTCCTTGCCTCCAACCTCAGCCCCTTCAGGCATCTCCCCAGAGCCACCATCTAAAGGACAGCTGTGAGAACCCCTCTGTGCCCCCATTTGTCTCCCACAGGGCCTGCGTTCATCACCGGCCAACAAGGCCCGTCCTGTCTATGGAGGCCTCCTCAGGACACCTAGGGGCTTCCTGGGCCGGGGTGTGCCTGCTCTAGGCTCCTTCTGGCTTGTCCCCTCCCTGGGTGCTGCCTACCCAGGGCCTCTGTGTCCTCTCCTTGGACCCTAAGCACCCCTGCATCTAACCTACCCCCCACCCCGAGTTTTCATCAAGACCCAGCACAGACAGGGTAGGCTACTTGAAGGTGTGAGTGGCGAAGGGCTAAGACATTTGGGAGGGCTATGACATTCAGGGGCTTTTAAATTCTTTATTTCTAGGGCAGGATCATAACTGCGTACATTTCTAACGGTGAGGGGTACTGGGGAGTTTGACACCGGTGTGGCCAGGCTCTGGGCTGTACGGGAGGCATCCTTGAGGTCAGGGGCCTCACAGGTTCACCCAGGGGAGCACGGGCTGCGGACCCTACAACGTGGGTTGCCAAGAGCATATTTTCGCAAAAATTCAGGAGGAAGCTGTCACTCCTGGTTCAGGCAGCCCTGCCTTCCTCGGTGCAGATCCGCTGCCAGGCGGCGGGGAATCCCACCTGTGTGGGGGAGGGCGTGTCGCCAGACCGTGGGCACCAGCTGGCCTTGGAGAGAGCTCGGCCGGTCACCTCCCTCCTTCTCCCTTCTAGGAAATCAGCGGTGCCAGGGAGTGGAAGGGGCAGCGCCCATACCCAGGCGTGCAGGGTGCGCCCGCCTTCCCTCGTTTCGGCGTTCGCGGTCCCCTTCCCTGGCAGGGACCCCGCCCCCAAGACCGCCCCCGCACGGCTGCGCGTCCTCCAGTGGATGCGGGTGCCGGGCCCTGCCGCCCGCTGCCGTCCACGCCCCGCCGGCAGCCCAGGCGCCTCCGCTGCCCGCTCCTCGGACCCGCACTGCCCGCCCGGCGCCTCCAGGCGAGCCCCGCAGGCTCCGCGTCCGAGCCGAGCTGGGGACGCGCGGGCCGAGCCATCCCGCCCACGACCGCGGCGCCTGCGCTCCTTCCCCGGCTCACCTGCCCAGCCGCATGGTGCGGGCGGAGACCTCTGGCCGCGGAGACCTCGGGGCGCAGAGAACTTGGGCCGCGGGAGACCTCGGAGAGGAGCAGCCTCGGGGCGCGGGAGATCAGCTTTAACTGCGCTCCCGCCGCGCCCGAGACTCTGAGCGCCCAGCGCGCCGCGGGCGGGAGGCAGCCGTGTCCCCGCCCCGTCCCCGCCCCGCCCCCGGCCTGGTTCCTCTGGCGATCGAGACCGCCCCGGGACGCAGGAGGAGGGGCGCGGCGGCTCCGGAAAGTTCAGCTCTGCCCAGGCGAGTGTGCCCGTCGGCCTGAGGAGGGACAGAGGCAGGTCGGCCTGTCTGCTTGGACGCGGGCCTGGGCGCCGTTGGTGCCCCGGGAAGCGCAGGGGTGGGGGGTACCCGGGAGGAAGGTGGCCAGGGGTGCTGCGGGAGCCGGTGGCGGGGGAGGGGACCGTGGGAGGCAAGGGCCGTTCCCACGCGGCGCAGAATGCGCGGGTCCTGCGGCCCTCCCGAAGGAGGAGTCTGGGGACCCAGGCCCCACGCTGGGAGAGCGCCGGGCCCCTGGCGGAATCCGCTCGGATGATCTCCAGGACTTAGGCGAGTGAGCTCAGCGACTGCTGAGGAATGAATGATTGAATGAATGCATGCATGAATGGAAGGGGGAAGGGAAAGTGGGCGGGCTCTACCCTCTGGGCCAGCCCTAGCCCTCCCCGACCTGGCCTAGCTCCCCTAGCCTTTGAGGGGTCTGAAGGGCGCTGGCGCAGCCTATTTGCATAGCACTGGCTCTGAGGAGTCCCCGCCGAGAAACCGAGGCAGCCTTGCGGCCCAGGGCTGGTCAGCCTTGGCAGTGGCGTCTGACCTGGAGTCTGGGGCAGCTGGTCTGGGAAAGGCTGCGCCACGCAACCGAGGGTTGGACCCAGGGCCTCTGCTCCCTTCCCACCGCGCCCAGCCCAGCCCACCCTCCCTCCCTGATCCCCGCAAGCCAGGTGGGGCCCAGAGGGGACGTGACTCCCTTTCTGCAGAGGCAGCCCCAGAAGGGCCTGGGTGAGGCTGCTGGACAGGGCAGCGGGGCACCCTCCTCCCGGAGACACCGCTTCTGGTCTGAGGCTCGGATCCCCATTGCCTCCTGCGCCGGAGGAGGCGAGAAGCGCCCGGAGACGGGGGTCACAGACGGCACCCCGCAGGCTGCCATTCCTTCAACCAAGATGTAGAGAACGCCATGGACAAAAGCTTTAAAAAAATTCTGAAACTTCTGCCCGTGGAAGTCAACATTTTTGCGGAGCAGAGAGCCCAGGCACAAAATAAGAAGGCGGAAGAGACGGACTGGGGGGTAGGGGGACTGCGGCGGGGAAGAGCAGGGAGCGCAGGAAGCCCTGAAGTCGGGCGGCTTCCCCCTCCCAGGTCAAGCTGAGAGATGGGGGTTGGGGGGATTTAAAATCGCGCGCCTGGCAGGGGCGGGACGGGGCCACCTGCCTTCCGGCGGGAAGGGCTGGGCAGGGCCCGCGGCGCGCAGGGTGGAGGCACCGACGGTCAGCACACGGGTGAGGTGAGGCGCGTAATCCCATCTGAGCCGGACTCTTTAGGACGAGTCCGGTCCCTGGAGCCAGAAAAGCCGGTGCAGCGCCAGCGTGGACGTGCGCTTCCCGGAACACGCTCAGGGACGCCTGCTAGGACCGGCGAGGCTGGAGGGGTCGCGATGTTGGGGGCTGAGGTTCCTCTCCCCCGGGCGGGCGGCTGCTGCTAGGGGACCGCATCGCCCGGCAGGTGAGGTGGGCGCAGGTGAGCCGGGCGGGCGGGCTGCGGGCAGCGCCACCTCCTTCCGGAGGCCCTCCCGGATTGACCGGCCGGGCTCCGTGCGCCTCTGGACCTGCGGCTGAGGTCCGGGGCTGCGCCGCGCTGATTCGCTGACGCCGGGCCAAGCGCTGCACCCCGGGGCCGGGCGCACCTGAATCCCGCCGGATTGCGGGGAGGGGAACAGTCCCCGGATACCGCGTGGAGGCTGCGGGAGGATGGGGAATGGGTCCTGGAGGAGCAGAGCCTCCCAAATTAAGGTCTCCCAAGAGCGCGGCCGGTCATCCGCGGCGGCGAAGGGACGGTGCCCGGTCGGTAGGTCCGGACCCGGCAGCCCCCCAGTGCCGCCCGGGGGCGGTGGGAGAGGGGCCGACACCGCAGGGCTCGCCGTGCTGTGGCCGAGGGGGCAGGTCCAGGCTCTGCTTCCCGAGCAGACGCCGGAGACCCCAGCAAGCCAAGTGCTGCGGGCAGGTCCCCCCAAGAGAGGGGACTCCGTGTGGAGGGCACAGCCAGGCAGGGGGCAGGAATGCAGGTGGGCCAGAAGGGGAGGCCGCGGGCGGAGGGCGCCAGGACCAGCCCAGGAGCCTCGGAGACAACGGTAAGCGGTGGCTGGTTCAGATCCCAGCCCCGGAGCTGTGTGACCTCAGCAAGTTCCTTAGCTCCTTGGTGCCTGCATCCCCTGACCTGTAACATATACGTGAATGCGGGGTTGTTGCGGTGAACACACACAGCACACAGGCACATGGGTCACGACACTCAGAGGGGTTTAGATGAAGAAACAGAAAAACCCTTGGGAAGTTTCCTGTAGTCAAAGGAAGGTTTTCATTTTCCCCCTCAACCGTGACTGTTTCTTGGACCGGCAGGATAGGCTTTTGTTCTAGGGGTGTGGAGAGAAGGCCCCTTGGCAGTGTCCAGGGCCAACTGGGAACCAAGCAGGAATCGTATTTGTGCAGCCTGGGGTTCGAGGCTCTGGGTACAAGTCATAGTGCTTAAGCAGGAAGCAGCTGCCGGATGCCCCTAGCCCCAGGCCCCCCTGCTCTGCCGTTTGGAGGGCGCGGGGGTCTTCTGATCTCTGCCTTGATGCACCTCCAGGCCCTGGTCCCTTTGGGGTCTGGCACAGCAACCTGCGTTTGACAGCATGGGCATCGGCTGATGCTGAGAGCTCCACTCTTGGTCCGACGAAGATCTTTTCTCTTCGGGTGTACAGTCATAGGTTCATACGTTTGATACAGTCATATGTATCAAAAGGATACATTCCTTCTGAGAAATGCATCCTTAGGTGATTTTGTCCTTGTGTGAACACAGAGTGCACACACCGACCCTGGTGGCACAGCCCGCTACACGCCGAGGCTGTATGTCACAGCCTGCTGCTCCCGGACCACAAGCCTGCATGGCAGGTGACTGCGCTGAACAGCGTAGGCAGCTGTGACTCACTGGTATTTGTGTATCTAAAGCCATCTAAACATAGAACAGGTGCAGTAAAAATACTGCGCTGTGATATGGGAGCACTGTGGCATTGCTTGTTGACCAAAGGTGGTTATGTGGTGCATGACAGTAGGTTCGTTTCCTGTGGGCGCTGGGAGCTAATCACCTCACACTTGCTGGCTCAAAACAACAGCAATCTATTCTCTCTCAGTCCTGGAGGGTGGAAGCCTGCCTGGTGGAGGCGCTAGGGGAGCATCCTACCTGCCTCTCCCAGCTCCAGGTGGCCCAGGCATCCCTGTGCTTTGCTCCAGTCTCTGCCTCAGTGGCCATGTGGTTTCTCCTGTGTGGTCAAGCCTCACTTTGCCCCTCTCTTATGAGGACCTTTGGGATGACAGATAGAACCCACCTGGATGATCCAGGGAGGCCTCCCACCTCAATTTAATCCCGTCAGCAAAGGCCTTCCTTTGCCACATGAGGTAACATTCACAGTATCCGGGAATGGGGACATGGGCATCTTTTGGAGGGTTGTTGTTCGGCTGAGCATGGGATCATGGTGCAGGTCCTGTGTGTAAAATTAAAATACCTGGAGGGCCGGGCACAGTGGCTCACATCTTTAATTCCAACACTTAGGGAGGCCAAGGTGGGAGGATCACTTGAAGCCCAGGAGTTTGAGACCAGTCTGAGCAACAGAGCAAGACCCCATCTCTACCAATAATTTTTAAAAATTAGCCGGGCATGGTGGCACGCACCTGTAGTCCCAGCTACTCCAGAGGCTGACGCTGGATGATCTCTTGAGACCAGGAGATGGAGGCTGCAGTGAGCTATGGTTGTGCCACTGCACTCCAGCCTGGGAGACGAGCTAGCCCCTGTCTCAAAACATAAAAACTTAAAATAAAATACACAGAGAATCTCAAGGTGGTGTGGACAGTTCTGAGTGTTGGGGAGAGAACAAAAGGAGGAAAGTGCATTTTGGGTGGCAGAAAGCCTCTCCCAGCACCGTGGGCCCCTGCTTTGAAGCAACCCTCACAGAAACTGAACATGAGTGATGTTGGGCCCATGACACTGGTTCCCTGGGTGGATGCAGCCTGAGCCCAGCCCACCCTGTCTGGAGCTCTCACCACCCTGCCTGGCCCGTGCTCATGGGCTCACGATGACTTCAGCTAGAGCTCATGCCAGCCGGGCTTCCCCAGAGGGCTCATTTGCACTTGGATGCCCTCACCTGTTCTCCCTCTGTGGCTTCAGGAACCCCGGGGTCATTACAGAGCTCGCTAAATTCATCCCTGGATGTGAGACCTGTGTCGTAGGCATCCAGGACTGTCCCAAGATAGGAGAGGCATCCAGTCATGTTAATTGAAGTGAAGGCTTCTATTTACTTCCGGATACACATTGTTAACCTTCCTAGGGCCTCCTTTTGACCTTTCTTCCACAAAGCATTTTACAAAACTACCGCTAATAGCCCCAGTGCAGACCCCAAAGTTCCCCTGTAGGATTCATTTCCCGTGATTTGAGCCCAGCCTGAGGCAGAGCTTTCTGCTGGGTTGATCCTCACTCAGACTCAAACTGCAGAGGGCCAGGAGGAGCCCTGCTTTTTGCAATCAATACCACCTGGGGTAGGACCCAAACGTGACATCCTTTGTGTGTGGATCTGGCCTTGGCCTCCACACCGTCTGTTCAGCAGGTCCCTCCTTTGCCTGCCAAGGCTGAGGTCCTGTACTTTGCAAAGGTCCAGGCCGTCTGGTGCAGCTACAATCAGGGTGCGTGGTTTTCTCTATGAAAGCAAACAGCGGTCTCATGGGAAAGGCCCCGGCAGAAAGTGCATCGTGCAGGACACGGCACAGGCATTCCAAAGACGCCTGCTCACTTCTGGCCTCCACCCCATGCCCTGCAGGATGACAGATGGCTGTGCCTATACATAAAACACCAGACATGACCAATAACTATCTTATAATAAATATACTTGAACTTCTCAACTAGAACACAGAAATGCTTTCGGGAAGTACAACGCGTACCACCATGTGTGGTCCTGTGCACAGCGGCGGGAGCCTCCGCCCCATGAGCCAGCGTGATGGGGGAGAGACCCTGAGTCTCCAGAACCCAACGGAACGTGGGTCTGCAGTGACGACGCAAAAACCGAAGACGAGCAATAAAATAATAAAGTGAAGAAAGCCGCCTTTGTTCTAGGAAAAGTCTTTTTTTCCCTTTTCACAGTATAGTGACTCATTTATAAAGAGGAAGTGAGTTCGGTTGAAAAATACTTGAAATATTCTCTTAGGGGGAGAAAGCAGTTCTTCACCAGCTTGGTGGGCTGCTTGGCCGCGAGCTTCGAGCTCTGCCTGTTCTGTGTCAGCAGGGACAATTCTTCTTCCGAAACCAGAGCCCACTGCCTGCTGCTGAGAGGAGGGGAGGGAAGGCTATGAGCAAGCGCAGTGCCCACCAGGCGGGCCCAGAGATGGGGCTGGGAAGGAATCGCTTCAAGGGGGGGTGAGGGGAACAGCCTGCCTCTCAGTTGTCCCAGGCGCCTAAGACGCCCTGGAACCCCCACCCGATTCTGGGAGTTTTTCTCACGGAGATGTACTGAGCAGCAGGAGACCAGACAACTCCCCTGCCTCCGGCCTCCCCCTGGCAGGGAGTTGGTCCCCTGGGAAACAGGCTGGGGGTGACTCTGTGTGAACAGCAAGCTCCAGGGCCGTCGCTAGAGGATGTCACCATCCTGGGCAGCATCCCCGCAGAGGAAAGGACAGGACTCCAGGCAAAAGGTAGCCAAACCCTTGCAGAGTCAGCAACCATTCCCAGGGAATTGTATCACAAAGGCTGTCCCCTGGGTTCCTGGGGCTACCTGTGCCGGGAGTCTGAGCCCTGAGCACAGGAGGGCAGGTGGGGAGAGGAAAAGGTCCTCTGCCAGCCTGCTGTGTGAGGAGCCCTTGGGGAAGATGGGCTTTGCAGACTAGGCACCAACACCCCCTCTCGTGCTCCCAGCCACCCCACTGGAGGCCAGGAACATTTCTGTTTATTTCGGGGTGAAGGCTGCGAGTGAAGTGCCAGAAACAGTGTCCCCCTCCTCCTCAGGCACCCTCCCTAGGGCAGTGGGGACTGTCCTTAACCATCCTGGGGGTGATGGTGGCCACCTCTGCAAAATGATTTCTCTTTCAGTGAGTGGGTGTCTCACATCACTGTTGAGACACCCGGGAGCCTCGGAGGGAAACCTGTGGGAAGGAGCTGCCAGCCTCCTTCTGGGAACCAGGTGACCCCAGGATCACGGCTCAGGTGCATCCAGCCCTGGAAACCCTGTGAGGAGCTCTGTGGGGCCTCGCTCAGAAAGGGGGCCTGGGAAGAAGCTGCTGCCAACCCATGGCCCAAGCCTGCAGGCACCACAGGTGTGGCCACTGGAGCGGAGGGAGGTGCCTTTGGTGGAGGAGCCTTGCAACCCTGGGTCTGGCTACACCTGCCACATAAGAACCCTGATGGGGTGCTGTTCTCTAGCTGCTGCGTGGACGCATGGAGCCTCCGGGGGCCAAGGAGCCTCCGGGAACAGGCAGCAGGTGAGGCACGGCCTATAATGCACACAGGTGTTGCTGGGTCTGCCCACCTTCAGCCCTGCTCACCCAGCCCCACAGAGCCTGGTCCGGCCTCCAGGGAAGTGACATGGGGGGAGCAGGCTTAGGGTGAGGGGGAGGTTGTGGGAAGTAGGGCATGCAGCTGAGGGCTTCTGAAGAGAAAGCATCTGGCAAAGTGCTTCAGCTCAGCCCCTCCCAAACTCAAATCCAGGGGAGGCCAGGCCAGCAGGACCTGCGGCGCCACGCCTTGGCAGGTGCCAGGCAACAGGATCGTGCCATGGCGGTGACATGGGAGAATGCGGGAACCTGAGAGGTGAGAGGGAATAAGTTTCCAGAACTCACTCTCAGGCAGGAGGAGACATGACTCAGCTGAGCCAGAAAGCGCTCGTTCCACACCAATGCACGTATGAGCGAGGCACGCCCGGTGGTGAGTGTGGGAGTGAGGGGATGGACGGGCGGTCAGCTGGAGGGTGTGAGGTCTGGGCCGCCTGGGAAGGCTGTCAAGGGGCGGAGGCAGCTGGGAGAGGCCGTGGGGGCAGCAGGAGGGGGTGCTCAGCAGCAGAGGGCACGTGGGGCAGGGCTGTGTGTTCAAGGCCCCAAAAGGTGGGGAGGGCAGCCCAGGAGTGCACCATGGGGGGTGCAAGCATGTGGGTGGGTGTGAGACTGATGCGTGTGTGCCTGTGTGATTGTGAGCACATGTGACATGCACGTGCTAGTCGTGAGTGTGCTTGTGTGAGCATGTGACTGACGGAGCATGTGGGCATGTGGATGAACGTGACCATGGGAATGACTGTGTGTGTGTGCACATGAGCACACAGGTGTGTGGATAAGCGTACAAGTGAGTCGTGTGAGTGTGGCTGAGTGTGAGCACGCATGAGCTTATGGGTGTGCAAGGGAGGTGGGGAGACCACACGGAGTGAAAGCCTGGGGGCTGCAGCCAATCCAGGGCCAGGCCGCCGTGGCACATATGGGTGTCCAGGGGCTGGACCCTGAGAAGCTGAGAGCCAGTGCTGGAGAAGGTCTCCAAGGGGAAAGGGGCGTCCTTGGGCTTCAGTGCCTTGAGGGTCTCAGGGTGGCCCTGGGGGCCGACCGCAGTCCCACTGGGGCACAGAGGCTGCTCTGGGTTTGGCTCTGTTGGACAGTCCCCATTTCCTCGGTGAACTCCGCTCTGGGTCCACGTCCCCCTTGATCCTGAACACTTGTGGCTGCCCGGGAAATACCTCCTTATGGCTGGAATGTTGCTCCACACGCGGACAGCATTCTGTAGGGATCCGCCGCGGACATCTGGGATGGTGGTTGGCTCCATCTGGGGGTGGGAGGGTTGGCCGTGGGTCAGGGGTAAGCGCCCCCCATGGGCCCCCTGGCCTCAGCCGCCAATGGCCCTGAGTGGTCAACGGACTTTCTAGCCCGACTGTGTTCCCGATGTGCCTTTTTCTTATAAATCACCTTGGCAGAAAAAGCTGATGAATTATTTTAAACCGACAGAACAGCCTCTGTGGCAATAAGATATCAAATTACAAACAGGACCTCAGGCCACACCAGGCAAGGGTCAGCCTTGTACCCTACACTGAGAGGACGGATTCTGCCCTCACGCCACAGCTGCTTTTTCTCCAGCAGCTAAACACACACTGGCCCAGCAATGAGCAAGATTCAAATGACTGCAGCTCATCCACCCACAGACGCAAACTGACCACGTTCCACAGCCATGACCACAGCTCTGACTGGGCAGAAGCCTGACTTCAGGAACCGCCTGCTGATAAGGGACCCCCGACCATGGAGCGGCTCCGGCCGGTTTACAGAGGCTCCGCCTTGAGTGCCTTTGTGTTCCGAGACCTCTTGAGGTTTAGGGCCTCATTGCGACACACTGACGTGTGAAGACTCTACCCCAGAGTGAACACAAGTCGTATGTTACATGCATGTTTGTTCAGTACGCATGCAGCAGGACCCCCTTCATGAATAACCTGCCGCACAGGTTTAGCCAACCCGGTCAGCACGGAGCTCCTGCCCCAGCTTCCCTCCCCTTCGAAGTGCCTCCTCCTAGCTCCTCTGGTCTTGGCAGAGGCCGTGCTTCCCAGCCTGGGGGACAGGGCCTTGCAGGCTGTGTCCCTTTACAGAAGCAAAGTCTCCTGTTCTGAAAGCACAGATCTTGTGATTTTCAGCTCATGGCATTTGCTCCCCTTCCCAATGGCTGGGTTTGCCTTCCAGCCACTCCATGAGATTCCAGCACCAAGGGAACCTCGACCCTGCCTGGACCCCCAGCGAAGGCTCCAGCCCACAGATGCTGCCCACTCGGTGGGTGGGGCCCCCGCTGGCTGTAGCCCCTCCATGGAACCTGAGAGCATGAGGAACTTTCCCCTCCTGAACCTCTCCCGCCTGTCTCATGTGGCTGAGGTGTGGCCGTCCCTCCCCAACCCTGACCCGGCCCGTCAGCCCCAGAGGGAACCCGTCAACTGAGCCCAAAAGTGGCTGCTCTGACAATCAGGATTCAGACGTGTGAAGAGAAGGCTGTGTGCGCATGTGTGTGGTGAGTATGCGTGCACGTAGCGTGCCTGTGTGTATGTGGTGTGTCCGTGTGTGGTGCCTGTGTACAGTGACTGTGTACACATGTGCACTGTGGTGTGTGTTTTACCTGTGAGTGTGTGTGATGTGCACGTGTGTGTGTGGAGACTGAGGGGGCGGCAGCAGGAGGTGAGCCCCCAAGGCCGTGTTCTGTGAGCACAGGAGTAGTGTGAGGTGGGACTGCCCTCCAAGGCTCTCCTCGAAGGGGGTCGTGTCCCAGGCACCACGGTCCCTGCCTGGACTGCACAGCAGCTCTCCTGGGCCCTGTGCACACCTGGAAACCAGGGACCGCAGGGTTCCAAGCCTGGAGCCTGGGGTGTAGACTGAGCGCCACCCGAAGAGCCCCTCCCTCACGTGGGCAGGGGTAGAGGGAGGCCCACGCAGCCCCGCACACACCTCCAGGAAGCGAGAGGCAACGTCCTGGTCTTCTTTGTTCAGTACCAGATTGTCCACGAACATCCAGAAGAAGGGCCTGGGGCTGCCCGGCCCGGGCCGCGCGTACTGCAGGAGCCGGTGGAACTGGAACAGGTACCAGCCTGGAGGGGGTGAGGGGGCAGGGCTGAGGGGGGTCGGGGCGCAAGGGCTGGTAGTGGCGGGGTGCTGTTCAGGTGCATCTGGGGAGGGGCCTAAGGAAACTGTGGCATGAGAGCAGTACCGAGGGGGTCTATGGGATGCACTGGCCTGGGTCTGAGGGGTCCCCTGCCCCTGTTCCTCCAGCAGCAATGGAGCCCTGCTCAGTGCTGGGGCCACGGAGGTGCGAGGACCCCTCCTCCCCCAGGCAGGCCCAGAGTTGGGAAGAGACAGACAGGCAACCCCAAAGGAGGCGCAGACACAGGGCGTGTGCCGTGGCACAAACACTGCCTTTTAGAGGAAGCTCCAGAGGATATGTGAGCTGCAGTGACGTGGGCATGCTAGGGACTGCACGGGGTCAGCAGGAGGCTTGGGGGGCACAGGGAAGCCTGAGTGACAGGGACACTTACTCTGTTGCTCATGATGAGGGGTGCATGGGTGTGGAGCTAGCTCAGAACTCCTCTAGTCGGACACACTGAATGTGTGCAACTTACTGTGTCAGTAGTGCCTCAACAAAGCTGCTTTTGAAAAATGCTGACAATTTGCAGTTTCTGCCCTGGCATGGAGGAGTGGGGAGAAAGGAGAAGAGACAGGGGTGGTGGGGTCAGGGTGTCAGGACTGAAGTGTCACTCACTGGGAGGATGGTCGCAGGTGTGGCCCAAGGGAGGTGTGGCGCCGTACAGGAGATCGAAGGGCCCCCACTCCTCCACCTGCAGGACAGACGGGCGTGGGCACCGAGAGGCAGCAGCAGTGGGCAAAGTCGCATACGGCAGCACGACATGTCCCCAGGGCCGACCCTGCTCAGCTCGCAGGGCCCACAGGCCAGGGCAAGCCGAGGAGTGGAGCCCACTAGGGCAGAGCCATCCCCAGCCACCACCAGCCTCAGGGGCTGCCTGCCTGGAGCCCAGCGGAGAACGCTCCGGATCTGAGGTGAAGACTCTGTGCCACGCGTTTGGGGACTGAACTCTGCCTTTATCTTTTCTTGCTCAAATTCCTTTCTAAGGAGCGTGGGGGAATCACGGCTTACCAACCACAAAAGCTTGTGGAATGGGTGTTTTTGAGCCGGTTTATTATAGCTCTGCCATAGCGTCACACGACAGACAGCAGACCTTATTTTAACTCAAGCATTCCTTTCTACTGACTCCGAGTTTTCAGGCAAAGCTTAACTCTTTCATCCAACTGCCAACTAAAGAATCCCTAATGTAAGCTTCAAGATATCCCGCCTTTTGGGGCTGAACCAATGCACACCTATGTATTGATTGGATTGATTGATTGAATTTTTTGAGATGGGGTCTCACTCTGTCACCCAGGCTGTAGTGCATTGGCGAGATCTCGGCTCACTGCAACCTCCACCTCCTGGGCTCAAGCAATCCTCCAGCCTCAGCCCCCGGAGTAGCTGGGACCACAGGTGGTCTTGAACTCCTGAGCTCAAAGTGCTGGGATTACAGGCGTGAGCCACCGTGCCTGGCCCGTGTACTGATTTCTGATTCTACCTGCAGTTCCCATCTCCCTGAAATGTATAAAACCAAAACTGTTACTGACCGCCTCAGGTGCACTTCCTCCAGACCTCTTAAGACTGTGTTTCCCAGGCCATGGTCCCTCTTACTGGC
Source organism: Rhinopithecus roxellana (assembly GCF_007565055.1). Taxonomy (NCBI): domain Eukaryota; kingdom Metazoa; phylum Chordata; class Mammalia; order Primates; family Cercopithecidae; genus Rhinopithecus; species Rhinopithecus roxellana. The sequence goes on along the minus strand of NC_044561.1, from coordinate 132,954,400 downwards.
TCAGAATAAACCTATTTAAATACTTTGGCAGAATTTGGTTTTTCTGTCTGTTATCCCATTGCCCTTGGAGAACCAGTCCTGGGAGGCCCAACCCAATGCACAGACTGTCATCCGTGAACACGGCAGGCGCCGTCCACAGCCCTCCAGGAGCTAACGGTAAGGGCAGAGCCTTCCCTGCTGAACAGAAACAGCCCCCGCAGAGCACCAGTGACCAGGCTGCTCCATGGCCAAGCTGGAAGAAGACAAAACACAGCCACTCAACAATCTTGCCTGGACACAGACACGACAAAGGTTGCCCTTGGGTCCCAAAAAGTGACCAAGGGGAGGCTGTGAGCAACGTTGGCTTCATTAACAGTGATGGCCCTCACTCTGTCATTCTTCTTAAATAAAAATTAATGGCTGGGCACGGTGGCTAATGCCTACAATCCGAGTACTTTAGGAGGCCAAGGTGGTTGATCATCTGAGGTCAGGAGTTCAAGACCAGCCTGACCAATATGGTGAAACCCCGTCTCTACTAAAAAATACAAAAAATTAGCTGGGCGTGGTGGCAGGTGCCTGTAATCCCAGCAGAGAGGCCCCCATGTGTTCGGGACTCCTCCCAGCCCCTGGCGCCGCCTCCTTGCCCACCTCATCCTTGACATTTTCTCTGAGGAAGCTCGCACCCCTGCTCCCAGTGCAGCGTCTGGGAGTGCGCGGCAGTACTCACATCCTTCCTCACTGTGTCTGTGACATCATCCAAATGCTTCAGCTGTCCCGGGTCAGAACCGCTTTCCAAAAAGCCCAAACTCGTCAGCTCTGGATGGGGAGAGACCAGAAGGGCCCAGAGGGTGAGTGTGGATTGTGCCCCTACAGGGACTTGAAAAGGCTGACGGCTGATCGGAGGACCCAAGGCTGACGGCTGATCGGAGGACCCTCCTACCATTAAGGAGCCAACTTTATATTTTTGTTGTTTTTTCTGAGGTGGAGTCTTGTTCTGTTGCCCAGGCTGGAGTGCAATGGTGCAATCTTGGCTCACTGCAACCTCCGCCTCCCAGGTTCAAGCGATTCCCCTGCCTCAGCCTCCTGAGTAGCTGGGACTACAGGCGCCCCGCCACCACGCCCAACTAATTTTTTTGTATTTTTAGTAGAGACGGGTTTTCACCATGTTGGCCAGGCTGATCTCCAGCTCCTGACCTCAAATGATCCACCCACCTCAGTCTCCCAAAGTGTTGGGATTACAGGCGTGAGCCACTGCACCCCACCCAACTTTATCTTTTTAATGACGTGGCAGGAGGATTAAGGATGGAGGTTTTTGTCTCGTAACAAGCTAAACAAGCAAACATCACCACATATTGATTTAAGAACGTCAAGCACGGCCAGGCACAGAAGCTCAAGCCTGTAAATTCCAGCATTTTGGGATTCCAAGGCGGATGGATTAGCTGAGGTCAGGAGTTCAACACCAGCGTGGCCAACATAGTGAAACCCCATCTCTACTAAAAATACAAAAATTAGCTGGGCGTGGTGGCAGGCAGCTGTCATTCCAGCTACTCGGGAGGCTGAGGCAGGAGAATCGCTTGAACCCGAGGGGTGGAGGCTGCAGTGAGCAGATCGTGCCATTGCACTCCAGCCTGAGTAACAGAGTGAGACTTCGTCTCAAAACAAAACAAAACAAAAAGGATGTCAAGCACTGTTACAGCACCAGGTATTTCTGGGATGCGATGTCACCTCTGGCTAGGAAATCCACAGAGCGGTGGAGTCCACTCCACTCTGCAGCTGGTGTGAGCTGCAGAGCCCTGGAACGGCCTTGGAGGAGGCCCCGGCTTCCTCAGCCCCGCCTGGGAGTAAGACCTTGGGCAGGCTGTGCGGGCGCTGTGGGATCAGGCTGCTGGTCAGCTGTGTGGGGCAGATACGTGCTCCCGCACGAGGCCGCTCTGAGACACTGCAGGCATTAATGGGTGTCCCAGGGGGACACATCCCTTACGGACGCGGCCAGAAGAGAGGGAGTGTCTTCATGGATTCGGCTGTGCCTGCGAGGCCCAGAAGACAGTGGGCTTTCCAAAGGCCCCAGTGAAGGGTCAGCATGGGCCCAGCGTGGGGAGGGGTGCAGGACACCAGCAGCTGGCCGGCCTGGGGGAGGGTGTGGGGAGCCCAGGGGGGTGGCCTGAGGGGCAGTCAGTCAGGTGTGTGGAGGCATCTTTCCATGTGTGTCTTTGGGACATCACTGACTTACCCTTCTTGATGTCTTCAAAAAGAGACAGCACCCGGACTGGCTCTCTCCTCCACACAGGCACTGTTTCAAACATCTCAAGGGGACTTTCCTATTTATTAAAAAACCAAAACAGGGCATGGTGCCAGCTACTTGGTTACAGAGCGCTCGAGGTGCAATGAAAATTCTTCCCTGGATGAACACTCAACGTGAGACTCACCGGAGACACACCTAAGATGCACCTGCCAAGGCCTAACTGGGCCTGTCCCGACCAGCACTGCCCCCGAGGAAGGCCAACTCCACCCCCTGCCCCAGCCTTGGTCTCCCGCTCTGACCTCCAGCTGTCTCCAGCCAACAGACAGTAGGTGTGGAGGGGTTTGCTGATTTTTTTTAATTTTAATTTTTATCTTTGAGATGGAGTCTTCCTCTGTCACCCAGGCTGGAGTGCGGTGGTGCAATCTCAGCTCACTGCAACCTCCAGCTCCCAGGTTCAAGCGATTCCCCTGCCTTAGCCTCCCAAGTAGCTGGGATTACAGGCACACGCCACCACGCCCGGAGCTCCCTTTGGCAAGACCAGGTGGCGGACTGGGAAGAGGGACACCGTCCTTCCTAGGGACACAGAGTGACAGGAGCCAGGTGCAAAAGACAGGGAGGTGGATTCGCAGGCAATGACAGATCCAAGGAAGCCCCTCAGGCACCTGTCTGCCCCCAAACTCGAGCCTGCAGAAACAGGGTAGGGACTCCCAGCAAAACCAAATGTAGCAACACCAGCTGGAGGAGAGAACTTGAGGCGGGGGGAGCTGTAAATACGAGGATGGCCCAGAAGGACCGAGGGGAGGAGCCCACGGAGGGAGTCGAGGCAGGGGAGTAATGAATGAGGGATGAACATGCCCCTTGTCACCCCGGTCATGACTGGCAGCCTGGGGTGTGGGGTTTCCATTGCTCTCCTGCACAGTGATGTGGCAATACCAATAATTTTTGTATTTTTAATAGAGATGGGATTTCACCATGTTAACCAGGCTGGTCTTGCTCACCCAGGCAGCTTCCAGAACCTCGGAGAAGAGAGCCCCAAGGCCAGAGATACTGGGGAGAGGTGAGCCTCGGGGACAGGTGAGGCCCTGTGGGTTGCCCTGCCCTTGCCAACCTGATGGACCAGGCGGGCAGCCAACTCTGGCCTCACGTGCTCCCTGTTAAAGGGCCAGCCCCCCAGGGCCCAAAACTCAGGGACCTCAGCTTTCAGAGAGCTAGGCTCTGTTCCTATAAAATACCATCCCATCTGACCCTTTCCTTCGAATCGGAGCAGGCTGAAGCTTGCTAGGCAGGGAGAGATGACTTGGTTCAACCTTAACAAATGTGAGCTGGAGGCCAGTGCGGTTTCATGCTCAGTTCAGGGGTCCCTTGCTCCCTCTGGCTGCCTCACCGGGGGCCACACCCCTTCCGTAGGAGCTTCCCATGGCTGGCCTGCAAATTAAAACAGACTGGAGGGGCTGGGCCCCATGGCTCATGCGTGTCATCCCAGCACTTTGGGAGGCCGAGGTAGGTGGATCACTTGAGGTCAGGAGTTGGAGACCAGCCCGGTCAACATGATGAAACCCCATCTCTACTAAAAGTACAGAATTAGCGGGTTATGGTGGTGGGTGCCTGTAATCCCAGGTACTCGGGAAGCAGGAAGGAGAATCGCTTGAACCCGGGAGGCCAAGGTTATAGTGAGCCAAGATGGTGCTACTGCACTCCAGGCTGGGTAACAAGAGCGAAACACTATCTCAAAAATAAAAAAATAAAAAACAGACCAGGGGACTTAGCACAGCAGAAATGATTCTCTCACAGCTCAAGAGGCCAGAGGTTTTGAAGTGAAGGTGTGCCGGCAGGCATGCCTCCCTCAGAAGGCACCAGGCGAGGACGTGCCAGGCCTTTTCCTCAGCTCCTGGGGCTGCTGGCACCCGTGGCTGGTGGATGCCTCACTCCAGTCTCTGCTTCCATCATCACGTGGCTGTCTTCCCCGTCTCCATTTCCTAAATCTCTTACAGTGACACTAGCCGCTGCATTGAGGGCCCACCCTAGATCTGGAATGATTTCATCTCGCGATTCTTAACATCTGCAAAAACGCTATTTCCCAGTAAGATCCCATTCACAGGTACGGGACTGGGGACTTGGGTGTACCTCTCAGAGGGACACAATTCCACCTTCTCCGCCTTTGTCTGCGGTTCCTGCCGGCCCCCCCTGGCTTCTCAGCTGGACTCCCAAAAGGGCCCACACCTGGCCAGCATAGGCCCAGGCGTTTGCTCCTGAGGACTGGACTTCGAGACGTGCTGAGGACTTGCCAGCCACCCTCTCCTGGCCCCTCTCCTGGCCCCTCTCCTACTGCTACCAGGGCCTGGTTCCTAGGCTTGGAAGCAACAAAACTGCCAAAGCAGTTTACCCAAAGCCACCACTGAGTGGAAGCTGCTGTCGGAGAGGAAGCCAGGAAAGAGTGTTCGTTCCCAAGCCTGCAGCTGTGGTGCCCATTGGCGCGCCTGCATTCTGCTGCAGGAACCGAGGGAAGGCCGCAAGCCAGGGCCTCTGCCGCCGGGGCCTGCCCCTCCGCGGGCTCCTTACCGACTCTCGGTCATAGAAGGCCTTGAGCTGACCGCGCCACTTCCTCCGGCGTTGCAGCAGCCCGCTTCGGGAGAAGGGCAGGCACAGGAAGCACACCCAGTTGCTCATGGCATGCACCTTCCCTGAGGTCCCGGGGCCGACCAGGCTGTCCACACACTCAAAGCAGTAGCATCTAGGGTCGAACAGAAAACCACAGCAGCCGACATGACAGCCCGCCTATGCCGAGGATGGCGGAGGTGGGGCTGAGCCCTGTTTTAGAGGGAAAAGTCACACTGGAGCTCCCTTTGGCAAGACCAGGTGGCGGACTGGGAAGAGGGACACGGTCCTTCTTAGGGACACAGAGTGACAGGAGCCGAGCCAGGTGCAGAAGACAGGGAGGTGGATTCGCAGGCAATGACAGATCCAAGGAAGCCCCTCAGGCACCTGTCTGCCCCCAAACTCGAGCCTGCAGAAACAGGGTAGGGACTCCCAGCAAAACCAAATGTAGTAACACCAGCTGGGGGAGAGAACTTGAGGCGGGGGGAGCTGTAAATATAAGGATGGCCCAGAAGGACCGAGGGGAGGAGCCCACGGAGGGAGTCGAGGCAGGGGAGTAACGAATGAGGGGTGAACATGCCCCTTGTCACCCCGGTCATGACTGGCAGCCTAGGGTGTGGGGTTTCCATTGCTCCCCTGCACAGTGATGTGGCAATACCAATACTGAAAACAAAAATTACAGTTGCCAACTGCAGACACCCGCCTCCCATCGCTGAGGGCTCTATGCCAAATGACACATTTGAGACAGAAATCAGAAGCTCTCAGGGAAATCATCCATTTGGGAGGAAGATCCACCCACACTCCAGAATGAGTAGTTGAAAGGATGGGTGTGTCCTCAGTCCCTTCACCATCCTGGGCAGGCCCCTCGCCTCACCGGGTGCAATCGGGGTTTCCGCAGATAAGCAGCGTCTCTCCGGAGCAGCAGATAGAGCAGTAGGATTGGTACCCGTCATCGTCGTACAGGAAGAGGGCATCCAGGAACTTGTCCTTGGAAGGAGCAAAGCAAGGCTGGCTTGTGTCATCCCTGCTCTGAGGCCGCGAGGGAGTCACACCCAGTCCCCTTGCCTACCTTACATGGGGCGCACATCCCTCCCTCAAACAGAGGGTGCTGCGTGTGAACCTGGAGACTCCCGCAGCAGAGACAGATGTCTAAAGGAAACATTCAAAACACAACGTGTTTTCCCAGTGCCATCAAACGCAGCGGATGACTTAGGAATAAATTCAGCCAAACAAGTATGGGGCTTACACGCTGAAAACTGCAAAGCATTGTTAAAAGATGTTAAGGAAGATGGAACAAAATGGAAAGATATCTCATGTTCATGGATCAGAAGACTTAATATTGGCTGAGTACAGTGGCTCATGCTTGTAATCCCAGCACTTTGGGAGGCTGAGGCGGGCGGATCACCTGAGGTCAGGAGTTCAAGACCAGCCTGGCCAACATGGTGAAAGCCCGCCTTTACTGAAAATACAAAAGTTAGCGGGGCGTGGTGATGGGTGCCTGTATTCCCAGCTACTTGGGAGGCTGAGGCAGGAGAATTGCTTGAACCCGGTAGATAGAGGTTTCTATGAGCCAAGATCATGCCTCTGCACTCCAGCCTGGGAGACAGAGTGAGACTCTGTCTCAAAAAAAAAAAAAAAAAAATTAATATTGCTAAAATAGCATGAGTCCCCAAAGGGATCTGCCGACACTTCTCAAAATCCCAGCTGGCTTTTTGGCAGGAGGTGACAGGCTGATCCTAATTCATATGGAAATGCAAGGGATCCAGAAAAGGCAAACCCATGTTGAGAGAAAGTCGAGGGGTGGTTGCCTAGAGTTAAAAGAAGGGGAATTCAGAGTGACTGTTGCTAGATATGGGTTTTCTTTTGGGGGTGATGAAAATCTTCTAAAATTAGATGGTGATGATGGTTGCTGACTCTGTAAATAAACTAAAATACATTGAACTGTATGCTTTAAACGAAGCTACAGGGGCCTTGGGAGGGGAGAAGGGATCCATGTGGCACAGTGGTATCCACTGCTTTCTTCCAGGATCCCACTGTCACCCAGGCTGGAGTGCGTGGTGTTATCATAGCTCATTGCAGCCTCGACCTCCCCAGCTCAAGCAATCCTCCCACCTCAGCCTCCTGAGTAGCTGGGACTACAGGTGCATGTCACCATGCCTGGCTAATTTTTATTTTTATTTTTTTGTAGAGACCGAGTCTCACTATGTTGCCTAGGCTGGTCTCAAACTCCTGGGCTCAAATGCTCCTCCCACCTTGTTCTCCCAAAGTGCTGGGATTATAGGTGTGAGCCACTGTGCCCCACCTCTTTTGCCTGGTGGGGGCAAGCATGCAAATACTCACCTTCTATATTTCGCTGGTTAACCTTGACTTCATATGCAATAAGATCTGGAAAAGAAGATAAGAAGTAGCCCCTTTCTTCTTCCTCTGATCTCTTAATTTAAAATTGGCCCAGAAGTGAGCATCACACATTCTTTTTCCAAAGTCACAGGAGCCTGAGGTCCCCTGCCATCCCGCCCTCCCACCTTATCTTGGTGTGTTAAACGCCCATGCCTGGGGGAAGGCTGTGGGTGGGGAATCTCCTGCCCCAGTCTGGGTGTCTGAATAAGGCATGAATACTCAGAAGCCTGGAACTCCAGACCTCGTCCAGGCCTGGGGTCATCATCCTAAGTGACTGGTCCAATAAGCAGATATGCCCTCACCTCTGCCTGCCCCGGGCGAAACGGGGCTTGAGAGCTCACTGGATCCCACCAAGATCACGTCCATACTGGGCTCGGCCTCCGGGTCCAGGGCTGGGATGGCTGCCATGGGGATGCCGCGTCAGGACACAGGACACGCGGACACAGGTGTGAGAAACCCGTCAGCCCCTGCTCAGATCCCCGATGCACCCCAGCACGGGAAGCAGCTTGCTGAGCAGACCCTGCCTAGCTCAGGCCACCTGCACCCCCACAGTGACACCCGCCTGCCCAACCCAGGGATGAGGGGCAGGACAGCCAAAGCCAGTGCCAGCCCTGAGAGGGGCTCGAGGGTCCCCTGAGGCATGCCCCCAACCTGCCTGGCCCTCTACAACATGGAAGATGGGTGGTTCAATTCACCCCAGAAAGGGGAGGGCAGGGGCCTCATGAGGACGGGGGGCCAATGGCCGCTGCAGCCCCTGCTTGCCTCTGGGCCCAGCCTTCGACCCCTCAGAGATCCCCATGCTCCAGCCACCCACAGTGTCCCCCAGGCTCAGCAGGGACCCCTGGGGATGGTCTTGGCCAGCCGCACCCTTGAAGGCAGGACGGTCAGGGAGTGGAAGAGACTCACAGGTTTCACAAGGCTGCTGCCACGGCTCCGGGTACAGCCAGCTGGTCGGCTCAAGGTTCCAGTGGTCCAGGGCCTCCAGGCTCAGGGTCCCCGGGGAGGACTGGGCCATGGAACGAGGGACGGCGCAGGCAAAGAATGAGCTGGAAGGATCCAGGCCCACCTGGGACAGCGGGAGGCCAGAGGGCACCAGGCTGTGGGGGCGAAGAATCTGGGCGTGTCCCGCGGGGGCGGGGAGGGGCGGGGGCGGGGCAGCCCTTCAGTGCCGGTGTGCAGTGGGAGGGGCGAGGAGCTGCTGGGGGTCACTTGGGGTGGGGAGCTAGGAAGCTGGGGGAGGGGCAGGGAAAGGGAATCCTCAGGTGGGGTGGGTTAAGAGCTCAGTGGGGCTGGGGGATTGGGGTGCAGAGGATGGGGCCCTCAGGGTGGAGTGAGGGGTGGGGTTTAGGGACCTCAGTGGGGACGGGGTTCAGGGAAGGGGTGGAGATGGGAGGACTGGGGATGGAGCAGATGGGGGGGTTTCAGTAGAGGGGGGCCCTTGGGGTGGGGTGGAGGCTAGGGGTGGCTGTGGGGTTGGGGCAGGGCGCTCAGAGGTGGGGCTTAGGAAGGTCATGGGGTGGGCTTTGGGGCACGGGTGGGGAAAGGGATGAGGGTGGAGGGGTGGAGGGGTGGAGGTAGGGCAGGGCTGGGGGTTGGGTGGAGTTCGCCCCCTGGGGGGAGGTGGATGAGGATCAAGTGGAGGTGGCCCTCAGGGCAGGGTGGGTGGGTGGAGGGCGGGGCTTAGGGAGATCGGTTGGGGGATTAGGAAGGGAGTGGGGGTGGGGGTGGATGGTGAGTTGGAGATGGGGGCATTCAGGGGCGGTGGTCCTCTGGCGGGATGGGGGTGATGATAGGGTGGGGGTGGGCACTCAGGGGCAGGGCTGGGGGTGGGGACGGGGTTCAGGCAAGGGTAGGGACGAGGTGAAAGTGGGAATGGGGATGGGAGGCCAAGGATGGGGATTTCAGTGGAAGTGGCCTTTAAGGCAGGATAGGGGTGGAGAATGGAGTGGGGATGGGCCTTAGGGAGCTCAGGGTGGGTCGGGATGTGAGTAGGGGTGACAGTAGATGGTGAGGAGATGGGGGTGTTCAGGGGAGGTGGCCCTCTTGGCGGGATAGAGGGAGGGGCGTTCAGGAGGGGCTTGGGAGCTCAGTCTGGAGCCCCAGGTTTGGGGGGCAGCTGTGGGGGAGAGAAGGAAACCTGAGGGGTGGGGTAAGGAGTATTGGGTGGGGAATGTCAGGGCAGGTCGGGGGTTGGGGATCTGGATGGGGGTGGAAGGTGGAAGCAGGGAAGGGAGCAGGAAGATGGGGAGGGCAGAGGGGCACTGTGGGAGGTGCGGGGTGGGTTGGGAAGGGGGCCTTTGTTGGGGGGAGGTTGGGGGCTTCAGAGCAGGGGGCGGAGGACCGTCGGGCAGGGCTGGAGCCACAGCACAAGTATGGTGGTGCTGGAAAGTGGGAGAAGACCCTTGCTGGAGGTAACCCCCCTGAAGTGTGGGCTGGGCCTGGTGACTTCCTCTTGCAGGTACCACATTAGGGGTCACCACACAGGGGCAGCCTGATGGCCCCTTGGCCCCTGGCCCGGGCCGGCGTCTCAGGGAGGATTTGCCTGGGTGGGTGCCCCACACCGGGACTTTCTCCCCCCGCCCACAGCCCAGCCTCTCCAGGAGTGAACTCTGGGTCCCAGCGAAGGCTGCCCAGTGCCTGAGCCCTCCTCCCCGGAGCTGTCAGGCCGCCCCACAGGGGGGGTCTGAGAAACTCACAGCCAGGAGGACCCTGAGGCACTGCAACCATGAAGTGTCACGTGGGATCCCAATGGACCCCGGGACAGAGAGGGGCGGTAGTGAAAGGAAAAGCTGAATAAAATCTGGCTCGTTGGCTCTAATTCTGCGCGTCTGCAGGTTTGGTCGCATAACCACGGCGTCCATGGCGGCCTGAGGGCTGGGTGGGGGTTGCGGCGGTTCTGGACTAGCGCCTCCAGGTTTGTGTAACTTTAAAGCTGTTCCAACATAGTTTTATTTTTTAATGACAAAAAGTGAAGGGAGAAAATATTGATGATGACAATGAGATCACTTCCCTGTGTTTGAGTAAAATGATCTTGATTGTTTCCTCCTCCTTTTAGTCCAAAGAGCTTTGATTTTTAAGGAGCTCACTGGCTTGAAAGTGATTAGAACAGGCCCATCCGTCCCCTTACCCCAGCCCCACACCCAGCCTCCCCTGCCCTGTAGTGCTGTTCCCACCAGCACACGTGGGAAGGCGGGAATTCCTGGGGGCTGGTTTTGGCTCCAAGGAGGGGCAGTTTTCTTTTTTCTTTTTTTTTTTTTGAGACGGAGTCTCACTGGTCGCCCAGGCTGGAGTGCAGTGGCGCAATCTCGGCTCACTGCAAGCTCCGCCTCTGGGTTCACGCCATTTTCCTGCCTCAATCTCCCCAGTTGCTGGGACTACAGGCGACCGCCACCACGCCCGACTAATTTTTTGTAGTTTTCGTGTTAGCCAGGATGGTCTCCAACTCCTGACCTCATGATCCGCCTGCCTCGGCCTCCCAAAGTGCTGGAATTACAGGCGTGAGCCACTGCACCTGGCCTCTTTTTTCTTTTTCTTTTTTCTTTTTTTTTTTTTTTTTTTGAGACGGAGTCTTGCTCTGTCGCACAGGCTGGAGTAAAGTGGCACGATCTCGGCTCCCTGCAAGCTCCGCCTCCCGGGTTCACGCCGTTTTCCTGCCTCAATCTCCCGAGTAGCTGTGACTACAGGTGCCCGCCACCACGCCCGGCTTATTTTTTGTATTTTTTTTTTTTTTTTTTAGTAGCGACGGGGTTTCACTGTGTTAGCCAGGATGGTCTGGATCTCCTGACCTCGTGATCCGCCCGTCTTGGCCTCCCAAAGTGCTGGGATTACAGGCTTGAGCCACCACACCCGGCCTCCTTTTTTTTTTTTTTTTGAGACAGAGTCTCGCTCTGTTGCCAGGCTGGAATGCAGTGACGTGATCTTGGTTCACCACAACCTCTACCTCCCGGGTAGCTGTCAAGGCATGCACCACCATGCCCAGCTAATTTTTTTTTTTTTTTTTTTGAGAAGGAGTCTCACTCTATTGCCCAGGCTGGAGTGCAGAGGTGCCATCTCGGCTCACTGCAACCTCCACCTCCTGGGTTCAAAAGAGGCTCCTGCCTCAGCCTCCCGAGTATCTGGGGTTACAGGCGTGCACCACCATGCCTGGCTAATTTTTGTATTTTTAGTAGAGACAAGGTTCCACCATGATGGCCAGGCTGGTCTCGAACTCCTGACCTCGTGATTGTCTTAATTTAATTTAATGCAACTTAATTTAGGAGAGCTAAGTAATTAAACATGAGGCCAAAGTACATAAGAAAGTGGCAGCCCTTTATTGCAAATATGCACATACTCTCCAGCGAGGTTCTCTGGTCCTCAAGTGTTGGGGGTGGGGGGAGCCAGGGAGGTTACCCGGTCCACAAATGCGGGGGCCGAAGAAGTCACGCCAGCCCCTGCGGGCAGCGGACTTTTATGCATTGGTACTGGAAGGGGGCGGGCAGTGGGTGGGATAAGGGCATGATAGGGACGTTCCGTAGGTGCAGCCAGGTAAGGCTCGGTCTTCGGATTGACGTCACCTGGCGCATGCTCGGTTGATCTGCATCTTCCCGGGCGCGGGCTGCATTTTCCCCCCTGCAGGTAAGTTGGTGATAAAGAACCCGGAAACAACAGGTACTGCTCCATCTTGTTCACCTTCCTCCATTTTGTCCCTTCTCCCTCACCCAAACGGTGATCTGCCTGCCTTGGCCTCCCAAAGTGCTGGAATTATAGGTGTGAGCCACCGCACGCGGGCTGCCCAGCTAATTTAGAGATGAGGTTTCACCGTGTTAGCCAATATGGTCTCAATCTCCTGACCTCGTGATCTGCCCGCATCGGCCTCCCAAAGTGTCGGGATTACAGGTGTGAGCCACCTCACCTGGCCTATTTTTCTTTTTTTCTTTTCTTTTCTTTTTTTGAGACAGTCTCGCTCTGTTGCCAGGATGGAGTGCAGTGACGTGATCTCGGCTCACTGCCACCTCAGCATCCCAAGTAGCTGTGATTATAGGCATGCACCACCACGCCCGGCTAATTTTTTGGGGGGATCTCGCTCTATCGCCTAGACTGGAGTGCAGTGCTGCCATCTCAGCTCACTGCAACCTCTGCCTCCCGGGTTCAAGTGAGTCTCCTGCCTCAGCCTCCCGAGTAGCTAGGGTTACAGGCATGCACCACCACGCATGGCTAATTTTTGTATTTTTAGTAGAGACGAGGTTTCACCATATTGGCAGGGTTGGTCTCAAACTCTTGACCTCGTGATCCAGCTACCTCAGCCTCCCAAAGTGCTGGGATTACAGGTGTGAGCCACCTCGCCTGGGCTGCCTGGCTAATTTTTGTATTTTTAGTAGAGATGGGGTTTCACCATGTTGGCCAGCTGGTCTCGAACTCCTGACCTCAAGTGATCCTGGAATGGCAGTTTTCTTTTTTCTTTTTTTTTTTTGAGATAGAGTCTCGCTCTGTGGCCCAGGCTGGAGTGCAGTAGCAATTTCAGCTCACTGCAACCTCCGCCTCCCAGGTTCAAGCGATTCTCCGGCCTCAGCCTCCCTAGTAGCTGGGATTACAGGTGTGAGCCACTGTGCCCGGCTACCAGAAGGGCAGTTTTCTAACTTCACACTCCAGAACCTCCTGCAGTAAAGGAAGGTTCTGTCCAGGGCGGGTGCTCTGGCGTAGGCCACGGGACAGGAAGCCTCTCATGTCCATGAGAGTGCCCAGTCCCTGTGCACCCCACTGCAGCTCAGCAGAGACCAGAGCGGTCTCCGCAGGAGAGAGGCCCGGTGCTCTACAGTGGGCCCCAGAAGAGCCGGCCTCCCATGGGAAGCTGTCTGGGAGCTCAGTCCCTGAGGCCCCCACTGGCACCGGCCCTGTGATATAGCCACCAGCACGCCGACCTCAGGTGCTGGGCACTGGGGGACCTCTGGCCTCACTCTCCGATGCCCCAGGAAGCCCCAAGGCTACAAACGTGTGGCAGGGTGCGTCTTAAAGCTCCCCAGGCAGGGCTACAGGGGCTGGTGGAACACAGTCCCCCTGTGTGGCTGCCCTTTCCTGGCACTCATGGATGCATCTGGCGCCTTCCTTCTGCATGAGCTCACATGCCCTCACCCAGCCTGGAAGCCACCTGTGTGCTGGCTTGACGGGGTGACCCACAGCTCGCTACGATTGATTTCTGGTGCTGTTGACCCTAGGGGTCTGGAAAGGCCCTGTGACTCAACCTGGCCTTGGCCCAGGCCCAGCTGGACTCGCAATGGCCACATACAGCCAGGGCCATGAGGGTCAGGAAGAAAGGACAGTATGGCAGCCTCCATGGGGGTGGTCACTGAAGCCTCACCCAGACCTGCTGACCGATGCACTGACCCCAGCAGGAAGAGATTGTCTCACCTCTGCCTGATCAATCTACAGACAGCAGGAGCCAAAGCCCAGCATCTGGAGACACACTCATGTCCTTGGGCCTCTGAGGGACAGACTGAGGTGGTGATCACGGCAGGAGAAGGACGCATGGTGACCCCTCCGCATTCAGTGGCCACGTCGAGTCACATGACCCACCCAGCCGTAATGGGGTGGGAAGTGGTGATGTTTTGTGTTTGTGGAGTGAATGAACGAATGAGCAAACATTCATTCTTCTTCTGAAGACGAACTGCCAAACTGCCGCTGGAGTTAGAGGTGACGTGAGCCCTTGCGTCGTCTGACCTAGAGAGAACTGCGAAGAGCCCCAGGGCCCACGGGTCCCCAGAGTGCTCTCCAGCGCCACACCCAGGCCTGCGGCTCTGAACCAAGGACGATGCTTTGATATTGAGAAAGAAGCCTGGGAGTGGACCCAGCACCCACAGCGAGGGCCTGGTTCTCTCCTGCAGACGTCAGCAGCCTCGCAGAGCAGACCTCAGACAAGGCTGTTCGAGACAAAAATAAAGCAAGCGAAAAAATACAGCCACTTCCAAATCGTGGCTCCCACAAAAACGAGGTCCCGGGGCCACCCACAAAAATGACCGAACATCCCCCTCTCCTGGCTGAAAGGGGTGCGTGCAGTCTCTTCCCGGATCCTAGTCAGGGTTCGCCGAGGCTCCCCATTGAAGAACCGCAGCCCTCCTAGCGGAGCCCGGTCCAGAGTTGTCGCGGTGAGCACAGTCAGATCGTCAGGGACACGCTGCGGTCACGGTTTGCGTCTTTGTATTAGAGTCTCTGAGAATCCCGAAATACTATGTCTGCTTCATCCATTACATTACCCACCATTTCCCCCAAACGTACCAAGTAAAGGAAATTTCCCTTATGGTACATTTGTAAAAGCCACGTATGAAATTGTGTTCTGGAAAACACGAGTTTTATTATTTGTGCATGCGTCACATATTTTCGTAGCTCGATATTAAAAAGCTGCAAAGTGGGAACAGTGAAGTGGTGCCAGACTGTGCAGCCCCTGATACTACTGAGCTGTGACGTAAAATCTCTGGCAAAGCTTAAGTCTCTCTTCTCTGTCCCTTTCATTTTTTTTTCTAATCCTTGGTTATTTTTTCTTATTAATTTGAAAGCCTCTTTGTGTGTAAAAGATACTGACTCATATAATCCTTGTATATATGTATGTCACAAATATTTTCTTCATTTTGTTAACCTATTTTAATGTTTAATGGCATTTTTCTGTGCAAGCATATTACATTATCATTTAGTCAGGTCTATGAGTCTTTTTTTTTTTTTTTTTTTTGAGGAGTCTCACTCTGTTGCCCAGGCTGGAGTACAGTGGTGTGATCTCCACTCACGGCAACGTCTGCCTTCTAGGTTCAAGCAGTTCTCCTGCCTCAGCCTCCCGAGTAGCTGGGATTACAGGCATGTACCACCACACCCAGCTATTTTTAGTGGAGACAGGGTTTCACCATGTTGGTCAGGCTGGTCTCAAACTCCTGACCTTGTGATCTGCCTGCCTCGGCCTCCCAAAGTGCTGGGATTACAGGCGTGAGCCACTGTGGCCGGCCCTGTCTATGAGTCTTGTTTTAGATTTCCATTCTTCTTAACACATTTAAAAAGTTCCTCTTCACCCCAAGATGGTAGAAGCATGCACCTTTATTTTCTTTGGGTATTTTATTACATTTTTTCCATTTCATCATTTCATGTCTTCATTTAAGTCATTTTATATATTAATTCTAATTGGAATAGTTTTAATGTTTGCCATGGCTTTTGCAAATTACTCTCCAGTTCTGTCAAGACCACTTATTGAATACACCCTCCATTCTCTGATGCATTCAAAACTGTGTGTCAGTCACCTGCGTCTCTGAACGCCTGAGTCTCAGGCTTTGCATTTCCCTCCAGGGATGTGTCAGTTTCTGCCTTGGCACTCCTGCCGCACTGGCTGTAGCTTTACACATTTAAACACCCTGTGCCGTGTGACAGTCTTAGAAGTGTCTCGTCTCCTGTTCACTCACCTTCCAAAAGAACATTAAATCAAGTTCTTTGAAAAATCCTGTTGGTAATTTGATTGGAATGGTAGTAGATTTACACACTAATTAAGGAATTAAATCCAGGCCGGGCACGGTGGCTCACGCATGTAATCTCAGCATTTTGGGAAGCTGAGGCAGATGGATCACCTGAACTCCTGATGGAGTTCAAGACCAGCCTGGCCAAAATGGTGAAACCCCATCTCTACTAAAAATACAAAAATTAGCCGGGCGTGGTTGTGGGCACCTGTTGTCGCAGTTACGTGGGAGGCTGAAGCAGAAGAATCGTTTGAACCTGGGAGGCGGAGGTTGCAGTGAGCCAAGATTGTGCCATTGCACTCCAGCCTGGGCAACAAGAGCAAAACTCAGTCTCAATAAACAAACAAACAAACAAAAAGTTAGATCCAGCCAGGCACAGGGGCTCACACCTGTAATCCCAGAACTTTAGGAGGCTGAGCTGGAAGGATTTCTTGAGGCTAAGAGTTGGAGATCAGCTTTGGCAACATAACGAGACCCCATCTCTGCCCAAAATGAGGCGGAAGGATCACTGAGCCCAGGAGTTCTAGGCTGCAGTGAGCCTTGGTCTCACCACTGCCCTCCAGCCTGGGTAACAGAGTGAGACCTTGCCTCAGAAACAACAACAACAACAACAAAGTTAAATCTAGGAACATGATGTATGTTTCCATTTCTTTCCTCTTTTTAAAAAATGTGAGTACTTACAGCAGGGTATATGGCTCACGCCTGTAATCCCAGCACCTGGGTGGGCAGATACTTGAGCCCAGGAGTTAGAGACCACCTTGGCCAACATGGCAAAACCCTGTCTCCACTAAAAACACAAAAATTAGCCAGGCATGGTGGCACATGCTTGCAATCCCAGCTACTCGTGTGACCAAGGCATGAGAATTGTTTGAACCTGGGAAGTAAAGGTTGCAGTGGGCCAAGATCGCAGAGCAAGACTGTCTCAAAAAAAAAAAAAAAGTATTCACTGATGTTGTAACTATTTTTCCATATTTTGTTCCTTCTTTCCTTCCTTCCTTCCTTCTTTCCTTCCTTCTTTTCTTTTTTTCTTTTCTTTTCTTTTCTTTCTTTTTAGACAGAGTCTCATTCTGTCACCCAGGCTGGAGTGCAATGACATGGTCTTGGCTCACTGCAACCTCTGCCTCCCGGGTTCAAGCGATTCTTCTGCCTCAGCCTCCTGAGTAGCTGGGATTGCAGGCATCTGCCACCATGCCAGGGTAATTTTTGTAATTTTAGCAGAGATGGGGGGGGTTTCACCATGTTGGCCAGGCTGGTCTCGAACTCTTGACCTCAGGTGATCCGCCCACCTCAGCCTCCCAAAGTGCTGGGATCACAGGTGTGAGTCACTGCGCCCAGCCTATGTTTAACATCAAAATGAATCTATGCGTATGTCTACAACTGAAGCCATGCTTATGCATGCAGATTAAACAGTGACACGCTGGACCCCACGCAGTCTGAGCACTCGGTCCCGGCTTGCCGTGGCTGACTGGCCCATCGTCTGTGGGGAGGTACGCCCTGTCTCTCACCTGCCCCCACTGAGGGACATTTGGGTAGTTTCCATTCTTTTGTCCTCACTCTTAATCTCAGGGGACTCCCTTCCAGCCCCGAACTAGGCCACATTCTCCTCTATTCTCTGTGCCTCAGCAGGTCAGGAGCAGGTGGGGACGTGTGTGGGGAGGGGATGTCCCAGAGCACCCTGGCCTCAGTGCCTGCTTCCACGGCCTGCAGGGCTGAGGAATGGCTGGGGTCTGCCTGGGACCTCAGGGCTGAGGATGCCGGAAGGGGGTGCCTGCAGAGGCCCTCTGACCTCGAGACTCCCTGTGTGTTTTCTGCACGTATGGCTGTCACTTGAGGGCTGGCACCTTTCCCCAGCACTAACCCATCAGCACCTCTGGGGCCTGCTCCCCTTGTCTCTGGCCAGGTGGAGAGGCTAAGGGAGCCCTGTTCTTTCTCTCGTCCATGCAGGAGGTGTGTCCAGACCTCCTCCAGGGCAGGCCCTGGGCCAATGCTGGGAGAAAGCCAGCCAAGTCTCCCGGAAAAGTGGACCCACCAGGCAGGGCTGAGGCCCCGTGGCCAAGTGGGCTCTGGCGGGTTCTTCGGGGACCTGGGATAGCCGGGGGACCCTGCAGAGATACAGGGGTGAGGCCAGAAGGCAGGTCTGCTGGGCAGACGGAGGGTTCCTCCAAGGGGGAAACAGGGACTGGCTGCCCAGCAAAAGGCCAGCAATGAGGGTCTGGGAAGTCAAGCTGCACTGGGGTCTGGAGGAAGAGCAGGGGCTGGGCTGGGCCAGGAGGGGACCAAGGGTGCCGTGGCTTCCTTTCTGGTGTCGAGGGCCATGGGCGGCTGCCAGCGTAGAAGGCTCCTGGGGCTCCGCTGAGCACAGGCTCCTCCTCGGTGTGGGGGGCTCTTCCGGCCCAGGGTGAGCCTGTAACCAGCACAGCCCTGAGCACCTGAGTCAACACCAGACGGGCAGGGCCCCAGGTGAGGACTGTCACAATGGGCCAGGGTGAGGGTGCCCCTCGGCACAGGCGGCCGTGTGCCGGTCCAGACGACAGGCTCCTCCTGGGCCTCCTGCTGAGGACACGCCACTTACCCACCTCCCTCTGTCAGGGCCATTGTCTGACTCTGGATTCAGGGTTGGCCGATGCGTTCTGGATCCTTTCATTGTCCTTCACCTCTGCACTGCCTCGTGGGGACCGACCCTGTAGAAACCTCCCGTCAGCACCCAGCGCCCGGCGGTGGTTTCTTCCCTTCCCTTCCTTTCGTTCTGGGCTTTCTGACTGTGGTGGAGCTGGCTGTGTGTGCGGCTCGTTTTTAACCCCTTCGGTGACAAGAGCTCCGACTACAAACCCCAGTGCTGATGGGGCCCATGCCAGGGGTAGGGGTGCCAGAAGGCTGCTCCCTGGTGCCACACTGCAGACCCCTCGGTGCTGATGGAAGGCCCAGCAGGGGAGAGCCACCTACCCTGGCAGTGAGCAGGTGGGCAGAGGGAAGATGTGGAGGGTGGAAGGGAGAGTGCTCTGTTCTAGGAAGTCCTTGGAGACCCCTGCGTGGGTACCTTGGGCTCCCTCCAAGTGGTGCAATGGGAGCAGCACTGGAGCCCATCCGGTGGCGGTGTCCACACCCACCAGCACCTCCGTCGGGCAGGCTGGCAGAGGCCTGAGCTCAACCTCGGTCCTGGGTGTGGGCGTTTCTGCAGGTTATGATGGGGGGGCTCTGAGGGGGAGCCAAGAAGGGATTCCCCCCACCAAAAGCCTTCAGGGGTTCAAGTGGCCCCAAGGACGCAGCTCTAGAAATCAACAGGGTGACCCCAAGTTTCCCACAGAAATGCTAAGGACTCATAAGCACAGAAGCAAGGGGATCCCTGTGTGGCCGGACTCCAGAATCATGGTTGTGTAGAGCCACTGTCACTAAGACCACGGGGGCCCAGGTGAGCCAATGGCCACACGAACCGTCGAAGGGGGAAGATGCAGAAATGGACCTCATGCCTGTGGACAGTTGGGCTTTGACCAAGGAACAAAGTCCATTCAATGGAGAAACGGGTATTTCCAGTGCCAGGGCAACTGGACATGCATCTGCAAAGGGATACACCTCAGCTCCTGCCTACTTCACACCATACACCTAAGTCAATTTGAGGCCAGGTGTGGTGGCTCATGCCTGTAATCCCAGCACTTTAGGAGGCTGAGGGGGGCGGATCAGTTGAGGCCAGGAGTTTGAGACCAGCCTGGCCAACATGATGAAACCCCGTGTCTACTAAAAATACAAAAAAACTAGCTGGGCATGGTGGCGCACACCTGTAGTCCCAGCTACTTGGGAGGCTGAGGCAGGAGAATCGCTTGAACCCGGGTGGCGGAGGTTGCAGTGAGCTGAGATCCTACCACTGCACTCCAGTCTGGGTGACAGAGCGAGACTCAGTCAAAGAAAAAAGTAAAAGATAAAGTTTCTAGAACTTTCATCGAACTTTTAGAACGTAAGAGAGTATCTGTGTGAACTGGGGGTAGGCAAAGATTTCTTAGTGGGGGCACAAAAGCACTAGCCGTGAAAGAGAAATTGATCCACTGTGCTTTCTCAGAATGAAAAGCTTCTGCTCATTGTAGCGGAGGAAAAACATTTTTCTCGACCCTCATAATTTTTTTTTTTTGCGTGATGGAGCCTCACTCTGTCGCCCCGCCTGGAGTGCAGTGGTGTGATCTTGGCTCACTGCAACCTCCGCCTCATGGGTTGAAGCGATTTTCCTGTCTCAGCCTTCTGAGTAGTTGGGATGACAGGCACCAACCACCATACCCTGCTACTTTTGTATTTTTAGCTGAGACAGGGCTTTGCCATGTTGGCTAGTCTAGTCTTGAACTCCTGGCCTCAGGTGATCCACCTGCCTCAGCCTCCCAAAGTGCTGGGATTATAGGTGTGAGCCACCGCGCCTGGCCCTAAATTCTTAGTTGGAATAGATTTTATGTTTTATAATGTGCAAGTGTAAATGGTTTTGTGGTTTTTATTTTGGTGTCTATAGAAATTCAAATGTTTTTGCATGTTCATCTTGTATCCTACAACCTTGCTGAACTCATTTCATTAATTCTAGGAGTGGTTTTTGTTAAATCTTGGTTTAAAAACAGATTTTAACAAGAGAAACAAACGGAAGTTGATGAACATGCATGTTTCACACGGGAGAACCCACAGAACGAGTCGTTCTCCAAGAGATGACTTTGAATTCCAGCTTATGTAGCATCTTCAACCAAGGACAGTACATTTTTGGAGAAGAGACAAGGCAGAGGAAGACTTTGAGTCCCAAGGGCTGGCAGCTTGTGGGAAGGCAGAGAATGGCAGATGGAGGCCAGCTGGGGAAGCTTGCTTGTGTAGATGGTGTTAGGCCATTCTTGCTTCACTCTAGAGAGATACCCAAGGCTGGGTAATTTATAAAGAAGGGAGGTTTCGGCCGGGCGCGGTGGCTCAAGCCTGTAATCCCAGCACTTTGGGAGGCCGAGACGGGCGGATCATGAGGTCAGGAGATCGAGACCATCCTGGCTAATACGGTGAAACCCCGTCTCTACTTAAAAATACAAAAAACTAGCCGGGCGACGAGGCGGGCGCCTGTAGTCCCAGCTACTCGGGAGGCTGAGACAGGAGAATGGCGTGAACCCGGGAGGCGGAGCTTGCAGTGAGCTGAGAGCCGGCCACTGCACTCCAGCCTGGGCGGCAGAGCAAGACTCCGTCTCAAAAAAAAAAAAAAAAAAAAAAAAAAAAAAAAAAAAAAAAAAAAAAAAAAAAGAAGGGAGGTTTCATTGGCTCACGGTTCTGCGGGCTGTGCAAGCATGGTGCCAGCATCTGTTCAGCTTTTCAGGAGGCCTTGGGAAATTTGCGATCACAGTGGATGGCAAAGTGGGAACAGGCACTTCCCATGGTGACAGTGGGAGCAAGAGAGAGGGGGAGGTGTCACATGCTTTACACAAGCAGATAGCATGAGAACTCGCTTATCACCAAAGCGATAGTGCCAAGCTATTCATGAGTTATCAGGCCCCATGATCCAATCACCTGCCCCACCTGCCCCACCTGCCCCACCTCCAATGCTGGGAATCACATAATCACCTTCCCCGCCTGCCCCATCTGCCCTACTGATATTTTACAACAGTCGTCACTGTCTTAGTTCCAGAACTTTTTCATCTACTGAAACCCCATACTCAATGCCGGGAATCACATTGCGGTGTGAGATTTGGAGAGGACAAACATCCAAACCATATCATAGATTCTCCTGGTATCATCTTCAGGCCAAAAAGAATCCAGTTGTTGTCAGTGATGAACCTTTGTTCCTCGCAGAGAGGGGAAGTGGGATATATTTTGTCATCATAAAAAGGAAAAAGTCACAGGATCAGATCGATTGATGCAGAAAAAGCATTTGACAAAACTCAGTGTCCATTCACAATAAGAACTCTCAGAGAAACAGAAATAACAGGAGCTTTCCTCAACTTGATAGGGAGCATCTACCAAAAACATGCAACTAATGCAAACGACTGGATATTTCCGCCTAAGATCAGAAATGAAGCAAGGATGTCCACTCCCATGACTGGGATTCAACTTAGTGCTGGAAGTGTTAGCCGGTGCAATAAGGCAAGGCAAGGCAAGGAAATATAGGCATATAGGCTGGAAAACAAGGAATCAAACCATCCCCAATTACAGAAAATATAATTGGCTTTGAACAAAAAAACCAAGATTTAACAAAAACCACTCCTAGAATTAATGAAATGAGTTCAGCAAGGTTGTAGGATACAAGATGAACATGCAAAAACATTTGAATTTCTATAGACACCAAAATAAAAAACCACAAAACCATTTACACTTGCACATTATAAAACACGTATAGGACTTGTATGCTGAAACTATGAGACACTGTTTTTAAAAAAATCAATGAAGGTTTTACAAAATAGGCATACAATGTTCATGGATCAGAAAATTCAGCATCACAAAGATGTCAAGTTTCCCCAAGCTGATATATAGGTTTAATGTAATTCCTATCAGAATCCCAGCAAGATTTTTTTTTTTTTTTAAGACAGAGTCTCACTGTGTCTCCAGGCTAGAGTGCAGAGGGGCGATCTCAGCTCACTGCAACCTCCACTTCCTGGGTTCAAGTGACCCTCCTACTTCAGCCTCCTGAGTAGCTGGGACTACAGGAGCACACCACCACGCCCAGCCAATTTTTGTATTTTTAGTAGAGACAGGGTTTCACCACGTTGGCCAGGATGGTCTCAATCTCTTGACCTTGTGATCTGCCCGCCTTGGCCTCCCAAAGTGCTGGGATTATAGGTGAGAGCCACTGCTCCCAGCCCAGAATCCCAGCAAGATATTTTTAATAGATAGAAACAAAATTATTCTAAAATTTATATGAAAAAATCAAAGAAACTAGAATAGCTAAAACAATTTTGAAAAATAAGAATGGGCTGGGTGTGGTGGTTCACGTTTGTAATCCCAGCACTCTGGGAGGCCCAGGCAGGCTGATCACCTGAGGTCGGGAGTTCAAGACCAGCCTGACCAATATGGTGAAATCCCATCTCTACTAAAAATACAAAAATTAGCCGGGTGTGGTGGTGTGCACCTGTAGTCCCAGCTACTTGGGAGGCTGAGACAGAATAGCTTGAACCTGGGAGGCGGAGGTTGCAGTGAGCCAAGATTGCACTGCTGCACTCCAGCATGGGTGACAGAGAGACTCAAATGAAAAAAAAAAAAAAAAAAAAAAGAAAAAGAATGAAGTGAGGAATCAGTTTACTAGGTCTCAAGATTTATTATATAGCTACAGTAATCAAGACTGTGTGATATTGGTAAACAGACACATAGATCAATAGAACCAAAGCAGAGAACCCAGAAATAGATCCTTACAAATATGCCCAACTGCTTTTTAATTAATTAATTTGTATTACAAATTCACATAACATGAAATTTACCATTTTAACCATTCAAAAGTTTAAAATTCTGTGGCAATTAGTACATCATGATATTGTACAACAGTCATAACTGTCTTAGTTCCAGAACTTTTTCATCCACTCTAAGTGAAAACCCCATACTCATTAAACAGTCACTCCTCATTTCCCCTTCTCTCCAGCCCCTGGAAACCACCAATTTGTTTTCTGTCTCTACAGATCTGCCTATTCTTTTTTTTTTTTTGAGATGGAGTCTTGTTCTGTCACCCAGGCTGGAGTACAGTGGTTGGATCTCAGCTCACTGCAAGCTCCGCCTCCCGGGTTTACGTCATTCTCCTGCCTCAGCCTCCCAAGTAGCTGGGACTACAGGCGCCCACCACCTCGCCCGGCTAGTTTTTGTATTTTTTAGTAGAGACGGGGTTTCACCGTGTTAGCCAGGATGGTCTCGATCTCCCGACCTCTTGATCCGCCCGTCTCGGCCTCCCAAAGTGCTGGGATTACAGGCTTGAGCCACCGCACCTGGCCAGATCTGCCTATTCTGTGTATGTCATATAAATAAATCATACAATGTATGGCTCTTTCATGTCTGCTTACTTAGCATAGTGTTTTTGAGGTTCATCCATATTGCAGCAAGCATCAGTACTTCATTCCTATTTACAGCTGAGTGATAGTCCATCATATGGCTATATACCACATTCTACGTATCCATTATTCTGTTGATGGACTTCTGGCTCGCTTCTACCCTTTAGCTGTTGTCAATGGTGCTGCTATGAACGTTTGTGTACAAGTTTTGCTTGAATACCTGCTTTCGTTTCTTTTTGGTGTATCCCCAGAAGTGAAATTGCTAGTTCATAAAATGATTCTATATTTAATTTTTTGAGGGACTGCCAAACTGTTTTCTGCAGTGGCTGCACCACTTTCTGTTTCCATCAGCAACTATGGGGATTCCAGTTTTTCTATGGTCTCACCAACACGTGTTATTTTCTGTTCTTTGATAATAGCCGGCTGGGCGCGGTGGCTCAAGCCTGTAATCCCAGCACTTTGGGAGGCCGAGGCGGGCGGATCACGAGGTCAGGAGATCGAGACCATCCTGGCTAACACGGTGAAACCCCGTCTCTACTAAAAAATACAAAAAACTAGCCGGGCAAGGTGGCGGGCGCCTGTAGCCCCAGCTACTCGGGAGGCTGAGGCAGGAGAATGGCGGGAACCTGGGAGGCGGAGCTTGCAGTGAGCTGAGATCTGGCCACTGCACTCCAGCCCGGGCGGCAGAGTGAGACTCCATCTCAAAAAAAAAAAAAGATAATAGCCATCCTAGTGGGGGTAAAATGGTATCTCATTTTATTAAATTGGCATTTCCCTAATGATTGATGATGTTGAGCATCTTTTCATGTGCTTGTTGGCCATTTGCCTATCTTCTTTGGAGAAATGTCTATTTTAGTCCTTTGCCCAGTTTTCAATTGGATTGTGTAAGAGTTTTCCATATGTTCTGGATGTTAGACCCTTATCAGATATGTGATTTTTCAAATGTTCGCCAGGGGGATTTTCACTCTCCTGACAGTGTGCTTTATTGTATAAATATTTTATTATATTGTATTTTATTCTGAGACGGAGTTTCACTCTTGTTGCCCAGGCTGGAGCGCAATGGCGAGATCTTGGCTCACTGCAATATCTGCCTCCCGGGTTCAGGCGAATCTCCTGCCTCAGCCTCCCGAGTAGCTGGGATTACAGGTACCCACCACCACGTCTGGCTGACTTCTTGTAGTTTTAGTACAGATGGGATTTCATCATGTTGGCCAGGCTGGTCTCCAACTCCTGACCTCAGGTGATCCACCTGCCTTGGCCTCCCAAAGTGCTAGGATTACAAATATGAGCCACTGTGCCTGGCCTATAGAAACATTTTAATTTTGATGAAGTCCAATTTATTTATCTGATGTTTTTGGCATCATATCTAAGAAAATACTAACAAATCCATGTCATGAAGATTTATCTCAATGTTTCCTTCTAAGAGTTCTGTAGCTTTTACTTTTCTATGTAGGTTTTGGATCCGTTTGATTTACTGCCTAACTAACTTTTGACAAAGATATAAAAGAAATGTAATGGAAGAAAGACAACCTTTCTTTTTTTTTTTTTTTTTTTTTTTTTTTGAGACGGAGTCTTGCTCTGCCACCAAGGCTGGAGTGCAGTGGCCGGCTCTCAGCTCACTGCAAGCTCCGCCTCCCGGGTTCACGCCATTCTCCTGTCTCAGCCTCCCGAGTAGTTGGGACTACAGGCGCCCGCCTCGTCGCCCGGCTAGTTTTTTGTATTTTTTAGTAGAGACGGGGTTTCACCGTGTTAGCCAGGATGGTCTCGATCTCCTGACCTCGTGATCCGCCCGTCTCGGCCTCCCAAAGTGCTGGGATTACAGGCTTGAGCCACCGCGCCCGGCTGGAAGAAAGACAACCTTTCAACAACCTAGATACCCATGGAGTGGGGGCAAAGAGTCTCAGCCTGGGTCTCACATCTTCTGTAAATACTAACTTGGAAGGGATCACAAAGATTTAAATGTAAATGTAAAATTATAAAACATTTAGAAAAAAACATAGGAGAAAATCTTCAGGATCTAGGGCTAGGCAAAGAATTCTTAGAGTTGACTCCAAAAGCACAAGAAAATAAATATAAAAGGAAAAGTTGATAAATTGGATTTCTTCCAAACTGAAGGCCAGCCTCGTAACTGAAGCATATGGTCCTGCTACACCCAACACTGGGCTGGTGGGCTAACCGGATGGAAAAATATGTTTATCCAAGTATGGCCTGAGGTCTCCAAAGGCCATTCTGTGCCCTGCTGCAGGCAGCACCTGTTGTCATCCCTTCCTCCTAATTTTAGGCTTCCTGCTATTTACAATCCCTGGACGATGGGCTGTTGACTCTGGGATCAAAACAGAAAAGCAGGTGGGCCCCACGGTGGGCTGTGCAGTTCCAGATGGGTGTCCTGCCCAACCCCAGAGCGCTGCACTCTCCAGGGCATTTGACCTAGTGCCCCTAGTGACTTCATGTCCTGCTGCCAACAGCGCACTGACCCCCAAAGTCACTCTTTGCATCTGTAGGAGCTTTGGTCCGTTCAGCATGACCAGACTGGAGAGGGAGGAGAGAGGCAGGGTGGGCAGCAAAACCAGAGTGACTCAGAGTGTGTGACACTCAGCGTGAGAGGCATCTCGGTCCACCGTGCTGCTGTAAGAAAATCCTTAGACCAGGCAATTATAAACAGTAGAAACTGGCCAGGTTCGGTGGCTCACGCCTGTAATCCCAGCACCTTGGGAGGCCGAGGTGGACAGATCACGAGGGAGGCTGAGGCAGGAGAATCACTTGAACCCGGGATGCGGAGGTTGCAGTGAGCCGAGATCACGCCACTGCACTCCAGCCTGGGCAACAGGGTGAGACTCCATCTCAAAAAGAAAAAAAATAAATTGAAATTTATCATTCACAGTTCTAGAAGCTGGGAAGTTCAAGATCAAGGTGCCACGTCTGTTGAGGGCCTGTTGCCTTTTTCCTGGTTCCTCGATGGCACCTTCTACACATCCTCACATGGAGGAAGGGGCCCAGGGGCTGCCTCAGGCCCCCCTCCTTTTTTTTGAGACAGAGTCTTGCTCTGTCGCCCAGGCTGGAGTGCAGTGGGGTGATCTCAGCTCACTGCAACTTCTGCTCCCAGGTTCAAGTGATTCTCCTGCCTCAGCCTCCTGAGTAGCTGGGATTACAGGTGTGCCACCACGCCCAGCTAATTTTTGTATTTTTACTAGAGATGTGATTTCACCATGTTGGCCAGGCTGGTCTCGAACTCCTGACCTCAGGTGATTCACCAGCCTCGGCCTCCCAAAGTGCTGGGCTCATAGGCATGAGCCACTGTGCCCAGCCATCAGGCCCCTTTTATACAGGCAGTCATCTGTTCCTGAGGGCAGAGTCCTCGCGACCTAATGACCTCCCAAAGGTCCCACTCCCTACTACTATCACCTTGGGAGTGAGATTATAACGTAAGAATGCTGGGGGGGACCAACATTCAGTACATAGCTGGTGGGCTTCGGCGGGGCAGAGGGCAGGGCTCTGTTCTCCCAGGGCCTGTCCACTGAGAGAGCCCCAGCCCATCCACTGGGCCATTTGGTAAGACTGCAAGGCAGATGGTCAATTCTGCAAGAAAAGAAAAAATCTGGCACCACAGCCCCCTAGTTCACTGAGAAAAGCGACTCTGTCTGGACACATACCCACAGTGGGATGCAGTGGAGAGGCCAGACCAGGGAACCTGAGGCCCAACAAGTGGGGCAGGTTTGAGACAAGACTAGTAGGAGGGGAGGGGCAGGGGGTTCCCCCCAACCCAACGCCCTTGGCTGAGCAGGGGTGCTTCTGAGCTCACCGGTGCTCAGAGCTGCCTCCCCGGCTTGGACACCTGTGTGGAATGGCCGTCCCGCCCTCAACAAGCAGAGGCAACTTCCTCTCTACAGTGAGGAAATTGAGGCCTGGTGAGGAAGCTGGTGGCCAGGAGTGTGCTAGGGTCCTCACAAAGTGTCCTGAGGGGACCCACACCTCCCTTGATGCCAGACCACCTGGCCAGGCTGCAGGAGCAGGGCCCGGGGCCTCCAGGAACCAAGGCCTCGCCAGGGCTCCACATCCCCCAAGGCCATCCTGACTCAGACTCCTGGCCTCTGGGAGCCTGGCCCTTTCAGGGAACTACAGGGGATGGAACCTGCAGCTAGAGCAGGAGAGAAGGCACAGAGTCCAGGCTTGTCTGAGGGGCAAAGGCCAAGCCCCCTCCAGCCCCTTCCCTGCTCTGCCATTAGGACCTGGCTCCTCCCGACTTCCGTACACATCACATAGGCAGCGTCCCCCCTCTTTGCAGGCTGAGAACATCTGACGTGACCTGGGCACCTGAGGGGCACCCAGCACAGCCGGAGCATGGACTGGAAAACCTGTGTTCTTTCGTGCATCAAGGTCTGAGTCATGGTTCTGCCCCTTAGCAGCTTCGTAACTCTGGCCAAGCTCCTCCCTGCAACGGGCCTCAGTTTCCACATCGTGGACTAATCACGATGAGAAAACCTGTGGAGACCGTTCTGCTGATGGAGTGAGCAGAATCACGAAGCTCTCAAGGCCTAGCCAGGGCGTGGCAGGCCCGCAGGCGTCCAAGGGAAAAGCACGGATGTGGGAGAAAGGGCTGCCGGGCCCTCCCCGCTCCAGCCAAGGACATGGGGCTCAGGCGCCTCTTGGGGAAAGTGAGACTCAGTGTCACAAAGGGCATCAGCCCCACTGAAGACAGGCTGGTCCCCCAGTGCCTCACTCCGCTCCTGGGGTCTGTGTCACCAGGGCCTCCTCCAGGGAGCCTTGGCAGCTCCAGATCCCCCGCGGACAAGGGGCTGGGACGGAAAGCCCCACAGCACGGTGGAAAGTCCAGAATTCTACAGAGGCCTCTTTGTTAACCTCCATGCAAGAGGCTGGGGGACGCCTGCCCACAGGGGTCAGGCCCCAGCCTGATGACACAGGTGCACCCGCAAAGATTTCAGGTCTTTTTAAAAAAGTGAAGTGCAGACTTGGATCTTGCTTTGCAGTTTTTAATTCCCCTTTAACTATCTCTCGGCTAAGGCATCCATTGACTCACTTAACCATCTGGGGAGAGAAAAGCCACCAGGTTGCAGGGAGTGACTTCAGGGCAGGATGGCCTCAAAGGAGAGAAGAAAGCCGAGTTGCCGGGAGCAACAGTTACTGGTCATCCCAAAGCTGCGTGCACTGGTTCCCTGGCACCCAGGGACTTTTATGCATGAACTGTGGAGCCCGTGGGCCCGAGGGTTGCCATTGAACTTCATGTTAGTAGCTCTCCCCACGCAAGAGCCTGCCCCTGGATGAGCAAGGAGAATGGGGGTGTTGCAGGAGCAGGCAGGGATCCCGTGCAGAGCTGGGCTTCTGTACGACTTCTGCTTGCGCTTACTTAAATATTTTTGCTGTAAATACAGAACTGCAGGGGAGAGGGCAGGAAACCCAGCGAGCAGCAGCCTGGCCTGGCTGGGGACAGGATGTGTCTGTTGGAGCGGGGACCGGCAAGGCAGGCAGGCAGGCGGGGGGCTTCCCTCTCGGGGTCTTCGGAAGGCGCAGTGCGGGGAGTGAGAGAGCACACTCCACACGCCCAGGCATGGGTAGCGAGAGGGCCCTGCTCCCAGCTCAGAGCTCCCAGGACATTCTACACAGGAGCCAGCCTGTTCTGACCCTGCACTGCCTGATACTCCACAGCCACCACTGGCTTTCTGAGATGGACCCCCTCCCCCACAGCTCCCCACGACGTCCCCAGCACCTGACTCCAGGCTGACCACCTCAGTCACCACCTCTGGCCCCACCTTCCTCCCCAGGTTTGTTCCCAAACACCCCCAGAGTCTTTTCCAGACGTGCAGAATGCTCAGGGGGACCCTGGGCCTGGAGGCGGTAGGAGAAACCGAGACCCACCTCCGGTCTGGAGAAGAGGTGCCCGCCACTCCCCATCCTGGACTCTGGCTGCCCAACAGCAAATGGCACGCCTGCCCACGTGGGACTCTTGGTGACATCTCTCACTGCATCAGTTATTCCCTCAGCCCAGTGCTGCCCGGATTCAGCCTTCCTGGTATCTTCGTCCACCCTTCAGCCCTAACCCTGCTGGTCAGGTCATTCCCTTCTCCCACTCAGTGGGAACACTTGTGCCCAGAGTCCTCTCGTCTCTGCAGCCTGCACACAGGGCCTGCCTCCCTGGCTGACCGCAAAGACAAGGGGACTGTGTTACCAAGGCCTCCCACTGAGGCCACCCTACTCCAGGCCATGCCTGCGCGGCCGCCACAGCCTCAGCATCATTGCAGGCCCCGGGCCTCTGCACCTGCTCCTGCTTCAGTGGGGGCACTGTCCCCACCCATGTCCACCTGGGACCTTTGGCTCCTACCCACTGCACCTCCCCTCCAGGACACCTTCCCAGATGCCCCTGGAAGCTCCTGTCCAGGCCACAGCATCCCTCAGCCTCTGTCACTGGTCCTAGGAAGATCCCTAGGGAGCTCTCCCTCAGGACCACACTCAGGAGCCCCGTTGTGGGGCCAGCCATCTTCCTTCTAAAGCACCTGGAGGAAGGAAGTAGGGGGTCAACGTGAGCCTCAGTCCCCAGGCGAATGCACCCCTTTTAAAGATTAGGGAACTGAGGCTCAGAGAAGGAAAGGGCTTGCCTGGCATCACACAGCCAGCCTAAGATGGTGAAGTCAGGAGCCTCCCCGGCGACGCCCAGGGCTGCTGTATGTCTCCTCCATCAGACTGGGCCTCCATCCGGCTCCTCCCACAGCCCCAGGCGGGCCCGAGTAGGGGCTTTCAGCTTGCCTGGAGGTCCCCCAGGGACACCACCCCAATCCAGCCTCCATGGAGGTTCTTGCCGGCCACTGGGAGGGGCCATTGCACCCCGGGCAGCCCCTGCCAGGGCGCTGAGCCCCGAGCCTCCCCGCCGAGGGTACCTGTCCCAGCTTTGCCCCATTCGAGCAGGGCCCTCGGGGAGGCAGGACAGGGCCACATTGGGAAGTGAGAGGCCTCTAAGTCCCGCGCAGAGCAAGTCTCCGTCCCCAGCCCCCGAAGCAGCTGCCCTGGTGGGTGAGTCAGGCTGGTCCGGAGACTTCCCAGGAGCGAGGGAGGGAGAGCAGCGCCTCCATCACAGGGAAGCGTCCCCGCGGGAGGCTCTGGCTCTGATTGGGCGCCGGGGCGGAGCGGCCTTTGCTCTTTGCGTGGTCCCGGGGGTATAACAGCGGCGCGCGTGGCTCGCAGACCCAGGGAGACGGGCGGGCGCACGGCCGGCGCGGACGCCCCACAGCCCCGCCCGGACCCGAGGCCAGGCGAGGGGCTGCCAGTGTCCCGGGACCCACCGCGCCCGCCCCAGCCCCGGCTCCCCGCGCTGACCCCATGGCGGCGGACGCAGCCCTGCGCCGGCTTCTGAGGCTGCACCGCACGGAGATCGCGGTGGCCGTGGACAGCGCCTTCCCACTGCTGCACGCGCTGGCCGACCACGACGTGGTCCCCGAGGACAAGTTCCAGGTGGGCCCCCCGCCCGCCCTCCACGCCCCTAGGCCCTGTGAGCCAGGGAGAGTCCCCAGGGAAGTTCCAGGAGGACCCCGCCCCATGCCTCCGCCCCTCCAGATCCCCAGGCCCCTCCAGGCTTCCCCACCTCCCTCTGGCCAAGGAGCCAGGGCGTCCCTGAGGACAAGTTAGAAGCTGGTCCCCTTCCCCCAGCCGTCCCCACACCCCGCCCCCAAGCCAAGGGAATGGCCTCCAGGTTCCCCCAGTCCCACCCTCAACACCCTACACCACTACCTGACCCCACCACAAGCCAAGGAGATAGGCACGGAGCTGCCCAGGTCGCCAGCACCTCTGGGAGCTCCACCCTCTAGTCGTGGTGGAGATGGGCAGGCCGCAGGGTGTGGGGGACCACGCACGGCAGGGACCCTCATGCCACCCCACTGCAGGAGACACTTCGTCTAAAGGAAAAGGAGGGCTGCCCCCAGGCCTTCCACGCCCTCCTGTCCTGGCTGCTGACTCAGGACTCCACAGTCATCCTGGACTTCTGGAGGGTTCTGTTCAAGGACTACAACCTGGAGCGCTATGGCCGGCTGCAGCCCATCCTGGACAACTTCCCCAAAGGTGGGTCCTGGTGGGCTTGGCCATGCTGGGGGCCTGGGGCAGCTGCTGTCACCTGCTCAGCCCAGCTGGACTGGAACCAGAGTGGTGTTTGAGGAGCCCATGGGTGATGTCCCAGGACCATCTTGGATCCTAAGAGGCAAAGGGGCCAGGCCTCACCCACCTGGCTAGGGTGTCCAGTTTCCGGGCCCCCTCCTCCCCCTGGAGAAAACCCTGAGGTTGGGACCCTGCTCCTGCCCCTGAGCTGCAGATGTGGACCTCAGCCAATCCCGGAAGGGGAGGAAGCCCCCGACCATCTCCAAGACTTTGGTACTACCACCCAGACTCCCCACCAAGAGGAAGGCCTCAGAAGAACCTCGAGCTGCCGCGCCAGCAGCCCTGACTCCAAGGGGCACCTCCAGCCCAGGTACCTCACAGGGGAAGCCAGCCGGGGTCTCCAGTCTTCCCCGGGAGCCCATGCCCCTCCCCACCCAGGCTCCCACCCACTGGGCGTGGAGCCAGCCTGCCTGGGGCTGCGGGGGTCTCCTCTGGGTACTAGACCAACACACTGGACCAGCCTCTCAGCTCCCTCCTGCTTGAAGGGTGTCCTCCCCAGGGCTGGCAAAGTGGGCAGGTGGGTTTCATTTCCTTTAACTGATGAGAAACCAGAGCCTGGCAAAGGGAATACCCAGCACTGGGCCCCCTCCACCCCTCCCTCCTCCGGCCCCTGCCCACCAGCACTCACCCCCACCGAGAGGGGAGGCCAGGCTGCCCCCAGCTCCCCCGTTCAGGTTCTCAACTGAAGGCCAAGCCCCCCAAGAAGCCGGAGAGCAGCGCAGAGCAGCAGCGTCTTCCACTTGGAAACGGTGAGTGGGGCCCAGTGGGAGCGCCTCCCTTCTGCCTGGCCGGGGCAAGGGGTCAGGGGTCAGAGCAGGGCCTGCCCTCTGAGACCCTGTCCTAGGGGCTGGGGACATGCTGGCCTGGTGTGTCATTCCAAGGGCCTAAGCTGCACCACCAGACCCAGGAAGGGGACACCTTGGGTCCAAGCATGATCTTGCCAGTCGCCCCTGCTCCCACTGCACCCTCATTCTGGGACCCCTTCTCAGGCACTTCTCTGCCCATCCACTCCCTGTTCTTCAGGACCAGTCCAGACATGGCTTCCTCCAGAAAATCATCCCTGGTCCCCAGCTGCATTCAGGCTGAATCCTTCCTGTCCCCTTCTCCTTCCTTCCCAGGGCACTGGACTCCAGAGACCCCCTATGCCCACTGTTGTCCTCCCTGAGGGCAGAGCCTAGGGACTCTGTGTCCCTCCCAGCACAACACAGGGCCCATGTCATGGAGGGGGCTGGTCATTGGGCATTCCTTCCTCTCCACTGTGCCAGCTCTGCTGACACTGCCACCCCCAGCACACGCACACATGGGTGCACACACGAACACACACGTTCTCATGTCTCTGCCCTTACCTGTGGGCTGTCTGCATAAGGTGGGGCTGGGTTCCCTCCTCGGCCTGCCCTGGCTGGAAGGAAAGGGCTCTGCAGCCCTGTACTGTCTGCTCCTGGCATAGAGTTTGTGCTCGGGAACTGTCTTCCCCATGGGTGACCCCAATGGGTGCTCCCTTTCCCAGGGATTCAGACCATGTCAGCTTCAGTCCAGAGAGCTGTGGCCATGTCCTCTGGGGACGTCCCGGGAGCCCGAGGGGCCGTGGAGGGGATCCTCATCCAGCAGGTGTTTGAATCAGGTAGACGCTGTGGTGGGGAGATGGGACTGATGGGGAGACCCAGGCTCCAAGATGGAAGGATGATCGCGCCCCTCTGCACCCCTCCGTGCCCCCCTCCACGGCCCTCCACGCCCCTCCGCGCCCCTTTGCACCCTGGTGGTCCCACAGCAGGTGGGGCTGTCGCTCATGTAGCCAGAGTTTCTGCCTGTGGTTCTGATGACTTTGGAGGAGGAGGGTGGGCACTGAAGTCTCCCTGTCAGGGCACCTTCTGCAAGGCCGGTGGTCCAGGCCCACATCCCAGCCCGGGATGCGCTGCACCCCCAGTCACCTCCATCCATGTGCATGGGCCCTCCTGGGCCATGGGGCTGCATCCTTAGAAAGTTCTGTCTGTGCTGCTGAGACCCTCCAGGGTGTCTGCACTCTTCAACCAGGACAGCCTGCAGGGTCCTCACCCTCCATTCCCTGGCCGGCCTGCAGCGTCCTCATCCCCCATTCCCTGGCCAGCCACTGACCCCATGCAATCACCTGTGCCATCTGACCAGGGCACAGCAGGGCTGCTGGTGGAAGACCCACCGTGCCATCGGGCGTTCCATCTACAGTCCCTGCCATGGCGTCTCCTCGGTGCTGGGCATGGGCTGGGAACACCAGGCACAGCCAGGGCCCTGGTCTTGCACTTCTGGGCGGTCCCAAGGCCCACTGTATTACTTCCTAAGGCTGTTGGATCAAATGGCACAAACTGGGAAGCTTGAAATGGCAGAAATGCCAACATCAAAGTGTCTCGACGCCACACTCCCTCTGCAGGTTGCAGGGAAGAATCCTTTCTTGTCCCTCCCAGCTGCTGGTCATTATGGGGGTATCCCTGTGCCCCTTGTTCCTGGGCTCAGGGTCCCACCACTCCAGTCTCTGCCTCTGTGGTCTCACAGCCGTCTCCCATGTGTCCTCTTTACAAGGGCACCAGTCATTGAACTTATGGTCCAGTGTGACCTCATCTTAACGAATCACATCTATAATGACCCCAATTCCAAGTAAGGACACACGCTGAGGTTCTAGGTGGACGTGAACTTTGGAGGACACTATTGAACACCCTGGTATAGACCCGGGACAGTCCCCGGGCCCCAGACTCGACTGGGGTGGGGGCGGGCTGGAGGAACACAGGCTGTGGGAACTCCACCTGTCTCTGCTAGACCCCAGTCCGGGGCCTACACGACTGCCAAGGCAGGTCCTGCTGGGTAGGTGAGCCAGGACCAGCCGGCATCTCCTCCCAGGGGGCTCCAAGAAGTGCATCCAGGTCGGGGGGGAGTTCTACACTCCTGGCAAGTTCGAAGACCCCGGTGGTGGGAAGAACAAGGCCCGCAGCAGCGGTGGTCTGAAGCCTGTGGTTCGAGCTAAGGGAGCCCAGGGCGCTGCCCCCGTAAGCACCTGACCCTCCCTGGGGAGTCCGGCTCTTGCTGCACCCCCACCCCAGGAACAGCATTGCCTCTGGGGGAGTGGCTCTGTTGGGGGGCTGGCGGCTGCTGCTGAGAGACACCTGGTGCCACAGCCATGTGCACCCTCGCTGCTCAGGCTGCCATTACTGACGCCCCTCTTCCTTGCAGGGTGGAGGTGAGGCTAGGCTGGGCCAGCAGGGCAGGGTTCCCGCCCCTCCGGCCCTTCCCAGTGACCCCCAGCTCCACCAGGTAATGCCCTAGACCACAGGAGGGGCCCCTGTTTGCCCTCGCACCCCTCGGGTGGGTCCTGCTGCCTCTGCCTTGACCTGGGCACTCAGGGATGAGCACTGGGGCCTGAGCCCCTCCCACAGGGCAGAGCTCCTTTTCTCTAACAGACAGTATTTTCTCTTGATAATATACAATCGTAGTATTTTAAATAAGTTAGAGAAAGTGAGGTCCTCTCAGGCTCTTAAAAGCACAGCGTTTGGTCCAGGCTGTACGCACTGCTCTCAGCTGGGCCCATGGGTGGGTCGGGCACCCCTGCTACAGCCAGGAGCTTGAGGGTCCACTGGGAATGCCAGGCTCGTCCTTGGTCTCCAGCATGGTTTCCTAATGGGGTAGAAGCAGTGTGGTGGGTGCCTGCCATGGTGGGTTACAGATCTTGACCACTTGGCACCAAGGGCTCTGTGGGGCCCTGGCACTTAGGAGTGACAGGGCCCAGTCCTGCCCTGCAGGGGCACCCAGGCTGGCAGGCGTCTGGGGGATTGTTAGAATAAGTAAGGTCATTGCTGTGCAGGACCAGCCTAGTCTGGCTGTCTGGAGGGATTCTGGAGGAGGTGGTACCTGGGAGACCCCTGAAGGCACAGCAGGCACCATCCAGGCAGGGCACAAGGAGGGTGGGGGCTGCGGGTGGAGGATTCAGCAGGTGCTGAGGTCAGGAGAGACCTCCCTGGGCCTGGCCCCACTGCCCTGTGAGGAAGGGTGCATGTGGTGGGTGTGCAGTTCCAGGGCCCCTGGAACACAGCAGCCCGTGAGAAACCGGGTTTTCTTTCCAGTAGGGATGGCCCTGAGGGATGTCCGTTAGAGACCGGATGGATGGGGAACAGGTGGTCAGGGCGGAATTTCAGGCCCTGGTAGCATGGGAGCAGGGCAGAGACTGGGGAGTTCAGGTACCCAGAGATGCTGGGGGAGCCGTTTTGGGAAGGAGGTGGCTCTCAGGAGGGTGCTGCCCCCCAGCCCAGTCTGCATGGGCGTCTTTTGCCTGTGCCAGAAGAACGAGGATGAGTGTGCTGTGTGCCGGGACGGCGGGGAGCTCATCTGCTGTGATGGCTGCCCTCGGGCCTTCCACCTGGCCTGCCTGTCCCCTCCACTCCGGGAGATCCCCAGGTGAGCCTGCACCTCTGCCAGCGCAACCAGGTCACCCCAGTTCACAGCCACCTCCACCCACTGACCCTGAAGGGAAGCCCCCCCAGGCTCTCCCATCCATGATGGAAGGGGGCTCTGAGTCAGGTCACTGGGCCATGGGGCCAGGGCCTGGGGTTTTCCCACCCTGCTGCCTGCCTCCCAGCCTGGCCACACCGGCTGCCCAGCTGGGCCCCTGAGGGCAGCACAGCAGAACAGAGGCTCCGGGTCAAGATGCCACCCTGTCCAAGCTCATCCCAGGCTGCAGCCCATGCCCCCATGGGTAGCCAGCCCCCACCCCCAAGCCCCGCCCCAGAGTCCCCGCACAGAGGCCACAGAGCTGCGCCCCCAAGGGCAGGTGGGAGCTCATCCACCAATGCACAGGACCCCGGGCTTAGTGGGGGCGGGAGGCCTCCTCTGTGTTCACATCCCAGCACTCCCTCCCCACAGCCCACCGAGCCCTGCCCTCACTCCAACCCCACAGGACGTGGCAGTCTGTGGGAGGAAGAGCTCTGGGAGGAGTGGGGACTCAAGTTCAGGCGAGGCTCTGCCCCAGCCCCTGAGTGGCCGTCACCAGGCCCCCTCTCAGCCTCTTGCGTCATCACTAGAATAAGGGGCGCAGCCAGGGGCCTTGCTCGGCTCCTTCTGAAGCCGTCCTTGCTGTCTCTTCCTGCCCTTGATTGCCTCCCATTCTGCTGGGTGCCATTCCCCTTAAGGAAACAGGGTGGGTCCCAGGACATAAACAGTCAGCTTAAGGGGGCCCCCGGCAGGGCCCAGCCCTGAGAGGCAGGCAGAGCCACTGTGGGCCCGCAGGTGTTGGGGATTCCTGGGGTTCATCAGAGAGCACGCCAAGGGGACCCTGATCGCGCTGGCCAGGGCCACCCCATTAAGGGTAAATGTCCCCCTTGGGGCTCTCCCTTCCTGTGTCTCTGCCCATCTCCCTGCTGTGCCTCGGTTCCCCCTCCGTAAAAGGACATGGTGCGGCGGAGCCCCCGAGCCCCACCCGTGGGTTTGGGGATCTGTCACCCGCTGTCTTGTTCTGCATGTCTCTGACTGGTGGACGCACGAGCAGTGGGACCTGGAGGTGCTCCAGCTGCCTGCAGGTGACAGTCCAGGAGATGCAGCCCCGGGTAGAGGAGCCCCGGCCCCAGGAGCCACCCGTGGAGACTCCGGTATGGCCATGCCCCCTTCTAGGCCGGGGCACCCCTCCTGTCTGTCTGTCCCCTGGAGTCCTGTGGGACAGGCCTGCCCCAGCTGTAGCACTGTGCCCCTCATGCCCATGCCTGGTCCTTGTGGTCCCCTGTGGTGGAGCCCCCATCATGGTTCCTATAGGCCGAAACCCAGCTCTCCTGGCTGCGGATCCACCCCTGGGGAGGCACTATGAGCATTGATTACGGCCCTGGAAGATGTGCTCATCGTTCTGCTGCTGTGAAGACAGGAGGGCTACTGTGCATGGGCCCAGTGTTCCCTCTGACAGCCCTGAGGGCCAGGGGGCCCCTCGTGTGAAGACGGGAGGATGGAGGACCACAGAGCCTGCCACAGGCCTTTCCCACTCAGTGTGGACGCCTTCCCTCTCCGGCCCTCCGCCCCCACCTGTTGCCCCGGGTTTCAGGGTCCCAGCAGTCACTGACTCCTGGGTGGTGCCCGGCAGGTGCCCACTGCCCCTCTGATGCTGACCCTTGGGTTCCAGCTCCCTCCGGGGCTTAGGTCGGCGGGAGAGGAGGTGAGAGGTCCACCTGGGGAGCCCCTAGCCGGCATGGACACGGCTCTTGTCTACAAGCACCTGCCGGCCCCGCCTTCTGCAGCCCCCCTGCCAGGGCTGGACTCCTCCGCCCTGCACCCCCTACTGTGTGTGGGTCCTGAGGGGCAGCAGGTGAGCAGGGAGTGCAGGTCAGGATGGGCTGTTCAGGGAGCCCAGGACTTACATGGCGGATGAATTCACCTGAAACAGGAGGAGAGGGAGGCCAGACGAGACAGGGTCTGGGAGGCACAGGGCTTGGGGCTGTGGGGGGAGCGTGGGGGGCTTCATGGAAAAGAGGAGGCTCCTAGACCTCCACTCCAGCTCCTGGCCCTGGGTATTACTGTTCCCCTCATAAGGCAGGACAATGAAGGGGGGGATGGCCCAGCGCACATGGGAGCCCGCTCCGCCCTGCCTCAATTCCCTTCACTGCAGTCCTGTGGGCACCGCCCTTCAGGAGACTCCTGCACTCAGCCCCAAAGGAGGCAAGGCCGGGCCGGCCAAGCGGGAGAGAGGTGTGGGCACCAGGCTTGCCTGAGGGTGCTTGGGTCTCCCCTGCCTCCTGTGGATGGGGCTGGTCCTGCTGTCCTGCAGCCTTGGCCGCACCGTGAGCCTTCCCACTTGCGCCCAGACTTGCTGTCCAGCCCTGGGCGGTCCCAGGGGAGAGCACAGAGGGCTCGGGTTCAGCTACGTTTCCCCCCGGCCCCCCATGTCACCCCACGGGGTCGCCTCCCACAGAGTCCAGCTCCTGGCGCGCGGTGCGGGGTGTGCGGAGATGGTACGGACGTGCTGCGGTGTGCTCACTGCGCTGCCGCCTTCCACTGGCGCTGCCACTTCCCGGCGGGCACCTCCCGGCCCAGGTTGGCATGGAGGCCCAAACCCACACCCACACCATACAGCTCAAACCACACCCCATCCACATCCTACACCCTGTACTCATCCCACACCCCCCACCCACCCCACACCCCTGACCCACCCCACCCCACACCCTACACCCCACCCCATAACCTGCACCCCACCCCACCCACACCCCCCACCCACACCCTATACCCCACCCACACCCTACATCCCACCCACACCCTTCACCCTACTCACACCTAACACCCCACCCCATAACCTGCACCCCACCCACACTCCACACCCCCCACTCCCACCCACAGCCCCCACCCCCACCCTGCACCCACACCCGACACCCACATCCCACACTTCAAACCCATATCCTATACCCCACACCCACATCCTACACCCCACACACCTACACTCCACAGTCACATGCCACTACACTCCCACACCCTACACTCCACAGTCACATGCCACTACACTCCCACCCACACCCTACACCCCATCTCATATCCTGCACCTCACCCACACCCCACAGCCACACCCCACCCCACATCCCACACTCCCACCCCATAGCCCCCACTGACACCCTGCACCCCACTACCACCCCACACTCCCACCCACACCCTACACCCACCCCACACCCTACACCCATCCCACACCCTACACCCCACCCAGACCCACCACTCCCACTCTCCACCCACACCCACACCCCTTCCTCACATCCCACACCCCATCCCCCACTCACCACCCATGCCCACACCCCACACCCAACACTACCTCCCAGCACCCCATCCTCCATACCCTGGAGGTGGCACTCCTGCTACCCCCAAGCCTGGCAGCCCCTCATCCTCTGCTGCAGGACGGGCCTGCGCTGCAGATCCTGCTCAGGAGACATGACCCCAGCCCCTGTGGAGGGGGTGCTGGCTCCCAGCCCCGCCCACCTGGCCCCCGGGCCTGCCAAGGTCAGTGCCACAGGAATCCTCCATGAGTGCTGGTGGTGGGGGTGGGGGACCCCTCGGGTTAGGGTAGGGGGAGCACATCTCAGGGCAAATCTGGGTGCCAGCTTCGAGGGTTTGCACCATACGTATGCACTGACCATGTGCTCATTATCTGTAGACAGTAATTTCTCTTTAAACCTAATTATTTTTGGCAACTTAAATATAGTTAAAAGGAAGCTCCCTCCAGGGTTGGTGACTGACATCACGGTTGGTTGTGTGGCCGTCTCACAGCACAGGCCTGAGAGTCTCACCAGGGTGCCCTGGTGGGGTGAGGGGAGAGCAGGAGTGCCAGGCCTGCAGGAGCAAATCCCCACGCCGTCTGACCCCTCCAGGCTGTCTCACCCGCAGTCCTCCCTGGGGCCAGGATCCACCCCACTGTGTGGCCGGAGCCTCTCAGAGAGGCAAAGCAACCCTGGGTCCAGCCAGCAGCTCTTCGTTTCCTCCTGCTCTGCTGTCAGACAGGACCTGGGTGGTGGGGAGACCCCTGACTGCTGGGGCGGCCTGGCTTGCCCTGGAGCTGGGTGTGGGGGCGGCCTGAGTCACTGCTGCAGGAGCCTCTAGGGGTGGTGGCCTCTTGCCCTGTCTCCAGCAGAGGCCTCCTGAGCACATCCCAGCCACTGAGGAGCCTTTAGGGATCCTGGGGTGATTACATGTCCCACTGCTCCACTGGCCCACTCACTTTCCCAGCTCTGCCTCCACCCCGTATACACCGTGTGGTGACAGGCCACCCTGGCGTGGTACTCCCAGGCAGGTGACGGGCCACCCCGGCATGGTACTCCCTGGGCAGGTGACAGCCTGCCCCAGTATGGTGCTCCCCAGGAGGGTGACAGCCTGCGCCAGCGTGGTACTCCCCAGGCACGTGACAGGCTGCCCGG
The DNA here is from genome assembly GCF_007565055.1 of Rhinopithecus roxellana. Classification (NCBI taxonomy): domain Eukaryota; kingdom Metazoa; phylum Chordata; class Mammalia; order Primates; family Cercopithecidae; genus Rhinopithecus; species Rhinopithecus roxellana. Next base: position 132,913,725 of record NC_044561.1, on the reverse strand, counting down.
GCATGCAGGCTCTGGCCTGGCATGGCACAAGCCTCAGACCAAGCCCTGCCCTTGGGGCTTTTGTGGAACAGTGGCGTGGCCCACAGCTGTCATTGTCCCCTTCCTTCTAGAAGCCTGCCTCCTCACACCACCCACCTGGAGTCGGGGCCCAGCCAGGCCTATGCAGATGCCCCTCCCCAACCCCAGGCAGCTTTCTTGCAGCTGCTCCTGCAGCGGGTACCTCGTCATTAACCTACTGGGTTCTGTCTTTGAACAGCAGTGGCCTCTTTGTTCTCATTGTGGTGTGAAATGTAACGCTATGTTAGAGGAAAAGTTCTGGCTGGACTTGGCCCCTCCCCAGCCTGCCCCCTTCCCCCAGGGTGGTTGGGTGTGCTCCCAGACCCTGTCCTGAGCAGGTCTCCCACCCACTGGCAGCATCCTTAAGAACAGGGAGCATCCAGGGGCTTCCCCCTCCAGACTGGACAGCCCCTCCCTCAGCCACGCAGGGCTGCAGGGCCTTGCAGCGCCAGTGTTCACCCGAGTGGAGGAGCTGGGATGTGGCTGTTTGGGGCTACCAATGGGCAGTTCCACAGGGTTCAATTTAATATGGTCTCCTCTTTGCTGGGGGTGCCCGCCTGGGGACCTTCCCTCACTCTGGCCGCTCACCCATGGCGTGGGCTGGCCCTGGTGGTGTTTGTCAGGGGCGGGGGTGGCATGGACCAGGCACTTTCCTCTCTGGGTCTCAGACTTCCCCTCTCAGAGTGGGACTTCCTTGCTGGTTCCCTGAGCCCCCTCGTTTTCCCCAGGAGGCCACACAGTGTGGGGGCTGTCTGGGGGCCGTGGGCAGCTGGCCGTGGGCAGTGAGCAGGACCCTGGGCAGGCAGCCCCAGCCCCATCATACCCACGTAGCCCTGTGCCCCCACCCCCAATGGAGCTGGGTGTAAGAATTCCCATCTCAGTGTGGGGGGAAATACCACCATGGCCCCTAGGCCCTGCGGCCTCTGTGTCCCCACCAGGGCTGTGGGAGTGGGAGTTGACCTCTTCTCTTTCCTGAGTTCCAGGATGACACTGCCAGTCAGGAGCCCACTCTGCACAGGGATGACCTGGAGTCCCTTCTGAGCGAGGTAATGCCTCCCCTGGCCTCGGCTGCACCTGCTGCTCCTCCACTCCCCCTCCCCTGCCTCAGCCGGCACCCAGGCCCCCCACTCTGGGCACACTGAGGACTGCCAGCCCCCGCTGCTCCTGAGCCATGGAAACTCAGGCTGTCCCTGTGCCACCAACCAGGAGCCCCAGTGCTGCTGAGCCCCTGGCACCCTCCACAGGAGTCCCCCAGCCCCCCACAGGAGCCTCAATGCTGCTGAGCCCCTGGCATCTCCCCACAGGAGCCCCCCCGGCCCCTGCCCCGGCAGAAGCCCAGTGCTGCTGAGCACCCCCAGCCCCTCCCCGACAACAACTCCCACACGGCCCCTTGCCCAAGGGCCTGGACCCTGGCAGGCAAGGCTCGAGCACCAGGCCCAAGATCCACTTTCCCAGGGAGGGTGGGGTGTGGGAGTGGGGGGGGTCCCGGGCCCTGTTCCTCTGAGAGTTGCTTGCGCCTCCCAACTCAGGCCTCTCTATGCTAAGATGGGCAGGTAGAATCTGTGGGCAAAATGTGACTTTTAAAGCCTCTGTCTGTTTTTGGCAAGAGGATAAGCTCCTCCAGCCTCCACAGGTTCTCCTGTGTCTGGCGTGGCACCTGGGGGTCCCAGCTGACCATGGAGCAGGGGTCCTGCCCTGTGCAGTGGCCATGCCCCACACACCCTGACCATGCAGATGTCTGTAGAGCCCCAGGGCCTGAGAGTGGGCCAGGGGACCCAGCGCTGGGTAATGGAGCTGCCCCTCTGGATGGGGTCCTTGGATATAGCTGGAGAAATAAGGGTCAGGCTTACAGCCTCTCCAGGGTGGCGGCCTTATTCCCTTATTCTGCTGGCATCGTGGGGCCTGTGGGAACATCCTGTGGGAACATTAGGCTCCTGAACAGAATGAGAAGCAGCCGGCCCTGACCCCTGACCCCGAAGGAGCCACCCGAGGAGGCAGAACTGCCATGAACTGCCATGGGGCTGTGCTCTGGGCTTACAGGATGCGGTGAAATGCACAGGACGGGGTCCTCCTCTGACTGGCCTGTGCCGTGGGGCCTCGGGCCTCAGTTTCCCCTCCTTTGAATTAGAGGGAAGGTTGGACGATTCTGTGGCTATGGCAGGGCGCCCCTGGAGGTTCTCACAGTTGCTCTGTCCCGCAGCACACCTTTGACGGCATCCTGCAGTGGGCCATCCAGAGCATGGCCCGCCCGCTGGCCGAGGCGGCCCCCTTCCCCTCCTGACCCTGGACGCCCGGGACACGCAGCTCTGATGGGAGGGTGCCGAGAAAGACACCGCCTCCCTCAGCCCTGGAAGCCGGCCGGCTGGGACCAAGAAGGGGACAGTGCCACGTCTTGTCAGTCCTCGGCTGTAAACACAGCCCTGTGTTTGTGGGGACGCCAGCCATCATGTGCCTGGAAATTAAAACCTGTGGTTTCGAGATACTTGTCAGTGGGGGCATTTGTTTGGGGCGTTCGTATGCCTGGTGCCTGAAGTGTTGGCCAAGCTGGCTGGAAGGGAGCTGGCCTTAAGGGAATGGGGGTGCCTGTGGGCAGGAGTTCACCAAGAAAACCACGAGGCTCTGTTCCATGCCTCCCACTGCCCCCCAGCAAAACCCAAGCCCTTGCTGTACACCCCACAAGACCCTGCGTGGTCGGGTCCCCAACCCCGGCCTCCACCCCTTACTGTGCTCTTGGCCTCCCTCTGTTCCCCCAACAGCCAGGCTCATTCCTACCTGCTGGCCTTCGCTAGGCGTTCCCTCTGCCTGGACACTCCTTCCCCTGGGGCTCTGAGTCTGGCTTCTCATCGTTGACATCTCAGCTCCAATGTCACCTCCTCATTCATTCATTCATTCATTCATTCATTCATTCAAGAAACCTTTATCATACATCTTCTGTATGCTGAGTATTTTCCTGGGACTTAGGGGGGTTTCAAGGAACATTTTGGTGGGAGGAGTGGATCATGTAAAGAAGGAGAGTGGCCCTAGATGGGGTAACTGCTGAGAAGCAGGGAACAGGCAGAGCAGGGCTGGGCATGTGATGGTGTTGCAGGGACCCTCCTTGGGGGAGGAAAGGAGCTGCGGGGCGCGCCTGGCAAGTGCAAAGCTGTGGGAGCTAGCATAGCATGAGTGCAGGGTACATGCCAGGGATTCGGACACAGCGGCCACAGTGGGGGCGGCACGGACAGTGCTGTGCCTTACCCTGTTCACAGCACCTGCCACGACTGACAGCCTCTGCACTGGCTTCCATCTCCCTAAGGACAGCAGCTGGGAGGGAGGACCCAGTCCAGTTCTCGGCCACAACCCGAAGGCCAGCTCAGCTGGGTGGTCAGTGTCGGTGGAGGGAGATGGCAGAGCTGTCAAGCTGTCATAAGCCCCCCACCCACAGGGCCCCGGTGGCAGCCTCCCCAGGTGAGGGTTCAGAGACCTGGGGGTGGAGGGTGTGGCTGCAGGTCTCTCCATGCATGGGGTGCCCAGGTGAGACACCCCCAAGGAAGGGAGCAGTCACTGGGGGTAGTAATGAAGACTCACAGTCCTTGGTCTCTTGGGACATGGCAGGCTTGCTCTGCCCGCTCCAGAGACCCTCTGCACCCCTTTGCCAGGCGCACAGCCTCCTTAGGTACCAAGGAGATCCACGGGAAGGCAGCCCCTGTGAGGAAGGGGTGGGGCAGGCCCACCCAGGACAGCCGGGGTCTGATCAATCCCCCTGGGGGAGGGGAAGTGCCTATGTCTGAGTGAAGAGGGCCTCTGCCAGCGTGGATGCTGGCGTTGTGTGAGCAAGTAGGCAGCTGTCCCAGGACGGGCCCAACAGCCTTGGGACAGCCTGGAGTGGAACAGTGGGACCAGAAGCAGCATGGTCACTGTGGGTGTCCTGGGTCCCCCCAGCCTGGACGCTGGACTCTGTCTCTGGAAGGGGAGGCAAGGAGAAAAGGAGGACTCAGAAATGCGCGTCTTCCTGCTTTTCTTTTCTTTCTTTTTCTCTCCTCTCCTCTCCTCTTCTCTCTTTTCTTTTCTTTTCTTTTCGAGACGTTGTCTCCTCTGTCGCCCAGGCTGGAGTGCAGTGGCCGGATCTCAGCTCACTGCAAGCTCCGCCTCCCGCATTCACGCCATTCTCCTGCCTCAGCCTCCCGAGTAGCTGGGACTACAGGCGCCTGCCACTATGCCTGGCTAATTTTTTTGTATTTTTAGTAGAGACGGGGTTTCACCGTGTTAGCCAGGAGGGTCTCGATCTCCTGACCTCGTGATCCACCCGCCTCAGCCTCCCAAAGCGCTGGGATTACCGGCGTGAGCCACCGCGCCCGGCCATTCCTGCATTTTCTGTTGCTTATGATGGAATACCTGAAACTGGGCAATTTATTTTAAATAATAAAATCAATTTCCTACATTTCTGGAGGCTGGACGTCCAGGGTCGAGGGGCTGCATCTGGTGAGGGTCTTCTTGCCGGTGGGGGCCCTGCAGAGTCTTAAGGTGGTGCAGGGCGTTGCGTGGCGAGGGGCTGAGTGTACTGGCTCAGGTCTCTCTTCCTCTTCTTACAAAACTGCCAGTCCCCCACCCACACCATGACAACCTACAAATAATAAAACCCTAAGAATCCATAAATGGATTAATCCACTCGGGAGGGCAGAGGCCCTGTGACTCAGTCACCTCTCAAAGGCCCCACCTCTCAGCGGCCCCCAGCTGCCACATTGGGGATCAAGTTTCAAGAGTGTTGAGGCAACAAACCCTCAAACCACAGAACACAAGTCCGAGAACCTGCACGCCAGCGTTCGTGCAGACATGGGTAGGTGCCCACAGATCGGGCTCCGGCTGCTGTGCCCGTGTGCACGCGCCAGGGAGCAGGGAGTGGGGGGCTGCGGAGGGCGGGTGCTCCCTGAGGCTCGGCCCCTGACTACCTGAGAGGTGGACCTCCCTGCCTGGCCCCTGCATTGCTGGGCCCTTATGCCCCAAGCTGCTGCCCCTCTCTCCCTGTCCCTGGCCAGGGCCCCTGGTGGGGGTTAGTTGCTGATAGGATGATGGGGCTGGAGCTTGCCAAAGCCCCCCTCTTCAGAAGCCCCTGGGGCTTTGTCCCATGAAGGCTAAAAACACAAAGTGGCCCCCAAATGCTGAAGAAGTGGCCCAGAAACAGAACGAGGCTGAAAAATCCAGTTTGCCGGTGGAGAGTGTTCCGCTAGGGCACTTTTGGACAGAAGCGTGGTCTTGCAAGACAAGTGGGTCTCTGCACTGCTGCTCCCCAGACCCATAGCGGGAGGATGGACATGCTGTGTGCGGACAGTCGAAGGTGACCCTCCAGGATGGCCAGAGCGCTGCCTGCATCATGGCCTCTAGCTATGAGATAACATCCAGGTTGACGTGTTCTCACCCTAGGCACAGTAGATAAGGTGGAAACCAGGAGGCGTTCATGTGACCGGGGCCAATCAGAAGTCAACGTGGTGGATTGGCACCCAAGAGGGAGCCACCTTTGTCCCCATAGGGTGATGGGGTGGGGCCATGGCATCCAGGGCAGTTAGAGAGCTGGCCAGGGCGATCCCAGATGCTGCAGACACGCCACCCATCAGGACCCAGCGCCTGCCACTCCACAGCCTTCTCCCTCCCCAAATGCATCCTGGCCATGAAGTCCTCTGGCGCCTGTTTCCAGGCACGGACCCAGCCTTCCCCCTCAGCCCAGTGCTCTGCTGACACCTGGGGTCTCACCTTGGGGACCCGGGAACCCCAGTCTCATCAGAATTCCTCTACAGACAGGTCCAGGAGGACCTGCCCCTGGGCCCAGCATCCCTTCATGGGGGTTGGTAGTTCCCACTGCGCTCACGTGATTGTCCTCAAACGCTGCACCGCTCTTCTTTCGGACTTGAGCCCTGAAGTCCTACCCTCCCGTCATCCAACTGCACGGGGCTCTGGGGGCTCCTCCACCAGCCGCAGCTCAATTCCCTTAGAAACCGCGAGGATTCTGTTCAGAGGCATGCGTGGGTGGACAGTGCGTGGGAGAATCCCCTCCTCCCGCCCCGCAATCACTGGGCTGAGGACCAGGAAGGTGGGGACGGGGCCTCTTGAGGGCTTGTGTGTGCATCTCAGCAGTCGGCAGTCTCCCCTGCTCTCGATAAGCATGTGTTCATTTGGTGTTTTAAAATGTAATTAGAAAACGGCAAAAGAATGACTTTCTCTCGCTGGGTGGCCAGGCTGCCGCCCCCACCCCGCCGTCCCCACAGCCTCACGCTCCTCCTGCCGCCTGCCTTTAGACACCAGGCCTTCCCCGCGCTCAGCTGTCTCTCTGAGGGGATGGAGGTTTGTCTCCTTCCTTCGTCCACTGGAGCGAGGTCTGCCCGTGTAACAGGCCTGCCATCTGCTGCTGAGCAGCTGAGCATACACGCGCAGACAGGCTGCTGTTCACACGGGCAGCTGCGGTGCACAGAGCAGTCTACACAGCCTGTGCCGGCCCACAGAGCGGTCTACACAATGTGTGCCAACCCACAGAGAGGTCTACACAACCTGCGCCAGTCCACAGAGTGGTCTACACAGCCTGCAGCCCACAGAGCAGTCTACACAGCCTACGCCGGCTCACAGAGTGGTCTACACAGCCTGTGCCGGCCGACAGAGCAGTCTACACAACCTGCACCAGTCCACAGAATGGTCTACACAGCCCACGCTGGCCCACAGAGCGGTCTACACAGCCTGCATCGGTCCACAGAGCAGTCTACACAGCCTATTCCACCTCCCATGTTCCTTTCCTAGGGTGGCTGTGACAAAGGACCCCAGGCCGGAGGGTCGAAGAACAGACATGATTCTCCCACAGACCTGGAGGCTGGGGTCCGAGTCAGGGTGCGGCAGGGCCGGTTTCTGAGGCCCCTCCCCTGGGCTGGCAGATGCCATCGTCTCCTCCCTGTGCCCTCACAGGGTCATCCGTGTGTGTGTCTGTCGTCATCTCCTCTTCTCACAGGACACAGTCAGACTGGATCAGAGCCAGCCTAATGGCCTCATTTTTAACTTAATTGCCCCTCTTTGTTTTTGTTTGTTTTGTTTGTTTTGAGACGGAGTCTCGCTCTGCCGCCCAGGCTGGAGTGCAGTGGTGCTATGAATCACGGCTCACTGCAGCCTTGACCTCCCAGGCTGAAGAGATCCTCCTACTTCAGCCTCCTTACTAGCCGGGACAACAGGCACATGCCGCCACGCAGGGCTTTATAATTTTTTTTGTAGAGATGGGGGATTTTGCCTTGTTGGCCAGGCTGGTCTCGAACTCCTGGTCTCTAGTGATTTATCCTCCCACCTTGGTGTCCCAAAGTGCTGGGATAACAGGCATGAGGTACCGTGCCCAGCCTTAGCCACCCCTTTAGAGACCTCACAGTGCCACTGTGAGTCATGAGGGGCGAGGGCTTCGACTCATAGGTCTGGGGGAGACGGACATTCTCCTTGGCCAAGCTCAGGTCGGGTTCCTCTGAGTCTTCTTCTAGATGAAGCCTCAGGCTTGGACTCCAGCCCTGGTCCACTTAGTCCAGCCCAGCCGGAGTCCTGCAGAGTCAGGTTAGCAAGTGTTGTGTGTACTTCTGCATAACATCCCCACCACCTACAGCAGCTCTTTGAATCCCTCGGGGGCTGGGGTGGCCTCAGGGGCAGGCCCTGCCCTTGGTCTCTGCTCAGGTGTCACTGTTTGGAAATTGTCAATAATTTATGAACAAAGAGATCTGAATTCCGCCGTGCTGAGCCCTACGGCCGTCGTGCCCGAGATGCTGTGGGCTACGGGACTGGCCGGCTCCGGGTCGGGGCATTCTAAACACCCAGGTGGAGAATCCGTGGACACTAGCAAGCCTGCTGGGCTCAGAAGAGTCGGTATTTCTGGAAAAGATTAGACTCAAGATAGCAAATCAGGCTGGAGCTCTGGGCTCAGAATCGTAAGTGGATTAAAAGCACCCCTCCACCCGCCTGCCCTGTAACTGGAGCTCCCGCACTCTCCATGATATTAACCTGGGTGACTCAGGACGCATTCAAAGAGGCCTCAGCTCTTTTGTGAATTCCCAGGGACCTCAGGGCTTGCAGAGCTTCCCCTTCCTGGGAAGCCTGGGGTGGCACCTGCAGGCAGGGGTCCTCTCAGGGGTCCCAGGGACAGGTCCTGCTCAGTCTCTGGGACCCGCCTCCCCCAGGAGGTTCCTCTTGCCACCCCTTCCCACCTGTGGCTTTTCCTATACCATCTTCAGCCTGGCTCTTAGCTGCCAGCTTAGGGTAGAATGGATCTGTTCACAATGGAAGTGCTCAATTCAGCGTGGCTAAAGACTCCTTAGCCCTCTCCTAAAAACACACCCCAAACGGCCAGGCATGGTGGTTCATACCTGGAATCCCAGTACTTTGGGAGACTGAGGCAGAAGGATCACTTGAGCCGAGGACTTAGAGACCAGCCTGGGCAACATAGCGAGACCCCTTCTCTACTAAAAATTAAACAAAATTAGCAGGGTGTGGTGGCATACTCCTGTGGTCCCAGCTACTCAGGAGGCTGAGGTGGGAGGATCACTTAAGGCTAGGAGGCCGAGGCTGCAGTGAGCTATGATTATGCCACTGGAATCCAACCTGAGCGACAGAGTGAGACTCTGCCTCAAAAACAATACCCCACAGAGGAAATCCATTCTCATGGAGAGTGACAGCCACTGCCCTGCGTCTCAGGGAAGCTCATGGCCTCCTCTCTGTTCCTTCGATGCACAGGGCTCTCGTCTGCCATCGTTTTTTTGTCTGTTTAGTTGCTCATTGCTGTCTCCCCTCTGGACCATCTGCACTAGGGGCAGTCCGGGTCTGTGTTGGTCACAGGGGCCCACCCAGCGCCAGGTGCACAGCACAGTGGGAAAACAGCTGCAGATTCAGTGAATAAGGCTTTGAAAATAAACTGTGTTTCCTCCTGTAACTTGTTGCACATGTCTGTTTAGCCAACCTGTTCAGCACAGAGCTCCTGCTCTAGCCCCTCCTCCTTCACCTGCGAATGGTCAGGCCACAGGCAGGCATCCCAGCCCGTCAGAACGGCCACCCTGCAGGCTGTAACCCTTTATACAAAATAAAGCTCTCCTTCCAAGTTTATCATTGTATGTTTTTTTTTTTTTTTTTTCCAGTTAACAGGGGCATGGTCTTCCCCTCCAGGCAAGAAACAAAAAGATGCTTCTCTTGAATCTGACCAGTTTGAAAGGATAATTGTCCTGGGGGTTTCCCCAACAAACAGCTCAGCAAGCTCATCCTACACTGAGACTCAAAGACTTCAAGCAGCTGTTCTATTCAAAACATCTGCCTCTTAATCATAGACAGCAGAGGGCCCTAAACACTAACGAAGGCCCTAACAACCCACAGACCCAGACAAACACAAAGAAATAAATCGGCATGAATGAAAATGAGACTTGGAAGGGAGGAAAGTATATTAAAAATGAAAATGAAACTAGCAATATTCTTAGATGGATCCTGTATTCATGAAACAAGAACAGGATACTGTGAAAAAGAACACTCAGAAGAGAACAACAACAGCTCCTGGAAATCAAAACCGTGACAGCAGAAATGAAAAGCTGGACATGGGGTTGGAACATCAAGTTAAGGAGAGCTCTGTGAAAGCAGAGCACAAATGAGTTAGAAAATAGGAAAAAAGGCTGGGCACGGTAGCTCACGCCTGTAATCCCAGCACTTTGGGAGGCCGAGGTGGGTGGATCACGAGGTCAGGAGATCGAGACCACGGTGAAACCTCGTCTCTACTAAAAATACAAAAACTTAGCTGGGTGCGGTGGCGGGCGCCTGTAGTCCCAGCTACTCAGGAGTCTGAGGCAGGAGAATGGCGTGAACCTGGGAGGCAGAGCTTGTAGTGAGCCGAGATCCCGTCTCAAAAAAAAAAAAAAGAAAAAAAAATAGCAAAAGAAAAGGTAAGAAATATAGAATATTGGCTCAGGAAGCCCAAAGTGTAAAAACTAGGAGTTCCAGAAAGGGTAAAGGGGAAAGTCAAGAAGGAAGAAGTTGTTAGTAAAATAATTAACTTGTCCCAGAGAGAAAGCATGAACTGCTAGGTTGGAAGGACCCAGTGAGTGCCCAGCACAGGGGTGGGAAGTAGACGTCCCCAATAGAAGGCACTCCCCTGTGTGATTTCACGACACTTGGGAAAGCACTTCTACAACTTCTGAAAAGAAAATACCAGGCCATGAATAAAAGATGAGGAATCAAAATGACTGACTTCTCAATGCAACACTAGAACCGAGGGAACAGTGGAACAGGCCTTTAGAATGCTTTGAGCAAACCATCTCGAGCTTTAAAGTCCACACAGGAAGACTTTTTTTTTTTTTTTTTTTTTTTTTTTGAGACAGAGCCTTGCTTTTTTTTTTTTTTTTTTTGAGACAGGTTGTAGTGAGCTGAGATTACGCCACAGCACTCCAGCCTGGGCAATGAGAGCGAGACTCCATCTCAAAAAAAAAAAAAAGAAAAAAAAAATACACATAACATAAATTTATCATCTCTACCACTTTCAAGTTCAGTGGCATTCACATCTCATGTAACCATGCCACCGCCATCTGCAGAGCTGTTCCAGCTTCCTGAATGGAAACTCTGGCCCCACAAAACACTCACTCCCCATTCCCCTCCCAACCCCTGGCACCCTCCACTCTACTTTCTGTCTCTATGAATCTGACTTCTCCAGGGACCTCATGGAAATGGAATCACACAGTATCTGTCCTTTTGTGTCCGTCTTATTTTACTCAGCACGGTGGCCCCAAGGTTCATCCATGTCGTAGCACGTGCTGGAATCTGCTTCCTTTTTAAGGCTGCGTAATATTCCAGCACATGGATCGACCACATTGTGTTCATCCAATGCTTTCCTCAGCAGACACCTGGGTGCTTCCACCTTCTGGCTGTTGTGAATAATGCTGCTATGAATATGTGTGTGCAAATACCTGTGTGAGTCTTTGCTTTGAATTCTTTAGGTATATACCCACAGTAAAATCGCTGGATCACATGGTAATTCTATTTTTAATTTTTTGAAGAACTGCCATCCTGTTTTCCATAGCAGCTACACTGTTTCACATCCCCAGCAACACCGCACGAGGGTTCCAGCCTCCCCATATCCTTGGAACAGTGATTATTTTCTGCATTTTTCTTTCCTTTTTTTTTTTTGAGACGGAGTTTCGCTCTTGTTGCCCAGGCTGGAGTGCAACAGCGCAGTCTCCACTCAATGCAACCTCCACCTCCCGAGTTCAAGTGATTCTCATGCCTCAGCCTCCCTTGTAGCTGGGATTACAGGCACCCACCACCACACCCAGCTAATTTTTATATTTTTAGTAGAGATGAGGTTTCGCCATGTTGGCTGGGCTGGTCTCGAACTCCTGACCTCAGGTGATCCGCCCCTCTGGGCCTCCCAAAGTTCTGGGATTATGGGCGTGAGCCACTACACCCAGCCTGTGTTTTTCTTTTATAGTAGCCATCCTAATGGGTATCAGGTGGTATCTCATTGTGGCTAAACCACGTATGTTTAAGAATGTATGCGCATGCGCGCGGGCGCCCCCCCCCCGCCCCCCCCACACACACGATGAAGCTGTAAGAAAAGGGAGAGAACAATGACCCAAAATGTCAGCCCAAGGCTGCCTCAGGGTCAGACACAGGTGTCTTCTTAGCGCCTTTTAGCCCACGCATATGTGCTTGCGCAGTCTTTTGGCGTGTTTTCTAACATTTCACAATTAAATAAGGAGTAGTCGATATTCACAGCCACCATGTCCACCGTGTATGTAGAGAAAAATGCACAAATCCTAATGATCAGCCCGCTGAGCTTTCACAAACGGAACACACCGTGCGGTCACGAGGCGGCTCTCCCGACCACCGGCTCTGCAGCCCCAGGACCCGGGGACCAAGACTTTCCCAAGGGCCCAGTAAATGTGAGGAAGGAAGGAAGGAAAGGAGGGAGAGGGAGGGAGGAATGCTGGCTGCTTTCCAGCGCCCCGTTTGGGTTTGGCCCCTGCCGAGGCCTGAAGGCAGCCCTGAGGGCCCCTGGGTGGCAGGGAGGGGTGGTGGCTGCGGCCGACAGCAAAGAGCCTCCGGAGACGCAAAGCTGGGCTAGACGTGCCACCCGGGCCCCAGCACTGGCGAAGGGACGCGTGCGGCCGCACTGGATGCAGCCCCGCCCTGGTCCCCGGCCACATCCTCCAGACCACCGGGGTGTGGGGATCTGCCCCGGGTCTCACTGTTCGGGGCCCGCGTTACATGCACAGGCTTAGAAACGCACAGCGGAAAGGCGGCCCCGGCGGGCCGAGGCGCAGGATCTCTGCTCTGTCCGCTAGGAGGCGCCAGGGGCGGACCGGGGGCGGGGCAGGCGCAGGGCGCGCGCGGGGCGGGGGCGGGGGCGGGGACGGGGCGGGGACGGCGGCGCAGCGCAGGCGGCGGGAGTGCGAGCTGGGCCCGGGTCTCGGCCGCCGCCATGGCCGCGGTGGACCTGGAGAAGCTGCGGGCGTCGGGCGCGGGCAAGGCCATCGGCGTCCTGACCAGCGGCGGCGACGCGCAAGGTGGGCGGGGGTCCCGGCCGCGTCGCGGTGCAGGGGGTGGGGGGCGCCTCCGCCCCGGCCCCTCCGGAGCGCCCGCTGAGCCCTGGGACCCGGGTCTCGGGCCGGCCCGGCCTCCCTCCTGCCCCGGCCTCCTGCCCCGGCCTCCTGCCCCGGGTCCGTCTCCCGCTCCGCCCCGGCGCGGTCTCTGGCCTACGTGCGGCCGGCCACGTTCTCGGCCTCCGCCTGGGTCTTGGCGCCCTGCCCCGGGGGTGTGTCCGACTCTGGGCTGCGGGGCAGGACCCCCGCGAGGATTCCCCAAGGCCACGTGAGCGGAGGGTGCCGGTCCCGCCGCCCCCAGAGCCTGGGCCTTCCTGGTTCTGAAGCGACCTGGGGACCCGGTGTCTCCGGAGAGCTGGCGCCAGGCTGCGGGCTTCCGGGACCTCCTCCCGGCTGGGCAGGGGCGGGCTCACCCCCGGACCGCGCCGCCTCCTCGGGGCCCTCGCGGCCGCCTTCCGTATGGGTCTAGCTGGGGAAGAGGGCAGTGGGGAGATGAGTTGCCCGGGGCCTTGAGCAAAGCTCCGTTGTCACTCTTTTTGTAGGGGTACTGGGGAGGCCCCAGGTGGTGGGGACTGGGAGTTGGCAGAGCTGGGTGGGGGTCCGGCCTGGGGGCGTGGTATCCTAGCACTCTCCCTCCTAGAGGCCTGTTCCTGCCCACTGCCGGCCTCTTCAGTGTCTCTGGCCTGACATGTCCAGTGTGGCACCTGTGGCACAGGACACCACCTACCCTGACCCTCAGGAGGAGAGAGGAGAGGATTTAGGAGACCAGAAGTGAGGTGCTGGGTTGGGAAAGGGCCCAGCCAGGACCCCAAAGCTGTGCAGCGGGGCCTGGTCTGTCTTTTAGAGTTCAGAAAATGGTTGAGAAAATGCAGACACACCCCCCTCACCCAGCTTCAGGCACCTGACCCTCCTTTTCCCTATCTGGAAGCCAGGAAGAGGGAGGAGGAAGCTGGCCTTGACCAGGACCAAGCCAGGGAGGCAGGAGTGGCCCGTGGGTGTCGCTGTCTGAACCCCGGCCTGCAGAGGGCGCTCCTTCGGACCTGGCTAACCATGCCTGTTGTGGCCCTTCTCACCGCTGTGGCTAGAGCGGGAGCTGCTGCTTGTTGCCAGCCACTGGCAGTGTCCTGGATGTGGCCTGGTGTGTTGTGGGCCCAGGTGGGAGAGGAGGTCCACGGCCTTGGAGGGCCACTGGCAGTGTCCTGGAGTGTGGCCTGGTGGGTTGTGGGCCCAGGTGGGAGAGGAGGTCCACGGCCTTGGAGGGCCACCGGCAGTGTCCTGGAGTGTGGCCTGGTGGGTTGTGGGCCCAGGTGGGAGAGGAGGCCCATGGCCTTGGAGGGTGGACTCAGGAAGCTCCATCCAATGATATTAGACCAAGAAAGGCCCGGAGTCTGGAGGGCAGACAGGTTGCTGCAGGGCTGGCCTGCCTGCCCACCAGGGAGGCGCTTTCTTGGTGAGGCTGGCGAATCCCCAAAGCCCACCCTGTAACTCCCTGAAACACAGAGGGTCCCCAACCACCTTCCTTGTCTGCAAAGTGGGAGCATCAGCAGTAGAGGGTTGGGAAGGTTCGGAGCCCGGGGTGGCACCTGTCCCCCCACCCCCCGCTGCCCCACACACAGACAACAGAGAACGGGGGCCCGCTGGAGGTCGTGAAGGGCCAGCCTGGCAGGTGGTTCTTGGGCCAGAGGGGCGGGGCGGTGGGGGGCACACCTAGGGTGACAGACAGGCAGTTCTGGATGCTGGTGGAGGATCTGGAGATGGGAGGCCCCTCCTGGCCCTGTGGGCAGGCCGGCTGGGTGGTCTCCCATCTCCGTCTGAGCTGGGGGTTCTGACTGCCCAGCCTGGCCCCAGTGCCTGGTATGGGGTGGGCAGCGCTTCCTGGCTGCAGCTGGGAGGGTGCCCACAGTGCACCTGCTGGCTGATCATGGCATCCCAGCTGGGCCTGTGCCTTCCTCTGTAAATGTCTTCCCTTCCCAAGCCCCTGGCAACTGCAGCGTCTCTGTGTGCGGCTCCCACGCGTGGACGGGGAACAGGCGGTTTTCTGCAAGGGGGGAGGACTCCACATGCTTCCCCAGTTGAGGGCTGGGGCTGATTCAGGGAGGATGATGGGGGCGAGTAGGATGGGAGGAGCTGGCGTTCTGGGCAGAACCAGAGTCCTTCTGTTTCATGAGTTCCTAAAAAGCAGTCTGCGGGGCTCTCCCCGTCCACCACTGCTGCCGCCGTGTGGCTCCCCATGGTGGGTGCCCAGTTTTCCTTCTTGGGGCCCCACTGCCTTCCTAGAGAGGCTGACCCTGGGCGAGGAGAAGCCCATGGCCTAGTGTGCCCTTCTCTATGCCCTCTGTGTCAGCCGGGCAGCAGGAGAGTGGGGACTGGGAGGGACTTTCTGCCCCGATGCTGAAATCTGTGTTTGTTGGATGTATGAGAACAGCCAGTCTCACCACCCGGCCAGTGTTGCCCAGCCCTGGGCCTTCTCAGGCCTCAGTTTCCCCTTCTGTGAAAAGGGGGGTTGGGGACAAGACAGGCCACCTTGCAGGTTCCTTCCGGCCAGCCCAGAAGTCCTGTTCTGTGTGGCTCTGGGTCATGCCTTTCCGTGTTGTCGAGCAGGGGAGGGTGTTGTTCAAGGATGTCTATTTGCACAATAACCCGTGCAAAGGTAGCTAGAAGATTTGAATCAGGCCAGGTGTGGTGTCTCACGCCTGTAATCCCAGTACTTTGGGAGGCTGAGGTGGGCGGATCACCTGAGGTCAGGAGTTCAAGACCATCTTGGCTAACATGGTGAAACCTCGTCTCTACTAAAAATACAAAAAATTAGCTGGGCGTGGTGGCACGTATCTGTAATCCCAGCTACTCAGGAGGCTGAGGCAGGAGAATCGCTTGAACCAGGAGGTGCAGGTTGCAGTGAGCCGAGATGGAGCCACTGCACTCCAGCCTGGGCAACAGAGCGAGACTCTGTTTCAAAAAACAAAGAAAAAAACCCCAAAATCAGCCAGGCATGGTGGTGCGTGCCTGTAGTCCCAGCTACTCAGGAGGCAGAGGCAGGAGAATCACTTGAACCTGGGAGGCAGAAGTTGCAGTGAGCCAAGATCTTGCCACTGTACTCCAGCCTGAGTGACAGAACGAGACTGTCTAAAAAAAAAAAAAAAAAGACTTGACAAACAGCCTGGCCTGCCTGTGCCCACCTTCATCTTGCCCTGGCCTGGGCACTTTTAATTCTCTGGGCCATTTGTCTCTGCCCTGGCCCTGCAGAGGACACCACGCCCTGCCTTTCCCTGGCCAGGGTGTTTGGACGTTGGTTTCCTGTTATCGCAGGTGAGAACTCAGCTCCCTGGCCCGCACGCCACCCCAACATCATGGCGTCCTGTTGAAGCCTTCAGGCTCGTGCTTACATCCTTAGCTGATCATTAAACTTTGCGACCATTTCATGCTCACTGCTTTCTTGCCCCGGAGCTAATGGTGAGGAAAGGTCACTGGGAACCAGCACACCAACCTCAGACATCGATTTTGTTCCAGCCTTTTTTCCTGGGCAGGGGTGGCTGTCACCTGCTGGTAGGCAGCGGCAGGCCCACCGTCCTTCCTGTCCTCTGACTGCATGGTGCTGGTGACTGCTGCCCGGGGTTTATTTTGAGAAAGAAAAGCCGATTAAAGGGCCACTAAAAAGGCCTTTTGAAGATTACAGCTTCCAGTGAGGTTGACAGAGAAACCCACTCCAGTCCCGTTCTAAAATCCAGAGTTTCCTGTGACATGGCCACTTTGTTCTCCTCCCAAGGGCTCAGCACAGAGCTGGGTTTTGGCAGCTTCATTGTCTGTGGGCATCAAAGCAGGTTTTATTTTTCGGAGTGCCCTGAAGACATTTGGAAGCGAGGGGTACTCTTGCTGACCCCTGACCCTGGAGCCCCTTTGCTATGCCCAGGCCCCCTGACAAGCCCACCAGGCAGCTGCTGAGATGGCTGTGACCCTGGGCTGACCCGCCGAGTGGCACACAGACTCCGCCTGGAGCTGGGGAGACCAGAGAGGCCTTGTGGGTGGACGGTGGCCTGGGTGCACTGCTCCCGCCCTCTGCTTGCCCTGCCTGAGCTGCTGCCTGCCAGAAGTAGGCTTGGACCTGTGGTGGGACCAGGTCTGCAGGGAGGGCAAGGGAGGGACGGAGGCTTAGCTTCGGCCAGCTGTGGCTGAGTGGATCTCCCTCACTGCCCCTGACTCCGGTGAGGGTAGGGGACAGGGAGCCTGCAGTCACAGCACCGCCTTGGACGCCCAGCCTGGGGCAGCAGGACTTGGCTCTGCCGACTGCTTTTGGTTGTTGGGTGCTTGGGGTGGCTCAGCTGTCTGGGGTAGGGGTCTCGGCTGTCTGTGGGGGGGGCGCTCAGCTGTCTGGGATGGGTTGGGGGGCTCGGCTATCTGGGTTGGGGGGTGCTCAGCTGTCTGGCAGGGGGGCTCGGCTGTCTGGGGGGACAGGGCTCGGCTGTCTGGGTGTGTGTGGGATGCTTGCTGGGCTCCCATCCCCATTTCAGCTGTAGCAGCCCCTCTCCTTTCTGTGTGGGGATGTGAGGGAGGCACTGTTCCTTTAGAGACGGGGTTGCTTGCTCAAGCGGAGAAGCTGCCAGTGTGGGCAGCTCCAGCTCCCTGCAGGCTCTGTGTTCTGCCCGTTCTGATGTCTGTGCCCCTTCCTCCTGGATGGCTGCCGGGCTTGACTGTAACCACCCCCTCCCCCACATCGGGATCCCCTGGCTGCTGGGGGGGGAGAGGGGGGAGAGGGGGGAGAGGGGGGAGAGGGCCACCTGCTGAACCTGAGGATGGGTCTGGGTGAATCCTGTTACTGCTGCCACCTGCTGGCCTCTAGAAGGTCCCTCACCTTCCCTCTGGGACCTTGTTGGATCCCTGTAGTGTGGGGATGGTGGCAGATATTCTGGCTGCTACATGGGAACCCTGCACAGTGTGCCAATCCCTGGGGATTCTCAAGGCGTGGGGCCTCACCTCACACCTGCTCCCTCCTGCTGAGCCCCAGGTCAAGCTGGAGAGCGGATGAGAAGCATGTGTAACCAGGGTAGAGGTCAAGAGTCCTCTCGTGGGCCGGGCGCGGTGGCTTAAGCCTGTAATCCCAGCACTTTGGGAGGCCGAGACGGGTGGATCACGAGGTCAGGAGATCGAGACCATCCTGGCTAACACCGTGAAACCCCGTCTCTACTAAAAAATACAAAAAACTAGCCGGGCGAGGTGGCGGGCGCCTGTAGTCCCAGCTACTCGGGAGGCTGAGGCAGGAGAATGGCGTAAACCCGGGAGGTGGAGCTTGCAGTGAGCTGAGATCCGGCCACTGCACTCCAGCCTGGGCGATAGAGCGAGACTCCGTCTCAAAAAAAAAAAAAAAAAAGAGTCCTCTCGTGGGGGTCTCCATGTTCAAGGGAGCTGCCGAGGCTTGGGCAGGAGCCTCCAGCAAGTCAGCACCTCCACCTCTGTGAGTGCAGGGTGGGGAAGGCCAGGGGCTTTTGATGGGCATGAGGCTTGGGGACAGAGGACCCGCATGGCTTAGGGATAGATGGCATGGTATGGGTACCAGCAGGGAGGCAGGAAGAGCAGGGCTGGCCCCAGGGGAAAGGGCATGCTCAGGCCTGTGACCCGGCCCCAGACTCCACTCAGTGGGGGGACCCTGGCCGCTGGCTTGGGGTTCTTACTCTCTAAAGATCAGGTGGGCTTGGCTGCCCCTTTTGTATGAAGTCGTGGATATCTTTTGAGTTGGGGGCTCTCAGGAAGAAGGTGTGGGGTACATTAGCACCAGTGTTTCCTGTATGCCACCTCTCCCGTCAATGTCCCTGTCCAGGAAACCGGCTTTGCCAAGGCCCCCGCCGGGATGGGGGCTTTCACTGCAGTCCTGGGAGCCCAGGGCAAGGGGACAGGAAAGAGGAGGTGACCTCAGAGCTTGATGGCACCAGCGTCATGTCCAGGCTGGGGGGTAAGGGTGCCTGAGGCCCTGGGGCAGGGCAGTGCTGTCCCCAGGGTGGCTGAGGTCGGAGGGCCTCTGTTCTTAGTCCCCCATCTCATTGCAGAGGAAGGAGCCCATGCCCATTCCAGCGAGCGCCTCCCTCAGTGCCCAGAGGTGCTCTCTGGGCCCCTCCATCCCCGTGCTGCAGTCTGAATGTCTGGGGTGAGGGCTGGTGTGGGAGGTGCTGGCCTCTTTTCCACCTGCCCACTTTTTATCCTGTTCTGTGGTCAAGGCCTGACCCCGTGGCCTGTGAGTGTGGGGGCTCCGTGGCAGAGGTTGGGGCGGTGGGGTGTGTTCGGGACAGCCACACAGGCCTGGTTACCGCGCCCTGCATGGGATGTACCCAGTTTATCTCTGGGCACCATACTCCAGGTGCTCGGAAGCTGAAGCCTAGAGCCTGCTGGGTTCCCCCAAACCTCCACCCGGGGGCCCAGGGCCGGTCCTCAGGTTTCCTAGCCTGGCGCCTTCTGAGATGGGGAGGGTGTCCAGGCCTCCCCACCCCCTGCCCTCTGAGATGGGGATGGCCTCCAGGGCCTCCCCCCAATCCCCACCCTCTTAGATGGGGAGGGCGTCTAGGCCTCCCCCACCCCCTGCCCTCTGAGATGGGGATGGCCTCCAGGGCCTCCCCCCAATCCCCACCCTCTTAGATGGGGAGGGCGTCTAGGCCTCCCCCACCCCCTGCCCTCTTGAGATGGGGAGGGCAACCGGGGCCTTCCTCCACCACCCACCCTCTGAGATGGACACGGTGTCTAGGCTTCTCTCTCCGCCTGCCCTCTGAGATGGGAAGGATGATCAGGCCTTTCCAACCCTCTACCCTCTGAGATGGGAAGGGTGTCTGGGGCCTCCCCACCCCCTGTCCTCTGAGATGGGGAGGGTGTCCAGGGCCTCCCCCACCCCCTGTCCTCTGAGATGGGGAGGGCGTCCAGGGACCTTGCATCTCAGCGTGAGACTGACAGGTTTGCCCTGACCTCCACAGGCATGAACGCTGCTGTCCGGGCTGTGACGCGCATGGGCATTTATGTGGGTGCCAAAGTCTTCCTCATCTATGAGGTAAGGCCAAGGTGGGCTGTGTGTGTGCAGGGAGTGGGGCCTCCTGAGGCACAGGCCGAGGTGTGTTCTGTGTGGGTCACGGAACAGTGTGGGTCTGGGAGACGGGGTGGTTCTGGCCTGGAGGAGCTGATGGATACTTGGTCTTGGGGAGTGCGAGGGGGAGCTTGGGGCCAGGCCAAAGGCATCTGCAGAAAGAAGAGACCTGCTGACTCGGAGATTCAGCCTGGCTGGAGGCTCAGAGGCTGCAGGGGGCGGGCCTGGGGGCAGGGAAGGAGCTGGGTGGAGACGGAACCCAGGCCCTGCCTACAGTGATTGGGCCAGGCCCCCCCACACACCCCTAGCCTGGGCCCTTGTCCTGCCCCGAGGCCTCTGTGAGTGGGGGCCAGGGACCTCACCGTCTCTGCCCTTGTCCTCCCCAGCCTCCTGCCTCACCACCCAAACCTGGGGAATAGCCCCTGGCAGCAGCTCTGCTGTGTCCGTGTTCATTGTGTTGCCGTAGGAGCAGCGGATGCCCCTCCCCAGTCCCTGTGGGAGATTTGAGGCTCGCCCTCCATCCTGGGTATTGACACACGCACACTTGCACTCACACGTGCACACACGCAGGCGCATTCACACACTTGGGCCACACCACGCAGGCACAGGCTGCATGCTTGCCTTGTCCGGTGGTTTTGCACAAGACAAGATCTTTTGTTATTTTGTTGCCACTTTTTACATAATATGTAGCTGTTTATATAAAATGTAGCAACCCCAGCTCTACAGCTCCCGGCACTCAGCCCCACTCCGCCCACTGCTCTCCGCTCACTGCTCACCATCCTGGGTCCCAGTTCCCCACCTTGGCCCCCACCTGGGCCCCACCTGCCCAGCCCTCCCTCTGCAGGACTGTGTGAATGGATGAGTGAGTGGGCAGTCTGTGCTGGCCCGTCCTCTCCCTGTGGCCAGGCTGGGGTGGGGCTGGGGCCCTGCCAGTGTCGGATTAGGAAGCAGGTCTCAGAGCCCTGGGGAGCTGGGTGTGGGGGCCCCTCCAGGCAGGCTGGGTTGTGTCCCTATGAACGCTTCCTGCCACCTGCTCGACCTCCAGTTTCTTCTAAGTGGCAAAGGGCAGAAATTAGGGTTTTCCTGACCCCCATACGTTCGTGGTTGGGACAGACTCCTGTGGCAAAAGACAGAAAACAGGTTCATCAGTGCAGGGTATGTCCTGGAAAAGGGGAGAAGAGGCACTTGGCTGTGCCTAGAGTCCTGGCTTCTGCAGAGCCCCAGCAGAGACCAGTGCGCCTGGAGAAGCCGAGGGGTACAGGCACGCAGTGTGAGGGCCCTCGGAAGTGGGGGAATGCGGGAGGGTGAGTTTATGGGAAAAGGAATGAAGGGGGTGGGCGTGGATCCTGGGGCTGCCTCTGGGTGCGGAGGGTTCTGAGGGGCATTGACGTCCCGTCCAGGCGGGAACAGGAGGAGCCTTAGTCTTGGGATGCTGTGTGCTGCTTTCCTCTGGAAGGGAGGCAAGGCTGAGAGCTTCCCTGCACCTGCTGCCTAGTGGGCTTTAGGTCAGAAACATCCACATCTAAGAGGAAGATTTTGAGGTGGGACATTCTGGTATTGCGGCCCGGGGAAGACGTCACCTCCGTCCTGCAAAGGTTCTTGGAAAAATCTACTTGCGAAAGGCATAGGGCAAAGGTGCTGGTGTTCACTGTGAACAGGCGTGGAGAGGTGGGGCGAAGATGCTGACCTGCCCTCCTCCCAGGGCAAAGGGACAAAGGGATTCTAGAGGGGGAGGAAATTTTTTTTTTCTTTTTCTTTGAGTCAGAGTCTCACTCTGTTCCCTAGGCTGGAGTGCAGTGGCACAACCTTAGCTCACTGCAACCTCCGCCTCCCAGGTTCAAGCGATTCTCCTGCCTTAGCCTCCCGAGTAGCTGGGATTATAAGCACCCACCACCACACCCGGCTGTTTTTTGTATTTTTAGTAGAGACGGGGTTTCACCATGTTGGCCAGGATGGTCTCGAACTCCTGACCTCTGGTGATCCACCCACCTCTGCCTCCCGAAGGCAGAGTGTTCGGATTCGAAGTGTTGGGATGACAGGCGTGAGCCACCGCGCACGGCCATAAATGGTTTTTAGGGGATTCAATGGGCTTGGACGGCGTCTGCTGGTGACTCCCTGCCCAGGTGTCTTGGCAGACACAGGTCTTTCTTCCTGCGATGACCTCAGTGCATGGAAACTCAGGGAGGGGGACTGGCAGTCACTGTTCCTTTCCCCAGCAGCTGTGGGCTTTAGGCAGATGCGGGGGCTTCAGGGAGCAGCTGCATCCCAAGCTTGGAGGAGAGAGAGGGTCGAGAGGCAGGAGGGGGAGGTCAGGGAGACCTGTGGCTGCGCCCGTTCACATCAGACTGCATTTTGGGTTTCTGAGCCCAGCACCGGTTTCCTTCAGCAGGGAGACTGATCCCTTCCTCTTGGGGATGTCGTTAGGGCAGAAAGGGAGGGTGGCCTTGGAGGTGAAAACCCTTCTCAGTTCTGACACAAAGGAAGGCTCATAACTGGCTGCTCTTTTCGTCCCAGGCAGAGCCCAGAGCGCGGTGGGGAGGCCCTGAGCCTAAGTCCAGGCCTGCAGGGGTGAGAGGAGGGGACGGGATGAGAGGGGAAGGAGGGGTAAGGTGAGCTGGGCCTAGGAGGACAGATACGGAGAAGTGGGTGGAGAGGGACAAACCTCTTCTAGAAGGTTCCAAGGGTAAGAGGAGGTTGTGTCTGAGACTGATTCCAGCAGACCTGAACCACTGACCTTGTGGGGTCTCTGGGGACTGCTGGGCTGGCCACACCTGCCTGCCCCTCTGCCCAGGGGGGCAGGGGCCTGGCTGGCACCTGGGCTCTGTATTGGGTCCTGAGTTTTGCAGACAGATCTGTGTTTGGTGGCCTCCACTCAGGTGGGGCTGTGGGTTTGGAATCATTTTCCTGTTTTCCTTGTGCCTGGCTCAGAGCTGGTACAACCACAGGGGGCCAGGTTGGCCTGGCCTGAGCCAGAGGAAGTAGCTCCATGGTCCCTCAGATCAGCCCCACCTGTCCCCCAACCCAGCTGGTGGGAAAGGGAGGCTGTCAGGCTGCGAGCCCGCCATGGCCAGAGTGGGGATATTCGTGTGCCCCACATCGTGCACTGTCCCTTGACCCCCTGCCTGGTTGAGGCACTTGCCCTCCTGGCCCCCAGGGCCCTGACACCCGGTTGGGGAGGAGCGGAGGGAGGAGCAGAAGCCCAGAGCTGAGCCAGCATCAGCGCCGGCCGAGGAGTGGCTGCTTCACTGCTTCAGCTCATGGCCCGGAGAAGGCTGCTGATGCCGTGGAGGGACCGGGGGCTGCACGGAGGAGGCCGCCCTTCTCCTCTCCATACCCTTAGTGAAACACAGTCATGAGGCCCCTCCCCTCAAACAAGAAAGGGCTGGCCGTGCAACAGGAAACGGGCACGTGGCATGGAGGCTGTGCAGGTCCAATCTGGGAAACCCCAGGTAGAACCGCATGAGGGGCAGATCCATGGCACTGGATGGAAGGCCCAGTGTGGCCAGCGTGGCGGGACGCGGAGCCTGGAGCCCCTGCCTCGGGTGTTGCCGGCCCTATGGGCAATGGCCACTCGGGTCTGCTGGACCCAGGAGCCCCCTCAGGCGGGGACCTGCCTGAAACACGGGCGCATCCCTGTAGGGAGGTGTGTGTGTTCTCAGCTGCCCACTGTGGTGGGCAGATGGTAGCCCGGGCTTTTCACACAGTCGCCACACAGCAGGAGCACCCCGCTGGCCACATGCCCAGGAGGACTCCAGCAGGGACAGAAGGAGCCACACATAGCAGCCTCTGCGGTGTCGTTTCTAGGATGTTCAGAACAGGCAGACCTAGGATGCACCCTTAGGAGCTGGATGGCGGGCTCCGCTGGGACCTTCGGGGCGCTGAACTTGCCTGTGCGGATCCGGGTGGGGTGAGGGAGCTCAGACAGACCCCTGCACCAAAGCGCTCACCACAGGAGTCACGTCCTGGCACACATGGACTCACCAGCCGTGCAGAGGGTGTCGAGCCCCCTGTGGGGTACCCAGACCCCATTACCCTAGGCCCTGGGAGTGGTGGGGCCTCACAGTCAGCCCCCTGAGCCGGCTTTCTGCTGGTGGGGTGAAAGTCCCGCTCCCAGACCACATGCTGCCGGCCGCCATGGAGTCCTCTGTCTGATGCCTGCCCCGCTCTGATTTCAGGGTTACGAGGGCCTCGTGGAGGGAGGTGAGAACATCAAGCAGGCCAACTGGCTGAGCGTCTCCAACATCATCCAGCTGGTGAGGCCTAGGAACGCGGATGCGTGTGTGCACACGGACTCGCAGACAGAGGCAGACCTGCACACACAGACACACACAGAGAGACAGACGTGCACACAGACACACAGACATGCACAGACATGCACACACAGATGTGTACGCACACACACGCACAGACACACAGACATGCACACACACAGATGCGCGCACACACAGACCCGTGCACACACAGGCGTACACAGACACAGACGTGTGCGCACACATAGATGTGCACACACAGAGACACACAGACACTTGCACACATACAGACACATGCACACACACACACAGACGTGCACACACACAGATGCACACAGACATGGAAACAGACACAGGGATAGACACATGCAGACAAGTAAATACACAGATAGACATGTAGACACAGATGCACACACAGGTACACAGACACGGGAACATACAGACATATGTACTCAGAGTCACACACATGTGCCGCACCCCACGGGGCTCCGGTTCAGGCCGACCCTGTCATCTGCTGCCGTGGAGTTGCTGGGTCACAGGGTCCTGGGGTTGCCAGGGGCCAGGAGGGCCTGGAGATATGGCTGTGCTGGGTCCTGGGGGAGCCCTGGCTGAGGCTGGCTTTAAGGGGCTGCGTGAGCACACCTGGCGCTGCTGAGGCTGGTGCCCTGGAGGCCCCGGCCAGTTCCCTGAGTTGGTGCAGGGCCTGTGTGGGCACATGGGCACACACGTGTGTGGCGGCCTATGCATGTGAGTGTGTACTGTGCTTTCCGGTCTCCAAAGCCTTCCACTCTATTACCTTGGGGCTTCCCGAGCCCAGGGCCGGAGGGACATCGTCCTCCTCTTTGTCTATCCAAGGAGAAAGGCCCAGGGAGGTGGGACAACTTCAGGTTTCCAGAGACCCTGGGGCTTCTGCCTCTCACTCTGCGGGGTCCGCCAGTCCCCTTGCTGCCCAGTCCTGGGGTCCCTCCGATGATCCCCAGGGGCTGTCTGCCACTTGCCATGTCCCTGAAGTTTCTGGCCTCTTCTGTGCAGGGCGGCACTATCATTGGCAGCGCCCGCTGCAAGGCCTTTACCACCCGGGAGGGGCGCCGGGCAGCGGCCTACAACCTGGTCCAGCGTGGCATCACTAACCTGTGCGTCATCGGTGGGGACGGCAGCCTCACGGGTGCCAACATCTTCCGCAGCGAGTGGGGCAGCCTGCTGGAGGAGCTGGTGGCGGAAGGTGGGTCTATGCCCGGCGCACTAGAGGCCCTGGGGTTTTGTTTTGCTGCTGCTGCTGCCAGGCGTGGGAATGGGCAGTACAGAGGGAGGAGGGAGCCCTGGGTACCCCGAGGCAGATGAGGGGCTGTCTGGCCGCTGGCCAGGGAGGAGTGGCGCCCGCCAGCGCGAGCTGGGACGTCTCCCAGAGATGGAGGTCAGGGCTGAAGCCTCAGGGAGACGACCCGGGCAGTGCCTGGGGCTGGTGGAGGCCGGTGTGGCTCACCCTACGCTGCGTGGACAAGTCTCTGTGATTGATCCGAGGGAGATTCTGGACAGGTGTGGTCACAGTTTGCAGAAATAGAGTTAAAGTCGGGGTGACATTAAGACAGAGAGTCCCGACCGAGATGTGTGGAGGACCCTGAGGTGAGGCCGCTCTGCGAGGCACCCCAGAGGTCCCCCGTCTGCACTTTGCCCCAGCGGATCCAGCCGTGCTGCTGCAGGGTTCCGGATGGGAGGAGGCTGAACTTGGAACTCCGGGGCCCCTGCCAGGCTGCACGCCTGGGATGCGGGAGAACGGGTGGCAGGAGAGGGGTCTCTGGCCCTGTGGTGGGGCTAGTGGAGCCTCAGCCAGGCCCCCCCGCTGCTCCTGGCCCAGGTAAGATCTCAGAGACCATGGCCCAGACCTACTCACACCTGAACATCGCGGGCCTGGTGGGCTCCATCGATAACGACTTCTGCGGCACCGACATGACCATTGGCACGGACTCGGCCCTCCACCGCATCATGGAGGTCATCGATGCCATCACTACCACTGCCCAGAGGTGAGTGAGGCTGGCACCAGCTGCCAGCTCAGGGCCCCTCCTCCCCGCACGGTGGTGAGGTGGCCTCAGGGTGACGGCCGTCCGCAAGGGCAGTGGACTATGGTAGCCCCAGCCTCCAGGCCAGCTGCCCTCAGCCCCCAGCTCAGGGGATGCATCGCGGGTTCCACTCCCACTCTGCCAGGCTGCGGGGGGCCTTTGTGCAGCCCCTTCTGAGGGGCAGCTGCTTGCCCTGGGGTGTGATGCCCCCCAAAGGAAGTCCTGGGCTGGCCAGGCCTGGGCTCAGCAAATGACCCTCAGCCTTGGAGCAGATCAGTCGAAACCAGCCCAGAGGCTGGAAGGAGCCCAGGGTACCTTTCAGCTCAGAGCCTGGGCACGAGAAGGGGCTGTGCCCTGCCTGCCTCTCCATCCACCGGGTCCCTTGGGCACCCCCGCAGGGAATCGGGCTGGCAGGGCCGTGTGGCTGGCACTGATGCATCCTCCTGTTCCATCTCCGCAGCCACCAGAGGACCTTCGTGCTGGAGGTGATGGGCCGGCACTGCGGGTGAGGAGGGTCTTCCTGGCCTGCAGGGGTGGGCCGGGTGCTGCTGGGGACCACAGCGACAGGTGTGGCATATGTATTGCAGGGCTCAGTTAACACCATGGGTGTGAGAGAGCCGGGCGGGGGCCGGGAGAGACAGAGAAGCTGTGGCCCAGAGTCGGGCCTCCGGGGATGGTGAAGCTGCCCTCAATGACTGGGCGGGGGTCCTGAGCAGGCGGGCACTCACTCCTCCAGGTACCTGGCACTGGTATCTGCACTGGCCTCGGGGGCCGACTGGCTGTTCATCCCTGAGGCTCCGCCCGAGGACGGCTGGGAGAACTTCATGTGCGAGAGGCTGGGTGAGGTGAGTGCTGTCCAGCCTGCTGGGGGCCGCAGGTGTCCTGGGTACTGGGTAGTGCCCCTGGGGTTTTGGGACCAGCTTTGACCAACTCATGCATCACTCATGGGTTCAGCAGCAGCTGCAGTGCCCTTCGGGGCAAGACGCGCCAGGAGTGGGGGCTACGGGGCTGACCTCCGTGAGGCACCTGTGATCCTGCCCTCAGTGGGCAGGAGGCAGAGAGGGTCACGCAGGCCACCGCCGCCCCAGGCTCAGCTCCGTGGTCAGTGTGGGGAGCTCGGTGAGGCTGCTGCTTGGGGTGGGACGGCTGAGCCTGCGCCGGCGGGAGGTGGTTGGTTGTGAGGATGAGTGGCCCCAGCAAGGTCCAGACAGCAGGGCCCTGGGGGTGGCGAGGCCAGGAGCTGGGCCAGGTGGGGAGCAGGGCCTTCCCCTGAGGGCGGTCGGGGCCCAGGGGTGGGTTCTAGGCTGGAGAGATGTGTCTGAAAGTGGCTGTAGCCACAGTGGACAGGAGGTTCTGGAGACAGGAGAGGGTAGGGAGGCTGCTGGGAGGCCAAGACCTCCTCTGGGAGGGATGGGGGGCACCTGGCCGGGGAGAGGTGTGCCTGGAGTTGGGGTGCCTGGAGTGGGTGTGCCTGGAATGCTGCCCTCTGGTTCCCTTGGGGTGGAGTTGGGGGCTCTGGCCTAGAACAGGCTGACACTGCCCTGTGGACCCTGAGACCCCTCAACTAGGACAGGTCGGCCCCTTGGCGGGGCGGGGCTCAGTGGTGGACCAGAGGCAGGGGCCATTCAGGCTGTCCTCCGCTCACGCCCGACCGTGTAGGGCAAGCCCAGGGGCCCCGTGGCTCTAGCTCTGTCCTCTGTGCTCTGAGGCTGAGGCAGGATCACTGGAACCAGCCCTGGGGGCACAGGGTGGGTCTGGGGCTGACAGGGTATCCCTGTCCACATGTGAAGGTGGCAGCGTCACTCCCATCTGTGTGGACACTGGTTCCACCTCCGCGTGGCTCTACAGCACTGCCGAGGGCAGTGGGAGAGACCGTGGGTCATGACCTGGCTTCTGGAACCTTCCCCAGTGGAGCCCAGGGGCCGGGCGGAGATAGAACCCTACAGGCGAGGCTGGCCTGAGGTGCAGGTCCTGCGAGGGGCCTGCTCTCCTTGGGCAGGGACTCCACCCCGGGGGGCCCGGCTGCAGTGGCGACCTCGGTCTTAGCTCATGTCTGTGACTCAGGTTGGGCCCTCCTGGAAGTGGCCTGGATGCGAGGTCGGCCCACCTGGTTCCTTCTTGCTCTCTCGCTGAGAGCCTGTTTCCCCCTGTAACATGCAGGTTCCCGCCTTGCCCCTCACCCAGGGTGCACTGGGGCAGGGAGGGTGGCTCAGCTCTCCTGCTGTACCTGCAGCCCATCTTCCGGGTGTCTGACCTCACCTGCACTGGCGCCACCTCCTCCAGGGAGCCCTCCACTCCCACCGCACCCGGGCCCTGTCTGAGCTGCTCCCTCCCTGTTCCTGTCGGAGGCTCTGTGGCCTGTGGTAGGGCAAACATGGGGCTTGTGGCTCAGAATGAGTCCCACAAATGTTTGTTGGGTCATTGAAGTGGAGACTGGAAAGCCCTTTCACTTCCCAGAGAGCCGGGCCGTGGCCGGTGTGTGGTGCTGAGGCAGCAGCCTGAGGCTGGCAGAGGGGATGGTGTGTCCCATGTACACCAGCGTGGACCCACAGTGGCTTCAGGGTGCAGGGTGTCCGGGGAGCCCTGGCTGGTGGCAGCGACGTGAAGCCCCTGGTTTCAAGGATGAGCAGATGGAGGCTCACAGGAGTCACAAGCAGCCCAGGCTACCCCGGGCAGGCCCCTCTGCCCTGTGCCCCACGGAGCTGCAGCCCTGTGTGTGTTCCCACCTGGAAGGCTTCACCAGACACAAGGGCCCAGCCCCAGCTGTGTGTGTGCCGGACCCAGCCCCGAGGGTCCCCTTCCTCCCCTGCTGCCCTTCCCAGACTTTTGGGCAGAGTCCTCTTGTTCACCGCCTCCAGCAGGGCGGGGGTCCTAGTGGGCCCAGCTTGGTCTCTGCCCTGGCGCTCCAGGCCTGCTTTCCTCCTGTTGGGTGGGGGTTGTGCCCTCGCCCACGTGGGTTGGGGATGGTGGCCTCAGGGAGGGCTCCTGGCGCCTGGGGGCTGTGTCCGGGGCAGGTTTCCCCACCTGGCAGCTGAGCCCTGTCGTGTCTTTGATCCAGACTCGGAGCAGTGGGTCCCGACTGAACATCATCATTATCGCTGAGGGTGCCATCGACCGCGACGGGAAGCCCATCTCATCCAGCTACGTGAAGGATGTGCGTGTGGGCCTGGGGGTGGCCACTGGGCAGACCCCCTGCTCCTCGAGCCCATGTGGGCTGGGGCTCAGGGCTGGTCCTTCGCACTCTCCTCCAGCTGGTGGTTCAGAGGCTGGGCTTCGACACCCGTGTGACTGTGCTGGGCCACGTGCAGCGGGGAGGGACGCCCTCTGCCTTCGACCGAGTCCTGGTAAGTGGCCATCACCCTGCCCTGTGTACGTGCGTGGGTGAGCGTGGTCTGTGCGTGTGGGCAGTGTGCACGCGAGTGTGGCACATGCACTGTGTCCATGTGGCTGTGGGTGAGTCTGTGTCCATGTGGCTGTGGGTGAGTGTCCATGTCTGTGTAGTGGGGGTATGCATGGGGGATGTGTGGTTCTCGAGGGTGTGTCTGTGTCTGTGTCTGGTCCTCGTGGGTGTGTGTTTCAGTGTGTGTGGGTGTGTGTCAGTGTGGGTGTGTGGGGTGGGTGGCCCCTCAAGCTGTTGCTCCTCCTGGGGGAAACTGAGGCTTGACTTCTCTGTTCCCCTGCAGGTGTAGGGAACTCAGACCTGGGGACCATGGGAGGCGCCCCGCCAGCCTGTGTCTCCTGGCCGTTCTACCCCCCCACCCCCTGCCAGCCCCATGTGGCAGCAGTCAGGGCCACAGACCCTCCTGGTGGCCAGGGACAGGCTGGGAGAGGGGCTGTGTGGGCAGAGGGTGGTGCCCATGTTACCCGCGGCGTCACGGTCTGGGAGGTTGGTGCTGGGAGGGAGCATTCGGGGTCTGGCGTGGCCTCGCCATCCTTGGTCCTGATCACTGCTGGGTCTCACTTTGTCCTCTGCAAAATGGGAATCAAGTTGGTGCCAAATGGAATGGGTCTGAGGCCAGGAAGGCCCCGTGGAAGGCAAAACGCCTGTGTGTGAGGGTGGCCACCCTCTCAGGCAGGGCCACAGACTGCCAGGCAGGTGGGACTTGTGCTGAGGGAGACCAGATGGCTGCACCCAGCCCTGGGACTGCACCCGGCCCTGGGACTGCACCTGGCCCTGGGACTCCTGTGCTGAGCTGAGCCTTCCCAGGCAACCCACGGAGCTGGACGGGGGCCACTGTACAGAGGGGACGCTTCCTCAGAGAGGGGCCCCGCCGACCTAGCCAGGCAGCTGCTGTCCCCTCTGTGCGGCCTCAGGCTCACTCAGAAGAGCCTCTTGAGGGGCCTGGGACATCAGGGCAAGCCAGCCGCTGCTGCCGAGCCTGGGTGGCAGAAATGCTGCTGCCGTGACCGGGCCGGCCATGCGCTCCCAGCCTGCAGGCTGCAGGGTTTTCCACCCAGTGTCTTCGCTGCCCGATGCCAGCTCTGAAACAAAGGACAGCGGATCACCCGCAGCCCCAGCGGCTGTCACCCAGAGCATCAGCGTTTTTGTGCTCCCTGAGCCTGTATTCCCACTGGGTGTCACGAAGGCGACCGGGGAACCCAGCATGCGCCGTGGTAACCTGGACTTTCCAAGAGGCCTCAGCCTGCATGGGGGGCGTCTCCGAGGCTGATCCCTAAACGGCATCCCGGAGAGACTGCCGGGACTAAGGTGCCGCCTGTGCCTCACGTGCAAGATGAAGAAACCTGTGTGGATCTCGGAGGGCTGTCTGTGGCCCCGGGGGCCAGCTGCTGGGCTGCTACAGGGCCGGCCACTGGTGGTCATGGGACAGCCACGGCAACTGCAGGCCTGGCTTTCTTGTCACTGTGGCCAGTTCCCGGGGTGGGGCTGGGGCCTGCCTTTGCAGTGTGTCCCTAGGGGGCAGCTCCTGGATGTGTCCACTGCCCATCCCCTTGGCTGGCGCAGACACACACCAGGGAAGTCACGACATGAGGGCCTCCGTGGGAGGAACCACTGCAGCGGACGGGGCCCTGGGGACCTGGCCTGTGTGCCCAGCCATGACACTGAGTGACAGCGAGTGGGTTGCATCACGTGCCATCCTGTAGCCCACAGCGTAGGCTGGGCCTCCCGGCAGGGCAGTGAAGACACTGAAATGGTGTCCAGCATGCCGTTGTGAACGCTGGTCAGACACGTTTCCATCTCTAGTGCCACCTGTTCTGGAAGCTTCCGTCAGCGTGGGGGGCTCTGGAAGGTGGGGTTTGCGCATCTGCAGAGGATGGGCATGTGGCTTGGGGTAGAAGGACCAAGTGGGTGTGCCAGCCTGAACCCCTCCCCACAGAGCAGCAAGATGGGCATGGAGGCGGTGATGGCGCTGCTGGAGGCCACCCCTGACACGCCGGCCTGCGTGGTCAGCCTCTCGGGGAACCAGTCAGTGCGGCTGCCCCTCATGGAGTGCGTGCAGATGGTAAGCCCTGGGTCCCCCCATCAGAACCGTCTGGTCCCTCTCCCTAATCCCCACTCGCAGGCCCACTGCTCTCTGGGGATCTCAGCACCATAAGCACCGGAGGGCAGGGCCTCGTGGCTGGCCCAGGGCATCCCAGGGCTCCAGGGAGGGGAGGGGTGTGAGCACATCCCCGGGTGGGACGTGGGACCTGGGACGGTTCCCAAGAGGTGTGTTGGAGCTGCAGGGAGCCTGGTGAGCAGGGGAAGTCACAGGGGTCCTCGGCCACTGAGCTTCTGTGGGCAGTGGTGGGAGTTGGGGTTAGGATGGGATGGAGGAGGAGGGGCCGGTGATCAGAACAGAGCCCTGGGAGGAGCTTGGGCCATTGATGGGGGACATGGGTGGCTGGAGCAGGGACCCCGGGAGGGGAGGCGCGGGGAGCAGGGACCCCGGGAGCGGAGGTATGGGGAGGGCAGAGGCCAGGAGGCTGGGTGTGGGTGCTGGTCAAGCCCTGGCTCAGGGGTTTGGAGGCCTGCAACCAGGGCGGAGTGGCCCTGCCTGGAGCTGGGACTGCTGGGAGGAGAAGAGGGCAGCTGGGGGCAGGGTAGGGCCTCTTGGCCTCAACTAGCCCCAGAAGAGCTGGCCTTGGTGGTGACCACTGTTCCCAGGGAGAGGCTGCCAGGCCTGGGCCAGAGTCAGGAGATGCCGGCCAGATCTGCCCTCGTCGGTCCTACCGGATGGGGCAGTAGCCATGGGTGTTCTGGCCGGGCCCTCCACAGCCTGTGTTCTGTTTCTCTTCCTTAAGACCAAGGAAGTGCAGAAAGCCATGGATGATAAGAGGTTTGACGAGGCCATCCAGCTCCGTGGCGGGTAAGGCCCCTCAGCAGACCCCTGCGCTCTTACTTGGCTGGGTCCCGGTGCCAGGCAGCACGTGCTGTGGTGGTGCTGCGCACGCCTGGCCTGGGTCATCCTTCTGGGCACCGCGTCTGAAGATCGAGGGAGGAACGGGCCTGTGGGTGGTACAGGAGGCGGGCTGGGAGGTGTGGTGCTGCAGGAGACCCTGGGCGGCAGCGTGGGCAGGGCCCAGTGCACAGGGATCTGGGCATGGCGAGGGGATGGGAAGCTGTGGGCGCAAGCCCAGGACATGGGGTGGCCCCGTGGGTGCTGGGAAGGCTGGCAGATGTTGGGTGTGGGTGCCGCCCTCCTGCAGGTGTCCTGGTGGCCGGGTCAGGTTGGATTGGACGTCTGGTTTCCCATCCATGCCCCCACCTGCTACCAAGGTGGTCAACCTTCCCTTGAGCTGGATGCCGGCCACGGGCTTTGCTGCACGGGTGGTGCAGCCTCGTGTTGTGTTGGGGGATCCTGCACCATCTGTGGAAGGTGCCCTGCCTGGCACGTGTGGTGTCCGCTGCCTCATGGCTGTGCTGCCATCAGGCCGTGTGCCTGTGACCAACCTCCTGGGCTCTGTCACGGCGGTGCTGTGGCTGTACGCTGCAGGGCTGCAGGGCTATGCATGGCGTGACTCGAATCCTTTCCAGGAGCTTCGAGAACAACTGGAACATTTACAAGCTCCTCGCCCACCAGAAGCCCCCCAAGGAGAAGGTAAGGCAGGGACTGGCACCCACAGGGGGAGGAACGGGCTGTGTTATTCTGCAGCCTCTTCACGCTGGCCCCTGCGGCTGGGCCTGCCTGCCCCTGCCTTCCCTCTTGCTGGGGCCCGAGCTGGGAGCTGGGAGGGTGGGCTCGGCCTCTGTCTAGGCTCAGGCACCACTGTGGCTGGCAGGTCCCTGCTGCTGGGACCCCGGCTGCAGGGCTGGCTGTTGCTTCTCAATGGTTGATGGAAATGAAGTCAGGCCCACAGGCTTAAGTCAGGAGAGGAGGAGCCATTGTGTAGAAAATGTCCCCAGCGGCCAGGCATCGTGGCTCACACCTGTAATCCCAGCACTTTGGGAGCCTGAGGTGGCCGGATCGCCTGAGGTCAGGACTTCGAGACCAGTGTGGCCAACACGGCAAAACTCTGTCACTACTAAAAATACAAAAATTAGCTGGGTGTGGTGGTGGCACACGCCTATAATCCCAGCTACTCAGGGGGCTGAGGCAGGAGAATCACTTGAACCCGGGAGGCAGAGGGTGCAGTGAGCCGAGATCGTGCCATTGTACTCCAGCCCGGGCAATAAGAGTGAAACTCTGGGCCGGGCACGGTGGCTCAAGCCTGTAATCCCAGCACTTTGGGAGGCCGAGACGGGCGGATCACGAGGTCAGGAGATCGAGACCATCCTGGCTAATACGGTGAAACCCCGTCTCTACTAAAAAATACAAAAAACTAGCCGGGCGACGAGGCGGGCGCCTGTAGTCCCAGCTACTTGGGAGGCGGAGGCAGGAGAATGGCGTGAACCCGGGAGGCGGAGCTTGCAGTGAGCTGAGAGCCGGCCACTGCACTCCAGCCTGGGCGGCAGAGCAAGACTCCGTCTCAAAAAAAAAAAAAAAAAAAAAGAGTGAAACTCTGAACATAAAAAGAAAATGTCCCCAAACAGCTGAAAACTTCAGGAAATGGGATCTCTCCAAAATAAGGATGAAATGGCTTGTTTCTCAAATCCTGGGGGACAACGAGGGTCCCGTAGAGAGTCATGGTCAGTGAGGTCCTGGCTCCCAAGCCCCTTGAGCCACAGCTGGAGCTGCAGGCCGGGGTGGACAGCGTGGCCCAGCCTGGGTCTCGTCCTCCCATCCGTGGTCATCTTTGGGTGTCCCTGCTGCTCCAGCCTCCTGCTTATCCCCACAGCTAGTCAATGGGCTGCACCCTCTGAGGTGGGGCAACGTGGTCTCCATGAACCACCCAGAACCTGGCTGGGGCGTGACTGACTTTGTGGGCAGCAGGGCTGGCTCATACCAGGACCCGGTGGGGCTATGTGGCTACGGAGCCCTTGGGTGTGGCTGCTGCCAAGTCAGGTGTGCCACACGCGACAGGTGCACGCCAAGTTCAGAGTCTCAGCACAGGGGCTGGAGGGAGGTGGTGGCAGCTGTCACTGGATTCACATGGACATAGTGGGGTTTTGCTCTATCAGGTGAAATTAACTGTCGTCCTAATGGGACTGTCTCCATGTCTTTGTCCCCTTCCCTAACGTGGCTACTAGGAAACAGGATAGTCAGGGCCCCTACCTTCCTCGTGGCTGTGCCCTCTACCTCTCCCCCCACTGCTGGCCCCTTGTGTGGGCACTGACCTGTGCTCCTGTCCCCAGGCCTGGCTTCACAATGGTGCTCGCCCCCTCTGCCTCCTCTGCTGCCTGTGTGCCAGGCTTGCACCGTGTCTCTTTTGGTCTTCACCAGAATCTTCTGGAATTAGAACAGATACCGTATTCCCAGGGCAGTCGGTGTGCTGGGCAGTGTCCAGGCTGGTGGCAGGGCCTGGCCCCTTTTTCCAGAAACTGCCAGCCTGCTGACCTCCTGTGCAGGTTGGAGGTCCCCTCCCTGGCCGTGCCTCATGCTTGTCTCCCCTTCTCTCTGAAGTCTAACTTCTCCCTGGCCATCCTGAATGTGGGGGCCCCAGCGGCTGGCATGAATGCGGCCGTGCGCTCGGCGGTGCGGACCGGCATCTCCCAGGGCCACACGGTGTACGTCGTGCACGATGGCTTTGAAGGCCTAGCCAAGGGTCAGGTGGGTCCGGCTGGGGCAAACAAGTGAGGACTTGGGCCTTCTGTGTGCAGACTTGGGGCGTCTCCTGTGGAGGGCCGGCTGCTAGAGGTGGAGGCCGAGGCCTGGGTCCATGTGTCGGTGCCCACCCAGGCCTGGGTACTCAGCTCTGCCTGCAGCATGATCCCCAGCACTGGCTGGCCCCCGGGCACAGGCCCACCCCTGGGGGGAACTGGCCAGAGGCTCAGACTGGCCCCTGAAGCTGCATCTCCTCCTGACAGGTGCAAGAAGTAGGCTGGCACAACGTGGCCGGCTGGTTGGGGCGTGGTGGTTCCATGCTGGGGACTAAGAGGTGAGCTGCCTGCTGTGGGTACCTGGGGGCAGGAGGGCCAAGGCGCAGTCTCCAGGCCCTGCAGGTGGGGGCGGCAAGGGGAACCCAGCCCAGGGCCCTGGGCTCGGCCCCTCTTCCGGCTGGTGATCTGTGCAGAGCAGGCTTCACGCCTCCTGCCTGGGGCTTCCTGGCCTGAGCTCAGCTGTGTAGGGCAGGCTGCTCTGGCAGCCCCATGCCCACGGTGGGCTCTCCGTGGCAAGGAAGCTGGCCCAGTGTCTGTCACTGCCTGGCCAGGCCAGGCAGCCTGAACTGTCACCACTCTGGTTGTGGCTATGGGCCTGTCTGATGGCTTTTGTCCCAGGGCCTGAGACCCTTCTGTGGGCATGGGGAGGGCACAGTCACCCTGTGCGCTACAGGGGAAGTTCCTGAGTCCCAAGCCACTGAATAGCTGCAAGGGCCGGAGGAGGCATCCCCTCCTGCTGCTGAGTGTTGGGCGAGAAAGCCTCGGGCGGGAAGGGGTGCCCCTGGGGAGCCCAGGGGGGTGGGGGGTTCACTTGGTTGCCTGGCCCATGCCTGGTGATGCTGCGTGGTGCCCAGGCGGCTCACGCTGGGCCTGTGTGCCCCTCTCCATGTGAAACCACGGCGTCACATCCAGGGTGTTGCAGGGACTGCTGACTGGCTCGGGGGGCGGCCAAGGCAATGCCTTTCTGTGATCAGATGCAATCTGGACAGGCACCCCAGGCGCCGCATGTTCACACGGATGTGTCTCACTGCAGGACCCTGCCCAAGGGCCAGCTGGAGTCCATCGTGGAGAACATCCGCATCTATGGTATCCATGCCCTGCTGGTGGTCGGCGGCTTTGAGGTGAGGGCTGCCTGCGGATGAAAAAGCCCCGGGACACAGGAGACCCGAGGTGTCCCCCCGCTGAGGGGCCCGTCCGGAAAACCTGTGTGCCGGCTGGGGTGACGCAGGGGCCAAGAGGATCAGGGTTTTAAGTGTGGTGTGTGGGCTCGGGAGGGTTCTTTACTTTCTCCAGAAAGCTTCCCAAGGTTCCAGTTAACCCCGGTGCTGGGGAGGGGCAGGGGAGGAAGGGGACTTGGAAGCAGGAGGACGAGGAATAAGGGAGGCGGAGGAGGCAGAAGTGCAGGTGCGGGATGGCACCGCTTACGTGGTGTCCTGGCACTGGGCAAGCTGTCACTAAATAATAAAAGAATGACAGCCCTTCCCCCTTGCCGTCCAAAGCCAAGCCCCACTGTAGGCTTCATGGAGTGGATCTGGGGTCAGAGTGGGTTGGAAGGGCCTCCTGACCCTCGTTAGAGTCCAGTTTCCCTGGGAGGCGTCCTGAGATGACACCAGGCTGACTGCCTGGCCCAGCCCCAGGGGATTGAGCAGGTGGGTCCTGGAGTCCAGCACGGGGCACGTGACAGGTCAGCAGGGTGCAGGGCTGGGCGGCCGCCGGCAGAGCCTGTCCCTGGCCCACCCTGGCCTCGGTGCTGCCCTTGACCTGCCCCCTGTCCCTATTGCTGCAGGCCTATGAAGGGGTGCTGCAGCTGGTGGAGGCTCGCGGGCGCTACGAGGAGCTCTGCATCGTCATGTGCGTCATCCCAGCCACCATCAGCAACAACGTCCCTGGCACCGATTTCAGCCTGGGCTCTGACACTGCCGTAAACGCTGCCATGGAGGTACGGGGCTCCTGGACCCCTGCCTGCCATGCCCAGGCCCTTGTGGGGTGGGGCTGAGCCTACGGAGGCTGCTGGAGGGGACAGGGCGCAGTGAGCACCCGGGAGGGCTGCCAGGGTTGGGGTTGGTGGGGCACAGGCCCGGGTGAAGGGGCTCAGCTCCCTGCCATAGCCACTTCCAGGGCCAGGGCCCTGTGTTGTTCCTCGCGACTGATGAGCTCAGATGGGGAGACCGAGGCGGGAGTGTCCCTGCCCCAGTGCTGGGTAGCCTAAGAGCAGTGCCTGGCCTCTGTCCATGGGGCTGGGGACACCCCTGCCTGCTCAGAGAGAGTGTGTGTGCAGGCTGCCGTTCCCTGTGCCCTGAGGGTGGGGTCACCTGGTTGAGAACCCCCGGTCCTGTGGGGCCCAGGTGGGAGGCGGGCCCAAGCCTGGTGCTGCTGACTCTGGGTGCATCAGCCCCAGGCTGGCTCTGGAGACACAGGGCTCCCGGCAGGGTAGCCATGCCCATGGCCTGCAGGGAAGGGTGGGCACGTGGAGGACCCCTGACCCCCCTTGGCCCCCTGACCCCCCTTGGCCCCCAGAGCTGTGACCGCATCAAACAGTCCGCCTCGGGGACCAAGCGCCGTGTGTTCATCGTGGAGACCATGGGGGGTTACTGTGGCTACCTGGCCACCGTGACTGGCATCGCTGTGGGGGCCGACGCCGCCTACGTCTTTGAGGACCCTTTCAATATCCATGACTTAAAGGTGAGCCCAGCTTGGCCCCTGCTGCAACAGACTCGCCGGCACGCCAGTCTGGGCCCCAGACACTCAGGCCGGCCAGTGCAGGGCAGGGCCCGGGCAGGCGGGACTCATAGGCCAGTGCTCCTGCTGGCCCTGGGTCGCTGGTCAGCCTGGAATTCCCTCCCCACAGTCCTCTGGCTCATCCGGCCCCTCCCGCAGGTCAACGTGGAGCACATGACGGAGAAGATGAAGACAGACATTCAGAGGGGCCTGGTGCTGCGGTGAGGCTGCCGTGGGTCCCTGGCCACTAGGGGCAGGGCTGCTGAGGAGTGGCTGGGCAGGAGAAAGCAGGAGGGGTCCTTGGAGAGTGTGGGCAAGGGCGGCTTTCCTGGGAGCTGGCACTCCCTCTCCCAGGCCTGGCCCAGCGGGGACTCAGGATTTGGGGGAGACCTGAACTCGTTCCCCGCTGACTCAGGCCCTGCTGTTCTTCTCAGGAACGAGAAGTGCCATGACTACTACACCACGGAGTTCCTGTACAACCTGTACTCATCAGAGGGCAAGGGCGTCTTCGACTGCAGGACCAACGTCCTGGGCCACCTGCAGCAGGTGTGAGGCAGGAGTGAGGCTCTGAGAGGCCTGTCCCTCTTCCCTGCCACCATCTGTCCCCGGGCCCAGGGGTCCCAGCCCTCACAGGCACTCCTGGCAGGCCCTCGGGCACGTGTGCCCTTTCCCGGTGAGGGGACCGAGGCCCGTATCTGGGTGAGGTCTCATTCCAAGAAGGGGTGGGGCTGGGGCCGGGGCCAGGACATTCACATGCTGAGCCCAGCCCCCCACCCCGGCCGGGCCTCCTGCGGCCACGTCCGCCGAGACCCTCACCTAGATCCCGGCATGCTCCCTGCCCTCTGGTGGCCCTGCAGGAAGCCTGTGTCCTGGGGTTTTCTGAGCCAGGGAGAGGGAGTCAGAGTGGCTGGGGATGGGGCCCAAGGTGGGGCCACTGGCTGCCAATGCAGGAGCCCAGGGGTCATTTGACTTGGCCAGGGGGCAGCCGACTGCGGCCTCGGGAGGCAGCTTCTGGCCTGGACTTGGAGCTGGAGAGAGCAGGCAGGGTCCTTGATGCGGGAACAGACAGGAATTGTGCAGGGGTTGGAAGGAATGGGTGTTCAGAAGCTGCCTGGGAGGCTCCCCGTGGGGACCCTGTCTGCACTGGGGTTGGGCCTCCCCTCTCCTTGGCCCAGGCAGCCCAGGGCAGCTCCAGGAACCGGGCCTTGCTTGTTTCCAGGGTGGCGCTCCAACCCCCTTTGACCGGAACTACGGGACCAAGCTGGGGGTGAAGGCCATGCTTTGGTTGTCGGAGAAGCTGCGTGAGGTTTACCGCAAGGGTAGGTGGTGGGTGCGACGCAAGGCCTCACTTCGCCCTCCCCTGGCTCCCTGGGGCAGGGCCCGGCCTTGGAGGGCTGCCACGTGCCTCTGTTTGCAGGACGGGTGTTTGCCAATGCCCCAGACTCGGCCTGTGTGATTGGCCTGAAGAAGAAGGCAGTGGCCTTCAGCCCCGTCACTGAGCTCAAGAAAGACACTGATTTCGAGTGAGTTCCACTGAAGCCTCGTGGAGGCGGGTGGGGCTGAGGGGTGGCCCAGACTGTCCCCAAGGCAGGTGTGCCAGGCACTGCCCCGCTCACACCCTGACCCCACAAGGCCTCCTGGGCCCCCATGCCCCGGTCCCCACCAGGCCATGGGGAGCAGGGACCATGCCCAAGGCTTCAGAGCGTGACACTGGGCAATCCTTTTGGGTGGGCATGGGGGCACAGCGTGGGCAGCCAGGATTGGGCACGCCTGAGGGCGGCTGTGGCTGACTCTGTGCTGTGCCTCCGAGGGATGGGGACCCCAGACCCGTCCCAGAGGCCGCAGGGCTCCATGGATGTTGGGATGTTCAGAGGGAGGGGCATGCACAGGCCGCAGGGTCGGGGGGTGCGGGGAGTTGGGGGCGTGGCCTGAAGAGCTGCCCTGAGCCCTGACTCCCCATCATCTTCCCCATCCCCGCCCTGCACAGGCACCGCATGCCGCGGGAGCAGTGGTGGCTGAGCCTGCGGCTCATGCTGAAGATGCTGGCGCAGTACCGTATCAGCATGGCCGCCTACGTGTCAGGGGAGCTGGAGCACGTGACCCGTCGCACCCTGAGCATGGACAAGGGCTTCTGAGGCCATGCCCATGCCCCTCCCCAGCCCCCACCCATGCCAGCTGCAGTGCCAGGGCTCAGATGGGGCCTGGGCTGTTGTGTCTGGAGCCTGCAGGCAGGTGGGGGCTGTGTCCCTGCTCAGCCCAGCCCTTGCCTCTATCCCTGGCCACCCGCCAGGCCTCCCTGGGGCTGGTCTTGAGACCAGCCTGCCAGGCCCTGCAGCAGGAGGACAGAGCGTCCTGGGGCATCCACCTTCCTGCCCAGGGG
The DNA here is from genome assembly GCF_007565055.1 of Rhinopithecus roxellana. Lineage (NCBI taxonomy): Eukaryota > Metazoa > Chordata > Mammalia > Primates > Cercopithecidae > Rhinopithecus > Rhinopithecus roxellana. The sequence continues at coordinate 132,873,513 of NC_044561.1, read as the reverse complement.
ACGTGGGGCTGTCGGTGTTTGCAGGCCGATGTCCCCTGGCTTTGGCGCCCCATGGGCCCCAGCCTCTCCCCACTCTGGGCTCACTCACAAGGGCCAGCCCTCGCCCTACCCGGCCTGTAGGCTGCCGGTGCCTGGGTTGTGTTGAGAGGGGCATGCCCTTGGCCCTGCCTCACTGTGACCTGCTCCTGCCCACGTGCAGCACCTGTCACCTTTTCTAGAAATAAAATCACCCTGACCGTGGGGTGCATCGGTCTCTGGAGAGCACAGCCTGCGGAACTCTTGGAGGGAGAGGAGCGGCACCACATGGCCAGCCCAGTGGGCAGCGGCCTCCAGGGGTGGAGGGCCCTCTGGCCAGTGCCTGGGCCAGGCCAAAGGGACATGTGCCCTGGGAGGCCACAGGCGCTCTCCAGGACTCCCTGGGGGCCACCAGGGTGACCTGAGCCCCCTCCTGGTCCTACCCTGGGGGCAGAAGGGTACAGTCTCACTCCTCTGTCTCCCCAACCTCAGCCTGAGTGGGGGTCTCCAACCTGCAGGCTGGTGGCTGGCTTGAGCCAGCATCCAGGAGACACCGGTGGTGGACACGTGGGAGGGGAAGACAAGGTGGCACAAAGCTGTGCCCACCAGGGGCTAGGGCTGAGTCCCGCAGGTGGTTTGGGGTGGTGGTCGAAGCCCGTGCCCTGCAGCACCCGCGGCTCTGCAGCACCGAGGTGGCAGGGGCTTGCCCGGGAGGGTTGCTTCCTTCCCGCAGTGCCACCCTGGGGATGTGGTTTCGGGACACAGGTGTCTCAAGGGAGACCCTGGCTTGGAGGGGCCTAAAGGCCACATCGAGGGTCCCTGGGCAGTCTCCTGGTTGAGCTCAGGCCAGAGGGGTGGCTCTGGGGACCTTCCTGCCCTCAGGCACCTTGATATTCCCAAGAGCCCCTCACTGTGTTGGCCCTAGTGCCAGAGACCTGCAGATTGCTTAACTCTGGAGCTGGGGTGGAGGGGCCCACACCTAGGGGCCTTCTAGTTCATTCTGAGTGGGGCCGTCCTGGGGCCAGGCCCAGGAGGGGACAGTTGTCCAAGAACAGTGCTCCCGGGTCTGCAACTCTGTCTCAAAGGAACAGAGAAACAGGTTCACAGGCCCGGGGAACCACATGCATGTTTTGGGGGGCTCCGTTGTGTCACACCATCTGGGATCAGGACTCAGTTCTGAGTAGACCCCCCTTGGCCTGCCCTGCCTGATGAGGTGTTAGAACCTGTTCAGCTGCCACTCAGCTGCTGCACCCAGGTGGTGGCCTGTGGCTGATGTCCGGGACAGTGGCCGCCTCCCTCCTGGGCGACGTGCGGTGGCCAGTGCCTGCGACAGGCCCACTTCTGGCTGCATGGAGTTGGCGTTTCTGGCATTTCAGGCGGAGTGATGCGTCCTCCTGGGCCCTTGGTCCTCTCCTGTGAACTGGGTGAATGGGATACAGTGTGATGCCCGTGCCTGCTCGGCCTGAGAACCCACTTCTGGGGTGACTTGGGGAGGAGTGGAGTGGGACTGTGGGGTACCCGGGCGGGACGTGCTTCTGGCTGTCTTCCATGGCTGGGGGCATTGGGTGAGGAGGTGACGGGAGGGAGAGCGGCAAGAGGCTGAGGGTGGAGGCAGCAATGGTGGGGATGGGGACGGGGGGGAGGGCGGGGGAACCGCGGGGCTGAAGGCAGGCAGCTGCCCTGCGGTCCCACCCAACTGTCCCAACCGAGGTGTACACGGTGTGGGGCAGGAGGGCGCTGGTGTAAGCCCTGCATGCCTACAGCAGCCCACGTCAGGGGCAGTGGAAGGGGATTCAATTTAAAACGACCTCAATCATTCCAAGGAAGCACTTTACTGAGGGCACCGGGTGCCCACCCCACAGTCCCAGGGAGGCAGACACAGGCCTGAACTGTCCACCCTCCATGTCCCAAGTGGTGACTCCACTCCCCACTGCTCAGAGATCACACCCCTTCTGCAGGGATCGCACCCCTTGTGGAGAGTTTGCACAGATGAGTGACTGTCTTCACCCTGGGCTTCCCCAAGTCCAGCAACAGTGACTGCCCCAATGCTGCAGCTGGCTCTGGTGACGATCACACTGCATGGCCTTGAGCTTGGGAGAGCGGTGGCCTGCACACGTGGTCACGCATCACCGCTTGGCGGAGGATGGGGACATCTCACGGAGATCTGGGTCCCAACCCCACACAGGACCAGGGCCCAGGGAGCTGGCTTTCCTACACACCAGCTGGAAGGCTGACTCCCCATCTCACGTGAATGCCTCCTTGGTTTTGGGGGTACTAGGAAGGTCCCCAGGGCCGCGGGTCACTGCCCAGATCGTGGCATCCTCATAAGACTTGGAACTTCCCAGAGGAAAGAAAACCCCTCTCAGATGCTCCAAGGACTCCCCTAGTCCAGCTGCTTCCTGTGCCAGGCCCAGCCCCCAGGGCACACAGGCCTGTTCATCCACAGCCTCACAGCTGAGGGCCCCCCTGCAGTTCTTCACAGGAGAGAGAAAGGAAGGTGCACCTGCCCAGCCTGGCCAAGAAAACAAAACCCTCTCCCGTGGATGTGGGAGGCTGCTGCCTTCCTGCTTAGAGCAGCTCAGGGCAGATGTCCCTACGGACGCCAGCATTCTGGAAGTCTCCCTTGCTCAACAGAAATCTATCCAAGGACCAAGGGCTGGAATCAGCAAAGCCATTCGTGAATACCTCCTCATTCTGCCGAGAAACGGCCCTTGCTTTCAGAAAGACTGTCACGACCACTGGGAAATGTCACCACATCAACCTTGGGAAGATCTTTTATTAGGGAGGACAACCTGCAAAATCCTCCCTTTAAGAGCCCAGGCCAGCCCAGAACCTCCAGACCACAGTAGGGGAGTCCTGGGGACATTCTGGTGTGGACAGGCATCTCCACCGCTCCAGCTAGCCAGCACTTAACACCCACTCCTGCCCTTGGCCGATGTGGCAAACGGGGGAGGCTTGTGTGTGGGGCCAGGGCTGTGGCAGCCACCCTTCAGCTCCTGGGGGCTGGGGAAGACACTGGGGTCTCCGTGGACGGTGGAGCGGCGCTCAGGTCCTGTGGTCACTCGGCATGCTCCTGCACCTCCTCCCGACGCAGGGCCTGCAGCCGGCTGCCCACAGTCACCTGCACGGCCTCCAGCCCCTCTGCGTCCAGCTCCCGCAGCAGCAGCAGGATGGCAGTCAGGACGTTCTGGGGGCAGAGAGGGGTGCGGACTAAGCCCACCAAGCACAGTGAGGCTGCTTCCCTCCACAAGGACTGGGGCCTGGCCAGCGGCACCCCACCACAGAGCACCTGGTCCCGGCGGCGTGGGCCGTCCAAGTGAATGACCATTCGGCAAATACCGAGAATCTGAGCAGAGGAGGAGCCCCGCCTGTGAACATGTGTGTGGCACTTCTTCCATGTGACTCCTGTTGCCCTCAGCCCAGCAGGGCCCGGGCCCACATTCCACAGACCAGGAGACCAGGAGAGGCTGAGGGGCCAGGACAGCTCCGTGCGGGGCATGTGTGACACATCTGTGCGCATTCGCAGACCCACACACGCAGCTTCCCCCTGGGGCGCGGCTCTTCGAGGCCCTGTGAGGCTCCGTCCTCCCTCCCCACGATTTCTGTGCAGTGGGCAGAGGCAGCAGCGGCCACCTAGCAGCCCCTGTCACTCACCCTGCTCCTGTGGCTGCTCGAAGCATCTCTGGGTGAGAAGGAAGGAAACTGGTCCCGGGAAGGGGGCTTCAGGCCAAGTTCACCCTGGGCTCTGCTGGGGAGAGGGAGACAAAGATGTGTGAGGGTCAGGGAGCTCGTGGCACTGGAGGCCTCTGCAAACCCTGTCTGCAGGTCACATCCAAGCAAAGGACAGGCTCATACAAATCCCACCTGGCACACAGGGGGAAGAGAAGGGAGGCGATTCCCATGAGCTCAGGGGCTACAGATGGCAGCTCCTGGACAGCCCAGCACTTACTTCACCTGTGGGGCGTCCTCCCTGAACCCTGGGGTTCCCCAGCTGTAATACCTTCCACCGGGGCCTCGGGGGCAGGGTGGGGGGCATCTGTACACAAACGCCAGGCAAGAGCTCCTGACAGCAGATGCCTAACGGAGATCACATCCCAATGCCCCCACCACAGGCACCAGCAGTGGGTGTGATCTGCCAAGCAGGAGAGAAGCGCCCAGCTTCTATCAAACACGTTTGTGACGCACAGCCAACTGCCCTGGGAGGCGCTGGTATCTCACTGCAGAGTCAGCCCTGTGGCCCCTCCACGGCCCCTGGGCCCAAGGCTGTACGGGCACAGATGGCTGTGCCCACAAACCATTCCAGTGACTGTGGCCCTAGGCCACACCCCCCACCAGGGGCTCCCTGCACCTCACAAGCTCTGGTGCTGCGAGCCTTCTCTGTGCCAGGGCACAGGGCCTGGCTCACCCCCCTCTCCTGCTCCTACCTGCTGTTGGGCAAAACATGGACCTGCCACTGAGATCACTACCTGGGCACTGAGTCACTCCCAGAGAATACGGATGAGAACGGACACTCGCCCTGGATAATCCCTCTCCCTCACTTCCCAGAGAGGCAGCTCACTGGAAGCCGCATTCGCTCCCCGTGGGAGGACCCTGGGGACAGGGACGGGCGGAGGCCCTGCTGCCCTCCAGCCTCACATCGCCTCCTCCTCGCTGTCCAGCGCGTCCTGGCCGGTCTCAGCAGCGGAGCTGAGGGAGCTCAGTGTGAAGCATGGCTTGGGGCCGCCGTGGCCTGTGCCCTCTCTCTCCGGGGCGGCGGTGATCTCCTCTCCCTCACTCAGTGCACGGGACAGCTCCTCCTCCGTCACAGCTTTGGGATGAAGGACAGAAAACAGCATGAGTGGCCTCACCCACATGCAGGCCACACGCGCTGCAGCTCCCATCCTCGCTGCAGCCTCAGGCACAGTCTGCTTGTGAAATGCATGCATGTGTGTCCACCTCCAGGGCCAACTCCCAGAATAGGAGCTGATCCCCAGCCCGACACAGGCCGATACACAACAGATGGTGGAGGGCTGCTCGGGAATCTAAACACCAGCCTTGGCCAGAAGCAAATACTCATGAAAACCTCAACTAAGACACAACAGGAAAAGGACCAGACCAGACTGAATTTATTCCATTGCACTCACGTATCAATTTCCCTGAAGTTACTAATAGTAATAAAATTGTCTGGGAGAAAATATTAGTGCCCGTATAGCTGACAAGGATGAGAAACTAGCGTGCTGAGAATGCCAAGGATTAACACACAGCATGAAACCGTGGCCTGGAAAACCGCACTGGTGCTGGCGCTGGCCAGAGGAGGCATGAGCGCCTCCAATAGGTGGAGTGCCGCAGCGGGCACTGCGGTGCTGGGACAGCCCCTCCCCACGGCGGGAGCACGACGGGCACAGCCACCCTAGGTTCACAGTGGCCCGTGGAGCCTGCCCAGTCCCTGTGGACCAGTGCGACGCTGCTTGCCAGATACTGACGTCTCCGCTCGCCATGGCGCATGGCAATGGTCAGAGCAGCACTGCTACTCACAGAAGCCAAAGAAGGAACCCTTTTGCTTTGCTACCAGGTCCTGCAGTCGCTGGGGGATACATAAACTGTCACAGTCACAGGAGGGACCCTATGCTGCGCTGCTGCATTCAGGTGGCGGGATCAAGAGACACAGAAGCAGGGGAAGGGCCTCTGAGGAGACTTCACAGGCACATGTGTCCCGCCAGACCAGGCATTTGCAGAAAAGGAGAAGAGGAAAGAGGGCTGGGGAAATCCCCTGCCAGGGATTGTTTTGCGAGGGCCAGTGACCCCACTGCGGCCACCTACCCTGGTTGTCCAGCTTCTGTAGGCGCGGCAGGGTGCGCAGCACGGTCATGCGGTAGCGGTGGGGACTGGCGCCGCAGCACGGGTTCTCGGCCAGCCACAGCACCCTTAGACGCGGCAGCCCCTTCAGGTAGAAGAGCTCAGCCAGGCTGGGGATACGGTTCCTCCGCAGGTACAGCTCGCTCAGGCGCTGGCACCGGCTCACAGGCTCCAGGGTGGAGATGCTGTTGACACTGCACGGAGACCAGCAGTCAGTGAGGGATGTGGACGGGGCCCCCAGGGCCACCTCTCAATCTCGAGCCCCAAGAACAGGCACTCACGGGATCTGTGTCCCTGCCCTTGCCTGAGAAGCCCAAATTGGATGTCATGAGTCATGTGCAGCAGGACCTGGGCCGAGGAGAGAGCTATAGGAAGGCCGGGTCCTGAACTCAAAGGTGGACTGGGGTGGAACCTGCCAGCAACAGCCCCGTGGCCCCATGCTCCGCATCAGCTCCTCAGGGCGCCAGAGTGGGAGGGGAGGGATGTGGCCCTCCTTCATGGGCCAGGAAAACTAAGGCCTCTCAAGGGACATATCATGTTGCCCCAAAGCACGGAGTGTCCAGAAAAACTCATGGCAAAAAACATGAGCCAGCTCCATGTGACATGGAAGTGAGCACGGACCTTCCAAACCCCCACGTGGAAGCGGCAACGCTGGGGATGGGCCTCATTTCCATTGTACAGAACGTGGACACGTCAGAGAAGTAGAGAAACACAGGAAGCCTGCAGCGGCGACCTAAAGGCTTCAACCGACAGCGTGGGGTCCGTCCCCTCCACAAGCGAACACGCGGAGTTGCTCCCGCAGGCCCTCAAAGGTGTGGAGCGTCCGCCAGCCGAGAGCCAAGACCCCCAGCCTGGAGGGTTGAACTCGAGTCCCGCAGGCGCCTGGGAAGGGGGCGGTCACCAGGCCGGTGCTGAGCCCGCCTCCCCATGCCACCCCTTCACTGGGTGTTTCCCAGGTATCCTTTCACACAGCTCCTAGCTATGAGGCCGCCCCATTTCACCAAGAGCAAAAGTCAGTCTATGGGACCCTTTCCAGGATGGAGTCTGCCCCAGGCACAGGCAGCAGCTGATGTGCGGACCACACCTGTGGCCTCAAGCTACCTGCTCCGCTCCAGTGCAGTCGGGCGTGGTATGCTGTCGGGTGTGCAGGCACCACACACCTGAAATCGGGGAACACCCTCCGGGTCCTGTCCCTCCAGAAATGGCCCCGCACATGAGAGGCCTGATGCTCGGAGGCCCTGCGGCCCCTGGGCAACTCAGTGCACTGCGGGCATAGGGCTGGATCCACAGCCCCGCCCCAGCTTCCTGCCATCGTGGGAGCCACAAGCTTCACCTTTCCCTGTCAGGTAAGGCTTTCGGAGGCAGAGCTGAAATCCCAGCCTCACTGTAAATGTCACCTGACTAGTGAAACGAGCCCTGCAGCAGGCACGGACACCCCTGTTCAACCTCTGAACTCAGGCTCCATCTCCTCCTTGTCTCCCTGTGGGGTGGGCACTTATAATACCTCTGTGTTACAAGAAGGAAACTGAGGCACAGGGCCACGCCTTGCCCAAGGTTAGCCAGCCGATAGGTGGGAGGGCTGAGATTTGGCCCAGGAGCATGCTCCAAGCCCATTTCATTCATCAGTTCATTCAGCAAGACTCGGGCAGGACAGGCTGATGCCCGCACTGGGGATGCCTGAATACCAGATGGACTGGCCTCAGCCCCTGGCGGGCAGCAGGCTGGGCACTGGCATCACCATGGCGATGCCAACCTTGGAGGGTGTTACAGAGGATGGGCAGGGGCTGGCCTAGCCCGTGGCTGCCTGTGAAATCAAGAAGGTAGGTCACAGGGATCAGGGGCCTGCAACAGCTACTGTCAGAGGGCAAGCCCTGGAGCCTTCCGAGCTGCCAAACAAAAGGGTGGGCCTTCCCCACAGGGTTTAAACCCTTGTGAGTTTTTAAATGCGGAAACCCAGAGAAGGCTCCCACCCAGCGTCTGGTGGGCAGCGGTGAGCCATGAGCGTCCGCTCCCTCCCTGGGTCACACAGTAGGCAGGAGGGAATTCAGGGATGAAGGAAGCTCTTCTCTTCCCCAGAGCCCCCGCATATACCCCAGCTGCCTAAACCTCCAGTAACATTTGTTCATTTAAGGTTCCCTTAGTCTGTTGGGAGGGCAGTGACCACAGTAGAGGGGCACAGGTCATGGCGTGCAGAGAAACTGGTGAGCAGTGGTGGCACTGGGGGGGAGAAGAGGCCAGGACCCTGGGGGTCTCGGGCAGATGTGGCCACTGCGAGGGCGGTCAGGGCAGGCCACCGACTGGCCCAGTGAACACAGCGATGGCTTATCGGAGCACACAGGCCAAGGGTGGGCAGGGGTACAGCAGGGCAGGCAGGGAACAGGAGCTATCAGGAGGCCCAGGTGAGGCTCTGAGGAAGGACAGACATGGGGCCATGGGGTAGACCCAGCTCTCGCTGTCCCGGCCCCTCCCCTTCTGGAAGCCGCCCTCAGTCTGTGCTGGAGGTTTCTAGGTTATGTCACAGCACTGGGTCCCACGGGAGGGACGTGAGGCTCTGCCCCGGCTTCCAGGCCCCAGGCTGAGCATGGCGGCAGGAGCGAGGTACCTGAGCGTGATCACTTCCAGGCTGGGCATCTCCCGGCAAATGGAAATCTAGGAGGAAAAGAGCATGACTAGCAAGCACGGCCCAGCAGGGCATCGCGGCCGCACTGCCGTCAGCCACAGAGAACTGTCGCAGCCATGGCCAACCCACTTCCGGGGCCTGAGGGGCACAGCCCTGCTCAGCCAGTGTGCCCAGGGTGAATGCCCACGAGCATGCCAGGCTCCCCTGATGCCACCTTGCAGCCCAGACACCCCGCAGACCGAAGGAGAAACGTGAGGCTCCTCCTTTCACGCACTCTCTCTTTATTACATTTTACAACAGCATCGTTGCTGACAGATGCTGCCAGCAGTAGAGACAGAGCACTCATTACTTTAGATGTCCTCAAAGGACATCAGGTAAGGGGACCCCAATGTCCCCTATGCAAGGACAGAAAGCAAGGAAAGGATGGAAATCCCTTCTTGATAACAGGTCTGGGCCAAAAGGAAGACAGGCTTAAAGCTGGATCTCAGATCACATTCGTACTGTCAATTCAGGGGTGAGGTGCCCAGGGTGGTCCACAAAGCCTTCACAACCTGCAAAGCTCCCACATATGTGAGAGCCCACCATACGCCAGGCATGGCACCAGCAGATTGGGTGACCGGCAGGGCCCCAACCTCAGCGAGCTCACAGCCTGGTGAGACGCATCCCATGTATGAGGGACTCGTGTCGGTGGCCATGGTGTGTTTATATATTCACTGCTAAACATGCAGTATTTCAGTTACAGCAGAAAACAGATTACATCCGGTGCCATGTGTCCAGGCTTTTTTTTTTTTTTTTTTTGGTCTTTAAGGAAAGGTACAGTTCAAATTTAAAAAACAGAGAATAAAGAGATAAATAATAATTGGGCTGGACATGGTGGTTCACGCCTGTAATTCCAACACTTTGGGAGGCTGAGGCAGGTGGATCACCTGAACTCAGGGGCTTCGAGACCAGCCTGGCCGACACAGTGAAACCCCATCTCTACCAAAAAGTACAAATATAAGCCAGGCATGGTGGTGGGCGCCTGTAGTCCCAGCTACTCAAAGGCTGAGGCAGGAGAATCGCTTGAACCCGGGAGGTGGAGGTTGCAGTGAGCCAAGATTGTGCCACTGCACTCCAGCCTGGGCCACAGAGCGAGACTCCGTGTCAAAAAAAAAAAAAAAAAAAAAAAAAAAAAAAAAAAAAAAAAGGAAAGAAAGAAAGAAACAATTGGTATGCAATCCTTGTGTAAGTTGGAAGTTGGGGACATTTTGGACTGAGAAAGAGAATGAGGGAAGAGAAGAAAGAAATCTTTTCACAGACGCACACGCTCAAGTTCTCCCAGCAGGGCTTGTTCTCTGCTCGCCTTTTGGGTAGCGGTGGGGGGCACAAGGCTAGATGTGACCAAGAAGAGGGGGTGCAGACCTTCAACTTCCCCTTAACAAAGTAAAACAAACCCTCCTGGGATTCCTTTCCAGGTGAGAGCAAGTTCCAAACTATTGCTCCCCTCCTCTGTGACCAAGTGACAAAGGGCATTTCATTTATGTTGACGGGAACAGCAAAATAATAACCATTAGTGGTTCTGCATAACGAAACCCGCTAAGTGAACAAAGTACCAAGTGTGGGACTGAACTGATGGGGGCAGTTTTGTCAACTTAAAAATTCTCTTGGGGAAGAAGCTACATTTGGGACTGAGGCCATTTGGAGACCATCAGAGCAATACTTACATCTGTAAGGCGGCTGCCCCTGTGGAGAGAAAAGATACTTTAATTTTGTTAAAGCTGAATAAAAAACACTGAAGACAAAAATTCCAAAAATTACCAATGACTCCCTACAAAACTTAAGATTCTAGGATTTTAATGGCATGGCAGAAAGGAAGGTTGCCCAGATAACCGGCAAAGGTGTAAACAATTGTTTTACTTGATTTTCAACTACACTGTATGACGTTGGGGTGGCACCTTTTAGATAAGGAGCAGCAGAGCCATTGGTAAGACGTGAAAAGATGAACTGTTCCTCATGGTCCCTGAATGGCGGAAGGTTAATTTCTCTCACTGACAGACATCAAAAAGGGCGTCTTTATAAGAGGCCAAGTTCAACGGGTGAACAGGCGACTTACAAAGCAAACTTTAAAAGCCTGAAATAGGGTTGTTGTTTCTTCCAGCTTAGTGAGAGTACTGACCACCCCGTGCAAAACACAGAAATGCATTATTGAAAGCAAATGACACAGGGGAATTGTAGCCAAAACACCAGATGTGCCAGGGCAGAGAGAAAAGCTTTTTAATTAACAGGGAAGAGCTCACTCTGGGCAGTATGGGGATACCCCTGGGAGGAAGCGTCTGCTCTCGCTGACCCCCACGCCCCGCCTGCACGGTGCGGCCAGTTGACAGGGCGCAGCGACTCCTCTGAGTCCCCAGGGAGCCCTGGAGATCGTGCGGGCCTCAACTCCAGGCTGCCTCCTCTGGAAGCTCCTGGTCTTCCTTAGCCCAGTGAGACGCAGCCTTTGAGCCTTCATGGGTCCCACCGCACCCACGTCCCTTCCTATCACCTGCCAGGCGTATCCTTGGCACGGCCGCCCCCAGTACTGATTAGCAACGTGTTTCCTGACTCAGTCCTCGAGAGCTCAGTTCTCTCTCCTATTCAACTTGGTCCCAGTGACTGCTGGCAACCCCAGACATCAGATCTGGCCCACAGGGCAGCCGGGGCAAAGGCGGGCCGGGAAATGGGGGGCCCCGGCGACCCCGACCCCTGGTCTCCTCCCCTCCCTGACCCCTGACTCCTTCGCCGCCCTCGCCCCTGCACCTGCCCACGTTCCACTCCCGCCCCCGCCCCCGCCCCCGCCCCCGCCCCGGCTCCGCCCTCACCCCAGTCCCCGCCCCGGGTCCGCCCCCTCCCCGCCCCAGCTCCTCCCCCGACCCCGGGGCGGCCGCGGCCAGACACCGCCTCACCAGCAGTTGAGCTTGCGCACGCTGTGCAGCTCCGAGGCCTTGGCCCGAGTCAGGACCATCTTCCGCGTCAGCTTCATGGCGACCGCCCAGGCCCGGCCGGCAGGCGCCCCCGGCCTCCTGCTCCCGGGCGGGTGACGACTGCGCGGCGTGTGTCTCCAGGGGCGGGGCCCACGTCGTCAGGGGCGGATCCTGAGCCCATTGGCAGCGTGGCGAGGAGAGCGGGGCGACGAGAGCGCCCTGGGGCCGCTTGGGCGCCGCTGACACGTTGGCTCTGCTCCTGCGCATGGGCGGCCTAGGGCGCCCAGCGCTGACGCGATTCTAACGCGACCCCGGAAGCGCGCGGCGGGCCGTGGGTGGGTGCAGGTGGCGGTCCCGGAGGCGGCCCCGTGAGGGCTGAGCTGCCCCTCCCAGGAACCGAGCGGGGTGGGCTCGGTCCCACGCGCACCATGGTCGAGTGCCTAGGCCTGTCTGTGAGCGCGGGCCTAGCGTGGATGGGATGAGCACTACACAGCTCCAAGTTACGGGATTGAAACTCTTGGAATAAACCCAGGGCAGCCCTGGGGCTGTGTTGATTGCTTGTCTCCCTCCCTCCCAGCATTTACAGAAAAGACGCATTTATAGGAAGGACGTACGGGCAGGTCCAGCAGAGCCCTTGCAAGCATTTCAGCCTTTTAGAAATCAGGTAAGACCCCCTAAACATCGTTACATGGGCCACAGTGACATTAAGACGGGTAGTCTGAAACCGCCTTTGCAAAAAATTGTATCGGTGAGAGACTGATGGCCCTGAAGGAGATCTGGCCAATCCCCATCTTGCCTTTATCCTTTAAGCTGCCCTTAATGATTCCTGGATAAGCAAAGCTAATTTTGGGAGACATTTGTTGTTTAAATGATAGCAGCCCTTCCTCAAAACGAAACAGCCTTTGTAAAGCTAATGAGACCACGGAAACCGCCTTTGCAAAAATCGTAACTGAAGAAATTATGACAGGGGAAAGCTCTCCTAACCCACTCTATCTTCCTGCTATCCTCTAAACTGCCTTTGTTCATTCGTGGGTGTAGACCAGACTAGCCTTGGCAAGGAATTTAGTTTATAGATTAAACTCTGAAATAAAATTGATAATAGCCCTTTCCCAAAAAAACCCTTCTTGCCTGGGGACCAGTCTGCCTTTGTAGGACTAACAAATAAAGCTATGAGATGAAAAATTACAGTTTAGGGGCCGTGCAACCTCTGGCGGCAATAGTCTGAACCTCCCCAAATTGCTCCTGGGAATAACATCACTGTTGCAAAACTTAAGATCAGTGCTTGAAACATTTTGTAGACCCTGCATTCGGACACCACTTAGATGGATAATCTGGCTCAACCATTTGTGCGATCCCACCCAGGAACAGAAGTCAGCCAGAACTCATTTCGAACCCCTATGATTTAGTCTTCAACCTGACCAATCAGTACTCACCACTTTCTGAGCCCTACCCACCAAATTATCCTTAAAAACGCTGATCCCGGCTGGGCGCGGTGGCTCAAGCCTGTAATCCCAGCACTTTGGGAGGCCGAGACGGGCGGATCACGAGGTCAGGAGATCGAGACCATCCTGGCTAACACGGTGAAACCCCGTCTCTACTAAAAATACAAAAAACTAGCCGGGCGAGGTGGCGGACGCCTGTAGTCCCAGCTACTCCGGAGGCTGAGGCAGGAGAATGGTGTAAAACCCGGGAGGCGGAGCTTGCAGTGAGCTGAGATCCGGCCACTGCACTCCAGCCCGGGCGAAAGAGCGAGACTCCGTCTCAAAAAAAAAAAAAAAACGCTGATCCCTGAATGCTGGGGGAGACTGATTTGAGTAATAATAAAACTCCATTCCTGCACAGCCAGCTCTGCGTGAATTACTCCTTCTCCACTGCAATTGCCTTGTCTTGATAAATCGGTTCTGTCTAGGCAGTGGACAAGGTGAACCCGTTGGGCAGTTACACCACCAGGCTAGAAGGATAGAGGAGCCTGAATTCCACTAAGGTGCAGGCGTAAACTTTCGTCAGCCATTATTCTGGAGGTCACAAGACAAGCTACTTCCCCAATTACTCCTGCAGATAACATCACTATTGTAGAACATCACTATTGTATCTTTTCAGGTTTCTTGCACGTCTGACATGGATGGACCCAGCTAGATGTCTTGCCAAGGCTCCTGTGGCCCCACTCAGAAGCCATGCAGCACAAAAGGACCAAAAGGACAGCTAGATTTCATCTGGCACCCAACCAATCAGCACTCTCCATACCTCAGCCCCCTGCTCACCAAACTACCTTTGAAAAACCCCTAACCTGTAAGCCTTCAGTTGTAACCGAGCAGCTCAGCAGCTGTGAATCCAAAATACCTGAGACAGGTCTGAATCAGCTTAGAAAGTTTATTTCGTCGAAGTTAAGGACGAGCCCATGACACAGCCTCAGGGGATCCTGACAACACATGCCCAAGGTGACTGGGGCACAGCTTGCTTTCATACATTTTTAGGGAGACATGAGACATCAATCAATATGTGTAAGATGGAAAAAGAAGAGAAAAAGAAAAAAGGTATGTATAAGATGTACATTAGTTCGGTGCGGAAAAGCAGGACAACTTGAAGGCCAGGGGAGGGTGCCGGGGGAGCTTCCCGCTTCCAGGTCATCAGTAGATAAGAGACAAAAGGACCGGGCACGGTGGCTCAAGCCTGTAATCCCAGCACTTTGGGAGGCCGAGACGGGCGGATCACGAGGTTAGGAGATCGAGACCATCCTGGCTAACAGGGTGAAGCCCCGTCTCTACTAAAAAAAAAATACAAACAACTAGCCGGGCGAGGTGGCGGGCGCCTGTAGTCCCAGCTACTTGGGAGGCTGAGGCAGGAGAATGGTGTGAACCCGGGAGGCAGACCTTGCAGTGAACTGAGATCCGGCCACAGCACTCCAGCCTGGGCGGCAGAGCCAGACTACGTCTCAAAAAAAAAAAAAAAAAAAAAAAAGATTGCATTCTTGGCCAGGCGCGGTGGCTCACACCTGTAATCCCAGCACTTTGGGAGGCTGAGGCGGGTGGATCACGAGGTCAGGAGATCGAGACCATCCTGGCTAACACGGTGAAACCCCATCTCTACCAATAATAATAATAATAATAATAGTACAAAAAACTAGCCGGGCGAGGTGGCGGGCGCCTGTAGTCCCAGCTACTTGGGAGGTTGAGGCAGGAGAATGGCGTGAATCCAGAGGGCGGAGCTTGCAGTGGGCCGAGATCGCGCCACTGCACTCCAGCCTGGGCGACAGGGGAGACAACGTCTCAAAAAAAAGAAAAGAGCTTAGTCCTCAGGTTGGTGTAAGATGTGGGATGACAGAAAAGTCTCAGAACAGTGTCTTCTGAGCGCTTTGCCTCCGAGCAGGCAGAATGTTCAGTGCTAAGGAGGCTGGAGCTGGACCCCAGCAGAGTGGTAGGAAGCGCCAGCAGGGTTAGGGTGCGGGTGCTTGGGGGGCACAGTGTGACGGCCACAGGCCTCTGCACTCTGCTGGGCTCACGAAGGCTCAGCTGGACCTACTTCACACTACGCCACAGCCTCGGCCTGTGCCCAGCCCTGGGCCTCCCTTCTTTACAGGGGGTGAGTTGGGCACGCTGCTCCCCAGTAAATCTCAGGGGCCACAGACAGAGCCTGTTTCCCAGAGACATGGAGGGTGGCGGACACAGGAATTGCTGTTGAGTCTTTGAGGCAAGGCCACCACCGCTGTCACCAGGCACTCGGGGCCCACACCCGCTTTGTGGTTTCAGCCAGTGGGTCGGGGTTTCTGGCTCGCAGCCGGGGGTACTGCTGAGGACAAGGTACCATGGATCAACCGCTGCTCCCTCCTGCCCTGACAGCTGGGGGCTCTGCGGGGCTCAGCAGGGCAGGCTGACCCCCAACCCAGGGCAAACGCTCTCCTGACACCTGGCGCTGAGTCCCAAGCACCCCAGGCCCGGTCCTTGTGTCTCCTTTCCTCCACCACCTTCTCCCCGTAGGTGACACCCCCAGTCCAGACCCCGTCCAGCCCGATGTCCTAGTCACCTGCGCGGTGTAACAAATCACCCCCAGACTTAGCAGCTCACAGTAGACGCTGCTGTCTCCCAGTTTCTGAGGCTCAGGTGTCTAGAGCAGCTGAGCTGTGTGGCTGGGCTGGGCCTTCTGGGAGGAAGGTGGGGCCATCTCTGAGGACCTGACTGGGGTCTCCCAGCTGCCCCACAAGGTGTCGGCGGTTGGCTTCGCTCTCTGCAACATGCCCTCCCGAGGAGTGAGGGATGAGGAGGCAGGGAGAAGGGGAGAGCAGGAGAGAGACAAATGGAGAGTCAGCAAACGTGCTCTGGAGCTGAAGTTTTCATGATCTCAGATCAACCACCTCTCTCCTGCCCATGTTGCTGGCCTCACCACCCACCTGGCACCACTTGGGGGCAGAACCCGGTCCACTCCACGACATGTCCCTGAGGCAAACTTTGGAACTGCTTGGGTGGCAGGTGCGGCGCACCCCTCCCAGATCCCCTTGGGAATTCCAGACTTCTCCCTTGGCCTCAGGAGCCAGTGCGGTGGGTGGCCTGCCTGACTCCTGGCTGACCGAGGACCCCCGGCTGGTGCTGCAGATGGTTTAGATCCCTGTGGCAGGTCAGAGCCAGGCTTGGGCGAAGGGACAGGCAGCGCGTGTTGATTGATATTTTTTCAGTGTCCTGAGAGGTCTTCAGGCCTTGTGGTCATTTCCAGCTCCGTTCTCGTCATTGCTGCTCTGGGAGCCGTCGGGGCAAGGGTGCCGGCATGGAGGGTTCATGGTGGCCACGCTGGCTGCAGTCTTCACCCTGGAGTGGCATCCATCACTGTCCTTTCACATTTTAAGAGCAGTTCTGTTGTATAAGATGTTTCCGGAATGCAGATGACTCTGTGGACTCCAGAGATGAAAAGAAACATGTCTGTTCCCTCAGCCCGAAGCCCACTGCTCTAGACCAGGTGTCCGCAAACTGCAGCCTGCTGGCCAGATTGGGCCCACCACCTGTTTGCAAATAAAGGTTTTTTTTTTGTTTGTTTGTTTTGTTTTTTTTTTTGAGATGGAGTCTTGCTCTGTCACCCAGGCTGGAGTGCAAGGGTCTGATCTCGGCTTACTGCAACCTCCTCCTCCCGGGTTTAAGTGATTCTCCTGCCTCAGGCTCCTGAGTAGCTGGGACTATAGGTGTCAGGCCTCTGAGCCCAAGCTAAGCTGTCATATCCCCTATGATCTGCGTGTGTACATCCAGATGGCCCGAAGTAACGGAAGAATCACAAAAGAAGTGAAAATGGCCGATTCCTGCCTTAACTGATGACATTCCCTTGTGAAGTTCCTTCTCCTGGCTCAGAAGCTCCCCCACTGAGCACCCTGTGACCCCCGCCCCTGCACGCAAGAGAACAACCCCTTTGACTGTAATTTTCCTTTACCTACCCAAATCCTATAAAACGGCTCCACCCCATCTCCCTTCGCTGACTATTTTTGGACTCAGCCTGCCTGCACCCTGGTGAAATAAACAGCCTTGTTGCCCACACAAAGCCTGTTTGGTGGTCTCTTTGCACGGATGTGCGTGACAATAGGCATGCACCACCATGTCCGGATAATTTTTTGTATTTTTAGTAGAGACAGGGTTTTACCTTGTTGGCCAGGCTGATTTCATACTCCTGGCCTCAAGTAACCTGCCCGCCTCAGCCTCCCAAAGTGCTGGGATTACAGGCGTGAGTCACCGCACCCAGTCTGCAAAGTTGAATTAATACTAGTGCACAGTTATGCTGTATTTGTTCATTTTTGCATTGCTATTTAAAAAACCCCTCAGATTGGGTAATTTATAAAGAGGCCTAACTGGCTCACAGTTCTGCAGGCTGTACAGGTGGCTTCTGCTTCTGGGGAGGCGTCAGGAAGCTTCCAATCATGATAGAAGGCAAAGTGGGCAGGCGTCTTGCATGGCAGGAGTAAGAGAGAGACGGGCAGGTGTCACACACTTCAACGACCAGATCTCGCAAGAACTCACTCACTGTTACGGGAACAGCACCAAGAGGACAGTGTTCAATCATTCATGAGAAACGCCTCCTTGATCTAATAACCTTCCACGCTGGGGATTACAATTTTTTTGACACAGAGTCTCGCTCTGTTGCCCAGGCTGGAGTGCAGTGGCATGATCTCGGCTCACAGCAGCCTCCCTTTCCTGGGTTCAAGTGATTCTCCTGCCTCAGCCTCCGAGTAGCTGGGATTACAGGCACATACCAACATGCCTGGCTAAGTTTTGTAGTTTTAGTAGAGATGGGGTTTCACCATTTGACAAGGCTGGTCTTGAACTCCTGACCTCAAGTGATCTGCCTGCCTCGGCCTCCCAAAGTGCTGGGATTACAGGTGTGAGCCACTGTGCCCGGCCTGGGGATTATGATTTGCAATGACATTTAGGTGGGGCACAGAGCCAAACCACGTAACATACTGATTCATTTATGTAGTTGACCCTTGAACCACTCAAGAGTTAGGGGCTCCGACACCCCTTAAAGTTGAAAATCTGGGTATAACTTTTGACTCCTCCAAAACTTAACTACGAATAGCTCACTATTGACCAGAAGGAAGGCTTACTGATAGCATAAACACATATTTGTATGTTGTATGTATTATAAACAGTGTTCCTACAATAAAGGGAGCTAGAGAGACGAAAATGTTATTAAGAAAATCACAAGGAAGATAAAATATATTCACATTAAGTAGAAGCAGGTCACCCGGGCACAGTGGCTCACGCCTGTAATCCCAGCACTTTGGGAGGCTGAGGCAGGCTGATCACGAGGTCAGGAGATTGAGACCACAGTGAAACCCTGTCTCTATTAAAAAATACAAAAAATTAGCTGGCGTGGTGGCAGGTGCCTGTAGTCCCAGCTACCTGGGAGGCTGAGGCAGGAGAATGGTGTGAACCCGGCAGGCGGAGCTTGCAGTGAGCGGAGATCGTACCACTGCACTCCAGCCTGGGCGACAGAGTGAGACTCCATCTCAAAAAAAAAAAGTAGAAGCAGGTCATCATAAAGGTCTTGTCGTCTTCCCGTGAGTAGGAGAAGGGGGAAGAGGACGGGGTGGTCTAGCATCTCAGGGGTGGCAGAGGTGGAAGAAAATCTGCGTAGAAGTGGATCCCTGCAGCTGAAATCCGTGTCGTTCAGGGTCAGCTGAATGGCCCACGGCTGCCTTCCCACTGCAAGGGCAGAGGCTAGGAGCTGGGACAGAGACTACGTGGCCGGCAAAACCTGCCGCAGCGACCATGCAGCCCTGTGCAGAGAGTTTGCTGCCCCTGCTCTAGCTCGGGCCTCCCTCCTTCCTGGAGTCTCCTCTGAGGAGCCGGCCGCCTGTCACCTGCTCCTGCGTCCCACTCAGGACCAGAGTGTGCCAGTGCCTGTGGCCCCATCACTGCCTTTTTCTCCAGTTGTGGTTTTCTCCTGCTGCCAGAGCAGGGGCCTTTTTTACCTGGGCCTCGTGCCCACACTGAGAAACACGTTGTGCCAAGTGCTTTCTGTCTCTGAACTCGAGAGGACTCGCAATGGAGATCCGTACCTGCCCTGTTCGGGTTTTATGGTCGCGTGTCCTCTCTTTTATGGGAAGAATATCCCATAATTGCTACTGCAGCAGCATCCGGGCAGACAGACATGGCCCTCTGTGGAGTGTGCGGTTCTTCTCTAGAAAGGCAGGAGCCGCTCCCAGGGCAATGTGGGCCCGGCTATTTCATCAGAGACGGTCATCTTGGTGACTACTTCACCTTAAATAACGTTCCCACAGAGCCCCAGGATACTTGGAAACAGCGCCCAGCCCATCTTGTGGATGGCTCGGCAGTTATGACTGTCTTATAAAATATTAACTGCCCTGCAGTGTGTTTTCAGTTAACGAGATGGCTCTCCAGCCAGAAAGCACCCAGGGCAGGGGCTCTGGATGGGGCTCTACTGACACGGAGCAGGTGAAAGGGAGGGGGTCTTCTCTTTGCCTGTTAAGGAGGGTCTAAGACGCCTTGCTGGGGATGTGGCTGGTGGTCATAGAACCCAACTCCTGCAGCAGGTGCCCATCGAGCACTTCTAGTTTGTAGGGTGGACTGGACGGAAGACTATGCCATCCAGCAGGGCAGAGCAGCTGCTTGTGCGGCCCCAGGCACAGCTGCAGGTCTGTGGGGACACTGCTGGCCACTCTGGAGGGCAGCTTCCGGCCATGCTTGTGCAGAGCAGTGTCCTGAGTACTGTCCTACACCAGGGGCTCTGACTGCTTTCCCACCACTTTGCAGGTACCAGGATGGTGGGTTAGTGAGATGGTGGCCATGCTTCAGCACGCGGGCACTGCTGGCTGGCTCATCTGTGGAGGGCCTTCTAGAGGCGTGTGCTCAGGGCAGGAGTCTGGGCAGAAGGCCTGCGCATCCAGCGAGGAAATGAGGGTGCGGGTCAGGCAGGAGTTGGGGGGGCACCCTCCCTTCCCCCAGATCAGAGGCCACAGGGCCTCTTCACTTTCCTGGACACAGAGGCCAGTGGGGCCCAGGAATGGCAGCTGGGTATTGCCCACTGGTGGCAAGGCAGGGGCGGACTGTGTGGCTTTGTGGAGTGAAAGGGCATCTGGGTGGTCTAGGCCATTTGGGAAAGGTGCAATCACCTTCTCAGGCCTCAGAGGGCAGTCCCTGTCCCTCCCCAAGCC
Source organism: Rhinopithecus roxellana (assembly GCF_007565055.1). Taxonomy (NCBI): domain Eukaryota; kingdom Metazoa; phylum Chordata; class Mammalia; order Primates; family Cercopithecidae; genus Rhinopithecus; species Rhinopithecus roxellana. The sequence goes on along the minus strand of NC_044561.1, from coordinate 132,853,460 downwards.
AGAGAGTGGGCACCACACAGGGTGGAGTTAGACATCCGTGGGGCCCCGTGGCCAGCACCTGCCGTGATGCGGACTGCTGGGCTTGATCTTTCTGGCTGTTCTTGTCCCCTTCCTTGAGACAGATCCAGGGAGCAGGCTCTGAGCCTGCCCCAGCCTTGGGGTCCTGCCTGTCTCACTGGGAATGGTCCCTGGCTCTGGGGTCATATCCGGAGTGCTGGGGGAGGGGGCTGCAGAGGTCTCTGAGCAGGTGGTCCTGAGTCCTGTTGTGGGGGGTCTCACTCAGTCCCAGGTCCCCCTGCGACGCCTGTCCTGCCTGTCCCGCTCCCGCTGGCTATTCAGGATTTAAAGATAATCGCCGGTTTAAAGGAGACAGGTGCCCCCAACCCTCAGAAGGCACACATCCGTGCGAGTGTCCGGTCCCAGGTCTCCTGGGAGGGCGGGCCCGCAGGTGGGGTGTCTGGGCCTCCTCTTCCCTGGCGTGTCCTTGGTTCTAACTGCGGGCGCAGGACGCGGCGCGGGAGGCGCTCTCCGGGCTGACTGACGCAGAGCGCTGCGGGCGGCTCCACTGCACCGCGCACGCGGCGCACGCTCGGGCGAGATGCGGACCGCCCCGCGGGGCCAGGGAGGCCGTGCTGCGCGGAGACGCGGGTGACGCCGGGGCGCGGGCTGCTCCGAGCAGGTAGGTGAGCCCGGGTGTAGGGACGGAGGCGGCCGGCCAGGGAGCCTGTGAAGGTTGCAGTGGGGTGCAGGGGCGTAGGAGGGGTTCGGGGCGCTGCTGCAGGGCACGGCGGGGTGCAGGGGTACAGGAGGGGTTCAGGGCGCTGGTGCAGGGCACGGTGGGGTGCAGGGGCGTGGGTAGGGCTTGGGGTGCTGGTGCAGGGCGCGGTGGGGTGCAGGGGCGCAGGAAGGGTGCAGGGCGCTGGTGCAGGGCACGGCGGGGTGCAGGGGCGCAGGAAGGGTGCAGGGCGCTGGTGCAGGGCGCGGCGGGGTGCAGGGGCTGGCGGGGTTCGGGGCGCTGCTGCAGGGGCACCGGTAGGGTTCGGGGCGCGGACTGGGGGGCCTAGTGTGTGCAGAGGCGCAGGGCGCTGACTCGGATCCGGGTGCAGTCTGTCCGCGGGACGCCTTGCCGCTGGGGCGACCCTGTCCAGCTGGCGCAAGGGGACCGGGAGATGAGGGACTCAGCCGTCCTCGGCCCCTGCCAGTCCGCCCGGACCGCAGGGCTCGCTTCCAGGACGCTTATTTCCTCTGTCCCGGCACCTGCCTCTGCCTGTCCAGTCTCGGAAGGGCTGGCTTTCACGCGGGGATTTCAGAGGATGCCCGAGCAACCTCCAGAGAGGGCAGGGCGGCCACACGGTGTACTGAGGGAGGGCAGGGCGCGCCTGTCCCAGTCCTGCTGGTGCGGAAGGCCCTCCCTGCCCAGACAGAACCTTCCATTTCCCGAGGAATCTGCTGGGCTGGGCTGGGGGCGGCAGGCACACCAGGATCCTCTTGAGTTGCCTGGTCCTAGGCTCAGGTGCCAATGAGTCGTCCTGAATTCGGCCCAGGTGGGAGTGGTCTTCCCATTGCCACCCCTGCCATGCAGGGCCCCCGGGGCTGAGGACGGGGTTGCTCAGTGTCTAACCCTGAAGGGCACGGAATGCTGCCCCAACCCATGATCCCTCAGGGCTCCACTGCACCCCTTTCTCCTGGGAAGAGCTCTGTGCAGGGTTCGGGTTTGGAAATCCACCCCACATGGGGCCTTGCCCTGCTCAAGCCTGCTTCATGCATCTGTCTTCTGGAAGTTCATTTCCTTCCTGAGTGCTCTCAACACTCACACCTGTGCCAGCTGCTGGTGGAGAATTTTAGCTGTGAACCAGGTGGCCCATGCTGTTCTCAGGTGACCCGTGAGAAAGGGATTAAGAACCTCAGAGAGGGCTGGATGGGCCCTGGGAAGGTCATTACCAGGCCTGGGTTTCAGGGTTCTGCACCCCTGGGCTGAGGCTGAGGCACACGTCCTTTTGGGGACTGGGTTGAGCCAGTGGCCCCCCACAGCAGGCATCAGATGCTCACGGGGGCTCCTGGCTGCCTCCTGCAAAGTCTGGGGTGGTGTTGGAGCGGGTCTGACCTGCTTCCCAGGGCCTGCTTGCCACTGGGATGAGAGGAACCTGCACAAGACTCCAGGGGCTGTGCTGAGGTGGGCAGCTGCCTGAAAGATGAGCGTATGAACAGAGCATGCTGGTCTTCCTTAAGGCAGAGAGTCCCTCACCGCGGACCCTCCCGTCCGACGCTGGAGCCTTTGTTTCTAGCGTGGAGCCGTCCTCATCCCATGCAGGGTGGACTTCCTGCCTGGGGAGCCACCTGCAGTCCTGGGTCCTCTTGGTGCAACTGCGAGCTCTCTAGAGCCTCCTCTTCCTCTTGCCGCTGTGGACGTCTCTGTCCCTCTGCTTCCCTTGGAAGCTGGTTGTGAAGCCAGGCCAGTGGCTGCTGGGATAGCTCATGGCCCTGGAAAGGCCCCACTGGCATGCGGCACAACATCTGCTCTGAGAACGGCAGGAAAAGGCCGGGAAGGGAAAGTTAAGTTTAGTGGTGTGGCCAAGGGGCAAAGGGGAGGAGGGAGAGTGTGGGAGGTGGGGTGGCCTGAGAGTGCCTGCCCCAGGACAGCAGCCAGCAGCTCAGCCCCAAGCTCCCAGCACCGAGCTTCAAGCTCCGTGGCCCGCAAGAGGGGCTCAGTCACCTAATGTGATGAGGGGACGGCAGAGCAAAGGCTTGTCTGACAGTGACTGTCATGTGTAGTGGAGAGGACATGGTCAGAGATCGGCTTTCAGGGCAGGGATGAGTGGGGAATTGCAGTCAGATCTTTTGCCTCCAAGCAACCCTCCCCTTCACACCTTTGGGGCAGTGACTGCGGGTGACCATGGATGACCTCATGAGAACAGCATTGTGGGTGCCAGGGGCTCAGGGAGACCCTGCAGGGCTTGAACTCGCTTATGTTTCTCATTTGTAAAGGGAGGGCAGTCATCTGGTGGCTTCCTATGGCTTCAGTGATGAAGGCCACATCAGAGCCAGGGAGAAAGGACATGAGAGAATAAGATTCCTTTGAATTACTGTCTTTGTCCTGGAGTGGAGAGATGTGGTACTCCCCAAAACTTCCTTTCTAGGCTGGGCACGGTGGCTCAGGCCTGTAATCCCAGCACTTTGGGAGGCGGAGGCGGGTGGATCGCCTGAGGTCAGGAGTTCGAGACCAACCTAAGGAACATGGTGAAACCCTTTTGCTACTAAATACAAAAGAAATTAGCGGTGCCCATAATCCCAGCTACTGGTGAGGCTGAGGCAGGAGAATCACTTGAACCTGGGAGACGGAGGTTGCAGTGAGCCAAGATCGTGTCACTGCACTCCAGCCTGGGCGACAGAGACTCTGTCTCAAAAATCAACAACGAGAAACTTCCTTTGTGGATAGTGGGGGCTATTTTTTTATTTTTGGAACATGAAAAGTAGTGACTGGTGTCTAGAAGCAGGAGCTGTGCACGGTTGCGAAACCACGTCGCCGGCAGCTGGTGCTGGCCACGGAGACTTCTCTGTGTGGTGTGCAGTGCAGCCGGGGGGCGGAGGCTGCACCCGTGGGGGAGGGAGCTCTATCTCTGGCCTTGCAGTCACCTGAGGTTGTTACCATTATGAATGGGCGCTGGGAGCCCTGCATGTGCATGTACTCCCCCGGAGTGTCCAGGGGCCCCAGCCAAGGGACAGAGCTCAGACAGCTGGGAAGATGTGCAGGCTGACGAAGAGAACCGGATGAGGGCTTCACGTGAGGAAGGAAGCATGTGGCCTTCTCAGAACATCAGCCTCATCTTCCTGTCTCTGATCTATTTCAGCAACCACCCCGTGTGTTTCTAGAACCCCCAGTGTAGCAAGCTGGAGGGAGGACTGTCCTGAGGGCAGCAGGCCTGGTTGCAGCTGGCGTGGAGGTCCCAGGATGGAGCCCTCGGCCCTGAGGAAAGCTGGCTCCGAGCAGGAGGAGGGCTTTGTGGGGCCGCCCAGGAGGGTCGCTGACCTGGGGATGGTCTCCAATCTCCGGCGCAGCAACAGCAGCCTCTTCAAGGGCTGGAGGCCGCAGTGCCCCTTTGGCAACGACAAGGTGAGCTTTCTGCCAGTCAGCCTGCAGCTGGCACGTGGCCACGGAGGTCACTGTTGGGCAGGTTGCAGCTTGAGGCTGTGACGACGGGGGTGGGCAAGGGTCTGCTGACCTCCGGGGCTCCCGCCCAGCCATGTCCTTGGGAAAACACAACTGGGGAGGGTGATGCGTGGCTGGCCTTTCTGGCCTTCTCTGCATTGCACAATCATTTCCCATGGTTGGTCTGATTGGGAAATCACTGGGTTAACTCAAAAATGTTGCGCTAGAGTCCTGGCAATCTGTTGTTACCCATGCTTACCTTGTTGCATAATGATTTCACATCCTTTGATTGGGAGGGCCTGGGCCTGGGCTAGCTTTCCCCAAAGTCCTGGAGACAAAGACGCAAGTGTGTTGAAAGCACATGGAGTCTTGCCGTCCCCCTGCCAGCCAGGCAGGAGGGTAGCTGCCCTTTTCCCAATGATGCCAGATCCAGGTCCCCAGATTCCCAGCCTCCACGTTCTCCACCACACCACATTGTTCCCAGGGAAGGTGGTGTTGCTGTATAAACTAAAGTGCGCACATTCAAATCGGTCCCAAGTGGAAACGATTTCTTAGATTCATTCCTCCCTCCTGAATCCCCACCTGAGAGTCTTGGCAAGGTGCTTCTAATCTTTGGCTCAGGGTCGCGCAGGCTTCCTTTCTTCAAACAAGCAGTGTGGAAGCTCCTCAAGGAGCACGGATGTGTCTCCGGGGGGCTGGGGGTGTTGTTTCGAACGTCGGAGGATCTCAACACACCCTCTTTACCTTCAGCAAGAAAGCCTCAGTTCATGGATTCCTGAAAACATCAAGAAGAAAGAATGCGTGTATTTTGTGGAAAGTTCCAAACTGTCTGATGCTGGGTAAGTGACGAGATTTGTGTGTAAGGCCTTTGACGTCTTCCATTCTGATCCCACATGGAATAGCTGGTCAGGCCAAGACCCCTCAGGGCCTCGGTGAAGGGTCAGTGAAGATACCTCTGTGTCCGTACGAGGCTTAGAGTCCACAGAGCACTTCCACCTTACCCCCCAAGCCTCCTGTGGGGGACAGTTGACCCTCATCCTGCCTCGCAGGTGTGGGGACCAAGGTGCAGAGTTTAGGTGACTTGTTCAGGGTTATCATGGCACTATCGTGCGGCGAGGCCCAGTGGTTTGAACACAGGTGCATCCTCTAATCCTCTCATTTCCACACCTGCCCCCACCCCCAGAGAGAGAGTCCCAGGGTCCAGGAACTAGAAGGGTCTTAGGGAGAGTCCACGGCCAGAAGACAGCCCCCCTGCACAGCTTGCCAAAGCCAGAGGCCTGACTTACCCCAGGCCCCACAGAGCCCCCTTTACCCCTTCTCCCCAGAGAGCCCACGACTCAGGTGTGGCCAAGACTCCCTCACAGGCAACATGGCCACTGCCTCTGAGCGGCGGGATATGGCCCTCCTGAGCCGATGGTGCTCCCCACCGTTGGCGCCCCTTTAGACACCGACAGAGTGTTGATTCATCTTTGTGTGCCCTCCCCCAGCCACACCCATTTCATGCTCTTCCACAAATGGGCCACACGCTTTCTCCTTTTACTCCTTCATTGCCTGGTGAGCTCCTACATATCCCTCAAGGCCTATTGCAGATGCTGCCTCTGCCGTGCAGCCCGCCTTGACTACACAACCTCTACCAGGAAGTGAGCTTCCCTCCCACCACACCGCGTGTCTCTCTTTGATCCCAGCTGTCGTGCTGTCGCTGTGTGCCTTTGTGTTCAGCTTTCTTGCTAGATGCTGAGTTTTGGGGGGCTGGGACCAAAGCAGAATGTTGTATTAATTCCCAGAGAGTGGCCTTTAGCTCATATTTACTGAATATGGGGAGGGAGGAGCATCCTGTGCATGGGAAACAGAGGAAGGCTGTGCTGCCCCAGGGTGGCCCCTCCTTGGATAAGGGCCCCATTTCTCCCTGGGCAGTAGTAGGAGCAGATGCTGAGGCAGCGAAAGTAGCCGGTAACCTCTAGTGTACATGGTACATCATCAGAGTTTCACGGTCACCAGTAAAACAGCTGTCCCTTGGCATCCCTAGGGAATTGTTCCCGGACACCCACAGATATCAAAATTCCATATCTCATATCAAGTCACTGATACGAGATGGTGTGGTATTTGCATATAAACTACATACATCCTTCAGCATAGTTTAAATCATCTCTAGATTACTCATAATACCTGATACAATGTAGATGTTATAAAAATAGTTATACTGCATTTAAAAAATTTGTATTTTTGTTGTCGTGTGGGTTTTTTCTTTCTTTCTTTCTTTCTTTTGAGACAGAGTCTTTCTCTGTCACTCAGCCTGGAGTGCAGTGGTGCAATCTTGGCTCACTGCAACCTCCGCCTCCCGGGTTCAAGGGATTCTCCTGCCTCAGCTTCCCCAGTAGCTGAGATTACAAGCATGCGCCACCACATCTGGCTAATTTTTGTATTTTTAGTAGAGATGGGGTTTCACCATGTTGGCCACGCTGGTCTTGAACTCTTGACCTCAAGTGATCCACCTGCCTCGGCCTCCCAAAGTGCTGGGATTACAGGCATGAGCCACCGTGCCTGGCCAATGTGTTGTTATTTTATTTTATATTTTTTGAGACAGAGTCTCGCTCTGTCTCCCAGGCTGGAATGCAGTGGCATGATCTCAGCTCACTGCAATGTGATCTGAAAGGAAGAAGAAATCAGTTCTGGGAACCCCTTTCCCAGAAAACTCCGCCTCCCGGAGCTGCTGGTTGGCTTTTTTTTTTTTTTTTTTTTTGAGATGGGGTCTCACTCTGTCGCCCAGGCTGGAGTGCAGTGGCACAATCTCGGCTCACTGCAACCTTTGTCTCACAGGTTCACGTGATTCACCATGTTGGCCAGGCTGGTCTGGGACTCCTGATCTCAGGTGATCCACCAGCCTTGGCCTCCCAAAGTGCTGGGATTAAAGGCATGAGCCGCTGCGCTTGGCTGGTTGGCTATTTTTATGGTTATTTTTGGATCATGTGCTAAACAAGGGTGGATTATTCATGAGTTTTCTGGGAAAAGGGGTGGGGATTTCCCAGAACTGATTTCTTCTTCCTTTCAGATCATATAGGGTATTTCTGACAGTGCCATGGCATCTGTAAACTGTCCTGGCGCTGGTGGGAGTGTCTCATATGCTAATATATTATAATTAGCATGTAATAGGCAGCGAGGATAACCAGAGCCCACTTTTGTTGCCATCTTGGTTTTGGTGGGTTTTAGCCAGTGTCTTGCATCCTGTTTTATCAGCAAGGTCTTTGCGACCTGTGTCTTGTGCCAACCTCCTGTCTCATCCTGGGACTTAGAACGCCTTAACCGTCTGGGAACGCAGCCCAGTAGGTTTCAGCCTCATTTCACCCAGTGCCTATTCAAGATGGACTCACTCTGGGTTTTTTTTTTTTTTTTTTTTGAGACGGAGTCTCGCTGTGTCGCCCAGGCTGGAGTGCAGTGGCGTGATCTCGGCTCACTGCAAGCTCCGCCTCCCGGGTTCACACCATTCTCCTGCCTCGGCCTCCCGAGCAGCTGGGACTATGGGCGCCCGCCACTGCGCCCGGCTAATTTTTTGTATTTTTAGTAGAGATGGGGTTTCACCGTGTTAGCCAGGATGGTCTCGATCTCCTGACCTTGTGATCCTCCCGCCTCGGCCTCCCAAAGTGTTGGGATTACAGGCGTGAGCCACCGCGCCTGGCCTCACTCTGGTTTTGTGAGTGAGTGCCAGAGTGAATGCCGCTGACACCCTGACCTGCTATGTCCTGAGAAGCCTAGGTGAGGCGCCGTGGGTCTGGGCCTTTGCTGGTCAGCTCTGCGTGCTTCTCACCTTGGGGCAGCAGGGCCCAGAGAAGAAGGGGTGCTGACCTGGATCAGATGTAAGCAGGACAGACTTGCTTCTGAAGGTCCCCAAAGCCATCCCCCATGATCAGGGGTTTGCTAGGACTCACAGCTGTGCACACAGCTAAGGTTTATCATGGTGAAGGCCTACGTGATAGGTTTAGCAAAGGAGAAAGACACAGTCCCAGTCTGGAGACTCTGAGCGCAGGCTGCTGCCGTTCTCCTGTGTGGGCGCCATGCGTGTTCCTTCCTCCAGCCGAGAAGAACGCGGCAACCTGCAAAGTCCATTTGAGGCTCAGAGCCCAGGGCGTGTGTCCTGCGCTGGCCATGTGGGTCCCTCTGCATAGCAACCACCCAAATCCCAGACTCCCAGCAGGAAAGCAGCTGTTCATAAACCCATTGTTTGTAGGAACAGTCCAGGCCCGGCAAAGCACTCCTAGCAGTCAGGGGATGGAGAGACGATCCAAAAGCCCCGTTCCCAGACACCACCTTGAAAGCAGGCCCCTCTGAGAAGGCAGCCGCAGATCTGCCATGCCAAGACTGTCCCACACAGAAGCCTCTCTCATCTCACCAACCACGGTGGTCACTGCAGCAGGAAGAGGGGCCAGGTGTGTTCCGGCCTGTTCCTTCCTGAGGAGGGGATGGAATGTCCCTCCGTTTTGTGAAAGACCAGGGCGGAATGAGTGGTGAGCATCCTCTGCCACAAACACAGCTTTTGAAGCAGATTTATTTATACCACTTACATGTTTCCATTCAGCATGGTAGGCTCTTTCCACCCTGCTCGTCCAGACCTGGAGGCCCTTGACACTTGCCCGGGTAATCCCACTGCTTAGCCCCACGTCCTGGCAATCCTCCTCAGCTCTGCACAGACTCGTCTTGTTTCCATTTCTGCTCTGGACACCCCTGTCCAGACCTTTGTGCTCACATTTACCACCATGGATCTCATGACCTTGGGCACATGGCTTCTCTTCCCTGGGCCGCCAGGCATCATCCTCATCTATGAAGCACAGAGACTGGAGGGGATGCCTCAGAATTCAGATGTACGTGCGGGGGTTGGAGGTGAGCAGGGAGCCCCCCTCAGGTGGAAGGAAGGAGCCCAGGTTGGAGAGTGCACCTGCAAGAGCTCTCATTTCCCGTGGGGTGCCGCGGGTGGTGTCCTGTTTACGCCTATCTGGGCCGAGTTCCGAGCAAGCTCTCTGATGAGGTAATTTCTGGGTCAGTGGCCACAGTGCAGTTTCCAGCATCACATCAGGCTTGCAAACACCATGCAGGTTTAAGTTCCAGTCTCATCAGAGGTGATGGCTCAAGGAGAAGAGGGGCAGGAGGTAGCTTGTGATAGGCTGTTAGGAACATACAAGGACATTTGGAGCATCATTGGAGCAAGACTCGGGAGAGCTGACGTCCTTGTCCAGGGAACTCCTCTCCCTAACTCGGACCCCAGGTCTCTCATCCGTAAACTGTGGAGGTCACATTGTGTGTGGAGCTGGTTCCTTCTGGTAGGTTCTTGGTCTCACTGACTTCAAGAATGAAGCCGCGGACCTTTGTGGTGAGTGTTACAGCTCTCAAAGGTGGCATGGACCCAAAGAGTGAGCAGCAGCCACATGTATTGTGAAGAGAGAAAGAACAAAGATTCCACAGCATAGAAGGGACACCTGAGCAGGCTGCGGCTGCTGGCTGGGCGTGGGGCGGAGGGTGGCCACCGTTTATTCCCTTGTTTGTCTCCGCCCATGTCCTGCTGATTGGTCCATTTTACAGAGTGCTGATTGCTCCACTTTACAGAGCACCCATTGGTCCATTTTACAGTGTGCTGATTGGCATATTTTACAATCCTCTTGTAAGACAGAGAAGTTCTCCAAGTCTGCACCCCGACCCAGAAATCCAGCTGGCTTCACCTCTGACATCAGGTGCTGGCAAGATCCCTGCAAGTCTGTAGTGCCTTGAGTGCGACCTTAGGGGTTTGTACGGTTTTGTAGGGTGCACATCCGGGAGGAGTTATTTTTCCTATTTTAATGATTGAGAAACTGAGTGTAGAAATATCCACAATCACACAGTCAATACGTGGCAGGGAAACCCGTTTCCTTTCTTACTGCTCAGTGGTCTTTCCCCTGTGCCATCTGGTTCAGGTTTCATCTGGTTTTAGAGTTTTTTTTGGTGTGTTTTTTTTCCTGTCTTATCTGTATTTTTTTTTTTTTTTTGAGACGGAGTCTCACCCTGTCTCCTAGGCTGGAGTGCAATGGCCCTATCTCAGCTCACTGCAACCTCCACCTCCCAGGTTCAAGCAATTCTCCTGCCTCAACCTCCCAGCAGCTGGGACTACAGGTGCACACCACCACGTCTGGCTAATTTTTGTATTTTTAGTAGAGACAGGGTTTCACCATATTAGCCAGGCTGGTCTTGAACTCCTGACCTTGTGATCCGCCTGCCTCAGCCTCCCAAAGTGCTGAGATTACAGGCGTGAGCCACCACACCCGGCCTCATCTGTACTTTTCTAGGTCATTTGTTACTAACAAAACATTGGAATCTAAAAATATGTGTGGATTTCCAATTAAATAAGTTATAAAGAACACATAAATGTATCTCTTCTTGCCCTGAAGCACCAATGAATTGCAGTAAAGGAACAAAAAGACTTCAACCTACAAAGAAAAAAGAGGGAAGGTAGCAGTTGAAGAAAGAGATTGCTGCATTCTTGCCAGAGGAAGGGGAGGAGGCAGAGCAGCAGGTCCTGGAGGCTAGCGACTCTGGCAGCTCCTGCCATCCCCGGGCGAGGGGAGGAGGTGGGAGACCTTGGGCGAGGTGCTAGCTCCGTGTCATCTGCTCGGAGCCTCCACTTGTGTGTGTGTTTAACTTTTTATGTTGAAATTATTATAGATGTACAGAAGTTCCAAAGATACTACAGATAGGCCCCACAGTTCCACCTGTGGTTACATTATGCATAACCATAGTACAGTACCCAAGCCAGGAATTCAAGCTGGTAGAATGCATGTGTTTAGTTTTATGTCTTTTTTTTTTTTTTTTTTTTTTTTTTTTTGAGATGGAGTCTTGCTCTGCTTCCCAGGCTGGAGTGCAGTGGCACCACACCAGCTCACTGCAATCTCTGCCTCCTGGGTTCAAGCAATTCTCCTGCCTCAGCCTCCTGAGTAGCTGGGACTACAGGTGAGCGCTACCATGCCCAGCTAATGTTTATATTTTTAGTAGAGATGGAGTTTCACCATGTTGGTCAGGCTGGTCTCGGACTCCAGACCTCAAGTGATCTGCCTGCCTCAGCCTCCCAAAGTGCTGGGATTACAGGTGTGAGCCACCACACCTGGCCTTGTGTCATTTTTCACATGTTTATTTGTGTAACTACCACCATGGTCGATAGAGCATTGTCCATCTCCACCGAGTTCCTCCTGTACTTCCTCCGTATGGTCAGCTCACCTTCTCCCCCATCATCCCTGAACCCTGCAACCACCAATCTTTCTTCATGCCTATCATTGTGTCATTTTGAGACCTGTTACATCAATGGAATCATATGCTACATGACCCATGTCTTTTTCCCTCAGCACAGCGCGCTTGATATCCGAGTTGCTGCTTGTGTCAATATTATTATTATTATTATTATTTGAGGTGGAATCTCATTCTGTCACCCAGGCTGGAGTGCAATGGCACAATCTCGGCTCACTGTAACCTCCACCTCCCGGAGACTGGAAGTAGCTGGGACTACAGGCACGTGCAACCATGCCTGGCTAATTTTTGTATTTTTAGTAGAGATGGGCTCACCATGTTGGCCAGGATGGCTTTGAACTCCTGACCTCAAGTGATCCACTCGCCTTGGCCTCCCACGGTGCTGGGATTACAGGTGTAAGCTACCACACTCAGCCTTGTGTCAATATTATTTAACTGCTTAATATTCCTTTCCCTTTCACCTTGCCTGTGTCATTACACTTCAAGTGAGATTTTGGTAGACATCAAATAATTGGGTACTATTTTTTTTTTTTTAAATCCATTCTGGCAATCGGTTTTTTAATTGTTGTATTTAGAAAATTTATATTTAGTGTAATTATTGGTATGTTAGAGCTTACGTCTGCCATTTTATTTTTTGTTTTCTGTTCTTTTTTTTTTTTGTCTTTTTGTGGGTTACTTGAACATTTTTTAGAATTCTATTTTGATTATTCATACTTTTTTTTTTTTTTTTTTGAGACGGAGTCTCACTCTTTTGCTCAGCCTGGAGTGCAGTGGTGCGATCTCGGCTCACTACAAGCTCCGCCTCCCAGGTTCATGCCATTCTCCTGCCTCAGCCTCCCAAGTAGCTGAGACTGCAGGCGCCCGCCACCGCGCCCGGCTAATTTTTTTGTATTTTTAGTAGAGACGGGGTTTTACCATGTTAGCCAGGATGGTCTTGAACTCCTGACCTCGTGATCTGCCCGCCTCGGCCTCCCAATGTGCTGGGATTACAGGCGTGAGCCACCGCGCCCGGCCCTTTTTTTTTTTTTTTTTTTTTTGAGAGAGTCTCACTCTGTTGCCTAGGCTGGAGTGCAATGGCATGATCTCGGCTCACTACACCCTCCACCTCTCTGGGCTCAGGTGATCCTCCCACCTCAGTCTCCTGAGTAGCTGGGACTACAGTCATGCACCACCATGCCCGGTTAATTTTTGTATTTTTGGTAGAGGCAAGGTTTTGCCATGTTGCCCAGGCTGGTCTCAAACTCCTGAGCTCAAGCAGTCTGCTCACCTTGGCCTCCCAAAGTGTTGGGATTACAGGCGTGAGCCACTGCTTACACCATACTGTTTTTGAGTGTATCTTCTTGTATCACTTTTTTTTTTAAGAGGGGTTGCTCTAGATAGTATATTATATAATATAGCTTATTGCAATCTACTGATGTTGACATTTTACCAGTTTGAGTGAAGTATAGAAACATCTCCTTTTACATCTGTGTCCCCTTCTTAATCTATAATTGCTTGAAATATTTCTTCTACATGTATTGAAAACCATGTCAGATAGTGTTATAATTTTTGCTTCAGCCATCAGAAATCAGTTAGGAAATTCAAGAGGTTACTCTTTTTGTTATTCTTTCTTCCTTTCCGATATTCCAAAATTCCTTCTTTTCTTGTTGCCTTTCTGTTTAGAGAACGTCCTTTAGCCATTCTTTTAGGGTGTGTCTGTTGGTGACAAATTCCCTAGCCTTCCTTCAGTTAAGAAGGTCCCAACTTCCTGTCATTTCTGAGGTGTTTTTTTTTTTTTTTTTTGAGAAGGAGTCTCCCACTGTTGCCCAGGCTGGAGTGCAGTGGTCCGATCTTGGCTCACCGCAACCTCTACCAACTGGGTTCAATCGATTCTCCTGCCTCAGCCTCCCGAGTGGCTGGGATTACAGGTGGCCGCCACCATGCCCAGCTAAGGTTTTGGATTTTGGTAGAGACAGGGTTTCACCATGTTGGCCATGTTGGTCTCGAACTCCTCACCTCGTGATGCACTCGCCTCGGCTTCCCAAAGGGCTGGGATTATAGGTGTGAGCCACTGCACCTGGTCGCTTCTAAGAGTTTTTGTTTGTTTTTAGTTTTCGGAAGTTCAACTGTTATGTGTCTTGGCATGTATCTCTTTGGGTTTATCCTGTCTGCTGTTCACTCAGATTGTGGCGTGTGTAGGTTTATGTCTTTTTTTTTGTCAAATATGGGAAATTTTGACCATAACTTCTTTACATACATTTTCAGGATCACTGTTTTTTTCTTTTCCTTCGGGAACTCTGAACAGGAGTGTGTGATCTTTTGTTACAGTGCCGCAGGCCCCAGAGGTTCTGTTTACTTTGTTGTTGTTTGTTTGTTTTCTCTCTGTTCTTACTGGGCAATTTCTACTGTTCCGTCTTCCTGCTTCTGGCTTCTTTCCTCTGTCTCCTCCATCCTGCTGTTGGGTCCATCCATTGAGTTTTTATTTCAGTTACTGCATTTTTCAGTTCTAAAATTTGCATTTGGTATATCTTCTCTTTCTTTACTGGAAATGTATGTTTTTTCATTTGTTTTGAGCATGTTCATGATTGCTTGTTGAAGCATTTCTAAGGTGGCTGCTTTAAAATCATTTTCAGATAACTCTAACATCTGTGTCATCTTGGTGTTGGTGGCTGTTAGCTGTCTTTTCTCATCCTGGTTGAGATTTTCCTGGCTCTTGGTACAACTAATGATGTTTGATTGAAACCTTGATAGTTTAGATTTTGTGTTAAGAGACTCAAGATCTTGAGTTTTAGCTGGTCCCCTTGACATGTCTATGGTGAAGGAAGGAGTCCTCCCCTGTCAATGCCCCATGAAGGGTGAAGTCAAAGCCCCCTGCAGCCTCCACTGATCCACTGACACTTCCTGGGGAGGCTTCTTGTTACTGCTGAGGGTGAGAAGAGTTCCAGCCCACCAATAGGCCTCTGCTGCCTCCCCCATGGCTGGAAGGGGCAGGTGCCTTGTTTTTGCTGGGTGGGGAAAGGTTGCAGCTTTCCACCAGACCTCCTCCGATGCCTCCACAGGGAGCAGGAAGGGCACCGCACTCCCTGGGTGACTGGTGCTGTGTCTTTGCAGGAAGGTGGTGTGTCAGTGTGGCTACACGCGTGAGCAGCACCTGGAGGAGGCTACCAAGCCCGACACCTTCCAGGGCACACAGTGGGACCCAAAGAAACATGTCCAGGAGATGCCAACAGATGCCTTCGGTGACATCGTCTTCACAGGCCTGAGCCAGGAGGTGAAGAAGGTTGGTTTCCATCACTCTTGCTCTGAATTGTGGGCGGAGCTACATGGCCCCACAGTGACACGTGGTGGTTGGCATTTCCTGGGGCAAGAGCAGGAGGCTGGCAAAGATCCAGGCTGCACAGCAAAGGAGGAGGTGGGGAGGCGCTCTGCAAGGCAAGCAAGAGATGCATCCCACTCTCGGAGTGCTTGGTCATCTGCAAAGCAGTGTGGGGCACAGTGAGCTTTCTAGGAGGGTGCAAGCCGGGAGTGGTGAGTGAATTCTGGCTGGGTGGCCCTGGGTAGCATTTGTCAGGGCCTGGGGGCGAGTAGGGAGGAAAGAGAGGGGTGCAGGACACAGACACACTCAGGGTGTGCTTGGGGAATGGCAGGAAGGGTGTGGAGAGGGAGGGAAAAGCAGGAGGAAGGGGCCCAGGATGGCAGGGAGGCCATATGGCAAGTCTGGAAGCAAAGGTGAGAGTCCTTGCGAGGAGGCTGGGCCAGGCACAGCACGATCCAGGCTGAGCCTGGCCTGCAGGAGAGCACTGTGAGGGTGCAGACTGCTGGAGGGAGGCCCAGGCGCAGGGCTGGGTTCTCTCATGCACAACTTCACTGTGGTCCCTGGAGGACCAGCCATCTCTGACCAATTCTCAGGCCCCATCCCAGGCCTGTGGAGTCAGAGACTCGGCCCCTTGTGTGTTGACCAGCCTTCTGGAGGGTTCTGAGACAGCGATTGGATGCCACTGTCCTGGGAGGGGGTGGCACTAATCTCTGTGCTGGGGTCTGGAGCCCTGAATCTGGTACCTGCCGAGTGTGACCTGTCCACTCGATTGTGTGATGATGTCATGAGGTGACCAAAGGGGTTGGGTGGGGCAGGTCTCGGAGATGGGGTCTTGCGGCCCCAGGCTTCCTGGCTGGCCCAGCCCCTGAGCCACCCTGTGTCACCATCACATGTGGGTGTTCTCCAGGCCCCTGGGCCCCTCGGTCTCTGTGGTTATGGGAACAGTCCCGTTGTTGGGTTTCAGATGAGGGATTGAGGTATGGGCAGACCCCACCCGTTGCCCAAGGCCATGGTGGCAGTGCCAGTGGTGGGTTTGAGTCCAGCTGCGTCTGAGCCTGGAGTTCTGGCTGCACCCTCCCCTATCCCCCGGCTTCTCCCAGCCCTGCAACTCCCGACAGGGGCAGGTAGTGTAAGGGAAAAACGCCTGTGGCCTGACAGTGAGTGACAGCTGGGACACAGACCCCGTGGTGCGGCAGGTCTGCCTCGAAGCCCGGGAGCATCCACCATGCAGGCCACAGCCCTGCTCCTCCCAGGGAGACCAGCACCTCCAGATGCCTGGTGGACCTGGTGGGGCCCATGTTCTGATGGTGACAGGCACCATGGTTGTGGGTTAACTGGACCTTCTTTAGTGACAATGCTACCACGTTTGTTTTAAGGGCACCTCATGGCATTTCTGGATTTCACCCATCACCTTTGTGTCTCTGGTGGGCCAATCCCGGTGGGGGTTGCAGTCCTGGCTGGGTCTCTTCAGACACGGCCCACCTAGCGGAACAGGGAAAGTCCACTGTGTACTTGTGAGGGTCTCCTGGAGCATGAGGGGCCAGAGTGACGACAGAGCCTGGGAGAACCATGTTCAGACGGGAGGCACAGGAAGCTGGGTCCCCTGAATCCCTAGGATGGGCCAGGGCACAGGGGTCACAGAGCAGAGGGGACAGGAAAGGGGACAGGAGAGGGGACAGTGCTGAGCGCACAAGGACAGGAGGGCAGAGACCCCAGTGCAGGAGATGATTAGACCCTGGGAAGGCGGGGCCCAGGCGCTAGGGCGGGAATTGGAGTCTGTGCTGGTGCATGTCTGAGAGGCGCTCCCAAAATTGAGAGGAAGAGGAAAAAGTGGGTGCTGTGGGGGCAGGAGGGCCGGGGGAGGTTTGCTGAGGGCGGGTCTGGTCCCCAAGGGATGGCCTGTTGCTCCCGGCTTGGGCCTCTCTGCCTCCCTCTTCTCTCATGATTCGTGCCTTGCCCACACGGGGACCCCTTTACTGGGTCTGAGCTGGAAAGGTGTGTGGTGTCTGCCGCCCACTGGGGCCTCTCCGTGTGGCCTGTGTGGGTCAGTGCTGTCCCTGCCCACTGATACACGGGTTCTCTCCGCTGTCTTCCCTGTCCCGCAGTATGTTAGAGTCTCCCAGGACACGCCCTCCAGCACGATCTACCACCTCATGACCCAGCACTGGGGTCTGGACGTCCCCAACCTCCTGATCTCAGTGACCGGGGGGGCCAAGAACTTCAACATGAAGCCGCGGCTGAAGAGCATTTTCCGCAGAGGCCTGGTCAAGGTGGCTCAGACCACAGGTAACTTGGAGGCTAGAGGGACACGAGGCCCCGGCGGGTGGGTGGGGTGGGCTGTGGAGGCTGTGCCGGGGCAGTCAGGGCCATCAGGACCCAAAACGTCCCTGGAAGCCACCGAGGCCGTGCCCCAGCCCGAGTCGGACCCGTGCACCCCTCACCTGGGCACAGCTGCTCCCTGACGCCCGGCGCTGCCCCTGGCTTGCCCGTGGGCTGGAGATGGCTCAGTGTGTGGCCCCGCTGGTGCCCAGGGCCAAGCAGAGATGAAAACCTCAGTGGCCTGGGAGCCTCGGTGGTCTGGGTGCACGGCTGGGGCCAGCGTTGTGGGACAGTTGTAGGGGGCCAGCAAGAGTTCCCGGTCATCACATTTTCCATTATCACTTTTTTCCATCAGCATCAGGCAAGGAGCATTATTATTTCCATCTTTTCACTTGAGACAACTGCCTGGTTGGAGTCAAATCACCTCCCAAATTTGCATCACCATTGAGAGTCAGGCAGGGACCCAGTCCTGGTGGATGGTGTGAGATCCCAGGGGCCGTGACCTGGTGCCCCGCCCTACCCTGATTCCATTGGGGAGGGGACCCCAAGTCCTTGAGGCTCCCCGGGCCTCTCTGGAGGGGACTGGGTGAATAGTGAGGCCCTGAGGTGATTACTTGGCAATGTTGGGTCCAGATGGGCCTGGAGTCACCCCGCTTTTCCTGGGGTATGGTCTTTGCCTCCAAGTGGAGTCGTAACTGAGCCTGACTTGGCCTGCGTGGCTCACAGAGTCCTCGGTTTCATTTTCTGCCTGGTGACCGTGAGGCATGGCTGCATCTTTTGACCTGTGAGCCCCACAGCCCTGCTTGTAAAATGACCAGACCTTTTCTCAGTCTGGTCACGTGGGACTAGGTTTAATGCAGGTCACTGTCCCACAAGCGCTTTCTGATGCTTTGCCCTCTCAAATAATGCCACGGGTTTCTTCAGGGTTCACCTGCTCCGGGTCTTGATGTTGCATTTTTTTTAGCTTTTTTTTTTTTTTTTTTTTTTTGAGACGGAGTCTCACTCTGTCACCCAAGCTGGAGTGTACTGGCCAGATCTCAGCTCACTGCAAGCTCTGCCTCCCGGGTTCACACCATTCTCCTGCCTCAGCCTCCCGAGTAGCTGGGACTACAGGCGCCTGCCACCTCGCCCGGCTAGTTTTTTGTATTTTTTAGTAGAGACGGGGTTTCACCGTGTTAGCCAGGATGGTCTCGATCTCCTGACCTTGTGATCCGCCCGCCTCGGCCTCCCAAAGTGCTGGGATTACAGGCTTGAGCCACCGCGCCCAGCCTTTTTTTAGCTTTCAATATCAGTGACCTTGCAGTCTGCGTCCTGGCCCAAAGCTAGTACCAGCTTTTCAACTGTTATCTCCATCTCCATCATCTCCATCTCCATCATCTCCATCTCCATCATCTCCATCTCCATCATCTCCATCTCCATCATCTCCATCTCCATCTCCATCTCCGTCTCCATCTCCATCCATTTATTTTTGAGACAGGGTCTTGCTCTGTTCCCCAGGCTGGAGTGCAGCAGCATGATTTCAGCTTACTGTAGCCTAGACCTCTTGGGCTCAGGTGGTCCTCCTGCCCCTGCCTCCCGAGTTGCTGGGACTAGAGGCATATGCCACCATGCCAGGCTAATTTTTGTAGAGACAAGGTCTGTGTTGTCCAGGCTGATCTTGAACTCCTGGGCTCAAGCAATCTTCTTGCCTTGACCTCCCAAAGTGCTGGGATAACAGGCATGAGCCACCGTGCCTGGCCGATTGGCTGTTTTTTTTTTTTTTTGGAGATGGAGTCTTGCGTCTTGCTCCGTCGCCCAGGCTGGAGTGCACTGGTGGTGACGCAATCTCAGCTCACTGCAACCTCTGCCTCCTGAGCTCAAGCAATTCTCCTGCCTCAGCCTCCTAAGGAGCTGGGACTGCAGGCGCGTGCTACCACGCCCAGCTAATTTTTGCCTTTTTAGTAGAGACGGGGTTTCACCATGTTGGTCAGGCTGGTCTCAAACTCCTGACCTCAGGTGATCTGCCCACCTTGGCCTCCTGAAGTGCTGGGATTACAGACATGAGCCACTGCGCCTGGCCCAGTTGTTGTTTTTATGGTGACACTGTGACCCAGCCTTTGGTATGGCAGCATTGCACCAGGGACAAATCCCAAAAACGAACCAATGTGACTTTCGCTGGTGCCTCAAGGGGAGGCTGTGGGGCAGCAACCGTGGCCTCACCTGTGCTTCTCACCCCACGGCAGGCCAGGCGAGCAGGCACCTGGGGACCTCCTGCTCTCAGGCAAAGCTACCACCAGCTCACGACACTGGGTCAGACCAGATATGGGATGGGAGGTGTGTTTCTTTTTTGTTTTGAGACGGAGTCTCACTCTTATTGCCCAGGCTGGAGTGCAGTGGCGCAATCTTGGCTCACTGCAACCTCTGCCTCCTGGGTTCAAGTGATTCTCCTGCCTCAGCCTTCCGAGTGGCTGGGATTACAGGCATGTGCCACCACACTGGGCTAATTTTGTATTTTTAGTAGAGATGGGGTTTCTCCATGTTGGTCAGGCTGGTCTCGAACTCCCAACCTCAGATGATCTGACTGCCACGGCCTCCCAAAGTGTTGGGATTACAGGTGTGAGCCACCGTGCCCGGCCGGAGGTGTGTTTCTTACAGGGTTGGCTGCAAACCTCTGGCAGCAGGCGGTGGGTGGGAAGTGGAGGGAGTCCTTCCTAGGGACCAGGCTGAGTGATGTGAGCAAGGATGCACTCTGCCGCACCTGGGTCCTGAAAGCTGGGAGGAAGAAGGAAAGCAAAATAGAAGAATGCAGAGAGTGTGCTGAGAGTGGGGATCCTGAGTCTGGGGCCAGAGGAGGTGGCAGGGACCAGGGAGAGGGGTGGGGCCTGCTCCTGTTCCCACCCTGCCTGAGGGCCGTGGGAACCTCAGTTCCTTACACCTGATGCTGGTTTAAAAGCCCCTGAGCGAGGGGCTCTGTGTTGATGGGGGGCTGGGCATCGCTGAGCCTAGAGGGGCTCAGGCGTCAGGCTCCGGGGTATCAGGGAGCCCCTCAGTACTGCGGGGCCTGCCCACCGTGCTTCTTCCCCAGGGGCCTGGATCATCACGGGGGGGTCCCACGCCGGCGTCATGAAGCAGGTGGGCGAGGCGGTGCGGGACTTCAGCCTGAGCAGCAGCTACAAGGAAGGTGAGGTCATCACCATCGGAGTCGCCACCTGGGGCACCGTCCACCGCCGGGAGGGCCTGATCCATCCCACGGTGAGCGTGGCCCCCTAGGGAGGGGAGCCTAGGACCAGGGGTGTGGGTGACGTGTGACCGGGCGCTGTAGGGGGCAGGCGGAGTGTGCAGGGGCCGGGGTGTGCGTGACGTCTGATGGAGCGCTGTAGGGAGCAGGTGGGGTGTGCAGGGACGGCGGGCGCGCTCAGGAGATCGGGCGCAGCTCCTGGCCCCGTCCCTGACCCAGGTGACCTGGATGAATGGCTAACTTGGCTGGACTCTGGTATCTCCCTCAAGGTTGTAAGAAGGATCCACATGAGAGTCACTGGCTATGAGGGCTCCGCTAACAGCAGAGGGAGGGAGCGTGGCCAGCGGGCAGCTGGGCAGGGCTGAGCCAGGGCGATCTGACCCCGAACCGGAGCTTTTAGCGCTTTGAGTCCCTGCACTCAGAGGTCTCCTGCATCTGGGAATCCCACTGTACTGCGGTCCCCAGCAGCCAGGATCCACCCCCAGCTTCCCTGTCAAGGTTGAGGATGGAGCACTCCTGCCTCTGGTTAACTGGCTGCAGGAGAAGCAGTTGCTTTAATCCAGAGCCTTGAGTTGGGACAGATAATAAGTCATTCAACCAGATTTTCCAAGGACACACTGACTCTGGCATAATGCGTGTGTGCCCCTGAATCCGCGTGGTCAGGAAAGCCCATAAACACTGGCCTGTGACTCACTGAGCAGGTTCCCTCGTCACCCCGAGGGGTGATTTACTCCTCTGGCAACATCACAGACACTGTGTGTCCATTCCCGGGGGTTGGGGGGGCGGGGGACACTCCCAGATGCCCACGAGGGCCCAGCAAGCCCTGGCCAGCCACAGCCCGGCCTTCACCTCCCAGCAAGCACTGGCCAGCCGCAGCCCAGCCTTCACCTCCCAGCAAGCCCTAGCCAGCCACAGCCCGGCCTTCACCTCCCAGCAAGCACTGGCCAGCCGCAGCCCGGCCTTCACCTTCCTTTTGCGTCAGAATCATGAATGTGTCTGGTGGGGTCTGACTGGACTGGCTGTTTGGCTTTGCTTGCTCTTTTTATGAATTGAAAAACAAGCCAGGAGCGGCTGGGTGATGTCCCAGGTCACTCCTTACTTTCCTTCCCATGCTGAGTTCACACGACTTCCCGTGACACCACCGTTGCTGGCATTGTTGGAGGAATGGGACTGTGGCTGCTTCCGCTTAGCTGCACTCCCTCTCTGTGGACGGCGGAGGGTGTGTCCCAGCCCTGCTGCCACCCTGCCTTGGATCTGTCTCCGGGGGCTGCTGTAACCCAGGCTCACAAACCTGGTGGCTTAAAGCAGCAGAAACTTAGTCTATCAGATCTGGAATCCGTGTCGCTTGGCCATCATCCAGCCGTCGATGTCAGCGGGGCCACCTCCCTCCGGGGCCTGGGGAAGAGTATTCCTGCTGCCTCCAGCGTCTGGGTGCTGATGGGCATCCTCTGGCTGGTGGCTGCTTCCCTCCAGTCTCTGCCTCTGAGTCCCGTGGCCGCCTCTGTGTGCCTGTGTGAAATCTCCCCATGTCTCCCATAAGAACACTTGTGATGGTGTTGAGGTCCCACTGGGGTCATCTAGGGTGATGCCTTCATATCAAGATCTTTAACTGACATCTGCAAAGATGCTTTTCCAAACAGGGAAATGAGGAGCAGCACTTACCGGGTCCATGGCCGTGATTCAGCCAACTGCGGTCCTCCCTCTGGCCTCAGACTCCTGTCCACTCCACATGCAAAATATGTTCACCCCATTGCCAGATCCTGGCCAGGTGTGGGGGCTCATGCCTGTCATCCCAGCACTTTGGGAGGCTGACGTGGGCGGATCACTTGAGGACGAGAGTTCAAGACCAGCTTGGCCAACGTGGTGAAACCCTGTCTTTACTAAAAATACAAAAATTAGTTGGGCATAGGGGCAGGCACCTGTAATCCCAGCTGAGGCAGGAGAATTGCTTGAACCCAGGAGCTGGAGGTTGCAGTGAGCCAAGATCATGCCACTGCACTCCAGCTGGGCTGACAGAGCAAGACTCTGTCCAAACCAAACCAAACCAAATGATCCCCTCCAACTACCAACCCGTTACAGCAGAAACTCCAAGATCAAAATCTCATGTAAATATCATGAGCTCGGCCGGGCACGGTGGCTCACACCTGTCATCCCAGCACTTTGGGAGGCCAAGGCGGGCAGATCACCTGAGGACAGGAGCTTGAGACCAGCCAGGCCAACATGGAGACACCCCGTCTCAACAAAAAATTAGCCAGGCATGGTGGTGGGCGCCTGTAATCCCAGCTACTGGGAGGCCAAGGCAGGAGAATCGCTTGAACCCGAGAGGTGGAGGTGGCAGCGAGATTGTGCCACTGCACTCCAGCCTGGGTGACAGAGCGAGACACCATCTCAAGCAAAACAAAACAAAAAACAAAAATATCAGCTCAAAAGTCCCAAATGTCATCATTTAAGTCAGAGATGCTGAAGACTCTGAGTCTGATCAATCCTGGAGCAGATTTTCTCTTCATGTGTGCACCTGTGAGAGGAGCCAACAAGTCCCCTGTCTCCAAAATACAAGGGAAGAGCAGGGAAGGGCAGGTATAGCATCATAGCTGTAGACACTCTCATTCCCAAAGGGGGAACACGGGAGGAACGAAGGCATCACCAGCCCCAGGCAATTCCAAAACCCAGCAGGGGGAGCGCACTAGGTGGTAAGACCGGGGAGACCCCTCTGTGGCTTGGGCAGCCCCCCCACCCAGCTCCGTGTCCATAGCTCTGCCTTCAGGACAATCCTTTTCTCGGAAGGTTATAGGTTACTTCCTGCTTGAAGATTTTAAGGAGTCTGACGACCTTTCATTTTATCCCACCTCTGTCCCTTTCAGTCCAAATTTGCAATGTTGTTGTTGGTGTAACATCTGTGAAAACCTTGTGTGCCTCCTTTGAACGCCATAGGAATTTCTGCCAGTAGACCAAAAGGGCTCTGCTGACCTTTCCTGTGATACCGTCTCCACTCCTGTCTTCTGAGATGGTTGAGTGAATTGCAGTCTCCTTGCCTAGTCTCTTCGTCACTAGCAGGGAATCGTGCAGACACACCTTTGGCCCTCTCTCTCTCTTTTTTTTTTTTTTTTTTGGAGACAGAGTCTTACTCTGTTGCCCAGGCTGGAGTGCAGTGGCACCATCTCAGCTCACTGCAACCTCTGCCTCCTGGGTTCAAGCGATTCTCCTGCTTCAGCCTCCCGAGTAGCTGGGACTACAGGCACCCGCCACCATGCCCAGCTAATTTTTGTTTTTTTACTAGAGACAGGATTTCACTATGTTGGCCAGGCTGATCTTGAACTCCTGACCTTGTGATCTGCCTGCCTCAGCCCTCTAAAGTGCTGGGATTCCAGGTGTGAGCCACCATGCCTGGCCCATGTATGTATTTTCTAAGGCAGCGGTCACCAACTTTTTGACACCAGGGACTGGTTTCATGGAAGATGATTTTTGCACAGTTGGGGGCGGGGTGGTGAGTGGTTGGTTTGGGGATGATTCAAGCACGTTATGTTTATTGTGCACTTTATTTCTATTATCACATTGTGATATGTAATGAAGTAATCGTACAACTCACCATCATGTAGGATCAGTGGGAGTCCTGAGCTTGTTTTCCTGCAGCTAGACGGTCCCATCATCTGGGGGTCATGGGGGACAGTGACAGGTCATCAGGCATTAGATTTTCAGAGGGACATGCCACCTAGGTCCCTCACACGCACAGTTCACAGTAAGGTTAGTATTCCCATGAAAATCTAGTGCCGCAGATCTGACAGGAGGTGGAGCTCGGGCAGTCACACACACGATAGGGAGCGGCTGTAAAGAGGGATGAAGCTTCGCTTCGCACACCTCCTGCTGTGCGCAGCCCAGCTCCTCACAGGCCACAGACCATTACCAGTCCATGGCCCGGGGGTGGGGACCCCTGCTCTAAGGTAACAAAACCCTCCCTGCCCTGCTCCTCACTTCCTTCGGAGCCCTTACTGCAAGTTGCTTTTTTTTTTTTTCTGAGACAGGGTCTTACTGTTGCCCAGGCTGGGGTGCATTGGTGCGATCCTCAGCCTGAGGTCCTTGGACTCAAGTGATCTTCCCACCTCAGCCTCCCAAGTAGCTGGGACTACAGGTGCGCACCACCATGCCCGGCTAATTTTTCTTATTTTTGTAGACATGAGATCTGCCATGTTGTCCAGGCTGGTCTCGAACTCTGGGGCTCAGGTGATCCTCCCGCCTCGGCCTCCCAAAGTGCTGGGATTAGAGGTGTAAGCCACCGTGCCCATCTCCGCAAGGCTTTTAACACCGCGTTCCCACCAATAGTCTCTTCAAGGACATTGAGACGTTTTCTATTCATGGTGCTTCAAAATCCTGCCATCTTCTGCCCATTGCCAGTTTCAGTGCCACTTCCACATTTTTAGGTGTTTGTTACAGAGCAGCACCCCACTTCCTCACCCCAGACCTGTATCTGTTTCCTGTATCTGCTGCTGTAACAAATGGCCACAAGCCTGAAACGGCAGCACTGTGGTCTCTCATGTGTCTGTAGGACAGAACTCTGAAGTCAGGGTCACACCCCTCCTGAGGCCTGGGAGGAGGGTCTGTTTCCCTGCCTTCTCCACTCCTGGGGGCTCCGGCTTTCTCCACTTGTGGCTGTGTCGCTCGTCCCTGCCTCTGTGGTCCCGCATCCTCCTCTCCTACGTGTGTCTCCCGCCACCTCTCTCCTATAACGACACCTGTGATGGTATTTTGGGCCCACTCAGATCATCCAGGTTCATCTTCTCATGTTTCGATCACATCTGCAAAGTCACTTTCTCCAAGAAGGCCACATCCACAGATTCCAGGGACGGGGACCTGGTCTCTCTGAGGGCCGGTGTTCAGCCTGCTCACGTTAGAGAGGCAGAGCTTTCCAGAAGCTGTGTCTGACGCTTTCTGGCCATTCCAGGGCAGCTTCCCTGCTGAGTACATACTGGATGAGGACGGCCAAGGGAACCTGACCTGCCTAGACAGCAACCACTCTCACTTCATCCTCGTGGACGACGGGACCCACGGCCAGTATGGGGTGGAGATTCCTCTGAGGACCAGGCTGGAGAAGTTCATATCGGAGCAGACCAAGGAAAGAGGAGGTAGGGGAGCTTGCTTTTGAGGGTGCTTGGGCAGAGAGCACAGTGGGCTTGTCAGTGTCGAGTATAGCTGGTCAAGGACATTCAACAGGTATGGCACTCAGCAGAGAGCACGGTGGGCTGGTCAGAGTGTCAGGTACAGCTGGTCATGACCAGGATGTTTGTGGCACTCAGCAGAGAGCACGGTGGGCCGGTCAGAGCGTCAGGTACAGCTGGTCATGACCAGGACGTTCCTGGCGCTCGGCAGACAGCACAGGGGGCTGGTCAGAGTGTCAGGTACAGCTGGTCACAACCAGGATGTTGGCGGCGCTTGGAGCATCCTCAGAACACACCTGGGTTTCTATCCCATGTCTCTTTATACTTTGTTCCAGGAGGATCATCTTCTCTTGCCCGTTTCAGCCAGTGGGAGGGCGGTCGGGGGGGCTGGCAGCTCACAGCCTGTGTGCCCGCAGGTAATAGGCCAGCCTACTTTTTTTTTTTTTTTTTTTTTTTTTTTGAGACAGGGTCTGGTGCGCAGTGGTGTGATCTCAGCTCACTGTAGCCTCGAACTTCTGGGCTCAAGGGATCCTCCCACCACCTTCCCAAAGTGCTGGGATTACAAAACTTGAACCACTGTGCCTGGCCCTACAATTATTTTAAACCGTGATCATGGTCTGGTCTCAGGTTCAGAAATCAGAATGTACGATAGTCAAAACTTAGGATTTGACACCTTTTTCCTCATAGGTGGGATGGGATGGGTTTGAGGACGTCGGGAGGTCAAGTGCGGGGTTTTGCATGTCACTCGAGGAGGGCTCAAAGAGGAGATGGTGAATGGGAAGTGTCTGGCCTGTGCCCGGGTGGGCTGGGTCCCTTGCAAGCTTCCTTGTGCAGCAGACTCCCCTGGAGGGCTCCTCACCAGTGCGTGGGCCCTGGCCCCAGGGTCCGACTCAGCAGCTCCAGGTGGGCTGAGAACTTGCATTAGGAGCACGTTCCCTGGTGGGGGTGATGTTGAGGTTCAGGGACCCCGCTTTGAGAACCCTGCTTGACTAGGACACCCAGGGTGGGATGTGTGGGTGAGTGTGTGAAGACAATGGGCCCATGGGGTCTCATAGACAGAGTTTGCTGCCTGGAGAAAAGGGTTGCTAAGTCCTTCTCAGGCTCCCCTGCTGTTGGGCTGGATGAAGTTCAGGGTGGGGCCGGGCAGATGGACAAAGGATGGACATGTCGTGTCCTGCTCCCACCTACACGTGACAGGTTATGCCCACCTGCTTGGGGCGTCAGCTCTGATTGTCTCTCCCTCCCTCCTTCCCTCCCTCCCAAGAAAGCAAGGGGGAGTGGATGGGATGCAAGCGAGTGGGGGAGGTGTGGGCGGCAGGGGGCTCTGGAGTCTCTCATCGATGTGGAACAGGCAGGTCCCCTGGTAATGTGGAGCTTTGACCTTCAACTCAGCACTGGCAAGAGGCCTCTCAGCAGGTGCTTCAGTGTGTGGTTAGGCTGGAGCCGGCAGGGGGCAGGGGAGAGTGCCTCAGTGCAGGGTCTTGCCCCCTACCTCTGTCTCCTCACTTGGCTCTGTGCTTTTTCTAGGTGTGGCCATCAAGATCCCCATCGTGTGTGTGGTGCTGGAGGGCGGCCCGGGCACGTTGCAGGTGAGCATGGCTGGGTGGGAGGGGGTTTGTGTGGGCCCGTCCCGCTGCAGGCAGATGACTGTCTGAAAGTGCTTGTCTCAGCACTCGAGACTGTTGGCAAGAGAGAGCCGTGAGCTTGCCCACCAGGAGACGAGAAAGAGCATCTATCCTGTGACAGGGCTGCTTCCGGATGGGCAGAGGACGGGTCGGAGGACGGTGCCTGGGGGAGGAAGCTGGGCTTGGCTGTGACCAGGCCATTGACTGGCGTGGAAGGAAAGGATGGGTTCCCAGGGCCTGGAGCGAGTGGGGAGCCTCTGCTCCCGGGACCTGCTGGGGAGGCTGGGGAGTTTCTGCCCCCAAGATTCCTCCAGGAAGCATTTTTCAAAGTACAGGGCCACGGTCCCCATCCCAGATCTGTGGTGCCACCAGATCTGGTGACTGCAGATTTGGCATGCGGCTTGAATGTGCTGCTCTGCTGGCCTTCCTTCATGACCCGCATCCTAACCGCTTTGTGGCGTGCAAGGTGCGAGGCGAGCCTGCGGATCTGGACCAAGAGTGTGGGCTTTTGTGAAGGATGGAATCATAGGCAGTGTCCCATTTATGTTTCATGATGGCAGGAGGTCAAAACAGAGCCTTGGGGGCTTAAGGCTGGACAGGAATCCATAGAGTACTGGGTCCTCACTCCCTACGCATGCCAAGTACCCTTCATGGCTCTCCTGCTGGGGCGGCTACACCCGCCTCCTTACCCCAGGCAGATGCTCATACACATGGCAGGGTCCCTCCTGCCAGATGGCTTTGTGGCCAGTCCCTTCCCGAAGTCCAGCACCCGCTGGAGCCCAGGGGTCCTCCTCATTGCCCTGCTCTTACTGTGGGCTTTTATGAGGTTGGTAACTCCAGGTCCATGCAGCGTCCCCTTTGCTGCGAGGTCCTCACGTCTGCAGATCCATAGGCAAAAATGCTGAGAGCCTTTGATTCTGCTGGTGCTGAGGCTTGAGAGGCGCCAGGTGTGCAGCCCCCAGTGTGTTGGGGCAGCTCCCTCTTCCCCCAGAGCAGGGGATGCCACCAAAGTGATAAGTGCTTTCAATGGATCTTGGAGTAGTGTTAGCCAGCCCTTCCCTTAGCTGGCCTTGGAGAATTCTCCATTCAGAAAGCATTGGAGCGAGGCAAGGACCCGGTCCCAGGCTCACGCCCCTGCCTGCCTTGCAGACCATCTACAACGCCACCACCAACGGCACTCCTTGTGTGGTCGTGGAGGGCTCGGGCCGTGTGGCCGATGTCATTGCCCAGGTGGCCAACCTGCCTGTCTCGGACATCACCGTCTCCCTGATCCAGCAGAAACTGAGCGTGTTCTTCCAGGAGATGTTTGAGACCTTCACGGAAAGCAGGATTGTCGAGTGGACCAAAAAGGTGAGGCTGACGGGCACGATGGTCACCGGCATGTGGCTGCTTCACAGAGACACTGTCAGCCTGGTGGGCAGGACCAGGACTCACACACCGATGCGGAGAACCCACTGGGTCTGAGCGGGTGCCAGAGCAATTTGCAGAGGGCAGGGCGCAGGTGGCAAACCTCCTGGCTGGGTTCTGGAGGTCAGATCCCGTGACAGCACTTGAACAGAGGGTGTGAACCTCACCGGCAGCACACCAGGGCGGGCTAGGAACACTGCCAGCCTCAGTGGTGCTGTGAAAAGAGTCTGCTGGATTGGAGGGGTGGGAGGCAGGCGCTGGGAAGGCCTCAGCCAAGTTGGGCAGCGGGGCAGCTGCTGAGTAATGGCTGTGGGTCGCAGGGTCAGTCCAGCTCTTAGCCTCATGGGTGAGTTAATGGAGGCAGGTAGAGTGGCCTCAGGAGGGCCATTGCTTCAGTCCAGGGGTAGATTTTGGGTGGCCCCTGCCATGACCCCAGCCTCCAGAGGGGGTCAGTTGTGAAGGGCTGTGGTTGGTCAGCCCTGACCACCTCACAAAGCCCTTGACCAGGGGGGCGGGCTCCAGTGGAGAGTCCCTACCCTCCCTGTAACTGCTGGTTCCAGGGTCACCTGACTCAGTTCCTGGAGGATTCTTTGCAGGGGCTGGCACTGGGGCCTTTTCATCCTCTGTTTCCCAGCAAGCCGGGGCCGGCAGAGCCCTCTGTCTGTGCCGTTCCTGCAGAGCCTGGACATCCCCAGGTTCTGAGTGGCTGACATGCACTTTCCACGGCTCCCACTGTGTTTAATTTGGGCTCTGTGGGCAGTGGTGACCCCTAGCTGCAGGCCACAGGGACACGTGTATTTGGCCAGGTTGGGCCTATGGAGAATGGATTAAAAACGAGCACCCTCAGGAACCACGGGTATCGGAAGGGCCGGGTGAGGTCTTGGCCCTGTTGGCTCATCTAGAAGCAGCTTTTGTGGCTGGTGATTTGTGGGCGGCACAGTGACTTTGTTTTCTTCTGTGGTTTGTGATGGTCTCAGAGTGACCTCGTTCTGCACGGATGTCTTCTGAGAGCGTTTTTGCCCGGCAGGAGAATAACATGATGTAGCCGCAAGCGTCAGATCAGTTTGTGAAAACATCACGGTCCGGCTGTGAGCGGCCGCTCAGCTCCCGATGTCAGGGCGGCTTTCCTTCCTTCCCGGTGCCACTGGGACTTGTCAGGCGGGCCCTGGAGCCCTTTCTCTGCTGGTTGATAAATTATTCAGGCAATTTTCAGAACTGAGTTTAATCAGCTGTTGTTGAAAGGTGCTTATTTTTAATGCACTCTCCATAGCCAAGCCAAGGCCCTGAAAGTGGTGCTTTCACACGGAGCCGTCAGGCCTCAGCAGGGGCTCGGCATTCACTGAGGCTCCTGCTCAGTGGGGAGGGGCCGAGCCACACAGCTGGGGTCAGTGTGCTCCCTTAACATGCCTTCTCGGAGCGTCCGTCTACACTCTGGAGGAGTTGCAGACCCAACCTGGAGTGCTGCTGCTGGTGGGCGGCCCCGTCAGAGGGGCCCTGGGGCCTCCCTGCAAGGTCTCACAGCTGTGGCCAGGAAGAAGTTGTCCACCCTTGCTCAGCCTCGCCTTTCTCATCTATCAAGCAGGGGTACTGAGTGCTCCACTCAGAGGAGGAAACGAGGCCCTGGTGTCCGTATGGGCTCAGATGCTGGGAGCTGCTTTACCTTATGAGGACAGGGTGGGCTGAAGGCTGGGAGACTTTTATGGGCTCAGATGCTGGGAGCTGCTTTACTGTATGAGGACAGGGTGGGCTGAAAACCCGGAGACCTTTGGCTGCTGGATGACGGTGGAGTTCACCAGGGAGTCCAGGATGTGTTTCGGAGTTGTCACGAAAGCTGGACCCCGAGGGATGGGGCACCGTTGGGGTCTTAGGCATGGAGGTGGAGTGTGAGGAGCCCTCCAGGTGAGGGCAGAGTCTGTGTGAAAGCAATGAGGCCAGGTGGGGGATGAGGAGAGAAGCAGTGGAGGCCAGGTGTGGCCAGTCTAGGGAGCAGTGGGAGCCATGGGAAGATGTGTTTGTGGAGTTGCCTGCCCTGGACACAGGGGGAAGGTGCTTCAAGGAGGAATAACTGTAGCAGACATACCTGCTAGGGACACCAGGATGGATGGATGGATGGATGGATGAATAGTGGGTAGGTGGTAGATAGATGGATGGATGATGGTGGGTGTGTGGATGGATGGATGGATGGTAGGTGGGTGGGTGGGCATGTGGATGGATGGATAGATGGGTAGCTAGATGGTAGGTAGATGGATGGATGGATAGGTAGCTAGACAGACAGATGATAAAATGGATGGGCTGGGCACAGTGGCTGACACTTGTAATCCCAGCACTTTCGGAGGCTGAGGTGGGTGGATCACTTGAGGTCAGGAGTTCGAGACCAGCCTGGCCAACATGGTGAAACCATGTCTGTACTAAAAATACAAAAATTATCCAGGCATGGTGGTGGGTGCCTGTAATCCCAGCTACTTGGGAGTCTGAGGCAGGAGAATTGCTTGAAGACAGCAGGTGGAGGTTGCAGAGAGCCAAGATCATGCCACTGCACACCAGCCTGGGTGACAGAGCAAAAACTCTGTCTCAAAAAAAAAAAAAGATTGATGAATTGATATAAAAGATAGCTAGCTAGCTAGCTAGCTAGCTAGCTAGATAGATAGATAGATATAGATAGATGATAGATAGATAGTGGGTGGGAGGTAGATAAGTGGATGGATGAATGGTAGGTGTGTGTGTGTACAGATGGATGGAAAGATGGATGGATAGCTAGACAATAGATACAATAGATACATGTGGATGGATAGATGGATAGGTGGATAGGTAGATAGATACATACATACATAGATGAAACACACACGGATGGATAGATATGTACATGGATAGATAGATAATGTAGATAGATGGATAGATGCATAGATGGATAGATGGATAAGATTAGGTAGATAGATAGATGCATAGATGGATAGATAGATTGACCGATTAACAGATAGATAAATCAATAGATAGATAGATAGATAGATAGATAGATAGATAGATGATAGATAGATAGTGGGTAGGAGGTAGATAAGTGGATGGATGAATGGTTGGTAGGTGGGTGTGTGTACAGATGGATGGAAAGATGGATGGATGGATAGCTAGACAATAGATACATGTGGATGGATACATGGATAGGTAGATAGATAGATACATACATACATAGATGAAACATACATGGATGGATAGATATGTACATGGATAGATAGATAATGTAGATAGATGGATAGATGCATAGATGGATAGATAGATTGATCGATTAACAGATAAATCAATTGACAGATAGATAGAGAGAGAGAGAGAGATAGATGCATGGACAGATAGATAGGCAGGTAGGCAGGTGGTGAGGAGTGGCCCGGGCTTCGCAGGAGGGCTGGGAGGAGCAGCCTTGCATGGAGCTGCACGAGCACCAGGGTGAAGCTCCGTTGCTCTGGGATTGTGTTTTCCACCCCACAGACTCTCACAAACACGTTGTATTTGGTCCCCATGGATCTTCATCCACACTGTCTAAGGCAAGAGGAGATGTGGCGGTGTCCTGACCACAGGGCAGGCAGGACCCAGGGCTCCGGCTGTGTCTGGGGCCTCAATTCTGTGTGTCTTGGAGGAGGCAGGGGTTCAGGGGTCACTGTGTGTCTCACTTGGAAAATGCTTGTTGCAGATCCAAGATATTGTCCGGAGGCGGCAGCTGCTGACTGTCTTCCGGGAAGGCAAGGATGGTCAGCAGGATGTGGATGTGGCCATCCTGCAGGCCTTGCTGAAAGGTGAGGGTCAGGGAACATGGGGGGAATGGGGTGGAGGCCAGAACGTGGGCTCTGAGGATGCTAAGTTCTAGTCTTGAAGTGCCATGATTCTGGGAACCAGAATATTCCTCCTTAGTCAGAAACCCTGACCAGAGGGCAGCTGGTGATGGGCAGGTGGGTGACTACCTGTCACCTGATGTTAGAGGTATGAGCTCCTTTATTTGTAACTGGAATGTGAGTGCAGCCGGTGTCATTTATACCTTTGTGGTAGTCATCATTTCTCACAAAACTTCAGGGTGAAAAGAAAGAGTGCGGAAGGTGCCTCTCCCAACTCCCTGCTTGCTGGCTACTTTAGCTCCTCTACCTCTGATGCAGGAAAGAGTGTAGAGGCAGAGCAGGGCTTCAGGAATGGTGTGATGTACTGGAGCTGCAGTGGTTCTCTGTGTAACTTCTGTTGCTTAGCCTGGCCCATTCTCCAGGCCACAAACATCACTGTCCTCTTCTTATGCCCAAGAGAGAAGGCTCATGCCTCCTTGTCTTACCTAGCTGGATTCAACATGGCCAGGACATCCCTGACACTGGGAAGCCTTGATCTTATATGTGTTCCTCCCGCCCGATGCTGGGCTTCTCGCCCTCCAGGGTCAGAGGCCCCAGGCTGATTCTGAAGGGCTCAGCAGAGTGGGCCCAGGCTGGGATCAGCAGGGAACTTTTGTGATAAAGGCCAGACTTTCATCTTGTTTCTGTGTTGATTTGAGACGCCCCTTATCAAGCACTTGATGTGCGTAAAACCTCACACCCACAGCGAGATGACAGACTACGTATTAGATCACAAATTAAGTCTTAATTTATCTCTCAATAGATTTAAGGTAGATATTATACAAAGTATCTTCTCTGGCAACAAGATGAAGTTAGGAATCAATAATGGATGTAAAAGTGGAAAATTCACAAAGTTGTGGAAACTAAACACTACCTTAAACAGCCAATGGATCAAAGAAGAAATCAAAAGGGAAATCAAGAAACCAATGAAAACAAAAGCACAACATATCAAAGCTTATGGGACGTAGCAAAAGCAGTGCTAATGGAGAAATTTATAGCTATAAATACTTACATTAAAAAATAAGATCTTAGGTCAGGCGCGGTGGCTCATGCCTGTAATCCCAGCACTTTGGGAGGCTAAGGCGGGCAGATCACGAGGTCAAGAGATCGAGACCATCCTGGCTAACACGGCGAAACCCTGTCTCTACTAAAAATACAAAAAATTAGCTGGGCGTGGTGGCAGGCACCTGTAGTCCCAGCAACTCGGGAGGCTGAGGCAGGAGCATGGCGTGAACCTGGGAGGTGGAGCTTGCAGTGAGCCGAGATCACGCCACTGCAGTCTAACCTGGGTGACAGAGTGAGACTCTGTCTCAAAAACAAAAAAAACGAAAAAAAAAATAAGATCTTAAACTAACAACCTAACTTTACAACTTAAGTAATTAGAAAAATAAGAACAAATGAAATTTTTTTCTCCAAGATAGAAATAAGGGAAGGATGCATACTTTCACCACTTCTATTCAACATTGCATTGGAAGTTCAAGCCAGAGCAATTAAGACAAAAAAATAAAAATAAAAAAATAAAACTTATAAATTGGGAAGGAAGAAGTAAAATTATTTATGTTCACAGATGATATGATTTTCGTATTTGTCCATTTTCACACTGCTATAAAGAACTGCCCAAGACTGCGTAATTTATAAAGGAAAGAAGTTAAATTGACTCACAGTTCAGCATGGCTGAGAAGGCCTCAGAAAACTTACAATCATGGTGGAAGATGAAGGGGATGCAAGGCACTGTCTTCACAAGGTGACAGGAAAGAGAGGTGCCAAATGAAGAAGGAAGAGCCCCTTCTAAAATCATCAGATCTCATGAGAACTTAGTATCATGAGAACAGCATAGTGGAAACCGTCCCCGTGATCCAACTGCCTCCACTTGGTCTCTTCCTTGACACATGGGGATCATAGGGATTATAATTCAAGATGAGATTTGGGTGGGGACACAGAGCCTAACCATATCAATTTTCTATGCAGAAAACTGTAAAGATTCCACAACAAACCCCTGATCTAATAAATGAATTAAGCAAAGTAGCAGGACACAAAATCAACACACAAAAATCTGCTGCATTTCTGTACGCTACAAATGAATAATCAGAAAAGGAAATTATGAAAACAATTCTATTTACAGTAGCATCAAAAAGAAAAAAAAAAAATACTGAGGAATTAATTAAACCAAGGGGGTGAAAGACTTGTACAATGAAAACTGTAAAACATTGCTGAAAGAAATGAAAGAAGACATAAACAAATGGAAAGACATCCCATGTTCATGAATTGGAAGCCTTAATATTGTTAAGATGTCAATACTACTTAAAGCAATCTATAGATCCAATGCAATTCCTATCAAAACCCCAGTGATTTTTTTTTTTCAAAAATAGAAAAGCTCATCCTAGAATTCATGTGGAGTCTAAAGGGATCCCAAACAGCCAA
This sequence comes from Rhinopithecus roxellana, assembly GCF_007565055.1. Taxonomy (NCBI): domain Eukaryota; kingdom Metazoa; phylum Chordata; class Mammalia; order Primates; family Cercopithecidae; genus Rhinopithecus; species Rhinopithecus roxellana. Next base: position 132,818,765 of record NC_044561.1, on the reverse strand, counting down.
AATAATTTTGAAAGGGAAGAACAAGGCTGGAAGACTCACACTTTCCGATTTCTAAACTCACTACAAAGCTATAGTAATCAAAACTGTCCGGTAATGGTGTAAATAAAGACATAGAGGGCTGGGTGTGGTGGCTCATGCCTGTAATTCCAGCACTTTGGGAGGCCAAAGTGGGCTGATTGCTTGGGCTTAGGAGTTTGGGACCAGCCTGGGCAACATGGTGAAACCCTGTCTCTATAAAAAATATATAAGCTGGGCATGGCGATTCATGCTTGTAGTCCCAGCAATATGGGAGGTTGAGGGGAGAGGATCACTTGAGTTCAGAAGGTTGAGGCTGCAGTGAGCTATGATTGCACCACTGCACTCCAGCCTGGGCAACAGAGCGAGACCCTGTCTCAAAAAATCCCCAAAAAGATATGGAGACCAGTGGAATAGAATAGTTAGCCTCAAAATAAACCCTCACATATATGGTCAAATGATATTTGACAGGAATGCAGAAATCATTCGGTAAGGAGAGGGATAGTCTTTTCAACAAATGATGCTGGATAAACTGGATATTCATATGCCAAAGAATCAAGTGAGACCCTTACCTAACACCATATACAAAAATTAACTCAAAGTAGATCAAGGACTTCTAAATATAAGACCCAAACTCTTAGAAGAAAGCACAGGGCAAAAACTTCATGACAAAGCATTTGGCAGTGGTTTCTTGGCTATGACACCTAAAGCACAGGAAACAAAAGAAAATACAGATAAATTGGGCTTTATGAAAATTAAAAATTTTGTTCATCAAAAGGTATCATCAACAGAGTAAAAAAGCAACCATGGAATGGGAGAAAATATTTGCAAATCATACATATGGTAAGGGATTGGTATCCAGAATATATAGAGAACTATAACTCAACAATAAAAAAAAACACACACACACAATTCAAAAATGGGCAAAGGACTTGAATAGACATTTCTTTAAAGAAGACGTACAAATGGCCGATAAGCACATGAAAAGATGCTCAGCATCACTAATCATTAGAGAAATGCAGATCAAAACTAAGAGATATCATTTCAAACACGTTAGGATAGCTACTATAAAAAAGAACAGAAAATCACAAATGTTGGCCAGTGTGTGGAGAAACTGGAACCCTTGTGCACTGCTGGTGGATATGTAACATGGTGCAGCTGTCATGGAAAACAGGATGACAGTTCCTTAAAATTTTTAAATACAATTCCTATATGATCCAGCTATTTCATTTCTAGATATATATGCCACTCCACACCCCCAAATTTAAAGTAGGGTCTGGAAGAGATATTTGTATACTCATGTTCATAGCTGCATTATCCACAATAGCTAAAAAGTGGAAGAAGCCCAAGTGTCCATTGACAGAAGAATAGATAAGCAAAATGTGGTCTATACCTAAATGGAATGTTACTGAGCCTTAAAAAGGAAGGAAATTCTGACACATGATACAACATGGATGAACCTTGAAGACATTATGCTAAGTGAAATAAGCCAGTCACAAAAGGACAAATACTATGAATCCACTTACATGAGGTCCCTGGAGTAGTCAAATTCATGGAGACAGAAAGTAGAATGGTGGGTGCCAAGGTCTGGGGGAGGGGAGTTGACCTTGGGGAGTTAGTGTTTAATGGGGATAGAGTTTTAGTTTCCAAGATAAAAAGATATATGGAGAAGGATGGCGATGATGGCTGCACAACATTATTAATGTACTTACTACCAGTGAACTGTACACTTAAAAATATTTGGCTGGGTGAGCTGGCTCATGCCTATAATCTCAGCACTTTGGGAGGCTGAGGTGGGAGGATCACTTGAACCCAGGAGTTTTCGACCAGCTTAGGCAACATAGCAAACCCTGTCACTACAAAAAATTTAAAAAATTAGCCAGGTATAGTGGCACACACCTGTACTCTTAGTTACTCAAGAAGCTGAGGTGGGAGGATTACTTGAGCCCAGGATGTTGAGGCTGCAATAAGCCTCATGATTATAAATATGATCACAGCACTGTGCTCCAGCCTGGGGGACAGAGTAAAACCCTGTCTCAAACAAAACAAAACAAAAAACAAAACAACCCCAAGAAGTTAAGATGGTAAATTTTATGCTACATGTATTTTGCCACAATTTAAAAACATAATGAATTTTTAAATATCAACTTTATGAAGGTTCAGCTTAGAGACAATAAGCTCCTCCAATTCTAAATGTATAAGAAGCATAGACACCGTGACACACCACAGTCTCCATACAGGACATCTCCCTTACCCTGAATGTTCCCTCATGGCCCTTTGTAGTTAAGCCTCCCTCCAACCTGGCTCTGGAAGTCATCTGTCTGCTTTCTGTCACTCTAGAATAGTTTTGCCCATTTTAGACCTTCACATGAATGAAATCATACATGATACATTCTTTCATGTCTTGCTTCTTTTGCTCAATGCATTGTTTTGAGATTCATCCATGTTGTTGCATGTGTCAGAACTTTGTTCTTTTTTGTTTGTGAAGGAGTGTCCTATTGTGTGAATACACCACAGGTTGTTTTTCCAGTCATCTGTTGGTGGGCATTTAGGCTGTTTCCAGTTTGGGGCTATAATGAATAAAGCTGCTATTTGTCCTCATTTCTCCTGGGTCAATATCTAGGAGTGGAATGTTTGGGCCTATGAACCGCTTCAGGTTGATTCTTGTGTATGGTGTGAGGTAAGGGTCAAAGTTCTTTTTTCTTTTTCCCCAAATAACAACCCATGTTTTAAAAAGTTAAACCAGAAAGAGAGCGCAGAAAGTACTTGAGTAAAATAACTTGTCCTGAGAACCAGTGAGGTGGTTGTTGCTGTTGAACATTTACAGGCAATTGAGGCAGGATTGGAAATGCGATGACTTCTGAGTCCTGAGTTTTGAATGTTAATGTAAGATGCCTGCCCTCCAGAGACCTATGTCTTCTTAAAACAAGGAGGCCCTTTTCTTGCTCACTGCCCACCTATTGCTCAGGGGCCAGGGCATGGCCAGGAGGAGGGCAGGGGTGAATGGACATGATGACCAAAGCCCCAAGATTCACTGATTCTGACTCTGAAATGGAACATGCTTTTGCAAGGCTGTGTGTATGGGAGGAGGTCACTGGGTGCTGCACCTGTCACTTTGAATTGTTGAGAGGCAAGGGCTCATGACACATCCCTGCCTCTGACATCATAAGTCAGTTGCCCTGGAGGGAAATGGCTTTGAGCCCCAGATCAAGGCCCAGTGTGCACCTGTTCATCTGCAGCCTCCCGGAGCCAAGACCACTTTGGCCATGAGAACTGGGACCACCAGCTGAAATTGGCAGTGGCATGGAATCGCGTGGACATTGCCCGCAGTGAGATCTTCACGGATGAGTGGCAGTGGAAGGTAAGTCTTCCTGAGTGCCCTGTGGAGGGGCACACTGGGCCCACGTGCATTGCACCACTGAAGCAAGGGCGGGTGAGGATTGCCTCGTCTGGATCCCAGCCCTTCCCTTGAGAGGGTGGGTGACCCGGGCAGCTTTCATCCTCCCCAGGTCAGGGACAACAGCAGCCCCCATCTCCAGGGTCTTTGAGATCAGGATGACATGGGATGATGACCAAATGCATCCGTCACCACACCATGCTTGCTCTCAGCCTTCAGATCTGCACCCTATGATGACGGCTGCCCTCATCTCCAACAAGCCTGAGTTCGTGAAGCTCTTCCTGGAGAACGGGGTGCAGCTGAAGGAGTTCGTCACCTGGGATACCTTGCTTTATCTGTATGAGAACCTGGAGCCCTCCTGCCTGTTCCACAGCAAGCTGCAGAAGGTGCTGGCGGAAGAGCCCGAGCGCCTGGCTTGCACACCTGCTGCACCCCGCCTGCAGATGCACCACGTGGCCCAGGTGCTGCGGGAGCTGCTGGGGGACTTCACACAGCCGCTCTACCCCTGGCCCCAGCACAGCGACCGGCCTCGGCTCCTGCTGCCTGTGCCCCACATCAAGCTCAACGTGCGTGCTGGTAACGGGGCCCAACCTGGCCTTGCCTGCGCGGGCTACTTTTATGTTCTTAGAGCTCTCTGTTTTTAAAATTAGCTTTTATTTTTATTAGAAAAAACACATGCTCTATCTTAGGCTGCTTGGGCTGCTGTAACAAAATTCTACAGATGGGGCAGAAACTACCAGTTTATTTTCTGGAAGTTCTGGAGGCCCAAAGTCCCAGATTAAGGCACCAGTAGGGCTGGCTTCTGGCCAGGGTGTCTTCCTGCTCGCACGTGGCTGCCCTCTTGCGGTGTCTTCGCATGACAGAGAGAGAAGTCTCTGGTGCCACTTCCTTTTCTTTTTCTTTTATTTATTTTTTATTTTATTGAAACGGGGTCTTACTCTGTCGTCCAGGCTGGAGTGCAGTGGCATGATCATAGCTCACTGCAGCCTCAACCTCCCAGGCTCAAGCAATCCTCCCACCTCAGCCTCCCAAGTAGCTGGGACTACAGGTGTGCGCCACCACACCTGGCTAATTTTTAAAATTTTTTGTGGAGACGGTTTTACCATTTTGGACAGTCTGGTCTCAAACTCCTGGTCTCAAGTGATCTACTCTCCTTAGCCTCCAAAAGGCTGGAATTTACACCCTTGAGCCACCATGACTTGCCTATTTTTATGTTTGAGACAGGGTCTGGCTCTGTCACCCAGGCTGTAGTGCAGTGGTGGAATCATGGCTCACGGTAGCTTCCACCTCCTGGGCTCAAGCAATCTTCCTGCCTCAGTCTCTTGAGTAGCTGGGACTATAGGCACGTGCCACCACGCCCAGGTTTTTTTTATTTGTTTTTGTTTTTGTTTTTTTATGTTTTGTAGAGATGGGGGTCTCATTCTATGGCCCAGTCTGGTCTCAAACTCCGGGGCTCAAGTGATCCTCTGTCTTGACTTCCCAAAGTGCTGGGATTGCAGGTGTGAGCCTCATTCCTCTTTTTATAAAGAGAACACACCTATCCACTTAGGAACCCACAATGTGGCCTCATTTAACTTTAATTACCTTCTTAAAGACCCTATCTCCAAATGCTGTAGTCACATTGGGGGTTAGGGCTTCAGCATATGAATTTTAGGGGGATACAGTTCAGTCCATACCATACCCTTTCTAAAAGTTCCAAACAGTACAAAAGTTTCTGCAGGGAGCGTGATCCCCCTGCCCTGAGCCCCACTCCTGCCCAGTAGATGTGCTTGTTTTTTCCTACAGTCAAGTCGGTAACATTCCAGCGTATTTTTGTGAGATGCCCAGCGTGCACTGTAGCTGTAGGAGAGTGGATGCTGTAGTCTGCATCCTGATTCAATGGGAGCCCTGCTCTAGTCTCACCTTCATTTAATGGGAACCCTGCCCTAGTCTCCAACCTTATTTAATGGGAACCCTGCTGTAATCTCCACCCTTATTCAATGGGAACCTTGCCCTAGTCTGTGTACCCTTATTCAGTGGGAACCCTGCTCTAATATCCACCCTTATTCAATGGGAACCCTGCTGTAATCTCCACCCTGATTCAATGGGAACCCTGCCTTAGTCTGTGTACACTTATTCAGTGGGAACCTGGCAGTGACTCAATGTCAGGAATGATGCTGGATTTTGTATGTGTATTTTCTCTTGGGAGTATTTATCTCTGATTCATTAACGTTTTACAAAACAAAGCATCAGATGCCTTTGAGAAGATTGAGCTGCTTTTCTTCTTTGACCTATGAATTTGGTGAATTATTTTAAGAGATTTTCTGACATGTTTTTATTCCTGTTTTGAATTTCAGCTTGGCCTCAGTGCAAGTTTAATAGACTGGATTCTCTTGACAACATTTTCAGGGTGTTTGCATCAGAATGCTTAAGCCTTTGATTGCAGTTTTATTTGCAATTTGATTTCCAATAGCCTTTGATTGGAGCTATATTTGTCATGTTTTGATATCAATTTTATGTTAGTTTTGTAAAAACCATTTGGGAAGCTTTCTTTCCTTCTCCGCTCCAGGACAGTTTATGTAACTGGAGTTAACTGCCTCTTATAACCTTGGTCGACTCCCCTGTGGGTCCATCTGGGCCCAGTGCCCCCCCGCCTTTTTTTTAATTGGTAATAGTTCTAGTAACTTCCTCAGTTTCTTTTTTGATTATTTTTATGTTTAGGTTCTCCATCTCTTCTAAGCTCATATTTGGTTTTGGTTTTTTCCTGCTAGAAAATAGTCTATTTCCTCCAGGTTTTCCAATTGATCCATTGTTCCAGGTGAGCTCTGTCTTCACTCTTGAGAAAGACATGGGTATGACTTGGTTTTTTTGTTTTTGAGACGAAGTTTCACTCTTATTGCCCAGGCTGGAGGGCAATGGCATCATCTCGGCTCACTGCAACCTCTGCCTCCTGGGTTCAATTGAGTCTGTTGCCTCAGCCTCCTGAGTAGCTGGGATCACAGGCTCCCACCACCACGCCCGGCTAATTTTTTGTATTTTTAGTAGAGATAGGGTTTCACCATGTTGGCCAGGCTGGTCTCGAACTCCTGACCTTAGGATCCACCCATCTTGGCTTCCCAAAGTGCTGGGATTACAGGTGTGAGCTACTGCACCAGGCCGGGTATGGCTTGGTTTTATACATTAACAATCTGTGCTTCTTAAGTCCAGAGAGTTTATTTAGGACTCTCAGTTGGAATATGCTTAGGAAGGTCCAAAACAGAAGCTCAGGCTTATCTGTACCTGTGGTTTAGGAAGAAAAACACATTTCTTTATAATGAAAAACCTTCAGGAAATCTCTAGGATCACTTGAGGTGTGTTTTTTACAGTATGTGATTTTGGAGATGTGCTTTCTACTTCCGGGAAGTGTTTCCCAGCTACGTGAGTACGTGCTTCCTGGTCCGGGGAAAAGCCCAGCCATGCAGGGGAGGTGGGTCTGGGCAAGCTGCCCCGTCCTTGCTCATGTGTGAGCCTTGTCGCCTACCTGGCAGATCTTTCCTAGTGGCCTCTCTGCCAGAGACACTGAAGGAGATTCCCTCAGGGAGAAGGCAGTCACTGACCTGTTAACACCCTCCACTGTGCTAGAATTTTACCTCGTTGAAAGTGGCTTTGATGCCATCAGATAAGACTAGGGAACCTTGAAGTGCCTGGCATGAAACGAGTCCACAAACGTTGGTAAAGGAGTTAGATGGGTATTTCACTTTCTAGATGTTTCTAGATGTCTCTAGAACAGTGCTTTAAAAACTTCAGTGTGCATAAGAATGATCTAGGCTGTTGCTGAAAATTCAGGCTGTAGTTCTCCAGGGACGGTGAGATCCTGAGAAGGTCACGGCTGGGATCAGGCCTTTCACCTCCAACAGGCTCCTCTAGTGACTCTGAGCCAGTGGGGCCCAGCTGGAGCTCTGACTGTCCACTGCTTTACCAGGTGCAGGGAGTGAGCCTCCGGTCCCTCTACAAGCGTTCCTCAGGCCATGTGACCTTCACCATGGACCCCGTCCGTGACCTTCTCATTTGGGCCATCGTCCAGAACCGTCGGGAGCTGGCAGGAATCATCTGGGCTCAGGTAATAAGACCGGCTTCTCGGCAGACACAGCTATAGGCCAGCGGCCAACTGGGGAGTGTGGCTGGAGAGCCTGAGGCCAAGTGCAAGTGGGGCCTGTGGAGGGGTGTGGGCATCTCCAACGTCAGGAAGGACTTGGGGCACCCGGAGTTGGAGAACAAAGAGCTTAGCTTTAGGCAGGAAAGAAATTATTTTTTTTTTTAAGATGGAGTCTCGCTCTGTCGCTCAGGCTGGAGTGCAATGGCACGACCTTGGCTCACCGCAACCTCCGCCTACTGGGTTGAAATGATTTTCCTGCCTCAACCTCCTGAGTAAATGGAACAACATGCATGTGCCACCGCACCTAGCTAATTTTCTTTATTTTTAGTAGAGATGGGGTTTCACCATATCGGCCAGGCTGGTCTCGAACTCCTGACCTCATGATCCACCCGCCTCGGCCTCCCAAAGTACTGGGATTAGAGGCATGAGCCACTGTGCCTGGCCTAGGAAAGGAATTTTTAAATTAAAAGTTCTGTTAAAAAAACTCATTCTGTGGTTATGTCCAGGGCCGAGTCTTGCTGGGCACACACAGGCCAGGTGGTGCCGCCCTCTGCCGCTCACACGGGTTCTGGTGGGGGCCGATGCATGGACTGGGCACGTGCTGTCCGTTAGGCTTTGCCGGGCAAGCAGTCCCCTCCCATAGGCCATGCGGGAGCCTGGGCCATCAGAGGTTGTGTATTGACTGGAGTGGGGCTTAAATTGTCTATATAGATGTGGTCACAGACAGTGATTGCCCAGTGGCCCGCACTGTCCCCGGGCCTTGTTTTCACCACCCAGGGCAGTGTGTTGGGTTCCCCAGGCTGGGTTGAGCCTGGCTAGGCCCTTTGGAGTCTCACGGTAGCTCCTCTGGTCCCCAGAGCCAGGACTGCATCGCAGGGGCCTTGGCCTGCAGCAAGATCCTGAAGGAGCTGTCCAAGGAGGAGGAGGACACAGACAGCTCAGAGGAGATGCTGGCACTGGCAGAGGAGTGTGAGCACAGAGCCATCGGTGAGCTCTGCCAGGCACGGGCTGCAGGCCATGGCTCAGTCATGAATGCTCTCACTGGGGTCCCCATCCCTGGGTCTCAGCCCCATGTGCCCTCACCCTGGGGTTCTCATCCCTGGGTCTCAGCCCTGCACACTCACCCTGGGGTCCTCCCTCATCCCTGAGTCTTGGCCCCATAACCACCCACTGGGTTCCTCTTGCCTGCTGCCCATATAGACAGCCCATTTGTTAAGACAGTGAGATTGCCATAGAAAAAGAGTTCAATTCCCACAGAGCCGGCTGAATGCGATGCTGGAGTTTCATCACCCAAATCGGTCTCCCTGAAAATTTGGAGACTTTTTTTGTTTTGTTTTGTTTTTTTGAGACAGAGTCTGGCTCTGTTGCCCAGGCTGGAGTGCAATGGCACCATCTCGGCTCACCACACCCTCTGCCTCCTGGGTTCAAGCAATTCTCCTGTCTCAGCCTCCTGAGTAGCTGGGATTACAGGTGCATGCCACCACGCCTAGCTAATTTTTGTCTTTTTAGTAGAGACGGGGTTTCATCATATTGGTCAGGCCGGTCTTGAACTCCTGACCTCTGGTGATCCACCTGCCTCGGCCTCCCAAAGTGCCGGGATGACAGGCGTGAGCCACTGCACCTGGCGAGACTGGGGTTTTTGAAGGATAATTTGGTGGGTAGGGGGCCAGGCAGTGGGGAGCACTGATTGGTTGGGCCAGAGGGTGAAATCACAGCGGATTCTTCTGGCTGTCTGCTGTTCCTGGATGTGGTCACAGAACTGGTTGGGCCAGATTTCCAGTCGGGGTGGCAACAGTGGTGCATCAGAACGCAGGGTTTGAAAATATCCTGGGTTTTCCGATAGTGAGGTTACTCCTAGGAAGAGTTGGTACGGTTTGGAATCTTGTGGCCTCTGGCTGCATGACTTAAACTGTAATTTCTAATTTGTGGCTACTTTGTTAGTCTTACAAAGGCAGACTGGTCCCCGGCAAGAAGGGGGTTTGTTTTGGGAAGGGGTTACTATCATCTTTGTTTGGAAGTTAAACTATAAACGAAGTTCCTCTCAAAGTTAGTGTGGACTATGCCCAGGAATGGACCTTGGAGGTGAGAAGCAAGGTGGAGTTGGTTAGTTCAGTTCTCTGTCCCCGTCATAATTTTCTCCCTGTTGTAGTTTTTGTAGAGGTGGTTCCAGCCCTACGTGCTCTTTCCCTGGGGTCCTCTTCCCCGGGCCCGGGTGTTGTGAGACATCAGCACCACATTTGCCCTGTGCCCTTCCCTGTTTCCTGGTGGTGCTTTCCAGAGTGGTCACCCTCTGACTCGTCCCCAGGGCTCAGTGATTGTGACCTGCTTCTCTGACGGGGCTCTTATGTCTCCGCCCAGGGGTCTTCACTGAATGTTACCGGAAGGACGAAGAGAGAGCCCAGAAACTGCTCGTCCGCGTGTCCGAGGCCTGGGGGAAGACCACCTGCCTGCAGCTCGCCCTGGAGGCCAAGGACATGAAGTTTGTGTCTCACGGAGGCGTCCAGGTGACCTCCCAAGGGCGCCTTCCAGAAGCAGACGCCTGTGGTGCCTGCAGGGCCGACACAGCCTCCTGTTCACGCAGTCGGCACGCACACTCACACGGGCTTCAGGGCCCTCAGAGGCTCGGGGACAGCGCCTGACCCCTCGGCCACCTGCTCCAGGCTCTGGCCTCCCATTTTGCAGATGGGGAAACTTAACGTGAAGCAAAAGCAGGAGCTGGTGGCCGCGGAGGTCACAGTTCACCTCCCCACCTTCCCCATTCCTATCTGGAAGCAGCAGGCAGAAGCCCAGGTGGCTCTGGGAACAGCGTCCGCCCTCTCTCCCTGAAGGGATAAGCAGGACACGGCGTGCCCTCCCTGGAGAGGCAGGGGCTCCCGGGCATGGCTGCCCTCAGCATCGCCCTGGCACCCCCGGCGGGGCTGGCCCGCAGCGGGTGCCCCTTGCATGCTGGGCTTCCTTGGAGTTCTGAGCTATTGCCAAGTCCATGAGCTCCCATCGTGTCCTGGGCTGTGCCGGGCCTGCGGAGGGGTCCTGTCCCCCACTGCAGAGCTCAGAGGGGCCAGCGCTCAACAGCCTGCAACTGCAGGGCCTTAGAAGCCAGCAGAGATGGGGTCCCATAGCTCAAGGTCACGTGAAGGGCGGGATTGGGCACCCAAATGCCCCTGGGCAAGCTCTGTGTTTTCACCAGTTTCTGCTGTCAGACTACAGGCAGCTCTGTCCACTAGGCACCCCGAGTCCTCAGCAGACAGCTGATGGCACCATCTGGGGCACAGGGCTGGGCACCACCATCCTGAGACTGCCCCCATCCGCAGGCCTTCCTGACCAAGGTGTGGTGGGGCCAGCTCTGCGTGGACAACGGGCTGTGGCGTGTGACCCTGTGCATGCTGGCCTTCCCGCTGCTCCTCACCGGCCTCATCTCCTTCAGGTGCTGCAGGGCTGCGGGGCTGCGGGACTGTGGGGCTGCGGGGCTGCGGGGCTGTGGGGCTGCGGGACTGTGGGAGGGGCTCCTGGGGGCTCAGGACCTTCCCCAGATACCCTCGCTGGGAGCAAGTCACGTGTCCTCAGAATTGTTCCTGATCCTGGGGCCATAGAGATGGGGGTGGGAAGCAGAGCAGGGCCCTATGTGCTGGAAGCACCTGCCCTGCCCCAGCTCCAGCGCTGATCGCATAATGCTGGTGAGCCCATCCCTCGGCCACAGCAGCCTGGGGTCGGGGAGGCCAGGAAAGATGGTCTCCTGCTCCTGCCAGCACTGAAGACCTGAGCCAGTCTGGGGCGCAGGCAGTGAGTGCAGGTCTGGGGTAGGGCAGTGAGCCGCGGCTGAGTGCCTCCCTGTCCTCGCAGCTGCAGAGTCGTATGCAAAGCCTGATGTAATCGCTTTCCCTTCCGAAGGAGGAGGACATGGCTGGCCATGGTTGAAGGCCTGGCCTGGCCTGGTGTCCCCGCCTGCATCTCCTCAGAGGCTTGCTGGGACGTTGTGGGGTCTGCCGTGGTTTACTGAGGGCTGGATGGAGGCTCAGGGTCTCCTGGAAGTCAGGGCAGATTCAGATTCAAGACTCCAGCGAGGTGGCCGAGCCCCTTCCGCAACTCACAGGCCGAGCCCCTTCCACAACTCACAGGCCGAGCCCCTTCCGCAACTCACAGGCCGAGCCCCTTCCGCAACTCACAGGCCTGGAGCCCCTTCCGCAACTCACAGGCCTGGAGCCCCTTCCGCAACTCACAGGCCTGGAGCCCCTTCCGCAACTCACAGGCCGAGCCCCTTCCACAACTCACAGGCCTGGAGCCCCTTCCGCAACTCACAGGCCTGGAGCCCCTTCCACAACTCACAGGCCGAGCCCCTTCCGCAACTCACAGGCCTGGAGCCCCTTCCGCAACTCACAGGCCTGGAGCCCCTTCCGCAACTCACAGGCCGAGCCCCTTCCGCAACTCACAGGCCTGGAGCCCCTTCCGCAACTCACAGGCCTGGAGCCCCTTCCGCAACTCACAGGCCGAGCCCCTTCCACAACTCACAGGCCTGGAGCCCCTTCCGCAACTCACAGGCCTGGAGCCCCTTCCACAACTCACAGGCCGAGCCCCTTCCGCAACTCACAGGCCTGGAGCCCCTTCCGCAACTCACAGGCCGAGCCCCTTCCACAACTCACAGGCCTGGAGCCCCTTCCGCAACTCACAGGCCGAGCCCCTTCCGCAACTCACAGGCCGAGCCCCTTCTGCAACTCACAGGCCACACTGCCCACCTCCTTCCCTTTCTCCTGACGGCCACGATGGGCACCTGAATGCTCAGGAATCCTGGTGGGAAACTGAGGCAGGGAGGAGCGGCTCAGGTGTCCTTAAGCAGTGCTGGCTTCTCCCACGCTGTCCTGAGGATGGCAGAGCCGTGTCACTGATGGCCGCCTCTGCTCCAGTTCCAGCGGCCCTGGGATAGGGACCTGGGATCAGGGCATGCCACAGGTGGAGTGTGGTCAGCCCTGCCCCCAGTGAGGACGGCGAGGAAAGCCTGTCCCCATTTACAGGAGGGTGACTAAGGCCTGAGCGTCCACTGAGCACCTGGAGCTCTGAAGCTGGGACCCACCCAAAGCTGGGCTTGGGGCAGGCTGGGCCTCCCTGTTTGCAGCCATGAGGGTCATGGCCATGGGTGGGGTGTCAGCGGGCATCCCTGTGTCCTCACTTTGCTGGGCTGTGGGGTCCAGCCCCACTCTGGTGGCTGCGCTGTGCTGGCTCCGCCTGGAGCTGCTGTTATGGCCCTGGATCCCTGAGTGCTTTTGCCCCTAAAAGCACATCTCTCTGAGGGGCACGGGGGATCTTGGGGTGGCCAAAGCCTGTGGAGGTCAGGACCCTGGCCCTGGTGGTCACTGTCTCCTCTCCGCTGCAACGGCCGCAGAGAGAAGAGGCTGCAGGGGGTAAGCAGCCCCGTGGCCCGCGCCCGCGCCTTCTTCACCGCACCCGTGGTCGTCTTCCACCTGAACATCCTCTCCTACTTCGCCTTCCTCTGCCTGTTCGCCTATGTGCTCATGGTGGACTTCCAGCCCACGCCCTCCTGGTGTGAGTGTGCCATCTACCTCTGGCTGTTCTCCTTGGTGTGCGAGGAGACGCGGCAGGTACGGCCCCATCCACCGTTCCACGCCCCAGCCCGGGGCCACCCACTTGGCTGCATTCTGGTAGGGGACCCAGGGCTTAGAGCCCACCCCACCTAGCCTGCCTAGCCCCTTGCGAGCTGGGCAGAGCCAGTGCTCCCTCCCCAAAGTGGGTGGCTGGGGCCCTTCCCTCCTCGTGCCCCCTGTGCCTGCTTCCCTGCTTTCCCTTAGCCCAGACATCCTCCCCTCCTGGAGACCGGCTGATCAGCTCTGGGTGGATGCCCTGACCTTGTGGACTTTGAATGGGTGTGTCCCCTCCCCCAGGAAGAGCTATGCAAGGTGGGGGATCCCTAAGACCCCTCTCACATTCAGTAACGAGCAAAAAGGACCCACAGATGCTGGGGAGTGGCAATGCTCACTTACGGTTTATTAAGCAAAAGTCTACAGACTAAAGCAGCGAGGGGGAGGGACACAGCTGCCTCCAGGACAGCTCTGGGCCCAGGGCATCCTGGCAGTCCCTCCCTGTGGAGGGGTGGGTGGCACTCCATCCTCCCAGTGATGATGTGTGGCCTCAGGCGTGGAGGCATGGTCCCCAGGGAGGCTCGCGGGCCTTGGTGTCTACTAGAGGTCAGTCACAGAGGCGCGGCTGACACCACATGATTGACCTCAGTCTCCAGCCCTCCAAAGGTCAAACTGAAAACTGCCCAGGGCTCCACCAAAAATCACACTGTGGGACTACCTGGCGTGGCCCAGGCCCCAGGTAAACAAGGACAGCCTCATCAGGTGGACATTCAAAGGGCTCACAGGCTACCTCCCTGGAGCTGGGCGAGGCCAAGCTGCCCTCCAGGTGGGGCGAATCCCTTACTGTGTGGGGTCTCCACCGTGTCCCTATGGTGCCCGCACCTGCTGGCAGCCGGTGAATGGGAACTAGGCCCATGGGACCCTCAGGGAAGTGGTGAGGGGGTGGGATTGGCCACAGGGCAGTGGTCCTGGGTTACACTCACCTGTGCTCTCTGACCTTGGTGGAGCACCAGGCCCCCAGTTAGAAAGCGGTGTGCACTGTGTAAACACCACTGCCTACTGGGGCCCTCGGGGAGGCACTGGCATCCCCAGGCAGGACAATCAGGGCCAGGACTGGGCGGGGCCTGGGAGCTGTGTTGTGGCCCTGGCTCTGCCGGGCTCGCCTTGGCCTTCCTCTTGCCACATGGCTTCTGCCACCAGACCCTCTCTGAGGCCTCTCTGGAGGCCTCCATGCACCCCTAGCACCAGCCCCATGGGCAGCAGCCTGAGAGCAGAGGGGGCACTTCCTACTCCCTGCATCTGTCTGTGATCCGGGGAGGGCCCTGGTTGGTCCTGCTGGTCACCTGCCCCACCTGTCCAGCTGCTGGGTCCTGGGACCTGTGGCTAGGGAGGGTGTGGGGACTCCTGCCAAGCAGGCCAAATGGGGGCTCCCACAGCGCCTACCAGGGTCCTGCACTCTTGGTCTGCTGAAGAAGCGGTGTGGCCCCCGACAGAACAAACATCCCTGTAGGAAGGCAGCTGGCGCCTGACAGGAGGGGGCTGCTGCAACACACACACATGCACACACACGTGTGCACACATGCACACACACGTGTGCACACATGCACACACACGTGTGCACACATGCACACGTACACACGCACACAAATGGACACATAAGCATATGCATACACACATACACATACACATATGCACACATATACATGCACACATGCACACTACACAGGCACACACATGCATACGCATACACACACACATGCACACACACGTGCGCATGCACACACATGCATACGCACATGCATACACACATGCACACGTACATGCATCTACACACATACACATGCATACACACAAATATACACATACATGCACACGTGCACACATACACATGTATACACATGCATACACGTGCACACACGTGCATACACAAATATACACGTACACATACATGCACATGCACACGCATATTACACACGTGCATACAAATATACACATACATGCATGCACACAAGCACACATGCATACACATACACCTACACAATAACATGTACACATGCATACATACATGCACACACATACATGTACATACGCATGCATACACATACACAAATATACACATCTCCATACAAGCATACACATACACACACGTACATACATACACATACACACAAGCTCATACACATGCACACATACACATACACATATGAACACACATAAACACATATATACACATGTACACACACAAGAAAAACATACAAATACACATATACACATATACACATGCATGCACACACATACATGCACACATACATGCACACATAAAAATGTACACACATATACACACATACACACAAATACATGCACACACAATGCACACATACACATATACATACATATTCAGACATATACACACATACATGCAGAATATATGTACATACACATATACGCACACACAGGTGCTGAGTGAGCAGGGCGCCGGGGAGCTGCTGCCAGCACTACTCCGCATTGTTCCTCCACGTCCTGTTCCCATCTCCCTCACTGATCCAGCTCTCTTCAGACCAGAACCAATGTTCTGATTTGCTGATCATGATGACAGCATCAGTGATAGTCATGATAGTGATAGTGACAGTGACAGTGATTGTGATGATAGTGATAGTGATGATAGTGGAGAGTGATGTGACAGTGACAGGATAGTGGTGATAGTGATGATAGTGACAGTGATTGTGATAGTGACAGGATAGTGGTGATAGTGATTATGATGATAGTGACAGTGATAGTGACAGTGACAGGATAGTGATAATAGTGACAGTGACTGTGATGATAGTGATTGTGATGATAGTGATAGTGATGATGATAGTGGATAGTGATGGTGACAGTGACAGGATAGTGGTGATAGTGATAGTGATGATAATGGATAGTGATGTGACAATGATGGTGACAGTGAGGACAGCGGTGATAGTGACGGTGATAGTGAAAACAGTGACTGTGATGATAGTGACAGTGATTGTGATGATAGTGGAGAGTGATGTGACAGTGATGGTGACAGGACGGTGGTGATAGTGACAACAGTGACTGTGGTGATAGTGACGGTGATTGTGATAGTGGAGAGTGATGTGACAGTGATGGTGACAGGACGGTGGTGATAGTGACAACAGTGACTGTGGTGATAGTGACAGTGATTGTGATGATAGTGGAGAGTGATGTGACAGTGATGGTGACAGGATGGTGGTGATAGTGACAACAGTGACTGTGGTGATAGTGACAGTGATTGTGATGATGATAGTGGAGAGTGATGTGACAGTGACAGTGAGGATAGTAAGAGTGACAGTATGTCTGCCTCCCCACCGCCCCTCTTCCCAGTAGTTCTTCTATGACCCTGATGAGTACGGGCTGATGAAGAAGGCAGCCTTGTACTTCAGTGACTTCTGGAATAAGCTGGACGTCGGTGCAATCTTGCTCTTCGTGGCAGGGCTGACCTGCAGGTGAGTGGCTTCACCCCGGTGGTGGGCGCCTGTCTGAGGCAGCCAGCCCCGCAGGGGATGAGCACAGGCCGGGCCTGGAGCCAGCCGTACCGGACGAGGCTCAGCTCCTCTGTGAACCCCGGATTGTCATCTGTCTAATGCGTGTCCGGGTGGCAGTGCCCCACCTACCCTTGGGATTGTCGAGGGAGCACAGAAGGGGCATGAGAGCTCCTGGCAGAGCTGAGATTGTCCATGTGCAAGGGGCCATGGATGGTAACCACTGGAATTGTCCCAGCTCCATGGACACGCAGCTGCCCCTTTCTCCCTCTGCCTCCCTGCTGTGGGGTCACTTCACTGCCTGTGATGGTCTCGGGTCTCTGCGAGGCCATGGCCCCCTTTCTGTGAGGCAAGAGGGCCCTGGCTACCTGCTGGCTCCCTAGGGTGCCCCCATGCCAGACTGCCCTGTGGGGCTGGGCGTCCAGACCTTTCTGAAGAGAAGTGGGAGGCTCTGCTCCTCAATCTCATGCTGGCTTTGAACACCTGGGATGCAGGGCCCACCAGAGCCCTTTGCCTCCAGGGCCCACCTGGGCGGGGACAGCTGGAGGAGTGGCGGGGGACAGCTCTGAGGGCCACTGTGAGCAGGTGGCTGAGGTGCGTGTGCTTCTGCCTGGCGGCCAGGCTCATCCCGGCGACGTTGTATCCCGGGCGCGTCATCCTCTCTCTGGACTTCATCCTGTTCTGTCTCCGGCTCATGCACATTTTTACCGTCAGTAAGACGCTGGGGCCCAAGATCATCATTGTGAAGCGGATGGTAAGGGGGCAGGGGCACCAGCTCCATCGCGGCCTGCAGCCCAGGGTGGGCCTCGGGGAGGGCAGGCCCCGTGCCTGTGGCTCAGACCAGGGCTTAAGCACACCTGCCGGCCCCCCGTCCCTGCTTTGCCCCTTGGGCTCCCAAGAATACCCTTCTCGTACCTTTGCGTGTGTGTCACCTCTTCCAGGAAGCCTTCCCTCTTTCTCCTTTCTGATCCCGACTCAATCCTGACCTCTGATTCAGCTCTAGGAGCTTTCCTCCTGGGATCACGGTTATGTCTGACCCCTCTTGCACTTTGTGGTGCCAGCACAAAGATGTTGGCAGTCCACGAGAGTGTGGAGGCAGCCCCAGGGCTGCTCCTGGGAGTCTCCCGCATGCTGCGTCTGTGCTGTGAGTGGCAGTGCCATCTCCACTGCTGCTGGGCCTGCCTCTGGGCCCAGTGAGTGTCGGGGGCCGGGAGAGTGTAGCCCACATACCTCTCTGTCCTGCAGATGAAGGATGTCTTCTTCTTCCTCTTCCTGCTGGCTGTGTGGGTGGTGTCCTTTGGGGTGGCCAAGCAGGCCATCCTCATCCACAACGAGCGCCGGGTGGACTGGCTGTTCCGAGGGGCCGTCTACCACTCCTACCTCACCATCTTCGGGCAGATCCCGGGCTACATCGACGGTAGGAGTCGGGCACCATGGGAGCTCAGGTGGTGATGCCAGGAAGCAGGAGAGAGGCTGGAAAGGGGCCGCAGCCTGAGTGGGAGCGAGGCCGGCTCCGTCGGGGGTCCTGCAGTTCCCACCTGGCCAGCGTCCTCCTTGGGGACATTCACTCCCCAGCTCCTGTGGCAGGAAGTAGAAGGGGCTCCCACTGCCCAGGGGAGGGAGGAGGGTGGGCCTGGTGGGGGTGAGTGGTGCCACACAGAGGTCAGAGTGGGCTGAGGGCACCTGGGGCATCAGCTGACAGCCCCTGAAATGGAATGTCACCGTTTCCCCTTTCCCTCTCACCTCAATCCGAAATAACTTCCTTCTCTTGATGAGAGAATTCATTCCTTCCTCCCTCCCTCCTTCCCTCCCTCCCTCCTTCCTTCCCTCCTTCCCTCCCTCCCTCCTTCCTTTTCCTTCCCTTTCCTTCCCCCCTGCCCCTTCTGTTTCTTTGACAGGGTCTTGCTCTGTCACCCAGGCTGGAGTGCAGTGGCACGTCCACCTCCTGGGCTCAAGTCATCCTCCCACCTGCCTCCCGCGTAGCTGGGACTACATGTGCATGCCAACACACCTGGCTAATTTTTGTGTTTTTTGTAGAGACAGGGGTTTTGCCATGTAGCCCAGGCTGGTCTCGAACTCTTGAGCTCAAGTGATCCGCCCCCTTGGCCTCCCAAAGTGCTGAGATTACAGGCGTGAGCCACCGTGCCTGCCAGATAGAACACTTTTCATATAGAAGGTCTTTTTCTTTTAACAGCTTCATTGAGAGAGAGTTCACCTGGATAAAGTGTACCTGTCAGTGGTTTTCAGTCTCTTTACAGAATCTAATTTTATAACATTTGCATCACCCTGAGAAGACCCTGCATACTCACTCACAGCCACTCCCGTTCCCTCCCCTCAGCCACAGCCACCCACGAAGCTACTTGCAAGTTGCCTTTTCTGGGTATTTCACAGAAACTGGATGATGTAATAGGCAGTCTCTGGTGTCTGACTTCTTTCACTTGACATCATGTTTTCAAGGTTCGTCCTTGTGTATCAGTATTTACTTCCTGTTTATGGCTGAATAGGGCCCTGCTGTACGGACGCACCACATTTATTCATCCATTTATCAGCTGGTGGACATATGGGTTGTTTCTACTTTTCATTCATTCATTCATTCATTCATTCATTCATTCATTCATTTTTCCCGAGAGGGAGTCTCACTCTGTTGCTCAGGCTGGAGTGCAGCGGCACAATCTCGGCTCACTGCAACTTCTGACTCCTGGGTTCAAGCGATTCTCCTGCCTCAGCCTCCTGAGTAGCTGGGATTACAGGTGCGCGCCACCACGCCTGGCTAATTTTTGTATTTTTAGTAGAGATGGGGTTTCACCATGTTGGCCAGGCTGGTCTTGAGCTCCTGACCTCAGATGATCCACCCGCCTTGGCTTCCCAAAGTGCTGGGATTATAGGCATGAGCCACCATGCTGGGCCATTTCCACTTTTCAAATGCTGTGAATAACGTAGCATGAACGGTTATTTATAGGGTTTTGTGTGGGTATGTTTTTATTTCTCTTAGACACCTAGGAATGCATGGCTGGCTCATGAGAACTCCATGTTTAAGTTTTTGAGGACCTACCAGGCTGTTTTCCAGAGAGCCTGTCACATTCCACGTTCCTGCCTGCCCAGTCCCAGGATTCCAATTTCTCTACCTTCTTGCCAACATTTGCTATTGTCCATTAAAAAAAAAGCTCACATCCCAATGGGTGGGAAGTGGCTCTCCTTGTTGCTTTGACTGGCATTTCTCTAAGGACCTGCCACGTCGAGCGTCTCCTCTGGTGCTAATTGGGCCATCTGTATGTCTTCTTTGAAGAAATGTCTCTTCCTGTCCTTTGCCTATTTTTCTTTTCTTTTCTTTTCTTTTTTTCTTTTCTTTTCGAGACGAGATCTCGCTCTGTCAGGCTGGAGTGCAGTGGTGTGATCTCGGCTCACTGCAACCTCTGCCCCCCTAGTTCAAGCAATTCTCCTGCCTCAGCCTCCCAAGTAGCTGGGATTACAGGCACACACCATCATGCCTGGCTAATTTTTGTATTTTTAGTAGAG
Source organism: Rhinopithecus roxellana (assembly GCF_007565055.1). Lineage (NCBI taxonomy): Eukaryota > Metazoa > Chordata > Mammalia > Primates > Cercopithecidae > Rhinopithecus > Rhinopithecus roxellana. The sequence goes on along the minus strand of NC_044561.1, from coordinate 132,798,617 downwards.
ACAGGGTTTCACCATGTTGGCCAGGATGGCCTCGATCTCCTGACCTCATGATCCGCCCACCTCGGCCTTCCAAAGTGCTGGGATTACAGGTGTGAGCCACTGCGCCCGGCCATTTTTGCCTATTTTTCAGTTGGGTTATTTGTCTTTTATATTGTTGAGTTGTAGAGTTCTTTACATAAGGATACCAGTCTCTTACCAAATGTATGATTTGAATTGTTTTTGTCAATCTGTGGGCTGACTTATTTTCTTTATGGTGTCATTTGATGCACGAACTTTTGAATGTTTGATGACGTTCAACTGATTGATCTCCTTGATCATCATGCTTTTGGTGTCCTAGCTGAAAACCATTGCCATGATTTACGCCTGTGTCCTACTAAGTGTTTTATAGCTTTCGCTTTTTGTTTGGCCTGGTGTGTGGTAAGGGTCAGTCTTCCCTGTGGCTCTCCTGTTGTCCCAGCACTATTTGTTGACAAGACTGTTCTTTCCCCAGGGAAGCATCTTGGCAATCCTTGTTGAAAATCAGTGGACCATTAACGTAAGGGTTTATTTCTAGAGTGTCAGTTCAGTTCCCCGATGTCTGTCCTTGTGCCAGGACTGCACTATCTTGGTGAGTGTAGCCTTGTAGTGAGTTTCGACCACACTGTCTAGGTTGGCGTAGCCTTGTAGTAAGTTTTGAAATTCAGAAGTGTGAGTCCTAATTTGTTCTTTTCCAGGATTGCTTTGGCCTCTGGATCCCTTACCTTCACAAGAATTTTTGAATCAGCTCATCAATTTCTCCAAAAAGGGCATCTGTGATTTTGATTGTGAACATGGGATGTGTTTTCACTTATTTCTTTAATTTCTCTCAATAATGTTTTATAGTTTTCAGTAATAAGTCTTACGCTTCTTCTGTTAAATGTATTCCTAAATATTCTTTTCCAAACTATTATAAATAGAATTGTCCTATTGATTTCATTTCAAATTGTTCATGACTGGTATATAGAAATACATTGTGTTTTGTAGATTGATCTTGAACCCTGAAACCTTGCTAAACTTCTTTATTAGTTCTAATAGATTTTTAGTGGATTTGTCATATACAAGACCATGTCATCTGCAAAAAGAGACAGTGTTACTTGTTCCTTTCCAAACGGGTTGCCTTTTATTTCTTCTTCTTGCCTAAGTGCCCTGGCTACAACCTCCAGTGCAATGTTGAACAGAAGGAACAATGGGGGACATCCTTGCCTTGCTCCTGATTTCAGACAACGAGTCCACTGATCTTAGGGAACAAGTCTTTCACCATTAAGTGTGACGTCAGCTGTGGGGCTTTTGTAAATGTGCTTTATCAGACTGAAGAAGTTCCTTCTCTTCCTCGTTTCTTGAGTGTTTGTATTGTGAAGGAGTGGTAGACTGTGTCAGCTGCTTCTCCTGCACTTATTCGAATGTTCTGATGGTTTTTGCTCCTTTCGCTATTAATATGGTGCATCCCATCAACCGATCTTCAAATGTTAAACCAACTGTGTGTTCCTGGGACACGTCCCACTTGGTCTTGGTGAATAATCTCTTTTATATGGTGCTGGATTCACTTTGCTAGCTGTTTTTTTTTTTTTTTTTTTTTTTTTTTTGATGATTTTTGCACCTACATTCATGAAGGATATTGGTCTGTGGTTTTCTTATAATATGTTTGCCTAGTTTTGGTATCAGGATAATACTGGCCTCATAGAATGGCTTAGGAAGTAGTTCCTCCTCTTATATTTTGGAAGAGTTTGTAAAAGAGTGGTTTTAATTCTTCTGTAAACATTTGGTAGAATTCACCAGTGAACTCCTCTGAGTGTGGACTTTCCTTTGCGTGATGTTTTTGCCTCACTAATTCAATCTCTTATGTGTTACAGGTCTATTTATATTTTCTATTTCTTCTCCAGTCACCTTTGGTAGTTTGTGTCTTTCTAGGAATTCGTCCATTCTTCTAGATTATCTAATTTCTTAGCATATAATTTTCTCTAGGATTTCCTTTGTAAGCTTAGCAGTACTATCCTCTCTTTCATTTCTGATTTTAGCGATTTGAACCTTGTCTTTTTCTGTTCTTGATCAGTCTAGCTACAAGGTGGTAATTTTTTGTTGCTCTTTTTCAAGAACTGAGTTTGGTTTGTTGACTTCATTGTTTTTGTTTTCTTGATCTCATTTATATTCTAATCTTCATTATTTCCTTTCTTCTGCTTGCTTTTGGCTTGTCTCGGGGGAAAGCATCCAGTCTTTCTCATTGGGTATGATGTTAGCTGCAGGGATTTTGTAAATGTCCCGTCAATCACAGAGATTCTCTTTGAGTCCTATCTTCTTGAGTGTTTCTATTGTGAAAGGGTGGTTTGCTGTTCTTTTTCTAGTTTGCTACGGTGGAAAGTTACGTTAATAATTTTAGCTCTTGTTTTTAAATATAGGAATTTATAGCCATCAGAGTGAGTTTCTATCTTAGAAAATTAGTAACACATTCAAAACACGTTTGATTAGCCAGGACTGCATTGCTCATTGTTGAACAATTTTAAAATTCAAGATAAGTATAAGGAAAGAATGTTATTCATAATTTCACCTCCCAGAGTTAACCTTTGTTAATAGCTTCCTATGTTTCCTTAGAGATTTGTTTAAGGTAGAAGCTGGTTATGTATCAAACAGCCCTTACTTTCTATGCACGCAGGATGTTATCTTGCTTCACAATCACCCGTTTCACTTGTCCATGCATTGTCTCAGCAGCGTCTTCCCTTTTCCACATCTCCCTTCTCTCCTTTCTCTTGGGGATAGTTAATTTTTTTTTCCTTTTCAATTCCTTTTTTTTTTTTTTTTTTTTTGAGACAGAGCTTTGCTCTTGTTGTCCAGGTTGGAGTGCAATGGCGTGATCTTGGCTCACTGCAAACTCCACCTCCCTCCCGGGTTCAAGTGATTCTCCTGCCTCAGTCTCCTGAGTAGCTGGGATTAAAGGCATGTGCCACCACGCCTGGCTAATTTTTGTATTTTTAGTAGAGACAGGGTTTCACCATGTTGTCCAGGCTGGTCCCAAACTCCTGACCTCAGGTGATCCACCTGCCTTGGCCTCCCAAAATGCTGGGATTACAGGTGTGAGCCACTGCTCCTGGCCTTTCCTTTTAAATTATTTCCCACCGAATTGAACTCCCCAGGCTTGGGACCGGGTGCTGGCCCTGGCTGGGGCCCTGGCAGTGCCCTGGTGGGTGGCGTACCCTGGGTGGAGGCATGGGCCAGCCTAGGTGCAGCTCTGCCTCCGGAGCCTCTTACCTGTATCTGGCTGGAGACAGATGCCTCCTTCTGGACTTCAGGCCCAGAGGTGACAGCTGAGGTCACCCAGATGAGCGGCATCAGGCCTGCGAGGGACCTGGCAGTGACTGGAGGCCTCCAGGGTCCCCTCCTGCCAGGATCCTCTTGACTCTGTGTTGTTTTCTTGGCTCACCCACCCCCATTCCCAACGCCAGGCGTGAACTTCAACCCGGAGCACTGCAGCCCCAATGGCACCGACCCCTACAAACCCAAGTGCCCCGAGAGTGACGTGACACAGCAGAGGCCCGCCTTCCCCGAGTGGCTGACGGTCCTCCTGCTCTGCCTCTACCTGCTCTTCACCAACATCCTGCTGCTCAACCTCCTCATCGCCATGTTCAAGTGAGCGCCTGGGTGGGGCTGGCGGGTGGGGGGCGTTCCTCGGCTGCAGTGGCCAAGCTGTCTCCGGAGTCTTCTGGACAGAGTGGATGGCTGGTGCACAGAGGCGCCTCACTGATATCCTGGTGGAGCCTGCACAGCCACTCTCCGTGGTCACTGCTGCGTCTGTTGAGCTGGCGTGGGTCTGTCCTTGTGGCTGCTGGGGACCCGCGGTGCTGCGGCTGGATCCACATGGGCCTGCGCTCATGGCGCAGGTGTGAGGCAGCCTCCTCCCGCGGGGCAGGGATGTTGGTGTCCGCCTCGTTCCTTTTGCACAGGAGCAGCCTCATTCATGAGCTCACTGCCCTACCTGGGGAGCGTGCCGGGGCCGCTGCTGCTTAGTGCTGTCCCCTCACCACTCCGAGGGCTCTGCCTGTGTCTCCCTGTGACTGAGCAAAAGGGCTCACTGCCTGATGTGCAGGAAGCCAATACTATGGCACCAGGTTTTTAAGAAAAGAAAAGCTTTTTTTCTAGGCCAACCCACAAGGAGACGGGGTGCAGTTCACGTCTGTCCCCCTGCGCTGGCTTTAATGCAGTGTTTCTATTGGGGAAGGTTCGGGGGTGGGTTCTTGGATTAATAGGTGGCTGGTGGAAGAAAAGGGGGGTCTGGAAAGTTGTGTCTGCTCATGGGTCTCGTGTGCACATCTGGGCGGAGTTACCGGGACCCCGGGGTGGAAACTCGGGCTGTGGTGTCAGCAAGATTGGGCCGTGCAGACTCCAGCTGGCCACGTTGGTTCCAGCTGACCTCAGCCAGTTCTAAAAGCTCCTGCGAGCGAGTCTCAGCATCCCAGCAGGTGGTTTCTTTTCCTGTCTGCCATCTGTAAGTGTGAGCATTTCTGTTAGTTGCTGGGTTCTTTAGCTCTTTGGGGCCGGTTCCCCAGCCCTAGACGCGTTCCTGCTGCCCCCACCGTGTGCCTCCGAGGGCGCTGGCTCTGTGGCGCCTTCCCCTGAGCTCTGATCCATCTGTGGACGGCTCCGTGTCTGCCCTCCCGCGCCATTAGGGGCTTCTTCATCTGCCCGTCTTCGTGTGCTTTGCTGGTTTTGTGGGTTTGCACACACGTGTCCACCTCCTCTGGGCCTGGTGTTTGTGGCATCTGTGGCAGGTTGAATAACAGCCCCAGGGATGTCCACACTCTAACCCTGTGGCTATGGGGCCTTATATGACAAAAGGGACTGGGAGGATGGGGTTAAGTGGAGGATCCTGAGATGGGAAATTATCCGGGGTTATCTGCAATGGGCCCGACATCATCACGAGGGGCCGTGGAAGACAGAGGCAGAGAAGGAACGTGACGATGGAAATGGGCATTGGGGGGAGGTGAGACCCCCGGCCCAGGAATGCTGGTGGCCCCTGGAGGGTAGGAAAGGCGAGGCATGGAGGCCCCTGACCGACGGGAGGAGCACAGCCTTGCTGAACCTTGGTTTTAGCCCCGTGAGGCTCCTGACCTCCAGGACTGAGAGAAGAGTCTGATTGCTTTAAGCTGCCAAGGCAGTGGCGGTTCACTACGGCAGCATGAGGAGACTCATGCAGTGGCTGTTTCTTTTCTTTGGAAATGTCTAGCATTTTCTTTAAATCCTTAGTGTCTTGAAGCATGCAGTCTTATCATAGAACCTTTGGAATATTCTTTGCTACTGTTGCTTTTGAAACAAGAAGGACAAAATAGGTGGCTGTCCATCCGGCCCCTGGTGGGCGTGGTCCATCCGGCCCCTGGTGGGCGTGGTCCATGCGGCCCCCTGGTGGGCGTGGTCCATGCGGCCCCTGGTGGGCGTGGTCCATCCGGCCCCCTGGTGGGCGTGGTCCTCTGGGGTTGCGCCTCTGATCAGCAGCTGTGGGCCCCAGGCTTTGGGGGTTCCAGTTTGCTCTTGCAGGTTTTAAACTTAGAACAAATTAAATGCTGAGGACCTCACACCAGAGGCAGCATAAAAAGAACTCCAGGGAACCAGGAGGCCACGCAGAATGAAAGCACAGGTGTTTGGGGTCCTGGTGGGCCCCTGGGTTGGCTTTGGGGGTTTGGTGGTCAATTCCTGGCCCTGACAGTGGAGCTGAGGAGCCCAGCATGGATGCGGAACCGTCATGGCCCACAGAAAGCCCAGTCTCCCCATGCTGTCCCCATAATTCAGATAAACCTCCCAGGCCCTCAGAGCCCTTCCCAACCTCTGCAGACAGGCCCTGTGCTATCCAGGACTCTGAAAATCCTTTTGTTCCTGGTTTTGTTAGGAACCAACCGTTTCTCTTCTTGTTTCATTGGCTAAGCTGCTGAGGTTGCCACCTTTTGCTTTCACATGGGTTCTGAACATTGAGAGAACCTGAGCATGGGCCAGGACTGTCATCTCGAGGCCAAGGGGCTGGTGGCAGGACACCGTCCCTGCAGCAAGTATGGCACCCACACTGCTGGCTCCTGTTGCAGAGGGCTCTGTTACCCTGAGACACACCCAGGAGGCCCCTGCAGCCCTGCCCCTTCCACATGCACCTCTGGGGGGTCTGGCTCTGGTGCTTGTCAGAATCTGCAGATCAACTCTTAGAGTTCAATGCCAGACAGTGTCTGTCTCCTGATAAACATCCACTTTGTGTCATTCACCAGTGAGGCTTATAAAATCAAAAGTCTGCGTGCTTCTCCTTTTTTTTTTTTGCCTTGGTTCCCAGGAAGTCTGGAATTGTGAGGTCTGTGGGTTGAGTTCTGTGCCTGGAGCTGGCCTGCTCTCTGTAGCATCAGAGTGGGCACGCAGGTGTGGCTCTACTCTCTTTGGTATCAGAGTGGGCACACGGTGTGGCTCTGCTCTCTGTGGCATCAGAGTGGGCACGCGGGCAGTGAGAGGGGTCTGTTCCAGGTAAACACTCTGACCTCGAGATGTCACTCTCTCCTCTCTGACAGCTACACCTTCCAGCAGGTGCAGGAGCACACGGACCAGATCTGGAAGTTCCAGCGTCATGACCTGATTGAGGAGTACCACAGCCGCCCCGCCGCACCACCCCCCTTCATCCTCCTCAGCCACCTGCAGCTCTTCATCAAGAGGGTGATCCTGAAGACTCCGGCCAAGAGGCACAAGCAGCTCAGTACGTCAGTCTCAGTGCTTCTCCTGACTCTCCTGGCCGCCTGGGTGCAGAGGGGGTAGAGATGGTGTGGCAGCTCTGCCCAGAACCCTGGACGCTCAGCAGGCCTGCAGGCCACTCAGGCCGCTCCCCTTCTGCTGGCCTTGAGCAAGTGGTGGGGATCGAGCCCAGAGGCTCCCTTGGGGCAGGAGTGCGGAGGGCTCTTCCTGCCACTCAGGACCGACCCCCGGGTGGGTCAGGGCTTCAGGGCCCACCGTCCTGAGGATTCCAGATCCCCTGGTCTGTCCTTCCACCCTGACAGAGAACAAACTGGAGAAGAACGAGGAGGCGGCCCTGCTCTCCTGGGAGATCTACCTGAAGGAGAACTACCTGCAGAATCAGCAGTTCCAGCAAAAGCAGAGGCCCGAGCAGAAGATCGAGGACATCAGCAATAAGTATGGGGGCTCGGACGGGCCTGGGGGCGGGAAGCCTCTAGAGAACCTCCTGCAGGTCCACAGGCACCATGAGTACATGTTCCACGTGGGGAGGCCCAGCAATGCCTCACTGGCGAGGGAACGCTGTATCCCGTGGCCCCTGCAATGCTGCAGGCATCTGGGCCTGTGCCCGCAGCTGACCCAGGGCCCTCTGGGGTCCTTAGGAAGGCTGGGACCCACAGGGCGCAGGGTCAGAGGCTGGGAGGGAAGCCTCGGTGGCTGGAGGAGGGGCAGGTTGGCCCACAGGAGCCGGCTTGGAGGCCTGGGGGGATGTGCACATGGGGTCCAGGCTGGTTTGGGGGTGGTTTGCTCTGTGAGCTTGTTGGTGCACAGCCTTACTGTAGCTTCTGCAGCCCAGCCCTTGAGGTCAGCCACGTAGCTTCTGCAGGGCCTCGGCAGCCCAGCCCTTGAGGTCAGCCACGCTCAGCACCATCCTCCCTCTTGGCTCCTCCCACGTTGCTTCTTTCCAGGGCACGAGGTCAGTGTTGGGGGAAAATCTTTCTGCTCCCTTCTCTCCACTGCCAGCCCTTTGGCCCTGCTAAGTGTCAGCAGGGCCTAATGGCCCAGCAGTGGGCAGCAGGAAGGGCTGTTCCCAGTGTCCTGCTCTTAGTGTGCGTCTCACCATGGCATGAGAGGAGGAGGGGGAAATGGACACAGTGCCACCTAGTTATGGCAGTATGGAGGCTCCTATAGTCACAAACAGGGGCATCCTGAAACTGTCAGGGGATGGCCAAGACTGTGGGCTCTGGACAGACCAGGCCAAGTGCCCTCCACCTTAGAGATAGGTATGTACTCCTGCCTTTCCATACCTCCCTAGCCTTGTCTGTAAGATGGAGACACGATAGTCCCTGTCGACACCTTGGAGTTGTTTCCAGAATACAGTGGGGTCCTGACTGTAAAGAATTGAGCACATATGCTTGAACCATAGCCAGGGCTCTGCTAACGTGGCCTGGTGCTTTTATTGTCACTCACGAGTAGTGGTGGTGGTGGCAATGGTAATGATGGTGGCTGCGATGGTGTTGGTGGGGTGATGGTGGTGATGGTAGTAGTTGTGATGGTGGTGATGGTGGTGGTAGTAGTGATGGTGATGGTGGTTGGGACGATGCTGGTGATGGTGGTGTTGATGGTGGTGGTTGTATTAGTCTGTTTTCATGCTGTTAAAGACATACCTGAGACTGGGAAGAAAAAGAGGTTTAATGGACTCAGTTCCACATGGCTGGGGAGGCCTCACAATCATGGCAGAAGGCAAGGAGGAGCAAGTCACATCTTACATGGATTGTGGCAGGCAAAGAGACAGAACTTGTGCAGGGGAACTCCTCTTTATAAAACCACTAGATCTCATGAGACTTATTCACTATATGAGAACTGCATGAGAAAGACCTGCCCCCATGATTCAATTACCTCCTAATGGGTCCTTCCCACAACACATGGAAATTGTGGGAGATACAATTCAAGACGAGATTTAGGTGGGGACAGAGCCCAACCATATCATTCTGCTTCTGCCCCCTCCCAAATCTCATGTCCTCACATTTCAAGACCAATCATACCTTCCCAACAGTCCCCCAAAGCCTTAACTCATTTCAGCATTAACCCAAAAGTCCACAGTCCAAAGTCTCATCTGAGACAAGGCAAGTCCCTTCCACCTATGAGCCTGTAAAATCAAAAGCAAGCTAGTTACTTCCTAAATACAGTGGGGGTACAGACATTGGGTAAATACGTCCATTCCAAATGGGAGAAATTGGCCAAAACAAAGGGGCTACAGGGCCCATGCAAGTCTAAAATCCAGTGGGGCAGTCAGATCTTACAGCTCTACAATGATCTCTTTTGACTCCATGTGTCACATTGAAGTCACGCTGATGCAAGAGCTAGGCTCCCATTTTGAGCAGCTCCACCTTTGTGGCTTTGCAGGGCACAGCCTCCCTCCAAGCTGCTTTCATGGGCTGGCATTGAGTGCCTGTGGCTTTTCCAGGTGCACGGTGCAAGCTGTCGGTGGACCTACCATTCTGGGGTCTGAAGGACAGTGGCCCTCTTCTCACAGCTCCACTAGGCAGTGCCCCAGTAGGGCCTCTGTGTGGGGGCTCTGACCCCACGTTTCCCTTCTGCACTGCCCTAGCAGAGGTTCTTCATGAGGGCCCGCCTCAGTAGCAAACTCCTGCCTGGACACCCAGGCATTTCCATACATCCTCTGAAATCTAGGAGGAGGTCCCCAAACCTCAATTCTTGACTTCTGTGTACCTGCAGGCTCAATATCACATGGAAGCTGCCAAGGCTTGGGGCTTGCACCCTCTGAAGCAACAGCCCAAGCTGTACCTTGGCCCTTTTAGTCACAGCTGGAGTGGCTGGGATGCAGGGCACCAAGTCCCTAAACTACACACAGCAAGGGGACCCTGGGCCCGGCCCATGGGTCTTCCCTAAGCCTCTGGGCCTGTGATTGGAGGGGCTGCTGTGAAGACCTCTGACATGCCCTGGAGACATTTCCCCCATTGTCTTGGGGATTAACATTTGGCTCCTTGCTATTTGTGCAAATTTCTGCAGCTGGCTTGAATTTCTCCTCAGAAGATGGGATTTTCTATCCTGTTGTCAGGCTGTAAATTTTACAAACTTTTATGTTCTGCTTCCCTTATAAAACTGAATGCCTTTAATAGCACCCAAGTCACCTCTTGAATACTTTGCCACTTAGAAATTTATTCTGCCAGATACCCTAAATCATCTCTCTCTCAAGTTCAAACTTCCACAGATCTCTAAGGTGGAGGCAAAATGCCACCAGTCTCTTTGCTAAAACATAGCAAGAGTCACCTCTGCTCCAGTTCCCAATAAGTTCCTCATCTCCATCTGAGACCACCTCAGCCTGGACCTTATTGTTCATGTTAAAATCAGCTTTTTGGTCAAAGCCATTCAACAAGTCTCTAGGAAGTTCCAAACTTTCCCACATGTTCCTGTTTTCTGAGCCCTCCAAACTGTTCCAACCTCTGCCTGTTACCTAGTTCCAAAGTTGCTTCCACATTTTCAGGTATCTTTTCAGCAGCACTCCACTCTACTGGTACCAATTTACTGTATTAATCCATTTTCACACTGCTGATAAAAACATACCTGAGACTGGGAAGAAAAAGAGGTTTAATGGATTCACAGTTCCACATGGCTGGGGAGGTCTCACAATCATGGCAGAGGGCAAGGAGGAGCAAGTCCCATCTTACGTGGATGGCAGCAGGCAGAGAGAGAACTTGTACAGGAGAACTCCTCTTTTTAAAACCATCAGATCTCATGAGATGTATTCACTACCACGAGAACAGCACAAGAAAGACCCACCCCCAAGGTTCAGTTACCTCCCACTGGGTCCCTCCCATGACACATGGGAATTATGAGCGTTACAATTCAAGGTGAGATTTGGGTGGGGACGCAGCCAAATTATATCAGTAGTGGTGATGGTGAAAATGGTGATGATGGTACTGGTGATGATGGTAATAGTAGTGGTGGTGAAGGTGATGGTGGTGATGGTGATGGTAGTGGTTGTGCTGGTAGTAGTGATGGTGGTGGTGGTAGTGGTAACGGTGATGATGGTGATGGTAGTGGTGATGGTGGTGGTGATGATGGTGATTGTGATGGTCATGATGGTAATGGTGATGATGGTGATGGTGATGGTGGTGGGTAATGGTGATGGTGGTAGTGGTGATGGTGATGGTGGTGGTGGCAGTGGTAATGATGGTGATGGTGATGGTGGTGGCAGTGGTAATGGTGTTGATGGTGATGGTAGTGGTGATGGTGATTATGATGGTTGTGATGGTAATGGTGGTGATGGTGATGATGGTGGTGGTGGTAGTGATGGTCATGGTGGTGGTGGGTGATGGTGATGGTATTGGTATTGGTTGTGCTGGTGGTAGTGGTGGTGGTAGTGGTGATGGTGTTGATGGTAGTGGTGATGGTGGTGATGGTGATGGTAGTGGTTGTGCTGGTAATGGTGGTGGTGGTGGTAGTGGTGATGTTAGTGATGATGGTAATGGTGGTGGTGGTGGTGGTGGTAGTGGTGATGTTAGTGATGATGGTAATGGTGGTGGTGGCAGTGGTGATGTTAGTGATGATGGTGATATGGTGATTGTGATGGTGATGGTGGTAGTGATGGTGATGTGACAATGGTGATTTTGATGGTTGTAATGGAAATGGTGGTGATGACAGTGGTGATGGTAGTAGTGGTGATGGTGGTGATGATGGCAGTGGTAGTGTTGATGGTAGTGATGATGGTGCTTCTGATGGTGGTAATGGTGGTGGCAGTGATGGTAGTGGTGGTGGTATTGGTGGTGGTGGTAATGATGGTAGTGGTGGTGCTGGTGGTGGTGGTGACGATGGTGGATGTGGTGATAATGGTAATGTTGATGGTGATTATGATGGCAATGGTAATGATGATGGTGACAATGTGAGAACCTTAATGAACTAGCTGATGTCAAAGCCCCTTCTAGCTCCCATTTGGAGTGAATTGGTGCCCTGTTTGCTTGAGTCTGGGCACGATGACTTCCAGTTGAGCCCTTGGCATGCTCTTTGCCTAGAACAGTCTTCTCCCAGAGAGAGTTAGGACTTACTGTCTCTCTCTCTTCAGGCCTCACTTCATTGGAGGGCCTTTCCTGCCCTCTACCCACCCTGTCCCCATACCCTGTCTTTCTGGAATCTGGATGTTGGTTGGTTGGCTGGTGGGTTTGTGGGTTGGGTCATGTCTACCAGCCAGGCTCCATGTAAGAGTAGGGACAGAGTCCCACACGTTCCCCATAGTATCGTGGGATGTAGAGCAGGCCCAGTGCCTAGAAGGCACTTAGCAAATCCTATGCAGTTCTGGAACTGCTGCTAGTTCCTGGCCTGGCAGGGTTGCAGGAGGCTGGGGTCTCTGGTCTCCAGGCCTGCTCGGCCTGACGTTTGGCTCTGATGGTCCACTTATAGAGGAGAGACCTGGGGCCATGCAGTGCCCTGAGAACCTTCTCTTACTTGCTCTGGACAAGCACAGCTTTGATGGATGGCCTCGTCTGGGACATCTGACTTTGAGCATTGGCCATGCCCAGGGCCCAGATGCTGGGGAAAGGTGCTTGGGAGAGTTTCTGAAAGGCGGCCTCCGCATGTCAGGATGAAGCTAAAAGGCCACAGCTCTGCTGATGACCAACATAGTCAGGGCTGGAATACAATGGCTGGCGTGTGTTAAGGGCTCACTGAGGACCACGCCCTTCACCTGCATCATCTCGCTCAACCCTTTTGCAGAGGGAGGTATTTTTCCTTCCACTTTTACCCACAAGGAAGTGGAGGCCCAGGAAAGTGAGGGAGGTGGCTCAGCATCCACCACTGGCCAGCGGTGTGGCCTGGAATGCAGGCCCCAGCAATTTTGCAGCCTCCTGCCTTAAGGGAGTGGGTTGGGCCCCAAATGAATCAGTCCCAGGCTGGGTGTGGTGGCTCACACCTGTAATCCCAGCACTTTGGGAGGCCCAAGTGGGTGGATCGTGAGGTCAGGAGATCGAGACCATCCTGGTTAACATGGTAAAACCCCCATCTCTACTAAAAATACAAAAATTAGCCAGGAGTGGTGGCATGTGCTTGTAATCCCAGCTACTTGGGAGGCTGAGGCAGGAAAATGGCTTGAACCCAGGAGGCAGAGATTGCAGTGAGCTGGGATCGTGCTGCTGCACTCCAGCCTGGGCAACAGAGCAAGACTCCACCTCAAAAAACAATTTAGTCCCAAATGCTGCTCAGCTCCTGCCCTATCCCAGACGTCTTAAAGCTCAGAGTCGGTCTGCTGCCTATTCCCAGCCTGGGTGCTCAGTGGAAGTTGGGCGCCTCCAGTTATTTTCTGAGGTTGAAAAAACTTAAATATAAATTTTCAGGCCAGGCGCAGTGGCTCACGCTTGTAATCCCAACACTTTGGGAGGCTGAGGTGGGAGGATTGCTTGAGCCCAGGAGTTCAAGACCAACCTAGGCAACATAGTGAGACCCCCCCCCCGTCTCTACAAAAAATAAAAATAACAATTAGCCAGGCATGGTGGCTCATGCCTGTGATCCCAGCTACTCAGGAGGCCATGGTGGGAGGATTTCTTGTGGCCAAAAGTTTGAGACCAGCCTGCGCAATGTAGTGAGACGCCATCTCTCCAAAAAGAAAAAAAAAAAAAAAAAAAAAAAAAAGAGTAGCCGGGTGTGGTGGTGTACTTGGGGTCACAGAGTCCCAGCTGCTCAGGAGGCTGAGGCCAGGGGTTCGAGGCTGCCTGGGTGATAGGGCAAGACCCTGACTGATGCGTATTTGTGTGTCAGTGGCAGTTTTCCCAAGATGAGCCTGCAGAACGTATTTCCACTGGGCCGCTGGCTGGTGTGCTCACCTGTCACTCCCATTGGTCAGCAGCTCTGGCTCATCCGCAGAGGGGCCTGGGACAGAAGCTGATGTGCTTCAGTCGACCCAATCTTGCAGAACACGGGCTCCAGGGAACGTGAGGAAAGAGCTCCTCGGCCCTCACCAAGGGCCCTAACCTGGTCACTGACCCTTCATGGGTCCAGTGAGGAAGCTGGGGACCCGGGAGGCAAATGAGCGTGGGGTGTCATAACCTTGCAGCACGGAGGTGAGCTGAGTTCACCAAAGCTCCTCGCCCACAGAGCGGGGCTGGAGCTTTGGGGGTCAAGGACAAGCTCTGTCTGCAAATCTGGACAGTTTCTGCATCTCATGGTGGTGGAATCACGCGGGTCCGAGAAGGCTCCAGTAACCACCCTCGCATGTTTGCAAGGCTGTCTGGGAAAACACGGCAGGTGCAGTTAAGCGGCTTTTGTGGGATTAAGCAAAATGCAGTGTGGGTGAAAGGAGACTCCCAGGCCCGGCGTGAAATCATTTTCTTCCCTTTCCCTAGATAACTGTTTAAAGTGGGACATATCCTCAGAAAATTTCTGTGTTACTAAAATAGTTGCTCAATGTATTATAAGAATATCACTTGCAGTGGGCGCAAGGAAGTGAGGGAGCCCAGGGGACAGCAGATGAGAGCTGGAGACTCGTGTTTGGCCACAGAGTTATTTTAACCATAAACACAGCAGGCCAAGGCTGGGTGAAGCAAAATAAGACAGAAACTAAATATTTCCAGAATAATAGTGCCACTCCACAACCCCACAAAATACGACAGAAACCAAACATTCCCCAGAACAGCAGTGCCTCTCCACATCACCCCCACAACAAAATCAACCTCTGCTGTGCCCAGAGGAAGTTTCATTGTTTGTGACCTGTCACCTGGCCCTCCCTCAGTTCGCTCACCTGCCCCCTCTTCTGGGACGGACAGGCTGCCAGAGCTTGCCGTGTGAGCCTCGGCTGTCCGTCTGCTGAGATGTCTTTCCCTTTGGGGCCCTGGGCAGTTTGGTTCTATGGGAGAAATGCATGTTAGAAATAGTTTCATATTAAGAGGAAGCAGAGACTGATGCAGGGCCGTCTGCAGTGCGGTGTGGCGTTCCCGGGGCCCCAAGGCCTGGTGTGCATCCAGCTCGGCTGCTTCCTCTTTCAGGGTTGACGCCATGGTGGACCTGCTGGACCTGGACCCACTGAAGAGGTCGGGCTCCATGGAGCAGAGGTTGGCCTCCCTGGAGGAGCAGGTGGGTCCGAGGTCCAGGCCTCTGTTCAGGAGGTGCCGCTGTTGGGCCTGGTGGGCGGCACCAGGTGGTGCCGTGTGGTGCCATGTGGTGGCACCGAGTAGGGCTCTGAGAAGCGATGGTGAGGAGGAGGCCAGAACGTCAGGGCAGCCGTTCCCAGCTGGAAGAGGTGCCCTGTGTGTCCTCCAGAAAACCCTGCCTGAGCGTTTCTGTGACTGAGCTGCTCCTGTGTGCACTGAGGCCTCTGTGGCTGGGCTGTGCTCCTGGCTGCTCCCAGGAAACAGAGTGTTTGTCCTTCCCGGCCTCTGAGCCCTGGAGAGGCCATGAGACCGAGGTGGGGAGGACTTAGAGATGGCCAGTGAGGGTCTGCCTGCCCACCCCATCAACGTCCACCAGCTGGGCCGGGCCGTGCTTTCCAATGACAGCCCCTGAGGCCACGGTAGCCTCTGTGGTCAGCGCTGAGCCCTGTGGATGGCTCAGCCACCCAGTGCTGCTGCTCCCAGCCGCTCTGTGGGGCAGGGCTGGGCCCTGTGCTCCTGGGGCATCCACCATCCACCAGTCCTGTCTGCTGCACCCAGAGGTCTGCCCAGGCCACCCTCTTCCCCAATCTAGGCCTTGCTGGGACCCCTGACAGGGTGCCCAGCTCTGAGCCACATGGGTGAGATACGTCCTGCTGTCCCCTGTGGGGGCTGCATCAGCCTCTGGGGAGGCTCGTCCTGGGAGGTGCAGGAACCCTGGAAACCCCTGGCTTTGGCGGCCTGTGACCTCTCCCTGTGGTGAATTGCCTGGCTGCAGCTTCATGCTGGCTGCATCCTTTGACTTGTCCAGTCCAGTGACAATCCCACTGTTGTATCTCTTGGGCAGGCTGCATCATCAGATGTGTGACTCGGCAGCCCCCGAGGGAAGCTGGGTGGGCCGGGGCAGCATCCTGGCTGGCTTGGTGGCTGCCTGGGGAGGAGGTGGTCTCTCACTTTCAAAGTGTGCAGGGGCTGAGTGACAGGGGTGGGGCTCCTGGCTGGGGGAGTGAGGTCTCGGTGGGCAGTAGGATGTGTACCATACATGTGGGTGGTAGGTGCTCAATGTGTCTTGGGCCGCGCCTTCCAGGTGGCCCAGACGGCCCGAGCCCTGCACTGGATTGTGAAGACACTGAGGGCCGGCGGCTTCGGCTCGGAGGTGGACGTCCCCACTCTGGGTGAGTGGGTGGCCAGGCCAGCAGCTGGTCTTCACCTGCCTATGTTCTTTTGGGTCTGGGGTCAGTTGGGAGGAGAGGCAGCTGGCGGGGCTCTGGCCAGGAGGAAGGCACTGGCTGGAGCCTGTTCCCAGGCCTGGCAGGGCCGGTGCCCTCAGGAACTCAGCCCACCCACCAATGCTGGTGCCGAGGCCCTGCCGGATCTCTGACCTGACCAGGTTCCTGGATGTGCATGGGGAAGCCTGGCCTGCTGTGCCCTGAGCTCCCCACATACCCTGCTGCAGAGTCAGGGGTGCGAGCCGGGCAGCTGCAGACTGTGTCTGAACCTGGTCAGGTGGGCTGAGCGACGAGAAGCAAAGTCTGTTTGCCAAAATTTGCAGCTGGCTATGAAATGGACATAAGTAGTCTTCCTTGGGCCACTGAGTTTCGCTGGCCCCCAAGGAGCACATTTCTCTCAGTAACTGCACTGTGAGTTTAGCTCATTACTGAGGTCCCTGATTGCCGCTGCACAAAGGGGCAGGTGCCGGCAGGGACACTGCCCTGACCTCTGATGGCCATCCTCCCTGGGGGCCCTGCTCGCTTCAGAGCTGGTGTTCGACCTGCATGGCCATTTGGGCTTGGGGAGGTAGTGGAGCCCAGATGTTTTGGCAGAAGGACCACGGAGGAAGTCCCCGTCCTGCGGGTGGGCACCTGAGCCTGGGCTCTGCCTTACATCACGGTTTCCTGACTGTCTCCAGCCTCCCAGAAGGCCGTGGAGGAGCCAGATACTGAGCTAGGAGGTGGGAAGAAGATGGAGGAGCCAGGCGACAGCTACCACGTGAATGCCCGGCAACTCCTCTATCCCAACTGCCCCATCACGCGCTTCCCCGTGCCCAACGAGAAGGTGCCCTGGGAGGTGAGCGCCTGCCTGAGCCCAACCAGGCAGAGTGGCCGGGCCCCTGGGGAGGCGAGGGCAGCCCTGTCCCCATCCATCTGGTGTTAATCCTGGCTCCCGGCCACTGCAGCCACAGGGGGATCTGTATGTCTGGCAGCCCCTGTTTGACATTTGAGGAAACTGAGGCACAGAGGAGTCAAATCACAGGGGCCCCACAGCCCGAGGTGGTGGAGGGGCCTCGGGGGGCACACTGACCCCCACAGAGCTCAAGGCTCAGGCTCCTCTCATGACCATCGTGGGGCTCAGCCTCACTGGCCCCATTCCCTCAGGTCATGCCCTGGTCCTAGGCCCCACCCATCCCTGTGAATGGCTCTGGCCCCTTTCCAGATGCCAGGCATGGAAGAGAGACAGAGACACAGAGACAGAGAGATGGCTAATGGCCCTGCGGAAACCCCCCGCCCTCCTGGTGCAGGGCTTCTCTCTGGCCCATCCAGAACATTCCAGGCTACTGCTTTCACTGCCTCTGTCCACCACACAGAATCCTCCTTGCCTCCAGGGTCCAGCTTAGACCCCTGCCTCACTCTGGGAAGACCCCCAAGGCCTCCAGTCATGGCTGCCTGCCCTTCAGCTGGCCCCAGGGTGGGGGTCCCTGAGCCCAGCCCCCAGCTCTGCCCGGCTTGGAACTTTTGCCCAGCCCCCGGCTCTGCCCAGCCCCCACCTCTGCCCACCCCTGGCTCTGCCCGGCTTGGAGCTTCTGCCCTGCATGTTAGGATGTTGGGGTTGAGTTCAGACCCAGCTGAGCAGCCCTTTTACCCTGGTGCCTGGGCCCTGCTTTGCAGTGGGGGTAAAAATCTAAGGGAAAACTCCGTGTTTTGCAACAGACGGAGTTCCTGATCTATGACCCGCCCTTTTACACGGCGGAGAGGAAGGACGCGGCCGTCATGGACCCTGTGGGAGAGTGAGTGTGAGCTGCTGTCCATGCTCCCAGCCGGCCCCAAACCCAGGACCTCCCAGGGGCTCCCTCGAGTATCCCAGTCAGGGCCCAGCCCGGGGAGGCCCTGGTGAGCAGGAGGGGCCCATGGGGGCCTGAAGGGGCCCAGCTCCTACTGTCATGTACACTCAGCCTGCAGCCACTTGGCTGGGCCCTTTGAGGGAGGGGGTGAACCCTGCCTGTCTGCTCTGTCCCACCTGCAACACGGGGACACAGACATGCCTTCTCCTCTGCTCCCAGCACCCTGGAGCCGCTGTCCACGATCCAGTACAACATGGTGGACGGCCTGAGGGACCGCCGGAGCTTCCACGGGCCGTACGCAGT
The DNA here is from genome assembly GCF_007565055.1 of Rhinopithecus roxellana. NCBI lineage: Eukaryota > Metazoa > Chordata > Mammalia > Primates > Cercopithecidae > Rhinopithecus > Rhinopithecus roxellana. The sequence goes on along the minus strand of NC_044561.1, from coordinate 132,780,464 downwards.
CCAGGCCGGGTTGCCCCTGTGAGTGTGCCCCCCGCAGGCCCCGCCCTGTCAGCCTTTGGGGTTTGCCTGGGGGGTAGGTTTCCTCTCTGGGCAAAGGAGGCATTTTTCTCATAAACCAAAAAAGCACGTGAACCACAGAAAGGAAGAAAACCTCAACTCATGGCATCACTGCAGCTCCTGGGATAGGTCCTGGGACGTGGGACTTGCCCCCTTGGCCTCCGGCAGGCCCTGCCCCACAGTCCCTGCCGTAACCTGGGGACTTGGATTTGTCTGTGTACCTGGGGACTGCTGTGCTGCGAGAGGCAACATCTTGGAGGATGGGCGGCGGGGACAGCTGTGCTGGGAGAGGGGGACACCTTGGAGGATGGGCAGGCGGGGACGGCTGTGCTGGGAGAGGGGGACTCCTTGGAGGATGGGCAAGGGCTGTGCAGCAGGGAGAGGACACGGGGATGGGCACTGGCAGGCTCACCTGGCTGGGAAGGTGGACTCGCCTGGCGTCGTGTTCCCCACAGGATCGGCGCTGCACCCATCACACAGGTGAGGAAACCCAAAGTAGTGTCAGGTGACCCGCAAGTGCCTACAAGTGCCCTGGGGGGAAGGAGCCTGGGGCTTTTGGACTCTGCCATGCGAAGGAGGTGGAGGAGGGGCCACCAGAACCTGGGGTTGGGGGGTTGCCGGGATGTGGGGCATGAACCATGGAGCAGAGGAGCCAAGGGGTCTGAAGGACAGGGGGGACTGCATGGCAGGCCTTTGCAGAATGCTCTGGAACAGGGTGTGCACTCCTCTACCTGGAGCTGGAGGTCGAGTAAGGAGGTGGTAGAAGGCTATGGGACCTGAGAGCAGAGGTCCTGGCCAGGTGGCTGCAGCTGCAGGCTTCCTGCTCTGGTGTTGAGGGTGTGCGGGATAGGCAAGGGTGGGTATTTAGGGAGGTGCATCTGGTGGCTGTGGGAAGCTGATGAGAGCTGCAGGTGCCTGATGTGGGTGACAAGGCACAAGCACCTGCTCTCACGGGTGGTCGCCACACAGGCAGGTGTGTCAGGACTTGGCAGGATGTGGTGGCCACGCGGGCTTTAGTAGCAAAGAGCACTTTTTTTATGCACCATGCTTCTGTTGTGGACTTATGAATCATATTTTCATGGTATTTCCTTAGATGTGTTTTCTTTCTATGAAATTATAAAGACACACCTTCCTATATTCATTTGATACGTTTTAAAATTAGATTTTTCACTGAGTCTTTAATACAGCTGAAGGCTGCTTGTATAAGGTGTGAAGAGGGGCCTGATTTATTTTGTGAATTCACACATAAAGTGAGCTGCCTGACTTAATTTCCTGCTAAGGTCTGGCTCTTCCCTTGAGGTGTGGCTCCTTTCCTGATGAGTGGCTCATCCCCTGAGGTCTGGCTCCTCCCCTGAGGTGTGGCTCATCCCCTGATGTCTGGCTCCTCCCCTTAGGTGTGGCTCCTCCCCTTAGGTCTGGCTCCTCCCGAGGTGTGGCTCCTCCCTTTAGGTCTGGCTCCTCCTCTGAGGTGTGCATGAGGTTTGACTCCTCTTTCATAGCTCTGTCTGCCTCTGTCCCACTCATCTCGTAGCAGATCATGCCACTATTTGCCATAGCGTTGCAATAATCCTGACTCTGGGGTAGCATGTCTGTAAACTTGCCTTTTCTGGTCTTGAGACTTTAGCATTTTTGTGAGTTTAAAAACCAGTTTTTCTAGCTCCATGACAAATCCATTGATAAGAATTGTATTAAATTTATAGAAAAATTTGAGAGGACACTTTTATGATAATGAATCGTCTATATATATATTTGTCAACATTTATTTATGTCTTCTCTTTGTCCTTCCCTAAAGTTTTATAATTTTGCTCATAAGGATCTTACACTTTTAAGTAATATTTATTCCTCAGGTATTGGATAACTTTTGTTATTTGAGGAAATTATAACATTTTTTTCTTTTTCTTTTTTTTTTTTTTGAGATGGAATTTCACTCTTGTTGCCCAGACTGGAGTGCAGTGGCATGATCTCGGTTCACTACAACCTCCACCTCCTGGGTTCAAGTGATTCTCCTGCCTCAACCTCCTGAGTAGCTGGAATTACAGGCATCCACCACCATGCCCGGCTAATTTTGTATTTTTAGTAGAGACGGGGTTTCACCATGTTGGCCAGGCTGGTCTCGAACTCCTGACCTGAGGTGATCCACTCGCCTCAGCCTCCCAGAGTGCTGGGATTACAGATGTGAGCCACCACTCCTGGCCTATAATATTTTTTCTATTTTCAATTTTTAAAAAATACATAGAGGCATTATTAATTTTGTATGCTTTTTATCTAACAACTTTGTTAAACTTTCTCATGATATAAATGTGTTTGTAGATTTTCTATGTAAGTAATATATATTCTGCGAATAACAATATTATCTTTCTCCTTACAATAATCATGCCTCATTCCTTTTTTTTGCCTTATTGTACTGGGCAAATTCTTCAGTGTAATTTAGAATATTGCTAATATTAACAGGTTTCCTTGTTTCTGAGTTAATGGGAATGCTATCAACATTTCACCATTAAGTATAGTATTTACTGAAGAAATTTATAAATACCTTTTATCAGATTAGGAATGTTTCTATCTAGTCCCAGTGTGTCAGGAGCTGAATGCTACTAAATGGTTTTTCTGTCATTGATTGAGATAGTTATAAGATGTTTCCCCTTTAGCCAGTGTGTGAATTATTTTTATAGCTTCTTCAGTGTTGAGCCATCCTTGCATTCCTAGAATAAACTCTTCTGTTGTATTTAATATACTGCTGGAGTTAATTTACTAACATTTTATTTAAGATTTAAAAAAATCGATGTTCAAAAGTGGAATTTGCCTTTAATTTATATTTCTTGTACTGTCTTAGTTTTGGTATGAGGTTATACCCATCTCAATGAATGAGCTGGTCAGCTTTCCTTCTTTTCTCTTCTTTGGAACTCTTTGAATGAGGTGAAGATAATTATTTGTTTCTTAAAGTCTGATAATACTCACCTATAAAACTGTTAGGTCTAACATATTTTGAGCAAGTAGATTTCTAACTACTTTATCTTCCATAATGATTTTTGGAACCTTATTTCCTGTTTCTTCTTGGGTCCTTTTTAGTAATTGTAAATTTTCTGGAAAATTATCATTTCATCTGACTTTTGAAATATATTGTGTTAGATATCCATAATATTCTTTTATGATTTAAAAAATCTCTAACATAAATATTCACTAATTTCTCCTTTGAGCATTGGTATTTATTATGTATTTCTCTTCTTTGTTTTTTTTTTTTTTTTTTTTTTTTGATTATTCTTGCCAGTGGTTAATTTTATAATCTTTTCAAAAAAGTAACTTTTGGATTTGTGGATTATCTTAATTTTTCTATCTCATCCATTTTTGCTTTTATTGTTATCTTTCATTCCTTTCTACTTCTTATGGATTTGCTCTTATGTGTTAGAGCTCATTTTTATTCAATTTTCCTGGTTTTCTAATAAGGGTACCTAAGACTATAAATTCTCTCTAAGACCTGGTAGGCTGTATCCCTTAAGTTTTGATGTGCAGAGATTTTATTTTTTACTTTATAAATTTCATTATAATCTTCATTTTACACTTTTGTTTTGCTCTTTTTTTTTCTTTTTGTGGAGAATGAGGTCTCACTCTCACTCTATTACCCAGGTAGGTCTTAAACTCCTGGGCTCAAGCAATCCTCCTGCCTCTGCCTCCCCAAGTGCTGGGAATTACAGGTGTGAGCCACCACATCCAGCATAATCTTCATGTGATTATTTAGTGATGTACGTTTCGGTTTTTTTAATCTTGAGAAAGAGTCTCACTCTGTAGCCCAGGCTGGAGTACAGTGGGGCGATCTTGGCTCACTGCAAACTCCGCCTACAGGGTCCCAGTTCAAGCAATTCTTCCGCCTCAGCCTCCCGAATCACTGGAATTACAGGCATGTGCCACCACGCCAGCTAATTCTTTTTGTATTTTTAATAGAGATGGCATTTCACCATGATGGTCAGGCAGGTCTTGAACTCCTTACCTCGGGATCTACCCTCCTTGGCCTACCAATATGCTGGGATTACAGGCCGGAGTCACTATGCCTTGTCTGCTATTTACAGTTTTTAAGCCATTCTTTGTTATCACCTTCTAATTTTATTGCACTTTTGTTGGAGTGGGATTGGCAACACACTGATTCTTGAAATTGAAATGTCCTCCATGGCCCCAGTCTCTACCTTGGATTGTTGCAGCTGCTTGACTGTAACCCTAACCTAACCCCTAACCCTAACCTTAACCTGTAACTGTAACTCTGACCCTAACCCTAATCCTAACCCCTAACTCTAACCCTAATCCTAACCCCTAACCCTAATCCTAACCCCTCAAACTGTAACCCTAACCCCAACCCTAATCCCTAACCTTAACCCTAACCCTTTTGGCCCATTCACAATAGCAGCCTGTGTGAGCTTGTCTGACTCAAGTCACTCACACACTCAGATGCCCTTTCTGGTACAGGAGTGACTGTCCCCCACGTCCGTCTGGGGCCAGCCCCCTCACTGTATTAGTTTGCTATGGCTGTTGTAACTAAGTACCACAAACTGGGGGGCTTAACAGAAATGGATTATCTCACAGTTCTGAGGGCCAGGAGTCTGAAATCAAGGGCCACACTCCCTCTGAGGGCTTGAGGGGAGACCCCTTCCTGCCTCTCCAGCTCCTGGTGTTCCTGACAACCCTTTGCATTGCTTGGCTTGTGGCTGCATCACCCTGATCTCTGCCCCCTAGCCACATGGCCTCTCCCTGCATGTGTCTGTGTCTCTTCCGTTCTTAGGATTATAAATCATACTGGGTTTAGGGCCAACCCTATTTCAGTGTAGCTTCATCTTAACTAATTAAACCTGCAGACACTGTTTCTGAACAAGGCCAGATTCTGAGGTTCTGGGAAGGACATAAATTTGTGGGCATTGTTCACCCCAGTGCACCTTTGTGCTAGACCCGTCTCCCATTGCGTCTCAAGGACCTCATCCCGAGCATACTGCTTCTCCTGCACCCGGGTCCTCCTGCCCTCTTGCATTGCTCCTGTCGACATAACTCTTTAAACACACCGTCTCCTTGGCCCCTGCCCACTCGTCCCTTCCTCTTTTGAATCCACTCCACTTGGGCTTGTCTTGCCCACTCTTTCTGAAATGGATTGAGGTCAGGTCAGCAAAGATTCTGCCTTGTTCAACCCAAAGGCCAGCTCTCCACCCCACAACCCTCCTGCATTTCTGGAGCTGTGAGTGGATGAGTGAATGAACATGTGATTGCTGCAGCTGGAGTGTTGCTGTTTTCACGCTTTGGGGTTGTGTGGGTAGGTTTGTGGACGGGCCTATGCCTTGACGTCGTGATGGAGCTACCGGGCATACAGCAGGGAGATGAGGGGTTGAGAACCGTGTGGACAAGATGATGACCGGGGGCTCAGAGATCAGGGCACAGTGACAGCAGCTGAAGACTCGGCTGTGGGGTGGGGGCTGCAGTGCGGGGAGGGCAGCGTGGTGGTCCGAAGCCCCTGCTGCCCGGCCCACTCAGGCTGACTGAGAAGCAAGGGTGCATAGTGTTTTCTCCTGGCAGGAGCGGGTGTGCATGTGGTTTAATGGTAGGAGCCGTCAGGCCCCTGACCTCCCCGCTGGCTCTGCCACTGGCCAACTAGGGACAGGGACAGTGAGATGACAGCAGGGCCCTGGGGCCCGGAGCTTCCTGTGGGAGTGGACTCATGCCAGGCAGAGCTTGTGGCCTCCTCTGTGAGCTTCTTGACCAATGCACTGTACTCAGCGTGAACAGCAGTTGCAGGGAGACGAGGCAGCCTTGCTCCCAGCAGCAGGACCCGCCGCCTTCCTCTCCTTTTGGAGCTCAGTGCAGCTCTGCCCAGTGCCCAGTTTGTCCATGGCCTTGGTTCTGGGTTCTGCCCGCTCAGTGGCGTGAGTACAGGAAGGAGAATGGTGGCTGGCAAGGGTGGGGTAGACAGGAGTGAGAGACGGGCTTGGGGTTGAGGGGAGGCAGCAGTGGCCCTTGCAGAAACCCTGAGTGAGCCCCGGCATTGGAGCTGAGGTCCCCGGGCCTTGCTACATGTGGTGCCAGCTCCGTAGCTTGGTGGAGCCGGGGCTCTGGTTTCTGAGCAGCTTCTGGGGAGGCTGCCTGGGCCCCACCACGCAAGGACCCCCGGCCACAGAGGAGACCGCAGAGTGAGCTGGGAGGGCTGTCTGAGAGGCCTGGCCAGGTGGGCCCTACACACTGGGCAGGTTCTGGTGTGGACTCTGATCACCACGGACGCAGGCAGGTCTGCATAGCGGTGCAACGAGAGCTGGGGCCCCTGACAGCTGGGCAGGAGCAGGGCGGCTGCTGGGGGACAACAGAGAGGAGGGGCTGGGCGGAGGCAGGGAGGCCAGCTGGAGGCTGCCACGCCAGGCGGGGTCGGGGACGGTGGCACAGGCCTGGCTGGTGGCCGCCAGTGCTAGAGGTGGTCAGCTGTCCCAGGGCAGCCATGCACGGCTGCGCGGACTTAGGAGGATGGAGTCCAGGCTGTGCAGAGAGGAGGCCCGTGAGGGGTGGGTCGGAGGCTGCAGCTCTGGTGGGGTCTGGAGGTCAGAGTGGAATGGTGGAGGAATGATATCACTGTCCCCACTGTGGTGGGGATGCTGCTGGGGACTTTCTGTAGACGTGGAGGCCACCCCCACCGCAATGGGAGCAGCGGTGTGTTTCTTCCTTCTGTTTTAGTGGTTCATTCACAGGAACTGGCCTGTTTCTAGAACTTGCTGTTTCATATAGGACCTCATGGTGTCAGGGAGACCAGCCTGGCCCAAGGGGAAGCATCTGTGGCTCCTGCTGCCTGTGGTTAGCACACGCTGCTGGGGGTCTGTGTGGCCTATCACCTGTGGCCTCATGGACGCAGGGCCTCTGGGTGTCTGGCCTGGCTCCCACGCCGCCCCTCGGAAGGCTGCCGGGATGGAGACCATGCTCTTGCGTGCTGGGGCCTTTGGACGCAAAGTGCTGGCCTGAGCAGTCGGCTAGTTCCACACTCTGTGGGGAGAAGGTGGCCACTTTAGCCCCTCGCCGGCCTGCAGTGGCGGGACTTCTGCTCCCAGGGAGACCCTTCCCCCACCAGGTGACCCCAAGGTAACCCAGAGCCTTGGTCTTACTCCTTGGGGGTCCCAAGGGGATCCTCTCCCGTAGGCCAGAGCAGGTCCCTAAAGAAGCCTGAACGCCATCCCACTGTGCACCGGCTTCTGACGCCCACTGTCCCCTCAGTTGCCCTCCCCGCCCTGTCCTGCTCCCCCAGTGGTGGACGGTGGACTGAGTCGAGCCCTCTGCCTCCCAGGAACCCCATGGGCCGGACGGGACTGCGTGGGCGGGGGAGCCTCAGCTGCTTTGGACCCAACCACACGCTGTACTCCATGGTCACGCGGTGAGTTAACGCCTGCCAGGCACCAGCACCTCAGCAATGCGGCCGTTCCCACCTTCACCAGGGGCTGCTGCCACTCCCCGGTGCCCAGGGGCCGGGAGGGCGGCTTTGGTGCTTGGCACTTGGTGCCCATCAAGGGGACGTGAGGGGCGTCTGTGGATAAACATGAATACACCCGAAACGGGGTAGGAATGTCCATGCTTCCCGTCCTGGAGGAAGATCCCAGGACCGTGCCCCTCTCCCGGGGCTGCCTTCACTTTTCTGCCGGTCCCAGCCCATTAGAGGACCCCCCTCCACAGGGACGCAGCCCCACGCTCAACCCCCACCACACCCATCCACAGACAGCGACACAGCTCCACACTCACCCCTCAGACTCAGTCCTCTGCTTTCCAGCAGCCGGCCCACTGCTCTCACCCAAGGCACAGGCCGCCTTCCGTGCGGGTGCAGACGCCTCCGTCCCTGAGGAAACTGCTGGGGGTTCTTGCTGCCCACATTGGGCAGGAGTGGGATTCTGGGGCCCAGGCCCACCTGCTGTGCCCCGTGCTCTCTGGGTGCTATGCCTCCACAGCCGAGACCTCCCCCAGTGGAGGGGCGTTGGGCCTCAGGGTCCTCTTGCTGCCCAGCCCCTCATCCAGTGGCTTCTCTGGCTGTGCAGACATGGCCCTGGGGTGTGAGTCAAACCCTCTGCTCCCTGGTCCTTTGGCCTCTCCTTGGCATGCCCGGGTGGCACTCAGCACCTCCCATCACCCCTGGGCACCCCACGTCACCCAATGTCACCTCGCTGGGTTCTCACCAGCGTTTTCTAAGAGTGATCAAACTGCAAAGCTGGGTCAAAGGGCAGGTACCTAAGGGTTTTAATCTTTAAAAAATTCTCCATGAAGGCTGGGGCTCTCTCTCGTCCTACCAGATGTTGACGGAAGTGAGGAAGGACATCCCCTAAGTGGTTACTAGCTCAGTCTTTTCCCTGGGGATGAAGAACTTGAAAAAGAACACAGTTTGAGCCTACAGTGGGCCTGACACCGCCCCGCCCCAGGCAGGGCCAGCCCCAGTGCGGCACAGGGGAGGGTGGAGGCCACAGTGGGTCCTGGGCAGCTGTGGTCGCTCCCTCTGCAGGTGGAGGCGGAATGAGGATGGAGCCATCTGCAGGAAGAGCATAAAGAAGATGCTGGAAGTGCTGGTGGTGAAGCTCCCTCTCTCTGAGCACTGGGCCCTGCCTGGGGTAAGGCTGCAGCGCGTGGGGCCTCTGTCCACTGGGCTGTCTGTGGGTCACTTGTCCATTCATCCATTCTACCCACAGACTGAACACCAGTCCCCGGGCAGGAAGGGTTTGAGACCCCAGCCTGTTTTGTCTGTAGAAAACATTCCTCCTCCTCCCGTTTCCTCACATTCCGGTTGGAAAAACCCACCAGAGGATCTTTTGGTGCATAAACACTAATGGGGCACCTACTGTGTCCCAGGCACAGGCTGCAGACTACCTGGGCTCCCCTTGTGGGGTTCAGGGTGTTGGGGCCAGAGGTAGCGCCTCACCAGTTCACCAGTGTCTCAGACACCAACCTGCTCCTGACCTTCAGGGCCAGGTGCTGAGCCATAAAGACAGGACAGTGTCATCCAGGGACAGGCACAGGCAGGGCCCAGGGGTGTGCACAGGCCCCTTAGCTCAGGGGCAGTGGCTGGTTGTGGGGCTGAGGCTGGAACGCACCCCAGGGTCTTGTGGGAGGGGTGGACACAATCGGGACGGATGGCCTGGGCCTTTCCTGTTCCTGTGCCTCCCACAGCTCCTGTTTCCTCCCAGGCCAGCAGGGGCTCCGCAGCCCTCCAGCCCCCTCACTGTAGGGGATGGAAGAGGCTGGTCCTGCCAGGAGGTCTGAGTCCTACCAGGCCTGGCCATGGCGCAGGACCTCTGGGGTACAGCCTGCCCCTCAGGGCCTCGCCTCTGCACCTGATCTGGGGAGTCTGTGACAACCCAGCAAGAAGTTGCTGCATTTCTCTGACCCTGAGCTCACAGCCTGGTGGCTGCTGCTGCTGGTGTTGGGGGTGTGTGTGCTATGGTGGTGTGCAGGGCAGCAGTGCCACGAGGGCCTCCGGGCAGGAATGCAGATTCCGGAGCCCAGGCCCAGCTGCTGAGTCCCAGTGCTCTGGGGGCCTCGCTCCACAGCTGGAACCAACCTCGCAGCAGAGGGGGCCTTTGGCCTCGGGGTCCCCTTGCTGCCCCGCTGCTCTCACCAGTGGCTTCTCTGCCTGCGCACACCCAGCCCTGGGGCACAAGTCACCCTCCGCTCTGTGGCACTTTGGCCTCCATGCGGGGTGCGTGGGGTTGGCATCTCTGTTGGCTCTGGCTGGTCATTGAAAAAACTCGGAGGGGCCTTCTGGGTTCCTGGCTCTATAGGGCACTCATGCTTGAGGGTGGGAGTGTCGGGGCTGAGGTGGGACTGTGTTGACATGGCCTGCAGAGTCTTCATGTTTCAGTGGGACTTTGAATGACAAATAGGATGGGAAAGATGGGTGTGGGGAAGAGGAGGTTCGGGCTGGAGTCGGGTCCCTGAGGCAGGTGGCGCTCGGGAGCTTCTGGGAGCCCAGCCAGCCCAGGCTGGGGTGGGATTGGGAGAGACGGGAATGCAAACAGGCCGACGCAGCCTGCTGCACTGGGCATGAGCTGGGACGGGCGATGCCCGGAGCAGGCGCCCGGGGAGCAGGGAGGGGTGCCCTGAGCTCAGGGAGGGTATCCTGGGGCCTGTCGCTGCTCCTCAGAGGTGGTGGCTGCAGCCCAGTGCCCCCTGCTCGGGCCATGGCAGGCTCACACATGCTGACGTGGATGGCTGGTTCTGGGCAATGTCACTCCAGCCCGAGACGCCGCCTGCCTGTGGCTCCCAGGGCTGGGCCGCTGCCCATGGCGGGCAGGCCAGTGGAGATGGGTGCCAAGGCAGCCTGCGGTCCCACTTCAGTGCTCTGTTGACCTGCCTCTGTCCGTCCAGGGCTCCCGGGAGCCAGGGGAGACGCTGCCTCAGAAGCTGAAGCGGATCCTCCGGCAGGAACACTGGCTGGCTTTTGAGAACTTGCTACCGCGCGGCACAGAGGTACTCCTGGCCTGTTTGCTCTGCTCCACCTGTGTGTTCCCAGGGCTGTAGGATGAACACAGCATGATACTGGGGACCTGCCCCGGTCCTACCCAGCTTCACCAGGTGACGGTGGTCCCAGCCCCTGCCCCCACGTTGCACAGCTCCCAGAGGACCAGGAAGCATAGCTGTGTGCAGGCCCCTCAGACATCTCACCCTCCCTCTCTGTTCCATTTTCTCCTAAGTCAAGGGGGATGGGCTGAGGACCCTTGCTGCCTTCGGGTGTGACCGTGGCTTGGAGGCATGGTGCCACCCTCCTCCCCACATCCACCCTTGCCTTGGGCACAGCTGCGACCAAGGGTGCTGGGAAGCCAGCCCCTCCCTCAGACCTGCCCCTGACTCCCAAGCTCTGGAGAGCCCTTCCCACGGGCATGCCCAGCTTGGGGACTGACTGTACCAGGACTTTGTTTACTTCTTTAGAAACCTCAATGTTTCCTTAGAAAGCCTCCATCTCCAGCTCTCTCTCACACAAATGCATGCACACTTTTTTTTTGGAAACAAAGTCTTATTCTGTCACCCAGGCTGGAGTGCAGTGGTGCGATCTTGGCTCGCTGCAGCCCCCACCTCCTGGGCTCAAGCAATCCTCTTGCCTCGGCCTCCCAGGTAGCGGGGACTACAGGGGTGAGACACCACACCCGGCTAATATTTTGTATTTTTGGTAGAGACAGGGTTTGGCCATGTTGCCCAGGCTGGTCATGAACTCCTGGGCTCAAGCGATCTGTCCACCTCAGCCTCCCAAAGTGCTGGGATTACAGGCGTGAGCTACTGCATCCAGCCCTTCATGGACACTCTTTATAATAACAGACTACACGGGCTGGGTGCACTGGCTCATGCCTGTAATCCCAGCACTTTGGGAGGCTGAGGTGGGCGGATCACTTGAGGTCAGGAGTTTGAGACCAGCCTGGCCAACATGGCAAAACTGTCTCTACTAAAAATACAAAAATTAACCAGGCCTGGTGGTGCATGCCTGTAATCCCAGCACTTTGGGAGGCTGAGGTGGGCGTATCACTTGAGGTCAGGAGTTTGAGACCAGCCTGGCCAACATGGCAAAACTGTCTCTAATTAGCCAGGCCTGGTGGTGCATGCCTGTAATCCCAGCTACTTGGGAGGCTGGAGCAGGAGAATTGCTTGAACCCAGGTGGCAGAGGTTGCACCACTGTACTCCAGCCTGGGCAACAGAGTGAGACTCTGTCTCAAAAAAAAAAAGTGATCAATGCCATGGCGTGGAGCACTTCACAACATTGTGCAGCCACCACCTCTATCCAGTTCCAGAACATTCCATCACCCCGAGCTCCTCCCCAGCACTCCCGAATCTGCTTCCCATCTCCTTGGATTTGCGGGTTCTGGACATCTGTTATGAGTGGACTCCTACAGCAGGTGCCTTTTGAAACTGACTTCCTTCACTGAGCAGACATTTCCAAGATCTCTGCAGGGCAAAGACTGTTCAGGATATGTCTGTTCAGGATGAAGTCAGCACTGGGCTGCTCCGCAGGGCAGGCTCGGGAGAGCTGGGCTAGGGTCCTGTGTGTAGTGGAAGCTGTGCTCAGAGCTGGGGCAGGGTGGAGGGTACATGGTGGGCCGGGGCACTGCTCAGGAGTCCCTTGCTGTCGGGCTTACCCTGCCCTGCCCATCCAGGTGTACAAAGGCTACATGGACGACCCGAGGAACACGGACAATGCCTGGATCGAGACGGTGGCCATCAGCATCCACTTCCAGGACCAGAACGACGTGGAACTGAACAGGCTGAACTCTGTATGAACTTGGCCTCCCAGGAGGGGGAAGTGAGGGGGACGGGTATGGGCGTGGCCTCCAGGGAGCGGGGAGGCAGGGAGGGGGTCTGGATTCTGGACGTGCCTCTGGGGCATCCAAGGGAGGGACCTGGCCATGCTCTTGGGGCCCAGGGCCAGAAAGTGGAGGCTACAGGATCAGTCTTGCCCAGAAAGTGACAAAGGGGGTAACAGGGAGAGGCCAGGGAGCCACTGCAGATGGCCAGAGCTGACAGGACTGGACAGGTGACCCTGAGGGCCCTGGATCCTCCAGGGAGGCCTCGAGGGATGGCATCCGGGGTGAGGCTGGCAAGGCCCCCCCACCTCTGCTGCCGGCTTTTAGCCTTTTATGGGGATCAATCCTGCTTGCTCCTAATTCAGAACTACCATGGGAACGTTCCATGCGATAACCCCGGGCTTTATATGCAGGCTAAACAGCTCCCGGCAAAGCTGCACCTGCATCTTCTTTCCCTGAAGGATCCTCAGGGCCTTGTGGGTGCATCTCTGGTGCACCTGACACAGGGGTCCTGCCTCCCATTTCACAGAGGAGTAAAGTGAGGGTGCCCTCGAAGGCTGTAGTGTGTAGGGCTCAGCTGGGCAGAGGCAGGGAGGGTCAGCTCTGACCTTGTTCTTCCAGAACCTGCACGCCTGCGACTCGGGGGCCTCCATCCGATGGCAGGTGGTGGACAGGCGCATCCCACTATATGCGAACCACAAGACCCTCCTCCAGAAGGTGGCAGCTGAATTTGGGGCTCACTACTGACTGTCCACTCAGGCCAGGCAGCTGCAGTCCGTGGACGGTCCCCCCGGAAACCAGGGCTTCTCTCTCCCGAGCCTGTCCAGGCCTTAGGCTAATCCTGGGCCCTGCCCAGGATGGGGTTTGGTGGACCCACTGCCCCTCATGACCGCCGCAAGATACCACAGACGACCTCATGAACTGGATGGGGTCAGGGTGACCTGGGAGGAGAGCTCAAGACAGGGCACAGGCCACTCGGAGTTGAGGGGCCCTTGGGACCTGTGGCCATCAGGTGAGGGGCTGGGCCTGTGCTGGGCCCTTGGCCAGAATTCACTCCCTGCCTGGCTGTGTCACCCCAAGCAGCTCATCCACCATGGAGGTTACTGGCCTAAGGCAACTTCCCTGGAGAGTCGGGGTCCTCTGTGGCCCCCTCGGGCCTATGCCTGTGAGGAAGGTGCCCTGCCACTCTGCCCAAGAGAGCCTCCATGTTTCAAGGTGACTCAACACGGATGCTTGCCTGGCCTGGGGGCACCGTATGAACTCCTGGCTGTCAGGATAAGCTCCGTGGGGGGACAGGAGCCCAGGCCTGTGAAGAGACACACAGGGCCCCTGCCAGGGTTAGCCCCAGGGACCCTGGGAGGAGGCTGCAGCAGCTCTCCCTCCCCACTACCTGGGAGCTACGTGCTGGCCACGCCCAGGAAGGAGGGACGGTGTGGGCAGGAGGTGGAGACCTCATGGTCAGGGCCCTCAGGATGGGGAATGTGGTAAAACCCAAGATGTTAAATCATCTGCCATCTCAGGCCTGGCTGGCTCCTCTGTGCTTTCCACAAATAAAGTTCCTGACACATCCAGGGCCGGGGGCTGTGTCACGGCTGCCTGAAGTTCTCCTCCATCCACGGGTGAGCTTCCTGAGGCCTGTGGATGCCCTGCAGCCCCTCGGCCCTACACCCCCCGTTTCTCTGACCCACCAGCCCATTTTCCTAAACCTGGGCTCCAACATCATCCCCAAGCCCTCCAGGCCAGGATGGCGGCATCCACCTGCCCGCCTCCTTGGCTTCCCCTGCACGGGGGTGCCAATGTGCCCCTGCAGGGGCTCAAGATGGAGCCTGGGGCGGCCTGACTGCTGAGCACTGGCCGCAGGTGACACCCACCCTGCTCTGGGCAGGCTTCCGTCTTCCACCTGACCCAAAGCTCTCTGGCCACCCCCAAGTCCCCCTCACCCCATCAGCATCACCAAGGACACAACTGACCCCTTATGCCCTGCTTAGAATCAGTCCCATCACCAACTTTCGTGACAGAGTCACCCTGGGTTCCATAAAAATGTAGATCTTCAGGCCCCTTTCGAAGCTCAGAGGCAGTGGGGCTGGGAGGTCCTGGAAGCTGCATCTGTGGTCAGCATCCTCCAGCCGCAAGGGGCTCTCAGGTGGCAGGTTTGAACGACAGTGCAGACTGGATGTGGCCCCACCCCACTCCTCTCCAGCTCCCTCTCCCCCTGCAATGCAGCCTCCATGTGCAGTGCAGCCTCCAGGTGCCACAGGGAAAGCCTGTGACTCCTCGGTTACTGGCTGTGGGTCCAGACCTCTGCCAGGGGCCATGTTGTGCCCAGTGCTCCTGTTTCTGGCTGCGCCACCGGGCTGAGCTCCCACTGACTGGGGCAGGTCTCAGCTCTGTGTCTGTGGGATCTAGAAACACTCAGCTGAAGGTGGCACCCAGGGAAGGGGTGGGGGCTGTGCCTGGGGGCTGTGGATTCCCCTTGACAGCTCTGGCCCTCGCCACAGCGCTGCCCCTGCCCTGTGAGACAGCCGGGGCTCTGTCTGAGGGTCCCCCATGCTGGGTGAGGGGCAGGGGCCAGGCCAGGAGGGATAAGTGTGGAGGCAGGGGCAGCAGAGGGCCCTGGAGGGCAGCAGGGCGGTCAGCCTGCACCCAGTGGCTGGCTGTGGCAGTGAAGCAGGCTCATCTGAGGCCGCCCTGTCTGAGTGTGGGGTGGGCAACCCCGGCTCCTTCACCCAGGATGTTTTATTCATTTGCCTGATGGCATCCCAGCCCCATGGATGCTACAAGTGCAGCTCCTCCGTGCCAATCCCCAGCGAGACGCACTCAGACCTCGCCTGACCAGATGCCCTCGCAGCTGGGAGAGCGATTAACCAGCTGGAGCAGCTACATTTTACTGCCAGACCACAAGGCTGGATCCTGGGCAGATAAGGGAGTGAGATGCTCAGCCCTGAACGCAATCACAGCCACGAGGGAGGCTCAGACCAGGGAGGCAGGAGGAGGCTTCTGGTGTTTTTGAGAGCACAGGCTGTGGTCTGGAGCAGACGGCAGCCCAGGTTGCATGCAGGGCCCTCGGAGATGGCTGACGTTTTCACCAAATGGGGCAGGCCACACATGCAGAACCCGGGGGACTCAAGAAGGCACTCACCACGTGGCTTCAGGCAAGTGCCCCCGACTCCTGAGTCAGTCGGTGCACACACTGTCAACACCTGGAAGCGTCTGCAACCAGCCAGCAGGCTGCGCACCTGCCTTGACAGTGGCATAACACACACTCAATTGTGCACACACCTCAGGTGTGAGCAGCCGATGGGTTTCTTACTTATGTCAACAATGAGCACCGGGTCATCTCCAGCCCCCAGAGCCCTGGAGCCCCCACATTGTTGTCCCATGCGTCTGACCTCCTCACCCCCCACGAGTCTCATCTGCTCCTGAACCTCCCCAGTCGGAACCTGGCCAGGTGTGCTTTGCGAGCCTGGCCTCCTTCACTCTTGGTAATGTCTGCGGACTCATTCCTGTCTACACTGCAGTGTTCAGTGGCAACTGCATGAATTCACTGAATTTAAAAGATACCATAATGTTTGGGTTTGCCTTTGGCATCTCTTCTGCTTTGAAACATACCAACTTCACAGCTGGCCTCACTCAGCTTCTGCAGTTTCTCTGCTCATGTTCTTTGTGCCTTGCAGGATTCCCCACTGCTTTTAGCTGTCACTGCTCCTGTCTTCTCTCATCTTCCGTGAGCTTTTTGCCTTTGAATGCACTGACCAGTCACTTTGTAGAGTTTTTCTCAGTTTGGGCGTGCCTGGGATGTTCTCACCATTGGAATGGGGAGATGCATTTTTGGCAGGAATAGCGCAGAAGTGACATCCTTCTCACGGTGTTGTATCAAGGGTACGTGATGCCAGTCTGCCTTGCCACTGACAGCCCGAGCTTTGTCACATAGATAAGGTGGTTTCTCCACTGAGAAGCTGTTATTACTTTTTTAGAGTTAATAAATATGTCAAAGCAGATACTTTGATCCTACGGAAATCTCCAAGGAAGCTAATTTAAGTATAAGACACACTAGGTAAAAAGTAGCAAGGTGAAAGAAGATATCCCATGCTAAACTAATCAAAGGAAAGCAGGAATCGATTTCAAGTCGGAGTCTAGGGATAAAGAGGATCATTTCATGATGACACAGGGGTCAACCAGACAAGAGCATGCACGACGTGAGCGCAGGGTCTCAAAACACATGAAGCAAAAGCTGATAGAACTGCGAGGAAAAACTACAGACAAATTTGCAATAACAGTCAGAGGTTTCAACACCACTATCAAGAATTTGTTTGAGACAGGGTCTTGCTCTGCCGCCCAGGCTCAAATGCAGTGGCACAATCATGGCTCACTGCAGCCTTGACTTCCTGGGCTCAAGAAATCCTACCTCAGCCTCCCAAGTAGCTCGGATTACAGGCATGCGCCACTATGCATGGCTAAGCTTTTGATTTTTTGTAGAGACGGTGTCTCACTTTGTCGCCCAGGCTGGTCGCTCAATAATTAGCAGAGCAAGTAGACAGAAAGGGGATGATAATATAGGCGACTCAAATAACACAGTCATTGCTGCTTATAGGACACTTCGTGGAGCAACAGAACACAAATTCAACTGCACATGCAACAACTGCCAACCATATTCGGGGCCATGAAGGAGTCTCAATAAATTTAAAAGGATCCAAAACATAGAAGATGTCCTCTGACAACAATGGATTTAAATTAATGATCAACAGCAGAAAGAGCTCTGGAAAATGCCCAAATATCTGGAAATAAAATAGCATAGTTCTAAACTTATGTGTCAAAAAGGAAATCAAAGGGAAAATTATAAATTATTTTAAACTTAATAAAAATACAGTATATCAAAATTTCTGGGATGCAGTTAAAGCTGGACTTAGAGGGAAATTTATAGTACTAAATGCTTATACTAGAAAAGAAGGTCACAGATCAGTGACTCCAGCTTCCACCTTAAGAGACCTAAAAAAGAATAGAAAGTCAAACCCAATGTAAGCAAAAGAGGCTGGATGCAGTGGTTCATGCTTGTAATCCCAGCACTTTGGGAGGCTGAGGTGGGTGAATAACCTGAGGTCAGGGGTTCGAGACAAGCCTGGCCAACATGGTGAAACCCTATCTCTACTAAAAATATACAAAAATTAGCTGGGCATGGTGGCGCATGCCTGTAATCCCAGCTACTCGGGAGGCTGAGGCAGGAGAATCGCTTGAACCTGGGAGGTGGAGTTTTGCAGTGAGCTGAGATTGCACCCACTGAATTCTAGCTTGGGCCACAAAGCAAGACTCTGTCTCAAAAAAAAAAAAAAAAAAAAAAAAAAAAAAAAAAAAAAAAAAAAAGCAAAAGAAAAGAGTGGAAGTCAATGAAAAAAAAAGTGCAACAATCAATGAAACCAAAAAAACTATTTCTTTGAGAAGATCAATACAATTGATAAACTTCTGATTGTTCAGTTAAAAAAAAAAAGCTACAAATTACCAGTATCAGAAATGAGAAAAGTGACATCACTTCAGGCTTCACAGATGTTGAAAAGGTAAGGGAATATTATGAATAACTTTATGCTAATAAATTCAACAACTTAGATGCTTAGATGGGCAATTTCTTGAGTGATACAAACTACATACATTCATTCAGGAATACAACAAACTCAGCAGTTGTATATCCATTAAATAATTCAACCACATATAAAAATGATAATACATCATGACCACGTGGGGTTTATCCCAAGAACACAAGATTGATTTAACACTTTAAAATCAATCAGTATACGCTATCATATTAACAGACCATCACACAAAAAGATTCTCAATAGGTGCAGAAAATCAAAATCCAACTTTCATTCCTGATTTAAACAACTCTCAGCAAACAAGAGAAGGGAAAGTCTTTTCAACAGTCTGGAAAAAACTGATTATCCACACACACAAAAAGTAAACATTGAATCATATCTCATACCATAAACCCAAATAAAATAGGTAATAGACCCAAATGCAAACCTTAAAAACTCTAAAACCCTTGTGACTTTAAGTGAGGCAAATCTTATATATGACACCAAAAGCAGGATCCATTAAAAAAAAAAAAAACCATAAATTGCACTTCCTCACAATTAAAAACTTCTGCTCTTTGAAAACCTGTTAGGAGAATGAACACACAATCCAAAGGCTCAGAGAAAACATTTACAGATCACATATCTAATAAAGGACTTGTATCCAGAATATACAACAAACTCCCAAACTCAATAATAAAAAAATAACCCAATTAAACGTGAGTAAAAGATTCGAACTCAATGCTTACTATGGGAGATGGAGAATAAACAGATGAAACGATGCTCAACATCGTTGGCCAACAGGGAAATGCAAATTAAAACCACAATTCCATCTATCACCACACACCTATTAGAGTATCTGAAATTAAAAAGACCAACCATACCAAGTGCTGGGGAGGATGTGGAATGTAAAACCATACAATCGCTTTGGCAGTTTCTTAAAAAGTTTCACATATGGCTACCGTAGCATCCAGCCACTCCACTCCTAGACATCAAGAGAAAGAAAAGCATTCATCCAAAGACTTGTGCACAATGTTCGGATCAGCTTTATCTGTAAGAGCCAACACCAGAAACCACCCAAATGCCCACGAGCAGGTGAATGGAAAACTGTGGTACACTCATACACTGGAGTACCATGCAGCCATACAAGAAATGCCCATTGACAAACCAAACCACACAGGTAAATCTCAAAAATAATTGTGCTGAAAGAAGCTACACAAAAAGTACATATTATACGATTCCATTTGTGCAAATGACAGGAAATGCAAAGTAATCTGTAGTGACAGAAGGCAGATCAGTGCTTGCCTGGGGATGAGGGAGGGCAGGGACAGATGACCAAGAGGGAGCCCAGGGTGTTCACTAGGCTGATTGTGGTGATGGTTTCACAGGCATATCCGAGTGTCAAAACGTATCAAATTAAAATATGTAGCTGACCATCTATCAATTACACCACAATAAAGTTACTTTTTGAGAATCATGAGGATGGTTCAGGTCCGGCTCAAATGCCCCCACCCCGCATTCCTCTTTGAGATGTCAGACGCCAGAGCTGGGGCAGGAGAGGACCTAGATGGGCGGAGATCTAGCCCTACTCACCCACTGGCCACGGGGTAGGCGAGGGACACTCGGCAGGGGCTTCCCGCAGACCCAGGGTCTTCAAGCCCCAGAAGCCCCAAAGCCAGAGGGAAGAGAGGATTTGCCCACAGTGAGGTGCAGGGGCTGGACCCGTAGCTCCTCCCGGCCCGCAGACCCCGCCCACACCCATAACCACGCCCTCAGCCCCCACCACGGCGGCCTCAGTCCCACAACCACGCCCACAACCCGCCCACAGCCCCTGCGACCTGAGTCTTAGTACCAGCTCCATCTAAAGCCGTACCACCGGCTCCTCCTATGCCACGCCCCATCTCTTTCAGGCCCCGCCCTCAAACCCCGCCCCCGCCTAACCACAAATCCCGTTCAGGTCTCCTTACATGCCCCGCCCCTTCCCCGCCCACGCGGGAATCGACACAGCCAGTCTCCGCCTTTCGTCCCGCCCCTCCCTCCAGGCCCCGCCCCTCGCCCGCGCAGGCCGGAGCCGCGGCCTCCCCAGCTAGTGGTCGCGGGGCGGGCGCAGGGGCAGCGGGGTCGCCGCCGCGCCAGGCGTGGAACCGGATCTGGCGGGCTCCGAGAGACCCGGGAGCGGCGCGCAGAGCAGCCTCCGGCCGCCGCCGCGCAGGTAAAGCCCCCGCCCAGCCCTGGGAGCGTGGATCCCCCACCACCCATGACCATCCCCCCGCCGCGAGTGCTCGGGTCTCGGGGGTCGCAGGTTCCGGGGGTCCTAGGGCCGGAGGGTCTAAAGGCTCGAGGTCCCGGGGGTCCGAGCCCCTCCCGGCCGGCTCCGCGCGCGGCCCCGCCGTCCACGCCCAACGCGGGCCGCGCGCACAGGGCTTGGCTTTTCTGTTTTCTCCGCTTCTTTCTTCAGGCAGTTGAAAGAAAAGGCGCGGTTCTGCGCCCGGTGCGAGCCGCGGCTCCTTTAGAGCCGGCAGGGAAGGGCTTGCTGGGTTATTACAGTTTTTAGGGATTGTCGGAGCCAGCCAGGCGTTGGCTGCGGGAGTAGCCCCTGGCGCGCGAGCGCCCGCTGGTGCCCGGCCACGTGCCCAGCTTGACCCGCGCTCCAGGTTTGGCAGAAGCTCCAGCCGTCCCCGACCTCCTGGCATCCACCCTGAGGAGGGGCTGGGTGGTCCCAGGCCGCCGCCGCCGCCACCCCGCCACCCGGCCTTTGGTCCCCAGTGGTGTGGGAGGTGGCCAGGGCTGACCGCAGTGACCACCGACTGGGCCACGCGGAGCCCCCTGGCAGTGCCAGCTCCTTGCACTTGTGGGACGCTCCTCCCGGGCGCATTGGGAGTCTCCAGAAGTAAGTTACAGGCAGAGCTGTTTAAGGAGGCGTGGTCCCCATCCCAAACCCTTCAGTGGGCCCTGGACACCCTCCCCACTAGTGGACGCGTTTCCCAGATGACTGCAGCAGGCAGTGCTGACCACCCTCCTTCCCTCTCTCCTCCCTCCTGCGTCTTCCCTTTCAGAGCTGCCAGAGTGGAGTGCACTGCTTCTCCCAGCGGGGCAGGATGGCGGGTTCTTGTCTGGTTGGATAAGGCCTTACCGGCAGAAAAGAGCTCCATCTCCAGGCCTGAGCAGAGGCGCGCATCTCCCCACTCCCAGGCTAGGTCAGGATGGGCAGCGTGCGCCTGCCTCGCCCCTCCCTCCTGCTGGTCTCCACCCGGGGGTCTTGTCTCTTCCTCCTCTTCTGCCTGCGCCTGGGCGCCACCTGCCCGCAGCCCTGCCGGTGCCCTGACCATGCAGGGGCTGTGGCTGTCTACTGCAGCTTGCGGGGCCTGCAGGAGGTCCCCCAGGACATCCCGGCCGACACCGTGCTCCTGAAGCTGGATGCCAACAAGATCTCCCACCTCCCAGACGGGGCCTTCCAGCACCTGCACCGGCTCAGGGAGCTGGATCTGTCTCACAACACCATCGAGGCCATTGGCCCCGCCACCTTCGCGGGCCTGGCCGGGGGCCTGCGCCTGCTGGATCTGTCCTACAACCGCATCCAGAGGATCCCCAAGGATGCCCTGGGCAAGCTCAGTGCCAAGATACGCCTGTCCCACAACCCCTTGCACTGCGAGTGTGCCCTGCAGGAGGCCCTGTGGGAGCTGAAGCTGGACCCTGACTCCGTGGACGAGATCGCCTGCCACACCTCAGTGCAGGAGGAGTTTGTGGGGAAGCCTCTGGTTCAGGCTCTGGATGCAGGTGCCAGCCTCTGCAGCGTCCCCCACAGGACCACAGACGTGGCCATGCTGGTCACCATGTTCGGCTGGTTCGGCATGGTGATCGCCTATGTCGTTTACTATGTGCGCCACAACCAGGAGGATGCCCGGAGGCACCTGGAGTACCTGAAGTCTCTGCCCAGCGCCCCCGCCTCCAAGGACCCCATTGGCCCGGGGCCCTAGCGCCTGTCCCGGCAGACCCCGCCTCCAAGGACCCCATTGGCCCGGGGCCCCAGCGCCTGTCCCGGCAGACCCCGCCTCCAAGGACCCCATTGGCCCGGGGCCCCAGCGCCTGTCCCGGCAGACCCCGCCTCCAAGGACCCCATTGGCCCGGGGCCCCAGCGCCTGTCCCGGCAGACCCCGCCTCCAAGGACCCCACTGGCCCGGGGCCCTAGCGCCTGTCCCGGCAGACCCCACCTCCAAGGACCCCATTGGCCCGGGGCCCTAGCGCCTGTCCCGGCAGACCCCGCCTCCAAGGACCCCATTGGCCCGGGGCCCTAGCACCTGTCCCGGCAGACCCCGCCTCCAAGGACCCCATTGGCCCGGGGCCCTAGCGCCTGTCCCGGCAGACCCCGCCTCCAAGGACCCCATTGGCCCGGGGCCCTAGCGCCTGTCCCGGCAGACCCCGCCTCCAAGGACCCCATTGGCCCGGGGCCCCAGCGCCTGTCCCGGCAGACCCCTGCCGATGGCTGCTGTCACTTCTGTAGTAGATGGTAACGGATGATGCTTTTGCTATTCCCTGAGACAGGTATCACAGCCATGTGTGTTGTGCTCCCCCACTGTTGCCCTCGAGCACAGCAGCACCCCCAGGCTGGATGGTTTTGCCATCACATCCGTGTGACGGATGAGGAACCTGAAGCTTAGAGAAACAGAATGACTGCCTGTGACGACACCATCAGGAAATGATCCCAATGGGACTTCAACCTGGGCTGTCCATCGTGACATTCCGCCTCCTTCCACCATGCGAGCCTCTCCCACACAGGGCCCGCAGGCTGTGGATATGCACACAGAGGACACGGAGTGCTCCACAAGCGTGAGGGTTCACGAGAGGGGGCTTGGGTTCAGGTTCACCTGCTGAAGGCGCTGATAAGTCCTGTGCTGAGGAGCTGGCTTGCCCTTGTTTACCTACAAAGTGCACTGTAGGTAAACATGAGCCTTGTTCCACTGTTCCAGGCACATTGGAACATGAGCCCTGTTTCCAAAGTAAGAGACCAGGATTTTCTAGAGAGCTAAGTGGGATGTGTAGCTCAAACTGCCCTAAGCTTTTTATTCTCACAATGTTTGAGTAACCCTGGTGCCAAAATTTCAGTCCAGTAATGGGGTGAACACTATGGAGACAGACCTGGCAAAAGTCCAAGGTAGCTTACCTAGGGGAAGACAGCAGCCACATACCTGGGGCCCTGCCTGCTTCCTGCCCCTCTGGCTGTGCCTGTTGTGGGAGGCCCTGCCCCGGGGTGATCTCGGCTCACTGCAACCTTCGCCTCCCAGGCTCAATCACTTCTCCTGCCTCAACCTCCTGAGTAGCTGGAATTACAGGCACCTGCCACCATGCCTGGCTAATTTTTGTATTTTTAGTAGAGACGGGGTTTCACCATGTTGGCCAGGCTGGTCTCGAACTCCTGGCCTCAAGTGATCCACCCGCCTCAGCCTCCCAAAGTGCTGGGATTACAGGTGTGAGCAACCACACCCGGCCCTGTGCCTTGCTTTTTCTACTAAGATATAAAACAGCTTTTTCCAAGGCCGGGAGTACTGGTGATTGATGTTTCAAGGCCAATCAATGGGATGCTTCATTTTCTCCAGCAACAGGAACTCTCTTTTCACCTTTGCTGCCAGGAATCTCAGAGATAATTCAGTATTCAATTTACTTACCTAACATTCAGGTTAGATGTTACCTCCACCTATATGATAGTAATTCCTAATTTTATTTTTTATTGTCCTTTTTATGAGTGTTTAAAGTACTTTATTTTTTGGGGGGGTGCAAATGAGTGATCAGTGTACATTGTGTGTAGACTGAAGTGTAGGCATGTAGAGATGCTTCACCAAACAGATGCTTAAAAATGATTGGAAGTTGAGGGTGGTTTCTGTTTGGAAAGCATCAGGTGACTTGGAAGGTGAGAGCCTGACCAGGGTGTGTGCGCTGGTTCTGATGTGCCCGGTGTGTGCAGTGCGAGTCACAGGAGCGTCTGTGTTGTGAAGTGCTTAGTGGGCTTTGCTCTGCCCACCGTGCAGACATGGGGGTGGGTGAGGAGCCCGGCCTAGTGTGTGAGTGGAGGCAGCCCCAGGCCCCGCCTGCTTCCCTCATGCCACGCTGCCTGAGTGTCGCTGTGCTCAGAGGATAGAGACCTCCACGGAAACAGCCAGCACCGCTCACCCTTCCAGCGAGAGCTAGAACCAAGTGCCAGCTCCCGGGAGTGCACCCGTGCTGGTGTGGGGCCCCGTGGTCCTCATGGTCCAGACAGGGCCAGCATGTGGCGGAGTGTCCGGTTCCACTGTTTGGAGGAAGCGGGCGCTGACACAGCAGAGTGCCCTGGGCCTGTGGGGGTTTCTATCCAGAGGCCAAGTGGCTGAAAGCATAGGATAAGGATGTGTGGGTGAAGAACCAGTGCCATCCCTGGCTCTCTGATGGATGCAGGCGGGGCAGGTGAACTGTTGCTGGCCTGGCCTGCAGGCCTGGGGTCATATGGTGATTGGCGTCCTCCTGCCACCCCTTCTCCATGCCAGGGTGCCTGTGGGTTTGCCCGGCATGCGTGACTCAGGTCCCAAGGAGAGTGTGGACTGAGGCCTGGGTGGTGAAGGCAGGGCCTCTCCTCAGCCCTGAGTCCTGTGGGTGCCAGCCAGTCCCATCTCACATTTTGGGGGGCCCTTTCCCTGCTGCCAGGGGACTCTTCATTGGCCCTTACCCTAGAATCAGCCCAGAGCCTGTACACCACCCAGACGCAGCGCTTCAGGAGGTGCACAGGGCAGGGGCAGGCCTGTCCCTGCCTGCCCCAATTGGCTGGGCTGCCCCAGCCCAGGATCTGGCCTTCCCCTTGGTGAAGGTTTGCTGGGCCCCTGCCCACCTCCTGTTGGAAGGAGGAGATGGGGAGAGGACCAGGAGGACACCAGAGGTCCCATCCCTTGCACTGTGAGCTCAGTCAGGTCCATAAGCTGCCCACCGTCGTGGCCTTACTGTGCCCCCTGCCCCACTGACATAGTGGAAATCACCTCCCCTCTAAGGAAGACCATAGAGACCCCAACACTGTGGGGCCCCAAACTCCTTCATGCTCATTGGAGCTCCCACCCTAGGTGCTTGCAAGTCCTCAGTTCTCCTGGGGTACAGCCCTCCCCTCCACTTCCTTTCTCTGCCCTTCCCTCCCGTCACATCTTGTGACCTCTTTACTGGCGGGGCCTGGAGCCCATGGTGGACACTTGCTGAAGGAGGGGCGGCAGAGCATCCTGAGACGACATTGCTGCCTGGCCCCAGAGCACCCCACCTCTCCCCGTGCCTCAGTTCGTTGCAGCCCACGTGTGCACCCCGGGACCTGCTGCCCGCTGGGACACCCAGGCCAGATCAGCCCCTCTGCCTCCATGCTGCACTGACTGCAAGTTTCCCACATCTGCAGAGGCCGTGGGCTCAGCCCCACACCAACCAGGCCACCAGCGTTGACAGCGGTGAGGCGGGGACAAAGGAAGTGTCTCAGTTCAACCTGTGGACATGGTGGAGGTCTCGGCCTTGTGAGACAAGGCAAGGGGGAGGGGAGAGGCAACTGGGGGGATTCTGTGACTCCTGGGCCACCAGAGAGCCAGAATCTTCCAGCCAGACTGGCAGGGCGGGACTTAGCTTCCTGATGCCGGCTGGCCGTTCACCACCCTTACCCCCAGAAGCTCCCTGGGCATCATGGGAGGCAGATCCTGAACCCCAACCCAACCCTAACCCTAATGCTAACCCCTAAATCAACCCTCGCCCTAACCCTAATGCTAACCACTAACCCAACCCTCACCCTAATTCTAACCCCTGATCCAGCCCAGTCCTAACCCTAATGCTATCCCCTAAACCAACCTTCACCCTAACCCTCATGCTAACCCCTAACCCAACCCAGTCCTAACTCTAAAGCTAACTCCTAACCCTAGGAGAGGAGCCCAGGCTTGGACCCCTCCCCCTGCTAGTTTCCTGTTGGACTTTGGAGCCCCAGATGCCTGCCCAGAGGCTCACTCGTGCGGGGTGGGGTCCAGCAGTGGGGGATGGGCCCGGAGCCAGTGTAGCCACCAGCAGAACCATCCTGATCCACAGGGCCATCCCTGGTGGGGTGAGGCTCCCTGAGGCAGGAAGGCCACCAAGGGCAGGGAGACTCCCAGGCCCACTCATGGCGTAGGCACCACAGAAGCTGGCTGGAGGCTATAGGGGTGCAGGGCGTGGGCCTGCTGGGGGTTGCGTGGCAGTGGGGTGTGGGGCATGCTGGCAGCTGTGGGTGAGTGAGGAGCCTCCTTTCATGAAGGGCCCTGGGGAAGAGGAATCTGGCCCTAAGAGACCCCCGCTTCCTCTGCAGGGGCTGCCCACAGGAGGGGAACCTGGGGCCCCCAGCCTCGCTTAAGTTGTAAACCGCACATGAGGCTGGGCTAAACCTGGACGTGTGTTTCATAACCGAAGCAGCCAGGAAGCTCTGGCTCTGCCCAGAGCTCATCTGGGCAGGACATGGGGACGAGTGTCCAGACGGAAGGCAGGGCCCGGCCAGCAAAGAGCCATTTCACACTGAGCCACAGCTGGTCACATTCTGTGGAATGTGCAGACGTCCACGGCCCATCAGACAGGGTCTGGAGTGGGGCTGCTGTCTTGGGCAGCTCTTCCCGAGGGTCTGCAAAATCCCAAGGTCACCAGAGCCAAGGCAGGAAGGCAAGGAGCCTGGCTTCTAAGGAACTCTGATCAGGCATGGCCCATGGCTGGGAGGCAGCTGACCCCATGGCACATAGCACAGAGGGCAGCCCAGAGTCCTGGATGCTCCTGGCATATCCCCTCGTGGGGGATGTTGGGGCTTGGCTTAGGTCTCGTCTGGCTGGCCTTCCTGGACCGCAGTGGCTGGGAGCTGAAAACCATGACCCCAGGCTCCCTGCAGCTGTCCTTGATGGGATTTCTGTTCTCCAGTCAGATGCGTTTACGCAGGACTTGGATCCTGAACTGTGTAACCTGGAGAGGCAGGTGTGAGCGGGCCATGCTGCTGCCCCAGCCTGTGCCGGTGTCTGATTCTGCTGTCCTCGCAGCCCTTCTGTGAGCCCTCAGTAAAGCTCTTCATGCTTCAGTCAGCAAGTGTGGATTCTGTTGTCTGTAACTCTGCAGCCCGGCCCAAACCCCAAGCCTCCCCCTTCCCCAGACCTTGCAGTGCCATGGAGCTGAGGGACCTGTGAGTCCACAGCTGTGGCGGGGAAGGGCTACAGGAGCCGAACCTGCGTGAACCCGGCAGAGGGTGCAGAGCCGGCTTGTGCAGGTTCCAGCAGGCTCATGACAGCGGATGGTTAAATGTAGCTCCTGACAGCCAACTGTTAAGGTTTCAGGTGTTTTTGCACCAGGTGACATCATGATGGCAGCCTGAATGTGACCATGGCAGCAGTCTCTACATCAAGGAAACTGGCAAATGCCAACACACCGGGTGCCCCCATCCTGTTCCCCCCGAGGCTGTCAGCATCTTCCAGCCCACACTGCCGGGGTGGGGTGGGGGGGAACTTGTTGTGTGGCCGCCTCCCAGGCTTCGGTGAGGGTCTCCAGAGACCACCATTGTGCAGGCTCTTGGTCAATAGCAGGGTGTGGTGCCTGCGTCAGGGGGACGCATTCTCCATGTGACCTCCACACCCCAAGTCAGGATGTGATTTGCTTCTCCAGGGCTGTGACTCACTAGATCCACCTCTCGCTGGTGCATGGTGGCCCCTGACAGCCCAGCCCCCAGCCTGCCCTAGGGTCATGGGTGCTGGCCTGTCCATGCTGTCCTCCTGAAAACCTGGTGCTCCTGGCCACTCTGCCTGCCCCCATCTCTCCTCAGGACAGCTTGGCTGCCCCCACCTGCTGGCCCACCTGCTTCCCAAGCCTGCCCTGCCCCTCAGCTCCCGGGGTGGGGAGACCTCACCTCCTGCCTACAGGAGCCCCTCTGTCACGGAACCCTTCTGCAGCACCACCAGGCCCTGCCCTTTCCCAAGCGGAGGGACAGGACAGCCATGCAGATCCCGGGTCCCACCCCTCGGGAAGGGCCTCGCTGCAGAAGCCAGGCTGCTCACCTCGGAGTGCGGAGAACCAGCTCCCCTTTTGGCACCCGGTGGCATCTCAAGCAGGACACTGTTTTCTGTAGTTTTTCCTTCTTTCCGGAAACGTTGTACATGAGACCTCGGTTAAGCGTGGCAGCTGTTCATTGATATTCCGTTGTCTGGATGCGCCAGTGTGTTCTAGTTCCCATGATCAATGTGTAAATCATAACATTTATCACAGCAAGTTTCACACACACCGGAAGAAATGGAGAGTGCTGTACTGGGCTCCATTCGCCTCTTCCTGCCGTGATCCACGCCTGCTTGACTCAGCTTCCCATCCTCACGCCCGCCTACATTCTCCCTCCAAATGAGTAAAAGCAAATCCCAGACCTCAGAAACAAAACAAAACCTATCTGTAAATATAAGCAGGAACCCTTCACACATGGGGCCTCTTTTTTGTTTAAATATATAACCACAAAACCACCATCCACCTGAAAATGACATTTCAGCAGTTCCTGAGTCTTCCTTGCTCGGAGCTCACATCTCCCTCATGGTCTCGTCGTAGTTTTTGGGTTGGATGGAATCAGAGTCTCCCCAGCGCTCCTCCAAGGCCACTGGCCAAGGCCTCTTAAGTCTCTTTGCTTATGGGCCCCCGTTTGTCTGCTGTCGGCTCCCCTCAAGGTGGTTCTAGATCCACCTCTAAAGCAGCCTGGCCGCCGGCTCGGGGACACCCCGCCTGGATTCTCCGGCGCCCCCACGCACCGTGCACACACCTCTGTGAATGCTTGAGCGTGCTGGATTTCCCGCAGGGCTTGCTGGCCGCACTCTCCTGTGGGCTGTGTCTTCAGTTGTCTCCCGGGGACGTTTACAGCCACTGTTCATTCACCAGGTGGTTGAGCAGGATCTGCTGGTCCATAAGCCCTCTTCACTTGTTAGCTAGAATCTTCCAGGAAGTGCATCCGTGCCTCCCTCCCTGTGCCTGGTTCCTGCGGGACGGCGGGAGGGTCATCGGCTACGCTCCTTGATTCACCAAGGGCGGGGTGAAGAGCTGCCTCCTCTGACAGTGACAGTCATCATCTTGTGTGGCTCTAAACATATTTGGTGGCCTTACTTTCCCTAATGCAGCCACTGTGTCCCGTCTGTGACCAGTGGTGCCTCCGCGTCTGCTCTGTCTTTATGACCAGCCCTGGTTGTCCTCACAGCTTCGTGGCTCTTGGGTGAAACAAGGGGTTCTTGTCTTGTCCCCTCCTGCCCTGGCCCTGGGGAGCCCTGATTCCTTTCGGGAGGAGAGTCATCCACAGCCTGGACCTGACAGGTGCCCACCGTGACCCAGCCCTGCCCCTCAGGACTGCCTGGTCTGTCTCCTTGAAAGATCAAACAGCCTGTGGGCTCCCATGGATGCTTCCTGTGGCCCCGGGCTCAAGTGCTGCCCTCCCACTCTTGCCTGGGTGTAGCCACTGGAGTGAACCAAGCCCTTGGTGTGCCGTAGCTTCAGCATTTGTGCTGTTGTTTCAGATCGACTTATTTATTTTTGAGATGGAGTCTCATTCTGTTGCCCAGGCTGGAGTGCAATGGCGCGATCTCGGCTCACTGGAACCTCCGCCTCCTAAGTTCAAGTGATTCTCCTGCCTCAGCCTCCCAAGTAGCTGGGATTATAGGCACTCGCTACCACGCCCAGCTAATATTTGTATTTTTACTAGAGATGGGGTTTCACCATGTTGGCCAGGCTGGTCTCGAACTCCTGACCTCTGGTGATCTGCCTGCCTCAGCCTCCCAAAGTGCTAGGTTTACGGGCGTGAGCCACTGTGCTCAGCCCAGATCTACTTACGTATATTTTAAAATATATAAAACTATATATTTCACAAATATGTCACACTGGATAGGTATCTTCCGTTTTCATTTACTTCTATTGTTTTACCTTTAGAATGTTTTTCCCTAAAATGAAAAAAAAAAAACAGTTCTAGAATCTTTATTTCCAACATTTGTAATGTAAACCTTTCCAAAAATTATGCCAATTGTAGGTTGATTTGTTTACTGAGCATTTTCATGTAATTTAATACCTGGAGGCCAAGTATCCCTTCCTAAGTATTTTTACCCAGTAATTATTTAAGATTCTCTTGTGACTCTTGTCGTTTATTTAAAAGGGCTGCATTGGCAGCACATGGTGGCTCACGCCTGTAATCCCAGCACTTTGGGAGGCCGAGGCGGGCGGATCACTTGAGGTCAGGAGGTTTGAGACCAGCTTGGTCAACATGGTGAAACCCCATCTCTGCTAAAAATACAAAAATTAGCAGAGCATGGTGGCGCATGCCTGTAATCCCAGCTACTCAGGAGGCTGAGGCAGGAGAATCCCTTGAACCTGGGAGGCAGAGGTTGCAGTGAGCCAACATCATTGCACTTCAGCCTGGGTGGCAGAGCGAGACTCTCTCTCAGAAAAGAAAAGAGGGAGAGGAGAAGAAAGGAGAGGAGAAGAAAGGAGAGGAGAAGAAAGGAGAGGAGAAGGGAGGGGAGGGGAGGGGAGCAGGGGAGGGGAGCAGGGGAGGGGCAGGGAGCAGGAGAGGGGCAGGGAGCAGGGGAGGGGAGAGAAGAGAAGGGGTTGCATTGGGATTTTGATTGGAATTGCATAGACACTCCATATTAATAGACATTTTACAATGCTAGGACATCAGTTTGAAGATTTGTCTAAGTCTTTGTGTCCTGCAGTCTATTTTGTTTATTTCTAGGGCATATGGACGGTTTTAACCAGGTCCTCTTTCCTGTATGATGCGGGGAAGGGGAAAGTGCTGGTGAACTTTGCAGATGGTGAAAGACCCAAGTTTTATGGGCCCGGAGTAAGGAGGAGGATTCTTCCCAAATGGTGGCTAACTTCTAGAAGCTTGGTAGTTAAGTTTATTTGGAGGTGATAAGCATGTTGTTGGGAAATGATCTGGCTTACATGTGCTCTGTATGATCTATAGTTACATGTCCTATGTAATGTTAAGGATTGTTTGTACTGGGTGACACTCACTCTTGAGAACTGGGTCTGTGGATTTTGGCCTGGCTGATGTATGACAGGTTGTCATGACAGTTCATATTCTTAATATTCATGCAGGGCACAATTTAACGTACAATAATACATAAACGTACAATGTGTGATCAAACACACAGTACATAATTAATGGGGAAAAGTGGCAATGCAAAAATGTTCATAGTTGTAATAATTTATAGGAGTTTTTACAATACTGACATGGCAGTTAAAATTAATTAATTGTACCTCAAGTATGAATGTCAGGGGGTAAAGAAGAATCACAGCTTTAGGTACCAGTGGTGGAGCAGATGGCTTCTTCCTTGAATTGGCCTAGGGAGGAGTGCTCTCCATTTTTGGTTTACAAGACCAGAGTCACATAAATATACCACAAGGACTTCTTCCTTTCAGTAGCTTGTCTTCGATTCAGCTAGTGAGTGGTATTAAAAGGAGAATGAGAGGGAAATACATAATGGATGCTGCTTGGCCAAACGTAATGAAAGGCTGTTCAATGGGCTGACCCCCAATCCACATATGTGTGAGAAGATCTGCTCCTAGAACTCAGATGGACATTAGCTGAATGGTGGAATATTATGGGTACTCCATTGTTTAGACAGGTGAATTATCGGGAAAATGGCCAGGATGAGAACAGAGAAGACAGGGGCTAGAATTCCTCCTGAGGTGTTGGGAATAGAGTATAGGGTTGATGTGTCATTCTGGTTGGATGTGAGGTGGTGCGTTAGGGGATTTGCTGGGGTATAATTATCTAGGTCTCCTAGTAGGTCAGGTTAAAACAGGACTCCAACAGGTAATCATCATGGGAGAAGAACCAAGCCTAAAATGTTTTTAATTGTGTAGTATGGGTGAAATGGGATTGTGCAACATCTAATGAAATTCCTGGCCAGGGGCGGTGGCTCAAGCCTGTAATCCCAGCACTTTGGGAGGCCGAGATGGGCGGATCACGAGGTCAGGAGATCGAGACCATCCTGAAACCCCGTCTCTACTAAAAAAAAAAAATACAAAAAACTAGCCGGGCGAGGTGGCGGGTGCCTGTAGTCCCA
Source organism: Rhinopithecus roxellana (assembly GCF_007565055.1). Lineage (NCBI taxonomy): Eukaryota > Metazoa > Chordata > Mammalia > Primates > Cercopithecidae > Rhinopithecus > Rhinopithecus roxellana. Next base: position 132,748,516 of record NC_044561.1, on the reverse strand, counting down.
GCTACTCCGGAGGCTGAGGCAGGAGAATGGCGTAAACCCAGGAGGCAGAGCTTGCAGTGAGCTGAGATCCGGCCACTGCACTCCAGCCCAGGCGTGAGCGAGACTCCGTCTCAAAAAAAAAAAAAAAAAAAAAAAAAAAAAAAGAAATTCCTGATGGGTTGTTGGATCCTGTTACCTGAAGGGAGAGTAGGTGAACAGCTACCAAGGCAGCGACGCTGAAGGGTAAAGTAAAGTGAAAAGTGAAGAATCGTGCCAGGGTGGCTTTGTCAACTGCAGATCCGTCTCCGATTCACTCCACTGGGTTGGCGCCAGTGCATGGAATAGCTGACCGCAGGGTTGTGATTACTGTGTGTGAGTGCTCCTTGTATTAGTCTGTTCTCACACTGCTATAAGGAACTACCTGAGACTGGGTAATGGATGAAGAAAAGAGGTTTCATTGACTCACAGTTCTGTAGGCTGTATAGGAAGCATGGCTGTGAGGCCTCAGGAAACTTACAGTCATGATGGAAGGCTGAGGGGAAGCAGGTATCTTATTCACTTGACAGAGCAGGAAAAAAGAGAGACAAGGGAGGAAGTGCCACACCGTTTTAAACCATCAAATCTCAGGAGAACTTGCTCACTACTGAGGACTAAGCTCTCATTTTTTATTTTTTATCTTGCCTAAATTCCTATGTAGATGGTTCTAAATCCTATCTGGATGGTCATGCCCTACACACTATAAATTCTCATGAGATGGTTTTATTTAACCCTACATGTTGTGACTTACTTTCCAGTCTGACTCTGGCATAACATTATGTGACAAAGAAGAAAGTCAAAATAATTTACCCCAAAACATGTTTCTTTGACATATCATTGCCCTGCAAAGCCATCCTTTGTGGGGGAAATTTTGCATCTCTAAAGAATCTGTATTAACATAGCTAGATCTTTTTCCTTCAAGTCCTCCCAGTCCTGAAGAGATTAAGAGTCTAGCACCTTTTAAAGATCTAAATAGGGACATAGAGGAGCCAAGATGGCCGAATAGAAATAGCTCCAGCCTCCAGCTCCCAGCATGAGCGACACAGAAGACGGGTAATTTCTGCATTTTCAACTGAGGTACCGGGTTCATCTCACTGGGGTGTGTCAGACAGTTGGTGCTGGTCCACGGGTGCAGCCTGACCAGTAAGAGCTGAAGCAGGGCGAGGCATCACCTCACCTGGGAAGTGCAAGGGGGAAGGGAATTCCTTTTCCTAGCCAAAGGAAATTGAAACACACAACATCTGGAAATTCGGATAACTCCCACCCTAATACTGTGCTTTACCAAGGGTCTTAGCAAACGAGACACCAGGAGATTATATCCCACACCTGGCCCAGAGGGTCCCACACCCACGGAGCCTCCCTCATTGCTAGCACAGCAGTCTGAGATCTAACTACAAGGCAGCAGCGAGGCTGGGGGAGGGGCGCCTGCCATTGCTGAGGCTTAAGTAGGTAAACAAAGCCACTGGGAAGTTGGAATTGGGTGGAGCCCACCACAGCTCAAGGAGGCTGGCCTGCCTCTGTAGACTCCTTCCTCTGGGGAGCAGAAACCTCGGCAGAGGTAAATGCCCGTCTGACAGCTTTAAAGAGAGCACTGGATCTCCCAGCACGGAGGTTGAGATCTGAGAACGCACAGACTGCCTGCTCAAGTGGGTCCCTGACCCCTGAGTAACCTAACTGGGAGACATCCCCCACTAGGTGCAGACCAACACCTCACACGGTGGGGTACACCCCTGAGACAAAGCTTCCAGAGCAAGAATCAGACAGCAACACTTGCTGTTCAGCAATATTCTATCTTCTGCAGCCTCCGCTGCTGATACACAGGCAAACAGGGTCTGGAGTGGACCCCAAGCAAACTCCAACAGACCTACCACTGAGGGTTCTGACTGTTGGAAGGAAAACTATCAAACAGGAAGGACACCTATACCAAAACCCCATCAGTACGTCACCATCATCAAAGACCAAAGGCAGATAAAAACCACAAAGATGGGGAAAAAGCAGTGCAGAAAAGCTGGAAATTCAAAAAATCAGAGCACATCTACCCCTCCAAAGGAACACAGTTCATCGCCAGCAACAGAACAAAGCTGGAGGGAGAATGACTTTGACAAGTTAAGAGAAGAAGGCTTCAGTGGATCAAACTTCTCAGAGCTAAAGGAGGAACTACGTAACCAGCGCAAAGAAACTAAAAACCTTGAAAAAAGAATGGATGAATGGATAACTAGAATAATCAATGCAGAGAAGACCTTAAAAGAACTGATAGAGATGAAAACCACAACACGAGAACTACGTGACAAATGCACAAGCTTCAGTAACTTAATCAACTGGAAGAAAGAGTATCAGCGACTGAAGATCAAATGAATGAAATGAAGCGAGAAGAGAAGTGTAGAGAAAAAAGAGTAAAAAGAAATGAACAAAGCCTCCAAGAAATATGGGATTATGTGAAAAGACCAAATCTATGTCTGATTGGTGTGCCTGAAAGTGATGGGGAAAATGGAACCAAGTTGGAAAACACTCTGCAGGATATCATCCAGGAGAACTTCCCCAACCTAGTAGGGCAGGCCAACATCTGAATTCAGGAAATACAGACAATGCCACAAAGATACTCCTCAAGAAGAGCAACTCCAAGACACATAATTGTCAGATTCACCAAAGTTGAAACGAAGGAAAAAATGTTAAGGGCAGACAGAGATAAAGGTCGTGTTACCCACAAAGGGAAGCCCATCAGACTAACAGCAGATCTCTCGGCAGAAACTCTACAAGCCAGAAGAGAGTGGGGGCCAATATTCAACATTCTTAAAGAAAAGAATTTTAAACCCAGAATTTCATATCCAGCCAAACTAAGTTTCATAAGTGAAGGAGAAATAAAATCCTTTACAGACAAGCAAAAGCTTCGAGATTTTGTCACCACCAGGCCTGCCCTACAAGAGATCCTGAAGGAAGCACTAAACATGGAAAGGAACAACAGGTACCAGCCATTGCAAAAACATGTCAAAATGTAAAGTCCATCGATGCTAGGAAGAAACTGCATCAACTAGCGAGCCAAATAACCAGCTAATATCATGACAGGATCAAGTTCACATATAACAATATTAACCTTAAAAGTAAATGGACTAAATGGTCCAATTAAGCCACAGACTGGCAAATTGGATAGAGTCAAGACCCATCAGTTTGCTGTATTCAGGAGACCCATCTCACATGCAGAGACACACATAGGCTCAAAATAAAGGGATGGAGGAAGATCTACCAAGCAAATGGAGAACAAAAAAAAGCAGGGGTTGCAATCCTAGTCTCTGATACAACAGACTTTAAACCATCAAAGATCAAAAGAGACAAAGAAGGCCATTACATAATGGTAAAGGGATCAATTCAACAGGAAGAGCTAACTATCCTAAATATATATGCACCCAATACAGGAGCACCCAGATTCATAAAGCAAGTCCTTAGAGACTTACAAAGAGACTTAGACTCCCATACAATAATAATGGGAGACTTTAACACCCCACTGTCAACATTAGACAGATCAATGAGACAGAAAGTTAACAAGGATATCCAGGAATTGAACTCATCTCTGCACCAAGCGGACCTAATAGACATCTACAGAACTCTCCACCCCAAATCAACAGAATATACATTCTTCTCAGCACCACATTGCACTTATTCCAAAATTGACCACATAGTTGGAAGTAAAGCACTCCTCAGCAAATGTAAAAGAACAGAAATTTTAACAAACTGTCTCTCAGACCACAGTGCAATCAAACTAGAACTCAGGACTAAGAAACTCAATCAAAACCGCTCAACTACATGGAAACTGAACAACCTGCTCCTGAATGACCGCTGGGTACATAATTAAATGAAGGTAGAAATAAAGATGTTCTTGGAAACCAATGAGAACAAAGATACAACACACCAGAATCTCTGGGACACATTTAAAGCAGTGTGTAGAGGAAAATTTATAGCACTAAATGCCCATAAGAGAAAGCAGGAAAGATCCAAAATTGACACCCTAACATCACAATTAAAAGAACTAGAGAGGCAAGAGCAAACACATTCAAAAGCTAGCAGAAGGCAAGAAATAACTAAGATCAGAGCAGAACTGAAGGAGATAGAGACACAAAAAACCCTTCAAAAAATCAATGAATCCAGGAGCTGGTTTTTTGAAAAGATCAACAAAATTGATAGACCGCTAGCAAGACTAATAAAGAAGAGAGAAGAATCAAATAGATGCAATAAAAAATGATAAAGGGGATATCACCACCGACCCCACAGAAATACAAGCTACCATCAGAGAATACTATAAACACCTCTATGTGAATAAACTAGAAAACCTAGAAGAAATAGGTAATTTCCTGGACACTTACACTCTCCCAAGACTAAACCAGGAAGAAATTGAATCACTGAATAGACCAATAGCAGGCTCTGAAATTGAGGCAATAATTAATAGCCTACCAACCAAAAAAAGTCCAGGACCAGATGGATTCACAGCCGAATTCTACCAGAGGTACAAGGAGGAGTTGGTACCATTTCTTCTGAAACTATTCCAATCAATAGAAAAAGAGGGAATCCTCCCTAACTTATTTTACGAGGCCAACATCATCCTGATACCAAAGCCTGACAGAGATACAACAACAAAAAAAAGAATTTTAGACCAATATCCCTGATGAACGTCAATGCAAAAATTCTCAATAAAATACTGGCAAACCGAATCCAGCAGCACATCAAAAAGCTTATCCACCATGATCAAGTGGGCTTCATCCTTGGGATGCAAGGCAGGTTCAACATACACAAACCAATAAACGTAATCTAGCATATAAACAGAACCAAAGACAAAAACCACATGATTATCTCAATAGATGCAGAAAGGCCTTTGACAAAATTCAACAGCCCTTCATGCTAAAAACTCTCAATAAATTCAGTACTGATGGAACGTATCTCAAAATAATAAGAGCTATTTATGACAAACCCACAGCCAATATCATACTGAATGGGCAAAAACTGGAAGCATTCCCTTTGAAAACTGGCACAAGACAGGGATGCCCTTTCTCACCACTCCTATTCAACATAGTGTTGGAAGTTCTGGCTAGGGCAATCAGGCAAGAGAAAGAAATAAAGGGTATTCAGTTAGGAAAAGAAGTCAAATTGTCCCTGTTTGCAGATGACATGATTGTATATTTAGAAAACCCCATTGTCTCAGCCCAAAATCTCCTTAAGCTGATAAGCAACTTCAGCAAAGTCTCAGGATACAAAATCAATGTGCAAAAATCACAAGCATTCTTATACACCAGTAACAGACAGAAAGCCAAATCATGAATGAACTCCCATTCACAATAGCTTCAAAGAGAATAAAATACCTAGGAATCCAACTTACAAGGGATATAAAGGACCTCTTCAAGGAGAACTACAAACCACTGCTCAGTGAAATAAAAGAGGACACAAACAAATGGAAGAACATACCATGCTCATGGATAGGAAGAATCAATATTGTGAAAATGGCCATACTGCCCAAGGTAATTTATAGATTCAATGCCATCCCCATTAAGCTACCAATGACTTTCTTCACAGAATTGGAAAAAACCGCTTTAAAGTTCATATGGAACCAAAAAAGAGCCCGCATTGCCAAGACAATCCTAAGCCAAAAGAACAAAGCTGGAGGCATCATGCTACCTGACTTCGAACTATACTACAAGGCTACAGTAACCAAAACAGCATGGTACTGGTACCAAAACAGAGATATAGACCAATGGAACAGAACAGAGTCCTCAGAAATAATACCGCACATCTACAGCCATCTGATCTTTGACAAACCTGACAAAAAGAAATGGGAAAAGGATTCCCTATTTAATAAATGGTGCTGGGAAAATTGGCTAGCCATAATTAGAAAGCTGAAACTGGATCCTTTCCTTACTCTCTATACAAAAATTAATTCAAGATGGATTAGAGACTTAAATGTTAGACCTAATACCATAAAAACCCTAGAAGAAAATCTAGGTAGTACCATTCAGGACATAGGCATGGGCAAGGACTTCATGTCTAAAACACCAAAAGCAATGGCAACAAAAGCCAAAATTGACAAATGGGATCTAATTAAACTAAAGAGCTTCTGCACAGCAAAAGAAACTACCATCAGAGTGAACAGGCAACCTACAGAATGGGAAAAAATTTTTGCAATCTACTCATCTGACAAAGGGCTAATATCCAGAACCTATAAAGACTCAGTCAAATTTACAAGAAAAAAACAAACAACCCCATCAAAAAGTGGGCAAAAGATATGAACAGACACTTCTCAAAAGACATTCATACAGCCAACAGACATATGAAAAAATGCTCATCATCACTCACCATCAGAGAAATGCAAATCAAAACCACACTGAGATACCATCTCACACCAGTTAGAATGACAATCATTAAAAAAATCAGGAAACAACAGGTGCTGGAGAGGATGTGGAGAAATAGGAACACTTTTACACTGTTGGTGGGACTGTAAACTAGTTCACCCATTGTGGAAAACAGTGTGGCGATTCCTCAAGGATCTAGAACTAGATGTACCATATGACCCAGCCATCCCATTACTGGGGATATACCCAAAGGATTATAAGTCATGCTGCTATAAAGACACATGCACACGTATGTTCATTGAGGCACTATTCACAATAACAAAGACTTGGAATCAACCCAAATGTCCATCAGTGACAGACTGGATTAAGAAAATGTGGCACATATACACCATGGAATACTATGCAGCCATAAAAAAGGATGAGTTCGTGTCCTTTGTAGGGACATGGATGCAGCTGGAAACCATCATTCTCAACAAACTATTGCAAGAACAAAAAACCAAATACTGCATATTCTCACTCACAGGTGGGAATTGAACAATGAGATCACTTGGACACAGGAAGGGGAACATCACACACCGGGTCCTATTATGGTGGGCGGGGGGGATAGCATTAGGAGATATACTTAAAGTAAATGATGACGAGTTAATGGGTGCAGCACACCAACATGGCACATGTATACATATGTAACAAACCTGCACATTGTGCACATGTACCCTAGAACTTAAAGTATAATAAAAAAAGATACATATTTGTGGGTACATGTGATATTCTGTTATATGCACAGAATGTGTAACAATCAAGTCATGCATTTAGGGGATCCACCACCTCGAGTAATTATCAATTTTATGTGTTGTGAACATTTCAACTCCTCTCTTCTAGCTATTTTGAAATATACATCGTTGTTTATTGTAGTAACCTGACTCTGCTAATGAACATTAAAACTTATTCCTTATATCCAAAAAAAAAAAAGATCTAATTAGGAAACACTTGTCATCTATTGTCTCTAAGGGCAGCCACTATGAGACTTCAAAAGAACCTCAGGCTCTACAGTCTTTTATCTCAACGAACATTTCCTTTCTATGGATCCCAGGTCTTTAGACAAACTCAACCAATTGTCAACCAGAAAACGTTTAAATTCACCCATAGCCTGGAAGTCCCCACTTTGAGTTGTCCCACCTTTCTGGACAAAACCAATGTATTTCTTAAATGTATTTGGCTGATGTCTCATGCCTCCCTAAAATCTATAAAACCAAGCTGTACCCGACCACCTTGGGCACATGTTCTCGGCACCTCCTGAGGGCTGCATCACAGGCCATGGTCACTCATATCTGGTTCAGAACAAATCTCTTCAAATATTTCAGAGTTTGACTCTTTTTGTCAACACTATCATGAGAACAGCAAGGAGGAAATTCGCCCCCATGATTCAATCACCTCCCACCAGGCCCCTCCTCCAATTTGACATGAGACTTGGGTGGGGACACAAATCCAAAATGTCAGGCCTCTGAGTCAAAGCTAAGCCATCATATCCCCTGTGACCTGCACGTACACATCCAGATGGCCAGTTCCTGCCTTAAGTGATGACATTCCACCACAAAAGAAGTGAAAATGGCCTGTTCCTGCCTTAACTGATGACATTACCTTGTGAAATTCCTTTTCCTGCCTCATCCTGGCTCAAAAGCTCCCCCACTGAGCACCTTGTGACCCCCACCCCTGTCCACCAGAGAACACCTTTTGACTGTAATTTTCCTTTACCTACCCAAATCTTATCAAACGGCCCCACCCCATCCCCTTTGCTGACTCTCTTCACCTGCACCCAGGTGAAATAAACAGCCTTGTTACTCTCACAAAGCCTGTTTGGTGGTTTCTTCACATGGACGCACACGAAATTTGGTGCAGTGACCAGATCAGGGGAACTCCTTTAGGAGATCAATCCCCTGTCCTCCTGCTCTTTGCTCCGTGAGAAAGATCCACCTACTCCCTCGGGTCCTCAGATCGACCAGCCCAAAGAACATCTCACCAATTTTAAATCCGGTAAGCGGCCTCTTTTTACTCTCTTCTCCAACCTCTCTCATTATCCCTCAATCTCTTTCTCCTTTCAATTTTGGCGCCACACGTCAATCTCTCCCTTCTCTTAATTTCAATTCCTTTCATTTTCTGGTAGAGACAAAGGAGAGACATTTTATCCGTGGACCCAAAACTACGGCGCCGGTCACAGACTTGGGAAGGCAGCCCTTAGTGTTTAATCATTGCGGGGACAACTCTCTGATTATTCACCCACGTTCCATTGGTGTCTGATCTCCATGGGGACACCTGCTTTGGTCATTCACCCACGCTCCCTTGGTGGCAAGTCAATTGCAGGGATGCCTGCTTTGGCTTCTCACCCACGTTGCAGCCCAGGGCTGCTCCCCACTCCCTTCTCCATGCCTCTACCCTTCTCTTTAAACTTACCTCCTTCACTATGGGCAACCTTCCACCCTCCATTCCTCCCTCTTCTCCCTTAGCCTGTGTTCTCAAGAACTTAAAACCTCTTCAACTCTCGCCTGACCTAAAATCTAAGTGTCTTATTTTCTTCTGCAACACCGCTTGGCCCCAGTACAAACTCGACAGGGGTTCCAAATAGCCAGAAAACGGCACTTTCGATTTTTCCATCCTACAAGATCTAGATAATTCTTGTCGTAAAATAGGCAAACGGTCTGAGGTGCCTGAGGTCCAGGCATTCTTTTACACATCGGTCCCTCCCTAGTCTCTGTTCCCAAATCCTCCTTCTTTCCCGCCCGCCTGTCCCCTCTGTCCCAACCCCAAGCGTCGCTGAGTCTTTCTAGTCTTCCTTTTCTACAGACCCGTCTGACCTCTCCCCTTCTCCTCAGGCTGCTCCTCGCCAGGCTGAGCCAGACCCCAATTCTTCCTTAGCCTCTGCTCCCCCACCCTATAATCTGTCACCTCCTCTCCTCACACCGGGTCTGGTTTACAGTTTCATTCCGTGACTAGCGCTCCCCCACCTGACCAACAATTTCCTCTTAAAGAGGTGGCTGGAGCTAAAAGCATCGTCGAAGTTAATGCTTCTTTTTTCTTTATCCGACCTCTCCCAGATCAGCATTTAGGCTCTTTTTCATCAAATAGAAAAACCCAGCCCAGTTCGTGGCCCGCTTAGCAGCACCCCTTAGGTGTTTTACAGCCCTAGACCCTAAAAGGTCAAAGGCAGTCTTATTCTAAATATGCACTTTATTACCCAATCCGCACCCGCCATTAAATAAAACTCCAAAAATTAAATTCTGGCCCTCAAACCCCACAACAGGACTTAATTAACCTCGCCTTCAAGGTGTGCAATAATAGAATAGAGGCAGCCAAGTAGCAACGTATTTCTGAGTTGCAATTCCTTGCCTTCGCTGTGAGACAAACCCCAGCCACATCTCCAGCACACAAGAACTTCCAAATGCCTGAACCGCAGCTGCCAGGGCTTCCTCCAGAACCTCCTCCCCCAGGAGCTTGCTTCAAGTGCCAGAAATCTGGCTGCACTGGGTCAAGGAATGCCCACAGCCCGGGATTCCTCCTAAGCCATGTCCCATCTGTGCTGGACCGCACTAGATATCAGACTGTCCAACTCACCTGGCAGCCACTCCCGGAGCCCCTGGAGCTCTGGCCCAAGGCTCTCTGACTCCTTCCCAGATCTTCTTGACTTCGCGGCTGAAGATGGACGCTGCCCCATCGCCTCGGAAGCCTCCTGGACCATCACAGACGCCGAGCTTCAGGTAACTCTCACAGTGCAGCGTAAGTCCGTCCCCTTCTTAATCAATATGGAGGCTACCCACTCCACATGAACTTCTTTTCAAGGGCCTGTTTCCCTTGCCTCCATAACTGTTGTGGGTATGGACGGCCAGGCTTCTAAACCTCTTAAAACTCCCCAACTCTGGTGGCAACTTGGACAACACTCTTTTATGCACTCTTTTTACGTTATCCCCACCTGCCCAGCTCCCTTATTAGGCCGAGATATTTTAACTAAATTATCTGCTTCCCTGACTATTCCTAGTCTACAGCCACACCTCATTGCCAACTTTTTTCCCCAGTTCAAAGCCTCCTTCGCATCCTCCCCTTGTATCGCCCCACCTTAACCCACAAGTATAGGACACTTCTACTCCCTCCTTGGCGACTGATCATGCACCCCTTACCATCCCATAAAAACCTAATCACCCTTATCCCGCCCAACGCCAATATCCCATCCCACAGCACGCTTTAAAAGGATTAAAGCCTGTTATCACTCACCTGCTACAGCACGGGCTTCTAAAACCTATAAACTCTCCTTACAATTCCCCCATTTTACCTGTCCAAAAACGGGATAAATCTTACAGGTTAGTTCAGGATCTGCGTCTTATCAACCAAATTGTCTTGCCTATCCACCTCGTGGTGCCAAACTCATACACTCTCCTATCCTCAATTCCTCCCTCCACACCCCAGTGTTCTGTTCTGGGTCTCAAACAAGCTTCTTTACTATTCCCTTGCACCCTTCATCCCAGCCTCTCTTCGCTTTCACTTGGACTGACCCCGACACCCGTCAGGTTCAGCAAATTACCTGAGCTGTACTGCCACAAGGCTTCACAGACAGCCCCCATTCCTTCAGTCAAGCCCAAATTTCTTCCTCATCTGTTACCTATCTCGGCATAATTCTTATAAAAACGCACGTGCTCTCCCTGCTGATCGTGACTGGCTAATCTCCCAAACCCTGATCCCTTCTACAAAACAACAACTCCTTTCCTTCCTAGGCATGGTTAGGGCAGTCGGAATCCTTAACAAGGACCAGGATCATGTCCTATAGCCTTTTTGTCCAAACAACTTGACCTTACTGTTTTAGGCTGGCCATCATGTCTCCGTGCAGTGGCTGCCACCGCCCTACTAGTTCTAGAGGCCCTCAAAATTACAAACTATGCTCAACTCACTCTCTACAGCTCCCATAACTTCCAAAATCTGTTTTCTTCCTCCCACCTGACGCATATACTTTCTGCTCCTCGGCTCCTTCAGCTGTACGCACTCTTTGTTGAGTCTCCTACAATTACCATTGTTCCTGGCCCAGACTTCAATCCAGCCTCCCACATTATTCCTGATACCACACCTGACCCCCATGACTGTCTCTCTGGTCACCTGACATTCACTCCATTTCCTCAAATTCTTTCGTGTTCCTCACCCTGAACACACTTAGTTTATTGATGGCAGTTCCACTAGGCCTAATCGCCACTCACCAGCAAAGGCAGGCTATGCTATAGTATCTTCCACACCTACCATTGAGGCTACCGCTGCCACCCTCCACTACCTCCCAGCAAGTCAAACTAGTTGCCTTAACTCAGGCCCTCACGCTTGCTAAAGGACTACGCATCAATATTTATACTGACTCTAAGTATGCCTTCCATATTCTGCACCACCATGCTATTACATAGGCTGAAAGAGGCTTCCTCACTACCCCAGGGTCCTCCATCATTAATGCCTCTTTAATAAAAACGCTTCTCAAAGCCACTTTACTTCCAAAGGAAGCTGGAGTCATTCACTGCAAGGGCCATCAAAAGGCAGAAAACCAAACACCGCATGTTCTCACTCATAGGTGGGAACTGAACAATGAGATCACTTGGACTCGGGAAGGGGAACATCACACACCAGGGCCTATCATGGGGGGGGAGGGGGGAGGGATTGCATTGGGAGTTATACCTGATGTAAATGACGAGTTGATGGGTGCTGACGAGTTGATGGGTGCGGCACACCAACATGGCACAGGTATACATATGTAACAAACCTGCACGTTATGCACATGTACCCTAGAACTTAAAGTATAATAATAATAATAATAATAATAATAAAAAGAAGGTACAAAGAAAAAAAAAGGCATCAGATCCCATTGCTCTGGGCAATGCTTATGCTGATAAGGTGGCTAGACAAGCAGCTAGCCTTCCAACTTCTGTTCCTCGCAGCCAGTTTTTCTCCTTTACCTCGTCACTCCCGCCTACTTCCCCGCTGAAACTTCCACCTATCAATCTCTTCCCACACAGGGCAAATAGTTCTTAGACCAAGGAAAATATCTCCTTCCAGCCTCACAGGCCCATTCTATTCTGTCATCATTTCATAACCTCTTCCATCTAAGTTACAAGCCGCTAGCCCGCCTTTTAGAACCTCTCATTTCCTTTCCATCATGGAAATCCATCCTCAAGGAAATCACTTCTCAGTGTTCCATCTGCTATTCTACTACCCCTCAGGGACTGTTCAGATCCCATCCCTTCCCTACACATCAAGCTCAAAGATTTGCCCCTGCCCAGGACTGACTAATTAACTTTACTCACATGCCCCGGGTCAGAAAACTCAAAAACCTCTTAGTCTAAGTAGACACTTTCACTGAATAGGTAGAGGCCTTTCTCACAAGGTCTGAGCAGGCCACTGTGGTAATTTCTTCCCTTCTGTCAGACATAATTCCTCAGTTTGGCCTTCCAACCTCTATACAGTCTGATAGTGGACCGGCCTTTACTAGTCAAATCACTCAAGCAGTTTCTCAGGCTCTTGGTATTAAGTGAAACCTTCATACCTCTTACGGTCCTCAATCTTCAAGAAAGGTAGAACAGACTAATAGTCTTTTAAAAACACAACTCGCCAAGCTCAGCCACCAGCTTAAAAAGGACTGGACAATACTTTTACCACTTGCCCTTCTCAGAATTCAGACCTGTCCTCAGAGTGCTACAAGGTATAGCAGATTTAAGCTCCTGTATAGACGCTCCTTTTTATTAAGCCCCAGTCTCATTCCAGACACCAGACCAACTTGGACTGCACCCAAAAAACTTGTCATCCCTACTATTTTCTGTCTAGTCATACTCATATTCACCATTCTCAACTACTCATAAATGTCCTGCTCTTGTTATACTGCCAGTTTACACTGTTTCTCCAAGCCATCACAGCTGATATCTCCTGGTGCTATCCCCAAACCACCACTCCTAAATCCCTCTTAAAGTAAATAAATAATCTTGATGGCAGGGCTATGCTGAATCTCCTTGGGCACTCTCTAATTAGTTGTCCTGGGTCCTCCCAATTCTTAGTCCTTTAATACTTATTTTTCTCCTTCTCTTATTCAGACCTTGTGTCTTCCCTTTAGTTTTTCAATTCATACAAAACCGTGTCCAGGCCATCACCAATCATTCTATACGACAAATGCTCCTTCAACCCCACAATATGAGTTGATTAGAAGGGGGTTGCTTTTCTTGATAACACAATCCCATTGTGAAGCCAGGTTGCTCTAAGAGCATGAAGACAGAATTCGAGTGCCCAGGCAGCTGTGAAGGAGGAGGCGAGGGGCAGAATCAGGAGGGGCAGGCGTGGGTATACATGTGTCAGCTGTGTTGATGATCAGGCCTTTGGAGTAGGTGTCCCTGAGGAAAGGCGCGCACATGAGTGCAAGGCTGCCGGTGACATGCGAGGACGAGGTCAAAGGTAAGGCTTTAAATAGGCCCTCATTTTTTCACATGTCTTCCATGACTGATGGTAGTCATGGGCCCGATTCATGGGAGAATATCAGCGTTAGGGTTGAGAATGAATGTGTTGAAATTCTCCCGGGTTGGAGTACAGTGGAAATCATGTTATTGCTACAATAAAACCAATGTCTCCCATGAGGCCACAGAAGCTGCTTGCAGGGCTGCTGCGTTAGCCTCTGCTGGGCCATACCATCAGCCAGTTGGTGGAAATGATATAATACCTACTCCTTCCCATCTGATAAAAGTTGAACTGGATGGTTGGTGGTGACTAGGATCAGTAGCATGGTGAGAAGTGTGGGTAGATATTTAAAGAATTGATTGGAATTAGGATCCGAGTGCATATGTTATGTTGAAAACTATAAATCACCATGTGACAAAAAGTGCTATTGGCAATAATTAAGTTTAAAACTAAGTGAGAGCTTTTGGGTTTGGATAGTTATTCAGGGTCAGTTTGAGATAATAGTTGCTTGGCCCGAGTGAATAAACATGAGAGCTGGGGTAATTCTGGTAATGAAGTTTGCACGCCATGGACGTCTTTACTGAATTGGGTAGGCGTTATCTCGACAGGTGCTGGCTGAGTTATAACAGTTGATAAAGTCAGTAAGATTCATGAAATTAGAATGAAAGAGGAGAATACATTTATTACTTTTATTTGGAGTTGCACCAATTTTTTGATTCCTAAGGCCAATGGATTACTTCTATCCTTTAAAGGTTGAGAGAGCAAAACAAACAAGCAAACAAACAAAAACTAGTTCAGAGTTGGTCACAGCCGGCACCAGGAAAAGGCAGTCTTCCAATAGACAGAAAGCACCCGAAGCTGGTGATTGGCAGCCTCCCAGTAAGACCTCAGGAGTTGGGCGAGTGGGCTCGAGCACGTTAAGAAGCAAAGCAAAGTGGTGAAGTTTAACTGGTAAATGACCTTCCACTGGAATGCCAACTGGCAAGGGAAGAGCACCTCAAGTGAGCATGTGTACAATTTTAGGGCACACACTGTGCACACAGCCCCTCCCACGTGCTGGCAGGCCATGGCGCGCGTGACAGCCCACCCCGCGCGTGACAGCCCACCCCGCGCGTGACAGCCCACCCCAAGGGAAGAATCACAAAAGAGACGCAGACCCCGGAACCATGCAGTGTATAAAAACCCAAGTCAAAAGTCAAACTGTGCACTTGAATCTCTCAAGTCGCCCCCTTGACCCTCTTCCAAGTGTACTTTACTTCTTTTTGTTCCTGCTCTCAAACTGTGTAATCAGCTTCCACTCCTGCTCTAAAACTTGCCTCAGCCCCTCACGCTGCCTTATGCCCCTCAGACGAGTTCCTTCCTTTGAGGAGGGAGGAATTGAGTTACTGCAGGCCCGGATGGATCCACCGCTGCTGACGTACTTTGGTGCCATGATTCGGATACATTCCCTAGAGGTAAGAGATCTCTACGCTTTGCCTTCATGAATATTCCTCTTGCTTCCTCCCACTTCCTCCCATAGCCAAGGGATTGTCCCATCTGCTTAAGAATTTGTTCTTCATGTTACCCCAGGAGGATGAGGAACCCCAGATACAAATCTTCCTCCATTTCTCTAATCACTTTCATGCTCTTCTCAATGTGCACCAAGACCTTCAAGGTCATATTTGAAGGAAGGGGAGTCCAACCTCCTGTGGCAGTTAGCTAAAAAAAAAAAAAAAAAAAAAAAAAAAAATCCTTCTGATATGATTTAATCTCATCTTAAATTGTAATGCCTACATGTTAAGAAAGAGACCTGGTGGGAGGTGATTGGATCACGAAGCGGTTTCCCCAGGCTGTTCTTGTGATAGTGAGTGAGTTCTCATGAGATCTAATGATTTAAAAGTGATTGGCAGTTCCTCCCTTGCTCTCTCTCTCCTGCCACCATGCAAGATGTACCTTGCTTCCTCTTCACCTTCTGCCGTGATGGTAAGTTTCCTGAGGCCTCCCCAGTCATGAAGAACTGTGAGTCAATTAAACCTCCTTTTTAAAGAAATGATCCAGTCTCAGGCATTCTTTACAGCAGTGTGAAAATAGACTAATACAGCTCCTCATCTACTTCAGGAACAAGGGAAATGGGAATCTGAGAAGAGATACCACCTTGTTGCTAGAATGCTCAAGTGAGAGTCACTATAAGGTCACGGAGATGAGGATATAGGTTGGCCCAAGGCCGCAGGGGCAAGAGACCCATAGGACAGAGATGAGGGTTTTCCCCAGGCTATCAGAGTACCACTAGAACAGAGATGAAGGCAAGGTGAGGGCTACACAGACCAGTTCATTCCACAGCCCCAAGGATGAACACGGGGCCCTCTGTTCATTCTGGCATCTTCCCTGTTCTCATGTGGGTAATTGTGACAAGATGGAACCCAGTTTAAGGGTACATGGTAAAATGGGTTCATTCTGGAACCCTAAGGATGAATGGGGGGGTGCCCTGTTCAGGAAAGGATAGTAAGGAAATAAGAGGGGACTCCTTCTTTTTCCTTTTTTCCCTGCTCTGTTCTCTCTGGATAATCACATCTCTATACCACAGGACACACCCCTTAAATGCATCCGCAAGAACTGGGAAAAGTTTGATCCTCCAAACCTTAAAACAAAAAACTCATTTTCCTTTGTAATAAAAAGGAACTGGGAGAAAATTACAAGAGTTAACCTTAGAACCCAGTGCCCCTGTGCAGAAAAATCCTCAAATTAGCCTCCTCAGTTGTTTATAACTGAGAGTAGAATAAGGAGGACAGGGCTAAGGAGAAGGAGAAACACAGGCACAAGAGGCAGGCTCAGCTACTGGCTGTTTTACAAGCCCTCCTGCCCCTCCAGGTTGCCCTCAGAACAGCCTTCCAGGTAACTGCCATCGCTGCGGGAAGCCAGGCCACTGGAAGGCAAACTGCATCAGTCGGACAAATGGGAGGAAGCTCCACGCAGCTGGCCACCTCTGCCACACTCAGCCAGTGGAACGGGACTGCTCTGAGGGCTGAAGGCCCTGGGACAGATTCTCAACTCTTGATGACTTTGAGCTGAAGGAACTGTCTGCTCAGCTGGCCTCCAAGTCAGACATTGTATAAATTAACAAATTTCCTTGTCAATTGTCCTGGTCTAACTGCGGCTGCCCTAAGACTTGTCGTACACAGACAATTGTTGCTTCATTTAATCTCCTTTAAAAGATGGTTTTATAATCAGTATAAGACTCTAATAACAAGTGCTCTTAAGTCACCTGCACCAGAGGGGAGGCTTGAGTGACACCTGAGCACCTGTATCTCGCAGGAGGTTTGGGTGTGACCTGAGTCCCTGCAGCACAGGGGAGGCTTCAGAAACACCTGCAGCACCTGTATCTCATAGGAGGCTTGGGTGTGAGCTGAGCCCCTGTACCCGGGGAGAGGCTTGGGTAGCATGTGGACACCTATACCACAGGGAGGCCTGGGAACCACCTGAGCCTCTGCACCACCGGAGAGGCTTGGGGACACTTGGGCACCTGCACCCAACACAGGTAGCAGTGATCACAGTGAAAACATTTTGTTAGCAGTCGTCCGCTTCCTGTCCTGGCATGACCAGCAACAGGTAAAGGGCAGTCTTGTCAGCTGAGGGGACAGGTGGGGCTCTGCCCAGCTGGTTGGAGACTCCATCAGGTTTGCAGGAGGAGACTGAAGAGAAAGGAGTGGAGGCAAAAACTGCTGCCAAGATCCTATGGGAAAACAGGAACCCAAAGAAGGAACTACAAGTGGGAAACTAATTTAGACAACAATGATGTTAAAGTGTTGTTCATTACAGACTGTTGAATAGAATTCCCACGAATGAACAGAAGACGCCTGGCCGAGGACACTCCAGAGTGCTGTCACGAGGGTTTCTTGCAGTTTTCAGAAACTTGGAGCATGTGGCCACAGCGGCTCACACGCGATTCCCAGGGCACAGCTTGCCACTGTGTAAATGTTTATCAGCAGAGACAAAGACCAGAAGAGCAACCTTGGAAAGAGCTAAATATTCCGATGTTCCAGCATTTTCCCCTCTGGTTTGCATTCCGAATTTTTAAAATCTTGATTGGCAAGTTCTGGTGCCCTTTGATCGTAAACAGAGCAGAGTGCACCGGGCGGGAGTGCACGTGGCTCCCTGCGTGTGCCCAGGTGCTGGCAGCACCTTGTCTGCCTCCTTCCTCCCCAGTGCCAGCTTCTGATGCAATCAGAGGCCCAGTGACACTCACAGCACGGGGAGGAAGCGTGTGGATGTCCAGGTCCCTCCACAAAGCACAGCTGTGTAGCTTCAGGTGCTCAGGGAGGACACCCTGTTGACCCCTCCCTCATGGGTAAACTGAGGCTCAGGGATGGGGAAGTGGCCGGTGGGACTAAACACAGGATGTCCTGACTCCTGAGTGGGGCCGTTGTCTCTTTGGGCCTTGCATTCATCAGGGCTCACCAAAGAAACAGAGCCACTAGGATGTGTGGAGAGGAGCAGAGAGTTTGCACGAGGCGTCGGCTCCTGTGCGGTGCGGGTGGGCAGGCTTGGGACCCAGGAGAGCCTGTGGTGCAGGCCAAGCCCAAAGGCAGGCTGCAGGAGAAGGCCTTCTGGCCCAGGGGTCCCAGTCTTCTTACTCTATTTTGGCCTTCAACTGATTGGATGAGGCCCACCCACCTGCTTTACCCAAAGTTCACAGATTTAAACATTAATCTTATCTAAAAACACACTCCAAATTGACCCATGAAATTAACCATCACAGCTGTGGGATGGGGCTCTCAGAGGCCCCCACAGTGTGCCTGGCCTGGGTGGTCTCTCCCCTTCTCCCCATGTGGCCACCCTGCCTCTGAGAGCACTTCTGGGGGCTCTGCCAGCAGGTGAGCACCAGGATGACCAGCCTGCCCTGCCTGAAGCTGCCTCCCACAGGCCCAGCCAGGCCCCTGATGCTCTCTGCACTTCCTCCAGTCGCCCCTATCCTTCCTGGCCCCACAGGCCCCACCTGCAGCCCCAGTGAGATCGGAGCACCCCAGCCCTGAGAGCTGACGCTGGTCCTCCACGGGTAGAGTGGGCGGATGTAGCTGATAAAAATGCAGGCTGGCCAGTTACATCTGGATTTCAGATCAATAGCCGTCTTTCAGTGTAAGTACGTCCCTTGTAACATTTGGGATACACTTACACTAAAAAATGTATTCATTGTTTATCTGAAATTCAAATTTCACCAGGCATCCTGCATGTTTATCTGGCATCCTTGGCCCCACCTCTCCTAGGCCAGCAACTCCAGGCCAGACACACTGGAGTCCCTGGCTGCCCAGGGCCGGCCAAGGAGAAGCAAAGGCAGGGCCAGGCCGCAGGGATGGCGACAGCAGGTATGTGTGGGGTTGGGGGCCTCTGCTGCAGGCTGGGTTGGGCACATCCCTGTGCTCCACATGTGTGCAAGGGCGATGGGGGCGGCCCTCTGAGGTCATGGAATTCCCTGGGCTCTCCTAGCCTCTGGGGCTCCTCATGCCCACAGGTCCTCTGGCCTGGCCCCTTGGCCCTGCTCTTCTGGCTCCCTGAGGAGGCTGTGACAGGTCCGCCCCCCCCAGCCCTCTCAGGGCTCCTGGTTACCTACTGGCCTGAAGGAGGCTCTAGAAAAATCAAAGCTTTTGGAAACTAGGAGGGTGTGGTTAGTCTTAAAATCTCAGATATGGACCTGGACCGAGAAGGAACAGGCTGGGCGTGGTGGCTGCATTAGTTGTTTGCACACTGCTGTGAAGAACTGCCTGAGACTGGGTAATTTAGAAAGGAAAGAGATTTAATTGACTCACAGCTCAGCATGGTTGGAAGGGCCCCAGGACACTCACAATCCCGGTGGAAGGGGAAGCAAGGCACCCTCTTCAGAAGGTGTCAGGAAAGAGAAGCAATGCAATGTGTAAATGTTTATCAGCAGAGACAAAGACCAGAAGAGCAACCTTGGAAAGAGCTAAATATTCCGATGTTCCAGCATTTTCCCCTCTGGTTTGCATTCCGAATTTTTAAAATCTTGATTGGCAAGTTCTGGTGCCCTTTGATCGTAAACAGAGCAGAGTGCACCGGGCGGGAGTGCACGTGGCTCCCTGCGTGTGCCCAGGTGCTGGCAGCACCTTGTCTGCCTCCTTCCTCCCCAGTGCCAGCTTCTGATGCAATCAGAGGCCCAGTGACACTCACAGCACGGGGAGGAAGCGTGTGGATGTCCAGGTCCCTCCACAAAGCACAGCTGTGTAGCTTCAGGTGCTCAGGGAGGACACCCTGTTGACCCCTCCCTCATGGGTAAACTGAGGCTCAGGGATGGGGAAGTGGCCGGTGGGACTAAACACAGGATGTCCTGACTCCTGAGTGGGGCCGTTGTCTCTTTGGGCCTTGCATTCATCAGGGCTCACCAAAGAAACAGAGCCACTAGGATGTGTGGTAGGCAGAGCTACCGAGCATGTAGGAAACCACCAGGTCTCCTGAGAGCTCATTGTCACGAGAGCTCATCATCCATGTCCATCTGGTCTCTTCCATGCACTAGAACAGCATGGGGGGACCACCCCATCATCCAGTCACCTCCACCTGGTTTCTCCCATGCACGAGAACAGCATGGGGGTCCACCCATCATCCAGTCACCTCCACCTGGTCTCTCCCGTGCACGAGAACAGCATGGGGGGACCACCCATCATCCAGTCACCTCCACCTGGTTTCTCCCACGCACGAGAACAGCATGGGGGTCCACCCATCATCCAGTCACCTCCACCTGGTCTCTCCCGTGCACGAGAACAGCATGGGGGTCCACCCATCATCCAGTCACCTCCACCTGGTCTCTCCCGTGCACGAGAACAGCATGGGGGGACCACCCATCATCCAGTCACCTCCACCTGGTTTCTCCCACGCACGAGAACAGCATGGGGGTCCATCCATCATCCAGTCACCTCCACCTGGTCTCTCCCGTGCACGAGAACAGCATGGGGGTCCATCCATCATCCAGTCACCTCCACCTGGTCTCTCCCGTGCACGAGAACAGCATGGGGGGACCACCCATTATCCAGTCACCTCCACCTGGTCTCTCCCGTGCATGAGAACAGCATGGAGGGACCACCCCATTATCCAGTCACCTCCACCTGGTTTCTCCCGTGCACGAGAACAGCATGGGGGTCCACCCATCATCCAGTCACCTCCACCTGGTTTCTCCCATGCACGAGAACAGCATGGAGGGACCACCCCATTATCCAGTCACCTCCACCTGGTTTCTCCCACGCACGAGAACAGCATGGGGGTCCACCCATCATCCAGTCACCTCCACCTGGTCTCTTCCATGCACGAGAACAGCATGGGGGTCCACCCATCATCCAGTCACCTCCACCTGGTCTCTTCCATGCACGAGAACAGCATGGGGGGACCACCCATTATCCAGTCACCTCCACCTGGTTTCTCCCATGCACGAGAACAGCATGGGGGTCCACCCATTATCCAGTCACCTCCACCTGGTCTCTCCCGTGCACGAGAACAGCATGGGGGTCCACCCATCATCCAGTCACCTCCACCTGGTCTCTCCCGTGCACGAGAACAGCATGGGGGTCCACCCATCATCCAGTCACCTCCACCTGGTCTCTCCCGTGCATGAGAAGAGCATGGAGGGACCACCCCATCATCCAGTCACGTCCGTCTGGTCTCTCCTATGCACGAGAACAGCATGGGGGTCCACCCATCATCCAGTCACCTCCACCTGGTCTCTCCCGTGCACGAGAACAGCATGGGGGTCCACCCATCATCCAGTCACCTCCACCTGGTCTCTCCTATGCATGAGAACAGCATGGAGGGACCACCCATCATCCAGTCATGTCCGTCTGGTCTCTCCTGTGACACTTGAGGATTATGGGGATTACGGGGCTTACAACTCAAGATGAGACACAACTTCTTCTTCCTTTGTTCTTCCTTTCCACACTTCTGGGGTTAATAAGCGCTGTGCTTTGTTGTATAGCTTGATAAAACAGTCAAAGGCCTAAGCTACTGTCAAAAACACTGTAATGTCACTAGCTTTTGAGTGTGTATGTCAGTATGTTTTTCTGCATCTAACTTTCTTTACTTCCTTTTGTAAAAGGAACCTGCTTAGCCTGATAGTGATACTTGTGGGAAGTACATGATACTTAATGTCATACTTACGGGAAGCCAGCTCCCTCAGCTTTTTCATTTCTATCCCTCTATGTTTCTCAGGTTGGAGGGCATTGACACATTTGTTTATTTATTTCTCGGAAAAGGAAACAGAGGTTCAGGGAGGCTAATGACTTGCCCAAGTTCACACCGCTAACCTAAAACAGGGCTGAAGGAGATCATGTCTACAGTGGTCCATTTCCAAGACAAAGTGCCTTGAATCGGCTTAGGACTGCAAACTACACAAGAAACAGGATATCCCAGGCCCCGATAGCCGATGCCTGCTTGTTGGGACCCCCCATAGTTGCCCTCACCTGAACCAAAGAAGTTTGGTCTAAGATAAAAGTTTGCCAGCGAAATAGCTCCCTTTGTCTGTTCTCATCAGTCTGCCAGTGACTTAGATCATAAGTCAAATACTTTAAGAGCCCCAAGTCTAACTAGGATTGCAATGAACTGTGGGCTGCAACAAAATGCAGCAAGACAACCCTAAAAAGACACCTAAAGCCCCTGCCCCACAACCAACAGGTGATGTCCGGGAGGACTGTGACCCCCACAGTGCTCAGCCTATGAGGAACCGGGAGAGGGACCTGCACACTAGGGGATAAATGGCTTGTTAAAACCACGCTGGAGGCCGGGAGCGGTGGTTCACGCCTGTAATCCCAGCACTTTAGGAGGCCGAGGTGAGGCGGGCAGATCACTTGGGGTAAGGAGTTTGACACCAGCCTGGCCAACATAGTAAAACCCCGTCTCTATTGAAAACACAAAAATTAACTGGGCGTGGTGGTGAGTGCCTGTGATCCCAGCTACTCAGGAGGCTGAGGCAGGAGGATCACTTGAACCTGGGAGGCAGAGTCACAGTGAGCTGAGATCCTGCCACCTCACTCCAGCCTGGGCGACAGAGCGAGACCCCATCTCAGAACAACAGCAACGACAACAAAACTGGGCTGGGCATGCCTTCTCATCAGACACCCGATCTCGCAAGACTGTCATTAGAAGTCTCACTCTCGCTTTTCTCTGGGTCTGTGAGTCCGTTCTCTGGGTTTGGACGGGTGAGTCTGTTTCTCACAAGGGCCAGGACTTGAACTCAGGCCATGAGACTGGGCCAGGGTTGTGAGCAAAAGTGCGGCTCACTGAGGTGCCTCCCTCTGCACCAGTGGGAGGGGATCCCAGAGTTCCTCAGCCTGGCCACACCCGTGCTCCCAGCCGTCTCAGTCCCATGAGTCCACAGAGTGCCCCCACTCAAAGGGACTTTGGAGAGCATCCAGCCTTCCCAGTTTACAGACCCAGAGACTCAGGCCCAGAGAAGACAAGTGACTTGTTCAAAGTCACACGGCAAATTAGAAGCAATGCCCAGACTTGAACCGAGATTGGCAGAGCTTGGTGCTCTGCCACAAACCACCCTCCCCCATAGCAGGTGCGGGTGGGGAGCTCCATCCTTCCGGTCACTACAGCATGTTACAGATTTCTGCGTCAGTACGCTTCCTCTTAGGAAGAAACATCTCTGGCCTGGGATGGCTAGCTCCCCGCTTTCAGCCACGTAGAATTTCTCTTGGCATTGCAGTTAGAAGTGTTGTCTAGATTTCTTAAGTGTCTGAGGCTGCCCTGCCCTGGATGATTTAGGGAAAATTACCGTTTCCCATGTGCATGTGTGAAGCTCTCCGTGCTCACTAAAGTCACAGTGAGAAGCAGCAAACACGTCATCAGGAGGGTGGCCAACACAGCTGTGTCCCTTCACACGTCCTCAGATCGTCCTTGAATCCACCCACATTCTAAGTTCATTCTCAAAAATGAGATTCCAAATTTCAGGATCTATTTATAGCCAGATGATTTCGGTGCCCCCCTGCTCAAAAGCTTCAATTACTGCTGTGCCTTCAAAATAAAGTCACAAATCCCTGGCCCATCATCCAAGACCACTTGTGGTGTGGTTAAATCTAACTCTGCGAAGGCTAGTAAATCCACCTCTACTAGCGCTAGTAAATCCACCTCTACTAGCGCTAGTAAATCCACCTCTACTAGCGCTAGTAAATCCACCTCTACTAGGACTAGTAAATCTACCTCTGCAAAGGCTAGTAAATCTACCTCTACTAGCGCTAGTAAATCCACCTCTACTAGGACTAGTAAATCTACCTCTACTAGGACTAGTAAATCCACCTCTACTAGTGCTAGTAAATCTACCTCTGCGAAGGCTAGTAAATCTACCTCTACTAGCGCTAGTAAATCCACCTCTACTAGCGCTAGTAAATCCACCTCTACTAGGACTAGTAAATCTACCTCTGCGAAGGCTAGTAAATCTACCTCTACTAGCGCTAGTAAATCCACCTCTACTAGGACTAGTAAATCCACCTCTACTAGGGCTAGTAAATCCACCTCTACTAGCGCTAGTAAATCCACCTCTACTAGCGCTAGTAAATCCACCTCTACTAGGACTAGTAAATCTACCTCTGCAAAGGCTAGTAAATCTACCTCTACTAGCGCTAGTAAATCCACCTCTACTAGGACTAGTAAATCTACCTCTACTAGGACTAGTAAATCCACCTCTACTAGTGCTAGTAAATCTACCTCTGCGAAGGCTAGTAAATCCACCTCTACTAGCGCTAGTAAATCCACCTCTACTAGCGCTAGTAAATCCACCTCTACTAGCGCTAGTAAATCCACCTCTACTAGCGCTAGTAAATCCACCTCTACTAGCGCTAGTAAATCCACCTCTACTAGCGCTAGTAAATCCACCTCTACTAGGACTAGTAAATCTACCTCTGCAAAGGCTAGTAAATCTACCTCTACTAGCGCTAGTAAATCCACCTCTACTAGGACTAGTAAATCTACCTCTACTAGGACTAGTAAATCCACCTCTACTAGTGCTAGTAAATCTACCTCTGCGAAGGCTAGTAAATCCACCTCTACTAGCGCTAGTAAATCCACCTCTACTAGCGCTAGTAAATCCACCTCTACTAGCGCTAGTAAATCCACCTCTACTAGCGCTAGTAAATCCACCTCTACTAGCGCTAGTAAATCCACCTCTACTAGCGCTAGTAAATCCACCTCTACTAGGACTAGTAAATCTACCTCTGCAAAGGCTAGTAAATCTACCTCTACTAGCGCTAGTAAATCCACCTCTACTAGGACTAGTAAATCTACCTCTACTAGGACTAGTAAATCCACCTCTACTAGTGCTAGTAAATCTACCTCTGCGAAGGCTAGTAAATCCACCTCTACTAGCGCTAGTAAATCCACCTCTACTAGCGCTAGTAAATCCACCTCTACTAGCGCTAGTAAATCCACCTCTACTAGCGCTAGTAAATCCACCTCTACTAGCGCTAGTAAATCCACCTCTACTAGGACTAGTAAATCTACCTCTGCAAAGGCTAGTAAATCTACCTCTACTAGCGCTAGTAAATCCACCTCTACTAGGACTAGTAAATCTACCTCTACTAGGACTAGTAAATCCACCTCTACTAGTGCTAGTAAATCTACCTCTGCGAAGGCTAGTAAATCTACCTCTACTAGCGCTAGTAAATCCACCTCTACTAGCGCTAGTAAATCCACCTCTACTAGGACTAGTAAATCTACCTCTGCGAAGGCTAGTAAATCCACCTCTACTAGCGCTAGTAAATCCACCTCTACTAGCGCTAGTAAATCCACCTCTACTAGCGCTAGTAAATCCACCTCTACTAGGACTAGTAAATCTACCTCTGCAAAGGCTAGTAAATCTACCTCTACTAGCGCTAGTAAATCCACCTCTACTAGGACTAGTAAATCTACCTCTACTAGGACTAGTAAATCCACCTCTACTAGTGCTAGTAAATCTAACTCTGCGAAGGCTAGTAAATCCACCTCTACTAGCGCTAGTAAATCCACCTCTACTAGCGCTAGTAAATCCACCTCTACTAGGACTAGTAAATCTACCTCTGCAAAGGCTAGTAAATCTACCTCTACTAGCGCTAGTAAATCCACCTCTACTAGGACTAGTAAATCTACCTCTACTAGGACTAGTAAATCCACCTCTACTAGTGCTAGTAAATCTACCTCTGCGAAGGCTAGTAAATCCACCTCTACTAGCGCTAGTAAATCCACCTCTACTAGCGCTAGTAAATCCACCTCTACTAGCGCTAGTAAATCCACCTCTACTAGCGCTAGTAAATCCACCTCTACTAGCGCTAGTAAATCCACCTCTACTAGGACTAGTAAATCTACCTCTGCAAAGGCTAGTAAATCTACCTCTACTAGCGCTAGTAAATCCACCTCTACTAGGACTAGTAAATCTACCTCTACTAGGACTAGTAAATCCACCTCTACTAGTGCTAGTAAATCTACCTCTGCGAAGGCTAGTAAATCTACCTCTACTAGCGCTAGTAAATCCACCTCTACTAGCGCTAGTAAATCCACCTCTACTAGGACTAGTAAATCTACCTCTGCGAAGGCTAGTAAATCCACCTCTACTAGCGCTAGTAAATCCACCTCTACTAGCGCTAGTAAATCCACCTCTACTAGCGCTAGTAAATCCACCTCTACTAGCGCTAGTAAATCCACCTCTACTAGCGCTAGTAAATCCACCTCTACTAGCGCTAGTAAATCCACCTCTACTAGGACTAGTAAATCTACCTCTGCGAAGGCTAGTAAATCTACCTCTACTAGCGCTAGTAAATCCACCTCTACTAGGACTAGTAAATCTACCTCTACTAGGACTAGTAAATCCACCTCTACTAGTGCTAGTAAATCTACCTCTGCGAAGGCTAGTAAATCCACCTCTACTAGCGCTAGTAAATCCACCTCTACTAGCGCTAGTAAATCCACCTCTCCTAGGACTAGTAAATCTACCTCTGCGAAGACTAGTAAATCTACCTCTACTAGGACTAGTAAATCCACCTCTACTAGCGCTAGTAAATCCACCTCTACTAGGGCTAGTAAATCCACCTCTACTAGGGCTAGTAAATCCACCTCTACTAGTGCTAGTAAATCCACCTCTACTAGTGCTAGTAAATCCACCTCTACTAGGGCTAGTAAATCCACCTCTACTAGCGCTAGTAAATCCACCTCTACTAGCGCTAGTAAATCCACCTCTACTAGCGCTAGTAAATCCACCTCTACTAGGGCTAGTAAATCTACCTCTACTAGGACTAGTAAATCTACCTCTACTAGTGCTAGTAAATCCACCTCTACTAGTGCTAGTAAATCCACCTCTACTAGGGCTAGTAAATCCACCTCTTCTAGCGCTAGTAAATCCACCTCTACTAGGGCTAGTAAATCCACCTCTACTAGCGCTAGTAAATCCACCTCTACTAGCGCTAGTAAATCCACCTCTACTAGCGCTAGTAAATCCACCTCTACTAGCGCTAGTAAATCCACCTCTACTAGCGCTAGTAAATCTACCTCTGCAAAGGCTAGTAAATCTACCTCTGCTAGCGCTAGTAAATCCACCTCTACTAGGACTAGTAAATCTACCTCTGCGAAGGCTAGTAAATCTACCTCTACTAGCGCTAGTAAATCCACCTCTACTAGTACTGCCCCCATTGTTTCCTTTTCAGGCACTCAGCTCAGTCTACCGCCCGCAGACAGGTTTCCTAGAAATAACTGCTCCTACTTCTGAACTCTCAACCAAAAGGTCTCTGAAAAGGAATTTGGAGGAAAGGGACTATTCCAGTGAACAGTGTACAAGCCTGGGAGATGCGGCCTTTGGTGTAAAATGAAGGTGTGTTCAAAGAGCCAAGAAGGAGTTCAGGTTTTAGAGCAAAAAGTTCCTGCTCTGGGGCCTCCATTAGGTCCATGCAGGCAAATGAAGGATTGAAACGTGCTTAGTTCTGATTGGTTCACACAGCTGCGCCCTGATGGGTTGGTTTCCAAGCCGCAAACCGGAAGTCTTTGTTAGCTGTTTCTTTCAAACAGTGGTGGGGGGCATGGGGGGCGTGCCGGGCGGGGAGCAGGGTGGGGACGAATGTGGCTACGGTTTATCTTGGCACTGACAACGGGGACTGATTGGGCTTTGTTGTGAAAAGGGGGCCCCTGTGGTGTGTTTACAATGTCTGAGAACACAGAGTTCGTGGCTACTCCCTCACCCAGCCCTGGACACCAGGTTATGTTTTAAATTTGAGCACCTCAGTTAGCCATGGGGAGCCCCTTTTGTTTGTCAGCCAGGGCAGAGTTTACCAATCCCAAACCTATAATCTCTCTCTTAACAAATCACTTTCTACCCAAATACAGATCCTGGGGTGTGTGTCTTCCTCCCTTAAGGGCAGGGCCTCTGGTTCATTTTTGTCATCTCCACCAACCCAAGAGGGCGGCACAAGGCAATGATACGGGAGTGTGGGGAAGGGAAAGAGTGTGGTCCCTTTAAATGATACAGAAGGGAGGTGCTGGGTAGAGGGGCGCGTGGTCCCTGGCTAGGGCTCCACCCCCACGGACCTAGGTGAGGACAGGCACTTCTGCCTTCTCGCCCAAATGTTGCATTTTCCAAGACCACGCTGGCCTGCCATGCCCCCATCCTGGGCCTATAAAAACCCTAGACCCTAGCAAGGCAGAGACAGAAGCTGCTGGATGGTGGGAGAAACACATCAGTGGAAGAAGACAAGTGGCTGGACATGGAGAGGATGTCAAGGGAGCATGCTGGCGGAAGAGCACACCCACAGACACTGGCATGCCCGTAGACCACCGAGGGGCAGACCACCGAGGGGCAGGCCACCAGACCACCGAGGGGCAGGCCACCGAGGGGCAGGCCGAGGCGGAATTTGGCCAGGGCAGTCGGAGGAGAGCTGGGACCACCAAGCGACCCAACTCAGGGGAAAACCATCTATCTCCCTTCTGGCTTCCCCATCGGCTGAGAGCTGCTTCCACTCAATAACACTTCGCACTCATTCTCCAAGCCCCCGTGTGATCTGATTCTTCCGGTACACCCAGGCGAGAACCCAGGATACAGAAAGGCCTCTGTCCTTTTGACAAGTACCTCTACTTGAGGTACTTGTTGACCCGGTTAACACAAGCCGCCTACAGAGGCCAAACTAAAAGAGGACCCTGGAACACACGCCCACTGGGGCTTCTTCGGCTGTAAACATTCGCCGCTAGGCGCTGCCCTGGGGCCGGAGCCTCCCTGTCTGTACGCTCCCCTCAGGTTTGAGCTGCGGGGCACTGAGAAGTGAGCCACACTCCCATCGCACATTCTGCCAGGGGGACAAAGAAACTTTTCCTCTTTTAACTGGGGCCTCGTCTGGGATCTCGGAAGGTGAAACGCCTTTCTTCCAAAACCCTACCACCTGTCTCTCTATCCTGTGGGTAAGAGGCTCTGTTTTCCTTTCATCTCTTTTTTGTCTCTCACGTGGTTTAAAAATGGCCCTTATCTCCTTCTTGATAATGTGAAGGGTTTTGCCACAGGCTGCAGCAATGTCACTAAGTAGAATGAGCATTTGACTCAGCCGCCGAAGGTGCAGATCAGACCAGTTTTTCCTGGAGGTGTCATGTATGCCTCCACCTCGACAGCCACAGGCACACATGGCTCTGGGCACCTCCCCTTATTCTTTCCCTTCCCAGCTCGGGCACCCGGGCGCGCCCACAGCAGGCAAAGGCCAAGCCCAACAGCCACGAAGGGGGCGGGAGGAAGCCGAGGTGGTAGCCGGGACCCTACAGGGAGCTCCTTGGTCAAGTGTGCCAAGGGAACCTTTCCTCCCCTGGCCAAGGAATTCAACCTGGTCTCAACTGGGGAAAGGATGGGAAAGTTCGAAAAATGTGAGAGACCCGGTTGCACTAAGCAAGGGGTTGTTCCCCACAATCTCCCCCTTTGTGCCCCTTAAACTAGTTTTCTCTTTTTTCCTTTTCTAAGTGAGAGGGCTCCCCTCCCAACTCTGTTTCTGATGGGGACATTAGCAGAGGAGCGACCCCTGCTGGCTGAGAGCTGGAAGTTCGGCAGGGCACATTTGAGACTCACTCAACAGATACAAACAGCCCCTAAAACATCTTTTCAGTCCCAAACTCGATTCCAAGCTTCAGGCTGAGGCCTTACAAAGAAAAAACAGATCTGAGGGATCCAAAGCCAGGCAACAGGCACAATGTAAATGGGTAGCACCAATTCCTGCTGACTAGATTCCCCACCCCACGGAACGAGGCCATGCTTCCTGGCATAAACAGACCCAGGGAACTCAAGATTTGCTGACAGCAGGGAGAAAGGGAGGCATAGGCAAGGTCGGTTCATTCCTAGTCTCCAGGTTTTCCCTGTTTAGTGGGTACATACCGCATTAGTACCCATGGCTGGCACCTGCCAAGGTCTCCAGGGCTCAGGGATAAGGAATGGAGAGTGAACGGATCACACTGGCTTTGTCTCTCCATCACACCCTGAGTTTTCGCTGAAAGAAGGAAGGGAATGAGGGGTGCCTCTATTCAGTGTTTCCGGTTCTCTTCACCACCCCCAGTTTATACTCCTCTGTAGCGTACCCTGAACCATTGGGACTGCTTTGACCCTCAGAATCTGGAGGAAAAACACCTCGGAGCCCTCTGCACAAAGGTTTGGCCAAATTATGAAGGAATGGGTTGGCCCTAGGAAGGAACCATTCATTTCGATACCATTCGGGGCAGTCGAGACTTTTCTGTGGATGTGAGGACAGATGGCCTGAGGCCCCACATGTGCAGGGGCCTTTCTATACCTTGTAAGACAATCCAGACCTTGCCTGTAGGATTCATCCAGCCCTCTTGTTTGCCATCTCAGAGAAGGCTGCAAGGGGTAAGCCCAGGGAATTAAATATACGAGTCCTAGAGACACCCCTGGAAAAGAGGCCAGCTCCTCTGGGTCCACCCTGACCTCTGAACCTCCAAATTCAGCCTCTCACTTGGCCCTTCCTAGAACTTCTCACTCTAAACAAGCCGCAGTCTCACTCTTGCAACTCCAACAGATGCCTGGTGAATTTGGACCCAGTAAGGTCCAGGTCCCCTTCTTCTTACAGGACTTAAAGCAAATTAAGGGGGATCTGGGCAAGTTTTCAGATGACCCTGACAGGTACATAGAGACTTTCCAGAATTTCACCCAAATATTTCAACTCTCCTGGAGAGACGTTATGTTACTTTTGAATCAGACTGTGATGGACACTGAAAAACAGGCCGCTGTACAAGCAGCAGAGAGATCTGGGGATGAGCTTTGCATCACATGTAGCATCAGGAAAGGGGGTGAATATTATCTAACTGGAAGAGAAGCAGTACCAGCGAATGACCATAAATAGGACCCCAATCCTATTTATGGTCATGGAATAGGATGGAAGCCTGGAGGAGAAGACACTTTCAGGTGTGCGTAACGGAAGGCTTACGTAAGACTAAGACCAAGTTGTCCATCATGGACCAGGAATTTGATGAAAATCCAGGTGCCTTCTAGGAAAGGCTAAGAGAGGCCTTGGTAAAGCTCACCTCTCTCTCTGCTGGTTCAGTTGAGGGACAGCGAATCCCAAAGCATCACTTTATTACTCAGGCAGCTCCTGACATCAGGAGGAAGTTGCAAAAACTGGGCCTGGGACCAGATAGTACATTAGAGGACCTCCTAAAAATGGCCACCTCAGTCTTTTATAATAGAGATGGAGGCCCAGGAAAGTGAGAGGAGACACAGGAAAGAGACAAAAGCTTCATTGACCACCGTGTAAGCCCACAAACCCCAGAATTCCCAGGATGCACCTGTTAACTGATAAAGATATGGCAAGAATAGTTACCTCATTCTAAAGTTTATCTGCTCTTGAACAAGGTTTAATTTCTTGCATCACGGTGAAACAGCTCGGGCTACAACTTTGCTGTTAGTATATGTCACTTCTTATCTTTGTGATCTTTGGCAGTGAATTCTTTCTTTGTATAACGCACGTTTAACCCATGCATACTTAACCTTATAAAACCTGGGTTTTTTTCTCTCTCATGCCTAGAAGCCATCAAACTCATGTGGTCAGGCAACCAGAGCCTCAGATAATGACTCCCCTTTGCTAGGAACCCTCAGACAAACCTCTGGGAGGAATTTGACTGCCGTTTTCCCCAAAACAACGTCGCCTGTCAGCAGGAAGCAGCTACGACTGGTCATTGTCCATATTCTAACAGCAGTTAGACGTACATCTTCAGAGAGGCGAAATGATATGGGAGTGTGGGGAAGGGAAGAGTGTGGTCTCTTTAAGTGATACAGAAGGGAGGTGCTGGGTAGAGGAGGGCGTGGTCCCTGGCGAGGGCTCCACCCCTACCGACCTAGGTGAGGACAGGCGCTTCTGCCTTCTCACCCAAATTTGCATTTTCCAAGATCATCACCCTGGCCTGCCATGCCGCCATCCTGGGCCTATAAAAACCCAAGGCCCTAGCAAGACAGAGAGAGAAGCTGCTGGATGCTGAGAGGAACACATCAGCGGAAGGGAAGAAGAAAAGCAGCTGGACATGGAGAGGACGTCAAGGGAGCATGCCAGCAGAAGAGCACACCCACAGATGCTGGCGCACTGTCAGGCCGTGGACCGACAGGACGAGGCAGTTTGGTTAGGGCAGTCGGAGGAGAGCCGGGGCCACCAAGCGGCCCAACTCCAGGGGAAAACCATTTCCCTTCTGGCTCCCCCGTCGGCTGAGAGCTACTTCCACTCAATAACACTTTGCACTCATTCTCCAAGCCCAGGTGTGATCCGATTCTTCTGGTATACCAAGGCAAGAACCCCGGGATACAGACAGCCCTCTGTCCTTTCCACAAGTAGAGGGCCTCAGTGACCTGGTTAACACAAGCTGCCTACAGATGGCAAAACTAAAAGAGCACGCTGGAATACACACCCACGGGCGCTTCAGCTGTAAACATTCAGCCCTAGACACGGCTGTGGGGTTGGAGCCTGCCTGTCTGTGTGCTCCCGCACTGGTCTGGCAGCAGGGCACCTGTCTATGCTCGCCTAGAGGTTTGGGCAGCCAGGCACTGAAGAAGCAAGCCACACCCCCACTGCACACCCTATGAGGGGGACAAGGGAACCCTTCCCGTTTCAGTAGGTCTTAATAAACACTGAGTGAATGAATGATTACGCACTCAGAAAAATTAGTTACCCTGTCCTACTCCATGCCTGGGAAGTACCAACGGGTACTGAAAGGTAATGGGAAATGTCTAGAGATTTTCTCCACAGGATAGAAACAGAAAGCTCAGATGAGACAGAAGAAAGTGTGACACTGCTTTATTTTTAGGATTTTTTTTTTTTTCTGTTTTTAAAGAAAGATGTGTGGAGAGACAGGGTCTCACTTTGTTGCCCAGGCTGACCTCAAACTCCTGAGCTCAAGCCGTCCTCCCACCTCAGCCTCCCAAGGGCTGGGATCACTGGCATGAGCCTCTGCGCCTGACCCCTAGGATTTTTTTTTCTTTTTGAAAATTTTAATTATTACATATATATAAGTTCCAGGGTACATGTGCAGGATGTGCAGGTTGGTTACACAGGTAAACATGTGCCATGGTGGTTTGCTGCACCTATCAACCTGTCACCTAGGTATGAGGACCAGCATGCATTAGCTCTTTGCGCTAATGTTCTCCACGCCCCCTGACCCAGCCCTCTCCAAACAGGCCCCAGTGAGTGTTGTTCGCCTCCCAGGATTTTTTTCTTAAGGAAACACATCCCATCAGGCATTGAAGTGAGGGTGTTGAATGTCTTTGAGGTTTGTGTGTACTTTTTAACCAGAAGTCATGGCTGAGGACACACAAGCACCTCCTTGCCTATGTAATTTTGTTCCTTTACTGCTTTAAACAAGAAGATGCAGTTTGCATTCCTTTCGCTGCTGGTGTTGTTGGCTTTGTGTTTCTGAACAGAAATAACTTGCCTTACTTTTGCTCTCAAGGCTGTGAAAGCCCCACCCCTATATGTTCCACTCATTTGTCACCGAGACCCTCAGTGTTGCTATCTGTGCATCATGTGTGTGGGTCTGGTTGTGTCAAGCATCGGACGATGTCGGTACCTCTCCTCCCTGTGAAGGATGACCCTGTGGACACCACTGCTCTAGGCGAGGATGCGCACCCACCGTCCCAGGGTTTAACCACATCATTGTCACCATCACAAGGGGGTGACAGCCCTTTACAGATCACACATCCCTTTCCTGGTGATTCTCCCTCTTAATCCCTAAACGAGTCCTGCAAGATGGGTGTTGATTCTTCTTATAGCACAACTGAAAGGGTTGAATGGCTTGTCCTAGAGCACACAGTCTGGCAGGGCTGAGTAAAGCGAGACCCAGTGCTTGTCCCTCCAGGCTGTGGTGAACCGGCACTAGAGTTTTATGAAAGTCCAACTTCCTGGCAATAGGCAGAAAAAGCAACAATTACCTTCCCTGATATTTTCACCTAGCAGATGGTCTTCAGCCCAGAGAACATCTTCCCAAAGTCCAAGACAGAAGGTACATGTAGGAAATGAAATAGAGGTTCCTCTTCAAAGGGATTTTCCTCCCAGTCTAATTCAGAATAGAGAGTAACCTCTCTTAGAAGCCAAATTTACTCAAAGACCTGTGCTAATTGTAAATTCTACTAGCTGTAATAAAGAAATCAATATACTCTGTTCTTAGCTCCCACATTTTAGCCTAGGTATTTGCCCTGGCATCCCTGAACCGGTCCAAGCAAGCATTAGGTCATAGCCTCTTCCTTATTTGGAAGCGTTTTTCCCTCTCTCAGCATTCCACAAGTTACTTCCTCTCTTCCTTTGTTCTCCTCTGCCTTTGCCTCTTTTGGGAAGTTCTAAGTTGCTAGCCAATAGGGTCTAGTACAGATGTGAGGTCCCATTCCAGCCGATGGAAACCGGACATAGCAGGAGGGTGGACGCGTCAGATTATAAATGACCCTGTCTCTTTTGTTTGTGTGTGCTCTCGTGGCAAGACTGCTAGTGAGTGGCACCCTTTCTGCAGAAAGTAAACTAGCCTTGCTGAGAGATCCTTTGTCTCAGTGTTGATTTTTGCAACACCAAGCACCCGTTCCCAACAGTACGTGTGTCTGCCTGTGTGTACACATCCACCCATCAACCACAACCCTACACCTGAAGCCAGGAACTAGAAAGAAATTCTCAGGGTCACGTCATTGTTTCAGTCTTCAAGTGTCACTTTTCGAACCCGTTACCATTTGGGTCTATGTCTCCATCCCCCCAGATCATCCTCTGATTCTACCAGAGCCAAACCTGGAACCCTCTGCTCATTTCACTCTTTCTGCACACATTTTCCAGGCACTTCTGCCGCTCAGCATCTCCCAAGGGTGAGCCCTGAGCTCGTGCAGGGATGAATGCTTTCCATGGCTTTTCCTTCTGCCTGCAGTTACGGCCCCCAATCTCTGGGGACGGGACCCTCCAGGTCTGTCTGGGGAATACACATGGGGGACTGGAACTGGTTCCTCCCACTCTCAGCCCCAGTGACCTGCTCTGTAAGGCTGGTTGTAGGTGGGGGCTGCTGCCCCTGCTTAAGTGCTTTAGGTTCCCCTCCTGGGATTTTCCTGCCTCTCCAAGCAGCTCTCCAGGGGACCCCATCCTGACACTCAAAGAAAGCAGAAAATGGGGTTCCTGATGAGAAAAGAACTGTTCTATGAGGAACACAAGTCCTTTTACATGATCGGGCCCAGAGAGACGTGGAGAGGGGACAGGAGTCCTGTCCTACCCCCTCTGAGCTGTGTGTTCATCTTTAGGAGCTGTGTGTGATGACCACCAGGAGCCGCTAACCAACAAATCATG
Source organism: Rhinopithecus roxellana (assembly GCF_007565055.1). NCBI lineage: Eukaryota > Metazoa > Chordata > Mammalia > Primates > Cercopithecidae > Rhinopithecus > Rhinopithecus roxellana. The sequence goes on along the minus strand of NC_044561.1, from coordinate 132,712,962 downwards.
CCCACCGGATGCTGCAACCTGCACCACACAGCTCAGCAGTGTTATTTCTGTAAGCCAGCGAGATTCCCAAAAAGCAGCTTTGTGTCGGCCTGCTCCATGTCCCCCTCTTTTGCCTTTAAAAACCTGCCTGTAATGAAGGCCAAAGAAAGAAAGCTCACGGCCAGGCGTACGTGGGTGTGAGTCTTCTCGGCTGCTGTCCTCACCCTGGCTCAAGTCAACTTTTTAAGTTAGACTTCATGCCTCAGCCTCTTCCTTTTAGGTGGATACTGATGAGAATACAGGCAGGGCCCCTGTCCTTCCCTGTCTGAAGCTCAGACTCCGTATGAGAGGACTTCCCACTCCAAGACAGGAGCACGGCTGTCTCAGGATGGAGGAGCTCGTGTCTGCTGAGGATGCGGTTCTGTCCAATGAGGTCAGGAGGGCTAGTGGCAGTGTTTGTTAATTCCTTTGGGGCAGCCAGTGGCAACTGGCAGTTATTCCAGCTGAGGATGCTGGGATGGAGTTTTTTTTTTTTTTTTTTTTTTTTTTTTTTTTTTTGAGACACGGACTCACTCTGTCACCCGGGCTGGAGTGCAATGGCGTGATCTCGACTCACTGCAGCCTCAACCTCCCAGGTTCAAGCAACTCTCCTGACTCAGCCTCCCAAGTAGCTGGGATTACAGACATGCACCACCACGCCTGGCTGATTTTTGTATTTTTAGTAGAGAGAGGGTTTCACCATGTTGGTCAGACTGGTCTCGAACTCTGACCTCAGGTGATCCTCTGCTTCGGCCTCCCAAATTGTGGGGATTACAGGCATGAGCCACTGCACCAGGCCTGGGATGGAATTTTAAGTGAACCGTGGCCCTTAGATCATGAGGCCAGCTTCAGTGTCTAACGAAATGGCACTGCAGGGATGGGAGAGAGGGAAAGATTCGCAGATCATGCCGAAACCTCTGGTTAGCCCCCGGCTTCCACATCCTTCCCACAACCAAGTGCCACACAGCCCCTTTTCCATGTCCTCCCTGCTCCCTGGTGGCAGAGGCCCCATTGGTAAAGCAACAATGGAGAAGTGGGGAAGATAAAAGAGCTGTGAAAACTGCCCCAGAGAAGCTGCAAGAGGCTTTGCTGGAATCAGGTTTTGCATTTCCCAATCAGAGCTCCATTTGTTGGGTCAGGGACCATGCTTATTGGTTCAAGAACTGACAGAAGAGGTGTCTACAGAATGCCTGTTGGGAGGATAAATAAACAGCTAAAGGAAATTTTATCTGAGCCTGAAAACTGCCTGCACCAGCACAAAATTAAAGCACCAGCACCCTCAGGCTAGGCCTGCTGGAAAAATTCCTGTGTGTCAGCTCCAGGAAGACGTGGGCAAGATGAGGCACATCCTGACCAATGCAGGAAATGGCCCTGCTCTTCTGCTGGCCCCTCTTCCACTGTGATGCTAAAAATCCCATCGAAGCCTGTCATCCAAGCAGCGGGAAGTAAGAGGGTCAACGTTTGCATAGCCATTTAGAGGTTTCCTGGAAACCCGGCTCTCTCCCCACCATTGTCCCGCGAGCACAGTCGTGACGAGCTTGAGCTCGGAAATCAGAAAGCCTCAAGTGTGAAACCTCAGTCTTCTTCCTTATTAGCTGTGAGACTTTGGGCAAGTTACTTAACCTCTCTGAACCTAATTTCCTCAAACTGTAAAATGGGGCTAATGTTGGGGGACACTCAGCATAATGGCAGGAATAGAGTTAGTGCTCAATAAATGTTGATCTCATCGGCCCCACAGCCCATTCCACCATTCCCTTCTTTCTCTTCCTCCCCACAACCCAACTTCATCATTGCCTATGAACAGCCACAGGATAGAACTCGGGACCGTTCATGACAGCTCTGGACAGCCCAGAGGTTATTTACAAGCCTAAGAGCAACGAATGTGGCCTGCCCAACTGCCCAGCTGTTTGAAAAGCACAGAGAAGCTGGTGGTGCCCATAAGCCACATAGCTTTCTAGGAATGACAGGGGCGTGGATTTACAAAGTCACTCTTGACCCTTTAAAATAACACAACTATTTTTTGCTCCCACCATATCTCAAGTGGCACCCAGATTGTGAGGCCTTCCATCCGGTGAGCAGTGTCACCTGGAGAGGTGGTGACTGATTTAGGGCCCCGGTTTAGGGCTGAACCAGGGTCAGCCACTTCTTCGTGTGTTGGCCGCCAAAGGGATTGGACCAGATGATGGTGAAAGAACCTTCTGATGTTAAGATGTAGAGTTTCGATGGTTCCATGATAGGGATCACAGAAAACTAAGATCCACAAAGCTTAACCTCCCGGGGGACAATAGCAATGCTGTAATGTCAAGTTAATGCTAACACAGCATAGTTTGACATGAGTGTGACAGCATAGGGAGGTCGGGGGCCTGGGGGCTTCTCAAACTCATTCTCAGCACCAGATGTGGCATCAGGAACGGCCTGAAGGGAGGCTAAGGGATCCTGCCCTCTCCCCAGCCCTGACGATGCCTCCACAGTGAAGAAGAGACAGGGAGCCCCTGACTCTGCACTTTCACTGGCTACTCCCACACTGGGCGGCAGGGGAGGAGGAAGACCCCAACACCTCCCACCACCACTGCAGACTCCTACCAAGCTTCAGTTCTCACCTGCGCCGCTGCCCCAAACCACCCTGAGAGCCATTAGTGGCCGCTGCGCTTCACCCACGAAAGGGCTTCCTTTGCCAATGTTTGTCACAAGTTTTTGCATATTGTTTGCATAAATTTGCAGGTAGGATTCAAAAGATTCTGATTCCAACGACACAAGAGAAAACACACTGACTGCACTTGCAGTCGAAGACGGTTTTCAGGAGAGCACGCTGGAGTCGCTTCCTGGTGCTGGGAGAGGGGGTCGAACTATGTGCGGCTGGGGTGCCCGGAGAGGGTCTTCCCCACGATCCAGGGAATCAGAGCTCTTCCAGCGCTGGCGGAAATCATGGCTAATAGACAGAAAAGCACTCTTCCAACCCCAGGGGAAGACTGTGGAGGTGGCCAGACGCACAAGGCCCACTGATTCCATCCGAGAGGGGGCATGGAAGGACAGCGGCCAGCCCACGTCTGGAGCTGCTCCCTCCTGGGAAAGGAAAACAGAATTCTGAGATGCCAAACTTACTATTCCAAAGGGAAAGGGAAAACTTGGAAACGGCGCCACGCAAAAACCTGCCTTTCAGGAGAACCAGTCCGTTTCTGAACAGACAGCTTGCAAGACGGCCGGCCGTGTATCTCCCCAGGGGCCTCCTGCACCCTGGCAGTGTCGATGAACAGCTGATCCTCGCGAGTGTGGGACAAAAGCAAGACTCAGACTTGCTTTTATTTTTGTGCAGGAACACAAAGCCAACACCACCAGCCGCTAAAGGAATATAAACCACCTCTTGCTTGTTCAAAGCAGCGAAGGAACAAAGTTACATAGGCAAGGAGGGGCTTTTGTGCCTCCAGCCACGGCTTCTGGTTAAACGCTCGAGACAAACTCAGGCTTGGCTTTTCCTTCTGCTCCGTGTCCCCTCTGCCTGATGGAAGATGCAGGTCTGCTGAGCGCCAGGTGAGTGCATAAAGGGCTGTTCCCCCACCCCACCCTTTCACTTGTAATGTGCACTCAGCGAGTGCTAACGAAAGCCTCGCAGGAACCTGACCACTCGCCTCATTGCCTACCCACGCTTTTCTCTCTCCCCTTCCCCTCCTGCCCTCTCCTCTCTTCCTCTTTCAAATACTCAGCACCTCAAAACGCTCTCTGGAAAAGGCCGGGCACAGGTCCCGCTGTGACTGGTGTCACTTTCTCCCGGGCAGATCCTCAGCCTTGGCATCATAACCGTCGAAGTTGACTGAGACCCGGTTCACCCACTTTCAGTTTTGCGCTCCAAATACTGAGTGTTTAGTAACTTATCCAGAAGTTCTTAGATTTCCAGCTACTCAAACCAGGCTCTGATTTCCAAAATAAAGCCAAATCTAGAACAGTTTGGGGAATGAAGGGATCTGGCTGAGGGATGGGAGTTGGAACAGCTGCGGCACCATCAGCCTCACATAAACAGAAACAAATTACTCAGCCAAACAAGAGAAGAGCAAGGCCCAGCTGGAAAAGCACATGGATGAGTCTGCAAACCAAAAACGTACCTGAGACAGGCCTCAGTCAACGGAGAAGTTTATTTGCCAAGGCTAAGGACGCACCCAGGAGACAGGTCTGTGCCTCTCTCCCAAGATGATGTTGAGGCCTTCAGTCAAGGGCAAAAGCTGGCTGGAGGGGGCAGAGGGAGGAGGGTGTGGTCACATGACTGATTGCCCCACGCTGCAGGAGAAAAGGAGCAGGTGGGAACGGTCAGTTACCTGTTTATCTCGTGCTCAGTAAATCGGTACTTTCCATGAGGTAAGGTGCACACAGAGCAGTCACTGGTGGAGATGCTGACCCTCTCGTCTGTCGCTGTCTGCTTAGGGGCAAAGGGAAAGGCAGCTTCTTGCAGGACTCAGCTTGCAGCTTGACTTTTTCTTCTTGGTTGAGTGAATTGTGGTCTCAAGTTTTTATCTTCCTTTCACAAGTGCTGACCCAGTGAGGCCAATCGTGTGTGATCAGGAGCCCCTGAATGACTTGGTGGAAAGCAGGGTCCGACCCCCTGCCCAGGATGCTTGGGAAAGCCTTGCTGGCTGGACAGAGGGGAAGGAGGCTCTCAGGACGCTTGGGAAAGTCTTGCTGGTCGGACAGAGAGGAAAGAGGCTCTCAGGACGCTTGGGAAAGCCTTGCTGGCTGGACAGAGGGGAAGGAGGCTCTCAGGATGCTTGGGAAAGTCTTGCTGGCTGGACAGAGGGGAAAGAGGCTCTCAGGACGCTTGGGAAAGTCTTGCTGGCTGGACAGAGGGGAAGGAGGCTCTCAGGACGCTTGGGAAAGTCTTGCTGGCTGGACAGAGGGGAAGGAGGCTCTCAGGACGCTTGGGAAAGTCTTGCTGGCTGGACAGAGGGGAAAGAGGCTCTCAGGATGCTTGGGAAAGTCTTGCTGGTCGGACAGAGAGGAAAGAGGCTCTCAGGATGCTTGGGAAAGTCTTGCTGGCTGGACAGAGGGGAAGGAGGCTCTCAGGACGCTTGGGAAAGTCTTGCTGGCCAGACAGAGGGGAAGGAGGCTCTCAGGACGCTTGGGAAAGTCTTGCTGGCTGGACAGAGGGGAAGGAGGCTCTCAGGATGCTTGGGAAAGTCTTGCTGGCTGGACAGAGAGGAAAGAGGCTCTCAGGACGCTTGGGAAAGTCTTGCTGGCCAGACAGAGGGGAAGGAGGCTCTCAGGACGCTTGGGAAAGTCTTGCTGGTCGGACAGAGGGGAAAGAGGCTCTCACGATGCTTGGGAAAGCCTTGCTGGCTGGACAGAGGGGAAAGAGGCTCTCAGGACGCTTGGGAAAGTCTTGCTGGCTGGACAGAGGGGAAAGAGGCTCTCACGATGCTTGGGAAAGCCTTGCTGGCCAGACGGAGGGGAAGGAGGCTCTCAGGATGCTTGGGAAAGTCTTGCTGGCTGGACAGAGGGGAAAGAGGCTCTCAGGATGCTTGGGAAAGTCTTGCTGGTCGGACAGAGAGGAAAGAGGCTCTCACGATGCTTGGGAAAGCCTTGCTGGCCAGACGGAGGGGAAGGAGGCTCTCAGGATGCTTGGGAAAGTCTTGCTGGCCGGACAGAGGGGAAGGAGGCTCTCGGAGACTGCCCCAGAGGGGAGTGGCTCTCCACTGGCCACAGTGATGGCTGGAAAACAGCGAGCCCAGGGAAAACACGAAGATCCCAAAGCCGGGTAAAGTAGACACTGAGTTTATTATTTGCCACACAAGGGGAGGCTTCCATTTCATTATGAAAGGTCAGGAGTTCTCTCTGAGCTGAAGGTGAACAGACAGCTGCGGTGTAGAAAACAGGAAGTTTTGTCCACAGTTCTGATTGGCGGAAAAAGCAAATTGTAAACCCTCTCAGGATCGCTGCTGTTCTGATTGGTGTCGCAGAAGCAGGAGTACAGTTCCTGAAAGACCCTGGCAGGTCTGGTCTGGGCTGCATGGCCCTGGAGGCTGCTATCTGAGCCTCTTCTCATGGGGGAGGGGTTTCTCTGGCATCCACATAGGTTAAGAGGGAGGAGCCCCGGGGCCTTGCGCCCATCAACCCCTCTCATCCTTGCTGCCTGTGACAGATGGACAAGCAGCTCTCCTGGCTGCAGAGACGAGATGACCACAGGAGGGCCAGCAGAGGATGTCCCAGGGCGCTAGGACAGCCAGCACACAGGCAGATGGAGGCACGCAGCCTGAGTCCCAGTCAGCTGGACGACATGTGGTTAAAATGCTGCTGAATAGGGAAAAAATCCCAGGTCCAGAAGCTGAGGTCCCTGTGGGTGGGGCCGTGGGGAGGGGGTGTGACCCAGGCCATGCCCAGGCTTGTGATTTCTGACCTCGCCCCAGTGCATTTATGGGTAAACTGAGGCTGGGAGGGACGCCTCTCCCTGTATGGGGAAGTGTCCCCTGTACGGGGAGGTGTCCGTGGTGAGGGGCTGTGCCCACCCACTGCCGAGAGAGGAGCACCCGTGCTTTTGTAAAGAGCAATATAAATACAGTTCTGTTCAGATAAAACACAATAAATAGGTGGCGGCGATGGTGGGACGGCACCACGCCTGCTCAGGCGGCTGGGTGCACACTGCAGGAGCGGGGACACAAGCCGAGGTCCTGTTGTTTGAGGTAAAAATTTATAGAAATGGTTCCTTGACAGCGAAATCCCTGCTTGACACTCAGATGAGCGAGTGCTGGCAGGGGCTCTGGGCCTCCACCTGTAAGACCCAGACCGTCCCTGGGGCTGTGGCTTAGAAGGACCCAGAGGTGGATGGATGTCCCTGCCCCAACTAGGGCTGCAGATGGCTCCACCTGCACCCTGCCTGATGCCCAGGCCTGGGCTGCCCTAGGCTCGGCCCACCTGGACGTCCAGGGCCACTTGGGGGGAGGTGCTGGGGTCCCGCCCCGCCTGGCCACCCCAGTTGCTCCTGAACAGCCGCGGCCTCAGCGCGTCCTCAGCCGCAGGACCCTGGAGAGGGGCTCCTTGGCGCTGGAGTAGATGAGGTAGGCGCCGGCCGTGGTGCTGAAGGCCTCCCAGTCCCTGCAGCCGACGGTGGGGAGGCTGTGCACTGCCACGAAGCCCTCGTAGCCCTGCCACCTGCGGGACAGACAGCAGCAGCCAGGTCAGCCTGGGCTCTGTGGGGTGGCTCTTCTTCCCGGGCTCCCACCTGTGCTGTCAGGGACCCAGCAGCTCTGGGTCACATCCAAGCCTCTTCCATCCCCCACTGGCACGGCATGGAGAGATTGATTCTGGGCCATGAGAGCCTTCTCATCTTGCAAAGCAGGAGGCTGAGGCCCAGAAGAGGAAAGATTCCAGATCTCGCCAAGATCCCAGCACTACCTCCTATCCACCCAAGATCCTGCCCCCAGGGACCCCCAAACGTGTAGTTCTGAGGGTCGGCCTCAATCGTGAGGTATGTGACTTTCCCCAGGGCCCCCTCAAACAGATGCAGGCCACCACGCAGGTGGGAGCCCCTCTGTCCTCAGACACAGGAGCCCAGCTCTCTGCCCGCTGTTCTGCAGTCCCTCGTCAGGGGCTGGCCCAGGTCCTCATTCTCACTCTGGGTAGCCACTGGTCACCAGGGTTTGCCTTCAAAAGGACTCGTTTATCCCAGGGGCTTCCATTTCCGAGGCATGGAGTCCCCAAGGCAGGGCGCCGACATCAAAGAGCACGAGTTGTTTAAATTTAATTAAATATTAAATATCAAAGTATGAAAATAAATTCTTCCAGATCGCTTTCTGGAGAAGCCGTGGTGGCTCCTGTTCTCATGGGAAAGAGCAGGGTGGGATCCCCCAGGATCCCCCACCCACTCCACTGCCCATCTTTAAAATGCCTCCAAACAAATGGGGGAGAACCTGTCAGGGTTTTGCTTTGAGGACAAATCACTTACAATGTTTATTCACACTGTTCATCTTTCCTTCTAAAAATTCCTATTCATATCTTTTTTTTTGAGACAGAATCTCGCTCTGTCTCCCAGGCTGGAGTGCAGCGGAGCTATCTTGGCTCACTGTAAGCTCCACCTCCCGGGTTCCCGCGATTCTCCTGCTTCAGCCTCCCCGAGTAGCTGGGACTACAGGCGCCCGCCACCACACCCGGCTAATTTTTTGTATTTTTAGTAGAGACAGGGTTTCACTGTGTTAGCCAGGATGGTCTCGATCTCCTGACCTCATGATCCACCTGCCTTCACCTCCCAAAGTGCTAGGATTACAGGTGTGAGCCCCGCGCCCGGCCAATTCCTATTCATATCGTTTGTCCATTTTTCCAAATTTAAAAACACATCTCTTATTAGTTTGTAAGGGTTCGTTTTCTGTCGTATGTGTGGCAAAGAGTTTGTCTTTTGCTTTTGAATAGGATGTCGGTTTCCACAGAAAGCTTTTAATGCAGGTGGTCAGACCCAGTGCCTTTCCTTCCAGGCTTGTCTTCTCCATAGAACCCTGAGGTTATGCAACTGCCCTTAGCTTTTCTGCTTTTTCACATTTGGACTTTTAATCCATTTAACATTTATTTTTGTGTACAATGTGAAGTGGAGTAAGCTTTTTTTCTTCCAGATTACATGAAGCTAATCTCCCGAATCATATGGAATTATCAAGTAAAGCCCATTCTTTTCTCATTGCCTTCAAACATAGTATTTATGGCCAGGCGCGGTGGCTCACACCTGTAATCTCAGTACTTTGGGAGGCTGAGATGGGCAGATCACAAGGTCAGGAGATTGAGACCATCCTGGCTAACACGGTGAAACCCCGTCTCTACTAAAAAATACAAAAATGTAGCTGGGCGAGGTGGCGGCGCCTGTAGTCCCAGCTACTCGGGAGGCTGAGGCAGGAGAATGGTGTGAACCTAGGAGGCAGAGTTGCAGTGAGCCAAGACTGCACCACTGCACTCCAGCCTGGGTGACAACGCAAGACTCCATCTCAAAAAAAGAAAAAAAATTAGCCAGGCATGGTGGCCCATGCCTGTGGTCCCAGCTAGTAGAGAGGCTGAGGTGCGAGGATTGCTTGAGCCTGGGAATTTCAGCCTGCAATGAGCCGAGATTACGCCACTGAACTTCAGCCTGGGCTACAGAGTGAGACCCTGTTACCCACCAAAAAATAAATAAATAAAAAGGAGCTATTATTAAAAAGTTACCAGGCCCAGATGGTTTTATAACTGAATTTAACCCAGCTGTCAGAAATGAGAGAAAAATCCTATTCTTCGGACTATTCCAGTCCACAGGTGCAGTCAGAAAGCCCTGCAGAGTCCACAGGTGCAATTAGAAAGCCCTGCAGTGTGTGTTTACTGTTAGGCTTCATTTTAAACTGGATAAAGTTAAGTCCCCGAAAGAAAACCACTGAGCAATCTCATTTCCTATTATAGATGCTAAAAGCTTAGATAGCCAATTGGAAGCCAGTGGCTTATTAAATAATTCTGCATCATCACCAAGCGGCATCGAGTCTAAGAATGCGAGGAGATCTCTCACTATAAATCATGACATCAGCAGTAAACATAGCGGACCACATCACGCACTCACAGATGCCAGAGACCCCAGCCCTGACCCGGACGGCCCACAGCCCATCGAACAGCCATGCTCCGATGTGCTTGTTAAATTAGAGTAAGGCAGGACAGCTGCCGCTTCTGCCACCATCCAAAATTGTTCTGGAAGCTTTATCTAGGGAAGCAAGCTAAATAATCAATTAGAACACTAGAAATCAAGGGGAAATGTTCTTTATTCTCAGAGGTAATTATATTCCTAAGTCCCCTGAGAATCTTTTTAAGAAAAGCTATTAGAACTGACAGTTTGGTTTGGTGGCTAGACACAAAAAATGATTGTTATGAGCAGCTGCAAATGAAAATTAAAACAAAAAAGACAACCCCATTCGTTAAACGTACAATACTTGGAAAACTCCTAGAAATAAATGTGTTGAGAACACCATGGTGTCTATGAGCTAAAAATTAAATATCAACGACTCCCACGTTAGGATGTCCACACACCACATCCCTGCCAGGATCCAAAAGCAGAAGCGCCAGCACTCGTGGGTCGTGGCTACACCTGGGGCAGGGGCCGCTCAGACCCCACACAGGTGCAGCCAGCAACGGGCTGTCCACTGGGCCCAGCCAGTCTCGGGAAATGACACCTCACTTGGGACTCGCTGTGAGCCAGTGGCACCTGTGAGAGAAGGTGAGCCCCCCCCCGCCAAGGGGAAGCAAGGCACTGGGAGAAAGCCGGCCGCGGTGAGCCCCCAGGGGGAAGGAAGGCGCTGGGAGGAAGCCGGCCTCGGTGAGCCCCCAGGGGGAAGGAAGGCGCTGAGAGGAAGCCGGCCTCGGCAGCTCATTACCTGTAAATAATACTGTTCACCGAGAAGGTGCGCCCATCAAAGGAGTTAGCAACGACCAGGAAGTAATCTTCTCCCACTGAGAAAAACTCCCAGTCCAGAGCGCTGCGGGAACAAGTGGGCGGATGTTAGAACACAACAGACATCGCCGGAACTGGGGGGTTGGCCTGAAGCCACCTCCAAAATTCACAGAGGAGGAGCCGGGGCCAAAGTGGGGAATGACTTTCTCACAGTCACATATGTGTTGGTCTATTCCAGGAAAATGTAAATTAGTTGTTTGCTTAAAAAACATGTCAAATTTTATTTTATTTTATTTATTTTTGAGATGGAGTCTCACTCTGTCACCCAGGCTGGAGTGCAGTGGTGAGATCTCAGCTCACAACAACCTCCAGCTCCCAGATTCAAGCGATTCTCCTGCCTCAGCCTCCCCAGTAGCTGGGATTACAAGTGTGCGGCACCACACCTGGCTAAGTTTTGTATTTTTAGTAGAGATGGGGTTTCACCATGTTGGCCAGGCTGGTCTTGAACTCCTGACCTCAAATCAGGCCCACTTGGGCCTCCCAAAGTGCTGGGATTAGAGGTATGAGCCACCATGTCTAGCCTCAAATTTTAAATTGTCGTAAAATATATATAACATAACATTTCCCACCTCAACCATCTTTAAGTGCACAGATCAGGGGCATTAAGCACATTCACACTGCTGTGTGGCCGCCACCACCATCCACCTCCAGAACGCTTTCATCCTGCAAAACTGAGGCTCTGCACCCAGCAAACATCGCCCCCCACCCCCTCCCCAGCCCCGGCACCCACCACGCCACTTTCTGTCTTTATGAATTTGACCACTCTAGGGACCTCATATAAATGGAATCGCACGGTATTTGTCCTTTTGTGCCTTAGCTGAGACTCCAGTGACTCAAGGTTCCTCCGTGTTGTGGTGCGTGTCAGAATCTCTTTCCTTTTTAAGGCCGAGTAATGCTCCTCTGTGTGAATGGACACGTTGTGTTTATCCATCCGCTGACGGACACTTGGGGAATTTCCTCCATGTGGCTACTGTGAATAATGCTGCTATGACCACTGGGGTACAAAAGTACACTTTTAAGAGGTTGAATCAATCAGAGAAGAAGTCTTAGGCTCCTGGCACCTGCTGGAGGCAGGAGCTTGGTTTCCCACTCTGGACACTGCGCAGAAATGGAATCACAGTGCTGTGCCTCTGTGTCTGGCCTCTTCTCTCAGCACTGTGTCCTCAGCTGTGAGGTCAGCAGCCGTGAGGTCACTCTAGGAGGGGCCTGCAGGACCTGCTGGTTCACAGATATTCTCCTGCAAGCGGAAGCTGTTTCTTGTTGCAAACAAATTTGCTGTGTCCTGTCTTAGACAGGAGTCTCGCCTGAATTTGCAAACGGTGCATCTGTGCTTGGGGATAGCTCAGTTTGTGGGGTCTGACAAGCGGCTCCCCTGGAACATTTCCCCGCCAGGAGCCCACCTGCCGAAGTGTCAGTGTCAGCCCGTCTCGAGATGAGGAAATGGAGGTCGAAGCCATGCACATGCAAGCATCTTACTGACATGCAGGCCAGGCCAGTGCCTCTGCATGCAGCAGCCTCAGGGTTGTGGCCAGTTCAGACAGCAGAGGGGCCTCATCCCAGTGCTTCCCTGCAGGCAGTTAGGGGCCAGCCTGAAGCAGGAGCTCAGACAGGACCCTGGGAGAGGGAGGGATCATGCAGGTGTCCAGCGACAAGAAGGGCGGGCAGAGTCCATGGAGTGTTGGGCTCCTCACTCCTTCGGTCAGTCAGGGTGACATCTGGAGCCACCTCCATTAATGGCGGGTTATGATTTGGTTCCCATGGAGCCCGTGCCAGCTCTCTGGGAGGAGGATGAGGACGCCTGTGATCACATGCTCTGGTCTGGAGGCACGGCCGCAGGCTCCGAGTCAGCGTGAATCCGCGGGGTTACTCCTCAATCAGATCTGAGCTCTAAAACCCAGACCTGAGGAAGACAAGCAGCCATGCTGGATGTACCAGTGGTGGAAGATCCTGTCTGGCTGCTCCAAGGCTCACATCAGAAGCCGGCTTCGGTTTCACCACAAAATAAGGCATCTAGTGCCCGATTCTGCCTCCAAAGCAGCCCTGGGTCACACTCGCTGTAGGACAGATGTTATTCTTCAGAATCATGCCCTCTGGCAAATGCCCATCATCGGACAAATGGGTGGATGGATTGTGACTCACCCACGAGAAGGGGGAACGCTCGGACCCACGTGGCCACACCACCAACCTGGAGGACACGGTGCTGCGAGAAAAGGCCAGGCACAGAGGCCACAGCTCTGCAATTCCGTTTCTGTGCCATGTCCAGAACAGGAAATCGCAGAGACAGGAAATGGGCCCGGGGGTGCCCGGTGGGGAGGGAGGGGTGGGCAAAGGGTGTGGGGGCTCCTTCCGAGGGGAGGAGAATGTTCCAGAATTGACTGCAGCCATGGCTGCACGTATTTGTGGATTTAACAGAACCACTGAATTGTAGAGAGCAAACACAGCAGACCGTTTGAAGGCAGTCAGAGCCAAGGTTACACACAGAAGCCGTGAAACCCCTCAGCACCCTGGAAAGGGTTTTGGACTTGGTGAGGCCACATCACGTCTCCCAGAGGTGCAGGGAATTCCGCATTCTGGGTAGAAGGGCTAGGAGTTTGACTTTTGTGTGCTGTTTTGATGGTAATTATTAAACATTACCTTAATTAGTAAGTACTTTCTGTGTTTCATAATTTAGTTCATAAACTGTCCACACCACTGTCCAGTGGTGACACGGCCATAAGTCACAAGTGTGTAGCTGCGTCCCGTCCGCTCTCGCAGCTTTCAAATACTGAGGTGTCTGCCTCATCCGTTTCTAGATTGGCATCGTCTCCACGACTAATTTTTAATCACAGTTCATTCTCCAACTTGTCTTTTCTAAACGTTGTTCTAAAAAGCCTCATCTATGTTTTGTTCTCAGCGTTGACATTGGATGGGGTGGATTCATGCTGGGGATACACAACTGCCACCGCCGCCCAGTGCCTGTTTCTCCTGCCATGGCTGCCAGGCCACGCAGGGGCCACAGAACCCACTCACCCCAGAATCCCCAGTGCCCCTGGCAGGCACCGCTGCCGGCTCTTTTTCTTTATTCTGAGAGTTCTATTTTTTAATTTTTAAAAATAAAATAAGTAAGATACGAGTAAGTTAACATTGTCGTCCTTTGTAAAATCAGCAGTTCAGAAGTAACAGTGCAAATAGGGAAAGTCCTTCCTGGCCTGCCTGCACACCCCTGCAGCCCGCCTGGTCCTGGGGTGACTGCTGACAGTGAGGCACTCCCTTCCAGAGTCTTCTCTGCACTTCCATGGGTGCGCACAGCTAAGCAGCACACAGCAGCTGGGCTCGCTCCTCCATACTTGGGTCATGAGATTTCGCTGCACCTCACCCAGCCCTTTCCACAGAGCAGTTCATCTTGGAGACTTTTCTCCTTGAAGGGTCTAAAGGTATGTGTCGTTGTGTCTCTCAAGCTGAGATTAGAGCCCAGTGCCCAGGAGGGGTAGGTGAATCGTTACCAAATGAAATAGGCGTGCATGAAACCCGAGGAAACCTGGGAAAGCCGCCGGCTCCATCCCAGGGCGGGCACAGGCTGGATTCCAGCTGCAAGCTTGACCCATGGCCCTTGGCTCTGGGATCTGAGTAATACAGATTCGATTGCAGGTTTATTCACAGATTTCTGAATCCCACCCCAGAGGAAGCCCCATGCTGGTCAGGACGGTTACAGATTCTCAGTGCCCGCTGTCCAAAATGTGGTGCCCACGCAACCTCCTGTGGCCCCGCAGAGCGTGTCAGTCTGGAACCATCACTTTCTTGTACATACAGACCCACCCTCCACGTTCCCTGGATCGCACGTCTGTCTCAACACGCCAGTCTCTGTGTCCTGGTGTCGGGGAGGATGCAACATCAGGGGAAGGGAGTAATCGTGTCTGGTGGCAGCTGGCACCAGCAGGCTGTGGGCACTTGAAGCCTGCACCTCGCACCTGTCCCCGTGGGGCCTCGGCTCTCCCTCCACAAGATGGGCATGAAGCCCCCTCCTGCCTCCACTGCCCGGATGAAAGGTGACAGGTGTGAAGAGGCAGAACTCTGCACACAGCGCCCGGCTCTGGGAACCAAACCTGTGCCTCAGGGCAGCACTGACTTCCCCAGGCCAGTCTTTCCACGGGAAGGGTGGTGAGGATGAGCCTAATGGGGATTCCGACCTGGTGGGCCTCCCAGAGGTCAGCCCACCCTCCCACCAGCCTGCGGTGATGCATACCTGCAGGTGAGGATGTCCTGGAACTTGACAAAGGCCTGCGCAGTCACGTTCAGCTCGTAGATGACTGAGTTGATGACGTAGGAATCATTCTGGACTTGCATCTCCACATCGTAGCTGTGACTGTTCGCCACAGCGAGGAAGATCCTCTCCCCGATGTGAAAGACCTCCCAGTCCGCAGCACCGAATGTCTAGGACCAAAGGAGAGCGGGTGCAGAGGTGTGGGTGGGCGGGTGCAGAGGTGTGGGTGAGCGGGCGCAGAGGTGTGGGTGAGCGGGCGCAGAGGTGTGGGTGAGCGGGCGCAGAGGTTGTGGGTGAGTGGGCGCAGAGGTGTGGGTGAGCGGTGCAGAGGTGTGGGTGAGCAGACACAGAGGTTGTGGGTGAGTGGGTGCAGAGGTTGTGGGTGAGTGGGTGCAGAGGTGTGGGTGGGCGGGCGCAGAGGTGTGGGTGAGCGGTGCAGAGGTGTGGGTGGGCGGGCGCAGAGGTGTGGGTGGGCGGGCGCAGAGGTGTGGGTGGGCGGTGCAGAGGTGTGGGTGAGTGGGCGCAGAGGTGTGGGTGAGTGGGCGCAGAGGTGTGGGTGAGCGGTGCAGAGGTGTGGGTGAGTGGGTGCAGAGGTGTGGGTGAGCGGTGCAGAGGTGTGGGTGAGTGGGTGCAGAGGTGTGGGTGAGCGGTGCAGAGGTGTGGGTGAGGGGTGCAGAGGTGTGGGTGAGCGGTGCAGAGGTGTGGGTGAGTGGGTGCAGAGGTGTGGGTGAGTGGGTGCAGAGGTGTGGGTGAGCGGGCGCAGAGGTTGTGGGTGAGCGGGCGCAGAGGTGTGGGTGAGCGGTGCAGAGGTGTGGGTGAGTGGGTGCAGAGGTGTGGGTGAGCGGTGCAGAGGTGTGGGTGAGTGGGTGCAGAGGTGTGGGTGAGTGGGCGCAGAGGTGTGGGTGAGTGGGCGCAGAGGTGTGGGTGAGCGGTGCAGAGGTGTGGGTGAGTGGGTGCAGAGGTGTGGGTGAGTGGGTGCAGAGGTGTGGGTGAGCGGGCGCAGAGGTTGTGGGTGAGCGGTGCAGAGGTGTGGGTGAGTGGGTGCAGAGGTGTGGGTGAGTGGGTGCAGAGGTGTGGGTGAGCGGTGCAGAGGTGTGGGTGAGTGGGTGCAGAGGTGTGGGTGAGTGGGCGCAGAGGTGTGGGTGAGCGGTGCAGAGGTGTGGGTGAGCGGACACAGAGGTTGTGGGTAAGTGGGTGCAGAGGTGTGGGTGAGCGGTGCAGAGGTTGTGGGTGAGTGGGTGCAGAGGTGTGGGTGAGCGGGCGCAGAGGTGTGGGTGAGTGGGTGCAGAGGTGTGGGTGAGCAGCACTCTCCCTGGCTGTCCTCAGGGCTGCCACTTGGCAGGATATGGGATCTTGGCACAGCCCAGTGCCCGCTGAGCTGCAGGTGCCAGATGTGGCACTCCTGCTGGCAGCCTCCTTGGCCACCACTCTCTTCCTGAATATTAGTGCCAGCTGTGCCCACTCCCACCCATCCACAGCAACCATCTGTATGACTTGCTTCTCAGCAATCCATGCCTCCGCCTACTCCAGGCCCCAGTGCTGTGTGTCCTACGAGCACCACCTGCTGTTTCACCTCTTCCGGGAAGCCCACCCTGATCCCTCTAGTCCCAGCCTCAGACACTGAAGCAACTCTCTAGTTTTCTCTTACAGCTTTCCCTGGCCTTGCAGTTTGGCTGAGGCCTTCCTCTGGCTCTGTAGACAGAAGCCATCTCTGGATTCCTGTGCTTGCCATTCCTCCACAAATCACTTACCACCCTCAAGAGGCAACAGGTCTGGGGCTGCACATGAAGGCCCAACTGCAGGCACCTCTGCCACCATCCTTGAGCTGCAGGAGCCTGTCTGCATGTGGGGCCCGCAAGGCGGAAACTTATGCCAGCACACTGGGGATAAAGGTGGTGGGGCTGCACGGGGAAGGGGCAGGCTGCTTCCCTGGGGACAGTGTCCCCACAGGCCGGGCATCCCTGCACACGGTCCCAGGCAGTCATGGCTGAGGACAGAGCTGGTCATGCTGCGGGGCTGCGTCTCTTCCTGACTAACCCCCGTCCAGAGAGCCTTCTGCCTGAGGGACATCGTGCGCCACCTGGGCCAGGTGCGAGGCAGCTCTAAGAGCCTCCCGTGACAGCAACCACTGGGACGTTTTCTATTTGCCCAAATCAACTGGCAAGGGCCCAGCTCAGACGCTCCCGGGTCTGATGTGACCTGCCCTCCGCAGTAGGTCAGGCAGCCTCCCTTGTTTGTATGTTCAGAACAGGGCTGCCCAGGCGTCTTCTGGTCCCCCTGACTTTCCGGCGCCTGCCCGGCCGGCTCAGGTGCTGCAGGAAAGAGAAAACTCTGGGCCCAACGTCAACGTGCGTTCTCCACTCCCAGCAGGGAGCGCCGTTGCCCGCCCGACCCCGGAGAGCCTGGGCTGCAGGGGAGGGCGCGGCGCTGCAGGGGAGGGCGCCACAGGTGAGGACGCAGCTCCGTGGGCACCAAGCAAGGTCCCAAGGCAGATCCATAGCCGGTCAGAGGAACGCACATGGGTGAGCTTAAGCTAAGAGACCAAGACTCACTAGGCAAGGACAGGGGACTAGGACACCTGGCAGCGCTGAACCCCGGGCGGGGGGCGGGGCCAGGGGCTGGCTGAGGCTTTCCTGGGTCAGCGCGCCCTCCCCTCCTGCGGCTCCACGAGATGTGACTATTCTATCTGCTGGAGAACAGCTGTCCAAGGCCACCCCATGTCTTTCAAGGGGACTCTGAGACACTCTGGGCCGGTGGGACCTTCAGCATCATCTGGACTTTGCCTCACAGGTGGGCGGGTGGGAGTGTTACACACAGGCCAGTTCTCTGACTTAGCAGAAAGGAAACAGTAATCAGACTGTTAAACCCTGGGATCCTCCCACACCTGTGCTGTGGAAACCAACTGAGTGGGCAATCCTCGTGTGTGTACTCATCTGTACAAGTGTCTGCACACACCTGCAGGCACACACACATGCAGATACTGGCACACACAGGCCCATACCTGCACACCTGCATGTATGCATACATACACACAAACATGGATGTGCACTGTGTATGCACACACACACAAACGCACACACACAGGCACATATGCTTGCATTTTTACATGCACGCCCGTGCACATGTGGATACACATGCAGATACACAGGCCTGCTCATGTATAGATACACATGTACACATACACACATGTATATACACACGCAACCATGTACATGCATGTGTGTACATGTGTATGGTATGTGTGCACATGTGCATATGTGTATCCTTGCACACATGCCTGTACATAGGCACATCCCTGCAGGCACACACATGCACCCGCCTGCATGACCTCATCTACACACACGTGCACCCACCCGGCATAGCTCTCCCCACATTGCTGGGGAGACTGAAGAGACATGCTTCCGGCCCTGGGCGTCCTTCCAGTGGAGCCCCCCACTTCTCAGCTACTTGCTGATGTTCACCTGAGTTGAGGCAGATCCTGATGGACTGCTGGGGCCAGAAGAGCCTGAAACTCCCTCTCAGGGAAAGCCCGGGAGTGCTTGCCCTGTAGCAGCCCAGGGTGCTGGGAGACCCTGAGCTGGCTGGCTGAGCACTGTGTGGAGATAGCTTACTACAAGCTGGGGCTGAGCTGGGCATTGCATCTCAGGGATGAGTGAGGTGCCCTCCCTGCCCAAAAAAGCCCTGGAACAGGGGCTGCTGCAGATGGGGAGCCATGGAGGGGCTGTCTGGGGCCTTGGGGGCACAGAGGACGAGGGCCCAAAGGCATGGAAGAAGGACAGGGGAGTTGGCGGCAGGAAGCAGGGAAGGGTATCCAGGCAGAAGGAACTGCAGGACAGACACAGGACTGAGGGAGCCAGGAGGACTGGGTGCACACAGAGTGCGGAACAGGGGCTGGGGCAGGCCTACAGGGCCTGGGTGCTGTGGAAAGCAGTCAGGCCTCCAGCCAAAGGTCACTGGGGAGCCAGAGGAGGCTTTTGAGCAGAGCGAGGAGGTCAGATGTATGTGGACAGCTCTGAGACCCACAGGAGCTAGGAAGGTGTCAGGACAGAGGTGAGCCAAGTGCTGTGGGGGTGGGGTGGGGTGGGGTGGGGTGGGGTGGGGTGGGTCCCACTCCCAAGAGGGTAAAGAAGGGTGGGGTCCTTGGAGACAGGGGCTTCTGGAGACCCCTCAGAGAACTCGGTACATCCCTAGGGATGGAGACAGGGGCTTCTGGAGACCCCTCAGAGGACTCGGTACATCCCTAGGGTTGGGTGGCACACGGGCTGCTGCGTGAGCCCTGGGGAGGGGCAGGTGGCAGGAGCGTGGGGTGGAGGTGGCAGTGCTCTGGCCACAGCCCCGAGGCTGGTGGAGACTCTGGGTTGGGAATGCCCAAGACGGGCAGTCTGGTCTGGTGGGACCTGCAGCACTGCAGCCTCCAGGGCAGGGACTGTGCCCACGTTTCATGGGGTGGCAGGGAACAAACCTTGAGTTGAATCTTGGTTGGAGCCGGGGGGGGGGTGTGTGTGTATTTGTTCCAGGACAAGCGCGTGTCAGCTGTGGGGGTGGGTGTGGAGGTCTGTCCAGGACATGGCAGTGGCGGGAGTCGGCGCTGTGTGGCCACCTGCCTGGCTGCCGCTACAAAGCAGAGTCCTTGCTGGAGTGCAGGGCCAGACAGGCTGGGGGCGGCGGCAGCCAGGGGAGGCTGGGAGGCTGCTCAAGTCACCCTTCTGCTTGCTGCGCTCAGCCAGGGTCTGCATCTGATTTAGCAAACCCAGGGTCCCTGTTCAATCTAAGTTTCAGACAACGAATAATTCTTTAGTCTGCATGTATCCTATGTAATACTTGAGACATACTTTGGCAAAAAGAAAAACTAGTTTATCTGAAACTGGCTGGAGGCTGGCAGAGAACCCCATGGGGTGTCACCGGCTCCTGCTCCCAGCATTTAGCTGGCTGAGTCCACAGCAGGGCAGTCATTGTCATTGGCTGTCCACAGCCCCTCCTCCCTACGCCAGGCAGTCAGAAGCCCTTTGCAGGTTGGAGTGAACCTGTCCCTCTGCTGAAGCTGGGGCCTTCTCCCATTCAGAAGTGAAGAGGTGCCCCCCAGGGGCTGTGCCAACCCAGGCAGAGGGTGTGCAGCGTGGGACCCACTGTCAGGCCACTCCCAGATTCTAAGCACATTAGGGACTCATAGAGGAGAGAAAAAGAATCTTCACATCAAAGGCCCTGCCAAACCCCGGCTGGCACGGGAGCCAAGCGGCCAGGCACCTGCTGGGCTGGGCAGGCCCTTCCCGCCCTCCCTCCAATGGAATTCCCCAGAGCCTGGCCCTGCTGCCCTGGCACGGTGCCTGGCAGCTCAGGAGCATCTTGCTGGGATGATGGTGCTTCCGGGACTTGGCAGCCAGGAGCACCTGGAGCCCCCAACAGCTCCCTCGAGGGCGGGTGGGCACCCGGTAATCAGTGGATTAGTTGCTGGGCAAAGAGGCCCTTGGGTTCTGGCTTTGATGGGGCAAAGAAAGAGGATGCCTCTGCAGTCTGGGAGTGCCAGGGGAGGGGAGGGAGGCAGGATGCACCCCTGGGGCTCCCTCCCCAGCCGCCAGGAGAAGGCAGTTCCCCAACAGGCCCTGGTGGGGGGCGTACTGGCATCCTCTCCAAGGGTAGCTGGCTAAGGCTGGACCAGCATCCTGGGCAGCCGTGGGGGGGCAGCGCTACTGGATGACAGGTTACTCCCCTGAGGGACCTGGGCTCAACGCACTCCCCAGCCAACTCTTGGGTGCCCCTCTGTGCTCTTTTCGTCCCTGCAGAACCCGCAAGCCTGGCACCTTCTCCAAGCTGCCTAGGCCACTGCCAGCTCCTGCGTCACAGAGAAGACAGAAGTCACAGGGCACAGTTGCCACCTTCCCGGAGCCCTCCCACCCAGGCTCTGCCCAGCCCCGTCAGGCTGTCCTGGGCAGTGCTGACCACTGGGAGGGGCCCCTTCACGCCACCCCCTTGACAGATGTGCAGATGGAGATGCAGAGAGACACAGCCAGGTCTCATGAGGGTGCTTAGGGGCTCCTGACTGTTTTTCTAACCACCACACGGCTGCCTGCCGGGTGCCTGTTCCCAGAGTGGCCCCTACTGCGTCCTTGCCCCACAGCACCTCTTGCCCTTCGATCACCATGGAGGCGAGTACACACACGTGTGCCTGAGTGTGCATGTACGTGTGTTGAGGAGCCATGGGCGGGACCCTCAGGAAGTGTGTGGCACCAAGTCGGGGGCCCAGCTGTGACGAGGGGTCCCTGCTAACATGGTGGTTGCTGCTGTCCTTGTGAGGACCCCACAAGCCGACAGCTACGATCACAGAACCACCAAGCTTTGGAAGCTGCAACACCTTCTGAGGTCTGCAGCAAACTCACTCAGAAGCCAAACCTATTTTGGAGGCCACATTTGGTGACCGTGACCACAGGCCCCACTCCATCAGCTCAGGGAGCAGGACCCTGTGCCTAGACTTCTAGGGTCAGAACTCACTCCTCCTTTGGTCCAAGCTGGGAAGGCCCAGTCATTGGAGGCTTGGTCTCTCCCACCTGGAAGAAAGTTCTAGAATTCCTGGTGGGATGGGCAGAAAGACTTTGAGGGCAGGCGGAAGAATGGGACATCAAACTGCCTTCCCCAGGGTGGGCAGCCAGCTCCTCACTCATACCTGCCTTTGGGTTGCAAAGTCCTGCCATGCCCACCGACCATTCTTTTGGAGCACTGCACTTAACCTGCAGTGCCCTGGGAACGCCCACCCTGTGTTTCTGGGAGAAAGTGAGCGCTGTGTGCACAGCTCCTCTAACCCCACCTGCACCCCACACCCCCGCAGACCCCTCCAGAAACGGCGCCTCTCTACGGCACACACGCACTTTCAAAGCGTGTCGACTTCACCCGCTTCAAAGCTCACGTTCATGAAAGACATTGCAAAACTCAAACCAAACAGTAAACAAATTAAGACATCTCTAGGACCTAAAAGGATTTCAACACAATGTGAAAAATGTTGGCAAAACATGAAAGTGGGCTTTGTGAGTTTTGAGGAATTACTGAGTTGTGAAAATGAGGCTCAGGCCGGGTGGAGAGGAAGCGTGGTCCCAGCGCCTGCCCAGGGCCCTCCTGTGGCGCGTGCAGGACCTGGGCCATGGCGGTGCCCCCAGCAACCAGGTCCCCATTCCTGGAGTTCTGGTCTGTCTGGGGGAGCTGCAGCCGTGCTTCCTTCTGTCCGCTGTGGTCCTGCTCCAGCCCCTGCTCTTCTCCGATGTTTGCTTCAGGCAGGTGTCACCCACCCCTTGGGACTTCTCCCCGGGTCACTAGCCCAGACCCTCCCCTTGGCTCAGGTGGTTCCATTTCTGCCCCTTCGCTGCTGGACCCCTTCTGAGGATGCCCGTGTGTCTCCAGGACACTGCTTCAGTCCATCGTGCAGATCAAAGCTGCCCTTCACATGCGGCCTGAAAATGTAGACTAGCCGTCTTCCGGGCTGGGCTGCCACCTCCACCACCTCACCCGCGACAGAAGCCCTGTGTTTTTCAGTAACCACATTCCACCAACGCCTCCCCACTGCCTTCCAGAACACACAAAGATCAACAAAGCTCAGAATCCAGTCCCGATGTCATGTCATGAAGAGCAGGTAGTCCATCTAACGGATGGGCCCCATGAGTGAAGGGTTGAGACCCCACCATGGTGTGAGGTGTTCCAGGCACTCCTGTCACGGCCCGAACCAGGCTGCAGGCTCCATCCCCACGGGGCAGGCACGGAGGAGGGGATTCACGTGGACGCAGGGACACACCTGTGGACGCCCTGGCTCGGCCGCTTACCGCCGTGTGTTTGTGGCCAGGTTCCCGAACCTGAGCCTCAGTTTCCACACCTGTGAGATGGGTGTGAGGTGGAATCGCTAACCATCTGAGGATGTACAGTCACAGACCACCTTCCAGAAATCTCCAAAAGGCTTTCCAAAACAGGAAGACGAGGAAGGCTGCCATCAGCAGGAATTCCAGGGCTTCTAGAATGAGGCTGTCAGGAGTGAAGGGAGCCATGCTCCACACGCAGGGCGGGGGCCAGGGCTGCCAGGTCTTGTTTATCTGGGAGCACTAGGCTGCCTGCCTGCACCTGGTCTGGGCACCCGAAGGCAGAGCTGCTCCTGCTTAGGGTCTGTGGCGACTGTCTCCCTCAGTGGGTGCTGCTGGGGGCTCCTCTGATTCCTGGTGGGAGGCTTCTGGCCTTGCCTCTTCACCCACAGTGTAGGGTGTGGAATGGAGATGCAGGGCCTCTGCCCTCCTTCCCCTCTCTCCGCTCCCCCAAGTAGCCTGGGTTGTACTTCCACTAATAAACACCAACATCCGTGCCCAGCGTTGGACCTAGACAGATTCCCCTGGGTTTGGCCATGGGGCGATTCTCTGAGTGACACATCGTGATCAGCTTTGTGTGGTCCTGATCTTACGGTGATGTTAGCCCCCAGAGCCAGGGGCCGGGCTATGGCACCACCCACCCAGGCGATTTCCGTCAAGACGACCGACTGCCATGCCATCCCTGGGGCAGTCCCCCATGCCAGGCAAACATTCTCCTTTCATGCTTAAAATCACAGCACGGGTTCACCTGCTTCGTACTTGGACCTGTGATCTGTGTATGCTGCTTTTCAACAAGTTTCTAGCTGTCCCCTCCCGGGTCTGGCCCTCCCCTCCTTCCCTCCTTCCCAGAGGAAGAAAACACACCAGCTCTGCAGGCGACAACGCTCCCAGCTCTCCCATCTTCCCATCCCAAGAGCCCCTCGATGCTGCTCCCTGGGGCTGTCAGTCCCGTCCCACCGCAGCGGCTGCTGCAGAGGAAGATCGTCCTGGCCCGGCCCCGTGTCTCTGCCCTCCTCATCTCCTGCAGTCTGTGTTTCTGTCACTCTTTCAGCGCACCATCCCTGGATACACTTTGTGCTCCCTGGGCTCCACAGCCCCCCAACCCTCTCTTATGCCCTCGCTGACCCCAGACCATCTGGGCTGGCTTCTTTCTAGGACACACACCAGTTCTCATTCCAGAACTTTATGGTCATCTTTGGGTGGAGCCACCACTTTAGTTCTGATTTCCTGCATCTGGTTAAGTACCCAGGCTTGCTGATGCACCCCAGGGACACCGCCTCGTCCAGGGCTCCCACATGTCTCAGACTGACAGCCAGACTGGGTCATATAACCAGCACTAGCCAATGAGCTGTGAGCACACATGAGCACAGGGCGAGTCAGGCTGGGTCATGTGACTGGCACTAGCCAATGAGCTGTGAGGACACGCAAGCACAGGCCCACCTAGGCTGGGTCATATGACCAGCACTAGCCAATGAGCTGTGAGGACATGCAAGCACAGGCCCACCTAGGCAGTGTCATATGACCAGCACTAGCCAATGAGCTGTGAGGACACACGAACACAGGCCCACCTAAGTTGGGTCATATGACCAGCACTAGCCAATGAGCTGTGAGGACAAATGAGCCCAGGTCCAGCTAGGCTGGGTCATGTGACTGGCCCTGGCCAATGGGTTGTGAGCACAGAATCAGGTCAGCCCCTTCCTGCTGCTTCCCACTGTGTGTGCTCCAAGGGGTAGCCCAGACAGGACAGCAAACCTTGTCTGACTTGGTATGAGAACTAACCCAATGTGGCAGGAAGCCACGGACATGTGGGAGCTGTGCACGGCAGCGGCCAGCGGCCTTGTCCTGCGGGGGCACTGTGTCCATCACTCGCCTTCAGAACACTGAGCCATCCTACCTCCTGATACCCAGGACTGCCAGTGGGAAATCCCAGGGGCTCCTGTGTGCTTGGAAGGTAACTTTCCTTTGCTCTCGCCCTCCTTGGTCTCAGCGCCCCTTCAGTCTGATGAGATCTGGGAGGTTTTCTTCAAGGCTTTCTCCGACAATTTCATCACTTTCTTCACCCTCTTCTTTTTTTCTAGAACTTTGGTTAGCCAGATACAGACTCTCCGGGGTTGATTCTCTTTTCATTCTGCATTCTAGAAGATTCTCTTTACTTTATATTTCAGTCATGTTAATGAATGTCTTCTTTTAATGCCAGCAATTGCGTTTTTAATGTCCAAGCTCTCTGTCTCATTAGTAGCATTTTTTATTTCGTAAGTGCAGTATCTTCTTGAATACTTCTGAAGACAATTGTAACTTTAAAAAATTCCTTTCTGTTTCTAGAGCCAGCTCAGTTTCTTTCAGCCTGTCTTTATTTTCTTTAGCCTGACTCCTGCAGTTTTCAGGATTTTTGTCAAACATCCAGGGACCCTTAGCTGGAGAGGATGGCATAGGTGACATGTGCAGCTGGCCTTAAGCCCCTTGGTGAAGTATTATGAAGAAGACGCTGTAAATTGGACTTGGTGTTATCACAGGAGCTTTAGGATTATGGTGTTGGTAGATCTAGGATGATAATCTCCAAAATGCACTCCCCAACCCACTGCAGGGATCCTTTCTCATGTCACCTCACTTTGTGATTTAGAATGCAGGGCCCCCAGGACAGCAGCCTCTCCGTGGCTCAACAGCTGTTAGGAGAGCTTGCCTAGTTGATGAGAAAGTCACTTGTGGTGCCTTTCCATCCGGGGTGCGCGACTCTGCTCTCAAGATCCCCGGAGGCCCGCTCCCCCTTCCCCAGCTCATCCGTTAGATGCTCGGAAGTGACTGCCTATGCCTTCTTTCAGGATAAAGCCTCAAGTCCTGCAATTGTTCCTTGTGTGATAACGTTTCAAATCCCTTCGTGGTTCTGGCAAAGCTCCTTGAACATGCTGCAATGTGCTGGGGCTCTGCATGTGTGAGCCTGGAGCCAGCAGGGCGCACGTTCATGTTAGGGCACCAGTGTGATCCCAATGACACGTGACTGGTGTGGAGCCCCGGGTGTTTCCACGGGAACTGCTGTCCGCCAGATCACCTGTGCTCTGCAGCTGCACCCAGGTACACAAGCCACCCTTTCTTTGCTGCTCGATGTCACCATTTGCCTTTTTTTTTTTTTTGAGATGGAGTCTCACTCTGTTGCCCAGGCTGGAGTGCAGTGGCATGATCGCGGCTCACTGCAAACTCCACCTCCCAGGTTCACGCCATTCTCCTGCCTCAGCCTCGCGAATAGCTGGGACTACAGTCACTCGCCACCACGCCCAGCTAATTTTTTTGTATTTTTAGTAGAGACAGGGTTTCACCGTGTTAGCCAGGATGGTCTTGATCTCCTGACCTCGTGATCCGCCCTCCTTGGGCTCCCAAAGTGTTGGGATTACAGGCGTGAGCCACTGTGCCCAGCCCACCATTTGCCTTTTTAGCCACTGTACCCGCGTGTCGAGGCCTCCTTGGGAATCCCAATTTCCAGCCCATATCATGGTCTTGGCCCCAGCTTGCAGCTGCTTTCACATCTCAAACCTCACCAGCCTAGTCTGACTCCAGGTCAATGACTACTGGTCAGAGGGGCCGTCCCTGCTGAGCTCTGTGGCCACGCCTAACCCATGACTGAAGGCTCCTGAACCCTTCTTCAGGTCAGCTATCTGCACACCAGCACGTGGCCACCAGCCCAGGACACCCTTGTAGTTTCGCAGAGTCTTAGCAGCATGCACGTTGTGGTGAGAGGACTGCGCAGGGACCAGTAAGACAAGGAACTTGTGCTCAGCTCTGTCCTGTGCCACATCAAACCAAGTGACAGGCCGCATTGCTTGGCTTGATCCCAGTTCTGCCACGGGCAAAGCCCTCCACTGCTCTAAGCCTCTGTGTCCTTGTGGGTAACGGAGACCAGTGAGTGGCAGCAAGCCCCTCTCAAGGTGCTGTGAGGGTGACGTGGGAGGATGTGGGCAGAGCTCTTGGCACAGGCGCTCTACAGAGTCGAGGTTCAGCCAGTGTGAGCTGCTGCCACCACCTACCTCCTGAGGCTGTTACCAAGGCCAGTGGCTGGAAGGAATCTGGCTCACCCCCAACCTAGTGCACTGAGCCTCACTCTGCCCTGGTGCCAGAAGGCTCATCTTGCCTCTTCCCAGATCCCAGGCACGCTCACCTGTTCCATCCACAGCACTAGCGAGCTCGAGGTATGTTCCTTCTGGCACTGCTGGCTCCTCACCTGGGTACCTGCAGCTCATCTGGGCGGCCACAGCAGCCTCCCAATGGCTTACTCCCTCCCAGCCACCGACCAGTCATTACCATGCAGCCCTGTCAACCCCACGAGGGCAGGCTTCATGTTTCACTTGCAGCCTGTGGCTCTGGATGGTGACCCTGCTGCCTACTGCCAGCCCTGCTGCCCTGCAGGTACTTTCCCACTTTCCCAGCCCTCACTTCCACCTGGTGAGGCCTGGAAAAGTTGGGGGTGTGCTCGCTGATGGCTGCTCTCCTCGTGCCTTGAACATCTATGTAAAACTGCCCTTCCCCACTGGACCATGAGCGCCCGAAGGGTGGGGCGGTGGCCACCTGGATGACGCTGTGCCACAGCCTGCCGGTGGGCTGAGCACGGGGGAGCCCCAGTGCAATTCTCTGCGTGCATTAACACGTGTGGGTGGGTGGTCCCTGTGAGCCGCGGCTCCTGGTCCGGCCCCTGTGGGCTTCTCAAGGTGGTCACACTCCCGGTTTCCTAAGCTGCTCTCACTCCTGCCGGGTGGAGGGGCTCCAGGAACCTGTGATTGCTGAACTCCATTTTCCTCCCTTCTGTTTGGAAGCTCATTCCCATGTGCTCCCTGCAGGCTTGCCCTAATGAGATGTATGTATGGAATGTTATATATGGAATGTATGGAATTTTCCAGAATGCCTTCAATCATTTCAGCCGTAAAGCCCCACCCACCACAGGCACAGCCTCTTGTCTAATGCAGGGGTAGCTTGGCAAGGCCTGACTGCTGTCGCTGTGTTTCCAGACTCCCTGATGGGGGCAAGGGGTCTGGGCATCAGCGTCTGCTATGGCTCTGCCCCTGTACCAGCCTCACTGGGACGTGGCATGGGGGCAGCTCGTGTGGCAAGAGTGGCCTGAGTTAGTCTCACTGCCTCGGGTGCAGAAGGCCCTGAGAACATTTCTGCAGTGGAATGGGTCGCCAGGTCAGGGGGCACAGAAGATTCAGGAAGGACACGAGGGAGGTGATGTTTTATGAGAGGCACGCTTCTAGCAAACAGTAGGAGTGCTGTCACCGGCACTGCAAAGCCATCGAGCTGTCCCCTCTGGGGAACCGCAGCTCACATAGAGGCTGAGCCCGAGGTGGGAGATGCGCCCCCGCCTGTCCCATACCCCGCACCTCTGCTCCGGTCACAGTCCTCGACACACTTGCTGGGAGCAGGCAGCACACTGTCCCCGCCCCTGGAGGTGGAACCAGCCAAGGGATACTTGAGGCTTGGAGGGAAATGCCACGGGCTGCCCCGACCTGGCCCCCACACTGGCCTGGGTCAGAGCCAAGCTGCCCAGCTGCCCCTGGGCCAGGGCCCTGACACGCATACAGACTCGGATTAGACTGCAGGAGCTTCCGAGGGGACAAAGGGCCTGTTCTGAGCCTGGGGGCTGCTTTATGGAGAACACCACACCAGGGTGGGGCAGAGCCACGGTGCACCTCCTGCCTCATTTCCGGGTGGGTGCCTGGACTGTCCCTGGGCACACAGAGGCTGCCAGGCAAGAAGGGCTGAGACGCTGGGCAAAGAGCCTGTGCCGTCCAGAGAGGCAGGCCCTGCCTGGGTTTTGGGGTCACGGGTGCAGAACAGCACTAGGTTTGGCTCTCGGTGGACCCCCAGCCCACATCACCTGTCCAGCAGGTGCACATGGCAGACGCAGTGGCCAGCGATGGAGAGGTGGGGCTCATGCCGGGGGCCTTACCGGGAAGGACTGGAAGAGCTGGAAGGAGCCCAGGAGCCGGATGTAGAGGTGCGAGTGCACCTTTGTGGAGGTGCCGTTGAAGGTGTTGGCCACCACCAGGAACGAGTAGGGCCCCACACTGAAGAACTCCCAGTCGTAGGCGCCAGAGGTGGCAATGGTCTGGTTGGCCTCAAAGAGCCGGGTTGCCGGGTTCCACTTGTAGATGACGCTGTCGATGTTGTGGTTGTCGCCTGGAACCAAAGGACTGTGCTGGGGACAGGGAGGCAGATTCCACAGCCCCATGGCAGCCCTGACGGAGCCAGAGCCCAGTCCAAGTCCCTGCCCTGAGGACTGCAGACCCACGAGGGCAAGGCCAGCTGTTGGGGACATCCCTTCTTACCTTGAGCCTCTCACCCTCAGCCCCTTTCTGACTCCATCTCTGGGCCTTCCCAGGTGCCATTCCCATGTGGAAATGCTTGGTGGCCCCCATCGCCCTCGGGACAGGTGTACATCCCCAGGACCTTCCCGTGTCCTGGAGGTGGGGCCCACCGTGTCCTGGCCCAACCGCCCATGGCTCCCCAGCGTCCCCACAGGCCAGGCCTTCCCACGTACTGCCACCTCTGCCTGGAGGCTCCTCCCTCTCCACTGTGGAGCTCCCCCATTGGGTGGGTTGTGGGCTCAGGGGAGTGCAGAGCTGTGGAGCCTGGGCAGGGTTGGGTCTGGGGGTCCTGCAGGTGGGGAGATGTCCTCAGACCCGGGCCGGCTCCTGGAGCTACAGGATGGCAGGTACTTGTGGTGGCCACTCAGGGCAGTGTCCTGGCGCCTCTCAGGCCGGTGCTCCTCACTGTCTCTGCTGGCACAAGGGGGGACCGCTGCCTGTCCTCAGGAAGCAAGGCCATGGAGGCCATCCAGATCCCATGTCCTTGGCAGCTGTCCTCCATTGCACACCTGGCCAGGCCAGCCACCAGGCCAGCATCGCTGCCATGGGCCTGGGCCCACTGCCTAACATCTGCACTCCCTGTGCTGGTCAGACCTTTCCTGCAGGGAGGCTGCTTAGTCAGTCAGTCAGTCATTGAGGTAGTCAGTCAGTCAGTTGTCAGTCGGTTATTACAGTTGGTCAGTCAGATAGTCATCAGTTAGTCACTGAGATAGGTAGTCAAGTAGTCAGGTAGTTGGTCAGTCAGTCGGGTAGTGAGTCAGTCAGCCAGCCAGCCAGCCAGCCAGCCAGTTAGTCAGTGAGGTAGTCAGTCAGCCAGTCAGTTAATTTGTCAGTCGGTCAGGTAGTTGGTCAGTCAGTCAGGTAGTCAGTCAGTCAGTCAGTTAGCCAGCCAATTAGTCAGTGAGGTATTCAGCCAGTCAGTCAGTTAGTTAGTCAGTCAGGTAGTTAGTCAGTGAAGTAGTCAGTGAGGTGGTCGGTCAGTTGTATCAGTCAGTCAGTCAGGTAGTTGGTCAGTCAGGTAGTTAATAAGTCAGGTAGTCAGATAGTCAGTCAGTCAGGTAGTTAGTAAGGTAATCAGTCAGCCAGGCAGTTAGTTCGGTAGTCAGTCATCAGTCAGTCAGTAAGTGAGGTAGTCAGTTAAGTCAGTGAGATAGTAAGTCAGTCAGTTAGGTAGTCAGTCATCAGGTAGTTAATCAGTCAGGTAGTCAGTCATCAGTCAGTCAGTGAGTGAGGTAGTCAGTTGTCAGATAGTCATCAGTCAGTCAGTCATCAGTTAGTCAGTGAGTGAGGTAGTCAGTTGTCAGGTAGTCATCAGTCAGCCAGTCAGATAGTCAGGTGGTTAGTCAGTCAGATAGTCAGGTAGTCAGTCAGTCAGCCAGTCAGTGAGGTAGGTAGTTAGTCAGTGAGGTAGTCAGTTAGTCAGTTTGTTTGTCAAGTAATTAGGTAGTCAGCCAGTCAGTTCAGTGGTTAGTCAGGCAGTCGGTCAGTCATCAGTCAGGTTGTTAATCAGGTAATTGGTCAGTCCGTCCGTCAGTCAGTCAGTGAGTGAGGTAGTCAGTCAGTTCAGTAGTTAGGTAGTCAGCCAGTCATCAGTCAGGTAGTTAATCAGTCAGGTAGTTAATTATCAGTCAGGTAGTCAGTCAGTCAGTTGTCAGGTAGTCAGTCATCAGTCAGTCAGGTAGTTAGGCAGTCAGTCAATAAGTAAGGTAGTCAGGTAGTCAGTCAGGTAGTTTGTCAGTCAATTAGGTAGTTAGTAAGTGAGGTAGTCAGTCAGTCAGTCAAGTAGTTAGGTAGTCAATCAGCCAGTCAGGTAGTTAGGCAAGTAGTCACTGTCAGTCAGTCAGTCAGTCAGTGAGGTAGTCCATCAGCCAGCCAGCCAGCCAGCCAGCCAGTCAGGTAGTCAACTAATCATTCAGTCAGTCAGACAGGTAGTTAGTCAGTCAGATAGTAAGTCAGTTAATGAGTCAGCCAGTCAGGTAGTTAGGTAATCAGTTAGTCGGAGAGTCAAGTAATTAGGTCATCAGTCAGTCAGTCAGTGAGGTAGTCACTCAGTGAGTCAGTTAGCCAATCAGGTAGTTAGGTAATCTGTCAGTCAGACAGGTAGTTAGTCAGGTAGTCAGGTAGTTAGGCGGTCAATCAGTCAGACAAGTAGTCAGAAAGGTAATTAGTCAGTGATGTAGTCAGGTCATCAGTCAGTCAGTCAGTCAGGTAGTTAGCCAGTTAGTCATGTAATTAGTCAGTCATGTAGTCAGTCATCAGTTAGGTAGTTAGTCATCAGTTAGTCAGGTAATTAGCTAGTCAGTCAGTCAGCTAGTCAGTCAGGTAGTTAGGTAATCAGTCAGTGAGACAGTCAGTCAATCAGTCAGTAAGGTAGTCAGGTAATTAGTAGTCAGAGAGTCAGGTAGTCATTCAGATAGTCAATCAGACAGGTAGTTAGTCAATCAGTCAGTGAGGTAGTCAGCCATAGTTAGTCAGTCAGCCAGTCAGATAGTTAGGTAATCAGTCAGTCAGTCAGCCATTCAGGTAGTCAGTCAGTCAGTCAGTCAGTCAGTCACTCTCTCTTTGAGGCAGTCAGTCAGTCAGTCAGTCAGTGAGACAGTCAGTCATTCAGTTAGCCAGTCAGATAGTCATTCAGGTGGTCAGTCAGTCAGCCAGTCAGGTAGTTAGTCAGATAATCAGTCAGTCAGGCAGTTAGCCCATCAGCTAGTTAGTCATTCAGGTTGTCAGTCAGCCAATCAGGTATCAGGTGGTCAGTCAGTCAGAGAGTCAGGTAGTCAGTAAGGTAGTCAGTCAGTCAGTCTGTGATGTAGTCAGTCAGTAAGGTAGTCAGTCAGTCAGGTAATTAGTCATGTAGTTAGTCAAGTAGTCAAGCAGTCAGGTCAATCAGTCATCAGTTAGGTAATTAGGTAGTCAGTCAGGTAGTCAGTCAGTGAGTCAGGTAGTCAGTCAGCTAGTCAGGTAGTCAGTCAGTCAGTTAGTTGTTTTCAGACAAGGAGAGAGGATGGCAGGCATTCTGTGTTGGGAGTCAGTCTGGCAGTCTATGTTTCTGGGGTGGTTCTGTTGTGGGCAGGTGCCCCAGGGACAACCAGTAGATATCCGTCCCCCAGACAGTGAGGAATGGTCCAGAATGCATGTTCACCCTGTGCTGTGTGCGGCTTACTGATTTTTAATAAGATACACATTCATCCTGCATGCAAATCTTGCTCTGCCCCTGGAATGGTTGCCTCTGGGTGTAAAGGCCACACCTGCCCTACCTTCCCGGTGGTTGGCCACCGCCAGGAAGTGCTCCCCATCCACCTCGAAGGCCTCCCAGTCTCGGGCGCTGTGTGTGGCAATGCTCTGATATGGGGTAAACTTCAGCTTTCTGTGGCTCCATTTGTAAATGACAGAGAACTCCTGACCCTTTTCATCTGGTTCAAAATTAGCCACTGCCAGGAAGATCTGAAAGAGAGTAAACCAGGACCACGTGGTTCTGCTTGGGTCGGTGCCAGGGGCCTGGTGCTGAAGGCTTCTGAACATCAGCATCTCTCTCCAGATCCATGGCTGCTACGTGGTGCAGGGACAGAGGACCGAGGCCCCCGCATTACAGGTCATCATGGTGGGATGGGCGCAGAGCTGGTCATTACATTCATCAAGACCCTTGAAAATGTCCATATTCTTTACCCAATATTTCCACTTCTATTGCTATCTGAAGGCAAAAAACACAAAAGCCAAAATTCCCAAATTCAGGAAAAGCTTCATGCACAAAAATGTTCTTCATAACCCAGATGACCAGAAAAACTCGTCACAACCTGCTCTCCCGTGTTACAGGTGTGATCGCCACGCAAAGCTGTGTCAGGGCAATGTGTGTAAAACATGAACATGGCGCAGTGTGCCCAGGGCTCATAGTGCAGCTGCGTGAACACACAGAAAGAAGGGCAAGGTGCATGGTTCATGGACAGTGTGCTTGGAGGCAAGGACACCACATGAACCTACGTACTCGCTTAGATGATGGAACGAAATATTTTCCCCTTTGCTTTTCAGAATTTTCCAATTTTTCTTGGATGCAAAGTTTTTTTTTTATAATAAAAAATCAAAACCTTATGATGTCATCAATCAAAAAAAAAATAGTTATTCACTCGCCATACTGGATGCAAATGCAGCCTGCATGAGGGTGACTATAAGCCACAAGAGAGCAGTTTCTGTCTGCTGTGCTCACTGCTTTAGCTCTGTGTCCAGACAGGGCCTGGTGGGTGTGCTTGGCACATTGTAGTCCAGTGAATGACTATTTGGGGGCAGTCAGGAGGTGCTGTCTCCAGGACATGGCTGCGTGGAGTCCAGGGAGTGGACGGAGCTAGGAAGAGGAAACCCTGTCCTTCCCATCGTGATGTCAATCATTTCCCAGACACACCACCTTGACCCTCTGCCCAGAGCAGCCCTGACAGGAAGGTGGCTGCCAGCCTGCAAAGTCCCACCCGTGGCTCCCCTGAGCCTGGCCTCAGCCTTGCATGTGGACATCGCGTGTCCTCAACATTTGAGGAAAGGAAGGATCAGGAATGTCCATCTTCTAATGTCTTTCTGAAATGATTTGTGGGTTTTTGACCAGCTCATGTAAACACTCTCAACAGGTTTTAAATGTAGTGATGAGGGGTCTATGTAGAACCGGATGGCATCTGGGAAATGGTCTAGTCTTCCATTTTGTGGGAGCTGAGCAGACTGTCTCAAAGTCACATCCTGGATTTAGGGTGGTGGGCTAATGCGTGCGACTCTGTGAGCCTTTTACCACCTGAACGAGGTGTTGACACCATGAGAAACTCCTTTACCTGCAGAATCAGTGTAGGGGCCCCGCCCGTGGACTCGGGGCTTTCCAAGTGAAAGGGAATGGAGAAAGTCACCGAACACAGACTTACCTTTTTCCCGATGGTGAAATGTCTCCAGGCCTGTGCTTGGTGCGTGGGGATGTTCTGATAGGAGACGAACTTCCCTTCCGTCCACTTGTAGACCGCGGATGTGGCTTTGCGATTGGCTGTGGCCACAAAAAGCCCCACCTGAGGGATGCGGAACACCTCGATGCCCAGGGTCTCTGAGTTGGTGAACAAGTTCTGATGCTCCTCCACGTAGTCCAGTCTTTCTTTGGCTTGTGATAGAAACATTGTGACTCGGTTAAGATTTCCAAGAACAGAAATCCAGAGTAATCCTCGTGGGAGCATGATCCCCAAGCCCCAAGCCCCAAGCCACGACTCCTGAGCCTTGGCCTCGGGCATCAGTTTCCACATTTCACTCTCACAGGAAAGGCCTGTCAAAGGGAGGCCACTCACTGCTGCCAGAGGCTTGTGATCTGTGCAACCCCCAGTGATACCGACAGGATGAAGTTTACACATTGTGGCCTTGTTAAAAGGCTCACTGCTTCTATGGCAAGTTGTGCCCTTGATCATGTGAAAGAGAGCTAGCAGCTCACACATGTGCTAGGCGGAACCTGTGCCCGTTTCTCACGGGTAACCCGTCTGGAGCATCTATCGCCACCTCCACTTACCTCCCCAGCAGCAGGAACAGGCTGCTGAGAAGGCTCGCTGTGAAAATAACCTTTTAGGCTTTTCATCTTGGATTTCATCTCTGATCTAGCGGACAGGGAGGGTGTGGGCAGAGGCAGCGGCCGGGCCACCCTACCAGGGAGGCTGCAGGGAGGCAGGCATCGTCTTCCCATAGTTCAGGAAGGGGTACCAAGTGATGCCCAGCCCTGTCAGCTCGTGTGCCATGCCCTGGAGGTTCACATTTCCAAATGACATGCACAGGCTCGAGGCTCCTGGTGGGACGGTTTCCTGTCCTGAGTGGCGCCTGCCCTGAGGAGGGCCCGTGGCTGAGAGTCCTGTGGCTCTAGGGAGGGCAGTGTCCTGGCTTGCTGGCCATCCTGGCCGCCGCTTGCTTTGGGGGTCAGTACTGATGCTGCCTGTCACTCTCAGAAGTGCCCCAGCCTGAAGGCCAAGCCTGAGGTCAGTCAGAGGTGGCTGAGGTGCCCCCTTTCCTAGCCTCCACTCCCAGTCACGCTGTGCCAGAGTGGCCCTGCATGCCAACGCCCTGGGTGCAGGGCTGCCTCACCTGCTAACACGGAGACCCACTCGTTGCCAACACACAGGTACAGCCCCTTCCGGCTAGCATCAAACCAGAACTGGGCGTCTTCCACCTCGGTGCATGGTGGCCGGGGTCCCAGCGTCACTCGAATGTTGGTTTCTGAGGGGAAGACCAGGAAGATGAGTATCTAGCAAGCCAATGCCCCCCAAGAAAGACGACACAGGAGGAGGTCCCAAACCAGGCTGCCCTGCCTCAGCCTCTGCGAGCGGGCCTGGAAGGGTCCCTGCAGGCACCTTGGCACAAGCCTGCCACATCGCTGGCGGGGAAGTGAGAACCTGGCCTACTGGTGACGAAGGACATCATGATGCCCCGTGTACGGTCAGCCCACCCTCTGTCCACTCTGAAAGGCACGGTTTTCCATCCCATTGAGACAGAAAAGCCCTGCTCCTCTGAGAGTCCTCAGCCATTGCACATGGTGCGGCCTCCTCTCGGGAGGGAGTCCCTGTTGACACTGGTATGTCTTAACTACGGCTTGGCTTGGATCTGTGACAGTTTGATTTCCTCACTTCCAGTAGTCACACCCCACTGTGGGTCCTAATTCTGCCACCTCTTGACTCTACGTGGGACAACTGTGCACCTGCCAGCCGGTGCTGGCCAGTGGTGTGACAGTATACCATGTAGCCCGGATGTGTTGGAGGTGGGGGCTCCCCTACCTGGTAACCACTAACCCTGAGGCTTAGGGGCTCGGCTGTTCTCCACTTCACTGTCCCTCGAGGTGGCCGCTGAGCAGCGGGGATGTGGTGGGGAGGGGCATTTCAGATTCTCCATGGCGGGAGTGTGGTTTAAATAAATACAGTCACCCTTGTAACTTCACACAAGAGAAAGCCAAGTGGGGAGGCCCTCTGGGCCACAGGGATTGTGGAAGACGTGAGTATAGGGCCAGAATGGGCCTGACTGGGGCGTGCTGGTCTGGATAATGGTGGGACAGAGGCGGGGTGGGGAGAAATGGCCCAAATACTGTCCTTGGGGGGCAAAAGGGGATGAGGGATGTCAGATAGCTCTGGACAAAGACTTTCTAAAGTAAGTTAGGCCTGCTGTCTGCCTGGGGTCCCCAGGAAGGGGCTGGATGGCTGTCATGGGAGTGCTTGGAGGGGAGGGCAGGATGACACTGGCCTGTCTGATGGTGCCGCCTACCTTCCTGGGGGTGGGCCCCAAGCATCTCCCTGGCCAATGTGACCGCTGCCCCCCATGGCAGTGATGAGAGGGGCAAGCG
Organism: Rhinopithecus roxellana; assembly: GCF_007565055.1. Taxonomy (NCBI): domain Eukaryota; kingdom Metazoa; phylum Chordata; class Mammalia; order Primates; family Cercopithecidae; genus Rhinopithecus; species Rhinopithecus roxellana. The sequence continues at coordinate 132,676,778 of NC_044561.1, read as the reverse complement.
CATGGGAAGTACTGAGAGCTGAGCCCTGAGTTCCTGCCTGGTGTGAGGCCAGGGCTCTTGCGTCTGCCTTTGGTGCAGGGGTTGGCGGCCCCCCTACTAACCGTAGGGATATTTTAGCACCTCGTTATCTTCTGGCTTCCCCGTGAGAGCCTGCAGGACCCGTGGGATGGACAGCACCGCCAGTGGGGCATTCCTGCTGGGACACAGCCTTGGGGTGGCGTCTGAGCCGGGCAGCAGGACCAGCTGCCTCACCAGGCCCTGCAGAGAGAGGGACAGCTCCTTCAGGCCCATGCTGCTGGGGAGGGACCCGCTGAGGAGGGGACCACTGGGCTTGGCCCATCCAAACCCCGGAGGAGGGTGGGGTGGGTGGAATCTAACCTTTTGCAGAGGTAAGTGGGAAGAGTTTACATGATGGTTATTGAGAAGGCCGTGGGAGCAATGGTGAAGAATTGCCCCCCTTCCGAGGGAACTGAACCACAGAAGGGTTTTTTTGTGTGAACTTAGAGTGACTGGCTACTCTGCTCATCCAACAGCCCATCCATCTATCTGTTCATCCATGCATTCATCCATCCATCCATCCACCCACCCATTCACCCACCACTCATCCATCCACCCCTCCATCCACCCCTCCATTCGTCCATCCATTTGTCCATCCATCCTTCCAACCCATTCATCCATCACTCATTCATTCATCCCTCCATTCACCCATCCATTCATCTTTCTTTCCATCTGTTCATCTCTCCATCCATCCATCCATCCATTGTCCATCCCTCCATCTGCCCATCCATTCATCCATCTGTCCAAACATGCATCGATAAATATTCAGAGCATCTGCTATATGCCACACATGGCTCTAGACACTGGACTCAGCAGGGAACAAAGACCTCTAGCCTCATGGAGTGAGATCCCCGCTCACACGTGGGTGGAGACACAGGCACTGAGCAGACACACAGCTGGCCTAAGAGCAGTCAGCACTACTGAGGAAAGACTGCTCCGGGGAAGGGACTGCAGGGCGGAGTGTGGGCATCGGCTCAGTGTGGTGGGGGCAGCCTGAAGAGGACCGTTGGGCAGGGACCCAAGACCATGAGGGAGGAGGGTGCCAGGAGGAAACAGCAGTGTGAAGGCGCTGTGGCAGAGACTCCACGCACGCTGTGCCTTCTTTTCCCAAGAGGAAACAGCAGTGTGAAGGCGCTGTGGCAGAGACTCCACGCACGCTGTGCCTTCTTTTCCCAAGAGGAAACAGCAGTGTGAAGGCGCTGTGGCAGAGACTCCACGCACGCCGTGCCTTCTTTCCCCAGTTAGCACATTCAAGGATCTGTTTAACTAGAGCAGTAGGACAACGGGCCTGGGGCAGTCCCATTCCACAGCACGGGTGTTGGGAGGGCAGCCCCTCCATACTCACCGTGAACAGGCCTTTGGCTCTCCTCCGGCTGCCGACGAAGAATCGAGCTCCTCTCACTGACAGGGTGGCCGGGAAGGGCACATCGGCCATTCTGAAAATATCAGAGGACAACGTTAGGGCCACAGGAGAGCGGTCGTACCAGTTTACTCACAGAAGCAGCGGGAACGAGCCCCTCACTAAGCAGCATGCATCCGTGCTGTGGCTGCCACACAAAGGACGGCACACAGGGCCGATCGCCTGCACGGCTCTGGAGGCCAGTAGCCTGGATCAAGCTGGGGCAGGGTTTCTCCAAAGGCTCCAGAGGAGGACACTTCCTCGACTCATCAGCTTTTGGTGGCTCCAGGTGCTCCCCGTGACCTGTGGCCATGTCACTCCGGTGTCCACCTCTCCCCTTATCTGTCTCCTGGTAAGGATCCTAGTCGCACTGAAGCAGGGCCCGCCTCACTCCAGGATGACCTCAGCTTGACTTGACTGTAAAGACCGTGTTTCCAGGTAAGGTCACGTTCATGGGTGCTGGGTGGACATGAATTCTGGGGAGCCCTTCACCCCAGGGCCAGGGCCTTCTGCAGAAGTGTGTGGTGACATGCTTAGTGGTTCTCCCCATCTCATGGTGAATGTGCCGTGGCTTCAGCCTGTACAGGGTCCTCCGGCCCACTCACCCTCCCTCCACTGAGCTCCTGTACCATCACCCAGCCTGGGGTGCTGGGACACATGGCTTCAGGGCAGGAGGGAGGCTGCTGACCCGCGAGGGTGTCAGGAGCAGGCGGTCTTGATGAGTGAGTAGAGGCTGAACACCGGAGATGGAGCAAGGTGGGTACCCGCTGGGGAACGGCATGGCTAGAGCTCCTGGGTGGAAGAGTAGGGGTGCCTTCGGTCTTGCCTCCCTGCCACGCTGCCACTGTCTCTTGTAAAACGTCTGCTCCTTCCAGTCTTTGCCATCTGGCTGCAGCTGGCCATGGTGAGCTCAGCTCCTGCCCTGCTGTCCCAGAAGGCCCCGTCCTCTGCACACAGCTTGGTCTCTGCTAGGGTCCAGGCTTCTGGCCCCCCGAGCCCTGGCCTGTACCTTCCATGGCAGCCTGCCAAGGACTTAAGTTCTTCCCGTGGCCACAATTGGCTCCAGGCCTGTGACTCTTCATGTCCCACCATCTCCCCCAGGAAGTCCACTTTTAATATTCGGGGAATATTCTTAATCATTATGCTTTCGACCCTAATTTCTTCCTTTCTCCTGAGGAGGCAGGTGAACGTTTGTGCAGGCCTCAGGTGCTGCGGCCACATCATTCCTAGCTGCTGTGGCAAAGCCAGAAGTCAGGTGGCGTCATGCCCAGCCAGAAAGACTTTCTTTAGGGGTGGGAAGCCGCTGCCAGGTCAGGTTGTCTTCAGCCCGCACAGCACCTCCCTGGGAGACTCTCAACTCTCGGGACCGGAGAACTCGTTACCCTCCTAAGGGCCCGAATGAGTTTGGGGGAGGGTGGGAGAGAGGCTATGATAAAAGTGTGTTTAAACTAACTGCATAATAAAAATAATTGTGAGATAAGTTTCATAACAAAACAGAAGATCCTACCTTTGAAAGTAATATTTGAAATCATAATTTAATAGATTTAATATAAACTGGATCATTTGCAATTAAAAAGACAGAAGCACAGTGCTACTCCACAGTGGTAGATCCTGACATGGGTAACCAACTGGCTGAGCTATGGGGACTGAGGGCTCCTGTCCAGGGGACCTACTGTCAGGCCACAGAAACCAGGTGACGTCAAAAACGAGAAGCAAACTCGGCTTCCAAAAGCCCCCACTGTGTCCAGGGCTACAAAGGATAATCTTGTGCTCATTTGGAGTTTTTGTCAATATTTGCTCCCTCATCCTCGAGGAACCTGCCATGTGGAGTCACGAAGCCAGGCCTGGGCCTCCAGCCTGGAGGTTGGGAAAGGAGTTACTCTGACTTCCTGCTGCTGCCTGATGTGATGTTAACGCCCTCCCCACAGTGCTGGTCCCCTGCCAAGTCCCCTGAGCTACTTTTCTGGAAAAGGAGTGTGCTTGGTGTGATCGCCCTTACCTGGTTCTAAGCCACTGACTCTGATGTGCAGCGGGTTTTGTGTTCAAGGTATGGAGAAACATTAAAATGTGGGTTTTGACAGCAGTGTGCTTCCTAAACACTCCCTGGATTCCCCTTCCAGCCCGAATCCAGGGCATCACTCACCACCTGCTCTTGCCAATGCCCACTCTGCCCACAGATGGTGAGCTTGCCTCGCCCCATGCAGCCCTTCAGAGGCTCACGCGGATCCTGACCTGACCTCCCCTGGTCAGCCCCTGCCTCATGAAAGGCTCCTGCCCCCTGGGCAGCTCCTGCCCCGTGGATGGCTCCTGCCCCTCCACCCCATGACTCCTGGACCTAGTTGGCTCCTGCCCCAGGACAGCTCCTGCCGGTGTTGCCCGGCGAGCATGGCTGAAGGACGCCTGGCCTGGCAGGACTCTGCGGGCCGCAGGTGCACCCTCCCCGGGTGGGTACCTACATGTCTACTGGGAGGCCGCAGTCCGTGGTGAGGGAGAAGACGCCTGCAGACACAGCCAGGACCAGCGTGTGCCAGCGACTGTCCACCAGGGCCGGGCTGCGGAAGGACACTCGGGTCTGCCAGGCGCCGGCCCTGTCCTTGCGAAGGAACAGGAAGTGCAGCTGGGCAGGCGAGAACCGCAGGCCGAGCAGCAGCAGGTCGCTCTCCTCCGCCACCACCGTCAGCAGGTACTCGTTCCTCTGCAGGAAGAGGGCCAGGCTCAGGATGGGACGGGGGTAGGGGTTGGGCACGGGGGCAGGGCAGATAGGAAGGGCAGAGGTGATGAGCACAGGTGGTGAGAGGAGCAGGGGCTGACTGGAGGGGCGGGGCGAGGTGAGGGGGTGTGGTGGATGGGAAGTGCAGGGCAGATAGGGGCCCTCTAATTAGCCCTCTAATAGGGATGGATGGGGTTGATGGAGGGCTAGGGCTGGTGCGAGGGGTGGGGCTGGTGCGAGGAGTGGGGCTGGTGTGAAGGGGTGGGGCTGGTGCAAGGGGTGGGGCTAGTGTGAGGAGGTGGGGCTGGTGTGAGAGGGTGGGGCTGGTGTGAGGGGGTGGAGCTGGTGTGTGGGGGTAGGGCTGGTGTGAGGGGGCGGGACTGGTGTGTGAGGGGTGGGGTTGGTATGTGACAGGGCTGATGTGTGAGAGGTGGGGCTGCTGGGCCAGGGGCAAGGCTGGCGCCAGGGAGTAGGGACTGGCTTAGTCAGGAGCACGGGTCCATGGTAAAACCAAAGGCACCCCCACACACTAGGATGGCTAATGCCCAAAGAACAGAATGTGTTATGCTGGCGACGATGTGGAGAAACTGGAACTCTTGTGCGCTGTTGGTGGGAAACTAAAATTGTACAGCCACTGTGGAAAACAGTGGCTCAAAAAGTTACAAACAGAATGACCAAATGATTCAGCAATTTCACTACTGGGTCCATTCTCAAAGGAATTGAAAGAGATACTTGTACACCCATGTTCATAGCAGCTTTACTCACAATTGCCAAAAGGTAGAAGCAACACAAGTGTCCATGAACAGATGCCTGGGTAAACACAATGTGGTCCATCCACACAGTGGAATGTCAGTCAGCCATAAAGAGGGAAGGAAATGCTGACACACACTACGACATGGATGAACCTTGGTGATGTTCCGCTTATATGAGGTCACTAGACTGGTCAGATTCACGGAGACAAAGGTAGAATGGTGGGTGCTGGGGCTGGGGGGTGACGGGGAGTGAGTGTTTAATGGGTGTGGAGTTTCAGTGTTGGGAGACGAAGAAGTTCTGGAGATGAACGGTGGTGATGGCTGCACAACAACATTAATGTCCTGAATGCCACTGACTGTACCCCTAAAAATCGTTTCGATGGTAAATTTTATGTTATGTGTATTTTACGACAATTAAAAAACAAGAACGAATACAAATGCAGTGTCCACCAAGACCCCAGAGCTTTTTGGCTTCCTTTCCAATTTGGGTTATGTGAAACGAAGTACTTGATTATACTTATTTGCAATTTAGATTCCATTAACTCCTAGCCTAACACAAGTAAAGAATTGAAAGTGATTAAGCCTGAAAGGTAAAGCAGGTGTGAAAAGTTAGAGAGTATACAGTCATGTGTGGCCAGACCATGTTTCAGCCGACCGTGCACAGCACAGGGGATGGTGGTCCTGTAAGAGTATAACACTGACTTCTTACTGTACCTTGTCTGTGTTTAGAAACACAAATACACTGTTTGTACACTGCGACTGCCTGCAGTATTCACACTGTAGCGTGCTGTAAGGTTTGCAGCTAGGAGCCATAGAACCTTGGTGTGTAGTGTGTGCACCATACAGCCTAGGTGTGTAGTGGGCTGCACCGTCTAGGTTCATGTAAATACACTCGGTGATGTTCACACGATGACAAAATCGCCTAAAAAATGCATTCCTCAAAACGTAATCCCGTCATTAAGCAACACATGACTTTGCCCATGTAAAACTGGAAGCCATATTCTAGGCAGCCACTTTTCTAAAGAAGCTAATCACCCTCTATGGTCTGCTTTTTTTTTTTTTTTTTTTGAGACAGAGTCTCGCTCTGTCACCCAGGCTGGAGTGCAGTGGCGCAATCTCAGCTCACTGCAAGCTCCCCCTCCCGGGTTCAAGCGATTCTCCTGCCTCATCCTCCTGAGTAGCTGGGATTACAGGTGTGCACCACCATGCCAGGCTAATTTTTGTACTTTTTAGTAGAGACAGGGTTTCACCATGTTGGTCAGGCTGGTCTCAAACTCCTGGCCTTGTGATCCGCCCACCTTGGCCTCCCAAAGTGCTGGGATTACAGGCGTGAGCCACTGTGCCCGGCCACAGTCTGCATATTTAATTTAATGTTCAATTCAGCAAAACCCACTTGTCCTAGTTTGGGTCCCATGCCCCTGGTTGTCCTGGGAGTGGAGAGGACAACCCAGCCCCTTTGATGTCTGTGGTGGGAGGTGGCCACCTGAACTCACCGCCCTCCCCATGAGAGGGAACACTTGCAGCTGGAGGCTTTCAGAGCATGGGTGTGATGTGTGGATGCCAGTAAGTGACAAAGGAAAGACAAAATCCTTCCAGTGATGGTGGGAACATTAGGGAGCCCTGAGGTGGGGCAGGGAGCTGGCTGGGAAGGGAGAGCTGAGCCCACAGCCAGGAGAATTGTGGCAGGGAGTCTCCACCCCAGCCCTGCTCACACCCAGGGCATAAGGGGGCTGAGCAGGACTGAGCCTTCCTGGATGTGGCCGGAGTCCCACTTGGTAACCCGTCCAGAGGAGGCAGGCCACTGCCCTCACTCCTAAAAACAGTCATGGCTGGAGGAGACCAATGTCAGCTCACACCATGTGTCCCCCCAGGAGCACAACAGGAAAAGAGAATGGTGACCAAGGAGAGTTTATTGGGGAGCAGGAGGAGGTGCTGACAGGCTCAAGTTGAGGCCAAGTGACCCAGTGCAGAGAAGCTGGGAGGGAGGACAGGGGACCCAGCAGGCAGGTGGGTACCTGCTGGGAGGCAGGAGCTGGGGAGCAGCGAGGATGGGACTCCTGGGAGCAAGGAGGGGGAAGTCACCTCAGCACAGGGGAGACACGGGGACCCCATCCCAGGTGGGGGCAGCCACCTAACCCAGGTCAGGACCTGAACCTGGCTGGCCCTGGGGGACATGTCCGTCAGCAGCTGGACTCCTGGCCTGAGAAGAGGCCTCAGCAGGCCGGGCGGGAGCACGTGGGGCGGCAGAGGAGGGACACGCAGGAGGCCGGGCGGCAGCAGCTGGGCTGGCAGGAGGAGGTGGGGGCACAGCAGGAGGGGACGGGCACGCAGCAGGTGGAGCTGCACACGGGGCGGCAGAGGAGGGACACGGAGGAGGAGGGTCTGCAGCAGGAGGAGGTGCAGCAAGCCGGCTGGCAGCTAGACTGCTGGCAGCACAGATAGGAAGCCCCAGAGGACACAGGCACGCAGCAGACGGGCTTGCAGCAGACAGGCACACAGCAGGCCTGCTGGCAGGAGGAAGAGGCACAGCAAACTGGCTGGCAGCTAGACTGCTGGCAGCATGAGGAAGCCCCACAGCAGACAGGCACACGGCACACAGGCTTGCAGCAGACGGGCACACAGCAGGCCTGCTGACACGGGGAAGAGGTGCAGCAAGCCGGCTGGCAGCTAGACTGCTGGCAGCATGAAGAGGAATCCCCAGAACAGGTGGGCACACAGCACGCAGGCTTGCAGCAGACGGGCACGCAGCAGACCTGCTGGCAGGGGGAGGAGGTGCAGCAAGCCGGCTGGCAGCTAGACTGCTGGCAGCAAGAGGGTGTGCAGGAGCTGGTGCAGCCTGATTGGCAGGGGCTGGGCTCACAGGGGCTGGACACAGAGCTCACACAGCTAGACTGCTGACAGCACAAAGAGGAAATCCCAGAGCAGATGGGCTTGCAGCAGACAGGCACACAGCAGGCCTGCTGGCAGGGGGAGGAGGTGCAGCAAGCTGGCTGGCAGCTAGACTGCTGGCAGCATGAAGAAGAAGCCCCACTGTAGACGGGCACACAGCACACAGGCTTGCAGCAGACAGGCACGCAGCAGGCCTGCTGGCAGGGGGAGGAGGTGCAGCAAGCCGGCTGGCAGCTAGACTGCTGGCAGCATGAGGACGTGCAGGAGCTGGTGCAGCCTGATTGGCAGGGGCTGGGCTCACAGGTCGCCTGGCAGCAGGGACTGGACACACAGCTCACTGGGGTGCAGACCAGGGTCAGGCAGGGGGCTGGGGCACAGCAGCTGGGGGCGCAGCAGGGGGGCTCGCAGCAGCTCTCTGGGCAGTCGTCCACCTGCCAGGAGGAATCAGTGCAAGAGTCACCAGATCTGGGCAGGCAGACCCGGCTGCTATAGCTCAGATCACTGGAGCAGACGGACATGGCGGATGCGGCCATACTGGGGGTTGAGCTGGGGGTGTGTGTGAGTGAGCGAGTGTGTGTGTGTGAGTGAGTGTGTGTGAGTGTGTGAGTGAGTGTGTGTGTGTGAGTGTGAATGCCTGAGGTGCTGTGGGCAGCTGGGCTTTTATATCTGGCTAGGGTGTGTGTTGTTCTAGCTGGAGGCTCCAGGAGTCTTCCCTTTCCTTGTTGGTGTTTTGAGCTGGGTCCTTGGAGTCCTCATTCATTCTAGTTTATTTACACACAACAGCATTTGCCCAGCCTGTAAAATCCCTGATTAGGGTTGAGGGCTGGGTTGATGCCCTGTTCTGTGCCTGGTGCTCTAAGCAGACATTTGACAGAACATGTATCCTCAGCATGCAGCCTGTCTTTTGAGCTGTGCACTCTGTCATGTTGCAGGGGACCTGAATTCCCAGACTCTGTGCCTGGGCAACAGGGCGCCGAAAGTCGGGACAGAGCGAGGGCCCCTCTGATGAGCGCTGCTATGAGCTGAAGACGCCCTGCACGCAGAGAAGGGCTGAACAGCAGGCTGGAGTCACTGCGGCGAGAAGGAGTTAACGGGAAGAGAGAAAGAAGGGGTCTCACACACAATGCAGAATGACACAGATGGCATATATAGGAGAAAACTTAAGAGAAACGTGATTCTTCCAGAATATCCAATGTTCATCAAACAGGATTTTCCAGAAAGAGAGCGGCAAAAGGAAGAAATCGAAATCGGAGAAAACTTCCCAGGATGGAATGAAACCAAAGGTCTTCAGATTTGAAATTTTACCAAATATGGGACAAACTGAACGGAGAATGGTGCACATCTGGACAGGCTGGTGACACTTCTGACACCAAATATAAAGAAAAGCCCTAACAACCTCCAGAGAGACTGGCATCCTACTGCAGCTTAGAAAATCCACATGTCCAAAGACAATCGAACCAAGTCTTCAGTCTGCAGGAAAGTTACTAGCAATATTGAACTCTACTAAATCATCTGGTCTACGGAAATCAGAGCGTTTCACACAATGTAACTATGAAAATGTCTTCAGAGCATATAGTCTCACAAAACAAAAAGCAGCTTCAAAGAAAGTACAATATATAAAAGAATAAAGAGCAAAAAAAAAAAAAAAAAACAAAAATTAGGTTCTTAACTTCTTTAGGGAGAGGAAGTACACCTGCTTCCCTTAACCTTATAGAACCAAGTAGCAATGATTAATCCTCCTCCTCCTCATCCTCCTCCTCCTCATCCTCCTCGTCATCCTCCTCTTCCTCCTCTTGTTCCTTCTCCTCCTCCTCCTCGTCCTCCTCTTCCTCCTTGTCCTCCTCCTCCTCATCCTCCTGCCCTCTCCCCCTCTCTTCCCTTCTTCATTTAATTCACCCTTTGTGGTGCATAGTTCCATGAATTTTGACAAGTATTTCAAGTCCTGTATCTACCACCAAAGTGCCAGACAGAGGAATTCCAGCAGCCTCAAAAATCCCCTGGTGTTGACTCACTGTCTCTTTTAGAATGTCATGTAACTTGGACATTCAGTGTGTAGAATAATGAATGGAATCATGCAATATGCCGCCCGGCAGGTCTCACTTGTTTCGCTTAGCAAAATGTGCTTGGGATTCATCCAAGTTGTGCTGTATGTCAATAGTTTATTGCTTTTAATTGCTCAGTAGTATTCCATTGTATGGATATACCACAGGTTGTTTACCCATTCAATGACTGAAGGATGTTTTGTCTTCTGTTTTGATGATTATGGACAAAGCTTCTGTAAACATTATTTGTGTACAGTTTTTGGCAGCCTTGAACTCCTGGGCTCAAGTGATACTCCTGCCTTAGCCTCCCGAGTAGCTGGGACGATATGCACATGCCACCTGCCCAGGTAATTTTAAAGTTTTTGTATGGATGGAGTCTCGCTCTATTGCCCAGGCTGGTCTTGAACTCCTGACCTCAAGCAATCCTCCCAATTCAGCCTCTCAAAATGCTGGGATTACAGGTGTGATCCACCCCTCTGGCCCCTTTTTGCTCTTTTAATGCTTGTGGGATATGTGGTAAGGCCTCTTCTTCCCTTCCTGATACTGACAATTTGTGTCTCTGTTATCTTTTCCCAGTAAGTTGAACTAGATGTTTATTAAATTTATCTTTTCAAAGAGCAAGCTTTGGTTTCATTGATGATCACATTGTTTTATTATTTTTCACTTAATCAATTTCTGCATTTATCTTTACTGTTTCATACTTTATGCCTGCTTCAGGATTAACTTAGTCCTTTTTTCATTTAAAAACTTTAACCTCTATGTCATTTTATGTCAAGTGTACTTCTTGCAAGAAGCATCGTTGAGATTTGCCTTTTTATCTAATCTGACAGTCTCTTTTCCATGCCTCCTTCTCTCTCTTCGTGAGAACCCCAGTTACATGTATTGAGGTTACTGGATGTTTCCTACAACTCACTAGTGCTTTGTTTTTTTGTCTCTGTGTTTCCGTTTAGACCGTTTCTATTGCTATGTCTTCATATTCACTTGATTTTTCTTCTGCAGTGTTTATTCTGCTGTTAATCTCATCCAGTGTAATTTTCACCTCAGGTATTCTTTCCCTCTCTAGATGTTCTATTTGTGTCTTCTTTAAAAAGATCCTCCTTGTCTTTCCTTAATATGCCTACCTTTTCTCTAACTTCTTGAATATATGGAATATAGTTTTGACTCTTTAATGTCCGTGCTTACTAAGTCTATGATCTGTGACATTTCTGAGTTGGTTTCAACTGATCTGATCCTTAATAGGTGCCACATTTTCCTGCCTCTTTGCATGCCTGGTAGTTTTTGAATGGATGCCCAGCATTGTGAATTTTATGTTATTGGGTGCTGGATATTTTGATTCCTACCAATGCTCTTGAGCTGTGTTCTAGGGTGCCACAGTTAAGTTACTGGAAAGCTCATTATCTTGCAGCTTGCCTATAAGCTGGGTTAGGCAGGACTGGACCAGTGGCTACTCTAGGGCTAGTTATGCTTCCACTTCTGAGTCATCTACCCAATGCCTTGAAAACTACGAGGCTTTTCCACCCCAGCAGGTGGGAGTAGGCACTATTTCTGGCTCTGTTTGGTCTCTGAGGGTTATGGCACCTAGTTTTATCAGTTCTGCCCAGTCTCAGTCTCACACACATTTGCTGGTCATTACTAAGCTGAAGATTTGGGGGGACCTCTGTGGATGCTGGCAGCTCTCTTGGTGCAGCCCTTTCCCTGCTGGCACCCTGTCCCAGGAACATGAACTGCCTTGGTCTTCCTTGCCTCCCAGATCCATCTCTGAAACCCAGGTTCCCCTGTCTGCACTGTCTCCTGGAAACTCTCTAAGCAGGGTGTTGGGAGGGATGGTCATGAGACTTCTGTGTTTGCCTCCTGCTCTCAGGGGTGCCTGTGCTGTGCTGCCTCAAGTCCAATATCCCAAACCACTGTTGCATGATTTTGATAATTGTTTCAGTTGGCCCGGGTGGGAAAGTCCATCCAGTCCTTCTTACTCCATCCTGGTGTGTTACTGAAACATGCGGGGTTCAGTCTGGGTCCTGCTGTTCACACACAAAAAGCCAGTCACTGAGACGATCAGTTGCCCAGGAAGAAGGCGTTAGTCGGGTGCTGCAGCGGAGGAGATGCGAGTTCAGTCTCAGATCCATCTTCCTGACTAAAACCAGGGGTTTATGTAGCAGGGAGGAAATGTAACAGTGTGTAAAACAAAGGCCTCTCAAAAAAGTATCAGTGAGCTTTTTGCTCATTCAATCAATCAGTCAATCACCAGATCACCACATCCTGACAATGAGGCATGGGACCCCTTGTTCATCATCATTGCTTCCTTGCCCAGATAAAGCAAAGGTTTTGTTTTTATTTTTGTGTTTTGTTTTTTTGAGACAGAGTCTCACTCTGTTGTCCAGGCTGGAGTGCAGTGGCAGGATCCCTGCTCACTGGAACCTCCGCCTCCCAGGTTCAAGCAGTTTTCCTGGCTCAGCCTCACAAGTAGCTGGGACTACAGGCGCCCGCCACCACACCCAGCTAATTTTGTATTTTTAGTAGAGACGGGGTTTCACCATGTTAGCCAGGCTGGTCTCGAACTCCTGACCTCAGGTGATTTGCCTGGTTTGGCCTCCCTAAGTGCTGGGATTACAGATAAAGCAAAGTCTTGAGCTTTAAGACCAGAAGGATCAATTTCTATGTTTATCAAAACAAAACAAAACAAAAGCAAAAACAAACAAAAAAAACTACCTATGGGGCTATTAGGCCTTTCTCCACTGGAAGTGGACTTTCTGTTCTGCTCAACTTTGTTTCCACTCCAGGCTCCTTACCCTCAGGTTGGGAGACAGAGGGACCCTTCCATGGAAGGCAGCCCTGGTGACTCAGGCTCAAGAGTTCACAGTGACCGAGTCCAGCCCTGTCAGGCTTCTCCCTGTGGCCACTGGTGTCCATGGCTGATGGAGAGGAGGGACCTGCCCAGCTGCAGGGGCTGCTTGCACTCTGGCCCCCTTTCCAGGCGGTGCTGGGCTTCTCCCATCCTCAGGCTGCTGCTCCTGGCAGTGCTCCCCTGGGCGTCCTCCTGCACAGACCTCAGCAACACTGGCTTCTGGGCCTGGTTCCTACCCACTCGCATTTTGGGCCCTTGGGCGATATCTTGCCATTAAGTTCTGTCCTAAATGGAACCCATGGGTTTTTCTTTTTCTATCTGGTAATTCTGTTTCTATTTGGGATTTAGGGAGATTTAGAAACTATGCCTCAGGGAGCACCATGTTTCTGGGATCCACCTCTCCCCCTCCGAACATTCCTTCTTGATTCTAGTAAATGAAAATTCATAGCAAAAAGGAAATAGAAAGACTTGGTTTAAAAATAAAAGGTTTCTGCTTAAACCCCACAGCAAACACCGTGTGCAGTGGTGAACCTTTGACACTTTCTCATGAAAGTCAGGAACAATCAAGGATTCTTTGAATTTTATTCAGCATCATCCTGGGTGTTCAAAGTAATGTTGCTACAGGAAAAACAGTAGAAATGGGAGTTTTAAAGATTGGAAATGAGAAGTTAAATTCTCCTGATTTTCAAATGATAAGCTCATCTACACAGAAAAAGCCAAGAAAATCAATGACAAACTGTAAGAACTAATGAGAGAACTTGCAAAGGAAAGGAGCTAAACCTATGGTTTGATATGAAGACAATATATATATATGAATAATTTATATAGATATATATGTAAGATTTATATACTAAGACAACATAATAGAAAACTGTCCCCCATTCACACTAGTGAAACATCCCTATGAAATACCTAGGAATTAACCCAAAGAGGAATATTTTAGACCTATAGAAGAAAATGATAGAATTCTAAATGGACCTATTGTACTCTGTAACTGCAAGGCAAGACAATATGAACAATTACAGTTTCCTCCTACATGTTTAAAAGCTCAGTGCAATCCCAATAAAAATTATAGCAGTTTAAAAAATACTTGAAAAGCTTTCTAAAATTAATCGCGAACAAGCTAGAATCAGCATTTTTAGAAAATAAGATAGTGGCACTTTCCTTATGAGCTGTTAGGATATATTATGAGGCTGAATAACATGGGTAAGACATCTGGAATGGATGCAAGGATAGATCAAGAGATTCATAGAACAAAATACAAAATACAGATTTCAGAAGCAGACTCTACAAACATTTTTATCAGGGGAAAGAGATGTTTCAAATGGGAGTTGGAGAGAACAAACTAACTTTACAAAAGGACAGTTGGCTATTGGTGGAAGAGAAAGATGAACATGTCATACCTCACACAAGTCGTATCAGCAATTGGGGCAAGAAGTTGAATCTAGGCAATAACAATGAAACCAGTATCAGCAAATGTAGGCCGTTTCCAGTCTCAGGGAGTGTGCTATACATAAGCAATGACGGGTTTGGAAATATTTGGAGTGCATGTGATGGACAGAGGATCCCCAGCCCTAAATCCATAAGGAAAACACACAGCATGATGGAAAATGGGCTAGGAATGGGAACAGGAAACTGTGGGCGGCCATGCACTTAGGCCATAGTGGGTTCCCAGTAGCCGTCAGTGCAGAGGGCAGGGAGCTGAGAGCACCACAGGCCGAGCCAGGCTCACACAGGGTCCCCCAGTCACTGAGGGCACTGGGCAGCAATCACATGCCCCCGCACCCCCCCCACCCAGGTTCCACCTCACTTTCCGTGGCGTTTCTACCCCGGCTGTGACTACAGCCACGGCAGCACCACATCCATCAGGCTGTGGTCGGCCTGGCTGTGGGGCGACTGCAGCATCCCGGGCGGGCATTCTCATCAGGGTTTTGGTCTCTGCAGCTGGCCTGGAGGAGCTTGTCTCAGTCTGAGGACAGACTGCTCTGCTCAGAGCCCCATGTGCTGCCTGATCTTACCACTGTCCGCACTGACGGCCTTTCCCACAGGACACCACAGGCAGCTCATGCCCCCTGCGTGGACCAAGCCTTAGAGAGATGAGAGTGTTGCTGACTGTGTGCCCACACCGGCGTCATCTGTGGGACCCAGGCTCCTCATCCCTACACCTCCATGGAAACTGCTGCCCCCAGAGAACCTGGGCAGTGCCCGGGTTTCAGGGAATCCTGTGCATCTGTCCACCCACCCCATGATGCTTTTGTCCCCATCAAGTCCCTTGTTTCCTGTGCAGGTGCAGCAGCCCCTCACTCTCCCCTCGCATTGCTGCTAAATGGGCAGAACCCTCAGGGGGTGGCACAGAGAGAGTGACCAGACCTGGAGGCTGCAGTGCCTGGATGCCAGACCAGCTTCCTGGCAGGTGACCCTGCAGGGTGAGCTCTCCCAGGTAGGACAGTGGGTAGGACGGTCCTGGGACCTGGAGAGCCCCACAGCCCAGGACATGGCAGCGAATGACCAGGCTCAGGAAGACCCAGGCATGGAACTGAGCCGGGACTGAGCCTTCCTGGGAGTGGCCGTGAGTCCCACCTGATGACCTCCCTGGAGGAGTCAGGCCGCTGTCCCCTGTGACTTCTAGGTTAAGTCACTCACTCCTAGAAACAGTCATGGCTGGAGGAGACCAATGTCAGCTCAAAACCGTGTGTGCCCAGGAGCACAACAGGAAAAGAGAATCAGGTGACCAAGGGGAGTTTATTTGGGAGCAGGAAGAGGTGCTGACATGTTCAAGTCAAGGCCAAGTGACCCAAGGCAGAAAAGCTGGGAGGGAGGACAGGGGACCCAGCAGGCAGCTGGGCACCTGCTGGGAGGCAAGAGGTGGGGAGCTGCGAGGATGGGGTCTTCTGGGAGCAAGGAGGGGGAGGTCACCTCGGCACAGGGGAGACACAGAGACCCATCCTAGGTGGGGGCAGCCACCTAACCAGGTCAGGAATTGAGCCCAGCTGGCCCAGGGGGGTGTGCACATCAGCAGCTAGACTCCTGGCCTGAGCAGAGGGCTCAGCAGGCCGGGCGGGAGCACGTGGGGCGGCAGAGGAGGGACACGCAGGAAGCCGGGCGGCAGCAGCTGGTCTGGCAGGAGGAGGAGGTGGGGGCACAGCAGGAGGGGACGGGCACGCAGCAGGTGGACCTGCACACGGGGCGGCAAAGGAGGGACACGGAGGAGGAGGGTCTGCAGCAGGAGGTGGTACAGCAAGCCGGCTGGCAGCTAGACTGCTGGCAGCACAGAGAGGAAGCCCCAGAGCAGACAGGCACACAGCAGAGGGACTTGCAGCAGACAGGCTTGCAGCAGACAGGCACACAGCAGGCCTGCTGGCAGGGCAAGGAGGTGCAGCAAGCTGGCTGGCAGCTAGACTGTTGGCAGCATGAAGAGGAAGACTCAGAGCAGGTAGGCACACAGCACACAGGCTTGCAGCAGACGGGCACGCAGCAGGCCTGCTGGCAGGGGGAGGAGGTGCAGCAAGCTGGCTGGCAGCTAGACTGCTGGCAGCCTGAAGAAGCCCCACTGTAGACGGGCACACAGCACACAGGCTTGCAGCACACAGTCTTGCAGCAGACGGGCACACAGCACGCCGGCTGGCACAGGGAGGAGGTGCAGCAAGCCGGCTGGCAGCTAGACTGCTGGCAGCATGAGGACGTGCAGGAGCTGGTGCAGCCTGATTGGCAGGGGCTGGGCTCACAGGCCGCCTGGCAGCAGGGGCTGGACACACAGCTCACTGGGGTGCAGACCAGGGTCAGGCAGGGGGCTGGGGCACAGCAGCTGGGGGCGCAGCAGGGGGGCTCGCAGCAGCTCTCTGGGCAGTCGTCCACCTGCCAGGAGTCAGAGTAAGCGCTGGAGCAGACAGACATGGTGGACGCGGCCATGCTGGGGTGGGGGGAGGTGAGCTGGGGGAGGTGTGAGGGACTGAGTGTGGGAGTGAGTGTGGGAGTGTGTGAGCTTCGTGGGGCTCTCCGGCTTTTATACCCCTCCTGGCCTTGTTGTTCCAGGGCCCACAGCCCCCCCTTCCTGGTTGCTGAGAGGCGGCGTGTGTCGTGACGAGGGATGTTTGTTTGCCTGTGATGTGGCCCAGCTCATAAATCTCCTGTCATGTCTGGGCTGTAGCCTGTCCCATGTGGATCTTTGGGGGCAGGAGTGGAGGTGGCCTGGTCTGCACCCCTCTAGTGCTGCCCAGGTTGTAAGAAGGGGGCTGTAGAGGCAGGGGTAGCCCTTCACCCTTACACAAAGTGTGGCATGCCAAGCAAGAGCTGTCCCATTCATGATTATGGGGGCGTCTCCTCCCTATCGCAGGTCCTCACTGAAGAGGCAGAAGCAGCCAGTAGAAGCACAGGATCACTGGAGCAGCCGGCGAGAAGGTGCAGCAGGGGCCAGTGAGCCCCGCAGTGTGGTGGCCCTGCACATTCCTTCCCCCATCCCCATCACTGGAGGAGTTAGAGCCCAAAACAGGGAGAAGGGGAGCAAGGAAGAGGAGGCCATGCCCCTCCCCATGGCCTTCCCCGAGGCCCCCTCAGACGTGCGTGTGGGAACGCTGGGGATAAGAATGAGTTTTGGACGGGAAAGAAAAGTTTTGGACTGGCCCATGGATTTGGTTCTGCTCTTAAAGGCCATAGCTTTATGATGTGCTTCAATCACAGATAACTCAAGTCCCATGATCAATATTTCTTATTTATGTACTTATTTTTTGTACAGATGGGGGGGTCTCAAGTGATCCTCCTGCCTTGGCCAAAGTGCTGGGGTTGCAGGCGTGAGCCCTGTGCCTGGCCATCATCAGTGTTTCTGTACCACGTGTCTTCCCCATTCCCGCTCATTGTCCTTGCTGTCCTCAGCTTCTGTTCTTCAGACGTAAGCTGCACGTGGGCAGGAAGTGTGTTTGTCTTATTCACCACTCAGTCCTCAAAGACCTAAAATAGTGTCTAACCCAAGGAAGAGCCTTTATAAAAATGGGCTTAGGTAATACTTTTTAAGAGAAATTATTGAAGAATAATTCTGAGCTCTGAAAATGATTCCATTGTGCCACCTTTTTCTTATGCTGTATAAAATGCTCTGTCAAGTTCTCCTTTCGTGTGTGGGGAAGTGGCTTACATCAGACTGGCATCTAGCTGAGAAAAATGAGGAAATCTGGTTTACAAACAAAATCTCTGTTCGTAGGGGCCGGGAGGTATCAAGACAGCTGAGACTTGAGTGAGTGAATCCCCATTAGAGAGAAAGTGCACAGAAGTGACTCCAATATTCCTTGTGGATTTTCTTATTGAGGCATTTACCAATTCACAGACCACAGCCAAAAGGCCAAGAGGCTGATCAGCTGAGCAGAGCTTTTAGTAGTCTCATGGAATTAGAAGAAAACACAGAGTTCAGGACCTGACAAGGTAGAGGGAGTCTAGTTAAAAAAAAAAACAAAAAAAAAAAAAACAAAAAACCCTAGGCTTTCAGTTGGAAATCCTGAATATAAGTGCAGGGCTACCCCTAGGAGGAAGGAAAAACCAGAAAGAAGAATGAAGCCTATCTTTAAATCAGCTCGTATTGAACTCATATGATCTGCCTGTAGCCTGACTGCCTCCCAGAAACAAAAGTGATCTCTTCTGGAGACAGCAGCATCAACAGAAGCTCAAATAATCTTATAAATTTTCATAAAGTCCTTCATTCAGTCAAAAAATTACTAGGGATACTAGAAGACAAGACCAACTGACCAAAAGACCAAGAGGAGAAAACAAATAAGAGAAACAGATGTGCAGGAGATCTACATATTAGAATTATGAAACTGGAATTTAAAGTAATGCTGGTTAACTTTGCTCAAGAAAAAAGAGAACAAATGGAAAATTTCATTGTCAAACTGGATTTATTAAATGGAATCAAACAGAAATTCTGGAAACAAAGAACACAGTAGCTGAAATTAAGAACTAAATAGCTTAGCTTTACAACCTGTAGACAAAACCAAAGAGAAGATTAGTAAAGGAAGGGCGATGAGGAAATGTCAAGCCTGAATACAGAGATGGGAAAGAAAAGAGGGAAATAAAGAAAGTGGAGCAATAAATGTGCCTATATTTTTTGAAAATCTATGGGAAAAATGATTGAATCCTACAAGGAGAGGAGTAAAATAGGGGTAGTAAAATATTTGAAGATATAATGGACAAGAACTTAAACTGATGAAATACGTAGATGCAAAAAACATTGAAGAATCTTTAGGCCAGGTGTGATGGCTCACACCTGTAATACCAGCACTTTGGGAGGCCAAGGTGGGCAAATTGCTTGAGCTCAGGAGTTGAAGACCAGCCAGGACAACATAGCAAAACCCAATCTTGGCTGGGTGTGGTGACTCACACCTGTAATCCCAGCACTTTGGGAGGCAGAGGCGGGTGGATCACAAGGACAGGAGATCGAGACCATCCTGGCTAACATGGTGAAACACCGTCTCTACTAAAAATACAAAAAAAAAAAAAAAAAAAAAAAAATAGCTGGGCGTGGTGGCAGGTGCCTGTAGTCCCAGCAACTTGGAAGGCTGAGGAGGAGAATGGTGTGAATGTGGGAGGTAGAGCATGCAGTGAGCCGAGATTGCACCACTGCACTCCAGCCTGGGCGACAGAGCAAGACTCTGTCTCAAAAAAAAAAAAAAAAACTCTACAAAAAATATAAAAAATTGGCCCAGCTTGGAGGTACATCTGTAGTCCTAGCTACTCAAGAGGCTAAGGAGGAGGATCACTTGAGCCTGGGAGGTAGAGGCTGCAGTGAGCCAAGATTGCACCACTGCACTCTAACCTGGGCAACAGAAGGAGATCTGTTGAAAAAAAAAAAAAAAAAAAAAAGAAAGAAAAGAAAAGAAAAAACAAAAAGAAAAAAGGAACCTCCCAAACCAAGAATCTTTAGCAAGTTAATACAAAGCAAACTACACCTGGGCACACTGGGGCTGAAATCCAAAGACTGAGAAAAATTTAAAAACAGCCAGAGGAAAACAAGACGTGTTACCTTCAAAGAAGCAACAATAACATTCACAGATGACTTCTCAGTAGAAATGATGGAAGGTAGAGGACAATGGAATAATATATTTACTGTCTGAAAGAAAAGAAGCACAAAGCTAGAATTCTATGCCTGGGAAGAAGATTCCCCCAAATGAGAACAGAATAAAGACGTCCTCTGGACACTGAAAGGCCATGTCACCAGCAGGATCTGCACTACAGAAAATACTAATGAGAGCATTAGGCAGAACAAAAACAATCACAGATAAAAGCAAGAAGCTGATAAGGAAATGAAATGTAGCAAAAGAAGAACACATGGGGAAAATCTGAATGTTCACTGTATAAACTGTCTTATAAGTTGTAAAATATTTATAGAAATAAAATACATGGCAAGAACATAAAATTCAGGGGGGCTACATGGAGTTAAAGTGGCTTAAGCACACTGCACCATCTGAAAAATAATATAAGGTCTAATTTAGATTACACTTTAAAAAGTCATGGATTTATGTTATAATCTCCACTATAATAATAGAGGAATATACAGCTCACTAGGAAGTAGATGCATGTACTCGGTTGAATGACGCCTCCCTAAAAGTCATCTCCACCCAGAACTGTACAATATGACCTTATATGGAAATAAGGTATTTGCAGATGTAATTAGTTAAGTCGTATGGGATCATAGTGAACCTTAAATCCAATGTCTAGTGTCTTTACCAGAGAAAGGAGAAGGAAGTCCAGGCATACGCACAAAGGGAAGAAGATGATATGACAACAGAGGCGAAGATCGGAGTGAAGATAGAGGCCAAGGGACACCAAGGTTTGCTGGGTGCCACCAGAAGCTAGAAGGGGCAAGGACAGAGTCTCCCTTGGAGCTCAGAGAAAGATGGCCCTGCCCAACTGAGGAATGCTGTGTGCTTCGTTTCGGGTGCCTGGTCCTCAGAACTGTGAGAGAATAATTTTCCATTGTTTTCAGTCACTCCTTTGGTGTAATTAGCTATGGGAGCACTAGGAACCAATACAATGAAGGAATAAAACAAAACTTAAAACACTCAATCCAAAAGCAGTAAAGCAAGGAGATAAAAGGGAGTAGATTCCTTGCATAAGCAAAAACCAAAGTGAGATGGGAGGTTTAAGCTCAAACGTATCAGCAAAGCCCCACATTCTTGCCAGTCCTGCACAGCAGATGTGTTGTTACTTTAGTCAACACAGCTGTATAGAGAGAGTCACTGGGGTTTAAGTTCGCATTGTCCTGATGACGCATGATATGGAGCATGTTTTTATGTGTTTATTTGCCATCCATATCTGTTCTTTAGTGAAGGGTCTATTTAAGTCATATATTATATGGCAAAATACTAAACACCATGGGAATCCATAGATGTGATATTATGGCAATAGTAATAATAATAAGACCCAAAAAATCAGTGCCTGTTCGGAGTTAGGGTGGGGATGTGGAATGACTACAAAGGGGCAAGAGGGAAATTTATGTGATGATGAGCGGCATCTATGTATTGATGGTGTTGGTGGAGATACAACTGTCTATTTGTCAAGACACAGAATCCAACAAAAGGAAAAATCCCAAATATATCGTACTGATTAAATGAATCTAAGATTAAAAGCCATTCTATAAAGCAAACTATGGACCCAAAGACTTTCACCACAGAATGCTGTCAAATAATTGGGAGAGAAATAATGCTAGGCTTAAATTTCTCAGCTTGTTTTATTAGGCCATCATAATTTTCCAGACCTTAGGAAGTGGGACCTGAAGTACTGGCTTCTAGTGAGAGCAACTGAGGAATGCTGTGTGCTGCCCAGGGGGCCACATGGATGTTACCTGGGGACATGATGGCCTGGCTGGGGAGAGGCCAGCCACAGGCCAGGAGAATGGCCAGGAAAGGAGGCTAATGAGGAAGCCACTGTCATGCAGAAGCTGGAGCAGACTGATCAGCAGGGGCTGGGCCCACAGGACATTATGCATTGATGAACGTGAATCCATCAGGAAGATATACCAATTGTAAATATATACATATCTAATATCAGATCACCAAAGTATGTGAAACAAAAATGGACAGACATGAAGAAAGAAAGAGACAGTTCTGGTTCTACAATAAGAGTTAGAGACATCAATGAGTCATTCTCTGTAATTAAAAAAAGTGGAATTAAATTGACATTCAGTAAAGAAATAGAGGACTTGAAGAACCCCCTAAACAGGTCTAACATAGATGCAGAAGCACCCAACCCAACAACAGCAGACAACACACTTTTCTCAAGTTCACGTGGAGCAGTTGCCAAGTTAGACTGTACCTTAGGCCACAAAACTAGTCTTAATAATTTAAAATGATCAAACTCATACAAACTATCTTCTCTGATTATAATGGAAAGAAACTAGAAAATAACAGAAGAAAAACTGGAATTCACAAATATGTGTATATTAAATTACACACTGTCAAACACTCAAAGAGAAGGTAGAAGATACTTTGAGATGAATAAAAAAGAAAGCACAGCAAACCAAAACGTATGCCATGCAGTGAAAGCAGTAGATAGAGGGAAATTGATAACTGAATGCTTACATTTTTAAAAAATAGAAAGATCCCAAATCATTAATCTAACTTGATACCTTAAGGAACCAGAAAAAGAAGAGCCAACTGAATCCAAATTTAGCAGAAGGTAGAAAATAAAGACTAGAACACAGAAAAATGGAATAGAAAGTAAAAAATCAATAGAATCAATAAACCCCAAAGTTGGTTATTTGAGAAGAGTAACGGATTTGACAAATCTTTATCTGTCTAGATCTTTATCTAGACAAATCTTTATCTAGATTAAAAGATGACAGATTCAAATAATTAAAATCATAAATGAAAATGGAAATATCACTACTGACCTTACATTAATAAAAAGGATTATAAGGAATACTATGAAAATTTGTACACCAACAAATTAGATAACCAATATGTAACGGAAAAATTCTTATAAACACACAAACCACCAACATGGCTACCTTTCCTTCATATGGCTCCAGGTCACTGTCTAGTGCCCCTTGTATCTCAGCCTGAATTAGCATTTCTTGTAAGGCAAGTCTACTGGCAATGAGCTCTTTCAGGTTTTATTTACCTTGAAATGAACCACTTTCTTTCTTTCTTTCTTTTTTGAGATGGAGTCTTGCTCTGTCACCCAGGCTGGAGTGCAGTGGCGAGATCTCTGCTCACTGTAAGCTCTGCCTCCTGGGTTCCCACCATTCTCCTGCCTCAGCCTCCGGAGTAGCTGGGACTACAGGCTCCCACCACCACGCCTGGGTAATTTTTTGTATTTTTAGTAGAGACAGGGTTTCACTATATTAGTTTTAGCCAGGATGGCCTTGATCTCCTGACCTCGTGATCCACCTGCCTCGGCCTCCCAAAGTGCTGGGATTTCAGGCATGAGTCACCACACCTGGCCCCTCTTTCATTTTTGAAGGATAATTTTGTCAGATGCTGATGTCTTTTTGGTTGTTGGTTTCCCCCGCCCCTGTACCCCAAGCCAGCACGTGAAATATGTCATCCCAGTGCCTCTGGCCTCCATGGTTTCTGATGAGAAATCCGCTATTAGTCTTCTGTGCAGCTGCTTTCTAGATTCTGTTTTGACTTTTGAGAATTTGATTACACTGTGTTTTTGTGTGATTCTCTTTGAGTTTATTCTACTTGGGGTTCACTGAGTGGCCTGTGTAGATTGATGTGTTTTCTCAATTTGGGAAGTTTTGGCCATTATTTCTTCAATTATTTTGTCTGCTCCCCCTGTCTCCCCTCCATCTGGAAATCCAGTTAAGTGTGTTGGTATGCTTGATAGTGTCCCACAGGTCTTCTAAGATTTGTTCATTTTTCTCCATTCTCACATCTACTCCCCTTTGTCTCATCTACTCCTCAGACTAGAGTATGTTAATTCATCTGTCTTTATGTTCACTGTTAAAATCTGCTTTTGAAACCTATCATGAGTTATTTATTTCAGTTGTTGTACTTTTCAATTCCAGAATTTCTGTTTGGTTTCTTTTTAAAGTTCCTATGCCTTTATTGATATTGTCTATTTGGTGAGGCATCATTCTCCTGGTTTATCTTAATTCTTTGTCTGTGATTTTATTTAGTTTTTTGAACAGTTTAAGAGAGTTGATTGAAAGACTTTATTTAGTGAGTCCAATTCTGGTCTTCCTCAGGAAGATTTTCTATTAATTGTTTTCCCCCCACGAGTAGCTCATATTTCTTCCTGCTCTGTCTGGTGAAAACTGGACAGTGACTATTACAATGGGATATTTCTGGGTATCAGGTTCTCCCCCTCTGTGCAATTTGCTGTTGCTGATTGTTGTGGATTGTGGTTGTTTTTGCTTGTTTATGTCACCTTAAAAAAATAGTTTCTTCGTCATGTGTGCTCACTGTTCTATTAGCTTAGTGCTGAGACAGTAATTTGACAGAGAGTTCCTTAAACCCCTGGAATCAAAAAAATGTTTTTCTCCAGGGCTTGTAGCTGGGCTCTGTACGTTGGTCCACACCCTCAGCACTCAGCTGGGGAGTTTGCAACTCTGCCTTCCCCTTCACTTCCTGCTTGCACCTTCACACTTCCTGCTTGCACCTTCACTTCCTGCTTGCTCAGAGCCTGAAGTTTAGCCAGAGGTGAGCACTGAGAGCTTCTCAGGTCTTTTCTGAGGCTGTGCCCCATCATGGGCATGTGTGGGGGCCTTCTGGACTCCCAAGAATAAGTGGGATCTCCCAACTCCCTTATTCCTCAAAGCATGCCATCTCCCAGCTTTTCCTCCCACGCTTTTCACGTGTGCCCAGTGTTTTCTGGCTGGTATCTTTGGCTCCAGGTGGCAGTGACTGTTTAACGAACAAAACAGTGAATGTTTTGTTCACTGCAAGGCAGTGACAAAGCTTGGTGTAGCTGCTCTCTGCCTTGAGTCTGAGTTGGTGAAATAAGGCAAGCCCTGTGTGTTAGTCCTTCAGGGAGCCACCAGACATGTGGAAACGGACAACCTCACTGCCTTGCAAACAAGGTCCCCTCTGCTCCCTGGCAGCAGCACCCCGCACCAGGAACTCCGGCTGCTGTCTTCCTGACTGTCACCCAGCTGGGGATGGGGGATGGGGCAAGGGGAAGTTAAAATCCACAAGGTTCTCCTATTTGGTTCTGTTGCTTTTTCTTGGTTATATATTCCCTTGCCTGCTGCAAACCTTCACATATTTTCCGGAGTTCAGATAAAATTGAACTCCAACCCCCTCTGCTGGGGTGGGTGGGTGGACGGCAGGTGGGGACGAGAAGGTCTTGGGGAAGCGATGGTGGAGGAAGCCTAGGACAGTGTGGGACCACGTCCAAACCAGAGGGTGGGAGAACACGCGAACACATGTGCAGATGGAGCCAGACACAGTTTCAAACAGGATGAACAAATCCGAGAGTAGCTCCTAGAAATACAACTGCAGAGCCAGAGGACGCTGGCCAGGGTCAGCGCCTTTGTTTGTTTGGGTTTTGCCACTTTCTGATGTTCCCTGGAGGGACAGGCCCTCACAGTTCCCCGCTGCGCCA
This sequence comes from Rhinopithecus roxellana, assembly GCF_007565055.1. Classification (NCBI taxonomy): domain Eukaryota; kingdom Metazoa; phylum Chordata; class Mammalia; order Primates; family Cercopithecidae; genus Rhinopithecus; species Rhinopithecus roxellana. Next base: position 132,651,556 of record NC_044561.1, on the reverse strand, counting down.
TTTCCTCTGACATCGGTATTCGCGGGCACAATTAGGGACATCTTTGGAGGGCATTTCTCAGTATCTCTGTGAATTCGAAATCCATGAACACTCGGTGCTAGCAATGCCACTTCTAGGAATTTAGGCAAAGATGTACCTGAGTGTGGAAAGGTATCTGGTAGAAACACCCACAGAGGTGTTAGAAATAGAACCAGAGTTGTAAGGAAAACTAGCACTTGGACAAAGGATTTTTTAGCAAAGCAAAATTATCTTTGCACAGAGAGGTGCCTCTCGTATGGCCGGTTGCCACAACCGCACACAGAACAAAGGAGAGTGAAAGTTTTTATTTTTGACGCACATCCTGCCGCTGTGCCCTTTTTTAACTGGCTGGGGTCAGATCGTACAATCTAAGCTGAACCCGATTGGCTAAACGTTTAGGGGAAGGGGTCATCTGCGGTGAGCTAGAGAGTCAGTCTTTTCTCAAATAAGGAAAGGAATGTGAGCTGGTGCTGATACGGCCACTGGTGCTGTGGCATGCCTGGGCATGCAGGAAAGGCAGAAAGAAAGAAGAAGGAGGAAACAGGGAGGGGTACTGGGAATTAAACAATTAAAGATTGATCAGGCTGTTTGAAGAGAAACCTTGCCATATCTCACAAGAGGCGTCGTTTGTAATAATTAACAACTGGAGAGACGTTCAGGGCCATCCACCTGGCGTTGCAGACATCAAGTGTGGCGTGTCCACACTTTGGAACGCTGCACTCCTTGCTGAAGAAACCCATGGGAAAATATTTTTGTTAATCAACCTGGCAAAAAAAGAATAATGTGTGCCCCGGCATTGTGATCATATAGCTGTTAAGAAGTAAAGCCTCAGGGCCTCTTGCAGGCAACGTGGTGACCATCACCTCGCCAGCGTCCCTTGCCTGCAGTTGCATTTCTAGGAGTCTGTTCTCAGATTGGCTCCATCCTGTTTGAAACTACATCTGGCTACATCTGGACCTGTGTGTCCGTGTGTTTCTCTCGCCCTCTGGTCTGCATGTGTCCTCACGCTGTCCCGGGCTTCCTCTGCCACTGGGGCCTTCCTGTTCCCACCAGCCCTCCGCCCACCCAGCCCAGCACAGGGAGCTCTGGAGGCCGCGTCTCTGTTCTCTGCTCTGCATCCCAGCTACAAGCCTGGCGCAGGAACAGAGGGCGTCCCTGAGCGTCTGTGAGTGTGTGCAGGAGGCCAGGATGCCCAAGCTGTCCCTGAGTGGAACTCCCTGAGCACAGTGACAGCTGGAGCCCAAGTCTGCCCCCATGTCCCACCTCCCAGCACAACTGGAGCCTGCCAGCCCCTGGGACAGCCCCAACCCTTGCCGTGGGAAGGAGCTGCTTCTACCCATGGTGAGTGGGGCGTTGGCCCGAGCCATGTGGTGTCCGTGGGACTCAGTGAGCAAAGCTTTTGGGCCCCACAGGACCTGGGAGGGGAGCCGGACAGCAGAACATGCCACAAGGTGGACAGGAGCTTCCAGGTGTCACACAAGAGTCCCCTACGGTCCCCCAGCTGGAGATGTAAAGAGATCCACGGGGCCCAGCTCCCCAGAGCCAGGCCAGGCCCCACTCTGCCCCATCCCGCCCTGGGTGCGGAGAGTCAGCACAGAGTCAATTGGGGCTGTAGAGGCTTTATTGGTGCTCAGAGGCAGAAGGTGACACTCCTGGGTGCGAGACCCGGGTCAGGAGGGCCCGTACCCGACCAGCAGAGGGTCGTGGTCTGCAGCCAGGAGGCGCCATGAGGAGCAGCCAGGGCTCGCCCACCCTGGGGGAGGTCTGGGAGGAGCCAGTGACCATCTCAGACCCCACCCCTGGGCTGGGTGGCTGTGGGTGGGGCTGCTCCTTCTCTGTGGTTGGGCTGTGTTGGGGCTGGGTGGTGTGGGAGGTCCAAGGACTGGCAGGGAGGTGGGGCCTGAGCCCGGCTGGCCCTGGGGAACATGGCCATCAGCAGCTGGACTTCTGGCCTGAGGAGAGACTGCAGCAGGCCGGGCGGGAGCACACGGGGCGGCAGAGGAGGGACACGCAGGAGGCCGGGCGGCAGCAGCTGGGCTGGCAGGAGGAGGTGGGGGCACAGCAGGAGGGGACCGGCACCCAGCAGGCGGGCCTACACACGGGGCGGCAGAGAAGGGACACGGAGGAGGAGGGTCTGCAGCAGGAGGAGGTGCAGCAAGTCGGCTGGCAGCTAGACTGCTGGCAGCATGAAGAGGAAGACTCAGAGCAGGTGGGCACACAGCAGGTGGGCCTGCACACAGGGCGGCAGAGGAGAGACACGGAGGAGGAGGGTCTGCAGCAGGAGGAGGTGCAGCAAGCTGGCTGGCAGCTAGACTGCTGGCAGCACAGAGAGGAAGCCCCAGAGCAGATGGGCATGCAGAAGACAGGCTTGCAGCAGACAGGCACACAGCAGGTCTGCTGGCACGGAGAGGAGGTGCAGCAAGCCGGCTGGCAGCTAGACTGCTGGCAGCATGAAGAGGAATCCCCAGAGCAGGTGGGCACACAGCAGATGGACTTGCAGCACACAGGCTTGCAGCAGATGGGCACACAGCAGGCCTGCTGGCAGGGGGAGGAGGTGCAGCAAGCCGGCTGGCAGCTCGACTGCTGGCAGCATGAGGACGTGCAGGAGCTGGTGCAGCCTGATTGGCAGGGGCTGGGCTTACAGGCTGCCTGGCAGCAGGGGCTGGACACACAGCTCACTGGGGTGCAGACCAGGGTCAGGCAGGGAGCCGGGGTGCAGCAGCTGGGGGCACAGCAGGGGGGCTCGCAGCAGCTCTCTGGGCAGTCGTCCACCTGCCAGGAGTTGGTGCAGGTGCTGGAGCAGATGGACATGGTGGACGCGGCCATGCTGGGGTGGGAGGAGGTGAGCTGGGGGAGGTGTGAGTGAGTGAGTGTGTGAGTGAGTGAGTGTCTGAGCCTGTCGGCTGCTGGGGCTTTTATATGCCCAGAGCCTGTTTTTCCCAGCAGGAGACTCAGCAACGCCTTCCCCTTCCGTGTTTGTGTTTGGAGCTGGAAGGACCCTCATTATTTCTGCTTCCCTTGCCATGACTTGTCCTCACTCTGCTCCTAACACTCGGCTGGTCCTGGACCAGGCTGGTGCCCCTGGCTGAGCCTGTCCCCGGGAACACCAGGAGGGAGGGTGCGGCCTCTCTGGGGCTGACCTGGTCACTTCCACCTGGCAGGTCCCATGACTGTGCCCGGCGTGGGGCCCGGGGGATGCTCAGCCTCTGTCTGCAGGGACCTCACGGGGTGGGCTGGTGTGGCTGCAATTGGAAGAGCTAGGACGAGGTGCCTGTGTTTGGGAAAAGGCGCTTGAGGACAGTGCTTCCTGGCGGGCTCTGGGATCCTCTGAGATCCTGATGTCTGCCAAGGGCAGGAGGGCAGGGAGGACCTCCCCTCCCCTGAGAAGGAAACGGAACATTCTGGCAAGGCCTCTGCAGTCAGCTCATTAGGAGGCCAAGGCTTGGGGACTGGCCTTTGGGTCTGGACCGCTGTCCCCTGTAGCCCTGGTCAGGTGTCCTAAGAGGGGCAGGTGCAGATTAGGCCCTGGAGGTGGGGAGGGGCCTCTGCCTTGGGGAGGTGGATGTGGAATGAGGGTCACGTGGACAGTGAAGGACACTTGGGGTGGGCAAAGCCAGCCTGTGCTTGGGAGGTCATCGGGCGGGACGGGCCCTGACCCCGGGGCAGGGACCGTCACAGGCAAGCTCCTCTCTCTCAGGGCTTGAGCCCCGCACAGCCTGAAGCTGGTTCTCACCAGGAACCACCAACATCTCCCAATGTCCTTCCAGCCTCTTTCAGCTGGGGATGAGGCTATGGCAGCCTGGGATGGGCTTTCATGGTGGCCCAGAAAGGCTCACTGGTAGCTCTCCTGTCATAGCGTAGCAGGAGGTGAGCAGGCCCCTGGTCACCAGAACCTTTCTCTGTTGTCCTGCAGGGCCAGTCAAAGCAGCCAGCCAGAAATAGAAATGAGGTGTGTTATTCACGGGTGACACAAGTGTCCACCTAAAGATCTGAGTCACTGCCATTGTGACTGTCACTGGCCATGTGCACTGGCTGGATGTGGGATAAACTCACAGCCCCCACAGCCCCTCCCTGCACACCTGCCTTGCCATTGTGATGGAAATTCCATCTGAACCTGGGGCCTCCAGCACGTGCCAGTCACTCCGCCCTCCATGGCTGTTGTCAAACAAGCCCCTCCGACCTCTCAGGGGTGACATCTGTGAAGACTCAGCTCCTGACAAGAGCCTTTCGTCTGAAGGTGCAGGGCAGTCGGCACTGGGAGGCAGGGCGAGAGCCAAAGGGAAGCTGAGGCAGCTGCGTTCCCTAATGGAGTATGAAGGGGTGGGTCCCACAGACCTGGAACCCCAAGTTCTAGCATGTGACTGTAGTGACAGCTTCAGCGATCTTAGAAAATGACCCCCTGGTAGCACTGATGATGAAGCTGGCGAGGTCAGAGAGCATTTGACAAGCACGTGTCTATGCCAGGCAGTATTCCAAGCACTTGGCATCTATTAACTCACTTAATTTTGGCGTTAACTCCTCGTCGAAGTTACTATGGACAGACATGGAAGCCTCAGCAGAGAGGTTGAGCAATCTGCTCAAAGTCACACAGAAAAAAGTGACAGAACCAGGACTAGAAGCCAGCTGGTCTGTACATAGGATCTATATTCTCAACCAGTGCGTCTCTGATTCTAAAAAAAAAAAAATGTTGAAGATGAAAGACAGCAAGTCTTCAATACCAAATCGAATACCAAACAGCTAGATTAAAAATTCACATCAGAAGCAGAAGAACAAAACTAATCTAATACCCCAGAGAAGCAATTCAATTTTGAGTCCAAACGTGAGTTCTTCCAAACACCGAGGTAAAGGATAAAACCCACAAATATAATGAGAGAAAAGATAACAAACAGAGAGTATATTTAGCTGAGACCAAACATGAAAATTCAATTGCTAGGGAGAAAAAAACAAATTGGATCAAAGTAATAATCAAAGAAATAATTGAGAATCAGGTATTCTGGGCTGAATGGACAGAGAAGTGTATATTTGGAGTAGAAGAACTTAATGAATTTCAAGAAAATCAGGCCTTCAGAGCCCACCCTAGACATGCATTGACAAGTTTTTCAACGTAGAAGACCTAAGAACAGGCCTCTCACGGGCAGGATGAGTAATATACGATCTGGAAATGAACTGCATCAGGCTGACCTCAGACCCCTGTCCCACTAACCAGGGTATGGCAATATCCTCAGAGCTTCCAGGGGAATCTTTGGTGGACTAAGGCTCTACTTTTCCTTTTTTCAAATTATTACATCTTTCTCAAATAAAGATGGCCGGGCACGGTGTCTCAAGCCCGTAATCCCAGCACTTTGGGAGGCCGAGATGGGTGAATCACAAGGTCAGGAGATCGAGACCATCCTGGCTAACCCGGTGAAACCCCATCTCTACTAAAAAATACAAAAAACTAGCTGGGCGAGGTGGCGGGCGCCTGTAGTCCCAGCTACTCGGGAGGCTGAGGCAGGAGAATGGCGTGAACCTGGGAGGCAGAGCTTGCAGTGAGCTGAGACACGGCCACTGCACTCCAGCCTGGGCGACAGAGCGAGACTCCGTCTCAAAAAATAAAAAATTAAAAAAAAAAAAAAGGCTGGGCGCGATAGCTCAAGTCTGTAATCCCAGCACTTTGGGAGGCCGAGATGGGCGGATCACGAGGTCAGGAGATCGAGACCATCCTGGCTAACACGGTGAAATCCCGTCTCTAATAAAAAATACAAAAAACTAGCCGGGCGAGGTGGCGGGCGCCTGTAGTCCCAGCTACTCGGGAGGCTGAGACAGGAGAATGGCGGGAACCCGGGAGGCAGAGCTTGCAGTGAGCTGAGATCCGGCCACTGCACTCCAGCCTGGGCAACAGAGCAAGACTCTGTCTCAAAAAAAAAAAAAAAAAAAAAAAAAGATAACAGTGACGTATTTTCACAAAACCAAGAGCTTAGAAAGTACTCCACCCAGGCATCCCTCTTGGAAGAAATACTTAAGGAAGTATGACAAATGGCAAAGTGATTGTTATGGATGGAATGTTTGTGTCCTCCCAAAATTCACACCTTGAGACCCTAATTCCAATGTGAGGCTATTAAGACACGGGGCCTTTGGGAGGTAATTAGGTCAGGAGGGTGGAGCTCTCAAGAATGGGATTTGTTCCCTTTAAAGAAGAAACCCTGGAGAGATTATCTGGGCCATGTGAAGACAGCAAGAAGGTGGCTGTCTGTAGACCAGGATGAGAGCCATCTCCAGAACCCCACCATGTGGCACCCTGCCTGATCCTGGACTACCAGCCTCCAGAACTGGGAGAAAGAAATGCCTGCTGCTCAAGACCCTCCGGTCCATGGCAATTTGTTATGGCAGCCTCAGCTGACTATGGCAGAGAAGAAGCAGAGACAAGAGCTCCAGATTGTAGAGGCTGGAGTGTCAAAGGGTTGGCCCAGATACGAAGACAGGAAGGAAGACACCGACCTGTGTCCAGATAACCAATGTGCTCAGCTATAACTGCAAATGCAAATTTCCCATCTGTTATAACAGATGCATACAACAGATGCATATTCAACATCCTAATTGAATAGCAATGATAAGATCCTAATACTTTACTGCATGCTAATGTGAGAGGCCACTAACCACATGTGGCTCTTGAGTGCTTGAAATGTGGCTCGTGCCACATGTCGAAATGGTAGCATTCTGGATGTACCAGGTCAAATAAGATCTATTATTAAATTAATTTCACCTGTTCCTTTTGCCATCTTTAAATTTGGCTGTTATAATATTTAGGATTGCATATGTGGTTCTGTTTCTACTGGAATATGCTATATGTTGCTTCCAATTAAACAAGAAAGACTAAGAAGTGGGTGGGGGTGGACACGTGGGCTGATGTTAAGAAGAGCAAGATTAATTCTGTTTTAAATAGAAATTCTCAAATTGCAGTTCCATTCCTCACTTTAATAATTAAAAAATAAACATAAAGGTAAACTTAAAAGTTATTTATTAGTACAATTAAAAACAGAATGTACATTTTTCAAAACAGCAAATAAAAGTAGAAGAGAAAAAAGCAAACTGTGGCGGATATTCTAAAGATGGAAAAGCAGCTGAAACAGGAGGAAAACCTCCAAAGCAGAGAAGACCCTGAAAATGGAGGATGAGGAGCGAAGTGGCCAGTTCGAAAGGACAGGAAATTTCACCAGATGTTTCCAATTAGATGAAAACATTTCTCAAAATGATTTATAAAATAAAAACCGAAATAAGGTAACTAATGTCACAATTAAACAGCAATGGGAGGGAGAAGAGACGTCTCCCCGGTCCCAGGGCTGTCTCGGCCCACACAGAGCTTCCTATCCCATCCTCCCCACAGGGTGACCCACACAGCCTAGAAATGGGGACTCCCACACTAGCAGGGCCCCCACATCCCACAGGATGAGCCAAAGGGAGGGCAGCCTGGCTCAGGACGCCCTGAAGATGCAGAAACCACGTTCCCTTACAGAGTCCCACCCAGTGGGGAGACGTGGGCACTTGGCTAGGCCAGCTGGCCAAGGGCTGTGGGAGATGGGTGGTGAAGGGCAGCAGGATCTGGGAGCCCTAGCATGAGAAGTCCCCTCCCAGTCCTTGTGTGGTGAGTCCCCCACCCCCCAACACAAACACATCCCACCCCCCTTCACAAGCAGGGTGGAGGCTGCACACACACAGTCATGGGGCTCAGGGCAGGGCAGCCTCAGACCCGGGACACAGAGAAGGCTGGGGACAGCCCTTCCTGCCCTGCCCACTCCCCTTGTCCTGGTGGTCAGGCTGGGAGCTTGCAAAGGAAAGCTGTAGGGGCTTGTGACAAGGGGCTTGTGCCCTTCCGTCCTGGGAGCCTGTGACACTCGGACAGGGACTTCTAACTCTGTATTGCATTTGCACAGACATGCCACGGAAACTGTGAAGGAATAAATGACTGCCGGGACAAGTTAAGAGATACAACGGTTCAAAGGAAAAGACCAACTCAAGAATTAAGGAATCATTACCAACAACAAGGGAAGGTTACGAAAATTTCCAGTTATTCTTAAGAATTAAGAAGTCACGTCGGGCGCGGTGGCTCACACCTGTAATCCCAGCACTTTGGGAGGCCAAGGCAGGCAGATCGCGATGCCAGGGGTTCAAGACCAGCCTGGTCAATGTGGTGAAACCCCGTCTCTACTAAAAATACAAATATTAGCCAGGTGTGGTGGTGCATGCCTATAGTCCCAGCTATTCAGGAGGCTGAGGCAGAAGAATAGCTTGAACCCGGGAGGCAGAGGTTGCACTGAGCTGAGATTGCGCCCCTGCACTCCAGCCTGGCAACAGAGTGATACCCACTCTCCAAAAAAAAAAAAAAAAAGCCAGGTGCGGTGGCTCACGCCTGTAATCCCAGCACTCTGGGGATGCCAAGGCGGGTGGAACACAAGGTCAGGAGTTCAAGACCAGCCTGGCCAAGATGGTGAAACCCTGTCTCTACCCTGTCTCTACTAAAAATAAAACAAATTTACTGGGCATCGTGGCAGCCACCTGTAATCCCAGCTACTCAGGAGGAGAGGCAGGAGAATCCCTTGAACTTGGGAGGTGGAGGTTGCAGTGAGCTGAGATTGCACCACCGCACTCCAGTCTGGGCAACAGAGCCAGACTCCATCTCAAAAAAAAAAAAAAAAAAGAAAGAAAAGAAAAGTAGAAGTTTCTCCAGGGATTCCAGTTCTGGAAACCTGTTGGTGAGATTGTTTGACCCATCATCTTGCTGAAAACAATTGAAAACAACAGGAAGACTCTTCCTAGTCGCAACAGGAAACTGGAAAAGGAATAAAGAATTACGGGATTACAGGCCCAAATCGAAGGGAGGGGTCTTTGCCCTTTGTGCGCCAGGGACCTTCCTGGCCAGTTCATGAAAGCTCTGGAGTTTTCAGATGAGTAAAAGGAAAGCAACTATGTGAAAATGTGGCTGTTACACTGTGAAAAGCGAACTGGCGATACAGCGATATAGCATGTGTAGCATGTGCTTCCCTGGGGAACGTGCCTGGTGGAACCCAGCAGGTGCATCTTGCACTACCGTAATTATGAAACAGCCGTGGCCAGAATGAGGTTTTGAGCATTTGCAGCCAGCGTAATGTGACGCCACGCATTTCATTCCTGTTGGTGACAAAGCTGCAGGTGCCGCTGTAAGTTTTGTCTGCTACATTCATAATTGATTGAAACACTACATTTCAGTTAGAGGTTTGGGAGAATAAAGATGCGTTTTTTTTTTTCTTCTCATCCAAGGTCACAGACCCCAGGTGAACGACTCTTGCTCTAACCCATAGCATTTAGAAACACCCAGAATTCACTTTGTTCTTGAGGGCATTCGCTGGTCTGCCAATTTTAAATTTAGGATTGAATGGTTTTGCAGGATGAAGAGGACAGAAATCAAAGCCAAGAGCCCCCCTCGTGGTGGGGTCTAAAGGAGACCATCCCTACATGAAGCTAGAGACTGCACAGGCTGCACCCTCAGAGAAGAGGGAGTCAGAAGTAAGCATGGGCTTATATCCATTCCAGAGGCTGCTGGCTGCCTGGGGACTCAGCACACCCAGAGGAGAACATCCTGCCCCAATAAGCCTGTCCTCATTGTGCTTTGCAGCCCGAACCAGCACCTTTTGGGTGCCCCACACACATCGAAGCCATGAATTTAGTTGAAGGTGGTCCTGGAATCAGAGGGTTCCTCACATAAGGCAAAAGCAAACACACCTGTCTTAGAGGCCTCAGAAATGCCCACAAATACTTTTCAAGCACAAGGGTGGTTACTCAGCCACAAACAGCAAAGCACACAAGGAAACAAGACACCATGAGTGAGAACTGGCGGAAATGACAGAAAACTGAAATGGACCCACAGAGGCTTCAGGCATTGGGATGACCGTACACAGACTGTCCAACAAATATACACAGATGCTTTGAAATAAGAGATCAGCTCTAAAATATCTTCCAGGAATGAGAAATATTTGTTTTATTTAATAAGAGAGGGCTGGTGAGAAGATGGTGAGTGCGGGGTCAGACAGGCACAGAAAGGAGAGAGAGGGAGGAGCCCAGGGAGAGGCCAGGCCCGGTGGGTGCGGGGCATTCATAGACAAGGGCACCCCCGGGGCCTGGAGACGCTGAGGCTGGCAGGGGACCCCACAGCAGCAGACCCCACACAGCGGGAAGTCGGGACTGCCTCCGCCCCCGGTGCTGTCAGCCTGGATGCAGCTCAAGGCCAGAGGCCCAAAGCTCCCACCCCACACAGCACATCGAAGTTCTTCCCCCAGGGCTTGCCAGATATGTAAAAAAGACCTCTGAGAGGGCACAGTGGTGACTTTATTCGCTGACAGACTGATCACACACATGGGGCAGGACACAGCAACCACCGGCTGGCCAGGATGGAGATGAGGGTGTGGGAGAGATGCATGCCTGGAGGGAACTCAGCAAGAAGGCTCAGCATTGCTGGCTGGAGGTGCAGTGGCTCTCGGCAGAGGAGACTCAGACAGGGCTCAGGGCTGCAAGGATTTTCGGAAGTCAGAGATGGCCCTGGAGCAACTCTGGAGAAACAGACCTGTCCATCAGCAGCTGGACTTCTGGCCTGAGGAGAGGCCGCAGCACGCGGAGGAGAGACGGGAGCACGTGGGGCGGCAGAGGAGGGACACACAGGAGGCCGGGCGGCAGCAACTGGCCTGGCAGGAGGAGGCAGGGGCACAGCAGGAGGGGACGGGCACGCAGCAGGCGGGTCTGCACACAGGGCGGCAAAGGAGGGACACAGAGGAGGAGGGTCTGCAGCAGGAGGTGGTGCAGCAAGCCGGCTGGCAGCTAGACTGCTGGCAGCATGAAGTGGAGCCCCCAGAGCAGACAGGCACACAGCAGAGGGACTTGCAGCAGACAGGCTTGCAGCAGACAGGCACACAGGAGGACTGCTGACACGGGGAGGAGGTGCAGCAAGCTGGCTGGCAGCTAGATTGTTGGCAGCATGAAGAGGAATCCTCAGAGCAGGTGGGCACACAGCACATGGGCTTGCAGCAGACAGGCTTGCAGCAGACAGGCACGCAGCAGGACTGCTGGCAGGGGGAGGAGGTGCAGCAAGCTGGCTGGCAGCTAGATTGTTGACAGCATGAAGAGGAATCCTCAGAGCAGGTGGGCACACAGCACACAGGCTTGCAGCAGACGGGCACGCAGCAGACCTGCCGGCAGGGGGAGGAGGTGCAGCAAGCCGGCTGGCAGCTAGACTGCTGGCAGCATGAAGAGGAATCCCCAGAGCAGGTGGGCACACAGCACACAGGCTTGCAGCACACAGGCTTGCAGCACACAGGCACGCAGCAGGCCTGCTGGCAGGGGGAGGAGGTGCAGCAAGCCGGCTGACAGCTAGACTGCTGGCAGCACGAGGACGTGCAGGAGCTGGTGCAGCCTGATTGGCAGGGGCTGGCCTCACAGACCGCCTGGCAGCAGGGGCTAGACACACAGCTCACTGGGGTGCAGACCAGGGTCAGGCAGGGGGCCGGGGCGCAGCAGCTGGGGGTGCAGCAGGGGGGCTCGCAGCAGCTCTCTGGGCAGTCGTCCACCTGCCAGGAGTCGGTGCAAGTGCTGGAGCAGACAGACATGGTGGATGTGGCCATGCTGAGGTGCGGAGGAGGTGAGCTGGGGGAGGTGTGAGTGAGTGAGTGAGTGAGTGGTCGTGCCTGGTGTTCTGAGTGGTTGGAACCTTTATACCCCTCTGTGTTGATTGTGCTACCCCTGACTGGCTTCGAGAAGCCTTCCTTTTCCTTGTTGTAGGCTCTGTTGTGTTAGTAGTGTTGGTTCATTGTTTGTGGATGTTCTGGTTTGTGAGGCTCCTGACTGGAGTTGGGTCTTCCCTAATGTGGGTTTGTCCATAGATAAACCAGTAGAAATATATTGATTGCATCAAAGCACACTTCAGAAGCAGGGACAGTGGCAATGAGGCGATATTCTGGAATTGACAGCCCTCTGCTCCATCCCAGGAGGAGTTTGCACTTATAAAAGACTTCTGCACCTAAGGAGGGATGAGGTTAGGAGAACCTCAGTTTCTCGGCCTTGAGGAGAGGGAGAGACGTGTTCGCTGTGGACAGGTTTGATGATGCTCCGTCGTCCTGGCTGCATGGCGAGATCCACCCTGTGGGTTGACACTGCTGGTTGTCAGTGGGAACCGTGGGGCGTATCTCTGCTGGGGGTGAGCCCCGAGGCAGGTGTGAGGGAATAATGTCTTCCTGAGCAGAGATGGGCTTACAGAGAGGAGCAGGGAGGCAGCTGCAGGCCCAGCCCAGTAGGGATGGAGATGAGGGGCAAGCACCTTTGTTTCATTTCATGTTGAACTGTTATGGGACCTTCCCCCAGTGGTGCGCACAATAGTGTTCACACCTCTCATGTCTTGGGCAACATCACCTGCAATGGTGTCCTTGGGAGCTCCAAGGTCTCTTCCCTTATGGGCCAGAAAGTCATCAGAATGTAGTAGCTCTACTGTTGTCTCCTGGACATTGTCATAGTAAATGTACAAATAAAAGGGTCTGATTGCAGAGCCTTGTCTCACAAATACCTATACACCTGTGTGTGTCAGCCCATGCCTGTGCTTGGGACCATACCTGTGCCCTAGTAAGCCCCCAAAGTTCTCATCATGGATCCCTCATCTCCTCACTCTGTGATCACTATTTTCTACTAAATCTTTGAAATGGCAGGGCAGAGGCTCTGATGATGCTCCAGGCTGCCGGTCTCTCCAAAATTAGGCCAGGGCTCCACTGAGTGCTTGGTGGGGGCCCACAGGCTGCAGGGTTTGAAGCCTCTGACCTTTGATGGTTATGGCTAAGGGCTCTGTTGGAGGACTACCCGGCAAAGTCAGGCTACAGTGGAAAAATATTATTTCATAGAAATAATAGCTTGACACAGACTGGCAAACTGGATAAGAGTCAAGACCCACTAGTGTGCTGTATTCAGGAGACCCATCTCACTTGCAAAGACACACATAGGCTCAAAATAAAGGAATGGAGGAAAATTTACCAAGCAAATGGAAAGCAAAATAAGCAGGGGTTGCAATCCTAGTGTCTGATAAAACAGACTTTAAGCCAACAAAGATCAAAAAAAAACAAAGAAGGGCATTACATAATGATAAAAGGATCAATTCAATGAGAAAAACTAATTATCCTAAATATATACGCACCCAATACAAAAGCTCCCAGATTCATAAAACAAGTTCTTAGAGACCTACAAAGAGACTTAGACTCCCACATGATAATAGTGGGAGACTTTAACACCTTGCTGTCAATATTAGGCAGATCGATGAGACAGAAAATTAACAAGGATATTCAGAACTTGAACTCAGCTCTGGGCCAAATGGACCTAATAGACATCTATAGAACTCTCCACCCCAAATCAACAGAAGATACAGTCTTCTCAGTGCCACGTGGCACTTATTCTAAAATTGACCACATAATTGAAAGTAAAGCACTCTTCAGCAAATGCAAAAGAATTGAAATCGTAACAAAGTCTCCCAGATTACAGTGCAATCAAATTAGAACCTCAAGATTAAGAAACTCACTCAAAACCACACAACTACATGAAAATGGAACAACCTGCTCCCGAATGACTCCTAGGTAAGTAACGAAGTTAAGGCAGAAATCAAGAAGTTATTTGAAACCAATGAGAACAAAGAGACAACATCCCAGAATCTCCGGGACACAGCTAAAACAGTGTTAACAGGGAAATTTATAGCACTAAAAGTCCACATCAGAATGCTGGAAGGATCTCAGATCGACACCCTAACATCACAATGAAAAGAACTAGAGAAGCAAGAGCAAACAAATCCAAAAGCTAGCAGAAAACAAAAATCAACAAAGATCAGAGCAGAGCTAAAGGAGATAGAGACATGAAAAACCCTTTAAAAACTCAATGAATCCAGTAGCTGGTTTTTTGAAAAAATTAACAAAATAGATAGACCACTAGCTAGACTAATAAAGAAGAAAAGAGGGAAGAATCAAATAGATGCAATAAAAGATGATAAAGGGGATATCACCACCAACCCCACAGATACAAAAACAACCATCAGAGAATACTATAAACACCTCTACACAAATAAACTAGAAAATCTAGAAGAAATAGGTAAATTCCTGGACACATACACCCTCCCAAGACTAAACCAGGAAGAAGCCGAATCCCTGAATAGATTATAGCAAGTTCTGAAATTGAGGCTGTAATTAATAGTCTACCAACCAAAAAAAAGCCCAGGACCAGATGGATTAACAGCCAAATTCTATCAGAGGTACAAAGAGGAGGTGATACCATTCCTTCTGAAACTATTCCAAACAACTGAAAAGGAGGGACTCCTCCCTAACTCATTTTATGAGGCCAGCATCATCCTTATACCAAAACCTGGCAGAGACACAACAAAAAAAGAAAACTTCAGGTCGATATCCCTGATGAACATTGATGCAAAAATCCTCAATAAAATACTGGCAAACTGAATCCAGCAGCACATCAAAAAGCTTATACACCACAATCAAGTCAGCTTCATCCCTGGGATGCAAAGCTGGCTCAGCATATGCAAATCAATAAACATAATCCATCATATAAATAGAACCAATGACAAAAACCACATGATTATCTCAATAGATGCGGAAAAGGCCTTCAATAAAATTCAACATCCCTTCATGTTAAAAACTCTCAATAAACTAGATGTTAATAGAACATATCTCAAAATAATAAGAGGTATTTATGATAAACCCATAGCCCATATCATACTGAATGGGCAAAAGCTGAAAGCATTCCCTTTGAAAACCAGCACAAGACAAGGATGCCCTCTCTCACCACTCCTATTCAACATAGTATTGGAAGTTCTGGCCAGGGCAAGCAGGAATACTCAAATAGGAAAAGAAGAAGACAAATTGTCTCTGTTTGCAGGTGACATGATTCTATATTTAGAAAACCCCATCGTCTCAGCTCAAAAACTCCGTAAGCCGATAAGCAACTTCAGCAAAGTCTCAGCATGCAAAATCAATGTGCAAAAATCACAAACCTTCCTACACACCAACAATAGACAAGCAGACAGCCAAATCATGAGTGAACTCCCATTCACAATTGCTACAAAGAGAATGAAATGCCTAGGAACACAGCTAACAAGGGACGTGAAGGACCTCTTCAAGGAGAACTACAAATAAGGAAATAAGAGGACACAAACAAATGGAAAAACATTCCATCCTCACGGATAGGAAGAATCAATATCATGAAAATGGCCACACTGCCCAAAGTAATTTATAGATTCAGTGCTATTCCCATCCAACTACCACTGACATTCTTCACAGAATTAGTAACTTTCCAAAATTATTGAAAAACATTAATCTACACATCCAGGACCTCAGAAAACTCTAGGGTGGAGATACACAAAAGATATGCAAACAGACATATCATAGTAAAAATACTGAAAGTCAAAAACAAGGAGAAAATCTTGAAAGCAGGAAGAGAAAAACAAGTTATTTATAAGAGAACCATAAGAAGAGCAACAGTTGACTTCTTATCAGAAACAATGGACACCAGAAGGTAGTATGATAGTACATTCAAAGTGCTCAAAGAAAAAAAAAAGTCAGCCAGAAATTCTATATCCAACAAAGTTATCTTTCAGAAATGAAAGCAAAATAAAGGCATTCCCAGATAAATCAAAACTGAGGGAATCTATTACTTGCAGATGCATCTTACGAGTCATACTAGAGTTCTGCAGACCAAAAGCAAGTTAACTCCAGACAGAAATTCAAATCCACGCAGAAAAACAAAACAACAGTAAAACTAATTATGTAATCATAAAAGGTAGTACAAATGCGTTTTTTCTCCTTTATTCTCTTAACTGCTTTTTAAAAAGCAATATAAAAATGTGTATTTGGTATTGTTTGGCCTATAACGACAATACCAACAACCTTTACCTTTTAACATGGCCCTCAGGCATGGTGGTGAAAGGGCTGTTCAGTGTTCCTAAGTGCAAAAAGGCTGTGATATGCCTTATAGAGAAAATAGAAATGTAAACATATAGAAATGTGATATATAGAAATATAATATATTTGACAACAATAGTACAAAGGAGGTACATGGAAACAAAGCTATATTGTGTAAAGGAAGTTACTGAAGATAGAATGTGAATCCACAGGAAAAAATGAAGAGAATCAGAAATGATAAAAAGGCTAATATAACAAATGATATAAATATTTACTTTTTCTTTCTTCTCTAAGCATTTTTAAAAGCCATAAAATTATAAAAAGTAATAAGTATAACAATATATTGTTGGGTTTTAATATCTATAGATGTAATATATATAACAACAGACTACAAAAAGGGCAAAAAGGAAAAGATTTGTATAGGAGCAATCTTTTTCTATCTCACTGGTATTAAGTTGGCACAAATCTGAAGTTGATCTTGATAAGTCAAAATAAGTATATGGTAAATCCCAGAGCAACCACTAAGGAAAAATGAAAGCAGTGTCATGGAAAAACATTAAAGAAATCAAAATGCTACTTTAGTAAATATTCACTTAATGTAAGAGAAAGTAGTGAAGAAAGAACATAAGGACAGTGATAAAAAAGCAAAAACCATAAAACCACAGAACCATATAAAACATATGGGAAATAAAAAGTAAACTAGTAGACATAAATCCAACTACAGTTGATTTTCATTGTTAGTAGTAATTACATAAAGTCATTGCAAATACTGAATTAGGAAATAATATACCATTGTTCCTAGGGGAAATACAGCGTTTGGTTCTTGTAATCCTCTGGTCACAGTTTCAACTATCAACATATAATCTTGTGTTATATGTGTTTAATAATTATTGTTTATTCATTAACATTGAACTCGGCCAACAGTACTACAACTTATGCCTTAACAAAGCTTCTCTAACATACTTATTTTCTCTGTAAGGCACATCACAGCCTTTTTGCACTTGGGAACACTGAACAGCCCTTTTACCGCCATGCCTGAGGGCCATTTTAAACAGTAAAGACACCCAAAAAATCACAAAAATGTGAAAATGTGGCATTAAGTAGATTACAAAAAAAATACTTATTTACAATATGAGAGCTGAAGCAAGAATGCAGAGTGTGCCTTGTTTAACCTCATCTGGGAACATGCATTTTGGGAGACTCAAAATTCTCACTACTCTGTGCATGTCAATAAATGACCACAGAAGTGCCACCAGTATTTCTTTTGAGATTACAAATTAATTTTAGAGAGTAGCTGAATGTGCAAATACAAAATTCATAAAAAATGAGGTCAATTGTATATCAATAATAACATTAAATGTAAATAGATTAAATAACCCAATCAAAAGGCAGAGGCTGTCAGACTGGATTAAACAGAAAACAAGATGTAACCAGATGCTCTGTAAAGTAGGCATTCTTTATATTCCAATATACAACTAGATTGAAAGTAAACAGAAAGAGATAAATTATACAAACAACAACCACAAGAAAATTGGAGTAGTCCAACTGCTCTCCGATAAAATAAATTTTAAAACAAATATTGTTATTAGAGATGAAGAGGAACACTTTATACTCTGAAAGGTCAACCTATCATGAAGGTATAATAAATAGAAACATGTGTGCAAATAATAACAGAACACCAAAATACATGAAGCAAAAGCTGACAGAAATGAAGGGAGAAATAGACAAGTCAACAATATTAATTGAATAGTTCAACACCGTAATTTCAACAATGGATAGAATAACTAGGTAGAAGATCAACAAGGAAAAGGAAAACTTAAATACAATAAACCAGTAAAGTCCAGCAGACATCTTTAGGCTATTCCACCTGATGACAGCAGAATATACATTTTTTGAAATGCATATGCAGTATTGTCTAGGATAGGACATATGTTAGGCCATAAAATAAACCTCCAGTAAATTTAAAAGGACAGAAATAATGCAAAGTATGTATTCTGACCACTATAAAATAAAATTAGAAATCAGTAATAGAAAAAAACAGAAGAAACACACAAATATGTGAAAATTAAACAGCACCCTCTTATATAACCAACCAACAAGTCGAAAAAGAAACCAAAAGGAAAATCATAAAATACATCAAGATGAATGAAAATTAAACCCAAAATACCAGAACTTATGAGATGCAGGGAAAGTATTGCTTAGAGAGAAATGTATAGTTGTAAATATCTGTATTAAGAAAGATCTCAAATCAATAACCTAACCCACTTTAAGATGCTGGAGAAAGAAGAGCAAACTCAAAGCAAGCACAATGAAGGAAATAATGAAGGTTAAAGTGGAAATAAATAAAGAATTAAACCAATTCTTTACAAACTCTTTCAAAAACTAAGAAGAAGTATTACTTCCTAATTCATTCTATGAGGCTAGTATTATTCTCATACCATAATCACACAAAGACATCATAAGAAAAGAAAACTGCAATACCACTGTCTCTCATGATACGAATGCAAAATACTCAACAAGATACTAGCAAACTGAATCCAGCAACATAAAAGAAGAGTTATACACCATGGCTAAATGGGATTTATCCCTGGGATGCAAAAAATCAACTAATGTAACACAACATATCAACAGAATAAAAAACAAAAATAGCATGATTATTACAATAGATGCAGAAAAAGCACTTGATAAAATCCACCATCCTTTCATGTTAAAAACACGATAGAGCAGGACACTTGCTCAATTTGTTAAGGACATCTATGAAGAATACACAGTTAACATCATACTTAGTGGGAAAAAATAAAAAGCATTCATATTGGAAAATAAGAAACAAATTATCGCTATTCACAGATGACATGATCTTATATATAGAAAATCCTAAGATATTCAGTAAAAAACTGCCAGCTCAGCAAGGTTGCAGGATACAAAGTCAACACACAAAAATCAATGGTATTTCAGGCCAGGTGTGGTAGCTCACATCTGTGATCTCAGCACTTTTGGAGGCCCAAACCAGCCTGGCCAACATAGCGAAACCCCATCTCTACTAAAAATACAAAAATTAGCTGGTCATGGTGGTGTACACCTGTAATTCCAGCTACTCTGGAGGCTGAGGTGGGAGAATCGCTTGAGCCCGGGAAACAGAGGTTGCAGTGAGCCGAGATTGCACCACTGCATTCCAGCCTGGGTGACAGACTAAGACCCTGTCTCATAAATAAATAAATAAATAAATAAATAAATAAATAATGGTATTTCTATATATTTGCAATGAACAAGCCAAACATGAAATTATTTATAATAGCATCAAAAAGGAAAAAAATACATAGGACTAGATTTAACAGAAGAATTATAAAACTTACACTCTGAAAACTATAAAACATTATTTTTGTTTTGTTAAGGAAGATGTAAATCAATGGAAAAGCATCTTCATGAATCTGAAGTCCATGATCCACTCATGTTAATATTGTTAGCATGACAATACTCCCCAAGTCAATCTACAGATTTGTCCACTCTCAAGCTAACTTCTCTGTAGAAATTCACGAGTTGATTATAAAATCAATATGTAATTACAAGGGACCCAGAACAAAATTTAAAAAGAGGAACAAAGTTGAATGACTCATAGTTCCCAATTTAAAGATTTACTACAATGCTACAGTAACCAAGACTGTGTGGTACAGATATATAAGACAGACAAATGAATGAATAAAGTAAAATTGAAAGTCCAGAAATAAACCCACATATCTGTGGTCAATTTATTTCTCACAAGGTTGTCAAGACCATTCAATGAGGAAAAAACTATCTCCTTAGCAAATGGTATGGGGGCAACTGAATATCTACATACAAAAGAACAAAATTGACCCCCTACCTCACACCATATACAAAAATTAAATGGACTGAAGACTTACATGTAAGTACCAAAAGTATAAAACTCTTAGAAGAAAACATAAGGGTAAATCTTCATGACCTTGGATTTGGCATTGGATTCTTGGATATGATACCAAAAGTACAAGCAACAAAATAAAAAATAGATAAATTGAACATCAACATAGTTTAAAAGTTTTGTGCTCCAAAGGACTCTACCAAGAAAGTAAAAGAAAAACCCACAGAATGGGAGCAAATATTTGCAAATCACATATCTGATAAGGGGCTCATCAAATATATAAAGAATTCTTTACAACTGAACAATAAGAAGTCCATTAATCCATGAAAAGCTGGGCAAAAAATTTAAATGAACATTTCTCCAAGGAAGATGCACAAATGGCCAGTACACACACATGAGAAATGCTCAACACCACTGTTCATCAGGGAATTGTACCTCAAAACCATAATCAGATACCACTTCATGACCTTGAGGATGGCTATAGCCAAAAAGTCAGATGACAAGTGTTGGCAAGACTGTGGAAAAATCACAACCATTGCATACTGCTGGCAGGAATGTAAAATGCTGCCAGCAAGTTTGGTAAACGGGCTGGTAGTTCCTCGAAAAGTTAACCACAGGATGCAGGCTTCCACTCCTAAGTGCATACATAGGAGAAATGAAAACACACGTCCACACGAAAGTGCACACAGGAATGCATGAATGCCTGTAGTAACGTTATTCTTAACAGCCAAATGGTGGAAGTAATCTACATGTCCACCAGCTGAGAAAAGGATAATCTCACTGTGGCAGGCCCATACCATGGAGTATTATTGGACTGTAAGAAAGAATGAAGTGCTGACACAAGCTGCAGCATGGATAAAACTTGAAGACATTCTAAGCAAAAGAAGCTAGTCACAAAAGAAATACACCCTACGATTCCCTTTACAAGGAACATGCAGGAGAGGCAAATTCCTAGAGACAGAAAGGAGTGTAGTTCGTGCTTAGCGCTGGGCTGATGCAGGGTCCAAGGTGATATTTAACGTACGGGCCTCCTCTGAAGTGAGGAAAGTGTCCTAAAATTGCTTGTACATATCTGTGAATCTACCAAAAACCATCAAATTGTACACTTTAAATAGGTGAATTGTAGGGCATGTGAATTACATCTCAATAGAGCTGTTAAAAAGTCCGAGGCATGGCTGGGCACGGGGGATCACACCTATAATCCCAGCACTTTGGGGGACTGAGGCAGGAGGATCGAGACCAACCTGGGCAATATAGTGAGATCCCATCTCTACACAATTTTTTTTTTTTTTTAAATTCGCCGGGAGTGGTGGCACACAACTGTGGTTCCAGCTGCTTGGAGGCTGAGATGGGAGGGTAGCTTGAGGTAGCTGCAGTGAGCCATGATTGTGCCACTGAACTCCAGCCTGTGTTACAGAGCAAGACTCAGTCTCAAAATAAATAAATAAAATGTTAAAAGTATGGTGCATGACAGAAAGTAGAAAGATAAAGCAGAAAACAGAACCAGTCTTTTAGGTGGTCCACGTATTGGAGTTGTCCACATAATGAACATTGGAGCCACGCTCGAGAAATAGCTGAGAAGATGAAGACTTTAACCTGAACATTGGAAGTTATATTTAAAAAATGGAAGTTATGGAACTGGAAAATATTGACACTGAGAACTCAGTGGTTGGGGTTTACAGCAGGTTAGAAGGAAGAGGAGAGAGGATGGGTGCATATGTAGAGACCAGCACGGAGTCACACTCAATGGAATATTGCACGGCCAGAGCAGCCACTGCTGGAAGAAGGGCTTTTCCTTTCTTAATCAATGATGCTGAATTGGAAATGCAAATTCATTTTTATTTACTTCAGAAGGACCTGCTGCACAGATATGATGTGCACTGTCCCAGAAACCATGGGGAGGGGACAGAGACAAACATTATTGTCTTCGCTTTCCAAACCAGTAGGCAGAGGATGGAATGGGGCTTACCTGTTAGATTTAGGATTGATAGTGCTTTAAGTGTTAGATAAATGGGTCTACGAAGTGAACCTTTTTCGATGTGATTTTATTGTTAGCGCTTCCTGCTGAAGGATGTCAATGTAAAAACTCTGAGCACTAGACCCTCAATTGCAGGAACTGGCTGTGCAAACCCCTAGCAAATGGTCACACAGACTCTCACATACTGCCAGTGACAGGGACCTCATTACCTAGCAAGGCAAGCCACTCTCGATCCCAGAGAAACCCAGAGAGTCCTTGACAAATGCCGCCCCTCAACCTGTGCACGCATTGGAACTGGGAACCTCACAAGGAAAAATCACGCTATTCTAACACGAAGCGCAGAAAGTGCCACTGACCTTGGGTGGAAGACTGGGAACTCTCAAGGTTACAACGATGGAAAATTCTTCAGGGAAGAGGTCACACTGGGAGAAAATCCTGGATGCAGGGAAGCTCATGACGTGGGGGGCGGCTGCCGAGAGCTGGAGTCCCCGGGCACCGTGAACCTGAACTATCCTGATCCCGCTTGTGGCGCCATCAGAAGGGACCACCTCCGCCAGGATGTCCAGGGGGCGCAGGTCTGTGGCAAAGAAATCACAGGTAGATTAGGCCAGGACACCCCCAAAAGTGGATACCCATGACAGCCAACATGTATGGGGCATCAGCATGGCTGGCTCTTTACACAGCACTGCAGCCCCTGTGAGCTGTGAACTGCGGTTATCTCTGTTTCAGTGGCGAGGAAACAGAGGCACCATGAGGCGTGCCCGTGTGGCCTCCCCCACTCCTCCTCCTGCTCCTGGGGGATCTTGCATGGCTGCCTCTGAGCTGCAGGTGACATTCCACCAATGGCTGCTGTTTTCAAGTCGGCAGCCAGGCACTGTGCAGGGTGAGCTGTGCAGGACGAAGGAAGGAACGCATGGCCCCACCGCAGCCATGGGGACCCCAAAGGAAACGCAAGAAGCGGCTGGGAATGAGACCAGCAGGACCAGGCTCCTGTCTGTGGCCTCCCTTGGTTCCCTGCGCTCCCCTCGGGCACTATGGGAGACTGGAGCTGCCGTGGAGCTGGCGGTGCCTTCCCCTCATCCTCCTCTGGGCATGCCGGGGGAGCGGATAAGCTCCTGGGGAACCTCGGATTCACAGTTCAAAGTTGGTGGGAACATACTAGATGGGCTGGCCTGGCCTCCTCTGAGGCCGGGTGACAGGGAGGAAAATGGGGAGCGCGGAGGGCATTTGGGGCTAGCAGAGGCCTGCAGACCAGATCTCTGGCCCAGGCCGAGTGGCTGGGAGCAGAGCCTGAGGCTGATGCCTGGACCCTCCTCGGCCTAGCCACTGCAGCTGGCCCCAGCCTGGATAAATGCCAGGGCGTGGCTGAATGAAGCAGGTGTTCCCGGAGCTGTCTCCCTTGGTCTGTCAGTCTTGCTGAGGGGCCTTCTGCCTCAGCCTGGCATGGAGGTGTCGGGTCAGTCCGCTCTGGCACTCAGCCCTCTAGGTTCATCTTCCCCCACGTGCCTGTCCTGGCTGGCATTGTGCAGGGAATGTCATGGCTTTCCTGTAAAGGTCCTGGAAGGGCTTTGGTCAAAGATCTCCAGCAGAGGCCTTCCTCCCGCACCTGTCTGCGTGTGGCGGGGCCCCAGTGAGCAGCTGGAGAGCAGGACTCCAGTCCAGGCCAGGAGGAGGCAGCCCTTCCTTGCACCGCCATGTGCTCGCAGTGCCACAGCTGCAGTGACACTCGGGTCCTCTACGTCCTCCAGAGAGTGTGAGCACCTGGGATGGAGCAGGTCTGCAGAAGAGCATGCCTAGAAAAGCATCCCCGTCTGCACACAGGGTGTGAAGGGTACTTCTTTGTTAGAAAAACCAGATGTGACCCAGACGTGCAGTGCAGGAACAGCCGGCAAAGTGGCCGTGAGCATCCTGGCTGCAGGATGCTGCCTGGGCCCGGGCCAGGCACAGAGTGGGAAGATGTGACAGGGCACACCATGGGCCAAGGACGGAAAGGACGCAGAGGGTCCTGTGGTGGGGGGTGTGTGACCCACAGTACCGGAGAGTGTGGGGACACACAGATGGGGGGAGCACTGTGAAGAGGGTGGCCTGCTTTAGGACAGGAGAATGTATTATTATTGAATGTATTATTGTATTATTTAAGCAATTAAACACAAAAGGTAGAGTGTGAGGAGGCTTTGCCGCTTCCTGGAAAGACCCTGTGCTATAAAACATGCCACGACATAGGGACAGCAACAGTGGACACTGTGTGTACAGAGGTCTTTGTACAGGGACCACACCCGAGGGAGGCCGCTGTGTGTGTCTGGGGGGTCCCAGGCTGACTCTGGGAGGATTCTGGCATCTCGGTGTGGAGGGATTCTGTGCCTCAGGGCTCTGATGTTGGCCCACGCCTCAGGCTGGCAGGGGTGGGGGATGAGACTCCACATTCTGTGGCGTTGTGTCCTGGGTCCCCTGGAGACAACGGGTCTCTAACTAAACCCCATGCACCCTACCGCCCCCTCCCCCCAGTCTCAGAGAGACCCTGCTGCATAGCACTGCCTGGTGCTGGGCTCACACCCGGGGGTTTAGCTGGAGCACAACCAGGGGCCACCTCCTCATTGAGGAAACATGGGGGCCACCACCCAGAAGGTGTCCTGCCCAGCACTCAGGATGATCCTCTGCCCTGCTGAGCCCAGGGATAGACAGTCAGCCCATCACTTGCTGGGCTTTGGCAATCAGGAAACAGAATCCTGCCCATCCCAGCAAGAGCCTCTCCCTCCACTGTTTAATTAAAATAGCCTCTCCCTGGCTCCGGACCCCACGCTTGCAGTCCAGCCAGGTTTCTTGTGTGCCTCTCAGCCTCCTGGGAGTGGAAACCCAAGGGCAGATGAGTCCCTGACACAGCCTCAGCAGTGCTGGGTGGGGGCCGCTGGAGGTTGACCCGCCCTCACAGCCACCTTGTGGCGCATCCTCCTTGGCTCTATCATCTGTGAGACATGGCTCCAGAAGCCTGGAATTATGGAGTTTTAGAAGGGACTGCAGAGATTAGCTCATTTACAGCCTCAGGCACAGGCCGGGTACAGCCACCGAGGATGGAGGAGGGGGCCGAGTGCTGCTTTGAAAAGAAGGAAGGTATTGAATCCAACATAGGAGCTTTGCCTTGAGAAACTAGAGAAAGACGAGGAAATGGAACTCACAGCAAGCAAAGGGAAGGATGGGGCAGGAGTCCGTGCAATTGAAAACAAAAGGAAAATAGAGGAAATTGATTAAACCCAAGCTGGTTCTTTGAGATCAAACAAATTGATAAACAATATGGAAAACAAAAGGGGATATTGCTAAACAATTGTTGGAAATTAAAAGGCTGATAAGGGAACTCCGCAAACAACACCACGTGTATCTCTTCAAAACCTCAGATAACGTGGACCAATTCCTTGATAGGCGCAAATACCAGAACTCATTAAAGAAGAAAAGATAACTCGGAGGTCGAGTATCTAATAAAGGACACCTTCCAACACAGAAAAACTACAATTTCCTGGAAAATACTACCAGTCCTTTAAAGAAGAAAAAATGTCAATTCTACATCATCTCTTTCAGAAGATAGAAGAGGAGAAAATACTCACCAACTCTTTTCATGAAGGCAGTGTTACCAAACCAGGCAAAGGCATTGCAATAAGAGAAAACTAGAGACCAACCACCCCCATAAATGTAGACACAAAAATCCTCAATAAAATGTTAGCAAATAAAATCTAGCAACATGTAAAAAAGACAATACGTTGTAGAGATGGGGCCTGGCTATGTTGCCCAGGCTGATCTCAAACTCCTGGCCTCAAATGATCCCCCTGCCTTGGCCTCCCAAAGTGCTGGAATTACAGGCATGAGTCACCACACCCAGCCTAGAAGGGAACTTTTCAAACCAGATAACACTAGTCTGGAAAAACCAGCACCAACACGATTCTTAGTGGGGAAACCCCTCCCTCTAAGATCAAAGGGTGTTAGTGCACGTGCTGGCCTCCTTGCTCTGTCTGCTGGGAGGGCTGGAAAAGAACACCCCAGTGGTGTGAGCACACCTTGCTCCAGATCTTGGTTTCTGAATCCCTTGGTCCACCAACAGCAGGGTTTCCTGGAGAAGCATCTGATTCCACGGATGAAACAGGGCAAATCTGAGATGAACTTGAACCCAAAAGTAAGAAAGGTCAGGGAGGGGCCGGGCGCAGTGGCTCACACCTGTAATCCCAGTGCTTTGGGAGGCCAAGGCGGGCGGATCACAAGGTCAGGAGATCGAGATCATCCTGGCTAACACGGTGAAACCCCGTCTCCACTAAAAATACAAAAAATTAGCCGGGCGTGGTGGCGGGCGCCTGTAGTCCCAGCTACTCGGGAGGCTGAGGCAGGAGAATGGCGTGAACCTGGGAGGCGGAGCTTGCAGTGAGCCAAGATCGTGCCACTGCTCGAGCCTGGGTGACAGAGCGAGACTCCGTCTCAAAAAAAAAAAAAGAAAGGTCAGGGTGGGGCAGCGTGTTGAAAGAGCACCAGGACCAAGATGAAAGAACTTGAGGGCCAAAGTTGGAACCACTGCAACCGCAAAATACATAGTGATGATATTGGACTGTAACTCAAGTAACAGATCAATATTCTTTAGTCCACACCTAGGTAAATAAATAAGGAAGCAAACAGACATCCAGAAGAGCCCGACAGCTCCTCCTCCTGGGAGAATTTCAATTAGCAAGTGTGGAAGGAGCAGGGCAGGGAGGAGAACCCTCAACAGCGCCCCACAGGGGCTGCACGGGCCAGGCTCCCGGAGGGCGCCAACACTACCGGGCAAACGCCTGGGCAGATGCAGGACAGCTGCCAAGTCTCAGACATGACCAATTACAGAGGGAAACGGCGGCACCGCGAGGGATGGGACGCGGCCGTGTCGCCTCCGTGCCCCGCGTGCACTGCTCCTGTGGGATTCCTCCCCCAACGCGATGCCCGCTGTGACCACGAGGAACCTCAGGCAAGTCCACACGGAGGGGCGTTCTACAAAACACCCAACCAGTCAAGGTCGCTGAGGCCCAGGAGAGACTGGGCGACAGTCACAAACCAGAGCAGCTGAGGAGACCTTGCGGCCAGCGCCATGTGGGGTCCTGAGCAGGGCCCGCGGGAAGCCGGTGCACCTGCTTAAAGCCCGTCCTGGGTGGGAAGAAACAGACCAGCGCCACTTTCTCAGAGCTGGGAACTGACCTGCGGTGGCGTCGGGAAGCTGGTGAAGGGTGATGCAAACTCCACTTTTCAACTACTATTCCCTAAAACCATTCCACGAGGTCAAGCCACACCTCACAAGCAAAGGCTACCGAGTGCCTGGTGCTGGGCACCTGCTGTCCTGTGCTACCCTCGCCGCCCCTCCATGCTCCACCTGCCCCAGACCTGAGTCCGCGAGAAAGACTCCTGCTGTACCTGCCTTCCCATCCCGGGTTCTGCTCCCGCACCCACCTCCTCATCCCAGGTTCTGCCATGGTGTCTGCTTGCTGTGGATTGAATTGTGTCCCTCAAAAGGTGCCAAAGTCCTGACCCCTGGTACATGTGAATGTGACCCTATATGGAAATAGGGTCTTTGTAGGTGACAAAGTTAAGAGGAGGCTGTTAGGATGGGCCTTACTGCAATATGCTTTGTGTCCTTATAAAAAGGGGAGATTTGGACACACACACACACACGGAGAAGCTGTGTGAAGATAAAGGTGGAGCTCAGGTGAGCCCACTGTAAGCCAAGGACCCCAAAGATAGCAGCAGCCCACAGGAGTGAGGGGAGCGGAGTGAGACAGCGCTCCCTGCAGCCTCGGAAGGAACCCGCGCTGTCCACACCTCGATCTCAGACCTCTGGCTTCCAAAACCATGAGACAGGGAATTTCTGTAGTGTGGCCAGCCAGTTTGTGGTACTGTTTGTCACGGCAGCCCAAGGAAAGGAATACATTACCGCATACAAATCATGACTCACGTTATCTTTATTTAGAACCCAAACCAACCTCTCCCTCACCTTTGAATCACAGAGGCACATGATCTTGTTCAGCAGCCGAGAAACCCAAGGCCCAGCGGAGCCACCCGCAGGCACCCGCTCCCCATAGCCCGGCACACACCCAGACCACGTGAGCCTGGGGAGCAAAGCAGCACAGCCTGACCTGCACCTCGGCTCTTCCTCCCGAGTCTAAAACACACACGTGCCCCAGGCCAGTTCCAAGTTTTGTAAACTGAGCAACAGCTCTTGGGAAACAAAAACACAGCTACTGTGTGTGCTCCTGGAGCTGGCTGCACACCCCAACAAGGAAGGGAGGGCTTGCTGAGCCTCCTGTCTGGACGACACGTGCCAGGGAGGAGTATAAAAGCCCCAGAAACCCAAGCACCTCAATCACTCCCTCACCCACTCCCTCCCATCTCGCCCAGCTCAACCCCCAGCACTGCAGCGTCCACCATGTCTGTCTGCTCCAGTGACCTGAGCTACAGCAGCCGTGTCTGCCTTCCTGGTTCCCGTGACTCTTGCTCTGACTCCTGGCAGGTGGACGACTGCCCAGAGAGCTGCTGTGAACCCCCCTGCTATGCCCCCAGCTGCTGCGCCCCGGCCCCCTGCCTGACCCTGGTCTGCACCCCAGTGAGCTGTGTGTCCAGCCCCTGCTGCCAGGTGGCCTGTGAGTCCAGCCCCTGCCAATCAGGCTGCACCAGCTCCTGCACACCCTCTTGCTGCCAGCAGTCTAGCTGCCAGCTGGCTTGCTGCACCTCCTCCCCCTGCCAGCAGGTCTGCTGCATACCCGTCTGCTATAAGCCTGTGTGCTGTGTGCCCACCTGCTCTGAGGATTCCTCTTCATGCTGCCAGCAGTCTAGCTGCCAGCCAGCCTGCTGCACCTCCTCCTCCTGCCAGCAGGCCTGCTGCATGCCCGTCTGCTGCAAGCCTGTGTGCTGCAAGCCCATCTGCTGTGTGCCCATCTGCTCTGGGGCTTCCTCTCTGTGCTGCCAGCAGTCTAGCTGCCAGCCAGCTTGCTGCACCTCCTCCCAAAGCCAGCAGGGCTGCTGCGTGCCCGTCTGCTGCAAGCCTGTGAGCTGTGCGCCTGGGAGCTGTGTGCCTGTTTGCTCTGAGGCGTCCACTTCATGCTGCCAGCAGTCTAGCTGCCAGCCGGCTTGTTGTACCACCTCCTGCTGCAGACCCTCCTCCTCCGTGTCCCTCCTCTGCCGCCCCGTGTGCAGGCCTGCCTGCTGCGTGCCCGTCCCCTCCTGCTGTGCCCCCACCTCCTCCTGCCAGTCCAGCTGCTGCCGCCCGGCCTCCTGCGTGTCCCTCTTCTGCGGCCCTGTGTGCTCAGGTCAGAAGCCCAGCTGCTGATGGACACGCCCCCCAGTGCCAGCCAGGCTCAGCTCCCACCTGGAAGCTGATAGTCAAGTCCTGAATTGCTCCTGCACTTTGACCATTTCCCGGTGTCTGCTATTGAGCTGGACAATGGAAGAACTGAATGTCTATACTCAATGCTGCAGCCCTTTTTGGGGGGGGGGGATGCTTCTAGAAAGTTCCCATGGCAGTGGCCTCCCCTCCGTATCTCCCACTTCTCGTGAGGGTCAGCTCAGCCTTGACCCATGAGGTCTCTGTCCTCCTGGCTTAGAGCCCCAGAGCCTTCTTTGGAGGCCCTCAAACTGACCAATAAAGACCCTGAGACTGCAATGGCGCTGGCATCCAGGTGTGTTGATCGATGCCTTGGCTGGAACTCATGGCCACAGTTTTCTCCTTTGTGCACAACCCTCTGCTGTCCTTCAGTCTCCTGAGTGTTCTCCTGTGTCCATGGGTGTGTGGCTTCCCGGGGTCCAGGCTAGACGGACATGGGCGGGGGGAGCCTTGCAGCCCTTTGGCCATTTCAGGCCCTTGGGTTTGTCCCTAACCCTCCTGTGTTGTTTGTCATGTCATAGTTCTTTTTGCTGATTTGCTTTTTAAATTCTTCTTCTGCACAATACCTGTCAAGTAAGAATGGTGTCTTCTAGCACCATGCTTGCCCAGAGCGTATCCAAATGCCCCCCAGCTTCAAAATCAGTAATCTTCATCAACATTGCCTAAAATCCTCTCTTGTGCCCTGTGCAGACATCACTGGCATGGTGGGAGGAACATAGGCTGGCAACTGGAATCGGGTCTCTGTCGCTTCCACACTGTGTGAGCAGAATCATCTCCTCGACCCTCCAGCCTCTCTAAGGTCAGAGAAGTAGGACTCCCTCTTTCAGGTTTCCAAATGGAGTGGCAAGAATGACAGACAGCACGTGTAACCACAGTGAGCCCAGGGCCAGCAGACTGGCCAGAGCAGGATGGGCTGAGGAGTTTTAGGCATTTTAAGAAGTCTTTTAAAATTATATTTGGAATAATGATGTGTTGTAACCACTGGAAGAAGTGCCAACTATTCCAATGATTATAAAACATACTCATAAAGCAATGATGATAAGATCAGAAAGAATTTCCCTGCACAGGTGTCAGAGAGTGGCCCGGGAACTCAGCTGCAGTGGAGGTGGAGTTGTGAGGACAGACCCAGAGCACTGGCCACATGGAGTCACAGTCCTGGGGTGGAAGGGAGTGCACAACTCACTGATGAACAGACACACAGATGTGCCAGGGCAAGTGAGAGTGGGCACCACTCACGGGTGAACAGACACATGGATATCCCAGGGCAAGTGAGAGTGGGCATCTCACAGGTTAACAGACACACAGGTGTTCCAGGGTGGGTGAGGGTGCAAACCTCATGCGTGAACAGACACACGGATGTGCCAGGGTGGGTGAGAGTGGGCACCTCATGGGTGAACAAACACACAGATGTCCCAGGGTGGGTGAGGGTGCAAACCTCGTGGGTGAACGTGCCCATGGTTTTCAGCAACACAACTCAATGTGTTGACTGCAACCCATGGAACCAGACAGTTAAAAATAACTCCAGAGAAGGGGGATTCTGTGGAAGAGTCTTCATTAAACTACAGTGCTATTTCTCTTCCCGTGAGCTGAGAACACTGCTGGTCGAGGTCCTCTGTGTCTTTACCAAACCTCACTCTGTCTTCAGAATCTTCATTAAACTACAGTGCTGTTTCCCTTCACATGAGCTGAGAACACTGCTGGTTGAGGTCCTTTGTGTCTTTACCAAACCTCACTCTGTCTTCAGAAAGTAGTTTTCTAGGAGGTGTATAGAAAAGTTGAGAAACCACTATAAAACAAGCTGACTTAGGGGATATTTATACAATATCCCATCCAACAACAGTGGGATGCACCTTGTTTAAAGTGCACATGGAACATCCACCAACATAAACCACCAGAGAGACCTGAGAGCAAGTCTCAGTGTCCTCAGGAGGGATGAAATGACAGGAGGGCTGAGTGTGCTGCTTGACCACACAGAATTGGAAATCGTTAACAGAAAGATATTTAGAAAACTGCCACATACTTGGAAATTAGATAACACACTTTAAGACCTATGAGTAAAAATATAAATCACAATGGAAATTATGAAATATCTGTAATAAAATCAAAATGAAATCACCACATATCAATACTTGTGGGATGCAGCCAACAAAGGATGTAGAGGAAAATGCATAGTAATTTGCTTTATTAGAGAAGAAGGCCTAAAATCAAGTATCTGAACTTCCAGCTTAAGAAGCTAAAGAAGCATATGTTGAACCCCAAAATAACTAAAAATAATAAAATAATCAAGAATTTTAAAACTCCACTGTGTTTGTCCATTTTGCACTGCTTTAAAGGAATACCTGAGACTGGGCACTGTATAAGGAAAGGCCCATTGCTATCTGGCTCCTGGTTCTACAGGCTGTACAAGCATGGCACCTGCTCAGCTTCTGCTGAGGTCTCAGGATGCTTTACTCATGGTGGAAGGTAGACGGGGAGCAGGCATCACATGGTGTGAGAGGAGCAAGAGAGACAGAGAGGAGGAGTGCCAGGCTCTTGTGAACAACCAGCTCTCCATGAAGTAACAGAGCAAGACTTCACTCATTATTGTGGGGGTGACACCAAGCCACTCATGAGGGAGCCATCCCCATGACCCAGTAACCTCCCACCAGGCCCTGCCTCCAACACGGGATCACGGTTCAACATGAGATTTGGAGAGGACACACATCCACCGTATCACCTACCAAATAAGTGGACAAACAGGGAAATAAATAAAACCAAACCTAGTTTTTTTTAAGAGACCAATGAAATTGGCCCATTTCTAACTTTACCGATCATTATAAAACAAGAGAACAAATAAATTACCAATATTAGGTGTTACGGTTTGGCTGTGTCCTCACCCACATCTCGTCTTGAATTCTCACATGTTGTGGGAGGGACCTGGTGAGAGGTCATTGAATCATGGGGGTGGGTCTTTCCTGTTCTGTTCTCATGATAGTGAATGAGTCTCACAAGATCTGATGGTTTTATGCAGGGGAGTTTCCCTGCACAAGCTCTCTTCTCTTGTCTGCCACCATGTGAATTGTGCCTTTCACTGTCCACCATGATTGTGAGGCCTCCCCAGCCATGTGGAACTGTGAGTCCATTAAACCTCCTTCTTTTGTAAATTGCCCAGTCTTGGGTATGTCTTTATTAGCAGCCTGAAAATGAACTAATACATTAGGAATGAATAAAACATTCCCACTACAGAATCTGGAGATATTTAAAGGAAACCAAAGAAATAATGCAAACAACTCTCAATACATTCAACAGCGTAGATGAAATAGGCAAATGACTGGAAATGTATAATTTATGAAAAGGGATACAAGAAGAAATAGAAAATCTGAATAGTCCTTTATCAATTGAAGAGATTGGATTCATAATTAAAACCCTTCCCAAAAAGAAAATGCCAATCCCAAATGGCTTTGCTATCGAATTCTACCAAGCATTTAGGGGAGAAATAAAACCAATCTAACCCAAACTCTTCCAGAAAACCGTGGGGTAGACGCAGCGTCGGTGAGGGTGCTAGGGATTAGGGGACGGAGGTTGAGGCCTCACGGGTGGCAGGGGCTCCCTTTGTGGGCTCTGGCCATGGACACAGGCACCTGGGATGAGAGGGGGACTCACGGGGGAACAGCCGCGCCTTGGCCCTGAGATGGCCTTGCAGGGAGGGGAACTGAAAATTTACTCGTTGAGGACAGTTGCCTACTTACTAAAACCGTTCCAGCCACCACCGCAGCCCCTGGAAGGTCATGCCCCCTAGAAAATCCCCAAGGTCTCAGCAGGGCCTCGTCCACCTGTGCCCTCCAGTGTCGCCCATGTCAACCTCACCTCAGAGGGGCCTGATGCACGGCCCTACAGGTGCGAACTCTGGGTCCTGAAAGCCCAAGTGGAACCTGGTGTCCCCAGAGGAGGACCTGGGGCAGTGCCGGTTTTGGGGAATCACGTGCGTCCATCCACCCACTCCATGATGCTTTTGTCCCCATCGAGCCCCTTGTCTCCTACGCAGGTGCAGCACCCCTCACTCTCCCCTCGCATTGCTGCTAAACCGGCAGAACCCTGGGGCAGGTGGCACAGAGAGAGTGACCGGGCCCGGAGGCTGCAGTGCCTGGACCCCAAACCAGCTTCCCGGCAGGTGACCCTGCAGGGTGAGCTCACCCAGGTGGGACAGTGCGTGGGATGGTCCTGGGGTCTGGAGAGCCCCATAGCCCAGGGCATGGCAGTGAATGACCAGGCTCGGGAAAACCTAGGCATGGGGACTGCGCCGGGACTGAGCCTTCCTGGGTGTGGCCGTGAGTCCCACCTGGTGTCAGGTGAGTCCCTGGAGGAGTCAGGCCACTGTCCCCTGTGACTTCTAGGTTAAGTCGCTCATTCCTAGAAACAGTCATGGCTGGAGGAGACCAATGTCAGCTCAAAACCGTGTGTCCCCAGGAGCACAACAGGTAAAGAGAATCAGGTGACCAAGGGGAATTTATTTGGGAGCAGGAAGAGGTGCTGACATGTTCAAGTCAAGGCCAAGTGACCCGAGGCAGAAAAGCTGGGAGGGAGGACAGCGGACCCAGCAGGCAGGTGGGCACCTGCTATGAGGCAAGAGCTGGGAAGCTGTGTGGATGGGGGCTCCTGGGAGTAAGGAGGGTGAGGTCACCTCAGCACACAGGGGCCCCGTCCCAGGTAGGGGCAACCTCTAACCCGAGTCAGGACCAGTTGGCCCTGGGGATGTGCACATCAGCCACTGGACTCCTGGCCCGAGCCGAGCCCTCAGCAGGCCGGGCGGGAGCACACGGGGCGGCAGAGGAGGGACACGCAGGAGGCTGGGCGACAGCAGCTGGCCTGGCAGGAGGAGGCAGGGGCACAGTAGGAGGAGACGGGCACGCAGCAGGTGGACCTGCACACGGGATGGCAGAGGAGCGACACAGAGGAGGAGGGTCTGCAGCAGGAGGTGGTGCAGCACGCTGGTTGGCAGCGAGACTGCTGGCAGCATGAAGAGGAATCCCCAGAACAGGTGGGCACACAGCAGACAGGCTTGCAGCAGATGGGCACACAGCAGGATTGCTGGCACGGGGAAGAGGTGCAGCAAGCCGGCTGGCAGCTGGACTGCTGGCAGCATGAAGAGGAATCCCCAGAACAGGTGGGCACACAGCAGACAGGCTTGCAGCAGATGGGCACACAGCAGGATTGCTGGCACGGGGAAGAGGTGCAGCAAGCCGGCTGGCAGCTAGACTGCTGGCAGCATGAAATGGAACCCCCAGAGCAGACGGGCACACAGCAGACGGACTTGCAGCAGACAGGCTTGCAGCAGATGGGCACACAGGAGGACTGCTGACATGGGGAAGAGGTGCAGCAAGCCGGCTGGCAGCTGGACTGCTGGCAGCATGAAGAGGAATCCCCAGAACAGGTGGGCACACAGCAGACAGGCTTGCAGCACACAGGCTTGCAGCAGACGGGCACACAGCAGGTCTGCTGGCAGGGGGAGGAGGTGCAGCAAGCCGGCTGACAGCTAGACTGCTGGCAGCACAAGGGTGTGCAGGAGCTGGTGCAGCCTGATTGGCAGGGGCTGGCCTCACAGACCGCCTGGCAGCAGGGGCTAGACACACAGCTCACTGGGGTGGAGACCAGGGTCAGGCAGGCAGCCGGGGTGCAGCAGCTGGGGGCACAGCAGGGGGGCTCACAGCAGCTCTCTGGGCAGTCATCCACCTGCCAGGAGTCAGAGTAAGCGCTGGAGCAGACAGACATGGTGGACGTGGCCATGCTGGGGTGGGAGGAGGTGAGCTGGGGGAGGTGTGAGTGAGTGAGTGTGGGAGTGAGTGAGCGAGTGAGTGAGCTGCTCAGGGCTGTGGGGCTTTTAAATCCCTCCCTGGCGTGTGTTGTCCTGACAGGAGGCTCCAGAAGCTTCTCTTCCTTGTTGGTGTTTAGAGCTGGTGGCTGGAGATGCGTCATTCGTGCTGGTTTATCTCTTTGTTTTCCCCTCATTAAACTTGTGTGTATGTTGCAGGGCTCTGTTTCTTCATCAGCTTTTATTTTGGCCCCAGAAATGTGGTGGAAAATATTTCAAGAAAGCTTTGTTGAGTTGAGGTTTTAGAGATGAAGACTTCTCTAAAGGGAGGAATTCTAGTTTCACCTACCCTGTGTTTGGACTGACTGGATATATTTTATTACTTTTAGCATATTAAAATATAAATATGTAGAAAAATATGCATCTCTTATAAAACGCAACTGGCACAGAGGGTAAGACGAAGCTAAGTGGCCCTCCCTTCCAACCCCTCGTGCCTTGTAAGGGGAAGAGAGTCGGTACCTGGTGGATCCGCGCTTTCCCTTTGTCTCTTCAGCTCTTCCACGCCACCCTCAGAGGCCTCCCTGCTTTATTTGAAGCTGCACTCTGGGTTTTCTCCATGTTTATTTCATCATGGTGACAGATCAAGTATTTTTTCACATATGGTGATTTTAGGACATACATTTTAAAATTTCTTTCCTGCCTGGCTGAGCACGGTGGCTCACACCTGTAATTCCAGCACTTTGGGAGGCCAAGGCAGGCGGATCACGAGGTCAGGAGATCGAGACCATCCTGGATAACACGGTGAAAACCTGTCTCTACTAAAAATACAAAAAAATTAGCTGCGTGTGGTGGTGGGTGCCTGTAGTCCCAGCTACTCAGGAGGCTGACGCACGAGAATGGTGTGAACCCGGGAGGCAGAGCTTGCAGTGAGCCAAGATCGTGCCACTGCACTCCAGTCTGGGTGACAGAGTGAGACTCCATCTCAAAAAAATAAAAAATAAAAAGATTTCTTTCTTGCCTAAAAATGTACTCAACTTCATCCTCACACACGTATGATAGTTTAGCTGGGTATATAATTCTAGTTTTAAATCAGAATTATTATTATTATAAATAATAATAAAAAAATCTGTTTTCTCAAAATGATGAACCCGTGTCACCATTTTTCTGTGGTGTCCAGTGTTGCTGATGGAAGACTGAGGCTGGTCATTTGTCGTTTTTTATAGTTTGCCTCTCTCTCTCCCCTCCTTTTTTTTTTAACTCTCTGGGAACATTTGGTTTTCTTTTTATTCTTGTTTTGTTTCTATGAGTATGCATTATTTTACTTTCTGTGGTTAGAATTCATTGAGCCTTTCAACGTGGAGACTCAGGAAGCGTCTTGCACTCTTAAAAATAACTTATCTCTCGAGGTCTTTCCTTTTGTGACTTTGATTTTGTCTCATGATGAATGAAATACATTTTTGGCTCACTGTAATGATGTTATGTTGAGCATTTAAACGTTTTCCCCTCATTTCACTGGACATCAGTTAAGCTCTGCTCATTGGTGGCAGTTCATTTGATTTTCTGAGTAAAAGACTATTTTATTCTAGGGCACTGAGGTCCTGATCCAGTTTACATCCTAATTTGTTTCCATCTTTTTCTCTTTTCTACAAATATATAAAGGATTTTAAAGAGCCTCCCTTTCTCTCAGACAATTTTGATTTTATTTTTTATAACTCTTTGAATATCCTTTCAGTGATTAGTAGAGGTTGTGGAAGAACTGTAGGCTTAACCCACTTTCTGGGACTGAAGGACTCGATGCTCCTTTCAGGAAATGACAGGAAAGCCAGGAAGGCTAGGATGACTTTGTATTAGCGGGTGTGCTACAGACACACACAGTTCAGGTGCAGTCTCCACATCAGCCACAGTGTGAGGGGCGACTCTGCAGCCCATTTTGATAGACACAGAAATGCTGAGAAGATAAGTCACCTTGAAAGAGGATAGCTGGCCAGCAGTGAACCCAACAACCAAGAGCTCTCGCTGCTTTCCCTCGCAGCCATAAATGGCTCCGATCTGTCACACAGCTCCAAGAAGAGTGTGTGCTTCCTCAGTGGGAGGCAGGGAGGGAGGTGGTCCTGAGCCAGGGGGATGTGGTAAGGCTGACATCCCTTCTGGGACAAGCCCTGGGGCCTGTATGATAATTTGCTTTGCTTTTCCCACCGCTGTCTCTGGCAGTCTCCTTAATTGAATGGGCATGGTAATTCCTCATATCTTTATTTCTATTTGTGATCCACGCCCTCTGTCATTCCCTTCTCCTGGTGTCTGAACCACCCATCACTGTCCAAAGTGTCTTTCCACGGTCATTGCTGTGCCCACAACACCTCCAGGTTCTCAGTGTGGCCTATCTAAGTCCACACGCTGCACTCAGTGGAGATGTGTCTTTTTGGATCATGGAACTTTTCATGGGGCCACCACAGTAGTTCCACAATCGAATGATCACACCAATTTCTTTCTCCTTTCTCTTTCTCTCTTTCTTTCTTTCTTTTTCTTTCTTTCTTTCTTTTCTCTTTTCTTTCTTTCTTTTTCTTTCTTTCTTTTTCTTTCTTTCTGTCTCTCTCTCTTTCTCTCTCTCTCCCTCTCTCTCTTTCTTTCTTTCTTTCTTTTTTTTTGATACATAGTCTCACTCTGTCACCCAGGCTGAAGTGCTGTGGTGCTGCAGTCCCCGCCTCCCAGGTTCAAGCAATTCTCCTGCTTTAGCCTCTCGAGTAGCTGGGATTACAGGTGTGGGCCACCACACCCAGCTAGCTAGCTTCCTTCCTTCCTTCCTTCCTTCCTTCCTTCCTTCCTTCCTTCCTTCCTTCCTTCCTTCCTTCCTTCCCTTTTCTTCCTTCCTTCCTTCTTTCCATCTCCCTCTCTCTCTCTCTCTTTCTTTCTTTCTTTCTTTCTTTCTCTTTCTTTCTCTCTCTCTCTCTCTATTTTTAGTAGAGATGGGGTTTGGCCATGTTGGCCAGGCTGGTCTCGAACTTGTGGCCTCCAGTGATCCATCCGCTTTGGTCTCCCAAAGTGCTGGGATTACAGGTGTGAGCCACTGCACCCGGCCAGATCACATCATTTCTTAACTCAAGCGGACACTCTGGGGATCTGAGTGAGCTGCAGAGATTAAATGGCCCTGGCTAGGGGAGGGAGGTGATGGGAGGGAATGTGAGTCTGGAGGGCAGGGTGGCCCACGGCTGTGTCTTCTGCAAGTGACACACATTTGGATTCTTCTTTTCCAAAACGTAGTCTTTTGTTTTATTTGACTCTCTTTCGTCATGGCTGGCTGCCCAGCACAACGCTGGAGACACGATGACAGCAGTCCTCTGGTCTTATTTCCAAAGTTAACAAGAGCACCTCCCACAGCTCCACACTAAGCCAGCGTTTGCTGGTGCGTGACACAGCCTTGGTCTCAAGCATGCAGTGTTTTTTCACTCTAGTTTACCAAGAATTTTGCCTCAGGCTTTTAAGGAAAGAGTGAGTTTGTTCGTGTGTGTGTGTGTGTGTGTGTGTGTGTGAGAATGTGTGTGTATTAATCTACTGAGAGCTCCAGTGGCTTTCTGCTTCTATTTTATGAGTATAGTTAATGATACCCTTTGTAACTTTTGATCTAAGATATACATTACTTGATAATGGCTCATTATCCCCTTTTTCCCAGCCTTATTGAGATATAATTGACAAATAAGAATTATATAAATTCAAGGTGTACAACATGACGTCTTGAGACATGTACACATTGTATGATGATTACCACGGTCAAGCTAATTAATATGTCCATCACCCACGCAGTTACCTTTATTTTGTGATGAGACATTTAAGATGGACTCTTAGCAGATTTCAGTGTTACTGCGTTGCATTCTGTGTCATGGCCGACTGTCCCCATGCTGCACACGAGGTTTCCAGAACTGACTCATCCCGCACAGCTGAACCTGTATCCTGTCACCAACATCAAAGTGGATGAAGCACACAGTTCTCGCACACCTGTATTAATAATCGCTGAAAGGATATTTAAAGAGTTATGAAAAATGAAAACTCCCTGCACCCCCAGTCCCTGTGAGCCCCCACTCTACTCTCTGCTTTGCTGAGCTTGGCTCTTTTAGATTCCACATATAAGCGAGGTCTGCAGTATCTGTCTTTCTGTGGCCTGGGTCACTTCTCCTAGCATAGTGTCTGCAGGTTCATCCATGTTGCCACAAATGACAGGATCTCCCTCCTTTCTTTCTTTTTTTTTCTTTTTTTTTTTTTTTTGAGATAGAGTCTCGCTCTGTCGCCCAGGCTGGAGTGCGGTGGTGTGATCTCGGCTCAATGCAAGCTCCGCCTCCCGGGTTCACGCCATTCTCCTGCCTCAGCCTCCTGAGTAGCTGGGACTACAGGCACCCACCACCACGCCTGGCTAATTTTTTGTATTTTAGTAGAGATGGGGTTTCACCATGTTAGCCAGGATGGTCTCGAGCTCCTGACCTCATGATCCGCCCGTCTCGGCCTCCCAAAGTGCTGGGATTACAGGCGTGAGCCACCGCGCCCGGCCTCTCCCTCCTTTCTATGGCTTTCTATGGCTGAGTCGTATTCCATCATGCCTATACACCATATTTTCTTTATCCACTCATCTGTTGATGGACACTTATGTTGCTTCCGTATCTCGGCTGTTGTGAATAGTGCTGCAGTTAACATGGAAGGTCAGTATCTCTCTGAGATCTGGCTTTAATTTGTCTTGTATATACAAGATTGCTCATCACATGGTAGTTCTATTTTTAATTTGCTGAGGAGCTTTGATACTGTCTTCCATAATAGCTGTATGTAACAGCTTAGTTTTTCTTTAACGTAGGCACATAGAATCTCTTACTTTATCTTTTTAAATGGGATTGATTTACAGTCCCCTCTCCCTCTCTCTCTCTCTCTCACACACACACACACACACACACAGTTGTTCCTGGTTTTGGCATCAGGATGTCACCAGTCTTACTAGAGGAATCCAGAAGATCTCTGGCTTCTTCTGAGCTCTGGAATATCTCATGTATCACAGGAAGGTCTTATATTGAAGGCTGATGATATACACCTTTAAAACATCTGAGTCTGCCTTCTGAAGAATATCTTTCAAGACCATTTCCATATTTTCCTGGACATCATTGTATTAAAATGTTCATTTTATTATTCAGTATTGGTAATTTATATTTTTTAGAACACAGTACATTTCATTTATATTTTCAAATTTTAGGATAATATATATCCATGCTACTTTCTTTTACATAAAAACAAAAATCTCTGAATCTGTGGACATGTTTCTTTTTCTATCTTTAATGTCTGCTTGTTTTTATTAGACTGTATTTTTATTTTCTTTAGATTTTCCTTGATGAGCATCTGTGGATTTTTGTGGACATTTGAAAAGAGGGGGTCGTGTTCCTTCTTGTTGGAGATTGTTGAGTAAAAGTTTCAGAAAGCGTTGTGGGCGGTAAACTTTCTGGATCCCTGTTGTTTAAGAACAGCCTTCCCGCTGACACCTGCCACAGCAGAGTCTAGGTGCGGAATTACTTCCCTCTGCCTTAGTAGAGGTTGGGCCACGAATGTGTCTCCTATTTGCACAGCTTTAATCTTCTTGTGAAGCTTTTGCTTCTTCCAGAACCTGGCACTGTTCTCTCCTTCTTGTACTTCATTTATTTCACCAGACCCCTCCCCAGTCACTGTCATCAGCTGTGTTCATGCCCTCGGTCCCATCTTCTTTTAGTTCAAGGAACTTTTATTCCCATATAAGTTTGATGATTTTCTTCCATTCTTGGCTTCTCTCCCTGCTGTGATCCTGGTTAGGATCACAGACCCTGAGTCTCCTGGGTTCATCTCCCTTAGACCTCAGGCTTTTCTTGGCTTCATCTCTTTGTCCTTCTGCATTGGGTCTCAGTCAATCATTTTCTGAACTGGGGGTCATGGTGTCAGCTCTTCTGCCTTCAGGGTCTGTTATGTAAACTGTCATTGAGTTTCATATGTTCGGAGTGTCATGATTTCAGTCTCCAGAAACCCAAGGTGTTTTCCTTTCTTCTCCTTCTCCTTTTTGTTAGCACTCTCTTCTTGTTTCATGGAGTAACGGCCTCTTTGTTTCCTGCATCATTGTTTGTTTAGACTTTGCTTCTCTGTCATGCTGTGATTTCTTCATGTATCTGAGGACCCTTAGTTGTTGTTCACATTTTTAAGTGAGGGTCTAAATTGTTTGGGTTTCATTGCTGAAAGGTTCTCTGCGTGTAGACACGTGTATTCTTCTCACAGAGCAGACACTGGGGCTCTCAGGAGGGGGCCTTGTCTGCCGCTGGCTAAGTACAGGGGCTTTGGTTCATTTTGGCAACCAGAACTTCCTGGGGTGAGGTCTTTTTCTCTCCATACTAGGACCCAGTCTGGGAGCCTCCTGGGCCACCCCTGCCCTGCCTAGCTCTTCTGCTGGACTCAGGGCACCA
The DNA here is from genome assembly GCF_007565055.1 of Rhinopithecus roxellana. Lineage (NCBI taxonomy): Eukaryota > Metazoa > Chordata > Mammalia > Primates > Cercopithecidae > Rhinopithecus > Rhinopithecus roxellana. The sequence continues at coordinate 132,610,139 of NC_044561.1, read as the reverse complement.
GGTGGTTCTTCTTTAGAACTCAACCCTCAGTTAAAGAAGCCTGAGTGCCCATGGCCGTCCTCCTGTGCTGTCCCTGTGTCAGGGTCTCCAGGAAAAACCATTTGTCTTCAGTCCTGCTTCTGCCTTTCTTGCTGTTGAATTTTACAGTCAAGAAAATCTGATCTTTTTGTCTTGTCTGTCCCAGAAAATCCTTACTGACCTGGTCTGCAGATGGCATGCCTGTTTTCTATCACTGTTCTGGCACCATTCATTTTTATTTGGATGAAGGGGAGATGGAGGCATTGGCGAGTAGCCAGCCCAAATAGGGCTTAGGCTTTTAAAAAAAATTTACCAAGAGAAAATTCACAAGCCATGAAGCTCACCTGCTGCAAGGACATATTCCGTTTGTTTTTAGCATATTCCCAGTGTTTCTCAGCCATCACCAATATATAATTTTAAAACATCCCCCCCTCCAAAAAATCACACCAATCAGCATCACTCCCCATGTGCCCCTCCCCCAGCCTCAGGCACCTACTCATCTACTTTCTTTCTCTGTAGATTTGCCCATTCTGAGCCTTTCATACAAACATAATCCCACCAGTTTTCATACCAGGGATGCAGGGATGGTTTAACATTCACAATTCAACAAATATGATATACCACATAAACAGAATTAAAAACAAAAATCACCTGATCATCTCAATAGATGCAGAAAAAGCTTTTGACAAAATCCAGCATCTCTATGATTAAAACTCTCAGCAAAATCAACATACAAGGGATATACCTCAATGTAATAAAAGCCATCTATGACAAGCCCACAGCCAACATAACACTGAGTGGGGAGAAGCTGAAAGCACTCCCTCTGAGAACTGGAAAAAGATAGGGATGCCCACTCTCACCTCTTCTCTTCAACATAGTACTGGAAGTCCTAGCCAGAGCAATCAGACAAGAGAAAGAAATAAAAGGCATCCAGATCAGTTCAGAGGAAATCGAACTGTCACTGTTTGCTGATGATACGATTGTACACCTAGAAAACCCCAAAGACTCCTCCAAAAAGCTCCTAGAACTGATCAAAGAATTCAGCAAAGTTTCCAGATACAAAATTAATGTACACAAATCAGTAGCTCTCCTATACATCAACAGCACCTAAGCTGAGAATCAAATCAAGAACTCAATCCCTTTAACAACAGCTGCAAAAAAATAAAATACTCAGGAATATACCTAACCAAAGAGGTGAAAGATCTCTACAAGGGAAACTACAAAGCGCTGCTAAAAGAAATCATAGAAAACAAACAAACAGAAACACATCTCAGGCTCATGGGTGGGTAGAATCAATATTGTGAAAATGACCATACTGCCAAAAGCAATTCAATGCAATTCCCATCAAAATACCGCCATCATTCATCACCGAATTATAAAAAAAAAAAATTCTATAATTCATATGGAACCAAAAAAGGGCCCGCATAGCCAAAGCAAGACTAAGCAAAAAGAACAAATCTGGAGGAATCACATTACCTGATTTCAAACTATACTATAAAGCCACAGTCACCAAAACAGCATTGTTTGTATAAAAATAGGCACATAGACCAATGGAACAGAATAGAGAACCCAGAAATAAACCCAAATACTTACAGCCAACTGATCTTTGACAAAGCAAACAAAAACGTAAAGTGGGGAAAGGACACTCTATTCAACACATGGTGCTGGGATAATTGGCAAGCCACATGTAGGAGAATGAAACTGGATCCTTGTCTCTCAACTTATACAAAAATCAACTCAAGATGGATCAAGGACTTAAATCCAAGATCTGAAACTATAAAAATTCTAGAAGATAACATTGAAAAACCCCTTCTAGACATTGGCTTAGGCAAGGATTTCATGACCAAGAACCCAAAAGCAAATGCAATAAAAACAAAGATAAATAGCTGAGACTTAATTAAACTAAAGCACTTTTGCATGGCTAAAGAAACAGTCATCAGAGCAAACAGACAACCCACAGAGTGGGAGAAAATCTTCACAATCTATACATCTGACAAAGGACTAATATCCAGAACCTACAACAAACTCAAACAAATTAGCAAGAAAAAAACAAATAATCCCATCAAAAAGTGGGCTAAGGACGTCAACGGACAATTCTCAAAAGAAGATATACAAATGGCCAACGCACATATGAAAAAAGTTCAAGGTCACTAATGATGAAGGAAATGCAAATCAAAGCCACAATGGGACACCACCTGACTCTTGCAAGAATGGCCCTAATCAAAAAATCGAAAAATAATAGACAGTGGCGTGGATGTGGTGACAAGGGAACACTTCTACACTCCTGGTGAGAATTTAAATGAGTACAACCACTGTGGAAAACAGTGTGGAGATTCCTTAAAGAACTAAAAGGAGATCTACCATTTGATCCAGCAAATCCACTACTGGGTATCTACCCAGAGGAAAAGAAGTCATTATACAAAAATGATACTTGCACACACATGTTTACAGCAGCACAATTCGCAATTGCAAAAATGTGGAACCAACCCAAATTCCCATCAATCAACGAGTGGATAAAGAAACTGAGATATATATATACGATGGAATACTACTCAGTAATAAAAAGAAATGAATTAATGGCATTCACAGAGATCTGGATGAGATTGGAGATTATTATTCTAAGTGAAGTAACTCAGGAATGGAAAACCAAACATCATATGTTCTCATTCATAAGTGGGAGCTAAGCTATGAGGATACAAAGGCATAAGAATGGACTTTGGGGACTCAGGGGGAAAAGGTGGGAAGGGGGTGAGGGATAAAAAACTACAAATAGGGTGCCATGTATACTGCTCGAATGATGGGTGCACCAAAATCTCACAAATCACCACTAAATTACTAATCCATGTAACCAAACACCACCTGTTCAATAACCTAAATAAAATATAAAATATAAATATAAAATAAAAAAAACCCAAATAGAATGTCACCACATGTGGGCTCTCACTGAGCATCATGCTTTCAAGGCTCATGTATGTTGTAGCCTGTGTCAGTATTCGATTCCTTTTCATGGCTGAATAATATTCCCCAAGGGAATGGGCCATATTTTGCTTGTGTGGATGGGCTGTGTTTTGCTTTGTCCTCTGACGGACATTTAGGCTCTTTGCACTTCTTGGCTACTGCTAGTCATGCTGTGTACACGGGTACACCAGTCTTTGGCTGTTGTCAGTGGTGCTGTGTACGCGGCTGCACAAATCTGTGTGTGGACATTTGTTTCATTCCTCTGGGGTAGATGCCTAGAACTGGAGTGGCAGGGTCACAGGGTCACACAGTGAGTGACCATTTTGAGGGAGGGTTTTCCAAGGTGCTTTCACTGGGGGTTGAAGCTCTGATGAAGCAGAAGAAGACACATCGAATGAGGACCCAGAGCAGGGGTCAGAGGTGAGACCTGGACACCAGGAGGTGTCCTCCCTGGGGATGGCCAGACAGGCTGGGTCCTGTCAGTGCCTCGGAAGAGGGCAGGTGGGGACAATGACAAACATGGAGGAAGTCAGGGAGCCAGCCCCGGCCCTCCTCCCGGCTCTCTGTTCTGACCCTGTGGCCGTCAGTGGGCACAGTGAGGCGGGTGAGACTCAGACATGCATGTGTGGGGAGCCCCTCCCCAGGATGGCCCTGGAGCCCTAGGATGAAGGCACAGCCCCCGCCAGCCACCCGGAGAGCCAGGGCAGGAAGCAAACGTCTCTGTCCCTGGAGGCCCTCATTTGTCCCTTCATGGGGACCTGGCTTGGCTTCTAAAGAGGTGGACAAGGCTGTGTCGGTTTGGCCTCTGGCCCTGGAGATGGCTGCTGCTGGCTGTCCTGGGTGGTCTGCCTCGAGGGGAGTGAGGGAGGTGGCTGTGCTGACCACAGTGAACTCTGTCAGGTGGGACTCCGGGAGGTCCTGGTGCTGGGGCTGGAGGCCTCTGGCATTGACATGCAAGGGTCATTTGCTGGGGCAGTAGCCAGACCTGGGCTCTTAAATGCGCACAGCAACCAGGCAGAAAGAGTGTGGCGGCTCGTACCACTCGTCCAACGTGGCAGCCGGTACCATGTCTGAGTGCCAGAGCAGAAGGTGGCAGGCAGAGCTAAGGGCTATTTGGGAGAGACCTGGGAGGTTGGGGGTATGGGGACAGGGTCCTCAGGGTCAGAGTCCAGGACCACGGGACCAGGAGGGAGCCAGGACCCTGAATCTCTAGGCGAGGCCGCATGGGGCAGGGGGGCTGCAGGCTTGGTTAGTGGGTGCCATGGTCCCTGCCCATCTGTGCTCTTGCCAGCGATGCCTGAGCAATGGGTATTCAAGAACCCCATGAAGAACCCCAGGCTGCTGGGCTCAAGTCCTGGGGAGGGGTGGTCCCATGTCTTACTGTGGAGGAGACGAGGGCTGCAGGGACGGGCACTGGGGTCCATAGCTGGTCTCCCCAGGGGTAACAACAGGGGTGAGGCTGCTGGGTGAAGCTAGGCCCCGGGTGGGCTACCCCAGTTCTGGGGGGCAGCCATGGAGCTGGGGAGGGTGAATGTGGCTCAGGGTCCCAGAGCTGCTGCCAGGGTCCACTTTGTCCCAAAACTCCTGGCCTTGGTTCCAGAGGCAGCTTCCCTAAGATGGGCTGGAAGGCCACGTGCTGGGGTTGGGGGCCCATAGGGCTAAGAGGGAGCCTGGCCTTCAGGGTTCACAGAGGCCAGCACCAGGCAGCATTGCTTCCTGCCTCATCCCACGCCCCTCGGGGGTCCACAGACAGGATCAAAGGTCAACAGAGACAGAGGGGTGGAACCAGGCCTGCTAAGAGTCAGGACTCTCCCTGCAGTCAGGGGTGGCATCACTTCCCACTTCACCCTGTGCCCCCCGGTGGTCCACAGACAGGACAGAGGTTGGTGTGAGACAGAGGCGGCTTTATTAGAACTCAGAGGGGCTACTGCCCAGGGTGGAACCAGGCCTGCTGGAAGAAAAAGTGGGGAACGGTTAACCGATAAAAGGAAAGAAACTTTTGCCATTGAGAAATCAAAACGTAAAGTGGGGAATGGGACAGGATGTAACCTTATAAGGGGATAATGAAACCTAGGTGACGTCCAGGAAGACTGCGACCCCACAGGACTCAGGCTGCGAGGAACCAGGGGAGGGACCTGCACACTAGGGGATAAATTGCTTGTTGAAACTGTGCTGGGTGTGCCTGCCCATCAGACACCTGGTCATGCAAGACCGCCATTAGAGTCTCACTTTCACTGTTCCTCACGCCTCTACTTCCATTCTTTGGATTTGGACGGGTGAGTGTGTTTCTCACAACCCCAGAGTGAAAACAGGTTGTATGTTACATGCATGTTTGTTCGGCTCCTCCTTCATGAATATTCACTATTCCTCCATAACCTATTGCACACGTGTATTTAGCCAACCTGGTCAACGTGGAGCTCCTGCCCCAGCCCCTCCCACTCTGAAGTGCCTCCTCCTGGCTCTGGTCTTGGCCAGAGCTGTGCTTCCCAGCCTGCAGGATGGCTTTCTTGCAGGCTGCGCCCCTTTAGAAGAAACAAAGTCTCCTCTTTTTTTCCAAACTTACAGATCTGTGATTTTTTTTTTTTTTTTTTTTTTTTTTTGAGATGGAGTTTCAATCTGTTGCCCAGGCTGGAGTGCAGTGGTACGATCTCAGCTCACTGCAGCCTCCACCACCCGGTTCAAGCAATTCTCCTGCCTCAGTCTCCTGAGTAGCTGGGATTACAGGCATAAGCCACCATGCCTGGCTAATTTTTGTATTTTTAGTAGAGACAAGGTTTCACCATGTTAGTGAAACCAGGCTGGTCTCAAACTCCTGACCTCAAGTGATCCACCTACCTTGGCCTCCCAAACATGCTAGGATTACAGGCCTGAGCCATTGCACCTGGCCAGACTGTGATTTTCTTAAGTGAATACAAGCAGTCACTCAATTCTCCTCTCAGGAAGCAGCTACTTTCACCCATTTATTCTCTTTCTCTCTGTCTCTCTCTGTCTCTGTCTGTCTCTGTCTGTCTGCATCTTCTGCATATGCACACACACAACTCATTCTCATTATTCCAAGAGGTTCTGTCCTACAAAGTCTCCACCAGCACCAAATAACCAAATACTGAACCAGTGCTCCTACAGGAAGCACAGGGTTATGGTCTCATGAGCCTCTGATCACAACATTCTCATCAACCAATCAATGCAGACATGTCTTATGAGTGCTTCTGTCTAAACACACCTTATTGAATCTATATAGTTGATTTATCAACACTGAACTCACAGCCAACGGCCCTATAGAGCCTGAATGAAGTTGGTTAAACACATGTGTTTTCACTGTAAGACATGCTGGAGGCCTTCTGAGCTCTGGATACCAAGCAGCACAGCAGCACTGTATTGGGACACTTTAAACAAAATCGCAGCATCAGGGAGGAACGCGCAGCAATGAGGAGAACGTAACAAGGACACCTGTTTACCATATGCGAGCTGAGCCAGGAAAGCAAAACATCACCTCTTTCTGTTATGTATATTGTCAACAGATATGTACATACACATACATATAATGCCTCTGTATACATAAATTTTTAAAATACAAATTATGTCATACTCTACCCACTATGTTTTTGTAAACATGGAGCTCCTTTCCTATGAATACATCATGATCTCTCTCTTATTTACAGCTGCGTAGAATTCCTTGTTGGTCTGTGTGTTCATTTTCCATTGCTGTGTAACAAAGTACCACAAGCTTAGTGGGTTCAAATAACACACATTTATCATCTCAGTTTCTGTGGGTCAGGAGTCCAGGCACAGTTAAACTGGGGTCTCTGTAGGGCCGTATCAGAGTGTCTCATCTGAAGGTTCAATTGGAGAAAGATCCACTTCCAAGCTCATGTGATTGTTGGCAGAACTCAGTTACTTGCAGCTTCTTGGACTAAGTGCCTCAGTTTCTCACCAGCTGTCAACCGGAGGCTGCCACCATCTCTTTCCATGTGGTCTCAATGGGCAGCTCACAATGTGCTGGCTTCTTCACATCCAGCCAGGGCGACAGGTTCCTCCCAAGATGAGCATTACGACCTTACGTAATGGGATCATGCACATCCCATCACCCTCTCTGTGCTCTTTGTGTCTATACACATGTCACAGGCCCACCCACACTCAAGGGGTGTGGGGCACACAGCCAATGACCACCAGAAGGTGAGGGACGTGGGCCATCCTAGAGTCTGTCTCCCACTGTCTGGACAATCTCATGGCTGTGATACCTTTGCACATACCGTGTATCTACCCAGGAGTATCTACAGGATGTTAGCCTAGTGATTCAGGCTCAAAGGCATGAGGTTTTGAATTCTGATGCATAGCAGCAAACTGCCAGCCAAAGCTGTGGAACCATCCTCAGCCCAGCAGCAAGTCATCTGGGTAGTCTGCCCATACCCTCATTAACCCATAGTGGGAACACCAATGGTTTTCATTTTTTCCAATATAAAAAATGATATATGGCCATTAAATTTGTTTTATCTCATTTTAAATGGGGCTGAGCATGTTTTCACATTTAAGAACCATGTATATTTCTTTCAGTTGTCCCTCTGTATCCTTTGCTCATTTTCTGTTATGTTGCTGTTATTGATCTTAACTTGTGGGAGCTCCTTGGATATTAAGTAAATTAGCCCTTTCTCTGATATATGAATAGGAAATGTGTTTCCCATATTGTTGTTTGTCTTTTGACTTGGTTTATGATGTTTACTCTCCTGCAATTTAAAAATTTTTATGTGATTAGTTTTATCAGTTTTTTAAATGGCTTCAGTGTTTTACTCAAAACTTAGAAGAGCCCTTTCTACTCTGAGATGATTTTTCTTTCCTTTCCTACCATTATCGACAGGTGTATTAACATCCCCCACCATGATTTTCCTTTTTCTCTGTTTCTACTTTTAGCTCTGCCAATTAAAAAATTAAAAAGGTTTTTTATTTTAATTTTTTAATTTTATGTTTTAAGCTATGTAATTAGATACATCCAAATTTAGAATTGTTACATCTTCCTGGTAGGTTGACTCTTTTAGGTTTATACATTTCTTTCTTCATCTCTATTGGTCTAAAATCTACTTTTTCTGATATTCATAAGTCACACTAGCATTTTAGTTAGTGTTTGCATGGTGTATTTTCTTCCATTTTGTTACTTTCAAGCTTTCTGTGCTCTTTTCCTTTTTTCTCTTTTTTTTTTTTTTTTTTTTTTTTTTGATGGAGTATCACTCTTGTCGCCCAGGCTGGAGGGCAGTGGTGCGATCTCAGCTCACTGCAACTTCCACCTCATGGGTTCAAGCGATTCTCCTGCCTGACCCTCCCAGGTAGCTGAGATTACTGGTGCCCACCACCATGCCCAGCTAATTTCGTATTTTTAGTAAAGATGGGGCTTTATACCATGTTGGCCAGGCTGGTCTCGAACTCCTGACCTCAGGTGATCCGACTGCCCTGGGCTCTCACAGTGTTGGGATTACAGGCAGGAGCCACAGCACCTGGTCTCTGTACTCTTGTATTCAGGTTCTGTATCTTGTAAGCAGCATGTAGTGAGGTTTTCTATTTTTTGTTCAGATCAACAACATATTTTAATTAGAATATCTGATACTTTAACTTATTGACTGATGATTTACTTTATCTCTATCTACCATCTGATTGTACAATTTCTATTTGTCCCAAATTTTAATGATTCTTTTAAAAATCACTTCCTGTCTATTTTGGATTAATCAAGTATTTTTATTATTTATTTTCCTTCTTCTGTTCTATTCATTATTCATAAGATATGGCAAGGCTTCTCTTCAAACAGTGTGCTCAACCTTTTATTCTTTAATTCCTAGTACCCCGCCCCCTCTCTTTCTTCTCCTTTTCTACTTTCTGACTTTACTACATGCCCAGGCATGCCGCAGCATCAGTGGTGTTATCAGCACCAGCTCACGTTCCATTCCGTGTTTAGGAAAAGACTGGCTCTCTAGTTTGCTGCAGATGACCCCTTCCTCCTCTCCCATGTCTCCCATTACGCATCCACCTTATCTAAGAAAGTTTAAATGTTTAGCCAATCGGGTCTAGTTTAAATTGTGCAGTCCAACCCCAGCCAATGAGGAAAGGACATGGGGCAGGGGTCATGTTAGGAATAAAAACTTCTAGTGTCTTTTGTTCTGTGTGCTCTTGTGGCAACCAGCCATATGGGAAACACCCTTCTGCACAGAAGTAAATTTGCTTTGCTGAGAAATCCTTTGTCTAAGTGCCCATTTTTCCTTACGACTCTGAGCCTTACTTCTAACATTATTGTGTATACATAGTTGTTGCTCTCTCTTCAGTGGTCACTTTAGAGATTATAGCACACATTCTTACATTATTCAAGTGTCAGCATTCATACATCAGCATTTCTACCACTTCCGAAGCAATCCTGAAACCTTAGAAAACTTTCACTCCATTTATCCTTCTCACCTTTTATTGTTAATGTCATCATGCATTACTTCTCTGCTTCTAGTTTAGACCCCACAAGACATTATAAATGTAATAATATTACCCTTTCAGATCCTCCTGGTTCCTTCCTGCATTTTTATCTTTCAGTCATCCTGCCTGAAAAGTTCCCGTTCACAGTTACTGTAGAGGGGTCTGCTCATGTTCCATTTGCTCAGTTGTTATCCAGAAATGTTTTGTTTCACTTTCACCTTTGAACAATGTTCTTCCTGGTCTAGAATTCTAGGTTTGCAGTGATTTTCTTTCAGCCCTTTAAAGATGTCATTCTATTACCTTGAGTTTCTTCAACAGCTCTTTTATGAGAGCTTTCAAGGAATCATTTTTAAAACATTTTGTTCAGCTTTTCAAGTTGTTCTCAGCAGGAGTATATGTCTGACACAGCTACTTTGTCCCAGATGGAAGCAGAGGCCCCCATTCTCTCTCTCTCTCTCTCTCTCTCAACGGACTTCCATCCTATAGGACCAGATCCTGTACCTCTGGAGGAACCAGGCCATGCTCACATTTGTATTATTTTTATAGTTCAAAATATACAGAAAGACAATTCATCCCACCATGTAACTGACTTTCTAGACCTCTGAGGCCTTTTGTAGTTTTCTTAAATCCCCTAGGAGTTAAGAGGCCTGGACTGGGAAATGCAGAGAGAGACACAGAACACCCCAAGCCTCTGAGACTTCCCTGGGCATCGAACCCCACCAGAAGGGCCCCTGGAGCCCGCTCACCTGGAAAGGGGCCACTCCTCTGGGCCCCATGCATGCTGGGCTCTGCCCAGTCGTCACTGACATCACCAGGCACAAGCAGCCCACCTCCCCCCCAGTGGGGCCCACAGTCAGGGCTACTGCCCCTTCACCTTCACATTCTCAGCACCTGGTGCAATCTCTGCATAGTGAATAAATGAATGCTTGAGAAGTAAAAGTATCAGATAAAATTGGAAACATTTAGCAGAAAGAACCAAAAAGACATGATGGCCAATTGGATATTATTTGCAGAAGAAATGGAGACTTAGATCAGATGTCTAGCTGGGGTGACCAAGGACTTAGTTAGCAATCAAGAAAATACACTGGAAGCAAAAGCAGTGCTCTCTGCCTCTCACACAGCAGTGCTGTCACGAGTGGCTGTGCTTTTTGCCGAGGAGATGCATTAGATGTTCTGGGTTAGACTCACAGGGTCGCAGTGTTCGGGATAAAAGCAAATGGAGATGGGAGGCCCCATACAGGGATCTGGGGCCTCCCTAAATGCCCATATGGAAGAGGGGGTGCACAGCCCCCTAGGAAGGACTGTGAACCTGACAGCAAATGGCTCACACCACTGTCCACCCTTTCCCATTTGCTACTTGCTCTAAAGCCCTTGAGGGGGACTTCACACAACAGAGAGAGTGTGGGGAGTCACTTCTAGGAACGTTCCACCCTCATGCCATCATTGACTAGGGCTTCTCTAGCCTGGCATTCCAGAAGCCACTGCCACCCAGACAAGCAGAGTCCCCTGGCGATGGCCCAGACACTGGGATTAGGGTGAATGGATCTCTCCTGCAGCCAGCACAGGCCCCCGTGACACTCTATTTCCAGACATTATACCCTGTCTACTTCAGTATTACGCTCTGGAGCCAAAGGAGGTGATGGTGTGTCAACAGACCCAAATACAGACTCTGGACTTCACAAACTGAATGGCATCTCATAGGACTAAACATGAAACTCGCACTAATAAGAGTTCTCTAGGTTGTAAACACAAACAAGGAAGGCGCGGGAGTTGTTGACACTCCAGCTGGGACAACAGGCCAGGGACAGATATAAAAGCCAACATCCCTGAGCACCTAGCACACGCACTCACTCACCCACTCCCTTACCCACTCACTCACCCACTCACTCCCATCTCCTCCAGCTCAACCCCCAGCATGGCCGCGTCCACCATGTCCGTCTGCTCCAGCAACATGAGCTATGGCAGCCGTGTCTGCCTTCCTGGTCCTTGTGACTCTTGCCCTGACTCCTGGCAGGTGGACAACTGCCCAGAGAGCTGCTGTGAGCCCCCCTGCTGCGCCCCCAGCTGCTGTGCCCCGGCCCCCTGCCTGACCCTGGTCTGCACCCCAGTGAGCTGTGTGTCCAGCCCCTGCTGTCCAGCAGCCTGTGAGCCCAGCCCCTGCCAATCAGGCTGCACCAGCTCCTGCACGTCCTCGTGCTGCCAGCAGTCTAGCTGCCAGCCGGCTTGCTGCACCTCCTCCCCCTGCCAGCAGGCCTGCTGCGTGCCTGTCTGCTGCAAGACTGTCTGCTGCAAGCCTGTGTGCTGTGTGCCCGTCTGCAGTGGGGCTTCTTCTTCATGCTGCCAGCAGTCTAGCTGCCAGCCAGCTTGCTGCACCTCCTCCCCCTGCCAGCAGGCCTGCTGTGTGCCCGTCTGCTGCAAGCCCATCTGCTCTGGGATTTCCTCTTTGTGCTGTCAGCAGTCTAGCTCTGTGAACTCTGTGTCCAGCCCCTGCTGCCAGGCAGCCTGTGAGCCCAGCCCCTGCCAATCAGGCTGCACCAGCTCCTGCACACCCTCGTGCTGCCAGCAGTCTAGCTGCCAGTCAGATTGCTGCACCTCCTCCCCCTGCCAGCAGGCCTGCTGTGTGCCCGTCTGCTGTGTGCCCACCTGCTCTGAGGATTCCTCTTCATGCTGCCAGCAGTCTAGCTGCCAGCCGGCTTGCTGCACCTCCTCCCAAAACCAGCAGGGCTGCTGTGTGCCCGTCTGCTGCAAGCCCATCTGCTGTGTGCCCATCTGCTCTGGGGCTCCCTCTCTGTGCTGCCAGCAGTCTAGCTGTCAGCCAGCTTGCTGCACCACCTCCTGCTGCAGACCTTCCTCCTCCGTGTCCCTCCTCTGCCGCCCTGTGTGCAGGCCTGCCTGCTGCGTGCCTGTCTCCTCCTGCTGTGCCCCCACCTCCTCCTGCCAGTCCAGCTGCTGCCGCCCGGCCTCCTGTGTGCCCCTCCTTTGCCGCCCTGCATGCTCCCACCCGGCCTGCTGCGGCCCCACCTCAACCCAGAAGTCTAGCTGCTGAGTGATCTCCTTAAGATCATCCAAAGCCTGAGTGCCCACTGCCCCCTGCACCCCTGGGTTCTTTACCCTTGACGGCTCTCCACATCCTGCTCCTGAGCCCTGCAGTGGGCATCAGTGGTCAGCTGGCCACCCAGTGTGTACTTCTCCTCCTAGCAGCAGCTCAGCTATTTCTCCAAGTCTTGACTTTCCCCCAGTACCCAGCCCTGTCTCCCCAGCAACAGGTGGGCAGTGACCCAGCAAAGTCAGTGGGTCCTCCCAGGCCATGACCCGGTGTGGGGAGAAACGAGGGTAGACACGTGTCAGGTGTGGGTTTCTCATCACTGCCCTGGCTCAGTGGCGAGCCCTGCTCCTCCCCTGCCGTGGGCCTGGGCCTCTTTCTCTGTCTTCCCTGACCATGGGAGCAGGTCAGACCCTTCTAATAAATTCCTTTCCTAAAAAGTACAACTGGAATTCATTCTTGTTGTTCACAACCAAAGACCCCTGCCTGCTGCCCCCTACCCATGGGTGGTCCCGGGCTGCTCCCACGCCACGAGGTCCCTGTCCTTCCCAGGTGTCCTGGCAGCCCCGCCCCACCTCACCACATGGATGTCCGAGGGGTAGGCAGGCCTGAGGGATGGGAGAGGTGAGTGATCCAACAGCAGCGCCTGCCCTGGGTGGAGCTGCCCTGGGGGCTCCCCAGAAACTGGGTTGTGTCCAGCCCCTGGCTCCAGAAAGGAAACTCCATGACCATGTGTGCAGAAAAGGTCCACACAATGGGCAGGGACGGCCGTCCCGAGGCCTGCTGGCCGGGTTGGCCCTTGGCTGGAATATGGCAACTGGGATTTCCGAGGGGCTTACCCCGCCCCGCCTCACTGGCCCTGAGCTGTTTGTACCACGTCGTTTAGGCAGAACACTCCCATCCCCGCTGGGAGTCTGGAATTCTGGTGCAGCCCAGGCAGAAGTTGCTCACGTGAGCCATCCCTGGGTACACCACCAGGCAGGGCGTCCCCAACATCGCACGCACAGCGTCCCAGCTGCTTGCAAGGGGAGTGAGACATGTCCTGTGTGACCCCTGCCCCAGGAGAGGCCTCCAAAGCTGAGCTTGGTGCCCCTGGACTTGGTCCCAGGCATCTTTCTCTTGGCTGATCTTTCTCAGTGTCCTCTCCCGTGGGAACTCACAGCTGTGAGTACCACGACCTCTGTGGCCTGTGTCCTCCTGGAGGATCGCCACCCTGAGTGGTCTTGGGGCCCCAGGGTGCCCTTCCCAAGTGATGACAATGCTGTCCTAGGACAGGGCTGGGCACATTTCTGGTGGTGCTTCCTTGGACTCCTGCTCCAGAGGGGGTAGAGACAGAGGAGGAGGCTGGGTGAGGCCAGGCCATCGTGGGTTTCACGAGGAGCAGAGCCGTCCTGCACCTGCAACAAGCTGTCCCTCCCCTGTGGTGGCCACAGAAACTCTGGCGTGGGGCTGGAGCACCAGCAAGGAATAAGCCCCCACATACCCCACCTGGCACCAGGGCTGCACCCTAAGTCGGCAGCCAGGCTTTGCCTCACTGGCTTCCCTCTGGCTGTCCAGGAGGCACCAAGAGGACCATGTGGTGAGCCCCCCAACTACAGGCACCTGAATCCCACAGACAGCAAGACAGAGGGGCCTTGCTCAGAGAAGCATATCCTCCTCTGCGGATCCCAGACTTGGCTCTTCCCCCAGGGCATGGCCCCAGGAAGCATCCAGGTATGTGAGCTTCTGTGCAAACACACCCCCACGCCCCGGGTGTGAACTTCAAGGGAGGTGTGCTGTGGGGGAGAAACATCAAGTTCCTTTCCAAGGTGGAACGTCAGAGCCTCGCGCAGAGGAAGGGCGCACCAGGGGGTCTGAGCGGAGAGAGGCAGCCTCCTCCAAGGGGCCATTCTCGGCCGCACCACAGAAGCTGACGGTGGCTGAAACTGTCCTTTGTCACCTGGACATTCACTATTTGTCCCTGGTCAACAATACCTACTGCCATCCTTGGTGAAAGAACCAATATCTCATCAAAAATGCAAAAGGCACAAATCATTAGAGAAAATGCTGATAATCTTGAATGCAGTAAAATGCACACAAAAGCACAAGCACACAACCAAAGTTCCTACCAATCGCATCCAGAGAAGCCACCTGTGGGGCATCTCGGGTAGTCTGCAGGCTCACTGTCTCCCTCCTGGGCACAAGGGTTGGCAGGTTTCAGCCACCTGCAGTTAGTTAGGGCCACACGATGAGTTTCCATTGGTTAAACGTTCATGAGGAGATGTCTGCCACTTCCTGGCCACAGGTTCAGAGAGCCCTGCTGCCTCTCTTCCTTGCCAGGCTATCTTGGAGGCTCACGTGCCAGAGTGGGTCCACAAGGTAGGGGCGTGGCATGCTTGGATGGCAATGTGAGGAGTGGGGAAGGCTTTGTGGACTTAAGACATTGACATGCTGACTTCTGTTGGTTTCTGAACCAGCACTGATTACCTTCACCAACAGTATGTAATAAAGGATTCAAATTCAGAATTTATAAAGAAAACATTAAAAGAAATGACTAAAAGAGATGGAAATACACAATTATAGGATAAGATGTCCAATGGCCAAAAATCATAGGATAAGATAGCCAATCTCACCGACGACCGAGACACCATGCACAAAAATTAACTAGGGGTGAAACCTAGACTTAAATGTCAAAGATAAAATAATGAGATCTCTATATAAGATCACATCACCAGCAGAGACAGTCTCACTTCTTTCTTTCCTATGTTAGTATCTTTTATTTCTTTTTCTTGCCTAATTGCTCTGGCTAGAACTTCCAGGACAAGAGTGGGCATCCTTGCCTTGTTTTTGATCTTAGAGAAAGAGCTTTCAGCTTTTCACCACTAAGTATGGCATCAACTGTGGGCTTGTTGCATATGGCCTTTATCACGATGAGGTACATCTCTTCTATATCTATTTTCTTGAGAGTTTTAATCATGAATGAACACTGAATTTTTTCAAATGCTTCTTTTGCATCTATTGAGATGATCGTGTGGTTTTTGTCCCTAATGTTAGTGTGATGTATCACATTTATTGATTTATGTATGTTGAACCATCCTTGCATCCCTGGGATAAATCTCACTTGATTATAGTGAATGATCTTTTTAATGTGCTGTTGAATTCAGTTTGCTAGTCTTTTTTTTTTTTTTTTTGAGGATTTTTGCATCTATATTTATCAAAGACATTGGCCTGTAGTTTTCTTTTCTTGTAAAGACTCTACCTGTTAGTCTTCAAACTGTTAGGACTGATAAACAAATTTAATAAAGTTGCAAGTTACAAAACCAACATACAAAAATTAATAGCATTTCTATATACTAACAATGAACAATTATCCAAAAAAGAGATAAAGAAACAATAGCATTAAAAAGAGTTTAGAAAGATATTTAAGCAAGGAAGTGAAAGATCTGTACACTGAAAACTACAAAACATTGATGAAAGAAATTGGAGAAGAAATTGGAGAAGACACAAATCAATGGAACAATGTCCCATATTCATGGATTACAAGAATTAATAATGTTAAAATGTCCATACTACCTAAAGCTATCTACAGATTCAATGCAATCTCTAATAATTTCAATATCATTTTTACAAATACATAGAAAAGAACAATCCTAAAATTCATATGAAACCATAAAAGACTCTGAACAGCCAACACAGTTTTGAGTAGGAAGAACAAAGCTGGAGGCATCACACTCCCTAATTTCAAAACACTTTAAAGCTATTGTAATCCAAACACCATGGGACTGGCATAAAAACAGACATATCAACCAATGGAATGGGACAGAAATCCCAGAAACAAACCCAAGTGTTTGTTGTCAATTGATTTCTGGCAAAGGTGCCAGGAACAAACGATGGGGAAAGGTCAGACTCTTCAATAAATGGTGTTGGGAAAACTCAATATCCATGTGCAGAAAACTAAAATTGGACCCTCATCTTACATCATATGCAAAAATCAACTCAAAATGCACTGAAGACCTCAGCATAAGACCTGAAATGTGAGACTGCTAGAAGAAAGCATAGTGGAAAATATCCATTACATTGGTCCAGGCAATTATTCCTTGAATAGGACCCCAAAAACACACCCAACAAAAGAAAACATAGACAAATGGGATTGCATCAAACGAAAAAGCTGTACAGCCAAGGAGACAATCAATAGGGTGAAGAAACAATCCATGGACTGGGAGAAAGTATCTGCAAACCATATATTTGACAAGGGGCTACTGCTCACAATAAGGAACTCAACCCGGTAGCAAGAAAATAAGTAACCCAATTTAAAAATGGACAAAACAGCCTGGCAACAGAGCAAGACCCTGGCTCAAAAAACTGTAACTACATAAATAAATAAAAATGAGCAAAAGACCTAAACAGACATTTCTCAAAAGAAGCCATTTAAATGGACAGCAGGTATATTTTAAAATGCTCAACATCACTGGTCATCAGGAAAATGCACATTGAAGATGCAATGAGACATCACCTCACACTTGTCAGAATGGCTCTTATCAAAAAGATGAAAGCGAACAAGTGTTAGGGAGGATGTAGAAAAGAGGGAAGTCTTGTACACTGTTGGTGGGAATCTAAATTAGTACAACCACTACGGGAAACAGTACAGCAGTTCCTCAAAAAACTAAAAATAGACCTTCCCTATGATCCACAAATCCCACTTCTGGGTTTATATCTAAAATAACTGAAATTATTCTGTTGGGGAGATGTCTGCATTCCTATGTTCACAATAGCCTAGGTATGGAATCAATCTAAGTCCATCGATAGACAAATGGATAAAGAAAATGTGGCGTATATACACAACAGAATACTATTCAGCCATGAAAAGGAGAAAAATCCTGTCATTTGTGACAACTTGAATGGACCTGGAGGACATTATGCTAAGTGAAATAAGCCAGGCACAGAAAGACAAACAACATGATTTGTGTCTAGAATCTAAAACTGTCAAACTTAGAAACAGAGAGCAGAAAGGTGGTTACCAGAGGCCGGGGGCTGCCAGAGGGGAGGAATGGGGAAAGGGAGATGTTGATAAAAGGAAACAACATTTCCATCACACTGGAGGAAAAAGCTTTAGTGACCTATTGCATTGCATGGTGACACATAAAAATAATGTGTTGCATACTTCAAAATTGGTAAAAGAATACATTTTTAATTTACCAGAAAAATGGTAAGTTGGTAAGATGATGGTTATGTTAAGTAGCTCGATTTAATCTTCTTTTTTTTTTTTTTAGACAGAATCTTGCTCTCTCACCAGGCTGGAGTACAGTGACACGATCTCGGCTCACTGCAGCCTCTGCCTTATGGGTTTAAGCGATTCTTGTGCCTCAGTCTCCTGAGTAGCTGGAACTACAGGTGTGCGCAACCACACCCAGCTAATTTTTGTATTTTTAGTAAAGACAAGGTTCACCATGTTGGCCAGGATGGTCTTGATCTCCTGACCTCATCATCCACCTGCCTTGGCCCTCCAAAGTGCTGGGATTACAGGCCTTGATTTAATCTTTCTACAATGCATGCATAGATCCAAACATCACATTATAGATCAAAACATCACATTATACCCAGTAAATACACACAATTATTATTTGTCAATTTAAAAATTAGTAAATAAACAATAAATGAAATAAAAATAATGAAGCTCTAGAAGCACATATAGGGGAATGTCTTCACGATATTGTGGTAGGCAGAGACTTTGGGAACAGGAGGTAAAAATGCTACACATAAGAGAGTAAATTAGTAAATCGGATTTTACCATAATTAAGAGCGTCTCTTCATCAAAAGATACGATTAATACCACAACACATCCATAACCATGACTCAAATTGAAATAGACGACCAATACTGAGTGTCAGCAAATGTGTGCAGGAAATGGAACTCTCCTACATTTGCTGGGGTGGGAATGTGAAATGGAACAATCCCTCTGAAAAACAGTTTGGTGGTGTCGTAAACATGACACACACCCCCTTCACATGTCCCACACACTCCACCTCCTGTGTGTTTACCCAAGAAAAGTGAAATCATATCACAAAGACTTGCTCACAAATGTTTAAAGAAGCTTTTGCCACACAAGCCATGTGTCCATCGACACATGGGTCAATCGTACTATAGAATTTGATTTATATGAAATTCCAGGAAAGACAAACCTATTTGAGATACAGAGGAGATCAGTTGTTTCCTGGGGCAGAGTCAGGAAGGGTGGGGATTGATCATGAAAAGTACACCTGGAAACTTGGAGATGATAGAAAATCCAGATCTTGCTTGTGGTAGTGGTTACATGAGTGTATATTTTCTCAAATCTTATCAAATGAAAACTTTAAATAGGTACATTTTACAGTATGGAATCATACTTCAATAAAACTGACTTTTTAAAAACTTTATTTTTAAACCCCAGACTTGGATGAGTTATCTGCAATTCCCATATCCAGTGGTGCACTAAAGTCAGCATGCCCTGGCTCATGAGAGCTGATGTGCACCCCTCTCTTCCCATCTCTGTGTTAAGTGACGTTGTCTTGGTAGCCTGGATTTAGCTGGGTTGGGAGTATTCACATGTGGATGTTGGCAAATGCAGTCAATCAGGACTTCTGTTTTGGTTTTTGTTACAAAAACAAAAGCCAGTTATTGAACATTCACTGACATGCTGCAAATATACAATCACTCATATTCAGAATACGTAATAAATTTCTGAAAATCAATAAGAAACACAAGTAGCCATATTTTAAAAAGCAAGCAAATGCCCTGAACAGGCACCTCACAAGAAAAGATATCCAAGGTTCAATGAGCAGCTTTACTCATCAGGGATATGCACATTCGTGCAACAGTGCAATATTCGTACACACTTTCCAAAATAAACCAATTTTAAAAGACTGATAAACCTCATTTTGTAAAGATACAGAATAAATGGAATTATAAAATCAACTAGTGGGGATGTAAATTTCTTTAGAAAGTTGTTGGTATGGCCGGGCGCGGTGGCTCAAGCCTGTAATCCCAGCACTTTGGGAGGCCGAGACGGGCGGATCACGAGGTCAGGAGATCGAGACCATCCTGGCTAACACGGTGAAACCTTGTCTCTACTAAAAAATACAAAAAAAAAAAAAAAAAAAACTAGCCGGGTGAGGTGGCGGGTGCCTGTAGTCCCAGCTACTCGGGAGGCTGAGGCAGGAGAATGGCGTAAACCCGGGAGGCAGAGCTTGCAGTGAGCTGAGATCCGGCCACTGCACTCCAGCCCAGGCAACAGAGCAAGACTCCGTATCAAAAAAAAAAAAAAAAAAGAAAGTTGTTGGTATATGCTAATCCAACATATGCCTATCTATGACTGAGCAATTCCACTTTGGGGAGCAAAATGAAGAGAAATTAGTAAAAGTATCAGTGAAAAAGTTTACAAGAATTTTTCTAGCAGCACTATTAATAGCAGCCAAAATCTGGAAATAATCCAAATCCCTAACACTGTGAAAGACAATGGACAAATAACACATTGTAGAATTTAATGCAATGGGGCAGCAAAAAAAAAAAAAAGAAAGAAAGTGATGTACTGATGTATGCAGCAACAAGGTGCTTCTCACAGATATTGTGCTGAACAAAAGGAACCATAAAACAAAAGAGCTCCATAGAACAGGCAAAGCTAACCAATGATGAGAGAAGGTAGAACAGCAACTAGTACTTACGGAGGAGGGGTTAACAGAGAGACAGCACAAGGGATCATTGAGGATTCTGGAAATGTTCCACATCTTCCCCAAAATATTCTAAGGGGAAACAGTTCCACTCAGATTATATCCAACTAAGCTATCAATCAAATAGAAGAGCAGAATAAAAGCATTTTTAGTCATGCTATGGCTCAAAAATATATCTTCCTTGCAACCATTTTCAGAAAGTTACTGGAGGATGTGCTCCACCAAAACAAGGGCATAAATCTAGAAAGAAAAAGACAAGGCATCCAAGAAGTAATGGATCCAACATCAGAGAGAGATGAATGAAAATTCAAAGACAAGAGTGAAGGGAGATCCCAGGAAACCTGTGTACCAGGCTAAGGGAGCAGTCAATAGAGACTGGTCCACAAATAAGAGAGCTCTAAGAGAGATGTTTCCAAAAAATAAATGAAGCTAATAGGTTGTTATATTTGAACCTCTTGAGTGGAGCATGGGGATGAATGAGTCAGAGTTTGGGGAGGAGCAATTTTTAACTCCAAGAGGGGGAAAACATAAACAAAAACAAAACATGTACAAATAAGGAAATTTAATCTGGTTCCACTATTCAGACTGGGCTATGAACAATACTTACTTTATTATAATATACATTCTGAACACTGATTTAACCGAATATTGATACTTAAATCAATATCTGCCCTTGCCTTCTGAGGATAGAAAGAGGGGAACTTTTCATGGGCCTGGTGATAAACAAGAGAAAGTGCTGTCCTCCACAATAGGAAATCAGATCATATCTGAAATTGAAAATGCAAGAAATAAGAGAGCATATGCATTGTTTAATAATTCTGAGATAAGCAGAAGAACTAAGAAGAACATCTGGGATGGGCCTTGAGAGAGATGCACACCAGGGAGAGGGGGGTGTTAAAGGTATTCAGTTTTATAAGGAAAGCAGAGCACAAAAGTTTGAAAAATTTTCAGCCTGACTATGCAATAGAAAAGAAAAACCCATTTTCTAGGGAGAAATTCAAGCCGGATACAGAAATTTGCATAAGTAACAAGAAGCCTAATGTCAATCCCCAAGACCATGAGGAAAATATCTCCAGGCCATGTCAGAGACCTTCATGGCAGCCCCTTCCATCACAAGCCCAGAGGCCTAGGAGGAAAAAGTGGTTTTGTAGGTCCAGGGTCCCCATGCTATGTACAGCCTGGGGACTTGGTGCCCTGCATCCCAGCCACTCTGGCCATGGCTGAAAGGGGCCAATGTACAGCTTAGGCTGTGACTTCAGAGGGTGGAAGCCCCAAGCCTTGGCAGCTTCCATGTTGTGTTGAGCCTGCAAGTGCACAGAAGTCAATAATTGAGGTTAGATTTCAGATGTATGGAAACACATGGATGCCGAGGCAGAAGTTTGCTGCACGGGTGGAGCCCTCATGGAGCACTTCTGCTAGGGCAGTGTGGAAGGGAAATGTGGGGCCAGGGCCCCCACACAGAGTCCCTACTGGGGTACTGACTAGTAGAGCTGTGATAGGAGAGCCACCATCCTCCAGACCCCAGAATGATAGATCTACTGACACCTTGCACCGTGTGCCTGGAAAAGCTGCTGACACTCAATGCCGGCCTGTGAAAGCAGCCAGGAAGGAGGCTGCACCCTGCAAAGCCACAGGGGTGGAGCTGTCTGAGACCATGAGAACCCACCTTTTGCATCAGTATGACCTGGATGTGAGACCTGGAGTCAAACGAGACCATTTTGGAGCTTTAAAATTTGACTGCCCTACTGGGTTTTGGACTTGCACGTTCCTGTAACCCCTTTGTTTTGGTCAATTTCTGCCATTTGGAATGGCTGTATTTACCAAATACCTATTTGGTAAATATTGTATCCCTATTTTATCTAGGAAGAAACTAGCTTGTTTTTGATTTTGCAGGCTCACAGGTGGAAGGAACTTGCCTTGTCTCAGATGAAACTTTGGACTGTAGACTTTTGGGTTAATGCTGAAATGAGTTAAGACTTTGGGGGACTGTTGGGAAGGCATGATTGGTTTTGAAATGTGAAGACATAAGATTTGGAGGGGCCAGAGACAGAATGATATGGTTTGGCTGTGTCCTTACCCAAATCTCAACTTGAATTGCATCTCCCAGAATTCCCGCATGTTGTGGGAGGAACCCAAGGGGAGGTAATTGAATCATGGAGGCCGGTCTTTCCTGTGCTATTCTAGTGATAGTGAATAAGTCTCATGAGATCTGATGGGTTTATCAGAGGTTTCTGCTTTTGCCTCTTCCTTATTTTTTCTTGCTGCCACCATGAAAGAAGTGCCTTTCACCTCCCACCAAGGTTCTGAGGCCTCCCCAGCCATGTGGAAGTGTAAGTCCAATTAAAACCCTTTCTCTTCTCAGTCTTGGGTATGTCTTTATCAGCGATGTGAAAATGGACTAATACAGGGGCATCCCACCAGAGTTTGCAGATGGAGCAGGTGGGGGTGGCAGGGTGTGGAGCCAGGGGGGCATTCCCAGCCAAGACACCCACTGTTCAGTGGAGCAGGACTCTGGGACAGGTGGAGAGCATCTGCTGGTAAAACACACCCCACCCCGGTACCAAATACCCTAATAGCAAAGACACACAGGCAAAGAGGGGAGGAAAGTGGGGCCGGGTTTTCCAGACTCGCCAACTCATGAACTGTTCGACTCCCAGCTCCACCAGCAGACATTCAGCATCATTGTGTGTGTTTGCTGGGCACAGACACCTGCAAGTGGCCAGCATCACCCAACCACATGCAGCAGTCCTGGGACCACAGTAACATCCCACAGCAAGTAAACTAATTAGGGTTGCCTGGAGGCAAAGTCTCAGCCACAACAAGGAAAAGGAATGCTTGTGAGACTCCTGTGAGGAAAATACCCAGGGAGGGTATAAAACCTCAGCAGCCAGGGCACACAAATACACACACCTCACGCCAGCACTCATACCACCCATCCCAGCACCCACCATGGCTGACACCTGCTGCACCAGGACATATGTGATTGCTGCATCCACCATGTCTGTCTGCTCCAGTGACGTGGCCTGTGTCAGCCGAGTCTCCTCCCCCAGCACCTGTACCGGCTCCTCCTGGCAGGTGGACAATTGCCAGGAGAGCTGCTGTGAGCCCCCCTGCTGTGCCTCCAGCTGCTATACCCCTAGCTGCTGTGCCCCACCCCCCTGTCTGGCCCTGGTCTGTGCCCCAGTGAGCTGTGAGCTCAGCCCCTGCCAATCAGGCTGCACAAGCTCCTGCACACCCTCATGCTGCCAGCAGTCTAGCTGCCAGCTGGCTTGCTGCACCTCCTCTCCCTGCCAACAGGCCTGCAGTGTGCCTGTCTGCTGCAAGTCCATCTGCTGCAAGCCTGTGTGCTGTGTGCCCATCTGCTGCAAGCCCGTGTGCTGTGTGTCCATGTGCTCTGGAGCTTCCTCCCCATGCTGCCAGCAATCTAGCTGCCAGTCAGCTTGCTGCACCTCCTCCCCATGCCAACAGGCCTGCTGTGTGCCCATCTGCTGCAAGCCCATCTACTGCGTGCCCGTCTGCTCTAAGTCTTCCTCTTCTTGCTGCCAGAAGTCTAGCTGCCAGCCAGCTTGCTGCACCATCTCCTGCTGCAGACCCTCCTCCTGCGTGTCCCTTCTCTGCCGCCCTGTGTGCAGGTCCACCTGCTGCGTGCCCATCTCCTCCTGCTGTGCCCCTGCCTCCTCCTGCCAGCCCAGCTGCTGCCACCCAGACTCCTGCATGTCCCTCCTCTGCCACCCTGCATGCTCCTGCCCGGCCTGCTGAGCCCTCTTCTCAGGCCAGGAGTCTAGCTGCTGATGGGCACATCCACTAGGGCCAGCCGGCTCAGGTCCTGACCTGGGTTAGGTGGCTGCCCCTACCTGAGACGGGGTCCCCGTGTCTCCCTTGTGCTGAGGTGACCTCCCCCTCCTTACTCCCAGGAGCCTCCATCGTCACTGTTCCCCAGCTCCTGCCTCCCAGCAGGTACCCACCTGCCTGCTGGGTCCCCTGTCCTCCCTCCCAGCTTCTCTGCCCTGGGTCACTTGGCCTCGACTTGAACCTGTCAGCACCTCCTTCTGCTCCCCAATAAACTCTCCTTGGTCACCTGATTCTCTTTTCCTGTTATGCTCCTGGGGGAGACACACGGTTTTGAGCTGACATTGGTCTCCTCCAGCCATGACTGTTTCTAGGAGTGAGTGACTTAACCTAGAAGTCACACGGGACAGTGGCCTAACTCCTCCAGGGAGGTCACCAGGTGGGACTCACGGCCACTCCCAGGAAGGCTCAGTCCTGGCTCAGCCCCCATGCCCGGGTCTTCCTAAGCCTGGTCATTCACTGCCGTGCCCTGGGCTGTGGGGCTCTCCAGGTCCCAGGACCGTCCCACCCACTGCGCCACCTGGGAGAGCTCACCCTGCAGGGTCACCTGCCGGGAAGCTGGTCTGGGGTCCGGGCACCGTAGCCTCCGGACCTGGTCACCACCCCTGTGTGCCACCCACTGGAGGGTTCTGCCTGTTTAGCAGCAACGCAAGGGGAGAGTGAGGGGTGCTGCACCTGCACAGGAGACAAGGGGCTCGATGGGGACAAAAGCATCATGGGGTGGGTGGAGGGACATGCAGCATTCCCCAAGGATCTTGATGGAGACAAAAGCATCATGGAGTGGGTGGAGGGATGGGATGGGGGTGGAATGCTTGCTGCTGACTGGGACATTCCCCAAGACCCATCGCCCCCTGCCTGTGAAATGCACGTCCTGCATGTCGTTTAGGTGTGTGACTTGTGATTTTCAAGGCTTGTCCCTAATCTCTCCCAGGGCAGACCTGGCCAGGTTCTTCAAGGCCCTGTGGCTCTGCTCCCCCGACCTGGGTCAGGGGTCCACACGGCTCCAGCTCAGGCCTCTCCTCCTCCCACCCTGCCCAGACGCATAGGGATGGCCCCTGTTCTGCTGGGCTTGCCCATCCCGCTGTAGGTCCCTCACCTGGTGACCCCATGAGCTCCCTCTCTAGTGTCTGTTGGGGTGCTTGGTGTCTGTTTCTGGGGACCTCAGCTCCCCCATCTTGCTCTGTGCACAGCACCAAGTCCCCACCTCGCTGCTTTGACTGATTCATGATCCGTGCAGCCAGCATCACTGCCCCCTCCACACGCATTCAAGCCCAGCGCACAGTCTGAGCTGGGGATGGCTGTCCGCACTGATGTCAGGCAGCCCTGAGTTGGCCTGCGTTGTACACTTTGCATCACCTCTGTGGGGACAGCACCCAGAGACACGACCAGTAGTCACAGTGGCTGGAGGGAGCCCGGCTCTACAACAGGCACCCTCCCCAGGGGGGCTGTGTGGGTGGGTCCCTCACAGACAGGGAGTCCAAGAAACCTCTGCTATTCGTGAGTGACCAATCCCAGGGCCTGGGCGAGGGTGGAACAGAGCCCCTGGTCTGCCCTCCTCTCCTCCCAGTTCCAGGCTCGGTTCCTGGTAGGGCCATGCGGCGGGACTCCTGGACATTCCTGCGAGTCCCTCTCCCCTCTGACCGGGCCTGCCCAGGGATGTTGGGCTGCAGGGACCATCACCAGCAGACAGTTGAATGCATGACAGACTTCTCCAATGAGACACGCAGAGCAAGAGTTCAAGAAAACCCTGATGCACTTAACTCCATAAACAGACGGCAACCTCTCTACGCCACAAGACCAAAGCAGAAAACCAGTGACAAAGGAAGCCACGGTGTGAGAGAAGACACTGGACTGAGGAGATTTCAATGAGGCAAAGGCATAAACTCCCGGGAGGAAATAGGCATGGACAGGCTACTCCCACACAGCGGCCCAAACGGCCCTGGAACCCGAGACGTTGGCACCCCTGGGAGGCAGGGTCCTGCCGACAGGAACCCCAGGCACCTCACCCCACCTGTCCCGGAGGAAAAGGCTGGACACACCCGTCGCTCACGGGCCGTGGCAGGCAGGAGCTCCAGCTGGCTGTGGAATTGGGGGATTGGCCCCACTGCTTTGGGAAGAGGCGAGGCCATATCTTACCACGTGAGAGGCCCTCCTGGACCCTGCCATCTGCAGTGCTGAAAAGTCGCCGGCGCATGTACGAAAGCGGCACTGTTTGTTACCATGAAAAATTAGAAACCACCTAAATATCCATCCACGAGGGAACGGAGGTGAATGGCGCCAGCGCCGCACCACGGGGAGGCCCTGAACGAGGGCCGTGCGCTCACCGGAGCCGCACACACACGGGAGCGCCAGTGCGCAGGCTGCGGGGGAAAGCCCAGGCCGCGCAGGTGCCAAGCGAGGCAGCGCTCTCTGGCCTGGGGACACGCCTTAGCAGCTTGTCTAAATAAGTGGATGGGATCCTTCCTCTTAGCGTATTTTCCAGAGATATACCTGGGGGATTAAAGAAACTTTTATCGTAGAATGAATGACAGCGGGGATCCCACCACCCAGATTAACCAGATGTCATTAATTCCATGATAAAAGGTTTGTTTTTTAAAACACTTATTCCGGTTTTTGTGGAACCATTTGAAATTCAGTGTGGTACCACATGGCGGTGCTTCCCCTGGGTGCCACTGCAGAGCCTCCTGGGAGTGAAAGCCTTCTCCCGCCTGCCCGCCAGGAGTGCAGCTGAGGACGGCCAACTTCTATATATATATAGTTATCAAAAGAAGCAGAGCGTCATGCAACAGTCATATCCACATTTCCCAAAAAGCCCCCCAAACTGGAATCAGAGTGGTCTGTGCACTGCCCTGGTGACCCTGATGTTCTCGTCTCATTTAACCCAGGAGCGTCCTCCCAGGACCAGGTCCTGAGCATTCTGGAGGCTGCTGTGAGGTCTTCATCAAGGAAAACACTCCCATGAGACAGCTGCTTCAGGCGGGGCCACCAGGGACGCCAAAGCCACTGTCAGGAGGTGCTTGAGCAACAGGGTGTCCCTGCAGAGCCACATCCCGCAGCGGCGGCCACACGGAGACCACCCTATCTCCACAGAGATAGGTCGGCAGCGCCTGGGCAAAGTGCAGTGTGTCAGCCGGCGCCTCCCAACGGGGCTTCCTATGTGTCAGTGCATGCACGTTTAGGCTCTCCAGCCCAAGGCCGCATCTGTTTGATGCAGGCAAAGGCAGCTGCCCCAGATCCCTGCCAGGATAACCTCTGCTCCAACGACGCAACAGCAGGGAACAAACCCCAGGGGAGGTGGATGCTCTCACGGTGCCCTTTTGTCTCTAAAGTGGGGAGAGATCTTACCATTCTTTTTCTCTGCCAGGACATTGCCTTGGGGGTGGGCATCTCCCTTCTCCACCCCACACCACCCTCTACACAATCACAGACACGAGGCTGAGACACTGGCCCAAATGTCACAGGCATGCAGCCACGGGGCTCTTACCTTTCAGAGCCCGTCAACCCCCGACCCGGGGTCCCCAGCCCCTCACCATGCTGCCTGGCCCTGCCTCCTCCTCCCTGCCAGGTGCCTTTCAGAGCTTCACAGCCACCTCCTCCACCTCCCACAACTCCTCCAGTCCCTGTTCTCAGATCAGTGGGGCAAGCCTGGCTTTGTGTACATGGAAGCAAGACCCTGGTCAGCACCCGCTCCTAGAGTTCCGCTCACCAGTGAGAACGAGACACCATGGCAATGCAGCTGTGTACCAGATGCCTGGCTCAGTGCAGGCAGCGCACAGAGTCTGTGGTATGACCACACCAAGCAGCCCTAAGGCAGCAGGTGTCCGCCCAAGCCTCAGCCTCTGCTCCAGCCATACCTGCCCACTCAGGTGTATTTTTTGTCTGACTTTTGCTCCTGGGGCCGAACAGCCCAGCCAATTCAACACAGCCCCAAGGCTGTACTAAAAGTTCCTAGGAGGAACACGTGCCACAGCCTAGACACCCACCAGGAAAAGCAACCAGGAAAGGAAGGTGCAGTGGGGAGCCCTGCCAGAAAACACACATGGGGAGGGTCTCTAAAACCCCAAGAGCCCCAAGCACCTCACTCACTCACCCACTCACTCACTCATTCCTCCCCCAGCTCACCTCTTCTGCACCCCCCGCATGGCCACGTCCACCATGTTCATTGCTCTAGCACTTGCACTGACTCCTGGCAGGTGGCAGGCCCCAGCTGTGCTGGTAGGTGAGACATGGGGGGAGACTTGGGCTCCAGCTATCCCAATGCTCAGGGAGTTCCACTCATGGACAGCTTGGGCATCCTGGCCTCCTGTGCATGTTCACAGACACTCAGGGACACCCTCTGCTCCAGCCCCAGGCTTGCCGCTGGGATGCAGAACAGAGAACAGAGACACAGCCTCCAGAATTCCCTGTGCTGGGCTGGGTGGGTGGAGGGGCGGTGGGAACAGGAAGGCCCCAATGGCAGAGGAAGTCCGGGACAGCGTGGGGACACATGCAGACCAGAGGGCAAGAGAAACACACAGACACACAGGTCCAGATGTAGCCAGATGTGGTTTCAAACAGGATAGAGCCAATCTGAGAACAGACTCCTAGAAATGCAACTGCAGGCAAGGGACGCTGGCGAGGTGTGGCTGTCACCAGGTTGCCTGCAAGAGGCCCCGAGTCTTTACTTCTTAACAGCTATACAATCACAATGTCAGGGGCACACATTATTCTTTCTTTGCCTATTTAATAAAGAAAAATATCTTATGGTTTTCTTCAGCTAGGTGCGCAGTGTTCCAAAGTGCGGACACGCTGCACTTGATGGCTGCAATGCCAGGTGGATGGCCCTGAATGTCTCTCCAGTTGTTAATTATTACAAACGACACTTCTGTGGGTGTTTCCACCATAGGCCTTTCCACACTCAGGTACGTGTTTGCCTAAATTCCTAAAAGTGGCACTTCTAAGCTGGAGTGTTAGCAGATTTTGAATTCATAAAGATACTTAGAAATGCCCTCAAAAAGAGTGTCCAAACTGCCTGCTAAGACCGATGACAGAGGGAATGGTGCAGTGGGTAACTGTAAGGGCCTGTCCCTCCACGGAACATCAGAAACTGGCAAAACAAACAGATCTGGTTGGACTTTGTGTCCCCACCCAAATCTCATCTTGAACTGTCATCCCCAGGTGTTGATGGAGAAACCTGGTGATTGGATCATGGAGATGGCTTCCCCCATGCTGTTCTCGGGATAGTGAGTGAGTTCTCACCAGATCTGATAGTTTTTTTGTTTTTTGGGTGTTTTTTGTTTTTGTTTTTGTTTTGAGACAAGTCTCGCTCTGTCACCCAGGCTGGAGTGCAGTGGTGCGATCTCAGCTCACTGTAAGCTCTGCCTCCCAGGTTCACGCCATTCTCCTGCCTTGGCCTCCCCAGTAACTGAGACTACAGGCACCCAACACCACGCCCAGCTAATTTTTTGTATTTTTTAGTAGAGACGGTTTCACCATGTTAACCAGGATGGTCTCGGTCTCCCGACCTCGTGATCCACCAGATCTGACAGTTTTATAAAGCAGTTTTTCCTGGTCTCACTTTTTTCTCTCTCCTGCCACCATGTGAAGAAGGTCCTTGCTTCCCCATTGCCTTCCGCCATGACTGTAAGTTTCCTGAGGCCTCCCCAGCCATGTGGAACTGTGAGTCAATCAAAGCTCTTTCTTTTATTCATTACTCAATCTTGGATAGTATCTTTACAGCAGTGTGAAAAAGGACTAATACACAAACAAAAACAGACAAACACTACCTGGTAAAATCAACTTTTTCTGAACTCTGGAAAACAGTAGAAGGTTTGCAGCATGCAAGGGAACACATAACCAAGTAAAAGCAACAGAGCCCAATAGGAGAGCCTTGTGGATTTTAACTTCCCCTTGCCCCATCCCCCATCCCCAGCTGGGTGACAGTCAGGAAGACAGCAGCCGGAGTTCCTGGTGCGGGGTGCTGCTGCCAGGGAAGCAGAGGGGACCTTGTTTGCAAGGCAGTGCAGTTGTCTGTTTCGACCCATCTGGCGGCTCCCTGAAGGACTAACACACAGGGCTTGCCTTATTTCACCAACTCAGACTTTTTCAAGGCAGAGGAACAGCTATATGCAGGGTGTGTGTTACAACGTTTAAAGGTAAATGAACAAGTCACTGACACCTAAGTCAAAAATGATCAGTTGGGAAAACATTGAAAACTCCCAAAATGCCTGGGAGGAAAAGCTGGGAGATGACATGCTTTGAGGAATAAGGGAGTTAGGAGATTCCACATATTTTTAAGAGTCCAGAAAGCCCCCATGCATGTCTATGATGGGGTAATGGCTCAGAAAAGAGCTGAGAAGCTCTCAATGCTCACCTCTGGCTGAACTTCAGGCGCTGAGCAAGCAGGAAGTGAAGGTGCAAGCAGGAAATGAAGGGGAAGGCAGAGTTGCAAACTCCCCAGCTGAGTGCTGAGGGTGTGGACCAACACACAGAGCCCAGCTACAAACCCTAAAGAAAAATACTTTTTGTTTCCAGGGGTTTAAGGAACTCTCTGTCAAATTACTATCTCAGCACTAAGCTAACAGAACAGTGAGCACACATGATGAAGAAACTATTTTTAAAACTGACAGAAACAAACAAAAACAACCACAATCCACAACAATCAGCAACAGCAAACTGCTCAGAGGGAGGAGAACCTGATACCCAGAAATATCCCACTGTAATAGTCACTGTCCAGTTTTCACCAGAGGCATGTGCCATGCAAAAGCAGCAAGAAATATGAGCTACTCATGAGGAGGAAAAGCAATCAATGGAAAATCTCCCTGAGGAAGCCCAGAATTGGACTTACTAGACAAAGTCTTTCAATCAACTCTCTTAAACATGTTCAAAATACTAAATAAAATCACAGACAATGAATTAAGATAAACCAGGAGACTAATGCCTCACCAAATAGAGAATATCAATAAAGAGATAGGAGGAATTTGAAAAAGAAATTAAATAGAAATTCTGGAATTGGAAAGTACAATCACTGAAATAAATAACTCATGATATGGTTTCAACAGCAGATTTTAGCATCTATAAGAATTAGTGAACATGAAGATAGATCCATTAAAGTATTCTAGTCTGAGGAGTAGATGAGAAAATGAGGAGCAGATGAGAGAATGAAGAAAAAAACAAATCTGAAAAGACCTGTGGGACACTATCAAGCATACCAACACACTTAGCAGGATTTCCAGTTGGAGGGGAGACAGTGGGAGCAGAAAAAATAGCTGAAGTAATAATGGCCCAAACTTCCAAAATTGAGGAAACACATCAATCTAACTGAAAGAGATTCACATAGAAACACAGTATAATCAAACTCTCAGAAGTCAAAACAAAGAGAGAATCTAGAAAGCAGTGGGACAGAAGACTAACAGCGGACTTCTCATCAGAAACCATGGAGGCCAGAAGGCAGTGGGATGACATATTTAACATGCTGGGTTTGGGCACAGGGATAGGGAGCACCCAATAACCAAAAAGACAACTGCATCTGGCAAAGTGATCCTTCAAAAGTGAAGAAGTAACACATTTTGAGGTAAATCAAACCTGAGAGAGCTCATTTCTGAAAGCTGTGCCTTACAAGAAATGCTAATTCAGGCTGAAGTAAAAGGACAGTAGATAGTAACCTGAAGCAATATGAATGAAGAAAGACCAACAGCAAAGGCAGCCATGTTGGTAGTTTGTGTGTTTATAGGAGTTTCTCCATTACATCTTGGATATCTAATTTGTTGGGTACAAATATTCATAGTATTCCTTTATAATTATTTTTATTAATGTAAGGTCAGTAGTGATGTTACCATTTTCATTTACGATTTTAGTTATTTGAATCTGTCTTCCTTTAATCAGTCTAGATAGAAGTTTGTTAAATCTGCTGCTCTTCTCAAAGAACCAACTTTTTTGTTTATTGATTCTCTCTATTGATTTTTAAAATTTCTATTCCATTTATCTGTGCTCTGGACTTTATTTTCTACCTTCTGCTAAATTTGGATTCAGTTTGCTCTTTTTCTAGTTCCTTAAGGTGTAAAGTTAATGATTGGAGATGTTTCTATTTTTTTAATGTAAGCATTCATAGCTATCAATTTCCCTCTATGTACTGCTTTCATTGCATCTCATAAGTTTTGGTTTACTGTGATTTCTTTTTCTTTCCTTTCCAAGAGTTTTCTATCTTCTCTTTGAATTCTCCTTTGACCAATTGGTTGTTTGAAAGTGTGCTGTTTAGTTTACACATATTTGTGAATTCCAGCTTTTCTTTTGTTACTGATTTCTAGTTTCTTTCCATTGTAATCAGAGAAGATACTCTGTATGATTTAAGTCAATTTAGATTATTGAGGCTAGTTTTGTGGCCTAAGGTATAGTCTAATCTGAAGAATGTCCCATGTGAACTTGAGGAGAGTGAGTTTTCTGCTGTGGTTGGGTTGTGTGCTTTTGCATATATCTGTTAGACCTAATAGGTTTATGTCATTTTTCAAGTTCTCTATTTCCTTATTGAACAAAAATTTAGTTCTGTTATTTTATGCTTTTTTAATTAGAGGAATGGCTTATTGAAATCTCAAACTCTTATTGTAGAACTGGAACTGTCTATTTCTTTCTTCAAGTCTGTCCATTTTTGTTTCATATACATCGGTGATCTGATGTTAAATGTGTATATATTTATAATTGGTATATCTTATTGATGGATGGACTTTAATCACTACATAATGTCCTGTGGGCCCAGCCCCTGCTGATCAGTCTGCTCCAGCTTCTATATGACAGTGGCTTCCTCATCAGGCTCCTTTCCTGGCCCGTGACTTGCCCCTCCTCAGTAGGGCCATCATGTCCCCAGGTCACCATGTGACCCCCAGGGCAGCACATAACATTCCTCAGTTGCTCTCACTAGAGGCCAATACTTCAGGCCTTACTTCCTAAGGTCTGGAAAATTATGGCGGCCTAATAAAACAAGCTGACAAATTTAAGACTGGTATTATTTCTCTCCCAGGTGTTTGAGAACATTCAGCAGTGAAAGTAGTTGGGTCTGTAGTTGGCTCTGTAGGAAAGCTTTTAATTTTAGATTCAAGTTATTTAATCAATATAGGATATTTGTATTTTTTTTTTCTCCTGTTGTGTGGATTTGGTGTCTTGACAAATAGACAGTTGTGTCTCCACCAACTCAATCAATACAGAGACTCCTCTCATCATCCCATAAATTTCCCTCATGGCCCTTTGTAGTCATTTCATATCCCCATCCTAGCCCCTGGCAGCCACAGATTTTTTTTGGTCCCTTTACTATCACCTTTTCCAAAATGTTATATGCATGGAACCCCATGGTGCTTAGTATTTTGCCATATAATAATTGACTTAAATAGACCCTTCACTAAAGAGCAGATACAGATGGCAAATAAATACATGAAAACACGCTCCACATCATGAGTCATCAGGACAATGCAAACTTAAACCCCAGTGACTCTCTCTATACAGCTGTGTTGACTAAAGTAACAACACATCTGCTGTGCAGGACTGGCAAGAATGTGGGGCTTTGCTGATACGCTTGAGCTTAAACCTCCCATATCATTTTGGTTTTTGCTTATGCAAGGAATCTACTCCCTTTTATCTCCTTGCTTTACTGTTTGTGGATCTAGTGTTTTGAGATTGTTATTCCCCCATGTTCCGTTCACCGTATTAGTTCCTAGGGTTGCCACAGCAAACACCACCAAAAAAGTGACTTATAAGGGTGGAAATGTATTATCTCGCAGTTCTGAGGGCCAGGCACCTGAAATGAAGGTATCCACAGAGCCATGCTTTCTCTGAGCTCCAAGGGAGAATCTGTCCTTGCCCCTTCTAGTTTCTGGTGCTCCCAGCAAACTCTGGCGTCCCTTGGCTTCTAGCTGCCTCATGCCAGTCTTTGCCTTGGTTGTCATATGACTTCTCCCCTTTGTGTGTGTGTTTGAACTTCCTTCTCCTTTCTCTTATGAAGACACTAGTCATTGGATGTAAGGTTCACTATAACCTGGTATGACCTCATTTTAACAACATCTGCAAAGACCCTATTTCTACTTAAGGTCACATTGTGAGTGATATGGTTTGGTTCTATGGCCCTGCCAAATCTCATTGTGAAATGTGATCTCCACTGTTGGAGGTGGGGCCTGGGGGGAGCCATCTGGGCCATGGAAGTGGATCCCTCATAACTTACTGCTGTCCTTGCGGTAGTGAAGGAGCTCTGGCAAGATCTGGTTGTTTAAGTGTGTAGCACTTCCCATCCTCCACTCTCTTTCTCTTGCTGCTGCTTTTGCCATGTGACATGCCCACTCCCCCTTCACCTTCCACCGTGAGTAAAGCTCCCTGAGGCCTCCATAGAAGCTGAGCAGATGCCAGCACCATGCTTCCTGTGCAACCTGCAGAACCATGAGCCAACTAAACTTTTCTCTTTGTAAATGACCCAATCTCAAATATTTCTTTATAGCAATGCAAGACCAGCCTCACACAGCAAGGTTCTGGGTGGATATGACTTTTGGGGAGGCAAGATTCAACCCACTACACTCATCTCCTTCCTCCTGAGTTGTATATTCTTTGATTACTCTAGTGGAGATTACAACATGAATCTATGACTTTTTAAAGTCTAATGTAAATTAGATCTTACATTATTTCCCAGAGAGTATAGTGTACTAAGATCACTTTAACTTCATGTAGCCCCCTCCTGAATTTTGTGATCTTCTTGCCATGTATTTTATTTCTATAAATATTTTACAACTTCTAAGACATCTTATACAGTAAATTTTCATTTAGATTTCCCCACGTGTCCTTCTTTTGTTACACTTCATTTCCTTTTTGACTTCTTGCTTCCATCTGCGATCATTTTCATTCTGCCTAATTATCTTTTTATTTTCCTTAGTGCAGATCCTGCTGGTGACACATCCTGTCAGCATCCAGAGAACGTCATTTTCCTGTCCTCATTTTTGAGGATCTTCTTCCCAGGTGTAGAATTCTAGTTGGGTGCTTCTTTTCTCTCAGACAGTAAATATATCATTCCATCATCCTCTGGCTTCCATCATTTCTACTAAGAAGTCATCTGTAAATGTTACTATTGCTTCTTTAAAGGTAGTATTTTTTTCCCCCCTGGCTGTTTTTAAATTTTTCTCTGTCTTTGGATTTCTGCCCCAATATGCACAAGTATAGTTTCCTTTGTATTCACCTTGTTAAAGATTCTTAAACGCTTTTTGCACCTATGGGTTAATGTTTTTCGTCACTTTAAACTTCTTGTCTGTTATACCTTCCAATATTTTACTACCCTTATTTTACTCATCTCCTTCTATGATTTCAACCATTTATATTCATAATTATTTACAACATAAGGGCATGCTTATTACTCCACTTTCTTTATTTCCCTCTTTTCTTTCCCATCTCTGTACTCAAGCTTGACATTTCCTCATCTCCCTTTCTTCACTAATCTTCTCTTTAGGTTTGTCTAATATGTTGTCTAGCTAATCTACTTCGTTCTTAATTTCAGCTATTATGTTCATTTCCAGAATTTCTGTTTGATTCCATTTCATAAATCTAGTTTGACACCAAAATTCTCCATTTGTCCTCTGTTTTCCCGAGCAAGCTAATCAGCACTACTTTAAATTCCAGTTTGACACTTCTAATAACTAAAGGCCCCATGTATCTGTTTCTCTTGTTTGTTTTTTCCTCTTGGTCCTTTGGTCAGTTGGTTTGTCTTCTAGTATCCCTAGTAATTTTTGACTGAATCCAGGACTTCATGAAAATTTCTGAGATGATTTGAGCCTCTGTTGATGCTGCTGTCTCCAGAAGAGATCACTTTAGTTTCTGGGAGGCAGTTAGGCTACGGACAAATTACATGAGTTGAATATGAGCTGATTTAAAGGTGGGCTTCATTCTTCTTTCTGGTTTTTCCTTCATCCCAGGGAGTAATCTTTCACTTATATTCACTATTTCCAACTGAAAGTCTGTTTTTGTTGTTGTTGTTTTACCAGAATCCCTCCCCCTTCTCAGGTCCTGAACTCTGTGTTTTTGTCTTCCAGTTGCATGAGACCCACTCAAAGCTGTGCTCAGCCTCAGCCTCACGGCTGTGGTCTGTGAATCAGTAAATGCCTCAATAAGAAAATCCACAAGAAATATTGGGCTCACTTCGGTGCACTTTCCCTCTAATGGTGATTCACTCACTCAAGTCTCAGCTGTCTTGGTGCCTCCTGGTGCCCTCAAATACAGATTTTGTTTGTTAAACCAGGTTTCCTAATTTTTCTCAGCTAGATGGCCAGTCTGATGTAAGCCAATTCCCCACACACAAAAACAGAACTTGACAGAGAGTTTTATACAGTGTAAGAAAAACGTGGCACAGTGGAATCATTCTCAGAGCTCAGAATTACTCTTCAATAGTTTCTCCAAAAACATTTATTATTTCAGCCCATTTTTATGAAGGATCTTCCCTATTCCAGGCATTATTTTAGGCCCTCAGAGATTGAGTGGTGAACAAGATAAACACACTTCCTGCCCACATGAAACTTATCTTTGAATAATGGGAGCTGAGGACAGCAAAGAAAATGAGCAAGAAAAGTTAGGAGACTTGGCACAGAAATACTGATGATGGGCCAGGGATGGTGGCTCATGCCTGTAGTTTCAGCAATTTGGGAGGCCGAGGCAGGAGGATCACTTAAGCCGAGGAGTTCAAGACCAGTTGGGCAACATAGCAAGACCCTGGTCTCTACAAAAAAGAAATCTGTTTTTACAAAAAGAAATGTTGATAATGGGACTTGACCTATCGATGATTGAAGCGCATCATAAAGCTATTATAGCCTTTAAGAGCAGAACCAAATCCACAGCCCCAAATGGACCAGTTCAAACTTTTCTTTCCCATCTGAAACCCAGTCCTATCCCCAGCTTTCCCACACGCACGTCTGAGTGGGCCTCGGGGAAGGCCGTGGGGAGGGGCATGGCCTCTCCTTCCTTGCTCCCCTTCTCCCTGTTTCGGGCTCTAACTCCTCCAGTGATGGGGACGGGGAAAGGAATGTTCAGGGCCACCACTGTGGTGCTCACTGGCCACTGCTGCACCTTCTCTCCGGCTGCTCCAGTGATCCTGTGCTTCTACCGGCTGCTTCTGCCTCTTCAGTGAGGACCCACTTCAAAGAGGAGATGCCCCGAGGGACAAGAGTTGGAGGACTCTCTCCCTGGGACATCACACTTTGCATAAGACTGAAGAGCCACCCCTGTCTCCACAGCCTGCTTCTTACAACCTGGGCAGCCCTGGTGGGGTGTGGCCGCTGGCCATAGCTGGTCAACTTCTGTCTTATTTTAGAAAGAAGCCCTGTGGGGACAGGTCTGACCCGGAAGGTTAGCATTATTTTTAGAATGAGAGGTCGTTTCCAGCTTTGCCAGATTCAGAGCAACAAAGACATTCTACTCAACATCGTGTAATATGTCTTATTTTACAATGGACTATGCATATGTGTACTTGAATTTTTAAATAAAAATATGAAATCACAATCAATATTATAATTAGCTGGTGGGTAGCAGTGTTCCTGGAAAGTGATCAGGGCCATTTAAGAAGGCGAGAAGCTCGGGACTTCATGATACCCTGTGGTGACAACAATTCATCATCAAATATTGTGCTGCCTTGAGAGTTGCCTGTGGCTGACCTGGGGGTGTGCGATGGGGCCTGTGGGCAGGGCTGGTGAGAAGAAGATGCTTGCAGTGCCGGGCACACAGAGGAGATGGCTCCAGCAGTGGTGAGGCTGGCGGTCGCCTGCTACCTAGCACAGCCACTTCACAGGTTCAGAACCCAAAACCACAGCCCAGGATGCTGTCATTGTGTCTGAACAAGGAGCAGGCTGAGCCCACGATCCTGGCCCTGGAACAGTCCTGCTGCCTCCCAAGCAAAGGACAAGGTGGGCAACGAACAGAGGGCAGGAGGCACAGAGGCCACGGGGATTAGAAATTGGCGAGTCCTGTGTCGTGCAGCAGGGGAAGGACCATGCTAGAGGAGGAGTTTGCACCACGGGAAACAATTCCTAAGGGCTGGCTTCCTGCAGAGGGAGCCCGTGTCCTGAGGCTGCTGGGTGGTGCCCCAGCACCTCCCAGCAGGTGCTGGATGATGCCCCAGCAACCAAGGATGGCCCCAGGCACATCCCACCCACATCCCACCTGCTGGATGCCCACAGCCCTCCTTGCCTCCAGAAGCCAGCTGGGATCAGTCCCACCCCTACCCCTGCCCCTGAGGTTCCACATGTGACAGGCTATAGCCCAGGTGTGAAAGGAGATTTGGGAGCTGGGCAATACCACCAGCAAACAAACACCCCTAATCATAACAGACGCTGCCTCTCAGGTACAAGGAAGGGGAGGCTGTGGGCCCTGGAACAACAAGGCCAGGAGGGGTATAAAAGCCAGAGAGCCGCAAGAACCTCACACACTCCCACACTCACACCTCCCCCAGCTCACCTCCTCCCCACCCCAGCATGGCCGCGTCCACCATGTCCCTCTGCTCCAGCGCCTGCACCGACTCCTGGCAGGTGGACGACTGCCCAGAGAGCTGCTGTGAGCCCCCCTGCTGTACCCCTAGCTGCTGCGCCCCGGCTCCCTGCCTGACCCTGGTCTGCACCCCAGTGAGCTGTGTGTCCAGCCCCTGCTGCCAGGCAGCCTGTGAGCCCAATCCCTGCCAATCAGGCTGCACCAGCTCCTGCACACCCTTGTGCTGCCAGCAGTCTAGCTGCCAGCCGGATTGCTGCACCTCCTCCCCGTGTCAGCAGGCCTGCTGCTTGCCCGTCTGCTGCAAGCCCATGTGCTGTAAACCTGTGTGTTGTGTGCCTTCTTCATGTTGCCAGCAGTCTAGCTGCCAGCCGATTTGCTGCACCTCCTCCTCCTGCCAGCAATCCTGCTGTGTGCCCGTCTGCTGCAAGTCTGTCTGCTGCAAACCCATCTGCTGTGTGCCTGTCTGCTCTGGCACTTCCTCTCCATGCTGCCAGCAGTCTAGCTGCCAGCCGGCTTGCTGCACCACCTCCTGCTGCAGACCCTCCTCCGTATCCCTCCTCTGCCGCCCTGTGTGTAGGCCCATCTGCTGTGTGCCTGTGCCCTCCTGCTGTGCCCCCACCTCCTCCTGCCAGCCCAGCTGTTGCCGTCGAGCCTCCTGTGTGTCCCTCCTCTGCCACCCCACGTGCTCCCGCCCGGCCTGCTGAAGGCTCTTCTCAGGCCAGAAGTCCAGCTGCTGATGGCCATGTCCCCTAGGGCTAGCCAGGCTCAGGCCTCACCTCTCTTCCAGTCCTTGGAAGCCCCTGACCTCCCACCCCATCCAGCCTCAGCACAGCTCAACATAGAGAAGGAGCAGCCCCACCCACAGCCACCCAGCCCAGGGGTGGGGTCTGAGATGCTCACTGGCTCCTCCCTGACCTCCCCAGGGGCGGGCGAGCCCTGACTGCTCCTCATGGCGCTTCCTGGCTGCAGACCACGACCCTCTGCTGGTCAGGTACGGGCCCTCCTGACCCGGGTCTCGCACCCAGGAGTGTCACCCTCTGCCTCTGAGCACCAATAAAGCCTCTGCAGCTCCAGCTGACTCTGTGCTGACTCTCCGCACCCAGGGCGGGATGGGGCAGAGTGGGGCTTGGCCTGGCTCTGGGGAGCTGGGCCCCGTGGATCTCCTTACATCTCCAGCTGGGGGACCGTGGGGGACTCTTGTGTGACACCTGGAAGCTCTTGTCCACCTTGTGGCATGTTCTGCTGTCCGGCTCCCCTCCCAGGTCCTGTGGGGCCCAAAAGCTTTGCTCACTGACTGAGTCCCACGGACACCACATGGCTCGGGCCAACGCCCCACTCACCATGGGTAGAAGCAGCTCCTTCCCA
This sequence comes from Rhinopithecus roxellana, assembly GCF_007565055.1. NCBI lineage: Eukaryota > Metazoa > Chordata > Mammalia > Primates > Cercopithecidae > Rhinopithecus > Rhinopithecus roxellana. The sequence goes on along the minus strand of NC_044561.1, from coordinate 132,570,314 downwards.
CGGCAAGGGTTGGAGCTGTCCCAGGGGCTGGCAGGCTCCAGTTGTGCTGGGAGGTGGGAGAAGGGCAGTGGGGGGTGGGTGTGGAGGCTTGGGCTCCAGCTGTCCCAGTGCTCAGGAGTTCCACTCGGAGACAGCTTGGCCATCCTGGCCTCCTGCGCACACTCACAGACACTCAGGACAGCCCCTGCTCCAACCCTGGGCTTGCTGCTGGGATGCAGAGCGGAGAAAAGAGACGTGGACTCCAGAGCTCCCTGTGCTGGGCTGGGTGGGCGGAGGGCCCATGGGAACAGGAAGGTCTCAGGGTGCTGATGACAGATGAGTCCCAGGACAGTGTGGGAATGTGTCCAGACCAGAGAGCAGGAAGGAGCCTCCTGGGGGCAGGTTCTTAGCTCCTGCCACAGGAGACAGGCAGATGGCCAGAGCCATACTGTCCCCTCCAGTCCTCACCCGCGCCCCCTGCCCCGTGACCCGGGCCTGCAATGCTGCCCACTCTTCTTGCCTTAGGAGAACACAGTCGGGTTTGGGGGCCTCAGCCGTACTCTGTGGGCACAAAGGACCCCCACACCCGAGGGGGCTGCATGTGTCAGCTCAGGCTGCTGTGACAAAGTCCATGGGCTGCGGGCTCGAGCCACACACGGGGTCCCTCACAGTCCTGGGGCTGGAAATCGAGGCCCAGGTGTGGCAGGGCTGGTTCCCGAAGCCTCTCTCCTGGGCTTGAAGACACAGTCTCCTCCCTGTGTCCTCATGGGGCTGTCCCTCTGTGTGTGTCTCTGCCCTCATCTCCTCTTCTCACGAGGACACCAGTCATTGGATTCGGGCCCACCCATAGGACCTAATTTTAACTTAGGACTTCAACATGTGAATTCGGGGGAATCACAAGTCAGCCCATAACAGGGGTCTCTGGCTTTGGCCCTTGAGGCAGGAGTGAGGGTGGCAGTGAGGCCACCTGTGCCTTAAAGACCCCAGTGGCGCCTGGCTGGGGCAGGCACTCCCTGTCCATAAACTGCAAGGATGGACATTTGGACAGACACAGCCCTCAGGGAAATTCTGCTCACATGGACCCCTTCACCCGCTGAACAACGCTGTCCAGAGACCTCAGACACCCACCAAATGGTTCCTGTTTAGGCATCCTGTTGTCCCCAGTGCCTGGCTCCTAATGGGAATTCTCACTGGTCCCACCGCAGGAGGCATGGCTTGCTTCCAGACGGGGAAGGTGGGGATGGAGCGCAGGCCAGGCAACTGTGCTGGAAGAGACAGGCTGCACAGGGATGGGTGCAGGAAAAGTGGGGGCCACAGGGCTGTCGAGGAGGTCAGGAGTGTCTTGCACAGGCTTCCTGAGTGGTATGAAGAGTGACCTAGGGCTTCAGGGTCCGTAGTACGCACACTCACAGTGATAGAAACCAATTCAGGATTTCGGAATGGGAGTTCTTGGAGACCTTGATGAGGTGTTTTCCAGTCATGTTCTGGGGGTAGGGGCATCCTGTGGTAGGCAGAGGGGGAACAAGCACTGGGGAAGTTAAACGTGAAGGTAAATAATTTTTTCTCCAAAGATCTAAAAGAACAAGGCAGGAGAGGAGCACAGCAGTGACGGCTTCCAGAAGGACTAACACACAGGGCTTGCCTTCTTTTACCAACTCAGATTCCCTCCAGCCAGAGAAGCAGCTACACAGAGGCTTGGTCAGAACATTTAAAGGTAAATGAACCAGTCACTGCCACCTGGGCAAAGAATATCTGTTGGGAAAACAATGGACACCCCAAAAAACCTGGGAGGAAGAGCTGAGAAATTAGACACTTTGGGGAATAAGGGCGTTGGAAGATTCCACATATTCTTGGGAGTCTACAAGGCCCCCACGCATGCCCATGACGGGGCACAGAAAAGACCTGAGAAGCTCTCAGTGCTCACCTCTGGCTGAACTGCAGGCTCTGAGTAAGCAGGAAGTGAAGGGGAAGGCAGGAAGTGAAGGGGAAGGCAGGAAGTGAAGGGGAAGGCAGGAAGTGAAGGGGAAGGCAGGAAGTGAAGGGGAAGACAGGAAGTGAAGGGGAAGGCAGAGTTGCAAACCGCCCAGGTGAGCACTGAGGGTGTGAACCAACACACAGAGCCCAGCTACAAAGACTGGGAAAAAAACATCTTTTGACTCCAGGTGTTTAAGAAACTCTGTCAAATTACTATCTGAGCACTAAGCAAATGGAATAGTGACCCCCTTCATGACAAAGAGTATAGTCATTACTAAAATAGTTTAGGAAAGTCACTTAAAAACAAAACAAAAAACTACTAGTCATGCAACCAGCAACAACAAACCACAGGAAAGAGAGAGAATCTGCCATCCAGAATTATCAAATTATAATATTCTAAATGTCGAGTTTTCAACAAAAATTATGAGGCATGCAAAGAAGCAAGAATGTACCGTTCATTCACAGAAAAAAAAAAAAAAAAAAAAGCCAGTTAGTAAAAAATGTCCTTGAAGCAGCCCAGGATTGAATTTACTAGACAAAGTCTTTCCATTAACTCTCTTAAATATACTCAAGGAGCTAAAGGAAACCATGGCAAAAGAACAAAGAGAAGAAAACAACATCTCAACCAAGAGAGAATATCCATAAAGAGAGAGATTATACTGAGGAATCAAATAGAACTTCTGGAGTTGAAAAGTATAACTGATATGAAAATTTTGCTAGAGAAGTTCCACAGCAGATTTGAGCAGACAGAAGGAAAAATTAGAGACCAGGTCATGTGAAATACTCCAGTCTGAAGGGCATAAAAACCAAAAGAGGCCGAGCATGATGGCTCACACCTGTAATCCCAGCACTTCGGGAGGCTGAGGAAGGCAGATCATTTGAAGTTGGGAGTTTGAGAACAGCAAACAGAAAAATAAAATAAATTAATTAATAGCTGGGCGTGGTGGCTCATGCCTGTAATCTCAGCTACTCTGGAGCCTGAGGCAGGAGAATCACTTGAACTAGGGAAGCAGAGGTTGCAGTGAGCCAAGATCATGCCACTGCACTCCAGCCTGAATGACAGAGTGAGACTCCATCTCAAAACAAACAAAAACAAAAGAATTTAAAAAATGAATAGAGTTTAACTGGCCTGTAGGACAACATCAAACATACCAACAGCACACTTAACAGCAGGGTCAGAAGAAGAGCAGAGAGAGAATGGAGCACTCAAAAATATCTGAAGAAAAATGGTAGAGACAGAAAGTAAAATGGTGGTTGCCAGGGGCTCCGGGGGAGGAGGAATGTGGAGTTAGTGTTTGATGGGGACAGAGTTTCAGTTTTCCAAGATGAAAGGTATGAGGACAGATGGTGGCGCTGACTGCACTGCATTATGAATGTGTTTAATATCACTGAACGGTACACTTAAAATGGGATAAATTTCATGTGTATTTTGCTACAATAATTTTTTAAATATTTGAAGTAATAATGGCCAAAAACTTCCCAAATATGATGAAACTTATGAATCTACACATTCAAGAAGCTCCATGAGATTCAAGTAGAATAAACTCAAAAAGAGCCACACAGAAATACCAAATTAAATTATTGAAAGCCAAAGACAAAAAAAGAATCTTGAGAGCAGGAAGAGAGAAGATTAACAGCCAATTTCTCATAAAAAACCGTAAAGAACAGAAGGCAATGGGATGATGTACTTAAAGTGCTGAAAGAGAAAAAACTGTCCACCAAGAAGTCTATGTCCAGTGAAATGGTTCTTCGAAACTAAAGGAGAAATTAGGACACTTCTGAATAAATAAATATTGAGAGAGTTCATTGCCAGTAGGCCTGCCCTACAAAAAAATGACAGCTCAGGATAAAACCAAAGGGTACTAGACAGTAACTTGAAGCCATATTAAGAAATAAAGAGTCGACCGGGCACGGTGGCTCAAGCCTGTAATCCCAGCACTTTGGGAGGCCGAGATGGATGGATCACGAGGTCAGGAGATGGAGACCATCCTGGCTAACATGGTGAAACCCCGTCTCTACTAAAAAATGCAAAAAACTAGCCGGGCGAGGTGGCAGGTGCCTGTAGTCCCAGCTACTCGGGAGGCTGAGGCAGGAGAATGGCGTGAACCCAGGAGGTGGAGCTTGCAGTGAGCCGAGATCCAGCCACTGCACTCCAGCCTGGGTGACAGAGCGAGACTCCATCTCAAAAATAAAAATAAAAAAAGAAAGAAAGAAAGAAAGAACTGGCTGGGCACAGTGGATCACACCTGTAATCCCAGCACTTTGGAAGGCTGAGGTAGGCAGGTTGCAAGGTCAGGGGTTCGAGACCAGCCTGGCCAACATAGTGAAACTCCATCTCTACTAAAAATGCAAAAAAAAAAGTGCCAAGTATGGTGGTGGGCACCTGTAATCCCAGCTACTTTGGAGGCTGAGGTAGGAGAATCAGTTGAACCTGGGAGGCAGAGGTTGCAGTGAGCCGAGAACGTGCCACTGCACTCCAGCCCAGGCAACAGTGTGGGACTCCATCTCAAAAAGAAAAAGAAGAAAAGAAATAAAGAACACTAATAAAGGTGTCAGTTTGGGTAGTTTGTATGTTAATAGGAATTTATTCGTTACATCTAGGTTATCTACATTACAAATGTATGTAATATCACTAAGCATGCTTAAATGGAATAAATTTTTTTGATATTATGTGTTAGTGTACAATTGTTCACATATTCTCTTACAGTCTTCTTTATTTATATAGGTTGGTAGTGATATTCCTGTTTTCATTTCTGATTTTAATAATTAGAGCCTTCTCTTTTTTCTTAGTCTAGTTAAATGTTTGTAAATTTTATTGTTGCTTTCAAAAAACTAATTTTAGGCTTCATTGATTCTATTGTTTTTCTATTCTCAATTTCTTTATTTGTTCCCTTTATTCTACATATAATCTTTATTTTCTTCCTTCTTCTAGGTTTGGGTTTAGTTTGCTCTTCCTTTTCCTGGTTCCTTAAGGTGTGAAGTTAAATTACTGAATTGAGATCTTTCTTGTTTTTTAACATAAGCATTTATAGCTATAAATTTCCTTCCATAAACTGTTTTGCCATATCCCATAAGTTTTGGGTTGTTACATAATCACCGTCATTTATCCCATAGTATTTTCTAACTTCTCTTTTGATTTCTTCTTTGATCAACTGGTTGTTTGAGTGTGTGTTGTTTAATTGCCACATATTTGTGAATTTTCCAGTTTTCCTTTTGTTATTGATTTCTAATTTCCATTGTGGTCAGAGAAGATACATTATGGTTTTCAATAGTTTTAAATTTATTGAGACTTGTTTTTTGGACTCACATATGGTCTAATCTGGAGAACTGAGAAGAATGTGTATTCGGGAAGAATGTGTATTCTGCTGTTGTTGGGTTGAGTGTTTTATATACGGCCATATTAGATCTAGCTTGTTTATAGTGTTCTTCAAGTTCTCTCTTTTGTTATTGATCTTTGATCTAGTTCTATTTAAAAAAAATTTTTTAATCAGTGGAAGTGACTTACTGAAGTCTTCAAATATTATTGTTGAGCTGCAATTGCCTGTTTCTGTCTTCAATTCTGTCCATTTATGCTTGATATATTTTGGGGGTCTGATGTTAGGTACATAAATGTTTATAATTGTTAGGTACATAAATGTTTGTAACTGATGTTAGGTACATAAATGTTATAAAATGATGGCTTATGCCTGTAATCCCAACTACTCGGGAGGTTGAGATGAGAGGATTGTTTGAGGCCAAGAGTTCGAGACCAGCCTGGGTAACATAGCAAGAACCTGGTCCCTAAAAAAAAAATTTTTTTAATTAGCGAAGTATGGTGGTGTGCACCTGCAGTCCCAGCTACCTGGGAAACTGAGGTGGGAGGATCACTTGAGTCCAGGAGTTTGAGGCTGCAGTGAGTTATGACTGTGCCACTGCACTCCAGCCTGGGCAAAAGAGCAACACCCTGTCTCTAATTGTTTTAATGGTGCTGGGACAACTGGATATCTACACATGAAATCATAAAGCTGCACTATATCTCACACCAACAAATTAACTAAAAATGGATCAAAGCCCTACATGTATGAGATAAAGCCATAAAACTCCTAGAAGGAAACATAAGAGTAAATATGCATGACCTTATATTGGGCAACGGTTTTTTAGATACGACACCAGAAGCACAAGCAATAAAAGGAAAAATAGATAAATTGGATGTCACCAAAATTAAAAAGTTTTGTGCATCAAAGGACACTACGAAGAGAGGAAAACAACCCATACAAGGGGAGAACATGCTTGTAAATCATAATTCTGATAAGGAGCTAACATCCAGAATATATAAAGAACTCTTTCAAATCAACAACAAAAAGTCAACCCAATTTAATAGGCAAAGTCCTTTAAATAGACATTTCTCCAAGGAAGATATGCCAATGGCCAATACACGCAGGAAAATAAGCCCAATATTATTGGTCATTAGGGAAATGTAAATCCACAGCACAATGACATGCTGTTGATACTTCACACCCACTAAGGTGGTTATAATTTAACACATACACCAACAAATAGAAGGTAGCAGATGTTGACGAGGACAAAGAGAAACTGGAATGCTTATATATTGCTAGTGAGAATATAAAATGGTACAAATGCTGTGAAAAACAGTCTGACAGGTCCTCAAAATGTAAACATGGAATTCTATACAACTCATCAGTTCCCGCTCCTAGGTATATACCCAACAGAATTAAAAAGAGGTGTTCAAACAAAAACGTGTACAGGAATGTTTATAGAGCCAGGCACGATGGCTCATGTCTGTAATCCCAGCACTTCGGGAGGCCGAGGTGGGAGGATCACTTGAGGTCAGGAGTTCAAGACCAGCCTGGCCAACATGGTGAAACCCCACCTCCACCAAAAATATAAAAAATTAGCCAGGTATGGTGGTACACACCTGTAATCCCAACTACTTGGGAGGCTGAGGCAGGAGAATCACTTGAACCCGGGAGGTGGAGGTGGCAGTGAGCTGAGATGGTGCCACTGCACTCCAGCCTGGGTGACAGAAGGACACTCTGTCTCCAAAAAAAAAAAAAAAAAAAAGGCCGGGCGCGGTGGCTCAAGCCGGTAATCCCAGCACTTTGGGAGGCCGAGACGGGCGGATCACAAGGTCAGGAGATCGAGACCACCCTGGCTAACAGTGAAACCCCATCTCTACTAAAAAATACAAAAAAACTAGCCGGGCGAGGTGGCGGGAGCCTGTAGTCCCAGCTACTCGGGAGGCTGAGGCAGGAGAATGGCGTGAACCCGGGAGGCGGAGCTTGCAGTGAACTGAGATCCGGCCACTGCACTCCAGCCTGGGCGACAGAGTGAGACTCCGACTCAAAAAAAAAAAAAAAAAAAAAAAAAAAAAAAAAAAAAAAAGAATGTTTATAGAAGCACTATTCACAGTAGCCAAAAGTTGAAAAGAACCCAAAAGTCCATCAGCAGATGAACGGATAAATGAAATGTGGTGTCATTATGACGGACTATGATTCAGCCATAAAAAGGAATTGGCATTCTGAAGCATACCCCAACACGGGTGTACCTTGAAAACATGCTCAGTGAACGAAGCTAGACACAGAGACCACGTATTCTATGACTCTATCTATACGAAATGTGCAAAACAGACAAATCCATATAGAGACAAGCAGGATAGTAGTGGTTGGAATAAAGCAGAATAGCAGTGGTTGCCAGGGGCTGGGCGTGGCTGCTTAATACCATGGGGGTTCCTTCTGAAGCGAAGATAGTGTTCTGGAACTAGGCAGTGGGGATGGTTGCACAACATTGTAGCTGTACTAAATGTCACTGAATTGCACACTTTAAAATGGGTAAAATGGTAAATTTTATATTATGGTTGATCACAGTTTAAATAAAATTACACCTGCCAAGGGTTTCTAAGGATGAAGCCCCTGAGTGCCACAGTACTGGATACTATCAGCATTTTAAATCTTGTTTGCTCTTACAGGTGGGAGGTGTGTGTTTAAATCTGAGAAACTTTAGTTATTAATGAGATCAACTAGCTGTTCATCTCATTAAGGATTATTGGAAATTTAAAATTTTTAATCTTGTATTCAATTCTTTTGTATCTTATTCTGTTTTAGTGGTAAGGACTTTAAATTTTTCACATTCATCTTCCATCTGTCATGGAGATTGCAAGTACTTTCTGGCTGTTCATATCTTTATTTGTATACCCAACGATTTCTTCGGGGCTGTGATGGGAACGTCGTGGATGCTGAGCTAAGCTGAGGCATGTGGACCACTCTCCAGTGCCCAGCCATGCCGGGTTTCCAGGAGACATACGTTGTAGGTGCTCTGGTCAAGGTTTACGCTTTCGTTCACATCTGACCCTCTAACATGCCCACTGGGCTTTTTTTTTTTTTTTTTTTGAGACAGAGTCTTCCTCAGTCGCCCAGGCTGGAGTGCAGTGGTATGGTCTCGGCTCACTGCAAGCTCCGCCTCCTGGGTTCCCGCCATTCTCCTGCCTCAGCCTCCCAAGTAGCTGAGACTACAGGGGCCCGCTGCCTCGCCCAGCTGATTTTTTGCATTTTCAGTAGAGATGGGGTTTCACCGTGTTAGCCAGGATGGTCTCGATCTCCTGACCTCGTGATCCACCCGCCTCAGCCTCTGAAAGTGCTGGGATTACAGGCGTGAGCCACCGCGCCTGGCCCCCCACTGGGCATTTTATACTTGGGTCTGCCAGGCTGATGGGCTTCCTTTCCCATTGTATTTTCTCACTGTCACGGCAGGGGTACAGGTAGGGGCTGCTGGGTGCAGTGACTTTGTCTCTCATCTAGCCCTTTGGTGAGCATGGCCCGGGACAGTCACTCTGATCCTAGGTGTACAATCATGTCACCTACAGATACCACAAATTCACACCACATTTCAATTTCTTGGCATGTGGCTTCAGCCAAGGTGCAAACACAGAGTAAGCCTCTTGTCTTCAGTAAAGCTCCCAGGCGTCTGGGCAGTGCGACTGACTGTGTCCCCATCGAACTCTTTTCTCATCCAGAAGAGGCTGGAAGGACATTGGGAGATGTTGGTAGTTCCTGGTCAGAACCAGCCTCAGGCTGTACTGGGCTCGGGCCCTGGGACAGAGGAGCTTGCCTGTGACGGTCTCCGCCCCAGGGTTAGGGCCAGCCCTGCCCGGTGACCTCCTGAGCATAGGACAGCTTTGCCAACCCCGAGTGTCCGCCACTCACCACACAACCCTCACTCCACACCTGCCTCTCCAAGGTGGAGGCGCCTCCCCACCCTCAGACCCTGACCTGCACCCGCCCCTCTCAGGACACCTGACCAGGGTTCCAGGAGACAGCAGTCCAGACCCAAAGGCCAGTCCCCAAGCCTTGGCCTCCTAATGACTTGACTGTCCAGAGGCCTTGCTGGAATGTCATGTTTCCTTCTCAGGGGAAGAGAGGTCCTCCCTCTCCTCCTACCCTTGGCAGACATCAAGATCTCAGAAAATCCCAGAGCCTACCAGGAAGCACTGTCCTCAAGCACATTTTCCCAGCACAGGCACCTCGTCCTAGCTCTCCCGATTGCAGCCACACCAGCCCACCCTGTGAGGTCCCTGCAGACAGAGGCTGGACATCCCCCAGGTCCCACACCGGGCACAGTCACGGGACCTGCCAGGTGGAAGTGACCAGGTCAGCCCCAGAGAGGCTGCACCCTCCCTCCTGGTGTTCCCGGGGACAGGCTCAGCCAGGGGTGCAGGCCCTGCCCAGGACCAGCCAAGTGTTAGGAACAGAGTGAGGACAAGTCATGGCAAGGGAAGCAGAAATAATGAGGGTCCTCCAGCTCCAAACACCAACACGGAAGGGGAGGGCGTTGCTGAGTCTCCTGCTGGGAAAAACAGGCTCTGGGCATATAAAAGCCCCAGCAGCCGACAGGCTCAGACACACGCTCACTCACACACTCACTCACTCACACCTCCCCCAGCTCACCTCCTCCCCACCCCAGCATGGCCGCGTCCACCATGTCCATCTGCTCCAGCACCTGCACCGACTCCTGGCAGGTGGATGACTGCCCAGAGAGCTGCTGCGAGCCCCCGTGCTGTGCCCCCAGCTGCTGCACCCCGGCCTCCTGCCTGACCCTGGTCTGCACCCCAGTGAGCTGTGTGTCCAGCCCCTGCTGCCAGGCGGCCTGTGAGCCCAGCCCCTGCCAATCAGGCTGCGCCAGCTCCTGCACACCCTCGTGCTGCCAGCAGTCTAGCTGCCAGTCGGCTTGCTGCACCTCCTCCCCCTGCCAGCAGGCCTGCTGCGTGCCTGTCTGCTGCAAGACTGTGTGCTGTGTGCCCACCTGCTCTGAGCCTTCCTCTTCATGCTGCCAGCAGTCTAGCTGCCAGCCAGTTTGCTGCAGCTCCTCCCCATACCAGCAGGTGTGCTGCGTGACCATCTGCTGCAAGCCCATCTGCTGCGTGCCCACCTGCTCTGAGGATTCCTCTTCATGCTGCCAGCAGTCTAGCTGCCAAACAGCTTGCTGCACCTCCTCCCCATGTCAGCAGTCCTCCTGTGTGCCTGTCTGCTCCAAGCCTGTCTGCTGCAAGTCCCTCTGCTGTGTGCCTGTCTGCTCTGGGGCTTCCACGTCATGCTGCCAGCAGTCTAGCTGCCAGCCGGCTTACTGCACCACCTCCTGCTGCAGACCCTCCTCCTCTGTGTCCCTCCTCTGCCGCCCCGTGTGCAGGTCTGCCTGCTGCGTGCCCATCTCCTCCTGCTGTGCCCCTGCCTCCTCCTGCCAGCCCAGCTCCTGCTACCCGGCCTCCTGCGTGTCCCTCCTCTGCCGCCCCACATGCTCCCGCCCGGCCTGCTACAGCCTCTGCTCTGGCCAGAAGTCCAGCTGCTGATGGCGCTGAATGTCATCCAGAGTCCCTTCCCACCTGGGGCTGACCTCCCAGCGGTCCCAGCCAGCTCCTCCCTCTCTGGCATTGACACCCTCAGAATATGGGGCAGGCCCTTTGTCTTAGGGACCAGGATGCTCCCCCAGTCCTTCCCAGATGCTGGCTGCATGGGGGACCCCGGCTGCTTCCCCAGACCCAAGTTCTGCAGAACTAACCCCCAGCAGGCCTGGTTCCACCCTGGGCAGTAGCCCCTCTGAGTTCTAATAAAGCCACCTCTGTCTCATACCAACCTCTGTCCTGTCTGTGGACCACCGGGGGGCACAGGGTGAGGTGGGAAGTGATGCCACCCCTGACTGCAGGGAGAGTCCTGACCCCCAGCAGGCCTGGTTCCACCCCTCTGTCTCTGTTGACCTTTGATCCTGTCTGTGGACCCCCGAGGGGCGTGGGATGAGGCAGGAAACAATGCGCCTGGTGCTGGCCTCTGTGAACCCTGAAGGCCAGGCTCCCTCTTAGCCCTATGGGCCCCCAACCCCAGCACGTGACCCACCAGACCATCTTAGGGAAGCTGCCTCTGGAACCAAGGCCAGGAGTTTTGGGACAAAGTGGACCCTGGCAGCAGCTCTGGGACCCTGAGCCACATTCACCCTCCCCAGCTCCATGGCTGCCCCCCAGGACTAGGGTAGCCCACCCAGGGCCTGGCTCCACCCAGCAGCCTCACCCCTGGGGAGACCAGCTATGGACCACAGTGCCCGTCCCTGCAGCCCTCGTCTCCTCCACAGTAAGACATGGGACCACCCCTCCCCAGGACTTGAGCCCAGCAGCCTGGGGTTCTTCATGGGGTTCTTGAATACCCATTGCTCAGGCATCGCTGGCGAGAGCACAGATGGGCAGAGACCATGGCACCCACTAACCAAGCCTGCAGCCCCCTACCCCATGCGGCCTCGCCTAGAGATTCAGGGTCCTGGCTCCCTCCTGGTCCCGTGGTCCTGGACTCTGATCCCGAGGACCCTGTCCCCACACCCCCAACCTCCCAGCTCTCTCTCTGAAATAGCCCTTAGCTCTGCCTGCCACCCTCCATCCCAGATGCCACGTTGGGCGAGTGGTATGAGCCGCCACACTCTTTCCACCAGGTTGCTGTGCACATTTGAGAGACCAGGTCCGGCTCCAGAAAATGACCCTTGCATGTCAATGCCAGAGGCCTCCAGCCCCAGCATTGGGACCTCCTGGAGTCCCGTCTGACAGAGTTCACTGTGGTCAGCACAGCCACCTCCCTCACTCCCCTTGAGGCAGACCACCCAGGACAGACCACCCAGCAGCAGCCATTTCCAGGGCTGGAGGCCAAACTGACAAAGCCTTGTCCACCTCCTTGGAAGCAAAGCCAGGTCCCCATGAAAGGACAAATAGGGCCTCCAGGGACAGATGTTTGCTTCCTGCCCTGGTTTTTGGGGTAGCTGGCGGGGGCCAAGACTTCATCCTAGGGCTCCAGGGCCATCCTGGGGAGGAGATCCCCACACATGCGTGTCTGAGCCCCACCTCCCTGTGCCCACTGATGGCCTCAGGTGAGAACAGAGAGCCAGGAGGAGGGCCCAGGGCTGGCTCTCTGATCTCCTCCACATTTGTCATTGTCCCCCACCTGCCCTTGTCCGAGGCACCAGAAGGACCCAGCCTATCTGGCCATCCCCAGGGAGGACACCTCCTGGTCGGGGCGTCTCAGCTCTGACCCCTGCTCTGGGTCCCCATTCGATGTTCTCCTGCCTCATCAGAGCTTCAACCCCCAGTGAAGGCACCTTGGAAAACAGATCCTCAAAATGTCACTCACTGTGTGACCCTGTGACCCTGTCAGTCTAGCTCTAGGCATCTACCTTGGAGGAATGAAACAAACATCCACACAGATTTGTGTGCCCATGTACACAGCACCACTGACAGTAGCCAGGAAGTGGTAAGAGCCCAAATGTCCATCAGAGGATGAACGGACAAGCAAAACACAGCCTATCCACACAAGCAAAACGCAGCCCATTCCCATGTGGAATATTATTCAGCCATGAAAACGGATCAAATACTGACACAGGCTACAACATGCATGAGCCTTGAAAGCACGATGCTCAGCGAGAGGCCACATGTAGTGGGATTCTATTTGTATAAAAGACTCAGAACAGGCAAATCCACAGAGAAAGGAAGAAAATGAGTGGGTGACCAAGGCTAGGGGAGGGGCTCATGAGGAGAGATTGCTTATGGGTGTGGTTTTTGGAGTGGGAATGTTATAAAATTACATATTGGTGATGGCTGAGAAACCCTGGGAATTTACTAAAAACCAATGGACTGTGCACCTGCAGTGGGTGAACTCCATGGCTTGTGAATTTTCTCTCAGTCAGTGTGTTAAAAACAAATAGCCTCAGCCCTCCGTTTGGGATGGCCACTGGCCAATGCCTCTACCTCGCCTTCATCCAAATAAAAATGAATGGTGCCAGAGCAGTGGTAGAAAACGGAGGCATGCCATCCACAGACCAAGTCAGTCAGGATTTTCTGGGAAAGGCAAGACAAAAAGACCAGGTTCTATTGACTTTAAATCCAACAGAAAGAAAAGCAGAAGAAGGACTCTGAAGACAAATGAGTTTTCCCGGAGACCCTAGCAAAGGGACCATATATGAGGATGACTGTGGGCACTCAGTGGTCTTTAACTGATGGGTCAAGTTCTGAAGAAAAGCCATTCCTTGCCCGGCAACCAGCAGGAGAACCAGGAAGGGTGGAGCTGGCCCAGGAGACTCCCAGCCTAGGTCCCAAGCTGGAGAGGAAGAGGCCACACCCCAGGAAGCTCTGGATGCCAAGATAAACTGGAGCCCCCATGTCCAATCAGCGATGAACAAGGCCCCCCTCATCAGAGCCCCAGCATCAGCTCTGGGTGCAGAATATGTGTATCTATGTGCAGAAAACTTTTCAGCAATGAGTGCCAAACAATCTCGACCCTCACTTAAAAATGTGAACAACAACTAAGGGTCCTCAGACATGTGAGGAAATCATAGCATGACAGAGAAGGAAAGTCGGAACAAACGATGATGCAGATGCGAGGAAACAAAGAGGCTGTCACTCCATGAAACAAGAACAGGGTGCTACCAAAAAGGAGGAGGAAGAGGAGAAAGGAAAACACCCCAAGTTCCAGGAGACTGAAAGCACGACACTCTAAACACACATGAAACTCAATGATGGTCTGCATAATAGACCCTGAAAGCAGAATTGCTGATACAGTGACCCAAGTTCAGGCAAGGATTGACCCAAACCCAATGCAGAAGGACAGAGATAAAGCCAAGAAGAGCCTGAGATCTGAGTGGGAAGAGCCCAGGAGACCCAGGGTCTGTGATCCTAACCAGGATCACAGTGGGGAGAAAATCCAAGAATGGAAGAAAATCATCAAACCCATATGGGAATAAAAGTTCCTTCAACTAAATGAAGATGGGACCGAGGGGATGGACACAGCTGATGACAGCATTGGGGGAGGGGTCTGGTGAAATGAATGAAGTATAAGAAGGAGACAATAGTGCCAGGTTCTAGACAAAGGAAAGGCTTCACAAGAAGATCAAAGTTATGCAAATACGAGACCCATTGGTGGCCCAGCCTCTACCAAGGTGGAGGGAAGAAATTCCGCACCTAGACTCTGCTGTGGCAGGTGTCAGCGGGAAGGCTGTTCTTTTTTTTTTTTTTTTTTTTTTTTTTTTGAGACGGAGTCTCACTCTGTCGCCCGGGCTGGAGTGCAGTGGCTGAATCTCAGCTCACTGCAAGCTCCGCCTCCCGGGTTCACGCCATTCTCCTGCCTCAGCCTCCTGAGTAGCTGGGACTACAGGCACCAGCCACCTCGCCCGGCTAGCTTTTTGTATTTTTTAGTAGAGACGGGGTTTCACCGTGTTAGCCAGGATGGTCTCGAACTCCTGACCTCGTGATCCGCCCGTCTCGGCCTCCCAAAGTGCTGGGATTATAGGCTTGAGCCACCGCACCCAGTGGGAAGGCTGTTCTTAAACAACAGGGAGCTGGATAGTTTACCACCCACGATGCTTTCTGAAACTTTTACTAAGCAATCTCCAACAAGAAGAAACATGACCCCCTCTTTCCAAATGTCCACAAAAATCCACAGACGTCCATCAACGAAAATCTAAATAAAATAAAGTCTAATAAAAATAAGCAGACATGAAAGATGGAAAAAGAAGTATGCTCACGGATTCAGAGATTTTCCTTTTTCAGTATAAGAAAATAGTATGGGTATATTTATCCTAAAATTTGGAAATATAAATGAAATGTACTGTGTTCTACAAAATATAAATTACCTACACTGAATAACAAAACAAAAAATTTAATACAATGATATCCAGGAAAATATGGACGTGGTATTGAAAAAGGTCATTCTTCAGAAGGCAGACTCAGATGGTTCAAAGGTGTATACCATCAGTCTTCAATATAAAGACTTCTCTGTGACACTTGAAATATTCCAGAGGTCAGAAGAAGCCAGAGGTCCTCTGGATTCCTCTAGTACGACTGGTGACAACTTGATGCCAAAATCAGGAGCAACAGTGAGAGAGAGAGGACTGTAGACCAATGTCATTTTAAAAAATAATGTAAGAGAGTCTATGAGCCTACATTAACAAACTAAGCCACTATGTGCAGCCATTATGGGAATAAGTACAGAAGTTCCTCAAAAAATTAAAAATGGAACTACCATGGGGTGAGCAATCCCACTTCTGTGTATTTATACAAGACAAATCGAAGCCGGATCTCAGATACCTGCACTGCCATGCTAACGGCAGCACTCTTCCCAACAGCCAAGATGTGGAAGCGACCTAAGTGCCCATCAACAGATGAGTGGATAAGAAAATGTGCTGCATATGCATGAGGGAATATGACTCAGCCACAGAGAGGAGGGAGATCCTGTCATCTGTGGCAGCATGGATGAACCTGCAGACACGATGCTAGCTGAAGTGACCCAGGCCACAGAAAGACAAATACTGCAGACCTCACTCAGAGAGTAGAGTGGTGGTTTGAGGGGCTGGGGGTGCAGGGAGTGGGGACATGCTGGTGACAGGATACAGCTTCGGCTGTGCAAGATGAGTCAGTTCCGGAAACCTCGTGTGCAGCATGAGGACAGTTGACTGTAACACAGAATGCAACATAGTAACACTGAAATCTTCTAAGAGTCCATTTTAAATGTCTCATCACAAAATAAAGGTAACTATGTGGGGTGATGGACATATTAATTAGCTTGACCGTGGTAATCATCACACAATGTGTGATCAAGACGTCATGCTGTACACCTTGAATTTATATGATTCTTGTCAATTATATCTCAATAAAGCTGGGGAAAAAGGGATCATAAGCCATTATCAAGCAATGTTTATCTTAGATAGCTCAAGTTACAAATGATATCATTATACTCATAAAATAGAAGCAGAAAAGCCACTGGAACTCTCAGTAGATTAATACACACACACACGCGCACACACACACACGCGCGAACAAACTCATTCCTTCCTTAAAAGCCTGAGGCAAAATTCACAATAAACTAAAGTAGGAAAACACTGCATGCACGAGACCAAGGCTGTGCTACAAACTAGCAAACATTGGCTTAGTGCGGAGGGAGGCACTTCTGTTAACTTTGGAAATAAGACCAGCCGGCTGCTGTCATCGCATCTCCGGCATTGTGCTGGGCAGCCAGCCACGACAAAAGGGAGTCAAATAAAACAAAAGACTATGTTTTAGAAAAGAAGAATTCAAATGTGTGTCACTTGCAGAAGACCCGGCTGTGGGCCACCCTGCCCTGCAGACTCACGTACCCTCCTGGCACCTCCCTCCTCCAACCAGGGCCATTTAATCCCTGCCACTCAGCTCACTCAGATCCCCCAGAGCATCTGCTTGATTTAAGAAATGGTTTGGGCCGGGCGTGGTGGCTCACACCTGTAATCCCAGGCGTAATCACGAGGTCAGGAGATGGAGACCATCCTGGCTAACATGGCAAAACCCCATCTCTACTAAAAATGCAAAAAATTAGCCGGGCGTGGTGGCAGGCGCCTGTAGTCCCAGCTACTCAGGAGACTGAGGCAGGAGAATGGCTTGAACTCAGGAGGCGGAGCTGGCAGTGAGCTGAGATCCGGCCACTGCACTCCAGCTGGGGTGACAGAGCAAGACTCCGTCTCAAAAAAAAAAAAAAAAAAGAAATGGTTTGATCATTTGACTGTCCACAGAAGCTGCCCTGCTGGCCCCCCGTGGAAAGTTCCATGATCCAAAAAGTCATGTCTCCAATGAGTGCAGGGCTCCAAAGTTGTACCTCATGTTGTGGCTGACATAAAAAGACCACATGTACACTGTGTGTGTCTGTAGTGCACCCACTAATACGATGTCACCCTGGACTTCCTGGCTTTCCTATCATCTCCTGAAAGCAGCGCCAAGTCCTTCAGTCCCAGAAAGTGGATTAAGCACACAGTTCTCACACATCCGTACTAATAATCACTGAAAGGATATTTAACGAGTTATTAAAAAAAAAGAAATCAAAATTATTTAACAATAAAGAGAGGCTCAGTAAGGTCTTTCATATATTTGTAGAAAAGACAAACAGACAGAAACAGGTTAGGGAGTAAATTGGAGCAGGACACTAATACACTGGAATAAAATAGTCTTTTATTCAGAAAGCTGAATGAACTGCCACCAATGGGTAGACTTTATCTGATGTCCAATGAAACAAGGAAAAAACATTTAAAAACTCAAAACAACATCATCAGAGTGAATAGGTGATATATTTCCTTCATCACTAGATGAAAATAAAAAGTCATAAAATGAGAGACCAGGAAAGATGAAATTATTATTAAAAATGGAAAAACACTTCTGAGATGAGTCTTTATATTGAAAGGCTCAATAAGTTCTAACCACAGAAAGTAAAATAATGCATAAGCCTAGAAACAAAAACGTGACATTTTAGAATAATAAAAAGAAAGCCAAATGCTCCCAGAGAGTTAAGGAAAGAGACAGAGAAACGAAAAAACAATAAATGACCAGCATCAGACTGTCACCAGCAGCACTGGACATCACAAAGAAATGGTGACATTTGTTCACCGTTTTGAGGAAAAGTAATTTAAAACCAGAATTTTATACCCAGCTAAACTATCATTATAAACGTGAGGATAAAGTTGATATATTTTCAGACAAGCAAGGAATCTTAAAATGTATGTCCTAAAATCACCATATATGAAAAAGTACTCGATCTTTCACCAAGGCACAACGAAAATTGAAATAATACAGAGTGCAGCTTCAAATAAAACAAAGAGAGGACTCTGAGGATGGCATGGAAGAGCTGAAGAGACAAAGATGAAGTGTGGATCCACCAGACACTGAATCTCTGAATCGCTGAGCATTCTCCTGACAAAGTGTGAGGGATTGAAGGGAGGTCCACTTAGCTTCCCTTTTTTTTTTTTTTTTTTTTGAGAAAGAGTCTCGCTCTGTCACCCAGGCTGGAGTGCAATGGTGTGATCTCAGCACACTGCAACCTCCGCCTGCTGGGTTCAAGCAATTCTCCTGCCTCAGCCTCCTGAGTAGCTGGGACTACAGGCACATGCCACCATGCTTGACTAATTTTTTCTATTTTCAGTAGAGACAGGGTTTCACCATGCTGGCCAGGCTGGTCTCAAACTCCTACCTCACGATCCATCCACCTCAGCTTCCCAAAGTGCTGGGATTACAGGCATGAGTCACCATGCTTGGCCAGCTTCCTCTTATCCTCTGTGCCATTTTTATTTCATACGAGGTGCACATTTTTCTCCATGTTTATGTTTTAAGATGCTAAAAGTAATAAAATATATCTAATCAGTCCAGAAACAGGATAGGTGGAACCAGAATTGCTCCCTTTGGAGAAACGTTCATCTCTAAAACCTCAACTCAACAAAAGCTTTCTTGAAATATTTTCCACCACATTTCTGGGGCCAAAATAAAAACCGATGAAGAAACAGAGCCCTGCAACATACACACAAGTTTAATGAGGGGAAAACAAAGAGATAAACCAGCACAAATGACGCATCTCCAGCCACCAGCTCTAAACACCAACAAGGAAGAGAAGCTTCTGGAGCCTCCTGTCAGGACAACACACGCCAGGGAGGGATTTAAAAGCCCCACAGCCCTGAGCAGCTCACTCACTCGCTCACTCACACACTCACTCACTCACACCTCCCCCAGCTCATCTCCTCCCACCCCAGCATGGCCGCGTCCACCATGTCCGTCTGCTCCAGCGCTTACTCTGACTCCTGGCAGGTGGATGACTGCCCAGAGAGCTGCTGCGAGCCCCCGTGCTGTGCCCCCAGCTGCTGCACCCCGGCCTCCTGCCTGACCCTGGTCTGCACCCCAGTGAGCTGTGTGTCCAGCCCCTGCTGCCAGGCGGCCTGTGAGCCCAGCCCCTGCCAATCAGGCTGCACCAGCTCCTGCACACCCTTGTGCTGCCAGCAGTCTAGCTGTCAGCCGGCTTGCTGCACCTCCCCCCCCTGCCAGCAATCCTGCTGTGTGCCCGTCTGCTGCAAGCCCGTCTGCTGTGTGCCCATCTGCTATGGGGTTGCTTCTTCATGCTGCCAGCAATCTAGCTGCCAGCCAGCTTGCTGTGCCTCTTCCTCCTGCCAGCAGGCCTGCTGTGTGCCTGTCTGCTGCAAGCCTGTGTGCTGTGTGCCCATCTGCTCTGAGGATTCCTCTTCATGTTACCAGCAGACTAGCTGCCAGCCAGCTTGCTGCACCTCCTCCCCATGCCAGCGGGCCTGCTGTGTGCCTGTCTGCTGCAAGCCTGTCTCCTGTGTGCCCGTCTGCTCTGGGGCTTCCACTTCATGCTGCCAGCAGTCTAGCTGCCAGCCGGCTTGCTGTACCACCTCCTGCTGCAGACCCTCCTCCTCTGTGTCCCTCCTCTGCCGCCCCGTGTGCAGGTCCACCTGCTGCGTGCCTGCCTCCTCCTGCCAGCCCAGCTGCTGCCGCCCAGCCTCCTGCGTGTCCCTCCTCTGCCGCCCTATGTGCTCCCTCCCGGCCTGCTGAGGCCTCTGCTCAGGCGAGAAGTCCAGCTGCTGAGTGCTCAATCCTCGCTCATCTACTGACTGTGTCTTTGCTGTCAAGCAGGATTCTCCAGTCTCAGGAGCCCCTGGAGTCCTTAGAATCCACCAGCTCCATCAGCAGCCACATAGTTGCTGCCTGAAGGGGATTTTGAGCACATCACACTTCCCTCCTCCCTCTCTGGGAGGAGACAACCCACAAATCCCTCAGCAGGGGAACTGTGGCCTTCTGGAGCCCCCTTCTCCAAATGTGTTGTTTGCACCCAATGTGACAAAGAATTGCTCTAATCAATAAATTCTTGAGTCAGGAAATACGGGCTGGTGTGTACTTTCTGCTCTTCCCCTGAGCCCCTTTGCCTACTCCAAATTTGGGGTGTGGGACCACTGTCCTGTTGAAGGCAGACAGGACAATGTCTCTCATTCTGAGATCAAACACCCAAGAGACAGCAGGATTTGAAAGCAGATGTGATCATCTCCACACCCTTCCTGCAGCCGAAGCCATGCCCTGCCCACAGGGGATGATCCTCCAAGCTGAGCCAGGGAGGGGAGCAGAGCTGAGCGGTCTCGGCCTCTGGTGAGCTTTGGACCACCTGTCCACGCCTGTCCCCTGCCAGTCCAAGCTAAAGCTGAGTCGGGCAGAAGAAGAAATCCCATTCAGTTGGGACCTGAAGCCCCAGGCACCATGCTGGCCTCCTGGTGTGTGGGCCGTGGAGAAGGTGCCCACACAGAGGGCTTCCCCGAGAGCCTGAGGGCCACCCTGTGTGCTCTGAAGCACCAGCAATTCCGTGGACCCCAAGAGGGGCTCTGGGGTCACTTGGACATCACTCATCCTACTCAGGGTTTAAGGCCTGGGTGAGGAGACAGAGCAAAAAGACACCTTATCGACGAACACTTAGGACAGTGGGAGATAAGGCTGTAGTCTCAGTGGACCCCTAGCACTGGAGAGTGATGAGGGCACCAGTGAGACCAGCCAGGTCAGCACCTCCTCAGGAGGCTGGGAGGGCCCAGGGAAGAGGCGACAGAACAAAAACCCTAAGGGAACCTTTAACCAGAAAGTAGCTGAATTTAAACCTGCAGTGGCTCACAAATCTCTGTTTGCCAGAGTTTATTCCACCCATGTCCATTACTTGCTTATTCAAATATTAAGAAAAATACGATCATCCCCATAAATAAGTGGACAAAGGCCTTCATAGCCCCTTCAGAGCACAAAGAGTTAAAAAAGATGGGGAGACGCTTTCACCTCACCATTAACCAAAGGTACAAGGGAGTCTAAGGTACAGGGGAGTCGGCACAGGGGGCACCAACATTGCTGAGGCCGAGCCGCTGTGCAGCCAACGGGCAGACGCACCCAGGGCCACAGCCTCCAGGGCACGAGAGCCTCTGAGCCTCCTGATGGCTCCCGAGGGGAAAGCCAGGGACAGCCCCAGCGGGGCACAGCTTGTGACACCTGGGACCCTGTGCTCTGTGTGGCAGCTGACACGCAGGTCTGCTGGTGGCCGTGTGTGCATGCAGCTGTCTGAGCCCACACAGTCAAGCTGCTGTGTCAGACGCAGAGGAGAGACTAGGACGGCAGCGGCCGGGCCCCCTCCCTTGTGAACCTGCGTGAAGTTATTCACAGCACAGCAACAGCTCCGAGTGCCCCTCCCAGCTGTGAGCGAGATGCAGGACCCACTGAGTCAGAGGCAGTTGCTGCCTTCAAAGGCATCCCGTGAAACCACAGGAAACCACAAAGCCCCCTCCACCACCTGCTGGACAGAGCCGGACGGCCCCTGGGGACAGGGGGAGGGTGTCTGTAAGGCGAGGACGTGGCCAGTGCATGCCCATCAGGGTATGATCAGGGACCCTCCAGCCTGCAGGCGCCCTCGCCCAGTTGTAAGGGTGAGAGCACAGCCCCTGTGCGAGGCTGCTGGCCTGGGAGGAGGGACGAGCAGCGGTCTGTGGAGGGGCACCTCTAAGGAGTCCTCTTGGACCTCATATGCTTGTCAACACAGGGCATCCTGGTAACGGAACTTTCTAGATATGGGCCTCTCAGCGGGAGGGGTACACTGGCCAGTGCTCCTCTTAGCTGATTTCTTGGTTCCCAGAAGGCTCCCCTGGTACCCACGTGTGCCAACAGCCCCCTTCTACTGAGGACAGCACCCCCTCCAGGCAAATCCCACTCACACCCAGGACACGCCCACACCCTTTCTCCTGTGTGACCCACACTCACGCCCCAGGGACCAGGCTGGCTCTATCAGGGCAGCCCTTGTTTTTTGGGGCCAGGCTTCCCATTCCTGGAATTAGCCCAGGCATCCCCCACGCAGGACTCCCTCCTTCTGCAACAGCCTCAGTGCCTGGATGAGAGCTGGGCCACCCTCAGGCCCAGTGCTGGGCCTTGCTGTGTGTGCAGCGGGCTCGGGCTGTGTCCTGAAGAGACCCAGCCACACAGATTCTCAGTGGACTCTTCCTTCCCAAGGAACCACGATGAAAGATGCCACAGCCCACGGATACACAGAGGAGCCCGTGCTGCTCTCACGGCTTTGCGCCGACCCCTTTCCTGGGCTGAATAGTGTCCCCTTGTCCCCTTAAAAAAAGACATGTTGGTCCAGACGCAGCGGCGCGTATCTGTCATCCCAGCACCACGGGAGGCCGAGGAGGGAGGATCACTTGAGCCCGGGAGTTCGAGAGCAGCCCAGGCAACACAGTGAGACCCCACCTCTACAAAATAAAATAAAATAAAATTTAGCTGAACATGGTGGCATGCACCTATAGCCCCAGCTACTTTGGTGGGAAGACGGCTTGAGCCTGGGAGGTCAAGGCTGCAGTGAGCTATGATCGCACCACTGCACTCCAGCCTGGGTGACCAGGCAAGACCCTCTCCAAATTAAAAAAAAAAAAAAAAAAAAAAGGAAAAAAGAAAGAAAAGGTATATGTTGGATGCTAATGCTAATCCCTCATACTGTAAACATGACCTTACGTGGAAACAGGATCTTTGCAGATGTAGTCAAGTTGAAGTGAAGTCATTGGAGGAGACCCTGAGCCAACACCACTTCTGTTTTCATAAAAAGGCAAAAATTGCACACAAACGGGCACAGGGAGAACGCCATGTGATAATGGAGACAGAGATTGGGCAATGCCCCTGCAAGCCAAGGATGCCAAAGAAAACAACAGGCCCAGAAAACAGAAGAGAGCCATCCCCCAGACTGGCACAGACTCTCCTTCACCACCGTAGAAGGAACCGGCCCCACTAACGCCTTCGCCTCTGACTTCATCCCTCCAGAACTGTGAGACGTGAGCTTCTGCCGTGTCACGTGGCCGGCGTGGGGCTCTGTCACAGCAGCCCCTGGATGTCAACGTGCCCTCCAGCTCCAGCCCCCAATGAGGGTGAAGAGTCCAGGGAAATGGGGCTAGAAGCTGGGAAAGGAGTTCTGAGGGAAGTGCCTGGGGCCTGTGACCTCCTACAGGCCAAGAGACAATCCACAGAGATCCCCAGAGGTGGACGGAGCTCTCTGAAGAGGGGACCACCATGGCTTGGGTCTGACACACCCACGTTTGAGGCCAGAATCTGTGCAGATGCTCGGGGGGAAGACAGGGCGACACTCCCTGATGGTCCCCCAAGTAGACTCCTCTGAGTGCTCTATTTTTTTTTCTGCCTACTTTGAATCTGTTGACTTTTCTACTGGTGTTGAGAAAAAATTAACTTCTTACGGTATTACTAATTCAAGGCTGCCTGTAGACTTTTTCTTATACAATTCAGCCAGTTCTAGCTGAAATATAAATATTGAAAAGTTAACCCTAAACTTGTTTGAAACTGAAGGAAAGAATAAAAGAAGTTTAAAAATTCAAACTGCCAGGGAAACCGCTTTATCCAAAATTTTGACCCACAGACTTCATTGGATTATCTATTGGGCAAACAAAGTTTAGCCATGTAAATAGGTCTCAGTTTTGTCAGAAATATAATTTGGATCCAACCATTCTTTATAAACCAATGCATATTACTAGTTCATGACTAAAATTCTAAAATGAAAAGTATAAGATCTTTATTTGTGTGTTTGTTTGAATGTGTTTATGTATATGTACATGTATTATTATGTTATATATTGTGTCTACATGATATCAAATTGACTTTTCAATAAATGAGCACTCATAAATTATCAAGTCTATTTTCCAAGTTCACATGACCTAAGTAAATCTTTAATAAATAAGCTGGTTTTAAAGTAACTAAAGTAAAAATTAAAATGTCTTCAAAATTGTCAGCATATGTTTTTGCCTGGATTTACTCATTAGACAGTTTTACATTTGTCTCTAATAAATATTTTAAGATGTCAGAATTTAACATAAAGTTTAGAAGACTATAAACCCAGCCAAAACCAGAATGATTTTTGTGTCATGTTTTATAAGTAAGACTAATTTAATCTTGTTGGCTTAATGAAAACAACTGTATCTTCTGAGTTATCAACAAAATCCCCATACATTTAAGTTTCTTATTTAGGTGAAACCATATTCACAGGGTATAAAAATGATTAACAAGGAAATAACTTGAAACAATGACTAAGGTTGTCTGTCAGTTTTCACAATTGTTAAAAATAAATTAGGCAAATGTAAATGAGATAAACATCTATAAACTTTGTATAATTTGAAATCTAAAAATTATGTTAAATTAAATAATAGATACACATTACATGCCTGAGTCATTTTCAATTTAAAAATTTACATTATAAGAAAACATGTTTCTAAAAATGCAAAAGTTGTTCTTATATGTTAAATACTGTTATGTGACAGAAAATTTAAAATTTCTTGTTTCCTAGGTTTTCAATAAAGTTTAAGATTACTAGGAACTCAAAATTTTAATTAGTATATATAATTATATGTATAAAAACTGCCAAAAATAAGATGTGCTTTAAGAAGAAACAATTATAAGAAAGGCATAAAAATGGTGTTCCTTATTGAGAAAAAGAATACTTTGCCAAATTCAAAGGTTATTTAAAAGTTGTTTCAAAATATGGATTTAGGAAGGAAACACGAAACAAGGTAGAAAGTGACCAGCAAGCAGGAGAAAGAAACGTGAAGAAAGTTATGGATATGAAGACGTGTTTTTGGTAAGGAAGATTAACAAGAAAAGAGAATAATTTTGTATGAGAAAAATCTTATACAGTGAATTTTTATCCTTAAGCAAAATGACTGGTTATTTAAGAATAAGGAAGACGGCCAGGCGCGGTGGCTCAAGCCTGTAATCCCAGCACTTTGGGAGGCCGAGACGGGCGGATCACGAGGTCAGGAGATCGAGACCATCCTGGCTAACATGGTGAAACCCCGTCTCTACTAAAAATACAAAAACTAGCCGGGCGCGGTGGTGGGCGCCTGTAGTCCCAGCTACTCGGGAGGCTGAGGCAGGAGAATGGCGTAAACCCGGGAGGCGGAGCTTGCAGTGAGCTGAGATCCGGCCACTGCACTCCAGCCTGGGCGACAGAGAGAGACTCAGTCTCAAAAAAAAAAAAAAAAAAAAAGAATAAGGAAGACTAGGACAAAGCAGAAAATCCGGGCATGTTCCAACTGGTCTGTGTAAGTCACGATAAAGCTCTTGAAAAGAGAATTTATGAAAGGAATTTTGTATATGATTAGGTTGGCTATAGTTAAAATGAAATTATTTATAATAGTTTTTCTACAGATTGAGCATTGATATTAAAACAGATACTAACATAAAACTAAAAATGTTGATCCCGTATGTTAAAGCAACAAGGTTTTCTTAAAGGATTGATTTGCTGTTAATAAAATTACAGGCCGGGCGCGGTGGCTCAAGCCTATAATCCCAGCACTTTGGGAGGCCGAGACGGGCGGATCACGAGGTCAGGAGATCGAGACCATCCTGGCTAACACCGTGAAACCCCGTCTCTACTAAAAATACAAAAACTAGCTGGGCGAGGTGGCGGGCGCCTGTAGTCCCAGCTACTCGGGAGGCTGAGGCAGGAGAATGGCGTAAACCCGGGAGGCGGAGCTTGCAGTGAGCTGAGATCTGGCCACTGCACTCCAGTCCGGGCGACAGAGCGAGACTCCGCCTCAAAAAAAAAAAAAAAAAAATTACAAGAGGTTTTGGTTTTTAATTCTGAAATCGGTTTCTTTTTAAAACTTCTTAGATGTATGCCTCAGAAATCCAGCTTCTGCTGTACCCTGCCACATGTGATTTTCAAGTCATCCGTCATTACCTTCAGCTTTTTCTTCTCTTGAGAAGACCTGGGATGATAATTCTTTCCTTCAACTTTTTATCAGCTCCTTTAACTTTTTCCTGCAATTCTAACTCTGCTATGTGGCCTGACACTGAAATATTTATCCTGAAAGTTTAGAAAAGCAGCATTTTTCCTCCAGTATCACTTGATTCTGTAACTTGGTTTTTCTTGATGTATCTGAATTGTTCCATGGCACTTTCTATATTGCTTTTGAGGACTTTTGATTAACACTGTGGTTAAATAAATATCTATTATTTTAAAATGACCTGTAATTCTGTTTTGATCAAATGTTTTAAAACTTTTTACATCTTTGACAGGTTTCTCCAGGACTTATTTGGTAAATTGTATGGAAAATATTGTAAAATAATAAGTTATACTAGATCTTTTTTCAGTTACATTTATGGGAATGTTGTTGATAAAAATGTTTCAAAAATTATATAAATTCATAAAAAATCTAAAGTGTCATAATTTCGATTATGTTAAATCTTTTCTAAAGTTATGTTTGTATGGAAATGTTATTAATGTGAGTATTCTAAAGATTATGTGAAATTTAAAAGTCTGATAGTCCTGATGTGACACTGTCAGTATGATTCTGATTATTATCTTAAAATGCTACATTTCCTTGTCAGTTGGAAACTTCCATCAACTTTTCACCATGGCTATTCCAAGTTTTTGTCATCCACAGCTATGGTTCTGAATTCTTCTCTAAAAACATTTGTGATCAGCTCTTTTCATGGAGAAGACTCTAATAAGTATGGATACAAAAATTTATAAAATGAAAGAATACAGTTAATGAAAAAACATACAAACGTATGTTCTGGTTTTGTGAAATGGTTATCACATTTTTTTCCTACCTGTAACTCAGTTTGACGTAATTAAATATGTGCTGTTATGAATGATTGCAGTATCCTTGTAATTGTCCTATTAAGGTGTCGTGTTAGGTGCAGGAAAACATCGCATTAGGAAAAAAACACAGATCATGCTAATTTAAAAATAGATGCGATTCGAAGCGTGCTTTCCAATAAATATGCAAAAATAAACGCTCAGCCCAGCACTCATTCCTTACAACTACAACTGTAGACTATCGATCTTCCTAGGAAAGAACTTTCCTAGCCACATGGGATGATAAACACTGGTCTTATAAATGCAACCAGGCAGTTGATTTATGACCAAAAGTGGGAACTCGTGAGACCAAGTAGCAAACGTAAGAAGCCCTGTGTGCTGGCTTTTCTTGCCAGCAAAACTTCACAAAGCCCCAGTGTCTCACATCTCAGCTCTCCAGAGATGGTTTTGAGACAAAACAAGACAGAGCACATGGCCCCTGATGTCTCTTGCCTGAGTCACCACATTCTTTAAAAGATAAACGATGCTAGTCCTTGCCTTTTCCTGCACACAAGATAATGTCTTACAGGGCGAGCGATGACGCCTCCGCGGTCCATAACCAGATGTGCTCCTGCCCCCAAACCTGGATGGGATTCTGCTTCGATGCAGCTTCTGAGCCAGTTTGATGTGATCTGCACGTGCTGACTTCCCACCAATTGCATATGAACTGTGAGCTGAAACAGCGCCTCTGACAGAGCTGCCCCCAGGCTGGTGTGAGCTGAAACAGCGCCTCTGACAGAGCTGCCCCCAGGCTGGTGTGAGCTGAAACAGGGAGCCGAGCCTCTGACAGAGCTGCCCCCGGGCTGGTGTGAGCTGAAACAGGGAGCCGAGCCTCTGACAGAGCTGCCCCCGGGCTGGTGTGAGCTGAAACAGGGAGCCGAGCCTCTGACAGAGCTGCCCCCGGGCTGGTGTGAGCTGAAACAGGGAGCCGAGCCTCTGACAGAGCTGCCCCTGGGCTAGAAACCTCGCTCTTCTATAGTCCTCGGTAAAATTTCTGAGTAAAGCTCACTTTAATTCCTTAAAAGCTTGATTTTTTGTTTATCAACACCACAAACCTCTTTCCCATCCAGTTGGATGAAGGAGTAGCTATAGATTTAAATTCAGTTTAATATTTTAATTTCTTGACAACAGTGGGTTGCACATACCAGCTAATAAGCAGAAGGCCTGTTTTACCTAAAATGGATCAAACTACAAAATTAGTGATTTGTCCTCAATCTCACCCAGAAGAGAGTAAGAACTGACCTCATAAATTTAAGGAACAAAGTGGGACAAAAGGACGCCTGATGTGACGGGTTGGGGGTTCCCATCAGGCCAAGCTCAGGAGCGTGGCCCACTAGCCCGAGACGGTGCTGTTGGGAGGTTGCTCACCAGGCCCAGCAGTCATCTGGTACCTGCGCCTTCTCTGCAGGGAAGGAACTTTCCAGAATCCTGGGGAAGAAACCTCCTGAAGAAGGAGTGTGGCAAAGATGCTGAGGAGAAGGCATCACACAGACTCAGGTGAGCGCTCAGCATCTGGTATTTATGAGATATTTGCAAGAGACCCAAAGTCAGACAGTGCAGAGGGCCCTGTGGATAACCCAGGCTGAGAACCTGGGGAAACTGTAGAAAAGCACATGGACTCACTGGTCGGGATCTAATGACCGTGCTGCAAAGGAGGCAGGTGGTCTGGTCAGGTGACGAAAGTCTGCTGTGAGAGGATGTGGGGACGGCCTGGCAGGAGTTCAGAGAGCCTGCTGGCTTCCGACCTCACACCTACAAGGGTCCTAGGAGGCCACTCACTCAGCAGCAGGTGGGGGTGCTGCAGGTGACCGGTCTATAGACCAGGGTGGGGCAGGAGGGCTGGCAGCACCCGGAGGTTAAGCAGAAGGAAGCCACACACAAAACAGGCTTGCAGCTCACGGACACACAGCAGGCCACCTGGCAGGGGCTGGGCACACAGCAAGCCGGCTGGCAGCAGGTGGACACCCCACACAGGGGCCGGCACAGCAGAGCCACACAGGGGGCTGAGCAGCAGCAGGAGGTCCCACAGCCCCGGGGTGGGTAGCAGGTGCTGGGGACGCAGCATGGGGAGCCAGGGCAGGCCATCGGGCAGCCTGAAGAGCAGCTGGTGTGGCACATGATGGAGTGTGGACAGATGGGGGGCGCAGAGGACAGGGCTGGTCTGGAGCCTGCTTCCTTGGGTGGCCTTTATACCCAGGCCACCGGCATCCTGGCAACAAGCCCCCTGGCATCTTCCTCATGGGTGGTTTTTCCTCCTCTGCCCTCTCCGGTTGATCTTTCTGGGTTTTCTTGTTGAGGTTACTCAGTTCAGGAAACTCTTTCAGCTGGGGGTGCCCTATCATTCAGCAGACCGTGTGTTTCCTGGAAACAGAGCCGGGGTTAGCTGGTGAAGGGCTGTCAGTGAGGCCAGGGGCCCGCCTCATGGATGTTCAAGGTCCCCCCGTTGTAAATGCCGTCTGGAACTCACACAAGCACAGTCACACTCACTGCACCAGGGGCCCGTTTAGACTGAGAAGCTCAGTCATCATCAGGGTCTTCCCAAGTAACGAGAGCCAAGCTCCTGGGCTCCATATTGTGGAATAATAATGATGATTATTGGGGGAACAATAATGCACAGAAATCTAGCGCTGTGCCAGGCTGTGATTGGCATCTTACGAGGTTATCCCATTCATCTTTGCCAGCATTCAGGGTGGCCGATACCCCATTTTACAGATCATGCAAGTCCTAGATCATTTGCATGATGGGTGCGTCTCCACGCCACTGCAGAGACGCAGGGATCTGGACTGCTTAGTTTCACTCTGGAATCCATGGTTGTTACCACTGTGCCAAATTACACTGGGCTCAGGGTTCAATACGTGACTCATCCTGAAGTCCTGAACCAGCTGGGACAGAGAAGATGGATGAAAACATCAGCCACATCGGCCTCTGCAGAGCATGGCTCAGGCGTGTGACCACAGTGAGCTTCCTGACACCACACCTCAGAAGTGCCCACTTCACACGAGAAGCACTAGTGACCACAGGCCACCTCCTCTGCAGACGGAGCCCAGGAGGACCCATCACGGAGGGGGCCTGAGCTACTCATGTCTGGTTCCTCTCCCACTCTGAGGGTCTGATCAGTCTCACCCCTGCAGAGGCAGTGTGGGGGAAAGTGAGGAGCTGGCGTGAAATTCCAGAATGCTCCTGCACTTGGCAAGCAGTGGGCAGGAGTGTGCATGGCACGTTCTTCCTCACACTCCAGTCTGTTCTCTTGACGGATTGGCCACAGTGCTTTCTTCTATGGTGGTGTCACATGGTAGGGGGATGAGCCATCTCTCAGGGCAGAGCTACTCCCTCCATCCCAGGCAGCTCCCAGGGGCACCCTCTGCTTCTGTGTGGGTCCTCCTGTGCCTGCTGGAGGTGGATACAGGTGATTCCTGCCATGGAGGCTTTGGACAACTCAGACACCATGTTAATGAAATCCCCTCCCAGGATGAAGACCAAGTGGGGTCTCAGAGTTGTGGACAGAACTTACAAGTCTATGGACCCAGAGCCGATCGGTGGCCATGTGGTGGGAGTGACCTTAAGGCCTAGGGACAAGCCGGGCGAGGCCACAAGTTCAGTCCTGTCACAAGCAACTCCTTTCACTACTATAGTTCAGAATCACACTTAAAAACCAAGAGAATTGGGGCAGCCACAGTGATCACATGTTCCTACGTGACCTAGTCACCAAGTAACCCATTTTAAAGGTTAGTGGTCTTACGAGTCGATTACAGAAGAACGAGGATGTGTCTTTGATATTTACCTGCTCCTTTACCTTCCCCCATGCCCTCTACTCCCTCCTGCAGGTCAGGGTCTACTGGCCTCATCCTAGTCAACCTAAAGCACATCCGTGCACGTTGCCTGCGGTGCGCATCTGCAGGGGAGGATTTCTTCCAGCTTTTGCTCTTCTGAACAGGTTTTTACCTCAACATGTTTTGAAGGATTTTTTTTCACAGGTATAGGATTCTGGGTTGGCAAATTTTCTTTCAGAATTTTAAAGAAGTTGCTCCACTGTCTTCTGGCCTCCACTGTTTTTGCTGAGAAGTGAGGGATTTTCTCATCCTTGCAAGAACCTTGTACCTTGTATGAAAAGTGCCTTTTCTTCCCACTGTCTTCAGTATTTTTTTGATTTTTGGTTTTCATCACTTTTACTATTTGATGCTTGGATATGGCTTTGTTTGTACTGATCCTCCTACAGGTTTCTGAGATTCTTGGGTCTGTAAGTTGTTATTTTTTTAATCATATTTGGTGCCTTGGGCCATTATTTTTTTCAAAACTTATTTATGGTTCAGTATCACTCTCTTCTCTTTCTGAGGTTGAAATTGCTAGTATGTTAGACAGTTCAGTACTGTCTCATACGTCTTTTCATTTTTCTTGATTCTTTCTCCTCTTCGAGACAAGATAATTTCTACTGGTGTGTCTTCAGGTTCACTGATTCTTTTTCCATCCAACTCCTAACCCCAAACCCCAGACCCCCTAGCATGGGATTTTGATGCTTGGTTCTTGGGTCCTCATGATCTGACCAGTTTTCTTGCACCCATGGCCCAATACCCAGAGTGCAGGATTCCTGCCTTCCCTGGACATACCGGTTTCTGCAGCAGCATCCTCACTCTCTCTCCATGGCCACATTGTCTCCTCACAGAGGCTCCCCCCAGACCACCTACTGGCACCCCCATTACTGTCTCCTGAACCCATTTTTCCCCAGCACTCAGCCCTGTATGGAATTATTTCATGCATTCATTTCTTCCTTTACTCATTTATTCACTGCCCACTGCTAGAAGGCTCTTGAGGCTGAGACCTCTTTGCTGCTACTACACAATATATATTTGTTGAATGAACAAATAACTTCTTGTATAGCTTACTCTACGGCGGGGTTGGCTAACTTTCTGCAAAGGGCAGATGGCAAATATTTTAGACTTTGCATGTTACAGTCTCTTCCATAACTACTCAGTTGTACCAAGGCAGTGCAAAAGAAGCCACAGACAACACAGAAACTAATGGCATGCTTTGATCCAATCAAAGTTCATTTGAAAAACAGGCCATGAGTCAAATGTGGCTCCCAGACCACAGTGTGCCAACCTGTGCTTTAAAGTTTTACTCTACAAACTAAAAGCTCAAAACACATTACTGCCTCAACATCTTCCTTGATAGCACGAAACAAAAGTGAAACAACAGGATTTGGCACTTTGAGTCGAGCCAGTGGTGCTATGTGCACAGTAGTAGCCTGAAAAAAATCGACAAAAAACCTGCATAATGTCAAACCGGAACATCCTGTTTACAGAAGAAACTAACCTCGAGGCCAAAGATATTTATGGTACAGCATAACGCGGGAAAGTGCACGCGGGAAAATAAGATGTTGGGAAACACAGTGGCAGCAACCACGAGGAAGACAACAGTTGTGTTTTTGTGTTACCCAGATGCCCGGGACCCAGGTATAAAGACCACCAGAGAAGCGGCTTCCAGACACCACCACCCTCCTCCCCAGTACCAGCCCAGCCACACACATCATATGCCAAACCAGCTGCTCCCCAGGCTGCCAGCCAACCTGCTGCATACCCAGCCCCTGCCAGGCATCCTGCTACGTGCCCGTGAGCTGCCAGTCCTCCATGTGCGTGCCCGTGAGCTGCACGCACATTGTGCGTGTGGCCCCCTCCTGCCAGCCGTCTGTGTGCGTGCCTGTGAGCTGCAGGCCCATCATGTATGTGACTCCCTCCTGCCAATCTTCTGGGTGCTGCCAACCCCCCTGCACCACTGTCCTCTGCAGACCCATCTCCTGCAGCGCACCTTCCTGCTGCTGACCAGCTGCTCCTGGTACACAGGGGTACACACCTGTATCCCTCCATGAACCAGCATCTAGTGGACCCCCAGAATGTACACATGGGGCAGATGAAAAAGCATGCTCAAGGAAACCTCTGAACTTTGGGGTGAGAACATGGAAAAATGATTCAGACCTTCTGTGACCCTGGGAACCCCCTCAAGGAAGTCCTGGCTGCCAGAATCCTTCTCTCACTCCAGCAGGAAACTAGAACCCATGTGAGCCAAATAAATCGGCTGTCCCTGTACACCTCGTCTCTGTCTTTTATCCTCATGTATTTTGTAAGTTCTTTCCTTGAAGGTACATACCAACTTTAATGGCAGCAGCACCTCTTCAGAGAGCCGCCTTCCTGATGGCTGAGCTGAAGTGGAGGGTTCTTGGTTGGGGGAGTGGCCTGAAGGTGCTGTCCCCACACTCAGTCCTCAAGCTTCGCACTGTGGGAGAGTAAGATGTTGGGAAACACGGTGGAAACCACCATGAGGAAGACAACTGTTGTGTTTTTATGTTACCCAGATGCCTGGGACCCGGGTATAAAGACCACCAGAGAAAGAGCTTCCAGATGGAAAGTGTTAGGGGGAGGGTAGAAGAAAACAATCCTCTACCCAGAAGGATGGATGGGAAATAGTCCTGGGCCCCAGATCCCGTGCAATACCTCAAAGGATTACTATGGCAAAGAGGGCGGGAAACTCTTTCAAACAACAACTACCACAAATACAGAGCAGAGTTCGTCTGTCCCGGGGAGGGGCAGCAGGAAGTCCAAGAAAGTCTCATTCTCCAAGTCCCACATGCAAAGGGCCTGCCTAAGACTGACACTGGACCAGGACAACAGAGAGCCCTCCTGTCTCCAGCTCCAGCCGAGCAGGCACAGCTCAAAAAGCAACATCAGCCTGCCTCTGGGGAAAGGCAGAAGTGTGTAGAGATCTCCTCTGAATGTCAGGCATGCAGGGCCGTGTGAAAACTTAGGGTGGAGCAAATGCACTGACCTCCCCACCCCTCATCTTAAGTGCAAGCACTGACATACCCTAAACACAAGCCACTGGTGCACTGAAGGCAACCACAGTAACAACAAAACCCAAACCACCGTCAATGTCTGACCAGATTGATTCATCCACCTCCCCCTACACACTAATGACCTGACAGAAAAAGAGACATACGCACTTCCAGAAGGAAATGTTGATGTCTGACATTCAACAAAAAATTATAAGACATGCAAAAAAGCAAGGAAAAACCAAGCCATTGTCAGCAAAGAAATCAACAAAACTGGATTCAAAAGTGACCCAGGGACTGGGCACAGTTCACCCCTATAACCCCAGCACATTGGGAGGCTAAGGCTGGAGAGTCGTTTAAGCCTCGTAGTTCAAGGCTGCAGTGAGCTGAGATTGCACCACTGCACTCCGGCCTGGGTAAAAGAGCAAGACACTATCTCTAAAAGTAAAAAGTAAAGTGACACACGTTTTACAGCTATCAGGCATAAACTTTAAAATAACTGTAATGAATAGATTAAAGGATCAAGGGTAAAGCATTAAAACCATATATGAAGAGATGGGTAATTTCATGAGACAGATGGAAACCGTAAGAAAGGGCCAAATGGATATGGTAAAAATCAAAATACAATATCAAAGATAGCTTCCTTCAGTGGGCTCATCAGTATACTTGATACAACCAGGTGTGGAAGCTTTGAATTTGAACACATGTAAATATAAATTGACCAAATTAAAACACAAAGAGAAAGAAGAGGGTGGAGGGAGACAAGAGCAAAACATCAAAAAGCTCTAGGACAGTATCAAATCCTCATTTATGGATATAATTGGAGTCCCTGAAAGAGAAGAAAGAGAGGACAGGGCAGAAGAAATATTCGAAGAGGTAATAGCTGAGAAATATTCTAAAAATAATGGAATACATAAAGCCCCATATCCAAAAAGTTCAGAGAACCCCAAATTGGGTAACTATATCCCCACTACAAATGACTAGACGTGTCACATTAAATCTGTGACTGACAAAAACCAAAGGTAAAAAGGGAAATCTTGAAAGCATCCATATTTTAAAAGCAGACTATGAGCATAAGGACAAAGGTAAGGTTTACATCAGACTTCTAATCAGAAATCACACGACCCAAAGTGTATCTTTAAAATACTGAAAGAAAATCTGTCGACCCCATGACACTAAAAGTATCTTCCAAAAATGAAAGAGAACACTTTTTCAGATGAACAAAAACTGAAAGACTTAATTAACAGCACACATGCACTATAAGAAATTCTTCAAAAATTTCTTCGAGCCAAGGAATATGAGAGCAGATAGAAACTTGGATTCACACAAGAAAAGAAGAGCTCTTGGCTGGGTGCGGTGGTTCACGTCTGTAATCCCAGCAGTTTGGGAGGCCGAGGTGGGTGGATCACCTGAGGTCAGGAGTTTGAGGCCAGCCTGGCCAACATGGTGAAACCCCGTCTCTACTAAAAATACAAAAACTAGCCAGGCTAGGTGGTGTGCTCTTGTAATCCCAGCTACTTGGGAGGCTAAGGCAGGAGAATTGCTTGAACCCAGGAGGCGGAGGTTGCAGTGAGCCAAGATTGCACCACTGTACTCCAGCCTGGGCGACAGAGCAAGACTGTCTTAGGGGAGAAAAAAGAGAGAGAAAGAAAAGAAGAGCTCTAGAAATTATTTTAAAAGAAGATAAATATAAAAAGCATTGTAACTAATTGACTGTCCAGAGCAAAAATAGTGACAATGCATTGTGGGATTTTTAACATAAGTAAAAGTAAAACATGGCAACAATAACACAAGGAATATAAAAGAGGACATGGAGGTACACTGCCTTAAAGTCCGGCCACTTACAGATGAAGTGGCGTCATATTAGCCGGAGGTATACTTTGTTACAATAAAGGTTTATATTGTAAATCTTAGGCCAAATAAGTTTGAAAAGACATATTAGGCTATTATCGCCTTGCTATAAAGAAATACCTGAGACTGAATAATTTATAAAGAAAGGAGGTTTAATTGGCTCACAGTTCTGCAAGCTGTACAGGAAGCATAATACTGGCATCTGCTCAGCTTCTGGGGAGGCAGAATTGTGAGGAAACTTACAAGCATGGTGGAAGGTGAAGGGGGAGTAGGCACATCAGGTGGCCTGAGAAGGGGCAAGAGAGAAAGACAGGGGAGGGGCTACATGCCTTTAAACAACCAGGTCGGCCGGGTGCGGTGGCTCAAGCCTGTACTCCCAGCACTTTGGGAGGCCGAGGCGGGCGGATCACGAGGTCAGGAGATCGAGACCATCCTGGCTAACATGGTGAAACCCCGTCTCTACTAAAAAAAAAAAAAAAAAAAAAAAAAAAAAAAAAAAAACTAGCTGGGCGATGTAGCGGGCACCTGTAGTCCCAGCTACTCGGGAGGCTGAGGCAGGAGAATGGCGTGAACCCGGGAGGCAGAGCTTGCAGTGAGCTGAGATGCGGCCACTGCACTCCAGCCTGGGCGGCAGAGCGAGACTCCGTCTCAAATAAATAAATAAATAAATAAATAAATAAATAAATAAATAACAACCAGGTCTCCCAAGAACTCACTCACTGTCTCAAGGACAGCACCAAGGGGATGCTGCTTAACCATTCATGAGAAATCCACGCCCATGATCCAATCACCTCCCACCAGATCCCACCTCCAACAATGGAGATTACAATTCAACATGAGATTTGGGCAGAGACATAAATCCAAACTATATCAAGATGTATACAAAAAGTAGATATAAAAGGGAATAATTAAGAATGCTAAACCAAAAAGTGGCATAAAAAGAGGGCGAAGATAAAAAGGAATAGATGGAACAAATAGAATACAATTAGCAAAATGATATTTTACATTAAGTAGAACAAAAATTAAATTAAATTAAATGCAAATCATCTAAACACCAAAACCAAAAAACAGAGATTTTTAATTAGATTAAATAATTCAGCATCCAACTCTATTCTATCTACCAGAAGCCTCACATTAAATATAAAAACATAGATAGGTTAAAAGTAAGCAGATGGAAAAATATACCACACAAACATTAATCAAATAAAATTGGAATGGTTATATTAATATCAAACAAAGTCAGCTTCACAAAAGAAATATTACCAGGGATAAAAAGGAATATTACATAATGATAGAGCATCAATTCACCATGGAAACATAACAGTTCTAAATGTGTAAGCACCAAACAGCCAACTTTCAAAACACACGCTACAGAAAAAATGAGAAGGGAAAGGAGAAACAGATAAATCAGATTGCTCACTGGACTTGAGCTTCAAGAGAACGAGTAGACAGAAAATCAGGAAGGATACAGAAGGCCTGGACAACACCGTCAATCAACTTGACCTAATGGATACTTATAGAACACTCCACCCAGCAATAACAGACACACCTTCTTTTCAAACACATGAAACATTCACCAAAAAGACTATATTCTGGCTGTAAAATAAACTTCAACCCATATTTAAAAAGTTGAACTAATACAATGTATGTTTCTGACCACAAAGAAATTAAATTAGACATTAACAACAAAATGATAACTAGAAACACCCTGCAGAACTGTAAACTAACCAACACACTTCTAAATAACCCATGGTTCAAAGAATCACAAGAGAAATTAGAAAATATTTTGAATTAAATACAAATTAAAACAAAACATGTCAAAATACACGGAACATGGCTAAAATAGTGTTTAGAGGGATAAAATTATATCAGTAAGTGCTTATATTCACAAAGAAGAAAGTCCTGAAATCAGTTATCTAAGTCTGCACTTTAAAGAAAAGAAAGCAAATTAAACTCAAAATTAGCAAAATAAATAATTAAAAATCTGCAAAAAAATAATGAAGTAGAAAATGGAAAAAAAATTTCAATGAAACCAAAAGCTGCTTCTTTGAAAAGAACAATGAAATGAATAAGCATCTAGCCAGACTGGTCAGGAAAATTATAATAAAAAGAAAAAAGAGACACAAAATAGCAATATTAGGAGTGAAAAAGAAACATCATTATAAATCTTACAGTTATTGAAAGCATGATAGAGGAACGATGTAAATAACTTCATACCACTAAATTTAATAATGTACATAAAATTGGCACTTTTTTTTTTTTAAAGTGTGAAAGCTTATTCCAGAGAAGTAGGTAGCCTGAAAAGTATCATATCTATTAAAGAAGTTGAATTTTCAGTTAAAACCTTTCAACCAACAAAACTAGGGGCAAATGACTTCCCTGGAAAATTCTACCAAACATTTAAAGAAGAAATATAACCAATTCTACATGAACTCTTCCAGAAAAATAGAAGGAAAGGAATCATTCCCAATTAAATTTAGAGGGCCAGCATAATCTTGATATCAAATTTGAATAAAAGTATTACAAGAAAACTATATGCTACTAATAATATCTCTTATGGATATAGACGCAAAAATTATCAACGAAATACTAGCAAATTCAATCCAGAAATACGTAAAAGAGATAAAAGGTCGTGATCATGTGGAATTTATCCCAAGAATGCAAGGTTGGTTCAGTGTTAAAAAATCAACTTATATAATTCACCATATCAACAGACTAAAGAGGAAGCACCATATAATTATCTCAATAGATTCAGAAATGGTTTTGGATAAAATTCAACATCCATTCAGAATAAAAATTGTTAGCAAACTAGAAATTAAAAGCAACTTCTTTTAAAGAGCATCTGTGAAAAACCTATAGCTAATATCATACTTAATGGTGAAAGACTATATGTTTTCCCTTAAAATCAAGAATAAAGCAAGAACATTCACTTTTGCCTCTGCTGTTTATTACCATACTGGACTTCCCAAACAGTGAAGTAAAAAGCATGCAGGCTGGAAAGGAAGAAATAGCACAGTCTCTATTAACATATTACGTTATTGTCCACCTAGAAAATCCCCAAAATTCTACAATAAAGCTACAAGAACTAGTAAGTGAATTTAACAAGGTCAAAGAAAAAATGCCAATATACGAAAATCAATTTATTTTAATATACTAGCAATGAACAATCAGAAATTGAAACTTAAAAATAGCACCATAATAACATTAAACATTATAAAATACTTAGGGGTAAGTTATGGGGAAATAAAATGTATACATTGAAAACTACAAAATATTGATGAGAAAAATCAGAGAAAACCTAAATAAATAGACCATGCTGGATATGTCAACTCTCCCCCAAACTGATCTATAGTTTCAATACACTCCCAATTAAAATCTCAACACAAATTCTGCAGATATTGATAAGCTTATTCAAATATCTATATGGAAAGACAAAGAAACTACAGTAGCCTAAACAACTTCTTAAAAGAAGAACAAAATTGGAGAACTCACACTAGCTGATTTCAAGACCTACTATAAAGCTGCATTTATCAGGACAGGATGGTGTTGGCAAAAAGACACTTAGCATATGACCCAGTTATTCCACTCCTAGACATTCACCCAAGAGAGAGAAACAAATATGTCCACGCAAAAACCTGGACTCACTAACACATGCCCCATGTGGAACACTAGCAGCACCGAACGTGGGCTCCAAGTGGCCCCGAGGGCCCCACAGCTCTGGAGGGCGGGGGCTGAGCCAGGCCTCTTCCATGCTTCCCTCCAGAAGCATTTTTTGGTCACCAGCCCTCCCTCCTCTCATGCTCTGATTTCCAGTTTCACCTCCAACTCCCAGCCTGGGGGACCAGAGTGCTTATGTGTGTGCATAAGTGTGCATGCTGTATAGTGCACACATTGCATGTGTTCATGGGTTTGAATGTGTTCAGCTGCAAGCATTTATATGTCTGGATTGATTGGTTCCATTTCTTGCTCAGTTTTATCCAAAGTCCCCCAATTTAAACAACACAATAGGTCCCTGATCACCTTGTCTAAAAGATGATGAAACCAGCTTTTCAACTCTAAACTCAACACCTGCCTCCAAGGCAAATAAAAAGCTTGGAATCTAAGATAGCCAGTAGTGAGAATGCCCTTTGGGGACAGCTCTGGGCTATACTATCTGGAATAGCAGACTCCTGGGGCAAGAGGGCTGGCCCATCTACTGGGGAACGTTTAACCTGAGACAGCCACAGCAGAGCCCCCCAGAAGGAGAATGCAGCCCAGAGAGGGGAAATGCGGAAGAACGCCACCAGCACAACACAGACTGGAAAAAGCAAGTTCCAGATTACATTCAGAATAATTCCTTTTTCATATTATCAGAAATTACTAAATTAGAAAACACACATTTCAGGAATACACAGAGATATGACTCAACTCTATTTTTTCTAGAAAGTAACAGAATAAGGAGCACACAATCCCAACAGTGGCTGCCCCAAGAAGTTCATGGTCAATTATTGATGATGTTCTCATTTCTATGCCAGGCAGTGGGCTCATGGGGGTTTATTATATTAGGATTCTCAGTAATTGGTCATCGGTCAATCAATAAGAACTGAGCCTCTGTAGACTGGTGATGGGAGTGTGTGCTGCAGAACTAATCCAGTTCTGTAAACCCGAGATCCTCCCCGACCTGGGAACAGGACGTCCACCAACCACGTGGGAAAACCCGATCCTCAGTGCTCTGAGGCTTTGGCCATCAGTGCAGGGCTTGCTGGCCTGGAGCAGCAGTGGACAGCCAGTGGGGAAGACCACTCACTCCACCACAGGAGGGTAAGTCACTGCTGTGGCCACTGCACCTGGGCCCCGGGAGTCTTGGGCGAGACCACATGGGCATCTTTAACCACGTCCTCCACCCGGGACACCACCTTCTGATGAGGACTGCGTGAAGGGATCACTGAAGAGGGTTTAGCAGCAAATTCTATGTAATCAGCAGCATAGACAGCGGGGAGTATGGAAATAAAAAAAGAAAGACCAGAAACGCAGAGCTGCATAGGGAAAGCTGGTTTATTTGGCTCTCATGGAGTCAGAGAATGACTCTGGGACCCCGGACTTCCCTAGGGGGATGGGCAAGGTCAGCAAGGGCTCCGGATCATTCTGTCATATTCTCGATCCAGAATTCAGAGGGTTCACTGAACGTGCTTTTCACCTGCCCCATGTGCAGAACACCAACTGAGGACTCATCCGGGGAGTGTACAGGTGTGGCCTCATCTGCACTGGGAGCAGCGGGTCTGGAGATTCGTGGTCAGCAGCAGGAAGGGATGCCACAGGAGATGGGTCTGCAGAGGACGCTGGTGTAGGAGGGCTGGCAGCACCCAGAGGACTGGCAGGAGAGAGCCGCATACACGATGGGCCTGCAACTCACAGGCACGCACAGGGAAGACTGGCAGGAGGGGGCCGCATACACAATGGGCCTGCAGCTCACAGGCACACACACAGAAGACTGGCAGCTCACAGGCACACACACGGCTGGCTTGAAGCTCACGGGCACACACACCGAGGACTGGCAGCCCACAGGCACGCAGCAGGATGCCTGGCAGGAGCTGGGCACGCAACAGGTTGGCTGGCAGGGACTGGACACGCAGCAGGCTGGCTGGCAGCCTGAGGAGCAGCTGGTATGGCACATGGTGGTGTGTGGCTGGATAAGGTCGAGGCAGAAGGCAGCGATGTCTGGGGATGGCCTCCCTGGGCCGCCTTTATACCTGGACCCAGGCATCCCCACAACACAGAAGCACGCCTGTCTTCCTTGTTTTTCTTCCTCAGTGCTGTCTCCTGGAGCTTAATTTTCTGTTGTAGGTGTCTCTGGGTTTTGTTTGGCCCTCAGTTTTATGACTAATTGCACCTTCTTCGAGCTCTTGGTGTGCTTGGAAACCTGCCAGAGTGTTTTACCATCTTCATCTGGATTCTTCTTTGTTCTTTAAAATTTCACCTGAGTTACTTTTGTGAGATTCCAAAAACTCAGATCTCCAGATTTTCCTCTCTGTGTGATGATGGTCCTTTAATGACAGAAGTTTACACTCCTCCCATGACTCAGGAAGGCTCCATAGTCAATGTGAGATAGAATAGAGTGTGTCCAGCTGATTTGTGGATGTCCTGAGAGCTTAGAGCTGGATGAGAGAGCTAGCAGATGGAGAAAGAACATGGAAATCACTTGTCCATAGGATGAGTGGGGACAAAGGGTGTGGGTCACAGAGAACTTCCTGTGAATGGTGACCATGGATCTTTGTCTTGAGAAATCCTCCTAGTTAAGAACCAAGATGAGACAACACCACTGGCCTCATGCCTGGTGACACAGCTCTAAGGAAATCAAGCTGGTCCACGCGTGTTCCCAGGGAAGCATGTGAGGCCAGTGAAGTGTCCCATGGACAGCCACAGCAGGATATGTGTGAGCTGAATATAGAAGGTTCCAAGGGCCAGAA
The DNA here is from genome assembly GCF_007565055.1 of Rhinopithecus roxellana. Classification (NCBI taxonomy): domain Eukaryota; kingdom Metazoa; phylum Chordata; class Mammalia; order Primates; family Cercopithecidae; genus Rhinopithecus; species Rhinopithecus roxellana. The sequence continues at coordinate 132,528,279 of NC_044561.1, read as the reverse complement.
TGACATCTGGGCATGTTCAGCAGAAAGCCATGTGCACCCTGTACTGCAGGGGCAGTAGAATCTCTGAGCCTACAGATGTCAACACCAGATCACTTGGAACTTGGCACCATGATAACAAAATGAAGGAAAAAGTCACGTGATCATCTCAATTGATGTAGAAAAGGCATTTCACAAAATTCAAGATGCTTTCATGATGACAACAATCAACAAACTAAGAATTGAAGAAAACTACCTCAACACAATACAAGCCATACATGAAAGACCCACAGCAAGCCTCATACCCAATGGTGAAAGACTGAAAGCTTCTTCTCTAATATTGGGAACAAAGCCAGCATAGTACTGGAAATTTTACTAAGAACAACTAGGCAAATTTTTGTAAAAGAAAGAAAGAAACAAAAAGCATCCAAATTGGAAAGCAAGAAGTAAAGTTAACTCTGTGATATGATTTTCATAGGTACAAAACTCTAAATATTCCACAAAAAAACTGTAAGAAATAATAAATGAATTCAGCAAAGTAGCAGGATACAAAAGCAAAACACATAAATCAGTTCTATTTCCATAAACTAACAAGCATAATCTCAAAAGGAAAGTACAATAACAATTCCATTTACAATACATTAAAAAGAATAAAATACTCAGGAGTTAACCAAAGAAGTGAAATAATTGTGTAACAAAAACTATAAAACATTGTTGAAAGAAATTGAAGGCAACATAAATAAATGGAAACACATTCCATGTTCATGAATTGGAAATTAATATTGTTAATATGTACATACTAACCAAAGCAATCTACAGATTCAATGCAATCCCTGTCAAAATCCCAAGGATGTTTATTGCAGAAATAGAAAAACCCATCCTAAAATGTATGTGGCATCTCAAGGGACCCTAAATCGCCAGATCCATTGTAAAAAAAGAACAGAGCTGGAGGAGTCACACTTTCTGATTTCAGAACTTACTACAACACTACAGTAATCGAAACTGTGGTACTGGCATAAAGACCAATATATAGACTAATGGAATAGCATAGAGAGCCCAGAAATAAACTCTCACAACTACGGTCAAATAATTTTTGACAAGGCTGTCAAGACCTTTCAACGAGGGAAGGACAGACTTTTTAACAAATGGCAATGGGAAAACAGGATATCCACACACAAAAGATTATTTTTTACCCTTACCTCACACCATATACAAAATTAACTCAAACAGGATCAAAGATAGAGAATCTCAGTAATCGAAACTATTTTTTAAATGAGAATGCTAGAACTAAAAAGTACAATAGCTGATATTTTAAAATCCACATGATAGACATAAAAGTAGAATGAGATTGAAGAAGAGTTCATGATCTTGAAGGCACATCAATAGAAATTATCCAAAATGAAGGAGAGGAAGAAAAAGAATTAAGAAAAACGAAAAGAGCTTGTGAGACATCATTAAACAGCATCACATATATGTAATATCAAACTCAGGTGGCTCATGCCTATAATCCCAGCACTTTGGAGGCCAAGGCGGGTGGATCACGAGGTCAAGAGATTGAGACCATCCTGGCTAACATGGTGAAACCCTGTCTCTACTAAAAATACAAAAATTAGCTGGGTGTGGTGGCACATGCCTGTAGTCCCAGCTACTTGGGAGGCTGAGGCAGGAGAATCACTTGAACCTGGGAGGTGGAGTTTGCAGTAAGGCGAAATTGCACCACTACACTCCAGCCTGTGACAGAGCAGGACTCCATCTCAAAATAAATAAATAAATAAATAAATAAATAAATAAATAAATAAATAGCTAGCTAGCACTGGGCATTTTCCCCTAAAACACAAAGCTACAAACACAGAGCCTCCTCTGCCCCTCAGCAACAAGGGGGCAAGGGTGAGGGTTTGGAGGGCTGTACTTTCAGTTAAAGAGAGGCTAGCTGTTTGCCTGCAGTATAGACTAAGGAGCCTGGAGCCTGGACTGAGGCTGCCAGGTTGAAAACCTGAGACCATGACATCGGGTCCCGGCACACTCCATTGCTACTGGAAACAGCCGTCCCAGTATTCCCACCATCCTCCTCCTCGGCTTATGGATCACCTGCAGGAAGTGGCGCACCTTGTTGGGATGAAAATCTGGGTGCCCTTTGCCCTAGCAGTCCCACCCCGAGAAGTCCTACCCCCAGAACACTAACAAACAGATTGTGGGATGGGTTTGCAAATGTTTTTATCAGCACCATCTGTAATAGCAGACTCTTGGGAACAACAGGCCTGCCCATTTACTGGAGAGCATTTAACTTGAAGTAGAAACAGCAGAATCCCAGGAAGGAGCCACGCTGGATATAGAATATACCCATCAGAAATGCAGAGGACCCTTGGCAACTCTATACAGAATGGGAGACATAAGTCTCAGAAAATTACTCAGAATAATTCCCTTTTAATATCATTCAAAACCACTAAATTAGAAAACACACATTTCAGGAACACAAACAGATATGACTCAACTCTATTTTTTCTAGAAAGTAACAGAATAAGGGGCACACAATCCCAACAGTGGCTGCCCCAAGAAGTCCATGGTAAATTATTGATGATGTTCTAGTTTCTGTCAGGTAGTGGGTTCATAGTTCATAGGTTGGAGGGGGGTTGTTACAAGCATTAATAATTGATCAATAAAAAGTGGGCAGGCTCAAGATGGCTGAGTAGAGGCACCTGACACTTGCCTCTTCTACAAAGAAGAACCCAAAAGAGTGAGTAAGTAACAACATTTTGAATGGGACATCTAAGAGAGACACTGGAATTCAGCAGAGAAGTGACAGGAAACATCTGAGGCACAGAAGGAGAGGGAAGGGAGGCAGCTGGCCCAGTTGGAATCAGTCAGGAGCTCACAGAGACTCCCCAGTGCAGGGAAATGGTAAATGAGAGATTGCCAGCTGTCTACATTTCCACCATGGACTCAGCATGGACCTGAAACCCTAGTCATGGGAGAGCCTCTTGTTCTTCACAGGCCCTGAGACTTGCATAGCGATTTGCCAGGATGCCACATAATGGCATTGCTCCAGAGAAAGAGCCCACGCTGGGTCCCACACACCCACCAAGTCCTGAGCAGCCAGCTGTAGCATGGTGCCATTTTGAGAGCCCAGCCGCTAAAAGTCTGCATCCTGCCCTGGGTCCCAACAGATCCTATATCTCCACATCCCTTCAGCCCTGCTGAATGCCACAACCCCCACCAACCCAGGAAGGCTGCAGGAGTGCAACACCAGCTGGACACGTCAATAAGGCAGGGGTTACCATGCACTTGCATGTACCCTGAGTACAGGCTTTCCACACCCACCATCACAAATTACCCCACACTATTCACCATAGCCTGTGTCCATGCATACTGTGTGGCCTGGCCCTGTACCCCCAGTGCCCAAGCATACCATCTGGGGACCAGGTGATCCCCCCCACCCAGTCTACCAATGCTGGCCATCTATGCACTCCTCCCAGGGACCTGGGGATGGGCCCATCCAGCCTGCCACTACCCACTTGCATGTGCCACCTGGGAGCTTGGGGACTGGCTTGCCCAGCCTGTCACAACCACCGCTAACATTAGTAAGTGCTTTCTGAGAGCCCAAAGGCTGTCCCACCATTGCTACTACCATCACCCATGTCAGATACACTGCCCAGTGGCCCAAGGACCCATCCATGCATCCATCCCACTGCTGCCACTGCTAGCACACAAGCAAGCTGTCTGGAGCCCCAAGAATCAGCCTGTCTGGACATGGTAACACCAGTGCCAGCATATGCTACTCAGGGGCCTAAGGACAGGCACATTTGGCCCACTGCTGCCACCACTGGGGCCTGAGATCTGGCTAACCTGGTGTTTCTGACCCCAGAAAAACCTCACCACAGCCTCCACTGACAATCACAGCCAAGTCACTGAGGAAATCACAAACACTACTGATGCTGTTCATAGCCAAGCAGAGACTAAACTACTGCATGCACCCAGAATAACAGCTAAAGTATCCCACCCAGCCACCACCATAGACATATCTTCAGGAAAAAGTCTTCTCATAAAAAAGCCAGTCCCCAAAATTGGAAGAAGTGATTGTTATGTCAGATGTGCAGATATCAACATAAGGACTCAAGAAACGTGAAAACACAAGGAAATGTCACACCTCCAAAGGGACACAAGACTTGTGCAACAGATTCAACTGAAAAAGAAATGTATGAATTAGCAGAAAAAGAATTCAAAATAATGATATTAAAGACATTCTGTGAGATATAAGAGAACACAGATAAACAATACAAATAAACCGAAAAACAATTCAGGATATGAATGAGAATAACCAAAGAGAGAGACATCATAACTGAAGAATCAAACAGAAATCCTGGAAATGAATAATTCAATAAATGAAATAAAAAGTCCATTTTAGAGCTTCAACAATACAGCAGACCAAGCAGAAGAAAAAATTTCAGAAGTTGAAGACTGGTCTTTTTAAACAACTCAGTCAAAAAGAAAAAAAGAAGAATAAACAAAGGCTACCTGCCATATGGAAAACTATAAAGTGAACAAATATTCTAATATTGGATGTTCCAGAAAACAAAGAGAAGCCCAGCCCAAAGGCGTAGAAAACCTATTTAGCAAAGTGATAGGAGAAAATTTCCCTAGTCTAGTAAGAGATTTAACATTCAGATGCAGAAAGCTGAGAGATCCTGATATGGTTTGGATTTCTATCTCTGCCAAAATCTCATGTTGAATTGTTATCCTCAGTGTTGGAGAAGGGGCTGAGGGGGAGGTGACTGGATCATGGGGGCAGATTTCCCCCTTGCAGTTCTCATGATAGTGAGTTCTCACGAGACCTGGTTGTTTAAAAATGTGTAACACCCCCGCCATTTTCTCTCTTCCTCCTGCTCCAGCCATGTAGGACATTCCGGCTTCCCATTTACCTTTTGCCATAATTATAAGTTCCCTGAGGCTTCCCAAACCACGCTTCCTGTACAGCCTGCAGAACCATGAGCCAATTAATCCTCTTTTCTTTATAAATTACCCAGTCTCAGGTAGTTCTTTACAGCAATGCAAAAACGTACTCACACAGATCCCCAAATAGATACAATTCAAAAAGTTCTTTTCCATGGCACATTATAGTCAAACTGTCAAAAGTCAAAGACAAGGAGAGAATTCTAAAAATAGAAAGAAGAGGCCGGGCGCGGTGGCTCAAGCCTGTAATCCCAGCACTTTGGGAGGCCGAGGCGGGCGGATCACGAGGTCAGGAGATCGAGACCATCCTGGCTAACACGGTGAAACCCCGTCTCTACTAAAAATACAAAAACTAGCCGGGCGAGGTGGCGGGCGCCTGTAGTCCCAGCTACTCGGGAGGCTGAGGCAGGAGAATGGCGTAAACCCGGGAGGCGGAGCTTGCAGTGAGCTGAGATCCGGCCACTGCACTCCAGCCCGGGAGACAGAGCGAGACTCTGTCTCAAAAAAAAAAAAAAAAAAAAAAAAAAATAGAAAGAAGAAAGCAACTAGTCATATATGAGGCAACCCCCATCAGACTAACAGTGGGTCTCTCAGCAGAAACCTTACAGGTCAGGAGAGAACGGGATGATATATTCAAAGTGCTGAAAGAAAGAAACTGATAGCCAGGGATACTATACTTAGCAAAATTATCCTTAATAAATAAACAGAAATACAGTCTTTCGTGGACAATCAAAAGCTGAGGGTATTCATCACCACTGGACTGGCCACATAGGAAATTCTTAAGAGAATATTACAATTCTAAATTTATATGCCCCCAACACAAAAAGAGCCAGATATACAAGCAAATATTATGAGATCTAAAGGAGGAGATAGACTCCAATCCAATAACAGTTGAGGACTTCAGCACCCCACTCTCACCAGTAGACATATCATCCAAACAGAAAATCAACAGCAACAACAAAAAATTGGATTTAAATTGAACTTTAAAACAAATGGACCTAATAGGCATTTAAAGAACATTTCATCCAACAGCTGCAGAATACACATTCTTCTCATAAGCACATGGAGCATTATCCAGGACAGACCTTACGTTTGGCCACAAAACAAGTCTCCACTAACTTTAAAAAATCAAAATCATATCAAGTATCTTCGCAGACCACAATAATTAAAACTGGTATCAGTAACAAGAAGAGCTTTGGAAACTGTACAAATATGTGGAAACTGAACAACATGCTCCTAAATGACTACTGGGTTAATGAAGACATTAATAAGGAAATCAAAATTTTCTCAAAAAAAAAAAAAAAGGGAAACACAACATATCAAAACCTATAGGGCCACAACAAAAACAGTGCTGAGGGATATTAGTGCAATAAATGCCTACATCAAAAAGGTAGATGTGGTGGTGCCTACAGTCCCAGCTCCTAGGGAGGTTGAGGTGAGAGGATCACTTGAACCCAGGAATTTAAGGCCAGTCTGAGCAACACAGTAAGACTCCATCTCAAAAAAAAAGTAGAAAGATTTCAAATAAATGATCTAATGATGCACCTCAAGGAACTAGAAAAGCAAGAACAAACCAAATCTAAAATTAGTAGAAGGAAAGAGACAATAAAGAATATAACTAAACAAAATAGACTTTAAAAAAATACAAAGAATTAACAAAACAAAAAGTTGGTCTTTTAAAAAGATAAACAAAATCAATAAACAGCTAGCGAGGCTAACCAAGCGAAAAAGAAGGAAGACCCCAATACACAAAATCAGGAATGAAAAAGGAAACATTACCACTGATACCATGGAAATACAAAAGATCATCTGGCTGGGCACAGTGACTCACGCCTGTAATCCTAGCACTTTGGGAGGCCAAGGCAGGTAGATCACTTGAGCCCAAGAGTTTGAGATCAGCCTTGGCAACATGGCAAATGCCCAACTCTATAAAAAATACAAAAATTAGCTAGTTATGGTGGCACATGCCTGTAGTCTCAGATACTCAGAAGGCTGAGGTGGGAGGATCACCTGAGCCCAGGAGGTCGAGGCTGTGGTGAGCCACGACCACGCCATGATTAGGTCACTGCACTCCAGCCTGGGTGACAAAGGGAGACCGTGTCTTTAAAAATTATATATTTTTTTAAATATATATTTTAAATATATAATTATAAAATATATATTTCATATATAATATATACTTATATTTTAATATATATTTATATATAATATATATTTATATATTATATACAAAAGATTATCAGAGACTATATTCTAAAAACCTGGAAAATCTAGAGGAAATGAATATTTTCCTGGACATATACAACCTACCAAGATTGAATCAAAAAGAAATAGAAAACCTGAACAGACCAATAATGAGTAACAAGATTGAATCAGTAATAAAAAGTCTCCCAGCAAAGAAGAGCCCAGGCCTGAATGGCCTCACTGCAAAATTATACCAAACACATGAAGATCCAACACTAATTCTCCTCAAATTGTTCCAAAAAATTGAAGAGGAGGGAATTCTTCTTAACTCGCTCTATTATGAGGCCAGCATTACCTTGATACCAAAACCAGACAAAAGCACAGTAAAAAAAGAAAGTACAGACCAATATCCCTAACGAACATAGATGCAAAATTCCTCAACAAAATACTAGCAAACTGAATCCAGCAGACCATCGAAAAGATAATATACCATGATCAAGTGGAAATTATCACACAGATGCAAGGGTGATTCAACATACACAAATCAATAAACATGATACATCGTATCAACAGAATGAAGGACAGAAAGTATATGAGCATCTCAATAGATGCAGGAAAAGCATTTGACAAAATTCAATATCCTTCATGATAAAAATTCTCAACAAACCATGCACAGAAGAAACATACCTCAAAATAATAAAGGCCATGTATGACAAGCCCACAACTAACATCATATGAAATGGAAAAAAGCTGAAAGCCTTTCTTCTACGAACTGAATGAGACAAGGATGCATTTTTTTTTTTTTTTTTTTTTTTTTTTTTATTTATTTTTTTTTTTTATTATACTTTAAGTTCTAGGGTACATGTGCATAACGTGCAGGTTTGTTACATATGTATACTTATGCCATGTTGGTGTGCTGCACCCATCAACTCGTCAGCACCCATCAATTCATCATTTATATCTTGTATAACTCCCCAATGCAATCCCTCCCTCCTCCCCCCTCCCCCCTCCCCATGATAGACCCCAGTGTGTGATGTTCCCCTTCCCGAGTCCAAGTGATCTCATTGTTCAGTTCCCACCTATGAGTGAGAACATGCGGTGTTTGGTTTTCTCTTCTTGTGATAGTTTGCTAAGAATGATGGTTTCCAGCTGCATCCATGTCCCTACAAAGGACGCAAACTCATCCTTTTTTATGGCTGCATAGTATTCCATGGTGTATATGTGCCACATTTTCTTAATCCAGTCTGTCACAGATGGACATTTGGGTTGATTCCAAGTCTTTGCTATTGTGAATAGTGCCGCAATAAACATACGTGTACATGTGTCTTTGTAGTAGACTAATTTATAATCCTTTGGGTATATACCCAGTAGTGGGATGGCTGGGTCATATGGTACATCTAGTTCTAGATCCTTGAGGAATTGCATTTTTTTTTTTTTTTTTTCAGTTTTCATCTTGTTTATTCAGTTTGCTTCAAGGGAAAAATCAACAGCAGTAGAGATCACAAACATTATTTTGATTGGCCTCACAAGTCTGATCAGTAAAACCTGAAAAACAGAAAGTGTTACATGAGTTGCAAAGAAAGCACTCCTGGAGTTCACTAGCGTGATAGCAAGTGGAAAGAATATAAATGCAACAGGTGTTCACATTTAGAACAGTACTTGTAAACCTGCTCATTTTTAGACAATGCTGGGACCCTTGTTGCAAACCCATCATCCATCACTGCTGATTTCCTTGACATGAAATAGGACTTTACGAAAAATCTTCCTAGACCTACTCTGGCTGCATTTGAGTGGTTCCTATGCCTACGGCGCTGGCATGTGCTGTCAAGATTTCCACTGCTTTGTTTCTAGGGTCATTCGGACTTCCTTCAGCCAGTCCTGTGCCACTCGTCTGGATTTCCCCTTCAGCTGACTGACAAACTTTGCTGCTAGCTCTAGATCACCATGCTCAATGCAATAGGAGGCGTATGACAGTCATTCAAATGTGTTTATATTCTCAGGTCAGAGCTCCGGGGGTGGCTTCAGGTGCTGAGGCAGGAATAGAAGCAGGGACTGTAGGTAGGACAGGAAGTACTGACACAAGCTATTGCTGGTTTCATCAATCATTGCTACCCTTTGGGCCAGTTTTTGAACAGTATAAAAGGCTCTAAGAGTCCCTTCACTGTACATACACCCCATGGGTCAGGGACTCTGGAGGGATGGCTGTGGTTCAAGCTTGGGTAAATTCATTATCAGAACAGTTGGCTTTGATGCCCTCAACTGCACTACCCAGTGGGACAGCAGGCGTTTCTGCAGATGAGGTCTTCATGCTGTACTTTAATGCCTCCACTGAAAGCCAAGGTTGGTAGGATTTTCTGGCTTCCTCTTCAGCAACTGCATGACTCTGAACAGCCTGTTCAATTCCTCTGAGTCTGGCATAGGCAGTGTTTATATCCAGAGTAAAGTTGTCAACTTGCTCTTGACTGAGATGACAAAACTGTAATTCTTGTTCCGAGAGTTTCTCAGACAGGTTCTGCTCAAATTCACACTTCAGTTCCTGTTCTTGTACCCTAAGGACAACTCGCAAGTGATCAGTGTGGGCAGCCGCCTGTCAGTGAAGCTGGGTTCTCATTTCATTCTCCATGGCGTCTCTGACTTCCTCTATCTTTCTGTCCTATTCAGCCTGCATTTTACTTCTGCGATGTTGTAATGCTTTTGCTACTGCAGTGTCAAATGCCTGCTTTTCTTCCAGCTTTTGTTTCTCCAAGGCTAATGTGATGTGCTGCTTTTCTGTGGCCTTCTGTTCTGCTGGCTCTGTGTTCAGTTGGTCGATGTGACGATGTGCATGAGCAATCAGGGAGTTAGATCAGCAGCAGAGAGCTTGTCAGCTAGGTCAGAAACACTCATTCCTCTCCACCCAGGAAGGACTTCTGGAGGCATGAAGTCATTCCAAGCTTGGACCACCCGCTCATGATACTGAGATACAACCTTAGCCTCAAATTGAGCTGCTTGGACCTTTTTGACCACATTATCCAGATCAACTATCATGTTGTGAAGTTTATATGAGGCTTGGCCCCAGCAACCTCATTTTCTTTGCATTTTCAGACACACTTTTCATCTTCTCTAACTCTTCTTTGGCTTTGAGAAGGGCATCAGCAGCTTCCTCTACTGCCTTTCTGCGTTCTTTCAATGCACCCTGCACTGTGTGCCACTTGGCAGACTTCTTCTTGCCCTCAATCTCAGAATTGTCCATGGCAGCTTTCAATATGTTGGAGTGTGCATTGACAGCCTGGACCACAGCGTTCTGAGCTGAAATAGCCTGCAGAGTGACACTTGGAGTTTGCCTCAGAGCATCTTCTAAGCTCTTGGCTAGAGACTCAATTTTAACTTGTTCTTGCTTTTCCTGTTGTGCAAGGCAAGCTGCAACTTCTTCAGGTGCTCGTTCCCTTACAGAAGATGAGGATGCTTCTTCTGAAAGTGGAGGTGTGGGTTTTCCTTCACCAATTTCAGGGTGATTAGTTTTTAAAGATTTCTCATGCCGAACCCCAGGGACCAACAGCGTATCGCCTGCTGTTGCTGAAGCTGGAGCATCTCCCTTTTGCTTTTGGAGTTGTGAGCCAGGCTATTTAGACTTCTTTGTTACTTCTGATACACTAGAGATTTTTGGTGGACCAGACTGAATCAATTAATCGATTTCTTTGGCAATGGAACAGCATAAGGTGCGGAACCAAGAACGATCTCGAAGAGTTTGTCTGAGTAAGGTATGGTTTTCTCCCCACTTTCCCGGAAATGGGACTCCCATTTGGCATACAGGATAGTGCCACCAATACCTCCACCAACAAAGAAGAGGCCAGCTCCAGCAATTTTGCCAGTAGTCAACCCAGACCTGCCTGAAATAGAGTATCTGTGGCATGGTCACAATGGACGGAGGACAAACTTCCCACAGAGACAACTCTGGGCAGCGCTGGTCACACCTGATAACTGACAGGCCCACAGCATCTCTGTCGAACAGATGGTGCTGCTGGTGGACACAGGAGCTGCCATAGCGGCATAAGTAAGTGGAGGCATGCGTGCATATGTCAAGGATGCCTATTTTAATCACTCCTATTGACATGGTTTGGATCTGTGTCCCCACCCAAATCTCATATTTAATTATAATCCCCAGTGCTGGAGGTGGGGCTGGGTGGGAGGTGATTTGATCATGAGGGCCATTTCTCATGAATGGTTTAGCACTGTTCCTCTTGAAGGTGTTGTCATAATAGTGAGTTCTTGTGAGATCTGGTTGTTTAAAAGTGTGTGGCACCCTGTACCACCCCACACCGCTCCAGACATGTGAAGCATTGGTGCCCCTTTTGCCTTCTGCCATGATTGTAAGCTTCCTGAGGCTGCCCCAGAAGCAGAAGCCTCTATGCTTCCTGTATAGCCTGCAGAACTATGAGCCAGTTAAACCTCTTTTCTTTATAAATTACCCAGTCTCAGGTATAGCTTTATAGCAATGTAAGAATGGACTAATACACCTATTCAACATAGTACTGGAAGCCCAAGCCAGTGCAATCAGGTAAGAGATAGAAATAAAAGCCATCCCAATTGGAAGAGAGGAAGTCAAATGGTCCCTCTTTGCCCATGACATGATTTTATATTTAGGAAAACCTAAAGACTCCACCAAAAATCTCTTAGAACTGATAAACAAATTTAGTAAAGTTGCAGGATACAAAATCAACATATAAAAATCAATAGTGTTTTGATACCCCAATAACAAACTAGCTGACAAAGTAAGCAAAAAGGCAATCCATGAAGGCTAAAACAACTCTATCTTGGATGCTAATCTGCCATATGGACTTCTAGTTAACCTGTTCTGGGAAGGCCTCTAAGATTTCCAGTTTAATCTACTGTTCCTTGTATAAAAGCACATACTATAAATCTTGCTTCAAAACAACCTTGATGTTATTGTGCTTCAATTGATTACAGAGCCCTTCTAAATCACGTATGCCCTTTCCTTATGGTGCATAAGCCTTGGGTCTGGATGGGGTAATGGCACAGGGATCCGCCAACTTATCTTACCACCACCCAAGTCACAGACATGGCTTCTGTTTTAAGTCCTTATTAAATGTTTCTTTCTGAGAAACTGGATCTGTCAGCCTCTTTCTGTGGCCTCTCAGGCTTCCTTGAACTTTGGGGGTAGGTTTACACAGACCTGCCCACCATGGAACACAATCTCATTCACAATAGCTATTTTAAAAATAAAATACCTGGCAATAAATATAACCAAGGATGTGAAAGTCCTTTGCAAGGAAAACTACAAAACACTGATAAAATAAATTGAAGAAGACACAAACAAATGGAAAGACATTCCATGTTCATGGATCAGAAGAAATGACATTGTTAGAATGATCATACTACCCAAAGCAATCAACAGACTCAATGCAATCTCTATCAAAATGCCAATGACATGTTTCACAGAAGTAGAAAAAACAGTCCTAAAACTCATATGGAACCAAAAAAAAAAAAAAAAAAAAAAAAAAAAAAAACCCTGTAGGCATCACACCACTTGACTTCAAAATATATTACAAGGCTAAACAGCATAGAATTGGTATAAAACCAGACACATAGATCAATGGAACAGAATAGAGAACCCAGAAATAAATCCATATATTTACAGCCAATTGATTTTCAACAAAGGTGCCAAGAATGTATAATACAGAAAGGTGCTCAATAAATGGTGCTGGGAAAACTGGATAGCCACATGCAGAAGAATGAAACTGGATCCCTACCTCTCATCATATACAAAAATCAACTCAAGATGGATCAAAGCCTTAAACATAAGACTGAAAACCATAAAGCTACTAGAAGAAAACATAAATGAAATGCTCCAGGACATTGGTCTAGTCGAACAGTTTAGCAGTGTAGCTAAGACTACAAAAACACAGGCAACAAAAACCAAAATAGACAAATGAGATTATATTAAACTGAAAAGCTCTGCACAGCAAAGGGAACAATCAACAGAGTGAAGAGACAACCTGTTTAATGGGAGAAAATATTTGTAAACTATGAATCTGAAAAGTGACCAATATCCAGAATATGTAAGGAACTCAAACAACTCAACAACAACAACAACAACAAAACAAATAATTCCATTAATAAATGGGCAAAGCACCTGAATAGGCATCTCCCAAAAGAAGACATACAAATGGCCAACAGGTATGCCAAAAAAAAAAAAAAAAAAAAAAAAAAACTCAACATCACTAATCATCAGGGAACTGAAGTCAAAACTAGAATGAGATAACATCATCTTACCCCAATTAGAATGCTATTATCAAAAAGACAAAAAATAACAGAGCCAGTAAAGATGTGGAGAAAAGAGAACTCATACATCATTTGTGGAAGTGTAAATTAGTACAGCCATTATCAAAAACAGTATAGAGATTTCTCAGAAAAGTAAAATAAAACTACCATTCTATCCAGCAATCCTGCTACTATTTATTCAAAGGATAGGGAATTGGCGTATCAAAAAGATACCTGCAACCCCATGTTTATTGCAGCACTATTCACAATAGCAAAGATACAGATTCAACCTAAGTGTCTATCAATCAATAAATGAATCAGGATACTGTGGTATATATTCACAATGGAATCTTATTCGGCCATATAAAGGAATGACGTCCTGCCATCTGCAGCAACATGGATGGAACCAAAGGCCACTGAAGACAAATATTACATGTTCTCACTCACATGTGGGAGTTTACAAAGTTGATCTCATGGAAGTAGAGAGTAGAATGATATTACCAGAGGTGAAGAGGGGTGTGTGTTAGAGGGGAAGTGAGTTTGGTTAATGGGTACAAACATGCAGTTACACAGAAAGAATAAGTTCTAATATTTGATATCAGCATAGGGTGACTACAGTTAACCATGTATTGTATGTCTCACATCAGCTGGAAGAGAGAGTGTAAAATGTTCTCAACACAGAGAAATGATAGACAAGGTGATGAATATCCTGATTTCATCATTACATATCCTCTGTGTGTAAAGTATCACATATACCCCATAAATACGTAAAGATATTATGTATCAATTTTTAAAAAGTGCCATATGTGGACCAGTGATGGGAGTGTGTGCTGAACTAATCCAGTTCTGTAAACCTGAGATCCTCCCCGACCTGGGAACAGGACGTCCACCAACCACATGGGAAAACCCGATCCTCAGTGCTCTGAGGCTTTGGCCATCAGTGCAGGGCTTGCTGGCCTGGAGCAGGAGTGGACAGCCAGTGGGGAAGACCACTCACTCCACCACAGGAGGGTAAGTCGCTGTGGCCACTGCACCTGGGCCCCGGGAGTCTTGGGCGAGACCACATGGGCATCTTTAGCCGCGCCCTCCACCCGGGACACCACCTTCTGATGAGGACTGCGTGAAGGGATCACTGAAGAGGGTTTAGCAGCAAATTCTATGTAATCAGCAGCATAGACAGCGGGGAGTATGGAAATAAAAAAGAAAGACCAGAAACGCAGAGCTGCATAGGGAAAGCTGGTTTATTTGGCTCTCATGGAGTCAGAGAATGACTCTGGGATCCCAGACTTCCCTGGGGGGATGGGCAAGGTCAGCAAGGGCTCCAGATCATTCTGTCATATTCTCGATTCAGAATTCAGAGGGTTCACTGAGCATGCTTTTCACCTGCCCCATGTGCAGAAGACCAACTGAGGACTCATCTGGAGGGTGTACAGGTGTGGCCTCATCTGCACTGGGAGCAGCGAGTCTGGAGATTCTTGGTCAGCAGCAGGAAGGGATGCCACAGGAGATGGGTCTGCAGAGGATGCTGGCGCAAGAGGGCTGGCAGCACCTGGAGGACTGGCAGGAGGGAGCTGCATACACGACGGGCCTGCAGCTCACAGGAACGCACACAGAGGACTGGCAGGAGGGGGCCACACACACGATGGGCCTGCAGCTCACAGGCACGCACACGGAGGACTGGCAGCTCACAGGCATGCACACGGCTGGCTTGAAGCTCACGGGCACACACACGGAGGACTGGCAGCCCACAGGCACGCAGCAGGATGCCTGGCAGGGGCTGGGCACGCAACAGGTTGGCTGGCAGCCTGAGGAGCAGCTGGTGTGGCACATGGTGGCGTGTGGCTGGATAAGGTCGAGGCAGAGGGCAGTGATGTCCGGGGACAGCTTCCCTGGGCAGCCTTTATACCTGGACCCAGGCGTCTCCACAGCACAGAAGCGCGCACCTGTTGTCTTCCTTGTTTTTCTTCCTCAAGGCTGTTTTCTGGAGCCCAGTTTTCTGTTGTAGATGCTCATGTTTTTTATTTGGCCCTTTGTTTCATGACTAATTGCACCTTCTTCAAGCTCTTGGTACATTTGGAACCTGCCCAAATTTATTGGTGATGCACAGGCAGTTTTAGCTCCACCTGCCTGATATCTGCCTCCCTTCATTAGTTCCACACGGAAGCAGACATGAGCGGTACCCAAAAAACCTCCTCGAACCACAACTTCTGTTGCATCAACCAGAAACTTTGGGGAAGAGACCAGAACTGAATATAGAAATACAATCACACTGGGAAACCTGCTGGAGTGAGTGATGCAAAACTGGCTACTCTATCAACCATACAGTTGAGATTTAGAAGACGCTCGTTTTCAGGCAGCGGTTAACCAGCAGTGCAGACTGTGATTCCTGAGACAGAAGAAACTTAGGAGATAAACTCCCACTTCCCAGCTCTCTGCTGGAGCAGGCTTCCAAAATGCAGTGTCACCAGCTGGAGTCTGAGCACAATACAATGGTCCAACTCTGCTGAGGAGGAAGGGGCTGGTGCTCATGCAGTTAAGCCCTGGAGTCCGAGGAGGAGAGAAGCGGAAAGAAGGATCCGTGTGGAGGCAGGCCCCGCAGTGTGGGAGTTGACTGTGAATCTGTGGGATGGGGCAGGGCTGTATATTCCCAGGGCAAGGCCACCACAGGCTCACCAGAGAGAAACTGCTAGAGGATTAAGAGTGGAGCCCCCACTCCAGCCCCCACACCGACATCCAGCCGAGACCCCCTACAGCCTGGCACCAAATGAGTAAGGACCAGACTAGAGCGAGACCCGCCCAGGTCAGCCCGAACAAAGCCTAAATCAGTTCAGAATAGGATTTTTAGGGAAGACAGTTTGGAATGTGAGTCCCACCAAGATACAGAGTGTTCCAAGTTGTAGATGCTTTCCAGAGATCCGCCCTAGCAAAGTGTTAAACAAAAACTGCACAAGATTAAGGTCATTCTCCAGTAACTGACTGCTAGAACAAAAATCAGAAACAGGATACAGCTCAGAGTCTGTAAATGTATTATTATAAAACCTCATACACAATCAAAGTCATCAGATATTGGCCAGACACAGTTGTTTATGCCTGTAATCCCAGCACTTTGGGAGGCCAAGATGGGAAGATTGAGGCCAGGAGTTTGAGACTAACCTGGGCAACATAGTGAGACTCTGTCTCTACAAAAAAATGGTTAAAAATTAGCCAGACATGGTGGCACAGGCTTGTGGTCCCAGATACATGGTAGGCTGATGCAAGAGGGTCTATTGAGCCTGGGAGGTTGAGGCTGCAATGAGTTACGATCACACCACTGCACTCCAGTCAGGGCAACAGAGCAAGACCCTGTCTCAAAAAACAAATCATCAGATATTAAAAGATATAGGAAAATTTAATTCACTGATTAAAAAAAAAAAAAAAAAAAAGAAAGGAACCAGAGATGGTCTAGATATTGGACATGGCAAATGATGACTGTAAGCCACTAATATAAACATGTTCCAAAAAATCCAAGAAACCTTTTCAAATAATTAAAGGAAAACATTGTCTTCATGAATGGATAAATAGGGAATCTCAGTGGAGTAATTGAAATTATTTTTTAAAATGGGAATCCCAGAACTGAAAAGTACAATAGCTAAAAATTTTAAATATATCAAATGTGACTTCAAAAATCAACAACATCCAAATCCAGGAATCTCAGAAAACGCCCAGTAGGATAAATAGGAAGAAAACCACATCCAGGCACATAATAAAGTGATGAAAACAAAAAATGAAGACCAAATCTCAAAAGCAGTGACAGGAGACATTTTACATGCAAAGGAACAAGGATAAGAAAAACACCCTGCTTTCTCATCAGAAACAATGGAGCCATAACTGTAAAATGCCGAGCAACAACAACTGGCAACCCAGAACTCTACATCTATGAAGAACGTGCTTCAAAACTGAGGTTGAGGCCAGGCCAGGTACTGTGGCTCACACCTCTAATCCCAGCCCTTTGAAGGCCAAGGCAAGAGGATCACTTGAGCCCAGGAGTTGTAGACCAGCCTGGGCAACAAGCAAGACCTCATCTCTATAAAAAATTTAAAAATTAGCTAGGTGTGGTGGTGTGCACCTGTAGTCCCAACTATTCAGGAGGATGAGGCAGGAGGATGGCTTGAGCCCAGGAGTTTGAAGCTGCAGAGAGCTATGACTGCACCATCACACTTCAGCCTGGGTGACAGAGGGAGAAGGGTATCAAAAAACCCCAGAAACTGAGATTGAAGTGAAAACCTGTTCAGAAGAGCAACAGCTGGGAGAAATCCTCCCCTGCAGATGCGTGCTGCAGGCAACGTGGACAGATGTGCTTTAGGTTAACTAGGACGAGGCCAGTTGACCCTGACCTGCAGGAGGGAGTAGAGGGCATGGGGGAAGGTAAAGGAGCAGGTAAATATCAAAGACACATCCTCGTTCTTCTGTAATCGACTCGTAAGACAACTAACCTTTAAAATGGGTTACTTGGTGACTAGGTCACGTAGGAACATGTGATCACTGTGGCTGCCCCAATTCTCTTGGTTTTTAAGTGTGATTCTGAACTATAGCAGTGAAAGGAGTTGCTTGTGACAGGACTGAACTTGCGGCCTCGCCCGGCTTGTCCCTAGGCCTTAAGGTCACTCCCACCACATGGCCACCGATCGGCTCTGGGTCCATAGACTTGTAAGTTCTGTCCACAGCTCTGAGACCCCACTTGGTCTTCAGCCTGGGAGGGGATTTCATTAACATGGTGTCTGAGTTGTCCAAAGCCTCCGTGGCAGGAATCGCCTGTATCCACCACCAGCAGGCACAGGAGGACCCACACAGGAGCAGAGGGTGCCCCTGGGAGCTGCCTGGGATAGAGGGAGCAGCTCTGCCCTGAGAGATGACTCATCCCCCTACCGTGTGACACCACCATAGAATAAAGTGCGGTGGCCAATCCGTCAAGAGAACAGAGCTGGAGTGTGAGGAGGAACGTGCCATCCACACTCCTGCCCGCTGCTTCCCAAATGCAGGAGCATTCTGGAATTTCACGCCAGCTCCTCACTTTCCCCCACGCTGCCTCTGCAGGGGTGAGACTGATCAGACCCTCAGTGTGGGAGAGGAACCAGACATGAGTAGCTCAGGCCCCCTCCGTGATGGGTCCTCCTGGGCTCCGTCTGCAGAGGAGGTGGCCTGTGGCCACTAGTGCTTCTCGTGTGAAGTGGGCACTTCTGAGGCATGGTGTCAGGAAGCTCACTGTGGTCACACGCCTGAGCCATGCTCTGCAGAGGCCGACGTGGCTGATGTTTTCATCCATCTTCTCTGTCCCAGCTGGTTCAGGACTTCAGGATGAGTCACTTATTGAACCCTGAGCCCAGTATAATTTGGCACAGTGGTAACGACCATGGATTCCAGAGTGAAACTAAGCAGTCCAGATCTCTGCGTCTCTGCAGTGGCGCGGACACGCACCCATCATGCAAATGATCTAGGACTTGCATGATCTGTAAAATAGGGTATCGGCCACCCTGAATGCTGGCAAAGATGAATGAGATAACCCCATAAGATGCCAATCACAGCCTGGCACAGCGCTAGAGCTCTGTGCATTATTGTTCCCCTAATAATCATCATTATTATTCCACAATATGGAGCCCAGAAGCTTGGCTCTCGTTACTCGGGAAGACCCTGATGATGACTGAGCTTCTCAGTTGAAACGGGGCCCCTGGTGCAGTGAGTGTGACTGTGCTTGTGTGAGTTCCAGACGGCATTTACAACAGGGGGACCCTGAACATCCATGAGGCGGGCCCCTGGCCTCACTGACAGCCCTTCACCAGCTACCACCGGCTCTGTTTCCAGGAAACACACGGTCTGCTGAATGATAGGGCACCTCCAGCTCAGAGTTTCCTGAACTGAGTAACCTCAACAAGAAAACCCAGAAAGATCAACAGGAGAGGGCAGAGGAGGAGACACCAGGGGGCTTGCTGCCCGGACAACTGTGGCCTGCCCTGGCTCCATGCTGCGTCCCCACCACCTGCTGCCCACCCAGGGCTGTGGAACCTCCTGCTGCCACCTGGCCATCACCACCCCCGCCCCCACCGCGCAGCTCTGCTGTGCCGGCCCCTGTGTGAGGCGTCCACTTCCTGCCAGCTGGCCTGCCACATGCTCAGGTCAGGCCTGTGTGTGGCCGCCTCCTGCCGGTCCTCCACGTGCGGCCGGCCCTCCTGCCCCTTCTCTGGCCTGCAGACCTGCGACCTGCCACATCGGATTATCAGATAATCCGCTCTCTGCCATTATTTACCAAAAGCCTTTCCCTTTGTCCTATTAGCAGAATCCCCCTGCACTTCTCTGTCCCCAGTGACGAATCCATCTCCCGCCGTGGCTGGAATTTCCCCTGAATGTTCTTGTCCAGGAAGGCTTGGTTCCCTGTCAAAAATAAGTCTCTCTGCTCCTCAACACTGGGTCTTTTTAAACATTTCCCTGAAGCTGTTTCTCACTGTCCTTTGCCTTCCTGACCAAGACGATGTCAGTGCAGGATCCTGTCCTTGGTCACTGCTCAGAGGTGCAGCTTGGCCTGGGATGTCAGGAAGCCGCTCTGGGAAAAGCTGTGGCTGAAACTGCTGAGTCCAAAGTGGGTGTTTCCTTTCCAGTGGTTTCCGATGAGGACCTCTCACCCAGGGCTCTTTTGGAGCCTGGAAACCAAGCCTCAGGACAAAGGACTGCGGGAAGGAGGAGGCTGAGCCTGGGGAACCTGGTGGCTGACCTCCAGTGTCAGAAGGGCTTTTCCCCAGCGCGCATTTCCCCAGAGGCTGGATTGGGGCCACTGAGCCAGCGTGACAGGGAAGCAGATTTCAGCTCAACAGGAGGAAGAGTCCCCTAAAAGCCAGGGCTCCCAGTGACATACTTGGCTCCTGGTGATTACTCAGCTTCTGGGTGCTGAGGGCTCTGAACGGCAGGCACACTTCTCCTACTGTATCATGCCAGACAAAACTGGAATGGCCCATGTGTCTGTCAGCCAGTGGATGGACAAACAGCCTGACGCAGCAGTACAGTGCAATCCACACCAGCACTGAGGGCGGCATTCTTACACACAGTGGCAACAGGAACGCGTCGCAGAAACACCACGCGGGGTGGGAGAGGCTGGCACAGGAGGACTTGCTGTATGACTCCATCTAAATGAGTTCTAAAGGAGAACCCGTTTATGCTTTAAAAAATTCTCAGCAGTAGCCATCTCTGGGGGATTGGGTAAAACTGACTGGGGAAGGCAGAAGAGTTCTGGAGAGGATGGTCAAGTCCAGGGTCCTGATGGGAACTGAGCAGCCCACCATCCCCTGGGCCTTGAGGGGGCCTGGGTGACCTGTGTTGATGGATTGGCAAACTTCATCAAATGGTACCCTTGAGGTTTGTCTCATTTCGCACGCAAAACAAATGCTGAACTCGAGTTAATGGCACGTTGCTGAAGTGTGGGAGTGAAGTGCACGGTTGCTGCACCTTCTGCAGAGCGTGTGAAATGAGATATACTGACAGAGGCCGGCTCGGGGGTGAGCATCCCATCAAGCAGAGTGAGTGCCGTGCCAGGTGCAGACCCAGGGCCTGGCACGTGGATGCCCACTGTTTAATTTTTACAACCTTTCGGTATGCTTCCGTTTTTCATAACAAAATGAAAATATAGCTTTTAAAAAGTAGTTAAAAAGATGAAAATAGTAAATGTTTTCATAAAAAGTAGAAGACACACACAGGATCTCTGCTTTGGAGAACTGGGCTACGATCAGAGGGAAGTGGGGTACACTCAGAGAATTGGGGTACCCAGCATTCAAGGAGAATAACAGTGGACCGTGGGTCAGCCAGATGTCCCAGAAGCAGCAGGACAGTCACGAGGAAGCCAACACCCAAACAGCATGGCTGCCCCAGGGCAGGATGGCAGACCCAGCCCACCATTCCCATTTCCACCTTCCCAAGACCACCACAGGGGAAGGGAAGTCAGTTTATCAAGGATGAGGGACTCCAGCAATGAAAAGGAAAGAGAGGGGTGTGTGTGGACTGCTGGCCAGGGCAGAGGTGGGACCCACCTGCTCGGCAGCCCCATGCAGCTCTGCTTCCCAGCGAGCCCAGCAGAAGGAGAGTGGGGAGGGCTGCAGTAGAGAGGGGGACTGAAGGTGTGAGCATGGCACCCCCTGGCCAGGCCCCCCAAGGCCCTGAGGGGCACCATGCATAATTCTCTCATGCTGGCCTTGGGCTTCCATCGCTTTTACTCCAAAGTGAGGCTGGCAATGGATGGACCTGCGCCCCAAGTGTAGAGCACCAGGCCAACCTCCCCACTTAAGTGGGGGCTCCTCCAGCAGCAAACAGACCACACACACAGCAGGAGAGGAGCCCAGACAGCCCGGGACCACCCTCGCCCCAGCCAGGAGGGAAGCCGGGACCACCCTCGTCCCAGCCAGGAGGGAAGCCGGGACCACCCCTCTCTCCAGCCAGGAGGGGAGCCAGGACCACCCTCATCCCAGCCAGGAGGGAAGCCGGGACCACCCCTCTCTCCAGCCAGGAGGGGAGCCGGAACTACCCCTCACCCCAGCCAGGAGAGAAGCTGGCAGCACAAAAAGCAAGACCAAGATAAACTAACATATCACGGCACCCAGGGGAAACCAATGGTTTAAGGAACTTAAAAAATCCTAAATACACTCAGACATTCAGGAAGATGTTACATCTATCAAACAAGAACAAGACGCTTTGAAAATGAACAATTAGAACAATGATCCCCAAAATGTCGTAGATATTAAACATCTCATTCATATTTAAAATTAAACAGAGAGGCTTGAAGGTGATTGTATTAGGGTTCCCTTAGAGGGACAGAACTAATAGAATATATGTGTGTGTGTGTGTGTGTGTGTGTGTGTGTGTGTGTGTGTGTGTGTATGAATATATATGAATAAAATGAATGGAAAAATCCTAGAGATGTCCTGTTGAAATTATATAACATCAAAGATAACAAGTGGTTCCCATGAGCTTCCAGAAAATCAAACAAACAAAGTCACCCACAAGCAATATATATATATATATATATACACACACACACACACACATATATATATGGGGGTAGGTTACTAAGTAGTAACTAACAGGATCACAAGGTCCCACCACAGGCCGTCTGCAAGCTGAGGAGCAGAGATTCAGTCCGAGTTCCAAAACTGAAGAACCTGGAGTCCAGTGTTCGAGGGCAGGAAGCATCCAGCACAGCAGAAAGATGGAGGCTGGGAGGCTGGGCCAGTCTCGCTTTTTCACATTTTTTCTGTCTGCTTTATATTTGCTGGCAGCTGATTAGATGGTGCCCACCCCATTAAGGGTGAGTCCGCCTTCCCCAGTCCACTGACTCAAATGCTAATCTCCTTTGGCAACATCCTCACAGACACACCCAGGATCAATACTTTGTATCCTTCAGTCCAATCAAGTTGACACTCAGTATTAACCATCACCGTGAGGTTGAGAAATCTCTCCGATTTGGAACAAAACATCAAAGAGATAAAAAATATGAGGAAAAAATACCATAAATGACTGGTTTAGTAAATGCAATCCCTGATGTGTGGGAGTCCCAAAAAGCGGGACGTGAGATTGATGAGAGGATGCACAAATAAACCCCTAAAGAGGAGCATTTCCCAAGGTTAAAGACACAGTCTTCAGGTGGAAAAGAACCAAGGGATGCCAAGAAAATGAATGGAAAAATCCTAGATATGTCCTGTTGAAATTATATAACATCAAAGATAACAAGTGGTTCCCATGAGCTTCCAGAAAATCAAACAAACAAACAAACAAAGTCACCCACAAGCAATAAAAATCAGATTAGCATCAGACATCTCATCAGCAACGCTGAATGCTATAGACTCACAGAACAACACTCACAGTGTCCAGGAGGTCAACATTCAGCCCACGCTTCCAAAGATGAGCAAGCTCTAAAGAAACACAGGTTAAGCAGAAGATAAACAGTTCTTAAGATAAGCAATAAACATGACATCTAATTATTAACCATAAAAGTATTAAGTAAGCATATGTGTTTTTCTAGGACTAAGTAGCATGTATTTTATCCTCTGGGTGTGTGGTCATTTGCCTTTCTACCTTTCTGTTTCTGTTTGTTTATAGAGATGCGGTGGTCTTGCCATGTTGCCAGTCTAGCATCAAGCTTCTGGGCTCAAGTGATCCTTCCACCTCAGCCTCTCAAGGAGCTGGGCCTACAGGTATGTACCACCATGCCAGGCTCTTTTCAAAATATTTTAAAGTAGTGGAAATATTTTTTCAATATTTGACCTAGATGTCAAGTCTGTCAAACAGATTAAAACACAGCTTCTCTAATTTAAAGTGGGACGGAGAATCCTGACACCTGTCAGTTTGTCCTCCTCCCCTCCCTTCCCTTCATCTCCCCTCACCTCCTCTCCCGTTCTCTACTCTCTCCCCACTTCTCTCTCTCTCCCCGGCTCACCCCCTTACCTAGGTAGCATCTGAGATGTCTCTTAAGACCATGATTTTACAACATTGTTGCTTTGAGTCCCTCTCTCTCTCCAAGCTTCAAGAGATTACGGAATTAGCATGCGCATCATTAGGTGCCAGGGAACAGAGCTGTTAGCAAACAATGGCACTCACCCCTATGTCTCTCAAGTAAAACTGTTAACACCGTACCATGTATCAACCATTACTTACGTCTGACTTTCTCTATAATAAGCTTATTTTTTCAAGAATCCTTATGTCCCCATCCATACACTAAGACCCTAAGAACTGAGAGACAGAATATCAAGGACCTATTTTTCCATATTGTGCCAACTGCAAAAATGCATAAGGATATTATGTATGGATAAAAGACTCAACGCATCAAAGGTATAAGAATTAGAAACATATATGCACCATACAAAGAGTCCCCAACATACACAAAGCAAACATGGACAGAATTCAAGTGAGAAATAGACAGTTCCACACACGAAGCAAACATGGACAGAATTCAAGTGAGAAATAGACAGTGCTACAATAGTTGGAGACTTTAATATTTCGTTTTCAATAATGAACAGAACATCTAGTCAGAAGGTCAATAGGAAATAGAGAACTGAACCCACTATAAACCAGTTGCTCACAAAAGATATGTATAGGACACTCCACCCAACAACAGCTTTACTGGTGAATATCACCATTTTTTTTAAATGTAACAAAAGCCTCCTCAACTTGTGAAAGAAAAAAATGGACCACTTTCTAACTCACCTATGAAGCCAACATTATGCTGATACCAAACCTACATGAGACATCAAAAGAAAAGAAGATCACAGACGAACATGCCTTTTAAATACAGATGCAAAAATCCTCAACAAAATACTAGCAAAGTGATTCCAACAGCATATTAAAAGGATTATATACCATGACCAAGTTGGATTTATCCCAGGAATGCAAAGATAATTCCAGATTAAAAATAATCAATGTAGGGGCGGAGCAAGATCGCCGAATAGGAACAGCTCCAGTCTCCAACTCCCGGCGCGAGCGACACAGAAGACCGGTGATTTCTGCATTTTCAACTGAGGTACTGGGGTCATCTCACTGGGGAGTGCCGGACAATTGGTGCTGGTCAGTTGCTGCAGCCTGACCAGCGAGAGCTGAAGCAGGGCGAGGCATTGCCTCACCTGGGAAGCGCAAGGGGGAAGGGAATCCCTTTTCCTAGCCAGGCGAACTGAGACACACAACACCTGGAAAATCGGGTAATTCCCACCCCAATACTGCACTTTAAGCAAACGGGCACACGAAGAGATTATACCCACACCTGGCCGGGAGGGTCCCAGGGCCACGGAGCCTCCCTCATTGCTAGCACAGCAGTCTGTGATCTAACGGAAACGGCAGCAGCGAGGCTGGGGAAGGGGCGCCCGCCATTGCTGAGGCTTAAGTAGGTAAACAAAGCCGCTGGGAAGCTCGAACTGGGTGGAGCTCACAGCAGCTCAAGGAAACCTGCCTGTCTCTGTAGACTCCACCTCTGGGGACAGGGCTCAGCTAAAAAACAACAGGGGAAGCAGCAGAGGCCTGTGCAGACCCGAACGACTCTGTCTGACAGCTTTGAAGAGAGCAGTGGATCTCCCAACACGGAGGTTGAGATCTGAGAACGGACAGACTGCCTGCTCAAGTGGGTCCCTGACCCCTGAGTAGCCTCACTGGGAGACATCCCCCACTAGGGGCAGTCTGACACCCCACACCTCACAGGGTGGAGTACACCCCTGAGAGGAAGCTTCCAAAGTAAGAATCAGACAGGTACACTCGCTGTTCAGCAGTATTCTATCTTCTGCAACCTCTGCTGCTGATACCCAGGCAAACAGGGTCTGGAGTGGACCTCAAGCAATCTCCAACAGACCTACAGCTGAGGGTCCTGACTATTAGAAGGAAAACTATCAAACAGGAAGGACACCTATACCAAAACCCCATCAGTACGTCACCATCATCAAAGACCAGAGGCAAATAAAACCACAAAGATGGGGAAGAAGCAGGGCAGAAAAGCTGGAAATTCAAAAAATAAGAGCACATCTCCCCCTGCAAAGGAGCGCAGCTCATCGCCAGCAACGGATCAAAGCTGGTCAGAGAATGACTTTGACGAGATGAGAGAAGAAGGCTTCAGTCCATCAAACTTCTCAGGGCTAAAGGAGGAATTACGTACCCAGCGAAAAGAAACTAAAAATCTTGAAAAAAGAGTGGAAGAATTGATAGCTAGAATAATTAATGCAGAGAAGGTCATAAATGAAATGACAGAGATGAAAACCATGACACGAGAAATACGTGACAAATCCACAAGCTTCAGTAACCAACTTGATCAACTGGAAGAAAGAGTATCAGCGATTGAGGATCAAATGAATGAAATGAAGTGAGAAGAGAAACCAAAAGAAAAAAGAAGAAAAAGAAATGAACAAAGCCTGCAAGAAGTATGGGATTATGTAAAAAGACCAAATCTACGTCTGATTGGGGTGCCTGAAAGTGAGGGGGAAAATGGAACCAACTTGGAAAACACTCTTCAGGATATCATCCAGGAGAACTTCCCCAACCTAGTAGGGCAGGCCAACATTCAAATTCAGGAAATACAGAGAACACCACAAAGATACTCCTCGAGAAGAGCAACTCCAAGACACATAATTGCCAGATTCACCAAAGTTGAAATGAAGGAAAAAATCTTAAGGGCAGCCAGAGAGAAAGGTCGGGTTACCCACAAAGGGAAGCCCATCAGACTAACAGCAGATCTCTTGGCAGAAACTCTACAAGCCAGAAGAGAGTGGGGGCCAATATTCAACATTCTTAAAGAAAAGAATTTTAAACCCAGAATTTCATATCCAGCCAAACTAAGTTTCATCAGTGAAGGAGAAATAAAATCCTTTATAGATAAGCAAATGCTTAGAGATTTTGTCATCACCAGGCCTGCCTTACAAGAGACCCTGAAGGAAGCCCTAAACATGGAAAGGAACAACCGGTACCAGCCATTGCAAAAACATGCCAAAATGTAAAGACCATCGAGGCTAGGAAGAAACTGCATCAACTAACGAGCAAAAAAACCAGTTAATATCATAATGGCAGGATCAAGTTCACACATAACAATATTAACCTTAAATGTTAATGGACTAAATGCTCCAATTAAAAGACACAGACTGACAAACTGGATAAAGAGTCAAGACCCATCAGTCTGCTGTATTCAGGAGACCCATCTCACATGCAGAGACATACACAGGCTCAAAATAAAGGGATGGAGGAAGATCTACCAAGCAAATGGAGAACAAAAAAAAAGCAGGGGTTGCAATCCTAGTCTCTGATACAACAGACTTTAAACCATCAAAGATCAAAAGAGACAAAGAAGGCCATTACATAATGGTAAAGGGATCAATTCAACAGGAAGAGCTAACTATCCTAAATATATATGCACCCAATACAGGAGCACCCAGATTCATAAAGCAAGTCCTTAGAGACTTACAAAGAGACTTAGACTCCCATACAATAATAATGGGAGACTTCAACACTCCACTGTCAACATTAGACAGATCAACGAGACAGAAAGTTAACAAGGATATCCAGGAATTGAACTCATCTCTGCACCAAGCGGACCTAATAGACATCTATAGAACTCTCCACCCCAAATCAACAGAATATACATTCTTCTCAGCACCACGTCGCACTTATTCCAAAATTGACCACATAATTGGAAGTAAAGCACTCCTTAGCAAATGTAAAAGAACAGAAATTATAACAAACTGTCTCTCAGACCACAGTGCAATCAAACTAGAACTCAGGACTAAGAAACTCAATCAAAACCGCTCAACTACATGGAAACTGAACAACCTGCTCCTGAATGACTACTGGGTACAGAACGAAATGAAGGCAGAAATAAAGATGTTCTTTGAAACCAATGAGAACAAAGATACAACATACCAGAATCTCTGGGACACATTTAAAGCAGTGTGTAGGGGGAAATTTATAGCACTAAATGCCCACAAGAGAAAGCTGAAAAGATCTAAAATTGACACTTTAACATCACAATTAAAAGAACTGGAGAAGCAAGAGCAAACACATTCAAAAGCTAGCAGAAGGCAAGAAATAACTAAGATCAGAGCAGAACTGAAGGAGATTGAGACACAAAAAACCCTCCAAAAAATCAATGAATCCAGGAGCTGGTTTTTTGAAAAGATCAACAAAATTGACAGACCGCTAGCAAGACTAATAAAGAAGAAAAGAGAGAGGAATCAAATAGACACAATAAAAAATGATAAGGGGGATATCACCACCGACCCCACAGAAATACAAACTACCATCAGAGAATACTATAAACACCTCTATGCAAATAAACTAGAAAAATCTAGAAGAAATGGATCATTTCCTGGACACTTACACTCTTCCAAGACTAAACCAGGAAGAAGTTGAATCCCTGAATAGACCAATAGCAGGCTCTGAAATTGAGGCAGTAACTAATAGCCTACCAACCAAAAAAAGTCCAGGACCAGATGGATTCACAGCTGAATTCTACCAGAGGTACAAAGAGGAGCTGGTACCATTCCTTCTGAAACTATTCCAATCAATTGAAAAAGAGGGAATCCTCCCTAACTCATTTTATGAGGCCAACATCATCCTGATACCAAAGCCTGGCAGAGACACAACAAAAAAAATTTTAGACCAATATCCCTGATGAACATCGATGCAAAAATCCTCAATAAAATACTGGCAAACCGAATCCAGCAGCACATCAAAAAGCTTATCCACCATGATCAAGTGGGCTTCATCCCTGGGATGCAAGGCTGGTTCAACATTCACAAATCAATAAACGTAATCCAGCATATAAACAGAACCAAAGACAAGAACCACATGATTATCTCAATAGATGCAGAAAAGGCTTTTGACAAAATTCAACAGCCCTTCATGCTAAAAACGCTCAATAAATTCGGTATTGATGGAACGTACCTCAAAATAATAAGAGCTATTTATGACAAACCCACAGCCAATATCATACTGAATGGGGAAAAACTGGAAAAATTCCCTTTGAAAACTGGCACAAGACAGGGATGCCCTCTCTCACCACTCCTATTCAACATAGTCTTGGAAGTTCTGGCTAGGGCAATCAGGCAAGAGAAAGAAATAAAGGGTATCCAGTTAGGAAAAGAAGAAGTCACATTGTCCCTGTTTGCAGATGACATGATTGTATATTTAGAAAACCCCATTGTCTCAGCCCAAAATCTCCTTAAGCTGATAAGCAACTTCAGCAAAGTCTCAGGATACAAAATCAATGTGCAAAAATCGCAAGCATTCTTATACACCAGTAACAGACAAACAGAGAGCCAAATCAGGAATGAACTTCCATTCACAATTGCTTCAAAGAGAATAAAATACCTAGGAATCCAACTTACAAGGGATGTAAAGGACCTCTTCAAGAAGAACTACAAACCACTGCTCAGCGAAATAAAAGAGGACACTAACAAATGGAAAAACATACCATGCTCATGGATAGGAAGAATCAATATCGTGAAAATGGCCATACTGCCCAAGGTTATTTATAGATTCAATGCCATTCCCATCAAGCTACCAATGAGTTTCTTCACAGAACTGGAAAAAACGGCTTTAAAGTTCATATGGAACCAAAAAAGAGCCCGCATTGCCAAGACAATCCTAAGTCAAAAGAACAAAGCTGGAGGCATCACGCTACCTGACTTCAAACTATACTACAAGGCTACAGTAACCAAAACAGCATGGTACTGGTACCAAAACAGAGATATAGACCAATGGAACAGAACAGAGTCCTCAGAAATAATACCACACATCTACAGCCATCTGATCTTTGACAAACCTGAGAGAAACAAGAAATGGGGAAAGGACTCCCTATTTAATAAATGGTGCTGGGAAAATTGGCTAGCCATAAGTAGAAAGCTGAAACTGGATCCTTTCCTTACTCCTTATAGGAAAATTAATTCAAGATGGATTAGAGACTTAAATGTTAGACCTAATACCATAAAAACCCTAGAAGAAAACCTAGGTAGTACCATTCAGGACATAGGCATGGGCAAGGACTTCATGTCTAAAACACCAAAAGCAATGGCAGCAAAAGCCAAAATTGACAAATGGGATCTGATTAAACTAAAGAGCTTCTGCACAGCAAAAGAAACCACCATCAGAGTGAACAGGCAACCTACAGAATGGGAGAAAATTTTTGCAATCTACTCATCTGACAAAGGGCTAATATCCAGAACCTACAAAGAACTCAAACAAATTTACAAGAAAAAAACAAACAACGCCATCAAAAAGTGGACAAAGGATATGAACAGACATTTCTCAAAAGAAGACATTCATACAGCCAACAGACACATGAAAAAATGCTCATCATCACTCGCCATCAGAGAAATGCAAATCAAAACCACAATGAGATACCATCTCACACCAGTTAGAATGGCAATCATTAAAAAGTCAGGAAACAACATGTGCTGGAGAGGATGTGGAGAAATAGGAACACTTTTACACTGTTGGTGGGATTGTAAACTAGTTCAACCATTATGGAAAACAGTATGGCAATTCCTCAAGGATCTAGAACTAGATGTACCATATGACCCAGCCATCCCACTACTGGGTATATACCCAAAGGATTATAAATCATGCTGCTATAAAGACACATGCACACGTATGTTTATTGCAGCACTATTCACAATAGCAAAGACTTGGAATCAACCCAAATGTCCATCTGTGACAGACTGGATTAAGAAAATGTGGCACATTAGCCGGGCGCGGTGGCTCAAGCCTGTAATCCCAGCACTTTGGGAGGCCGAGACGGGCGGATCACGAGGTCAGGAGATCGAGACCATCCTGGCTAACACGGTGAAACCCCGTCTCTACTAAAAATACAAAAAAAAAACTAGCCGGGCAAGGTGGCGGGCGCCTGTAGTCCCAGCTACTCGGGAGGCTGAGGCAGGAGAATGGCGTAAACCCGGGAGGCGGAGCTTGCAGTGAGCTGAGATCTGGCCACTGCACTCCAGCCTGGGCGACAGAGCGAGACTCCGTCTCAACAAAAAAAAAAAAAAAAAAAAAAAAAAAAAAAAGAAAATGTGGCACATATACACCATGGAATATTATGCAGCCATAAAAAAGGATGAGTTTGCATCCTTTGTAGGGACATGGATGCAGCTGGAAACCATCATTCTTAGCAAACTATCACAAGAACAGAAAACCAAACACCGCATGTTCTCACTCATAGGTGGGAACTGAACAATGAGATCGCTTGGACTCGGGAAGGGGAACATCACACATCGGGGCCTATCATGGGGAGGAGAGACGGGGGAGGGATTGCATTGGGAGTTATACCTGATATAAATGACGAATTGATGGGTGCTGACAAGTTGATGGGTGCAGCACACCAACATGGCACAAGTATACATATGTAACAAACCTGCACGTTATGCACATGTACCCTAGAACTTAAAGTATAATAAAAAATAATAATAATAATAATCAATGTAGTATACCACACGAACAGAATGAAGTGAAAAAAAAAAAAACATGATCTCAATTAACAAAGAAAAAGCTTTGACAAAGTCCAACACCATTTCATGATTTTAAAACACTCAGAAAACTAGGAATAGAAGGGAATTTCCTCAACATACTAAACAGCATTTATGAAAAACCCACAGCTTGCAACATACTCGACAGTGAAAGACTGAAAGCTTTCCCCCTAAGATTAGGAACAAGACAGGATGTCCCTTTTCACCACCAATATTCAACATTGTACTGGAAGTTCTAGCCAGAGCTATTAAACAAGAAAAATAAATAAATAAATGTCATTGAAATTGGAAAGGAAGAAGTAAAATTATTTCTATTCACAGGTAACATGATTTTGTCTATAGAAAATCCCAAAGAATCCACAAGATAGCTACTAGAGCTTTATTAAAGAATTCACCAAAGTTTCAGGGTACAAGATCAATATACAAAAATCATACCTGTTTCTATACACCAGCAATGAACAATCTGAAAAGGAAATGAAGAAAAACAATTCCATTTCAATGGCATCCAAAAGAATAAAATACCTAGTAACAAATATAACCAAGGAGATAAGAGACCTGTACAATAACTATAAAACATAGCTGAAAGAATTAAAGAAGACCTAAATAAATGGAAAGATATCCATGTTCATGGATTAGAAGACTTCATGTTGTTAAAATGGCATTACTACCCAACGAAATCTACAGATTCAATGCAGTCCTTATCAAAATTCCAAGTCTTTTTTTTTTCCAGAAATGAAAAAGCTGATCTTCAAGCACATACAGATTATAGGAGCTCAGAATAGCCAAAACAATCTTGAAAAAGAGGGACAAAGTTGGAGGATTCACACTTCCTAATTTCAAAACTTACTACAAAGCTACAGTAATCAAAACAGTGTGGTACTGGCCTAAGAATACACATACAGACCAATAGAATAGAACTCAAAGTTCAGAAATAAACTCATACATTTATGATCAATTGATTTTCAACAACAGTGTCAAGATAATTCAATGAGAAAAGAATAATCTCTTCAACAAATGGTGCTGGGAAAACTAGATTTCCAGATGGGAAAGAATGAAGTTGGGCCCTTAGCTAATATCATATACAAAAATCAACTCAAAATGGATCAATGTCCTAAATATAGTAGCTGAAACCATCAAATTTTAGAAGAAAAGATGGGAGAAATGCTTTATGACCTTGGATTTGACACTGGGTTCTTAGATATTACACAAGAAGCACCAGCCAAAAGAAAAAATAAATTGAACTTCACTGAAATTTAAAACTTGTTTGAATCAGAGAACACTGTCAAGAAAGTGAAAAGACCATCTACAGAATGAAAGAAAATATTTGCAAATCATATATCTGACTGTGACTCAACAACAAAAAGACAATCCAACTAAAAAATAGGCAAAGGACTGAGTAGACACTTCTCCAGTGAAGGTATGCAAATGGGCAATAAGTACATGAAAAGATGCTCAACAGTATTACTCATTAGGAAAATGGAAATCAAAACCACAATGAGATGCTACTTCACACCTACCGGGATGGCTGCAATTCTTTCTTAAACAAAGGAAAATAACAAGTGTTGACAAAGATGTGGAGAAACTGGAACCCTCATACATTACCAGTGGGAATGTAGAACAGTGCAACCACTATGGAAACATTTTGGCGGTTCCTCAAAAGTTAAACATAGAATTACCACATGGCTCAGGAAATAAGGAGTACCCAAAAGAACTAAAAATGAGTAAATAAATAAAAAGAGAGAGGCTCAAATAGATCCTTGTATGTCAACATTCTTTGCAGCATTATTCATAATTGCCAAAAGGTATGAATAACCCAAGTATCTACCAACAGATGAATGGTGCCGTCCCCACAGGAATGTACCAGTCCCAGGGAGGGTCAACGGAGCAGCCATCCCCACCCCAGCCCAGCAGGCAAGTCCATCTCTCCGGGCCCTGATGGGCAAGTGTCAGAGGTGGCAGCGGGGTCACTTGCAGGCACAGCCGCCCCCACCGTCCCTCATTTCCCCGTGGAGTTGCCACTCCCTGCCGAGTGGGGGCTTGCTGGATACAGAGTCCAGGCCCCAGACAGAGAGGATGGTTTGCTCCACCTGCAGCCCAGCCCCTCGGTCCTCACAGGGAGATTCAGAGTCCCAGAGACAAGTGCCCAGGCTCAGCTGCCCAAGCCTCTCCCACCTCTCCAGCTCCAGAAGCAGCCCAGCTTCCTTCTACTGCCCCTACAACTCCCGTGTCTGAAGCAGCCCAGCTTCCTTCTACTGCCCTTACAACTCCCGTATCTGAAGCCTGCTGCCCAGATCATGAATATCCTGAAGTCTTTTTTAACAGAAAATAGATAAAGCTCCAGCCTGGGCAACAGAGTGAAACCTTGTCTCCATTAAAAATAAAAAGGCCAGGCATGTGGCTCAGGCCTGTAGTCCCAGCACTTTGGGAGACCGAGGTGGGAAGATCACTTGAGCCCAGGAGTTTGAGACCAGCCTAGCTAACATAGTGAGACCTTGTCTCTAAAAATACAAAAATTAGCAGGGCATCATGGCACGCGCCTGTGGTCCCAGCTACCCGGGAGGCTGAGGCAGAAGAATCACTTGAGCCGGGAGGCGGAGGCTGCAGTGAGCCAAGATTGTACCACTGCACTCCAGCCTGGGCGACAGAGACCCTGTCTCAAAATATTAATTAATTAATTAAAATAAAAAATACACAGCTGGGCATGGTGGCATGAACCTGTCATCCCAGCTATTCAGGAGGCTGAGGTGGGAGGATCACTTGAGCCTGGGATATCAAGGCTGCAGTGAGTTATGATTGAGCCACAGCACTCTAGCCTGGGAGAGAGTGAGACCCTGTCTCAAAAAAAAAAAAAAAAAATGAGGAAAGCAAAAGGATGCAGCCGAAGGCCCCTCCCTCCTGATTGCAGCCTCTGACGCAGTGCTGCCTTGCACCTCCCAGAGCAAGCGGCTCCTGGCGACCCCACCTCACTCCCAGCTCCTCCAACACACCGTTCTTCCCTTCCCTCTTCCCGCATCTGGCCAAGAACTGCGGTGCTGAGGTCACTGTCCCTCTGTCCCTCACTGTGCTGGCTGGCCCCTGCTGCACCTGGCCCTGTAACGCCGTCTCCCCGGGCTTCCGGGCTGTGTCTGTCTCAGCTCCTACGCCCATTCCTCTGACTTTCCTCTATGTGTGTTCTCTCCCTGCCCCCAACCTCCAGGCCTCCATCCAGGTGCCTCCCCTGGGCTCCCAGCCACGCTTACGGCGGCCTCCAGATGTGTCCCAAGACTGAAGGGAGCTGCACCTGGGCACATCTGAAGCTGAGCTAGCATCTTCCTCCAAACTGCCCTCTCCCTGGACCGGCTGGGGCAGCTGGACTCCACCCCGTCCCCCACCCTGCCACCTTCACCGAGCTGCCAGATAGCTTTAGGGTCTGCCCTGCCTCTCCCCACCACCATTTCTTTAGCTTAGGGTGACTTTGGCCCCGATGTGCTCAACAGCTCTGGGCCAGCAGGGCTGTCAACAGCCATGTCCACAGGTGAGAGCATCCTAGGAGACGCCCATGCTTTGAGAGCACCCCGTGACAACAGAGATTCCTCTACAGAATTTATTTTTGGAAGAAAGCATGTTCTTTGTCCAGGAGAAGATGCTGATTTTGGAGAAAGATAGGAAGAAGTTGGTGGCTTTAGAAGACACTGTGCCTTTCAGTCCAGGGTTCCACCACCATGACGGCTAGAGAGTGGGAAGCAAAGGGCCGGCGGCAGAAAGGCTGGGGGCCGTGCTGGGTGCCACGTGTGTTGGGCAGGGAGAGCCATTCCACTGTCCTTGCTGGGGCCCCTCCTCTGCTGCCCCCCGTGCAGTCCCTCAGCCCACCCCTGCAGTCCCTCAGCCCATCCCTGCAGTCCCTCCGTGTTGAAGGACCAGAGAGAGGAAGCCAGTCCACAGGAGAAGGGCCGAGGGAGCAGAGACTTTCCAGAGCCCCGCCTTGCCAACCAAACAGCACACAGCGAGCAGGGCCTGGAAGCCCTGGGGGTGCCGCGTGAGGCTTTCTATTTTGTTAGAACTTCACGATATCCATGAAGTCAGTGGTTTGAACCTGCCTTGGGGCCGGGCAGTGGGAACTTCATGGTTAAGGAACTCCCGGGGGCCCTGGAGCCTCCGCCCCGCAGCAGTGTCTGGTCAAACCCACCTACAGCAGTGAGACCTTCCACGTCAGGGCATCCCAGGCTTTCCAGGCTGGAGAGGAAATTCAGGCGTCACTGTTCAGCTCGATACTGCCTCGTGGCCAATAAAAACAGTGGCTGACCTTCAGGAAGACTTCGTGACCTGTTTTGAACCACATAATCCTCACATGGCCCTGTGGGGTGGGGGGACCATGACCCGTCTTGCAGAACAGGAGACCGCAGCCCACAGGGTGATCTTCCAAGGCCGCGCAAGCCAAGTGAGGGGTGAGAGGTGGACAGAGGCAGAAACCAACAGAACACCGGGAAAGAAGGTGTGGTGGCAAAATGACGCTCCCCCAGACGATGTCCCCACCCTCATCCCTAGAAGCTGTGAATCTGCCCTTATAGTGAGAAAAAGCACTTTGCAGATTGACTACAGGTTGCTGATTAAGATCCTTGAACATTTTTTTTTTTTTTTTTTTTTTTTTTTGAGACGGAGTCTCGCTCTGCCGCCCAGGCTGGAGTGCAGTGGCCGGATCTCAGCTCACTGCAAGCTCCGCCTCCCGGGTTCACGCCATTCTCCTGCCTCAGCCTCCCGAGTAGCTGGGACTACAGGCGCCCGCCACCTCGCCCGGCTAGCTTTTTGTACTTTTTAGTAGAGACGGGGTTTCACCATGTTAGCCAGGATGGTCTCAAACTCCTGACCTCGTGATCCGCCCGTCTGGGCCTCCCAAAGTGCTGGGATTACAGGCTTGAACCACCGCACCTGGCCTCCTTGAACATTTTTTTAACTGGACACATCATCATTGTACATATCCATGTGGTGCCCAGTGATGCTTCCATAGGGACAGCGTGGAGTGGTCAGGTTGGGGGGCCCAGAGCTCCCATCACCTCAAACACGGACTGTTTCTGTGGGGAACATTCGATACCTTCCTTCCAGCGGCGTGAAACCATATATTCTTGCTGATTTACAGTCATCCCACAGTGCTATCTAGAAGAGCAGTCCCCAACCTTTATGGCACCAGGGACCAGTTGTGCGGAAGACAACTTTTCCACAGACTGGGGAGGGGATGGTTTGGGGATGATCCAAGTGCATTACATTTATTGTGCCCTTTATTTCCATTATCACATTGTAATATATAGTGAAATAATTACACAACTCACCACCATGTGGAATCAGTGGGAGCCTGAGCTTGTTTTCCTGCAACTAGACGGTCCCATCAGGGGGTGAGGGGAGACGGTGGCAGATCATCAGACATTAGATTCTCATAAGGAGCAACCTAGACCCCTCACACGCACAGTTCACAGCAGGGCTCATGCTCCTCTGAGAATCCAGTGCTGCCACCGATCTGGCAGGAGGCGGAGCTCAGGCAGTAATGCTCACTCGCCTGCCACTCCCCTCCGGCTGTGCAGCCCAATTCCCAACAGGCCATGGCCGTAGTGGTCCCCGGTACCAGGGTTGGGACCCCCTGCTATAGAATACTAGAACGTGTCCCTCCTGACCAGCTGCAATTCCGTGTCCTTCAACAAGTCTCTCCCTATCCTCCCTGCCCTGTCCTTCCAGCCTCCAGCATTTCCAGCCCTGTTTTCCTTCTGTGAGATCCATGTTCCCCGTCTTCTATCTCTGAGCCAAGTTCAGAGCCCTGAGATATGAGATGATCCTGCCTTAGCCAGGGAGACCCTAGTGCCGTCACACGTGTTCCTGTGAGCGGGAGGCAGAGAAACTTCACCCGGGAGAGGCGGCGTCTGTGTGAGCACAGGGGCGGAGACAGAAGCGATGTGGCCGGAGGCCACCATCCACCCCACAGAGGAAAAGCTGGAAGAGGAACAAAGAGGCCTCCCTGAGCCTCTGGCGGGGAGACAGCTCTGCGGACTCCTCGCTCTCTCTCAGTGACACTGCTCCCAGGCATCTGGCCTCCAGAATAACAGAATACATTTCTGGTTTTTAAACCATCAAGTTAGTGATGATTTATCACAGCAGCCACGAGAAACTGTGCAAGTGTATGTGAAGCATTGTATGATCAACGTAACTTGCACAATTTCCAGGTATTCTGGTTTCAAACGTCTTTGAGACGACAGTAATAATGAAACAGCCATCGTGAAATAGAGCCGCAGCCCTCTAATGGGTCAGGTCTAGCCCCTTCAATCCCTGGCAGACGAAGGTGCTCTCAGTCTTCAAGGACCTGACTGCCTCGCTCCTTGCAGGGCCTCCCTGCCTCGGGCTCCCACCCTCCAGTGGCTGTGGTGTTCCAGCTGCCCCTGTGTGCCCCACAGGCACCTGCTGCCTGCCGCAGTGCAGTCTCCTTGCTCCCTGCCTGCCCACAGGTGGCTGTCTCTGTCCTGCCAGCCCAGGGCCTGGGCAGCCTGAGTGCAGTGGTGCCTGCCCACTGCCTCCTTGACAGTGGACACCACAACTTTCATTTCTGGCAGAGCATCAGCCACTGTCTTCTGACCACCAGTGAGCAGCCCAGGAGTTGTCCAAAGGCCCATGGACAGACAACTCAGCTTGGCCCCCATGAAAGGTGCACTGGGCATGAGGGTCTGTGCTCACGCACAACGTGGCAGAAGAAGATGCAGAAGCATCTTCCTTGGCGGGCAGCAGAGGCTAAAGCTAAGCCCATGAGGCCTCCAGAGCCCCGAGCCTGTGACCTGCAGCGCAGCCACACACCTGGCTGAGCCCCTGCTGGGCCCGCACTGCAGGCGCTGTGAGCAGGTATGACTGGAAGGGACTCACACCTCCATGTGGCGGCCGCTGCTGAGCTGGATGCCAGCCCACCTGGTCGCCTGCCCACAAACACAATCCCACCACCTGGAGCCCACGTGTCTCAACTGGCAGAAAAATTGCGTGGGCTGCTGGTACCCCAGGCAGCACACAGACATCCAGGGCGCAGCCTGAGGCAGGAACAGTGGGCCGCAGTCAGGGGCAGAGCTGGGCCTGGAATCACCACCCTCCCTTCACCCGCAGAGACCTGGCAACAAACACAAACGGAAAGAGGCTCCAGGTCCCAGAGCGGGGCTCAAGCATGAGCCATTCTGTGAGCTCAGAGTCCAAGTCACCCTGTCATTGGGTCCCCCAAGATGAGAGCCCGACACCCAAGTGTTCAAACCCCGGAGCATGATCCTCCCTACCCACTAAGAAGGCCTAGTCAGGACCTGCCAGCCCAGACCCAGGGCAGCCAGGGCTTTTATGAGGTGGGCAGCCTCTCCGGGGAAAATAAACCAGCCCTGATGAGGGGTTCCCAAGAACTGGCTCCAAACACCAACAAGGAAACAAGAACACTGAGAAGCCTCTTGCTAAGACAACACCCAACACATAGGGATATAAAAGCTCCCAGCCCCAAGCGCCTCGCACTCCCTCCCCCATTCCCTCCCCCATTCCCCCTCCCCCATTCCCTCCCCCATTCCTCCCCACTCCCTCTCCACTCCCCCCACTCCCTCACTTACCCCTCCCCCACTCCCTCCCCTTCCCCTCACTCCCTCATCCACTCCCCTCTCTACTTCCCCCTAATTTCCCCCATTCCCTCACCCACTCCCCCCACTCCCACTTCCTCACCCACTCCCCCACTCCCTCCCCTTCTCCCCCCCACTCGCTCACCCACTCCCCCCACTCCCTCACCCACTCCCTCCACTCCCCCCACCCCCCCACCTACCCCTCCCCCACTTCCTCCCCTTCTCCCCCCACTCCCAACTCCCTCTGTCACTCCCTCCCCCATCCCTCCCCTACTCCCCCCTACTCCCTCACCTACTCCCCCCTACTCCCTCCCCCACTCTCCCCCACACCCTCACCCACTCTCTTCCATCTCCCCCAGCTCAACTCCCAGCATGGCCACATCCACCATGTCCATCTGCTCCAGTGACCTGAGCTATGGCAGCTGCATCTGCCTTCCTGGTTCCTGTGACTCTTGCTCTGACTCCTGGCAGGTGGACGACTGCCCAGAGAGCTGCTGTGAGCCCCCCTGCTGCACCCGCAGCTGCTGCGCCCCGGCCCCCAGCCTGACCCTGGTCTGCACCCCAGTGAGCTGTGTGTCCAGCCCATGCTGCCAGGCGGCCTGTGAGCCCAGCCCCTGCCAATCAGGCTGCACCAGCTCCTGCACGTCCTCATGCTGCCAGCAGTCTAGCTGCCAGTCGGCTTGCTGCACCTCCTCCCCCTGCCAGCAGACCTGCTGCGTGCCTGTCTGCTGCAAGCCTGTGTGCTGTGTGCCCACCTGCTCTGAGGATTCCTCTTCATGCTGCCAGCAGTCTAGCTGCCAGCCAGCTTGCTGCACCTCCTCCCCATGTCAGCAGTCCTCCCGTGTGCCCGTCTGCTCCAAGCCTGTCTGCTGCAAGTCCCTCTGCTGTGTGCCTGTCTGCTCTGGGACTTCCACTTCATGCTGCCAGCAGTCTAGCTGCCAGCCAGCTTGCTGCCCCTCCTCCCCCTGCCAGCAGGCCTGCTGCGTGCCCATCTGCTGCAAGCTTGTCTGCTGCAAGCCCGTCTGCTGTGTGCCTGTGTGTTCTGGGGCTTCCTCTCTGTGCCGCCAGCAGTCTAGCTGCCAGCCGGTTTGCTGCACCTCCTCCTGCTGCAGACCCTCCTCCCCCGTGTCCCTCCTCTGCGGTCCTGTGTGCAGGCCCACCTGCTGCATGCCTGTTCCCTCCTGTTGTGTGCCCGCCTACTCCTGCCAGCCCAGCCACTGCTGCCTGGCCTCCTGCATGTCCCGCCTCTGCCGCCCTGTGTGCTCTGCCTGGCCTGCTGAGGCCTCTGCTCAGGCCAGAAGCCCAGCTACTGACGGGCACATCCCCTAGGACGAGCTGGGCTCAGGTTCCCCCCAACCTCTCCCATTGCTGACCTCTCAGCACACGCACTAGTACACGCTGCACTAGTACACACCACACTGGTACGCACTGTACTGGTACACACTGCACTGGTACACACCACACTGGTACACACCGCAGTGTGCAAGCTGGCTGACCTCACACCCCAAAACCATGGCTTACCCATCCACTATCTCCAAGCCAGGCCCAGGCGACCACGAGACAGCCCTCTCCTATTATTGAGGGGCCCCACGTGTTCCCTGGCAGAATAGTCACCCACAGCCACAGGAGGTCCCTGGGCTCCCCTGCCCTTCTCCTCCAAGCCATCAGCCGCCCTTGCACACCACGTGCCTCGCACAATGAATAAACTGGCCTTCCCTGCCTCTGCGTGCTCCTCTCCTGGCCTAGCGTTCTATTTCATTCTTTCTCTGGCCCTCTCTGCAAACACAGCCCTGGCTTTGGCAACCCTAGCCACGTCGTGCGAGCATTTCTAGTGGTGCTGAGTTCCAGGCTCCCATCCCTGCAGCCCAGGCCTCCTGGATCTGCACCTCCAGGCAGCTCTCGGGGTGACCCTGCTGCAAATCCAGGATTCAGGTGGTGATATCTCTGGTGGCACATCTGACCAGAGGACTCCTTGGCAGGAGGGGCCTGGTGCCCCCATGCCTCCCTGTCCCTGGTGAGTTTGAGGAACCCTGGGGACAGGGCCCAGGTTGGCCTCTGTGCAGGGCCCTCAGCAGGCATAGCTGAAGCTGAGTGTCACTGTGGTCAACCAGCTCCTGGGTGGGGTGGGGTGGGGCGGGGTGGGGCCTCCCTCTCCCCTGAAGCCCTGGCATTTTATTTAAATAGCCAACGCCTTCTGTTTGTGCTTGTGAAGGGTAATGCAACACCTCTTCTGTGGCCCCAAGTCTAGCCAGGAGTGGCAGAGGTCAGAGGGAAAGAGGCCAAAGGGTACATGACCTAGGGATCCCACACTATGGGATCTGGGGCCCAAGCTGGCCACTCTTTGGGGGTTTCCTTTGGGGCCAGTGTTTCCAGGATCCCCAAGGGTCCACACCCAGCCTCCCTCTCCACCAGAGCTGCCTCCTCACCTGCTGTCCCCTCCACACCACACCAGTGCCACTGCCCAGTTCCTGAGTCCCGCCAGCTGCAGTGGAGCTGGAACAGGGTGGGACTGAGAGGGGTGCACAGGGCTGCAAGCCCAGGAGGCCCTGAAATCCAGCAAGACGTTCCCAGGACCCTCAGTGCAGGTCTAAGATCACCTGGCCTCTGTCTCCTCTGGAGAGTGTGGGCAGATGCCCTCGACTGGGCCGGCTTTTCCAGTGCCACTCTCCCTGCAAGGTCCCTCAGTGAGAGGAGACCCTCAGTGAGAGGAGGGCCCTCCCACAATTAGAACAGGGTTGGTGTAAATAGGTTGAGATGGACTGGGTCCTACCATCGTCTTCCTAGCCCCTGGGGGTGGGGAGGCAGCTGGGACCCTGCCCCCTGCTTCCCTGGGGTACCACCACCACCACCACCACCAGCACTCTCCAGGGGTCCCTACCATGGAACACGGGATGAGAGAAGCCAGTTCTCCACTTCCCTGGCTGTTGGGGCCTGAAATTTTCTGTGGCCTGTCAGTCCAGACTTTCCCCCGTCTATGACATCATCAGCCTCCCACTAGCCAAGTCCACCCCCAATCCCCAGGGAACCCCCACGGTGGGGGGTGGCCCTGACCTGCCAGAGCTGTTGGCCTCCAGCAGGCAGGTAAAACCCACAGCCTTCTCAGAACAGGTTTCTCAACACATGAGACAGAACACACCAGACTTCCAAGGGGGACAGCTGGATGGAGCTCGTTACCCAGATGGTTCAAAACCAAAGGGCAGCGGCTTGAGTCTTTCCACTAAGGCTTGGATTAACAAGAGGAGCAGGGGCCTCTCCAGGATGGGCCCACACGAAATTTCCACAAATCTACCACAGGGACCAGAA
Source organism: Rhinopithecus roxellana (assembly GCF_007565055.1). NCBI lineage: Eukaryota > Metazoa > Chordata > Mammalia > Primates > Cercopithecidae > Rhinopithecus > Rhinopithecus roxellana. The sequence continues at coordinate 132,486,023 of NC_044561.1, read as the reverse complement.
ACAGAGCCTTGTTGGGGGACAGTGGCAGGTGCTGCCCACTCAGCCGTGCGCTGCCTCCGTACCCATCAGTGGGGAGATGTTTTCAGGAGAAAGATGCAGCAGCTCCCACCCAGTCACGGCCCCAGCACGCCATCCATGGACCCTGGATGGAGCCCAGCAGCCTCGGGGGGCGCAGTTTAACTACAAAGGAGCCCTGGATCCCCGCCCCGCCCAGATACGCTGGCCTGTTCTCCACGGCCGGCGATGGCCTGTCCCCAACGGCTGGTGACCCTTCCCTGGCGCCCCAAGCTCAGCCCCTAACCCCCAGCTGCAGAGCGAGGCCTGGTGCGAGCACGGGTTCCCCCAGACCCTTCCCAGTGCCCACCGGCAGCCTAGGCCGGGTAGAGCTGGCAGCACCTCCCCTGCTGCAAGACCAGGCTCTGGTAGAAGCCTCAGAAAACATGCACCGGCAAAACCAAGGAAGGGCGGCTGCGTCCCGGGTTCTTCCGCGCAGGTGTGTGTACACGCAAGCACAGACCCACGCGCACACACCCACGCGCACACACCCACGAGCACACACCCATGCGCGCACCCACGCGTACACACCCGCGCACACACCGCTGTCCCCAGCCCTGCAGTATGACCTTCCCGGAGTTCCCGGCTCCGACCTGCATGCAGCACACTCTAAAGGCTTCCCACGCAGTCGTTTCGCTGGGCTGCGCTTCACCCACTTCTCAGAGGAGGCAACCGAGGTGGAGGTGTGGAGGGTTGAGCAGCTCCGGGACTCAGGGGTCGCCCCGCCACCGCTATCCTTCCCCAGCTGCTGGGTCAGGGGCCGGGGAGGGGCTCCCCAGGCTGAACCCGACTGGGTCACCCTAGAAGAGAGGCGAGTTTCTCTTCTGTTTCTCTTCGGCGCCCCCAAGCCCCTGACAGTGCCCGAGGTGCCCATGGGGTTGGATTCCCCAGAGTCCCCTATGCAGACCTCACCCAGGGCCAAAGCCACCCCCAAGCCCCACCTTGGTGGGGGGGATGAAAAGTGAGCCATCGAGAGATGGGGTCCCTCCACCCCCAACCCCTCCAAGGACAGAGGCGGGCTGGGAAGCACCCACTTTCACGGCCGTCCCCGCCCGGCTTTCCTAGTGGAACTGGTGCCCGCATCAGTTGGGGGGTCTGGGAACAGTAAGGAATCCTGCGGGGTCGCCTCCATTTATCAGTTGGGTGGGACCAGGCGAGCACCCCCAGCCCCAGCCCAGGCGATCAGGGTGCGAAGTTCACTGGAGGTGGATTTGGGATTAGGACGGGGGCGACATCCAGGACGACTGCACCTGCCCTCCCCACTCCTGCTGCTCCACCCCCGCCCCCACCCCAACACCAAGGTCTCCACCAGGAAGATGGGGGTGGGGAGAGGACGCAGGGTGGAGAGGGTGAGGGGAGAGAGGACGCGGGGTGGGGAGGGTGAGGGGTAATGGCGGAGGCCGAGGCTCCGCAGCTGCGGGTCACAGGGAGGGGCAGAGGACGGGCATTCAGCTGGGAACCGAGTCCAGACCCGTCGCGGCCCTGCGTGTGCGGCTCCTTATCCTGGAAACATGGAGGCTGGAGACCCTTGGCTTGTCTGGAGCGGAACCCTAGTGTCCAACAGAGTGCATGGGGCTCAGCCCTAAAGCTAAACATTCTTTGTTTCCTGATGACCATGGGGACGGAGGGGCGGGGGTGGAGTGGGGGGAACGCCCTGGCCTTATAGTTTAGAATTTTATTAAAGGAAAGGCGTGGCCACTGACAGTTTGCTCTTCAGGAGTCCCAGAGTGACTGACTGGCTGGGGACAGGGAATGAGGGGGTCCTTAACGTTGATATTTGTTTTCCAAGAGACAAAGGTGATGGGTGAGGCGGCGAAGCCTCTACAGGTGGGTGTCATTCATTTCAGAGCATGAATGGATGCAATAAATAAACATGATAGAAAAATGCCACAAGCCCTAGGCCCACTGGAGTGGACTGGACAGTCCATTCCCAGTGGGTCCCTCAGCCTCGGTCCCCCACCCTGTCCCAGAGCCCTGGGGCTCACATACATCCTTCCTGGCTGCCTGGCCTGTAGCCCCCAATCCCCGCCTCCCACCGCCCCCCGCACACACACACCACACACAGCACAAGATGATAGAGATATGAGAGAGAAAGAGCCAGCAAGGACGGGAGAGAGAGGGAGTGCAAGTGTGCGCTGCGGGTAACCTGTGCATGCATGCATTGGGGCTAACAGGCTGGAGCTCAGATCCCTCCCCCAGCCCCCAGCAGGGGGGACTGCAGGCTCCTGCTCTGAGTGGGGAGCTGGGCCCCCTGGACAGAGGACTGGGCCGCCTGCGGGTCAGGAATGGGCACGCTTCCTAACTGCAGGACACTCAAAGAGCTTTGGTCATGCACACGCAGCCAAGAGAAGGTGTCACTGGCACAGAGCCTTCCAGAGTGGCCTTGGGGACCTCGCTAGGGACCAGGACTCCCACCACTCACACTCCTTTAGGCACTGAAGTCCAGAGGACAGAGGCTGAGGGCAGAGCTCCTGGGAGCACCAGTGGAAGTAGGAGGGCTGGGCTGGAAAACCTCCCCCAACCTCCTATTGCAAAGGGGCTCCAGCCAGCAGCCTCCAGGCCCCAGTGATCTTTTAAGATGCAAATCTGCACCATCATTTCCTCAGTGCCATCTCCAGTTCCTGGGATGCACCCGCCCGTCCCCAGGCCCAGAGACCTGACCACCCTCATTCCTCCCTCAGCCCACCCTGGGGTCTCTCCACCTGCTGACAGCCTTCCAAACTGCAGTCACCTCCCCCAAATGCTGCTCCCTGAGGCCCCCCAGGACACCTGCAGGGCAGGCACAGCCCACGGGACCTCACAGCACTCGCTCCAGGCAGAGCTGCAGTTTGGCCAAGTTACCAGCTCCATGTGGGCAGGGCACTGGCCTGTGGCTGCCACATCCCGGGCGGGGGCACGGCCCTTCCTGGTGTGGATGCTGAGCAAATGTAGGGGGAAGGGGAGTGGATGAAGAGAGCTGGGTAGCTCAGGGGCTGAGGCCTCACTGAGCAGGGTCCTGCGTGACCGGTACCCACCGCTGACAGTTCCTTCAGTAACACTCAGGACAGGGAGAGGCAACAGAAAGAGATGTGGCGGCCCTCGCATCCTGCAGTTCCTCCACTCCCAGCCTCTCAGCCCTCCCTCTGCTCAGCCCCCCAGAGCCCACCAGTGACCCCAGCCACTGGGTCCAGCACTCCTCAGAGGGTCCTCACGGAATCTCCTGCCTTGACCTCCTGTCCACGTGGAGGTGAGGTGGGTTGCTCTGAGTGACGGGTGCTGAGCCTAGGGTGCAGCCCACCCTCCTGGCTCCGCAGCACCACGCAGCCCGGACCACAGGCTCCTTAAAAGAATCGGAAGGGTCCCTGCCCTTCCACTAGGCTTCGCAGTGAAGCTTTGCACTGAGGCTTCCTACAGTGAGTGTGAAAACACAGGCTTGTCCTCCACTGCTGCCCCCGGGGCTGGAGCCGTCTGAAATTCCCAGCCCACAGCTTCCCCAAAGCCTGGCAGTCACTTGATTAGCAAACTAAGTCCTAGAAAGCTGCCCGACAAGGCAAAGCCAGAGAGGAGAGGAGAATGAGTGCCGGAAATCAAAGCAGGTTCCCCTCCCAACACCTCCAGAGAAGCGGCATGGGCCCGTGGCAGACCCAAAACCCCCAGCCTCACGACTGCCTGTAACCTGCGGGTCAACCACCAGCCGCGGCTCCACGCCTTGGGCACAGACTCAGGGAGCAGGATTAGAAAGCTGAGATGGCGCAGCCACGGCCTGGTGCCTTCACGCACACACAGCACAGCCCCAGCCAGCGGGGCCCAGGCGAAGGTGGAATCCCACAGAATCCTACAGCGCCAGCAAAGGCCTGTGCTTCCCAAAACGGAATGGAACCAAGGTGACTTCTACAAAACGATCTGAAACCCTGGCTGGCCCTTATGCAATTCTCTTGGGAGTGTTCCAAATTTAGCTCAATATTACTTACTTGACTTTTATCTTTCCTCCCTGGCTCGTGGTATTTATAACTGGGTCATCTTTTAACTATTTGCAACGTAGCTTCAGGGGAGAGGGGGCAGGTTTTATAAATAATCTGTATTATTATTATTATGCAGGTTGATTCTGTTCCCCGAGCTAAAGGGAACATGAAAATACATGTCTGTGACTCATGCCCCCCACCCCCACCCCCACTCCAGGGTGTGCTGAGGAGTCGCTCAGCTGCCCCGGGGTCCCCAAGCAGGGGAGGGAGAAAGGTTGGCACTGGGCCCTAGATCGCGTGAAGCCAGGGGATTTTGCTCTGCGACAAGCTGACTTGGCTCTTGTATTGTTTGCAGAATCACCCGGTTCCAATGCAGTCCCTGCGGGCAGGTGCAGCTGTGCTGGAGCCCAGGGAGTGGGGCTTCAGTCCTGTCCCCAACATGCAGGCAGCAATGGTTCCAGCACGGAAGACCTGCCTGCCTCCCACCACACAGCCCGAGGGCTGCCCTGGAGGCACAGTCTGCTGTCTCTGGGTGGGCGGAGACGTTTAGGACCCCCACCTCCACCACCCACGCGAGTCAGCACGGTCCACACTCGGGCGATCGTGCTCATCCCCTGGTCATGTCATTGGGATCTGAACGCCATCCAAGCAGAGAGCTGCGGCCTGGTGCCTGGGGTGGACTTCATCTACTCCAGGGAACCAAGGATGCATGATTTGCAAACAAAACCAGAAGCGCAAGCCATCTCCTCGCCTACCCCGACAGGCGCTGCGGAGCCTGAGTGCTCGAGTCGCTAATTTACTGTCCAGTTACCTGGTTTCTAGCAACCAGGTCTAGTTGTCCTGTTACTTTGTTTATTAAATTTTGGTTTGATAAGTAAAATCCCTCAGTAGAAACTCTAGAAAAGTATTAGCGTGTCATGGTCAAGAGCAAGCCAAATAGCCTTTCTAAAAGGTGGGAAGGAAACCCCAGGCTTCGCCAGGACCCCCCGGGTGAGCCAGCCCAGTGCTCTCCACTCAGACCAGGTTATGCCCCAAAGAACCGAGCCCTTCACTCCGGAGATGGTTGTGTTTGGGGCTGTGCCTGTGTCTCCAGTTTTTCGCTCAGGTGGGGAAGGAGCAGGGATGGTGTGGCCTTTTGCTTTGCTGAGTGCAGGCTGGGGGCGTCTCCAGCAGCTAAGGAAACAACTCACGCACAGCGGCCTGCTGCGCTGCTGCGACTTCATTCTTCATTCCCAAAGCAGGTGTCAGCCTTTCCCCCTCCCCCCACCCCGGGAGGCCCAGCAGGTAAGCACTTGTGGAGGCCCCGGTGGCTGCTGGTTAGCTCTTGAAGCTCGTCCCCACCCTGCGCGCGTTCTAAAGAGCCGCGTTTCTATTGCAACTGCCCGCCCTGCGCTTTCATCTTTCCCACCTGTGCTCCTCCCGCCTCTGCCCGTCTCCCCAGGGTGCTACCTGCCAGTCCTGCCAAAGCGTCCTCGGGCACCGCAGCTTGAATCAGTGTTCGAAAGTGGCATTTGCAACTCAATACCCCTCCCAGCTCCCCTGCAAGTTCCCCCCGCCCAAGTCCCTGTGCCCCTGCCTTACCTGTGCAGGGCTCCCAATGCTGGGTGCCGTGGCTGGGGGCCACCAGGGGCAGCACAAAACACAGCCTCAGCAGGGCAGACATGAGGGGCTTGGGTGCCAAGCTGCATCCAGGGTTCCGCTCAGCCGGCAGGGAGGTGGCTGCTCCTCAGACGTCTGCGTCAGCCTTTCCAGGGGCGGCCGTGCGGCCCCCGGGGGTCACTGCGACAGCCACATGCCATCGGCGGGCGGTGGACACAGAGGTGGCCCTGGCTGTAGCGGTGGGGAAGCTTCTGGTTGCTGCCTGTGGGAGGCAAGTGGCCCTGGCAGGTGGGGCTGCAGCCGCTGGTTTATCTCATTTCCCTGATGGGCTTGGGTCCTGCGTGCAGGTGACAGGTGATAACAATCTCGGCACGGCCTGGGATTAGTCGCTGGCAAAGCACACTTTCCAAAAGGAAAGATAGAACTAGGTCGTGCTGTGGAGAGCTGAGAATAAGCCAGAGAAACTTAGAAGACCCGTTGCCCTTGGGCGCAGGCTCCCTGGGCTCACCGCCTTTTAGGACCAAGGGCACAGGCAACCATGGCAGGCCAGGAGCGGGCAGGGTGGGTGCACTCTGGCTGGGGGTTTGGGCAGCAGGTCCCCACAGTCTGCTGGAGGGTCCTAGAGGCAGGTCCAGGCTCTGCCAGGGAGTCCTAAAAGCAGGTCTGGGCTCTGCTGGGGGTGGGGGTGGGGGTCCCAGAGGTAGGTCCTCTGCTCTGTGGGGGGTGGGGGGTCCAGGTGGCAGGTCCTGGGCTCTGCTGCTGGGGGGGTGGTCCTGGAGGCAGGTCCCAGGCTCTGCTGGGGATCTAAGCGGCAGGTCCCGGGCTCTGCTGAGTCCCCCAGCGGCAGCGGCCGTCCCCAGGAGGGGCTGGGCTCCCTCGGAGGGCTTTTTATCTGGTGCCCAGCCCTCCCGAGGGTGTGTGGGTTTGTCAACTGTTGGGTTTCAGGAATTTCCCTCTGGAGGGAAGTCGGTCCTTAAAGGGAACAGCTAATGAGAAGGAGCAGAGGCAAGCGTCCCTCGGGGAAGGGGCGCGCCCATGGTCACTCATCCAGAGCCGAGAACCCTCACGTCTGACCTCTCGACACTGCAATGGGCATGAAATGCCACTCAGGAGTGTTCTTTTTACAAAAGTACCCTGCCCCCCACCCTCTCCAAACAGCACTGAACGCAGAGTTCTTGCAGAAATTGCCAACGCAACTGGGTGATGGTTTCTGTGTCTGGTGTGGAGGCCCTGGCAAACTGGTCTGAGGCCGACGGCTTTCCCTGGTTCCCAGGCCCACAAAATGCACACTCCTGCTGGTTGCGGAAGGAAGCCCCAGCTCCAGGACCTCAGATACAATGAGTTTTCCAAGAGCACAGACCCTGTCATTAGGGCTTGAGAGAGACAGAGACAGAGGGAGGGGAGGAGAAAGGGGCTGAAGAGGGGGACAGAGAGTGAGGAAAGACCTAGAGGGAGTGGGAGAAAGAGAAAGTGGGGAGACACAGAGAGCTCCTGGGGCACTGGAGGCTCTTCCCATAAACAGCACCTGTGATCAGAGAGGCTCATGCTCTCTCCCTCCCTCTTCCTCTTTTACCCGACCCCACCCCCAGGGATATTAATTCATAATTAATATTAATTCACAGATATTAATTCGTAATCCTATTTATGAGGCTTGAGTTAACTGGCATCATATGAAAGGAGGTTGAAGGTCTTCCATTGTATGACTCCTCTTCCAGCACCCAAGTGAGCCCTGGGATGGGGTGTGCCTCCTTCCGCCCCAGGACCCCCTGCCAGCTCCGGCGGGCACACGGTGCAGGGACAGAGGCTTCCTGAGTGGGCTCCCTACCCCTCTGGGGCTCAGCAGCTGGAAGCGCTCCACACAGCACCATTCATGACAACCCTAACCTGATGAGGGAGGACGTGGTTCCCTAAAGGAGCAAAAGGCCTGATCGTCGTGTAAATGGAATAAATGGAGTTTCTTCTTTTGTTTCCCAATCGATGGGAACTTCGTCCTGGGCCAGCTGCGGGTCACAGTGGCCTCTGAAACCACGCCCCTGGGGGTGGGGACTCCCCGCAAAGGATGGGCAGGTGGCACTCCAGAGCCCATTTAAAGAATCACAATTATGTTGCCTTGAACCCTTCTGGGAAATTTTCCTTATGTTACATTTGATGTAGTCATACTAGTAATAGTCTCAAAGATAAATAAGGGTGAGCCAGTGGAAATACTGCTCATATACAAAACTTCACAAAGATGTGCTGAGCACAGGAGGAAAGCTCAGAGTTCCCTCCTCTACAGCTCCCTGTGTGGCCCTGGACAAGTACTTAAATTCCCCAAGGTTTAACTTCCACGTCTGTAAAATGTGCCTAGGAGGACCTGCGTGGTAGACTGTCCTATAAATTAAGTGATAGGTATAATGTACCTAAAGCAGCATTTCTTGAACCGTGACCCAGGGAACACCAGCTCCAAAATGCTCAATGAGAACAAGCAGGTGCATTTGTAGGTGGACTCCACTGCCCCTTCCTCAGGAACACAAGCTTGGCTCACCCACGTGGAGCTCTGAGACACTGGTGATCAGAAGCCTGCCTAGGCTGGGCAAGGTGGCACCCACCTGAAAGCCTAGCACTTTGTGAGGCTGAACTGGGAGGACTGCTTGAACTGAGTTCAAGACCAACATTGGCAATATAGTGAGACCCCATATCTACAAAAAATTTAAAAAATTAGCTGAATGTGGTGGTGTGCACCTATAGTGCTGGCTACTCAGGAGGCTGAGATTGAAGGATCACATGAGCCCAGGAGGTGGAGGTTACAGTGAGCCATGATCATACCGCTGTACTCCAGCCTGGGCAACAGACGAAGACTCTGTTGAGAGAGAGAGAAAGAGAGGGAGAGAGGAAGGGAGAAAGAGGAAGGAAAGGAAGGAAGGAAGGAAGGAAGGAAGGAAGGAAGGAAGGAAGGAAGGAAGGAAGGAAGGAAGGAGAAAGGGAGAGGAGAGGGGAGGGAAGGGAGGGGAGGGGAAGGGAGGGGAGGGGAAGGGAAGGGAGGGGAGGGGAGAGGAAGGGAGGGGAGGGGAAGAAGTCCCCACCCAAAGCTCATGTCAAATTGTAATTCCCACATGTTGAAGAAGCAGCCCGTTGGGAGATGATTGGATCATGGAGGTGGTTTCTAGTGGTTTAGCACCATCCCCTTCGTGCTGTCTCATGATGGAATTCTCGTGAGATCTCTTTCTTTAAAGGTATAGGGCATTCCCCTTTGCTCTCTCTGTCTCCTGCTCCGCCATGGTAAGATGTGCTTGCTTCCCTTTCACCTTCCGCCATGATTGTAAGATTCCTGAGGTCTCCTAGCCATGTTTCCTGTTAAGCCTGTGGAACTGAGTCAATTAAACCTCTTTTCTTCAAAAATTACCCAGTCTCAGGTAGTTCTTCATAGCAGTGTGAAAATGGACTAAGCAAGAAAGAGGAAAAGAAAAGACAGAAATCCCCCACATCATATGTATCAAAGTCTCATGGAGACGAATCCCCAGAACCCACTAAGAGAAACGCATGTGTAAAGAAGAAAGCATGTCCCTGCCATAACATCAGACATCAGAGCTGAGCTTCATTCCCGGGAAGCAGGTTGGGTAAGCACTGCAATTGTTAACGAGGGAATTCATGGCCCACCAGGCCCTCACAGCATAGGAAGGAACAGCAGCCCATCCCAGGTCTGTTAACTCTGCCTCCAAACAATAAAAGAGAAAATGTCCCAAGAACTTCCCCCAAACACTTCCTGGTGCAGGCTGTCACTCAATTTGTCTGCTTCAAGGGAAATAGAGACGACCAATAGAAGAGGAGGAGGGCTCCATCTATTCTCTAAGGACACAGGTTTTTAATCAAGTCAGATCAGTAAGCAAACCCCAAGAGGTCATCATGGGCTTCATCAAGCTGCAGAAGTAACCCTGAGCATGTCATTGTTTGGCCAAAGGTGCCTGTGAAGTGTGTCCATGTCTTTAAATGTTCAACCTACCCCAACCAGGGAACAATGCATTCTCCAAGAAAACAAGAAACAGAGCTCAAAGAGAAACTGGAAATGATAACCGTATGTTACAAAAATAACACTCTTGCATTCACTCCTCCAGTTTTGGGTTCTGTTAAACTAAACCGTCACTTCTGTGGTCTATGAACCCCAGAAGGACTTTGTATTTTGGTTTTTGTTGTTTCCTTTTTAGAGATAGTGTCTTGCTCTGTCACCCATGCTGGGGTGTAGTGGCAAGATCATGGCTCGCTGCAGCCTGGAACTCCTGGCCTCAAGTGATCCTCCTGCCTTAGCCTCCCAAGTCGCTGGGACCAGAGAGGCACATACCACCATACCCAGCTCATTTTTAATTTTTTTATAGAAATAGAGTCTCACTATGCTGCCCAGGCTGGTTTTTAATAATTTAAAGTCACAACAATTCTTCCAGGATACATCATCACTTGGTATATAATGACCACTGTTGTATGATGTTTGAAAAGGTATCTGGAAAAAAAAAGAAGGCATGCACATGACGTCTGACAATGAGTTTAGATAGACTGGGGAGTACTTGGCAAGCCTGGACAATGAACATTAGCCAACTGTCTGGGTGATATGGCCTGGCTCTGAGTCTCCTCCTAAATCTCATGTTGAATTGTAATTCCCAGTGTTGGAGGAAGGACCTGGTGGGAGGTGATTGAATCATGAGGGCAGATTTCTCCCGTGATAGTGAGTGAGTTCTCAGGAGATCTGATGGTTTAAAAGTGTGTGGTGCTTCCCTCCCTCACTCTCTCGCTCCTGCTCCACCATGGTAACACGTGCTTGCTTCCCCTTCACCTTCCACCATGATTGTAAGTTTCCTGAGGCCTCCCATTCATGCCTCCTGTTAAGCCTGCGGAACTGTGAGTCAAATAAACCTCTTCATAGATTACCCAGTCTCAGGGAGTTCTTTACAGCAGTGTGAGAATGAACTAATACACTGGGGTTATATGCTCTTGGGCCAGGCCCTCCAAGGCTGGGCTCCCATCACTGAGCAACTGGGTCCATCAGTCATTGAGTCACCTGGCCAGGCACATGTGAGGTCCATTGTCTCCAGAAAATACATGCTAGAATTCCAATTTGAAAGTCATTTAGATCTCATTAGTTATTTAATAAGAAAATAACAGATTATTTTCTCACATAAAGAGTTCTTTTTGTTCAAACAAAAAATACTGTAGGTCTTTTATATTACTAAGAACAACATAATTATTAATCTTGACCTCCAAGGAGAGGAAATTTTGGTTCTTAAAATCTAACACTAGAATCTGACCCTTTACCTGTTACATTAGGGTCTATTTTTTCTTTCTTTCAAAGAGATCCTTAAATAGTAGGGTGTTACCCTTTGTCTGCTTTATCCTGATTGCTTCTGTGTGTGTGTGTGTGTGTGTGTGTGTGTGTGTTTATTTAAAGATGGGGTTTTGCCATGTTACCCAGGCTGGTCTTGAATGCCTGAGCTCAAGTAATCCAGCTGCCTTGGCCTCCCAAAGTGCTGGGATTACAGGCATGAGCCACCACACCCAGCCTGCTTCCCTGTTTTTGATGCTTTGTTTTACCTTGTCATTTTGCCAGGTATTTTAAATGTTCATTTAATCAGCAATATTTTCTTCGAGACTTTATGGGTCTTAAAATACAATTTTTATTCTAATGCTCAAAAATTGCAGACAATTTTTGAATTACAATTTTTAGACTTTTTTGCTATTGTATGTGACTATTTAGATCGCTCTTCCATCTGCAACATGATTTTGCATATGGAATGCAGTGAATCTAACTGTTTCCAGAAGGTCATTATGCACATTCCATTTATTACATACTTCTTTCCCACCGCCTTGAAATGTCACATTTATGATTAATTAGGCTTCTACATATACTTGGATCTATTCCATTAATCTTGGCTCTATTTATCTCTGTCAATTTCCTTTGCCAGCATTATATTATTTTAATAACAGTATTTATAGTAAGGGTTCATACTGATAATATATGCATTAGTTTCCCTTTTCAAAAATGTGTTAGAAATTCTGACATACTTACTCTTCCACATGGACTTTAAAAATTATTGGTTTCCACCTCTCAAATTAAAAACAAACAAACAAGGAAAAAACACTATAGAAATACTTATTAGAATGGCAATACATCTATAGATTAATTTGAGAATGATGAACATTTTTATCTCAGATGAACATTTTTATGATATGAAGTCTTCCCACTGAAGATCTCTCTCTGTTTATTCCAATCTTTAATTCTTTTTTTAATTATAATTTTGACAGTAGAGGTCCTGTATTTTCTCTGTAAAGTTCTTCCTATACATTTCTTTGTGATTTTATCATTATTGTAAACATATTCCCCCATTTCTATTTGTAATTGGCTATTGCTTGTATAAAGAAGTTTCATTTTGTACAGTTATCTTATATCTAGCAACCTTAAATTTACTATGTGATTTTAGAATCTCTTGTTTTTCTAGGATAAATAATTTTCCTCTTCAGTTTTACTATGTGTACCAATAGATTTGTTTTCTTATTTTATAGCATGAACTAGAGCCTTCAAAACAAATGTTGAAAATAGTGGCAATAGTAGACTTCTTATTTCATTCCTAATTTCAGTGGTAATGGCTGTGGGGTTTGGTAGTCATTATCATATTAAATGATTTTTCCTCTTTTCCTCTCAGAGTAGGAATGGCTGCTGAATTTTCTTTACTATGTTTTTTTTTTTTTTTTTTTTTTGAGACGGTGTCTTGGTCTGTTGCCCAGGCTGGAGTGCAGTGGTGCAATCTCGGCTCGCTGCAAGCTCCAACTCCCGGGTTCACACCATTCTCCTGTCTCAGCCTCTTGAGTAGCTGGGACTACAGGCGCCCGCTACCACGCCTGGCTAATCTTTTTTGTATTTTGTTAGTAGAGATGGGGTTTCACCATGTTAGCCAGGATGGTCTCGATCTCCTGACATCGTGATCCGCACGCCTCGGCCTCACAAAGTATTGGGATTACAGGCGTAAGCCACCACGCCCAGCCGGCTGCTGAATTTTCTTAAATGCTGTTGCACATCAGTTGATATGGTTTCACATTTCCAATTTTAGTTATTAATAGAATTAATTACAAGTATTGCTTTCCTAATGCTGAACATCCTTACATTCCTGGAATAGATTACACAAAGTGAGGATGCATTTTTCTTTTCATACACTGCTGAGTTCAGTCTGATGTTGCATTTATACACATTCTTCTCTTCTTAGTGCTCTTTCCAGAAGTGCCCTTAAGCTTTGGTCTTCCCTAAATGCAGAGATTAAGAAATGGGTGACACAGCCCACCCCTCTCCACTGAGGTGGGAAATGTTTCCCATCTCAAAACTGACCCCCCATGCAGGGGTTCAGGCTAGAAATCCTAAAGTCATTGTTGGCATCTCTCTCAGGAAGTCCCACTGAGTTCAACCTCAAGCACTCCTGCTCTCCTTCCACTCCCCCCGCCACCTTCCTGGTCCAGCCACTTTCATTGCCCATGGGCTTCACTGCCTGATAGTCTCCCATATCCCCTTTAGGTCTCCTGGATCTATTCAGAGCAATCTCTGCAAAACCCAGAACTGGTTAGGCCAGAACTCCCTTCAGTGACTTCTGGTTGCTCCCAGAATAAAGACAATATTCCAGGATGTGACCTATAGGGCCTTGGAGTGGTCTTGCCTGCTGCCCAGCTGCAATTTCAGCCCTGCACATGCCCTCCCTTTCCTGCTCCAGCCACTGGTGTCTCCCAGGCACGCATCCATGATGAGCTTCCACCTACCAAGGCTGCCCCCAGGCTGGGCCCTCTCCCTGAACACCCTTCTTCTTTCCCTGTCCCAATTAACTCCTCTGGGGAAAGCCACCCATTAGGAGCTCTCACTGCACTATGTGCTGCCCCTCCTTCAGGGTGGTGGTTTCCATCCCTTGTTTAAGTGATCATTGTATGTGTTTTTCCCCAGACTGGAAGCTCCAGGTGGCCCAGACCATGCATGTTTAGGTTCAGCCTTGTGTCTTCAGTGCCTGCCATTCAATAAATGTGGAACCAATCAGTGAATGAACTCATTATCTTGACTGTGGGCTGATACTAGGATTATGCTAACTTTATAAAATTCATTGGAGTGCTTTTCATGCTTTTATATGGTCTAGAATATTTTGGCTATCATAAAATTTGTTTCCTGAAGATAAACTAGAACTCTTTTGTGAAAACTTTTGAGCCTTCTTCACCTTGCAACATTTAAAACACTTTTCCAGCCTACAGAAAATTTGACAAACACCCTTCACCCCAATGCACTGCTAGTTACTACTTTGTCACATTTGCTTTCTCTCTCATGTCTACATGTGCCCATGTAAACTCTTTTTTGTTGTTGAATCATTTGGATGTAAATTATTAACATGATTTTCACTCTTAGATATTTCTGTATTGTCACCTCAAAATAAGGACACTCCCAATTTCTACAATAAGACTATCACATCTAAGAAAAATATCACTGATCCCATAAAAAAAGCTAATATACACTCTATATTTCAATTCCAGCTGGGGACTCTTTAGGTGGTAAATGCTTTAAATTTTCCTATTTCTCTTATAATTATTGGTTCATTCTGTTTTTTTACTCTTTCATGAGATAATGGTGATGACATAGTTTTCTGGAAAATCACCCACTTCCTCCAAATTTTCAAATTTTTTACCAAATAATTAACATAAAATGTCCTTAAAATATATCTCTTCTGCATCTGCAATTATGTTTTCTCATATTTAATGTTGCATATTTTTGTGTTCTGTCCTTAAGTTTTCCCATGAGTTTATCTAATTTATTAGTCCTTTGAATACCCAAGTTTCTAAATGTATGTTAAAATTATGTTTTACCAAGCCCTTAGATATTCTGTTTTTCCCCTGGATGTGATATTTGATTAGCTTTATAATTCTTCCTTTCAGTTTTTGATCTTTAACACATTTAGATGTATTTTAAGTACTTGGGTACAGGTCTTACTCTGCTTTTTCTCCATATAGTAGACAGTTTTACCAACATTGTCTACAAAACAATCCATTCTCCTACAGCTTGCGTGTGTTTGTGTGAGTGTGTGTGTATGTTTCTGAGCTCTCTATTCATTCCATTTCTCTCTGTAATTCTGTCTGTTGTTGTATTATAAATTCTGATGCTATATTGTTAGGTGCATATATGTTTATGATCATTAAATACTCTCAATTTCTTTTTCCCTGGTTGGTACATAACATTCCTCTTTATCCCTGAAGCTCTCCTGAGCAGCTCTAGCTCAGCCTGGGCACTCACTCCACCAACATTCACAGCGTTTGATGTCCATGTCACTTGTCTCTGCTTTCACTCACCAGACACCACCATCCAGATTTCCACCTGACAACAAAAGTACCACGAGAGCCTACAGGAGGGGTATGGCTTTGAGGAGTTGGTGAAAGAGTCACAAAATGGGAGACATTGAAACCAGTCCTGAAATAGAGACACTTTGTAAATCTCCATGGTAAGGAGCCCAGGATTAACTAATGAGTTTCATGTCAAATAGAACCTAATGCCCAGCTTATCTCCACCCTCTGCTTTTCCTCTTAATCACCTCTTTTCACCAGACTGAAAGGAGTGGTACTATGAAATATCATTCATGATATTCAACCAAGTCAGTAAAGAAAAATATGCTGGACGTAAACTGAGTCCCATACTCTCAGGAAAGCTACCCCCTCTTCCGGGGTTCCAGGACTGCCTGCTCAGAACCCATGAGAAGTACCCTCAGAGAAAGTGCCTTGATTTGGAAAATTAATGATGCGCTTACATTTGCTAGTGTGATGGTTAATTTTATGTGTCAACTTGGCTAGACCATGGGACCCAGATATTTGGTCAAACATGCCTGGATATTGTTGTGAAGGCATTTTTTAGATGAGATTAATATTTAAATTAGGAGACTTTGAGTAAAGCAGATTACTCTTCATAATGTGGGTGGGTCTCTTCCAATCGATTGAAAGCCTTAAGGAAAAGATTGACCTCCCCATGAAGAAGAGGGAATTCTGCCAGAAATTGGCCTTCAGATTCGAACTGCTGTACCAACTCTTCCCTGGATCTCCAGCTTGCTGAACTCACCTGCAGATTTTGGACTTGCCAGCCCCCACAATCACATAAGGCAATTCCTTAAAATAAATCACTCATGTATGTATACATACACACACACACACACACACACACACACCCCTACACACACACACGAGGAAGTGGGTGATTTTCCAGAAAAATATGTCATAGATAGATGATAGATAGATAGACAGACAGACAGGGCCGGGCACAATGGCTCACACCTGTATTCCCAGCACTTTGGGAGGCCGAGGTGGGGGGATCACCTGAGGTCAGGAATTCGAGACCAGCCTGGCCAACATGGCGAAACCCTGTCTCTACTAAAATTACAAAAATTAGCCTGGCCTGGTGGCATACACCTGTAATCCCAGTTACTCGGGAGGCTGAGGCAGGAGAATCGCTTGAACCCAGGAGGCGGAGGTTGCAATAAGCCAAGATCGCACCACTGCACTCCAGCCTGGGTGACAGAGCGAGACTCTGTCTCAAAAATAAAGAAAGAAAGAAAAAGATAGATAGATAGGGCAGTGCTTCTGAAATTATTTTCCAACATACACCCTAAGGTAGGGTGGGGAGAGTGGAGGAGGTGGAGGAAGAGGAGGGGGTTGAACTGAGGGAGTGAGGCTCCTGGATCTTGACTTTTCTAGGGAATTTCAATGTGACCTATTTGATGGTAGGATCTGTTGTCTTTTATCTTTTTTGTTTTTTTTTTGAGACAGAGTCTCACTGTCACCCAGGCTGGAGTGCAGTGGTGCGATCTTGGCTCACTGCAACCTCCGCCTCCTGGGTTCAAGCGATTCTCCTGCCTCAGACTCCCGAGTAGCTGGGACTACAGGTGCATGCCACCTCACCTGGCAACTTTTTTTTTTTTTTTGTATTTTTAGTAGAGACGGGGTTTCACCCTGTTAGCCAGGATAGTTTCGATCTCCTGACCTCGTGATCCACCCGCCTCTGCCTCCCAGAGTGCTGGGATTACAAGTGTGAGTCACTGCGCCTGGCCAGGATCTGTTTTCAATGGACTCCCTTCCTTAAGTAGGTTGAGACATGAATTAGGCATTATTTACTGTTTTCCACAATATTCTGCTCTATAGCATTCCATAAATTTCTTTTTTTTTTTTTTTTTTTTTTTTTTTTGAGACAGAGTCTGGCTCTGTCGCCCAGGCTGGAGTGCAATGGCAGGATCTCAGCTCACTGCAAGCTCCGCCTCCCGGATTTATGCCATTCTCCTGCCTCAGCCTCCCTAGTAGCTGGGACTACAGGCACCCGCCACCTCGCCTGGCTAGTTTTTTGTATTTTTTAGTAGAGACGGGGTTTCACCGTGTTAGCCAGGATGGTCTCGATCTCCTGACCTCGTGATCCGCCCATCTCGGCCTCCCAAAGTGCTGGGATTACAGGCTTGAGCCACCGCGCCCGGCACATTCCATAAATTTCTATGAGACTCTTTAGTATGAACTCAGCCCACTACGTCACACTTGCAACTTAAGGAGGGCCCTGGAGTTTTTCTTTGACGATTCTGGGTGCTGCCAGGTTTGTCCACAGTCGGTCTGATGTCCATGTGTGGAAGGCAGGTGTGGAGTGGCTGAGGGAGCCATGCACTCCGGGAAGACAGAAGGCAGCCACTGTCAGCGGGGAGTCGGTGAAGGCTTCCTGCATCTCTAGGTATGACATCTCTGCATGCAAAACTCCCCTGCCCCCAGCCCAGGTCATCATTTCTACCATCATTTCCTGCTGGAGACAAAATTTCCAAAGGACTGACTGACTCAACAGTATGTTTTCTTGCAGAGAATCAAAGGCGTAGGGGTAAGAAGGAACGATTTCCCTCCTTCTCCCTCAGTAACTGACTTTTGGCTTATTTCAAATACCAAAAGCTGCATTAGTGCAAGCACTCAACTTCGTTTTCTCAGTTCGTTAGGAAAAGGAAGCCGGCGTTCAGTTGACAAGGCTTTCTGGTCTAAAGGCCCAGACAAGGGAGCGTTGGCCATTTGTTTCCTAGACGACGAGGCTGCCTCAGCCACTGTGCGGTGTGAGGCCACCGGCCGCGCCTTCCCCTCCGGTTCGCCAAGCCTGTCATTTTCTGCTTGCCCGAGGCACCAGTGCCCACCCCTAGGCAAAGCCCACCCTGCCCAGCCAAGCATGTTCTTAAAATTCTTTACAGATTAACCCACATTAATCTAAACCCGGTAAAGGCAAACGTTTTCCCTTCCACTGGGAGCTGCATTGTAATTTACCCCAACAACCTGTTGGAAAGACCGAGGGAGCTTAGCAACCAGCCGTCCCCAGGGCCCTGGAGGGAAGCTGCAATTACCGGGTGCGAGGCCGGCGGGGCCGCAGCCCCCACTTCAAAGGCGCGGGAGGAGTCGAGGGAGGCAGAGCTGTAATTAGTGCGGGCCCCGCCGGGCGACCACGGGCCTGCTCACGCCTCGCGGCCTCCGAGGAGCAAGGAAAGGCCCGCGTGGGAGCGCAGAGCCAGGGAGGAACAAAGACGCCTCCTGTTTGATGTGAATCACCCAGAACCAGGGAAGGGAGGCGGGCGCACCTCTCCCGCCCAGTCCCTGCAGAGTCAGGGCGCAGAAGGAAGCCTGGCTTCGGGGCGATGGCATGGGACGGCCACCCCGCCCTGCCAGCGCTCCCCCAGCGCCCCGAAGCAGGATGGAGACGCCCTGGTGTGCCCCCCGCCAGGTGGGACCCTTTGGGATCTGTGGACACAGGGCCTGGACTGGCCACATCCCTGCTCCCAGAGCGCAGACCCCGCTGGGGCCCACCCTGCGTGTCCGCATAGGGAGGGGCTAGAGAGCAGGAGCCCCCCACCGCCGCGCCTAAGCGGACCAGGAGCCATGGGGAGGGTGCTGTGGGGAAGCTTCCAGAAGGACCCCCCAGAGAGAAGGAAGGGTGGGATTCAAGGTGACCGACCACCAGCCACCTGCCTGATGGCTTGTTGATCCCAGACTGACTCCAAGTCCCCGTATTCTGGCCTCCATATTGGTGTCCTATGTTTGTTATCTTAAGGTGTTTTTAAAACTGGGTTTTCTAAGGACACGGATGCAGGATGTACCCTCCAGCAGCAAGGTGCTGACTGGCGCTCAGGGTCTCTGTGGGTGGGTGTGCCTGTGAGTGTGGACCGGCGTGTGTGTAGGAGTGACTTCCTAGAATGAATCCAAGAGGAGGCTCTTTGGGGCAAGGTGGTGGGGCCAGGTGGGAAGGCTCTGGCTCTGTGGAAGGTGGTGGGGCCAGGTGGGAAGGCTCTGGCTCTGTGCACATTTCTGTAATATTTAAATATTCCAGGTTTCAATCATGGATTACTTCTTTTCTAGAAGGACCAAGAGGGTTCATTTGGGATTATGAGCTATTTTTCTTCTTATGATTTTCTAGTACATTTTTAAAAATCTGATAAAGTGGACAGGCATGGTGGCTCACGCCTGTAAATCCCAGCACTTTGGGAGGCCGAGGCAGGTGGATCACCTGAGGTCGGGAATTCAAGACCAGCCTGACCAACACGGAGAAACCCCATCTCTACTAAAAATACAAAATTAGCCGGGTGTGGTGGCAGGCGCCTGTAATCCCAGCTACTCGAGAGGCTGAGGCAGGAGAATTGCTCGAACCCAGGAGGCAGAGGTTGCGGTGAGCTGAGATCGCACCATTGCACTCTAGCCTGGGCGACAAGAGCAAAACTCCGTCTCAAAAAAAAAAAAAGTCTTAAGCTAGGACCACGCTTTTGGAGCATGTCACAGGGATCTGAGACCTGGGGTAAGCCTCGGAGACTGGCTCATCTGGAGCTTTTGGAGTGTGTTGCTGGGGCCTGAGGCCTGGGGCAAGCCTTGGAGATGGGCTCATTTGGAAAGGGCTCGCCAGGCTGCACTGTGTGGACTTCCCTGAGGGCCACCCTGTGCCCTGCTGAACATTCTGCCGAAGGCAGCAATGACAAGTTCAAAAAAGTGAGGCTGACAAAGTGAAGAGATAACCCACAGAATCGAATAAAATATTTGCAAACTATCCATCTGGCAAGGGATTCGTAACCCAAATATATGAGGAGCTCAGACAACTCAATAGCAAAAAGAAAAATAAAATGCAGCCAGGTGCAGTGGCTCACACCTGTAATCCCAGCACTTTGGGAGGCCAATGCAGGTGGATCACTTGAGCCCAGGAGTTTGAGACCAGCCTGGGCAACATGGCAAAACCCTCTCTCTACAAAAATACAAAAATTAGCCGGGCATGGTGGTGCACACCTGTGGTCCCAGCTACTCAGGAGACTGAAGCGGGAGGATTGCTGATTGATGCCTCGAGCCCGGGAAGCAGAGGCTGCAGTGAGCCCTGATTGTGCCACTGCCCTCCAGCCTGGGCAACAGAGTGAGACTCTATCTCAAAACAACAACAACAAATAATAATCATCCGATTAAAAATGGGAAAAGATGTAAACAGACTTTTCCCAGAAAAAGGCATACAAAGGCCACCAGGTGTTTTAAAATATGCTCAACATCACTAATCAGCAGAGAAATGCAAATCAAACCACAGTGCATTACCATCTCAGCCCAGTGAAAATGGCTTATATCAAAAAGGCAGGCAGTAACAGATGCTGGTGAAGATGTAGAGACGGAGAGCCCCCAGACACTGTGGGTGGGAAGGTAACACAGTACAGCCCTACGAAAAACAGTACGAAAAGCAGAACTACCATGTAATCCAGCAATTCCATTACTGGTATTTATCCAAAAGAAAGGAAATTAGTATGTCAGAGATCTCTGCACTCCTGTGTTTATTGCAGCACTGCTCACAATAGCCAAGATACGGAATCAACCTCAGTGCTTATGAGTGGATGGATGGATAAAGAAAATGTGGTAAATATACACAATGGAATATTATTCAGCTATCAAAAAGAATGAAATCCTGTCATTTACAGCAACATAGATGGAACTGGGGGTCATTATGTTAAGTGAAATAAGCCAGGCACAGAAAGACAAACATCTCATGCTGTCACTCATGTGGAAGCTAAACCAGAGGCTCCCGTGGAGGCAGAGAGTGGAATGGTGGTTCCTAGAGGAAGGAGGCGGAGGGGGAATAAAGGAGGGAAGTCTAAACATGTTTCTTGTCACTGAGCTGTACACTTTAAAATGGTGTAGATGGTACATTTTATGTTATTCCTTAATTTAAAAATTAATGTAAAATGCGAGGTTAATATTGCAAATGTTGTCACTGAGGCACCCATGTGTTTACCTTAAATTGTGTTTTGTGGCACTCAAGGACAGGCAGGCTATTTAAAGAGCGCACATTTTTTCAACTTCACCAGAAATAGAATTTGTGGCAGTTTGTGGACTTTGTCATGAATCAAGCTTTCCTTTGGCAATATCTTCCTTCCTGTGTGGGCGTGGGTGAGTACCTTTGCCTGCTGGAGGGAGGTGGAGCCTGTCTCAGTGGTGGTGGGGGCTGTGGGGATGGGGGGATCTCTACCCCATAAGGAGCTCTCAAGTGCCCAGGCATCTCATTGGGATTGCAATCACCATCCCCATGGTGGGCTGATTCCGGGATTCACGGGCAGCCCTCATGACCCACCTGCTGGGCACCGTGAGCCCGCCCCAGCTGCCCTGCAGATCACAGATGCTCGAGAGGCTTCCGGTGCCTCCTCCTGCTCCTGCAGCTGAGCAGCCTGCCACGCCCGCTCCTCCTCCCCAGGTCCACAGGCTGCCAAGTTCTGAGTCTCTCCCACCCCAGCCTGTCCCTTTCTCCACCAAGGGCCAGTACAGCCATCTGGGTTGTCCACACCAACTCCCCTCCACAGTCCTCATTCCTGAGGGCACCCCTCCCTACTCAGCCCTGCTGCCTCTTCCTCTAAGGGACCCCTCCTGGACAGGGTTCTCAAAGTCCAGTGCACACGAACCCCTGGGGGTTCCAACTTGTGAGGTCAGCATGGGCTGGGAGTGCCCTGACCCCACTTTGAGAAACACCACAGCTCCATCCCCAGCAGAGGCGTCGGTCCCTCCAGGGTCCTTCTCCATCTTGGAGGGACATGTGCCCTTCACTTGCTGCTACTCAGGATCTAGGCCTCCTTGTTGCGCCCAGCACAGCCGCCCTGAACTCCCCCTCCCCTCTGCCGCGGCCTCCCCTTCACCGCAGCTTCTCTGGCCTCCTGGGAACTCCTTGGCTACTCCTAAGCCTTGGTCCCTGGACAATCCCAGGTCCAGCCCAGCACCCACATCCAGGTGATGTTCAAATGGGCCCATCTTCAATTCTCAGCCCACAGAGCTCAGAGGACAGCTGAGGCCTCTAGTCAGAAGACCCCAGGCTTCCCCAAAGGAAGGGACGCCTCACGAGGACAGCCTGTCACCACCGTCCTAATGGACTTCCAGGAACCACAGTGCCAGCAATTTCCATCAGAATGGCTGACAGTGTTAGAGATCACACGTCATTCATTCGCCTCACGAACCCTGAGGGAGTGCTTGCTCCAGAGACCCCTGGGCTCCCAGAGCTTGGTGCTAGTGACAGTGGTGTGGGAGGGGCACGTGAGCCGGGTGGCACAGCAGGGCAGCACAGTGACCCTAGGGGCGCGGTGTGCGTAGAAGATGGGGGCAATCCTGAGCCACTGAGCTTCTCTGAGGGGTCACTGTCCTTCAGGCAAGTAGCAAGAAGCGACCCACAGGCTTCCAGGTCATGGGAGCAGAGTGAACAAGCCTGCAGCAGGAAGAGCTGAGGGTCCTGGGAACAGCGGAGCCCGCGTGGAAGGGACAGGAAGGGGGATGGAGTCCGGGCAGCAGGGAGAGACCCAGAGGATGGGAGGCCCAGAGCCACCTGCAGCCCTGGGAGACACCCTAGCAGCCAGGGCTCAGGAAAAACCATCCTCAGAGAAGACACATGAGGTCATTATTTAGAACAAAAGTAGGTAGATGAAAGCATATCCTTTGGGAGGCTGAGGCAGGCCGATCACCTAAGGTTGGGAGTTCAAGACGAAACCAGCCTGACCAACATGGAGAAACCCCGTCTCTACTAAAAATACAAAATTAGCCAGGCGTGGTGGCACATGCCTGTAATCCCAGCTACTCAGGAGGCTGAGACAGGAGAATTGCTTGAACCCGGGAGGTGGAGGTTGCATTGAGCCAAGATCGCGCCATTGCACTCCAGCTGGGGCAGTAAGAGGAAAACTCCGTCTCAAAAAAAAAATAAAAATAAAAAATGAAAAAAAAAAGCGTATCCCGGCATTAGAGCTATTCACAACATCAGAAGTCAAATTGGCAAAATGGCAACTCAGTAAACATCACCATCAGTGGTGTCTGTGGTGGGAAAGTGGAGACCATAGACCCCCAGTACTGATAATGTTGGTCCAAGTAAAATGCAAGAAATACGTGGTCAAAGTGTTCCTTGAATAACCGCATTTTTCTCGGGTAGAATTCCAAAATTACAGCAAGTTACATAGCACTGGTCCTGCCCCTACCATGACGACCCACTCCTGGGTTGGTGGATGAGAATGCGCTTGTGTCTTACTCGTGCAGTTTGCTAAACTAACAACCCAAAGCCCATCGCGCCCTTACAGTTTTATTCCCCGCTGACAGATTTGAGGGGAGCCATCAGGTGAGTGGCTTCTGCGCGGGTTCTAGTGTACTACACCCAGCAAATAGATTACATCACTTAGACATACATTTGCTTTTAAAAATAGCTTTATTTTTCCTATGACACAAGAAATAATAGGTTGCTTGTTGAAACCTCATCACATACTGATGACAAAAAGTAGGAAATGAAAATTGATCACAATTTCACTGTCAGAGATAGACACTGAGCATCTCGGCCCAGTGCAGCAAGAATGTATGTAGATATCCATGGCAGATAAAAGATACATGGGCATAAGACGTGGACTGTCCCGTCATCTGTGAACCGCCAGCACAGCTGATGATGTGGGTGGCACAGGCATTGAGTCACCGCTGGGAGTGGCTGTCATCCCTCTCCTGAAGAGGTGGGGGATAGGAGGGCCCGTGGGGTACCTGGAGATGGTCCCTCCTCCACATGGCCTGTGCAGAGCTGTTCAGCTGGTCAGAGTGAGCTCACCAGGAGCACTGGCTGGTCCCAGAACCCCGCCCCTGTGAACATGCACAGATGAGGGGGACAGGGCCCCGCTGGGCCACAGGCTCAGGACAGGTGACCGACCATCAGTGAGGGCTGGGAAGTGGCGGGTGCTGCACACTGGCCTGCTGGCCCAGGATCACCTGATTTTGAATCTGCCTCTTGAGCGCTGATGGTGTGTGTCTGTGCCCCTCACAAAACAGCACTGCAGTAAGCCCAAGCCACCAGCAGGCCAAAGACTCAAGGCAGCGCAGAGGGCGGCCACGGGAGCACAGCACCTCTGACCACAGCAAGAGGCACAGCAAAGCGGCCTGCAGCGGGGAGGGGGTGGAGAGCCTGGTGTCTTCTGCGTCCTAGGGAGCCAGGCTGTGTGTGCCCCAGTGGCTTCTCCATAACTTCTGGGTTCTGTGGACGTCCCTGCAGCCGGAACTCCTGACTGAGGCAGCCCTGTCGGGGTCCAACCGATTCCCCGAACATTAGGCAAGAGGTGGTTCCTAACCACAAATCAGCTTCTTGATGACTGTTAGTGGGTTTTGGCCACTGTAACAAAATATCACCGACTGGGTGTCTTGAACAACAGGCTGTGTTCCTCACAGTCTAGGGGCTGGAATTTGGAGGCCAAGGTGGCAGCAGGGTCGGGTTCTGGCAAGGACATTCTTCCTGATTTGCTTGCAGCTGTCTTCTTCTTACACCCTCATGTGGCAGAAACAGCAAAAGTGACAGCATACTCTCTGGGGTCTCCTTCACAAAAGGACCCCATCATGAGGGCCACAACCTAACCACCTCCCAAACGCCCCACCTCCTAGTGCCTCCACACCAGGGTCAGAATTTCTATACAGGAACTCTGGGGAGATGCAATCGGTCCATAACATTCTATTCCTGACCCCGAAATTTTATGTCCTTCTCACATGCAAAATACATTCATTTCATCCCTCAAACCCCAAAGTGGTGGCTTGTTCCAGCATCAACTCTAAAGTCCAAAGTATCATCTAAACATCATCTAAATCAGATACAGTTTAGTTCCTTCCTAGCTGTGAACCTGTAAAATGGAACAAGTTACGTGTGTCTAAAATACAATGGTGGGAGAGACATAGGACAGACACTCCCATTCCAAAGGGAGAAATGGGAAGGAAGAAAGGGGCAACAGGTCCCATGGAGCCTGGACCCCAACAGGGTAAACAATGTTAAATCTTCAGGCTCAAGAATCATCTTTGGCTTGAGCCCCTGCCCTCCAGACCCACTGGGGCAGTGGTCCCACCCCTGCAGCTCTGTGGCGGGCAGGGGTCATGCCTGCAAGGCTCTGGGCAGCCCTGCCCCCAAGGCTTTGGGCAGGGGCATCTGGCCTGTTGATGCCCATGTGGCAGTCCTGATCTAAATCACCTTCTGGGTCCTTCTTCCCTTGTCTTGAAAAATAGTGCATGTTCATAGGCAAAGAGCTCCCTGGTCCTGCTCAGTACAACCCAAGTCGGACAGCCAAACTCCCTTCTCCTCTCTCCCACCTTTGGTTCAAGATGAGTGTTCCTGCCGGGACAGCTGGTTGTGACTGTGGTTCACACCCAGCAAATCCCCTTATCAGAAGGTCACCTGGCCACGCCCTTAATGTTCTCTTCCAAACACACATTCTCATTTTTTTTACATTATGCATAGGCTGAGGATTTTCCAAATCTTTAAGTTCTGGTTTATTTTTAACAGCTCGGTCTTGAAATCATTTCTAGCTTCTCACATTTTACCCTAAGGAGCCAGGAGGAACTAAGCCATCCCTTCAACACTTTGCTTATAAACCTCCTCAGCCAAGTCTTCTGTTTCATCACTCACAAGTCTACTTTCCACACAATACCAGGACATGAACACAGTTCAGATTAGTTCTTTGCCGCTTTTTAACAAGGTGGTCTTTCCTCCAGTCGACACTAGCATGTTCCTGGTTTCCATCGAGCCTCCCCAGACGGCCTTCCCATCCACTTCTACCAGGGTTCTGCTCACAATCCCCTAGACGTCCTCTGAGAAGACAGAGGCTCTCTCTGCAGTGCTCCTCTTCTCTCTGAGCCCTCACCAGAATCACCTTTAAAAAGCTGTTCGTAACCATCTAGGCTTTTTCTAGCACGTGGCTCTGAACGATTCCAGCTGCTCCATTCATCAGTTCCAAGGCCACATCCACATTCGCAGGCATTGGTTGCAGCAGCTCTCACACCTCGCACTGATCTTCTGTCCTGGCTCAGGTGCTACAACAGTGCACTGTGGACTGGATGGTGTTCAGACAACAGGCATTTATTTCCTCACAGTGCTGGGGGCTGGGAATTTGAGACCAGGGTGCTGGCACAGTTGGGTTCTGTTAAAAGCTCTCCCAGGTTGCAGACGGCCGTCTTTGCACGGTGTCCTCACACAGTGGAAGGGACAGGGCAGCTCTCTGGGGCCTCTTTTGTATGCACATGAATCCCATTCACAAGGGCTCCACTCTTATGACCTCATCAGCCCCCAAAGGACCCATCTCCCAATACCCTCACCTTGGCAGTTATGGTTTCAACAGATATATTTAGGGGAGACACATTCAGTCCACAACAATGACCACAAAACCCAGATTTTAATTCAATGAAATCCAAACAGCATGGCAAGACTCCTCGCATCAAGATGCTCAGGTTTAAAAAAAAATAAAACATAAATAAAAATAAAAAAAATAAAATAAAAAAGATGCTCAGGTTTTATGTCACATGGAAAGCTAGACACAGCCCCATCCAACACAAGTCCTATCTGCAAGATGCTGACAAGACCTCTTGCCTGGTGGCAAGAGGATGGCGAGGGAAGGAGAGGGACAGGCAGGAAAGGCAGGCTCCACAGAGGAGATGCAGGTGAGGGGAAAGGAACACTGGGAACGGCTGGGTGTGAGACTCGGAGTCAAATACACAGCAGTAGAGGGACTTCTGCCCCTGCAACAGTGAGGAGGCACCTGCGGCCTGGCACCTGCAGCCTGGGTGTAGGAGCTCAGGAAGCGGCCGCAGGCTTGGGAGACGCCTGGAGCCGAAGAAGCGAAGCCACAGCCAGGGCCCAGACCAGGCACGTCCTGCAGGGCTCGGCTTCCCTCAGCACAGGTTTTGTTCTTCAGCTCAGTTTTAGGAATAGGATAAAACGGCATTAAAAGACAGAAGCAAGATGGGGGTAAATGAAAATAAACTGTATGTTTTTACCACACTTCTGACACCAAATGTGTGGGTTTCCATACCAATTCTCCAATTCTGCATCAGTGCCGACGGGGTATCCCGCAATATGATTCAGTTCTGACACTAACTGCCCAGGGTCAGCACAGACCCCTCAGGCCAAGGGGTGGGCCCAGGAGACTGTCCCCACTCCAAGTGCCAATCACAGGTCCAGGGTGTCACCTGTCCCCAGTACCTCGGCTATAAATTGGGAGTTCCCATGACCCCCTCCTTGGGTTCAATAATTTGCTATAATGATTCACAAAACTCAGGGAAACGTCTCTTCCGTTTGCTGGGTCACTCTCCTAATAAAGGGTGTACTGAAGGACACAGATGAGCAGCCGGTGAGGGGTGCACAGGGCAAGGCCCAGAGGGACCCTGAGCGCAGGAGCTGGTGTCCCTGGAGCCCGGGCTGCCCCGCCCTCCCAGCTCAGGATGTGTTCCCAGCCCAGTAGCTCTCCACATCCGCTGTGTGGGGGTTTGAAGGGGCCTTTGTGATGCATGACTGGTGAAGTTAGTGACTCCTGGTGACTGACTCAGTCCCCAACCTCTGCACAGAGGTCACAGGTTCCAGCAAGTCCCAGCCTCAAATCCTGCCTTGGTCTTTCTGCCACCAGCACCCCATCCTGAAGCTGCCTAGGGCCTCACCTCCAGCCATCTCATCAACAAACAGAAAACATTCATCTCTCCTGAGAATCCAAGGGTCTTAAGAGCTAGGACAAAATATTGTAACACGTGAAGCTCCTCTCACCCCATCGCTCAGGAAGTTACAAGGGCTTTAGAAGCTCCGTACCAGGAACTGGGTCAGGGACCCCAAATCTGTATTTCTGATTATGTCACGGGGCCTTCTAGTACTGGGGCAGAGGCTGCGTCCAGGCTACTGCACGGCTGTGTTTGTGGAACAGCAGATCCATACGAAGTGTGCCCTGACTCTTGGGCAGGTTTTCCGCTGTCTCTGACAGCAGTGCCTGCCTTCCCTGCCCCTGGAGCTGGGCCTGGCGGTGGGTCTTCTGGGTGGGGGCGATTGTTGGTTCTTGCCTATGACTGCTCACTTCCTGGACCTTGGGCCATGAGAAGCAGAGACTCGGGGAATGGGGTACTTCCTCCCCTTGAGCCCTGAGTAACTTCAACCCTCCTTGGACTTGCGCAAAAATAGATTTTGGCTGTTTTGAGCCACGGGGATGTGGGCTGCGCCTCATGGGAGCTGAACGGCACATCTGAGCCTGCGTCTCGCAACTGACTCAGCTGCTTTGGCTCTTGGCCTCGGAGTGTAGGGTGCCCGGCCTCAGAGCATGACCCCCGGGAGGCAAAACCCTTGTGGGGTCAGGACATGTCATCCATGAGAAAGTGCCACATGCCCTGAAGTCAGCTTCCCGATATGTGCTGCGGCTCTCTGTCCCCTCCGAATGTCACTGCTCGAGATGGAGCCTGGCTTGGGAGGGGCTGCAGGTGAGGGTAGACCACCCCTGGGTGAGAGGGAAGAGCAAATCCCTTCACTTCGCTGGGCTTCCATCTCCTGACCCATAAAATGGGAACCCTGCTGGTGGCCAGCGTCCTGCCTCCCCAAGTTCCTACAAAGCAGGTGGCCTGGGTCTGGGCTCAGCCCCCTCCACTGGGCCAGGAGATAATGCCATTAGCATAACTACAGCAGTGGCCACTCCCAAATGCCACTCGGCCCCTGGAAACTCAGCCTTCCATCCAAAGGGTCCCCGAAGTGGGGAGCAGCCCCTCAGTCATTCCACATAGCAGGGGCCCACCCCCCACATGCCAGGGATACACATGCTCAGGGCACACTCCATATGGATCTGCTGACTGCCTGGATGACTTCTCACCCACATATGGGATTCAGGGCATGACACAGGTCTTTAGGACACATTTGTTTAATTCCTGAGCTTCCCAAAACTTGGAGGTTTGGGAGTAAAGGGGCTGGAGCTACAGCAGTAGCTATGTGCCCTGGGGATTCTGGCTGGCTCTTGCTGCCATCCTGCCCGCCCCTGGCCCTGTCCTCTCCCAATTCCCATTTCCAGCCCTGCCCTCCGTGCCTGCCCACAGACCTCTGCCTCCTCACTGTGACCAACGCCGGGTCATTCCCTACTGTCAGAGCCTCCCTCTCCCAACCCCAGGCCCCAGCTACCTGGAGGGTGCCGATAGGAGGGGGCAGCACGGGAAAGGCCCCATCCCTGGAAAAGAGGCCAGAGCTCCTCTGGGAATGGCCAGGGCTGCCTGGCAGCAAGTCAGGAGCAGGGCCTCACTGTCCCTGCATGGCTTTCCAGCCTCCTGCAGGGGCCAGGTCTGGGGTGCGTTCTCTGTCTTCTCAGTGAGGAAGCATAAATGTTCCCAGGATGGAAGATAAACGTTCAGGAAAATGAGGACCCAGAAATTCTTCATGGGCTGCATGAGCCCTGAGGCCACCTGAAAAACTGGTGACAATGGGGGGCTCAGCAGCTACCCGGAGACGATCAGAGCAGGCGGAAGAGCGGCACTGGCGTGGAGCTCCCAGGCTCTGTGGGGCTCCAGGCACCACCCTCTCCAGCCCTCACAGCCAGACTGGGGTCCCCAGCTCCCGGTGTTTACCCAGCAGGCCCTGCCTTCTGACAAATTAACTCTGAAAGACACAAAAAGTGTGCTGTGTGCTTTGGCTCTGACCTAAGACAGACGACACAGAACACATAGAGGGTGTCCCACTTGAGGAGCCTCCATGCAGGCAGACAGATAATCCAAAGCTCTGAATTCCAGGTCAGGCCCATGCACCGTGAGGAGAGAGGAAGCAGATGGTCCTCCCTCCAGGGATGTGTCACGTCCTCCCACAATACACAGGGTCTCCATCCCCCGACGGGGTCACAGGTGCTCCCTGCAGGGTGTGAGACTGTGTCCTTCCTCATGGTCTAGGCTGGAGAAAGGTAGACTTCAGGGGAGAAGACCTCGTTCCTCTCATGGTGGTGGCTGGGGAAGCAGGGCAAGACCTGAGATGTCAGGAGTGCCAATGTCCTGGGGGTGCTGTGACAAACAGCCACAAACCGGGCAGCTGAAAGCAACAGAAAAGTCTTGTCTCAGACCTGGAGCCAGAGGTCCCAGATCAAACTGTCACTGGGCCAAAGTGTCTCTGGAGGCTCCCGGGGAGGATGCTTCCTGCCTCCTCCAGCTCCTGGTGGCTGCGGTGTTTCCTGGCCTGTGGCTGCATCACTGCAACCTCTGTCTCCATTGTCATGTGGCCACCTGCTGAGTCACTGTCTCCACATGACCTTCACATAAGGACATATGCCTCTTGGGTTAGGGCCACCCAATGACCTCACCTGCACTTGATTACACCTGCAAAGACCCTTTCTCCAAATAAAGACATACTCACAGGAACAGGACTTCAGCATCTTTTTTGGGGTGACCATGCAGAATCATGGGTGTTTCTGCAGGCCACCACAGAGGGCCTGAAGTCCAGCCTGTCAGTGGTGAGCTAGGGAAACTGAGGCAGAGAGATCCACAGGCTTCTTTGAGGCACGGCGAGCTGGAGAGGAGCTGGGCCCACTCCTGGCTGTATCCTCTGGGGCTCTCCAGAAGCCTCGCCTTGAGGCCATTGCAACATCCCTGTCCTGTTGCCACATCCCTGGGTACCCCAGGTCCACCTGACTTCCCACCTCTGTCCTAGCCAGCAGCAGCTGGGCAGTTGCAGGCTCCACATGCTTCCAGGGCACCAGCCCTCCCCGAGTGACACCCCCTCCTCATCATCTGTCAGTTCACCCACATGAGAGTGGACAGGAGGAGTAGGCATCTTCCCCAGGGTCCCTGTGGCAAAGCAGCACAAGGTTCACTGAGATGATCATTTACAGTAGGCTGCATGTCCAGAGGCCAAGGCAATAGCCTGGTGGGAACAAGTTAGCAAACACGGCAGGACACCACAGTACAGCTGAACTGGCAGAGCATGGGAACCAGGCCAACACAGTGAGTGACACAGCTGCCCTGACTGGGCCAGGTAGCCATGGGAGGGGCAGACACTGGTGCTTAGCGAGGACGTGCAGGGCCCTGTGCCCTGAGATAAATCACAGCTCTCTCCTGAGAGCCCTTCTGGGTGTCCCCCATCTACTGTGGGGCCACAGAGGCCATGTCATGGTGGATCATGGAAACAAACGTCCCACAGAGAGGACAGCAGAGAGAGATGGGGCAGCTGGGATCCAGCAAGCAACCAGTCAAGCCTCTCGGAGAAGAGACTTGATGCAGAGGCCCTCTGCAGGGGACAAGGCTGAGGTTTCCAGAGAACAGCCCGGGGAGGGGTGGGGTGGAGGGCAGGGGGAGGGGGAAGGACAGGTGGGGGTGGGGCAGGTAAGCGGGGGTGGGGCAGGCAAGTGGGGGCAGGCTTCATCTGTTTTGTGGGCAGGGAAGGGTGTCTGTATCTTACTCTGGTGTAACAAGGAGCCAGGGAGGGTTTGAGCAGGATGGGGTGCATGATCTGAGCACCAGGGAAGAGACTTGGGGGCAGAGGTGGGAGCAAGAGACTGTTGGGAAGATCTAGGATGTCCTGGAGAGATGATGCTTGGATAAAACTAACACATTTTAAAGGCTGGACAGACAGAGCTGAAGGAAGAGGAGATGTGGACACAAGGGAGGAAAGCAGGCATGGGGAGCCCCCTTCCCTCACACACCACTGCTTGGCCAGACTGCAGGCAGAATAAAGGATAGGGATAGCCTGCCACTGCATGAACTCTGGTTTTTCTCCCAGTGGTCAAAAATGCAGCATGAAGAGTGATGTGGGGGAAAACGAATTTAAAAGGTGTCATATTCTAAAGCATTTTGAGTAATAAAGGAAGTTTCTTCCAAATGGATAAGGGAAATAAATTATTTCCCCCAAACTGTCCCCTCTCAGCCCAGCCCTCATCCATGAAACAGAGGCAGCCTGCTTCTGCTGAACAGCCCACTTGAACAGTGGAGTTTGAACCCAAAGATGGAGGAAGAACCTCAGAGCATGGAAGACAAGGGACTCAGCCTGGGCATGGCAAGGAGGGCTTCCTGAAAGAGAGGGTGCATAAGACAGGCTTTGAAGAAGGGGTTTTGGGGTAGAAAAACAAGTGGACAGCAGTTTCAGGCAGAGAACATGCTGGTGGATGCCGGAGCATCCAAAAAGGAGAGTGCAGGAGAGTCTCACTCAAGATATGCTCACAAATGAGCCTACATTCACCAGAAAGCTCATTAGAGGCCTTAAGAGCTCACCACAAACTATCATGAAGACAGAACCAGAACCTAATGTTTTCTTTGTTTATGAAAGGCAACATTGCTGTTATGCACCTGTTGGAATGTACAAGTCATGTTTATTTGGGGGCAATCTCTCAGTATTTAAAATGGCAATACCGGGCCGGGCGCGGTGGCTCACACCTGTAATCCCAGCACTTTGGGAGGCCAAGGCGGGTGGATCACGAGGTCAGGAGATCGAGACCATCCTGGCTAACACGGTGAAACCCCGTCTCTACTAAAATACAAAAAATTAGCCGGGCGAGGTGGCGGGCGCCTGTAGTCCCAGCTACTCAGGAGGCTGAGGCAGAAGAATGGCGTGAACTCAGGAGGCAGAGCTTGCGGTGAGCTGAAATCGCACCACTGCACTCCAGCCTAGGCGACAGAGCGAGACTCCATCTAGAAAAAATAAAATAAAATAGCAGGCCGGGCACGGTGGCTCAAGCCTGTAATCCCAGCACTTTGGGAGGCCGAGACGGGTGGATCATGAGGTCAGGAGATCGAGACCAACCTAGCTAACACGGCAAAACCCCGTCTCTACTAAAAAATACAAAAAACTAGCCGGGCGAGTTGGCGGGCACCTGTAGTCCCAGCTACTCGGGAGGCTGAGGCAGGAGAATGGCGTAAACCCGGGAGGCGGAGCTTGCAGTGAGCTGAGATCCGGCCACTGCAGCCTGGGCGACAGAGCGAGACTCAGTCTCAAAAAAAAAAAAAAAAAAAAAATAGCAATACCTCTGACCCAGTGATTCCTGTTTGGGATGTTTTTTATATACACAGATTTACCTCCACATACATATAACAACATGAGAACCAAAATATTATGGCAGTGCTGTTTAAGAACAGAAGATGGAAACAAATTGGCTGTCAATACAGAGGGGACTGAGTAAAGGTTGGGATGTCAATTCAAGGGACACTATGCAACCACTCAAATGAAGACGGTACATCTGGACATTTTCCATGACACAAGATCCCACACAGATCATTAAGAGAAGCAAAGATGGTAAACAACCATCTCTCCAAGGATGTATGAATCCAGCAGCTGGCAGAAATGGGTTGGAGGAAGTCATCATCACTCTATGCAACTCTAAATCATGTTCCTGCATTGCTACTCAAAATACTCAATCTAAGTCAAGGCCTTGGTCTGGCAAACACTAGCTAAGAGGGCTCTCTGTCCTTCCTGCAGAGACCTCTGAGCAGCAGCTGCCAGGTGTTCTCCACAGGGGTCAGCCTCTGACCCGGGAAACCCTGGCAAGCCTTACCTTTCCACTCAGCACACAGGAAATCAAGAGGAATGCATCCTGTTTCCAAGCTTTCTCCTGTCCTGGATCCAGGAGCCCCAAGTCCCCTGAATGGCAGAGGCCCCAAGGCCAGCCAGGCAGCTATTAGCAGGGGAAAGATGAGTGGGTGCCGGACAGGCCAAAGCCGTATACATCCCCACAGAGGCAGTGGCAATAATCCCAGTGAGAGAGGAGCAAGAAAAAAGGAGGGACAACTACACACAGACTTAAGAGATGCAAAGGGAGTGCATCAATAGCAACCTTAGAAAACAAGGTCTTCAACCAGGGGCTAGCCCCACTCTCTCAAGGGCATGCAGTCATCTGACGATCCAGGCCCAAGAGCTTTAAGAGATATATTACTTTCTTGAAATGTAAAGTGAAAAGTTGCATTAAAAAAGGGATGTTGAGGCCACAATGGGGTGCTCTGAAGGCAGAGTGGGCACAGTGGCAGTTATCCTTAACTGCTCCTTTTCTAGCCCCTGCGCTTGCCAAAAAACACAGTTCTCCTGGGACAGTCCTGTTCAAGCAATGACAATGTAAGAAGAAAGCAAAGATGGTAGTATAGATCCCAAGTCCATGTAGGAGACACCTGGGACAAGCTTCAGTGTCCCTCCCTCTGTCCATCCGCCTGCCCAGCCATCCATTTATGCATCTATTGCTCTTAGACCTAGGGTATTATGTTACTCAAACAGCATGCTGTGAAACGCCACTCTGCATCCTCTCTGTTCTGGGCCATGAGAGAGGGCTCCACTTCTGCCCCTGCACCTCAGCCCCAGGGTCAGTTGTATATTTGTAGCATCTCAAGGAGGAGGAGGTGGGAAGTTTCACATTTCCTTCTGATGGACCAGTAATAAATCTTTAAGGAAAAGGACACACATCAGAACTCCCTCTCCCTCTTTTTCTTCCTCTCCCCCATCTCTCAGAGCCCAGCTGCCATGTAAAAGAATCCAGGCTCTCCTGCTGGACAGGCCATGTGGTACAGAACTAAAGCACAAATTGACTGCCAGCCCTGTGAGGAAACTTTCTTAAAAGTGACACTCCTTTTAAGCCCTTCAGATGATGCAGCCCCCGCCAATACTAACAGCAACCTCATAAGATGTTCTGAACAAGAACCACCAACTAAGCTGCTCTTGAGTCCCTGACCCCCTAGAAACTGCCATAATACATTTGGCTGTTTTAAGCTACTGTTTTGGGACAGTTTGTCACACAGCAGTAGACTATAGTACATACTACAAATCCAGAGTCACTTTGCATTTGGGCACAAGTCTTTCTTCTTGTTGCCCAGCTGCCATGTTTCCACTTGTCCATTCAGTCCTATCAGTCCTGACTTGACTTAGACCCACATGAACAGCAACACAATGCCAATTCTAGCTCAAATAAGACATTTAGCACAGTCTTCAAAATACTCATCCTAAGCTCCAGACTTATTAATGGCCAAGACATTATTATCTCTTTGCTTTTAATTTCTGCAGGGCTCAGTTTCATTCTATCACAAAATGATGATATATGCAGGAGGCAGATAAGAGAGGGTCTCCAGAGAATCTCCAGCCCACCCCACAAGTGTTTATATCAGATGCTTTTGTGCAGATGAGAGAACCTGCCCAGGGTCTTATCTGCGCATGCACTCAACGGGCTGGGGGCCCTCCTGTGCACTGGGAGAATGGGGTGGAGGCACGGGAAATGCAGGCCTTGTGCAGTGGGGAGGAGCCTGGCCTCTTCAGCTCGCATGTGGTGACCTGGAATTGTCTGTGAGGTGCGACCCTGTTGGCACGACCTCGTTTTATTTTTGCCAAGAGCTTTCTTTTAATAAATCTCCTCACCTTTCAACATGTCCACATGCCTAATTTTTTCCTGGTAATGAGACAAGAACCCAGGTTTTAGCTGAGCTAAGGAGTAAAAATCCTGCATAATTTTGGTGGCCCTGAAGGTGAGTAAATGCAGACCAAAACATCTTTTCCCCTTTTGTTTTTCAGCCTATTTGTCCTCAGACTTCTTCTGAAGGTAAAGGAAACAGGCCCCCACCCTTGCCATTCCCAGGGGTCAAGAATGTCAGCCTCGTCCAACCCAGAATTTCTATGCCATTTTCCTTCATTGTTTGGGACAGATAGGTGAGCGGCACCCCCGCCCCCCCACCAGCTGGGGCTGGGGTGCATGGCTCAAAGGCTGCCTGTGGCAACCTGGCCAGCATTCCCCACCAGAGTCCATGGTGTCTCCGCCTCTCATGGCTGAGGAGTCCAGCTCTGTTCAAGCCCTAGGGAAGAAACAGCAGTAAGTTTCCCTCCCTGTTGGAGGAAACTATTTGCATAAGAGATTCTTTCCCAAGGCATCTTTCTAACCCTGCACTTTAAGCGTTTTTTCTTTTCTCCACCAGGTCAAGAGTTAACTTTTAAGTGAGAGGGTTTTTTTCCCCCCTTTTAGAAAGTGTTTTACTAAGCCGGGACCCTAGCTATCACTGTTTATATTCCCTATAAAATTTTAATTATGAAAAAGAATTTGTGGGCCAGGTGCAGTGACTCATGCTTGTAATCCCTGCACTTTGAGAGGCCGAGGTGGATGCATCATCTGAGGTCAGGAGTTCAAGAGCAGCCTGGCCAACACGATGAAACCCTGCCTCTACTAAAAATACAAAAAATTAGCTGGGCATGGTGGCATGCACCTGTAATCCCAGCTACTCAGGAGGCTGAAGCAGGAAAATCACTTGAACCCAGAAGGGAGAGGTTGCAGTGAGCCGAGATAGCACCACTGCACTCCAGTCTGGGCAACAAGAGTAAAAAACTCCATCAAAAAGAAAAAAAGAAGAAAGAGAAAGAAAGAGAGAGGGAGGGAGGAAGGAAAGGAGGGAGGGAAGAAAGAGAGAGAGAGAGAGAAAAGAAAGAAAAGGAGAGAGAGAAAGAGAGAGAGAGAAAAAAAGAAAGAGAGAAAGGAAGGAAGGAAGGAAGGAAGGAAGGAAGGAAGGAAGGAAGGAAGGAAGGAAGGAAGGAAGGAAGGAAGGAAGGAAGGAAGGTCGGTCGATAGATTTGTGAGTTGGTCTTAAGCTACAGCCAATCTGGTGTGCTCTGCATGTCTTTCTGTATGGTCAGTAGCAAACTTTGCTGTAGGCTTCATCTTGTTTTACGTCCTTGGGAGCATGACCTGTAACCTCGTGGCAGTACTTTGGTTTAGCCTCCACCATTTTACAATGGTGACCCGGGTCCAGTCCTGGCTTCGGGAATGAGTTCTTTCTGGTTTGGTATCTGCATGACCTTTGTCATTGGTTGATTCCCTTCCCCTCCACGAACTGCCTTGGATTTTCCTTTCTCTGAGCCTTTAGAAAAGTTTGAAAGCCAGAAATACTGGCCACTTGGCATGGCTGAAGTCGGGTAATGAGATTAAAAAGGATTTTATTAAGAGCACTCAGCTTAATTAAAAGTGGATATTCAAGTTATAGGTATATTTAAAAGGCCTTTGTTTTTCTCTTCTTGGATCTTGTTTTTGCTAGAAAGAGGTTTTTCTCAATCGACTGAATTATTTTTCTCCATTTTGCCTTGCCACTCTTAATGCACACATGAGAGAGGAGAGACCTCTGATTTCCTTATGGAGCCCCAGGAATTAGACACCGATGGATCCCTCTCAAAATCTGTTTTTGTCTTCCAGCTATGCTTGTTTATGAGACCCTGGGAACGGCATGTTTTCCTAGTCTTGCTCTTAAAGGGCTCCACCCAGAGGCCAATAATCCAATTAGGAGATTGGCAAATGAAAAATATTATAGCTACTGAATCTTCTTCTGACTGTCTGTATAGTTATATATGTGTTGTGTGTGTGATGTCTATAAAAAAAAAAGCTCTAATTAATTGACTTAAGGAAGCATGAGCACTTGGATCAAATATTTTTTAAAGGGAAGATAAAAGCTGTGGCTCATCTTTTAGCTCATGTGACTTTAATTTATGGCTTTTCCATAAATTGAGCAATGAAATAAAAGCCCTATCTATCTAGCTATAGCAAAATTTGTAAAGGATTATAAAAAAGTTTTGCTTCTTAAAAAATGTCTGAGTCATCCTTGTGGTGGAACAAATAACTTACGAAAATCTGTAATTCTATTTCATAACATCAACTCTTTGAAACCTCTAACATATTTGACAGGCTTCCTAAAATCAAACTTCCGTTTCAAAAATTGTCTTTCCTGATCCCTGGCCTTTGGATGCTACAGAGGGCCCCTGGAGCACCCAGAAGAGAGGTAAACAGGATTACCTGACATGGTTAGATACATGGGATTGCCAAAATGATCTTTAATCTTCTTCAGGTTATATTTTAGGGAATAGTATTAATATATGTTCAAAAATTGTATGGGATTTCTAAAATTCTAATGTCTGAGTATATGCTATCAATCACAATTAAGGTTGTTAAGTCATTGTAAACTACGGAGATAACCAAGTGTGTCTGTCAATCGTGTTTCTGACTGTAACTACCCTGGACATTTTGTTACTCATAGACGATTGTTGTCTTGTCTTGATCCTCTTCAAAGGATGGTTTATAATCAGCTGCAGAACTTTGCCAGGTGCTCTCAAATGCAGGTTTCTGATAACTTTGGAGACTGTGACATTAGAATAAAGGAAAAACGTACGGGACTCATGAAGAGCTGAACTAACTGTTCACAATTATCAAGTAAAATAAGAGTTAACTGAAAGGATGGAACTAATAGAAAACTGAAGTAATCTTTTTTACTTTTGCTTGGAAAATTGCTGATCCTTGTTTTCAGAGTCAAGGAAACATTTTGGGCTATTTACGGCCCTTAATAACTGAGTAAGGTATACTCCTGTGAACAAAATTTGGAGCATATTTGTCTCTCTCTCTGCCTGGCTTCGCTGGGATTTGGAAACTAGTTGTAAGTATTCTTAACTTTTGGCAATATAGCTGTTTACATCAGTGCAGTAAGAATCCATTTTCTTTTGCAACAATACACAATTGGAGAAACTGGTTGTTTTACCGAGGCTTTGACTAGAAGGGTATGCTTCCCTTTAAGGAGTCAAGCTCAATTTGCAGAGCCAGTAAAAGTCCCTTGGGAAAACTGGCCTCATACCTGGTCTACACAGCCCCCGTACAGGATTCCTAACCTGCAGTGAGTAAAGAATGTCACTTTCTAACTGGCCCAGGAACCCCATGCTATTGGGACCTCAAGAAGACAGGCGTTTACCCAGCTCACAGGTATTTGAAGGTAAAAACCCATGCCGGGGCTCCGCTTTAGAAAGTCCTATCTGAGATTCCTTGTGAAACAGAGTTCCATCAGAGCCAATCTAAAAGACCCATGTAAAAATAATTATGCTTGCTGCTCTTTATGCAAATAATCAGGCCAAGTATAAGACTAAAGTCTATTTTGCAAACAACTCAGTCCTATCATGATTTAACAAAAATGAGGACTGGAGAGAGAGACATTATCTTTCAAAACTTATCATACATTTGTCATTAAATTCTAGACTCATTTGTTGTTTTTAAGTTTTTGCCTACATTTTAGACTAACCCTGCTTATTCCTGTGAACCAACCAGTGATCTCCAACTGTGGCTCAGAAGGAAAAAAAGGGGCTGGGTAATGTAAAAATCTGAATCAATAATTAATTCTGAGCAATTATCCTGCAAATCCTGCCGGGTGATGGGAATAAATATGGTGCCCATCACCTGGAGGTTTCCTTTTTGTGAAAGTAAGACCAAGGGAGCTAACCAAGGCCAAGCCCCATGCACCCAAATCTTAGCAATCTTAACTATATCCACCAGTTATCAGGGCATGTCACAGCACATCCTTTTCTCTGCCTTGTTGGAGGAGGACTCAACTCCACAGCTTCATCTTACCATTCGGCCTATGACAAGGAGTCCATGCAACCTCCTCGAGACCTATTTTTGTCCCAAACTCAATTCCAAGCTTTGGGTCAAAGCCCTAGGAAAGAAAATTGGATCTGAGGGACCCAGAGGCAGACGACAATGGAAGTTAAAAGGCACAGCACAGGTGAGTGATTCCTGCAGGTTAAGCCAAGCCTCCTGTTTCATGGATAGAGGTCATGCTAGTATCCATGGCATAAGCAAGTTCTAGGCAATTCGGAGGCTACTGATAGCAGGAGAAATAGGACGTACATGGGTGAGAGCAGATACTCCCTCCTCTAGGCCCCCCTGGTAACATGGATGAAAGTCGATTTGATACCCATGGGTGGCCCCCTGTTGTGGTCACTGGGACCCAGGGATATGAGGAGGGAAGAAGAAAGAAGGTTGCCTCACTTTCTCCCCCTCACGTGCCCCAGGTATTTGCTAGGAAGAGAAGGGAACCTGGGGTGCCTCAATTCCCTGTTTCTAGATGGGTAGCCATCCATCTT
Organism: Rhinopithecus roxellana; assembly: GCF_007565055.1. Classification (NCBI taxonomy): domain Eukaryota; kingdom Metazoa; phylum Chordata; class Mammalia; order Primates; family Cercopithecidae; genus Rhinopithecus; species Rhinopithecus roxellana. The sequence goes on along the minus strand of NC_044561.1, from coordinate 132,446,309 downwards.
CACCTGTACCCCTTTCAAATGCATCCTGACCCCCTGGGACTCCTTTGAAAAATAAAAAAGCCTTCTTTTTTTCCTCTCTCCTCCTGTCCTGTCTTCATAGATAGGTCATTGTGTCTCTGTACAATGGGACACTCCCCTCAGATGCATCCTCCAAACTGGGAAAAGCTAATTTCCCAAACCTTAAACTGGTTGGCTTAGGATTGGACTCAGGGGAAGGGATTCAGAAGCGCAACATGCTGGCAAAAGGGTCAAGGTTTTTTTTTAAACCCATTGGGTTTTTGGCCTCCCTCTCCTTCTACAAACTGGCAAAAGGCCTCAGGATTTTTGAACTGTCCTTACCCGCCCATTATTTCATTTTGATACATGTTTTCTAATAATCTAGTTTGTCTCCTCTTGCCTTCAGGCCATCAAACTCCAATTGGTCATGCAACAGGAGCCTCAGATGATAGCCCCTTCTGCTGGGAACCCTTAAATAGGCCTCTGAAGGAGCCCTGACTGCCGTTTCCCCAAAACAGTGCCCCTGTCAATAGGAAGCAATTAAGACTTCGTCCTTATTCTTATCTTTATTCTAATGCCAATTAGATGTACTTCTTTAGAGGGGGAATGACAGATGCAGAAGACAGATGAGGGAAGTTGCCCAGGGCTTTGTCTGCGCATGCCCACAACAGAGTGGGGGCCCGCCTGCGTACTGGGAGGATGTGGCGGAGCCATGGGAAGTTAGAGCCTTATGCAGGGAGAGGAGCCTCATCTCTAGCTCACATGTGGTGAACTAGAATTCAGTCTGTGTGATGGGAGCCTGTTGGCAGGACCTCTTTTTTTGCTGAGAGCTTCTTTTTAGTAAATTCTGCTTTCCTTACCTTTCAACAGGTTCACGTGCCTAACTTTTTCCTGGTTGTGGGACAAGACTCCCAGGTTTTCACTTAGCTAAGGAGGAGAAATCCTGTATCAATGACACATGGACTGTGTGAATACTACATGGAGTGTAGACATGTGAACAACGGAAAAATCCCACCTAACCAGGAGCTGCACTTCCCAAACAATTACCTACTTCACTTTTCAGTATTTTATTAAATATTATAATTATGTTTGTGCTGTTAGCAGAAAAACCAAACTCTCTAAAATTAAATTTTAAAGAGATATTCTGAGCCAACATGGCTGATGATGGCCCACGGAAACACAGTCTCATGAGGCCTGAGAAAGTGTGCCTGACGTGTTGGGTTATGGGTTTTTTGTGTGTATTGTTTTTGAGACCGAGTCTCTCTCTGTCGCCCAGGCTGGAGTGCAGTCACATGATCACAGCTCACTGCAACCTCTGCCTCCCAGGTTCCAGCCATTCTCCTGCCTCAGCCTCCCGATTAGCTGGGATTACAGGCATGCACCACCACACCCAGCTAATTTTTGTATTTTTAGTAGAGATGGGGTTTCACCATGTTGGTCAGGCTGGTCTCGAACTCCTGACCTCAGGTGATCTGTTCACCTTGGCCTCCCAAACTGCTGGGATTACAGGCCTGAATCACTGTCCCTGGCCTATGGTTTGGTTTTATACGTTTCAGGGAGACAAGCGTTATAGGCAAAGACATAAATCAATACATGGAAGGTATACATTGGTTTAGACCAAAAATGAATGTGAAAGGAAAATAAATCTTGGAGCCCCAAAACCACTAAGTTAAATGGAAAATTCAAGCCAGGAACTGCTTAGGTTAAAGCTGCCTCCCATTCTATTCTGCCGAGAACAGCTCGGTCGGGGAGACCCTAACCCAGCGGCGCTAGAGGAATTAAAGACACACACACATTAATATAGAGGTGTGAAGTGGGAAATCAAGGGTCTCACAGCCTTCAGAGCAAACAACCTCGAACAGAGATGAGATTTACTCATGTATTTATTAACAGCAAGCCAGTGATAGGCATTGTTTCTATAGATTATAGATTACCTAAAAGTATTCCTTATGGGCAATAAAGGGATGGGCTGAAATAAAGGGATGGGCTGAAATAAAGGGATGGGCTGGGCTAGTTATCTGCAGCAGGAGCATGTCCTTAAGGCACAGACCGCTTATGCTATTGTTTGTTGTTTAAGAATGCCTTTAAGCGGGTTCCGCCCTGGGTGAGCCAGGTGTTCCTTACCCTCATTCCGGTAAACCCACAACCTTCCGGTGTGGGCGTCAAGGCCATCACGAACATGTCACAGTGTTGCAGAGATTTTGTTTATGGCCAGTTTTAGGGCGAGTTTATGCCCAGATTTTGGGGGCCTATTCCCAACACTATTCAAAGTCATCCCTCTGCTCACAGAGAGAGACGCATATCCGATTGCTTCCTTTGGAAAGGCTCATCAGAAACTCAAAAGCACGCAACCATTTGTCTACCTATAACCTGTAAGCCCCCTCCCCACTTTGAGTTGTCCCACCTTTGCTTCAAGTTGTCCTGCCTTTCTGGACCAAACCAATGTTCATCTTACACATATTGTTTGATGTCTCATGTCTGCCTGAAATGTTTAAAATCAAGCTGTGCTCCAACCACCTTGGGCACATGTCAGGACCCCTGAGGCTGTGTTACAGGCAGGTGTCCTTAACCTTGGCAAAATAAACTTTCTAAAATGACTGAGACCTGTCTCAGATATTTGGGGTTACAGGCAGAATATTGTGAATGGGGGCTTAGAGGTTGTAGGTAGATTCAGAGATTATTTCATTTGCAATTGGTTAAAGGAATAAAGCTTTGCATAAAACTTTGGAGCAGGCAGAAAAGAATGTTTAACATCAGGAAGTCTTTGAACCAATACACTGCGTCAGTGTGACCTACGAGGTGTTTGACTTCACCCTTGTCTGGCATGAGCTTAGGTCCGGTTCATATTTTGTCAGTTTTGGAGGACTGTTTTGAGACAGGGTCTTGCTCTGTCACCCAGGCTGCGGTGCAGTGGCGCGATTATGGCTCACTGCATCCCGGAACTCTTGGGCTCAAGAGCTTTTTGTGACAGGAGAGAAATATGTTTTTCAGGTTTCTCTTGGGTCCCCTTGGCCAAGAGGAGGTCCATTCGGTTGGTGGGGGGCTTCCAATATTCTTTTTAGTTTACAGGGCAGTTTTACACATTTTTGTATTAAGGGAAAATCCAGAGGAAAAAATAAATAATTAATTTAGCACTTCGATCCTTATGTTCATAGAATTTTTTAACTTTAATTTCAATTAACACATCTATTTTTTGTTGCAAGGAAGTGTGATGAGCAACAAAAGACTTTCTGGAATAGAAACACCTCTTTTACAACAGTGAGGAAGCGGACCCTCTGGGTCTTTGGAAAACCACATCACGTTCCACGGTATTCTCCGGCCTTCGGTCCTTTTACTCTCCCTGGCCCTTGCGGAAGTCTGGCTTAGCAGGGTCTGAGTCCACTGAGCCCTGTGCCACCACCTCTGTTAGACCTCGCAGGGTGTCAGCAGCTCTCAGGGGGCCCCAGCCCAGGCCTGAGTCAGCCTCTCAGAGGCCACCAGCTGCGATCACCAGGCGCCAAGGCTGGAAAGCACTGCTCCAGGGCAGAGCCTCTCAAAGGCTTTCCCAGACCAGCCCCAGGGCTATCACCTGGGACTGCATTAGAAATGCAAATTCTCAGGCCCCGCCCAGCCCTTCAGAGTCAGCAGGCAGGGCTGGGGCCAGCCTTGTCTTAACAAGCCTCGGAGTGGCTCTGATTCTCTCTATGGACTGGGAACCAGTGCTAGGGCTTCAGGGAGAAACTCAGCCACGTTGAGACTAGCACCGTAAGGCATTTGGGAAGTGGGGGCAGTGGATGAGGAGGGGCAGTGGCAGGCAGGGGAACGAAGCCCAGGTTGACGAGAAAGAGTGAAATTTGAGTAACTGCAAGGAAAGGCCAAGAATCCTGCTGTCAGTTCACGGCCTGAGACGTGGCCCACAGGCAGTGAGGGGGAGACCTCTCAGGCTTCACATGGGGTCAGGGACCAGGACCCTGGAAGCAAAGGTTGGGAGCAAGGAAGAGCGTGACCCCTCACACCCCACCTGGAGGCCTCGGTGGGCCCAGGGCGCCAGCACCGAATGGGTGAACAGAAATCCTTGCGGGAGCTTCCGCTGCAAGCACTACAGTTGCCCAGGCAGGCCGGGGAAGACCCGGGCTCGGCTTCTTTCCAGAGTCGCAGTATTTCTGTGCCCTCACCTGGCTGTGAGCTGCAGGTTGAGAGAAAGGCCAGAACTGGGGCAAGGGAGTCCAAGGAGAAGGGCGGATCCCTTCACGGGGGTGGCCCTGGATTCCTTCGCTGGACAGAGCGTCACTGGGGGTCTCCAGACAATGGACACGGGCTTTGATGAAGGGGCTCCAGAGAGGATGTCTGTTCACCAGCTCCGTGCTGGTGCCCTGGGCCGACCAAGGCCTCCAGGTGAGCTGTGAGGAGTGGTGCTGCTTCCTTGCTGCTAACCTTCGATTCCAGGGTCCTGGTCCCTGACACCCTCTGAAGCCTGCGAGGTCTCCACCTTCCTTCCTGTGGGCCACTTCCAAGGCTGTGAACTGACTGTGGAATTCTTGGCCTTTCCTTGCAGTTACTCAAATGTCACTCCTCCTGGGCTGGTCCAGGAGACCTCAGCTTGGGGCAGGGCCTGTAGCCCCTCCAGCAGCATGCGCTGTGCCCATCTGCCACTGGTGAGGAGCTTCCAGGAGAAACACAGCCACCCAAGGGCAGCACCCACACAGCTGGCCCCTCTGCACCGGTGCCAGCACCCTGCAGCACCAGTCACCCACCCCACGCGCTGGCCTCCCTGCACTGGTGCCAGCACCCCGCAATGCCAGTCACCCACCCCACACGGCTGGCCTGGTACCAGTGCCAGCACCCCGCAACGCCAGTCACCCACCCTATGTGGCTGGCCTCCCCACACCAGTGCCAGCACCCCACAACGCCAGCCACCCACCCCACACGGCTGGCCTCCCCGTACTGGTGCCAGCACCCTGCCACGCCAGTCACCCACCCCACACGGCTGGCCTCTCCGTACCGGTGCCAGCACCCCACAGCACCAGTCTATTTTTTGTTGCAAGGAAGTGTGATGAGCAACAAAAGACTTTCTGGAATAGAAACACCTCTTTTACAACAGTGAGGAAGCGGACCCTCTGGGTCAGTGCCCCCACCCCACACACTGGCCTCCCTGCACCGGTGCCAGCACCCCGCAACACCAGTCACCCACCCCATGTGGCTGGCCTCCCCGTACTGGTGCCAGCACCCCGCAACGCCAGTCACCCACCCTATGTGGCTGGCTTCCCCGTACTGGTGCCAGCACCCCACCACGCCAGTCACCTACCCCACGTGCTGGCCTCCCTGCACCGGTGCCAGCACCCCACAACACCAGTCACCCACCCCACGCAGCTGGCCTCCCCATACCAGTGCCAGCACCCCACCACGCCAGTCACCCACCCCACGTGCTGGCCTCCCTGCACCGGTGCCAGCACCCCACAACACCAGTCACCCACCCCACGCGGCTGGCCTCCCCGTACCGGTGCCAGCACCCCACCACACCAGTCACCCACCCCACGTGCTGGCCTCCCTGCACCAGTGCCAGCACCCCACAACACCAGTCACCCACCCCATGCGGCTGGCCTCCCCGCACCAGTGCCAGGACCCCACAACGCCAGTCACCCACCCTACGCGGCTGGCCTCCCCGTACTGGTGCCAGCACCCTGCACCCCATGCAGTTGGCCTCCCCGTACCGGTGCCAGCACCCTGCAACGCCAGTCACCCAGAGTCCACCTGCCCCGGGAATGAAACCGTCCTCAGGCTGGGCGCTGTGTCCTCAGCGGTGGTGTCTAGGGATGGGGCACACAGCCCAGTCTCTGCCCAGGGGTCGGAAGCCCTTGGACAAGTCCCGGCTACTCCCTGCCCCGGCAGGCTGAGCAGATGCCCGTGTGCTGAGCCAACCAACCAACAAACGTCCCTGCCGTGTGTGCTGTGTGTGCCGTGTGAGTGCCGGGGCGGATGGCCTGCTTGCTATGGATGTGGGGCTCCCTGCAACCCCATGAGGCCTCGCAGCAGCCTGGCTGTGTCCCTGCACCTCTGTGTGTTGGCAGAGGTCAGCAACACCTGACCCCTCCATGCTAGCCCCCTGCCTCTCCATTCCCACTTCCTCCTGTGAATGTGCTGTGCCCTAAAGTCATGCTTCCTCCACAGGCTGCACTCCATCTGCCCAGGTGATGGGAGTCACCCAGACACTGTTGCTTATACAGCCGCACACACACCACTAACTGGTTTCTTGTTCCAATAACACTGGTATTTTTTAAAAGCAAATTTAATTCCTTGATCCACTGTGGTTGGGTGGAGTTTTGTAAAAGGTAGAATTCAATGCCAGGTGTGTGTTAGATAACCGAGCCAAGCTCACAAGGCACAGGTCAGTGAGTGACAATTGTCAGAGGCAGGCAGAGACCGTAATGGTCTCGGCTCTTACACAGAACATTCCCCAAGGGAGCAAAGCCTGGCAGGAGGCCTCCCTTGGAATCCACCGGAAACTTCAGATGCCAGTTACAGGGGAGCATCAAAACCGAGAACGCCGCATTTATGCCCAGGCCCTCGCCCGCAGCGACCTAACCCCTTCCAGAGGCTCTGCTGGCTGGGGCTTGCACCTCTTCCCTGCGGCCGCTGGAGCTCCCGTGCCTGCTCCTGCACCCCACAGGGTGAACCTTCAAAGACCCAGTGCCGGGCTCCCTGTGCTGCTGAGAACGAAACCGGCCCTTGGTGGATGAATCCTCTCCACCGGCTCCGGGGTCACAGCGTGGCTAAAACATCAGGCCGGGCTCTGCAGAACGGTGTCTCAGGGGCACAGCCTCTTCCTACCCATGGGGCCTCCCAGGAGGAGCACAGGCTTCTGGGTATGCTCTGTCCCTGGGACCCTCAGCTCACAGGACAGGAGGTGGGACCCCAGGGACTGAGGCAACGGCCGCACGCTCCCCACGTCCCGGGGAACTGCTATGGAAAGAGGTGATTCCCAAAAGGAAATGGGGGAGGGGGCGCCATCCAAATCAGGGAGAATGGGTGCTGTAGCTGAATACACAAGTGTGTCCCCGCAGCATCTCACAGGCCCCACATCCAAAACAGGGCCCCACATCCATTGCTCCAAACCTGTTCCCGGCCCCTCGGTCCTCCCCGTGGCTCCAGCCACCCCCTGCCCAGTGTCCCACTGGCAAGCCATAGTCCTCCCTTTCTCCCTCTGTCCCCTCCCAGCCACTGGCCCATCCTGTGGATTCCACTCCGAATCCATCTTGAGTGCACCTGCTGTCTCCCTCTCCATAGCGCCCCCTGGCGCCCCTGCCCCACTTCAGCCTCCGGCCTCCCAGCCACCTCCTCCCTCAACCTGACTCACCAGCAAGAGGGACCCTTTGAGGACCCAGGTCCCAGCGTGTGGCTCCTCAACCTCCTCCAGCCTCTCCTTGCAGGAGGGATAAGCTCCAAACCCCCAGGCTGCCCAACGGAGGCCAGGGCACGAGACCTCTCCCCAGCAGCTCCGCCCGGGAGGCCTCTGCAGGAGACCCCGACCCGCTGGCTCCTGGACCCCTAGCCCTCTGCTCAGCCCAGCCTTTGCCTGTGAAGCTCCCAGAGCGACCCTTTACAGCCACTGCCGATGGGAAGCCCCCTCCCACCCGCCCAGGGTTTTTTGGGTTCACGGTGTGCGCCCGGAGCTGCTCCTCACCGCCTGGAGCACTGGACGTTCCCTTCATCCATTTCCACTTGTGTGTCGTCCGTCTCCCCAAATCCACGAGGCCCACAGCTGCTGAGTGTTTTCTCCACTGTTATCCCAGCACCAAGCACAATGCCGGGCACCTGATGGGTAGTAAATAAGTGTAGCGAGACAGAGAAGGAGAGAGGGAGAGATAGAGGAAGGAGGAAGAGAGGGAGGGCGAAACAGAGGAAGGAGGAAGAGAGGGAGGGCGAAACAGAGGAAGGAGGAAGAGAGGGAGGGCGAAACAGAGGAAGGAGGAAGAGAGGGAGGGCGAAACAGAGGAAGGAGGAAGAGAGGGAGGGCGAAACAGAGGAAGGAGGAAGAGAGGGAGGGCGAAACAGAGGAAGGAGGAAGAGAGGGAGGGCGAAACAGAGGAAGGAGGAAGAGAGGGAGGGCGAAACAGAGGAAGGAGGAAGAGAGGGAGGGAGAACAGAGGAAGGAGGAAGAGAGGGAGGGAGAACAGAGGAAGGAGGAAGAGAGGGAGGGAGAACAGAGGAAGGAGGAAGAGAGGGAGGGAGAGAGGAAGAGAGGGAGGGAGAGAGGAAGGAACAGAGGGAGGGATGAAGGGAAGGAGTGGGGAAGGAAACGGGAATTTTAACACTTCTAACATTTAACAATTTGTTGACAACTTATTGCATAAAGATGTGATTTTGGCAACAGGAGCCAGGAAATGCTCAGCGCTTCTTCACCTGCTGAGCCTCTGCCATTGCACATGGCCTTGCTCCCCGGGGCCGACAAGCTGTGTGTGCACGCAAGAGTGCATGTGTGTATGTCCATGAATGCGTGTGAGCGTGTGCATGTGTGCTGTGTGCACGTGTACGTGCATGTGAGTGTATGTGCATGTGTGTGAGTGTAGCTGTCTAACCAGCAAGAGCAATAGCCTCATTCGATTCCAAGGCTGTGTGAGTCACCTCCTGCCACAGATAATTAAAACTGGGGAAAGGCCCATGGCTTTGAATAAGGCAGATAGAATCTAGCCAGATAAAGGAAATGATTGCATCTCCAGGTGGCTGAAGGGGAGGAAGCTGGACTCAGTCCGAGTGTGACTCCAGGTTTTCAAGTGTAAAACATGAGATGTCAGTCGGGTGCCACTGCTAATGAGGCAGCCCACAACTGGTCTCGACGTGCGTCTGTGCCTGTAAAAGATGAAAGCGCGGCACCCTGAGAGAAATCACACATCTTCGCCGTCCATGCTGCTCAGAGCCCCAGCTACCTGTTCTGCACATCTGTGGCTGGGCCGTGTGTTCGTAGTAGAATCCACTGTCAAAGCACCTACCCTCAGGGGCTCCTAGGGGAGGCCCGGTTCGGTCCAGCAGCATGGGAGAGGTAGTGCTGATGAAGAGGACAACACGGGGCTGTTTGCAGGGCACCTGCCACCTGCCAGGCTGTGTCCACAAGCACGGTGGCTGTTCCCACATGACAGAGCTCATGCCGCAGCTTCAGGACGGTCTGATGCCAGAGCCCTGGCTCTCCGCCAGCCCCAGGCCACTGTGCAAGGCCCTCAGTGAAGAGGGGGCCGTGGCTCTGGCTGCAGGATGCATGGGCTCAGGATCAGTTTCAGTCAATCCTTGATTTCTCATCACTGCAGCTTCTCAGAGGAGTCAGTTCACAATGAGCAGAACAGCTTCCTGGAGAATCCTCCACACAGGAGGGAACCATGGAAAAAGTGTCTACATATGGCTCTGATATGAAAAACTAAGCTCTGGACTTAGTGCAGTAGCCCATAAACCAGAGAAGTGAAGTGAAGGGACCCACCTGAGTCTGTGCAGCAGCACCCAGGCCGTCTGTGCCCTCCTCATGCTGAAGACCTTTCCAGAGCTCAAAAAACATTTCTAAAATCTCGTGAATACCATCAAAGAGGTAACAAGCCAGTGAGCACTCCAAGACCCAAGAGAGGACAGAAAGCCAAGAGATGGGCCCAGGGTTTGGAACCACTTTGCTCTGGAGGCATTTGACACCTGCAGGAGGCAGCTAAGCAGCTGAGCTGAGTTGCCCATGACCTGGAGAACAGGAACTGGGGTCTGCCTAACAAAAGTGGGTGCCCCAGGCCGGGCATGGTGGCTCACGCCTGTAATCCCAGCACGGGAGGCCGAGGCGGGCGGATCACGAGGTCATGAGATCGAGATCATCCTGGCTAACATGGTGAAACCCCCGTCTCTACTAAATATACAAAAAATTAGCCGGGCGTGGTGGCGGGTTCCTGTAGTCCCAGCTACTCAGGAGGCTGAGGCCCGAGAATGGTGTGAACCCAAGAAGCGGAGCTTGCAGTGAGCCGAGATTACACCAGTGGACTCCAGCCTGGGTGACAGAGCAAGACTCCGTCTCAAAAAAAAAAAAAAAAGGTGGGTGCCCTGGGAAGCACCTCTGCCTCATGCCAGGACCCAGAAGGGTTGCACTCTAGGACCAGGGTGAGCAGAATACAAGTCAGCCTTTGTACAGCCTGCAGCCTGGCTTCTACGCATTCAGGCCAGGAAAACATCAAGCCCGGAAATGATGTTAAGGCAATCTCCAAATAGTGATGCCAGCAGGCACCTAGCAGAAGCAATTTTTAAAATCCTATCTGGAAGAAAATAACACTATCCCAGTCCTCAAACTATTTTTTGTGAGTAAGTTTTCAGATAAAACACCCAGAATATAAAGATGACCAAACGTACAAGGATACACAACCACGTGAACAAAAGCCAAAACAGCAGAAAATAGACCCTCAAAGACTCCAGATTGGATACAGATGGAAACAACTGGGCAAGCTTGGAAATTCTGGCAGGAAACTAGAAATTACAAAAAGTGGAATCTGCATGTTTGAAACACTACAAACTGCCACAAACTTAGAGGCTTAAAATAACACAATTTATTCTCATACAGTTTTGGAGGTCGGAAGATCAAAATGAGTCTCCCTGGACTATTCCAACATATTTTTAACTCCAATCCCAGAAGGAAAGGGGAGAGAAAATGGGGAGAAAGGAACATTTGAACAGATACTCGCTGGCAGTTTTCCAAAACTGATAAAATGCATCAATCTGCAGATGTGAGAGACCAAGAGAAATCCAAGCTGGATAGATAAAAGGAAACACACAGCTAGACTCATCATCATGAAACTACAGAAAACTAAAGTCAAAGCATTAAAGCAGCCAAAGAAAACTGCAGATTTCCTTCCGAGGAGGCACAGGAAGCCGCACAGTGGCCGTGGAAGCCGGGAGACAGTGAGGTGGCATTTCCGGTCTCTCCCAACCTACAATCCCCCACCATGCAAACGCCCCTGGATGCAACCTCCATTCTTGGTACGGCAGCTGGGTTGGTAAAACAGAAACTTCAATATCCTGCCACCTGGGGGCACCACTCATTCTCCAAACATTTATGGGGGGACTGTTCTGTGTAATGGGTTAAATGTCCTCTGGGTGACAGAGCAAGGCTCTGTCTCAAAAAAAAAAAAAAAAAAAAAAAAAGAATACCATCTTGACCCTCTTTGTAATAATTTCTTTGAGACCACCCCCCAGTAAAAATTCAAATTACTTGTTAATTTGCAAAATGTATTTAAGGGCTGGGCACAATGGCTCACGCCTGTCATCCCAGCACTTTGGGAGACTGACACAGGAGGACCGCTTCAGCCCAAGAGCTTGACACCAGCCTGGGCAACATAGCAAGACCCCATCTCTACAAAAAACAGAAAAACTGGCCAGGTGTGGTGGTGCATGCCTGTAGTCCCAGCTATTTGGGAGGCTGAGAAGGGAGGACTGCCTGAGCCTGGGAGGTTGAGGCTGAGGTGAGTCATGATTATGCCACCACACTCCAGCCTGGACAAGACAGTGAGACCTTGTCTCACACACACACACATACACACACAATTTCAGAATGAACAGAACTGGAGTGATGGAGAAGAGGGAGGGTACTCCTACTGAAGTTCAGGAATGTGGGAAGGTTCTAGAAGGCCAATGGCTAGAGCACCAAAGCATGCTGGAGGAGCAGGGAGGTCTGGACACCAGGCATGACCCAGAGGGCCCCAGATCTGCTCAGCAGGGCCGCCAGACCCCACATTGAACCCTGTGGACAAACGTTTCTCCTGAGAGTCACCTGCCGCCGTTTGCCACAGTTATTACAGTTACCACGGCACTGAACGAAGGAGGACAAACGCAGAAATGAAAACTTAAAAGAAACTTTTTTTTTTTTTTTAGACAGAGTCTCGCTCTGTCGCCCAGGCTGGAGTGCAGTGACCAGATCTCAGCTCACTGCAAGCTCCGCCTCCCGGGTTTACGCCATTCTCCTGCCTCAGCCTCCCGAGTAGCTGGGACTACAGGCGCCCGCCACCTCGCCCGGCTAGTTTTTTGTATTTTTTAGTAGAGACGGGGTTTCACCGTGTTAGCCAGGATGGTCTCGATCTCCTGACCTCGTGATCCGCCCGCCTCGGCCTCCCAAAGTGCTGGGATTACAGGCTTAAGCCACCGTGCCCGGCCAAGAAACTTTTAAAGAAGGGTTCCGGGGAAGAAGAAGAGGGTTCCTTGCTTCTAGTGAGCTAGGGCCGCCGCCCTGAGCTTCTACAGCCCTTCGTATGCATTAGGTAGAAAGGGCAGGGAGGAGGGGGTGACAACTGGCCGGCTGCTCAATTAATCACAGGGTCACATTATTGCTCACAGGCTTCAGAGGTGCCTCATCACAACAAACACTGGGCTTGAGGCGTGACTGCCCTCAGCATTCCTTCCGGGCCACAGACGCAGTTTGTCAGTTTGCCAACATTCTGCATTTATGAGAAGTTTGCTGTTTACTCATACAGCCTCCAGTGGTATACTGAGTTGATCACGACCCTCCCTCTTTCGGCCTGCAACACTTGTCTAGCCTTAGCATGCGATGGGGCCTCTGCTTTCCTGCTCCCCTCAACAGCTGTCCAGCCATCTTAAGGACACAGTCAAGAATATGAACAATGACAGCGTCTGCAATGGTTTTCAGGGTAGCAAAGACCTGACTGCCACAGGGAAGACTGATGGGGCCTCTGAGGTGGCTCTGAAGTGGGGGGCCACCCAGAAACCTGAATGCCAACTGGAAGGAATGTATGTAGAAGCTGAGAAAGGCTGTGAGTCTGGACTCAGGAGATGTGCAAGGCTGAATGCCGCCTGTGCCCTGCAGCCGGTCACTATTGTCCATCCGGGCCCCATCTTGGCGCTAGGGACACCCGTAGGCAGGCAGGATGAAAACGTGCCCACCTGCTTCTGACCAGGCTCCCCCCCCACCCGCCACCTCTGCCATTCCCAGCATCCTGGTACAGAGCACCGTGCTGAGTATTAAAATAGAACACGTGTCCAAAGACAGGGCACAAGACCAGGGCACCAAGAAGCAATTATCATCAGTGCTGATCCAGACCATGGATATATTTTAGCTCCAGCTTTTTGCTAACCTTCCTTTTCTGATTTTTCCAAAATGATCATAAATTGATTTTTCATTGAAAATTAAAAGGATTTTTTCAGTGTTTTGTCTATTTAAGGAGAGGCCACTGCCACGGTCCAGGTGAGAGAGAACAACCTAGAATGCAGGTGGGGTAGTTTTGAGAATTACCAGGACATGAGGCCATGTGTTCAGGCAGGGCCTGACGGGGAAGACACGGGGACCCCGGGACCTGATGGGGCAGCTAGGGGTGGTGACTGGAGCTCCAGCCGCAATGACTGGACACTCAGACGGTTTGGGATGGGGATGGTAGAGAGGGTGTGCACTGACATTTTCAAGGAAACCATGAGGAGACTGTGGAGGGAGGTGAGTGCTGGAAAGCAGATGCCCAGGTGGAATCCCAGAGGGCCCAGGTGGAAGAGGCCACTGAGGAGGGGCTCCCAAGGGGGAGACTGCACAGTAGAGAGCTGGGGGGTGCGGATGGCGGGTCACGAGAGGTATGGAGGAGGAGACTGCACAGTAGAGAGCTGGGGGCAGGGGGCGGGGCGGGTCACGAGAGGTGTGCAGGCGGAACCCCAAAGTCCCTGAACGCTGTAAACCAGCACAAGGCTGGGCAAAAAAGAACTCACTAGATTGGCTGGTGACGAGTGTGAGAACCAAACTTGCCTCAAGCCCTAAGGTTTGGGGACCATTTGCTTCTGCAGCATAATAAGCCAGGCCTACTGTGAGTACCAGAAACACATCCCCATCCGGGACCCCCACAAAACCATACACAGGCCACAGGTTATTGGCCACATGAGTGGCCAGAGCAGCCCCATGTGGTCCACAAACCCCCAGGGCCAGTTCCTGAGGCCCAGATGGTCCTGCAGCCAGGGGGCACCACCTCCCTGGCCTGCGGGGGCTCCCCCCGTGCCACCCACTCAGCCCTCAGGGGCTGGTGGAAGAGGCCAGCCAGTGTCCGAGGCAAAGCCCTCAGGCTGCACTCTCTGCCAGTGCGGAGCTCCAGGCACAATGAGTGACACCCTCAGCCACCAAGGCCCACCTGGGGTGTGAGCCGGCACCCACGGGTGACCTCCTCTACCACCTGCAGGTGAATACACCAGCAGCAGCCTGATGTGGGGCCTGCAGGGACCCCAGCTCCCCCTGCAGGGACGCTCACCTGGTAGCCAAGGCGGGCAAATCAGATGATTCAAGTGGCTAATTTATTTATGACAAACAAGCTAAATTTAGGTTAATTACTTTGTAATCATTGTCTGGAGGGTACATGGTAATACCAGAGGCAGTCCACACACATTGAGCGCAGGCAAGTGCACGCTGCCTCATGGGCCTGCTGCCAGTCACCCGGGGCAACAGAGGCTGGAGGTATCTGCCCTGCGGCAGGTGCCCCAGGCGTGGGACGAGCCCAGGTGGAGGAACATCAGGTGTCACCTGTCCGGGTCTTGCAAGCTGGTGCCCTGGGCATTCCTGGTGCACACGTGTGTGCATGCAAAGCCTGTCTGCCCCCAGGTCCTGCAGCCCCTCATCCTCCCCTGGAGCTGTGTGCCTTTGTGGTCCCTCATAAATGTGGGGCCCATTGTGATACCTGGGGCGGCCCCTCCTCAGTCACCAGCTGGCCCCTGGGTTTCCGCCGCAGCCTCCTCCTTCCTGGACTCCATCCTTTCCCACACAACAGCACAAGTGAACGTTCCCGAAGGTCAGTCTGGATCCCGGGCTGCAGGGCCCACCAGAGCCATGCCACGCGTCCCTCACATCCCATCCCCAGGCCCAGTCCCACCAGGCCAGCTCAGGAGCCCCTGCCTCTCCCTAAGCTCCAAAGCTCCACCCTAATTCCAGAACAAGCTACTGCCCTGAGCCCTCCCCACCATGACCTGGCTCCCTCTGCTGAGGCTCCGGCCTTCCCTGAGCCCGCTGAGGTTGAAGCCCCGCTTTGAGGCCACCTCCTTTCAATCAGCCGGCCACTTTGGCTGACAGTGTCTGGTAGGCTTCTCCAGCTCCCACAGCCATGGAAGCGAGGGGACTGATCCACCCCTACAGAGGGCTCTGGTCGGGCACGTAGCAAACCCTGCCACAGTGGGAGAGCCCGGCCACCAGGCCAGCACGCCCTCCTGCCGGCACTCTGTGATCCGCCACCCAGAAAAAGCCTGGAGCTGAGCGGCCCCTGCTGCCCTGTGGCCCCTCTTCTCCCCTGTGAACACCAGGCCAGCGGTGTTGCCAGATGACCATGGCCCGCCCAGGGGGACTTGCCCTCATGGGGACTTGCCCTCATGGCAGTGGATGGTGTCCTTGCACAAAGCCCACCGACATCCCCCTGTGGCCAGCTCAGGGCACCGACACTGATGGGCAGCGGCCTCTCTGAGATGGGGCTTCTGGCCTTTCCTGCTTGTTTGGATGGGCCTTAGCCAAGGTCTGTCGGAATCTCCAAACCAGGCCTCCAAACACCACGTATGGGCTCAGATGCCTGATGACCAAAGCCAAAATGAGCATCACGTAAGCTCTAAACGCTCTTTAAAGGGTGGCGAGCAGGCGTCCAACAAAACTGAATTTATGTTTGCATCCCCTCCCTGGAGGTGCGTGGCCCTCATTCTCTCCCTGCAGCAGACTTCAGGAGAAAACGCAGAAGATTTGGCTGCGCCCACTCCTGCCCCCCAGAGTGCTAAACAAGAACGGTCGGCCTGAGCAGTGGGGCAGAGCTGAGCCTGCAAACGGCAGGCCACAGATTTTATCAACATTCCCATCGCCATTTCACGATTTTCAAATTTTACAAGTGACACATATTGGCTCTAACAAGGGAATCAATACAAAATAAAGGTGAGAATTCCCTCAAGGTTCTGCCACTGACTAGGATGGGGACCTAGTCCTGGACTAGCACGTCTGCCCTGAACAGTCAAACACTGGACGGAAAACACAGGCACCTGTCGACAGTCGCGGGTGGGTGAAGGCTGTGATCCAGGGAGAAGGGCACACTTCAGGTGCCACAGCTCCCTTCCCAGGGCAATTTCTACCCAGGCACAGAGGCTAGACTCCAGGCAGAGCCTGGCAGGGCCCCTGAGCCTAGGAGCTGGAGACAGGAGCAGGAGTGCACAGAGGCGGGGCCTAAAATCCATGGTGCCCCAAGGCCTCAGCTGGGTGCTGCTGTATTTGCCCGAAGGGAGCACATGGCAACAGACAGAAAAGCTGCCTTGGGCTGAGGGGGGAACAGACAAGAAGTGGAGGGTGCTGGGGACACGGAGCTCTGGCCGGGCCACCATGGAAAGAGCCCCCAGGTCCCTCTGAGATCCCCTGGGCATCTAGCCGAGAAACTAGAAAGGCCACAACAGAGAAGTGAGGAGGACGCCCTCAAGTAAGGTCTACCTAGACCCTGGCCACGCCTAAAGGCAAGCCCTGGCAGGAGCCACAGGGAAGGAGGAGGCTGGACGCGGAGTCCTGCTCAGGTACAGAGACTTGGGAGGCCCCTGTGACATTTCTCAGACCCCACCCAACAAAGCATAAAACCAAACTCAGACCAATTCAGGTGGACCCACCAGTTCTCAACAGCCAAGGGGACCAAGAACAACAGTTCTCTTCTGGAGAACGGGAGGGTCCAGGGCGTCTTCCATGAACGGTTACATTGCTTTTCTCTCCATGCTCATCACTGCCTTGTTCTGAGGTGACCACAGCTGTGCTGAGCCGCACGGAGCAGGGGAGACCTTCTTAGAACATTCCAGATTCCAGCTGGAGATGGTGGGGAAGGGGCCCTGGAGCTCCTGGGAAGAGGGCTGGGCAGGGCCTCTCACTCAAGCATGGACCAATGAAAGTTCTCGGCTCCCCAAAGCTGCACACACAGAGAAAAGGCCCATGCCAACAGAAAAGCTCCCAAGAGCTCTGCCGCCACCACCAGAAAGTCTGGAAACATAACATTCAAAATACTCATATAAAATTACTCAACATACAGTGAATTTAAAAATTACAATTCCCAAGAAAAAGATAATCAACAGATGCCAACCCCAAGACGTGGCCGAGGCTGGAACCTTCAGACAAGGCTCTGAGGCAGTTCCGGCAGCATCCTCCGGAGGCGAAGGTGGGCACACCCAGGCTGCGTGAGAAGACAGGCGTTCTCAACAGAGAAACGGAGAGCAGGGAACAAACCCACCCAAAGACTGTAGAACTAAAAAATACAACATACGAAATACAAATTTTACCCCATGGGCGCATAGCAGAATGGAGATGGCGGAAGAATCAGGGACCCTGAAGATGGATGAATAGAAATGGCGCATTCTGAAGAACAGAGAGCAAAGGGTGTGAGTGTGTCGTTGAGTGGCTGTGTGCCCAGGCATGTGTGGGCGTGGCACTGTGTGGGTGCGCAGGTGTGGGGGTCTGGCACGTGATGGTGGTGCAGGGGTGTGGCCAGGTAGCTCCCTGGTCCACTCCCCACCTCACTGCCCTCCAGCACCTGGTGTTCAGCATGTCAAGGGCTCTACCCTCCTCTGCTTCCCTGTCACCACCCACATCGTTGTCCATGGCAAACCCCGGCCCAAGGTTCCCAAACAGGAGCAGCCCAATGGAAGGTTAGGCTGACTCGGTCCAACTGAGTTCTGGGTTTGAGTCCCTGTTGGGGGGGCCATCGGCCAGCACCCCAGCCTCTGCCCGCTGGAGGCCAAGAGCACACCGCCCCTCACTGTGACAACCAGAAAGGTCTGCAGATGGAACCCAGTGTGCCCAGGCCAGGCAGCCCCTGGTTAGGAACCCCTGTGGCAAACACGGAAGGGGACTGGATTGGAGATCACACTCAACTGGAGGTTACGTTTTCACGTTTCTTGCTAGAAGCAGCTGGAATGGACAGGCGTTGGCAAGCCGATTCCAGGACCTCTGGCCAGGAAGCCGGGGCCTGCAGCTCTCTATCCAGCTCCCAGTGTGCTGAGAGTTGACCTTGACCATGCCACAACTGCCAACTTTAACCAGGAAGGGCTGCCACAGCCAGGCCTGCTACGTACCCTTGCTAGGTAGCTACTCAGTCTCATCAGAGCCACCAGACACAGACTCTCATGACCCCACGTCATCAAGGAGGGTCACATGGCTGGTGGCGGTAGGATGAGGAGCCAACCTGCCTTCCATCCAGGGACGCAGCTCTCAGGCCCAGATGGCTCCACCCAGCCCTGAGGTCTTTGTAGGCAGGCCCAGGATTGGCCAGCTAAGGGCACGTGTTTGTCTTGCCCATGTGCCCATCAGTTCCAGGTATCAGGTTCTTGCCACATCCACCTCTCGGCAGCCCCTGTAGGAGGAGAGAGGGGTGTGCTCCAATGCTGGCTGCCAGCAGGGCTGCTCTGGGGCTGGGATGAGTAGCCTTCCCAGGTGCTCACTCTGGGCTGCTCTGGCCGTATCTCTCTCATGTACACCCCTGGAGCAGGCCAAATGCTTTGCTGGAACTGCTCCAAAGACGCCCCCACAGACACACACACTCTCATACATGTGTGTACACACACATGCTCGGTGACGTGGAACCTGAGGTCTGGGTGGGATCGGCCCCCCGGGACATTTGGGATTGTGCTGTGGCCCCGTCCTCTGCTTTAGGAGCTCCTTCAGGTGGGAACCAGTCCAGGAGGAGAAACCCATGAGAATCCCCAAGTCTCTTCTGCCCTTAAGCTGCAAACGTTTCATGTGGTTCCAACTCATCTAGTATATTATCCAGGATTTCAAAGATCCATTAGCAAAGGACAACCTTCCACGTCTCTTGTTTCCATCTGAATTGGTTCCAACGTGAGATGGTCCTCTGCCAGAAAGCCCCACACAGGCACGCAACCTGCATACTCGTCTGGTTTCCCGCTGCTCCTCCACCAGCCCTGAGCAAACAGGAGTGCCGCGCACAGAGGCTGGGGCCATGGCAAGTGTCCAACGTGCTCCCTGACCAGCAGAGATGTGCCCGCCATGGGACGTCCAAGAGGCAGGCACCCAGCACACCTGGGGTACCCAACACACCCGGCACACTCAGGGCACCCAGGACACTCAGCACACGACACCCACCACAACTAGTACACCCGGTGCATCCAGCACACCCGGGCACCCCACACACCTGGGCATCCAGCACACTTGGGCACCCCGCACACCTGGGCACCCCACACACCTGGCCATCCAGCACACTTGGGCACCCCGCACACCCGGGTACCCCACACACCTGGGCATCCAGCACACTTGGGCACCCCGCACACCCAGGCACCCCGTACACCTGGGCATCCAGCACAACCGGCACACTTGGGGCATACCCGGGACACCCAGCACACCCGGGTATCCAGCACAACCGGGCATCCAGCAGAACTGGCACACTGGGGGCACCCAGGACACCCAGCACACCTGGCACACCCAGAGCACCCATATACCCAGGCACTCAGCACACCCAGCACACGCCGCCCTAGGCCCATGGAACTCGTGCTCTGATCTGAAAGTTCTCTTCAGACTCAGACTGGAATGTTGAGGTGGTGGCCGCCTGGTAGGACCTGGCCCTGCAGCGGAAGGGTGAGCAGCTGGCCCCGGGCCTCTCAGTGGGTAACCTCCTGGAGGGACGCCACCCAGGGTGGGGCTCCATCCACCCCACGTTGGAGGAGTTCTCCTTTGGACAGGCCTGGGCGGGAAGGCATCCAGAAGCCATGTTGCTGACTGCTGCCAAGTCTCAGGTGGCCCCGTGGCTGTGCTCTGGAGGTGGCCCCACGTCACCCTTGTGAGGACGATGCCCTCTTCCCTCCTGGCACACATGTGCCCATTGCCACCTGAAGAACTGACCGGGCAAGGGGCACAGCTGAGGACAAGATGTCCTGACCACAGCTCAGACGTGCACTGGGCTGGGAGGGACAGAGACAGGAGATCCTACCCAGAGAGGCGGGCAGGGGCAGCCTCCTGGACACGCCCACCACAGAGAGGGCTGCTGTCTCCAGAGCTACTCCATGTTCTCTGAGCTTTGCACACATGGTCTTTAATCCTCACCACCGCTCAGGGCTGGGGCGTGACTGCCATCAAACCCATTCCCAGACCAGAAAACAAAGACCTAGACAAGTTCCCTAGCTCGCCCAGGTCATACAGCTGCTGGGGTCTGAGGCAGGCCAAGCCCCAGCAGGCTGGCCGGAGCCACCTTCAACTGCCAGACCCACAGCTCACCTACAGCCACTGACCAGGCAGCAGTGGGGCTGCCCCATGTCAGCCTCTGCCCATAGGGCAGGACCACAGAACATACCCTGCCCACCATCCCACACCAACTCTGCCCATGCCCACTCGGCAATCCCCAGACAACAGTCCTGGCAATGTCATGAGCAGCTTTCAGGTCTGTGGCCCCCAGCCCAGCCCCACCCACAGTCACAAGACAGGGTGCCACTGCAAAGCCTAAACCAGGGATAGGGCCCTGCATCATCTCCCGACCACAGAGATGGAGCTGAACGCTTCTTGTTTTACACACCTGAAAAACCAGTTCCCATCACTTTGCCATCCTAGCCTCTCATGAAATTGTACTCAAAAAAGAAAGCGACAGCAAAAGCAAGCTACACTGTGCGTTTTTGTTATCCCTACAACAAGCAACTTAGAGCAACAGCACTGCCAGCTACCACGCTGGCCGATTGTCACCCCAGGCCCCAGGGGGTTCTCATAAGGGTGTAGGGCAGTGACTCACCTGACCAGGGCACTACTCAGCTGGGGGCACAGCCGCAGGCGGCTGCAGGGCCACACTTGTGGGAGGCAGACAACATGCGTGGCCACCGCAAGGGGAGGAAAATCTGGAGTCTGGAGCAGAAGGAAAGTGGGTGGGGCGTCCAGAGCACTTCCCTGCTGAGCTGGTAGACAGAGGAACTTACAGGCACGTAAGGGAGGGTGCTGAGGGCCAGGCCCTGGTGTCTCCTGGCCCCGAGTGGAAGGTGACGCTTTGCCAAGTACAGCAAGTGGGCTAATGAGCCTGATGGTGGGGGGACCTACAGGACCAGACCAGGGTGCGAGAAGGGGTGTGAGGTGGCTGTGTCGCAAAGGCCAGCAGCTGAAGTGGGAGAAGGTGGAGCAGTGGAGGCTGCCCAGCAGGCCCCTGGGTCTAGGTGGACACTGCATAGGAGGGTGCAGTGGGCCTCATGCCACCAAAGCAGACAGGGCTGCTGGCAGCCAGTGCAGATCCCACCGCACCCCATGGAGGCAGAGGGGCCGCAGTCCTGGAGGGTGGGGGACTTTGCAGATGCAGTGCTGCATCAGGGCATGGCGAGGACCATTTCTTGGCTAGGGCTTTGGCAAGTGACCTCACCTCCCCCACCTCAACTCCTCAGAACACGTCTTCGGACATCTCATGGCCAGGTTCATAGGGAAGCCTTCAGAGGGGAAGATGCCCGGACGTGTGAGGACTTGCCAACTTCTGGTGTCAGAGCTCAGGTCCTGGAGATCAGGTGTCAGGTTCCACCACAGCCAGCAGCGCTCACAGTCCAGGCATGGGAACAGGGGCACAGGAGGGGCACAAAGGTGGAGAGCCCTGTCTCCCTGACGCTCCTACGGAATCCCCAAACCAGTGCACCCACCCAGTGGAGGGCAGGGCCGGGACACTCAC
Source organism: Rhinopithecus roxellana (assembly GCF_007565055.1). Taxonomy (NCBI): domain Eukaryota; kingdom Metazoa; phylum Chordata; class Mammalia; order Primates; family Cercopithecidae; genus Rhinopithecus; species Rhinopithecus roxellana. Next base: position 132,424,716 of record NC_044561.1, on the reverse strand, counting down.
CGGGGTGAGGCCAAGGGCAGGGGTTACAGCTGTTCACCAGGGGATGACGAAGGGCATGGGCCAGCTGCCTCGGGGGCACCAGACAGTTGGCACTGCACAGTGGGTGAGTTCAGTGGGTGTTGAGGCCTGGAAGGTGTGTCCGGGATGGGGAGGGGGTGCAGGCTATGGCTGGCTGAGTGGAGCTGGGTTTTGGGGGAGGAAGCTAGTGTCTCCTGTCTCTGCAGGGGGGTTCACATTGCTTTGTCCCCTCAACAAAGTCAGGCTCTGGTGACAACAGGGCACAACCTGGACAGATCTGAGGAGCTGAACACCTCCAGCTTCCACAGGGCTCAGCCAGGACCTGGGCCCAACAGCATTCCCTCCCAGATGGGGCCACCACCCCCCATCAGTACGACAAGACCTCCTCCCAGGATGCCCCCCACAGCCCAGGGTCCAGGACCCAGGCCAGCACCCAGAGTGGTTGGCCTTGTCCACAGCCCCCTGCAACCCCTCCCCACACCCCAACCGGCCCCACGGTCCCCCTCAGGGCAGGGTTTCCAGAATCCACCTGTCCTTGGTACGTTCACTGCCCCTTGGCAGCCCCAAATCTTTGGACCTGTTCCCTGTCCCCTCGTGTCCAGGTGGCATCCCCAGGGCCCTCGCCTCCAGCACAAATTCCGGCCTGCAGAAACCTTGTCAGCTCAGGAGGCCATGGCGCAGGGCATGCCCAGGGGAGGGAAGCTAGGCTGCCCTGGGATGCCTTTCTGTGCAGCTGGAGCAGTTCCACATCCAGTGAAGAAACTGATACTGAATAGCACTCCTCTCTGAAAAATTAGCAACCTCATCTACACAGAGACCGGACTGGAGAAGCCCCAGGAGGTGCAGCAATCCCAGAAGTCAGTCAGAGCTGTGGACGCTACCTTTGCTGTGGCCCAAGCAGCGAAATGGGGCCGCTAACCCCCAGGAAGGGTGAGAAGCCCAACACCCAGAAAATGAGACCCTAGAGCTTCCCTGGCAACCCCAGCAGACCTCCCCACCCTAGCAGCCCCCCACACCCCGGCGGCCCCCCCCACCCCAGTGGACACCCCCACCCCAGCAGCCCTCCCCATCCCAGGAGGCAGACAGGCGCATGGGAAAATCAAGGGCGGCACTCAGCCAGACAGGCAAACAACTGCAGCAAACCAGTGCCAGCAGACGAAAACCCAGAAACACAGAGCAAATGAAATGGAGAAAATCACTATCAACCCCCAAGGCTATCTGTGCAGAAAGGGTCCACAGAGCGGGCGGGGACAGCCGTCCTGAGGCCCGCTGGCCGGGCTGGCCCTTGGCTGGTGTGTGGGAACTGGGATTTCCGAGGGGCTCCCCCCGCCCCACCTCATTGGGCCTGTGCTGTTTGTACAAGGTGGTTTAGGCAGAACACCCACATCCCCGCTGAGAGCCTGGAATTCTGGTGCAGCCCAGGCAGAAGCTGCTCACGTGACCCGTCCCGGGTACATCACCAGGCAGGGCGTCCCAGCTGCTCGCGGGTGGGTGAGGCGCATCCTGCGTGACCCCTGCCCCAGGAGAGGCCTCCAAAGCTGACTGAGCCTGGTGCCCCTGGGCTTGGCCCCAGGAACCTTTCCCTTGGCTGATTTTGCTCGTTGTCCTCTCTGTGGGAAATCACAGCCATGAGTACCACGACCTGCGTGGCCTGCGTCCTGCTAGAGAATCACTGCCCTGGGTGGTCTTAGGGACCCCAACTCAGTATCACATTGGAGTTCTTAGCCATTAAAAAGTATGGTTAGTGAGAACACTGGGCAGAGGGCAGAAGCGACATGCCTGGGGGCCTGTGCTGAGGCACTCACCCAGTGCTCCCCACCACGAGCAGCCTGGGAACCAGCCCAGGGAACGAGGCGCACCAGCACCTGGGGGAGCCTGGGGACCCTGCCTCACAGGATTACAAAGGAAAGCTGACTGCAAGCTACCAGAACAGAAACAGTAAATCACTGACACAGGAATCTGCCTCTTTATTGACGTGCTAAGTAACAAGATGCAGAGGCAGGTCTGATCGCGACTGACCGTGACCACAGAGGACCACAGAGGAGTGATGACAGAGAGCTGTGCTTCGACGCAACTGCAGGAGGGAAGGGCGGTGGGAACCAGCCTGCTGGCTTCTAGTGGTCAAATGTGCCACTTACACGATGGCATCTGCTGAAAAAGCTACAAAATATCATTTACGGGTCAGTGAACACATCCGTCTCACAGACCCCAACTAACCTGAGAACTCCAGAGAAAGACCACAGAATGACGGACAGGAGATCAGAAAGAGAAGAAAACGTGCCAGAGCGAACCCAGATCTGCAGCAAAGCCCCTGCCGTGAGGAACCCCGGCTGGGATGATCTGGTGTGCTCCCTGGGGGCAGTGGCCACAGGCTCCTCTGTGGCCAGGTGACAACACGACAAAGGGACACACACGGCAGGGCGGGGAAAACACAGAACTTTATTTCAACAGAGTGATTAGGTTCCACCACACAACAGGGACACCATGGGATTGGTGTTTTCATTTAATAAATACAAATGAATAAAAATACTTTGTCAAGAGACTGCCTCTCCTCCCTCTCCCCATTTCACAGAAGCCTCCAGGCAATTGTGCGCCCCTCAGGGGCCCGCACCCACAGCCCCCGTCTACTTACACAAACGACTCTCCTTCACAGAGAGGGCTCCCTCTCATTTGCCTGCGAATACTCCTTGGGTACAATACCGCTCCTTTTCGCCATCTCCTTGCAAATACAAGTTCTTGCCCCGCGTTCCCAATTTTAAATGAGTCCCTTAAGAGGAGAGAATCTGCTGTCCACAGAAGCCCAACGTGAAGTTACTTCAACCACAGACTGTCACCCATGACACTCTGTGTGGGTTCAGTCATACAGACCACGATCCACTATGGAAGGGAGGGAGAAAATGATCACGTCAAATCTACTGTATGCCTCATAGACCATCCCTTATTTCAAAAATAGAAATTCCTATTTAAATGCCGCCTGTGTGCAACAGGCCTGATATTTGCTTCTGCATGTGGCAGATCTGTTATTGCTTTACACTGTGGCCTCCTGGCCTGTGCTGCTCAGCGGGCCCTGTGAGAGAACATGGGAACCATCAAAATTCTAAGTCACAAAACAAGGGCTCTGTCCCCAACCTGGACCCGGGGGCCCACATGCCCACCTCCACAGCCCAGTCAAGTGTGGGGATAAGGCACTCCTCTGTGCTCTGGGCTAAAATATGGTAGAGTCCCTTCTGACTTTGAGTTGCAAAGAATGATTTTGTGCTAATAAATTCCCAGTGCATCCAAAATGTACAAAAACCCGAGAATTTCCAGTTTTTAGATGGGGAAAAAAAAATTCCTGTAGATCCAGAAAAAAACTTCCATTGAAACTTTAAAGACCTCACCTGCACCTGCTCTAGTAATGCACTAGTTACTAATACACAACTGTAAATCTTGGATGAGTATGATCGGGAAAAAACTGTCTGTCCTTGTGATCAGCAATAAATTTCTTTTTTTTTTTTTTTTTTTTGAGACTGAGTCTCACTCTGTCGCCCAGACTGGAGTGCAGTGGCGCAACCTCGGCTCACTGCTACCTCTGCCTCCCGGGTTCAAGCAATTCTCCTGCCTCAGCCTCCTGAGTAGCTGAGACTACAGGCGTGCGCCACTACGCCCAGCTAATTTTTTGTAATTTTAGTAGACATGGGGTTTCACCGTGTTAGCCAGGATGGTCTCAATCTCCTGACCTCATGATCCACCTGCCTTGGCCTCCCAAAGTGCTGGGATTACAGGCATGAACCACCATGCCCAGCCTATCAACGATAAATTTCTTTTCTATCTATCCCATTTCTTATTCACACTTAAAGCATTTCCTGGAAGTATTTCTAAGTGTGATGGTTTGTAATATATAACAAATGAAAAAGATGTAATTAGATTATAAGAAAAGCATCTGCCTGTAGAATATGAAGGAAGAAAGGAAGTAATGGACTCTTCATGGAGCCCACAGGGAACCAGAAGGGACCCAGAAAGGGTGCCAGACCCTTTCCCTGTGCTGTAGCTCCAGGGCCCCATTTCTTCAGAAGGAGCGTTCTGGGTATTCCATCGTCCCCTGGAAGTCTGGCAGGTGCGACCCCCTCAACACTCCAGGGAGGGAGGGAATCCATGGGAAGCCATGAACTGCTGGTTTCAGCGGGGAGAGGTAGTGCTGACAGCTCTGATAATCTACCTGAAGCCCTTTGTGAGGAATACTGTAAAACTGCAGTAAGCTGTCAATATTTGACATTAAGTCATCACTTCAGAAGAGAAGCCTGTTTGAAGTTGGAAAGGTTTAAAAAAAAAAAAAAGATACTGTGGTTCTTGCAAGTCTGTTTGTTTGGTGCCAGCACAGAGTATCACTGTCATTAAGTGCTCCAGAGAATGCTGAGCTGCTTGGCGGTGTGTGCGCCTGTGCGAGGCGAGGTCTCAGAGTCCCAGAGACTTCTGGACGATCTGCTTGGCAATCTTATAGAACTGCTCCCGGTCATCGCGCCACATTTTGGACGCATCCACGTTAGCTCCACTTTCGTCATTGGGCTCTGAAAGAAAAGGGAACACCCTCCATGTAAAAGGGAGTCCTACATGTAAGCAGCCTGGCAAGGTCTCCCATTTACTTAAAACACTGGAGGAGGCTTTCAAGAGCTGTGTCTCAGAAACAAACAAGAACCTGAGAACTGCATGGGGCCAGCCCCACTTCCAGAGTGCTGGCCACGCGGGTCTCAAAGAGCCACTCATGACTGCTGTGTTCTGAGTGTCTGAAGACGCCAGGACAAGTTGCCATTTGTCTTGCTGTGAACACGTGACAACCACCTAAGCACAGGCCCACACGGCCTCCCACAGCAGCCTCCTGGGCCACTGCACTTCCGGCACCCGGACAGGCTACATGGGACCCACCTGCTGCTTATTTCACCTTTCTCAAGACACCCTGCAGTGTGGTTTCTCTCTCACAGAGCACCCTCTCAGCAAAACTGCCCCTCACAGCTCCCACCAAGACAATCCCAAGCAAATGTGCAGCCTAAGGTAGACACCTGACCCCAGGACACTTGACCCACCCACTAGCCAGCGGCTCTGGCAGTCACTCCAGAACTGCAGTCAGGAGGCACAGAGGGAAGAGCCAGGGCCTGCCGGAAGGCAGAAAGGAGAGAGACCACCAGAAACGGATGACATGTGCTGAAGCAGCAGCTGTGCAGTGTGGCGGCAGTACTGCTCAGAAGGCACATGGGGACCGGTTCAGAGCAGAGCTGATGAGGATAAAATCCACAGCTGACATCTGAAGACAGCCTGAGCCACTGCCTCCCTCCCCACCTCCAATCTCCTGGCCTGGCTCCCTCCACTCAGCACATGAAGGGAGTTCCGCCTCAGTCCTCTCAGGATACACACTCGCATCACAGGCCCTGACCTCACATCCCTCTGGACCCCACTCCACGGCACCCAAGCGCTCTGCAGAGAACAGCTGAGTGGTCTCACTCTGGCATCCATCAACCCCCCGGGCCCTCTGCTGGGTCTGCTCCTTCCTTTCAGACTCGCCACCTTCCTTTCCCACACCCTTTCTCCTGCCTGCCCTGGAAGACTCCTCCCTGCTCTGCTGTAACCCTCTGTCCTACTCCATCACCTACTGCCTCATCCAGAAATGACCCCACATCTTCACTCTCATGTCTGACCCCCTTTTGTGGATGGAGGCCCCTTGTCCTACACACCTCAAACAGTTCCCCAAATCCTGCTGTCTCCGGAATCCAGAGCAGCACCTCTGGCACACAAAGAACCAGTTCTAGAGCCCGTACCTTTAAGGTCTCCCAAAACCACCCCCTCCTCTTAGTCCTGGGACCACTCAGCCCTTCTCTTTTCTCTCCAGGCTACTGCAACACCACGAAGTCTCTGTTTGTCTTCCATCACACTACTGGTAACTGCTGCAAGGATGGCCCTTCGAAGGCACAGCTCACAGGACGTCACACCTCCACTCCAATCCCCAGGGTCTGCCGGGGCTCCTCTCCCTGCAGCCTTCGCTCCAGCCTAAATGAGCTGACAGTGCCCCCATCAAGTCAGCCGCCTCCTGCCTCTGGGCCTCAGCCCAGGCTGCTTCCTTTGCCCCAAATGTCGTTCCCTCCCTCCTACCTCATCAACACCTACGTGTCCTAAACATACTCCAGACAGCCCCACCAGGAAGTAGCCCGAGAGTCCCTGCATGTATCTGATCTCAGGGTGCATCCTGCTGGCCTCTAACTGCTAGTAGGCTTGGCCAGTTCCCTAGAACCATGGGAACACAGAAGTGGGGTCTTTGTCGCACAAAGCTTTAGACTCCCAGTCCAGTGGGTGGCATGTAGTAGGTCCTCAATAAACACCCACTGAGGGAAAAAGAGGTTCAAGGACCAGAGACCAGTTAATTATGGCCAACAATACAATATACGACACCAGGCTGCGCTAGAAGGCACGCTTACAACTGGACAAGTATATGGAGATGACACTCAACGGCAATAGCATGTGTAAACTAACTGCAAATGAGTAAAAGTTTATTCTAAAGACAAGATGACCCAAGGCAGGAGAACAGCTGCAGCCTGGGTCTCCACAGCAGCTCCTGCCAGGAGGCTCGGGCCTTACCTGCCAGCATGCTCACCACCGACAGCAGGATCTTCTCCACGCTCTGCACGGGGCTCCACCGCTCCGCACTGCTCTCGTAGCCCATGGGGTCGTCGCCTGGCGCGTGGAGGATGGAAATGCAGACTCTCCCATCAGGGTAGACTGCAAGGGTCAGAGGCAGTCAGGTGAGCCCAGGAATGGTGCCCAAGGCATCACCGCGCTGGGGCAGGCTCCACAGATAATGAGAACAAGGATTACAGACACAGCAACCAAGCTGGGGCACAGCCTGGGGCCCTGAGTGTCACGCTTCATGTCTGCAGGAATCCCGGTAGGGCCTGCTTACTCACTGACAGGCTCCAGGCTGACCCAGCCAGTTCTAATCAGCTGTAATAATCTAATCCACTTTCATATAAACTTTTTTCAAGCACTACACACAAAAAGAGTAAATGAAAGGTGATATCTGGCAAATATTTTATCAAAATATCTAATGTGATTAGGATTATTTATAATACTTTTCAGAGCTAGTTTCTTAGATATTTCTAATTCTACCATTAAATTCCTGACCTGGTCTGTGTAAAATATATGTTCACATGTCTATGATAAAGGCAACTGGAATTATTTAAATATCTACAAAAAGAAAGACACCAGGATTTCTCTTGGGAGCTTACTCTAATAATAAGTAAATTATCATCAGTACTACCTGGAATGGAGATCAATGTGTCTAAATCAAATCCCTTTCCACCAAATATCATCATTAAAAAGATATGCAAGGTCTGATGAAGAAAAATACATTTTTAATTCACAGCATGTAATCAGTCCTCTTTTACATATAATTGGGAAGAATTCTCAGATGGCTCTGTATATACTCAGACATCCAGTAATCCATCTAGATAGACTCAACTGTAAAATTATAAAGCCATTAAAGTTATAATAATAGAAATAGCAATTTTAAAATACTTTTATTTAACTCACCTGAATTCATGAGTTCTGAATTTCATGAAAATTTGCGAATGTTAATGGTGATCATTTACCTTCAAACAGTCTTGTCTTTCATACCTGGTCCCATGTGTTTCCTTCCACTCATCCACTCTTTCAGTGGTAAATGCTCTCTACTATCCAGGAACTGAACCACAACTTCTCATTCAAGGACAGTGGAAGAAACTAGATGCATACTTGCCCTGCACATCAGGCTGTCCACCTAAGATCCACATCCACAAAATCTGGAAGTTTCCCACTTCTGCATCGCCTTCTCCAGGTGGTGGTCCCATAGGGTGACACTGTGCACCCCCAGAAGCACCAAAAGCATCTGTGTCCCTGCTACAGCCTTTCCTTCACCAAGTCCCAGCAGTGCCGCATCCTAAAACTCTCGTGGATCCACCCACATCTCTTCATCTTTAGTGCCCACATTTGGTTCCCAAGCTGCCGGTGTCTCTACCCTAGACCGCTACAGCCGAGGGCCTGCCTGGCTTCCTCCTATCTGTCCTTTGCACTATACCCAGAGCGATCCGTCAGATATCACTCTGGTCATGCTACTCCCTTGGAACCTTTCAATGGAGTTCTGCCACTCCCAGGAGAAAACATCAAAACCTTCAGTAATGACCAAAAGGCCTGAGGTAGTTCAGCCCCTTCCTTCCTCTTCCCTCACTTCCTGCTCTGGGCCTTTGCACATGTGAAGGACCCTCCTCCCCAAATCACTCAGGTAACTCCTGCTTCACTCCCTACAGATGGTCCATCCAACCACCACCTCTGCAAGGTGCTGCCCGGACCTTCCTGATGGGACTTTGCATTTGTTTGTGTGATTCTTCCATCAATGTCCATCCCTGTCCTTGGACTACACGCTGCTGAAGGTCTGTTATTATTTGCTCACCACTGTATCCCAGCAACTTGTAGTAAATGTGTTGGATTTTTTTAAAGTACTTACTGACTGTCTAATTTTTATGATATTGGTAGACCTATAGTTCTCAAAGATAATTTTTACAAAATCAAAATAAACCAATTACAGTAGGGCAAAAATTTAAAACTGTATTATCTGAGCATTAAAAATAATTACTAGAACACTAAAAATAATAATCAGACCACCTGTAGTACATAGTCACATAATGTAATCAGTTTATTGGTCATATTTGTCACTAATGCCACATCACAGGTATTGTTCTGAATAATGTATTTATCCTCAATACAATGTTAGTATCTTAATTACCTACAATCCTCTTCACCATTGCATTTTACAGCCAACCAACTTGAAACTGACGACTTCAATTACTCTTACCTATCAATTTTATTTTTTAACTTTTTATTATGGAGAATTCCAAAAACACACTTGAGTAGACAGCGTATGATGAACCTCCATGTTACCATTTAACTCAGGCTCATCATGGCCAGTCTACCTGAAAGAAGGCAGGCTTCTGAGCATCTCCTGTGCACACAAGACTGAAGTAGCTCTGAGACAAGAAAAGAAGTACCAAATGGTCTTTCTCAGACGGCCACCCACTACCTATGTGTACCAATATCTGCAGTAATTGAGAAGTCCTTAATGAGGGTTAGGACAGCAAGTCTAACAGCAGAGGGCATTTCCATGAGGGAAGTGGCGGAGGCGTCGCGGGGGCGGGGGCAGTCCTGAAAACCCCTATGGCAAGGAGGAGTTTGAGTGGGGCTCTGCCTAGACAGGTGTAGACAAGCGGAAAGTATACCAAATGGATTCCATTTTAACCCCAGAGAGAAGTCAGAGGCTCATAAAATTCTATAAATTCTCTCATGCTCTTTGATATGTATACAATAAGAAATTCGTTTCAAATAAATATTTCATTTTTGCAAAATAGGATACTTCATTTGCTTTTCTTCTCTATAGCTATTAAGATCGTGATTATCAGCGGCAATAATAATCATTTATAAGAAACACTATTTGAAATAACATCATCGAAAATATACTTTCTATTTCCTTATTAATTCTCTTATGTATAATCCCCAAATGTAAAAGGAAGAAATAAAAACTACAGTCGTTCAGGAATTCCAATTCCTACTACTGGACACATTTTCAAATAAGCCACAGTACAATTCACTTAAATGACCTTATTTTTTTCCTCCTTGTAAAAGTAATATATATTAATTTTAGGGCAAAAAAATATTTATAAAAAGGAAAAAATAATTTCAATCTGAAAAAAGAACCACTTAACATTTTTGTGCTTACTTTTCCAATTATAGATACATTTACATGTAAATTTATTTTTCAAGAGGAAATTACAACAGTCCTACTGCTTTTCCCAGTCAATATAACACAAATATTATTTTGTATCACTGATTCTTATTTTAGATCATTTTAAAAATCTACATCACATTCTAACATATATGATATGGTTTGGCTGTGTCCCCACCCAAATCTCACCTTGACTTGTAGCTCCCATAATTCCCACGTCATGGGAGCGACCCAGTGGGAAGTACTAAATCATGGAGGCACACCTTTCCCATGCTGTTCTCGTGATAGTGCATAAGTCTCACAAGATCTGATGGTTTCATAAAGAGCAGTTTCCCTGCACACACTCTCTTGCCTGCCACCACTAAGATGTGCCTTTGCTTCTCCTTTGCCTTCTACCATGATTGTGAGGTCTCCCCAGCCATGTGTAATTCTGAGTCCATTAAATCTCTTTCCTTTATAAATTACCCAGTCTTGAATATGTCTTTATTAACAGCATGAGAACAGACTAATACAATATATAACTTAATTTATTCTTGTGTTAAAAACCCAGGTTAAGTCAAAATTTTCACCATTAAAAATAACACTATGACAAAGATTAGCATAACCCCTTTCTGAGAATACACCCACGCGTAAAATTTCCTCCCCAGTGAAGTAGGGTGGCTGGTCAAATGGCATCCAGTTTTCTTTTATCTACATTAAACTGACCTTCAAAATTGCAATCATGTGTTTAATACCACCATGCTTACCTGGCTGAATTTCAAAACCTAAGAAGTGTTTTCTAAAGATCTACATCACAGACACATAGAACATACCACATTTCAAGTGGTTGATAAGATTATCTCTGTACCTATCCTGGTACCACAAAAACTACTTCCAAAAGCACTTACTGTTGGGATGAAACATCTCACAGGTAAATCTCATCTTTGGGGGACTTAACGGGTAATCAAGTGGGAAACTCAGGATGGCAGGAAAAACGCCAAACTCAAAGCAGGTGTCTTCTGGGCCCCTAGAAGATATCAAATATGTAGACTGAACTTCAAAGTACATTTTTCGACATCGACCACAATTGAGAAATGGGTTAAGAACATTTTTACCACTTTAAAAATGTACATGAGGTCAGGCGCGGTGGCTCACGCCTGTAATTCCAGCACTTTGGGAGGCTGAGGCGGGCAGATCATCTGCGGTCAGGAGTTCGAGACCAGCCTGGCCAACATGGTGAAACCTGTCTCTACTAAAAATACAAAAATTAGCTGGGTGTGGTGGTGAATGCCTGTAATCCCAGCTACTAGGGAGGCTGAGGCAGGAGAATCGTCTGAGCCCGGGACATGGTGAGCCAAGATTGCGCCACTGCACTCAAGCCTGGGCGACAGAGCGAGACTCTGTCTCAAAAAATAAACAAAAATAAAGATAAATAATAATAAAAATGCACATGAAAAGATTATCTAAATGACAATAAATTGGTACTTTTTTGCTCAATTGAAAGCAATGTCTCATTCTCCTATTTCAATCTGGTCTAAATCTTAAGTACAAGTACAAAGACTGAGTTACAGGCAGTTTTCACATTTATAAAGGTTAAGAGTTGAGCAGCAAAACCTCTTGATAGCCGGGCGCGGTGGCTCAAGCCTGTAATCCCAGCACTTTGGGAGGCCGAGACGGGTGGATCACGAGGTCAGGAGATCAAGACCATCCTGGCTAACATGGTGAAACCCCGTCTCTACTAAAAATACAAAAAACTAGCCGGGCGACCTGGCGGGCGCCTGTAGTCCCAGCTACTCGGGAGGCTGAGGTAGGAGAATGGCGTGAACCCGGGAGGCGGAGCTTGCAGTGAGCTGAGATCCGGCCACTGCACTCCAGCCCGGGCGACAGAGCAAGACTCCGTCTCAAAAAAAAAAAAAAAAAAAAGCCTCTTGATAATTAGGGGGTCAGAGAAAACAACTCATGTCAATGCTCTAAGATCTGGGAGCTTTTTCTGCAGATGTGGTACAATCACATTTTAGGATAAGGGTATGAATTACGGCACAGGATATAGCAAGATTTCATTGTATTTCAACAGATGAGGGGCTAAGAGTTGCATTTTAAAGGTGATTTTTAATTTTTAAACGTGCCCAAGAAGGCATCTTTGCAACCTTCAAGAAGCAAATGAAGAGCACATGTGATCACTGCTGCATGCTAGGTGAAAGGCTGGGCACACAAGGTACCACCACTCCAGGCTGCACCTGCAGGACCACGTGCCACGCCTCATCCCACTGATGCAACACTGGAACAACTCCCCGTCATGGGCACAGACACAGGCATGTGAGTCTCTCTGGACCTATACTTTCCTCACGAGTAAATGGAAGAAATAGATGAAACCATTTCAGAAATCCTGCTTAAGGTTTAAAACCCAACAAGTATAAATTAACACTATCTTAACCAACAGTTCAAGGCATGATGGCCACAGGAGAAGAAAGTGACAGCCACCATGCCTGTACCTTTACGCCAGGGACGAACTCCTCCTCTCCGGCAAATCACATTAATAAAACACACATTCAAGGAGTTCTAAAAGATCTTGCACCATCTTTCTTTGATAAGAAAGCAGGACTGCTGAATGACAGTGACAGACACTGAAACAGTGGAAATTGCGTTGGGTGTGACTCATCAGATCAATAAATAAGTCAGTAAATCCGTTCTACTTCTATGAACTGAAAGAACAAGTCCCTTCATAAACAGCTTTGCTCCTCTAACAATAACGGCTAAGGCAGAAAGAACAGCTGCGCGGGGGCCAAGGCCTGGATGAGCAGAGGACAGTCCACACAAGACCTACTGCCTTCAGAAAGAATCCAGGATACGGCACAGGAAAAAAATAATTAAAAAAAAAATACATTTTAAATCTTCAGTTAAAAAATAGATTAAAAGTAAAAATCTGTTTTAAAAATCTTAAAATTATCTTGGTTCAGTGAAATTAGTAACAACAGATTTGGAAATATTTACCTCTACAATTAAAAGAAAAAGACAAAAATCAAAAAGAAACTGAACGAAGAGCTTTAGCTTTCACCTGGAGGCAGCACTCAGGGCTGTCGGCAGCAACAGCAGATGCCAGAACGGCTCATGGCCCTGACGGGGCTGATCTGCGGGCAACAGTCAGAAGAGAACAAGGCAGTGATTGCTTCGTGGAGACAAGATTTTTCTATCTAAAAGACAAATTTTGATTCTGAAAACTGTCTTTGCTACCTTTTGGGAAGAAGAGAGTGAATACGGCCACTTTGTTTTGGGGAGCAGCTTACGGTGTGACAGTCCCCAGAGCCTCAGCATGACCAGCACAGGGAACACCACCGAGGGAGGCATGAGCATAAGGTCCTGCTACTGGTACAACAGCCGCGCTGGAGAGGGCAGTGCCCGGATGAGTACCCCCGGCCCTGCACTGGCCCTCAGCACCCAGCAGCTTGGGGATGCCTCAAGTCTGGGTTACTCTGCTCCCCCTGCAATGGCCTGAACAAACATGTTCCTGAAGCCCCACCTTCTCAACACAGGGTGGGCACACACCATGTATCAGAGTGACGCGTGGCCACCCCGAGCCTCCTGTCCAGTACAAGAGCTCAGAGCAAATGATAACCGCCACCCATTCACTCTCCACATGCACTCTGATGAAAGGGCACCAAGGACTGTGGTTTTCATTTTACTGTCAAGCAACGCTGGAAAATTCAAGGATGAAATGACTTAGTCAAGGTCCTAGATCAATTTAGTATTAGAGTTAAGAGAACACAGTTCAAACTGTGAAATCAGAAATCAGGTACATAAAGATACTATCTTTAAAAGTAACACTGTTCATATGTCAGGAACGCTTGCCAGCACTCAATATTTCTGGCACCTCTGAGTCTAGAATAAAAAAAACATCTGGGTAGTGTTTTTGGAATGAGCCAAATGGTATTTGCTCAATACTTTGATAACAGATCTTTGTTTCTCACAATAGGGCTTTCTTTCAAAAAAGATTTTTTTAATCTACCAGGTCGTTCCTAGCCTCAGAAGCATGACCAAACATTTCCTGAAGTGCGCCCACATCTTAAATATCAAAGTTATTTGCAAATGCTCTGGTTTACTGCTGGTTTGAAACTGGAGTTTCTTTCTCTTTTCTAGAATGCCTGGCGCCCAGACAAGAGGGCAGCTGGGCAGTGGTGTGCAGCAGCATGCCTGACCCTATGGAGCATGCCTTCCAGGCAACGCCTGAGCCAGGAGTGGGAGACGCCACAGTGCTGGTTTGGACAACTTTTATTGCCACACTCCCAGACAACCTCACTTCTCTTTCACAAAGATGGCCTCACCTGGGAATCTTCCAAAGAAACAACAAGAACAAGGAGGATGCAGATATATCAAAGCAAATGCACATTTTCCAAAGCCTACACATTAGGCTGCCTTACTGATTGAAATCATGACCCAAACGGTTTCAGAGCTGCGCTAAGGACAAGCACTAGATTAAGCACCAAAACGACCCTGCGCTCTACACAGCAGGCACACTTGCAACAGCAGCTCGGGTTGGTTTGCTGTCTTACAGGTGAATTAGATACAAAAGCAATACTGAAAACACCCACAGCCTGCTCCTAACTGACTAGCAATTCTCCCTCCTCACAAAGCACAACTGCCTTGTCACTGTCCTCCCCCAGAGCTGTGACCATTCCTCAGCAACAGTGTGGCTCACTTATAAAGCCAGTGAAAAGCAAACATCAGCCTCTTCTGTCTTTCCACTCTCAAGGGAGAGACTGTTGTTCTTTGCATTGTCTTTCCAATACTTTTTACTTTCTACGTAACAGAAGCAGCAGGCAGGTCCCAATGCCTAAGGAGCACCCAGGGCAAGTGGGTGTCCTGAGCCTCGCGGGCAAGGCGTGTTCCGGGAACTGGTGCACTCCGTCACTTCAGCTGCAGGCAGAGGTTGGGAAAGCCGACTGCTTTTGCTGCTGTTCTCTTTATCAAGTTTGTCACAGCATACAGACAAAAAGTCTCCAAGGCATATGTGATAAAGAATTAAAATCAGAGAATGCAAACTCATCCATCAGTATTTAAAACAATGACTAAGGGACCACGGCCCTCCAAAAGCTGGAGCCAGCTGAGCTGGAGATGGGAACAGCAGACTGCTTCACGGACACCCTCCACTCTGGGGGAAGGATCCCCACCTCCCTTACACCACAGAATCAACAGAGGGCACCCAGCAGGAAGGGCATGAGGGCACCCAGCATCCGAGCATGGGTGCGTCTCCTTCCTTCAGTCCCTGCTCTGCAGTTCAGCAAAAGCTTCTTGCCAATGCTCCCACCCCACTAATGCCCGGGACAGCGGGACCAAGGTGGGCTGCACACACAGCCCCCACACTGGGTACTTTAAAAGCCCGAGGACACCGGCTCTGCTCTGCCACGTTGTGCGTGTTGCTGTGCCAGGCAGTGAGAAGTTAAAAAGAAACTGATCCCAATACGCTCATAGCAAGAGGACAAGGCTGTAAGAAGCTATGATTTGGGGGAAGTGCCTTCCTGCACTTTCCTCAGGCACTTGGTCTCCACCGGGATGACATATTTGACCCTCACCCCCACAGCAGGGCCCTGGCTCTGATTTAAACCCAGAGATCCCCTGTGTTTCCTTTCTGTTTTGTGGTGTTCTAAGCACCCCAGGCGATGCTCAGGTAGAGAATCAATGCTAAGAACTGCTGGGAAGAAAAGGGGGAACATTTCCATTTTATGAAATCGTAGTGGGGCAAATATAGCTTTTGCTCCGTATAATTAATTTCATAGTTAAACCTGTCCAAAGGGCATCTACAGCCATACCCTAATTATTTTTTGCAATATAGATGTTTCTTAAAATTTTTAAATCAAATATATTTGAACTATAAAGTATACTAAATACTAAATAAGTTCATCAATTATAAGAACTTTATAGTATACTCTAACGTAGACACTTTTACAACATAAACTTTGACCTTATTTAACTAGGAAGATATAAGAATGTTGGAAAATATTCAAATACAGAAGTATATAAAATAAAAAGCAAATACCTCCCTCACTCCCCCTCCCCAAATCACCTCCTTGAGGTAACCAGAGTTAAGTTTGGTTATTGTTCCAGCTTTTCTCTACATGTGTATAAATTCATATACTCTAATCCACAAAACTGGATTTTTAAAAATTCAAATGTATCATGGCATTATTGAGAATTTTGAAACACCTAAATAAATGGAGCAACGGTCCATGTTCATGGATTAGAGCACTCAGTATTGATAAGATGGCGATATCCCTCAAACTTATCTAAAGATTCAATGTAGTCTCAAAATCTCACCAGGCATTTTGCAGAAATTGACGAGCTGACCCTAAAATGTATACGGAAATGCAATTAAACAATCTTGAACAAGAACAAAGTTGGAGGACTTAAATTTCCCAATTTTAAAACTTACTATGAAGCTACAGTAGTCAAGACAGAGTAGCACTGGCCTAAGGATAGGCATAGATCAATGGAATGCAATTCAGAGTCCAAAAATAAATCCTTGCATTATAGTCAACTGATTTTTGACAAAGGTGCCAAAATTAAGCAATGGGAAAAGAACTGTCTTTTCAAAAATGGTGCTGAGATAACTGGATAACCACATACCAAAGAATGAAACAGACTCCCCCCAACTCACATGAAACTAACTCAAAATAGATCAAAGGCCTAAATGTAAAAGTGATAAAACACAAAACTTCTGCAAGAAAACATAAGAGAAAATCTTCATAACCTTGGGTTATATACAACACCAAAAGCATGCTCCATGTAAGAAAAAAATGCAAAATCGCACTTCATCAAAATTAACAACTTTTTAGTTTCAAAAGACTCTATTAAGAAAACAAAATGGAGAGTTGCAGATTGGAAGAAAATATTTTAAAATCCTATGTCTAATGAAGGACTTGTATCAAAATATATTTTAAAACTCTTATGTCCCACCAACAAGAAAACAACCCAATATAAAAATGGCGAAAAGTTCTGAAGTTCACCAAAGAAGATACATGAATGGCCAGTAAGTCCATTAAGAGATGCTCAACATCATTAGTCGTCAAGGAAATCCAAGTCAAATCTGTAAGCACTTTACACCCACAAGAACAGCTGTTATCAGACAACAGCAGTGTTGGTGTGGAAGTGGAGAAACTGGAGCACTCATACACTGCTAGTGGGAATGCAAAATGGTGAGCTACTCTAGAAGATAGCCTGATAGCTTCTTAAAACATTGAATGCAAATTTACTCCACACCCCAGCAATTTCAGACCTCTATATCTAGAGAAATGAACCCCATGTCCACCCAGACAGTGTGACATGACAAGTATTTACAGCAGCATTTGCTCAAAAGAGCCAAAAAGTAGGAAGCCCAAATGTCCATCAGCTGCGGAATGGAAAAGGAAGGAGCTGCTGATACTAGTATAACGTGGATGAATCACAAACATGTTCTGCCAAGTAAAAGAAGCCAGGCACAGATGATTAGACAGTGAATTCCACACACAGGAAAAGTCAGAAAAGGCAAATCTATAGTCAGAGGAAAGAGTAAGGATTGCCTGTGGGTTGGAATGGGAACTGACTGCAAATAGGCTTAAGGATCTTTCTGGAAATATTCTAAAACTGGATTGTGGTGATGACTGCAAAACTCTAGAAATTTACTAAAACCACTGACTTCTATACTTAATGCAGGTAAAATGTACAGTATGTAAATTATCTCAATAAAGCTGGTTAGGCTGGGTGCCTTGGCTCCTGCCTGTAATCCCAGCACTTTGGGAGGCTAAGGCAGAAGGATCGCTTAAAGCCAGGAGTTCGAGACCAGCCTGGGAAACAGAGCAAGACCAAAGCATTTTAAAAACTAGCTGGGCGTGGTGGTGTGCGCCTGTGGTCCCAGCTACTTGGGGGGGCTGAGGTGGGAGGACTGTTTGAGCCTGGGAATTGGAGGCTGCAGTGAGCTGTGATTAGGCCACTGCACTTCAGCCTGGGTGACAGACCTAGACTATGTCTCCATAAGAAAGGGAGGGGTGGGGAGGGAAAAAAGGAGGGGAGAAAGGAAGAGAGACAGGAAGGCAGAGAGGAGAGGAGAGGAAGGAAGGATAGACAGACGGTTCTAGACCTATTATTCTAGAATTTGCCTTTACCATTTATATTGTGTGCATCTTTCTATGCCAGGATGAAAATTCCACCTGAACTGTTTTAGAGCTACATGGCATTACTCTATATAGATGCTTCATAAATTATGTGGAAGAGTGATGTTTCCTTTTTTATTAATGCAATGAATGTGGCAATGACTTCTTCATATAGGGAACTTTGTAACACTTTTGTTAAGCAACTGCTATGGTGAGATTACATACAATACAAATTACAAACACCTATTTTATTATCTCGGGTTTATTTCAGCAAGGCATAATACTGTCAAGAGATGCTCTGTGACAGTCTTCAGTCAACAAGAAATCTGGACATAAAGGGAGGCTGCTGTGCCCCTGACACTTGCCCCCAGTGTGAGAAGGGCTCCCGGTAGAAGTGGCAGCATGGGAACCCTCAAGCTGGCTGCTGTGAGCCAGATGGAGAACCTGGGAGCATCCATCCAAACACACCATTCAGTAAAGGAAGGTCCTTCTTATTTCACCACAGCCTCTAGAACCACTGGTCTGGGGAGGTGACAGCAGTCAGGCACGAACCATCAGGAAGGTCACTATGCCAGCTGATCTGGGAATGCTGGGGCAGGACACAGCAGACAGCAAGGGCCAAGGGACTCCATGGTTTGTCTGGCCACTGGGGTTGAACAGCTGTCTAGGGCTCCTTCCATTCTACAGAAGTACATCAGTAAAAGAGGGCACCCACCCTCTCTGCAGCTGCACCCACGTCACCATGGCTTAGTGGCAATGGGGTCACAGGCCACGGACCCCAGAGCTGGGCAAGACCTGTAACCATCTGTCTAGAAGATGCTGATGAACCTCTCTGTTTTGATCCAAATAAGTGAAAGAGAGGCAAAGTGACCGGGCCAAGAGCAGCAGGCCATGCTAGCAACCACAGCCACAGTGGCCACATCCCCTGGTGTGCCGCCATCCCAGCCACGCTTGATTTGACTGCAGGCTGAGACTCCTCCATGAGCTCAGCAGGGTCAGCAGAGTTATTTCCAGTGTTTAAAGACGCACCCTGAGGACTCTCATTATTTAGTCCTCTCATTCACTAATCTGTTCTATTCTCTATCCTAATCCCTCAACCCTGATCTTCCAAGGTAAAAATTTCAGTGCATCTTTGACATGTCTGTGTCCTCAGACAAGGGCCCTAATACATAAAAGGCACTTAGTATTTGTTGCTTAGGTATCTAAAATGACATTTTCTTCACTGGCCCTTAAGGCAAGCACAACAGCAAAAACCAACAGCCATTAGACTTCCGTGAGGCAACCCCAGGTTTTAGAAATACTAGGGTAGAGAGGCGGCCCTGGAAGCCATCAAAGAATAAAGAGAAAAAGAAGAAACCTATCACCAAGGAGTAAAGACTTAGCCAGATGTCTGCCAAAACAGCAGGGTGAGACAAACCGATGGGAGGACAGTTAATTCCCTAATAGGCGTTTTAAGTGCACTTGTAAACGGCCTCTTGTTTGTGAAGGGTCTGGAACAGGACCAAAACCCACAAACTCACCAGGATCTTCAAGCAGGGGAATTCCACACTAATGCAAAAAGCCTTGTTCAAACACAAAAGTGCTCTACCTAAAAATAGTTCTAATTACTTTTTAAGACAGGTTTTTCAAAATATTGGTTTAATTTTATACTGTTTATTTAAAAATTGGTAATAGTTACCCTAATAGATTTTTAACAATGAACATTTTTTTAAAACCACACTGGAAGGCTCAACTGTTCCTTTAATGAGCTTCCAAATAGGCGTACTGAGGAGCCAACATCCCCCAAATACTGCAGACCTGACAGGCGTCTTTAACCTCTACACAAAAACAGGCCTCCCGCTACTCTGCGCCCCTGCAGCAGGCATGCTGCCCCGCTGGCTGAGTGCAGGTGCGCCTGTGTTAACACATGAAACAAGCAGGTTACACATCAGCTCACGTACATGATCTCCTGCTTCTACAGAAATAAAACATCTGCCCCGATACAAGTACACAGCCCCACAGTTCAGTAATAAGGACAGTGCAGACTGTGGGACTCGCCATTCATCTCATAACTGCTTTGGGGGCCACATTATACACAAACACAGATTCCAGAAACCTTCAGACACAGAAAAAACGCATGCCATAGGCCCAAGCAATTAGGATATTACAAATGATCAGGAAATGGCAGGCCTGCCGTACCATCTGAATAGTGTTTGATGAATTTTTAAAAACATTTTGTTTATCCAAAAAACTAATTTTCATATCAATTTAACCTCCACAGACAACACTTAGCTGTGATTTGTTTCTCAGACTAACCCATAGAGCATTAAGAATTAATGTGATCCAAGCAACTGGCAAATTCCAAAAGCATAATGGAGTTTAAGGTCACATCAAGCCAGAGCTCATACTTGTTTCACAGCCCTCACTTGCTGGTCCTTGCCCTCTAGAGCACTTCTCAATGCAACAAAATCCAACCCGAAACCTTTCTGCAAATTAAAAGACCTCACTAATGAGAAAACAGAGACTGGGCTTGGCGCTGTGGCTCAAACCTGTTATCCCAGCACTTTGGGAGGCCAAGGCAGGGGGATCACCTGAGGTCAGGAGTTCGAGACCAGCCTGGCCAACATGGGGAATCCCTGTCTCTACTAAAAATACAAAAATTAGCCGGGCATGGTGGTGGGTACCTGTAATCCCAGCTACTAGGGAGGCTGAGGCAGGAGAATCGCTTTAACCCAGGGGACAGAGGTTGCAGTGAGCCGAGGTCACGTCACTGCACTCCAGCCTGGGCACCAACAGTGAAATTACACCTCAAAATAAAAAAAAGAAAAAGAAAAAGGAAAGAAAGAAAATAGAGACTGATTACAAATTTCAGCTTCCTAAATTTTACTTAACCTCACTTTGCTGAAAATATACTAAGAATGGCCAAAAATTGCACATCTAAGGTAGAAAGAAGAAAAAGCAAAGTGAGTCGAGGCCATAGAACACTCTAAAATCAGGGGTCCACGTGTTTCTCTTTCCAAGCAACGCCACCCTAAGTTAAATGCCATGAATCCCAGAACCATGCTGCTCACTTACTTGGGTCAGACAGAATGCAAAGCCAATAAATCCAGACGAGGCAACAGAAAAAGGAGAAGCAGTACAGGAAGATACAAACTGGGAGGAAAGGAGAAGAAAAAGAAGTCCTGGCCCAAAGGCACGGCAGGCAAGGCTGCACTAACATGCCTGCTGTGATCAGACACACCTTCGAGGACCCTTTTCTCGTCAAAATTTCAGACCTGTAGGGACCACTTCTGGAAGCCAAAGCCACCTACACCATCTGAAGTTAATTTAACCACGATCATACAACATTCCAAAATTACCACCTTAAAATTCTCAAATATATAATACATATATTACATGCTTATAACTAAACCTTTGATTGGCTCTAAGGAAACACTCATTTCTTTTGGATCAACGCTCAGGTTCTTCTCTGCTTTCAGACCAGCAGCCTAGAGAAGAGGTGGGCATTACTGGAGAACTCAGTCTTTTTTTCAGGTGACGCTTTTGGGCACAGTCACACTGCTGATGTGATTCTTACATCTGACTTCCAGCAAAGACCTAAAAAGTACACATAAGATTAACTTACATGATCAATGCCTCCCATTCAAAAAAATTCTCTTCATTCATGGGGCCTGTAGGGTGAGAAAAAATTTCACAACATTTTAACTTTGAAGGAACTTTGGCAATTAAAAGTAAATTATAAGGAAGTTAACTTTGGTACCTTACCTGCTACAATTCCTTCTGGAGGATTCAGTGTTAATTCTATAAAATTAACAAGTAAAACCATTACCAAACAGAATAAATGTTACAATGTCATTTTAACAAAACACCTTTACAAAATATATAAGCCTATAAACCATAGAATATGCATATTAACTAGTGAAAATTCTGTTTGCCCAAAGTGAATACCTAGTACAATAGTGGTTCTGATAAAGACCACACAAAGAGTTTTTTGGTTTTTTTTTGCGACAGAGTCTCACTTACTCTGTCGCCCAGGCTGAAGCGCAGTGGCGTGATCTCGGCTCACTGCAAGCTCTGCTTCCTGGGTTCACGCCATTCTCCTGCCTCAGCCTCCTGAGTAGCTGGGACTACAGGCGCCTACCACCAGGCCCAGCTAATTTTTGTATTTTTAGTAGAGACGGGGTTTCACCATGTTAGCCAGGATGGTCTAGATCTCCTGACTCAGCCTCCCAAAGTGCTGGGATTACAGGCATGAGCCAGCGCGCCGGCCCAAACAGTTCTTTATACCAACAAAATACAGACTTTCATTTTTCTTTTTATTTTTACTAATGCAAAAGCAAACATAAGAGGTACAGTGTCTTTCCAAACTGTTTCGGCTGGTTACTTTGTTATTTAGTTTTGACACAGGGTCTCACTCTGGTTGCCCAGGCTGGAGTGCAGTGGGCAGAGTACTGGGGAAAATAATAAAACAGTAAGCAAACATACAGAAAAAAAAAATCAACGAAACCAAAAAGTGGTTCTTTGAAGAGACAGAAAATTAATAGATCCTTGCCAAATAAATATAAGGTATAAGGACTGAAAAAGAAAGAAAACTCATTATTCACAGATGCTATGTCCATATACACAGGAAAGACCCAAAAAATCTAAAGATAATTAGTAAAAGTGAGTTTGGCACAGTTGCTGAAGATGAGGTATATACGTGTGTGTGTGTATGTCTAAAAGATATATAAAAATGCAAACAAGAATAGCCAAGACACTATCTTTAAAAAGAATAAACAGAAAGCTTCGTCTATGAGTTACCAAGCCTTCCTTACAGAGCTATGGAAATTAAGGCAATGTAGCACTGGCTCGAAGTTAAATTGAACCATGGAGCAGAAGAGAGAGCCCAGAAGTATACCTGTGCCAACACAGACCCTGACTCGAGGGAACACAGAGCTATGGCCCAGAGGCAAAGGGCAGTCTTTTCCATGAATGATGCTCATCTCTAAGACAAAAAAAAAAATCAAACTTTCCCCATCTCACACCACATACAAAAATCAAAATAGGTAAGAAGAAAAAAGGAGGCAGAGTTGAACAGAGCCACTGCCAGAGTCAACATGGATGGTGCAGTGGTCCAAACGCTTTTGTCCCCCCAAAACTCCTATGTTGAATCCTAATGTATGTGGTATTGGGAGGTGGGGCCTTTGGGAGGAGATTAGGTCAGGGGGGCAGAACTCTCATGAATGGAGTTAGTGCCTTTATAAGAAACAAGAGAGATTTGCCTCTTGGCCACGTAAGGGCACAAGGATAAAACAGTCATCTGCAAACCAGGAAGACAGCCCTTACCAGACTTGCCAGCCTCCAGAATTGGGAGCAATAAACGTTTGTCATTTAAGCTCCCTGGTCTTTGGTATTTTTTTACAGCAGCCTGGACTAAAACAGATGACAAATAAGCATATGAGAAAATGCTCAACATTGTGAATCATAAGAGTAATGCAAATTAAAACCACAATAAGATACAGCTCAATAGCTTCAGCATTATCCATACCTTTATTCACAACAGAATGACCAAAATCAAAGACTAACTGCTGGCAAGTTTAGCAAGTAGATCTCTTGTGCATCAGTGATGGGAATGCAAAATGGTCTGGTTACCCTTTGGGAAAGAAGTTTGACTATTTCCACTAAAATTAACTATATATTGACCCTAAGACCCAGCAATTCTACTGGGTCTTATGTTGCCATAGACTTGGGTGTGAATGTTCATAATAGTCCCAAACTGGAAACAACCCAAAAGTCCACTGATATGCTTTGGCTTTGTGTCCCCACCCAAATCTCATCTTGAATTGTAATCTCAAGGTGCTGAGGGAGGAACCTGGTGGGAGTTGACTGGATCATGGGGCAATTTCCTCCATGCTGTTCTCATGATAGTGAGTTCTCATGAGATCTGGTGGTTTTATAAGTGTTCGAAAGTACCTCCTTCACTCCTTCTCTCTCTCTTGCCACCTTGTGAAGAAGGTGCTTGCTTCCCCTTCGGCTTCTGTCATGACTCTAAGTTTCCTGAGGACTCCCTAGCCATGGGGAAGTGAGTCAATCAAACCTCTTTCCTTTATAAATTACCCAGTCTCAGGGAAGTTCTTACAGCAGTGTGAAAACAGACGAATACGGTAAATTGGTACCAGGGTGCTGCTATAAAGACAACCTGAAAATGTAGAAGCAACTTCGGAACTGGGTAGTAGGCAGAGGCTGGAACAGTTTGGAGGGCTTAGAAGAAGGAAGATGTGGGAAAGTCTGGAACTTCCCAGAGACTTGCTGAATGCTTTTGACCAAAATGCTGATAGTGACACGGACAATGAAGCCCAGGCTGAGGTGGTCTGAAAAAGAGATGAGGAACTTCTTGGGAACTGGAGCAAAAGTCACTCTTCTTACGTTTTAACAAAGAGAATGGTGAGATTTTGCCCCTGCCCTAGAGATCTGTGGAACTCTGAACTTCAGATGATCTGAAATTGGAACTTGTGTTTAAAAGGAAAGCAGGGAGTAAAAGTTTGAAAACTTTGCAGCATGACGATGCAATAAAAAAGAAATACCCAATTTCTGGAGAGAAATTCAAGGCAGCTGCAGAAATTCACATAAGAAGGAGCCAAATATTAATCGCCAAGACAATTGGGAAAATGTCTCCAGAGCATGTCAGAGATCTTGGCAGCAGCCCCTCCCATCACATGCAGGGAGGCCTAGGAGGGAAAAATGGTTTTGTGGGCCTGGGCCAGGCCCAGCCCCGCCACTACTCTGTGCAGCCTTGGTACTTGGTGCCCTGTGTCCCAGCTTTTCCAGCTCCAGCCATGGCTAAAAAGGGCCAAGGTACAGCTCAGGCTATTGCTTCATAGGGTGCAAACCCCAAGCCTTGGCAGTTTCCACGTGGTGTTGGGCCTGTGGGTGCAAAGAATTCAATAACTGACATTTGGGAACCTTCACCTACATTTCAGAGGATGTATGGAAACACCTGGATGTCCACACAGAAATCTGCTGCAGGGGCAGGGCCCTCATGGAGAACCTCTGCTAGGGCATTGAGGAAGGGAAATGTGGGGTTGGAACTCCCAGAGTCCCCACTGGGGCACTGTCTAGTGAAGCTGTGAGAAGAGGACAACCATCCTCCAGACCCCAGAACAGCAGATCCACCAAGAGCTTTGCACTGTGCACCTGGAAAAGCCGAAGACACTCAATGCCCACCATGAAAGTAACCGAAGGGGGTGGGTGCGTGAGGGCTGTCCCCTACAAAGCCACAGGGGCGGAGCTGCCCAAGGCCATGAAAGCCACTCCTTGCATCAGTGTGCCCTGGATGCGAGACATGGGGTCACAAAGGAGATCATTTTGAGCTTTAAGATTTAATGACTGCCCAACTGGATTTCGGACTTGCATTGGGGTCTGCAGTCCTTTGTTTTGGCCAATTTCTTCCATTGGAAATGGGAGTATTTATCCAATGCCTGTATTTCCATTGTATCTTGAAAGTAACTAACTTGCTTTTGATTTTACAGGCTGCTAGACGGAAAGGACTTACCTTGTTGCAGATGAGACTCTGGACTTGGACTTTTGAGTTAATGATGAAATGAGTTAAGACTTGGGGGCCTTGCTGGGAAGGCATGATTTGTTTTGAAATGGAATGGAATGGAATGGTTTTGAAACGAACGTGAGATTTGGGAGGGGTCGGGGAGAAATGATATGGTTTGGCTTTGTGTCCCTACCCATATCTCACCTTGAATTATAATCCCCAAAGTGTTGAGGGAGGAACCTAGCAGGAGGTGACTGGACCATGGGGGCAGTTTCCCTCATGCTGTTCTCATGATAACGAGTTCTCAGGAGAACTCATAGTTCTGTAAGTGTGTGGCAAGTTCTTCCTTGGTTTGCTCTTCTCTTCTCCTGCTCTTCTCTCTCCCATCCCCTTGACAAGAGATCTGTTTCCCCTTCTGCCATAATTATAAATTTCCTGAAGCCCCCCAGTTATGCAAAACTGTGAGTCAACTAAACCTCTTTCCTTTATAATTACCCAGTCTCAGGTAGTATCTTTATAGCAGTATAAGAATGGGCTAATATATCCATCAACCGTTTGATGAACCCACATCCTGCTATGAACAGGGCCTACACAAGGAAAAATTATTTCACTCAAAATGCCACTAACACCTGCTGAGAAGCCCTGATCCAGGGAACAGAGGTCCTGAAGAGACCCAAGCGCTGTCACAAGGGTGTGACGACACCCAGCAGTGAGAAGAGACAGAGTGGTAAGGAGGGGCCAGCAAGGCAGGTCAAAGGCAAGTGCTGGCCCCAAGGGCCAAGTGCATTAAACATTTCAGGGGCGGGTGGGAATTGAATGTGAATGAGGTCAAGTACCAAGCAGACTAAGACCTTGGATTTCACAAGACACACCCTGATGGTCTCCCTTTGTGCCTCTTAGTATGGAACAGATCAGGAGAAATAACCACAGAACCCAATTTGCCAGGCTTCCTACACCAAGTCATCTAAAATCTAGTCCCATTCTTGTGTCTCAAGCCAAACCGCCTAATTATAAGAAAAAAAAATAACAGATTAAGGCAGACAGACTGTGAACTGCTAAGCAGGTGGGGTGCGGGAGAAACACAATGTCAGTGGGCAACTAAGTAGAGGCCTGGCAGTAGAATACACAAAAGTTTTACAAATCACTTTCGTGGAACTATGAAGAAGAGCTCGTACCAAAGAGAGTTGGCTTTATTCTTCATCTGGAGTTCCCCTTTGGCACTCCCCTGTGTGACACCCTCCCTTAGGGAGGGGAAAGGGTGGTCTAAACACTGCAGCTCCAGACCTGCTCCTGGCGATGCAGGCTCTGCACAGAGACCTGCCCAGGTGTGCGCTGACCTTCCCGCCAGCTTTGTTATTCAACAGTGGCCTCTACTGGTCAATAAAGAAATGCAGCAATAAAGAACTGCAGAGTTCAGAGGCTGGAGGGAATGGTTCTGGACACTTGATTTTTTCCGTTTTGTTTTTTTGCTTCCAAAGCATATACACGCACACACAAAATAATATACAGCTTCGTGTTTACTGATAAGAAACAAGTTCAAAAAAAGATACGAATCTTAGTATCAGGGCAATTTTCAGAGGCCATTCCTTGCCACTTAAAAGAGTGGCTTAACAAATAGCCACCACACAGTGAAATATAAATTTAACCTTTGACCCAGCACTTTCATTTCTAGGAATCCATTCCACGATAACATCGGTGAAGATAAAAGATGTATACACAGGCTATTCATTTCAGGACAATTTGTAAAAACAAAAAGAAATTAAAAAGGACTCGAGTGTCTTATCAACAGAGGACCAGTCAAATTATGATACATATACCAGTGGGATACTTTGCAGGTATACATACCTCTACATGCTAATACAGAACAAACTCCAGGACATATTACATGAAAAAAACAAGGTGGAGAAAAGTGTGTGACTAGGGCCTTTAATGAGGTAATTAAAATTAATGTGGTCATTAGGGTGGACCTTAATCCAATCTGACTAATGTCCTTATAAGAAGAGATGAGGACACAGGCATAGATGACAGGCCTCAGAAGAAACCAGCCCTGCCTGCCCTATTCCTTATCTTGGACTACCAGCCTCCAGGACTATGAGGAAATACATTTCTGTTGTTTAAGCCATGCCCACTTTGTGTAGAGCAGCCCTAGCAAACATAATGCTGAAACAACTGCACTGCCATTTACAAATAATTTACAAATAAACATTGGCCTTTATCTCACACCATGTGGAAAACTTTATTATATGGATCCCAGACCTAAATATGAGAGCTGAAACTATAAAACATCTAGAAAAAATCACAGGAGAAAATCCTACTGCCACCTGACGTTTGGCAGCTATTTCTTAAATAGAACACAATAGCAAGAAATATTTTAAAAGTCAATAACTGAATTTCATTGAAATAATAAAAACCCTCCTTTATTTTTTTGAGACGGAGTCTCGCTCTGTCACCCAGGCTGGAGTGCAGTGGCGCGATCTCAGCTCACTGCAAGCTCTGTCTCCTGGGTTCACGCCATTCTCCTGCCTCAGCCTCCTGAGTAGCTGGGACTACAGGCGCCTCACACCACGCTAGGCTAATTTTTTGTATTTTTAGTAGAGATGGGGGTTTCACTGTGTCAGCCACGATGGTCTTGAACTCCCGACCTCGTGATCTGCCCACCTCAGCCTCCCAAAGTGCTGGGATTACAGGCGTGAGCCACTGCACCCAGCCAAAGAACTCATAAAACTTAAGAAAATTGGCTGGGCACGGTGGCTCAAGCCTGTAATCCCAGCACTTTGGGAGGCCGAGACGGGCGGATCACAAGGTCAGGAAATCGAGACCATCCTGGCTAATACGGTGAAACCTCGTCTCTACTAAAAAATACAAAAAAAAACTAGCCGGGCGAGGTGGCGGGCACCTGTAGTCCCAGCTACTCGGGAGGCTGAGGCAGGAGAATGGCGTCAACCCGGGCGGCAGAGCTAGCAGTGAGCTGAGATCCGGCCACTGCACTCCAGCCTGGGTGACAGAGCGAGACTCCCTCTCAAAAAAAAAAAACAAAAAACAAAAAAAAAACTTAAGAAAAGCAACACAATTTTAAAAGGAGCAAAGACTCAAGTCGCTTCATCAAAAATGACACATGGATGACAAATAAACACATGAAATGATGCTCAACATCATGAGTCTTATGGAAGTGCAAATTAAAACCTCAGTAAGGGCCCGGGGTGGTGGTTCACGCCCGTAACCCCAGCACTTTGGGAGGCCAAGGCGAACTCCTGAGGTCAGGAGTTAGAGACCAGCCTAGCCAACACAATGAAACCCTGTTTCTACTACACAAAAATTAGCCAGGTGTGGTGGCAAGCGCCTGTAGCCCCAGCTACTTGGGAAGCTGAGGCAGGAGAATTACTTGAAGCCAGGAGGCAGATGTTGTAGTGAGCCGAGATCATGCCACTGCACCCCAGCCTGGATGACAGAGCGAGACAGTCTCAAAAAAAAAAAAAAAAAAAAAAAAAAAAAAAAAAAAAAACCAATAAAACCCCAATAAGACTGCTATACACCCAATAGAATAGCTAAAATTTTTAAAACTGATGAGCACAGTGGCTCACAGTTGTAATCCCAACACTTTGGGAAGTCAAGACGGGCAGATTGCTTGGGCCCACAAGTTCAAGACAAGCCTGGGCAACATGGTGAAACGCTATCTCTACCAAAAATACAAAAATTAGCTAAGCGAGGTGGCATGTGACTGTAATCCCAGCTTCTGGGGAGGCTGAGGTGGCAGGATTGCTTGAGCCTGGGAGGCAGAGGCTGCAGTGAGCCATGACTGCACCACTGTACTCTAGCCTGAGTGACAGACAACCTGTCTCAAAAACAAAACAAAACAAAACACAACTGGTCACGCCAAGTGTCAGCGAGGAGGTAGGGCAATGGGATCACTTAATACAGATGCTAGTGAAATGTGAACTGGAGGAAAACAGTTTGGCCATTTCTTTAAAAATTAAACATACTGCCGGGCGCGGTGGCTCAAGCCTGTAATCCCAGCACTTTGGGAGGCCGAGACGGGCGGATCACGAGGTCAGGAGATCGAGACCATCCTGGCTAACACGGTGAAACCCCGTCTCTACTAAAAAATACAAAAAAACTAGCCGGGCGAGGTGGCGGGCGTCTGTAGTCCCAGCTACTTGGGAGGCTGAGGCAGGAGAATGGCGTAAACCTGGGAGGCGGAGCTTGCAGTGAGCTGAGATCCGGCCACTGCACTCCAGCCAGGGCGACAGAGCGAGACTCCGTCTCAAAAAAAAAAAAAAAAAAAAAAAAAAAAAAAAAAAAAAAAAAATTAAACATACACTTCCCATTATAACTCTGGTTATTTACACAGGTGAAATAAAAGCATATATCCACAGAAAGACATGTACACAAATGTTCATAGCAGGTTTATTTCTAATAGCCTAGACCTGGAAACAATCCAAATGTCCATCAACAGGTAAATATATAAATAAATTGTAGTCTATCCATGCAATGGACTACTACTCTGCAATAAAAAAAGAACAAAATACTGACACAGGCAACAACACACATGAATCTCAATATAATAATGCTGAATGAAACAAGTCTGATAAGAGTAAAGTACAAAACAACCTACATGGTAAGTGAAAGTAGATGGGTCACCACCTGAGAACTGGGGCAGAAGGGAAGAAGGGAGAGATGAATTAAAAAGGGGGCAGGAGGAAACTTTTGGGGATAATAGACACATTCATCACCTTGACTGTGGTGATAGTTTCATGGGAATACACACATATCACAACTCACCAAATTGTATGCTTCAATATGTCAGTTTACTATACGTCAATAGTACCTCAAAGCTTTTTTTTTAAGGTGGCTGGGGAAAAAATGACAGCATAAAGGCTAAAAAGATGAAGCACAAACAGGGATAAAATAATCATAGCATATATAACCAACACAAGATTAGGGGTAGAAAAAGGGATGGGATTATATAAAGAACTCCTACAAGTCAATAAGAAAAAGACAATTTATCTAAAATTGGTTTAAAAAAAATGAACAGACATTTCACAAAGGAAAAAACATGAATGACCTATCTACATGAAAGGATGCTCAACTTCATTCAGAATCACAGATGTACAAATGAAAACCTCAAGATACCACATCATACTCATCAGATCGCTAAAAACGAAATACAGTACACCACCAAGGTGTTAGCAACCATGATCAGCCCTGGGAATGATCAGCTGCTGCTGAAAGCAAAACATACTGGACAACCACACTGAAAAACAGTTTGGCATTACCAAGGAAAGCTGATTATGAGTGTTCTGTGACCCTGTGTTATGACCCAAATGTGTTCAGCAATACACATATTCAAAAACATTCACAGCAGCATTATTTGTAAAAATAAAAAACTGGAAATAACTCAAACGTCCAACGATTGAATGGATGAATTGTGGCTTATTCACAAAATGAAATACTAGCCGGGCGCGGTGGCTCAAGCCTGTAATCCCAGCACTTTGGGAGGCCGAGACGGGCGGATCACGGGGTCAGGAGATCGAGACCATCCTAGCTAACACGGTGAAACCCCGTCTCTACTAAAAATTACAGAAAACTAGCCGGGCGAGGTGGCGGGCGCCTGTAGTCCCAGCTACTCGGGAGGCTGAGGCAGGAGAATGGCGTAAACCCGGGAGGCGGAGCTTGCAGTGAGCTGAGATCCGGCCACTGCACTCCAGCCTGGGCGACAGAGCGAAACTCCGTCTCAAAAAATAAAAAATAAAAAAAAATAAAAAAAGAAAAAAAAAAAAAAAAAAAAAAAAAGAAATACTACTCAACAGCGAACATAAACTAAGGCCACAGTTATGCGCGACTTAATGCCATTTCAGTAGAGGATAGGCTGCATATACAAAGAGGGTCCCCTAAGATTCTAATGGAGCTGAGAGATTCTGATCACTAATGATGTGTGTTACATTTTGCCTGCAGTATTCAGTACAGTCACAGGCTGCACAGGTTTGTAGCCTAGGAGCAACAGGCTCTACCATATAGCCTAAGTGTGTAGTAGGCACTGCCATTTGGGTTCCTGTAAGTACACTCTAGGATGTTTATACAATGATGAAATCATCTAACAACACGTTTCTCACTACCCTGGCATTAAGTGACATGACCGTAAATGCTTCAACATACATGAATTTCAAAAACAAGGCTGAGCAAAAGATTTGATTCACAGAACACATATTGTATAATTCCATTTCTACTAAGTTCAAAAACAGGTAAAAGTAAACAATATGTTAAGTGGTATATATAAAGAAAAGAAAGACTTATACAAAATTCAGAAGGGCAGTTAAGTTTTGGTGGTGGTAGGAAGGAGCACAAAGACTTCCAAGTTGCTGCCACTGTTCCATTGAAACTGGTGCCATGGACACAGACATTCATTTTATCATTTAATCAGAACATACACCTTTTCCATACTTCTACATATACAATATTCTTCACAACAAAAGTTTTAAAACTGGGCAAGACCCTGTCTCTACAAAAATAAAGTTTTTAAAAACTAAAAAGGGGACATCATGGGGAAACACGACAGTAATAGGAAGGGACAGACTGGGTCTGGTGGTTCAGAGAGGGCTCCTCCCTGTGGCAGGGAGGGCACAAGTGATGAAACCAGCCAGGGAAGGAAAGTGTCACTGCACCTAGGAGCCCAGGAGAGGAGCATATCAAGCCCGGAGAGTTAGGGGACAGCAATTAGGCCAGGAGGGCTGGAGGAGAGGGACCCAGGGGAGAGCATGCAGTCATACAGGGCACTGTGAGGACTCTGGTTCTGCTGCAACAAGGGTCCTGAGCACGGCGGCATGATCACTCTCTGCCACACTGAGGGCAGAAGAAAATGTGTCAAGAGCAAGAGGTAGAGGACCCAGCTGGATTCTAGGAAAGAATCTAGGCTAGAGGTGAGAGGCGCCTGGACCAGCAGGGAGCAGCGAGTGAAGGTTGGGATGAAGTCTGAAGGAAGGACACCAGATTACACATGGCTATAAAAGAAAGTGAGGTGTTAAGGACATTCTAAGGATTTTAGCCCAACAACTGGAAGAACAAGGCTGCTGTAAGTGCAGAGGGGGAAGGTTGTGTGAACAATGACAGTGGAAAACGCAGGAGCTCAGTTTTAGAGCTCAGTTTCGTACACGTAGGTTTTGGGTTCTAATCCTATCTAATAGGAATTAAATCCTATCTAATAGGAATTAGATACTGTACTGGGTTAGTGTCCCCTGAAAATTCAGGTACACCCAGGCTCTGTGACTGTAACCTTATTTGGACCAGACTGGGTCTTTGAAGATGTAATTGAGTTAAAATGAAGTCATATCAATTAGGTGGGCCCTAAACCGAATTACTGGTGGTCTTGTAAGAGAGAATATGGGCACCAATGCACACAGCGGGAAGATGGCTATGTGAAGATGGAGGCAGAGGATGGAATTACACTACCTCAAGCAAGAGAACACCAATAAATGCCAAGGAAGACCACCAACCACCATTAGCTGGAAGAGGCAACTAAGGGTTCTTCCCTCGAGCCCTCAAGAGGAAGACTGACCCCATCAACACCTTTATTTCAGATGTCTGGCCTCCAGAACTATGAAAGAATAAATTTCTGTTATGCTAAGCCCTCTATGGGTAGCACTTTGTATGGCAGCCCACTTCTAC
The DNA here is from genome assembly GCF_007565055.1 of Rhinopithecus roxellana. Lineage (NCBI taxonomy): Eukaryota > Metazoa > Chordata > Mammalia > Primates > Cercopithecidae > Rhinopithecus > Rhinopithecus roxellana. Next base: position 132,391,664 of record NC_044561.1, on the reverse strand, counting down.
CTGGGTCTATCTCTGATACTCCTAGGAAAGGCTGGATGATGAATAAAAACAGGACATCAAGACAAGACAGCAGTTTAGAACAATTGAGTTCTTTCCCAGCTCTCCTTTTCCCGTTTGTGAATCTAGGCAAAATCATCTTGTCTGTTGCTCAATTCCACAAAATCTGTAAAATTAGGGGGCCTAAACAGAATCATAGCCAAGGTCCCACCACCTCTAAATTTCTGCAGTTCTATGACTATTCCCAAATACAATAAAGTGGGCCTGAACATCTATCCAAATCTATCTAAACCCCTTCTATGTACAGATTGATTCTGTCAAGTCCACCTTTATACTAGAATGTGCTACCTTAAAATACGTTATGAGGACAAACCAGATGTTAAGATACACAAAAAATAAACACTAAATTTTATCACATTATTAAGATACGGGAAAAACAAAGACCCCTCAATAACATACTGTATTCATCTTCTGTCACTGCTGTAACACAAACTACCACAAATTCAGTGATTTAAAACAACATTCATTGATGATCTCAGAGTTTCCAAGTGTCAGAAGTCTGGACACAGCATGGGCCAGCTAGTTCTCCGCTCAGTCTCACCAGGGCTGCCACTCCAAGTTCATTGAGGTTGCTGACAGAATTCAGTTCCACAGGGCTGTTGGCCTGGGGTCATTCTCAGCTTCTTGAGGCCGCCCACCTTCCTCAGCTCATGGCTCCTTTCATCTTCACAGCCAGCCACAGAAGGTAGAGATCCTGTCATATGTTGAATCCCTCTGACCGCCCCCATCCTGCCTTCATTGCCTGCTTTTGAGCCTTATGTTATTGGATCCTCCAGGGTAATCCAGAATAATCTCCCTCTCTTTAGATCAGCTGATTAGTAACCTTACTTACATCTCCAAAGGCCCTCCACCGCAGTACTAGAAAGTGCTTGAATAACTAGGGCATGGGAATATTAGAGAGGTATGTTTAGAGTTCTACCTTCCACACATAGTCCAAACTTTCATGTTAACATGTGAAAACACACAATACACTTCTGTGACAAACCTTTGGAAATCAACTATTATTTAGGTTTTATTACTGCAAACTAATTGACAATTGAAATAACAGATGAAGCTTTTGTCAGGACAGTAAAAGGGAGAACACATCTTTGCTAATGCAAATATCCTTAGAAAATACAAGTTCAACAACACAAAGACTGGCCTGAAGCAGCAGCCTGAACTTAATTTCCTATGCAGGGGTTTAATGATTTTCTTCTCAGTAAAAATGAGAAAATGGCTGCTCACAGTCTAGCCTCATCCTAGAAACAGGACTAAAATAAAACTAAAACAGAGACACAAACACAAACCAGGACACCAAGAAATGGTAGGTGTTTACACATTTGACCCACCAACCAGGTTTCCCACGAGGACACAGAAGTTAACAGTTTCCCATATCCAATCCTCTGTTCTAGTATGAACGTTGTCAGAATCAAAATGGAGTCACTTTCGTCAAACCCTGACAACACGGAGGGAGGTCAAGATGAAGACAGAAAAATCAGCCAGGTGTAGCGGCACGTGCCTGTAGTCTCAGCTACTCAGGAGGATTAAGTGAGAGGACAGCTTGAGCCCAGGATGTCAAGGCTTGCAATGAGCTGTCGTTGTGCCACTCCACTCCAGCCTGGGCGACAGAGTAAGACCCTGTCTCAAAAAAAAAAAAAAAAAAAAAAAATTATTTGCCAAAATATGCTTAATTTTTATTGCTAAAAAATGCTAACAATCATTTGCGCCTTCAGCAAATCATAATCTTTTTGCCGGTGCAGTCTTGCCCGGATATTGATGGCTGCTGACTGATCAGGGTGGTAGTTGCTGAAGGCAGGAGTGGCTGTGGTAGTTTCTGAAAATAAGACAATTAAGTTTGCCACAGGGACTGACTCTTTCACCAACGATTGCTCTGTAGTCTGTGATGTTGTCTGACAGCATTTTACCCATAGTGGAACTTCACTCAATATTGGAGTCAATACCCTCAAACCCTGCCGCTGCTTTATCAACTAAGTTAATGGAATAGTCTCAATCTTTTCTTGTCATTTCAACAATGTTCGCAGCATTTTCACCAGGAGTAGATTCCATCTCAAGAATCACTTCTTTGCTCATCTATAAGACTCAAATCCCCATCTGTTCAAGTTTGATCATGAGATTGTAGCAACTGAGTGACATCTTCATGCTCCACCTCTAACTGCAGTTCCCTTGCTATTTCCACCACATCTGTAGTTGCTTCCTCTCCTTAAAGTCATCCATGAGCATTGAAATCAACTTTTTCAAACGCCTGTTGTTGATACGGTGACCTCCCATGAATCACAGATGTTCTTAATGCCATCTAGAATAATAAATCCTTTCCAGAAGGCTTTTGATTTTCTTTGCCCAGATCCATCAAAGAAATCAACTTTCATGGCAGCTATGGCCTTATGAAATGTATTTGTTAAATAAAAGTCAAAATTGTTCCTGGATCCATGGGCTGCAGAATGGGTGTTGTGTTAGGCATAAAAACATTTATCTCCTTATACATCTCCATCAGAGCTCTTGAGGGACCAGGTGCACTGTCAGCAATAATATTTTGAAAATAATCTTTTTTTTCCTGAGCAGTAGGTCTCAACAGTGGGCTTATATTCAGTAAACCATGCTGTACACAGATGTGCTGTCATCCAGGCTGTTGTACCATCTCTAGAGCTCACAGTAGATTTAGCATAATTTTTAAGGGCCCTAAGATTTTCTGAATGATAAATGAGCACTGGCTTCAACTCAAAGTCAACTTAAAGTGACCGACATTAGCCCCTAACAAGAGTCAGCCTGTCCTTTGAAGCCAGTCACTGACTTCTCTCTAGCTGTTTAAGTTGTATATGGCATCTCTCTTCCCAATACCGCATAGGCTATTTTACGTACCTTGTAAATCTACTGCTTAATTTAGGAGCCACTTTCATCTTGATCTTAGCTAGATCATCTGGAGAACTTGCTGCTTCACCTTGTGCTTTTATGTTACGGAGACAGGTTATTTACTTCAATCTCATGAACCAACCTCTACAAGCTTCCAATTTTTCTTCTGCAGCTTCCTCACTGCTCTCAGCCTTCATAAAACTGAAGAGTTAGGGCCTTGCTCTGGATTAGGCTTTGGCTTAAGGGAATTTTATGAGTGGTTTGATCTTCTATCCAAACCACTAAAACTTTCTTCATATAAGCAGTAAGGCTTTTTCACTTTATCATTCATTGTGTTCAACAGAGCAGCACTTTTAATTTCCTTCAAGAACTTTTCCTTTGCATTCACAACTTGGCTAACTGGGGCAAGAGACCCAGCTTTCAACCTATCTTGACTTTCAACATTCTTTCCCCACTAAACTTAATCATTTCTAGCTTTTGATTTGAAGTGGGTGGAGTGCAACTCTTCACTTGTACACTTCAGCCCACTGTACCGTTATTATTGGCCTATTCAATATTGTTTTGTCTCAGGGAAGAGAGAGGCCAGGAGAGAGATGGGGAGAGAGAGATGGGGAAACAGCCACTCAGTGAAGCACACATAACATTTATTAGGACTACCATCTTTATGGGCATGGTTCGTGATGCCCCAAAATAATTACAATAGTAACATCAAAGATTACTGATCATAGATCACCGTAATAGATTAAAATGTGACACAGAGACACGAAGTGCGCAAAAATGGTGCCAACAGACTTGCTCCCATGCAGGGTTGCTTGTAAAAAAACTTGTAAACTTGTAAAATACGCAAGATCTGCGAAGTGAAGCTCAATAAAGCAAAGCGCGTGGGAAAGTGAGTGTGCCTTTAAGTTCTGCTCTAGCAGACACTAGGTGGCGAGCGTTATTTGAACTTTTACAGCAGGCCGCGTATCTGCTGCTGCACATCCATGGATTCGACCAACCAGAAATACAAAATATTTGAAAAAAATAACGATTTAAAAATACAAGTAAAAAAAATCTGTATAACTGCGCAGCATTTACACTGCATTAGGTACAAGAAGTAAACCTTGAGATGATTTAAAAGTTATGAGAGGCTATGCATACATTAAACGCAAATACCACGCCACTTTATAGTAGGGACTTGAGCATCCGTATCTGCAGGTGGGCCTGGAACCAATCCCCTCCAGATACCAAGGGATGAATGACCATACGTGAGTGAACCTGCATTTGCAATGTTTTTGTTTGCTTAAGCCAAACATCAACTCTCACTGTGCAGTGTCACCAATACAGCTATACGAAATCAAGCTACATGTATATTCACCACTTATTTTTGTTTTATCACATTTATTATTTTAGCTTATTTTTAACTTTCTTCCAAAATTACCCTCAATCTAATTACAAAAGCAGCGGCTAACTTTATTAAGAGTTTTACACATCAGGTTTTTTGCTAAGCACTTCACCTGCAGTATCAACTTTAACCTTTTAAGATAAAGAAACTGCAGAGACTGCGAGAGAGGAACAAGGTCAAAGAGCTAAGGAGTAGAGAGGCCGGGTCTGAATTCAGGCCCTGCTCTCAGTCGGCTACTATCTTGTCTCCGCCGGCGAGTCAGGTTTCTGGCGCTTTCAACACAATGGCCTTCCAAGACTTCTCGCAGCAGTTCCTCCGAGCGGGAATTCGGCGTCGAACGATGGAATGCCCAGTGCTCCTAGGTTCTCATTTCTCCCTTCGCTCTCCTCAGACATTAGAAATACCTAATGTACCGGGTAGGAAAGCACTCATGAGGTTTTCTCAACACTACCTAGGAGCAGTGACAGGTGGCACTGTTCAAAAGCCCTCTTCCTTCATTAGCGTGAAAGCCAAACTCCGACCTTCCACCTAAAGCTCCACCAACGATCTTTCCCCTTCTAACGCATACACTTTCCCCCGCTAATTCCTCAGCAGCAATTCAGGCCGTCTTCCCCAAGCTCTCACTGCACGTTCTCAAGGCTGCCAAGAAAAGAATTAATAGAAAAGAGGGGGAAAAAGGCCCGCAAAGACTCAACCGTGTGTGCTCTCAACTAACACGGCGCCGGCGCCGCCTTTACTGACGCTGGGAAGGCTTCTCCTCACTTCACGCGTGAGGGCGGGCAGCGGGCGCAGAGAGCGGCGCTCCGCGGGACCCACAGCGGGGCTCGCGGTGGAGGCCCCGGGCCCGGCTCCCCCGCCAGGCTCCCTGCCCCAGCCCCGCCGGACGACGTGGGCCCGGGAGCAGGAATGCGGGACGCTGCTGACCGCCCAGGTCCCCGAACTCACGTTTGTACTCGGCCATCAGCCTCTTCAGCGCCGTCCCCGCCATGGCCCCGCAACAGCTGCGCTGAACGACCTCGCCTCAGCCGCGCTCGTCCCTCCTGCCCCGACACCGGGGGCTGCTTCCGGGTCACCGTCACGGGCCCAGGAACTCTTCCGGGGCGTGGTGCGTAGCGCGCGTGCGCAATCGTCGAGGCGCGCTGTCGGGGCGGTGGGAGTTCAACGGGCGGCAGCGGGTTACGGTTTTCTCGGCTCTTGCCCCGGCCTTAGTCGCTCTGCGTGGTTGGTTCCGGTCCCGGCACTTACAGAGGCCTCAGGGTCCTGGTCTTATAGAGACTTTCTGAACGGTGGCGCCTGTTCTAGTGTGTGCGCTGCCGAAGGGCGGGAGGACGGCGTTTGTAGGGGGGAGGATGGAGGTTGGGGAGGGAGGGCGGAGACGAGATGGAGGTCGCGGGGCGGTGGGGGACTGCGAACAAGGCGCATGAGGCGCGGGGTCCGCACTTAACGTTCCAACCGCCCGCGGCCGGCCGGGTTTCAGGTTTGAAAAAGTGGTAAGGTTGGCTGTCCTGGCGCGTTTTCTCCACGTGTTGTGCGGCTCCGCTGGAGTTCGGGTCCAGCACCTTCTACTCCGCGGGAGACAGCCGCCGGCTCCGCTGGGCAGCCTCGACCCCAGGGCACCCCCGGGAGGGAGGGCGCGGTTCAGGTCCCTGCCCGAGCCCCTGGGGTGCTGAGAGACTCCCCAGTGACCGGCGTGGGCTCCCGGCCTCTCCACAGTTGAGGATCCTGTAAGGAGCGAGCCATTTTCCCATAATGGCTGTACTGAGTGGGTGTGCTTTCCCGATTGACCCGCTGTGAATAGGTGAGCGATTTACTCACTTCACAGTGAGTGCTTCGTGGCTGTCCAGTGCAAGGATGTATATACACACACACCTTTGCAAAAAAAAGTTTGCATCTCTTGCCTGGCTGTTTGTTGCAATAATCTCTTCATCTGTCTTTTCCTTTCCAGCATTGCAGATGATCCCTGTAAAAGAAGTCTGATCACATTCACACGCTGCTCTGCCTTGGGCCACCCCGCCTTCCTCCCAGACCCTCCCTCCCTCTCACTCCACTCCAGCTGCCCTGGCCTAGTTCAGAGTCCCTGACTTTTCCCACCCCAGAAACACTTCTGGCGGCTCTTGTCCCCGACTCTTCCCACCCTCTTTCAGTCTTTGCTCAAATGTTGCGTCTTCAGTGTGGCCTAGACCATCACCACCCGGCCTTCACCGCATACCTTTTTCTCTGCAACTCCTACCCAACACACCGTACTGTAGAACTTACTAGCATGCTATACATTTATTACCCTTATCTGTTGCTTCTAACCAAAACCGTGTTCCATGAGAGCCAAGGGTCTCTGCCTACTTCTGTCTTGTTTCTGGGGCAGCCTCTGTACCTGGACACCATATACTCTTAATACGGATTTGTCAAATCAAATCTTTTCAAATGACCACCAGTGCTTTATAAAATTGACATCGTTCGGCCGGGCGCAGTGGCTCAAGCCTGTAATCCCAGCACTTTGGGAGGCCGAGACGGGTGGATCACGAGGTCAGGAGATCGAGACCATCCTGGCTAACACCATGAAACCCCGTCTCTACTAAAAAATACAAAAAACTAGCCGGGCGAGGTGGCGGGCGCCTGTAGTCCCAGCTACTCGGGAGGCTGAGGCAGGAGAATGGCGTAAATCCGGGAGGCGGAGCTTGCAGTGAGCTGAGATCCAGCCACTGCGCTCCAGCCTGGGCGACAGAGCGAGACTCCGTCTCAAAAAACAAACAAAAAAAAAATTGACATCGTTCTTTGAGACTGTTTCAGAGAGTAATTTGTGCAAATGCAATGTGCAAAAAGTCACAATGGAGGTGTTTCCTCCCCCATTCAAGAGCTGCTCTCTCTGTAATCAGACAGCACCCCACACCCCAAGGCGTTTCTGTCCAGTGCTACTAAAGGAAAGCATCTCCCCTTTTCCAGTTATGGGAAATATGGGCAATAAAGCATTACTGTCAATGCTGTGATGCTCACTATAACATCATATGTGTGATATTTTCATAATTTTATCAATCTTCTCCAGACATCTCACTGTAGAACACTGTATGTTCTCCAATTACTATTTTTCAGAAATGTGGTTTACAGCTTCTATCAGGATTAACTTCGGCTTCAAGTGACAAAAGTCCAAAACATGGGTTGCCGAAATAAGATGGCAGTCTCTCCCCTCAGCAGGGCTGTTACACCACCTTATCTTCAGAGAACCAGGCTCTCTGCAACATTTTTCATGGTCAGCGCTCATTTCCTTATGTGAAATTCAAGTTTAGCTGGGCATCCTGTATTTTAATCGGCTAACTCGTGCAACTCTCAACTTGGATCAAGTGGCACTGGAGTCCCAGGGGTTCTGAGCAGCCAGTGTGTAATACTGCATGGCAGCACACCCTAGAGAGGCCAACTCTACAGAATAAAATTAATGCCTTCTATCTTTAGCAACTAAAGTTCTGAAATATAAAAAGGACCTCACAGCTTAACCCATGTTACACGGTGGGGCTTTCCCATGAACATCACGCGTTTCCAGCTGGGCACTCCTGCAGCATGGCTAAGATGACAAGTTTCCTGGGAGTGGGGGTTCCTGGGATGTGAACCTTTCAGTGCAAAAACGAGAAGTTCCAGTTGGAACCCCAGGCATAGATACCAGGATAAATAGGGCCTCTCTCCTCCAGGAGCATCAATTTAACCCAAAGATTCAGTTTCTCATAATGTTCTTGAAACTAGTAATGCCAACAAATCTATTTTTCCAAATGCACAATTCGCATAAATCTCAGAGAAAAGACAACCTCAAGAACATGCCTTTGCTGGGCGCCGTGGCTCACACCTGTAATCTCAACTACTTGAGAGGCTGAGGCAGGAGGATCACTTGAGGCCAGGAGTCTGAGATCAGCTTGGGCAACTAATTTATAGTTTGGATTTGTGTCCATGCCCAAACCTTATGGTTGAATTGTAATCCCCAGTGTTGGAGGAGGGGCGTGGTAGGAGGTGATTGGGTCATGGGGGCAGATTTTCCCCCTGCTGTTGTTACGGTGAGTTCTCACAAGATCTGCTTGTTTAAAGTGTGTGGCATCTCCCTCCTGCTCCAACCATGTAAGACGTGCCTCCTTCCTCTTCTGCCATGAGTTTCCTGAGGCCTCCCTAGCCATGCTTCCTGTACAGCCTACAGAACTATGAGTCAATTAAACCTTTTTTTAATAAATTACCACAGTCTCAGGCAGTTCTTCATAATAATGTGATGATGCACTAATACAGCAATATAGTGAGACCCCCATCTCTAAAAATGTTTAAAAACATCCTGCTGGTTCTTCTGCTGTGAGGTGTTGTGGATGGAAGTTCAAGCAGCACTGCCCTAATACATCCACATATGCTCCTGGCCATTATTCTCATCTAACCTATGGTGCCTGAGACACATCCCTTTCCTCATGGATTTTGGCAGCCCCTTCGCCTCAGGCTGCCTAGGGAATCTGGTGGATGTCCCCGTCTCTGTAGTGTGCCTTAATCTGTGCACTCTTCCTGGTGCAAGTGAATCACGTATTCCATCTCCACAGATGCCCATCTTTCTTCACCTTGGGTTCACTCAACTGATGGACTAAAACAGCTCATTTTCAACCTGGGTTTTGTTACACCATTGCATACTGGAAAATTCTTAAAAGCCAAATCAACGTCAGTTCCATTTCAAAGCAGATAGGTAAGTTGTCCATGGCAGAAGGAAAGCTGACTTACATTCAAACACCAGAAAACGAGAGATGTCCTAGACTAACACCCAAGCTCATCTGCCTCTAAAATCCACCCTTTCTTTACATATGAAACCCAGGAGAGGAAGGGTAACCTGTCACAGTGATGGTGGCTCAGACAGCTGTCAGCCAGGAGGTCTCTGAGGAGAGGCTACATCCCTCAGCAGGAAAAAGGCTGGACGAGCATTGTTGATGTGCCGGGGAGGGGAAATGAGCCGCTGGGTGAATACTAACCTTCCAGCGGCTAGGTTTTCCATCAAAGTTTCTCCATGCAGTGGCCACGCGGAATGGTCAATTCAAACATTGAACTGTACCGGTACGCCCCAACCTTCAAATGCAGTGTTTAGTAGAAGCCAAGAGACAGAATACCAAACTATATTTACTGTTTACAGTAGTAAAGGACAACAAATAATGTACAAATTGGTGAATAAACACAACAGAACCAACAAGCATCCCACCCGAGCCCATACAGCAAACAGGAAATGAGAACATTTCAGCAAGATTTCGAGCAAGCAAGACATAATGGGTGGTTGTTCAGGTGACTATGAAAAGGCAGAGAATGGCCACCAAGCAGCAATGGAGCCTCAGGGAAGGACGGTAGGCAGAACTATGAAAATGTTTAATTGGTATAGATCCCAAAATATTTCACAGAACTGAAATCACCAGACTGATGCATAAATTCAATACATATTTGGAAAGCAGCACGGCACAAACCCACGAGAAGAACATGAAGTCATCATTCCATGGGTTCATTTGTAACCACACTTGGAAGTAGCTCTTTTACACGACAACGTAACTGCAAATTCAGCAATACTTAATCTTACTTTTTTATGTATAGACCATAATTATTCATCAGAAGCAAATACTGGAAGAAATCTGAGGCCACAACACCATTACCAAATGAGAAATATGGGAATTTCTTCAATATTAAGAGGAAGAGAAAAGCCAATTTTGGTTGTGCCAATCCTTGCTTGTGTACCAACGCCAGGTACTGAGCAGGGAGTGGGGTGGGAGGGGTGGCAGGGGGGTGGGTCCTGGGCCTCAGACCCCGAGATTACATGCTTGAGGGCCAGAGAGCACGTGGGGTCAAATTACCAAAGGACCCAGTTATTTTTTAACCTTTGAAGAAGCATTCCAGTATTTTCCCTTCAACTTTTCCATATACTGACAAAGCATACATTTGCAATATTTAGCATTTTAATCACCTGTGCCTATAACAGCAAGTGACAGTCTATCCTCCCTACCCACCTTGCCCCCGTTACCTGTCCAAGAGCCGCACCCCCACTGCGGGAAGCATCAATTCTCTGTGTGACTGGAGTGAGCGGGGGAGAGGCAGCAACTCAGGAGTCAAATCCCTGGCCAGACTAAAAGCGAACATTCAGGCTATAATTCTGGGGTTAAAAAATGTTTTAGGTGGGGGGAAAAACACAAATGAATACACAAAAAAACCCAAAATACCTTGCAACTCATTTTACCTGAACAAAAATAACAATTCTGATTGGCCCAATTTAAGTTACAGATTCATCCCTGCAGATATAGTTTCGAGTTGCACTTGAAGTACATCAGAGAGAGGAAAATCATTGTGGTGAATGTCCTCGAGTTTCCGCAGACGCCTTTGTGGTCGGCATGGTCATGTGCTCACCATTCAACAGCAATGCAAGGACGGACGGCCCGAGCTGGGGACAGGCCCTCTAGAAACCACGCCCTGCCAGGCTGCTCTCCGGCGCACCTCCTGTCTGCTGCTGGAACACGTCGATGGTGTCCTCGTCCTCCATCTCCAGCTGTCAGGGTTGTCACAGCAGGCACACCGAGAGAGAGGGGAGCTTGTTAGTTTTCATCAGAGAGTGGGAAGATCCCCCCTGGCATGAGTGTTCCCTGACACTAGCGACATCACCTGATCCCACCTTGGCTCCTGTCCGTCCCCTCACTGCAGCTCAGCACGCATGGAAGAGGCATTGCTATGTGCTCACCACAGCCGTTACGGTTCAGCAAGCTTCCCCTAACAAAACTCACAAAAGCAGATTCACAGCTAAAATGTTAACTGAGAAAAACTGAGTCTAGAAGATAAACTGAAATGTCTAAAATTCTTACTGAAAAATTATACAAAATCAGATGCTACTTAAGAACATCTGATTAGCAGCACTGAGTCCTAGGACCCGCGGAAGCCATGCGCTTTATACCAAGTGCGGGGGACCATGCCATGAAAGCCAAAGCCCCCAGCTCACAGAAGGGCCCATCAAGTGAGGGTCCACGGCTGGCTTCTCCTGCCCCTCCCCGTTCAAAGCCCAGGCAAGGTGGTGAAACACCCTTGCTCACTTCTCTCCTCCCGACACAGTGGGCGCAAAACACCCACCCTGATCATCTTCCATCCTCTGAGCAAGAGGAAGCTTCTGCCAGTTCCTATAGAGACTCAACAAGGCTGGAAGCAGCCATGCTCCCAAATGGAAAGAAGTCCCATCGGGGCTGTCGGCCACCCTCACCCTGCCACCGACACTACCGGCCGGAGGGAGAGTCCCCAGGCAGGGCTCCCTCTGCCTCTTGGTCCACCTGTCCACAGCCTGCCCCCTGACTCCCAGTCAAGTCCTGGAGACTCCACAAGGCCCTCCCCGCTCAGCTGCTCTCAGCAGCCTCTCCCTGGTGAACACTCCCAGAGCTGCCACTTCTTAACAGTGTGTAGATTTCGTAAAGTAGCTAGAAATGGATACTTATTGCAAAGATGTTTTCAATATTTATTAAATACTGAATATTAAATGTTTAAAATACTAAATGTTTTGCAAAAATATTTCCACATAAACATTCCAGTGGATTCTCACAACTTTGAAAGGGAGAAAAAAAGCTCCATTTACAGACAAAACTGAGCCTCCACAGGATGAAGTGACTCTTGGTCACAGGGCCATCAGCTGACAAATGACAAGAGCTGCAACTTGAACCAAGTTTTTTAAAAAAGTCTGTTTCGGCCAGGCACAGTGGCTCATGCCTGTAATCCCAGCACTTTGGGAGGCCGAGGTGGGCGAGGTCAGGAAATCAAGACCATCCTGGCTAACATGGTGAAACCCCGTCTCTACTAAAAGTACAAAAAAATTAGCCGGGCGCAGTGGCGGGCACCTGTAGTCCTAGCTACTCGGGAGGCTGAGGCAGGAGAATGGCGTGAACCAAGGAGGCAGAGCCTGCAGTGAGCCAAGTTCGCGCCACTGCACTCCAGCCTGGGTGACAGAGCGAGACTCCATCTCAAAAAAAAAAAGTCTGTTTCCAAGTCCAAAGCTCTTTCCACGACACTATGATGCCCTGCAATGTGATATATGAAATCTCATTCATTTCGGCATGTGACAGGTACATGAGAGAAGCAACCTGTGCAGATGGATGATCAGGTGTGATGGCACATTCTGCCCACCCACGTCACTTGTGCAAGTTACTTAAAGGGCACAAGAATCCAGTCGGCCCCTGAGCTGCACACGGGCTACAACTGCAAGTGTCCAGAGGATGGGCAGGAAGGGGCCACTGAGTGGTCCTCACACCCCCGCTTCCCTTACAGTGAGGACGGGCCCAGCACTCACTCCATCTCCAAACAGCAAGAATGATGTCTGGGGCTGGGCGCAGTGGCTCAAGCCTGTAATCCCAGCACTTTGGGAGGCCAAGACGGGCGGATCACGAGGTCAGTAGATTGAGACCATCCTGGCTAACCCAGTGAAACCCCGTCCCTACTAAAAAATACAAAAAAAAACTAGCCGGGCAAGGTGGCGGGCGCCTGTAGTCCCAGCTACTGGGGAGGCTGAGGCAGGAGAATGGCATGAACCCAGGAGGTGGAGCTTGCAGTGAGCCAAGATCCAGCCACTGCACTCCAGCCTGGGCGACAGAACGAGACTCCATCTCAAAAAAAAAAAAAAAAAAAAAAAGAATGATGTCTGCAAAGCAGTTTACTCATTTGAAAATTTAAATCTAAAATTTGAAAAATAAATAATCTAATAATATCATTAAGGAAAAAAAGGAAGGCATTCTGTATGACCTCCCATCTACGATTCTCAAATAAGCATATCCCAAATGGCAGTTACCCAATGCAAATCGGAAGTCACCCTGGAACCACGCAAAGCCAGCTCCATACCTGTGCTGGAGTGTCAGTTTCATTAATTGGCTGCCCGTCAAACCTGAATCTAATCTGTCTCATTGACAAACCCTGAAAAGGAAAAGCAGTCGCCATTAAACATGTCCAGATATAGCTTAATTCAAAAATCAAATATTTTAATCCAAGTATCAGCATTCTGATATGCAGATTTATGATCCAGTTCAGTATTAAAAACTCACCAGTGGGCCTACAATCTCTTTCACGCAGTGCCTGACACCACTGCTTTCAGAACCCACTTTTCTACCATCTTCTCTCTGATGGGCTAAAACAGCTCATTTTCAACCCGGGTTTTGTTACACCACTGTATACTGGGAACTTCTTAAAGCCAACTCAGTGTCAGTTCAGTTTCAAAGCAGATAGCTAAGTTGTTCATGGCAGAAGGAAAGCAGACTTAATATTCAAACACGAGAAAACAAGAGATATCCTAGACTAACATCCAAACTCATCTGCCTCTAAAATCCACTTTCTTAACATACGAAACCCAGGTGAGGAAAGGTAACCTGTCACAGTGATGCTGGCTCAGACAGCTGTCAGCCAGGAGGTCTCTGAAGAGAGGATGCATCCCTCAGCAGGAAAAAAGCTGGACTAGCACTGGTGATGTGCCAGGGGAGGGCAAGTGAGCCACCGGGTGAATACTCATCTTCCAGCGGCTAGCTTTTCAATCAAAGTTTCTCAGTGCAGTGGCTGTGTGAAATGGTCAGTTCAAACACTGAATCTTCTCTGTCCTGGTGCCCTGACCTGTCCTGGGTCATCCCTCCCATTTCCTTCCAGAAGCAGAGTAGAAATTCTACAATGCTGGCACCACCACCTTCCCCCTTTACAAAGTTCTCAGCAAGGAACAGGTTGTGTGCCAATGAGGGACAGATAAGAAGGCTGCATGAGGCCAGGGAGCAGTCACCACCATGACTTTGGCCTTGTGGAGGGCAGCAGGAAAGAGCACACAGCCTTTCTGTGTCCTGAGGGAATGGAGAAACGTGGTCGGGGCAGAAACATTTCCTCAACAAGCAGTTCTGATTTAACTGAAACAGGACAGACGGGGTTAAAACGTGCATCTCTGCTCCCTCCTGAAACCCCACTGAAATGACGTAAATGAGAAAGGCACAAACAGCAAGGACAAAGAAAATGGGAGCAGGGATGGGCAGAGATGTCAATGCTGGGCTGGGCCAGAGGCTACTGAGGCGTGGACACTGGTGGTCTGATGGACACTGGATTAGGATCCTGGGGCAGAGGGACTGGGCACAACCCAGCCTGTGTGGCAGGCAGCTGATTCTGAACAGCTGCCTGGAAGTTCACATGCAGACTTCCAGCAGGACCCCCACAACCCTGTGCCTCTCACAGCAGCACACAGGAGGTCTGCTTTCTGAAGAGGTGGGTGCAGAGCTCCAGGTGTAGGACAAAAACAGGCCCATGGAAGCACGTGCCCCCAGCGCTGCGCGCCAAGTCCCCTCTCCCCTCCAGATGTGCCCCCAGGAGGCTGGCCAGAGACTGGAGGACTCAACTCTCAAACTTAGCATCTGGGTGCTTCCAAAACCCACAATCCAGACAGGTCACCCCAGGGATACACAGCCATCCATGTACATGGCTTCTCAACAGCTTCTCAGTGCTCCATGCTTGCACAGAAGTCAGCCTGCATGACAGCAGTCAGGGTAAGGCTCACTGTGCAGCAGCCCAGAGAGGAGAGGAGGGGAGAAGCACAGAGGAGAACAGACAGGAAGGAGGCAGGAGAACGCTCCCAACACAGGCCCACACATGCACACACCCCCACACATACACACACATGCACAAAGACATGGACATACACACCACACACACCTACACTCACAATTCAAGATCTATGGGAAGTGAAAAATAATACTACCTTCAGAAAACAATCAATTGCTACTGAGGATGGGTATGGTGGCTCACACCTGTAATCCCAGCACTTTGGGAGACACAAGCAGGAGGATCACTTGAGCCCAGGAATTCGAGACCAACCTGGACCACATAGGGAGACCCCATCTCCACAAAATAAAAAAATTAGCCAGGTGTGGTGGCGTGTACCTGTAGTCCCACCTACTCGGGAGGCTGAGGTGGGTGGATCACTTGAGCCCCGGGGTCAAGGCTGCAGTGAACCATGATCACACCACTGTGCTCCAGCTTAGGGGACAGAGCGAGACCGTCTCAAAAAAATAAATAAATAAACTGCTTTTGAGAAAAAAAGAACGCTCAAAGAACAGAAAGAGAAAAGAACTTTTGGAAATTAAAAATCACGACAGAGATGAGAATGTCCACAGAAAGTGGAAAGATAAAGTTGAAACGACCTCCTGAAAAGGAGACCAACAGCAATAATAAAGCCCAAAGCAAAATGGGAGAAAAATTATCAAATGTAAACTAGGACAATTAGCAGCAGGAGGAACAGGAACTCCAAAAAGAGGGACCAGAGTGTGGAGAAGGACACAAATTATCAAAGAACTAACATAGGGCATATTTCTTGAAGAAAAATAAATGTCCAGACCCATAAAGTACCCAGCAGCATGCGTGATAAAATCACCCGCCTCTGAGGCACATAAGGGACACTGGAATGCCAGAATATGGTCCCAGATACTTCCAGAGAAAAACTAAGTTACAAACAAAGCACAGAGCATCAGAATCCACTGAACTTCTCACTTTTTTTTTTTTTTTTTCCTTTGAGACAGGGTCTTGCTCTGTCACCCAGGCTGCCAGCAGTGATACGACCTCAGCTCCCTGCAGCCTCCACCTCCTGGGCTCAAACAATCCTGCCACCTCAGCCTCCTGAGTAGCTGGGACTACAGGCTTCCACCACCACACCTGGATAATTTTTTTAATGTTTCGTAGAGACAGGGTCTCCCTGTGTTGCCCAGGCTGGTCTTGAACTCCTGACCTCAGATGATCCTCCCACATCAGCCTCCCAAAGTGCTGGGATTACAGGCATAAACTACCATGCCTGGTAAACTTCACTTTTAACACTGGGAGCTATTCTCATGGCTGATCTCTGAAAGAAAAAAAAAAAAAAAAAGAGTTTCAACCAAGAATACTGCGTGCAGCCACATACTGAAGTGTGAAGGTTTATAAAAGCAAAAGTCACGTTCAGCCATGCAGTGTCTCAAAGACGCTACCCTTCTGTGCCTGTTCTGAGAAGACCCTGGAGGATGTACTCCACCACAAAACACAAAAGGGAGGAGGACTAATCCAGGAAACACCAAGAGAGAACCTCTAGGATTTGAACAGGGGGCCCTGGACCACGGCTGAGTAGCCAGCCTCACAAGCAGCAGTGCAGGTGGGGCAGGAGGGGAGCCCCGGAAGAGCAGGGGGAAGGGCAGAGCCCCCGCCACATGTACACGGCCCCACACACCTGCCATCCCGCAGCGCAGGGGAGAATGTGGCCACCAGCCCAGGCAGCACAAACTCCAACAAGGGCCAGGGTCCAGGACCAGGCAGAAGCTGGGTCACGGGGCCTGCATGGCGCCAGGCCACTCACTCTGCTGGGAAGACCGGAGCCTGCGTGTCTGGAAGCTCAGTCTCACCTTTCGCAGGTGAAAATAAGATCTGCCATCAGCAAACACGAAGAAAGGAAGTCAGAGGGTCTGCTTGTCAATGAAGAGTGCAAGGTGGTCGCCAGTGACTGCCCCTATGAGCAGGGTATCCAAAGTGGGAGGGAAAGAGGAGGAAATCTAACTGAAAATCTACAGGCAAAAGAGTAAAATAAAAGGGCAACAAGTTGCTGTATTTTCAGAGCAGCTGAAGAAAAGCAGCCTCTAGGTCCCACTCAGGCAAGCAGGGCTCCCTGGGGAAGAGCACCTGGCTGCAGGGCCGGGCCCCCGACACGCCAGACAGCAGCTGGCGGGCAAAGCCCATAGGAGTGGCTTAGAGAGGGACCCCCTGGCCCAGGGTGAGTCCTCCACAGCATTACCAAGAACAACAGACACACACACACACACCAAGTCACACACAGCAGCCAGAAGGCATCCACCCAGCTGGGCACTGCCAGTGAGGCAGCTCATTATCCTGAAACTGAGGAAGCAGGTGAACGAATCATGAGCTTTCTTGCCCCTCCTAACAAAATGGAAAACCACACTGCAGATGAGGGCAGTGTTTCTTCAGGGCCACGCCAGCTCATACGTGAGGACGGGGTGACAGCAGCATGGGGCACACGCCACCTGCAGCCCCAGAATGGCCAGATCTGAGCAGGGCCCCCAAGAGCCTTCAGCGTCACAGACTTCACAGATGTTAGTACCCCAGGGAGAACACAGCACCCTGGGCAGCCGCCTTATCAGGAAGAAAAACCCACCACATTTCTCCGAGCCTCTAGGTCCCTCCACCTCATAAAAGGCCATGGGGGACACAGTCAGCAAGCCCAGCCTAGGCCAGGTTTACAGCACAAGCCCCCGCCTGCCCATCCATGAAGAGGGCACCTCGAGCGGCTACATCTGGGTCCAGCCCCGACACTCGTGCTCTGGGGATGCCTGGCGCACACAGGAGCAGCGCGCACACGGGGAGGCCCCGTGGGGGAGCGAGGCGCCGCACCTGCCTCTCGCAGTACGCCTTCATCAGCTTGCTCAGTGGCGTGTGCCTCTTGATCTTGAACTGCACCACGGAGCCGTCCTGCCCGGCTACCTTCAGGTTGATGTGGTCGTTCTCTGTCTTCACGCCCTCCTGCAGAAGAAGACACCGGAGACTGGCCTCAAAACTGTATCTCAAAATAACCACGACTTGAAAGAGCAAGTCTTTAGGTAATTGTTGGCTTTCTAAAGTCATTAAAACCAACCTAATTCTTAAAATTCTCCAGCAATTCAGAGTCACTTGTGATGGTTTTATTTTTACACAGAATTTATTTTTAACTTCCACTTGTTAAGCATTCATGTGCAAAACAATGCAAGTCTACAGTCCTCTGACATTGTTAATTCAAAGAAAAAAACCTGTTTAATAAGTCTAGGGAAAAATCAGAGAAAATCCATTTTTTTTTTTTTTTTTTTTTGACACGGAGTCTCGCTCTGTCACCCAGGCTGGAGTGCAGTGGCCGGATCTCAGCTCACTGCAAGCTCCGCCTCCCAGGTTTACGCCATTCTCCTGCCTCAGCCTCCCGACTACATTAGCTGGGACTACAGGCACCCGCCACCTCGCCCGGCTAGTTGTTTGTATGTTTTAATAGAGATGGGGTTTCACCCTGTTAGCCAGGATGGTCTTGATCTCCTGACCTCGTGATCCGCCCGTCTCGGCCTCCCAAAGTGCTGGGATTACAGGCTTGAGCTACCGCGCCTGGCCTGAAAATCCATCTTTATTTTAAAGTTATTCTTGTAGGCTGGGCACGGTGGCTCACACCTGTTATCCCAGTACTTTGGGAAGCTGACATGAAAGGATGGCTTGAGCCCAGGAGTTTGAGACCAGCCTGGGCAGCATAGCAAGACCCCATCTCTTTTTTAAAAAAATTCTTATGAAATCAGTAAAAACACATATCCAAAACTCACACAGCTATACAGCATTAGTGAAAGAAACCAAAATCAGAAGAAAACATTTGTGACTCAGAGAAAACCTGTGGGACATTCAAGTGGTGACTTCTGGAATCCAACTGAGGACGGCCACTTCCCACAGCAGGCAGCCAGCCTCCTCCTCGCTGCCCTGACATCAGCAAATGTGAGGGAAGCCACTTCCGTGTACTTTCTAGTTCCAAACTGTCCCATCTGAGCAGCAGCAGGTGGTACTTTTTATTTTTTAATTCATGCCAAGCCTGAAGCTACTCAACAATGGCACAACTGGGATGTCTTGTTGCCTGAAAATGCATTTTGAGTTGTGGCCGGCCTGCATTGCTGGGATAAAGTCGTTTGTGAGTGAAGCAATGAGGCAGGGCCCTCCGGCTCACTCTGAAAGTCAAGTCTGGAGCATCCTGGTACCCTTTCCCCCCATGCTGAGCTGCTGCCCGCAGGGAGCACTGTACGTTACATGCCTTTTCTCTCCACTTCTCCTTACCTTCCCTGGCTGGGAGAGGGACAACTGTCCCAGCGATGCCTAAATACAGGGAGTGGGATGTAGAAGGCTCACCTGAGGGTGAACGCGGGGACTGCCCCTATGCTTGGTTCCTGGAGACCCTGGGGAACTATGGAGCTCTGTCAAGAGAGCTAGAGTGGCCGGCAAGGGGCCCTGGCAGTGAGGGGCTACAGCTGCGAACCTGAAGGTGCGGGTCCTGGGGCGGCACTCACTCCCCAACTCCAGTCTTGGGCCAGACACCCTTGCCCACTCCCGGGACGCCGGTGGCTTGGCAGCAGCCTGAGTGGTGAGCTGGCACACCCCCATCCCCCCATCCCGAATGTGGCCTCCAGCGCAGGGAAAACTGGCCTAGGAGAGAAGAGCATGCAAACAGCTCCAGGCAGGATGGACGTGGGGACCCCGGATGAGCCCCCTTCACTTCCCCAAGCATGAGGATGCACTGGCTTCTTTAGGCAAGGAAGATATGAGTGTGTTCAAAGGCACAGATACAGGGCCCACACGTGTCCCCACAGGGTAATGGCTGCAGCCCCGGGAGAGGCTGGGGCAGGGCAGGGTCGGCCACAGTGCCTCTGCTCCAAACAGACAGACACCAGGAATGTCGGTCTGTCCCAGACCCCTGGTAAATTCCTAATAAGCAAGTGAACTGGTGAGTTAAAGAATGAAGCCCTAAAAACATGGGCCTCAGTTTGCTAGTCAATCCTCCGCCTCAGCTATCCAGGGAAGTCAGAACATTCTCCTGCCTGACCCAAAAGCTCTTCTTTCCAGCACCACTGGGCCCCAGAGTCCACTTCTTCCCCTTCCTCAGAGCTCCAGAGGATAGAGCTGCTCCCACATGGGCTGAGGGGACCCACCAGGAGCAGGGCCTGTGAGGTGGCAGCCACTCGATCATTCTGGAATTAAACAAGTGTTTTCAACTGAATTGGAGCCTGAGGTTGACCACATGGCAGAGCTAAGTGTAAACACTGCTGAGAAAATGAGTATCATACGTATTTTATTACATGTACTCTTCATTAAGAGGAAGCCACCTATGAAAACATAAAGAAAGGACATTTATATTTGGCCTAGTTTTAACAAGTACTTAAATATTCAAACAACCCCTGGGTGGGAGAATTTTGACTTCACTAGAGTCAAAATGTAAAAAGCAAAGGTCACTCCAAATGCCATCTGGATAGGGGAGGTTTCCTTGGAGTCTGACCACAGCAAGCAGAGTGCAGACTTCTACAGAGGCCACAACCATGGTTCCGGACGGTTCCATCCCAGTTTCCACCAGTGTCTGGCACTGAGCCTCCACCCTCATCTGTAAAGGGAGGGTGGTCACCTCCAGGACTAGGCCAGTATCAGAGACAGCCTCCTTACAGAGCCTTCAGCTCTAGTCATCTTCCACTAGGATGTAACATAGAGGCCAAGAGTGCACACCAAGGGCTTCGGAAAGGTTCTCTTTTTATGAACACTGGAGACTGCGACTAAGGACCCTCCCAAGAAGGAATGGCCAGTGCACCTGAATGAAGGGTGCATACCCCAGGACTGAGACTGGAAGGATGCACACCCCAGTGTGGCAATGGGGGAAACGAAAGCACACCCAAGGCTGGATAAGGAGGGGTGGGTGCGCATGGCAGGGGAGGCGCAATGGGGAGAGGTGGGTGCACACAGTGGGGCATGATGGGGAGGGGTGGGGACACACCTTAAGGGGCGTGATGGGGAGAGGTGGGCACACACCATAGGGGGCGTGATGGGGAGGGGTGGGCGCACATCGTTGGGGGTGATGGGGAGGGGTGGGCGCACATCGCGGCGGGGTGATGGGGAGGGGTGGGCGCACACTGGGGGTGTGATGGAGAGGGGTGGGCGCACACCAGGGGACGCGACGGGGAGGGGTGGGCACACACTGGGGGTGTGATGGGGAGGGCGACGCAATAGGGAGGGGTGGGCGCACACCAAGGACACGATGGGGAGGAGTGGGCGCACACCGGGGAGCATGATGGGGAGGGGTGGGCGCACACCGGGAGACTGATGGGGAGGCAAGGGAGCACACCGTGGGGCATGATGGGGATGAGTGGGCACACACCATGGGCGGCGTGATGGGGGGGTGGGCGCACACCGGGGTACGCGATGGGGAGGGGTAGGCGCACACCGGGGGACGCGATGGAGAGGCGGTGGGTGCACACAAGGCGCGATGGGATGGGTGGGTGCACACTGGGGGCACGACCGGGGAGACACGAAGGAGAGGGATGGGCGCACACTGGGGGACGCGATGGCCAGGCGCGGTGTGGAGAAGTGGGTGAATACCAGGGGCGTGATGGGCGCGCTGGAAGGACGGCAGCGCTGCTCACAGGGGCTAGGCCCCTCAGAGCGCGCCCCTCGGGGGTAACCCCAGACGCTTATTCCTGAGCCGACGCCGTGCACTTGACACAGGTCCCCGCACCCAGGGCGATGCCGGGGGAGAAGGCGACCCCGCCCTGCAATGACTCAGGAGAGGATCACGCCAAGACGCCTCAGGGACACTGCCGAGGCGGGATCCGAGGGCGCCGCGCTCGACAGGAGCAGCGCGGGGCCCGACACCAGCGGTCTAGGAGGCGCTAGGCGCGCGCCTTCCCAGCTGGGGAGCAGATGGGCGTGGAGCGGGGGCGTGGCCAGGCCCGGCGGGGAAGGAGGTCGCGGCACAGCGCGCTTCGGGGCGGGGCCCGTCTTGGGCGGGCCCACTTAGGGGCAGGGCGCTACAGGGGGCGGAGGGGCGGGGCGCTATAGGGGGCAAGGAGAGGCGGAGTCGGGTTGGGGGCGGAGTCTGGCTGGGGCGGAGTCAGACTGGGGGTGGAGTCGGGCTGGGGGCGGAGCCGGGCTGGAGGCGGGGCGCGCCGCCGAGCGCCGCCGGGCGGGGGAGGGGAGCGGCGCGGCCGGACGGGAGCGGGGGAGGGGCGGGAGCGCGGGAGGCGCCGCAGGCCTGGGCGCGGGTCCCCGTGGAAGCCGCGGTCTTCTAGGGCCGCGAGAGTGGCGCGCAGCGGCGGAGGCGCCCGGGACGCCCGCGATGGCCGCGCGTGCGGGCGGGGGCGCCGCGCTTACCTTGGGCTTCTCCTCGGACATGGCTGCGCGGGCGGCGCGGGCAGGCGGCGCGGGGGAAGCAGCGCGGAGCAGGCGAGTCACGCTCTCGGCCCCGCCGCTCTCCCGCCGCAACTGTGCGCGGGGCCGCGCTTTATCCCCCAAATCCCGGCGCGCCCGTTGGCCGGCACGGGGTCACGTGGCGGCGCGCGTGCACGAGGCGCGCTCCCCGGGGCGTCGGGCGCGCGCTGGCCGGGCCGCGGCTCCGGGCGGTTGAAGATGCGTCACGGGGCGGGTCCCGCGCGACCCCGGCGGGTGCGGACGCCCTAGGGCGCTGTGGTACGCGGGCCAGGAGCGCGTACGGGGACTCCGGGCCTTGGGGACCCCTGCCCGCCTCCCCGCCCGGGCCCCGAGTCCTTTCCTGGGGGCCGCGTTCCTGGGGCGCCAGGAAGTGAGGCCGGGGGCGCGGGGACCTGGGGCGGAGGAGGGAAGCCTCTGGGGGTGATGTTCCCTCGCGGGAGCCGCGGACAGAGCGGAGAAGGCGGCCCGCGGGGTCCCGCCCGCGGAGGCCGCGCGAATCGGGCCAGCACCCTAGACGGTTGGGGGCGCCACGCGCTTCCCTGCAGCCGAGGGTTCCTGTCAGCCCCAGGCCGGGCTCCTTCGGCCAACGCTCCTACGGGGATGCCCCGGGCCCTCCACACCCGTCCTCAAGAAGACCCGTTTTTCCTGTGAAGAAACTGAGGCACTGGGAGGTCACACCACCCCCAGTCAGCGCTGGTGAGCGGCGCCGAGCTGGGCCAGGCAGCCCCGTCGCCGAGCACGGGCAAACCCAGGCTGGACGCCGCCAGTGCCGGCGGAACGGGGACCGCGTGGACGCGGGAAACGCGCTGGAGCGCTGGGCCGGCCGGACGGCCTCCTGGGCCTTGCGGGCGCCATTCCTGGGATGCCCGGCCAGCCCCGGCCTCCTTGTCTGTGATCCCAGGGCCTCGGATGGAACGGACATGAGGGCGGACACCCCTGCGTCCCTCAGGAGTGCCAGGGTGGTGCCAGCCGGGGCGTGGCGGGGGTCTCACCTGAAGGTGAGCCCGGCAGAAGGCGGGGGAGGCCGCACCTAACAGGCTCAGCTGGGAAATGGCAGGGCTTGGATTTGAACCTAAGGGTCTGAGCCGTTTCTCTCCTGCCTGGGTAAGGCCCACCCAACTGAGCAAGGTCGCAAAGCCATGGAGACAAGTCTTCATGGACCATAACTTCACAAACCGTCTTCGACTCAAAAATTCACTTTCTTGGCTAGAGCCCCCACTTAGGAGCGGGAAGGCTGCTGAAGTCTCTCAGGGAGAGGGTCAGAGAGTCAGCCCCGGTCCCAGGCAGGTCATATGGTGTGGTCCCTTCCTTCTGGAACCTGGAGCCCGGGGCCTCAGCAGAAGATGTGGAGGTGGGTGGCCAGCTCAGGCTGTCCTGGGAGGGGGCTCCGCAACCAGCCCCTTCCCCGGGGACGCGGTGCCTCGGAGCCCTCAGATTGCTGGCGGGAAGTGCCCTAGGGCAGGCAGGGTTCAGAGAGTTACCGACTCCAAGACACCGGTACCGTTAATCATAAAACAACAGGACGTAGGTTGCACAGGCACACTAAACTCCTGCAGGCTGTGGATGAGGGCAGCCCGCCTCAGTGTTGTAGAAGTGAGAAACACGCAGCTTAGAAATCATGAGACACAGATCCCAAATGTGTTACCACTAGAAATTAAGCCAGGTGCTGTATCACGAAGTGATGCATGGCTACAGTCATGGATAACAGAAAAAGATGCTCAGATGACATTAGGTTTTAAAAAGCCAGGCTATAAAACAATGGTGGTCTGAATTCAATTTTTTGTGCTGTAGCTGTCTCCCACACTCTGACCTGCCCCGAATCCTTCATGTGACAGCAAAGATGCAAAAAGGCTCCGTCGCAGCTGTGGGGACACAAAGGACACCGCTGCTGGACCGAGTGCCAAGAGGTTTCTGAAGGACACAGCCAAAGGGGATCGAATGGATGGAGGAACCAGAGCTCAGGAAAAACCAGGGCCTACCACGAGCACAGGGTAAAGAACCCAGATGGCCAGAGCCCCTCTGGAGGGTCATCACACCTGGCAATGGTCCCAACAAGAAGACTCACGAGAAGGCAGGGAACTGGCAAATGAGTAACAGGATTGCTGACATGAAAGCTTGACTCACATGCTGACTAGGAGAGGGGTCCTGGCTGAGGACGCAAAGAACTTCGAGACAAAGTCACAGGACTTTCCCATGACGGAGAAGTTAAGAGAGGGAAGGTCGGGGCTGGGCTCGGTGGCTCACGCCTGTAATCCCAGCACTTTGGGAGGCTGAGGCTGGCAGATCACAAGGTCAGGAGTTCAAGACCAGCCTGATCAACATGGTGAAACCCCGTCTCTACTAAAAATACAAAAATTAGCCAGGTGTGGTTGGCGTGCCTATAATTCCAGCTCCTTGGGAGGCTGAGGCTGGAGAATCAGCTTGAACTCAGGAGGCAGAAGCTGCAGTGAGCCAAGGTCGTACCACTGTACTCCAGCCTGGGTGATAGGGCAAGACCCTATCTCAAAGAAAAAATAAAAATAAGAAATTTATCTGAAAGAAATATTTGACTCCATAAATGGAAAGGGCCCCTGAGTATCAGATGACTGTGTGAGATAAGACAGACACAGATGCGTGGCATGTGAGGAGAAATCCCTGAGGCGTTCAGAGACATTTCTGCTTACAGTTAGGGAGGACTGGTTGCCTCAGACAAACCCAACAAAAATAGCCCAAAAATCACTATAAAATATTTTTTAAATCTGTTTAAGGCTATCAGCTACCAAAACAAGTCTTTCTGTGAGGGGCAAAGACCTTCCCCCACCTCAAAAAAAAAGGGAAGTGTTTTTTTTCCGTTGAGGCACTTGGTGATTAGTATCCTGTATTAGCCTAGACTTCCATAAAAAAATACAGACTTGGGGCCAGATGCGGTGGCAAACTCCTGTAATCCCAGCACTTTGAGAGGCTGAACCAGGCAGATCACCTGAGGTTGGGAGTTCGAGACCAGCCTGAACAACGTGGAGAAACCCCATCTCTACTAAAAATACAAAATCAGCCGGGCGTGGTGGTGCATGCCTGTAATCCCAGCTACTCGGGAGGCTGAGGCAGGAGAATCACTTGAACCTGGGAGGTGGAGGTTGTAGTGAACTGAGATCACACCATTGCACTCCAGCCTAGGCAACAAAAGTGAAACTCCATCTCAAAAAAAAAAAAAAAATACAGACTGGGCAGCTTAAACCATGGATAGTTATTTCCCAGCCTCCAGACAGTTTTAGAGACTGGAAGCCCAAAATCAGTGAGCCATCAGGGTTGGTGTTGTGAAGCCTCTCCTCCCAGCTTGTATGCCACCAACTTGGCGTATTCTCACAATGGCCTTTCCACGGTGTGTGCAGAGAGGGAGAGATCTCTGGTGTATCTTCCTCCTTTTACAAGGACACCAGTCCTCTGGGATTAGGGCCCCACCCTTATCACCTCAGTTAACCTTAATCACCTCTTTAAAGGTCCTGTCTCCAAATGAAATCACATTGGAGGTCAGGGCTTCAACATGTGAATGCTGGGGGGATACAATTCAGTCTCACATATGCAGTGGAAAGAAGTTAACACACTGAGCAGAGCTTTTGCATCTCCTAGGGTTGGGGAGACAATAACTGGCGACAGCCCACAAGATAGGGAGACTCTGATGAGTGACCCAGACCTTCAGCTGAGAGCACTGAGGGCTGCAATAGGGGAGGAAGGCTGAGGGGTGAGTAGATCCTCCCTCTCAAAGTCTGAAACCAAGCTTCCAAAGGGCTCAATCCCAGACTAAGCTGATCTGCCCTCTTTCCCACAGCCAGCCTGAAGCAAAAGGAAATATGCAGAGGAAAATAGCATCATCCAGGGCCTCAAATTAACTAAAATATTTCCATATACAATATCCAGATTTAAAGTTTACAAAGAAAAGCAGGAGACAATCCAGAACCAAAAAATATATATATAAATATAGTAGGAATAATCCCATGGGATTATGTTAACAGCATATTGACATTATCATACATAGACTTTAAGGTAATGTGATTAACATGTTCAAGAAAATAGATTATGAGATGGAAATGTTCGGCAGAGCAGTGGGGTGTATAAAAAAGAATTTAATGGAAATTTTAAAATAAATGGGTTTGAAACAGATTAGACACAGTGAAAGAGATGATTAATGAACTGAAAGAAAAGAAGAAAATATTCAGGTTGGATGTAGTGTAATCCCAGCATTTTGGGAGACCGAGGTGGGTGGATCACCTGAGGTCAGGAGTTCAAGACCAGCCTGGCCAACATGGTGAAATCCCATCTCTACTAAAAATACAAAAAATTAGCCGGGCATGGTGGCAGGCACCTGTAATTGCTTGAACCCAGGAGACAGAAGTTGCAGTGAGCTGAGATCATGCCATTGCACTCCAGCATGGGCAACAGAACAAGACTTTGTCTCAAAAAAAAAAAAAAAAAAAAAAAGATCAAAGGTACAAAACACAGATTACAAATATACTATCAATCTCAATCAGAATAGATTAAAAAAACAAGTGGTTACATACTAAGCCTGCTGAAAACCAAAGACAGAGAGAATAGAAGCTAGACATATAAAGGAGAAACTAAAGGACTTACACCTGACTTTGCGACAGAAACATGGAAGCCAGGTGACAATGGAATTAACATCTTCAAAGTGCTGAAATAAAACAGCTATCTACATAGAATTTTATACCAAATGAAAACATCATATAAAGGCAGAAGTGAAATAAAGATATTTCAGAAAAAGCAAATCAGAGAGAAATGTGAAAGGCAAATAAAAACTTGGGACCCCAATTCACTCTGCCAAAAGGAAAAAAAACAAGCTGAAAACTGAGTTATGCAAGAAGCTGCCTTTCCTTTGGTTCCTAAGCAGATAGCTAGAGATAAAAGGTTAAACATCTCCACAAGTAGCTGCTCTAAGTTCACCTTATCTTATGGAAAGTGCCAATTTGCTGGGGGTAAGACGAATACACAATTGACTCCTCCCCACCGACCTCTTTTCTCTTGCACCAAGTACATTCAGTCATGTGACTACACCCTTCCTCTTTCCCCTCTAGCCCACTCTTCCTCTTTAAATACTGAAGCCCTCAGAGTCATCTTTGGAGAAAGGCACAGACCACAGACTGTTTCTGTGATTCCATGCTTTTTTCTCCCAGGAATTGTTCTTAACCTTGGCAAAATAAACTTCTAAATTGATTGAGACCTGTCTCAGACACTTTTTGGTTTGTAGAATTAACTGCCAGAAAGCATACACTAAAATAAATACTAAAAGGATTTATTCAGCAGAGGGAAAGTGGTCCCAGATGGAAGTATGAAGTACAGGAAGGAATGAAGAACAATTTTAAAAGGCTGCATATCTGGATAAATCTAAATGGACACTGACTGTGTAGAACAACAATAATAATGTCTTCTGGAGTTCTAAATAGATGTGGAATTAGAATAAGTGATAATGATAGCACAAGGCGGGAGGAATTAAAGTGTTCTCCGGTTCTTGCTGTGTCTAAAAAGCGGTAAAGGGGAGGGCAGACAAGTTTTAAGATATTTTCAGAAATGCAAATACTTACTGGATTTTCCATCCACGGATCCTCATTGAAAGAATCATCATGGATTCACGGCAGCAAAATGCAAATGGAACCGATGATAGAGACATTCAAGCAGGATCAGTGTGTGCTGTTGAGTGGACTGTGCACTGCACAACTCCAGAAACATCTGGAACCTAACTCCAGGAACATCACTGTCTTTAAACTACAGTGTGATTGATGAGTTCTCTCAGAGTTTCCTGGCTGGAAAAAAAAAAGTGAGCAAAGAAACCAGCAAAAGTCATTTTTAATACTAAATACTTTGTGCTGCATACTGTAAAAAAAAAAAAAAATACAGTATCTGGGATTAAAATCCCAGCACATTGTAACACAACAGATGGAAGGGGTAGATGGAGGAGAGGGACACAGGAAGAAGGGAAGTACAAGCATACTACAGTTCTTGTCTGGTTCAAGGTAAAAACACAGATAAAGATATTAATATTTGTTGATAGAATAATGGGAGTTTAAACACATATAAAAATGCTCAAGTTATGTATGCACTTTTCTGTGTGTATGTTTCATTTCAATGAAAAAGTGGTTTATAAAGAAAAAATTTACCACCTAGCCAACATGGTAAAACCTTGTCTCTACTAAAAATACAAAAATTAGCCAGGCATGGTGGCAGGCGTCTGTAATCCCAGCTACTCAGGAGGGTGAGGCAGGAGAATCGCTTGAACCCAGGAGGTGGAGGTTTCAGTGAACCTAGATTGTGCCACTGTACTCCAGCCTGGGCCACCAGAGCAAGACTTTGTCTCAACAACAACAACAACCACAAAATTAGGATAATCTGAAGAAAATTAGAAGTAGCTTTCAAACCACTGGAAGAAAAGCAGTACAGCAAAAATCAACCAATGTAACAGATTCATTAAAAGAGATATAAACAATAAAAATAATAATGGAAGATAATACATAGCACTTATGTGAAATGCATTCCCCTATACCTTTATATGTATTAATGATAGGAGGTAGCTACTATTATTGTGCCATTTTACAGATGTGGGAGCTGAGGCAAAGTCATACAAGGGTAAGGTTCTGCCTAGAATGTAGAAATCTGGGAAGAGCATTGCCACTACCCTGAAAACAGAAATACCGAATGACCTACAAAATCATCACTGTTCTTAAATCTATCAGGGAGCTGAAATTGCAGAGTAATCAACCAGCCTGAAATCCAAGGATAGACAGGGTGATTGGCTCACCCTTTACAAGGAACAGGAGGAAGATGGAGCTGCTGTAAAAGTGGACGAGAAGAATTCAGACAACCTTATTAGAAAATTGCTGAAGACCAAGTGTGGGCTTCTGTGCAAATATAGAACCCCAAGAACTGGAGACACAAGGGAGGCTCACCCTGCTTATAGGCTCTTCCACACATCACAGCCTGGGCACTCACAGGAAAGGCTGGAGCAAGTAGGAGGCCAGAGGAAGCAATATGTGATGGCAGAGGCCCTGGGAGGGGAGAAACCACCACTGTGGGTGGGGGGTAGGGGAAAAACCCCACCAGACAGTTCTTCCCTATGGAACAGATGCCTTAAGATGCCAGGGAGAGAGGAGCAGAAAATCCTGTCACCTAGGGACCTGTTGTGGCTGGGGAAAACAACAAGAAAATAATTCCACCTCTAAGGGAGGGGTTGAAACGTGTAGGCTCAGCCCTTCAGAGGTCTTCCATCTCCAGGGAAGGAACAGGATTACAGAAAAAACATCCCACTCTGAAACTTGGCCGGGCGCGGTGGCTCAAGCCTGTAATCCCAGCACTTTGGGAGGCCGAGACGGGCGGATCACGAGGTCAGGAGATCGAGACCATCCTGGCTAACACGGTGAAACCCCATTTCTACTAAAAATACAAAAACTAGCCGGGCAAGGTGGCGGGCGCCTGTAGTCCCAGCTACTTGGGAGGCTGAGGCAGGAGAATGGTGTAAACCCGGGAGGCGGAGCTTGCAGTCAGCTGAGATCCAGCCACTGCATTCCAGTCCAGGCGACAGAGCGAGACTCCACCTCAAAAAAAAAAAAAAAAAATCCCACTCTGAAACTCAAGGATGTGAGTCCTGCCTGAGACTGAGCTGGACCAGGGCAGAGAGAAACAAGCAAGAGCAGCCCTCCCAAGTGAGGGGCACCAACAGGCCCTGTCTCAAGGGCAGACATTCAAAGAAGACCTAAGGTAAAGGTGCAGAGCCGGCTCATTGAGCAAAGTCCTGCAGCAAACCATCCTCAACCCTAAGTTCAAGGTCATGCTACCCTCAAGGTGACCACAGCAACAGCAAAACTCAAATCCAGCTCAACTCCTAGCTTGATTGACTCAAACCCCCATAATGACAACTTAATGGGGACTGTCCATTTCCAGATAGAAATACTGTTGTCTATATACAATGTCTGACTTTCAGTAAACAATTATGAGGCACACACACAAAAACAGAAAAGAAAAGAAAAAAGAAAAGAAAAACCACAACCAGCAGACAAAAATCAGTAGAGCCAGATTCAGATATGACTCAGATGCAGGGATTGTCAGATAGGAATTTATGTTAAAGGTCCTAGTGGAATGGACCTTTAACATGAATGGAAAGGTGAGGAGCTTAAGCACAGAGATTGAAATGCTAAGAAAGAGTCCAGTGAAAATGCTAGAGAGGAAGGCTACCTCCAACAGGCTCATGAGTAGACTCAACACAGCCAAGAAAACAAGCAGTGAACTTCCAGATAAGTCCACAGAAATTATCCAAGCTAAAAAACATGAGGAAAATGTGGAAAACAAACAAATGAAAACATCAAGAGTAAAAGAGCAAGCAAAAGCCCTGGAGTAATTTCAAATGGTCTAACATATGTGTAATTGGAGTAACAGAAGAAGAAGAGAGAATGAGGGAGGATAAATAAAAAATAATGGCAAAAATTTTTTCAGGAACAATGAAAGACACCACATCACACATCCAAGTTCAGAAAACCATAGCCAGGATTAAAAATCTCTTTTAGAAATAAAACACAATATCCAGCTGCTTAAAACCAAAGATAAAGAAAATATCTTGAAGGCAAATAGAAAAAAAAAAAAAAGACACATTATACCTAGAGGAACAAGGATAAGAAGTACAACACACTTGTTAGTAGAAACTATGCAAGCCAAAAGACAATGAAGTGACATCTTTCAAGACTATAAACCCAGATTTCTATACCCAGTAAAACACTTTTCAAAAATGAAGAAGAGACTTCTAATGCTGGACAATATGGAGCAAGTCCTCTCCAGCCTACATTCTTACTGAAGACAATGGAAAGCTCTGGACAACACAAAAAAAACTATCTGAGGACTGGGAAAAGTAAACAGTAGGAAGTAAATTAGGGAATGAGACTGAAACACAAAGAAAAAGCTGGTGAGTGATTTTCCAAGCATTTTTCATCTTTCATCGCCCAGCCTAGACTGCAGGCTGACCTCTGTGTGGAACTGCACAATATGTGTGGACAGAAAAAAATCCAAAAGAAATTCTGGTTTTTTTCTGGCCAGAGGAAGAGACCCTGCAAGTCAAAGCATGTGGATTGAATTCAGATTTTTTGTTTGGTTTGGTTTTTCCCTTTTTTAATCTTTCCCAGCCCTCTCCCAAGAGCGTCCCATCATAGCACTGCACTAGGGTGGCAGAACAGACCCCAAACCTGAAGAGAAATACACATCTTCTGGCCACAGGCACTAGAAGAAAGGAGCCTTATTATCCAAAGAGCATTGGGGAAGTTCCTGTTATTTTCTCGTCTCTTTTCTTTTTTTTTTTTTTTTTTTTTTTTTTGAGACAGAGTCTCGCTCTGTCGCCCGGGCTGGAGTGCAGTGGCCAGTTCTCAGCTCACTGCAAGCTCCACCTCCCGGGTTTATGCCATTGTCCTGCCTCAGCCTCCGAGTAGCTGGGACTACAGGCGCCCGCCACCTCGCCCAGCTAGCTTTTTGTATTATTTAGTAGAGACGGGGTTTCACTGTGTTAGCGAGGATGGTCTCGATCTCCTGACCTCGTGATCCGCCAGTCTCGGCCTCCCAAAGTGCTGGGATTATAGGCTTGAGCCACCGCGCCCGGCCTGTCTCTTTTCTTTTGCTGCTTAGTCCATGGGCAACCCCCCTGAAACTGTGGTGGAGTGTGGGTGGTTAAAGTTCCCAGAGAAATCCCTTCCTTGTAACCAGAGGACTGGTAAAGGGGGCTCTTGGGAGTTGGTGAACGTGGTAGAAATCTCAGCAAGGAGAGAATTGGAGACAGGGGTCCCCTGACTCTGTGAACGAATCAACCCTGAGCTGGGCATGGTGGGGTGATTCAAAGCAACATAGCAACAGCTTTGAGAAAGAACCGAGAGTGAAATCTTGGCCCCTGGGAGGTGGGACAGAGCTTGCATTCTGAAACTCACAGGACAGGATGCTGGACAAAACAAAAAGAAAAAAAAATCAGCATCCTCCAAAGGATTTTAACAGGACCCAGAGTGTCACAGCATATCAAAGTGGCCAGTGTAAGATTTAGTTGCTTGGTATATAAAGAACAAGGAAAATGTGATTAATTCTCAAGGGAAATGACACCAACATATGTCAACCCACAATGACGTGGGTGTTAAGATTACCAGACAAAAACTTTTGCTGGTTGCTCTTTGTTGCTGTTTAATTTTTTTAGAGATGGTGTTACCCGTGGAGGGTGTCCAGGTTCTTGGTGTTTTGAACAATGAATTGGATGAAGCACACAAAGCAAGGAAAGAATAGAGCAACAAAAGCAGAGATTTATTGCAAATGAAAGGGTGGGAGTCGCCAGAGCACAGGGGCTCAAGACCCCTTACAGAATTCTCAGGGGTTTTGATACCCTCTAGAGACTTCCCATTGGTTACTTGGTGTCCACCCTATGTAAATGAAGTAGTGATCTGCAAACAGTCTGATTGGTTGTGGAAAGCAACCAATCAGAGGCTGAAGTGAAGTTACAAGGGTTACATCCTATGCAAGTGTATGGCTGGTTGTGGAAAGCAACTAGTCAGAGGCTAAAGTGAAATTCCAAAGTTACACTTCTATGCTTACAAAGACTTGGCCTGCAATCAGTCTGATTGGTTGCCAGTCAGAGGCTGAAGTGAAGTTACAAAGTTACACTTCTATGCAAATGTCTGATTGGTTACAGGAAGCAACCAAGCAGAGATACCTTCAATTTTCCATCTGCCACACAGAAAAGGGGTTGGGGTGGGGGGGTGCGGTGGGAGTGGGGGTGGGGTGAGGTGGGGGTGGGGGTGGGGTGGGGTGTGAGGGTGGGGGTGGGGGTGGGAAGATTTGCAAAGGGAGCCTCCAGTTCTTTTGTTACTTAGGTGTAGAAAGTTGGGGTTTTCCTTTTGATTAAGTTCTAGGAAGTCAGCATGAATCGGCCTTAGGTTCGCTGCTTCCAGACCCTATTCTCCTGCCTCAACGAGGTCTTGCTCCGTGGCCCTGGCTGGAGTGCAGTAGCAAAATCATAGCTCACTGCAGCCTCGAACTCCTGGCCTCAAAGCGATTCTCCCGCCTCAGCCTTCCAAGTCACTGGGACTACAGGCGTGTGCCACCACGCCCAGCTCTGCTGACTGCTTATTTAAGTAAAAGTTAAACTTTCTTGAAATCGTTAGAAAGATCAAGGTTCTCAGCAGAGATGTAGAAAATATATTTTTTAAAGAAACTTAGAATTTAAAAATAATAGTATCAGGAACTTTTTAATCCCCTGGCTGACCTCAAAAGCAGAATGGAGTTGTCAGAGGAAAGATTCAGTGAACCTGAAGGGGAGTCAGTAGAAATGATCCAATGTGA
Source organism: Rhinopithecus roxellana (assembly GCF_007565055.1). Classification (NCBI taxonomy): domain Eukaryota; kingdom Metazoa; phylum Chordata; class Mammalia; order Primates; family Cercopithecidae; genus Rhinopithecus; species Rhinopithecus roxellana. The sequence continues at coordinate 132,358,090 of NC_044561.1, read as the reverse complement.
AGAACAGAAAATATTAAAACTAAACTGAATTGAGCCCCAGACACCTGTAGGGGAAAAACAAAAGATCTAATTTTCATGTCATTTTGGAGTCCCAGAAAGATTGGTAAAGAAAAAATGTTTGAGGAAATAAAGACTCAAAAAAATAAAAAACCACAAAGTTAATGAAAAGAGAAAAATTTATAGATTCAAGAAGTTCAGCAAACCCCAAAGAAGATAAACTCTAAACCACAATCAGGAACATAACAATCGAAGATAAAGAAAAAAGTCTTGCAGTCGGCCAGGGGAGAACAGTACCTCACCTTCAGGGCAAGCAGTTCGAGCCACCGCACACTCCTCATCAGAAACCACCCAGGCCAGGAGGCAGAAATGACCTTGTGAAAGCGCCGAAGGCAATTCAGTTCAGAATTTAATATCTAGTGAAAATACTCTTCAGGAAAAGCACTGAAAAAGACATTCTCAGATGAAAGAAAAAAAAGAGAATGTAGGCCGGGCGCGGTGGCTCAAGCCTGTAATCCCAGCACTTTGGGAGGCCGAGACGGGTGGATCGCGAGGTCAGGAGATCAAGACCAACCTAGCTAACACGGCGAAACCCCGTCTCTACTAAAAATACAAAAAACTAGCCGGGCGAGTTGGCGGGCGCCTGTAGTCCCAGCTACTTGGGAGGCTGAGGCAGGAGAATGGCGTAAACCCGGGAGGCGGAGCTTGCAGTGAGCTGAGATCCGGCCACTGCACTCCAGCCTGGGCGACAGAGCGAGACTCCGTCTCAAAAAAAAAAAGAGAATGTAGAGCCAGCAGACTATGTTTTAAGAAATGATAAGGAAGTTCTTGAGGCAGAAGGGTATATGATAACCAGACAAGGAAACGAAGAACCCCAGAATGGTTAAAATTAAATATAAAAAACATTTGTTCCAGATTTTTAATCATGTAAAAGATAATTAACTGTTTAAAACAGGAACCTTCAAACTTCCTCTGCAAAAGAACAGATAGTAAATATGTTATGCTTTCCTAGCCAAAGGCTGGGAGAGTCCTCAACTCTTTAAACAACTGTCATCACCAAAATGGCCCAGCGCAGGGACTCACGCCTGTAATCCCAGCACTTTGGGAGGCCGAGACAGGAGGACCACTTGAGGCCAGGAGTTCAAGACCAACCTGGGCAATATAGTGAGACCCCCATCTCTACAAAGAATTAATATTATTTATTTTATTTTATTTTATTTTACTTTACTTTTGGGGTGGAGTATTGCTCTGTTGCCCAGGCTGGAGTGCAGTGGCACAATCTCAGCTCACTGTAACCTCTGCTTCCTGGATTCAAGCGATTCTCCTGCCTCAGCCTCCTGAGTAGCTGGGACTACAGGTGTGCGCCCCCATGTCTGGCTAATTTTTGTATTTTTAGTAGAGACGGGGTTTCACCATGTTAGCCAGGCTGGTCTTGAACTCCTGACCTCATAATCCACCCACCTTGGCCTCCCAAAGTGCTGGGATTACAGGCGTGAGCCACCGCGCCCGGCCCCTTTTGACATTTTACATTTAAAAAGTTTTAAATGTAGGCCGGGCGCGGTGGCTCACGCCTGTAATCCCAGCACTTTGGGAGGCCGAGACGGGCGGATCACAAGGTCAGGAGATCGAGACCATCCTGGCTAACACGGTGAAACCCCGTCTCTACTAAAAATAAAAAAAAAAACTAGCCGGGCGAGTTGGCGGGCGCCTGTAGTCCCAGCTACTCCGGAGGCTGAGGCAGGAGAATGGCGTAAACTCGCGGGCAGAGCTTGCAGTGAGCTGAGATCCGGCCACTGCACTCCAGCCCAGGCGACAGAGCAAGACTCCGTCTCAAAAAAAAAAATAAATAAATAAATAAATAAATAAATAAAATGTTTTAAATGTAAAAACCATACTTAGCTCATGGTAGACTGCACTTCATCCATGGGCCATGGGCCATAGTTTGCCAACCCTTGGTCTAAAACAGACAGTTGCCACATAGTGGGTTTACAGCATTTGTAAAAGTCAATCATAATTCAGCATTGTTATGGTGATGACATCGTCATTGGTTATGACATCATCTATAGATTCAACATAACCCCAACCAAAATCTCAGCAGGACTTTTTGTAGAAATCAACACTCTGATTCTAAAAGTTCTAGGGAAAGGCAAAGGAACTAGAATACTTCAGGGAAATTAAAGGAACTAGAATAGCCAAACAGTTTTGCAAAGAACAGAAACAGAGAACTCACCACACCTGACTTGAAGCCTTAATATAAAGCCACAGTCATCAAATGAGAAGTGACAGGCACACAGATCACTATCACTGAATACACTGACAGATCAGAGGTGGACGTATACACAAATGGCCTGTTGATTTTTGACAAAGGTGCAGCGACTGCACTGGAGAGAAGACGCCTTTCCGTGCAGAGAGAGACCTCCACGCCGACATCAGGAAGATGCCTTTCTGTGCACGGAGAGACCTCCATGACGACCTCAGTGGGGAGAATATGCCTTTCCGTGGACAGAGAGACCTCCAAGCCAACATCAGTGGGGAGAAGACGCCTTTCGGTGTATAGAGAGACCTCTACGCCGACATCAGGGAAGAGAAGACGCCTTTCGGTGCATAGAGAGACCTCCACGCTGACATCAGCATGAGTCCCTGATAAGCTGGTCCCTGATGACACAGGGCCCATTTTCCTCATGATGCACCCCCACCTCCCACTGCTTCCTGACCCCAAACAAGGTCAGATCCCAACACGGAATGCTGCAGGATTGCAAGCCCTCACCGAGGTGTTCAGGCCAGGGTTGGAGAAATCTATCGAGATTCCAAGCCTGGTAGGTGAAGTAAGGCTGATCAGGCCGGAGGCACTGGCCTAGGACACAGGGATTTTACTGTGTTGCATCAGGCACTTGGAAATCGGTGCCTCGTCTGGCTAATAGACTCTTGGGCTGCACTGTGGCCAATGGGCTTGACACGACGGCCTTCCTGGCATCCTCGTGCGTGGCCGCTGTACCAGCATCACCTACATCACTCGGGGACCGGTTCCAAATGTGGATTCTTGGGCCCCTTCCCAGGCTTGCCGAATCAGAGCCTCAGGGACCTGTTTCCTGGCGAGCCCTCCAAAGGGTTCCCATGCTGTGAGTGTAAGACGCAAATTATGTGTGAATTCTTTAGGAATCCTGCTGACACACAGCTTCTGACCCAGCAGGCCCTGGGTGGGGATGGACACTACGTGCTCCAGGTGCTGCCAGCACTGCTGCTGGAGGGCGTGCCTTCAAGGAGCCTCTGGAGCAGGGTTGTCAGTCCTGGCTAGACATTGGAGTCACCTGGAGAGTAACAAGAAACACTTGTGCCAGGCCCACCAAGGCCCCAGGCCCATGAAATCAGTGCGTTGGTGCAGGGTCTGGCGGTGCAGGTGTAAACACTCCTCGGTGATTCCTCGGTGATTCCAGCTTGCAGCCAAGGTGGAGATGCTGCCACAGAGGGTGAGGCGGAAGGCTCACGGAGATAGGCACTGGGGCGGTTTGTGTGCAGCCTGCCTGCTCTCTCCCTGCCTCATCCGGACACTCCCTGCACCAGGTCATTAAGGCGTGGGAAGGCACACAGCGTCCCCATGGGACTTCTGAGGCCCAAGACGTTGCAAGGGAGATGGGCTCCCAGATCTCAGGGGGTACGACTGGAACCCGGCATGCTGGATGCCAGGTGTCAGCACTGAACGTGAGAGACAGTGGGAGTGGGCATCACTGCAAGCCATGGAGGGAGACGAACTCAGAGCTGCCTGAGCCGCAGCGATGGTGGTGGTGGCAAATGCATCACAAGGAGACAGAGGCACAGCTACCAAGCTGTTGCCTGATATCTACAGACAGGAAAACTCTAGGTCTGTTGGGCAAAAACCCAACTGGAATCACCACAGTGGGGCCTCCTAAGCATCTTCCCCAGGTGCTGTGAGTGGGGAGCTTCCCATGGGTGTGGGCCCCAGAACAATCCCTGCTCCTTCCAAGGCCCCATGGCCATTTTCAAGGGTCATGGAGTTCCAGGGAAGGGCAGCACCCTCCAAGGTTATTAGGTGCTGGCTCTGCAGGGCCTGGCCAGTCAGCAAGGTCCCTGGTTGGAGTGGGGCCTCCCCTGAGTCGACCGTACAGTGGGCCCAGCGGGAACACACATATTTAGCAACTGGCAGAGTCTCCACTCTTTCCCTGGCCTCAGATGGAAGCTGCCGTTGCAAGAAGGACCAAATGAGACCCGTGCAGCTGTAGCCCCCACCCCACCCCTGACCCCACCCCAACCCTGCAGCCCCCACCCTACTCCTGAAGCCCTCACCCACCACTGACCCCACCCCACCGCTAACCCCACCCCACCCCTGCAGCCCCCACTCCACCCCTACAGCCCCCACCCCACCCCGTCCCCACTCCTGTCCCAGAAAGAGGGAACTAGAGAGACTGCCACATCCCCAGAGCTGTGGAGGTCAAGGTGCCAGTCAAGGCTTGCACAACACGCAGTGCCCGAGTGCTGAGCAGAATCGTGTCTCCCTGAATTCCAGTGTTGAGATCTGAAGCCCCAGGGCCTCAGCGGGACTGTGTTTGGAGACAGGCTCTCTACAGAGGTGATTATGTTAAAGTAGGTCACTAGGCTGGTCCCTGGCCCCATCTGACTGATGTCCTTGTAAGAGCAGATGAGGACACAGACCACGTGAGGACCGGGGGAGGAGATGCCGTCTGCACACCAAGAAGAGAGGCCTCAGGAGGAACTGGCCCTGCTGCTCCAGGACCTCAGACCTGCCGTTTTCAGGGCTGAGAGGTCGCCAGCGTCTGTGTGAACCGGGACCTCAGATTTGCCGTTTTCAGGGCTGAGAGGTTGCCAGCGTCTGTGTGAGCTGCCCAGCTGTGGCGTTTGTCATGGCAGCTGCAGCACACACACCCCACGGTCCACGAACCCCCTTCACAGCTGCCGCCACAGCCAGGTGGGGCTTGGAGAAGAAGTGGATTGTCACGCACTCAGTCAGGTGGTGATGCCAGTCACGCAAGGCTCCGAGGCAGCGGGTTGCAGGGGCAGAGCCGTGCAGCCCCTGGCACCCAGGATGCAGCTCCTGGCCCAGCCTCTGCTTGGCCAGTTGTTTCCAGTCGCTTCCAGTCCTAGCAGCAAAGATCGCAGGGCCTCTGTCCTCATGGGGTGTGGAGCAGAGATCTGGACAGTCCGAGATGACCTCCGCCACATGTCTGGTGTGTAGTGCCGGCCGTGGCTGGGCCCCCGTCTCCAGCAGGAGAGCCTGGGCTTCTCCACCCAGCAGCATTACCGGAGGGGAGAGCAGAGACACAAGGCCTCTTGGAGCCCAGGAAAGTCACTTCCACCACATTCTGTTGGTCAAAGTGAGCCACACAGCCAGCCAACCAGCATGGGAGGGGACCAGGAGACGAGATTCCCTGACAGCCATCACACAGTCCCCTACCACAGTAACAAAACAGAAAAAAGAGACTCCGTCAGTAGATCCGACTCTGCTCCTGTGAAAAGTGAATAAAATAGAAAAGTTCCCAAGTCTGAAAAAGAAAAAAGGGAAAAAGCAGTAGGAATTGTAAAAGGTGAGACTGGGTGCAGTAGGATCGCTGCACCTGTAATCCCAGCAAGGCAGGAGGATCACTTGAGCCCAGGAGTTCAAGACCAGCCTGGGCAACAGAGTGAGGCCCTATCTCTAAAAAAAAAATTAACCAGGCGTGGTGGTACACACCTGTAGACCCTGCTACTCAGGAGGCTGAAGCAGGAGGATTGCTTGAGCCTGGGAGTTCAAGATCAGAGTGAGCGATGATCCTGCCACTACACTCAGCCTCGGTGATAGAGTAAGACCCTGCCTCTGAAAAAAAAAAAAAAAAAGATGTTGGCCAGGCGCAGTGGCTCACGCCTGTAATCCCGGCACTTTGGGAGGCGAAGGTGGGCAGATCATGTCGTCAGGAGTTCGAGACCATCCTGGCTAACATGGTGAAACCCTGTCTCTAGTAAAAACACAAAAAAATTAGCTGGGCATAGTGGCAGGTGCCTGAAGTCCCAGCTACTCGAGAGGCTGAGGCAGGAGAATGGCATGAATCCAGGAGGCAGAACTTGTAGTGAGCCAAGATCACACCACTGCACTCCAGTCTGGGCGATAGAGCGAGACTCTGTCTCAAAAAAAAAAAAGTTAGACAACCTGAATAGACCAATAACCATGAAACAAACTGAGGCAGTATTAAAATACTCAACTCCCCTAAAGAAGACAGTGCCTCCAGATTCCTTAAAGATCTTCTACAACATAGAAAACTGTGGAAACTTTCAACTACAACTCGAGCACGACCCTGATGTCCAAACCTAGAAGGACAGCACAAAAAAAACAAAACAGATGCCAGCCTCATGACCATAGGGTGCAAAACCCTTACATACAAAGTGCAAATCAAATTCACTGAAGTAGCTGGGTGCACTGGTGCGCACCTGTAGTCTCAGCTACTCGGAAGGCAGAGGCGGGAGGATCACTCGAGGCCAGAAGTTCAAGATCCACTTGGCAAAACCCATAACAAAACCCATCTCTACAAAACTCTAAAAGAAAAATTACCTTTGTATTAAAATAGTTGTTCATTCTGGTGTCTTCACGGCTGCAGCTCAGCAGACCGGCCGAAGGAAGGCTGACGCCCCAACTCCACCTTTCGGCTCTGTCTGGGCCCTCGATAGGTCGGATGATCCCACCCGTGCTGGGCAGAGGGTTGGCTTTCCTGGGTCCACCAAATCCAATGGTGACCCGTCAGCACCCTCACAGATGCAACCAGAAACACATTTAACCAGCTAGCAGGCATCCTGCGGCCTAGTCAGTTGACATATAAAATTAACCATCACTGGGGGCTCCGCTGCACAGGCCTCACGTGGTGACTTCTGGGGCTCTCCATAAAGCAGAGCCTGGGACAAGGCCTTGGAAGTATTCTTTGGGGGGTGGTCTACCAAGGTAGGAGTGTGGGGTGGGGAGTGTGAGTCGGGCCGGGAGGAAGCGTCAGGAAGGGTGAGCACAGAGCTGTGGGCTGCAGGTGGGGCTGGGGCTCATTGCCGCTGGGACCCTCGAGGAACCAGGCCCAGAGGCTGGGACAGCCCCTTCTGTGAGGACTGAGCCCCAAGGCAGAGAGCCCTGGACAGTTAGGCCCGGCTGTGGGGCCTTGCCCTGGGCACAGCCATGGCTGCCTCTGCCGCTGATCCAGCCACAGTTAACGAGATTCTCTTCTCCCAGATGGATGCCTCCCTGAATCCAGTTACCTATAGAGAAACCGGAAGCGGCAGCTCACAGCATCCCCCCAGCTGGCCCCGTGCAGGGCTTCTGAGAGCTGCATGGTTCTGTGGGATGGCTCAGGTGTCTCTGGGACAGTGTCCCCTTGCTGGTAACGTCTCCACCTGTCCCCGGCATTGAGATTATGGAGCAAGAGACAATGGCAGGGAGCAAGTACCCCAGGAAGCAGACCTGGGTCCAAGTCTCCAGCCTCCGCCCAGCGACCCTCACAAGGGCGGCATCAGCAGCGTCAGTGATGTTCTTGTTCTTGGTGCTGTCGCCTGAATCGACCAAGCTCCGATTCCACGTGTGTAATGGGTGTGGCATTCCTCCCGTACTGCTGGTCTGCAGGAGAACCTGGGGATTCAACAAGGTTACGAGTGAGGCCCTGACGTCAGCAGGCAGGCAGTAAGGGATTGCTGCCACTTTGGTTGTGCAGGGCATTCCAGCCTTAAAAGTAAAGGGCTGGGGTGAGGGGCAAGAGGGGAGACTGTGGAATCTCCACCAAATTTTCTCCTGTTCCCAGATTGAACGTTTAGTTTGCGGAGGCTGTACATCGTTAAACACAGTCACGAGTCGCTTAGGCACGGGGATCGAGGAGTGCGGCACTGGGTGGTTTGGTCCCTGTGCACACGTCACAGAGTGCACACGTCACAGAGTGCACGCACACACACACACCTAGGTGGGAAAGCCTGTGTGCTCAGGGTGCCTGATGGAGGGGATCACTCTGGGCTGCAAATTTTACAGCATGTTACTGTGTGGGAACTGCAGGTAACTGGAACACAGTAGCCAGGATTTGTGCATACGGACACAGAGAAGGTACCGTATTAGAACCTTATGGAACCACCATTGTGCATGCGGTCAGTCCATTAAAATCTTATGCGGTGCATGACTGTTTACCTTTCTAGATCATTACAGACTAGTTTCTGATTCATTTTTCCACGTGATTAATCCAAAGCCCAAACTGAGGATTTCAGTGGAATTTAATGCGCTTTCCAGATCCCTTGGGAAGCACGGAACATTTACCGCCCACAGCTTCCCAGGGTGCAGCACAGCTCCATCTCCCCCGCACATCACGTGTAACAGACCCCAGACCTCTTTCCTGTGTGACCAAACTTAACCAGCCCAGCAACAGCCCCTCACCCCCGTCACGCCTGCGGTGAAATGCCAACGTCGATTCTCAGAGCAACCTGCAGGCGCCGGCGTCACGGACACAGGTGGCCTGAGAAATGTGGGTGCCTTTTCCCCTCCTGAGGCTCTCCTTTAGGGGCAGGGCCCACTGGACGCTTTTTTTTTTGGACAGACGAGCTCTCACTATGTTGTCCAGGCTGGTCTTGAAGTCCTGGGTTCAAGTGATCCTCCCACCTTGGCCTCCCAAGGCACTAGGATTACAGGCAGGAACTGTTGTGCCAGCATTATCTTGAAAGGCAAACACTCTACTATCTCTGTACAAACCCAGAACAGGGCTGGGCAGGCAGGGGCCCACCTGCTTCTACCTTTCTGCTCTCCTTGCCCTCCATGGGCAATCTGTACCCACAAAGGGGGGCTTTGCTCTCGGGGTCTGCTCTGGGGTTTCCCGGACATTTTATTGATGGCTTCGTCCTAGGACACGTGCCCTGGAAGCAGGCATGGTCCTGGGAATGAGCCATAGGTCAGCCTGCTCTCCATCATCAATCTGAACAGGTCCCTTCCCAATTCCTGATGGGGGAGTGAAGGAAAGACAAAGCCCTCACCTCCCAGACAGAGGCCAGCGCCACAGACCCCCACCAGCCTTGTGGGGGAACCCCTCGCCACGGCGGGCGGATCACGAGGTCAGGAGATCGAGACCATCCTGGCTAACACGATGAAACCCCATCTCTACTAAAAAAATACAAAAAACTAGCCGGGCGAGGTGGCGGGCGCCTGTAGTCCCAGCTACTCGGGAGGCTGAGGCAGGAGAATGGCGTAAACCCGGGAGGCGGAGCTTGCAGTGAGCTAAGATCCGGTCACTGCACTCCAGCCTGGGTGACAGAGCGAGACTCCGTCTCAAAAAAAAAAAAAAAAAAAAAAAAAAAAAAAAAAAAAAAAAAAAAAAAAAAATTAGCCGGGCGTGGTAGCAGGCGCCTGAAGTCCCAGCTAATTGGGGGAGGCTGAGGCAGGAGAATGCCGTGAACCCAGGAGGCGGAGCTTGCAGTGAGCCTAGATCGTACCATTGCACTCCAGCCTGGATGACAGAGCGAGACTCCGTCTCAAAAAAAAAAAAAAAAAAAAGACAAGGAAACCCCCTCACCACCCACAGGGCACAGGTGGCCTCCCACCACCGCCATCGAATCAGGCCCAGAGTCTGACCCAGGACCCTCTCCCCTGCAGTCCCTGACCTCCTCTCCGCTTCCCATTCCTCCTCCGCTGAAATCTCAGCCCCTGAACCAAGCCCTGCCTGACTCCTGCCTGGGTCAAACCCTACTCTGGCCTGGGCTCCAAACGCCGGAGTCCCTCTGAGCACTTCCCATCTGGAAACATAAGCAGGGTCACACTCATTCCTGGGGCGGGGGATGTGCAGCCCCCGACTCTGGGCAGCTCAGTTCTCTGCCCACCCCGTGCCCAGCCTGATACACAACCGTTTCTCCTTTGCAGATGTGTTACAGGACCCTAACACCCAAAGGCAGTCAGGGTTTCTGCACTACAGTCCCTTCTGCGGTCGCTAGAAATATGTTATAGGAATGAGGTTTGGCTCCAGACCCCAAGAGAGGGCTCTTGGCTCTCGTGCAAGAAAGAATTCAGGGCAAGTCTACAGCGCAAAGCAATAGCAAATTTATTGCAAAAGTAAAGTAGTGAAAGAATAGCTACTCCATAGACAGAACAGGGCGTTCCAGAAAGTAAGAGGGGGAACACGCCCACCGTAGGTACAATGCTGGTATATATGGGGAGGTGTGCTCGGCTGCAAGTGTTTGTGATAAAGGATTAATTTTCTTTTCTTTTCTATCTTTCTTTTTTTTTTATTTTTATTTTTGAGACAGTCTCCCTCTGTCACCCAGGCTGGAATGCAGTGGTGTGATCTCAGCTCACTGCAACTTCTCTGCCTCCTGGGTTCAAGCGCTTCTGGTGTCTCAGCCTCCCGAGTAGCTGGGAATACAGGCGCCCGCCACCACGCCCAGCTAATTTTTATATTTTCAGTAGATACGGGGTTTCGCCATGTTGGCCAGGTTGGTCTCAAACTCCTGACCTCAGGTGATCCACCCACCTCGGCCTCCCATAGTGCTGGGATTACAGGTGTGAGCCACTGCACCCAGCCTATTTTGTTAATTACTATATTTTGAAAGAATCGATATTATTGTCTTTAAAGCAAAATTAGGAATGCGTTTGTTCTCCAGATATCGGGCCACCTGGACACTCCCAAGTCTGAGTCTGTTTAGTAAACATCACTAATCTGTTCCCTTAACTGTAAACATCTAGAGGCCAGGAATGCTGGACTTTCTGAGAATGCGGCCCACCAAGTCCCAGACCCTACTCAAGACGGAGTCGCTCTGGTTCGAACGCCTCTGACAGATGTGTCGAATGCATGGATGAAATTCTGCCAAGATTTTTTGACAAATGTGCAACCTCTCCAACCCCTTTCCTCCTGAGTCTGCATTTCATCCCCATTCTATCTGGCTTCTGTGGACGCAGGAGGGTTGTTCCCGCCTGCTCAGGAGAGAGGCTAGGAGGAGTGGGGGTGGGGAGGGGGCCACGCCTCTCTGGGCTCAGGGTCCCATCTGGTCCTCACAGGGCTGAGGCTTCCCATCTGAGGCCCCCTGCGGTGCATCCAACAAGCGAAAGTGGAAACAACCGCTAGGCGCCACGCCGGGTGAGGGCGGGACCACGGACCCCAAGACTCCTCCCCGCAGAGACTCCGCAGGGTCCGCCTGCTCTTCCACACCCAGCACCCGCAAACGGAGCGGGGGCGGGGCCGGGCTTCCAAAAGTCCCTGTGGCCAGGAAGGAAGGGCGTGTCCCGGGCCGGTGCGCCGTGGCTGGGCCCCCGGGATTCTCTGCGTCCAGCAGCACAGCAGGGTTCTCCACAGCTATGCCCCGTGCTCTGGCCCTGGCAGCCTGCAGGCGGCGGCGGTGGCAGATAAGCTGGCAGGAGGGCAGGCGGGCGTGGCCTGGCCCCGGAGCCCTGGGCGTCCACCCGGCGCCTGCCGCGGCTCCTGCACGTGGACTTGGCCACAAGCACCTGAAGATTCCCTGCGCGTCGGGCCTGCCTGGACCCCACACCTGTCTCCTCCTGCGGCCCCGGCCCCGGCCCCGGCCCCTGGTCTGGTCTGCGCCCTCCACGCGGCCAGAGGGAGAGCAGCACCGCCCTCAGCTGGGAACGCGCAGGGTCCCTTCCCGGGGCCTCCCCCGGCCCTCGCTCCCCTCCCGGGTTGGCCTGACTTGCCTGCGGAAGTCTGGAACTTCCACCTCCCGGGTTCGAGCGATTCTCCTGCCTCAGCCTCCGGAGTAGCTGGGACTCCAGGCGCCCGCCACGCCCGGCTAATTTTTGTATTTTTAGTAGAGCCGGAGAGTTTCCTCCCGGGCCCTGGCAGGGCCTGGTGGTCTGAGCGGGCTCGTGGTGGAGGGGAGGGCGTCCTGGGGTGAGGGGAGCGGGCCGTGTCTCCTGTGTGCAGACGGTGGCAGGCTCCCGAGGACGGCTGTGTCCACGGCCACCCCCACACCCGGCATCGGCACACACGCCCCACTCTCCTCTGCCCGGGACACCAAGCGCAGGGCCTGGCGGGGGGCCTTGCGCCACGTCTGAGAGGCGGACGACCCTTCCCAAGAGCGGCGGGTGTGAATTCCACCGCCCCTAGCGCTGAGGCCGGGAGCCACCTGCAGAGCACAGCGGCAGCTGTAACTCACCAGCACCAGTGAAAACCCTAGGGGGGAAAGACTCAGGTGTAAAGTTAAAATTCCAAAGGCAGGCCGGGCGCGGTGGCTCATGCCTGTAATCCCGGCACTTTGGGAGGCTGAGTCGGGTGGATCACCTGAGGTCAGGAGTTCAAGACCAGCCTGGCCAACATGGTGAAATACCGTCTCTACCAAAAATACAAAAATTAGCCAGGTATGGTGGTGGGCGCCTGTAGTCCCAGCTACTTGGGAGACTGAGGCAGGAGAATCGCTTGAAGCTGGGAGGCGGAGGTTGCAGTGAGCTGAGATGGAGCCACTGCACTCTAGCCTGGGCGACAGAGCCTGGGCGACAAAAAAAAAAAGAAAAAAGTATCAATGATAAAGCTATCGATGATGAGAGTATCCACGATGAAATGATCAATGATGGGGGAACCCCAGGAACCCTCCGCCTCCACCGTAAATGCAGCCTCAAGCACAACCCGGCTGTGTGCAGGACAGTCACACAGTCACACGCCTTTGGAACAGCCCAGGTCTGGACAGAGCTGCCCGCTCAGGCCAGAGGGAGGCCTGCCATGCCCCAGGAAGGCACTGGTTCCTGGCTTGGAGGTTTTCTTCGTTGTGAAGAATCATGATGATGAATTAGAAGTAGTGAGTTTGGCACGAATGAGATGCTCCCTCCAGGACATTACTGGAGGGCGCTGCTAGCTGGCATCCTGGCCTGGTGGCGCTTCCCCTCTCATTCTGCTCGGGTGTGAGTCCTGGCTGAGGACTGCCCCCAGGGCAGGACTCCGGGCTTCAGGAGCAAGGTCCTGAGCTGCAGGGCCGTGGTGGCTGGTCTGCAACAGGCTTTCCCCTCCGTGGATGTGTGGACACTCCGGAGGCCTGGAATTTCAGCAACGTCAGCCAACGGCCACAGGGACAACCACAGTAAAGCCAGCCTGCTGGGAGAAAAGCAACAGACTTTGAGCTAAAATCACCTCCGGAACTTCCTGTCTACCTGGACACCTGTCTACAGGGCCTGAAAGAGGAACTAACACTTTCTCCTCCTGCGGGGCCACGTCAGGAAGGAGCCTCTCTGGCAAGGACTGCCCCGGCCCACCCGGACTCCACTCAGAGCCTGGGCCCTCGGTTCCCGTGAAGCTCTGAGGGCAGGTTGGCAGCCACAGCACTGGGCCAGGACCCAAGATGAGGCAGGCCAGGCCCTCCACCAAGGGCCCAGTCCCTCTATGCAAATGCAGGTAGTGCCTGTGTGTGGCCAGGGGCCCCTGGGAGATTGCAGTGAGGAAGGGCGGGTAGATGTGCTTGGACCGAGACAGAAAGCTCCAGGGTGGCACTTGCCATGAGCATGGGCACGACCCTCCTCCTCTTCCTCCTTCTCCTCCTCCTCCTCTTTCTTTTCCTTCTCTTCTAGGCGCTTCCCCTGCAGCTGCAGTGGGAGGAGTTTCCAGAGGCTGAAATGTGCTCCTGGGGCAGCAGCCCCCTGCCTGCTGCAGTCTCTCCTGGACTCCGCTGCTGGGCTGTGCACATAGCACCCATTTTAGGGCACAGCCGGTGGGGAGGCCCCAGAGGGGAATCCTCTTGTGGCAATGGGGATAAAGGTCCTGTCTGCCAGCCGGGGGCAACTCCATCCCATGTGGCCTAAGGCAAAACTTGGAATCCACATTGCTTGATTTTGGGATGGTGTTCTGCACCATCCCAAACAGGCACCTCCAGAATTCCCTCCCCAGCAGGCGGGTTACTTAGAGGCTGGAACTCACTCCTGGCTAAAGATTCACTGCAAGATTGACTGCGATTGATTTGTAATCTGGGGGCGACCTGCGATGGCGCGGCCCCTTCACCAGATGTGTTTGTGGTGGAAGTTATCCAAGTGACACGGCACCAAAGTGTGTGATCGGTGGCAAATCTGTACAGGTCTGCGGCAACCGCAGTTCTCGCCTCCTCAGAAGAAAGAATTCGACCAAGGAGCAGAAGGCAGAAGGAGAGACTGAGCAAGTTTTAGAGCAGGAGTGACATTTATTAAGAAGCTTCAGAGCAGGAAGGACAGGACACTTGGAAGGGGGCCGAGTGGGTGACTTGAAGGACACGTGTGGTTTGACCTTCGACTTGGGTTTATACGTTGGCACGCATCCGGGGTCTGACATGCCTTCTCCCCTGATTCTTCCCTTGGGCTGGGCTGTCCACATGTGCGGCGGCTGCCAGCACTCGGGAGGAGCACGCGCTGTGTGTTTACTGGAGTTGTGCACCTGCTCACCTGAGGCGTTGTTCCCTTACCCGTCAATGTCCCTAGGAGGCCATAGGCCAGTTACACTCCACAATTTTGCCTTTTAATACACATGCTTGAGCCCACTCACCCAATGCCTGAGGTCTTACGGGGAAGCTGCTGATCACCAGTTTCAGGATTTTTCTGTCTGTTGGGAGACTGCCTTTCCCTGGCGTTGGCTGTGACCAAGGATTATTTTAGAGAGACAGTTAACAGCCACCCGACCAACCCTGATGGTCGCCTGACATTCCTGGTTGGGAGGGCCCGCTCCTGCCCTGCTCACGTCTGACCAGCTGCCTACTCTAACAGATGGAACAATAATGCAAGAGAAGCCATCAGAGCAGGTCACCTGGCACCTCCTGGCCCCTGCCTCTCCTGCATTCCAGACCCCCTCTATGCTTCCCTCTACAAATTGAAGAGTGGCCATTTTTGGAAAGGATTCTGGCCAATCTCCCCCTTGCTAGCAAGGAGAATATAACTCACTCACTTTCTTTCTTTTTTTTTTTTTTTTGAGGCAGAGTCTCACTCTGTCGCCCCGGCTGGAGTGCAGTGGCACGATCTTGGCTCACTGCACGCTCTGCCTCCCAGATTCATGCCATTCTCCTGCCTCAGCCTCCTGAGTAGCTGGGACTACAGGCGTCTGCCACCAGGCCCAGCTAAGATTTTTGTATTTTTAGTACAGACGGGGTTTCCACCCTGTTAGTCAGGATGGTCTCGATTGCCTGACCTCGTGATCCGCCCGCCTTGGCCTCCCAAAGTGCTGGGATTACAGGCATGAGCCACTGCGCCCAGCAGCTCACTCTCTGTCACACCCCACCCTTGTCATCGTGGCTTCTTTTTAAGCGGCGAACAGCCTGACCTTTGCCGTTTACAGCCGCAACCTTCCCTTTCAGAGTTGAGGCACAGCTGGCCCAGCCCTGACATGAAAATCGGAATCCTAAGACGGACGGAACACTCTGTGTGGCAATAAGACACCAAATTCCAGCCTGACTCTGGTATAGCATCGCCAGACTCTGAAGGAAGTGAGAATGTTTTGCCTCAAAGTATATTTCTTTGACATATTTTGAAATGGCCCCCCAGAGCCGTCCTTTCTCAGGGAAATTAGCACCTGTAGAGAATCTCCATGAATGCATCAGGACTTCCCCTTCTAGGACTTTCCGGACCTAGGAGAGATTAACTGAGAGCCTGACATCTTTAAGGTCTGAAAAGAGACATTTGCCCTCTATTCTCTCTGAGGGATGCAACCTACAAGGCTTCATCTGCAAAACAAGGGCCCAGCAGCCGCAGTGTGACCAGGCCGCTTCCGTAGCAGAGTCCCGGCCACCCTCATGCTGGGACTGGCAGCTGCGGAAAGGCACACGGGACCCGTCTGGAGAACCTGGACACTGTGTCCCCCTTGGGGTCCCTCCCCCACATGCTGGTCCCGTCTCACTGCTGGAGGGCCAAGCACCTGGAGCTGTGCCGCCTGGCTCTCCCGATGCCCAGCTCCAAGCCTGTCTATCTACCCTGCCCTGCAAAGCCAGGTGTGCTTGACCAGCTGCTCCCTGCCAGGCAGTGCCCACAGGGGAGAAGGTGAATTCTGGAAGGGACGCAGGGGAGAGAAGGGACTGATGGCAGCGGCTGCACCCAGCCTGCCGCTTCTCAGATGGGCCCTGCAGCACTTCTCAGACGGGCCCAGCCAGCCAGTGCACGCCGCCCTCCTCCCTCCACAGCCCTGGCGACCCGGGCCCCGGGAGTCCGAGCTCCTCCTGGCTCTGGGTGTTAAGCAGGGCAGCCTCTACCTCTGGGTTCTGCCATTCGGTCGCCGAGTTAGCCCTTTACACCTGGCCAACCCCTCTCTATGCTGAGTTGGCGATTCTACCAGGTTCTCTCTGCCCAAGTCGCTGGTGGCGCTTCCTGCACGACTCAGGCCAGACCTGGGGGCCACACGGGCAGCCGTTCCCCACCACCCTCCGACTCCAGTGCATCTGAGGCCGTCTGGGTTACTGGAGATGGCCCGTGGTGCTGGAGCAGACGGAATGGCAGTGCTGTCCTGAGGCAGGCACAGGTGGGGGCCCTGAGGAACAGACACGCCCAGTACCCACAGTGTCAGAGGTTCATCTGCTTAATCTGGCCAATTGTGGTTCATATACAAAGTAAAACAAGAGGAACAAATCCACACAAACATGCTGGAAATGTGAGATAAAGCCTCTGGAGAGAGTTGTAGTGATGAAAGCAGTTAAGACAGCTCGAAATACACCGAGAATTCCCATTAAAAAATTCCAGCCACCAACCAGAGAGAAACTGCGGGCCCTGGAGCTGTGGGCAGGGACCCTGAGCACCAGTCTGTTCTGCAGAGAGGGCAGCGGCTCAATGGCGCCCTCTTGGAGAAAATTCCATGAACCAGATGCCTCCGGCCAGGCCAGCCCTGCCTCACGCAGGTCCCTGCAGCCTCATCAGCAAAGACCACTCTCAAAAAAATTCTTTTCATTGTTTACTAAGTGCCACTACATGGAAGCTCAGAGAAATAGGATTTGTGGAAGAGAGTACTGAAGAATACTGCTATTGGCTGTATTTTATGATTATCTCTAGTTAGAAATCGTTTCTTGGTATTCAAGGTTTAAAAGAACAAAACTTCTGCAGCCTGATGGTGGGTTAAGTAACATTCTGCAGCTTTGGAGAGTGGAAAAGCATCAGACCGAGTAAGTACTGGCTGAGCTGGCAGCTCTGACATTCCTCTGTGACACGGGCTTTTTTCTGCGCCCGCGTCAGGCTCTGCCTGTACCGAGAGGTTCCACTGCGTCTTCGTTAAACCGGCTTTGAGGAAGAAGTAGAGATCCTGTTGGAGCGGAGGCATCTCCATGCAGAGACGGCCCCAGAGGTGCCCCCACCCGTGTGGGAGGCAACTGCCCAGGCCCCAGGGGGTGACCAGCTGTTGCCAGTGGAATGGGTTGCGGGGACAGTCACTTCCAACCGGGGGCTTCTCCCCATCTGCTGGAGGGATGGGCACCAAGAGCCCTGGGGAGGCAGAGCCACAGATGAGGGCCTGGAGTCTGGCTCTGGGATGAGCCACTGTGCGCGTCGGAGTCCATGTGTGTGAGCACCTGAGGGTGACAGACGTGCCGCCGAAGCCCATGCAGCTCACGGGCTGCTTCCCTCCTTCCAGACGTGGCCAGCTCTGATCCAAAGGCTGTTTTGTGGGGGCTGTTCCCCAGCAAACGCATGGGACCACAGACTAAGAGGGGCAGCAGGCAGTCCACCCGGGGACCTGGGCTACCCCTGTCAAGCTCAAGCAGACACCTTTGTGTCACAATGAGGGCTCCCCCGGAAGAGGTGGCTGCCCCAGGTCACTCGGGGCTCACAGTGGACGCACGGTGGGCAGCGGCTGCACGGCGGCCTTCGTGATGGACTCTGGGGCAGACAGGCTTCTGTAACATGGGCATCGCAGAGCTGGTCTGGAATGCTGGCGGCGTACTGGTACCTCCTGGGACCGCCCGTCGAGTGAGCACTGAGGACTGAACTGCCACAGCCACCGCCTGTGGCCTGCACACGGCGCCATCCAGCAGAGTGGGGACTGTAGGCGTGATGCCAGGCTGGCAGTCAGGGGAGCCCCAGGACAACCTGAACAGGACAAGAGCTGCTCCTCACCCTCCTGCTGCCTTCTTAGAAGCCGTGTCTACCCCTGGACCGAAGTCAGTGACAGGATGGAGTCGACATCCTGCCCACTATTCTGGCCTCCCTGCTTCACACCCAGGCCCAGACCTTGCCCGGCTAGGCAGGTCCACGGGACAGAGAGACGCCCCAAGACTCTGCTGCTCAGACTAAACCCTGTGTCCCAGAGGACTGAAGTGGCAGGAGCAACACAGAAGGGGGCCGGGGTGCAGGGCACTCCCTAAGAACACAGCACAGAAGACAACCAGGGAAGGACGGGAGGGGAGCACGGAGCACAGGAGCCTCATGCAGGTGTGCGGGGCCAAGGTCACCCTTCTCGAAGGCAGCCCTGCTTTCTCCCAGCGCCCTCGACACCCAGTGCAAGTGGAGGGCATGCGGTGGGCAGGGCAGCTGTGGAGGGAGGAGACGGCCAAGACCTCCCCTGTGGGGCAGGCCTGTGGGTGGGGAGTTTTAGGACACAGCCTGGTCCATTGTGACAGCCACAGGCATTTAGTCTGGAGACTGCCCAGGCGTCCCGTGGTGGCTCAGAGGCCCACTGTACCCAGAAAAGCTGACCTGCCTCCCAGCATTCCAGGCAGTAATGTCGACACCACTGATAGGAAACACAGAACACACAGCATATTAGACAAATGCAGATATTAAACTTTTATTGGAAACTGGTTAAAAATTAAGGCACTCCAAGCTTTATGGTTTCCTTGAGGTTACAGTTTTGTGGCTGCTCTTAGCGTATTTCAGAAAAAATCAGATGGACTAAGACCAACCTTATAGATGTAGTTTCTACACTGAACGCAAGGATTCACCCACTGTATTTAACAACCAAGCTCTACCTTCAGCTCAGCAGCCTACATTCAGGACACTGATTTTGCGTACACACTACTCTATTCATACAAAGTTCGTTCAAGTCTGTTACTAAGTTTCTTTTATGAATAAACAATACAAAGTCCAATTTTGATGGCTGCTATAAAATACTTAGGAAACTCTGCAATACTTTACTACAAATACAAATGCCCAAGAGGTCAGAGAAATCAGCCTGAAGAACTGGGTGCAGGTTCTATTCTTTGTGAAAATTTCAGCATAGGAATGTTATTCCCGGTACAGATGTACACAGCCAAAAAGGCTTATCAAGCTGTTTGATGAGTTCTTAGTGTTGTGGATCACAGTGATCTGCCTGTGAACTTTAGTTCATGCTGAAGACAGTTTTCTCAGTTTTCCTGACTGTGAGGTGTGAACATGGAATGCATCATTTATCTTAGGTGCTGTCGACCTACTTTCCCAAAGCAAAACGTTTTAAAATTCAAGGCAATCTGGAACGGGGACTATTTTCAAACTTCCTTAGGCAGCACTTTTCAGTGACTTCCCCGCACGCTGCTCTCCCTGCCATGAAGCGCTTGGTCTCCTTACTAAAGCCACGTATCCTGATTTTATAGAAACGTGGGGCAGGTCCAGCAGTGCCACTGGAGAGCTCCTGGGGAGGCCCACTCTGAAGGCAGGGCTCAGAACACCCTCGAGCCAGAGTGGCTGGAAGCTGGACTGGTCCCGTGAGGCAGAAGGAGCACGGGCGCCTGCTGGATGGCGTGAGGAGAGAGCCCTCAGCTGACTCTGGACACACCTGCTTCTGGGGCACAGGGCCCAGAGCCAGGCCTGTGGATGGGCCTTTCTTTCTTCGTGGGGACCCCGTCCCCACGATCCCTAAATGGCCACCCCCCAGACAGCCCAACAGGCAGGGAGAGGCTTGCAGGCACTGAGGATGCCAACAGGGCTGGAGAAAGCTGCAGCGTCCTGCCCCGTCCTCCCAACAGTGCTGGCACACGAGCAGGCAACTGGTGCTGCAGAGGCAGGCCAAACACCACATTTATAATTCAAGCTTCCAAGGGAAAAAGATTCTCACGTTCTAGTAAAGATACAAATTTTAAAAACTGGCCAAAAAGAGCCTGAATTTTTACATGAAAGTCTTCTGGTAAAATCTTTTAAGTAGGGAGGAAAATCCAATAATGTTTTTTTCTTTTTTTAAAGGTTTAGCTATTCCCCAATGCTATTTAATACAATTGAGGTTAGGAAGTAAGTCCTTATCAGACTGTGTACGGGAGCCCCGTGTCATCAGCAAAAGCCATGTGAGTCAACAGGTGTGAAGACTCGATGCTGTCCGTGGTTTCATGGGGACTGATGAGGGCTGGTCAGTTCTCCTCACGACAAAAGTCAAACCGTCTTCCGTCTGTTGCGTGTGAAGCTAGTCAGCAGACAGAGAGGAAGGCAGGGTTCTGGTGCTGCGCCGGGAGAATGACAGCCACAGTGCTAGGTGCCGTCAGGCGGCTTTGCGTGCAGTTAGCTTCTTACAAACTGAGAAGAGTATAAAAAACCCCAAACCCCAAAGATTTCTTATTTCAAGTGACTAAATCTAGAAACAGAGATGAACAGGGAATAGAAGGTCACCAGTTTGCAGGACGAGAGGAAGACTGTCCTTCAGGGGCAGCTCTCCGGCCACCTGTCCTAGAAGGCTGGCAGGTTCACTGGTCAAGGTCAGGAGACCGCGAGGGCCACGTGGTCTCCCGGCTGGGCTGTGCTGCGGAGTGTGCACCTCACAGGAAGCGTGGGGACTGCCTGACGGCTGGAGCGCTTTAGTTGTTTTCAAATCTAGCATATGGGTTTTCTTCTTTAAACAGGCCTGAAAACAAAATCAACCTGAATCATAACTTCATTCATTCAACCAGAAACAAAATCTTAAAAAGCCACCCAGACTGACTAAGTTTCATAAGAAGATTCACCGAGGGTATAGCAACAAGCAACAACGGGTGTTGTAAGCAGGCTCTCATGCTGTGCTCACCCTTTTTTGAAGTCAAACCACTTTAAGCTTTGAAATAAAATTTACTAGAAACAAGAATTCTAACAGATCCTAAGAGAGAAGCACTTGTTTCCTGATGCTCGGCAAAGAAAAGAAATTTAAGGGAAACATTTCTTTCCACAGCGGTTGGTTAGCTCCACAGTGAATGACCTGTATTAGACAAAATGACCTTGCTTTGCATTTACACTTGCTCGTAAACCTTCCGAATTAAGGCTAAGAAAGAGCTAACACGACCCTCAATCTAACTCTCTAAGTGCTCTGGCAGAACTGGGATAAAATGTGTATCGAACCAGAAGAGTAAAGCCGTGGTAGTCACCCGAGGACCAGGAGTTTTCCCTTCACGCTGCAGACACACGTGCACATACACACACTCTCTCCCTCTTTATTTTTTATTTGAGACGGAGTTTTGCTCTTGTTGCCCAGAATAGAGTGCAATGGTGCAATCTTGGCTCACTGCAACCTCTGCCTCCTGGGTTCAAGGAACTCTCCTGCCTCAGCTCCCGGGTAGCTGGGATTACAGGCGTCCACCACCACATTTAGCTAATTTTTGTATTTTTAGTAGAGACAGGGTTTCACCATGTTGGTCAGGCTGGTCTCGAACTCCCGACCTCAGGTGATCCACCCATCTCGGTCTCCTGTAATCCCTCCCTGCAGCTGGGATTAAAGGTGTGAGCCACCGCCCCTGGCCTCTCTCTCCCTTTAAAAATCTGTATTGTACACTAAAATTATCTGCAGTGATTACAACAAAGCTACTCACTGCAGGTATTCTGGGGCCTGGGTGGAAGGGGAGGCAGGGAAGCAGATGGTAAGGAAGGGCCTAGCCACGTTTCCTTCTTGCCTGTCAAGGAGGGCCACAGGCATCAGGCTTTGGGAGATGAGGCTCAAAGTCGGTTTTGGGAAAGAGTTATCAGATACCAGCTGCAAAGAGACTGGTTAAGGTCTTATTGAAAAACCTGCTCCTCAGTCTACTTCCAGTTTAGAGGGAAAAACCAAAGCCAGAAGAAGGGTTTTGCGTGCGTGCTGGTATTTGATGTAACTGCACCAGGTTGACTCACACGCCTTCTCCCACTCTCCCATCCGGAATTCCCCAGGATTCTTCTACCTAGCCGAGGCTTTCTAAAGCACAGGTCATTCAATGGGCTTTATTACAAACTGGCACAAAAAGCGAGTTTCATCCATGCAATTAAAGGGCCAAATTAACCACCAAAATGGCAGGTGCAAGTCAATCAGGGCCCTGACACAGAAGACACCGCTCCACCAAGAACCTGGCCGGCCGCCCACAGCCTCACACCCGCTGGGAGCTGGGCCACAGTAAAGGTCGAGCAACTTTAAACACAGCTTGCACTTGGCGATAGCAGGTGCTGGGCTGTGTGTGTGTGTGTGTGTGTGTGTCCCCACCTCATCTTTTATTTACATTAACATTAGTCACTAGGTGCCAAAAAGCTCGTTTTGACTCTTCCATTTCAAGGAAAGCATGCTGCCTTCAGCCAAGGCCTGCACAGACACTGCTGGGCCCACGCTCCACGAACACAGGCATGCGCTCACTGAGGAGGGCGACCCTGGTGCTGCTCCTTGTGGAAGTTGCACGCAGGTACCCGGTCACCACCCACTCCAGACACACACCAGGAAACAGGTGACGGAGGGGGTGGGGCAAGGGCAAGGCAGTAGCGAACCCAGAAAGTCAGTGCCCAAGCACGAAGCACTCAGGAGACTGATGGGCGGGAACACGTAGGAAAAAGCCTCCATCAGCCGCTGGTCATCTCGGGGCCAGCAGCCAAGGCAGCCTCACACCCCAAAGCCGACACTTCGAGACTGGCAGGACTCACCTGGCCTCAGGTCACAGCACAGTCACAAGGAGGTGACTTTCCAAGGAGGCCAGAATTGACAGGGAGGGGACATCCCGGCCAGTGGGCAGAGCTACCCAGCATTTACAGCCCAGGGCACCAGCTGCATGGGACCTCTGCAGCCCCCATGAGAGGGAACCAAGCCTCTGGGGGCTACAACGCCAACCACACGCGCCTGACAGAGGCGCTGCTCACAGTGGCTGCTGGGCTTTGCAGTCCCGTCCCCTACCTGATGACGGAAACAACTGCAGTGATGTCACCATGCCCCCAGTGGGCGGGATCCTAAAATACCATAAATTTATGGTATTTCCTAATACAAACAGAAGACTCAAAACATCTGCATTAGTCAGAAAAGGCTCTGAAATTTTCAAATTAGGTTTACCCTTTAATACACTGCTTCAAGGAAAGCACCGTGGGCGCAGGACGACAGATTCCTGAGGCCCACGGCTGCCGTGAACCCAGGACCTCACACCTCGCACAGGCAAGGAGTCAGTTCCCACCATGTCCAGGACGTCACACAACCACAAACCCAGCGCAGGAGACGCTAGACTCTTTGCGGACTTTAAAATCAGTACAGAATTGGCCAGGCGCAGTGGCTCACGCCTGTAATCCCAGCACTTTGGGAGGCCGAGGCAGGCAGATCATAAGGTCAGGAGATTGAGACCATCCTGGCTAACACGGTGAAACCCCGTCTCTACTAAAAACACAAAAAATTAGTCAGGCATCTGTAGTCCCAGCTACTTGGGTGGCTGAAGCAGGAGAATGGCGTGAACCCGGGAGGCAGAGCTTGCAGTGAGCCAAGATTGCGCTACTGCACTCTAGCCTGGGCAACAGAGCTAGACTCCGTCTCAAAAAAAGAAAAAAAAAAAAATCAGTACAGAATCAACGAAGCATGGCTGGGTGATGGTGTTCAGTGTTAAGCAGTGAACATCACGTGATTTGGGGGAGCACAGATAATGTAATGCGTATTTCCAATTCACTCCAACTAAATAAAAGGTTTACACTTGGCAAATACATTCCTTCTGGCTCCTTCAAAGCTCCCCTCCAAAATCTCTCCAGATACAACCAAACGAGAACAGAACCCCCAGGCCGGGCAAGAGGGAGCAGGGCCGGTGCTGGGGAGTGCTTGGAAGGAGCGCCTGCCACACTCAGAAGATGGCAACGAGCAACGCTCCCGCGGATGAGGGGCCGCCCTGGAACAAAGACCAGAAAGCGGTAGCACCTGGGCTGCGCAGGTGCGCCCACGGGAAGCCCAACACGACAGCAGAACAGCTGCAGACTTCCAGCCCAGAAGTCTTGTGACTCGATAAGCAAAGAGGTATCTGAGAAACCAGACTTCATGAAGACGACTGGCTGAGATAAAAATATTCTTTTTTTTTTTTTTTTTTTTTTTTTTTTTTTTTTTTTTTTTTTTGAGACGGAGTCTCGCTCTGTCGCCCAGGCTGGAGTGCAGTGGCCGGATCTCAGCTCACTGCAAGCTCCGCCTCCCGGGTTTACGCCATTCTCCTGCCTCAGCCTCCCAAGTAGCTGGGACTACAGGCACCCGCCAACTCGCCCGGCTAGTTTTTTGTATTTTTTAGTAGAGACGGGGTTTCGCCGTGTTAGCCAGGATGGTCTCGATCTCCTGACCTCGCGATCCACCCGTCTCGGCCTCCCAAAGTGCTGGGATTACAGGCTTGAGCCACCGCGCCCGGCCAAAAATATTCTTAGGAAAGAGTTCACCACAGCACTGCTGGCGACAACCGCCAGCTGTTCCTCTCTGGAGAGACCTCCTTCTGTTCCGATGGGTGAACCCAGAGCCCAATCTCAGGCCCCACTGGCACTAACGAGGACCGAGACAGCATGCCATCGCCTCCCAACCAGTCCAATGAGGACGCAGACAGCGTGCCATCGCCTCCCAACCAGTCAAAAAGGAGGCGTGACCAGTCCTTACCGTATTTTTTTCTGATTTCATCATGTCTTGTCTTCATCTCTGCTCTCCTAAAACACAGAGGAACATGATGAGCACCAAGCGACAATGCGCGGTGGAACTGCTAGACACGCCCTTCCGTGTCCTTCACTGGAGGCTCCAGGTTTCTTCTGGTGGCTTCCCTCCAGTTCCCAGAGTGAAACCAGGATGGGGACAAGCTTGGTCATCAGGCCACATACCCACCAGGACAGGCAAGGTGACAACGAACCCAGTCTCTGAAGGTTGTTCCAATGTATTATTCTATTCTTTTCAATAAAAGCAATTCAAATGCCCAATACCGTGATTTTTAAAAAGCTTTTTTCATATGAAGAAAACACAGTAAAAATCATATACCAGGTTCTGAATGGTTAGGAAAATGCAATTGTCAGCTTTTACTTAGTAGTATGTGACCTCAAGGTGACTACATGGAAAATATGTCCCGCCTCCACCCTCACCCGCCACCAACCTGACAGTCGGCCCCGCAGATCCTCTCCCTTGCCAGGTGTGGACGACATCACCTCCTCCCAGGGCTACCCGAGAGCCCCAGCAGACACTCAGGAGAGTGCTGTGTCACCAGGGAAAGGGTGACAGGAGAGCCAACCTGGCCACAGTCACGCTGTCCCCTCTGAGCCTCAGCTTGCTCTTGGCAAATGCTGGGCCGGGACGAGCCGCCTTAGCAGCCGTCACACATTGGTGACACCGAGCGCAGACTCAGTCTTATTGCACTGATGGGAGGAGACCAGCGAGGAAGCCCGTGGAAGCAAGGTTCACAGCCACCGCTAGGTTCCCACCATGGTCTCTCCCTCTCTACCACCACCTAGAAGATCCCCTGGGCACTACACACATTCTTAATTTCTAAAAACTGAGGGAAACTCAGGATGTGTCCACATGATTTCCATGGCCTGGCAGATCTGCATCCCCTCGAAGTGACCTTTTTCCCAGCAGGCATCACTGCGACCTCACCGTTCCTCCTGCCGTATCCGCCTCTCCTCCCGCTCGCGCATGGCCTTCTCCTCGCTCCTGTCTGGCTGCCGGCTCCTCTTCCTCCTGCAGCAGCAGCAGCAGCAGATGGCAATGCCCAGGAGGAGGGCTCCTCCGACCACCGACATGGTGATGATCAACGCCTCAAAGTTCACTGGAGATGCAAGCACCTGGAGTTAGGGCCGCCCCAGACACATAACCGACCCAGCACCGCAGCCTTCCCTTGTCCCTGGGGAACAACCTCGGAACACAGGAGCATAAGTAGGAAAGCCGCCTCGGCCAGGAAGCTGGCTCCTGGGGTGTGGAAAGCCTGTGGCCCTGCCCCCACCCCCCAGGGTCCCGCCCTCTCCGAGTCTCCTTTCAGCCACATGTTCCTATCTGTGGTTTATAATATTAACCACAATGAACTGAAGTGACAGAGTAGTCTGTCTCAGTTGAGTTTGAAAAGGTATTTCAAGCCTGAGAAAAGTTAACTAAACCAAAATTCCAATACTTAGGAGAGTATTCAGATTCTCCTAAGACATTCTAAACTCATAGAAATGGAGGTTAAGCCTGATGCAGCTTTGCTTTTTGTTTAAACCACAGTCAAGAATATTACAATGATTTACAAGAGAAATACTGTAAATTTTTATTTACAATAAATTTATGTAAAGGGCACATACTGGCAGCCAGTTTCATAAGGAATGACCATGGAGGAGCGGATGAGGCCACGGAACAAGACGGGATCATCTTCAAATCCGAATATTTTGGGGACCTTGGGGTTGAAGAACGGCTGACTAATCAGTCCCAAACCCTGTTACGATTTCCTTAACCAGCCTTCGGAGACACATGCACATTTAAAACAGATCTTACTATTCTTTTAAACTTCTTTTCAAGATCTATATATTAAAATCAGCCAAGATTTTTCCATTCAGTTCACACTAGAGTCAATCAAAAAATACCGTAACACTACTTTTGCAAACATGTTTTCAATCATGCAGTTCAAACAGCCTTCTTGGCTGGACACAGTGGCTCACACCTATAATCCCAGCACTTTGGGAGGCCAAAATGGAAGGATGGCTTGAGTCCAGGAGTTTAACACCTGCCTGGCCAACAAAGTGAGACCCACACCTGCCCATCTCTACAAAAATTTTTTAAAAACTAGCTGGGTGTGGTGCATGCACCTCTGGTCCCAGCGACATGGGAGGCTGAGGTGGGAGGATCGCTTGAGCTCGGGAGGTTGAGGCTGCAGTGAGCTATGCCTGCACTATTGCACTCCAGCTTGGGGAACACGGCAAGACACCATCCTGAAAAAAACAAAAACACCCACCCAGCCTCCTGAAGATGGCTTTATAAGCAAACTCCCCTGGGCAGTAGATGACCGCATGATTCACTGTTTTTAACTACAGTTAACAGCTGTGCCACCACCACAGGTGACAACCTCTGACCTCCAGGGGCTGGGAGTGAACACCTGCTGCACGCCTGGACCCTGGCAAGGAGGCTGACAGCCAGGCCTCTGGGGCTCCCTCAGCCTCACCCTCCTGCTGCCCTGGACCCTGAGATCCACTTCTAGTGGGTTACTTGTTTAAAAGAATTCATTTCTTAGTTTATTAAAACAGTTTGAAAATCAGGAATAGGAGGTTACATCTGATCAAATGCCTTTTGAACTTTTAATCCTGTGTTTTTTCCTCCTCTGACCTGTTCTGGAAGTATAGAATTGCAAAAATTACAGTAATAGGGAGAACTACAGAGGGGATCTTCATTGGCAGAAGATGTCATTTTTTTGACTGGAGAACTCCAGAAAAATCAACTAAAAAACCCAATGAGATCAACAAGATGGCTGGCCCTAAAACATATCTACCCCTCAGAGAGCTTTTCTGATTAGCAGCTAAAACTAGTTAAAAAACCAACAGAAATCCTGTCACAATGGGAAACACACTCTGGGCTCCTTCGTGCTGATTCTCCAGGGTAAAACCAAAGGACGCAGGAGAGGCCTGGCAAAGAGAGGCATCCTGCCTCGGGACCAACGGCCAACGCCGAGGAAAGGCCTGGCAAACAGAGGCATCTTTGCCTCTGGACAAACGGCCAATGCTGTAGACATCTCATTTTCCTCCAAGTGAGCGTGTTTTTCAGGTCATTACAACTAAAGCTCCAAAATAATTTTGCCTAGAACAGGATAAAAATGGTTCTAAGATAATTGGTAAGAATAAACAAGGACCTGGGGTGCGAGACCTAAAACTGGTTATCATGTGCGCCATGGCATCTGGTGAAACCAGGAGGGCCCTAAAAGCCCAGTCACAACTTCTCCTCCCCACTCTGCTCCCGTGGACAAGGCTGGACAAGGTCTCAGCTCAGACAGCCTCTTCCTCCTTTCGACAGGGACAGGCACACTTCCTGTTTCTCCTGGAGGAGCGGGTGTCAGTTCCCTCTCAGCCTCAGAATTAACCAAACAAGCCCATCGCACCCCACCCTCCTGTCACAACACAGCTGCCTCCCCGAGCCCTGTTCCCCTGCCTGACCCTGTGTGGTGTGCAGTGCCCCCTCCCCGCTGTGACTGTGACTAGTCACCTGCTGTCACTCTTGTGTGCAGGGCGGGCACTGTGTGTCCATCCACTTCTGCAGCCTAATGTGGGAATTTCATTTCACAAGAGAATTGTCAGAAACGCCCACCATTGTAAAGGTGCTCAGCATGACCGGCCAGTCACTGCAGAAATGCAGATGAGAAGCACAAGACACCATGACATAGCCACTAGATGGACTAAACTTAGGGTGACTGGTGACCCTAAACATTGGGAGGGATGTGGAGCAACCAAGCCCCACATTGCTTGGGGGAGGCCAAATTGGTACAGCCACTCCAAAAATGTTTGGCAGATGTACTAAGGCTAAACACAAATATGCTCTGTGATGCAGCAACTCCACTCCTACGTGCCTCCAGAAGTGAGCACCCGTGCCGGCACCAACACAAGACCGCTCACAGCAGCACGAGAAGGACCCAGATGTCCCTGGGCGGCAGCGTGGCTGAACAGCTGTAGAACATTGCACGAGACAGACAACTGGTGCAGGCAGCTGACATGAATCTCGGGCACATGCTGAATAAAACGTCCAATACAGCACAGGATTTCCTCCACATAAAGGCTGGAACCAGCGACACTAATCTGTGGTGATGGGAAGTCCAGTCAGTGGCTCCCGTGGGGGTCCTGACAGGAACTGGGCCTTCTGAGAGTCCTGGAAGTCCTACCTACTTTGCTGTGAGTGGTGATAACCTGTATAAGTATGCAAAAATGCACTGAATAAATGCACGCACATGTGTGTGCACTGTGTAGGCTATAAACCACAGTCCATGCAGAGGGAGACTTTAGATGTGTGCACTTCATCAGAAGCTACGTGCCACTAAAAACACTCCAGAACAGGTGCTCCAAAGGGCAAGGCTCCCCAGGTCCAGGAGCTATCCCTACAGAGTGGTCATTAAGGGAAGTTCCATGGAAGGGATGAGGCAAGGTGGAGGCGGGCATGACCAGGCCCTGGGCAGACATGACAGGAACACACAAGACCTGATGGGCACATGAATGTTCACACACACACACACACACATGCACCACACACAGTACACACATCACACACGAATGTGCACACACACCACCACCTCCCCTGCCAGACATCCCACACTACAACCACCAACACCACGCAAACTTCTGAATTCTCTAGGGCCTCAACACTGACAACAAGTTGTTTCAGGTGGAGTCTGAGAGATTCTGAAATGGAAATCAGTTAGAAGAGCGATAAATAAGACGTAAGTTGCAGAGGGACCCGAGATGCAAATAAACAAAAGAAATCATCAAAACGCCTTAAGAAAACACTGCTCCTTTACAAAGCCTGGGAGCCCTACGTATTACCCCAAAACCTGAAGCCTAAAGGATGAATAAATTCTACTACATAACAATGAGTTCCAGGTAACAAAACACACCATGGACTGATTTAAAAGGCAAACTAGGGGTCCGGGCGCAGTGGCTCACGCCTGTCATCCCAGCACTTTGGGAGGCCGAGGTGGGCAGATCACGAGGTCAGAAGATCGAGACCATCCTGGCTAACAGGGTGAAACCCCGTCTCTACTATAAAATACAAGAAATTAGCCGGGCGTGGTGGTGGCACCTGTGGTCCCAGCTACTCAGGAGGCTGAGGCAGGAGAATGGCGTGAACCCGGGAGGCAGAGCTTGCAGTGAGCCGAGATCGTGCCAGTGCACTCCAGTCTGGGCGACACAGCCAGACTCTGTCTCAAAAAAAAAAAAAAAAAAAAAAGGCAAAAAGGCAAACTAGGAAACAATTTGAATCTTACAAGAGCTGATACCCTAATTAAAAATGCCCGCAAAATCAAATATACAAAGATATGCACACACAAAAAGAGGGCTGTGTCCACACTAAGCAGGGATTCTCAAGCTGGGAAAACTGCAGATTCTAGGGGAATTCATAGATGAGTTTCGGGGTGACACATGAACAAAACATACTGAGCAGAGAAGTCAGACACACTGCCTTCCAACTCGCCCTTCCCCCACACCTTCTGTAATGTGGTGAGATAGAGCTCAGTGCTGGGTTGACCTTGAAGGAGGTCCTCCAGGTTCCCCAGGGAGCCCCAGGGCTGTTTTCCTGGTCACCAGATCACCCCTGGCTTCCCAGCCTCTCCCTGGGAGTCAAAGAGCTATTGGCATCACATTTTCTAGCAACTTCTGCTAACTGGGCACATAATACCATTTTCTTTTTTTGAGACAGAGTCTCACTCTGTCGCCAGGCTGGAGTGCAGTGGCACAATCTTGGTTCACTGCAACCTCCCCCTCCTGGGTTCAAGCGATTCTCCTGTCTCAGCCTCCCAAGTAGCTGGGATTACAAGTGCGCATCACCATGCCCAGCTAATTTTTGTATTTTTAATAGAGACGGGGC
Organism: Rhinopithecus roxellana; assembly: GCF_007565055.1. Taxonomy (NCBI): domain Eukaryota; kingdom Metazoa; phylum Chordata; class Mammalia; order Primates; family Cercopithecidae; genus Rhinopithecus; species Rhinopithecus roxellana. The sequence goes on along the minus strand of NC_044561.1, from coordinate 132,327,563 downwards.
TTCATCATGTTGGCCAGGATAGTCTCAATGTCTTGACCTCATGATCCACCCGCTTCTGTCTCCCAAAGTGCTGGGATTACAGATGTGAGCCACCGCACCCAGCCCATACTACTATTTTCAAAGAAGCATCGATTTTGCAAGAAGCAAATGAAAAAAATGACTTACCCCAACAAACTCCCCAGCGTGCAGAGCTCAATTTACAAAGGGAAGCAGGTGGCAAGATGTTTGTAACTGGGTAGTCCAGACAAGCCTTGTTAGTGTTGCACCAAAGACACTGAAAGAGAACAACATTAAATAAGCGTTAGAAACACAATAGAAAAAACAAAGAAAGAACTGTCCTGGCTCTGCCTACAGCCCACCAGTGCATCTACTCTGTGGATGGCTGTAAAGGCTCAGCCTTCCCCTCCCACCGTGTCTCTGCCTTCACCCTCACCGCCCTTCAGTCCACACCCAGCACAGCAGCCAGCAGCCCTGTCAGCTCTCCATGGACTCACCAAGGCCCGCGTCATTCACACCTCTTCCACAACTCACCCTACTGAAGCGACGGGGCCTCTGTGCTGCCAACTCCACCTCCTGTTCACAGCCTCAGCTCAGCCTGCCTGTTCTGCCTGGAGTACTCTCCCCACATCTGTGTGGCTCCCCACTGACTGGATGAGCCCTGCCCTGACCAACCACTGGACACAACCACCTGCTTCCACCCCCTCCTCATCTCCTGTGAGGTGTGCTTCTGTAGACCTCTCCTCCCCGCACGCTGGGCACCCACGCACATCACTGGCTGAAGCATCCCAAGAACGCAGGACATAGCCTGGCCCATCACAGGCACTCACTGAGTTTGTGTTGAACGGACTTTGGTGAGCATGGTCACCATTTGTAGAAAGGACCATGCTTCCTACCTCTGACCTTCACAAATGCACTAAGTTGCACAACTTGAAAGATGATGCAACTAAGGCTCAGCCTGCCCTAAACCGAGAGCTGGAGAGAACCTCATGGATGCTCGTCTGAGCCCCTCGAACATCAGGTGTGAGGCCGCAGTGGTGTGGAGACAACACCATCACACCTGTGTGTGTAAGAGCCCAGAGCTGGGCCCAGCACATGCCACAGTGGTACACAACGAGGTCCACAAGCGCTCTGTGAGCCAGGCACCAAGTGTGACAGGAAATAGCCTAGCACGCAGGCAGGTGGCACAGGAAGGGGTAAAAGAACTGCCATTCAGGCCGGGCACGGTGGCTCACGCCTGTAATCCCAGCACTTCGGGAGGCCGGGTGGGCGGATCATCTGAGGTGGGAAGTTCAAGATCAGCCTGACCAATATGGAGAAACCCCGTCCCCACTAAAAATACAAAATAAGCCAGGTGTGGTGGCGCATGTCCGTAATCCCAGCTACTCCTGAGGCTGAGGCAGCTGAATCGCTTGAGCCCAGGAGGTGGAGGTTGCGGTGAGCCGAGATTGCACCGTTGCACTCCAGCCTGAGCAACAAGAGTGAAACTCTTCTCAAAAGGAAAAAAAAAAAGAACTGCCGTTCGGCAGCACCTGATGCGCCAGCCCAAGACCAGACCCAACTCCAGACTGCCTGTTACTTCAAATCTCCACATTCACAGTGTTGCTAACTTTTTAATAGGATATAGGATAGAAAGTCATGACATTTTTGGCCCTGCTTAGGGTGAAAGTCGTTGTCACAAAAAAATATAACAATGTCCCCTGGGCTTTCTTTCCCAGGGCTACTTATACAGTGACCACTTTAGTGTCCTGTTTAAGTGGTTTCCAGTATAACACAACAAGTAACAGTTAAACTCTGTTTATTTTGGTCATTAAGGAGTATCTTAAATTTCAGGGGTTTTGCTTGCGATTAACGATTTTTGGCTAATCCTCCCTTTTCAAATGGCTCAAGTTGTAAATGTCCAATTTTCCATTTTTCCATGACAGTGGTACCATGAGCCACAGGAGCTCATTGGGAGGACATGGCATTCTCTTCTCTGGTTTTTGTTGCGTTGCTTTTCTGATCGATTAAGTAATATGCACATAGCAAGCAGCTCAGGCAGCAGTGCAGAGACACACAGCCCACCACGGCCTCAGCAGCAGACACACATAACCCATCACGGCCTCAGCAACAGACACACATAACCCATCACGGCCTCAGCAGCACAGACACACAGCCCACCACGGCCTCAGCAGCAGACACACACAACCCATCACGGCCTCAGCAGCACAGACACACAGCCCACCACAGCCTCAGCAGCAGACACACAGCCCACCACAGCCTCAGCAGCAGACACACATAACCCATCACGGCCTCAGCAGCACAGACACACAGCCCACCACGGCCTCAGCAGCAGACACACATAACCCATCACGGCCTCAGCAGCACAGACACACAGCCCACCACAGCCTCAGCAGCAGACACACAGCCCACCACAGCCTCAGCAGCAGACACACATAACCCATCACGGCCTCAGCAGCACAGACACACAGCCCACCACGGCCTCAGCAGCAGACACACATAACCCATCACGGCCTCAGCAGCACAGACACACAGCCCACCACAGCCTCAGCAGCAGAGACACAGCCCACCACAGCCTCAGCAGCAGAGACACACACAGCCCACCACAGCCTCAGCAGCAGAGACACACACAGCCCACCACAGCCTCAGCAGCAGAGACACAGCCCACCACAGCCTCAGCAGCAGAGACACACACAGCCCACCACAGCCACAGCAGCACACACACACAGCCCACCACAGCCTCAGCAGCACACACACAGCCCACCACAGCCTCAGCAGCAGACACACAGCCCACCACAGCCTCAGCAGCAGACACACAGCCCACCACAGCCTCAGCAGCACAGACACACACAGCCCACTACAGCCTCAGCAGCAGAGACACACAGCCCACCACAGCCTCAGCAGCATGGACACAGCCCACCACAGCCTCTGTTCCAACACGCAGGGTTCTCTTGAGGCCTCCCAGGCACAGACACCTCCTTCCAGAAACTTCCCGTGTGCCCAAGAACACGCCCATGCAGGCCTGGAGCTAGCTGCGAGGCAAGCGGCCCTCTTCACTGCCCTGTCTCGGTTCAGAACTGGAGTCAGGCCTTCAGCCTTCTGGACTGGCCCCACCCACGATGACCTGGGCAAGTCCCTCGGCCCCGCCTCATCCACGAGATGGCTGCCATCACCACACCCCGCCCGGGGTGGTGAGGGTTACACAGGGCACTACGGCAAAAACACGCTCTAGGCTACAAAGCCACATACAATAGTCAGCTGTGTTTAAGGCTGAAATGACTTCCAATAGAAAAACCCAGGGACTAAAAAGCACCATCTAGAAAATGCACCAGGACCAGGGCAGTGGAGCAAGTTCAACATCACCAATGTCAAGATCTGAAACTACAGAAACAGCGTCTTTCAATTTTTTTTTTTTTTTTTTGAGACAGAGTCTCGCTCTGTTGCCCAGGCTGGAGTGCAGTGGTGTGATCTCGGCTCACTGCAAGCTCCGCCTCCCGGGTTCACACCATTCTCCTGCCTCAGCCTCCTGAGTAGCTGGGACTACAAGCGCCCACCACCTCGCCCGGCTAATTTTTTGTATTTTTAGTAGAGACGGGGTTTCACCGTGTTAGCCAGGATGGTCTCGATCTCCTGACCTTGTGATCTGCCCGCCTCAGCCTCCCAAAGTGCCAGGATTACAGGAGTGAGCCACTGCGCCCGGCCCGTCTTTCAATTTTTAATCAGCAAATGCAAGTATCCAGGTAAGTGCCACAAACTGACAAGATGTGTCTCAAACCTACGCCACTGCCTCGTGCAGGAAGAACTGTTTTTTGAGAACATGGCTCATGCCTTGGAATGGAAATCACCTAATACATCTTTCCCAGCCTCCTCATGTCCTCAAACCTCACTGTTGGGAAAAGGAAGCCTCACCCTGCAGTTCTCAACACTTGCTAAACCCGACTGGAAGGGGCAGGGGGTGCCTCTCAGGAATCCTAAGAAAAAGGCCTCACAGGATGCTGTTTTCTGCCTAACCACTTCCACCCGCCGCAGGCCTTCCCTCAGGTTTCCCACGCTGACTTCATAGTGCTGCGAGGAGACGTGGGTGCTGCTGAACCAAGGGCTGCGCAGCAAGGCAAGCCTAAGAGGTGCCAGCCAGGCTGGCCTGAGAGCAGGCCACCATGCAGAGAAAGCCAAAGGACCCTGTTCACACGTCTTTAACAAGACCTGCACTGTGCCGCTGCTTCCCCACCGTGGGTGCTCCTTCTCCCACGTGGACATCTGCATCAGACTCCATTGGGAAGGTACCCCAGGGAGTCTTGGGCCCCACCCCACGCCGTGGAGGCTTAGGGAACTTTGCTCTAGACCGCTACCCTCTTGTTGAAGGGCACACAGGTATTTAAAAGGCCCAGGGACAAAATCCAAACCTGAGCCCCAGATCACGACCAGAGAGTGCTATGGACAGCCTGGCCCACCGGCCCAAAGGGCTGGTGCCTTTCTCTCCTTGCTCTGCCCCTTCCAATCCTGTGTGAGGAGCTCAGAAAGCAGCCTCTGCTGCAGCCCCTGACAGCCTGGGAAACACGGGCTCCCAGCCTTAGGGTGCAGCTTTATGGACAGCCCAATTTCTCGCTAGGGGCCTCGTGGGGAAGGCTGACCCGCAGTGCTGACCCACAGTGTGGCCCCGTGTGCACAGGAGTGAAATCATGGATACTGACCATGCTCAGACAGTAACTGCAGTTTTCAGGAGAAGGTCTGATATGCCTGAAAGGGCTGAAGTAACATTTAGTAACTATTCAAAAAACCATCCCCCAAATCCCAAACAACAGAGCCCTCCACACATCCCGGCGGCTCCCTGGACCTAGAGGAAGCCCGTGTGCCTTTGGACGGTTTGGGCGGCACTCTGGTCTCTAGTCCGCGTGCTACTTACGGAGACGTTCTTCAGGCACTCTTCACAGGTTTTGTTTGTGTTCTGAGAACAAGCTGCGGGAAAGAGGCAAGAGACAAGTCAGTCACTGAGAATCAGGCAGTGTAAATATTAGTCCAGAAGGGCAGGGTGGGCACCAGAGAGGGGCGCAGCACCAAGAACCTCTGATCTGGAATTACCAAATGAAGGTCCTCTTCCTGAGCCCTGCTGGTAACAAGCCTTCTTCTAGACATCTGGAACAAGTGTTCAGGAATCCCGCTGCAGGCAGGGCACCAAGGGCATAAACACGCGGCTCCCGTCCGCAAGGGCTCTTCTGGGAGAGAAGAGTCCAACACAGAGGGCCGTGTTTCTGATCCCTCTGAGAGGAGGTGCACCCTGTGGTTGTGTAATCACTAGCCACGAACCCGCTGGGACCTTCTGCTCATCAGCACGTACTCTTTTGGGAACCCAAGAGCCTCCATCCAAGACCACAGAGACGCTAGCAACACTGCCAAGCAGCACACTTGTGTCTTCGGACTCACCTACAGATCTCATGTGACAAAGCAAGGTCTCAGTCCCCTGACAGCCTCACCCCAGACTGGGCTAAGCTCCCTGTACCAAGGGAGAGGCCCGGTGCGCCAGCCTGCTCCAATCATGCAGAACACCCTGGGATTCTGCCCGCTACTCACAGCACTGCTCCTAAGGAAGGGGTCCAACTCCTCGCAGCCAACAGCTCTGGAACTCAAGCCAATCAGAAGCAAGAGTGACGGCATGAATAACTTCCAACACGCAACCAAGCTGACTGCCTACTCCCCCATCCCCCAATCCCGTCACTCACACACACACACACACACACACACACACACTAACTGCCTATTCCCCCAATCCCATCACACACACACACACACACACACGCTGACTGCCTATTCCCCCAATCCCGTCACACACACACACACACACGCTGACTGCCTACTCCCCCAATCCCGTCACACACACACACACACACACACACACGCTGCCTATTCCCCCAATCCCGTCACACACACACACGCTGACTGCCTACTCCCCCAATCCCGTCACACACACACACACACACACGCTGACTGCCTACTCCCCCAATCCCGTAACACACACACACACACGCTGACTGCCTACTCCCCCAATTCCGTAACACACACACACACACACGCTGACGGCCTACTCCAATTCCGTAACACACACACACACACACACACACACGCTGACTGCCTAACTCCCCCAATCCCGTAACACACACACACACACACACCCACTGTGCACGCTGAAAAGAGCTCTGTGCTTATCACCAGTCACTAGAGAAATGAAAATTAAAACTCCAACAAGAGATGACTACACACCCACCAGAATGGCTAAAATTAAAGAGAATGACAATAGCAAATGTTGGCAAGGATGCACAGCAACAGAACTCTCACAGTGTTGGAAGTGTAAATGGCTCAATCATTTGCAAAGGTCTGGCAGCTGCTCCTAAACAAACATGCCACCACCTATGACTCAGCAATTCCACTCTTAGTATTTCATCCAGAAGAGAGGAAGCCCACATCCACAGACGGACCTGCGCAGGAACGCCCTGTGACAGCCCCAAGTGGACACAGCCCAGATGTCACTCTGTAGGAGGGTGGACAGACAGACTGGAACACTCACACGATACCAGCAGGGCATCAAGAATAGCAAACATGCGGCTCCCGGATGAAGGGATCTTTGGAAAAGGCATTCCAAATACAAAAGGCTGATTTCTGTGTCTCTCCTTTAGAGGTGAGCTATGTGGCTGTGCAATCACTAACACTGTTCAGCGATGAAAAGAAATGAACTGGTCTATGTAAAACACGGATGAGTCTGAAGCACATCATGTGAGTGAAAGACGCCTTCCACAAAAGACCCGACCGTGTAATTTCGTGGCCATGCTGCTCTAGAAAAGGTGAGACTCACCTATGGAGGGAGGGGGACAATGGCTGCCTGGGGGCAGCCATGCATGGGGGAGGCTCGATCTTCCAGATCGAGGGTCTGTCTCGGTCCCGGCTACATGGGTGTAACTCACTGAACAGCACAATTGTTTCCTACATTTCCCTGTATGAAAAATGTATCTCAAAAAAAAAAATAAGACAACTCTAAACTCTGGTCCCTGACAGGCACAGTGAAGGCAGAAGAGCACGCTGACATCTGTGACTGAGCTCGCGTTGTGACTGATGCTCACGTTGTGAGTGACGCTCACGTCTGTGACTGACACTCATGTCTGTGCCTGACACTCACGCAGGAGTGGAAGGCTGTGGGGACACCTGGATAAATGCAACACAGCAAAGCGTGGTGACACGCCTGAGGTGGCGGGTACACAAGCGCGCTCCACAAAATCCTTCAGCTTTGCTGTACATGTGAAGAGTTTCATGATGAAATGGAGGGAAAAGAGCTTCAGCTTTCTTACAATTTCACTCATTACGTTTACCAAGAGGGACTAATAACACATTGAGTCCATTGTTGGGATCCTTCTATTTAACAGTGTAATTCTACACTCCACTTTTCTAAATAAATCTCCACTTTATTTGAAATGAAAGTACATTTTGTCACATGTTCTATAGCAATTATCACTAAGTAGTACTTTCCTCAGAGTCTCTAGGGGTGTGCTATTCAGTTTATGTAGAATTTTATTTTAAGCCACTTTAGATACTTGAGAAACAACAGGTTGTATTCAGCCCCAGGGAGGTAAAGAAAATTGGCAACCAGTGAAAAGCCTTAATTTCTGAAATCACTGCTGAGAGGCAGGGTTACAGGGTACTTTGATAAGAACAGCACTGCTGCCGGGCACGGTGGCTCACGCCTGTAATCCCAGCACTTTGGGAGGCCGAGGCGGGCGGATCACAAGGTCAGGAGATCGAGACCATGGTGAAACCCCATCTCTACTAAAAATACATAAAATTAGCCAGGCGCAGTGGCGGGCGCCTCTAGTCCCAGCTACTCGGGAGGCTGAGGCAGGAGAATGGCCTGAACCCAGGAGGCGGAGCTTGCAGTGAGGCGAGATCGCGCCACTGCACTCCAGGCTGGGCGACAGAGCGAGCCTCCGTCTCAAAAACACAAACAAACAAAAAAAGGACAGCACTGCTGACATTTCGAAGTCCCCAGTGACTTGGCACTGTGGGAGGAAGGAGCAACGGTGGGCTGATGGTGGGCACAGACCCCCGTGGTGTTGCAATGTGACGGGTACCATGATGAACTCTTGGTTTTAAAATTCAACTCCCAGCTCTGTCCACTGAAAGCGCCGAGAAACGACAACACTCAGCAGCAGAGGTGGATTCTTGGTGCCCAGGTCTTGGTTTCTAGATGCTGTTCCCCAGCAGCAGGAAGCAGAGCTCCTCGGAGAAATGGCTGATTCCAGAAGTGGGGCAGAAAGTGGACAAGATGAGCCACAGACAGTGTGCAGTGCCTGAGAGTGGCACGGACAGGAATGAATGGCAAGAGGATCCAGAAGCCAGCCTGGAGGGAGTCTTTCTAGCCAAATCTGAGCCAACTGAACATCAAAATAAATGGTAACAGTCATGAACTCTAAGCCCTAGAATTCATACTGACATGAAATAAAGAGAAGACCGAGTGGCAAACGCTGAAGAAATGATGAGTTGAGAAGCCTCCATTTTACAATCATCACCGCCAACACTAACGCAGGCAAGAATTCCTCGAAGATGTCAAGTCCACTGGGTCTGCCTGTGGCCTGACAAGACAGTCTCAAAGCACCTCCCCACAGGTGAGTCATTACTCAGGGGGAGAAGGTGGCACCTTCCAAGAGATCAGTTATCCCCACCATAACCCAGAACAACACGATGATGGGACAAAGTGACAGCATGTGCCCCCTATGGAGGACACTGAGAGGACAGAATCACTGCGCCATGCTCCTGCCAAAGCGCACGTGAATCAAATAAAAGGAAACACCCGGTAAGACCCACTGAGGGTCCTTCCACAAACTGGCTTTCTGAAAACAAAGAGGAACTATTCTAGATCAGTGGAGATTAAAGAGACACAACGATTAAATGCAACTTGTGGTCCTGGATCTCAGCAGGTAGGAACAGGACATTGTTGGGGTAACTGGTAAAATTTGTACACGGATTGGAGGTTAAATCAGGTATTCAATGATATCGTATCAATGTTACATGTCTAGGTTTTGATAATTATATAAATTTCAGTTATGTAGAAGAACAGCCTCCTTCTTAGGAGATAAACTCTGAAGAATGTAGGGATAAAGATCACAATAGTAACTTACTCTCAAATGGTTTGGTCAAAATAACAACAGGCAATACAATTGTGATTTGTCAATTTACAATACATTTTTAAAATATGAGTAGAGATGAGTCTTGTCATGTCACCCAGCCTGGTCTTGAACTCCTGGCCTCCAGCAATCCTCCCACCTCAGCCTCCAAAAGTGCTGGGATTACAGGTGTGAGCGACTGTGCCCAGCTGAAACAATTTTTTTTTTTTTCTTTTTGGAGATGAAGTCTCGTTCTGTCTCCCAGGCTGGAATGCAGTGGCCGGATCTCAGCTCACTGCAAGCTCCGCCTCCTGGGTTCATGCCATTCTCCTGCCTCAGCCTCCTGAGTAGCTGGGATTACAGGAGCCCGCCACCTCGCCCGGCTAGTTTTTTGTATTTTTAGTAGAGATGGGGTTTCACTGTGTTAGCCAGGATGGTCTCAATCTCCTGACCTAGTGATCCGCCCGCCTTGGCCTCCCAAAGTGCAGGGATTACAGGCGTAAGCCACTGCGCCTGGCCTGAACCAATTTTTAAAAATAAAACACAATTTTATTATAAATTTAAAAAATAACAAGGAGATTTAGAGAGAGAGTGCTAAGGCAAACGGAGTCAATGTTGAGAACAGAGGGGCATCCAGGACTTCACTGCACTATTCCTTCAACTTTCTGCACCTCTGAGGTCTTTCTAAACACAACCTGGGCAAGGAGACACAGGGTATGCCCGACACACCCACTCGAGTCCTTCCTGAAAAGTCATCTACCAGGAAGGGTGCATGTGCTTCCTCTCCTCAGCCCTACAGTGGCGACAAGCAACAGGGATGATGCCGTTCTTGTTCGTGGGGATTTTCATTTTTAAAGCTTCTTTCTGATAACTATGTCTTGTGTGAACGACAAGAACTGAGCTCCAAAACACACACCATCAACTCCATCTACCCCAGACCTCTGGATTACCGGTCAGTCTGAGTCAGCAGAGAGGCATGAGAGGAAGAGGGAGAGAAAAACCGCCCAACATTCCTCCTGCTCCCAGCAGGCCAAGAACAGGGCGGGCTTTCAATAAGGGGGAAAATAACAATGTTTACAGTCCTTATGAAAATAACATCAAAGATGGGAAAAGGTCATTCTACTCTGTCCTTTGAAAACACATCATCTTGCATAGGAAGGAAAGGAAGGCCAGGTGCAGTGGCTCACGCCTGTAATCCCAGAACTTTTGGAGGCCCAGGTGGGCAGATCACCTGAGGTCAGGAGTTCGAGACTGGCCTGGCCAACACGGCAAAACCCTATCTCTACTAAAAATACGAAAATCAGCTGGGCGTGATGGCGCATGCCTGTAATCCCAGCTACTCGGGAGGCTGAGGCAGGAGCATCACTTGAACCTGGGAGGCGGAGGCTGCAGTGACCTGACATCATGCCACTGCACTCCAGCCTGGGCAACAGGGCAACACTCCATCTCAAAAAAAAAAGAAAGGCATGAATCATTTGTTACTGCTTCAGAGACAAGCAGTGTTTATTTCTCTAAGAGATCACCATCTCTTATCGCATCACAAGATACAGAAAAACCATGTGCTAGAAAACCAGAGATAAAAACTGCCCTTGTGTTGCTTGAGTCTAACACTGAATGTGACTGCCCTGACTTCTGAGGTCCTATGACTGCAAGGCTTCAACTTACACTCCATTTATCAATTTTTAAAGACCTTTCAGTCTTATTTGTTTCAAAAATTAAAGGAAAAAAAAAAGTTTTCTTCTGTCAGGATACACCAATCCTCCATGACCCATTTGGGTGCTTTCCTGAAGTCTCAGGTGAGTTAATAAGCGCACTAGGCACATAGGAACACGCCAGCAAGTGTAAGTATTTCCTCGTCATGCTCCTGTCACACCACAGGCCACAGGCTGCAGTTCTCATCAGAACCAACGGCCACAGAGGCATGGTGCCCACTCTGCACTGGGACAGAGGCATGAAGACCAACTACACTGTCAATTCCAGGTGAGAAAAGAGGGCAGATATGGAGACAAAAAACGTTCTTGCAAATTCCACTATTTCAAAACAAAGAGTTGAAGACTAGTAGTATATATCAACGCTGTGAGCCCTGTGTACACTGCAGCACTCTGTGAAGTTAGAAAGCCACGCTTCTCAGGGTGATGGGCCGACTACAGATACCCCTTCCACATCAGGAGGCCCCACTGTAAGGAGCGGCTGGGTGGCACCCACCACCTCAAGGACCTGCATGGCCACCAGTGCTCCAGCCCTCAGACAGTAGTCCCAACTCCTTTTCGGGGTTGTCCTTCTTCCAGATGAAGCTCTTGGATTGAGTCTGACCCCATACATAAATAAAGTGGGGTCCAAAAGCCCTATCCAGGTTTCTCTAACTTCAAGAATCTTGCTCCAAAGATCTTCAATACACCATGGGTTCTTAATGTCTCTCCTCCATCAAAACACATAAAAAGACGCTTAAAAGCGCTGGATTTGGATTGGTATAATGCATTTTTTAAATTCACACCGTGTCCTTGTAAAGAAGACAAAATGTTTTAAACATTAGTATTGTGGTCACATTCCTGTAACTATGACAAGCAGTGAAAAATCTCACACTAAGCAAGTACTCTGTGGGAAGACGCGAGTTCTCCAAGCTATAAATAGCCCCTCTCTCCAAGGACAAGGGGCACGCAGACACGACGGGCGCCTGGGCAGTGAATGCCAACATGATGTGGCACCATTCTTCCTATTTCAAGGGGTCCCCAGTAAGAGAAACAACAGTTCACCCACTGGGACTTGGAGATTAAGTGGAAGCAACCAAGAGCAGTTTCCAAGAGGAGAAGGAAGTGCTTTTCAGCTGACACACGGAATGGCAGTTCTGGATTAACTCCCAAACTGTCCACTCCACTTGTCCACACCCATCTCTGCACCCTTCAGAAGTGCAGAGGAGAAGGAATCACAGTAGTCAAACAAAAACCTCAGGGAGGCTTTCGTAACACTCCCACTTCAACAATGCAAACAAACACACCCCCAAGCCACTGATACGAGTTTCAAGCAAATCACACACTCTCCCGGCAAACGCCCATTCCGTTTGTTGAAACGTATTCATTGCACATTGGTGCTTAGAACTCAATCTGGGCCAAAAGTTTCCAGTACAGTACCACTGGCCTCCTTGATTAACAAACTTCAAGGCAGCTGCATTGCTAACGACACAAACGCTAAGTACACTTAGAAACAGATAAGAAGAAACACAAATAATCCCGCACTGGAATAAACATTCCATAAGGTCACAAAAAGAAAAAGCGCTCTACTATGCTAAACAGACCCTGACAGAGCCTGGGCTAACATGAGTTGAGAAAAGTATTAGTCCCTCAAGCTGGGCCCAGGTCAACCCTAATTGTAAGGGTCGGGAAACTGAAGTTAAGGTGGCACTATTCGCCACCACTAGTGGTCACCTGGAAACTCCAAACACGGAAACCAGCATGACATTCTGAAACAGGTCCAACCATGACACTCCCCAGCTTAGAACCTGCTGGATTTTCCCGCAGCCCACCAGGTCCCGGAGGCCCAGCCCCACAGGAAGTCACTCTCTATAAACACTCCCGGTTTCTGGAACTCTTGAGTCTCCTGTCCTGCACTTTCCTCCACTAGCACTCCTCCAGCCCCCGCGCCCTCACTGCTTCTTTCTTGGTCAGCCTCCCGGGGACTCAGCTCCTCTAGGACAGAAGCTATGTCTGTCGGTCGCCACTGTGGCCGCAGGGCCTGGCGCAGATGGGATAAACGAATGAAGAATGCCACCTGCGGGTCTAGACAGCGTAGAACCGCAATCAGCTTGCTTCAAAATCAGATGCTACAGCCTGGTTTTGGAGAAGCCTTCCTTTCTAAGGCATAAGATAAGCGCGAACGTTCGCTGCTGTGCATGGAACTGCGGCCGGGAGGGAGCGGCGGCGTGAACGCCGGCGACTGCAGAGACACGCCGGCCGCGGCCCCCATCACCCTCCAGGGGCCTGGGGCCGCCATCCCGACCTGCCCCCGACCAGCTGTGCGACCCCGAGCACGTCGTGAGCCGCCATCCCGGCTCGGGATCGAACCCGAGGAGAGCTGTCTGAGGTCGTAGTGAGGCTAAGGGAGTCCGCAGGTGCCAAGCGTGCCGCCTGCCAGGCGAGGGCCAACCCGCGGCCACGCGCGAGGAGAGGCCGCAGAGACTGGACAAAGACAAAGGCGGCTCTTCCCCGGCCCGCGCCCCAGCCACGACGGCAGCTCCCGCGGCCGCCAGACCGGCGTGACCCTCGAGAAGCCGCCGCCTGGGCAGTGCCTGCGACTGCGGGCCTAGGCCGCCCGCCGAGCCCAGCGCCCTGGCCGCGACCCCGACCCCGACCCCGACCTGGACCCACCAGCCGCCCCGCCCCCTTCGCGGCCCCGCCCGCCCCGGCGCCCTCACTCGCTCCGGGAGGCTCCTGCGCGGCGGCCACCGGGATGAGCAGCAGGAGTAGCGCGGCGCCACCGAGGGGCAACCTCCAGTACGGCATCGGCCCGCGGGCCACTCCGGGAGCCATGGTCAGCCGTCGCTCGGTCAGTCAAGGGCTCGTTATAACTCCGACTGCAGCACAAGCTGTCTCCGCCCGGAAGAGCCGCGGCGCCGGAAGTGGACCTGCGGGGCGGGGCCACGCGAGTGCGCAGCCTCAAAAAGCAGCTAGCTCCGTCCCCTCGCCGTCCCGCCCGCCTCCCGGCGCGGCTGAGGTTCGGTGCGCCTGCGCGATGGAGGAAAGGCGCCCGGTAGTGAGGGAGCGGCGGAGGCTCAGTGCGCCTGCGCGGCGGGGACGGGTGGCCAGCTGAGTGGACTGGCGGAGCGCGGTGCTTCGGTGGCGGAGGTCACGGCATCCTCCATCCTAAAGGGCTGCGAGCGTCCCGGACTGCGGCCCCAGGCCCTTCTCACGCTGCTCTCAAGCGAGACCTAGACGAGGCGCGGGTGGGCCCTCGTAGTCCGCGCCGGTGCCCGCGCTCCACACCGCGGCTTCCGGCGCTGGGGTCCCGCCGATGTCCGCGTGGGGTGTTTCGGGGATTTATTTATTTTTGTACGTTAACCGCACTGGAAGCAGCCCCAAAATAGGCTGAAACGTGTGGTGCTGAAGCTGCCACCTAAATTCCCGAGAGAAGCGCCGTTTCTCCTCCCTGGCTTCTCGCCGACGCCCTCGCTGCTCGGTTGATGAAAGGATTAAATAGTGACTGACATTTTTAAGGCTACTTAAGAAATGGCAAAAATACATTTAGAGGCGTGAACCTGAACACAGTCTGCGCGCTTTAAGCCCCACGAGAGCCGGGGCCGCCCGGTCCCGTGCGCCCGCAGCTCCTTTCTCGGGTCCGGGATTCTCCGGTGCGGGGGACGGAAACCTCCTGCCTTCTTGGTTCATGACCCTTGTAGATGAACTTCCGCTGTTTTCTGCACTGCTTAGACCAGAAGACGGGAAACCATGACTGCCGCACCCTCTGACGGGTTAAATGTACCCTTCCCCGAAACAGGCACTGCCCGTCACCCGTCAAACGCTGTGACTGCGCCCACCTCGTAGGAAGGACGCCGCGATCCTGCTAAAAGCCCCTCGGCCTCTACCTGCTTGAGGGCACCCTTCCCCTCCCTGCTTCCGAGGGCGGACTCCATTCCTCTGGAGTTGGTGTTTCCGGGTGGGCCAGCCTCCAGCCACCTTTGAATAAACCCCCCTTACATTAGATTCTGACCCTGTGTGATTTTAGGTTGGGATTTGGGCGCCTGCAGATGGGCCCGAAGCCATCCTCCTGTGATCCGAGCCACTTCTCTGGCACTCGGAGCGCTGGCACCCGCGGAGCGGCCTTGGCTCACCCGACCGCCTGCGAACTGATCGGGGTCTCTGGCAGCCTCCCAGGGCTGAGGTTCAGACTCTGTTCCGCCTACCCAGGTCCACACACCTGATGGGGCTGGAGTGGAAGCTTGGTTTTAAGGCAAAGAGTCAGCTGTTTGCAGGTGTGTGCTTGCACTGCCTTTCGAGGTTAAGGTTTCGTTCGTCTTGCTAAAGTTTGCAGCCTTTTTTCTCCTTCAGATTTGGAGAAGGGGAAAGCAGTTTCTCTTTGAAAAGAAGAAACGAATCGTGGCTTAAGCAAAATTTGTAATCTTTAAAACTGGCCAGGCTCTGGAGCTGAGTTCAAGTGACATGTCTAAACTTTCTTGAGTAACCAGATTTTCCCTTACAGGCTTTTGTCACTTAAGAGAACTCATGTCATAGACAATCGTCCATCCAAAACCAAGTCTTTCTCCTTCAGGAAGGACCCATCTTTGGCAACTGCAGCTGGATTCCTGCGCAGTGCTTATGGCGCCACCTCTTGTCATATTTAGAAAAATGGTCTCACATAACTTGAGAAAAAACAATTTCAGTGACCAAAGCCGGGTACACTTGGAATACCAAGCTCATTTACTTGTTTGCTCAATTGGAAAACGCTGGCTCTAGGATCACACAGAATCTTTGGGAGTTATTTTTTATGGTATTTGGAAGCATCCAAAAGAAGTTCTAATAAAGGTATTTCTTTATGAGAGAAAAACAAAAATTATCTAAAATAATTTCTGAATTTAAAAAGGCTACTGAAATTTCTCCCCCTCCTCCCTCAACTCCTTCTCTTTATCCTATGTTGTCTGAATGCACTACCCCGCCCAGACCCACCTTTCTTCCTCCTCCTCCTCCTCCTCCTGTTCTGAGGCCATTTCTCAAACAGCCAGTGTCTGATAGGGGACAACTACATGCCCCAGTTCATCAGTTGTGGTCAAAGGTAGAACTTAAAAGTATAATCAAGGAATTTCTTGATGCTCACCAGGACCCTACTGGTTTTTCCAGAGAATTTAAATACCTGAGTGTGTGACCCTGGCTCTACTTTGGGAATTTTTTTTTTTTTTTTTTTGAGATTGAGTCTCACTCTGTTTCCCAGGCTGGAGTGCAATGATGCAATCTTGACTTACCGCAACCTCTGCCTCCCAGGTTCAAGCGACTCCTCTGCCTCAGCCTCCCAAGCAGCTGGGACCACAGGCATGTACCACCATGCCTGGCTAATTTTTGTATTTTTAGTAGAGACGGGGTTTCACCATATTGGCCAGGCTGGTCTCGAACTCCTGACCTTGTGATTCTCCTGCCTCAGCCTCCCAAAGTGCTGGGATTACAGGCGTGAGCCACTGCGCCGGGCCATAAAAATTATTTTAGATAATTAACACAAGTTCTCATTGCTGACATAAGCTCTTGCTGATACAGCAGCCGCATTGTCTGTAATAAATTCCACCTTGTTACAAGGTTCCATTCCTTGGAGTCAAAAAAATTCAAAGGGTAGGTATCACTAATACTCCTGTAATGGCAAGTAAATCTCAGCCTATAACTTTTCAACTAAGTCCTTTACAAGGGACTCACATTTTCCTTCTAGTTCTATCAGCTACCATCCATCTTATAAAAAGAGACTTCTTAGAATTATAATACTCACATTTTTTTCTCCCGAAGGGGGACAACGTATTTAGAATTAGATGAGAAATCTGAGTTACTAGACATAAAAAAGTTTCAAAATCTAAGCCATTTGCAATCCATATTGCCCTAGAAGACACTGAATTATTGAATAATGAAGAATTACAAAACCTACTAAAGGCAGTACTTGATCAAATATGGTCAGAGTCTTCCACTGATACTGGAAGAATCCTCTTGGCTACCCTGATCAAAGTCTTCTACTGTAGTGGACTTTTGTAGCACATCCTTTAGTAGTTCTGTGGATGAAAGTATTGATTTCTCTTTGTCTTTACTTGGGAAGGCAGACGACACACACAGGCAGCTATGCCCAGGGCCACACTGAGAGCCCAACTGACACAAAACTGTTCTTTTAGATGCTGACTTGCTCTTTTTTGTTGTATGGAGTTTCACTCTTGTTGTCCAGGCTAGAGTACAATGGTGCCACCTCGGCTCACTGCAACTTCTGCCTCCTGGGTTCAAACGATTCTCCTGCTTCAGCCTCCCGAGTAGCTGGGATTACAGGCATGCGCCACCACACCTGGCTAATTTTGTATTTTTAGTGGAGACAGAGTTTCTCCATGTTGGTCAGGCTGGTCTCGAACTCCCTACCCCAGGTGATTCACCCACTTCGGCCTCTCAACGTGTTGGAATTACAGGCCTGAGGCACTGGGCCTGGTCTTTTGACTTGTTCTTAAAAAAAATTTTTTTTTAATTATAATACATAGGCAGTTTACTCCTCTGCTCAGCAGATAAGCAAGTTTTAATAGAAGATGGGATACATTCATTACAACAGTACTAAGGGGACATAGAATTTCTAAAGAAAAACTTCAGTTTTATAAAAAACAAAGTACTTGGGCCACTTATCTAAAGAAGGACTTTCTATTAATCTAGATAGACTGAAAGGAATTTTAGCTTTCCACCACCAACCACCAATAAACAAAAGGGTTTGGGAGACTGGCAGGATGTTGTAGAAATTGGATTCCAAACTTTTCTTTAAAGCTCAGTCCTTATATGCGCTCTTAAAACAGGACATGCCAGGACTTTGTGGTCGGCAGAAGAAAATCCACCAACATTCGAAATGATCAAACGTGACCTTGCCAATGCTCCGCCTTTGGGATGTACAAATTATAACCTTCCATTATTATTTGTATAATACATGAAAGTGGTGGAGATGCTTTAGGGGTTCCTAAAGCACTGTTATATGTAAAAATGTTTGTTTAGAAACAGAATGCTTGTTCCCCAGTGCTGCAAAGAAACAGCACTCGAACATAAATTTAATCCTCTCAGCAAGGCCATTTTTACTTTCTGCAGAAAGGGTGCTCATCGCAGATGGAACAATGGTGAAAGCACACCTGAAAAAATGAGGGAAGCAATTTTTATCCCTGACGTAGTTTGTCCCTGCTGCTGTGTTCTGTCTCCATTGGCTGGAGCCAGACCTCACAATCTAAACTAAAACCTGATTGGCTAACAGTTTAAAACTTTTCTCAGTAGGTAAAAGTTATGGAAAGATGAAAGAGGAAGTTGCTTATGCCAAATAGGGAAGGGGCATAGGCTGCTAGCTGGAGCATGCCTGTGAACAGGTCCAGCACAGATACCTTGCTTAAGGTTCAGGGACATAGAATGTACTACATGCCTGTGAGCATGTTTAACAGCCACATAGGACAGGGCTTAAAAAGAGTTATTAGCACAAAGCCAGGAGGCTTGAAGGAAGTTAGTTTTTAAAAGAAACTATTATTTTTAGCACTTATGATTTATTCTTTAACAAGAAGGGAAACTTTGAAGAGGAACTTTTCACTTTCAACAAACACAAAGATCGAAATAGACAGTCATTGCCACAGTTGCCTAAAATATAATCCAGGAAAACCATTATAAGGACATTTCCCTTCACCTGAGGCCCTTGTGAGGTATGATCATTAGATTCCATGCTGTTGCCACCCTCAGAAACATACAAATAAGTTCTGGTAATGATTTATGTGTTTTTCTCACTGGGCAGAGGCATTTCCATGCAGAAGAGCAGTGGCCTCAGCAGTGAGTAAAATTGCTGTAGAAAAACGTATTGCAATCCGGGGAATTCAACAGCAACAGAGGAACTTGTAGCAACAGAGGAACTCACTTCACGGGGTGGATGATTCAATCGGTATGTAAACTTTGGCCTATCCTCCAGCATTTCCATTGCGCTTACCACGCCCAGTCATCTGGGCTAGTGAAATGCACCAATGGAATAATCAAAACTCAATTGGCAAAATTAACCAAGCCTTTTTCAATTCCTTGGTCAGAAGTTCTTCTGTTGGTTCTGCTTAATCTGAGGTCGACACCTTTAGGTAAACACCAGTTATCTCTGTTCGAAATTAGGCAGACCCATGAAATTATCTCCAAGGAATTGTACATCTATGATATTAAAGGGAGACATATTCAGCTATTGCAGTGCCCTTGCAAAATAATTAACAAAAAATTATAATTGACAAAAATAATCTTTTCACAGTGAGCTCCCGGGAAACAAAAATTTGAAGGACCACAGACTTCAACCAGGAGATTTTGTCTATTGGAAATGACATTTTTAAAAAGTCTCTGCAACCAGCTGTGGACCTTATCAGGAACTTCTGACCATTCTTCACCGCAACATTAGAAGATGACTCTTGAATTCACATCTCCCATCTAAAGAAATCTGAGCCTCAGCTGGGCACGATGGCTCACTCCTGTAATCCTACCACTTTGGGAGGCCAAGGCGGGTGGATCACCTGAGGTTAGGAGTTCAAGACCAGCCTGGCCAACATGGTGAAACCCCATCTCTACTACAAATATAAAAATTAGCCAGGCGTGGTGGTGTGCGCCTGTAATCCTAGCTACTCGGGTGGCTGAGGCAGGAGAATTGCTTGAATCCGGGAAGCAGAGGTTGCAGTGAGCCGAGATTGTGCCACTGCACTCCAGCCTAGTGACAGAGTGAGACCCTGTCTCAAAAAAAAAAAGAAAGCTGTGCTTCCTAAATGGATTGTTGTACTGGAAAGTGATACCCTGGGACAGCTAGGACAGTGTTCTTTGGGTTGTGCCCGGTCACAAGGTCAAATATGTCATACCATTTCACACTTACCAATATTCCTCATCTATAGTCTTGTCAGATTCATTCTGTATTCCACTGGTATCATCATTTAGCTTCCGTCTTTCTTCCATAACTGGGTATCGAAGGTGTTACTTGACATGTGAAGGCCCTTACCAGTTATACACAAAAGGCCTTAAGTTATAGCCAGATGGGTATCTCATTATTAAATGACAAACTTACCTGAGAAAATCTGTATTATAAAACCATGTGGCTTTAGACATACTCACTGCAGCTCGAGGGTAACCTGTGCTATCATAAAACTGAAAGCTGTGTCTATATCCCAGATAAACCAAATGACATCACTAAATTCATGGCTGATAAGAAACCCACATAAACCAACATTTCAGAGCCAAAACCTCCTCTAACCAACTGGCTAAATAGCTGGTTGGGATCTTGGCAAACTTTAGTGACAAAAAACGTTAACTTATTCTAGAAATTACAATCATTTTTTATGTTTGTCCTGTTTGCTTGGGCTCAGCATAAAGGGATAAAGTGGCTGCAAAGGGTCCTTAGTGACAGCAAACTGTCTTTGACCCATGTCTTCCAGTTTGAAGACTTTACATCTTCATTGGGATCTTCTATTGTATCAAAGATGTTTAAAAATCCATCTGCAGACCGGGTGTGGTGGCTCATGCTTGTAATCCCAACAGTGCGAGGCCAAGGCAGATGGATCACTTGAGGTCAGGAGACCAGCATGGCCAACATGGTGAAACCCTGTCTCTACTAAAAATCCAAAAATTAGCCGGATTTGGTGGTGCACACATGTAGTCTCAGCTACTCAGGAGGCCAAGGCAGGAGAATCTCTTGAACCTAGGAGGCAGAGGTTGCAGTGAACTGAAATCGCACCACTGCACTCCAGCCTGGGTGACAGAGTGAGACTACGTCTCAAACAAACAAACAAAAAAAATCAATTTGCAGAAACAGAATAAACAAAAATCTAGTTTAGAACCATGCCCCTGAAGCAACCTTTTTTTTTTCCATCCTAACAATACAACCACACAAAGCTAATTTAATGGTATTTGAAGGACATTAAACATGTAAGGACATGTAAACATTAACCGAAACTCAGTGAATACCACCACATTTTAAACAGTGCCATCCACAATGGCATTTTAAAATATAGCTAAGTTTTGGAACAATTTAACAATGCAGAAGTTCAAAAAATACGTGGTATAACCCAAGTTCCTGTTTTAACCACATAGAAGTCAAGATTTAAAAAGAGGAAATGGGGGGCATTGTGTAATTTAACATGTCTGGAATCCAAAGATACATATTCAATTGTCAGAGAGCTTCAAGCTCAGAGGAATGACCCAACGGCACATTGTACAGGAAGTACCACCATAATGACTCTTTAGAGAAACAGAATGATTACTTAGAGCAGTCTGGAATTAAAAGTGCATATGTCTTTCCATGAAGAAAGATGTTTACAGAATTAGCCAGGCGCGGTGGCTCAAGCCTGTAATCCCAGCACTTTGGGAGGCCGAGACGGGCGGATCACGAGGTCAGGAGATCGAGACCATCCTGGCTAACACGGTGAAACCCCGTCTCTACTAAAAATAAAAAAAACTAGCCGGGCGAGGTGGCGGGCGCCTGTAGTCCCAGCTACTCGGGAGGCTGAGGCAGGAGAATGGCGTAAACCCGGGAGGCGGAGCTTGCAGTGAGCTGAGATCCGGCCACTGCACTCCAGCCCGGGCGACAGAGCAAGACTCCGTCTCAACAAAAAATAAAAATAAAAAATAAAAAAAAAAGAAAGATGTTTACAGAATTAAACTGATAGAATCACAATGGTACCAACTTAGGAGAAATGACAGCTGAGCCCCAGGGCCATGGAAAGGACTGTCCACAGGCACAGATAGCCACAGTGGGCTGGGGCCAGAGAGGGGAAATTCCAGGCCCCCACCCAATTGTGCATATTGGAGTCACCTGCTGGGGATTTCCACCAGAGTTTTTATTTGGTGGTTAAGTGTCTGTGCTTTTTTGGTCATTACGAGTACATTCCTTAGTGGGTGAAAGAGTTACTTCCAGAGAGGCTGCATAGAAGGAGTGAACCTTCTGGCAGCATGTTAAACCACCAGATGCTTAACACTGGGGAGAACAAGGAGAGCACCCGAAGGTCCCAGACTTGGGACCCACTTTGGAAGGGGCTAGACCGTGTGGAGCCTCGGTCTGTGGGAGCCCTTGGACAGGCAGCAGTCAGCAGGGTCTGGGGCGAGGCATAGAGGGAGGGAGAGAGGGCTGTGCCCACAGGCCAGAGCCCATGTCCCATGACAGGACTAAGCAATGATGCGGAACCTGCACTCCTGGTATGTGGGAGGACTCCTGTAAGGCTGCACACGGGGGCAGCTTCATGGCTTCAGAGCTGGTCTGTGCCATGTGGGGTCTCTTGTGCTCAGGAATTTGTCCTTGACCAAGGCACAGACAGTTCCGGTTGCCCATCCCTTGCAAGCAGTTACGATTCTCAAAGTACTTCCTGTGCCAGCCTCTCTGCATCCTCCCAGGGCCAGGCTTTAGTGATCCCTCCACAAGACAAAACACAGCTTGTTCCAGGTCAGGCAGGCAGTAAGAAGGAGAGCTGTACGTGGACTGGGGGCTCACCCTTGGAGTCTGTGCTTCTTTCCCATGTCTCAGGAGCTCCCCTCAGTTCCCTGGAACAAGGTTGGAATGTCAAAAAGACCTGAAA
Source organism: Rhinopithecus roxellana (assembly GCF_007565055.1). Classification (NCBI taxonomy): domain Eukaryota; kingdom Metazoa; phylum Chordata; class Mammalia; order Primates; family Cercopithecidae; genus Rhinopithecus; species Rhinopithecus roxellana. Next base: position 132,305,174 of record NC_044561.1, on the reverse strand, counting down.
ACTGGCAGGAAAATGATGTCAGAAAAACCACAAAGTGGATTGAGGGCATCTGTCTTGCTAGAGGCACATCGGGGGGGGGGGTGATCCAGGCCCTTGCTGCAATCACTGAGATGGATCTCGAGCAGGGGCACGTGTGTCCTAGGACCCTGGCTCAGGGCCTATTGCCCACTGCACAGTGATATACCAACCCACCGAAACAGAGGGAGTTGCCGCAGAGAAAGGCTAAGACGCATGGGGCAGCCAAGCGAGGAGATGGGAGGAAACCTCAAACCCGCCTCCTGAGGGGCTTGGGGATGGTGTTTTTCAGGGATCTGGGCAGGTGATGGGTTCTGAAGCATGGAGATCACTGATTGGTGAGTATGAGGGGTGAAATCACGGGATGGGGGATGAAGAAAGCACATTCCTGAGCTGAGTCAGTTCCTTGGTGGGGGCCTTCAGACCGGTTGGCATCGGCTGTTTTGCTGGAATTTACGGTGTGGAAAACACCGAAGCAATTCTTCGCTTACAAGGTCCATGCTCAGAGATTCCACCTCCAGGAACAACAGGGGAGCAGGTGGTCTGTGTGCCGGGTGACTCTTGTTAAGTTAGGAGCTGCAGTGAGGCGGGTGATGGTGCCTGCTACACCCTGGTCAGTGCCCAGCTCCAATTCTGCCCAAAGCCTGACTTGGAATTCTCAGTAACTCTGTGAGGAGGGTTTCGTGCAGGGCTGGTATCCGATCTCGGCCAGACGTGCTCTGTGCCAGGCCCTCTGGTTGCCTGGTCACCTGGGGTCACCCTCCCCCATCCCTCCTTCCTGAGAGGGCATCACCACACTGCACACACCCCTGTAGACCATTCCTTGATGTCGACAATTATTTTTTTTTGAGATGGAATCTAGCTTTGTTGTCCAGGCTGGAGTGCAGTGGCGCAGTCTCAGCTCACCACAACCTCTGCCTCCCGGGTTCAAGCGATTATCCTGCCTCAGCCTCCCGAGTAGCTGGGATTACAGGCCTGTGCCACCGCGCCCAGCTAATTTTTGTGTTTTTAGTAGAGATGGGGTTTCACCACATTGGCCAGGGTGGTCTCGATCTCCTGACCTCGTGATCTGCTCACCTCGGCCTCCCAAAGTGCTGGGATTACAGGCGTGAGCCACTGCGCCTAGTCAATGTCAACAATTTGATCTCCATCTCCTAGCTTTGCCCAGTGGTTCTCAATCTACAGCATGCATTGGTATCCCTGGAGGACCCACAAAGCCCAGATTGCTGGGCCCACCCGGAGCGCTGCTGACTAGCTGGTTTGGGGCCAGCCTGAGAATGCATCTCTGACAGGCTCCTAGATAAGGCTTGTTCTACTGCCCAGGCCAGCCTTGGGGAACTGGGGCTCGAGGCCAGTGGGTCTCCAACCTGGCTGCACAGCAGCCTCCCCGAGGAACACTGAACACCAGCCACGGCAGCCCTTCTCCGGCAGGGAAGGGGCATTTAAAGCCCCAGGCGCAGGCTGGGTGGAGGACACCTGAGCTGGGAAGTGGGCAGTGATGGAGCATCTGGTCATTTCTAGCTCCTCGCACCTGCCCAGGTAAAGGCTCCCAGGCATGTATGGTAAAAGGTTATCACGCAGTTAGAAGTTTGTTTTTTGTTTGTTTGCTTTTTTTTTTTTTTTTTAAGCTAGGATCTTTCTTTGTCACCCAGGCTAGAGTGCAGTGGTGCAATCACAGGTCACTGCAACCCCCGACTCCCAGGCCTAAGCCGTCCTCCTAACTCAGCCTCCCGAGTAGCTGGAACTACAGGTACGTGCCACCACACTACGAATTTTTTTTAATGTTTAGTAGAGATGAAGTCTCACTGTTCGCAGCTGGGTCACCAGGTGTGCCGTGTGACTCTTGTTAAGTCAGCAGCTGCTAACTTAACAGCCTCAGGTTCCAGGCTGACCTCGAACTGCTAAGCTCAACCAATCCTCCCACCTTGGCCTCCCAAAGTGCTGGGATTACAGGCGTGAACCACCGTGTCTGGCCACAGTTAGAATTTTAAAGTAGGGGACCTAAAGCAGATGCTGACCACATGTGCCCATTTGCAGGTCTGCAGGGCCCCTGGCAGTGTGGCCAGTTGTGTGGCTTGCCCAGACAAACTGAGGGGTTTCCCAGGACAAGGGCCTTCCTGTGCTAACACCGAGATGTTCACCAACTGCAGCCACGGCCGGCAGCCTGCTTGTGTCCAGAGCTCTCAGGCAGGGTCTGTGTGGAGCTCAGTGCTGAATTCTGCTCTGGGGCTGTGAGCAGCTTTAGCACAGCCCAGGGCTGTTTCTATACTTCCCCTAAAGCGGTACTGGCTCCCTCCCCTCTGAGTACCCCAGTGGGAGGCAGAGGGGGCTCTGTAGACAGCCAGAGGGGAGGTGTAGACACAGTTGGAGGAGAGGTGTAGACAGCTTGAGCGGGGAGATGTAGACAGCTGGAGGGAAGGAGTAGATGGCTGAAGGGAAGGTGTAGACACAGCTGGAGGGGAAGTGTAGGCAGTCAGAGGGGAGGTGTAGACGGCTGGAGGGGAGGTGTAGACAACTAGAGGGGAGGTGTAGATGGCTGGAGGGAAGGTGCAGACAGCTGGAGGGAGGAAAGGTGTAGGCACAGCTAGAGGGGAAGTGTAGATACAGCCAGAGGGGAGGTGTAGACATAGTTGGAAGGGAGGTATGGACAGCTGGAGGGGAGGTATAGACACAGCCGGAGAGGAGGTACAGACATAGCTGTAGGGGAGATGTAGACACAGCCAGAGGGGAGGTGTAGATGGCTGGAGAGGAGGTATAGATGGCTGGAAAGGAGGTGTAGATGGGTGGAGGAGGAGGTGTAGACGGCTGGAGAGGAGGCGTAGACAGCTGGAGGGGAGGCGTAGACGACTGGAGAGGAGGCGTAGACGGCTGGAGGGGAGGTGTAGACGGCCGGAGGGGAGGTGTAGACCGCTGGAGGGGAGGTATAGATGGCTGGAGGGGAGGTATAGACCGCTGGAGGGGAGGTGTAGACCGCTGGAGGGGAGGTGTAGACCGCTGGAGGGGAGGTGTAGACCGCTGAAGGGGAGGTGTAGACTGCTGGAAGGGAGGGCAGACAGACACTCACTTTCCTGCTTTGCTTCTGCCCTGGCCAGGCTCTGCCACAGGTGCCTCCTTGGCGGGGCCACCACACCATTTCTGGAAATGCACCTAGGATTTGGGACAGGGGCTCAGGGTGGGGCTCTGTACAGACCAGCAGGTAAGGAAGGAAAAGGGAAAACAGAGCCCTGCCTACGGTCTGAAGCCAGCCTGTGTGGCCAAGGTCAGCAAGCAGGACAGGGCCCCGTGCGCCTGGCCACCTTGCCAGTCGGGGGAACACAGCAGACACAGTGGCCAGTTTCCATGGACAGCCTGTGTTGAAGTTTTATTTTTTTTCTATACATGTGATTGATTAACAATTTAATGAATGGGATGTCATTTTATACCCTGACAAGTTTAAATGTAAATAAATTGGCACCACCTTTAACCAGACTGCTGTCCTGACTTGCACAGGAGACATGCTCCTCACCTCAGCAGCCTCAAGCCCTCCCTTCTCATGTCTCCATGCAAGGACTGTGCAGGTCAGAGCAGGGCTGTACCCCCTGATGAGCCCCTAGAAGCACCTGGCTGGCCATGGCTGTCATTTTGAGGGCAGAAAATAACTGGATTTCTGGTTAATTGGTGACATCCTCAAGAGCTGTTGCAAGCCATGTCTCGGCCGCGTGACGGGGCAGACGTGGTGGGCCCGACGGCCTTGTCTTCAGCAAGTGCTCCTAACTCTCAGCAAACTTAGGGTTCATGACCGTCGTGGTGGCGCTCTTGAAAAGGGGATTATCCTGGTGGGAAATGCAAACAGGCTTGTGGGTGTGGGAGGTTTTCAGAGCAGAATCTTTATCCCTGAAGACACTCCCCACATGGAAGCCGTCGCTTTGAGGAAGAGCTAGAGGTGGGGCAGCCCTCCCAGGGTCCCAGCACCAGCGGCCAAGCTCACCCACAGCGGCGGACACCCAGAGGACAAGCTGCCCGGGGAGGCCGGGGTGCAGCCACGCGTGGGTGTCCGTGGCCTCCCGCAGCAGGAGGTCGCAGAGTGTGGGACGTACACGCCCCTCTGCGTGGGACCCCCGAGGATGGCCACTTACGTTGTTCCACTGGGACTTGAGCTTCTCCTTCTCAAAACGCCTGTACTCCTGGAGGTCGCTCAGGTGGGTCAGGGCCTTCCAGATGACCAGCAGGAGGACGCCGATCAGCACGATGCCTGCCACAGTGCCCCCGACGATGGCGGCGATGTTGGGGCCCGCCACGCACTCTAGGCAGAAGCAGCACACCGAGCATCAGTCCAGCCCCATCTCACTGGGCCGTGTGTGCCCACAGGTCCGAGGTCACCGCACAACACAGCACTTAGAGAGACGGAGGTTCCCAGGGCCCTGGCTCACCGTCCATCACCACGGCCAGGGGTCAGTGAGAACCTGGCCGAGCCCCTGCCGGATTCAAGGCCAGGCCCCATGGTTCCAAATGAAATCTAAGGGCCATTGCCACCACCCCTGCTCACAGAGAAGAAGGCAGGGCCAGAGTACTGGGCAGCCAGGGCAGAGCGCTAATACTGGGAGGTAGGAGACAGTGTGAGGGACCCCGCTGTTCTACATCAGAGTTCAGAATAAGGCTCAGGGTCCCTGCTGGCGTTCGCTCCCCCTACTGCGAAGGTGATTTATGATCGTCAAGGACAGGACCAGGATGAGCAGCGTGAGGTCCTGGCTCCCGCAGCAGCTGTGCTCGCCTCCTGAGCATGGGGGCCGTGGCCATAGTGGGCCAGGCCCACAGCTGCTGACCCTGGGACAGACAGGCAGTCCCTGGCCTGACCTGGCACCCTCACTCCCCGTGCCCCCTCCTGCCATCCTGACCGGCACCCTCACTTCCCGTGCCCCCTCCTGCTGTCCTGACCGGCACCCTCACTCCCCGTGCCCCCTCCTGCCATCCTGACCCGCACCCTCACTCCCCGTGCCCCTCCTGCCGTCCTGTCTTTCCTGGGCGGGGCCTGCCTTCCTTCACCTGTCCTCAAAGGTGAAGTGACTTGACTGGGATTGCACAAACCAGACGTGACCCAGGTCTGTCCCTCAAAGTGGCCTGCAGGGGTTCCTGCCCTGGCAGGGGGGGATCCGCAGCCCCAGGCTCACGTGTGGTTGTGAGCCCCAGGCATGTCACCTACAGGCTTAGAGCACCCCACTGCCTTCCTTGGGTCCCCTCCTGGGGAGGGAGGAGCTCCCTGGTCTCAGTCCTGCAAGAGTTCTGGCTGGCTGCTGGCCGTGCCTGATGGAGTCTGCCAGCGGCCCCCCAGTCCCAGCCCCTCTGCCTCTCGGGAGCCTGTGGAACATGAGACCTGAAAAGACAGGGTCAGTGCCGCCAAGGTCACCGTGGGGCTGGGCCTGGTTCCGACTGGAGCCGAATGAGTGACGAGCAGAGAGTGTTGGGGGATGGCAGTGCCTGGTGGCCCTGGGCCCCTCCAGGGCTGAGAGCCGAGCACCAGGATCTCCCAGTCCCCTCAGGGGAGCCTCACTCAGCAGCCTGACCTCAGGCCACCCCTAGGGACCTGCAACTCCAAGCCTTGCCCCATGAGGCATCCAGTGGGAGATGACCCGGCCCCGGCAGTGTGGCATGCTGGTGGGCCTGCCCCGTGTGGAGCAGCGGTGCCCCGGGGAATAGGCCATCTGCTGCCCAGCTTGATGTGGGGTCAGGTGAGGAGGGGATGGAAAAGGGAGGCTGCTCGGGGTAGGGGAGACTGGCCTCTGGCCTCCTTGCAATGCCACCAAGGGCATCCCACATGGCTCACCCACTCTGCTAGGCCCACACCACTGGAGGTGAGACCCTCCTTCCGCACCACCCTCACCTCTGCAGAGACCCCACAGTCGGAGCTCTGGAGCCGGTCCCCGCTGCACCCCAGTGGCCTCACCTCGGCTCTCATCCACATAGATGATGTAGCGATCCCACCCGTCCTGCTGCTCCAGCATGTACGTCACCCAGCAGCCCTCTGAATCCCTCTCCTTGCAGGTCCTGCCCTTCACAGGGTTGTTCGACAGCTGCAGGTCCCGACACGCTGCGCTGCAGTTCTTCCCGAAAGGGCCTTTGTCAAACTTCAGGCACTCAGCACAGGAGCTGTGGGGAGTCAGGCGTGAGCGTGGGTGCCAGGGCATGAGTGTGGGTGCCAGGGTGTGAGCGTGGGTGCCAGGGCATGCTGGGGCTCAGGCATCGGGGGCTTGGGCTTGGGTGTGTGTCCACCAGGTGGGGCAGGTGGGGTTGGGGTGTCCACAGGCCAAGGAGGGGGCCCGAGTGGGGCAGATGCGGGGTGCAGTGGGTGAACTGAGAGCCTGATCCCAGGGCCCATGGCAGGTGCGCACAGGAGGGAGGGGGGCACAGGGGCGCAGCGGCCGCTGAGGGCTCCTCAGTCCAGATGCACCCGCAGAGAACCTCGTGGTGCAGAGGTGCTCACTGGGGTCCCTGAGTGAGCCCGGCTGCTGGGGAGGTGGCCGGAGAGCAGGGATCCCCGCCCACCCTGCCTGCTCCACCTGCACTCACATGTGCTTGCCGCAGGGCGAGGGGCAGCCGGGGCACTCCTGGCACAGAGGCGGCTGGTAATTGTCTTTGCACTCACACACGTTGCAGCGGCATCGGCCACGGCCGCTGCACTCGACGCGCTGTGGGTTCAGGCAGCCCTCGGTGGTCCTCTCGCACTGGCACGCCGAGCCGTCGAAGCCCTGGAGGCAGCGGCACTCCCCGCAGAAGCAAAGCCCCCTCCCTGGAAGATGGGGGCCAGCAGGGCTAAGCTCCTGCTTGGCCTGGGGACCGAGACCCTCCTGAAACCCCACTGCCGTCGCTCCCTCCGGCCCACCTGCCTCCTCCAGCCTGGGGGATGTGCCTGAGCAAAAGGCACCGGGCCACTAGCCAGGCCTTCCTGCCCCGCCAGCCACGTGGCCACCTCCTGGCCAGTCTGGGCCTGCCCCTGCCCTGCTGTGAATGGGACCTCAGTAGGGCTGTGATTGTTCCTCCTATGGGCCCCCCCTACAAGGACCCCTTGCCCTCATGGAGACAGAAACTGAGGCAGGGCAGGGTGCAGGGTCATCCAAGTTCCTGCTGACGCCCAGTGGCCGGGCGAGACTTGCGCTGTCTGTCCTCAGGATCCCCCCTTTCTGTTCCACTTGTTGTGTGTTCCAGAATGCACCCCCCAACGCCAAGTCTGTGCCGCAGGGCGGCTGTTGTCCAGCAGGGACCCACGGGCTCACCCGGGCCGCCGCAGACCTGGCCGTTGTGGCGCTCACAGTTGACGTTGTCACATTCACAGTACTGCCCATAGATCTGCTTGCCGGGGACGTCGCTGGTGTGGCACAGACACTGCCCGCAGACGCAGTCCCCCAGCCCTGAGCAGATGACGGAGTTGTTGTCCTTCCGGCAGCTTCCTTCCAGCTCCTGGCTGCTCCGGCCCTGCGTCTGGCACTCACAGGTTTTCCCAATGTAGCCAGTGTCACACCTGGGGACAGGAGGAGCTCCAAGGTCAGGCTCCCCCCAGTGATGTGGGATGGCCGCCCCGTCCTCCAGGCCCCTTGCCCTTGGTGGAGAACACCCCTATGGCATACTGTCTGTGCTTTCCTCGAGGCCTACTGAGGACCTGCCATGTACTAAATGTGCTCAAAGCGTGCGGGGGCCCTGGGCTTCCTCCCCAGGATGTCCTGAGGGGAAAGCAGACACCTGGCCTCGGCCTGAGCATGCAGCAGCTCGGCAGGCTCACTGTGCAGCTGTGTTGCTGCCATGCACATGGCCTGTGCTGCGACACCGGTGCCCTGTGAGTGGCTGGTGTCTGCTCCTGCATGCCCCACATGGTGGCCAGCGGGGACTTGGCACTGCCACCTGCCACAGCCCCGCCCTCTCTCCAGCCAGCTGCCGCCTGCGTTTGTGCACTGACCGGCCAGGTTGTGGGAGAACTCAGGGACAAGTGGTTTTGTCAGATGTGGAAGCTGGCACCAAGAGGCAGGCAGACAGGAGCCCCTGAGGCATCCTCAAGGATGACCCTGCCATGGGCTCTCTTGCTCCCCAGCGGAGGAAGCCACAGGACCGAGTGTCTGAGTACCTCTGGCAGGGCACCCCGCGACACCTGCCAAGTGTTCTGACTGAGTCACCCCTACAGTCCCGTGAAGAGGCCGCCCCAGGACTGCACACCCAGGATAGTGGGCAGGGTGGGCAGTGAGGCACAGGGACAGCCAGAGACCACCAAGACCACAGAGACCATCACTGTCCTGAGAAATGGGAGGAGGCTGGGGGCAGCAGCGACCTGCAGGTGGGGAAGGGCACTGCCACCAGGGCGTGGACTGGCACAGCAGTCTGGAGAGGGGAGGAGGTGGCCAGAGCAAAGGGGGCAGAGCCCTGCGAGGTCAGCCCAGCAGCTCCAGCCAGGCAGGCAAGGAAAGGGGGAGAGCCATCCAGCCCCAGGGTAAGCTTCCTGGCTGAGTGCTGTGTGAACCTCCTCACTGGGTCCACCTGTCCCCAGTTTCTCCCTGAGGTGGGGTGCCCATGCCTGGCAGGGGGTGTGCACTCCTGAAGGGAGGCCTATGGGGCCCAGGCTGCCAGAAGCAGTCACCTGTCCCAGGAGGCTCTCTGGCCTCTCATGCCCCAGGGCTGCCAGCCTGATGGCCTTGGGTCCCCAAGGACAGAGAGAAGCCAGCTCTGAGGGTCAAGGAAGGTCGGGCAGAGAAAGTGACCCACTCAAGGCCATGGGCACGCCCAGTGGGGACTCCTTGTGCCCCTGACATGGGCCTCTATCCTCTGGTGAGGGGGTCCTCCCGCCCACCAGTCCCCTGCCTTGGGTCCTCCATGGCCAGAGAGTGTAGAGTACAGGCTGGCATCGCTGGTGCCCTGGCTCAGGAGCACGGGGGAAGGCTTGCCGAGGGGTTCTGGGTTCCAATCCCAAATCTCCCCACCTCCTGCAGAAGGGGGCCCCCAGGACGCCCGATCTGTGGAGTGGGGGAGGGGATGGAGCCACCTGCCCCCACCTCACCTGCAGACACCTGCCCTGTGGGGTGGGGACCAGGGCCCACCTCACCTGCAGACACCTGCCCTGTGGGGTGGGGCTGGGGGAGGCTTCACGGGGACCTGTGCCCGCCTCACCTGCAGATGCCACACTCCAAGAAGCCCTTGCCATGGCAGAAGCTGCGGTCCCTGCTCAGGTCCCGGCACCGGCACTCACACTGGGGAAGGACCCGTACGGCCACAGTGTCCGTGAAGCCCAGTGCCCGGATGACAAACGACTGCTCCTGGATACACTCTGTGGCCGTGACCTTCACCCGGAAGGTGACCTGCAGGGCAGTGCTGGGCTCAGGTGGGGACCTTCGGCGGCCAGGGTCACAGCCCGGCTTCCAACCCTCGCCTGCTGGCCTCTGCAGGGGTTGTGGGGGGTTCAGTGTGGGGACGAGGGGATGACAGGGAGCAGGGAAGAGCTGATGCTCAGATCCGAGAAGCCGAAGTCAGCTGGCAAGGAGGTGCTCTGCCCGCACTCCCGCTCTGACCAGCACCAGGATCTCCCAGGCCACACATCAGCAGAGACATGTGACACGCAGACAGCAAATCAAGATAAGCTGAGCACACTCCCACTCAGACCACCCAGCATGAGGGAATGTTCTGGTGAGAAGCCACAGGCAGGCCAGGCGCCAGAGCTCACGCCTGTAATCCCAGCACTGTTGTAGGCTAAGGCGGGCAGATCACCTGAGGTCAGGAGTTCGAGACCAGCCTGACCAACATGGTGAAAGTCTATCTCTACTAAAAATACAAAAATTAGCTGGGCGTGGTGGCGTACGCCTATAGTCCCAGCTACTCGTGCGGCTGAGTCAGGAGAATCACTTGGATTGTAGTGAGCCGAGATGGCGCCACTGCACTCCAGCCTGGGCGACAGAGCGAGACTCCATCTCACAAAAAAAAAAAAAAAAAAAAAAAAAAATACATGGGCAACATTTAGGGAGAAACGTGTGTGAAGGAATTCCAAAGTCATATTAAAAAAGTGCAATGAAAGCAAGTGTCTTACTGAATATTAGTTCGCAGCTAGCAAAACAAAAACAAAAACAAAAAACAAATGATTGGATAATAAACTTCAACCTGAAAGATTAGGGAGGGAACTCAGTGTCCTAATCACCTGCGTGGCCCATGCCTTAATGTGTCTGTCAAAAAACAAAATGAAACACGCAGAAAATCATGAGGATGAGCCCAGCCCGGGTTTGCATTTGTGCCTGGTCTGTGGTCCGGTGTCTGTCCCCAGGGCCTGCAGCCATCACTCCATCCCTCAGTCTACACTGGCCTGACCCAGGGATTTGGGGTTCCAGGTTGATGAGTAGGACTCTTGGGCCAAGGCGTGTGTGAAGCACTGTCTGGGCACCCTCTCGCTGACATTCATGACACGAGCTCCACAAGGAAAGTGTCTGGCCTCGGCAGAGAGGGGGTGAAGGAAAGAAACAGGGACCTGCCAGTGGATGCCGCCTGCCCCCAGACAGCATCTGATGCCTGTGTGCCCCTCCCTGCCCCCGTCAGAGTGCTGGGATGGGGACCTTGGCTCCTTCTGGCTCTCCCCAGAGCCCCTCAGCCTGCTGAGATGGGGACCCTGGCTCCTTGTGACTGTCCCCAGAGCCCCTCCGCATGCTGGGATAGGGACTCTGGTGGCCAGGCTCACCGGGACATTGATCTGCACGCCGTCGCAGTCACCTCTGGACTGGTCCCTGAGGGTCACTCCATTGCTGCAGAAGGAGTCATAGGTGACTTTCAGGGTGTCGGGGAGGGCGTTGTGATCCAGGAAGACCCTGGAGGAGAGTTTCTGCGGGCAGAGAGTGGCCACTCTTAGGGGCGAGTCTTTCTGCTGTCCTGGCCCTGCCTGGCCCAGCGGTTTAGACCCGTCTCTACTTCTCCTCTCCCTGCAGGTGACCAGTGTCAGCTAATGACACAGAGGAGAGAACAGCAGGATGTGCCGAGGATGGCGGGGCTGCCAGGGCCACAGTCCTGACCCCAAGACGGCCCGACCACAGGGACCAGCATGGAGCCAGGGTGGGAGCCTCAGGGGTGGGAGCTTCTGCTGCTCCTCAGCCTTGAGTCCCCAGGACCTAGCACAGGGCAGGAGCTGGATAAATTGTTCAAGCAATGAGAGAGACGGGGAGAAACAGAGAGGCAGAGATGGACAGAGATGAGCAGAGCCAGAGACAGAGATAGAGAGATGCAGAAAAACAGAGAGAGGCAGAGACAGAGACAGACAGAGATGGGGCAGAGACAGAGAAAGACAGACAGAGACGAAGACTGAGAGACAGAAGGAAATAGAGAGGAGGCAGAGGGATAGGTTCATAGGGGCATCAGGTTCATAATGGCCAGGGTGGTGGTGTCACCTGCGTCCTCTGTATAAGGACAGAAACACCTCGGGCAGTGGCTGGCACCCAGGAGGGTCTGCTCTGGGACTCACAGGAGGCTACAAGAAGCAAATGGCACCTCCTCCACAGGTCTTCAGTTTAATTCAATGACCCAGCATTTGTCAGAGGCGCTAAAGTGTTGGGCTCCCTCAAGCCAGCAGGACCTTTGGCCTAGAAGGATCCAGGCCAGAATTCTGAGAACATCTCTCAGCGGGGGGTGGATTTCCAGAGCAGTCTGGGACCTCTGGTGCTTGGGGCCCTGAGCGGTGCCTAGTGTGCACTTGTGCCTACCTATGCCCACCAGGGCCCCGGGATTCCCCAGGGAGCAGCCCAGGGTGCAGCTGGGCCATGCACCAGGAAGAAATTCAGTGGGTGAGGGCTTCTCTGGGGCTTGCCCAGGACAGGTGTACAGAGCAAGAGGAATTCCACCCCCCAGGGTGTCTTCCCAGGGCCCAAGTCCACCGTGGGGGTTTCCTGTGGCCTCCTCCCGCCCCAGGTGCACTGTCTACCACCAGAGCTGTCCACCCCCCTTCCCCATAGAGACCCACAGAGAAGAGTCCGGCATGAAGAGGGCCTGAGCTTGGGTTTCAAGGAGCATCGCCCACAATATCAATGAGAGAGGACACGGAGCTCCCCATGGAACTGCCAGGCCAGGGTGTCCTGGAGGCTGCAGCCAGCCCACAGGGCAGTGGCTCTCCTCCCAGACCACCCTCCTGCTGACCTGCAGCAGGAGCTGACCTGCAGTGGGGAGATTGCTGGCCACCGCATGGGTCCCAGCTGAGCGGTGTGGGAGACTCACATTGTAAGCGTTCTTAATGAGCTGGACCACATTGCTGGAGTCGTCAGACAGCTCCCCCACCGCTGACTTCGGGATGATCTCAGTAAGTTTCTGTTGGGCAAGAAGACCAGATACGGCATGGCTAGGACCTGTGCCATGGCATCTCCATGCACTGGGCTCACCCCAGGGGCTTCTGCACCTGCAAAATGGCTGGGACGGTCCTCAATGCAGTTTCTTACTTGGTCCCCAGAGTATGTGGTCAGCGATGTGTGGCAAGAGGTTCTTGGGGGTAAAAAGCCCTGAGCTGCCTGGGGCCATGCTTGGAATCCCAGCACTCGGGAGGCCTATGTGGGAAGATCTCTTCCTACTCCAACTCCAGAGCCCGGGGAACCTATGGCAGGAACCACTGGTCTCACTGTGGTCCCCAACACACCACGAGGTTGAGCTTGTAGCTGGGATACAGACCTGACGATGGACCCCTGTAGCTCAGCAACGTGCACTTTACAAAAGAGGCGGCCCCGGGCATGTTTCTTCCCCAAACCCCGAGTGCCTCTCCTCAGCCTAAGCAGCAGGGCAGGGGCTGTGAGGCTGCCCAGCAGAGCCCCGGGCGGGGGGAAGAGGGTGCCCTGGTTTCCTGTGTGCCATTTTGAAGAAGATGGTGGTGATGGCCTTGGAATGGCCAGCAGGTCGGTCACTGTCCAGATGAGGATAATCAGGCCCTTTAGGGCGGCTGCTCTGTGAATTCCCTGAGTGGGTGAGCTCAGTACCCATGATGCTCTGCCGACCGGGCACCACTGCCCCTTTCACAGATGAGGAAACTGAGGGCTTGCAGTAAGGAAGGGCCTGGGGTGTCCTGTGGTAAGTAACAGAGCTGGGTGTGAGGTGAGCCGCCCAGGGCCCTGTCCACCCTGAAGAACTGGGCACGTGGCTGTGTAGAGTTCAATGACAACCATCTCGTTCCTCCAACTCCACCCTGAATAACTGGGCACGTGGCTGCATAAAGTACGATGACAACCACCTCCTTCCTCCAGCTCAGTCCTTCTGTCCCTGTGGCCTTGGGGCCACACACCGTGCAGGCTGCCACGGGCGGAGGCTCCTTTCAGGAGGGTGTGCGGCGTTTCCTTCCTTCTAGCCTGGCTGGTGCCGACAGGCCAGAACAACACTCATAGGCAGAGGGGGCTGCAGGGTGCCACCCTGACCACCGGATCATCATCTCCCTATTTGGTTCTTCCTCTGTTCCACACTGTGTAGTGCTGTTGGATCCAACTGCTGCTCTCCTCAGAGACACATGGAGGGGGAGGCCCTCTGCTCCATGGGCTGAGGGCTGAGGGTCCCTGATGATGGGAGTCAGACCGTGCTTTCCTCCCAGAGGCCATGGCCTCCACATCGGTGCAGTGGAGATGAGCTCCCTGGCATGGGGGGTTGGGGAAGTCAGGCCTGGTTCTAACTGCACTTTGCATGCCCAAAGCATAGGTCACAGTTGTGCGGGGAGGGTTGTCCTTCTCCAGGTGGGGTGGACAGGGCTGCACAGACAGGAGGCTCTGTCCTTCTCGGGTGGGACAGATCGGGCTCTGCAGACCAGGGGGCTATGTCCTGCTCCAGGTAGGATGGGCGGGGCTGTTTCAAAGCCAGTGCTGAATCCCAGGGCTCCATTCGTTTGGTTTGGTTCCTGCCATTTGAGGCATTTATGGAAGGCTTTTCTCCGCCAACACATGGCAGAAGGGTGTGTTCTCCGTGTGCACAAGCAGTGGTTTCCCTTGGGAGGTGGCCTGGTTTCTCTCCTGTGCACCTTTGACCTTTAGTGACTTTTGTCTGTATCCTCCCACCTCGGGCAGCGGCTGGCACCCAGGAGGGTTTGCTTTGCAATAAACCGTAACTGTGAGTTTACTGGTTCCTGAGCTCTGCAAGTCCTTCCAGCAAATCACTGACCCTGAGGGTGGTCTTGGGAACCCCGACAGCACCTGAGCGACTTGAACGCACGAACCTGCTCAGGCCAGGCTGAACACATGGCACGAGCGGTGGAAATTCGGGATGAACGTATAGAGCCTCTGCTTCTAGGAGCAGAGCTGGTTATCGGCTGTGCTTCCTTTGTGAAACTCATCCCACTCCATGCTCCAAGCTTGTGAACGTTTTTGTGTAATTTTATCTTCGTGGAGAGTGTTGATATTCAAATGTATGTGAGCATAAAATAAGCATGTTTCCATAAAATAAAGAATTGTGCTATATTCCAGAAAAGAACAGAAAATATCACCAATGCCAAGACACGCTGTTAACACAGCTAAGTTTCAGGGACAGGGAGGAATTCCTCCTCCTATCGACGCGCAGGTGTCCTGTCCTGGACGGGAAGCCTCAGGCTCCTCACCCACGGGCATCTGTGACCCGGGCCGGCTGGCCCTCACGTGCCCAGCATGTGGGGGTGGCACTCAGACCTGCAGTGGCGCTGGGTCTGGCCTGCGGCTGAAACGTGCCCCTGCCCGAGAGATGCTCAGGACCCAACAGTACTCACCTCGTAGGTCTTCACCATCTTCCTGGTCACCGCGAAGATGGGCTGGATGTTGTTCTCGGCCAGCTTGTGCGCCAGCTGGCCCACCGATGGGTAGTCCTGGAGAAAGGAGGTCCTGCTCAGCTGGCCCCGAGTCTGAGACAAGCCTTCCAGGTGCCCGCCCCTGTCTGCCCCACTCAGCCTTAGCCCTGCCTGTGCTTCGGACCCTCTCGGGGGAAGGCTGGAGAGGCAGAGGCTGCCGCGCAGGAGTGCAGTGCAGACAGCCGCCATGGCCTCTGGGCAACGTGTGCATAGACCTGGGCTTTCAGAGTCCAGGCATGAGCAGCATTTGAGGCGTCTCACCGTGGGACTGGGAATGCCCACGGGGCAGACAGCCTGCCCCACACGGTGGACCTGCTTTCGCACTGAGGGGCGCTTAGTTTCAGCAGAGGCCATGAGGGTCAGGTGCGGCTCTCCCTACCCAAGTTCCAGGACCCGACGGCCGTCCCTCCCCTGTCTGTGGCTCCGGCAGGGGACCTGAGTTTTGCATCTCTAAAGTCCTTTCCCGCCCCCAGAGCCTATGATGTCAGGCTGCAAGAGCATTGCACCACGGTCAGCGAGGACAAGCCCCTGTGACCGGTGGTGGCCTCTGGGCCCACGGCTGATCCCAGCCAGAGGTCCTGGCCCCTCCGAGCCATTGAGATGCCTCTGCGGAGAGAGGCTCGTCCTAACCCTGTGCATCCTGGGTCCCTTCTTGCCTCTGTCCCTCCCCACATTTTCCTCATGGTCCCTGCAGTCCTTCACCCAGCTCAGGCGCTGGGGGCAGGGAGGGTCCACACTGGAGGAGGCGGACTCAGGGGCAGCAGGGAAACCACAGAGGAGGCCAGGAGGAGGAGGAGGCGGATGCTCCGGGATGGGACCCTGGCCAGCGGCGGGGACAACAGGGCGCAGCTGTAGCCTGGGGGTGGTTACTGTACCTCCACAGCCGCTGACAGCCCAGGTGCAGGGGCAGTGGGGCTGGAGACCAACAGGGCCTGGGAGTGCCACAACGGCGAGGCCGGGGCTCAGCCTGGCTGTCCCCACCAACCCCACCCTCCCCTGGCCTGAGGCTAGTCCTGGGAGACCCCACACTGCCACTTGGGGCTTCCAGAAGTTTCCTCAGGAATCTGCTCCTTGGGTTGGAAGGAGGCTCTGTAAGGTGGAGACCCCGCCTCGTTCCCTCCGTCAGTGGTGTCCTGCCAGGCGGTGCCCAGGTGGTGCCTGGGGTGGGCACTTACGAACTCGTTGCTCCTCTTGTACATGTTGTCCTCCAGGTGACAGTGGCCATCATTGGGGGTCAGGATGGCACCCAGCTTCCCGTCGCCCGCGAAGTGGAAGCCGTCGTCAGTGGCGAACACCAGCAGCCGTGTGACGTTGCGCCAGCCGATTTCCTCCTGAGAGGAAAGCGTGGAGGGCAGGGTTACCTGCCTGGGTTTCCCAAACCTGGCCCTCTGGAGCAGAGGAGACAACGAAGAGCCTGGGTTTCCCAAACCTGGCCCTCTGGAGCAGAGGAGACAACGCAGAGCTGGTGGGGTAGCCCGGAGGCTGGCGCTGGTGCCCCTTTCCCTTGGGTCTCAGGGACCCAGCCATGTTCCCCCAGATGCCACGCCCAGAAGGAGACAATGGCCCTCAAACACCCCCTGCATGTGTGAGGCGCAGGGAGCGCAGGCACGCGTGGAAAGGCAAGGAGAGACACATGGTTGTGGTCCCTGCACTTCAGAGCTGGGAACAAACCCTCAGGAAACCATCCCCAAGGGGGAAAACCCTCGTAGACACGTGAACCACATGCAGAACCAGCGCAACACAGAGGAAGATGAGCCCGAGGGGGCCCGGCAGGACTTGAGCCCACCATGGACAGCCTCTGGCAGGCGCGTCTGTGGGCTGTGCATGTCCTAGGCCGTGACCTGACACCCGTGAGCAGTGTGTCTACGCTGGGCCTGCAGGGAAGCTGGAGAGCTAAGGTGGGTTGTGAGGCGAGGACGGGGCGCAGCCTCAACACAGCCGAGGGTCTGTGGCTGCTCCGTTAGGCTCACAGTCACAGACGGGGTGGGCAGGACGTGGAGAGAGACGTGCACTGGGCAGCCGGGGCCCACCGGGCCTGGAGGGAGGAGGGCAGTTCCACCCCAGGAACCACGGGACCAGCTGCCTGGCGGCCCTGTTCTACCCTTGGCCACTCGCAAAATGTTTAGGCTTCAAAAGATTTGCCCAGGGTCACAAATTTAATTCACAGCGAACAATGAAATCTGCGCATGGTTTTCAAGCCGTCGTGGCCACTCCCGTCCTCCTGCCCTTTCCTGCATGGGCAGCAGCAGGGTGAGGGGCTGCCCTCCTCAGGCCCAGGCTGGAGTCCCTTAGATGACCTGCCAGCCAGGGTACCCCACTGCTCCCCCAGTGCCTGACAGAGCCCCCAACACTGGGGGAAGCCAGGGACCCAAGCAGGGGCAGTGTCCTCACCGGGCAGGCGGCGACCTGCATCATGGCGTCCAGCCCACCCTCAGGTGCATCCAGGTTTCCTGAAATCAGCTGCTTCCCGACCTCTCTCTGAAACTGGTTGGAGTTGCTGGTCAACTTCAGCACGTGCCTGAAGGCAAACGGGGCCTGGCACTCTTTCTCCTTGTCAGGACACGGGTTTCGCAGCTTATCAGGGTGTGTGTTCACGAACGGCAGCACGGTCTTGTCTACGAAGGACCCGAAGCCTGCAGGGCACATGGAGGGGCTGGGGAGGCGGCAGGCTGGCCCCAGGTAGGAGGGCCAACTTCAAAGGGGCACGAGGGCGAGCCTGTTTCCTCTGTCCTAGCAGGGAAGGGGAGAAAGCAAGATGGCACATGTGGAGTGTGTGTGAGCATGTGTGTTGTGCAAGCGTGCATGTGAATGTGGGTATGTGCAATCATGTACATGTGTGAGCACAAGTGTATGCATGTGTGTTCCTGCATGTATGTGTGTGACCAGGTATAAGTGTGGGCATGTGGACATGTGCGTATGCATATCTGTGCGTGTGCAGCCATCTGCATATGTGAACATGAGTGTGTACATGTGTAGCACAACTGTGTGTGCACATATTCCTGTATGCATGTGAGCATGTTCAGGTGTGGACACACCTGGTTCACATAGGTGACCAGGTACATATGTGGACATGTGTGTTTGCGTATGATTTGTACATGTGAGTGAAGACATACATGGGTGATCAGGAGTACGCATGTGAGCATGTCTGTGTGTGCATGTGTGTGCACATGCAAGTGTGTGAGCATGCATATTTGCATGTGTGAGTGTGCATTCGTACGTGAGCATACGTTCGTGTGTGTAAGCATGCAATGGTGTGTAATCATACATTCCTGTGTAAGCATATATTCACATGTGAGAGCATGCATTTGTGTGAGCATGCATGTGTGAGCGTGCATTTGCGTGAGCATGCATTCACATGTGTGAGCATCCATTTGTGCGTGTGAGGATACATTCATGTGCGAGTGTGCATTTGCATGTGTGAGCGTGCATTTGCATGTTTGAGCATGCCTTTGTGTGTGCATTTGCATGTGTGAGCATGCATTTGTGTGTGAGCATGCATTCACATGCGTGAGCATGCATTTGCGAGTGTGAACGTGCATTTGTGTGAGCGTGCATTTGTGTGTGTGCATTGCATGTGTGAGCATGCATTCACGTGTGTGAGCGTGCATTTGTGTGTGAGCATGCATGTTTGTGAGCATGCATTTGCGTGTGTGCATGTGTGTGTGTGTGTAAGTATGCGTGTGTGCATCCCTGCATGTAGGGAAGTTGGCAGAGTGCTGATGGGAGGAGCCATGCCTGGCGGGGAAGACATGTGCTGTGACTGACACACACGTGTGCTGGAGACTTGCTCTGTGGCGAGGCAGTGCTGGGTGGAGAGCGGAGCCCTTGGCCCAGCAGAGCTTGCTGTGTGGTTTCTTTGGTGGTGCTGTTGCTGTACCATCTATGTGTGTTATGGTCTTTAATGTCTAATAATTGGCACTGTCAGACTTTTGTCTTTTAAACGTACCAAGAAATAAATAAAGGAAGTAGAAGGTGGAAGGGGAAGTGGAGGACTGGACGATGTCTACAAGTCTTGGGGAGCCAGGGACTGGGTGTGGCCCCTGGCAGGGAGGAAGGCCGACTGCAGCTCTGTGGATGCCCTGGGGGGACCTGCATCTGGGGTCCCCCGATCTGCCCTGGGGACCTGTGCATGAAGAGGTGTGTGGGCCACAGGCAGGAGTGGCCAGGGTCTGGGAAAGGACTGGGTCTCATCCTGCAGCGCCTGGGCCTCACCAATGCGGCCGGACTCGGTGATCTCGTTGAGGGCCTGGAGCAGGTCGCCACCCAGCTTCTTGACGTTCCTGAGGTCGTCAAGCATGGAGTAGGAGAGGTCCATCAGGTAGTAGAGGTCGATGGGGTAGCCCTTGGCCCGCCGGAAGGTCACGGTGAACTCTGCTGCCTGGCCTGCCGGTAGGGACAGAACACCATGAGCCACACCTCACGTCTCACACAGGGTGTCTGGGGACATGTGGCCCCAAGTGGGCTGTGAACTGGCGCCCTCTTCTCCAGCCCCTAAATCCTCCTGACCACTCCTCTCCCCACCTGGCAGGAGAGCTGAGGACCAGACACAGGACACCCAGGCAGGCTGGAGTTTCAGAGGAAGGACATGACTCTAGGACGCAGGCATGTGCCACGCAGTGACACTGAAACCCTTGCCTGGGGTGCACAGAGTTGACGCCAGTGACATCGGGGACGCCTTTCATTGAGAGTGCCAGTGGCTCACCTGGGCTCACACGTAACCCGGCCCCATGCCGGCAGTCCCACGGGCACCCTCATCAGCAGCCACGTAGACAGCCATCACACAAACCTGGCACTTTCCAGCAAGGCCCACGCAGGCCGTCCCCAGGATGGCCCTTTCTCCATCCCAGCCCTGGACTTCCACTCGCCTGCATCTCAGTCACACCTGCGGTTGTGTTTACGTGTCACCGCAACCAGCCTGTGTCCCTGCCTCCCAGAACCGTGCCTGGCACAAGTCAGCTTTCCATAAACACACATCACGTTAATGATTGAGCAAGGAGGGAGGGTGACCAGACCTGTCCCCTCTGTCCAACCCTCCAGCCTTCAGCCCTGGGACAAGTGCAGAGCCTACCCCATCCCCAACATACCTGCTGCCACACCCTGAGAGAAAGGGTATGTGTGCCCCCCCACACAAAAACACACACATACACCTACACATAAATACACCACATGCACACACAGTCACACATGGCATACACACCCACATACATGCACACAGACAATACACACAAATATACCTCATGCACACACAGTCACACACAGCACACACACACACACCCACATAGCACCCGCACACAACAAACACACCACATATGCATACATACACCACAAATACCAAACACCACACATGCACACATACACACACCCCACACACTCATACACAACACCAGACACATAGCACACATACTACATGTACGTGCTCATATACACAAATACACCACATGCACACACACGCACTCACACACACATACACCAAACACACACACATGCACTCACACACACATGCATGCCACACATACACACACCACACACAGGCACTCACACACACATGCACTCACACCCATACACACATGCCACACATACACATACTCCACTCAGAATGCTAAACACATACACACAACACACACCATTCATACGCACACATCACACACACACATGCACTCACACACATACACACACACACACCCACATTCACAGCCGGCGATCCTGGCCCTGGCCCTGCTGTGCCTTTTAGCCCTCAGAGGCTTCACTTGGCCTCTGGGCCAAGGACCAGCAAACACTTTCTGTGAAGGGCCAGACAGTAAATGTGTTCAGCTTCAGGGGCCTTGCGGCGTCTGCAGCAACATGGAGGAGGCAGCCAAGACCATGCGCCCACAAGCGTTGTGGCTGCTGCAGTCAAAGGGCACAGACATAGGCCTTTGGTGGCTGACCAAGGGGTCCCGTCCCTTCCCTTCCAGAGTGCCAGGCTCAGCGAAGGGCCAGCGGGCTACGGGTTAGGGCCGGGACCCCGTGAGAGGACGTTCCCCTACCAGATCCTACCACCTTGCTCTGGGAGCCTGTGGCCCTGGGGTGCTGTAGGATCTCTCCCTGGTGCTCACCTGAGCTTGCCTACACTCACCTGTGCCCACCTGAGCTCACCTGTGCCCCCCCAGAGGCGACAGCATTTGCCCCCTGCACAGTGGAGATGCATGCCAGGCCACGGTCAGCCACTCCCTGACCCTTCCCCATGGCACAAGGATGCCCCCGTTCAGGCGCACCCCCACCCTCCAGGACGATCCTTCCTGACACCTCCAGCACCACAGAGCTGCACAAACTCTGGCCACAGGCAACACCTCTGCCAGCCTGTTTCCTCACTGTGAAGTGGGACATGGGGAAAATACATCAGAGCTGCCTCTAGGGGCCACAGGGCCAGGCCCTCGAGTTTGAGGTCAGAGGTGGAGGTTCCAAGGCGAAGAGGCTTGTGCCTGCTCACGGGGCAATGAGGGGCCGGCCTGATCCCCCCACCAAGGTGGGGTTTTGTCCACTGCTGCCCCCAGGGACACCTGGCCCCTACTCGTGTAGGACCTCCCCACTGGTTTGGCCCCGTCCCTCACTGTCTCCCAGGCACCTCTTGCCCGGCTGCTGCTGGCTCTCACCTGGCCACCTGCACCCTGGGCGACTCTGCCCCAAGGCTAACTCAGTGGCTGCTGACCTGGGCTTCCCCTGAGGGCAGAGCTCTGAGTCTCAGCCTGTCCAACACCAGTTGGTTCCTCTAAAGTC
The DNA here is from genome assembly GCF_007565055.1 of Rhinopithecus roxellana. Taxonomy (NCBI): domain Eukaryota; kingdom Metazoa; phylum Chordata; class Mammalia; order Primates; family Cercopithecidae; genus Rhinopithecus; species Rhinopithecus roxellana. Next base: position 132,283,648 of record NC_044561.1, on the reverse strand, counting down.
ACCCCCGCTCTGTCTGCACCCCCTCCCTGGGAGATGGCTTCCCTGGCCTCACTGTGGCCTGGGAGGTCACAGGTCGGTGGCCACACCAGGCCTTCTTCTCCTGTCTGCTGCACCACCACACACCCGCCTTCCTGGAGCAAGGAGGGCGCTCCCTTCCCCTTCCCCTTTCCTCCTTCCTTCCTTTTCATTTTGAGACACAGTCTCGCCCTGTCGCCCAGGCTAAAGTGCAGTAGCACAATCTTGGCTCACTGCAACCTCTGCCTCCCGGGTTCAAGTGATTCTCCTGCCAGCTGAGATTACAAGTGCGCATCACCATGCCCGGCTCATCTTTTTTTTTTTTTTTTTTTTTTTTTTTGTATTTTTAGTAGATGGGGTTTCACCATGTTGGCCAGACTGGTCTTGAACACCCAACCTCAAATGATCCACTGCCTTGGCCTCCCAAAGTGCTGGAATTGCAGGTGTGAGCCACCGATAAGGAGGACGTTTCTCAAAGTGCTGACAGGGGACTGTGTTCTGAAACTGTGCTCTGGTCAAGTCAGTTTGGACAACACTGGTTTAAACAGTGACTCAGGTCTCTTAGCTGCAAGACTTATCAGACCCTTTACTCTTCTAAGAGTACTGTGGCCTTCTGAGTATATAATGGAATAGTGTTTTCCAAATGGCTTGGTCTCCCTTAAAAAAAAAAAAAAAGATGCAGAATGTCTGGCTGTGAGAGAGCCGATGGTGAGGGCTGGGGCAGCTCCACCTGGGGACAGAGCGGAAGGGCGCTGAGGAGCTCAGCTTTCCAGCAGCCTTGGGGCTTCACTGGCCCACCCAGCCATCCAACCTGGACACATGCCCCTTCTGGGCAGCCCTGACACCCCAGAGCAGGGCCAGGCTCCTAGCCAGAGCCAATAACCAGCACAGAGGGTGCCTGGCACCGCCACCGAGGCCAAGCCTACCTGGTCGCAGGTAAAGAGTCACTTTTTGTGGGGACAGCTGCTTCTGGCCCCCATTGTGGTCTTCCTGGGTTTCGGCGAGGCTCCTGGGGTCCATGATGTCGTCTGCGGGACAGCCCCTCATGAGCAGCTGTGGCCGGGTGTCACAGCGAATGGAGTCAGGATCCCCTGGCCCTGTGAAGTTCTGGGGAGGGGGAGTCAGAGGTCAGGAGGGGGTCACACTGCAGGACCTGCAGGAGGCTGACTGGCCGTCAGGGACTGAGGACCCACCCTGTCCCCTCCTCCTCTGTACCTGGAATTTGGGACAGAAGTCCCTGTGGACAGAGGGAGCTCCTCCAGCCTCCCAGACAGCACCTCCCTGAAGGCTCCCGGACACAGCAGAGCCCTGGGGGGCGGGGTATCCCCTCCTCCTCTGCCTCTAACAGCAGAAAGGACTCAGGACCCGCTCTCCAGCCCAAGGCTGACCCGAGAGGAGAGGCCTCAGCTTCCTCCAGCAGCTGGCCCAGGGGCTCCAAGCCCTTCATCAGCAGAACCTTTGTCCAAGGGAGTTGTTCTGTCCCAAAGGAATGTGGCAGTCCCTAGGCCCCCAAGGAACCCAGAACATGGGCAGGGTTCTGGGCCAAGCCCCTCGAAGTTTAGAAGAGTGGAAGCTGGAGGGGAGCCTGGGAGGCCTGGGCACGGGGTGCTTTCCTCTTGGCCACCTTGTCCCTGCAAAGGCCCTGGATTCTGAGGAGGGCTGTGTTTGGTGGGTCCCGTCACTGGCCCCGAGCCTGCTGCCTCTATGGGAAAGCGTGCTGGCGATGCGGGGCCGGAAGCGCATGTGTTTCTCTTTTTTATTTATTTATTTATTTATTTATTTATTTATTTATTTATTTATTTTTATTTTTATTTTTTTTGAGACGGAGTCTTGCTCTGCCGCCCAGGCTGGAGTGCAGTGGCCGGCTCTCAGCTCACTGCAAGCTCCGCCTCCCGGGTTCACGCCATTCTCCTGCCTCAGCCTCCCGAGTAGCTGGGACTACAGGCGCCGCCACCTCGCCCAGCTAGTTTTTTGTATTTTTAGTAGAGACGGGGTTTCACCATGTTAGCCAGGATGGTCTCGATCTCCTGACCTCGTGATCCACCCGTCTCGGCCTCCCAAAGTGCTGGGATTACAGGCTTGAGCCACCGCGCCCGGCCTACGCATGTGTTTCTCTACTTGCTTTCGCAGAGGGAAGCTCAGGAGGATAAGCCCGGCCCCGCCCCCCCCCGCCCCCCCCCCCCGCCCAGGCTGGTGAGTCCTGCGGGCAGGGGGGCAGGTGGGAGGGGAGGGCGACAGTCCCCAGGGTGCCTCTTTGTACGGCTCTGACTTTTGAAACCACAGAAGTTTTAAAGTTCTCCAGAAATTAAACTACATCAGCAAGCATCCCCGCAAGAAGGAAAAGAAAGCCTAAATGTAATCCACACAGAAACAAACAAATCTCACTGGAAGGTATTTATTTCAGATGAGCTGAAAAGCTCCGGAAAGGGGAGGGAGAAAAACCCAACCTGAGCAAGGTGGTTCCACCTGGGGCCCGGCTGCCCTGCTCAGTCCGAGGACAGACAGGAGCCACCCAGCTTCTCATCCGCGGGCTGCTCGCCGCGGTGGCGTGGGCTGGAGGCCCCAAAGCCACTCCCCATGGGCCGCAAACTTGAGAAACGAGGAAGCCACTGACGGTAAGAAATGAGACACCACGGCCGGGCGCGGTGGCTCGGGCCTGTGGTCCCAGCACTTTGGGAGGCCAAGACGGGAGGATCATGAGGTCAGGAGATCGAGACCATCCTGGCTAACACGGTGAAACCCTGTCTCTACTAAAAATGCAGAGAACTAGCCGGGCGATGTGGCGGGCACCTGTAGTCCCAGCTACTCGGGAGGCTGAGGCCGGAGAATGGCGTAAACCCGGGTTGCGGAGCTTGCAGTGAGCCGAGATCGCGCCACTGCACTCCAGCCTGGGCGACAGAGCGAGACTCCGTCTCAAAAAAAAAAAAAGAAATGAGACACCACTTCTCCTGCTGCCCTTCCCTTCTTCTCCTCCCGCTCCCCTTCCCTAGTTTATAAGACAGGAGAGATGGGAGAAAGCAAAAAGTTGGAAAGAAACAGGAGTAAGATAAATAGCCAGACGACCTTGGCACCACCTCCTGGCCCTGGTGGTTAAAATAATAATAATAATATTAACCCCTGACCGAAACTACTTGTGTTATCTGTAAATTCCAGACATTGAATGAAAAAGCATTGTAAAACTTTCTGTTCTGTCAGCTGATGCGTATAGCCCCCAGTCACGTTCCCCACGCTTGCTTGATTTATCACGACCCTTTCACGTGGACCCCTTAGAGCTATAAACCCTTAAAGGGCCAGGAATTTCTTTTCTGGGGAACTCGGCTCTTAAGATGCAAGTCTGCCGACGCGCCCGGCCAAATAAAGCCCTTCCTTCTTTAACCGGGTGTCTGAGGATTTCTGCCTGTGGCTTGTCCTGCTACAACAGGGCTGGAACCCGGACTCGCAGGGAAAAGAACCAGAGCCCTCAGAAAAACATCCGATTCCAGGCTGGGGCAAGGGACATGAAGATGGGCCTGCGGTGTCATGTTGCTCCAGAAAGCAAGAAAGTGTTCAGAAAAATAAGATGTTGACTCATGGACAGGACACGGAGCCAAACCCAGTGGATTTGGGCATCTTGGGGAAGAAAGGACAGTCACAGATGATGCACTGCTGAACAAAATAAAACTGCGGGTCACGCTGATGAGAGAGAGGCTGTGGAGAAGGAGAAACCCTTCCTCAGGTTGGCAGCCGTGAGAGGCAGGCACGGACCACTGCTGCACCCAGCTGCAGCCATCGTAGTGATGGCAGCTTCAGGTGGGGACCTCTGCGGATGCCGAGCCTTCCCGTGTGATTTGATGCGAGCAGAACGTCACCAGCCCACAGTGGACTGTGCAGTGGGGTGGGGAGGCCGGGCGGATGCCATCTCAGCAGAGCCATCCACACTGACCTCATCAGGACTGGGACAGGGCAACAGCAGAGCCTCTCACGGGCATTTAGGACACCGTCACTGAGGGGCTCCTGCCAAAGCACACCTGAGTCCAGGAGGAGGAAACTCCAGACAAGACCCCGAGTCATGCTACAAAGCTGTCCCCGAACTCCTCGGAAATGCCCAAGGACAGGAAAGACAAAGCTGAGGACTGGTCCAGATTCTAGAAGCCCAAGGAAACGGCTGAGCGCAGGGTGAGCCTGGGTTAGGAGGGTCGGGGCCTGAGACGGCTGAGCGCAGGGTGAGCCTGGGTTAGGAGGGTCGGGGCCTGAGACGGCTGAGCGCAGGGTGAGCCTGGGTTAGGAGGGTCGGGGCCTGAGAGGGCTGAGCGCAGGGTGGGCCTGGGTTAGGAGGGTCGGGGCCTGAGACGGCTGAGCGCAGGGTGGGCCTGGGTTAGGAGGGTCGGGGCCTGAGACGGCTGAGCGCAGGGTGGGCCTGGGTTAGGAGGGTCGGGGCCTGAGACGGCTGAGCGCAGGGTGGGCCTGGGTTAGGAGGGTCGGGGCCTGAGACGGCTGAGCGCAGGGTGGGCCTGGGTTAGGAGGGTCGGGGCCTGAGACGGCTGAGCGCAGGGTGGGCCTGGGTTAGGAGGGTCGGGGCCTGAGAGGGCTGAGCGCAGGGTGGGCCTGGGTTAGGAGGGTCGGGGCCTGAGACGGCTGAGCGCAGGGTGGGCCTGGGTTAGGAGGGTCGGGGCCTGAGAGGGCTGAGCGCAGGGTGGGCCTGGGTTAGGAGGGTCGGGGCCTGAGAGGGCTGAGCGCAGGGTGGGCCTGGGTTAGGAGGGTCGGGGCCTGAGAGGGCTGAGCGCAGGGTGGGCCTGGGTTAGGAGGGTCGGGGCCTGAGAGGGCTGAGCGCAGGGTGAGCCTGGGTTACAAGATCCACCAGGAAAATATGCTCACGAAGACATCACTGGGACAATCAATAAAATATGTGTACAGTGTGTACGTTTGATCATAATGAGATACCAATGCTGAATTTCCTGGTTTTGATACATGTATTTATCAAATATAGATATACATGTATCAAAATACATTCACACATTTACATCCAAATACATTTCTTCTCTGCCACCTTGTCCCTGCAAAGCCCCTGGATTCTGAGGAGGGCTGTTTGGTGGGTCCCGTCGCTGGCCCTGAGCCTGCTGCCTCTACGGAAAAGCGTGCTGGCGATGCGCCAGAAGTGCGTGTGTTTCTGCACTTGCTTACATGGTTTTGTAAGTGAAAACCCGGTTCTTAAGAAAGACCTCCCTTGCAGTACTACAAAACAAAGGGCTCCATGGCTACAACCTACTCTGAAATGGCTGAGAAAACTAAAAGTGTGTGTTCTGTGTGTGTTTCCAAATAGACCACACATCAGAACTTCAGGGGCCCCTTGAGGGGAGGGTAAGGCCAGGGTCTGGGGACCCCCCAAGAGGAATGGAGTTGTTGGTCCTCTGGGTGCCACTGGCTTCAGGGGCAGGAAAGGGCCCCCACCCAGGAGCTGGGCAGGTGGGGAGGGGCCCAGGAGGTACTTACCAGCTTCTGGCACCAGGTGCAGCCGGGCCCAGACTCAATGCACTCCCGGCAGCTGCTGACCTTGAACTTCGTGCACTCCTGAGAGAGGACTGAGGGACGAGGCCAGCGGGTGAGTGGGTGCTCTGGGCCGCCCTGGCCCGCACCCAAGGGGGCCTGTGAGTGACCACAGGCCCACACCCAAGGGGGAGTAGAGCAGGAGGGTCAGAGGAGGCCCAGAAAGACAGGGAGGCAGCCTCCAGGAGACCCTGCATCAACCACCTCCCCCAGGTGCAGAGAGGGGCCCTGGGGAAACAGCACAGCCACAGCTTCCTGGCACGTGGGGAGACGAAGCCTGAGTCCCCGACCTGCCCCCAGGGGCATGATCCTTCCCCAGCCTCCCGGGAACTTCTGTCTGTGGGAACATGAGGGCAGGCCCTGTTCTCCCTGACCGGAATGTGATGCGTGGAGTCCCCTCCGTGGAACACAGAACTCACCGCACCCGAGGGAGAGCAGCCCCACCAGGGCGAGCAGAGGGGGGCGCAGGCCCAGCATGTCCTGTGGAGGGAAGGGGTCTTGGTGACGGTCTCAGGCCCAGCCCCTGGGGCTGACCACCCACAAAGCCCCCCTCCAGCTGGCCTGGGACAAGAAGCTGGGTCCCTGTCCCTCCTGCAGGGGGTGGGATAGAGTCAGGCCAGCACAGGTGCACTGGGCCCAGCTTCCAATAGCCAGGGAGGGAGAGAGGCCAGGCCCAGCAGTGCGGGCAGCACACCTGCTTAGCAGCCAGGCACCCAGGACAGCTGCGGTGGGTCCCTGCAGAGACACACAACACAGGCACACACACATGCAGACAATACACACACCACACACCACACATGCACGTGTACACGCACACAGACGCATGCCTGACCGCATGTACACGCCACGCGCACGCACACACCACACATACACATCCATGTATCACACCACACATATGTACACACAGAGATGTATACACCCCTTACCCACACGATACTCCCCACAAGACACTACACACCACACACAAATATACATGCACATGTACACACACGCACGCACCACACAGGCACACACACCACACACACATACCATACACACGTACAAATGTACATGCACATACACACCACAACCCCACACACCCGGTGTGTGCACTCTGCCCCTGTGCACCCCAAGTCCTCCATGTGCCGAGCCTGTGCTTGGAGCAGAGCCGGGCTTGGTCCTGTCTCTCTGTGGCAGAAGCAGGGCCAGGAAGAGAAAGCTGGCTTGATGCCTGCGAGTGCCAGGCTGTGTGCAAGGCCTGCCCAGGAGCCCTGCGGTCCCTGCCAGGTGGGGAAAAAAGTCACCTGACTTGCCCAAGCCACCAGCTGCAGGGGTCCTGCTCTTTTGTTTCCAGATACACACCCACCCCGTCCTTAACCCAGTCATCCACAGCCGGGGCAGCTCTGTGGTCACTCACAGGCCCTCGGCCCCAGAGGCAAAATGATGGAACCAGGCCTCAGCCTGGTGCTGGAGGCTGGCAGCACCTCCTAACGGGCGGCAGGGCCGTTCCACCCCTGGGCTCCCTTCCCTCCATCCTGGAGGTGCCCAAAGCAGCCCTAGGTCAGCTCCTTGGGGGTCTTAGGGCTTCCTAGGTGGGGTGGGTCTCTGGGTCTGACCTCCAGGACCTGAGAACGTTGGGTCCTGGCTGGGACCCTTTTATCTGGCACCAAGAGGTGGAGAGGTACTGAGAAGGGGTACCCAGGAACCTGCCTGCAATAGTGGGCAGGAAGACACTTCTGTTACCCTGGGGCTGTTATCAGAAGCAAAGATTAACACACCTCCCCCAGCAAATGCTGGTTCCTCTCATGGCCTCCAGGCTCCTGGGGTGTTTCTGTCCCACCCACTGCCCTCGGGTGGTGCTGGCAGGGTCACCCAGGTTCAGTGGGCAGACCCAAGCCAGCAGAACCCCAAACTAGGGCCTGCTCACTTTGAAGACAGCGCTGGGTGCTATGCTGTGGCCGGGGAGGCTCGGGTGCCCTCAGCCACAGGCCCTGGCTCCCCTCCATCCCCCCAAACCCCTGCACCTGTGCCGGGGGCTCTGAGGCCGACGGAACACCCACCCGGGCCCATCTGAGCATCCCACAGCTTAGAGGCCCCAACCAGCCCCAAGGTCCTGTCGTTTTGGAGGTGACCTTGTTTCCTGGTTCCCAGCAAAATTACAATCAGAATTCCAAAATGTCAAAAGGGAACCCTTGATCCTTCCTGTTCTGGGGTCAAAAACAGAACATGCACCCTGCTGTAACTTCCTGGAGGAGGTAGTTTGGGTTCACACGGGGCCCACCCTGTGTCTGAAAGGCCCTGTGTCTCTGATCGTTGGGGGTTGTGGTTCAGGCCAAGGCCAGTTCCAGCTCTCCATCTGCACCCCCTCAAAGTCTCGCGCCTGGATGGACCTCGGTGCCACGAGTGCCCACCAGCCCCTCAGCTGACCGGAGGCCCTGTGCATGCTGGAGCCACCCCAGGGTGCAGGGTCCAGCCGGCCTCAGGACACCCCCAGGTCGCAGTGCCAGCCCCAGCCAGGCTGGTAAGGACCCACACGCCAGCTCCACACTCTCCCTGGGGCCGCAGACTTGACATCTCCGCCCCTAACACAGTCATGACCAGCGGCATGCAAACACTTCGTACCCTCAAATGGGGAAACTGAGGCCCCCAGCAGCAGCAAGATATGGACCTAGAGCCCAGTTACCCTGAGCACCTCCCCTGCCCCTAGGGAGAGGGGGGTGCACCTTGATTCCAGCAGGATTGGCTCAGAGACCACAGCGCCCCGACCATGACCATAGCAAGGGGGCGGGTGGGGAGCCACCCTCTCCCCACTGTTGCTCCTCCATGAACAGCCCTGGGGGGCTGGGAGCTGGGGGCATAAGAGAAGCCAGGCCCTGCCCCACCCCCCAATGCCAGTGGCTGAGCCCAGACAAACAGCTGGGGACGAAGGTCGACTCCAGGAGGTAAGGCAGTACACTGAGCCTGGCAGCCGGCCTCCCATCTGTGGGAGAACAGGGCAGGGCAGCCCCTCCGCCCAGCAGCCAGGATGGCCCACGGAGGTCCAGGGCCTCACCTGAGGCCTGAGAGACCAAGACCCCATCTGGCCTCTCTGCGTCCGTTTCCTCCGTGTGCCTGGAGGTGGTCGAAGGGCCTGTGCCAGCTCCCTGGGGGATGGGAATGGGTAAGGCACAGATGTAGGGCAGCATTCGGACAAACAGGCAGATACCTGGCCACTGTCACCTCTGGTGCCCTGAAGCTAAGTCGGCAGAGCTGCAGGGCAAGCAGGGAGGAAGAGCACAGACTTCCCCTCCTGCACCCCGGCCCCTGAGCTGGTCCCAGAGCTCCGGCCTGGAGCCTGATCACCCGCCCTCCCTGCTGCCCCACACTGGGGGCGGGCGCCCTCCTCGTCCTCCAGCTCCTGGACTTCCTCCGTCTAAGGGCAGGCGGGTCCCCTTACCAAGACCTAAGGTGCAAAACCCAAAGCTGAGGCTGCTTTGGAATTCACAGCCCCGCGGGCCTCTCAGAACCTTGCATCAGAGTCGCCCTTGACCTCAACCCTGCCCGGGAGGGAAGTGCTGGTGCAACTCCAGCCCAGCTGCAGGAAGTGGTATCTGTCACCAAGTCCCCTGCACAGGGGAAGCGGGGGGCTGAGGGGGCAGGACCAGGGGGATGGGGTCATCTTTCCCCGGAGAACCCTCGGGTTCCCTTCCCTCCCAGGCACCAGATGAACCCCACTTCACGGCGAGCAAAGCTCTGAACATTCAGGCTCTGAGACACGAAAGTGGCGTCAGAAGAGACCTGCAGCAGATCCGCACCAAATCACACGCACCATTTCACAGAATCAAAGACAAGAGAACAGGAGCAAACACGGGAAACGAACAGGCCGGCGTGGTGGCTGACACCTGCAATCCCAGTGTTTTGGGAGGCCGAGGCAGGAGGATCACTTGAGGCCAGGAGTTTGAGAGCAGCCTGGGCAACATAGTGAGACCCCTATCTCTACAAAATAAAAATAGAAAATAAGCTAGCCATACATGGTGGTGTGCATCTCTAGTCCCAGCTACTCAGGAGGCTGAGGCGGGAGGATCACTGGAGCCCAGGAGGGGGAGGCTGCAGTGAGCCTTAATGGCACTACTGAACTCCAGCTTGGGTGACAGAAGGAGGCTCTGTCTGTCTGAAAAAAAAAAAAAAAAAAAAAGGAAAGAAAGGAAACTTTAAAGTGAGACAGCAGAGAGAGGGCAGAGCCTATGCTGGGAGAGGAATCAGCGGGGTCAGGCTCCTTTTTGCAAGCCCGTAAAACTCTAAGGTGAGACTGCCTGAGAAGCCAGAGGCCCCACAGACCCATTAGAACTTTGCGTCAGAGCTTGCTCCTGCCTGTGCTGGGGTCAGGGAATAAAACCCACCTTACGCTTCTTAGAGGACATGCGCTCGCATCAAAGTGACTCGGAGGTGCCCGGGAAGCAATGGACGACGTCGGTGGGGGACGAGGTTGGAAGGAAGAGGAGGTGGGAGGGAACGGAAGGCTCAAGGGATGATTATAAACTGGGCATCCACCTTCTAAGCCAGAGGCCACAGCATCAAGATGCTCTCATTTCTGCTTCGTGGGAACATGATAAAGAACGGGAGAGAAGTGCCATTCAGGTGGAGGCTGCAAGGCTGTTCTCGGATCACAGAGGCTCCAGGAAATCCAGGGACAAAAACAGGTCAAATCAAATCGGAACAAGTTGGAGCGGAGAGGATGCAGGAACACCCAGCCCGTGTCTCCTCTGAACCTCCGACCCTGCAAAAGTGTATTTCCCCAAGCGTCAGGGAGACGTGTTCCTACCGTTCGTTTTACTATCTGTGAAGTTTGATAGCACAATTTTTTTTTTTTTTTTTTGAGACGGAATCTCACTCTGTTGCCCAGGCTGGAGTGCAGTGGTGCCATCTCAGCTCACTGCAACCTCCGCCTCCCAGGTTCAAGCAATTCTTCTGCCTCAGCCTCCTAAGTAGCTGGGACTATAAGTGCGCACCACTAGGCCCAGCTAATTTCTGTATCTTTAGTAGAGACGGAGTTTCACCATATCGGCCAGGCTGGTCTTGAACTCCTGACCTCGTGATCCACCCGCCTCGGCCTCCCAAAGTGCTGGGATTACAGGCGTGAGCCACTGCGCCCGGCCTGATAGCACAACTTTTAAAGGCCACAATTTCTGGCCAAATGAAATAAAACAAGACACCCCATCCCGCACACACACACATATTAATAAGGAATGCTAAAGTACTCTGCTAAATACCTCAAGTCAAAGGGAAATCCAATGATATTTAGAGCATTTTAGACCAGGGGACACCACTCTTCCGTCTAACACGAAGGAGACTGTCTGTTCCCAGGTGGCGACGCGAGGCTGAGGCCCTGGACACTCTTGTTGTGGACATAAAAGAATGGCCATAAATGTGTAGGACTTCGGTTTTAGGGAATAAAACAATAAAGGAAATAGAAGAATAGGTATCTAAGAGTAAGGGAACTTCAGCATGAAAGCTAAGGGGAGGCCGGGCGTGGTGGCTCACACCTGTAATCCCAGCACTTTGGGAGGCTGAGGCAGGTGGATCACCTGAGGTCAGGAGTTTGAGACCAGCCTGGGCAACATAGTGAAACCCCGTCTCTATTAAAAATACAAAAATTAGCTAGGCCTGATGGCGGGCGCCTGTAATCCCAGCTACTCGGGAGGCTGAGGCAGGAGAATCACTTGAGCCCGGGAGGTGGAGGGTGCGGTGAGCTGAGATCACACCTCTGTACTCCAGCCTGGGCAGCAAGAGTGAAACTCTGTCTCAAGAGAAAAAAAAAAAAAAAAAAGAAAAGCTAAGGGGGAAAATAGCAAGAAGACAGCCTCTGAAAATGACACATGTTGTACATAACAAATTGCATAGAGAAAATACCTAATATCTCTCTAGTGCAAAAGGTAACTGGTAATCTTCCCCTCTAAAGATGTCTTAGAAATTAATAACAAAAAGGTAAATATTCCATTCAAGGATGTTTCAAGGCTGTGGCACCCTGAACAGGTAATTCACAAAAGAAGAAAGAAAACTGGCTAAGAAACATACAAGTCACGCTAGGAAAGAACCAGGGATTTCAGCCAAAATATCTTGATTCCCTGTGTAGCCGTCAACCTGGAAGACGCTTTGACAGTTTTGATGCCTGCACTGTGGAGTCCCACGCAGCAACAAAAACATGTGAACGGCTACTCAGGGCAGCTTGGCTTTGTGGTAAAAGTGAATTTGTGGGAAAGAGGAAGAGAGACAGTACCAAAATATTCTGTGTTTCTCTGGGTGGTAGCACTATGAGTATTTTCAGTTTTCATTATTCCTGTTTGTATTTTCCACCCTTTCTGTGATAAATGAATAAAGGACATTTTAAAAACTGAATTTCATGGTGGCCGATGAATTGTGCTGAAATTGCTCCTCCAGATTCCAAAGCCACTGGCTTTCTTGTTCCCACCGCGACGTTGGTGAGGACACTGCTTCACGGCGGTGGGACCTCCCTGCTGGCATGGGCTTGTCGCCACTGTCACTCACCCATTCACCCATCCATGGGACAGGCTTGCCAGCCTCTCCTCTGGGCACGGCACATGGGCTCCGAGCTGTGCTCCAGGACTCCTGGACTCTGCCCTCTGCTAAGACTCTCAGCACCTCTTTCCCCCCAACCCCTATCCCGAGTTTCCATCACTCACAGAAACCTCCACCACTCCCAACACCAACACGTGTTCCCAGCAAGGCTGTTTACCAATCAGCTGGGCAGGAAGCTTTCCCCTGCGGCTAACTCTTCTGCACTCTCGGTCCCTGGATGGCCAGAGAGAACACGTAGTCCCGGGTGGGCAGGGGGTGGGGGGAGCCTCTGCTCAGGATAGCACCAGGGCCCTCTGTGCTCGCTCAGGGCCTGGGTTCCACACACATGGGCTCAGAGTCGAGGAGTGCAACCACCTAATCAATGCCCCATGTTAGTGCCAGTTTGTGCCAAGTAGGATGTGAGGGATCATTGCTGGCACCAGGTCCGGCTTGGGGTGGGTGTCACCCACATCACCATAACTGCCAGGCACCCACTGCAGAGCCCCCTGAGTTGGGGCTTCCCAGCGACCTGGTCTGTACCCGCTGGTGAACGCCTGTGTTACTGACCCCTGTGGCTGCTGGCATTCTCCTCCGGGAACAGGAGCCAGCCTCAGGTGACATGGCCTCAGGTGGAACCACGGTTCTCTAGCACAGGACAGGAGTGCAGCAAGGGGGGCCACACAGGACCTGTTCCATGGAACAGCCACAGGCACCATGCTGCTCCATCCACAGAGGCAAATGCCCCACAGCCCTGGTACCTGGTGGGGCCTGGCCTGGGCCGGAGTGGACAGAGCTGGGCCTGGCAGGAGCCTTGGGGAAGTGAGTTCAAATTACACGATTGACTATACAGACAACTGGAGTGTGCACAATTGGCCAGACCACCCCTCCTGTTTCACAGATGGGGAAACTGAGTCCCAGGGGACCAAATAGCCTGCTCATCCCACGTCCCTTCCAGACAGGGTGCAGACAGGGTCCCTCCCATCTCCTGGGTGGCGATGGCCCCTTCATGGGCACCTCGCAGTCTGGGGGCCTCTTCCCGAGGGAGTCCCCCAGTGGTGACTGTATTGCTTCAGGCTCACTGTGCACTAGGCAGGTCAGGTCGACGCAGCCTGGGAGAGGCAGGGGTTACCACTCTGTGGTTCAGGTGAGAAGCCTGAGGCCCAGGTGAGGAGTGTCCAGCTGCCCGTGCAGTGTTTGGATCTCATGCCATCCCCTGCCTGGAGGCCCAGCTTCTCCAGCCCAGCCCATGCCCACCAGCAAATGCCCGGATTTATTCCCCTGGGGCAAAGGCCCTTGGGTGGCTGAGCGTCTCCTCTCCCAGCACTCGGAGGCGCCTTTGGTTGCTCGTCTGTTCATTTACTGCTGGGAATGGAAACTCATATGCTGAGCGGCAGTGACACTGCGGAGCTGACACCAAGCCCCACAGCCCGCCCGGTCACCTGCTTCACCGAGAGCCACAGGGCCCCCGGGGTCAGGCGGCCACAGGGGTCCTGGCCGTGTGGGGAATCTGTCCTGTGGCCCTGCTCAGGATGGCACACCCAGTGGGGACTGGCCCTGGGGCCAAGGCTCAGCCACCGCCTGCAGGGGCCCAGCTAGGGACCTCTTCCCGGCAAAGGGACTCCCCCACTCATCCCCGAATACCAAGGGGAACACTGGGTGCCAGGCCAGCAGGGACCCAGGGATTCTGCAGTCAACTGGGTGGGGCGGGAGTTCCTTCCTAAAACATGGAGTCTGGAGGCCACTCTCAGTGAAGCGCTGGCCCCAGGGATTCTGCAGTGAGCTGGGCGTGGAGTTGCAAAGCCGCTCATGGTAAAGCGCTACAGTGACGGTGGACAGCCCAGAGCTTCTAGCAGCTCATTTCTGAGAAGCCTCCAGAATCCAGCCTCAGCCCCCAAACCCGTGGGCATCGCGCCACCGTCACGGGGAAGTTGAGTGACAGTGAGTGTCCCCTGTGCCCCCACAGCTTGCTCCCAGGCTGTGCTCTCAGGCCATCCCCCGCTTCCCCATTGCAGCCGTGCCACCCCTCCTTCTCCCCACCCAGGAACTGACAGAGGAGAGGGGCCCCAGATGGACAGACAGGGACAGCAGGGCAGGATCTCAGCCCCCAGATCCGGGGGAGAGGAGATTGTGTGTGGGTGCGGTGGTACAAGGGGTGCCAGGGCAGAGGATGCATGGGGAGGGCTGGCCCCAAGAGCGCAGTGTTGGGAGAAGGGGACCAGGTGGGCCCGGGACCCAGGGGCATGGCTTCAATCCCCCTCCCACCAGGACCTTGGGAACGGCCTCCAGGAGCCGTCGTGGGGAGGCCAGGGTCATCAGCTGAAACATCTGGACCAGAATTGCACAGCAGCGCCCGCTCCCCTACAGCAAGACCTCACCCAGGGGTCCCCACAGAGGAGGCAGGGAAGCTTTAGGGTCCCAGAGGAGCGTGGAGCATGCGCCACACCACACCATGCTACACTACAGACATGTGCATCACACATGTACATACAACAGACACCACACCACATCACACACACACTCGCACACCATACACACACACACACACACCCCACACTATACTATGCTACACACAAGAACCACACATGAACACACGTACATGCACACCATGCCACACTACACACCACACACCACACACCACAAACCACACCACACACTGCGAGTTGATCTGGAGATGGACTCACTGTAGCTAGGCGGGGCGGCATGCAGACAGGAGGGCCTAACACAGGCAGGCGCAGCAGGTTCACAGAGGAGGCCCCAGGAACCCTCCTCCTGCCCAGCCCGGAGCGCCAGGACCCCCCAGCCACCCCTAGGCACTTATGGGCCCAGCCTTCTCCTGGCCTTGCCGGCCTCACAGTCCCTTGTCCTCCCCTGCCGGCGCCATCCTCAGTCACAATCGCTCCCAGCACCCCGTGTGACTGCGCGTGGTGGCAGGCACTTCCCCTTGCTGGGTCTCACAGGGGACCCTGCAGCAGAGGGTCTGGAGACCCCTTCCTGCCAGACACCCCTGGGCCGGGGCCATGAGCAGGGTCACCAGGGTCACTCCAGGCCGGGACAGGCGAGTGCTTCCCTCCAAAAATCACCGTGGACATGGCGGGGCCTCTGCACACTCACCCTCGGTGCACTGGAGGCCTCGGCGGTGCTCCCGGCTGGTGTGGGGGCTTCACTACCAGTCTGCCCTGGATCACGTCTAAAAACCTCAGCTGGAGGCGTGGGTCCTAAAGTACCGACACTTCCTGTTCCTCTCAGCTCCTCGCTGGAGGAAGTGGTGGGTTGCACCACCGCGGCCCTTCACCCCTGCCCCTCTCTGCTCTACAGCCGCTCCGAGGTCAGAGAACAACCCCTCGAGACAGGTGGGACATGTCATTTCTCACGAGGTCCTGGCAAGAAGGACCTGCCTTCATCAGATTTGCACTTGGGAGAGGGGCCCGGCCTCCAGGAGCGCCAGGCAGAGGAGAGGGCACCCATCAGGAAGAAGAGCACAGAGGCCATGGGAGTGAAAAGTTTGATGACGGAAAGCAACAGTAACACATTCTGCCAAAGAGCAGAACGAAAAACCCTGGAGAGCAAATTCCTGAGCCAGAGAACAGAGTGGAGGAACCAGCCAAGGAGGATAAAGAGATGGGAACAGGCAAGAAAACGTGGCTGCGTGCACGCACTGACATCCACCTGCACCCGCGGGCGGGAGGGGAGGGAACAGGGACAGTGAGGAGGAGACGCTCAGGTCACAGGAGGAAGGCTGCAGATCTGGGTGGGGACGTGGATTGCGAGGCCACTGAACCCCCCAGGGATGGATCAATGAGGTCCCGTAACTAGGAACATGAGGATGATACCACAGAACACAAAAGGTAAAATACTACAGGCTCAGAGAGAGAGAAAAGGGAGAGGAGGAGGAAGAGGAAGAGGAGGGAAAGAGATTATACCTAGAAAAAAATCCAAATCAGACATCTTCAGAGCAAGGACTCAGACACATTACTACCCTCAACTCTGTTTTATTTATGTATTTATTTTTTGTTTTCAATATTTTTTGAGACGGAGTTTTGCTCTTGTCACCCAGGCTGGAGTGCAGCAGCGTGATCTCGGCTCACTGCAACCTCCACCTCCCGGGTTCAAGCAATTCTCCTGCCTCAGCCTCCCAAGTAGCTGGGATTATAGGTACGTGCACCACCACGCCCAGCTAATTTTTGTATTCTTAGTAGAGACGGGGTTTCACCATGTTGGCCAGGCTGGTCTTGAACTTCTGGCCTCAAGTGATCCACCCACCTCTGCTTTCCAAAGTGCGGGGATTACTGGCATGAGCCACGGCGCCCGGCCCCTAAACTCTGTTTTAAAAATGTCTTGCAGAAATAGACATGAAGAAATCCATGAGAAATACAAGAGCAGATGATACAAAGTTGGGCAAAGAAATAAGTAAAAATTATGATGTCATAACCCATTGATTTAAAAATAGTGGTAAAAACATTAACACTATGAAACAAAACACCCAGAGAGCTGGGTTGGAGGGGCCAGGGAGCACACTGCCGTTCCATCCTATCTGGGGAGGAATACAGATGCTCGTCAGTGGGCATTTTGCTAAAAAAAAATCTAAGTATATATGATAACAATTCAAAAGCCTCCTTAGGAATAAAAATAGAATGTGTATACCTGAAAAAATATGACAAATCTTTATTTTGGTCGTGGTGGCTCACACCTGTAATCCCAGCACTTTGGGAGGCCAAGGTGGGAGGATCGCTTGAGCCCGGGAGTTCGAGACCAGCCTAGGCAACATTTGGAGACCCAGACCCTCATCTCTACAAAAAAATGCTCTGAAAATTAGCTAGACATGGTGGCACGCAATATGGTCCCAGGGAGGCTGAGGTGGGAGAATCTCTTGAACCCAAGAGGTTGAGGGTACAGTGAACCATGATTGTACCACTGCACTCCAGCCTGGGCAACTGAGCACACACACACACACACACACACACACACACACACAAAGACAAATCCTTTAAAAGAAAAAAGTAAGGGAAAATAGAACAAACAAGAAAAGGTAAATAAAAACCAAACAATAAGACATTGGGAATAATTTCTTTTTTTTTTTTTTTTTTTTTTTTTTTTTTTTTTTTTTTTTTTTTTTTTTGAGACGGAGTCTCGCTCTGTCGCCCGGGCTGGAGTGCAGTGGCCGGATCTCAGCTCACTGCAAGCTCCGCCTCCCGGGTTTACGCCATTCTCCTGCCTCAGCCTCCCGAGTAGCTGGGACTACAGGCGCCCGCCACCTCACCCGGCTAGTTTTTTGTATTTTTTAGTAGAGACGGGGTTTCACCATGTTAGCCAGGATGGTCTCGATCTTCTGACCTCGTGATCCGCCCGTCTCGGCCTCCCAAAGCGCTGGGATTACAGGCTTGAGCCACCGCGCCCGGCCGGGAATAATTTCAAACCCACCAGGAATCACAGCACCTGTGAATGGGTTACATTTTCTCGTTTTAAATCAACAAGGTCTTGCATTGGGTTTTAGAAATAAAGAGACAAAACAAGCTCCAATTAAATGCTCTCTGTCAAGGGCATCTTCTCATTACAGACTTAGTCTAGACAATAATGAAGAAGGACAGAAAGAGAGTATCATTCGACTACACCCGCTGATGACTTCAAGTCGTCAATGACCATTGCTGGGAACATCACAGATGCACCAGACATTATGCACACACCTTTAATGAGTTGGTCTTAATGAAATAACAATAGAAATTAAGATAAATAGAAAGAACAATGGTTACTATTGAGGCTGAGTCAGGTCGAGGCTTTTAGATCTACAAAGAAGCGTCAGGGGGATGTGTGAGATGACATCGTAGGGATGCAGTTTGCAAAATCCAAGCCGAAGAAATCCCCACGAGGCAAACGGCAAAGTACAAGAGGAGAGAGGAAGGGAGAGAGACCCTTTGAATTAGGAGATTTAATCTCAATATGAACCAATTGCAATGCAAGGAGCATTCAAAATAATTTTGAAATTATTGTTAATTGTTTTAAGTGTGACAATGGTTTGTGGTTATGTTTAAAAGTCCTCATCTTTTAGAGTTACATGTTGAAATATTTGCAGATGGTGCAGTAGGATGTTTCAGATTTATTTCCAAATAAAGAGCGGTGGGTTGGGTGCGGGGAGAGAGGTGTTGACACAACAAGGTTACCTGTGAGTTGATTATTATTGAAGCCACTGTTGGGGACATGGGGCTTCACTAAACTGTTCTCTCTACTTTTGTAGATGTGTGAAATTTTTTGTAGTAAGATTAAAAAAACATTTCAAGGAAGTGCAAAGTTATTATTTCACGGGTATAAAGTTTTCGTTTTGTAAGACGAAATGGTTTTGGAGACGGTGGTGATGGTCGCACAGTAATAAGTGTCCTTAACGCCACAGAAATGCATACTTCTAATGGTTAAAATGGTGAATTTTATGTTATGTACATTTTATCCCAATTAAAAAGTAAAAAGTGGCCGGGCGCGGTGGCTCAAGCCTGTAATCCCAGCACTTTGGGAGGCCGAGACGGGCGGATCACGAGGTCAGGAGATCGAGACCATCCTGGCTAACATGGTGAAACCCCGTCTCTACTAAAAATACAAAAAACTAGCCGGGCGACCTGGCGGGCGCCTGTAGTCCCAGCTACTCGGGAGGCTGAGGCAGGAGAATGGCGTGAACCCGGGAGGCGGAGCTTGCAGTGAGCTGAGATCTGGCCACTGCACTCCAGCCTGGGCGACAGAGCAAGACTCCGTCTCAAAAAAAAAAAAAAAAAAAAAAAAAAGTAAAAAGTGTGAAAAAGTCTCTCTATCAGATACACGGTTAAAAGAGAACAACACTGAAGGCTGAAAACACACAGAAAATATACGTATGTGCTAGAAAATACTAACGAAGATATCACATAACGTCAAAAAGACATAAATCAAAGCAAAATGCATCAAATGAACAAAGGAAGATGTAACGAACGAGAGTTACAATCCACAAAGACAGTTCAGCAGTCATAAACCTTTATGTACCGAACTTCAAAATATATAAAACAAAGACTGACAAATATATGAGCAAACCAACACAGCCCTGAACGGCAAATATCTTTAACACATCTCTCTCAGAAATAAACACATCAGGCCAGTCGCGGTGGCTCACACCTGCAATCCCAGCACTTTGGGAGGCTGAGGTGGGTGGATCACCTCAGGTCAGGAGTTCGAGACCAGCCTGGCCAACATGGCAAAACCCTGTCTCTACTAAAAATACAAAAATGAGCTGGGCATGGTGGTGGGTGCCTGTGATCCCAGCTACTCAGGAGGCTGAGGCAGGAGAATCACTTGAACCTGGGAGGTGGAGGTTGCAGTGAGCCGAGATCGTGCCACTGCATTCCAGCCTGGGTGACAAGAATGAAACTCTGTCTCCAGAACAAAAAACAAACAAACAAAAATAAATAAATAAATAAATAAACAAGAAAAAAATCAAATAGAAATGCATATTTGGCAGGTAGAGGATTTGAGGAATGTAACCCTTCGTCTCCAACTTAAACACAATTATGTTACAACACGGGACAAGGATAAACACATAATTCCTTGACCACGAAGGAAGTAATCACACATTCTAAAGCACAAAGATCATAAGGAGGTCAAATTCACGGGCACAACTGAATGAAATTAGATGCTGGCCAAAGGATGGCATGAAAGAAAAAAAACAGCACTCCTGAATAGGGGACCCAAATATAGCCTAGATCGCGTACGTCTGTGGTGCCACACTCATGCTACAGGGTAATGAATAAGAGCCTTTCAAGTGCTGGTCTGAAGCCTTGTGACCCACAGATCCGTAACACTGAGATTCTTCTGAAAAGCAAAATGCAGAAGGAGGCATTGCAGACCCACACACCCCTCGAGCAGGACGGTGGTTACCTCTGAAGACAGAGAAGGTGATGGGCCTGGGAGATGGAAGCAGAGGGCTTCAGTGTTCTTTTTTTTTTTTTTTTTTTGAGACGGAGTCTTGCTCAGTTGCCCAGGCTGGAGTGCAGTGGCGCGATCTTGGTTCACTGCAAGCTCCGCCTCCCGGGTTCACGCCATTCTCCTGCCTCAACCTCCCCAGTAGCTAGGACTACAGGTGCCCGCCACCGCGCCCGGCTAATTTTTTGTATTTTTAGTAGAGACAGGGTTTCACTGTGGTCTCGATCTCCTGACATTGTGATCCGCCCACCTCGGCCTCCCAAAGTGCTGGGATTACAGGCGTGAGCCACCGCGCCCAGCCCAGTGTTTCTATTAAAGAGTTTTCTTTACTAAAAAGGAAGAAAAAGTTATGGGCAAAGTCAGGCAACACGTTAAGATTTGATAAGATGAGAGATAGGAGTCTAGGGATTGGTACTAGTGCGCTCCATGCTTTTCTATATTCTTAAAATAGTTTATATCTTTTTTTTTTTTAAAGGAACTAGAAGGAAGTGACTGCAAATGAGCAGAAGGATCTTTTAGGGGGTGGAGATGCTCTGAAATGAGATTGTGGTGATGATTGCACAACTCCATAAATTTTCTTTTTGTTGTTGTTTCTTTCTCTCTTTTTTTAACAGAGACTAGGTCTCGCTATGTTGCCCAGGCTGAGCTCAAACAATCCTTTCCCCTGAGCCTCCCAAAGTGCTGGGATTATAGGCGTGAGCCACTACCCCCAGCCCATAGCTCTGCAAATTTTCTAAAAATCATCATAAAATTGTACACTGAAAAAGAATGAGTATTGGCATGTAAATTCTACTTTGATGATGCTGTTAAAAAATAAAATTAAATTCGGCCGGGCGCGGTGGCTCAAGCCTGTAATCCCAGCACTTTGGGAGGCCGAGGCGGGCGGATCACAAGGTCAGGAGGTCGAGACCATCCTGGCTAACACAGTGAAACCCCGTCTCCACTTAAAAAATACAAAAAATTAGCCGGGCGAGATGGCGGGCGCCTGTAGTCCCAGCTACTCGGGAGGCTGAGGCGGGAGAATGGCTTGGACCCGGGAGGTGGAGCTTGCAGTGAGCTGAGATCCGGCCACTGCACTCCAGCCTGGGCGACAGAGCGAGACTCCGTCTCAAAAAAAAAAAAAAAAAAAAAAAAAAAAAAAAAAAAAAATAAAATTAAATTCAAGATATTTAGAAGAACAAAAAGCTCCAGTAGCTTCTAGTCCCAGCTAAGACAGAGTAAGTGGAGTGCACTCTATGTCTGTCACCGAGCACAGCTAAGACACCACACAGAATAAAATAACAGCAGACAGACTGGAGAGAAATCGAAATGTGAGGCCGGACTGACAGCGTGGTCGTGGTCAGTGTCCTGTCTCTTGCCCTTCCCTGTCTCTTGCGCTTCCCTGTCTCCTGGCTTTGATGTGCAGCAGTCTGAACCTCAAAGTAGCACAGTGAGTACGGCCAAGAGAAACCCTCCTTTCTGGTCAGTGGCCTAGAAAGGGGTTGCCCCGGAGGATGAAGAGAGTCGGGGGATATGTGCTGTTTTCCTTCTCCTGCTCTTGTCCAAGAAGCAAACCCCTGTCCTGAAACTGCACTCCCAAAGTAGTGATAGCAGCAGCCACAGCAGCAGGAGCAACTGCAGGAGCCAGCAGGAAGCATATGGCAGTGTCCAGAGGAAGCATGTGACATGCCCAGAGGAAGCATATGACATGCCTGGAGGCGAGGACCAGGAAAGGGGGCTCCTGGAAAGCCACAGAGTATGAGAAACCAATAAGGAGGAGCTCAAGAGAGGCATCCCATAAAGCTGTGTACAAAGTTCCAGACTCAGCCCTGAACCGAACCTGTGTGGAAATGACCCCAAAGAGCAAGTCTAAGGCTTTGAGAATTGAACCATGGGGTAGACCACTGACTGCCAAGGTCGCAGACTGGCCTCGGGGATGCGAGTGTGAGCTGGATGCAAATATGACACACAGACTTTGAAAACTGAACTCATGGTTCACGCCTGTAACTCAACACTTTGGGAGGCTGAGGTGGGCAGATTGCTTGAGCTCAGGAGTTCAAGACCAGCCTGGATAACATGGCAACATCCCATCTCTACAAAAAATACAAAAATTAGTCAGGTGTGGTGGTGCATGCCTGTGGTCCCAGCTACTCAGGAGGCTGATGTGAGAGGATCACTTGAGCTCAGGAGTTCAAGGGTATGGTAAGCCAAGATCACACCACTGCACTCCAGCCTGGGTGACAGAGTAAGATCCTGTCAGAAAGAAAGAAAGAGAGAGACAGAAGGAAGGAAGGAAGAAGGGAGGGAGGGAGGGAGGAAGGAAGGAAGGAAGGAAGGAAGGAAGGAAGGAAGGAAGGAAGGAAGGAAGGAAGGAAGGAGGGAAGGAAGGAAGGAAAAATAAAAAAATAAAAACTGAACTCACATGGGAACCACAGCCCACAAGAGGCAGGTCTGGACTTGTGGTCTAACCCTAACCAGACTGACTGCTAGCAAAACAAAACGATCATTGCTGTCCAGAGGATTTTAGTAGAATCCAGAGTCTTATTAAATAATATTCAAAATGTCCATGATACAACCCAAAAGTACTCAAACAGCAACAAAGAAAATCTTGAGAACTTGTAAGAGAAAAAATAACTAACAGATGCCAACTCTGAGATAATCCCAACGCTGAAATGATCACATGGAGCATTTAAAACAGCTGTTATAAATATGTTCCATGAAGTAAAGGCAACAACTCTTAAAACAAATGCAAAGGTAAAAATGTTTAGTAAAAATATAGAAGTTACAAAAAATGAAAAATGATAAATGCAATAACAGAAATAAAAAAAAATTCAGTGAATGGGATGGGCTCAATAGGAGAATGGTGAAGACAGAGGAAAGGGTGAGCGAACTTGAAGACCAATAGAAATTATTCAATATACACAACAGGGAGGGAAAAAATAGACAAACAAACAAGAACAGCGCCTTAGAGACCTGTGGAATCGTATCAAAGGTATAACATTTGTTCACTGGAGTCCCAGAAGAGGAGGAGTAAAAGATTGGCCCAGAAAAAAGTATTCGAAGAAATAATGACCGAAAACTTCCCAAATTTGGTAAAAACATGAATTTATGGATTCAAGACACTCAGTGAATTTCCAAAAGATAAACTCAAAATAAACCAAGCCTATATGCACCATGTTAAAACTGCTGAAAACCAAAAGTAAAACACCTGAAAAGCTTCAACCAAAGATATTCCATAGAGAGACACCCATTCAAACTGCACATTTCCCATCAGAAACCATGGTGGCCAGAAGACAACAGAACAACATTTGAAAGTGCTTAAGGATAAGAAACGCCCACCCAGAATTCTACATCCAGTGAAAGTGTTCCTCATGAATTAAGGAAAAATAAAGACATTCTCAAATGAAGAGAAACTAAGAACACTAGACCCCAGCAAATGTACTCTAAAAGGAATCTGAGGCAGAAGGGAAATAACACCAGAGGGCAACCTGGAAATTCAGAAATGAAGAAAGAGCAACAGAAATGGTAAATATCTGGGTAAATAGAACAGACTACTTTTCTCCTCTTGTGTTCTTTAAAATATGTTGAGAACAAAAATTGTATCATTGGTGGGGTTTTCAACGTATATAAATGCAAAATATGTGACGGCTACAGCAGAAAGCAATGGCGGTTGAAATTTCTACAGTTGTAACGTTTCTCTACGTTTTACTTGGAGTGGTAAAATACTAATTTTGTTATAAGTAGACAATGAAGTGTTTCATATGTCTATTGTAATTCCTAGAGCAATCGCTAAAGCCCTATATAAAAAGAGGCCAGTGGAGGGAGGCCTGGCGTGGTGGCTCATGCCTGTAATCCCAGCGCTTTGGGAGGCCGAGGTGGGCGGATCATAAGATCAGGAGTTCGAGACCATCCTGGCTAATGCAGTGAAACCCTGTCTCTACTAAAAATACAACAACAACAAAAAAATAAGTAAAAATTAATAAGTAAGTAAAAATAAATAAGTAAAAAAATAAGTAAACATAAATAAGTAAAAATAAATAAGTAAAAAAAAAAAAGGTGTCAGTAGTCCCAGCTACTCCGAAGGCTGAGGCAGGAGAATGGCGTGAACCCGGGAGGAGGAGCTTGCAGTGAGCCGAGATGGCACCACTGCACCCCATCCTGGGCGACAGAGCTCACTCCATCTCAAAATATAATAAATAAATAAATAAATGAAAGGAGGCTGGTGGAGGAAGTGGAGGGGAGGGGTAGGGACTCTGGGGCTTCCCAGAACTGTGACCTTGCTGTGGGAGGACCAGGCCTCCATTCCGGGGACTCAGCACTCCTCTCCCTGTCACCCATGTGATGTGCCTAAGGCTGGAAGTCAGAGGCTGTGCACGTTCTTCTTTGTGGACACAAGGGAGTAATTGGTGCATTTAGTGTAAAAATATCAGGTGTGGCTGCACGGAGGGAAAATTACAGGTGCGGTGGCTCAAGCCTGTAATCCCAGCACTTTGGGAGGCCGAGACGGGCGGATCACGAGGTCAGGAGATCGAGACCATCCTGGCTAACACAGTGAAACCCCGTCTCTACTAAAAAATACAAAAAACTAGCTGGGTGTGGTGGCAGGCACCTGTAGTCCCAGCTACTCGGGAGGCTGAGGCAGGAGAATGGCGTAAACCCGGGAGGCGGAGCTTGCAGTGAGCTGAGATCCGGCCACTGCACTCCAGCCTGGGCGACAGAGTGAGACTCTGTCTCAAAAAAAAAAAAAAAAAAAGAAAAGAAAATCACAGGCTCCAAGGAGCTGGGAGGCCTGCTGCCCTGCCCTCTTGCTTTGATGAGGAAATGGCGACCGCAGAAGGAAGCATAGCAGCACCGGCACCCGTGGGGCCATGCCGGGCTGCTTCCCAGGGCTCTGCCAGCTCAGCGGCTGCAGGAAAGGGTGGATGTTGATCCCAAGCTAGGAATGAGGAGTCCAGCCCTAAGGGCTGAGGGAGTCAGGTGGGTGAAACTAGCCACATGTCTGGGTACAACTGTTCAGGGTTTCTCATCTGCTCAACCACTGAACGCGGTTCTGAAGCCGGGCGTGAGTGAGCAGAACAGGAGCAGGATTCTGGGAACAATCTTTTCCCTCACGTCAGCCCAGAAATTCCATTTGCAGTCACTTTCACTTACATCTTCCAGAAAACCACCTGATGTCATCAGGGGTTGGTTGAGCCTTTCCCTGTGCTGGCCTGGCGGAGCTTAGTGCTCTGAGGCTGCCCAACCCTGCACTCCAGAACAGTCCATTGAGTTCAGGAGACAAGCACGTCAGCCATGACACCGGGTGGATGAGAGGGACCTCCAGTGTCCACGCGTGGAGGCAGCGGGGGCAGCTGGCAAGCACAGGCGGGGAAGGAGATTCAGAACCTGAGGGCTGCTCTCCTGCCCTTCCATCCTGGACGCTGGCCTGGCCCCCCAGCTTCCCTTCACCCAGCTTCCATCCCCATAACACGTAGCCCCAGAGCTTGGGAAGGAGGTCTCTCTGTGACAGGTGGGATTCTGGAAGTTTCCACAGAGGAGACCCCATAGGAGCAGGGTTTGAAGGTTTAGAAAGATGCTAAGGGCCGGGCGGGGTGGCTCAAGCCTGTAATCCCAGCACTTTGGGAAGCCGAGGCGGGCGAATCACGAGGTCAGGAGATCGAGACCATCCTGGCTAACACGGTGAAACCCCGTCTCTACTAAAAATACAAAAAACTAGCCGGGCGAGGTGGCGGGCGCCTGTAGTCCCAGCTACTCGGGTGGCTGAGGCAGGAGAATGGCGTAAACCCGGGAGGCGGAGCTTGCAGTGAGCCAAGATTGTGCCACTGCACTCCAGCCTGGGTGACAGAGCAAGACTCCATCTCAAAAAAAAAAAAAAAAAAAAAAAAAAAGAAAGAAAGATGCTAAGGATGGAGAGGGCCAGTGCGGAGGGGGTGGTTCCAGGCTCACTTCACAGTGGTGCTTGGGGAGCTGCAGTATTTTGACAACACCGAGGGAAGAGAGTCAGGTCAGTGGGGTTCATAACTGAGATGATGAGAATGGGGTCTACACCAGCCGCGGAGACCCCTGGGGTCTGGCCCCAGCAGGAGATGTCCAAGTGGCAGAAAGCCCCTTCCTGCCTGGAGAGCACCCCCGTGAGGACTCTGGGCACCACTGGGCCGCAGCTGCTCCCTCCCAGTCACTCACCACACTTCTCTCTCCCGCCCACCCTCCAACCTGCCTGCAAATTCCCCTGCAACCCAACTCTGGTCTCCTCCCAACCCTGCCCCCACGTAGGCCTATTTTTTCTTTTTCACTTCTTCCCCCCAGTGACTTCCTTCTACAGTGTTGATTCAGCTCCCTTTGCAGGCGAGTGAGGCCCTTTGCAGGCGGGGGCGGGGGCGGGGGCGGGGGAGAGGGCTGCAGGCAGTGCTGGTGGAGGGGAGGAGGTGACACACACTCCCTAGAGGCTAGTGGGGAGGGCATGGGGCAGGAAATGGAGTTGGGTGCCCCAGGTGGGCTGCTCCAACGAGCTCTTTCTCATGGGATCCTCCACAGATTCATACAACAGGCTGAACACCAGGGCTGGTCTCAGGCCACCTGACGGGGTTCACTGCAGAAATGGAGATCTGCCCTGGGCAGCCAGGTGAGTGTAGGAAGGAGGCAGGGGCGGGAGAAGCTGGGGGCAGCCTCCATCCCCCTGTGGCCTGGGTGGGCCTGTGCTCCCCCCGACGCAGCTTCCCACGCTGGGAGCACAGTTCCTCCCTCCTCTGCCTTCCTCTGCGTGGCGTGGCTCCTCCTTGAGAGAGGGAGATGAGGATGTGGCATTCTTGCTTCCCTGACTCACCCAAAAGAAGATTTCACAGCCCCTGGCAAGGGCTGCCAGACAGGCTCACCTGTCATCCCCTGCCCAGGGACAGACTGATTGGTAGCCTTGGCTGGGGGGGAGGTGGAGTTAATGCTGGGAAGGGCCTTCCAGGCCCCCGGAGGGTGGGAAGATGCTCATTGTTCAAAGGAGACAGAGCAAGGAAAACAGTTAAGCAATGATGGACTCCAGGGGAAAACCAGAGGAGAAGAAACTGTAATTCCAGTCCGTCCACATGGCCTAGCAGTGAACAACAGTTCCACGGTCAGAGCAAAAGCACCAAGCCGATTGAAAGCATCTCGAATGCGGTGGGGCAATGGGAGGTAATGCCCTCATCTACCAAAACGAGGTCTGCCACCTTCACAGACCACTAAACCTCATTCCTCCACCCACCTCCGCACCCCACGAAGGCTGGTTGACCAGAGAGCAGGGCTCCCGAGTGTCGGGTTGGGTCAGATCGGGTGGGTGCCCTTTACCCCAACCGAGGCCCTGTCCCGGACTGGGGGTCCACTTGCCCTCAAAGCATGCCAGTCTTCTTTCCGATACTTGACATTTTTCCTTTCCTGTTCAATTCATGGTTTCCGCCCGAATGGAGCCACGAGAGGACTCCTTTGGGGATGTGTCTCCCAGAAAAGTCTGGGCAGCCTTCATCATCCTGGATTCCTGTGACTTGGTTTCCATGGGGGCTTTCTAAGCTCAGGGACCCCAAGCCTCCATCAAATCTAATGACCCGCCCTGTCTCTGAACACATCTGTGTTGTCTCTGAGCCCCTTACCAACCCCCTCCGCAACCCCGCCCACACATTTCCCATCCTGAAGGGTCCAGTCCTTAGGCCGGCCCATGTGTTCCCTTTACCCCTGCTTCGTCCCTACCTGGTGGGGAGCTGTCCCTTCTGGGCCCTAGTGTGACACTTCACACACCAATGTGTCCCGTGGGTGGTATCTGGGGCCTTCCCCTGCAGTGAGGGGGATGACCTATGCACAGAGCTCACTGGGCCTGGGTATGGGCCTGGGTGGCACAGAACACAGAGAAAGTGCTCCGTAAAAGTGAGCTGAGATGCCCCCGCTAGGGAGGAGCTGGGCAAGCTCTTCCCTGGAGGAGGAAGAGCTCTCAACCCAGAGGGATCTGACCAGAAAGGTTCACTCGCCTCCACCCAGGAAGCCCCTGCAGACAGTATGTGTTTTAGGCTTTGCTGGCCAAATGGTCTCTGCCACGACTTCTCAGCTCTGCCATTGTGGCTGCAGAGTGGCCATAGACCTTCTGAAAGTGAATGAGTATGACTGTTTTCCAATAAAACTTCATTGACAAAAACAGGTGGAGGGCCAGCCTAAGGGCCAAAGTTTGTAGGTCTCTATTCTGGACCAGTGATTCTCTGGAGAGGAATGGGGCATGGGGAGTGGAGACAGTGTGTGGGAGAAGGGGTGGGACACAGGCACATGGGAATGGTGTGGACATGGAGGACACTGGAGGCAGGGAAGAGCCAGAGAACCTAAACACTGATGCTGGACCCTGGGCGACCCTAGGTCTCTCCACAGCCTCCTCTCTTAGACTCTCCCTCCAGTTTCAAAACGACTCCTCCTCTGACGGGACTCAGGCTTCCCACCCGGCTCCCCAGTTCCCACCGGAAACCCCGAGTGGGTGTTCCAGCCTCTGCCCCACCAGGCCCTGCTGGAAGGCAGCACCGCCAGGCAGGGACCTTTCCTCCCTGCCCCTCTCTCCTCCAGTTCTGGGTCCTGGCCCAGAGATGACCTCTCAACCCAGAGGGACCTGATCAGAAAGGTCTGGCCCCTTCCACCCAGGAAGTCCCTGCAGGCTGGAGGGCAGACCTCCCTCCTCCCCCCTCCCTCCCCCTGTGAGTTTTTCTTTCTGATAGAAACAGCAGCAACTCTCTCCACTGGGCCCCAGGGGCCCAGCTGGCTTCTCACACACAGAGGAGCTGGGCAGGCAAGTGGCCCGCATGGCTGGGCTCTAGAAAGCCTGGGGTGCAGCCCAAGGCACCTGCTAGGCAGGGGGCTGCACGGCGTCAGGTCAGTTCCTGAAAGGCACCTTTTTCCATTTGTAAATGGGGTGACAGGTCTGCCTCCCAGGGAGGAGCAGACAAAGGGTTGGGACTGCAGAACTTGGGTACATAGAGTGGCAGTGGGGACTGGGGCCCAGAGGTTGCTGAGTGAGGGAAGCCGTATGGGCAGTGAGGCTGGTGAATGCGGCAGGGGCAGAGGGTGGGGTAGGGGAACATGCCCAGCAAGGCTGGTGAATGTGGCACCGCAGGGGTGGGGTGGGCGGATGCAATGATGAGCATTTCCTCCCTGAGGCCAGCAGAGCAGGGGTGAGGTTGAGTGGGTCTATTACTCAGATTTGGGTGCGACCCCATGCAGTCATACGTGGGGGATGCAAGGCTGACAGCCTTGCCTGACCCTTTCACACTTTAGCCATAGCAATGCCAAGCCCAGAAAGGCTGCAAGGCCCCAGGGAGAACAGAGGCCCCTGGAAGGGGTGGCCGGCTGGGCTTCACTGCAGTCCCCACAAGACAGGATCCAGGAGATTTTAACGTGTTAACTTGTTTTCTGACTTTTCCAAATTGCCTATGGTAGCCATGCATTAATTTTATAATCAGAAAAGCATGTTATTATAAATCAAGTTAAATGGCTCCAAAACGAAAGCACCCAGACCCCAGAAGCCTGCCTCTCTCTAACTGCAGAGAGGGACGAGTGTAAGGAACAGGAACGGAAAGCTGAAAGGACCTCCGGGCTCTGGAATCCGACCCAAGGGTGATGCCGCCAGGGCTATCAGGAAGCGGCTCCGTGCTGGGCGCAGCCGGTTTCCCACCCACCCCAGCACAGCGCTTGCCCAAATCTAGACTTGGCAACCTCAGCCCCCAGCCGCTTCCTCCCGCCCCTCCCCGGCCCTCACCACTTCCTCTCAATGGTCCCTGGGGATTACAGCAAGATTATTTTTATCGCCGGGCACGGTGGCTCAAACCTGTAATCCCAGCACTTTGGGAGGCCGAGACGGGCGGATCACGAGGTCAGGAGATCGAGACCACCCTGGCTAACACGGTGAAACCCCGTCTCTATTAAAAAATACAAAAAAAAATTGCCGGGCGAGGTGGCGGGCGCCTGTAGTCCCAGCGACTCAGGAGGCTGAGGCAGGAGAATGGCGTAAACCCGGGAGGCAGAGCTTGCAGTGAGCTGAGATCCGGCCACTGCACTCCAGCCTGGGCAACAGAGCGAGACTCCGTCTCAAAAAAAAAAAAAAAAAAAAAAAAAAAAGATTATTTTTATTGCAAGAGTTTCCCAATGCGGGAACTCCGCAGCCCCAAAGAGTTTGCATCTGAGCTTCCTGCAGCATCCTGGGGCACCGACAGGCGGAACCGGGCCATCTGCCGTCCCTACGCACAGAGGTACACAGGTGGGGTGCGGCCTCGCCGTCCCAATTCTTGGTAAGGGTTCTCGGAAATTCATTATGGGAATGTGCGGGTTCTGGAGATGCTCAGACCGCGAACAGTACTGCAGGAAGCCAAACGATCATTTGTAACCCCAGACGTCCCTGAACCAAAGCCAAAGTCTACAGGTCACTGGGGCAGAGGCCGCCCGAAACCAGCTGTCCCCTCCCGGCCTAGGCGCGCCAGGTCCCCGCCCAGCCGGGGCGATCCCTTGGTTGGACGGTGAGGTTGGGAGTCAACCGTACCCAAGTGCCACCGCGTCCCCCCGGTGCAGGCGACCCCCGACGCCCGACGGGCAGCCGCTCACCTTCTCCTGGCCCCGGGCTTCAGGAAACCTGCCCGGAGGTGGCCGGGGTCTCAGGCCTGGCAGAGGCTGGGCGGTGGGCTTCGCGCCTGCTACAATCTCCCAATCCGTGGCCCGGGGGATGGAGCCCGCTGCGTGCAGAGGCTGCGGCAGGTCCCAGCCGGGTGCCCTGGAGCATGGCGCCTCCTTCCCTGAGGTGCCCCCCGGGCACGAGGGTGAGTCTCCAAGGAGGAAGCCGCCTCCCCTCCCCCGCTGCCCGGAGCTGCTCGGCTGGTGCTCGGAGCCTCCTCCGCCGCGGACACTACTGCGATCCTTCCCCCACCCTGACCCCGATCCCGACCCCGACCCTGACCCCCACCCCGACCCCGGCCGTATTCCGTTGCATTTGCTCCTTGCCAGCTCCGGGGCCACCACTGAGCAAGCGCTGTGCGTAGGCGCTTCCTGGAGCTTTCCCTATGGGTCCTCAGAAAAACCCCACGGCGTCCCCATTGTAGAGAAGGGGAAACTGAGGCTCAGGAAGGCCAGAGCTGGCCCAAAACCTGCGGCCCGCGGCGGGCAGGGTTTCCACGCTCCGAGCCCGGCCGCTCCCTGGGGGCGCGCGAAGGGAGCTTTCCTTCCCCGGGAAAGGCCGGGGCCAGAGACCCGCACTCAGACCCGTCGGGGGTTGCGGGCCGAGAGCGGGCTGGGGAAGGCTGGGAGGGCGTCAGGGGCCGGGTCCGCCAGGCTGGGGGCCGCGAGCTCCGGGAAGGCAGTCCTGGCCTGTGGATGGGGCCGCGCGTGGGACCCGGCTGGGCGGCCTCGGAAGGCGTCCAGGCTGCGGGAGCCGGAGGAGCGGCCGTGCGGGCGCCGGCGCCGTGGGTGGAGGTCGCCGTCCCTCCTAAGGGGCAGCCGGTGCGTTTGGTACCCGGGAGCAGAGCCGCGCCTCCCCGGCGGCCTCCCCGGGGTCTCACTGGGTCTCCCGGGCGCGGAGTCTGGGGCCCCGGCTCCGCAGAAACCAGGGGCGGCCGCGGGGAAGCAGCGCCCTCAGGCGACTCGAGAAAGGGTCTGAGGAGCCCCGAGAAGGACCTCGCGCATCCCCGCTGGGCTCCGACCGCCTGGGTTTGGTGCGGGAGGGCCCAGGCCGCCAGGACCCCCACGCACAGCTCAGTCTGCGGGACGCGGCCCGGAGGCCAGCAGCAGAGGACGGGGCCGGGGCCGGGCGGGGGACGGAGAGGGAGGGGAGGGCGCTCAGGGGAGGTCAAGACCACGGCTAGCCTTTCAGGGTCATGGCCTGGCCCCCATCCCAGGGGAAGCGAGGGGGGCTCTGTGAGCAGAGGCGCCCGGGTGGAGAAGGCGCTGATAGCCAGGGGCGGGGCAGGAGCCCAGGTGGGGACTTGGGGGTGGCTGAAGGGGCCCTTGGGCTGCAGGGGTAGGAAGGGGAGCTAGGAGCGCGGCTTGGGCAGGTGCTGGGGGACCGTGGGCGCCCTTTATTCTGAAGGGGAATGTGCTGCCCGAGTCCCCAGGGACCTAGAAATCCATTTCAAGATTTTCAAGATTTTCAGGTGGAGACAAAGGCCAGGCCCAGGTGAAAATGTGGCAGTGACCGAGTGTGGGGAGAGAACCACAGAGAGACGAGGTCCCTGAGGAGGAGGATGGGACAGAGAGAGGGGGCCAGGATTTTTTTTTTTTTTTTTTTTTTTTTTTTTTGAGACGGAGTCTTGCTCTGTCGCCCAGGTTGGAGTGCAGTGGCGGGATCTCAGCTCACTGCAAGCTCCGCCTCCCGGGTTCACGCCATTCTCCTGCCTCAGCCTCCCAAGTAGCTGGGACTACAGGCGCCGCCACCTCGCCCGGCTAGTTTTTGTATTTTTTAGTAGAGACGGGGTTTCACCGTGTTCACCAGGATGGTCTCGAACTCCTGACCTCGTGATCCGCCCGTCTCGGCCTCCCAAAGTGCTGGGATTACAGGCTTGAGCCACCGCGCCCGGCCGGCCAGGATTTTTAAAAAAGCACCTGAGATGCGTTTGGCAGCCTCAGCCTCGTTCTTCTTTCAAGGAGAAAGTGTGGGCAGAAGCCAGCTCTAAAGCCCAGGCTGCCCAGCCTGCACTGGCGGAGCTGAGGGAAGGAAGGGCGGGGCAGAGCCTTCCCTCCCTGTCCAGAGGTGAGCATGGGAGATCTGGAAGGAGGCAGATGTGCCCGCAAAGTTGAGCCACCCGGACGCCAGGGCCCCCAGGTGCGCCTTTGAGCCTGGAATCTTTGCCAGGTCATGGCTCCCTGCTACTGAGCACTGGACATGGGCCATGTGCTGGCACTTGGCAGTTGCACGACTGACACCGCAATGCCTCAAAGGTGACGACTGCCTTCTGGAGGCCTGGCTGGCTGACACTTTGCATGGCTCCTGGAGAAGAGGGATTGAGTGGAGTCCACGGGTCATGGCCACGTCCTGGGTGCCGCCTCTGAGGCAGGGCCAGGCTGGGGCGAGGAGGGGCTAGAGACAGGCTCCTGCCAGTTCAGCCTCTCATCGGTGGTCTTCATACCTAGGAACCCACTGGAGGATTGGAAACCACAGGTGGCTGAGTCCTGCCATGGGGTCTTTCACTGAGCAGGTCTGGGTGGGGCCGCAGACTGTACCCCACGTAGGATCCCAGGTGAGGCGGATGTGGCCTGGCGCTGTGTGGCTCTGGACCTAGTACTCAGGCTCGGGCCGGAACCCAGGGCCTGGGCTTGAGTCAGAGCTGTGACACAGGCAGGCCATTCACCATTACATCTTCCTAGCTGAGAATACGCAGGCAGCCAGGGTTGTTATCCACATTCCTCCTCCATGTTCTTCTTTTTGAGAACTTTCACCAGGTATGTCAGGAGCTGGGCTCCACCAGGGAGGCTCAAGTGGAAACCCTCATCCTTGTCCTCCAGGATACAGGAAAACCTGTGGTTATAATTCCAGTGACAAGAGCGAGCATGTGAGGTGTGGCAAGTCTCACTGTTCAACTGGAGAAATCAGACACAGCTTCCTGGAGGCAGTGATACCTGGACAGGCTTCTCCACAGAAGGGAAGCGAGTGGGAGGAGCCAAGTGGGAGAGACCCATCACGTAGGGGAACAGAGTGTCAGAACCCACAACCACCCCCACCCTAGGCCTGGAACTCAGGAAGAGAGCCCGGCCTCTCGGGGGTGACTACATAGTTCTCTGCTAGATCCTAGGTCTTGCTCCTGGGCAGCTCTGCTGAGACCTCTACGCCTGTCCCAGGCTGCACCAAGGTTTTCTGACTATTGACCCTTGACTCTGAGTTGGGAGTTGCTGTATTTTTACTAAGGGATGGAGGGGCACAGCCCCCAACCCCCAGGGAACTGGGCTGGCTCTCCCATGGCTCAGCCCATAGCCCCAGTCCCAGGGATATCCAGAGAATCAGAAAACCCCCTCCCTCCTTCAAAGCAGCCATCGGCAGAGTCTGTGGAGCTCTTGGGGGCCGGGAGACAGGCAGGGAGCCCACCTGGCAGGCAAGGGCCCATGGGGGAGGGTTGATCTTTGATCTTCCTCTGATGGCCTAACGGGAACTGTGAGCACCCAGCCGCTCTCTGGGACGTCTCGGGGCAGGGAGAGGGCTGAAACTGATGCAGCCACAGCAGCATCCCCTCTTGTAGAAGTGGTCCTGAAACAGAGATGTGGTCGGGGCGGCAAGCTGAAAGCCATTTCTGAATGACGCCTCCTACTGACCTAGAGCCAGCACACACCACTCCAGGGGCAGAGAGGAGAGAGCAGGAGACAGTCCAGGGCAGAGGCAGGAGACAGTCCAGGACGGAGGCAGGCTTGGAGTCCATGGAGACCCTCCCTGGAGCACCCCCTGCATCTGCAGGGTCCAAGCCCAGCACTGGCTCTGCAAGGATCCGGCCACTCATACTGTGCCCCTCCAGCATGGGGCATCTGTGGGTCTCCCTGAAGGTGGGCACCTGGGCAGCCTTCCTGAGGGGTCCGAGCATCCCTGCAGGCGTCAGTGATTCCCTCTGTCCCTTTCACCACTGGCCATGGCTGGGGCAAAGCAGCACCGTGTGGTTTGGTTCTGGACAGCCGTGAGGCACCACGAGGCCCAGCATGTCTGCAGGGGCCTCTCCTAGCCCCCTCTCTGCATGCTGAGGCTTCACCTGTTGATCAGAAAGAGGCAGCAGAATCCAGAATGAGAGTGCAACGTGTCACCTACCAGCCCCAGCCCCTGGGGTCAGAGTGTGGACTCGGAGTTTTTGTCCAGCAGAGGCCCCTGATGTTCAGCTGCACCGGGACAGCCGGGCAGGGTGTCACCTGCAAGGTCAGC
The DNA here is from genome assembly GCF_007565055.1 of Rhinopithecus roxellana. Taxonomy (NCBI): domain Eukaryota; kingdom Metazoa; phylum Chordata; class Mammalia; order Primates; family Cercopithecidae; genus Rhinopithecus; species Rhinopithecus roxellana. The sequence goes on along the minus strand of NC_044561.1, from coordinate 132,248,799 downwards.
TGCAAGACTGGGGCTGGGGTTTGTATCGCTGTCGTCTCTTGGCCCGCAGCGTCCTCGCACATGCCGCTTTGGTCCTGATGGGCAGGACCCAGGTCTTTCATGAGACCAGTGTTTCCCCCCATGAGGCCCGGAGAGAAGCCTTCTGGCCACTCCTGGGTACAACAGGAAGGGAGCAGCAGGCCTGAGCTTTTTATATACACCAACTGCCAAACATTTCACCATGAATTTCCTGAGACTTCTCTCTTTGGAAAGCTTCTGTTTGTATGTATTAGGCAATGCGCATGCCAGCATGTCAGTTACAGCAGGAGACAGGGAACAAGCCACATGGGAACTGATGGAGCCACGGCCATATCCAGTGTCCTCTGCAGCCACTATGGAGTGCCAGGGGGAGTGAGGGGCAAACAGTAAGATCTTTATGATGTGAGAGAAGCCAGGTGTGGATCAGGGAAGTCGGTTTAATTGGTGTGAAGAACAGGATCACTGAAAAATATTTTCTCATAGATAAAACTCTCTTTGTATAAAAGTCTCTAGGATGGCGACAGGAAACCTGTAATCATGGTTTCAAGTGGGCAGGGAACTAGGGTCTGGGGTCAGGGGAGGAAGGGAAACTGTTCACTGTAAACAGCTTTTAGGATGTTTCCATTGGGATCGAAGGGTGGCTGACTCTGTGACTTTGACGTGAGAATCACTTCTACTTAAGGCACTTGAAAGACGGCACCTGCAAGAGCATCACTGAATCTCTCCTTTTCTTCCTGAAGACAGGAGATAAAAATGCCCATGTGTAGGACTTCATGTCTAAAACACCAAAAGCAACGGCAGCAAAAGCCAAAACTGACAAATGGGATCTAATTAAACTAAAGAGCTTCTGCACAGCAAAAGAAACTACCATCAGAGTGAACAGGCAACCTACAGAATGGGAAAAAATTTTTTCAATCTACTCATCTGACAAAGGGCTAATATCCAGAACCTACAAGGAACTCAAACAAATTTACAAGAAAAAAAACAAACAACCCCATCAAAAAGTGGGCAAAGGATGTGAACACACATTTCTCAAAAGAAGACATTCATACAGCCAACAGACACATGAAAAAATGCTCATCACCACTGGCCATCAGAGAGATGCAAATCAAAACCACAATGAGATACCATCTCACACCAGTTAGAATGGCAATCATTAAAAAGTCAGGAAACAACATGTGCTGGAGAGGATGTGGAGAAATAGGAACACTTTTACACTGTTGGTGGGATTGTAAACTAGTTCAACCATTATGGAAAACAGTATGGCGATTCCTCAAGGATCTAGAACTAGATGTACCATATGACCCAGCCATCCCACTACTGGGTATATACCCAAAGGATCATAAATCATGCTGCTATAAAGGCACATGCACACGTATGTTTATTGCGGCACTATTCACAATAGCAAAGACTTGGAATCAGCCCAAATGTCCATCAGTGACAGACTGGATTAAGAAAATGTGGCACATATACACCATGGAATACTATGCAGCCATAAAAAAGGATGAGTTTCTGTCCTTTGTAGGGACATGGATGCAGCTGGAAACCATCATTCTTAGCAAACTATCACAAGAACAGAAAACCAAACACCGCATGTTCTCACTCATAGATGGGAACTGAACAATAAGATCACTTGGACTCGGGAAGGGGAACATCACACACTGGGGCCTATCATGGGGAGGGGGGAGGGGGGAGGGGGGAGGGATTGCACTGGGGAGTTATACATGATATAAATGATGAATTGATGGGTGCTGACGAGTTGATGGGTGCAGCACACCAACATGGCACAAGCATACATATGTAACAAACCTGCACGTTATGCACATGTACGCTAGAACTTAAAAAGTATAATAATAATTTTAAAAAAAAATGCCCATGTGAAAGATGCCTTCCCGGCCGGGTGCAGTGGCTCACGCCTATAATCCCAGCACTTTGGGAGACCGAGGCGGGTGGATCATGAGGTCATGAGTTCAAGACCAGCCTGACCAATATGGTGAAACCCTGTGTCTACTAAAAATACAAAAATTAGCCGAGCACGGTGGCAGGTGCCTGTAATCTCAGCTACTGAGATTCTCCTGAGGCACGAGAATCGCTTGAACCTGGGCAGCAGAGGTTGCAGTGAGCCGAGATCGCATCACTGCACTCAAGCCTGGGTGACAGAGACTATCTTAAAAAAAAAAAAAAGAAAGAAAAGAAAGATGCCCTCCCTGTACCGGGCAAAGAAATATTCCTTTACAGGGAAGCACATCATAGCCGACAGAATTCTGTACAGACATTGAAGTAATTAAAGTAATTCCTGTTGTTCTTAAGCCTCCCCACACGGTTTACTTTTCCATAACTGCCTCTTTGTTCAACCTCCTGCAAAAACACATAGGTTTCGTCACTTCCTTGGGTCTTTGCTTCCTTAGCAGGGTCCTGTGTCACATGAAGGTGACATTAAATTTGTATACATTTCTCCTGTTTAATCCATCTGCTTTCAACTTAGTTCCCAGGCCCAGCCAGGACCCTAAGAGGAGGAAGGTGGATATTTGCCTCCCCTACAGTATCATACACATATGCTGCTTTTTTAAAAACGAAAATCTGGGGCCAGATGCAGTGGCTCACGCCTGTCATCTCAGCATTTTGGGAGGCTGAAGTGGGAGGACTGCTTGAGCCCAGGAGTTTAAGACCAGCCTGGGCAACACAGGGAGATTGTCTCTGCAAAAATAATAATAATAATAATAATAAGTAAATAAATAAACAAATAAATTAGCCAGGTGTGGTGGCACATGCCTGTGTTCCCAGCTATTCAGGAGGCTGAGGTGGGAGGATCACTTGAGCCCAGGAGGTCACCGTTAGTGAGCTATGATTGCACCACTGTTCCAGCCTGGGCAACAGAGTGAGACCCTGTCTCTTAAATTTTTTTTTTTTAATTAATTAGTTACCTGATTAACACAGTTCCTTACTGGTGAGGGATTCTCCACTGTGGTCTTTCTGCAGCACCACCCCATACATGAATGGCTTCTTTTGAAGCTTCCACCTTGGTGCAGGTGAGTATCTTTGTCTCTGTCTTACTCTGCTTTGTGCTGCTATAACAGAATACCACAGACTAGGTAATTTATATAATGAACAGAAATGCATTGGCTCATGGTTCTGGAGACTGGGAAGTCCAAGACTGAAGGGCTGGCAACTGGCAAGGGCCTTCTTGCTGTGTCATCCCACGGTGGAACAGCAAAGAGAGGGCAAGAGTGTGTCAAAAGGGGGACAGGACTAGTCCTTTTATAAAAAATACTTTAATAACAAACCCACTCCCATGATAACAACATTAACCCATTCCTGACGGTAGGGTCCTCGTGGCCTAATCACCTCTTAAAGGTGCTACATCTTAATATGGGAGTGGTATGACAGCAATTAAATTTCAACATGAGTTTCAGAGGGTACTGGCATTCAAACCATAGCAAATACTGGGCTTGCCGTGGAAGAGGAGGCTGATCTTTAAATCATATAGATTTTTTCTTTTTTTTTTTTTGAGACGGAGTTTTGCTCTTGTTGCCCAGGGCAGAGTGCAATGGCGCAATCTCGGGTCACCACAATCTCTGCCTTCCGGGTTCAAGTGACTCTCCTGCCTCAGTCTCCGAGTAGCTGGGATTACAGGCATGCGCCACCACACCTGACTAATTTTGCATTTTTAATACAGACGGGGTTTCTCCACATTGGTCAGGCTGGTCTCAGACTCCCGACCTCAGGTGATCTGCCCGCCTCGGCCTCCCAAAGTGCTGGGATTACAGGCGTGAGCCACCACGCCTGGCCAGAATGTTCTTTAAAAACAGGGACAATCCCATGAAGTAAACTCACATTGGAATGGTTAACAGGTAAAGTGATCCAGGTGGCTAAAACAATAGACATTCACTGGCATCCAAAAGTACATAAAGATGAGTACTTTGAGATCATGCCACTGCACTCCAGCCCGGGCGACAGAGTGAGACTGTCTCACAAAAAAAAAAAAAAAAAAAGATGAACATTTTCACCTCAAGAGTCGCTGGGCTCAGATGCTGAAGGCACCCTGACGGAACTCTAAAGACACCAGCCTCTGGAGTTTTCATCTCCGGAGTTTTCACAGCCAACAGCATTCCTAGGTAGACTGGCTGTGAACACATCCAGTTGGAGGGTAAAAAGAACGATTTGTGAATGCTCCATAGGTCTTCGAATATGTTAGTAGACACGACTTCAAGCCAGTTGCAGAGCCTTGAATATATCCTAGTCTATAACCTTGGGCTGCGAGTGGCTTGTGTGGTCATCTGTCCATCTCTCAGTTGGGCGAGAAACTTGAGGTCCTTTCTGAGAGGTGGCCCTGGCTCTGCCTGGGACCCGCTACTCTTCTTCAAAGTGCATTTTGTATGGGTGGGTTTTCACTGCGGGTCCTGGGCAGGCAAGTGCTAGTGCCCAGTGTTGGGAAGCAGGGTAGAGGTGTGGCCGCTACCTGGCTGGGCCCGGACTTGGCAGCCTTCCTTCATGGCCCCCAACCACAGTCCGTTCCATAGTTTGTTCTTGATGTGTCAGCTTTGTGTCCCCGTGAGAACAATGGGCTCCTTGAGGACAGGCATTGCATCTTCGGGTCTCTTCTCTAATGCACCCCAGGGCGCCCAGCATAGACAGCAGGGGGTGCAAGCAGTCAGACAAGCAGGGCTCCCATTACCAGCACAGGACCCAGCCCGTTACCTGGAGGCTATGTTTCCCATGTAAACTGAGTAATACACAATTCTAAGGAACTGTTCTGAGGACTAAATTGAATAGTAAAAATAAATTTAAATTTATTTTTAAATAATTTTAAATATAAATAGTAAATTATTTTTATGTTAATATATAATATATAATATAATATATAATTAAATTTATAAATAATTAAAAATAAAAATAAATTTAGTAAAAATAAATAAATCGAAAAGTAAAAAATAAATTGACATGAAGTGAAGGTCAGTCAAAATGGACTAGCTTGGCCAGGCGCAGTGTGGCTCATGCTCTCAATCCCAGCGCTTTGGGGGCCGAGGAGGGAGGATTGCTGAAGTCCAGGAGTTCAAGACCAGTCTGGGCTACACAGCAAGATCCTGGCTCTAGAAAAACATTAATAAAAATTAGCCGGGCGTGGCGGTGCCCCCCGGTGGTCTCACCTACTCGAGAGGCTGAGGCGGGAGGATCGCTCGAGTCTTGGAGGTCGAGGCTGCAGTGAGTCGATTTCGCGCCATTGCGCTCCAGCCTGGGCGACAGCGGGAGACTCCTCAAACATAGAATTTTTAAAAGGCCAGCTCGACTGCCGCGGGGGTCGCGTCCTCTCCATCCCCGACCTCGGACCCACCCCCCTGGGTACCCCACGATCTAGACAGAAACTCACTGTTTCTCGCGCTCCGCGCCATCCCCGTCCTCCGGTCTGTTTCTCCCCGGGGCGTCGGTGAAAGGCACAGCGCTGCAACCCTACATCCCCGACCCTGCGCCCGCCCGAGCTGCTTCCGGGTACTTCCGGCGCCCGCGCGGATCCCGGCAGCCGCCGCTCCTGTTTCCGTCGGGCGGCGAGAGCGCAGGACCAGCTTCCGGGAGACGCTCCGTGCGTTCGCCGATCTCTGCGGGGAAGATGGGGAAAGTGAGGGGGCTGCGCGCCAGAGTGCACCAGGCTGCCGTGAGGCCCAAGGGGGAGGCCGCCCCCGGCCCCGCGCCTCCTGCTCCGGAGGCGGCCCCTCCGCCGGCCTCGGCCGCGGGGAAGGTGAGTGGGGGAGGCGCGGGCCGGGGGCCGCCGCGTGGGTCCGAGGGCGGGTGAGCTGCGGGGCTTCGCCTCCGGCAGGGGTCTCGGGCTCTGCGAGCGTTTGCTGCGCGACAGACGCGACTTTCTTGCTTCGCGAAGCGTGGCTAACTCCGAGGCTCCGCTCTGCGCTGCAGTCCTGGGCACATGGACTCGCGCCGCTCCCGGGGCGGGGACAGAGCCAGGAACCTCCCGCTGCGGTCCAGGGTTGCCACGCGCACCTCAGAGGTTCCTGAATCGCACTGAGCTCCCAGGAAAGGAAAGGACGTTCCCAGGATTAGAGAAGGACGGAGAGCAAACTCAGGAGAGACCCCGCTCTCTTTAGCAGGCAGCTGCCTGTCTCCCCATCCCACTCAGCCCTAGGCAAGCACGAATCTACCTTCTGTCTTTGTTCCAGACACTGCACGTGAAAGGAATTACTGCTTTCAGAATTTTTTTTCTTAACTTTTGCCTTAAATATTTTGACCGATGTGTCTTGGTGTAGATCTCTTTGTATTTATTTTGCGTGGAGTTTACTGAGCTTCTTGCATATGTACGTTAATGTTTTTCATTACGTTGGCAAGTTTTCAACCATTATTTCCTTGAGAATTTTTTCTGCCTTTTTCTGTCACTCCTCTCTTTCAGATACTTCCATTATAAAGATGTACGTCGTGCTTGATGGTGTCCCACAGTGCTCTAAGGCGCTGTTCATTCAGTTTTTCTCTTTTCTTCAGATGGCATAATCTCTCTCTTAATTCAAGTTTACATGTTCTCCCAGCCCAGAGCTACTTTTGAACCCCTCCAGTGAAATTTTTCATTTTTTTTGACCCCAGAATTGACTTTATTTCTCTCCTCCTGTTCCTCCTCCTTTTAAAAATAATTTCTCTTGACTGATGTTTTCTTTTTGATGTGAGAATGTCATTATAGCTTTTAGTTCTTTAGACGATGGTCTCTGTTAGTCCTCGGAAGTATTTGTAAAGGCTACTCTGAATTCTTTACATGTGGGCCCCTCAAAGCAGTTTCTGTTACTTGGCTCATGCTTTCCTAGTTCTTTGAATGTATCACTTTTTGTGGAAAATTGGGCGTTTTGGATAGTCCTGTAGCAACCAGGGATTAGTATTTGCTTGATTACTTTATTGATCTGGCACTGAACTGTGTGACCTCTCTCCTCGTCCCCTTCCAGCTGTGTGTAGCCTCTGATGTGCCCCCTTGTTGTTGTTGTTTTTTTTTTCTCCTTCCTCTGTTTATCTTTTAGCCTGGCTACTTGGATCTACTTAAGCTCTTTACTGGTCAGCAATTGTTCTTAACACCTCCTTGGCCAGTGGGTTTTTGCCCTTTACCACTGGATACCTCCGGCTTGGAGGTGGCTGTCAGGTTCAGCGTGTGCATATTTTTGACCTCCCTTCTGTCCTCAGAGAGGCACAGCCAAGGACTAGTAGCTTACAGAGTCCCTCTTCTCACTCCTGGGAGGGCGCATCCGTGAACACGCGCACAGCCTCCAGACTGCCAGGGATGCGACTTCCTGGGAGTTGTTCCTGGGTCAGAGGGGCTTACCGTCTACCCAGGAGCCTTGGGCACCCTGCCCTCTGCACCCGTCACCACCCAGAGCTCCTTCCTGGTCAACAACACCCTTAGGCGTGAGAGCCCTCACAGGAGCTGCAGACGAAGTGAGTCCCCTCTGGCGGAGCTGTGGAGTTCTTTTTTGCAGTCCGCCTTTCCTGGGCGGGAGCTCCATGTCAGGACACCAGAGATGGGGCAGGAGCAGCTTCAGCTTCTCAGGTGACATCTTTCTCTACTAGCAGGAGAGGGGTGTGCCCCTAGTCGTCTTGGCCCTGCGCCGTGCTGGTGGCTGAGGTGGGACTGAGCGGGACCCAGTGTTCTGATGTCCCTGCCTGGGGTGGAAATTAGAAAATAGAATTGTCAGACAGAAACTAAAAAATAAGTGTGTCTGAAAATGGGAAAGACATAATTCAGGAATCATAGAAAGGAACAGAGCCGTTAAAAAGACATGGCAAATTTGAAGATAAAAGCAACAGATAGAACTTGTATATATGGAAAATGTAGTCATTGAACTTGAATATGGAATAGACAGGTAAAAAGGATTTCTAGTGTCTAATCAGACAATGACGTTGTAATCCTTGAAAGACATTCAAATGATGTAACAGCATTTTTTATATTAAGCTCCAGAAATATGCATTAATGAGGTATAAAGTGCCACCATGGAGAATGTCCCAGGTACGGTGGGAAAAGCAGTCGTATGCCATATACCAACGTACATTCATGATCTGGAAGGCTGCACGCTCCACCCCTTGTCCCCACCTGGGCCCTGTTTGCCTGTGAGGCCTCAGCCTACCTGTGCTGCCTCAGCCACCTGCCCACCCATTTGAAGGCTGCCCTGGTCTCCAGCACTGTTGCTCTTCGAGTCTGATATTTTCCCATGTACCGACTTTATTGTCCCTGCCACGTAACCCCCCAAGACCGAGGGTTTTTCCCTCACGTGCTGTGGGTGAGGGCGCCTGGGGAGCTGCAGTCCAGCCCGGCACCTCTTGGTGCCCTAGCTGCCTTCTGCCTCACCCGCACCTTGTCTCCTCTGTAATGTGAGGGAGGCCACATTTTACCTCTACCTTCAGGGTTTTCAGATTGGGCCTGAGATTTAGACTCACGTAAAACAGATAAACAGGAGAAAAGCATACACATTTGTTGAAGTTTTATGTGACATGGGAGCCTCATAGGGAAATGAAGACAAGGAAGTGGAAGACCTTTGTGCTTCTGTGAGAGGGTAAGAGGTTGAATGGAGGTGATTGTGGAAAACTAAACTGCTCGGGGAGGCAGGCTGCAGGAGGGGAGGGGTTGTGTTCACCAGGTGTGTCTGTACAGGGTGCTTTTGGCTCCTCTCATCCGTCCCTGATGATAAGAATGTCACTTTCCTTCTGGTGTAAGAGGGCATCTTCCATATGGGGATTTTATCTTCTTTCAGGAAAAACAGGGAGGGGGTTAATGTGCCCTCTTGGTACCTGCTATATTTTTAAGTGCCTTTAGCTCAAAATAATTCTTTTGCCAAAGTGACATGTTTTGGGGTGGCGTATTCTGACACCCCTCAGAAACCTCTGTTGAGGTTGATGCTGCCTTCCCTGCCAAGGTCAGCGAGGCCTGCACGTGAATGGGCCAGGCAGCACGGGGGTCAGGGACTGGGGGTTCTGTCTTACAGTGTGGTCGACAGCTGACTTGGAGGAGCTGAAATCTTCATGTAGGGATGAGTGTGGCTCAGAAGGAGACCTGGCAGAGGGGCCGCTGAGATGACTGGTTCTGATGGGGTGTGGTCATTGTGAGCTGAAGGGGCCGGCAGGCTGGGAGCTGCCTCTCCTTCATCTGCTCAGCTGCAGGTTTCTTCTGCGGCACAGGAGGATGTTGTAGAAACAGTAAGATGAAACGGTTGGGCAGGAAATTTGGTTCTTGAGATACTGGTCCTGACTCCTAAAGCCCGTCTGGTGATTTTAGGCAGGGGGCAGGTGGGCCTGGGCGCCCTGGAGCTCTGGGACCGGAGGCTCCTGCTCTGGGAGGTGAGGCTTGTTCCCCTCAGGTCCTCCCAGGCAGAGAAGCTAGGGAATCCGGGTTCTTGTCCTCCGTCTTCTCCTCACCTTTAACTTCCCTCGGAAACCACAGAACAAGTCTCACACCTTTCTTTTCCTTCCTTTTTTGTTGGGGACATTAGGACTGGGCGTTCATCAACACCAACATCTTTGCCAGGACCAAGATAGACCCCAGCGCCTTGGTGCAGAAGCTGGAGCTGGACGTGAGGAGTGTCACTTCCGTCAGGAGAGGTGAGGCAGTCTTGAGTGCGTGGGTTGCCATGCTGATGCCCAGCAGATCTGGGATCACTCACTCACACACCCGAGGTCTCAGCAGCTTTCCAGCTAACCTGTACCTGACAATGTCCTTGAGCAAGGGATGCCCCTGGCTGTTTGTTGGGGCGATTCCCCAGAGTAGATTGCAGCTGTGGTTTTGCCCCTGGGCTGCATCTTGCCCCCTCAGCTACGCAGGGACTGCCCTGCATCCTGGCAGCAGCGCTAAAGCCACAGGAACTTGGGCTTCTTTGGTGACCAACAGGGTTTGAACTATTTTCTCCGTGTGTGCTGATTCTCTCATGATCTGTCTCTATGTTTGGGGCAGTTTTGATCCCTTTTCTTAAGCAAGTGCTTTATGTGTTGCAGAGGTTAGCTATTTATCATTTTGTACAAATAACTCATTAGGGTTTAGATCCTGAAGCCCAAGTGGGGTCCTGTCAGTTTCATCAGAGCCATGCGCCGCCCTTCCCTGTCTCCTGGTTGTGCTCCTTGCAGTCCTGCAGCACACACGTCAGCCTGGCCAGGGAGAGGGCCCGGGAATTCGCACTCACTCCAGTGTCTGGAGCTTAGCACGGAATGCAGTCCCCTGCACCTCCTATTGAGCCTGAGGTGTTCTAGAGAGTTCCAGGCCACCATGCTCAACGCCAGGAGTGTTGACTTTCTGGCTGGAGGGTGGTGACACAGTGTCACTCCCAGGGATAAATCCAGGAAAGAGCTTCCTTCACTCATCTAAGGGAGTCCATGAGGGGCACAAGGAATACTTTTTACATCTTGACAGCCTCGGAGAGCCCATGGGTTGGGGAGGGAGAGGGCCTGGCTGTGGGTGCAGAGCTCGACTTTTTACATCTTGACGGCCTCGGAGAGCCACGGGTTGGGGAGGGAGAGGGCCTGGCTGTGGGTGCAGAGCTCGGGGCACCAGTGTGACAGTGAAGACTGCACTTGACTTCACAGTCTGCAGAGCTGGGAGTGTCAGGACAGGGCAGGAGCCAGGTCTGGGACCTGTAGGCAGCCTGTTGAGAGCGTGGGCTCTGGGCCTCTGCTCCTCACCGCCTGGTAGCCTCTGGCTGCGCACTTGATCACTCTGGGCCTGGGTTTTGCATCTGTCAAAGGTGGTAACAATATTTATCTCCTGAGTTCTGGCAGTTTTGAGGTTGAGATGAGTTAGCTGGTGTGAAACGTTTCAAACAGTGCAGTGCGGGCTGTGGAGGTGTCCACTCTGCATCTGTTGAATGAGGCTGGTCTGGCGGCAAGGCTGGGGATGAGTAGGTTTTGCAGCTGCCCAGAGGTGGCCAGCCGTAATTCCTTGGGCACAAGTCATGTGATTGTGGGCTCTCTGACCCTCAGCTCCATTGTCCACAAAGCGGCGACAGACATAGCTCATAGGTGCTGAGGGCTTCACTGTGCCTCTAGAAAGATCCAGGTACATTTAACCAGTGCTGGTTTCCTGCGCCTTCTCTCCGAGGAGGACCTGGTGAGGTGACCAGGCCAGGTAACTCCAGAGAGAAGCTGTGCCTTCCGGCCAGAAGCTTCGATGTTGTGGGTGGTCTGCCCGAGCTGTGCGCTCCCTGATTGCTGACGAGGCCACTGAGGCTGTCCCCAAGGGGAGGGGAGCCATGGGTCTCACTGACCCGGCTCTGGCCTGAGCTTCTCAGAGAAAGCTTCTCTTTCACACAGCGGCCTCTTTCCTCTGCCTTTTCTTGGCCCTCTCCCTTCAACCCCTGTGGCTCATCTGGTCCCCAAGGCCACCTGCTGCACTGACCCTCACGTCCCCTCTTCCCCTCCTAGTTGAGGGAGGCGTCACGCTCACGACCCCTCTTGCCTACCAGGGAAACTCCTCGTTAGCAACATCTGGCCTCGCAGTGTTCCTGGGCTGAGGTCACGCCCAGCAGCCCTGTGGCCTCTCCTTTGAGCCACCCTGGATCTTCTGGTTTTGTTTGTTTGTTTGTTTATTTGTTTGGAGATGGAGTTTTGCTCTGTCACCAGGCTGGAGTGCAGTGGCGTGATCTTGGCTCACTGCAACCTCCGCCTCCTGGGTTCAAGTGATTCCCCTGCCTCAGCCTCCCGAGTAGCTGGGACTACAGGCACATGCCACCACGCCCAGCTAATTTTTGTATTTTTAGTAGAGATGGGGTTGCACCACGTTGGCCGGGATGGTCTCGATCTCTTGACCTCGTGATGTGCCTGCCTTGGCCTCTAGGTGCTGGGATTACAGGCATGAGCCACCACGCCTGGCCAGGTCTTTGTTTTCTATAAACTCAAACCTCATTAATTTAGAGTAACTGGTGGGAGAGGGTAGAAGCTTGAACTTTATGGTGTCAAAGGTTGATTTCAAATTTCAGAACCACGTTATGAGAGTAGAGCATAGAAATGTTTTCTTGAAGTAATTGAACAATAAGTTGGAAAAATTTGAAGATTCTATTGATTGCGAGTCCATTGGTAATTGATTTTTTTCTTAATTCATATACCCTTATTTGTGCGTAAAAATCTTAAAGCTTGTGCCAAGTGTAGCGTGGCCCATTCTGCACTCCCCAGCCCTGAGCTCGTGCAGTTTGGACTGTAGCTTGGCCCATGCTGGCACTTCCTGCTTGTATGCAGTGTTTCCCATAGCTCGCCTGGAGGGGCACAAGGATGGGAGTTATTTGAGCTGTGTGGCAGGGTCAGGGTTTTGGGTGTTGGGGCCTTGGCCTGGGGATGAACTTAGTGGCTCTGGCCTGGAGCCGGTGGCTTCAGGCACTGCCCATGGCTGTGATTTCTGCCTCGGTGCCCCAGGGGGATTCAGGAGAAGGTGCTCCAAAATGGTCCCTTGGAGGTTGTCCCTGAGGTGCATTCCAGATGGCCGTCCTGTGGAGGAGGTGTTCTGAGCTCATTGCCGCGGGCCCCCGTCACAGCCGTCCTGGAGCGAGGCCTCTGGCCAGCCATCTTTGTCTGCGGCTCTCGGCCCAGGGTTCTGGTGCACGTTCCTTCCACCGCCTGCTGTGGGTTCTCTGCACTGAAGAGTCCTGGGCTGGATAAAGGGGACCATTGGACCTCACAGAGGGCTCAGACGCAGGGACAAGCCTCCACTTCCCCTGGGATTTGAAGCGCCAGCTTGGCAGGGTGGCAGGGGTGCCCCATGGGTGGGGCCCACAGACCCTCAGAGGAGCAGCCCCACAGGCGGAGGGGCTTGCCCTGGTCTGGAGGCCCCAGCCCCTTTTCTTCGGGCTTCCGAGGTATCCAGGCGCCTCACTGGGCTCCTTTGCATCTTGGCTGCTCCTCACCATGTTCCTCCCTCTCTCCAGGAACAGTTCTGTTTTTCTGGTGTGGTCTCCTCAGCTCCTGATTGGCTGGTGCCCTGGGTCCCTACCCCCCCAACCCTGGGCTTGTGCTGGGGCCTGGGCCCAGGGCAGGCCCATGTCATGCAGATACTGCATCCCGTGACTTGGCCGCCACCCCTCAGTGACCCGCCTGGCTATGGAAGTGAGGTGGCGGCCTGTGGGTGCCTGTCTGCCTGGATTAGTGCAACATCAACTTCCCAAGATGTGTCTCATCGTCCTTTCCCTGGCCTGAGTCAGAAATAGCACTGCATGCCGCATCTCTGGCCAAGGAGCCGGGTGGCCCAGGGGAGGGGTCTAGGCTGTGGCCCATCACTTGGTGGACATCCATGTGCCCATCTGCACCCTTCTGTGTTTTTTTGAAGCCCTTGGGATCCCAGCTCGCCCAGAAGCCACATCTGCCCCCAGTTCCCTTCCTGTGCCCTGGGGCCTGCCTTACCATTACAGGTGAGCCCTGCATCCTGGGAGGGACCCTCTGAGCTCTGCAGCCTCCTGCCATGGGAGGAGGAGGGCATGGGTGCAAGGCTGAGGCTGGCCCAGAGTCCCCTCCCGCCCCAGCTCTCTAAGACCCTCTGCACCTCCCCAGCAGGACTCCGCTTTGCCTGTGGGCTGGGTTGTGCATGCAGGGGCTTTGTGGCAGCCTCTGGACCCCATATCGAGGCTACAGCTCCTCCGTGTCTGCTTTGGGGGTGGCGAGGGACCTGTGGCAGAGCTGGGTTGAGCACCCGTCTCCTGAGCCTCCCCCAACACAGTGCCACCTGCTGTGCGTGCTGTGCAGCCCACTCTAGCTGGCGCAGTGAGCTTGTGCAACACCAGAGCCTGGCAGCCGGCCGGGTGTCCAGTGGTGGCTGCATCCTCCAGCCTTGGGCACGGCGCCAATCCTTGGCATCAGGCAGTCCGGGGAGCTGGTCGTGAAGCCTTGGGCATGGTGCCAATCCTTGGCATCAGGTGGTCCGGGGGAGCTGGTCATGCAGCATCATGTGGTCCAGGGAGCTTGTCCTGGAGCATGCTTAGAATTGGATTTCTAGTTCTGTGTTCTTTCATACCAGAAAATGAACCCACCTGTTTTCAAACAGGCACTCGGGACTCAAGCGGGGCGAGGCCTGGCGTGGACTCAGAGCCAGGTGGGGCTCGGGGCCCCTTGAGCAGAGGGTGGAGGGAGGCCTGTCACCATTGCTGGAGAGGGAGCTCACAGCACGGTGGATGGCTTTTGGGGGCGTGGGGACCATGAGAGGCGCTGGTGGGGTTACAGGATTTTGGAGGTGTTGCTTTTCTGGCCAGATACCTGTGGCCGGTGGCACCTTTGCTCGAGTTTTGCCCAGGGCCGCTGGGCTCGTTTCACCCACTTGGCCTGGCAGGCTGTGCTAAGCTTGTGCTACTGCTACTGGCCTGGATCCCATGGCTCCAAGGGAGACTGGAGTCGGGCATGGAGTGGCGAAGGGTGTGTGTGAGCAAGCGTAGGGTCCGGCCGTTGCAGGCCAGCGCCAAGCCACCCGCAGCCCCTGCCTTGGCTTCCTCCCAGAGCTCGTTGGTGCCCAAGGTCCAGAGGGGCCCGAGGTGGCAGGGCCTGGGTGTGTGCACACCCGGCCAGGCCGTGACAGCGCCTGGGCTCGGCCCCAACCCCACTTTGAGATTGGAGTGGGTGTTGGAAGCAGGGAGAGGCCAGGCGGCAGGAGCAGGCATCTCTGAGCCTGTAAGAGTGAGAGTGCAGAGAGGCTGGGTCCCCAGCCCTGAGGTGGGCTGCTGCTTGCTCCTGCTCCTGCTGGCTCTGGAGCATGCAGCTGTGGCTCCCCTCGCACAGCTTGTGGCCCTGCCCGGGGCTGCTCCTGATCTGGGAGTGGGTTGTGGGCCATGGGCTGTGGGCCCTGGACCTAGCTGTCAGGAATGTCAGGCCTGGCAGTCACCCCAATATGGGGTGGACCCTAGGGACACAGCCCAGGCGGTCCTGCACATAGGCTCCTCCAGAGGAACCCGGCACCCTTGGCCAGGTGGACACACTGCTGTCCGGGTCCCCAAAGCGTGGCCCCAGCCCCACCTACTCCCCAGAGCCCTCTGTGCAGCAGCAGCAGGCCAGAGCGCACCGCGGGGCCAGACCTGAAGCCGCAGAGGCCTGCTCTTAGATGCCGGGCAAAGGACACCCACCACCACCGTTGCTGCTCTGACAGCCACTCCTGCCGCCTCCGCCTGCGCCTCCCGGCTGTGTACAACCTGCTACTGTTCAGTGGAACACATCTGCAGGCGTGTTGGACTGGGTGACGAGGCCACCAGGCTGTGGTGCAAGGACACCCGGAGCTCCTGCACCCGGCCCTCGGGCAGGGCTGGCTCTCCCAGTCAGCACAGGGCGATGCCCAGGTGATCGTACCTGCTTAGACGCCACTCCACCCCCAGGCACCTGCGGTGGAGGGAGCCACCTTGGCTTCCTGGGCGTCCCTCTGCACGGGTGATCTGCCCAGCAGAGGGCAGCAGAGCTGTGTCCTTTTCAGGTCAGCCCAGGTGTGGGTCAGTCCCGGGATAGAGATGCAGGCTCTCCCTCCTGCCTTGCACAGTGGAGACTTGGGAAGTCCCGGCTCCTCATCAGACAGTACAGAATGCCTTAGACTCTGGGCTTACACGGTTGTCTTCAGGGATTTTGTTTTTTTAAGAAAACTGGAAAATGGCGGAAAGTGAACCTTGCCCCCACCCTGCCTATGTCTCTGAGCTTGAGTCCCAGGTGCCTGTCTGAAAACAGAATGGGCTCATTTTCTGCTATTTTCCAGTATCTCAAAAAAAAATTCCTTTTTTAAAGACCTTTTTCTACAATTGTGAAGTCAAGGATATGACAGAAACCATGCAGAACACACTTGTTACTTATATCTACTCCCAAGTTAAAATAAGAACAAACCGACGGGGAGGTTACGTTGGAGATGCCTCCGTGGAAGTGAGGCTTGGGGTCAGATGGCCTTGGCTCGGCCGCAGCTCCCTGTGTGTCGTCTGCCTTGGCTGCGTGGTGCAGTGGCTGGGAGTGGGGCGCCTTCTTACCTGCACTCCTGTGGAGGGTGTGGCCGTGCTGACCGGTATGTTGGGAGCCCAGTGACTTGTTTCTTAGGCCAGACATCCTCATGAGCCGTGTGTTGCTGAGATGCTAGACCAGGGGTCAGAGGCGTGGCCCACGCCAGTCCATCCGGGAGCGTGGCCCTGTTGGTGGCGCTTCTCAGGCCCACGGTCACGTAGTCCCATGGTGCCACGCTGAGGCATTTGACGTGGACCAGACAGAGTGCTGTTTCCTCCCATCTCTGGGAGTCAGGAGCCAGCCAGGGCCTCGGGGGTTCTAGCCTCCTGCGCCTCGTTGCCGGTGTCCTCAGGGTTTCTGCAATCAGCTCCTTCACCTGCGGAAGGAGGGAGTTGGGGACTGCTGTAGAACTGCGATGGGTTTATCCTCGTAGAACTTGGGGCACAGAGACCGGCCCAGGCAAGTGTGGCCGGCACCTGCCTGAGGATCACAGGGACTCCAGCTGGTGCCTGTCCTGGAGCACGTGACGGCGACTGGGCACACGTGTCGTGGGCACAGTGCAGCCGGCTAAGCCTTCGTCGGATTAAAGTTGCCAGTTGGATTTAAAGGTCTTAAAAATGGTTCAAACACACAGCAGCAGCAGAACACACAGGAGAATTCCCCTGGGCTCGACCAGTCTCTCTTGTGCCTGTGTCTCGTGGCCTGGCTCCTGTTCACTCAGCTTGAGATGAAACCGCGGCCGCTGCCATACTGGGCGCAGAGGAGCTCCCATTGCCTGATGGCGCTGAAGCTCACAGCCATCCACGGGGCCAGCACCTCGTGGCATCGCGCAGGGAGACAGGAGAGAGGCAGGGAGAGTGGGCATGGGTGGCCCTAGCTTGCCGCAACAGCCCCAGAAGAAGCAAAGGGACAGGCTGTGGATGTGGCCTCTTGCCCATCCTGTTCAAGTCCCGGCTCTACCATCTGGATCCAGGGGCTGAGTCCTCAACGCACAGGGTGAACAGCCATGTCCTTGCCCACCGTGCCCCACTCACCGTCATGCCTGTGGCTGAGATTTGAAGGTTAGAGATCAACCTTTTTTTTTTGAGACGGAGTCTTGCTCTGTCGCCCGGTCTGGAATGCAGTGGCCGGATCTCAGCTCACTGCAAGCTCCGCCTCCCGGGTTTACGCCATTCTCCTGCCTCAGCCTCCCGAGTAGCTGGGACTACAGGCGCCCGCCACCTCGCCCAGCTAGTTTTTTGTATTTAGTAGAGACGGGGTTTCACCGTGTTAGCCAGGATGGTCTCGATCTCCTGACCTCGTGATCCGCCCGTCTCCGCCTCCCAAAGTGCTGGGATTACAGGCTTGAGCCACCGCGCCCGGCCAAGATCAACCTTTATCTCGAATTACTTTTGTAGAAAATAACCTTTCATAATTGAAAAAGTAGCGCATACGCACACATTGCAGAATAGGCAAATATGCACCATTGGGAGATAGAAGCCAGGCCCTGCCCCTAGAGCCGCCCGAGCGCGCCGTGTGGGCACCATCTCTCGCTGCCCGAGGGCACTGTGTGGGCACCGTCTCTGGACCACACGTGTTCTTGCCCAGGCCTGCTGCCCGTGCTGATCACTAACTGGAGCGGGACGTCTCAGGAAAGGCCCTTGCCTTAGCTAGCAGCATCTTCAGGAGCCCTTGCTGCTCCATGTCTGAGCAGGGTTCGCCAGCCATGTGTGGCCGTTGTGGGCGGGGCCCGTCTGGATCTCACTGACTCACTGAGGTCCCTGGGCCGCCGTCTTGGGCTTGCGCTGCTCGCCACCCGGGAAGCTCGGCCACTGCCTTTTTCTGTTTGCCAGACAGCAATCGGCAGCTTCCCTGGCCGCTCAGGGAGTGACTCCTCTCATCAGAGCTGTCTGCTGTCAGGGCTAATGTTTAAGTTGTTTCTGGAACTTTCACATCAGAGTATGTGACCCAGTCACCTTGGACCTGGCCTGGGGGTTCCCAGGAGCCGCCTTCCATCACTAGAAGGTTGGCCCCAGGGCCCTCCTTCTCCCCTGCAGATCTGGCCCCAGCTGCTTCAGGACCGCCCTCCCAAGGGGCATGCTGTGCCCAGCAGAGGTCTTTTGTCTCGGTGGACAGTTGGGGTTATGTGGCCCCGCGGGACCTTCCCTCGTTTGGGCTGCTGCTACGTGGGTGTCCGTGTCATGTGCTCTGGGCGCCCTCCTGCCTAGGAGACGGCGGGGCGGTGTCTGAGCATGTGGGTTGCTATTTCTAAACCTGGCACTTGGAGCTTGGTGGCTGGAGCTATTTAAGGCTCTCGACATGTTCTGTTGGTGGGGCCTGGCTGGTAGCATCCTGCTGAGGCATCCTGCACGTCACTGTCCTCCTCGACAGCTGGGGTGGGAGGGCAGCTGAGTGTTTTCAAATGGAAACAGGAGTGAGCAGGGACGGGCTGGGGCCCTGGATGCCACTGTATTCTGGGCATGGCACTCATTCTGTCTTGCAGGCACTGTCCTGAGGCTAGGAGGTCCCCAGGGCCCTGCCTCTGGCAGCCTCCCCCTTGGTACCCCACCTGGTGTGTTTTCCAAACCCCGCCTGGGAAGGCCCAAGCCGAGCCTGTGCAGCAGGCTCTCTTGGTTCACTCCTCAGACCCTACTCCTAATGGGAGGTGGCAGTGAATGCCCTCCTGGCTACAGGGCTCTCCCTTCCCCTTTGGGCGTGTGGCCGGCCTGTCACGGTCAGGGGCCCTGTGCAGCTGTGGGTAGGACCCGTGGGCAGCCGAGGCCTGAGCACTGTGATTTTCTGATGTGCTTGTCCTAGGAGTAGGCAGGTCGTGGAGGCTCTTGTGAGATTCCCTGGGGGGGCCCCCAAACCAACTGAACCCACCAAGTGCTGCGCGTGGCTGTACCTCTTGGGGCAGGACGCCTCTAGGTGAACAGCCACTCCTTCGGGCCCCATCCCCGGTGGTGGGGCCCTGTGTCCAGGCCTCGGGAGCCTGTCCTGTGTTGACTTAGGACTGAAGCAGTCCTCAGGGGCCCCCTCCTTTCCAGGTAGGACGGGTAGTTTGGGCAGATGCCGAGGACACAGGCCAGGTGTGTGGGCAGGAGGCCAAGAGAGCCCTCTGGCCCCGCAGCCCGGGTTCCTCGGTGCAGTCGCGTGACCTTGGCACTCTGCGTTTCAGTGTCCCTGGGTAGCGCCACCCCTCAGGGAACTCTTGGCCGTGACTGCTCTTTCCTGCGGCGCTGTTGGTACTTTCCTCGCTGCAAACCTCAGCCGCACCCCAAGGCCTTTCTGAAGCCCTCAGTCCCAGTAGCTGTGGATCCTTTGGCATTTTCTGCATCACCACCGTGCCATGTATGGGGATGGTGGTGGTTCTGTCTCTGGCTTCTCCGTTCTTAGGCCTTTGACATGTTTCTCTTGCCTGGTCACCCTGGCTGGGAGCTCACAAGACAGCAAGAAGCCGCACTGCCCGGAGTACCGCATCCACCGCTGGCTGCGCTGCCCATGGGGGTTCTGGAGGGTCTTTGTGGGGTGAGCTGACATTGGGGGTGGGTATGGAGTGTGCAGGGAGCCTGCTGCCATGTCTGTGGAGAGAATCCTGTGGGGTTTGGAGCCCACGTTTCTTATTTGTATCAGCTCTGTGACACTTGCAAGACCAGATCCCGTGGACTCCACATCTTCTGGTCGGTGGGTTGCTGACAGGATCAGAGGGGCCGAGCATTCTGCGGGCGCCGTGCACAGGCTGTCTCCGGTGCTCCTGGGGACCCTTCTCTCAGAGGCCCTGTCTCCCAGGCCACCTTCTCTCGGGGGGAGTGTGGAGCCCCTGGCTGGGGTGGATGGTGTTGGCTGGAGGGTGGGGACTGCCCGACATGGTACTTGGGGAACTCTGGCCATTGACAGATTTGTCTGTGATTTTGAATGCCCACCCTCAGGTCCTGGGAGAAGGGAGTTGAGGTGAGCCATTTCTCTTTCCTCAGAACAGCAGATGTGGGCACAGGGACCGGCGGTGGAAACATCCTCCAGCCCTGCAGCCTGGGTTCCTCAGTGCAGCAGCATGACCTTGGCGCTGTGCGTTTCAGTGTCCATGGGTAGCGCCACCCCCCAGGCGCTCTTGGCTGTGACTGCTCTTCCCTGCTGTGCTGCCGGTACTTTTTCCTTGCTGCAAACCTCTGCCGGGGGTGTCTGCCGATGCGGACCCTGGATGGCAGTGCCTGGTTTGTTCCAGTTTTGTTCCAGGATGCTGTCTTTGACCAAGACAATTTGTCACCAATATTTAAAAAGGTCTTTGAGTATTTCTTTAAAATGGACACCTGATGACAGACACGTAGTATAAAGAAGGAAGAGGCTGGGGACGGTGCCTCCCACCTGTAATCCCAGCACTTTGGGAGGCCGAGGCAGGTGGATCACTTGAGGTCAGGGGCTCGAGACCAGCCTGGCCAACATCATGAAAACCCCATTTCTAGTAAAATAGAGAATTATCTGGGTGTGGTGGCGCCTGTAACTCCAGCTGCTCCGGAGGCGAGGCAGGAGAATGGCTTGAACCTGGGAGGCGGAGATTTGCAGGATTGCGCCACTGCCCTCCAGCCTGGGCGACAGAGTGAGACTTCGTCTCAAAAAAAAAAAGGAAGAAAGCTTGGAAAACAGAGAGGCAGGGGAACCTGGCCCTCCCACTGCCCTACTCCCGGTCCCCTGTGCTCCTGCCGCTTCTCCCCTTGGATGCTCGCCCACCAGTGCTCCCAGGGAAAGCTGTGCTTTCTCCAGCGTATTCCAGCAGCACCGCCTCTTCGTGAAGTTGTGCAAAGTGGCAAATGGTAGATATTGTGAAAAACTCAATGCACACTACCCTTGAGTGACAGCCTCCCCGCTGCAGACGTCTTGGTCTATCTGCTCCTCTCCTTTTTTTTTTTTTTTCTTTTCAGAGGCGGGGGTCAGTGTCTTGCTCTGTGGTGCAATCTGGGCTCACTACAGCTTGGACCTCCTGGGCTCAGGCAGTCCTCCCCACCACTTCAGCCTCCTGAGCCGCTGGGACCACAGGCACACGCTGCTGCTCCCAGCCCCCTATGTTTTTACAAGTGGGGGTGTGTCTGCCCCTACTGCTTCCCTGGGCTGTGTTCTGGGGCAGCCTCACATCACGGCTGCTGAGGTTTTGTTGTCCGGTGCACCCAGCTGTATAGGGAGTGTGGGCCGTCCTTGTGAATGTAAAGACATTTGTAGACCAGACCGCAGTGGTGAAGTTGCTGATCCAGCTTGATGAACATCTGACACTTCACAGGCGTTGCCAGGCTGCCTACTGCAGACACCGCCGGGAGCAGCACCCAAGTCGGCCTCCACCTGCAGCCGGTACCTGTGGAGGATACGGACGAGGTGTCTGCCGATGCCTGCCTCGTAGAATGTGCGGCTCTTCGTCAGCAAGGCTCCATTCAGCCTTCATTGCTGTGAGCTGTCTGTATGTGCCTTTTCCTGTTTTTCTTTTCAGCTGTTGATTGGTTTGAGAAAGCTATGTAGGAAGGAAGCAATCTCTTTTGTTAACTGCAGATGTCTCCCCCTCGTTGGTAGTTCTTTTGAATTTGTTCATGTTATTTTTTTCTCTGCAGAGGTTTAAAGGTTTTCTGTAGCAAATTCTGTGTTTTGTGTGTGTTTTGTGGCCCCTTTGTGTTCTCTGCAGTGCTTTTGTAGTACCTTTTTAATGTATTTGGTCCATCAGGACTTTATTTTTGTGTATAGAGTGAGACGGATGATTCCCACTTCATTTTTCCCCAAACGGCCTGTCTCGCGATGCATTTCAGCTTGCATTCACCCAGAAGGCGTGGTGAGGAGAACCTCAACACCGTGAGATGCTGCTGGCATGTGCTGCTTCATCTCGTGACCTGGGTGGTGGTGGCAGCATCTGAGCGGCTCTGTAGGCCACAGCGTCTCCCGGCACCTGAGTCCGAGATGAAGCAGCACGTGCCAGCAGAATCGCGTCTTGTGTTCTGTGCCTGAGCCTCATGCAGATCTTTGTGGGGTGAGAATCATGGCTTGTTGATGGCGTGCATGGAAAAGCCAGTCTCGTGCTGATTTTCCTTAGGGTCCGTCAGAACACGTGCCCCGTGAACCGCGTCACCCTACAGCCCAACTCTGGTGAGCCTGGTTCTGTGTCTGCTGACCTGGTGAGGGCCGGGAACCAGGTGAGCTGCCTGCAGCGCACAGGCTTGCTGTGTGGCTGCCACATGTGGTGTCCTCCACTGTGCCTGGTTTACTGCATCTGTTCCCGGGACCCCTTTGTTAGATCAGAGAGCCCAGGCAGCACCGTGGCAGCTGAGAAGGCCGTGGTTCTGGCGGGGCAGTTGGCTTGCCCAGGGTCCCCAGAATTGCACTTCCAGAGCACGTGCCCTGGCTCCTGCGTGGCAGCATCTCACCTTCACTTTTCTTGTCATGGGTTTTTAGGCAGCCTGTACCTGAGTGTGTGCCCATCCCTCTCTGTGCGGAGCCATTCAACTCATGCTGCAGATTTCTGCTGGGTCAGCCGGCATTCCGGGGACCAAAGCCACCCCCAGGGCTCCGTGGCGAGTCAGCTCAGGGCTGGTTTCTAGTCACTCCCCGAGGGCAGGGCCGAGGCAGGATCTTCCAGAGTCAAGGGTTAGAAAGGCTGTTCCTCGAATGGCCCTCGAGTCCTCCTCAGAGTGCCTCCCACTGGACTGGAGGGGCTGTCCCACACGGTCCGTCCCCACATGCTGCGTGTGAGCCGGGCACCTCTTTGCAGGTCGGCTCCGTGGCAGCTGCATCCTGGGCTTCTGAAGACTCAGGCGAGGGCATGGCTTCTCATCCTCCTCGTCTTCATCTCCACCATCCATCTGCCCTGTGCCTTGCAGTCCACCTCAGGTACAGGCGCTGTGGCAGCCAGGAGCACCCTGGGTACCACTGGGTGGCCCCAGGACCCAGATCGCAGGAGCCACCCTGTGGCTTTCACCCTTTGGGCTTGTTCACTGCCAGTAGCAACAGGTGACCCCAGAGGGTTCCGCCGAGTGTGAGGAGGAGTGGATGGCACCTGCAGCGTATTTCCCCACAGGGAGGCTCTGTCTTGGGGGGATCCTGTCTCGGCTTTGGGGGGGAATGAGGGTTTGAGCACCTCCTCTAGCCTTGCCTCGGGGGGGGTCCTGTCTCAGTTTTTGGGGGAATGAGGGTGTGAGCACCTCCTCTAGCCTTGCCTCAGCCACTGGCTGGGGTTTTTTAAGGTTCAGTTTAATGGGGACTTGCCTGTCTCCCCTGACGCCTTTGAGTCATGGACTGAGCGGGCCAGAAGGAGTGGCAGTGTCTGAGCCGCCTGTGCAGCAGGTGGCCTAGTGTGTGAAGCAGACAGGGCACAGGGCGCGGAGGAAGAAGCCTCTCTGCCCAGAGCGGGAAGCCGAGGTCACAGTCCTTCCAAGTGTGCACCCTTCTGCAGCCTCAGCTCGGCTGACTGGTCGATTCTGTGACGTCGTGTTTTTACCATCAGCTCTGGCTTGGTATTCCTGGTGCCCACTCGGACGGCCAGGCCCCGTGTGAGAAGCTCAGGCTGGGATGACGTGCCTCAGGGGTGGCCCCTGCTGCTGTCATTTTGTCACTAATCAGACGTGTTTGGTGACCTTCCCCTCGCATAGCCACTGGGGCTGTAGTGCTGGCGCTGATGGGATCTGGGTTTGGGACGAGGCACAGGACAGCGGCGGCTCTAGACACCCTTGCTTGAGGCCCAGCATCTGCACTCCCAGCCCAGCCCTCCGAGCTGGCATTTCTGCTGCACTCACAGGAAACTCCTGTGCTTCTGCAGACCTGTGGGAGCTGTGTTGTGCTGGCCTTGTTGTGGGTAAATTTAGAAACCAGAGTAGCTCGAGCTGACTTCACACTGTCCCCTTCACAGGTGGGGGTGCACCCACCTGCCCTGTCCCTGTGGCCCTGGGCCCACGGAGGAGAGAGAAGCAGAACGCGCAGGGCGAGCCCCCTCTGTAGCTCGTGATCACCCGTCAGCCCATCCAGAGGCTGGAAGGGGAGGAGGCATGAACCTGTGCCAGGGCACTTCAGCGAGGGCGCCTTGGGCCCAGAAAGCAGTGGGAGCTGGGGGTCGTGGGGCCACTGCCAGCAGTTCCAGGCAGCCTCTGCTCCGGCTGCAGCATTCCAGGCCCTCTCCTCCTGCAGGAGTAGCGTGTTTGGTTCCTGTTTTCCTGGTGCCATGGCAATGGGGCTGGGGAGCTCCCTGGGGCCAGAGCCGGGAAGGGTCACTGTGCTGCGTTCCTGACCCGGCCTGCGCCCAGGCCTCGTTTTCTTCATTCCGACACGACACAGGTCACTGTCCGGGTCAGTTTCCACTGGTCTTAGATTCATTTTTCTTTTGAAACAATTTCAGAGCTCCAGAAAAGCTGCGGAATCAGCCCCTCCCCTTTGTGGTCGGGAGCGAGAGGTCGGGGATGCAGTGGAGGAAAGTAGGTCAGCCCAGGCACACCGGGAAGCCGTGGGAGGGGATCAGATCCTGCAGGAAGGAGCCCTGGGCCTTGGAGGTTTCACACCAACTCCCGAAGTGAAGTCTGAAATGCTGAGCGCAGCGACTGCCTTTCTCCAGGCAGGGCTTGCTTCTGCTTTGTTTTTCATGAGACGTGGTGGATTTGTTGGACAAGCCAGGAAGGTCTGCATGCATTAAAAGAGAAATTGGGAGATGTGTTCTGGGGAGAATGCGGCGGAGGCTGAACCGCCTTGGAAATAGTTCAGGCCGAGGAAACGGGGATGCCTTGAGTCCCCTCTATTTTAGAGCAGACTAGAGTCGGAGATGCAGCGCCCAGTGCCCTCTCCTGCTGTCCCCACCTGCATGGCCCTGCAGGCTCATCCCGCCCCTACCCCATTCCCTGAGCAAATGAGGCTCCTTTCCCCACCTGCCGGGCAGGTGTCTGAGCTCCATGTGGACCAAGCACAGGGGCACCTGTGGAGTTCACTTTTGGGGACTCCCTGAGAGGGCCGCTTTGTGGGATCCAGGGATGGAGCCTCTGGTCCACTGAGCACGTCATCAGGCCTGGCAGGGGGCAGGGAGCAGGTACATCGCTGGGCCTCACGTGACCGTGCAGGATCTTGGGGATGTCCCCGTAGAGGCCTCTGCCCTGTTCGTGGCCCCCTTCATGAGCTGTTGGGTGTTCCTGCATGGCTTTGCCGTGGCCTGCCCTGACAGTCATTCGGGGCATGGGTGGGGAGGAGGCCTCCGTGTTGGGACACCTGCTTTCCGGGGCAGGTCAGGAGTAAGTGGCCAGGCCATCACTGCGGGGGGCCGCTGCTGAGAGAGCCTCCCAAGGCCAGGTCGAGGCATGCTGCAGGTGCCCCTGGTGCTGCCCAGAGCCGTGGAGCCTGAGAGGCCGGCACAGGCCAGACTAGTTGCAGTGACTGCGGTGGCTCCACCGTCAGAACCCGCCCCAGCCCATTCTCAGGTCATGGGGGTGCCACCTGGACACGTTTTCTCACTCCCATGTTCTCTTTCCTCAGGTGCAGAGGCCAAGACCGTTTTGCCCAAGAAGGAGAAAATGAAGCTGAGGCGTGAACAGTGGTTGCAGAGTAAGTCCCTGCCTGCATCTCGAGGCAGCTGCCGGCCCAGGTCCCATCCCGTGGGCCCTCCTGTTCCCACAGCCACACGGTCTGGCCTTCTACACCAGCCACACTCCCTGCAGGGTGCCCAAGGGGATCTCCCAAGACCCTTTAGAGGCGGCTGTGGGGGCCAAAGGACAGTGGAGGCACAGAGAGAGTGCCATGGAGACTTGGCAGCACGGCCGAGCCGGTCTGGCCTGTTACGGGTGGCACTGCCACCCCATCCCTGTGGGTACCTGCAGAGCTGGGCTGCCTCCCTTTGGAGGACGGCCTTGGGAAGCTGCTGCTCTCGGCTCCTTGTTTGTAAAAATTACCTATTTTTGTTCCCCACTGTGAAATTTTTTATTATGGAAGTAACCTGTGCTTGTGGAGTCTATGGTTCAGAAGTGCCTGCAGTGGTGTGTGAAATCCTTTCAGGCCTTGCCCGCGGTGAAAACAGTGTCTGCGCATAGCGATGTGGGTGTGGGCAGGGTTCCTGGGGGCCCCAGACCCTTTCAGGCCCGTGGCTCCCTCTTTTCTGAGGCTCCACATGGGAGGTCGGCCTTGCCACGTGCTCGCAGCCGCACATCTCCGAGGGCTGAAAGCCACACTTCCCGCTCAGGTTGTTTTGGAGTATCTCCTTATTTTTCATGATGCTGGATATTTGCCCGTGTTGTTCTAAGATTGTTTCTCGTCAAAATTATCTTGTATTTTTTGGTTATCTTTTTAGTGTGACTCTGCTGACTTTGTGAAATTAATTTGAAATATTTTCTTTTTTATGTTCTCCCACGTTAGAGTATGATCTGCTTTATTTTTTCTTTGGAGGTTATGTTTTTCAGAGGTCGGACGTAGAAAACTTGGTCGGTTTATTTCGTGATTATTAGTTTTATGGTTTTGATCCCTTTTTGGATATTTCTCAGGGAAATGATTCATTCCTCCATTTTCTTTTTCACAGTTCCTAGCATAGCTGTGAAAGTGGGATTGGACGGACTCCTGGACTGTGGCCTTTTGGACCCTGATTTTCTAGGCCATAATTCTTTGATGATGTGTAAATTTTATTCCACAGCTCTTGGTCCTTTTTTTTCTTTTTTCACGACTTGAGTCAATTTTGGCCACTCATGAAATGATCGAATTTGTCTGGGCACGGTGCCTCATGCCTGTAATCCCAGCACCTTGGGAGGCTGAGGTGGAAGGATCACCTACACCCAGGAGTTTCAGACTAGCCTGGGCAACATAGCGAGACCTTGTCTCTACAAAAAATGTAAAAATTAGCCAGATTAGGTGGTGCGTGCCTCTGAGCCTCTAGTCCTAGTGACTTAGGAGGCTGAGGTGGGAGGATCGCTTGAGCCCAGGAGTTTGAGGCTGCAGGGAGCCATAATTGCACTAGTGTACTCCAGCCTGGGCGGCAGAGTGGGTCCCTGTCTCTAAGTAATATTAATAATCAAATGTAGTCAGAGCTCAATCTTTATGTGTTAGTTGGTTTCTTATTAAATATTCTATTTTCTTTATCGTTCTTTATTTGTATCCCCCTTTCATTTCTGATTAAGAAGTTTTGTCTCTTCCATTTAATAATTAATGTTTAATGATCAGTTCTACTCTTTTGTCTTCAAAATTATTTGCTTTTATTTTGATCATTCTCCCATTCTAGCTTTTTTTGGGTTTCGGTTGCTCTGCTCATCGGTTTATATATGTTTTGTTCAGGAGTGAAAGGCTGTAAGTTGTCTCTAAATACAGCTTTAGCTACATTTCCCAAGTTACTTTTACTTTGTATTTTATTATGAAAAATTTTATTTAGGAAAGTGGGAAGAATTTTATAGTGAATACCCTATACCCACCATACAGATTTTATAATCTTTATTACATAACTGTTCATCTAGCAATTTCTGTCCACCTACCAACATGGGTTTTTTAAAATGCGTTTCAAAGTAAATTGCAGACATCATCAGTACACTCCGCCCCAAATAATTCTTCTAGAATTTATGGTGCTTTTTTCTTTTTCTTTTGAAGATTGTATTTACATAAAACGAAATGCAGATCGTAAGTGTGCCATTCAATGATTTCTGACAAATGTTGTAGACACCTGTGCAGCTGAAATCCCGTTCAGGTTACGGACCGTCACCACCATTCCTGGCAGTCCCGCGCCCCTCCGAGTCAGTTACCTCTTCCACCTGCCCCAGAGGTAATAACCACTGTGTCATCCTTTCTCGTCCACAGTTGAGCTTTTCTTGCCTTAGACTTTGTATAAATGGAATCGTGTAGGATGCACTCTTTCTGGGTCTGGCTGCTTTTGCTCAGCGTAATGGTTTTGAAAGCCGTCCAGGCTGCATGTAGCAGCAGTCCATGCCTTTTGATTGCTGAGAAGTATTTCATTGTGTGAATACACCATTGGTTATTCACTTTCCTACTGATGGGCACCTGGGCTTTCTTCCATTTTTAGCTACTATGAATAAGGCTGCTCTGAACATTCTTTACAAGTCTCTTTGTGGATGTGTTTTCGTTTCTCTTGGGTAAATGCTGAGGAATGGAATGCTGGGTCATAGGGTAGGTGTATGTTTAGTTTTATAAGCAGCTGCCAGACGCTTTTCTAGAGTGATTGTACGTTCATGCTCCCACCAGAAGCCTGTGAGAGTCCTTGCCCCGCAGCTTTGCCAACACGTGGCGTGCCGTCTCCAGCCTCGGCTGTCTGGTGACCATGAAATGGTGTCTCACGGTGGTCCTCATTTTCACTGCCACGGAAAGCGCGTTTTCATGTACTTACTGCCCGTTTGTGTTTCAGCGTCAGTGAAATTCATTTTTCATGAGGCTTTTTGCCTTCTTATTATTGAGCTCTAAGAATTCTTTGTGCTGGAGTCCAGTCTCTGGTTGGATATGTGTTTTACAGATGTTTTTTTTCTCCCAGACTGTGACTGTGACTTGCCTGTTCATTTTCCTAACTTTTTTTTTTTTAAGACAGAGTCTCGCTCTGTCGCCAGGCTGGAGTGCAGTGGTGCGATCTCAGCTCGCTGCAACCTCTGCCTCCTGGGTTCAAGAGATTCTCCTGCCTCAGCCTCCTGAGTAGCTGGGACTACAGGCGCACACCACCTTGCCTGGCTTTTCTTTTTTGTATTTTTAGTAGAGATGGGGTTTCACCGTGTTAGCCAGGATGGTCTCGATCTCTTGACCTCGTGATCTGCCCACCTCAGCCTCCCTAAGTGCTGGGATTACAGGCGTGAGAACTTTTTTAATAAACGGGGGTTTAATTTTGAGAAGTTTAATTTATATTAGTTATTGTGTGTGTATGTATGTGTATGTGTGTCCTATTTGAGAAAACTGCCTAATCCCAAGTCATGAAGATATTATTCCTCTTCTAAAAACTTTATACTTTGAACTTTCATATTTAGGGTTTTTTTTTTTTTTTTTCTATCTTGAATTGCTCGTCTGTGTGATGTTAGTGGTTAAGTTCCTTTTCTTCCCCTAATGTGGATATTCAGTTGTTCCAGCACCATTTGTTATAAATACTTTTTTTCCTTATTGGATTGTTTTGGTGCCTTTTTGAAAAATCAGAAAGTCTCATAAGTGTGGTTCTGTTTCTAGGCTGTCTTCTGTTCCATTGATCTATTTGTTGTACCTTAGCAAATACCAAACTATCTTGATTACTATAGCTTTAGCATTAGTCTGGAAGTCAGATAACACAAGTCCTTTTTGTTGGTTTGTCTGTCTTGAGGTTGCTTTGGATATTTTAGGTCCTTGGCATTTCCATATAAATTATTATTAGCTTGTCTATTTCTTTAAAAACAACAGAAACCTAGTGGGGCTATGATTGGGATTTCATTGAATGTATAGATCAGTTCAGAATTGCCATCTTAGCAAAGCAAATCTTCAGATTCGTGAACGTGGTATATCTCACCATTTAATTTTCATCATCAGTGTTACATAGTTTTAGTGTAGAGGTCTTACATCTTGTAATAAGCTTATTGCTAAGTATTTTTATAGTTTTTTATGCTATCATAAATACAGTTTGTTCTCAGCTCTCTGCTAGTATATTAAAAAACCAACACAATTGGTTTTTTAAAATATTGATCTTGTATCCTATGAATTTACTAATATCATGATTAGGTCTGGTGGTCATTTGGTAGATTCCTTAGGATCTTTAGAAATGCGTAGTTTCTGTATGTGTGGATTTTTTCATTCAATTTGCTTTTTTTCCCCAACATATGTTGAAATTTTTGCTGTGGATCTGCACGCACCGCCTCCCCTTATCTTTGTGAGGACAAGCTCGCAAACTTTGTCCTTGCTGTTCCTCCCCTTTGCAGGGCCCTCCCATTCCTGGAGGCCTCCCCTAGTCACTCTCTATCCCTTGCTTTGTTTTGTCTTGTCCACACACCTGCCCAGTGCCCAGGTAGTGCCTCCACACTCCACCACACAGCCTGTGCCCCAACCATGCCGCAGGCAGTGGCTCCCCACGTCCCGTGGGTGGGAGAGTGGGTAGTTGGAATCACACGCATATCCCAGTTGACTTTCCCAACCCTCAGTTGTCCTCCTAGACGGCATCATTTGCTTTACTCTCCGATAGCCCTACTTTCTTATTGCTTGTTCTTTTTAAAAATGTCTTTACTATTCTTATGCATTTAATTGTTTTTAAAAAATAAAATTTAGAATTAGCTGCACAGGTTTGACTAGAAATCCTGTTGAAATTTTAATTGAGGCATCAGATTTTTCTGGAGTAACTGACAGAGAAGAACTGCACTCTCCCGTGGGTTCTCCTGGCTGCGTGGAAGCTGGTGTTTGTGTGGGGCCTCCCCCAGGTGCCGCAGATGATAGCAGTGCTCGGTGTTCCCAGGGCGTGGGTCCTGCCCGCCACTGCTTGGCTCCCTCCCTCCTCTCTCAGAATAGAGTGGGCCAGGTGGGATTGTCGATATTGTGGTCATCTTTTCCTTGCTCTGATTTATCATTGAGTGTCTAATGTTTTGCCCTGAAATGCAATACTCACTGTGGGTTTCTAGCAGCTCATCTCTGTCAAGGAGCTTCCTTCCGTTTGTGGTTTCATTGTGATTTTTCTCATTCGTGGGCAGTGAATTGTGCAGAATCCTCTGGACACTGGTGGTGGTGACCATAGGCTTTCTCGCCTCTTGAGTGGCCACTGTGGAGGGTCACCCTGAGGCATTTCCCAGGAGAACCATCCTTGCATGCCTGAGGCTCACCCTGCTTGGGCACAAGTATCATTCTTTTGAAAGGCTTCTGGCTTTGACTTGCTGAGGTGCAGGCCTTTGTGTCTGTCCTCATGGGAGCCACACGCATCGCATCCTGGCCTGGGTCTGCAGCCTGTGAAGGAGCCACCTGGCCTGGCCCGCCCCTCCCTATCCCCGTTTTCCAGGGTGCCCTGGCTCTCTTTTGGATGAGGTGCTGTGTAACGTGTCTACCACAGTCCGGGCAGGATTGAGAAAGTGCTGGGTTCTTACCTTATGTTTGTGGTTTCCGAGGCTGTGGAGAGCTGGTGTACACCTTCCAAGCTCTCAAGCTGCACTGGGGGCTGAGGACCCAGAGGAAGGGTGGTCTTTGTCCCAGGTTCTTGTCAGTGATTTGGAGCCAGGTAAACACTCCCTGCTACAGGGACCCAGGGCAGGGTGGCATCCCTGACTTTGGGTTGGTCAAGGTGGGCCCTTCAGTCCTTGCTCTGTGAGTCACCTGCCCTGGGGGCTGAGAGGGACGCCGCCGTCCCAGACAGTGGGATTGGAGAGGAGCTGGCTGTTGGCACCTCTGGAAACCTGGGCACTCCTCCTGGGGGGCACAGGTGCTGCCATGCCTGGGCCTGTATCATGAGCTGGCAGTGTTTGAGCTGCAGGCCTGTCCCACTGGATTGCCCTGAAGAGAGCAGGCTTTGTCCGCACTCCACAGCCTCCAGGAGCCACATGCAGCGAGCAGCATGTCCGAGCATGTGTTCTCTTAGCAATTTTGAAATAAATACATTTTTAAATGAAATCAAATCCCAAGGCCATGCCCCTTCTCTCCAGACCCTGCCCAAATCCCTTCTCTATTGTGGAGGCCTCAGCCCTGCCTGCCACCCCCCATGGCCCCAAGCCCTCAGGTCTGTCCTGGGGCTCCTCCCTTCCCTCTGGGGAGCCCTCTTCCTCCTGGGAACAAAGCTGAGCCTCCCAGGCTGTGACTTGCCATCTTAAGTTGAGGACCCTTTTCCTCATTTCCCCTCTGCTCGGTAGCTGTGTGCAATCCCCCATGCGTGCTCCGGCTTCGGTTGCCAGCATCCCTTTGCAGGAGAAATCCTCAGTGGCTGCAACTCCACCTCATTGTCAGCCCTATGATTAAAAAGCACAGCTCTGTCATTAAGGGGAAAAAAAATAACTCAAGCCTGCCCACCCCGCAGGTTCCCGGGGCGGAATGGGGGCGACAGCGGGAAGGAGAGAGGCAGTGGGGCTGGGCACCCCGCCGGGTCTGTCATGGGCCGGGGCTCTGGGCCTGGGCTCCTCCTCCGCCTCTGGCTTGCCTCTAATGCCGTATCTCCTTCCTTAGAAATCGAAGCCATAAAACTGGCTGAGCAGAAGCACAGGGAGGAGCGGAGGCGGAGGGCCACGGTGGTGGTGGGGGACCTGCACCCGCTCAGGGACGCCCTGCCCGAGCTGCTGGGGCTCGAGGCTAGCAGCCGGCGCCAAGCCCGCAGGTGAGTGTCTGGGAGTGGTGACCTTGTCTGAGCTGTGGGGCTGACCCGGGTCCAAAGGTGGAGGGATATGAGCCGGACCTGTGGGCCACGGTGGCTCCTGACCCTGCAGAGGCCAGGAGCTGGGGCTTCAGCTGGTGCTCCACGCAGGTACCCCGTTCCCAGGGCGTGAATTTGTGAGGCTGGCGGGGGCTGTGGGGGCGTTTCGGGGGCACCCAGGCCCACCCTCGTGAGGAGCCTGGTGACTCTGCTGATGCCGAGCTCCCTCGTGTGCCCCTCCCCTCACATCGGCTACAGCTCCTGCCAGGTCCCACTGGGGGTCCCTGCAACTCCCTGTTCTGCCACAGCCTCCGTCCTACAGAAACCCTGCTGTGCTCAGCCGAGGCCCCTGAGCACCTACCATGCTCTTCCTGTGCCTCTAACGAGGGCTCCAGTCTCCCCTCCGGAGTGGACCTTTCCCTGACGCCCGCCTAATGCTGCACACCCTACCCTGCCCCTTACTCCGTCCCACAGAGGGTGGCCTGTGGGGATGGCTCAGGCCTGCTGTCAGGCATGTTGAGGGTGTGGGACGCACACATGCAGGCCCCTGGGACACACATCCGGAGCTTGTCCCCTTGGAATGGGAGCTGCCTCATGCATCCTCCCCAGGAGGGACAGGGCCTGGTGTGAGTGCGGCTGCTCTCCCGAGCTGTACCTACCTGTGTGGGAGGCACATGCCACCCAGCCTCACCATGGGTCTGGATGTGGTTTGTTCTTCAGGGAAGAAGCAGGCCCCTGCCCCACCCT
This sequence comes from Rhinopithecus roxellana, assembly GCF_007565055.1. NCBI lineage: Eukaryota > Metazoa > Chordata > Mammalia > Primates > Cercopithecidae > Rhinopithecus > Rhinopithecus roxellana. The sequence continues at coordinate 132,215,921 of NC_044561.1, read as the reverse complement.
TGGCTGCTGGCATCACAGTGCCCCTCCCCTGCTCCCTGCTGAGAGCTGGGGTGGTGGATTCTGGACCCTTAGTGCGTGAACGGCCGAGCCAGCAGGCCTGGGCCTCAGTGAGGCCCCTCTGCCCTCCTGCCCTGGGCAAGGCCTGGTCCCCAGCATGAGCCCTCCTGATACACTGAGATGCTCCCTCCAGAACCCTGTCACCCAGTGAGCCATTTGCCAGTGGCAGGTTCCTTGTGCCCTGGCCATGTGGATGTGGCCCTGCCAGGCTGCTGTGGTGTGTGCGACCCAGGATGGCTCAACCAGGAGGGCGGCGGCTGCATGACCTCGCTGTCACCTTGCAGGGGCTGCAGCCTGCCGATAAGCTGCTGCCTGTGGCGCCTCTCTCCCGGCAGCTTTTCTTTCCTGCTCTTTGTGCCTGGGTGACATGCCCGCGAAAGGAGAGCAGCCTCCGCCCTTTCCCAGGGGCTGGGAGGCACCGCCCGGGTGTGGGTGCTGAGGCTGTGGGCTCAGGCAGGAGCTTCGTAGCCACTGCCCAGCTTTCGGAGCTGGCGGGAAAGAGGCAGGGCTGCTCTGTTCTGTCTCAGCTTCCGGGCCTTCCTCATTCATTTGTGCATCTCTAATTTTGCCTTTTCTTTCTTCCTTTTTTTTTTTTTTTGAGACAGAGTCTTGCTTTTTTGCCCAGGCTGGAGTGCAGTGGCTCGATCTCGGCTCACTGCAAGCTCCACCTCCTGGGTTCCCGCCGTTCTCCTGCCTCAGCCTCCCAAGTAGCTGGGACTACAGGCGCCCGCCAGCACGCCCGGTTAATTTTTTATATTTTTAGTAGAGATGGGGTTTCACAGTGTAAGCCAGGATGGTCTCGATCTCTTGACCTTATGATCTGCCTGCTTCGGCCTCCCAAAGTGCTGGGATTACAGGTGTGAGCCCCCACACCTGGCCTTATTTTGCCTTTTTAAAAATAATTTTCTTTCTCCTACTAACTTTCCATCTGAGAAGAAAGCAGGGGCTGTGTGCAATGTCAAACCTGGGGTCCATCCTTTCATGGCCCAGCTGCCCAGGCCCGGGGGTGGCAGGTCACGCGCTGCAGGCCCAGGCAGCTCCAGGCCGGCATCCCACAGTGGAGCACTGGGTCCAGACTAGGAGTGGCCGCCCGAAGTGGAGATGTGACGACCGAACATTCCTGGTTCTTGGACAAAAATGTGACCCTGGTCAAGTATCGTTTCCCTGTTTTCAGTTTTCTCATCTGAAAAATGTGCTTGGGGCTCCCAGAAGGGAGAGAGCTGTGTAAACACCCAGCCCCCAGGCCGAGGAGGATGTGCCCCTGCCTCAGGGCTGCCTGCGCCTCCGAGCGGGGCTCTGGGCCAGGGGCTCTGGGCTGGGAAGGCCCATCTGCTCTCAGCCCTGAGAGCCTCCTGTCGCTGGAAGTCCCCGTCCCTCCTCGGATGCGGCTGGGGAAGCAGTGCCTCCTGACCCTGGTGGAGCTCTGGGAATGGGCCCTATTTTAGACAGGCTTTAGATTCATAGAAAAATGGCAAAGGTGGTACCGAGAGCTCCCTGGAGCTCCGCCATCCCCGCGTGCTGTTCCTCTGACATGAGTGTGGTGTGTTTGTCACATAAGGAACAGTATCAAAAGAGAAATAGTGAGCTGTAAGTAATTAATAGTTAGCTAAAGCCCATACCTTAGGCTTCCTTCATTTCTCCCTAACGACCCCTTTCTGCCTCAGGATCTGTCCAGGATCCCAGGTGACAGCCAGACGTCACGGCTCCTAGGCCCCTCTTGGCTGTGAGTTTCTCAGACTCTTCTTGGTTTTGGCGACCTTGACTGTTCTGAGGAAGTTGTCCCTCAGCTGGGATCTGTCTGATGTTTCTCTCATGGTACAGGAAGGGATGAGTGTGGGGGTGGAGGCCCACTGTCACTCCACTGTATCGGGCACACCCTGTCACCGTGACTGACCACTGTGAGGCTGAGCTGACCCCTGCTGGGTTGAGGCCCCCCCTCCATGCTGTCCCCTTTGGAAGGAAGTCACTCTGCAGCCCTGGCTTGGGGTGGGGGTTGTGCTCCACCTCCTGGAAGACAGAGCAGTGACAAAAGATGGTTTGGAATTCTGCTGGGAAAGGAGCTTTGTCTGTCCTCCCCGTATATGTATCGGTCATGCCTTGGTGTTGGTCTGGACAGATGGATGTGTAGTTTACACTTGAGGTTGTCATCCAGCACTACTTGATTTTGGTGCTGAAACTGTTCCAGCGTTGGCCGCTGGGAGTTCTTGCAGTTGCCTCCAGCTCCCTTTGGCCCCATTGAGGTGGGGATCGTGTTTTTAGCTCTTTTCCACTGCCCAGCACCCACAGGTGCCCCAGGTGCATCTTGGACATCTCCTGCCAGTCCTGCTGTCTCTCTAGGGAGCTCTGAGCCTGGCATTGCAGGTGCGAGACCCTGGGATCTGGGGCTCGCGTGCCTGGGCAGTGGGCCATGTCTCTGGGAACTGCACCTAGGTCCCAGCAGGCAGGTCTCTGCCCCACTGACCACCACTCATGGACTCTGCTGTGCTCTGGGCTTGAGGGGTCAGCAGGCGAGCACCAGTGGCCTGGGAGGCTGGAGGGTAGACAGCCCTTCCTTCCCAGCCTGGAGCCCTGTCTCCCGCTTCTCCCCTTCCCACCTAGCGGGGAGAATGTCTGGCTTGGGCTGGCAGAGCCGTCCTTGTGGAACCCAAGCATTGGGTCCTTGCCCCACAGCCCCTCCCAACCCTCAGTCCCCTCAATCCCCTGTCCTGGCCCCCTGCCCTGAGGGCCTCATGCTCCTGGGGTGCGGGGTGCAGAGCTGGAATCTCAGAGGCCAGGGCAGGGCCCGTGTTTGGGGATCACGTCGCTCCTGGCTGGGAAGCAGACATCGAGCGACACTTGACCCCGGTGACCCCCCCCAAGCTCTGGACCTCGGCCTCCTGTGTGCGCTTTGTGGGCGATTGTCAGGAGGGGGGTGGTGGTGACGTCGCTGCTCCTGCCTGGAGGGAGTGCCATGGGGACTGGCGAGGGTCCACACTGGGCAGAGCTAGGCTCGGATTCCTCCACGGCTTCCTGCTGTTAGGCCTCTTGGAGTTGCATCACTGCCGGTGCTGCCCTACGGGTCACCTTGGCCCGTGACGGTGACTGCCCAGCACTCTGTTCCCAGGACCCTGAACTCGGGAAACCCCACTGGGAGGCTGTGCGTCCCGCCTGGGAGGATGGGGTGTGGGACGTGTGGGTGGGGGGGTGGTCCCTGCAGTGGGGAGAAGGAGGTGCTGCGCTTGGCCCTGTGGGCACTGCAGCCACCCTGGGTGCAGCTCCTCTGCTTTGCGACCTTGGGAGGCATTGGTCCTGCCCCCACTGCTATTTCATCTCTTAAAGTGAGGGTGCAGCTCCGGGGCCCAAGTTTTCCCCAACCAGGAAGGCTGCCCTGGGCCCGAGCTCAGGTCTCCTGATGCCAGCACGTGGCTGCCCCCACTGAGGGCTCTGCCCTGGCACCAGGGGTGCACCTAGAGGAGGGGGCCACACGCTGACGGCTTTTGCAAGGGCGGGGACCCAGGACAGCTCTGGGCAGTTGCTGAGGGATCTGCTGCTCAGGGGTGGGCTCAGGGAGGGGGTCAGCCGGCCAGAGGGGCAGAGCTGCATCGGGGCAAGACTGGCCCAGGAGAGGCCTCGGGGAGATGTCATCAGCCCTGGCAGAGCCCCTGGAATGAATGGAGCTGTGGCTTTGAGCGGGCGGAGGGAACGGGAGACGCGAGGGGCTGTCATCTGCCGGTGTGAGCAGGAAGGGATGAGGACTGAGTCCTTCCCCAAGTCAGCACAGAGCCAGGGTTAAAAGAAAGCGGACGCTGAGGGCTATTTTGGGCAGACACAAAATGTCTGTCATTCATATTTTAAGAGATCCATAAATAAAAGATCAAGTCTCCTGGCCTGAGGACTCCGCGGCTCCACCTTCCTGCCGTCCTCTGGGTCCCACCTCACTGTGTGGACGGCAGGTCTGGGAAGGCACCTGGTGTGGCCCTGAAGGTTTTCTCTTCCTTTCAAGGCCCAGGTCGCTGTCCCATCTGAACATTCGGACAGGTGGGCAGCTGCCTTGGCCGGCTGACCACAGGGAGTGCAGGTGAGCTCCCAGAGATTCCCACGGTTACCTGAGGGTGAGAATTTCCGCGGGGAGCCAGAGCCTACCTGGGGTGGACGTCAGAGATGAGAGTGTCCTGGCCCACCTGTGCCCTGAGTCAAGGCCCAGCTTGGTGATTTGGAGATCCCAGGACTAAAGGGAATAACCAGCAGCACTCAGGAAACCTCCTCAATTCCTCCACCTGTCCATGGGGGACCGCAGTGCTCGCTGGTACCCCCCCTCCCCACAGGTGCAGGCAGGGCAGAATCTACGGGAGGTCCGCGCCCCTGTCCCCAACTTCAGTCATCAGGAGGGCAGGCGCAGCTCCCCACTGTAGAATAGCATGCGCCTTCTTCTAGAGAGAGGACTTGGGGACATGTAGACATGGGTGGGTGACTCAGCCTTCCTGGGAAGTGGTGTGTGCTTTGGGAGTGGAACCGGCTCTGCCTGCCAGGGTCATTTGGCCCGAAGCGTGAGGTGTCTGTGCAGCCTGCCCTGGCCAGGCAGGTGGGGTGAAGATGCTGTGTGTCGTGAGACATGTTCCTGACTGACCACTCCCTCCATGCCCCACGGAGCCAGGAGGAGCTGCAGGAGTCACCAGGTTCCATGCGCAGCAGCTTGGGGCCAGTGGTCACAGGACTGTCAGGCAGTTGTACTGCTTGTCCAGGTCCAGCCTCCACGGCCACAGTGCAGCATGGAACTTGTGGTTCTGCAGCGGTTTGGTCACCTCCAGCCACCACGATGTCTGCTCCAGGAAGGGAGGAGCCAACCTCTGCCCACGGGAAGGTGTTCAGGGGATGCTGGATGTTGACTAACGTGGCTTCTCTGTGTCCACAGCAGGGAGAGGGAGAGCAACAAGCCCCGGCCCTCAGAGCTCAGCCGGATGAGCACAGCCCAAAGACGGCAGCTTCTGTGAGTGTCCCCACCCCGCCCACCTCCCTGGGAGTTCAGCTCCTGAGTGCCCACCTCCCCACCCACCTCTGCAGGGAGTTCAGCTCCTGAGTGCCCCCACCCTGCCCACCCTCTCCAGGGGTTCAGCTCCTGTGTGCCCCCATTCTGCCCTCTCCAGGGCTCCTGAGTGCCTTCGGCCTGCCCTCTCGGGTTCAGCAGCTGAGAACCCCGCCCCCGTCCCCCCAGTCCGCTCCACGCTGCTCCATTAGCTCCTGCCTATCCACTCCAGGAGGGCTCGTGTTTGGTTCTGTGGCTGTGTACTGTGGCCCCCAGTTAGCAAGGCTAGGACACTGTGATTTGCAGAAATTTGTACTCAGTTGTCCTCTTGAGTACAAAAATCTGCAGACCACGCTCTCTTGCCTCTTTGTAGACTCAGCTCCGGTTTCCACTGAGGGACATTGTTACGCCCTTATAAGATGGCTTTAGTTAAGCTACTGGAATAATTTTTTTCTTTGTTTTTGAAATGACTTTGCTAAGATATTTCTCAGTAGGGAACATTCCGTGTCAGTTTCTACTGAGGCCCATTGTGCCATTCCAGTGTAGAATCTCCAGTGTAGAATCTGAAGTCTGTTTTATCAGTACGATTGTTTAGCAGCTGGTGTCGAATGGTAGCTCCAAAGATTTCTTTATTGTCTTGGCTTTTCTTCAGGGGCACCAATTACACATTTACTACATCTCTCTGATCTGTCTTCCGTCTCGTGTTCTCTAATCCATTTTTACTCTGGACACTTTGTCGTGTCTAGAGTGAAGTATAGATAGTATAGTAAACTGTCTTTTTTAGTTTTTTAGAGTGTTTTTGTTTTTATTTTTTAGAGACAGTTCCTTGCTCTGTGGCCCAGGCTGGAGTGCAGAGGTGTGATCAAGGCTCATTGACGCCTCCGCCTCCTGGGCTGCAGTGATCCTCCTGCCTCGGCCTCCTCAGGAGCGGGGTCTTCCTGTAGATCTTTGTTTGTCCTCTTTGGTTTCTGCTTCTCTGTTTGTGAACTGAGTTCTTCCCCGGTCAGTCTTGTCTGGAGACAGTTTGGAAACGGCAGAGCCCTCTCCATGTGGCCATCCTCCTGCGTGGCCTCCCTCTCCGCCTCTCCCCAGTGTACAGCCTGGTCCAGGGAGCCCCTCCCTGCCTGGACAGGACGACGGGTTTTCCTCTCGCAGACTCTCTGTGGCCTGCACCCCTTGGTGCCCCCACGTCCTTGGGGTCTCTGCATTTCGAAGCAGCTCAGGTTAACAGGTCTCCTGGTTTCATGAGAGATTGAGTTTGGTTTCTTGTTGCTTCTGAGAGGAGAGCAGGAGGCCCCTTGTTCACTGCGTGTTCTGTGTCCGTGGTGCTTTCTGGCATGTGGGGACAGGGCTCAGATGTTTGAGTGGCTTTGGATCCTTCAATCCCAAGATCCCAGTGGGAAGCAAGAGCGGCCCCTCCCTGGGTCATGCTGCCCTGGGGGCTCTGTGTTGGACGTGAGCCTTGGAGCTCCTGGGGCTGGTGGTCTGTGCCCCACAGCTGCTCCCATGTGTACCAAACCAAGGAAAGGGCTGTTCTCTCAGGTGGGAGGGCCCTCTCTATGAGTCTCTGTTTACAGTTGTCCAGGATGGCACCTGGAGGCCTGGCCCAGCATGGGAGTCACACAGTGCCAGGGGCTCTGAGCCCGTGTCCCATACCGTGTCCAAACTCGGGCGCAGGCCCAGGCTCGCCCTGCAACCCCTCCCCGTGCAGCTTCGCTTCCAAGCGTCACTGTCACGGCTCCTTTCCTCCCCAGCTCTGACCCAGGCCTCTGCCCGATGGACCATAGTGCTAAGAACCTGGCCTGGGCCTGCCCTGGGCTCGGCTCCTTGTTTGCCCCCGGTGGGGCCTTGTTGGGTCCTGATAGCCCCAGAGCTCACTAGTGATGTCCAGGCTGTGACTGAGGCATTTCACCCTGACTTTACGGGGAGCGTCCCAGCTGCCATGCTGGGGCCAGGGTGGCAGTGGCAGGAGGAGGTGGTGGTCAGTGACTAGCAGAGCCCTGACCGCCTCCTGCTGTGGAGATGGCCCCAGCCCCGCTGTCCTCGGTGGCTCTGGTGTGTGAGCAGCCTGCCCAGGTGGTCATCCAGTGGGGTGTGAAGGAGCCTTGTTAGCTGCCCCCGAGGCTTCTGTGCCTGAAATGGGACCCATGTCACCTTTGTGTTCCACAGGGCACCTCTCTGGGATGCCAGCAGCTGCTCTGGGTTTAGAGCAGGAGCTGAGTGGCCGCCGGGCTGGGTGGCGGCTGGGGTGAGCTGGTGCTGTGCTGGGTCGTCGCCGTGGCACCCATCTGGGGCTGCTGTGCCCCCCTCTGCTGCAGGCCTGTGCCAGCTCAGGCTCTCCGGCTCTCAGCTCTCCTTCATGTGCGTCTATTTTGGTCGCCCGTGGAGGGAGTCGTCTCTTATGTAAGGTGTGGTCTGCAGGGCTTGTGAGTTGCCGCCCCGTTTCTCAGCCTTCGCAGCAGCCCCATCAGCCCCAGACTTGCTGCCGGGGCCGGGTGACACTTCCACAGCACACCCCACAGTGGGCACTGCCAGGGCTCTGGGACGCATGTGGCCCTGCGGGCCCGGGGCAGCCTCTCCCCTCCTGCTGGAGTTTCCAAGGCCCCGACATTCAGTCCAGTGGTGGCCCCAGGCCTCTGCCATTCATTCCGGTGTCCGACGTGCCTGGATGTTGAGGGGCTGAGCTGTGTCGGATCCTGGGGGTGCTGAGGGGCCTGGGGGTTCCTGCCTGCTGATCTGTGGTCTCCATTCTTTCAGTGAGGAAGAAAGGACCCGGTTTCGGGAGCTGCTGGCCAGTCCGGCCTACAGAGCCAGACCCCTGGTGGCCATCGGGCAGACGCTGGCCCGGCAGATGCAGCTGGAAGGTGGCGGCCAGCTCTGACCAGGACAGTGGGCGTGCCCCAACTCCTCAGGACACACGTGCGGGCCAGGTAGAAAGCGCCAGCCCCTCGAGGACCATGATCTGAGCCTGGTGGACACCCTTCCCTCTGGTCAGTTGTGGGACTCAATAAAGGGCTCTGTGAACTTCCCCTGCACCCCCAGGGCCGTTCCCATGAGCTGCTCCCTGATTCACAGGGCTGGGCCCACCCTGGGACAGCTGCCCCTGCTCTGCTCAGGACGACAAGCCACATCCCTCCGCTGGCGGCCGCAGCCCCCACGCCGAGTCAGGGCGGGCTGTGCACAGGGTTTGTGGGGACTATAGTTGTGGAGGCCCTAAATCCGTCCCTGAACAGGCACTGGTGCCCCCAAGATAGCCTCCTGGCTGTGTTGGGAAGGAATTGTGCCTGGGTGTGGCCCCAGCTGTGCCACCAGCCACCCTGATTTGCTTCAGCCTTGGTTCCTGCTGCGGCCCTGGTGGGATCCAGGAGCCCTGAGGCCTGCAGGGGCTGCCATGGGGGCTGGCTTGGGGCCCTCCCCACCCGGGGGTCTGTTTCCCTTCCAGTCTCCCTTACCACCCTCAGTGACCAGGGACACAGATGCCCCTGGCAAGGCCCCAGCCTGCTCCTCGCCTGTTGTATGCACCCCCTGGGCTGTGCCCACTAACCCCAACCATCGCCCCCGCCCTTCCCAGCTGCTCCAAACCCAGGCGCCCACTGCCTTGCTCTGGGGGCGGAGAGCAGAGGACCCTTCTGCAGGGAGGAGACGCGGAGTGGGCCCCGCCCTGAAGCTCTTGCTGACCCAGAAGCAGGAGAGGGCCTCCTTTGTTGCTGGAAGCCCTGGTATTTGGGGGTTTGTTGGACTGTGAATCAGTGACTGATCAGTCCTTTTTTTCAGGGTGTGGAAAGCAAGGGGGTGGTGCGTCCCCAGGCCCCTGAGGCCCAGCTGGGCTCCCCCTGCCCCTGCTCCCGCCACCCCAGTGCTCTGCGGGACCTCGCTGGCCCATGTCCTGCAGCAGGGCTGGGCAGGCTGGGCGTGGTGGTGCACCCCACTCGGGGTGTCTGGGAAGTACAGAGCAGGACCACTCTCAGCTCCCAGGCAGAGGCCCAGCACCCTTAGCCTTCCCAGGCTGCCTGGGGTGGGGGTAGTCCCAGGGGCTCCACGGCCTTCTGGCTCCAGGGCATGTGGGTGGCCCCTGTGTGCACGGCCCCTCTTGACGTGAGCGCCCGTGGTCCAACCTCCCCTGGCCCTGCCGCCTGCTCAGGGTTCAGAGCCCCAGCAGCCCCCCCAAGGCTTCCTGGCGAGTGGGTGGCCGAGACGACTTGGAGCCTGCATCCCTTCTGTTCAGTGTTCCTGGCCCTTCCCTGACATGAGCAGGCACGGCATCCACAGAGACAGCCTGGACACCCTCCAAGGCCCCGATGATGGGGCAGACGGGCATACAGGAGCTACAGGCAGCAGATCCCACACTCCCTCGGGTGGGGCCGGCTTGGCTGCCCAGCCCCAGCTCCTTAGAGAACGGACTTCTCGCTTCAGAGGAGCTAGTCACAAACCAGTGCTTGCAAAAAAACCGTTTTTGTGGTAGAACGAGTGTTGGGAACAACGTCTGTGGGATGCACACAGGGCAGCGTGGTGGGGAGGCGGGTGGGGGGCGGCTTCCACTTTCTCCAACATCATCATCCCACGGTTTGGGTTTCTTGTGAAAAACCTGGCTGGGCACAGTGACATACACCTGCAGTCCCAGCACTTTGGGAGGCCAAGGCAAGTGTATCACTTGAGGCCAGTAGTTCAAGACCACCAGCCAACATAGTGAGACCCCATCTCGACAAAAAAAATACAAAAAGTAGCCAGGTGTGGTGGTGCGTGCCTGTAGTTCTAGCTACTGGGGAGGCTGAGGTGGGAGGATTGCTTGAGTCTAGGAAGCCATGGCTGTAGTGAGCCAAGATTGCACCACGGCACTCCAGCCTGGGTGACAGAGCGATCTCTGTCTTTAAAAAATAAAAATTTAAAAACCTTCTTGCTTCCTGGTTTTGAAATTACTCCTGTCTGGTTGTGGCTCGCAGCTCCTCTTCTAGGGATCCTTGCGGGCTCAGGGGCGTCTAACTCCTCCCTGGGCGAGCAGCCCCTGGCGGTGCCTGAGAGTCACGTGGAGGAGGGCGCTGTGGAAGGACAGTGACGGGCAGGAGTGGCAGCAGGTGTCCCATCGGCTGAGATGGACGCAGATTGTCCCAGGAAAGTAGCCCTTGATAGTATTCGCAGGAGTGCCACCCCAGCATTCTTTGCAGGTGCAGAGAGCCTGACCCTCAGCCATGGCGGCAGCTGGGAAGGGGTCGTCCCGTGACAGAAGAGCGTCCAAGTGTGGGGTTCGTCGTGGCTGTCAGCTGAGTTCTCCCGGCCACCATTGAGAGGGAGGCTCGAGGCAGAGGACGGGGCATGTGCATTCTCTGGACAGACACCTGGGGTAGAGCCGCTGCATCAGCAGGTCAGAGAGGATGACTGGAAGAGCTTCAGGAGAAGGAACATGAATCCCCCAGTCATCGATTTAAACAAGTTCTACAGTTGACTGGGCTTTCATGCCTTTTAGACCCTGGGCCCCTCGGTGCATTTTTCAGAGTTAAAGGGTTAACACAGCGGGTCAAAGGCTCCTGGGGCCTGGAGGTGCCTGACGCTGGCCTGCATGACCCTTTGAGAAGCTCTGGGCTGGGACGGTGGACACCAGGCTCGAGGCCCACAGACCCGGCCTGGGCACATCCTGGGTGCCTCAGCCCCAAACCCAGTGTTGGCATATGGGGGGCTGCGGGACACAGTGGGAGACAGGAGAGGCAGTGGGAGGAGCCCCCCCTCCCCGCCAGTCCCGCAGGAAGGGCAGTGTCTGGTTGCAGGGGGTGTGGGGTGTTGGCCAAAGGAACAGCAAACGCCAGGCCCAGAGTGAAGGACTCCTGGCTGGGACAGCAGCAGGCCCTGGGGGGGTCACCCTCCCTCAGCCCGGGGCAGGCCTGGGTCTTCCTTCTAGGCGCCCGGGATCTCCTTTGTCCCTGGGTGTCCTCAGTCCTCAGCCCCGGGCAGGCCCAAGTCCTCCTTCCAGGCGCCCAGGGTCTCCTTTGTCGCTGGCTGCCCTCAGTCTGCACTTAGTGTGGCCACTCCAAGGGGGGCTAAGGAAACCACCTCGCAGCACCCACCAGGCTTCTGCAAGGCCCACACCCAGCAGCTGTTGGACCCGCCTTTCCCCAAGAAAGCCCCCAGCCCTCCTTCCCTTCCTCTCAGGCCCCTCACTGAGTAAGCAATCCCTGTTCCCAGGAGCTGTGTGTCTGTCACCAGCTGCCGCCCTGGTCCTCATGCAAGCAGGGACAGTCCCCACCGCTCCGGGCCAGGCCCCCCACACCCTGGCCAGCCTCGCTGGCTGAGCGGTTCCTTTCCTGGAGCTGCCGTGACAAACTGGCGCACAGTGGGGGCGTCAGACAACAGCACATTGTCTGTGTCCCGGAGGCCGGTGGTCTGCACTCAGGGTGTCGAGAGCTGCGCTCCCTCAGGCTGCAGGGCAGGGTCCTCTTTGCCTGTCCGGCTGCTGGTGATTACTTGTGTTTCTGATTCCAGACACTTTCTCCTGGTGCCACAAATGCCAGCAGCCCTTGGCGTCCTGGCTTGTGGCCACGTCGCTCCCGTCCCTGTGTCTGTGACGTCCTATAAGGACACCGGCCACGTTGGGCTAGGGCCCTCTCTACTCCAATGTGGCTTTATCTTGACTGGTTCCAAATACTCTGAGGTTCTGGGGGACATGAGTTTTGGGAAATCTCCCATCTAGGCGGTGGACTAAACCCTCGGGCACCAGAGTTTTAGATGCCCCTGCTGCAGGTGGGAGGGGGCCTGCAGCTGGAGCTGAGCACCGTGGGCGTGATGGGGGCTGCAGAGGCGGTGTGGGCCTCATGGCCAGAATCTGGGGCCTGGGTGGCCGTAGGGTGGCTGCTGATGGTCACGAGTGGGCTGAGGCTGGGATGTGACGATGAGGGAAGGAAGGTGGAGGCTGTTCAGGGCCCTTGGGGGCATCCACGCCGCCTCCTCTTGCCCAGCCGGACCTCTGGCCCCTTCTCAGGGTCTGATCTCCCAGTTCAAACAGAAGCACCCGGCCCCTGCCTTTCTTTGTCCGCACCCTCCTGGCCTGGCCACGATGCTCCTGGACACTTTGGGGCCCTGGTTTTCCTTCTTTCCTCGTCGGAAGGAAAGCTCCAGAGAGCAGGGTCTTTGCTCTGTGCGGTGTGGTCAGCACCAGGACTGTGCGCAGATGAGTGTCGCCGGACGAATGGGAGGCAGGAGACAGCGGGGCCCGGACGGGCCCCGCACACACAGCCTGCGTGTGGTGTCCACAGGAGACAGCGGGGCCCGGACGGGCCCCGCACACACAGCCTGCGTGTGGTGTCCACAGGAGACAGCGGGGCCCGGACGGGCCCCGCACACACAGAGCCTGCGTGTGGTGTCCACAGGAGACAGCGGGGCCCGGACGGGCCCCGCACACACAGAGCCTGCGTGTGGTGTCCACAGGAGACAGCGGGGCCCGGACGGGCCCCGCACACACAGAGCCTGCGTGTGGTGTCCACAGGAGACAGCGGGGCCCGGACGGGCCCCGCACACACAGAGCCTGCGTGTGGTGTCCACAGGAGACAGCGGGGCCCGGACGGGCCCCGCACACACAGAGCCTGCGTGTGGTGTCCACAGGAGACAGCGGGGCCCGGACGGGCCCCGCACACACAGAGCCTGCGTGTGGTGTCCACAGGAGACAGCGGGGCCCGGACGGGCCCCGCACACACAGAGCCTGCGTGTGGTGTCCACAGGAGACAGCGGGGCCCGGACGGGCCCCGCACACACAGAGCCTGCGTGTGGTGTCCACAGGAGACAGCGGGGCCTGGACGGGCCCCGCACACACAGAGCCTGCGTGTGGTGTCCACAGGAGACAGCGGGGCCTGGACGGGCCCCGCACACAGAGCCTGCGTGTGGTGTCCACAGGAGACAGCCGGGCCTGGACGGGCCCCGCACACAGAGCCTGCGTGTGGTGTCCACAGGAGACAGCCGGGCCTGGACGGGCCCTGCACACAGAGCCGACTCCAGCGTGCCGGTGGACCTCTCCCTGAACTGTCCATCTCAGCCTGCCCATTCCACCTTCCCCTGCGGGGAAGAGCGATGGGGTCCACCCGGATCACCCCAGACGTGTGGGTGGGTGAGCTCCTGGCAAGGGGTGTGTTCCGTTCGGCTGTGGGAGGCGGCGGGACCCTGTGCTGGCCCTGAGGGCTGGCTTACGTTTGGGTCCTTTGCTCCACTGCCTGCATCGCTGGGCTCTGAGAGCGTCCCACACAAGGGGTTTGTCTAGATGAGGCCTGCACCTGGCTTGTCCAGGCCCCACAGCGCCCCTGTGCCAGCCTGAGTTTGTCCATGAAGGTTACATCAGGTCTTCGACCTTTGTCTTGCATGGGGAGGGAGGGCGGTGGCTGGGGCCGCATCGGGCAGAGGCAAGGCACAGCCGCAGCCCCCAAGCTGGTGAGTCAGGGTTCTGTGCTGCTTGGAAGCCAAGTGTTGTACAAACACCAGGCGTGTTGCTTCTGGAATGTTCCCTGTGTGGCGATAAAGCCAGTGACGGCAGCCACGGTCATTGCTCCGAGACGCTGGTGGGTGCTGGCTGCCGCCCAGGCCTTGTCTGCCTGCAGCCCCTGGCAGCCCCTCCAGCCTGGTGGGTTCTCAGCTGCCGCCGTGACCAGGTTTTCCAGGGGCGCTACTATCAGCGAGTGCTTCCAGGATGCCGGGGTGGCTGCTGGCGGGCGGATGCTGGTCTTGCCTCTTTCCCCTTTGAAGTTGCCGTCCCGGGGCTTCCATGCCAGGTCCTGGCTCCTGGCGCTGAGACCCTCGGGTCTGTATGGAAAGCTCCGTTTTTTTAAAGTCAGACAGACCCAATTAAAGTGTTTCTTCCAGAGATGTTAAAATAACGTGGGCCAGGATGATAATGAGAGGCCTCTTCCTGGATTGTTTCAGTCTTCCTGAAGATTAAGGAGTTTTCATTTAAAAATTTTTGGTGGGGTATTACTTAGAGAAAACCGGTGATGACATGTTTTCTGATTCCAAATACTTCTTCCTGGTGACACAGATGCAGAGGCGCCTGGGGCCTCAGAGTCCCTGCAAGGCCATGGAGCAGAGGCCTGATCTCCCGGCCACTTAGGACAAAAGGCCCTGAAGCCCTGAGTGGGGAAACTGAGGCCTGAGAGAGCCTCCCTCTCCAGCCAGCCAGGTGATGGGCGCTGACATTCAGGAGCACAGAGCTTCCGGCTGTCCCCTCCATTCTCAAGGTCAGCATCCACCCCAGACCCCATCTTACTTGCTGAACCTCCCACCGTGCTCCGGTCTGTGTGAGGGGGACTGTGGCACACACTCCGGTGTCCTGGGAGGAGTGGCACCCCAGGTGTCATGGGGCCGGAGGCAGAGTCCGAGACAGGATCTGTTTTCCATTTGAGCCCCTCCCTCCCGAACTCCAAGTTCAGGGGTGGGATTCGCACACTCACACCCCCCTTCACACACCCCACACATCCCCCAACACACCCCTCACACCCCCCCCACACGTCCCTCCCCACACCCGCCATACCCCTCCGTACACCCCCCCACACCCACACCCCCATACACCCCACATACACCCCTACACACCCCCATACCCCACACACACCCCTCAACATCCCCACACACATGCTCCTCCCCACACCCGCCACACAAACCCCTCCCCATACCCCACACACACCCATACACACCCCCATACATCCCCCACACACACCCCACATACACCCCTACACACACCCCCGTACCCCACACATACCCCCTCCACACACCCCTCCATACACCCCGACACACACACACCCCCCCACACACCTTCCCCATACATATCCCCACACACCCCACACACATACTCCACACATCCCCCCACACACATCCCCCCCACACACACCTCCACACACCCCGACACACCCCACACTCGCCCGCCCTCCACATACACATCCCACACATGCTCCACACCTCACACACATGCCCTCCCACACATACCCCCACAGCCCCCCACACACCACACACCCCCTCAAACACCCCACCCTGCTGTCTCAGGAGAAGCCGCCATGCTGAGCCCGTGGCCTCTTGGGCTCTGGCATCCCCCACCGGCCCTGATGGTGGCGGTGACCACACACAGTTGTGAGGACGGGTGGCTTGAGGGCCCCACTGAGCCGAATGTGACCTGTGTGTGCTCCGGCCCAGAGCTGGTGTGGCCGGAGCACCCCTCATGGGTGGCTGAGTCCTGGCTTTCCCGCCTTCCCAGTGGGCAGCATGCTCCCCGCTTCCTCCAACCTTAGCTCTGGATTTCCTGGCACAGCCGTGATTACTTCATCTCGGTCCCCTCCCTTGGGCCCGGAAGACTCTAATTAACCCTGATGTTTAATTGGAGAAGGCGGCCGGCCCTGTGTCTGTGCAGCTCCTGCGGGATGGGGGCAGCCTCCTGTCTCTCCCCTCTGGGACTCTGCATGGCTCCTGGGTGGCCTGGGGTTTGACTGGACCTGGCCTTTGCCCCATGACCCCTCCATCCCCGGTGAAACTGCCCCCGCCCACACAGGGCCTGGCTCCCGCTTCCTGAAGCCTGTGCCTGGCAGGGCCCATGAGCTGTCTCGTTTGTGCAACAGCCATGATCCCTGCTCCAGCCCGCCCCCTCGGAGCTCAGCCACGGGGGCATAGGACGGCCACAGAGACCTTGGGCGGGCCCTGAAGTCTCCCAGGAGGGAAAGGGGCACCTGTTGGAGGTGGGAGAGTTCCAAGTGGAGGGTGGTCAGGCCTGGGCCCTGGAGAGACAGCCCTAATGGGGACTGAGGAGGGTGGAGGCCAGGCTGGGCAGGCAGCAGGCATCTTCTGGCCAGGAGGTGCTCGGGGACCAGGCTTCCCACTCCTGACTCTGCTGCTTTAGGACGAGCTCTGCCAGGTGGGGCCCAGGGGTAGGCAGAACTCAGGCCCACGTGGAACAGGCGAGGACGGGCTCGCCGGTCCTGGGAACGAGCAGGGCCTGCTGGCCTCCTAGTCTCATGGCAGGCTGCTTGTTAAGAAAAGACCCAAGTCCTGGCAGGTTATGTTTAAAACGCGGTGGGCCTTTCCGTCTCAAAGTGAGAAGTCTGGGCACAGGCAGTCCCAGCCTCTGCGATGCCATCGGTAGCCCAGGGGCCACCACCCTTCCCTTGTTCTCATGCCAAAGCAGCTGCCAGAGCCCCAGCTATCACGTCTGCATCCCAGTCTCCCAGGTGAGGCTGTGGGCCCCAGAAGGCTGGCGCTTTTGCTTACAGCTACTGAGCGTGGGGGCAGCAGGGAAGCTGGCAGGAAGCTCCCTGCCCTCCGAGGAAGGTATCTGTCCCGTTGCCCAGGCTACGGACAGGGACAGGAAATCAGCTTGCAAATCCTCTGGGGCTGGCTGGGCTCTGGCAGGGGCCCCATGTCACAGACGTGCCCAGCCCTGCAGGTAGCAGCTCTCGTTTTCCAGAGAGAGAGAAAGTCCAGAACGGTGGGGGGTGAAAGGCGTACCAGGGCTGATCCTATGTCAGGCCCTTGTGGTCTGGTGTTGCTGGAGCACTCTAGGGGGAGAGGGTGCCTGTCCCAAGGAGCAGGGATGGTGCCCTGTTTACTGCAGAAACATAGGCCCACCCTGGTGTCTGTTAGAAGACAGCCGCTCACCTGCACCCCACTGTGCCCCTGGGAGATGCCCCCACCCCTCTGGGAGAGAGTGGGCACCTCAGTCAGGGGCCCAGGCCAGCCTGGGCAGAGGTGGCCAAAACTCATGCCAGTAGGACATCCCTGGCCTCTGGGGAGACCATTGAAGCCTCAGGAAGGCCTGGACTCAGGGGAGCCCTCCACAGAGCTGGGAGGGAGCCCCAGGACCTCTCTGTTCCCGTTGGCAGCTCTGCAGCCTGCGGTCCTGGGTTCCTGTGTCCGCTGACCACATGCCACGATCGCAGCCTGCTGGAGAGCAGGACCCAGGGCGAGGTCTCTGCCCCCAGCACGAGGCCCAGTGAGTGATTTGCTCTTGGCTTGGCCTCAGACCTGGTGGCTGAGGCTTTGGGGAGGTTGTGCTCCCTCTGTGGGCCTCAGTCGACCCTCCATAAGCCAGGGGAGCTGGAGTGGACCCCTGAGCCCTTCCTGGCAGCTCTGTTCTGGGGCTTCTGTGCCCCTGTAATGGATGGGCTGCCTTGGCCCCACCCCCCACTTTTGGCGGCTGCTGCTCCCCACCTGTTTCCACTGGACCCTTCCGCTGCCAGCCAGCCTGGGCCTCCCTGCCTTGGGCAGTGGGCCCATGGCCAAGCCCAGCCAGACTGACCCTCAGGGCACTGCTGAAAGTGCCACCAGGAGGTGTCTATGCATGGGTGTCTCGAAAACCCAAAATCCTTTCCAACAGGCATTGCTGCTGGTCAGTGTCAGCCAACCTCTGTGACCTGGTGTGCGGGGAGGGTTGGGGCTCCAGGCCTGCAGCCACGAGGCAGCGCCCGCCTCTGCTCTGGGTGGAACAGAGCTCTGGGATCCCTAGGACCCAGCCCGTGGACTCCAGGCTCCGGGGCGCCATGCTGGGTCACATTCCTCCTCCCCAGAAGCATCCTGGCTGCCCTGGGCTCAGTGAGAAGTGGCCAAGGACTCAGGCCAGGGGACAGCTGAGCCCAGTGGGCACTTGGGTCCACTCAGACAAGGCCCTGCCTGGGGGTGATGCCAGGGGCCGGGGCAGTGACCGTGCTGACCACTGGTTGCTCAGGCCGGGGGTCCCCATACTTCCCACTCAAGCTTCGGGGGGTGGGGTGGCATCCAGATTTAGATGAGGCAGGTGGGACCCAGGGGAGGCACTGCAGCTGCAGAGGATGCGCACACGCCACTGACCCCTGCCGAGGGGGCACCCGAGGGGCCTAGTCCTTCCCTGCAGCCCAAGGGAGGAAGCCCCAGGGTGTCCTGAAGTCCTCGGGAAAGCCTGCTGACAAGCACCAGTGCACCTGGAAAGTCAGGACACACGGCCTCGCCCTGGCTCTCCAGGGCGGAGCTGGGGGCGTGGGTGCACGCACTTGAGCGTGTGCACACGTGTGTGTGTGTGTGTGTGTGGTTTTAGGGGCAAACCCAAGCATTCTCAACAAGTACGTAGGTATTTGCTTTTATCTGCTCACTTGTATCAAGTAGGAATGAAACCTGTCATTGCATCACTTTTATCAGGAGCTTTTACTGACTTCCCTCTCGGTGCCCTTTGAGAAAACTGGGTGTTTTGTTTTTCCTGCGGGCAGGTGTGCCACACAGCCTTGGGTTTCTGTTTCTGAAGTCCGAGCTCAGGCACGGGAATTCCTGGGCCGGGCTGTATTTTGCCTGCCAGGGCCTCATTTTGGAGTTGTCCTCTGCCTATGAGTGAACTGGCCCGTAACCTTCTGTTCCAATTTCGTATTTCGGGGCAGCAGAGGTTTCCTCCTAGCTGGTGTCCAGCCTGGCTGAACAGAGGCCTGTCCTGCAGGTCGTGTCTCTGAGGCCTTGGGGTTGCAGATTTTCAGCAGCGTCACCCAAGCTGCAGCTGGTAGGGAGGGGGACGTGCTTGCCAGCCACCTCCCTGCCCCTGCCTCACCCTTGGCAGGTGGTCCTCCAAGGTGGGACCCCACCCTGCCTGCCCTGCTGCTCCCCAACCTGGTGCCGCATAGAGGTCAAGACCCCTAACTTCTCCCCTCCCCGTGGCTGCAAACCTTGCTGGGGGCTCAGAGCCAGGCAGCCCAGGCCTGAGGGAGGCCTGTCTGAGAGCAAGGCTTCTGTGTGGCTTCTCAGGACTGACCAGGTGTCCTGTCTGTCCTTGTCCCCACCCGGAACTGCCCCCTGGGTGGGGGTCCTGGGGTTCTTTGAGGCTGCTGCCCACTACTACCTGCTACTCCCGGGAGTCCCAGCACTGGTCTGGCCGTTAGATGTCCTGATGTTCAGGCCACTGTCCTGCTCCTGATGTTCCAGGATGAGCCCAGTCCCTGTGCTGCCTGGGTTTATGGGCCTCTGGCAAGGTTGTTCCCTTGAGTTTCTCACTAGACAGGCCCCTCCCATCCTACCGTGGGGTCTACTCGTGTCTCCCTGTCACTGTTTGACGAAACCCTGTTCGTGGGATTCCACGCCCTGGTGGGTGAGCATGCAGCCGAGGTCGGCCCCCCGTGAACAGCGCACTGCAGCTGCGATATGCACACGTAAGGCATCCCCAGGCACGCAGGAAGGCTGGAAATAGACCCTGTGTCGCATTGAGGTGAGAGGTGCTTGGACACTCACCCGATGCCCTCCAGAGCCGCTGTGAGGTCAGAGAGGAGCTGATGCTGCTGTGGCTTCCAGAAGGTGGCCAGAAACGCACTGACTGGGAGGAAAACTCATCTAAAATGTTTTTATTATAAACAAGAGAGAATACAAAATAGATGAGCTAAACATTCAGTTCCAGACAGTAGAAAAGAAAACCACGATAAGCCCAGAGCCCCAGGAAGCAGAGGGTTGTGTGATGGGAGATGAAAGCTGGGCTTGGCCTGGCAGACGGAAAACAGCTGCCGTGATCAACCCAAGGCCGAAAACTGTCCCCGGGGAGCGGCTCGCATGGCACCTGGGTGACCTGGCAGCTTTCTGACCTGGAGCCACCGTCCGGAAGGTGATTCATCCTGTCTCTGCCCAGATCCGTCCCAGGTTGGTCAGGAGCAGCCCTGGGGCCGGGTGACCCTGGCATCCCTGGACCGTTCTCTGGACCTGGCAGCCCGGGGCAAGGCACGTGGCCTCTCTGTGCAGCACCTGTCCCTTGTGCAACATTGATGGTGGCAGGCTCTGCACGGAGGAGGCTGGAGAGGCCTGAAGCGCCCATGCTGCTGTGTACGTAGGACAGTGAGGCCCGGCCTGCACCCCGCGAGCAGGAGCTGAGCCCTGGGCTTGCGGGTTCCTTGGTGTGTGGGTGCAGTGCTCAGCATCAGCCGTGACGGTCACACTGGCACTCACTGTCTGTCACACATTCGCATCCACTGTCAGCGCGTCACAGCGGCGTTTGCGGTGAGGATGGGGCATTGCTCTTGGCCGGTGTCTGGGAGCACTGGCTGTTGGGCTGGTCCCCTCGGGCTCACTGCTGGCCTCACCATTCACGTCCTTTCCATCCTGCACCGGCCTTTGCTGTTTTCTCGGCACGGGTGTTAGGGACACTGGCTGAGAGGTGGAGCGTTTGCCCTCCTGCAGCTCGGGCTGTGCTCTGGAGGAGCGAGGGCAACATGAGCTGAGCGCCTGGGGACTTGAGGCCTCTGCTGCACTTTCCCTAAGGCCGAGGTCCCTGGGGACCACTGACCCACCCTGTGGGCCCTCACAGCGCTGCTGGTGCCGGAGGGCAGAGCTCAGAGCCGACTCTTGCCTCATCTGCCATCTGTTCTGAAGAGAACCTTCCGGACTGGGCCACAGGGAGTCCAGCTGAGGGTCGGAGGGTAGTCAGGGCCCCGGCTGCCCCAAGGGGGTGCTTCTCAGAGCTTTTAGAAGACACCGGAGCCCAAGGGTCTGGATGGCCGTGGCTGAGCTGGGCCTGAGAGGCCAAGGCCAGGAGGGCGTCACATGCACCCATGTCAGGGCCCGCTGGGGTGGGAGCCTGAGGCCGGGGTGGGTGTCCGGGGTGCCCTCCATGGCTGTGCTGGGGTGAGTCTGGGGACATCACCTCCTCAGCCCTGTCCAGGAGTGTGGACCCCAGATATCAGTTGTCCAGGGGCCTGGGGCATCCACAGGCCACACGGTAGTGCTGAAAACACAGGTCCCTTGCACCCGGGGCAGACCTCAGCACCGTCGGAGACTTCGCTCTTGCCCTCCTTGCACTCGGCCCGAGAGCTAAAGCTTGCTTAGCTCAGCCCCAGGAGGAAGCAGAGCCATAGCCTCCGGTACGTTGGGGTGACCGCATCACTAAGAGTCCCCGGCCCAAGGCCAACGTGTGTCTTCCAGGGGAGGAGTGACCTCTGGAGCCCCCATCCCAGCCTCAGCCGCAGGCGCTCCAGGGGCCGGGAGCTGAAACTCAGCAGCTGCTGGGTGTGCAGGGAAAGTTGTTTAGATAAAATCCAAACAAGCACCTCATATATTACGGGATGCTGTAAAACAAACTTAGCCTTGTGCTAATATTTTGGTTTTGTTCCACTATCCACACCTAGAAGAATGTGAGCGCCATCCCAGCCCGGCGGTCAGTAACATTCCAGGAGCTTTGGAGAGCGTCTCCGTTGCCAGTCAAGAGCCAGGCTCCACGCACCTCAGTCCAGAAGGACCGCTCAGCCTTGGGCTAAAAAAGGGAAAAACTGCAAGCAGACAGCGTCCGCAGCCGCGTCTCCAGGCCACGGCAGGCAGCAAGGCAGCTGTGAATGGGAAGGGCAGAGGCGGCCAAAAGCTCATGCCCTCACTGATGCCGGTCCTGGCTGTGCTTTCCAGAAATTATCCCACACAGCTCCCTGCGTCTCACGGATCAGGCGTCCTTAGCCTGCTGTGCGGGGGGTGGGGGACACTGAGACACAGAAGGCCAGGCCCCCCAGGCACCGAGCACAGCCCACGACCCAGAGCCGTGGAGTCACCCAGGCTGCACAGCTGGCGAGAGCAGCCCCAGATGTGGCGGAGCCTCTGGATTCAAGGCCAGAGTTCCTGCTACACCCCCGACCCTGGGCCTGCCACGGAACGTGTCAGGAGTCGTGCTCCCTGGGCTCCTCTTCCCCACAAAGCCCCTCATGTATGCATGCATGTGTGTGTGTGCACGTTGCCCTGTCTGAGCACTGAGGATGCCTCCGCACAGGCATCTGCTGCCACCACTACATGGTCTCCCAGCGGCCAGTATGAGGAGGGCAGAGGCCACCGTCTCTGGCCCAGCAGGATGAGGGCGCCATGACCCCTGAGGGGTGAGCAGAGCGGGGTCTGTGTGCCTCGTGGCCCCTGGGGAATGGGCAGAGCAGGGTCTGTGTATAGGGTTCCTTGCTGGGCACGTGGCCAGCACTGCAGGAGCTGGCATTGTGGCAGCCCGGACGCCCTGACCCCGGGTAGATGTTTTTGGTGCAGCCCCACCCACGTGGCCTTAGGGTAACCCGTGTGACCACAGCCCACAGCAGGCACAAGGGAGGCCACTTCCAGACCTAGGGGGTTAGACTGTGGCTTCTGGCACCTGGAGGAGACTTGGCAGCCTGGGGGTGCCACGTGGTCGGGCTGAGGCCTCCCCACAGCCCCGTGAGCCCCGTCCTGGACATGGGACTGCCTGTGGCTGCCACCTGAGCTGCAGCCACCAGCCACGCTGCCCCAGAGATGGGGGAGCTAACACGTGGAGGCCTTTTTAAACTGCTAAGTTTTGGGGTTATTTGCTACGTGGCTATAGATGTCTGATACGCCGTGGGGTGTGCCCTGAATGTGGGGTTTGGTTGGCTCTAGGTTAGTGTCAAGCTTTGGGCAGCCAGGGCGCCAAAGCCCCCACCCCTGCCGACTGTGGCCGTGCACCTGCAGGACCATTCCACTGCTGTGTGGGCCTCGCCTCTGGACACAGGCCCCAGGACCCCGCCACTGAGGCTGGCCTGGCTCCGTGTCCTCCCACCCACTCCCGTTCAGTGCTGCCAGGCGCCGTGCCATCTGCTGCCCACCAGGACCTGGCTCCTGGCAGGCCTTAGCCCCCTCCCCATCTCCCTTCCCCCTCCCTGATCGCCCATGGGCCCAGCCTGCTGAGGGTGACTTCTTCACACCCAGACTCTGGGCTCCAGTTCCTCACCCCATCCCTGAGACTTCCTCCTGGTCACACCTTCCTTCCAGCAGTGCTCCCAACACACATGGCCGTTCCTGGGGAGTCTTCCAGGCAGCCCTGCCCACCATCTCCACCCACCTCCTTCCCACCTGCTCACCACAAGGTCCTGTTCCCAGCATACGGCCCTGCTGCTGGCCTGGGAGGAGACCTGACGCCTCCAGGGCCACTGTCAGCCTCCCCGGGACACACTGCTGCCGGGACACACTGCTGCTGGCCTCCCTTTGGAGTCCACCCTCGTCCTGTCCCCACCTGCCCCGTCCCCACCTGTCCTGTCTCCACCTGCCCCGTCCCCACCTGTCCTGCCCCCACCTGCACTATCCTCCCACCTGTCCTGATTCTGGTGAGCCTGTCAGGTGACAAACCCTGGCTGTCTCCTCCATGGGGCACCTGGTGAAGCTGAGGGAGGACTCTGGGGCTGGGACTCAGTTTCCCCTCCTAGGGGCCACAAACTGGTCTGGATATTACATTCATGGGGCTGCTGAGGGAGGACAGGTCGAGGGCACCATCTAGGGTTAGTCTTGGTCGGCTGGCAGAGGGCTGACCCAGGGAGCCCCGTCCCTCCCTGAGGGCCCCGCCTGCCCAGTACCGTGGCCCATGGCCCGGGTTTGGCCTGTCCACCAGATCCAGTCCTTTGGCACCCGTGTCCCTAGGGCCCTGGGCTGTGAGGAGGCGTGAAGGGGAAGGAAGGACATTTGGAGGGGGGGCTGTCACACATGGGAGCATCGCTGTTGGAGAAGGTTTCCTATAAATGCCACTGTGTTCATGGATGTTCTAAATGGAACTGCCAGCTGGCTTTTGGTTTGTGAGTCTTCATTAAAGATTACATTTCTGTTCAGTTATTTATTAGGTGTTTAGCCAATATTTCTAAATAGAGGACATGATGCTGAGACTGGGGCTACGTGGCCATGGGTGTGTGAGTGTGCATGTGCACTTGTGAGCGTGTGCACGCGTGTGTGTGAGCACGTGTGTGTAGTGTGAGCATGTGCATGTGTGTGAGTGCGTGGGCGTGCTTGTGTGCGTGTGTCATGTGTGAGCACGTGTGTGTGCGCATGTATGCGTGTGAGTCGTGTGAGCAGGTGTGTGAGAGCAGGTGTGCGTGTGTGAGCGTGTCCGCATGAAACAGAGCTTTCTTGTTCTTGAATATCTGGGGCCCGAGGCGTCCGAATGCTTGAAGAACGATGACCCGCAAAGCAGGATTCCGCAGCAAGTTGGTGCCTGTGGAAGCTGAGCATCAATTTGCACTCAGGGAATTTTCCACGTTCTTCCATCTCCCCGTTTAGGTGCCAGGTCCCAGCTTTCAGGGTGGGGCCGTCGGGTCTCTGCCGCCTGCTTCGTGGTGGGACTCCTGGGCGCCCACAGCCTCTGCCTGGCAGGTCAGCCCAACAGAACCTGTTTCATCAGATGGTGTTTCCAGGAGCCAAATAACAAACACACTTTCCGGAAACAGCCGGGAGGAGCAGCCATCTCCCAAGAGGGGAAGGAAAAAGAGGCCGCTGCAGCCGCACTCCCCGCGACCGCCTGGGCCTGCAGCTGGCTTGTGCAAAGGCCCTGGAGCAGTAGCCACTGGTGTCTGCACACCAGGGCCCAGCCCGTGGCCAGACCTGGGGCCAGTGGGTGTGGGCTGGAGCCTGGCTCAGCTTGGGGCTCTGCCGTCCCCTCCTCTGGTGCCAGGCTGGTCTCCGGAGGCCCAGAGCAGGTAAAAACAGAGTATTTAATGACACCAGGAGCCATCAGCCTTCAACCACTGCCTCCACGGTCTGGACACCCGAGCCAGCAGCTTGAGGGCCTGGCCCAGGCAGAGACTGAGGCAATGTGGGATGCCATGAGGGTGGTGGGCTCTGGTGGGGGCGAAGCTGCCACCTGCCCGGGGGCCATGGCCTCTGCCTTGGGCACCTGCTCCCAGAACTCCCGGCTGCAGGGGATCCTGCCTCCATCGCCCCTCAACCCCGGGCCCAGAGGCAGGGTGAGGGGGGAAGCCTCCCAGAGGAAGATGCAGGCTTGCAGGCAGCTGGAGGTCGTGGCCTGAGCTCTCTTGGGACTCACATAGGACATTGTGTAGAAAATCTGCTTTTTAAACTCCGCCCTGCTGTAGAGATGAAAGGAGGCTCTGTGCCTGCGGCGCTTTGCTGCCCATTGGAGTTGGGTGTTGGCTTTGCACGGGACCAGTGATTCTGGCAAGCCTGATCTGTCAGCTGAGTCTGCAGCCCTTGCCAGCTCGGGCAAGCTGTGGAACAGGAGCCGAAGACAGGGTCCCAGCCCACCCTCCACTGGGGCCCCATGCTGGGAAAGACACATGGGGGTGGCCACATGGGGTTCCCAGTGTGTGACCTGGGGACGCAGCGGCAAAGCAGCTGACACCATGGGCAGGTAGGTGCAGAGCCAGTGAGGTGCCCAGCAGCAGCCCGACCTGAGCCTCCAGGCCCACCTGCCTCCTCTCCTAGCCTCAGTGGGGAAGGAAGAGACTTTCAGGGCCCTGGAGTCTGACCAAGGCCCCAGCTCCAGTGCAGGACCCCTTGGCCAAGATGCGGGGGAGAGAAAGGGTCCCCCTCTAAGGTCCTCGGAAGGCTGGGGAGGAGTTATGGGGGCCACTCAGTCCTGCCTGCCCCCTCACTGAACAAGGGCATCCAAGAGCGTATCAAGAAGATCCCAGAGTGGCTCTGGGGGAAGCGAGAAACAGACCCCACAAGGGGGCTTCGCTGCCTCCGCTGTCCTGCTCCAGAAGCCGCTGGCCGTGGGTCTGAGTGCCCATGGGCAGGCTGGCCGCTGCCAGTCCCTCAACCTCCAGCCATCAGGCGGGGGTTGGCACAGCCTCCTGCAGGTCCCTTTGCTCCTTTCAGCTCTGTAACCTGGGAAAGAGCTCATAGGGCACGAGCTCAGCCCTGTCACCGCCAGGAGTCTCACTGTATTTTTTGTCTGCATCTTCAGCTTTGCGGGTGCCCTGAGGATGAGGTGCTGCTGCTGGGTGTTTTTTTTAAAGCGCTTTGGAGAAGGCTGAGTAGCTGGTGCCAGGCCAGGCATCTCCAGCCCTGAGGGGGAGGGTCCCTTCTGGGCATGGCCCAGGAGCCCGGGGCTGGGGCTGGGGCTGGTCTGGGGGCTCTGGAGCCATCTGCACCCCGAGGACTGCTCTGGAGGCTGCCGTGGTACCCTGTTCCCTGTGGCTGGAGGGAGGGGCTGAGGTGAGTCTTGAGCCCTCCCTGGGTGAGCAGATGACCCCATGTGGGAGAGGCCAGGCCCTGGTGTTTGCACTGCCTGGTCAGGGCTACCCCGGCTGGGCAGGTGCAGGTGCCTGGAGGCCGTTGTGGGACTCCCTGCCCAGGACTGGACACAGGCTGGACATGCTGCCCCTGCAGACACAGCTCCCCAGGAACCTCATGCCACTGGGAGGAAGATGGGGTGGGTGCCATGGGAGGAAGATGGGGTACTCCAGGAGGATAGTGGGTGCCCCCGGAGGAAGGGGGGTGCCCCAGGAGGAAAGTAGGCGCCCTTGGAAGAAGGTAGGTGCCCTGGGAGGAAGGCACCTGGGTGTCCCTGGAGGAAGATGGGTTCCCTGGGAGGAAGACGGGGATGCTGGAGAGGAAGGTGGGTGCCCTGGGAGTTGTGGTGCCCCAGCAGGAGGGTGGGTGCCAAGGGTCAGAGTTGCTCAGAGCTGTGATTTGCTCAGCCCTCAGCAGCTGGGAACGGGGGTGCTCAGCCCAATGCCAGCTCCATTCCTGCCCTCTGAGTTGGGGCCCTGAGTCTTGTTTCTGCTGCTGGGCTGAGCACCGTGGCAGAGCAGGGGCCAGGCCGAGGCCTCAGGGCTGCCTCCACAGCAGGCAGGAGGGAGCCACCGTCCTGGTGCCCGCACACCCTGTCCCTGCAGCTCTGGGAGCTGGGCCACTGGCCGCTTCCTCCTCCCCCGGCGATGGGGGTTGCTCACATCAGTCCTGCAGGAGAGCAGCCGACGGGGGTGAGTGGCAGCAGTGTTCTGGCCGTGTGTGGGCCTCCTGCATCTCCCTCAGTGGCAGGCTTGGTCTGAGGCAGCACACCCAGCTGTGCGGGGCAGGCCCTGGGCCCATCTCACGGCCAGGAGGAGAAGAACAGGCTGAAGTTGCCCCCTGGGAGGCCGCACTGGACTGCAGCCTCCACAGTGGCCAGGAGTGTCGGGGGAGGCCCAGGCCTGGGGCAGATGATGCCACGTGGCTGCTCAGGTCCCACAGCCCTGCTGGTTCAGATGCCAATGCTGCGTGGACTCTGAAGCCTCGCTGGCCTGACGCCTGGCCCTCCCTCTACCCCAGCCAGGGCCACGAGTGCTGTGCTGTAGAGGCGACCCCCAGGCAGTGGTGGTGGCAGTGGAGACAGCCTGACCTCCCTCCTGCACACCCTCACTGTCCCTGCTGCGTGGAGCTGTCCCTGCACTGGGCCACGGGCTGGTGGCAGGGACAGCAGCCAGAATCTGGCCTGCCCTCTCTGGACCTCCTGTGCCCCTGTCCCCATCTTGTGAGGGTGGGAGGGGTCCCCTGGCCAGGGCCCCATCAGGCACCTTCCGGCCTACCTGGGACAGAGAGAGACAGCACGAGCAGCAGAGGCTCAGCCAGGCTGAGCTCAACCTCTGACCCCACAGGGAGTGATTTGGGGACTCCCCTGGCCTCAGTTTCCCTCATCTGAAACAGGAACCTGGACCACATGTCCTTGGAGCCTCTGCCCACGCCACAGTCCTTGATCCACGCTCCAGAGGGCTTGGCAGGGAGCCTGGTGGGATGGTGCCCTGTCCCCTCGCCTTGGCAGGGAGCCTGGTGGGATGGTGCCCCGTTCCCTCGCCTTGGGCTGGGAGCTTCGCAGGGGGAGCAGCTTCTGTGTGTCATGCCAGGAGCCTCTTGGAGAAGGCGCTGTGTGCCACCCGCCTCTCCTGGGAGAACAGGGCTGGTAACATGGGCCTGGCTCCCTGAAGACAGTGGGGGAGGCATGGCCAGAGCTGCTTCCCAGGCCAGTTCCACCTACCTCTCGCCCGAGAAAAGCCCTGTGCAGAGCAATGGCTCACAAGACAGCAGCCCAGGGGGCCCTGCCGGTCTCAGAAGAGAAAAGGGGAATAGGAACCCTTCACTCTTTTCTCTCTGCCAGCCAGGGTTCCAGGGCTCTGGGGCTCCATGCGGGGTTGGGGGTCACACCAGTGTGGATCCCGGGAACCTGACAAAAGACTGTGCGGCACCATCTTGGCTGTGGGGCCAGTCCCGGGTGCCCAGTGCCTGGGACCCCCATCCGGGCAGCTCAGTGGCTCCGCACAAGCGTCCTCTCGCAGGGTCAAGCAGAGCTGTGGTCGCTGCAAGGCTGCCTGGCACCCCAGCACCTCGGCCCTCACTGCCCACATGAGTCTGCTAGGAGCCCTACCCCGGCCATGAGCTCGGGAGGCCGGTGCCCCTGGGCTGGGTGCAGCGCTGGGCAGAGACTCATGGATCTGCTGAGTGGACGGACAGACACAGCCCACAGGTGAGCAGTGGCTTCGCCAGTGCGGACCCATGTTCCTGCAAGGCTGCTTTAAATTGCTTTTTGATAAATTAATTTCCCACTGACTTGTTATATTTTCTGAAACACTTTCTTTTTTTTCACTCATGATTGAGCTTTCCATCGGCCGTGGCCCTCACGCATAGCAGGCACCTGCAGGCTGCCTGTCTTTACCACACGTGCTCCCCACTCATGGAATGTGGAGAGGCCACTGCAAGGGTCGTCCCTACTCAAGGAAAAGGACTGGGCTGGAGGCCAGAGCCCACGTGGAGTTAGAGCTCCACGTTGGCCGTGGCTGTGCGGTCTTCTTCTTGGTAGGGTGTTGGTCACTTCTCAGGGCACCCGGCTGGAGCCTCGTTCACTGTGAAGTGACCACAGGTGCCTGAAGAGGAGGCACCTGCTCCTTCAGACCCCTCTGCTCACCAGGTACTGGGCACCTCTCGGGAGCTGGAGCTCTCAGTCAGCAGACGCTTGGCGGCCAGGGACGCTCAGGCCTCAGAGCAGAGCTGGAAGGGAGATGGTGTCAGACAGACATCACGTGGCTCTGCAGGACCCGGGGCGGGGACCTCCAGGAGGGAGAAGCTGGGCCGTGTTTGTGGCAGGTGGCCGGGAGGATGCCCTGGGGACCTCACAGCTGTTGTTGCACCCCTGAAACTCACTCTGCCCAGAGTCCTTAGGGAGTCCATGCTGCACAGGTGTTGGGGCCACCGTGCAGTGCTGTCAGAGTCACTGTGTACAGTTTAGCTCAGTGCTTTGCTTTGAGATCAGCCAGGCAGGAATATTTACACCACAGTAGCTGGCAAACACTGCACACGGGCAGCCGGGCATTGGATGGGCACCCTGGCGCTGGAGATTTCACTGGCCAGACCCCCACCCCCAATTCCACAGGAAACCCAAGAGGGACGGTGCTCATGGTCCTGTCCTGGTGGGCTCTCAGTCCATTCCTGGGTCACAGGGGTGCCCCATGCAGGCTGCTCCACAGGGACCCCAGGGACCCCACCCTGGGTGCCATGCTGGCATCTCCCCCAAGTTCCTGTGTGATGGGCATTAACACAGTGAGGACAACACCTCCCAGCCACCCATGCTCGGCGTGGAGCATGGATGGGAAGCTGCAGCGTGGCTGTGAGTCCTGACGGCTGCTCATTTCGTGGGCCAGCCCCGCCCATCCCCACCTGCGGGGTCAGGGAGTTGCTTGCTGCTGCCGCAGAGGACGAGTGATTGGAGGCACCTGTGTTTTCAAAACCAAAGCAATATGCAGCTGGATCTCCCTTTGGGACCTGAGGATCTTTGGATGAGAAAGGCCCAGGCTTTCCTCTGCTGTCTCCTTTTTCCGAAAGTTCTTGGCTAGTGAATCGGTTGTGTGAAATTTTTTCCAGGCCAGGATGATTTCCAGTTATTTTACGACATTTGCAAACTGTTCAATAGCAAATAAATCTTTGCTGTGATGTTTTCCAAGGAATTTCTTGTCTCCAAGCAGCCCTAACTGCTTTCTTGCAATGCTGTGAAGAGAACAGGCGGCCTTGGGGCACCCTGCCTGCAGCATGAGGAGGGCCGGGGACACGTCCGGCTTGCCCAGGCCCTAATCCTGCAGGAGGCCTGCGCTCCAGGCTGGCAGCAGGTTCCTGGCTCAGGGCTCTGTGACCTGGATGTTGCAGAAATGTGTGCCCCATGACAAGTACCTTTGGGAACCGGAGCTCAGATGCAGACGCACCACGGCACGCCTGTGAGGCAAAGTCGGGATGGTGTGGGGCCAGGCCCCTCCTCTCACCCCCACAGGATTAACATGGGCTCGTTAGCTGGTCTGTCAGCGCTGTGGCTGCGTGTCCTTCCCATGCTGGCCGACGACTGTACCCCTGGCCCACCCGGTCTGTGGATAGAGACCCTTAGGAGACTGATGGTCCAACAAACACAAAGCAGCATGCAGACCTCACTGGCTGAAAACATTTGTAGACAAGCCAATAGTCATTTTACAGTTTTCTCTGTGAAAAACTGGGTGTTAATTTCACGTTTGTGCCCATAAAGGGCTGATTCTGGAGATCTTCCCCAAACAAAGGGGCTTCCTGCTCCACCAGTGAGTTCTGCTTTAAAAAAAACAAAACAAAGCAAAACAAAAACTGACGAATTCATTCTCAGGAGATGCCCTCCCAGTTTGCGTGAACATCCGTCCACACTGTCAGCTCACACATGCCGGGCAGTGAGTCGCTTGTGTGCCTCTCAGGGACAGAAACAAGGCCCAGAGGCCTGTGGGCACCACCACACAGCGTTAGGGGCCCCGGCCAGGGCACCAGGGTGAGGAACAACTGAGTCATGTCCGCAGGTGACACCATCACCAACCGGAAATGTCCGTGAGCGTTCATCAGAAAAACACGAGGATGGATGCGTCTCACGTGTGATGCCTTCTTACCAAACTCGCAAAACTGTCCTCTTCCCCACCACAGAGGGCGTCCAGCTGGGAATACGAGAAGAGCTCTGGCCTGTGCACCAGGCGGGCAAGTGCCCCAGAGACACATTCCCTTTCTCGTCCCTGGAACTGTGAATAGGAAGGCGATGAGTCGCTGTTCCCTGGATGGCAAATGCAATTAAATTAAGGATGTTAAAATAAGGAGATGTCCCTGGGTTACCTGGGAGGGCCCTAACTGCCATCACCAGCATCCTACAAGGGGAAGGTAGAGGGATCCGGCTGACTCAGAGGAGACGCAGCAGGGAGAGGGGAAGACTCCACCCTGAAGGGCTAAGTGATGTGGCCACAAGCCAAGGAGCTCGGACAGCCGCCAGGAGCTGGGGGAGACAGGAAGGACACGTCCTGTGGCCTCCAGGGGCGTGTAGCTGGCACCTTGACTTTGACCCATGACACTGGTTTGGACTCTGGTCTCAGGGCTGTGAGAGAATGAGCTCCTGTCACAGCAGCTGCAGGAAGCCTGGAGGCCCTGCATGCTCTCACGGACTCTCCCTCCCTGTGGGGAAGGCCTTGGAGTGACCCGTGGCCCTGCAGTTGGATTGATCTTCTGACACCATTTGCTTTTCCTTCTATCCCCAGAACAACAGAACTGACCAGGCAGAGCCATCCTCTGTGCTGTGTCCCTTCCCCAGAGCCTCCTAGCCATGCCCAAGCCAGCCTCTCCAGCCTGGAACGCCTGTCCCATGTCTGCAGGGCAGGGCCTTCGAGCCTCACCTGGAAGCCACATGTTCAGGGCCTGGGGCCAGTGAGATGTGCTTCTGGCCCTCACCTGGGAGCTCCTTGCTCAGGCGATCCCGGTGGGGTAACCAGGCAGTGAGGTCGGGGAGGGGGTCAGGAGGACCCTGCTTCTGTGGTGTGGCCCGGGCTCTTCCTGACACCACCTGGTTCCCTGGAACCAAGGACGACAGTGGGGCAACTGCTGTGGCCACGGAACTGCACAGGTGCCCTGCTGTCTAAGAAAAGCCAGGGGTGGCCACCATGGCCTCCCCGCTGCTGGGGTCTGTGGCCCCGCCCCGCTTGGTCAGCTCACCAGGTGGGTGCTGTGGAGCCTCAGTTTTCCGGTTTTCCGAGCAGCCGCCTCTGAAGAGCATTCTGGAAACTGTGCCACTGAGGCTGCTGCACTTCCTCGCCCACACTCCGTGACCACCCCTTTGTCCAGGCGGACCCTCTAGTCAGAGGAGCCAGGGCTCAACGGAAACCTGTCCTGGGCGTGCACCCGAATGAACTGAAAACCTGTATTCACACAAAACCTGGGAGTGAATGTGGAGAGAGGGTGTGTTTGTAACCCCCTACGCACTGGAGAGAGCTCAGGTGCCCGTCACCAGCGAGGGGATAAAACAGCTGTGGCCCCCCCCACTGCGGGATCTTGGGGGCAAAAGGCATGCGCTGGCCCTTCACAGCACAGGCGAGTCCTAAACGTGCTTTTCTAAGTGAAGGAAGCCAGACGGGCTGCATCCTGTGAGACCTCATTTCTGTAACATTCCGGAAAAGGCAAAACTTTGGCGACAGAGCAGAGACGTAAATCAGATCCAAAACCAGACCCTGCAGATTTCCGCGGCGCCTCAGCCCAGGCTTCTGCACCAGCCAAAGCCTGGACCCCGGAAGCACTCACGGCGCCTCTGCCCCGGGGCTTCTGTGCGAGCGGAAGCCTGGACCCCGGAAGCACTCACGGCACCTCTGCCCCAGGGTGTCTGTGACTCCAAGTGCGCCCTGAGAAGAAGCCCCCATCACTTGTCCGGGAGGCCCAGTGGTAGGTGGCCAGGCTGGTGCCCCTGACCACACGCTGAGGGCGCTCTCCACCCTACTGGCTTCCTTTCTTGGCGCAGTGGCTCCTGCCCGGTGACTCACACACAGAGTGGCAGGAAGCCAGGGAGGACGGGCTGGCGGAGCTCTGAGCGAGGAGCGTGGACACCAGCCTGGGCCAGGGCCTGTGGGGCAGGAGAGGCCGGGAGGCAGCGTGGGCTCTGAGGCTGGGTCTTGGCCGCTCTCGCTCAGCCTGGGGCCTGGTAACAGCAGGGAGGTGCACAGGCATGGAGGGGCATCCGGGCAGGAGCCGTGGACATGGGACACGCCTGAGAGCATGTGGCCACCAGGGGCCCACTTGCCAGGATGCAGCTGATTTGTGGCCCAGCCAGAACTGCAATTGGGGTCTTCTGAATTCCCCAGCCTCCTGGTCCCACCCCCCAGCCCACAAGTGTCTGCAGAGGAAGGTGACCTTGGATCCAGCCATGGCAGCAGGGGGTGGGTCTGGCAGCCCATGTCCCCGTGTGGAGGTCCTGGGAGGGCACCCGTGCTGGGGCAGTGGATCCCGAGAGGCTGAGTTGGGGCAACCGGCCTGGAGGCGCTGCTCCGCACCCCCATACCTTGGTCTCAGCCCTGAGCTTGCCAGGACAGCCAGCTGTGAGTGCGGCCCGGCTGGAGGCCCAGCGCCCCACGCAGCTACTGAGTCAGCCCTGCCACCTGGGGGCTGCTGCTCCTTCAGGTAGTGTTGTCCCAAGCCCATAGTCAGTCCCCGCCTGGGGTCTGTCGTCTGCCCTGCTAACTCTCCTGTGAGGGGGCTGGGCATGGGGGCTAAACGCCTGTGTCTGCCCCTGCCCCAGCCCCCTTAGGCCTCCAGGGACTCGCTCCAGAAAGCCCAAGAGCCAGCACCACGGCCAGCTGGTCTGTCCTTGCAAGAGGCCAGGTGATGCAGCCTTGAAATCCAGGGGCTGGGGAGGGGTTGAGGGAGCTGGGCAGGGGGCTGGGGAGGGGGTTGGGAGAGATTGAGGAGGGGGCTGGGGAGGGAGCTGTAGAGGGGCTGTGGAGGGAGCTGGGGAGGGGCTGTGGAGGGAGATAGAGAGGGAGCTGGGGAGGAAGCTGGGGAGGGGGCTGGGGAGGGAGCTGGGGGAAGCTGGGGAGGGGTTGGGGAGGGGCTGGGGAGGGAGCTGGGGAGGGAGCGGGGGAGGGGCTGGGGAGAGGCTGGGGAGGGAGCTGTGGGGGAGCTGTGGGGGAGCTGGGGAGGGAGCTGGGGAGGGAGCTAGGGAAGGAGCTGGGGAGGGAGCTGGGGGGGTTGGGGAGGGAGCTGGGAGGGAGCTGGGGAGGGAGCTCGGGAGGGGCCTGGGGAAGCGCTGGGGAAGGGGCAGGGAGGGGTTAGGGAGGGGGCTGGAGAGGGACCTGGGGAAGGGTTGGGGAGAGGGTTGGGAGAGACTGGGGAGGGGGCTGGGGAAGGAGCTGAGGAGCGGAAGGGACAGAGCCAGACCCTCCAGCCACCCTCCAGGCTGTCTCCTCATCCTCAGAGTGGGCAGAAGATCCCTGCCCTCCCCACCTCCCTGCTGTGGGGTCAGCTAAGACAATGAGTGCAGGATTCTCCACAAGAACAGCCACCTCTTAACAAAATGAGACTCAAAGGAGTGAGAGCACTTCGGGGGTCCAGGTTTGTCAGGCAGAGATTGTGCCAGGCAGCGGGCTGAGACTTTAGAGAGGACCTGGCTGGAGCCCTTGTCTGCACACAAGGAAAACCAGGGCTCAAAGACAAGGCAGAGCTCAGACCCGCGGTTCCCAATGGGGTGCCCCCCACCCCTCCCAGCACTGTGTCCACACAGTGGTGCCCACCAGGGTGGGCAGGAGGTATCCATGGACACGACTACAGCAAGGCCAGGGGTGAAGAGGGAAGCGTCAGGGAAGACTGGCCAGCTTGAGGGGACCACAGAGGCTGCCCTGACCTTGTTCCTAGTGGACAAAATAGGACTGACAGCCACAGACAAAGCCAGGCACAGCCCAGCACAGACACAGACGGCCGAGGAACTGTGCCGCCTCAGTAGTTAAGGGTCAGAAAAATCATTTTTAAAGATGTCAGGGTTGGCTGCCAGAATCCTCTTATACAACGTTCCATGACTGGGAGTTGGGGACTTGAGTTCCAGGCTGGCTCTGCCCCGGCCTTGAAAGCCTGGCTGAGCCTCAGTTGCCGCCTTGGGAAATGAGAGGCTAGACTGAGGCCCTGGGGGTACTGGCTGTGCCCAGAGCCTGCCGTGCCAGGTCCACAAGGAGAGGTCAGGGCTGGGGGTGCCAAGACAGCTTCCCCAGGCTCGGGGTCGGGTTACCCGGGTGGGAAGGAGGCCTAGCGCCTCCCCCACTCTGAGGTCTGGCTTCTAGAATCTCCTGCAGAAATACAAACCCATCTCACTACACTGTAAACAACATCCTTGGAATTAGAAATCAATGGCAGATGCAGGCAGATTCGGCCTCCGAAGCCACGGAGGGGCCGGGAGCCGACTGGAGCCAGGAGTTGCCACGGGAGGTGGGTGCCTGGGAGCCCCAGCACAGAGGTGGCCCCTCTCAGGCCAGGCCAGGCTGCAGCATCTGTGGGCCCCTCCATGCCCCCTCCCATTCTTGCTGGCCCCATAGGCCTGGGCTCACAGCTGGACTGCTCCCTGGGTGGGGGCACCAGGGTCCACAGTGGTATGGCCTGGCATTGGTGCAGGCTTTTAAGCATAGATGGCATCTTTAACAAAAATGATCTCTCACAGAATGTTTTTAAGTTCAAATGTAATTGACCTGCCTTGGAATTTACCCCTTGAAAGTCCAGGCAGTTCAGCGGCATTCGGTCCACTCCCATGGTGGTGCAGTGGGTCATCCGGCCCACCGCCCGCAGGAGAAACACCATCCCAATAGCCGGCCCTCCTGTGCCCCCTCCTCCCAGGCCCTGGCGGCCCCTGGCTCTGTGCGTTTCCCATGGCTGAGGTTGTAGAGCGTGTGGCCTTCCGCGTCTGCCTCTTCCAGGCAGCACCACGGTGGGTGTTTCTGAGGCTCCTCCGTGTTGCTCCACGTGAAACTCCATTAGTACTTCATGCCTCTCAAGGCTGGGCAACATTTCGTTGCATGCATGGGCCACGTTTTTAACCTGTCCAGCAGCTGATGGACATTGGGGCTGATGTCATCTTTTGGCTATGATGAATAATGCTGTGATCAACATTGATTTACAAGTTTTGTGTGGACCTGTTTTCGGTTGTCTTGAGCATCTGCCTAGGAGGAGACTTCCCGGGTTTTATGGTGATAGAGTTTAAATGCACATCCTTGCCAAGTCTCATGTTGAATTGTGATCCCCCTTGTTGGAGGTGGGGCCTGGTGGCAGGTGTTTAGGTCACGGGCGTGGCTCCCTCAGGAATGGTTTGAGCCACCCCCTTGGTGCAGAGTGAGCTCTCACTCTGGGTTCCTGGGAGATCTGGTGTTTAAACATGTGTGGCACCTCCCCCACCCTGCTGCTCCTGCTTTCACCACGTGACACGCCTGCTCCCCCTTCACCTTCTGCCATGCATAAGAGCTTCCTGAGGCCTCCCCAGAGGAAGAAGCCCTTATGGTTCCTGAAGCCTGCAGAACTGTGAGCCAGTTAATCCTCTTCTCAGAAATCACCCAGTCTCAGGTATTTCTTTATAGCTCCATAAAAACAGCTTAACACATATGGTAACTCTATGTCTAAGCATACAAGATTAAAATTTAAAATGACATTCATACCATCTTCTATATTGACCTCCATGGTTACCTTTACAAGTGGTTTTTTTTTGTTGTTTTTTTTGAGACGGAGTCTCGCTCTGTCACCCAGGCTGGAGTGCAGTGGCCGGATCTCAGCTCACTGCAAGCTCCGCCTCCCGGGTTCCCACCATTCTCCTGCCTCAGCCTCCCGAGTAGCTGGGACTACAGGCACCCGCCACCTCGCCCAGCTAGTTTTTTTTGTATTTTTTAGTAGAGACGGGGTTTCACTGTGTTAGCCAGGATGGTCTCGATCTCCTGACCTCATGATCCACCCGTCTCGGCCTCCCAAAGCGCTGGGATTACAGGCTTGAGCCACCGCGCCCGGCCTACAAGTGTTTTTTATTTCTTCATGTTGATGTGAGTGGCTGTCTGGTGTCCTTACATGTCAGCCTGTAGTCCTCCCTACAGTATCTGGTCTGCTAGTGATGAATTATCTCAGATTTTGTTTAAAAACTGTTTAAAAAAATTGATATAGAATATGTATATACACACACATACACAATTGTATTTCTATTTAGAATTTTTAATATATATAATTTTATATATAATGCATTGTATTTATATAATTTTATTTATATTTAATCATTTTATTTTGTTGTTTATTTGTATTGATTTCTCCTTCACTTCTGAAGCATAGCTGTGCTATTATACAATTCTTGGTTGGCAGTCTTCCTTTCAGCACTTTGAATATGCCATCCCATTGCTTTCTGGCCTCGTGATTTCTGATAAGAAGTCATCTGTTAATCTTATTTAGGATTCCTTGTATGAGATGAGTCCCTTCTCTCCTGCTGTTTTTAGAATTCTCTCTGCTTTTCACTTTTCACAGCTGGATTATGATGCGTCTGGGTGTGGATCTCTCTGAGCTGATTCTACTTGGAGTTTGTTGAGCTAAGTCTGGGATGTGTAGATTAATGTTTTCATCACAGTTAAGTTGGCTGTTATTTTTTCAGATATTCTTTCTTCCCTTTCCTCTCTCTCCTCTCCTTGTGGGACTTTGTGATGTGTGTTTTTGTCTGGGTGATGGTGTCCTAGAGGTCTCGGAAGGTTCTGTTCATTTTTCATATTCCTGTTGTTGTTGCTGTGCTGTTTCTCACACTGGACAGGCTGACCTATCTTCTAGTTTGTCGATTCTTTCTTCTGCTTGCTCACATTTCTGGTGGGCCCCTACAAGGAAAGATTCATTTGAGTTATTGTGCTTTTCAACTCCAGAATTTTTTAAAGAAATACTTTACATCCCTTTGTTGTATTTTCTACTTGGTGATACACTGTTCTCATAGTTTCTTTTAGCTCTTTATACATAGTTTCCTTTAGTTCTTTGGACATATTTAAAGCAACTGATTTAAAGTCTTTGTCCAGTAACTGTCATCTCTGGACTTTCTCAGGGACAGATTCTCTTGTTTGCTTTTTTTCCCCAGGTTTGAGACTTTTTAAAATTTCTTTGTATATCTCTAAAACTCTTTTTTGAAAACTGGACATTTAAAATAATAGAATGTTGTAATTCTAGAAATCAAATTATCTTCCCTTCCCAGAGTTTGTTGTTGTTTCTACTTGTTGTTGTTTGTTTAGTGATTTCTGGACAAATTCTGTTGCATCTATATTCTCTATCGTGTGTACCTGCTGAAGTCTCAGCTCACTTGGCTTAGTGGCCATTGAATAATCGGGCAGAGGCCTCCTTAAGCGTCTGGAACTGAAGAGTCTCTCCATCTTTGCTGAGGAGCTCCATGCAGTGATGAGGCGTGCTGTCAACACTCAGCCAGGCAGCTGTCAACTCTGCCTCAGCCTTCGCTGCCTGCCTCACGATTCGTGGGAGATGAGCACATGGTCTTCTTTACGGACCCTGGGCATGACCGTGGCCTTTGAGGTTCCCAGGAATATGCAGGAGCTTTTCATATCTCCCTACGGATATCTCATTCCCCCAGATTTTGCTTTTAAACATTTTTGTTAGCCTATTTCCCCCCCACCCCCACCGCCCAACTGCTACCCACTGCCTCAGGCACCTGCAATGTTAAATAATTGCCTGTTTGGGTTTTCTTTCTTCTTCTTTTTAGCAAAAGACCCTGGGGAAATGGCTGTTCCTACCGGTTAAGCTCCGAGTCAATCAGGCAAGTTAGCCCTGCAAGTAGAGCCTTCCATGGAACAGAGAGGCAGCTCAGACAATGGCAGTTCTCTGGGAAGAGGCTTTGGGGGAGCTCAGCTTCGGTTCTCCACCCCAGTGGCTGCCAGGCTATTGCTTTTCACCAGAATTTCATTCCTCACTGCAAATCTTTTGCTAATTTCCAGAGGTCTGAAAAACCTGATTCTGATCATTTTTGCCAGTGTTCTCATTGCTTTTATCAATGAGGCTTTTTGGACATCCTTGTCCTGCCATTTTGCAGTCGTCATCATCTAGAATTTTAAAAACAGAGGTAATGCTGATGTGAAATAAACACACATTTAAAGCCTGCAATTTGACAAGTTTTGACATGTGTATACTTACGAAACCATCACCACAATCAAGATAACGAACCTGTGCAGCACCCCCAACATTCCCTGCTGTCCTCTGTGCAACCCCTTCCCCCTCCTGTCCCTCCATGCAAGCCCATCCCCCTCCTGTCCCTCCGTGCACCCCCAACATTCCCTCCTGTCCCTCCATGCAACCCTGTCCCCATCCTGTCCCTACATGCAACCCCAACCCCCTTCTGCCCCTCTGTGCAACTCCATCCCCCTCCTGCCCCTCTGTGCACCGCCAATATTCCCTCCTGCCCCTCCATGCAACCCTGCCCCCCTCCTGCCCCTCTGTGCAACCCTGTCCTCCTCCTGCCCCTCCGTGCACCCCCAACATTCCCTCCTGCCCCTCTGTGCAACCCCGTCTGCCTCCTGCCCCTCTGTACAACCCCGTCCCCCTCCTGCCCCTCTGTGCAACCCCGTCCCCCTCCTGCCCCTCCGTACAACCCCGTCTCCCTCCTGTCCCTCCTTGCAACTGCAATATTCCCTCTTGCCCCTCCGTACAACCCCGTCCCCCTCCTGCCCCTCCGTGCACCCCCAATATTCCCTCCTGCCCCTCCATGCAACCCTGCCCGCCTCCTGCCCCTCTGTGCAACCCCGTCCCCCTCCTGCCCCTCCGCGTAACCCCATCCCCCTCCCGCGCCTCCGTGTAAACCCATCCCCAGGCAACCACTGATCTGTTTCTGTCACTATAGATTAGTTTGCATTTTCTAGAAACTTATATAAGTGGAATCATCCAGTATGGTTTTTTGTTGTTGTTTTTTTGGTTTGTTTGTTTGTTTTTGGTCTGGCTTCTGTCACTCAGCATGATTCTTCTGAGATCCGTCTGTGCTGCTGTGTGGATCAGTATGGCATTCCTATTAGAGTTCCATTGTATGGAGAGACAGCAGTTTGTTTACCAGTTTCCCTGTTGCTGGGTGTTTGGATTGTTTCTAGTCCGTGGCCACTACAAATAAAGCTGCTGTGAACATTTGTGAGTATTTGTAGACAAGTCTTTGTGTGGACATACATGCTTTCATTTCCCTTGATGAAAAACTTAGGGTCAAAGGTCTGGATCCTACGGCAGGCATATCATTAACTTTTTAAGAAACTGTCAAACTGCTACTAAAAGTGGTTGTTCCATTTTCTTTCCCCACCAGCAGTGTCAGTTTCTCCACATCCTCAGTTGTTTGGTATCTTGATCTGCTCAGGCTGCTCTAGCAAAATACCACAGAATGGGGGGTTAAACCACAAAAATTAATTTTCCCACCATTCTAGAGGCTGGAAGTCCCTGACCAAGGTGCTGCTAGATTTGATTCCCAGTGAGGGCTCTCTCCTGGCTTGTTGATAGCCACCTTCTTGCAGTGTCTTCATAGGGCCTTCACGAGTGCACACATGCAGAGAAAAAAGA
The DNA here is from genome assembly GCF_007565055.1 of Rhinopithecus roxellana. Classification (NCBI taxonomy): domain Eukaryota; kingdom Metazoa; phylum Chordata; class Mammalia; order Primates; family Cercopithecidae; genus Rhinopithecus; species Rhinopithecus roxellana. The sequence continues at coordinate 132,175,870 of NC_044561.1, read as the reverse complement.
GCAAACTCTCTGGTGTCTCTTCCCATAAGGACACTAATCCTATTGGATCAGGGCCCCACCCCTAGGACCTCATTTAACCTTAATTGCTTCCTTACAGGGCCATCTCCAATACAACCCCACTGGGAGCTAAGGCTTCAGTATACGAATTTTGGAGGTACATAGACATTCAACCATGACACTCCACATCCTCACCAACACTTGATACTACCAGTCTTTTTCATTTTAGCCATTTTAATGTGTGGACAGTGGCATTTCATGGTGGTTTAAATTTCCCTGGTAACTAATGATGTTGATCATCTTTTTTGTGTTTTGATTTGAATTTCTATGTCTTCTTTGAGGGATTTTCTGTTCAAATCTTTTGCCCATTTTTTAACGGTGTTGTTAGTTTTCTTATTATTGAATTTTGGGAGTTCTTTAATGCATGCTGGAGTCTTATCAGATTCATCGTTTGCAAATATTTTCTCCTACTTTGTTGCCAATCTCTTAATTCTCTTAAACATATCTTTTGCAGAGCAGAAGTTTTACATTTTGATGAATTCTAGTTTATTCATTTATTGTGGTATTGAATTTAATAAATTCCTGCCTAACAGACAAAGATTTTCTCATGTGTTTTCTTCTGGAAGTTTTATAATTTTAGGTTTTACATTTAGATCTATAATCCATTTTGAGTTCATTTTTTACATGGCCCTGGGGTATAGATCAATATTCCTTCTTCCATATGGCTATTCAGTTGTTTTAGCACCACTTGTTGAAAAGACTCTCTTCTCTTCACTGAGAGTCTTTTGTCAAAAACCAATCGTCCATGTGTGTATGGCTGTATTTCTGAGCATTATATAAACACACTATCTTGGTTACTATAGCTTTATAAAATCTAAAAATCAGCTAGTGTAAATCCTCCAACTTTGCTCTCCTCTCCCAAAGATGTTCTGGTTATTAGAGGGCCTTTGCCTTTCTCTGTGAATTTTAGAATGGTTTTTTTTTTTTTTTTTTTTTTTTTTTTTTTTTTTTTTTTGAGATGGAGTCTCGCTCTGTCGCCCAGGCTGGAGTGCAGTGGTCGGATCTCAGCTCACTGCAAGCTCCGCCTCCCAGGTTCACGCCATTCTCCTGCCTCAGCCTCCCGAGTAGCTGGGACTACAGGCGCCCCCACTTCGCCCGGCTAGTTTTTTGCATTTTTTCTGGTAGAGACGGGGTTTCACTGTGTTAGCCAGGATGGTCTCGATCTCCTGACCTCGTGATCCACCCGCCTCGGCCTCCCAAAGTGCTGGGATTACAGGCTTGAGCCACCGCGCCCGGCCCAGAATGGGTTTGTTAAATCCTCTTCCAAAAAAAAAAAAAAAAAAGAAAGCCTTTCGAGACTTGCGTTGGGATTTTGCTGAATGTATGGATCAGTCTGGGGATAGCTTCTATCTTACGCACATGGAGTCTCCGCCCATGAAGATGGTGTAAGTTTTCATTTCTTATGTTCTCTTTATGTTTTCTCAGCAAAGTTTTCTTGTTTTATGTGTGCAAGTCTTTCACACCTTCTGTCAGATTTATGCCTAGTTCCTATTTTTGCTGTTATAAGCATGTTGTTCTTTCCATTTTAATTTCTGGCTGTCCGTTGCTGGGGTATGGAAATGCAGTGACTCTTGGCATTGATCTTGACCTTGCAACCTTGTGACGCTCACTCCTCAGCTCTGGCAGCTTTTTGTTTCGTGAATTCCATTAGATTGTTTTTCTTGCATAGATGAACTTGTCTTCTGCAAATAAAGACAGTATTATTCCTTTCTTTCCAATAACGATGTCTTTCATTTTCTTTTTTCCTTCCTAATTGCCCTGACTAGAACCTCCTGTACAGTGCTGAATGGGACCATTGAGAGTGCTGTCCCTGACTTGTTCCTGGCCTCAGGGGAAGCACCCCGTCTTTCACGAGTAGGTATGATGTCAGCTGTGGGGTGTTCAGAGATGCCTTTTATCAGGTTGAAGAAACTGCTTCCACTCCTGTTTGCCAAGAGTGTTTTGAGAATGCATGTTGGAATTTGTCAAATGCTTTTTCTGTGTCTATTGAGAGAATCACATTGTTTTTCTTTCAGTTTGTTAATATGGTCACTTAAATTGATTTTTAAGTGTTCGATCCTTAAGACAATCATGACATATTGGGGAAAATTCCCCTTGGTTGTGATATATTATCTTTTTAATGCATTGTTGGGTTCAATTTAGTAAGCTTTTGTTTTGAACTTCTAAAGGGGGATGCTTGTTCCTATTTTCTTCTCCTGTAACGTCTTTGGTTTTCATATCAGGATCATGCTGGCCTCCTGGAAGGATTCGAGAAAAATCCCTGCTTTTCAGCTTTCCGGAAGAGCTTATGTAAAATTGCTATTAGCTCTTTTTTTAAATGTTGGCTGGAACTCCCCTGTGAAGCTGTCTAAGCCCAGGGTTATTTTGTATGTGAGAGGGGAAGATTTTTAACTACAGATTCAGTTTGCTAATCAGCCCTCTGCTACCTCTCAGGGGCCCTCCGCACCTCTCCAGGGTTCTTGCTAAGTGCAGCTCCCCTCTCTCGTCCTCTGCCCTGCAAACTGTGGCTGCCTTGGTCTCCCCGACTCTCAGTGTCCTCAACTCAGGAGATCCCCTGGCTCCACCTGCATCACTTCCCAGCACTGTGACCTGGAAACTGTCTCTGGGAGGTCGGCTGGGCCCTCGGAGGGCTCATCGCTTCTGTGTCCCGTTTCTCGGGTCACGGCCCCTTTTTGTCTGATGCCCATTGCCTTGAGGACCCTGGTTTCAATAGTCTTGTCTCTTATTTAGTTGTTTTGGGCAGACAAGTACATTCAGCCCCTGTCACCCCATCTTGTCTAGAAGTGGAAGTCTACTATCTTTTATTTATTTTTTATTTTTTTATTTTTTGAGACGGAGTCTGGCTCTGTCACCCAGGCTGGAGTGCAGTGGCCGGATCTCAGCTCACTGCAGGCTCCGCCTCCTGGGTTCACGCCATTCTCCTGCCTCAGCCTCTCGAGTAGCTGGGACTACAGGTGCCCGCCACCTCGCCCGGCTAGTTTTTTGTATTTTTTAGTAGAGATGGGGTTTCACCGGGTTAGCCAGGATGGTCTCGATCTCCTGACGTCGTGATCCGCCCGCCTCGGCCTCCCAAAGTGCTGGGATACAGGCTTGAGCCACCGCGCCCGGCCTCTTTTATTTCTTTCACTAGAATAGTAATTTAATACATGTTTATTGTAGGAAATCTAGAAATACAAAGGTACATGAAGAAAACGGTAGGAATCACTTGTGGTCTCACTGACAGCTAACATGTTTAGTGTTCTCGATAGCACAATATTCACCATTTCTGCTGAGACCCACCCCAGCAGAGGGGTACCCGCACAGCAAGGCTGGCACGGGCCTGTGTGGGACCTGCTGCCGACACCGAAGCCAGGGTGTGACCTCAAGCTGCAGGGCCAAGGCACTGAGGGACAGCCCCCCTCACCCCTTCTTCCAACCTCTCCAGCAAGTCAGTGAGCCCAGACCCTGCCTGGAACCCTGGGGCCAGGTCGTCTGTCTGAACAGTGGCCAACAGTGGCCCACAGGGAACACACCAGAAGGTGTGGTTGGGGTGGTGCCACCCACCAAATCCACCAAAATTCGAGGAGCGGCGGCATCAAGCCCCTTCCATTGCGCATCTGATCCCCACGCATGGCATTTCCTTAGAGGCAATTTCTAAAAAAGGAATTTCTGATCAAAGTGTGTGAGCCCGTCGGGCTCTGCCCAGTCTGCCAAGGCTCCCTGCAGGACTGCGTCACATTTGACCAGATAATTATTTGGGAACCGCACCCGCACGGCGCAGCCCCCAGAAGCTTCAACCCCACACCTGGGTTCTGGCCTGTTGTGTTTGCGCCCCCCATGCCCCGCCCAACCCCAGCTGCTACAGGAGGGCGGGCTGCTGGAGGAGGTGGAGACGTTGGTCCTAACAGCCGAGCAGCCTCAAGGGGACCACACGCATGCCCCCCTGGGCCTCCAGCACCTCCGCTCAGTGCCCCGGCTTCAGCAGGAATGGGGGCCACGCATCCCGAGAAACACAGATCACACCACCGCCACGCTGCACGGGCTTCAGCTGCAAGAAATCGCCACAGAGCAGGCAGCTGCAACATCAGAAATGGACGTTCTCTCAGCTCCAGGCCAGGTCCAAAGTGGTTTCACCAGGCACAACAAAGGTGTTTGCAGGACTGTGCTCCCTGTGGCTCCTGCCACCCCATTCCCCGCGCTGCCCCCTCGGCCTCCCTCTCGCAGCCAGCAGAGCAGCACGGGGCTGGTGTCACATGGTCTTCTGGGGCAGACCTCCCCTCCTAAGGACACAGGAGGCATCTCAGGCCCACCCGCATGATCTGGGATAATCCCCCGTCTCAGGGCCTCTGACTGAATCCCCCCTGCAAAGATTCCTGCCAGGTGAGGTCACTTTCACGTGTTCCGGGGATTGGGGCCCGGACATTCCGGGACCGTTACTCAGCCCACCACACAGTGAGAGCACAAGATGCAGCGTCACAACCAGACCGAAGAACAGTTCCTTAGCTCCTGTTAGGGGCAGAATAGAGAGCATAGTGCTGAGGAGTGGCCCCCCGACCCCCCATCTCACCTGCCCCAGGTCACCTCCAGATCCTTTAACACCCAATGGTGACATTTCAGAGGCAAGGAACAAATGGACAGAAATCAGGGGTTTGTGCCTGCAGAGAGTGGTGGGCGGGGTTCAAGGTTGTGCGAAGGAAGCTCCGGCAGACTGGTCCTGGCAGGAGGCTGCAGAGAGGAGGGGGCACCTGAGCCCGAAGGGAGCAGCCAGGGGTCGGGAAGCCGATGTGTCTGCATGGGATATGCCTGCCACTGACCCAAGTCTGTTCCTGTGGGTTACCCATTTCCCATGTGGACTTCATCAGGATGGCAGCCTGGGCAACGCCCTTGTCTCTGTCCCCAGCCCACACTTGGAACTGATGGGCGATGCATCTGTAGTGAAAGGAGGAGAAAGAGAAGAGCCTCAGCAACTCTTGGAGGGCTGAGCCTGGGAGCCCAGGGAGGTGAAAGCAGATGGAGGCCCCAGCCCTGGGGAAGTGAAGGCAAGGGCAGAGGGGCCTTGATGGTCGGGGGACGTTGTAGAAACAGCAGCCAGGCCAGTGACTCTGGGGACCCTCCCTTTCAGGGAGGGGGAGGCCCCTGCTAAGGGCCAAGGCTGCCCTGCACCCAGCGAGCTGTGCAAACAGCCAGCAGAAGGCCAGCCGGCCCTCTGGGGACAGAACCGAACTCACCCTGGGCTCTGTAGCACCACCAGGGGCAGCCTGCTGCTGCAGGGCGGGCTCACACCTGGGGGAGCCATGGGCAAGCAGGCCCTACCTTGGGGGCTGGTACTGCTGTGGGTCCCCTGGCTTTCACAGACCGGCCACTCATGCCACTGATACCAAGTGGACCTGGGATCTACATGCCCTCGGCTCATCTGAGGGTGATACTGGTGGGCTATGTGAGGTCCCCAAATGCTTATGGGACCTCGACCCCAGCCAGCGTCAGGGCTCTTGACACCATCGCGAGAAGGAATTCAAGGACAACTTCGAAAATAGTGAAAGTACGGAGATTTATTGCAAAGCGTAAAGTCTCCACTCGAGGGGAGTTTGCGTGGACTCCCAGGACAGAGTTGCGCAGCAAGGTTTGGGGCTGCTACCTTCATGGGTTTCTTTAACCAAGGGGCAGAGTTCAAGAAGATTCCTGGAAAAAGGTGGAGATTTCTCAGAACTGTGGTCCCACCAGTTTTTACTCCGAACATGGGTGTTCCCAGAACTGTCCTGGCGCCCGTGTGTGGGATTTAGGATTTTTTTATTTTTTGAGACAGAGTCTTACTCTGTCGCCCAGGCTGGAATGCAGTGGTGCGATCTCAGCTCACTGCAACCTCTGTCTCCCGGGTTCAAGCAATTCTCCTGCCTCAGCCTCTCAAGTAGCTGAGATTACAGGCGCCACCACCACGCCCGGCTGATTTTTGTATTTTTGTAGAGACAGCATTCCACCATGTTGGCCAGGCTGGTCTTGAATTCATGACCTCGGGTGATCCACCCACCTCGGCCTCCCAAAGTGCTGGGATTACAGGAGTGAGCCACCACACCCGGCCCGGGATTTAGGATGTTAATGAGCGTATCATGAGGTCCTAGGTGAAACCCGGGTCAAATCCAGCACCAGGGTGGGTCCAGTTGGTCTTAGGCAGCTTGGCCCACACTCTGATTGTCAGGGTCTTATGGCTGACAACAGACAAAGAAATCTATTTCAGCAGTTCCCTTTTGCTGGTCATGGGAAACTGCTGCCTGGAATTTTCTATCCTCCTGCAACCACCCTGTATGATTCCTGTCTCAGGGGATCTGCACTTCTGTTCCCGGGGGAAGACAGCAGGAAGCCAATACACACACACTGTGGGCAGCAGAGAGAAACGAAGTGGCAGACGGGAGCGAGACGGGAGGGGCGGCCCTCACTGAGCAGGGCCTGGTTGGGGGAGGAGCCACTTGGGGCCCTGGGCAGAGACAGAAGGGGCAGCAGGTGCAAAGCTGGCATGTTCGGCCAGGGCCAGGGGAGCTGAGGGAGGTGCAGCGAGGAGCAGGGAGGCAGGAAACAGTGTGCCAGGTCCCTGGACCTTGAGAGGAGTTAGGGTTGAACTCTGAGTGTAACAAGAGGCCCAGGAAGATTCCAGAAAGGAGGCAGACAGGACCTAGTGTGACAACAAGGCTCCCATAGTGCCGTGCACCGGGCAGCATTATAAGGACTTTGCATCTATTAACTATTCTTATTTCACTGTATGGAAAAGGCTGAAGCCAGACGTGCAGGCAGCTGCCTCAGGTTGGGACTCCCCACTGGCAGCCCCCATGGGGGCTCTGGAAGCCCCTCCAGTACTGAGTGGAGATCCCTGGGATCTTCTTTGCTCATCTCAATCTTTGTCAATTCTTCCGACACCCCTCACAAATGTGAGTGGTTGGTCTAAGCTGGTCACAGTGGGAGAACCCGTGGCTTTGGGGATTGGTTCAGGGTGGTCCAATCAGCACAAAGCCCTGTTGCGGCCACAGCCACCCCAAGATGGGAGGGGCAGCGTGGGCAGAGGGTGGAAATGGTCCCCCATCTCGACCATCCCACAGCCCTGGATCAGCCATGCCTGAGGTCCCCCGTGCCCTGAGCTGCCCAGCTCTGGGAGCAGTGAAGGTTCTGGAAGCCAGTGAAGGTTTGGGGGGTGGGCAGTGTGAGAAGAGGCTCCTGTTAGTTGCACCTGGAGCATCCTGAAGGCAGCAGGAGGGTTGTAGAACCTGCCTTGTAGAACTGGCCACAAGGCAGGAGGACAGGAAAAGCAGGGTAGGGGAGGGACGGGGAGAGGGGGCCATGGAGGTGCTCAGGGGGCATCAGGAGCAGAATCCAGCACCTTGTCACCCCACAGCGCCCACCTCTGCAGACCTCCAAGGCTTGGGGAGCCCCTCACACTCACTGAATGAGCCCTGAGGACCCCTGACGGGGCCTCCAGACTCAGAGTCCTATTTGTAGGGCCACAGCCCAGCCTGCCCTTGCCAAGTAACTCTGAACTCAATTTAGACACTGGGGAAGGATTCTGAATTCAGTCCGGTGTGAATGCAGCCATGAGGCCAGGGTGAGGCGGCCCTCACAGTGGTGATCACCTAGAAGTTTCTGATGAAGCAGCACACACATAGTGTGACTGTCTATATGGGACTCAAACAGGCAGAGACACCCGTGGAGACAGAGGTTAGAGCCGCAGCCACAGGGCCAGATGGCGTGGACCGGTTTCTGGATCCGCCACTTTAAAGGGTGTGCTCGGTTCGTGAACACTTGCTGGGGGTCCACTTACGCTTTGTGAAGCTGGGCTGGGAGCCCCACCTTGCGGAAGCTGCTGGCAGCAGAACACAGCATCCCTATGAGGGGTCTGCAACTTTGGGGGACTGTGTCCCACAGCACAATGGGTAACTCATTTGTTTGAAAGTTCTAAGGCAAAACACATTTTTTTCTTTGCCTTTTTGTTGGTAGCTGCATAAACTCAGCTGTCTACTAGAAGTCAGCAAATAGCCATCCGTTTCCCTCCATGATGCCAAGAGGCCAGATGTTCGGGGAATTGCCCAGTGGACTTGCTTGTACCCCTCTGAGAGCCAGCCCAACCCAGCTCTGGCCTCGGTGGCTCCTGGTGGAAAAGTCCCTGCCCCCAAGCGTCCCCTTGGTCCAGGAGAAAGGTGGCAGCAGCCTGGACAGAGGCAGCTGCAGCCCAGCTGCTCATGCCAGCACAGCCTCCATCAAATTAAACATTCTATCCATTTACTTGATGGATGTTTGACCAGAGGAATCCAAAATTTAAATGTAAGCAGTGAGCCCGCTTTCACGTGAATGGCGCATTAGGAAACAAAGCATCCCATGAGATCAATACTTGGCTTCTGAGCTCTGCTTTTCTGAAGGGATCACTAAACGCCAGCAGGCAGGAGCAGCCAGGAGCTCCGAGACCTGGGAGGGGGCGTTGAGCAGGCACCTGCACCAGCTAGGTTTTGGGGTGACTGCACCCCTTGAGTTGTGTGGCTGGGTATCTTCTGGTGAGGGACAAGCATGCGTCTCACTGTGGGAGCTGTCACCATCGCACACGCCAGGCCCTGTTCAGACGTCAGGGCAGTCACAGGGAAGCTTCCTCAGGCTCAGAAGGAACAGATGGGCCCTGTCGGGGAGTTGGGGAGTCAGGGAGCCGAGGGCAGCCATGGAAGTCTTCCGCCAGGGAGGGTCCAGGTCTGGGGGAATCATGGCCCCGGGTGTGAGGACCTGGGCTGAACAGCAGCAGAGACAGGATGACCCAGGGGTGGTCTGCAGGTCCTGGCCCTCGTCCCCTGCTGGGAGGATGCCTGGTTAGGCCTGGAACAGTGCCAGGCCGTCCACCGCAGCCAGTGGGGGCTGCTGACGAGGATGCCTCCGATGTGTTTATCCATGGTGTCGCTTCCTTTTTATTATCAAAGGAATGTGTTCCTTTTGGGAACTTGAGAAAATGCAGATTGGCAAAATGAGGACAATGCAAATCGATCGTATTCCAGTCACATCGTATTCCAGTCACTCAGATACAATGACTGTTGGTGTTTATTCCACCGCACGACATTTCATCCGGACACGGGGCCTCGCTGTTGGTGTCTGTCACTGTGCAGACATTTCATCCGGACATGGGCCCACGATGTTGGTGTCCGTCACTGTTCAGACGTTTCATCCAGACATGGGGCCCCGCTGTTTGTGTCCGTCACTGTGCACCATCCTTGTGACCGGATGCTCCACATTCCCTGTGTGCACACACTACAAAATCCAGCTGCTTTGTAGACATTTGGTTATTTCCAGATTCTCACTATTGTGAATAACACAGTAATGAGTATTGTGGTGGCCTTAGGTCATTCATCTGCCTGATGTCTATTTGGGGACCCTCCCCCAACTCTTAGACCCTGTGGCTTGGTTGGGGCTGGTCCCACTCCCAGTTCCAGGTGCGGGTGAGTCAGGCTGGGCTAGTCAGAGCCTCTCACCCTCGCAATCACAGAGACAGGGTTGGGGATGGTTGCGTGGCCTGAGCCAAGCCAGTCAGAGCCCTCCCAGGGCTTCTGCTGAAACGCAGGGAAGGAGTCACCCTCTGTTATTGGAGCTTGCAGGCCCTGGAGGGGGTCACCTCTGACCCACCATGGGGGAGAGTCCAAGCTGGAAAGTAGCAGAGCTCTAAGGGACTTGAGTGGACAGGACTTGAGTGAACAGGACCTGAGTGGACAAGACTTGAGTTGACAGGACCTGAGTGGACAGGTCTTGAGTGGGCAGCTCTCCAGGGAGATGTGGAGATGGCCAGTCGGCACATGTAAAGATGCTCTAATCACCAGGGGAGTGCAGGGAAGAGTTATACCCATTAGGATGGCTACTATTAATAAAATGACAAGTGTGAGGATGTGGGGAGACTGAAACCCTTAGACTTTGCTGGCAGGTGTAAAATCGTGCAGCCATTATGGAAACCAGTATGGTGGTTCCTCAAAAAATTAAAAATAGAATTACCATAGGATCCAGCAACACCCTTGTGGGTCTATACCCAGAACTGGGGGTCTAGAAAAGATCTTTGTACCCCATGTTCACAGCAGCATTATTCACACTGGCTAAACGCAGGTGCAGCGGCGCCTCCAGGGAGGGTGAATGGGTGAACACGATGTGGTCCCCGCGACAGCAGGACCACTTCAGCTTTCGAAGGAAGGGAACTGGGGCACAGCTGCCAGGGGTGAGCGTCGGGCCACGATGGCCACTGGCCTGGGCCTCGCGTGGGGCCTTCCTTGGGAGAAGCGGCGAAGAGGCCACCCCCGCCCTCAGCCGTGGGTGCGCTTGGCCCAGGCGGGACCCTGCAGGACCCCAGCAGCCCCGGGAAGCGCCGGGACGACGGCACGGGGGCCCCAGGGCGCCACGAAGGAAGCCCCCCGAGGGCATCCGCGCTGGGCCGGGTGAGGCCAGGGGGCCGGGGCCGGAGGCCGTGGCGGGGGGCCCTGGAGCAGGAGCAGCCGCGGGAAATGAAGACACGCGCTTCTTCCTACTGGGGATGGCTGGGAAGGAAAACCAGCCAAGCCGCCAAGCCTGCTGCGAGGGGCTTCGCATGGCGGCCGCACCTGAGCCCGAGTGCGCCCTTGAGAGGCGGCGCCCACCGGGGCAGAGACCCACGGTCCACGCGCAGACCCGGAGAACCCGCGATGTCGCCGCGCGCAGCGTCGCTGTGCAGGACGGAGGCGGGTGGGGCCCTGGGACCGGGACAGGGAGCGGGCGGGGGCAGGGGGCGCGGGGTCGGGGTCGGGGCGGCGCGGGAAGCCCCGGGTTGGCCTTGGTGCTCTGTGATGCTCACGCTGGGTGCGAACGTTGCTTTGGCAAAAATAACAACGAAAGGAAAAGCCGGGCCAGCCCCACCCGCAGGGCCCCGGCCCCGGCCCCGCCCTTGGGCCCCCGCCACGGGGCGAGCGAGCCCGGCTTGTGCAGGGAGGGGCGGGGCGGGGCCCGGAGGGGCGAGGAGGGGCCGGGGCCTCCCGCGCGGGGTCCTGGCGGCCGCGGCGCGCGCTCCCTGCAGGCGACCCGGGGGCCCGTCTGTCCCAGGCCCGGGCAGGGCCCCCGCCCGCTGGTCGTCTGCGCGCTTGCCCCGGGCCCGCCGCCCCCGGCCGCTGTCGCGCGTTCCCAGACATTCTTTGGGCCCCAGGCTCCGGGCGTTCTGGCGGCGGCGCTGGGAAGAGGCCGGGCGCCGGCTCCCACACCCGGGCCCTGTCCCGCTGGGCGCGGGCGATACCATTCGTCACGCTCTGTTATTGTAGGCAGCGCACCCCGGGGCTGGGTTCCCACACTGCGCCTGAGGCTTGGAGCCTGAGCGTGGGCTGCACCCGCCAACCAGGGGGGCCCTGGAGGGAGCAGCTCGGAGGGGCCCCAGTGCCCGGGCAGGTGGAGCTGGGAAAGACGCCACCGTTCCTGCCACGTGGCACTGCTGGCTGCAGGGTCCTGAGGTGGGCAGTGGTCGGTGGTCTGTGTCAGCTGTCAGTGCCGGCTGCACGGAGTGGACAGGCCAAGGGACCCACCCCGACCTTATGATTAGAGTGTTGGGCCAAGGATGTCTGGTTAAAAACTTGAAGATCTGCCCATTCACAGCCATGGCCCAGCCAAGACCACACTGTGCATCACCCCCGGGCACACACCCCGTTCTCAGGACTCAACATATGAGAGCTAATGTGGCAGGCGCTATTTCCAGCCACCCTCGGGGTCGGAGTCCAGACTTGGTTTCCTCATCTGGGAGACCGCATGGTAGCACCTTCTCCAGAGGTGTCTGCATGGTGCTGGGAGAGGGGCCTGGCACCCGTGTCTATGGAAGCATGTTTAAATTCTCCCACCAACACACAGAATGCAGCTGCTTCTGCTGCCACAGTCGCATGACACAAACCGCAATTACAGGACCTGGACTCTGGAGAAACGCAGAGAACCCATGGGGTCTGGCCCTCCGCCCTAATCAGCTCCACAAGGACTCGGAGGTGACCTGTGTGAGCGAGAGTGTGCGGTCCCAGGGAGAAGCATCGGGACAAAGGGAGCCATGTGGTCCACTCTTGGGCTGGAAGACAGGAAAGTAGAACTGTTTTCCCCCAAAAGTGAGCAGTGCGGCCACCTGCCTGGCCACACGGGTTCCACACACTGGGAAAACTGAGGTCAATCAGACTACAGAAGCCACTGGACTTTGCGGCAGCTACCATCTCTGCAGACCCACAGGACTGACCTGAACACTAGGAACAGGCCTGCGCCCTGCTCCCCAGTGGAGGCGTCTGCTTGTGCCCGTGCACACGCAGGGTCAGTTGTCATGGGGGCCATCTGATCGCTGCTGCCCCTTAGCAGTCAGGACAAGCCCAGGGACGTTGCACACAGCCCAGCCCACTTCATGAAAGTCCTGGCCGGAAGTCCATGTGGCTCATGCAGAATTATGTCCCCGCCCCCACCCCTCCAGCCGCCTCCGCAGAGCCTGACCTGAGCTGTGGGCAGTCACTGAGGAGCAGTGACCAGAAGGCACATACCCAGTGAGACCCCAGCCACTGCCTTCCTTCTCTTTCCAGCGGGTCCTGGGACCACCTCCCAGATGACTTACACTCAAATCCTGGACTTGAGATCTAGTTCTGAAGAAACCAAACCAAGATGGGCAAAACGTCCACAAAAAGAGAAACACAAGTAGCCACAATGACATGAAAAATGTTTAGGAATCTGAGAGAGACAAATTCTAAGGGAAGATCGTATTTCAGCCTCCAGACTGGCGACCTTTAGTGGCATGGTAAGAAAGTCAGGCATGGTGAGGTCAGCAGCACAGGATGTCCGAGCCTGACCCTCCCACGAGCCTCGGGAGGTCTTCTGGGCAATATGAACTGAGGTCGTCAGAAACATGTGTTTCTGCATCTCAGCAACTTCACTGCGATGATGTGCCCCAAGGAACTAATTGGATAATCGTGCAAAGAGATTCAGGTGTGTACAAGATACTCAATGCTGGGCCAGGGCCAGGGATGGATCTATCAGTGATGGGGGAAGCGGGCCAGGCTGAGGGAACATCGGGAGGCCAGTGCCAGAGGAAACCCGTGTCCCTGTGCCTCACAGCCCCTCCCCAGGCCAGCCAGCCCGGGAATCTCCCAGTCCCTCTTGATCCGGGCCACACCCCCCTGGGAGTAGCAGGAAGGTGGCTGAAAAACAGAAAGCCACAGCCAACCCCGGCACCAGCTGAGGCCCAGTGACCTCGGGCACACAGGGCACTGAGAACGTGGGCTGGATGGACACGTGGCCAGCTAGGCCCAGGACAGCCTGGACACGCCACTCTCGGGTTTGATTCTTCTCCCTGGGACTTCAGGGTAAACAAGAAGCCAGAGGCCCTCTCTCCACTGGGATCACCCGGCAGCGGGGCCACGGCCCTGGGGCTGGCCGGGCCACAAGTGAGGCTGGCAGGGAGCCTGTAAAGTGAGCAGGAGGAGGAATCCTCTCCACAGAACGACAATGGGCGATGAGGATGCTAATGTGGCAAAAGCTCTCCATAAACAGTAAGCCCTGAGTGTGCAGAAATAGTTATTTTTATCATCGCGTGTCCTGCTGTGCTGATCACCTGACTGCACGCAGAGACTGTGCTTTTCCAATCTCTCAGGTAGGGCGACCCTGCCCGGATCACTAAACCATGGGCAGGGCAGGTGTGCAAGAGACCCCCTGCTCATTCCAGTCCCTGCTCAGAGAACCACGGCTCCAGCAGCGTGCACGTGCCCGCCCTTTGGTCTCGTTGTCTTGGCCGATGACACAAGGTTGTCGTTCCTCAGCACTGGGTTGCCCAGGGAACAGAGAGGCCAAGGCCAGGCGAACGTCCGTCCTGCCGAGTGGGATCCTTGCAGCGACCGGTGGAGCCTGTCGGAGACCTGGGGCCAGTCCACCCAAATGCTGTGAGGTGGGAACAATGACAGAAGTTCTGGCACAGCACTCACTAACAGACAATTGCAGTTCATACATTTATAAAGCAAAGCCGGCCTCACACTGTGCACATACCACGTGACGAGACGCTTTTTCGTTTTTGTCATGTAGCCATCATGCAGAGCGTTTCTCCCGGGGCCTCCGGATGGAGCATCGTGGATTTCACCAGAGCCCCCACACCCCGTGTCAGGGGGCAGAAGGCCATGTGTAAGCAGCCAGAGGCCTTTTCCCACCTCCACGTGCCACACCCCAGGTCCCAGTGGGGGCCCTCCCAGCACCAGGGGTCTCACACACACAGAGGACTTCTATTTTTAGCAGATCAGGGAACTTGGTTCCCTTCCTGTCACTCCCACTGGAAGCTGAAAGTGCTGAGTAAAACACAAACACACACAGTATTTTCTCAGACACACGAGTGAGCTGGCAGGTGAGAAATGAACTCAGACGCTGCAGCTGGGGCGTGGGCGGGAACCTGTAGGGCTGAGGGGAGCTCTGGGCTGGCTGGGCCTGGGAGGGCATTTACTGGATTACAAACGTGAACTTGAGCTTGGCCTGGAAGCCGGGTGGAAGAGGGCACAGCTCAGGGCCGACTGAAGGGCAGTCTGGTGGAAGACGCTGCCCGCATAAAGAACCACATGAAACCGGGCTAGAACAGCATTCTCTGGTCCCCGCCCCTGGGGCAGTATCCCTGATTTGGGCACTGAGTGGAGGAGAAACCCTCTCCCTAAAGATTTGTGACCACAAGCTGAGACTCATGAGGTCGGCCCCCAAAAGTCACACAAACCTTCTCCCTAAAGATTTGTGACCACAAGCTGGCACTCATGAGACTGGCCCCCAAAAGTCACACAACCTGGGGGTCCAAAGCCCAGGATTTAGTGTGAGTTGGTTTCAGACTGGTCGGGATTGCAGCAAACACAAGTCCTCCGTGGGAGAAACTAGGTCAACCCAGACCTCAAGGCATTGCCGCACACATGCGGACCCATCGCGGAAACTCACAAAGCACACCAGGACTCAAGGCACACCCGCGGCTGGAAGAACACAGGCAGCAGAGCATGGCTCACGGATCCTGCAGCTGTAGGATTTCCAGGGCAGAGGATATAACTTAGATGTGCTTAAGTAAGTAAAAAAGGGATTTAAAATAATGAATATAGAGCATGTGAATATAAAAAGATGATAAAGCCAAATTGAAAAAGGCCAAATAGAATTTCTAGAAATGAAAACTCAATAGGTCAGGCACAATGGCTCACAACTGTCATCCCAGCATTTTGGGAGACTGAGGTAGGAGGATCACTTGCGACCAGGAGTTCAAGAGCAGCCTGGCCAACATGGTGAAACCCCATCTCTACAAAGATACAAAAATAAGCTGGTCATGGTGGTACACACCTGTAGTCCCAGCTACTCAGGAGGCTGAGGTGGGAGGATTGATTGAGCCCAGGAGTTTGAGGCTGCAGTGAGCTGAGATGACACCAATGCACTCCAGCTTGGGTGACAGAGTGAGACACTGTCTCAAAATACATAAATAAAATAAAAAATAAAAGAAATGAAAACTAAGTGGATTAAAAATAGACAAATGAAATTGAAAAAAAATTCAGTAATAGTAACACTTTAAAAAACCCTTAATGGATAGATTTAACTGCAGTTAGATATAGTTAAAGAAAAAGCTAGTGAAATGGAAGATTAATCTGAAGAAATAATCTCTAATCCAACACAGAGAAACATGAAGAGCACATGGTTCATAGAAAAGAAAGTGGCAAATATGTACAGTGAAGCTGTATAAAGCAGACAATATAAAACAACACACAGACTGTCTAATGAAGCTAAGACAATAAAGCAATAAAGATAAAACAAAATACAACACACAAGAGCACATGGAGCAGGGGAGGCTGGCTTTAGACTGGAAGGGTCAGTAAGCAGTAAAATGACCAAGAAGACAGGAAGGGCAGGACACGTAACTTTCATACTCATTCAGGGGAAGGAAGGAGGGAAGTGTGATTTATTCAAAGAAAGCAAGAAAGGAGAGAAAAAAGGAAAAAAGAAGGTGAAATGAACATACAGTATAAAACAGACAGCTGGGCTCAGTGGCTCGTGCCTGTAATTCCAGCACTTTGGGAGGCCAAGGCGAGCAGATTACCTGAGATCGGGAGCTTGAGACCAGCCTGACCAACATGGAGAAACCCTGTCTCTACTAAAAATACAAAAAAAGTAGCCGGGCATAGTGGCTCACACCTGTAGTCCCAGCTACTTGGGAGGCTGAGGTAGGAGAATTGCTTGAACCTGGGAGGCAGAGGTTGCAGTGAGCCGAGATTGTACCACTGCCCTCCAGCCTGGGCAATAGAGCAAGACTCCATTTCAATAAATAAATAATAAATAAATAAATAAAAATAAAACCTGTATCATATGTCATATCTTAGTGGTAAAGTCTTGGAAGCATTCCCCCCTTTTTAATTCTCATTTGATTACTTTTCTTTTTTTTTCTTCAACTTTTATTTTAAGTTCCGGGGTACATTTGCAGGATGTACAGGTTTGTTACATAGGTAAATGTGTGCCATGGTGGTTTACTGCACCTGTCAATCCATCACCTAGATATGAAGCCCAGCATGCATCAGCTATTCTTCCTGATGCTCTTTCTCCCCTCATCCTGCCGCAACAGGACCCCGTGTGTGTTGTTCCCCTGATGTGTCCATGTGTCCTCATCATTCAGCTCCCACGTATAGATGAGAACATGTCGTGTTTGGCTTTCTGTTCCTGCATTAGTTTGCTGAGGATAATGGCTTCCAGCTCCATCCATGTGCCTGCAAA
Organism: Rhinopithecus roxellana; assembly: GCF_007565055.1. Taxonomy (NCBI): domain Eukaryota; kingdom Metazoa; phylum Chordata; class Mammalia; order Primates; family Cercopithecidae; genus Rhinopithecus; species Rhinopithecus roxellana. The sequence continues at coordinate 132,159,106 of NC_044561.1, read as the reverse complement.
GGACATGATTTCTTTCCTTTTTACCGCTGCATAGTATTCCATGGTGTATATGGATGACATTTTCCTTATCCAGTCTCTCATGGATGGGCATTTAAGTTAATTCCATGTCTTTGCTATTGTGAATAGTGCTGGGTCTATTGGTATTTCTGCCTCTAGGTCTTCAAGGAATCACCACACTCGCTTCCACAATGGTTGAACTAATTGACACCCCAACAACAGTGTAAAAGCGTTCCTATTTCTCCACAATCTCATCAGCATCTGTTGTTTTTTGACTTTTCAGTAGTGACCATTCTGACTGGTGTGAGATGGTATCTCATTGTGGTTTTGATTTCTCTAATGATCAGTGATGTTGAGCTTTTTTTTTTTATGTTTGTCGGCCACATGAATGTCTTCTTTTGAGACGTGTCTGTTCATGTCCTTTGCCCACTTTTTAATGGGATTGTTTGTTTTTTTCTCATAAATTTGTGTAAGTTCCTTTTAGACTCTGGATATTAGACATTTGTCAGATGGATAGATTGCAAAGTTTTCTCCCCTTCTGTAGGTTGTCTTTTCACTCTGATGATAGTTTCTTTTGTTGTGCAGAAGCTCTTTAGTTTAGATCCCATTTGTCAATTTTTTAAAATTTTGTTGCAATTGCTTTAGGCATTTTCATCATGAAATCTTTGTCTGTGCCTATGTCCTGAATGGCATTGCCTAGATTTTCTTCTAGGGTTTTTATAGTTTTGGGTTTTACATGTAAGTCTTTAATCCATCTTAAGTTAATTTTTGTGTATGGTGTAAGGAAGGGATCCAGTTTCAATTTTCTGCTTATGGCTAGCCAGTTCTCCCAGCACCATTTGTTAAATAGGGACTCTTTTCCCCATTGGACGCATTCTCCTTAAGATCAGGAGCAAGGCAGGGTGCCCACTGTCATCATTCTAGTCCACACGGTACAAGGCCTAGGAAACAGTCACAGGAAAGATGAGAAAAAGAAATGAAAGAGGCTTAAAAAGATGGAATGTCCATTTCCTCTTGCAAACGTCAACACACCAGGGCTGGAATCAGGGGCTCCACCCTCTTTATCCTGCTGTGCAGTCGTCCTCAATATGTGGTTGCTAACTCCTAGTCTAGGATAGCTGCCCATGTGCCAGCCATCATGCCTGTCTTCTAGCCAACTGTAGAGAGGTAAATGAAAAGGAAGTATACCTCCTTCTCCCTGTTAGGACATTACTGGAGAGGCCTAGACCACTTTTACTTCCATCCCACTAGCCAGAGTATAATCATATTGTTGGACTTAGAATCCATCATTTCTGGATGGCCACAAGTCCTCAACAAATGAAGGATGGGACCGGGGACCATTAGCTCAGTCTGGGGACAAACACTCAGAACTGAGGGGAGAGACCAGGCAGGGGGCAGACTGGTGGCCAAGCCGAGACCTGAGGTCCTCCCTCCCTGTGGGGAGCTGTGCTGGGCCACCATTGTCTGCCACCATCCACAGCCTGCGCAGGCCTCCAGCCCCTCGGAGGCAAGTTAAGGAGGCTGGGGACAGCCTCGCTCCTTGATGGCACCTGGAGCAACATGAGGGGTGCATGAGCACTGGCCCGGATGTAGGACACTGAGTGAGTTTGTGCCCCAGCGTCACTGGGAGAGATGCTGGAGCATCCGTTTTGCCTCGCGGAGCTGTGTATTGGCAGGGAGGGCTTTTAGAAAATGTGCAGAGCACAGTTGGATTTTGTTATAAATTTCAGCAGGGATATTTTTAGCTCAAGGACTCAGGAGAAACCTGACTGTGCAGCCCCAAAGTCCCGAAGGTGCCGTCATAGCCTGGACACCAGCTGCACAGGCCCCACTCGGTCCAGGCAGCCTCTTTCGGGAGGGCCAAGCTCTAGGTCTTGAGGGGAGTTGAGGCCGCACAGCTCCTGTTAGGGGCTTCGTGCATCCTGGAAGGTTTTCCCTGCTGGGCACAGGGACCGCTGGGCCACAGCGAGGAACTGGCTCTGCATTTAAGCCATGAGGATGTTGGAGCTACGCCTGCTGCAGAGAGAAACAGACATGGCACAGGGGACTGGAGTCCGGCCTCACTGTGGCTGGGTGACAGAGCACAGGTCATCAGCACAGGGGACGGGGCACTGGATTCTGGCCTCGCTGTGACTGACCGGGTGACAGCGCACAGGTCATCAGGGTCTCAGCAGTGGATATGATTTTTCCTGCAGGGGACAGTACAGCGTGAGCCATGCCCACGGGAGGCACCCGTATTTCAGTGAACGCCTGTCAGACAGTCTCAGAGAGATGGAAGAGCAGACAGCTTCTTCCAGAGGGAGCGGGGAGGGGGTGGCCATCTGGCGGCCACACCGGGCCTGGCTTTCTTCCAGTTTCCGTAGAAGAATCCTCTGACTCCCCGACAGGTCCAGCCCAGGCAGGGCCTCTGTGGTGATGGAGCCAGGAGGCCATGGCCTTGCAAATTTCTCCTCAAGGTCATTTGTAAGGAGGGAGTGTCCAGAGGACTGGAGGATGTTTTGCCAAGATTGGGGCCTGCACAATAAATAGGCAGCTCTCAGAGGAAACGTCGGGTTTCGTCCACCAGACCATCCCAAGCCACTGCATCTAACGTCTGTCCTGCAACTGGGGGAGGGGTGGTGAACACTCATCCTGTCACAACGCAGGGACCAGGCAGTGAGTGGTGCTCCGGGTTGGGTGCCGAGAGAACGGGTCCTTTTGGAAGGGGCCGTGGACACAGCAGGGTGGTTGGGCATTCAGGTCAAAGTCAAACCAGACCAGATGTGCAGAGACTCTCAGGACAGATGAAAGGTCAGACAGACACAGGGGCAGGAGGACAGAGCTGGGCCCCCTCACCAGGCAGGGTCCCGGGCCGAGGGATCAGTCCCAGTGATGGAGCAGGTGGGGAGAGTGCCCCCTCCCTGCACACACGGGTCCTGAGTCCACAGGAACCACGAGATCCCCAGGCAGCGTGGCCCTGGCTTTCAGGACCCCGGGCCTCCCCAGGCATGTACACCAGAATCCCCTCGGCACCGCCAACAGGTCCTCCACCCCCAGGAGGGTGCGGATAAGGAGAGGGGCTCAGGCAGGGCCTTTGCTGAAACCCCCAGGGGTTAAGATTTGCTTGTAGATAAAAAATCCCTATTCTAGGAACTTACTGGGATCCCTATCCATTAAGATATGTGCCCCCAATACTGTGTCAACACCTCACCTCATTTCTGTGGAGGGTCCTTGCCCCCTGAGGAGAGGGGAAGAGTTGGGCTGGGTGGGCCAGAGCCCCCTGCACTCCTGGGTGCTCCCCAGCCTACACTCAGCTCTCGGTCCTGACCCTGTCTCCCTGGGCAGCCGGTTGCATCCCCTCTGTGCAGGATGTGAACCCCCAAGCAAGGCCCTGCTCCCCCTGGGCCCCAGAAGTCCCCCTGTGCTGGGGCTGTGCGTGTTCCAGGTTTAGGCTGACGTGAGTGGGGGCTTCCTGTGGCTGTTGCAACAGAGTGCCACAAGCCGGGTGGCCGGAAGGCAGATGTGCCCTTCCAGAGGCCTGGGGGCCACAGAGTCCTGAGGAGGAACCGTCTGTCTTGGGGTCACAGGGTCCTGCGGAGGGGTCGCCTGCCTCTTCTGGCTTCTGGAGGTGCCTGGGGCTCCTTGACTTGTGGCCACGCCATCCCCATTCCTGCCTCTTAGTCTCTCATAAGACTTGTCATTGGATCTAGGGCACCCTCATCCCAAGATCCTTAACAGGCTGGCATGGTGGCTCATGCCTGTAATCCCAGCACTTTGGGAGGCTGAGGCAGGTGGATCACCTGAGGTCAGGAGTTGGAGACCAGCCTGGCCAACATGGCGAAATCCCATCTCTACTAAAAATACAAAAATTAGCTGGGCGTGGTGGCGGGCGCCTGTGGTCCCAGCTACCCAGGAGGCTGAGGCAGGAGAATCGCTTGAACCCGGGAGGCAGAAGTTGCAGTGAGCCGAGATCACGCCACTGCACTCCAGCCTGGGCGACAAGAGTGAAACTCCATCTCAAAATACAAAAAGAAAAGATCCTTAACATAGTTGCATCTGCAAAGACCCTATTTCCAAATAAGCCACATTCACAGGTTCCAGGGTTCCAGTGTGGGCATCTTGAGGGGTCTCCATTCAACCCACTCCAGACGGGTCTGTTGAGCTGGGTCCTCTGCGGGACTGTGGCCTGTACCGGGTGGAGACAGTCCTGTGGTGATGGAGGCAGTGGGGACTTCCCTCAGGGCTGTACCTGGCTTCCCCCCAATCCCAACAGAAGTTCAACAAGCCTGGAGCTCCCTCAGGGGGCGCAGTGGCCCCTCAGACCTCCCATCTTCCTTTTCCCCCAGAGCTGGCCATGCCTGGGGACTCTGACCATGGGCCTCAGACAGCGCGGCTCCCCTTTGGCCGGTGACTGGGTGGCCAGGCCCAGGATCTGGAGGGAGAGAGCTGCTGGCCTTCTCCGAGATGCAGCCTGGAGCCTCCCTGCCCTTCAGCAGCTGTGCTCAGCTATGCTCCGGGGCTGCGCTGATTTCCAGTGTCAGTGACTAAAGCCAGCGTTCACGGCTGATCAGCACAGCACTTCTGCCTGCCGGGTTCAGACCAGGCTGGGTCTGGTCCCTGTCGGAGAATGCAGTTCTCATCCTTCAAGAACAAGCCTGCAGGCCGCCCCTTGTCACCCAGCATGACCCTGCCTCAAGGCCTCCTCCTCCCTCTCCTGAGGAGCGGAGCAGAGCTGGCCGTGGCCTCCCTGCCTCTGCTGAGCCCACCACCAGTGGGTTTTGTTCGGGTCTAATGAGGCGCTGGGGAAGGCGGAAGGTGCCGGCATGACAGCTCAGAAGATGGAACTAATGAGACCTTGTTGCTGGACAAAGGTGGCATTCAGGACGTCCTCTCGGCCTCGGCCCCCAACTCCCCCACGGGCCCCTCTGACCACAGTTGGTTCCCAGACCTGTCCCAGACAAGGGTCCTGAAGCCCCAGCTTCACTGTGCAGAGACCCCTCCCAACCTGGATTTAGCCAGGTGCCTCCTCGCCTGTCCCACCCCCCGCATCTGGTCACCTCACCCCCTCAGGCGCAGTTTTGACTGAGAAAACCAGACACTCCGGGAGCCCAGGCTGGCATCTTAAGTCCAAGGTTCCAGGGGCCACAGAGCCCCAGCCTGGCCTCACACAGGCACCTCCCTCACTGCACGTCGGCCTCTTGGGTCTTTGTCTTCCTCATAAATTGGCAATAGCTAATCAGTGGTGGATTTCTGTGGGTTTGGCAGCTGCTGCTCCATTTGAAACAGCTTAAATGAGCTAAGAGCCAACTCAGCGGGTAAAATTATAATCAGTGTACAAACAAATCGCACTTTCATTTAGTACATAAAGCATGGTAATGTTATGCGTGGATCAGAACTCACACGATTCAAGTTTATGTTCAGAAGCCAGCAAAGCCACGTTAGAATTACAAAGGGCAGCTCCCAAGAGGTCTTGCTGAAATCTCAGCCTCTTCCCAAATGTTCATTTCCCACTTCCAACAACTCTAGCATTTTGATGTGTGAATTGCAGAAACTTTTTAGGGCATTGCTTCTCCAGCGAGTGTGAGTCACTGAGTCCTGCGAAAGTGCAGAATCAGATTCTGGCCTGGGGGGGACCCTACGTTTCTGAGGGTCTCGCAGGGGTGCTGGTGCCGCCACACCATGCCCAGGGTAGGCGCTCTGATCCTGGAAACCCCTCGTGTCCTGGAAGCCCCTCCTGTTCGTTAAGCTTTGGAGAGAGGAGGAGGAAATCCTGTGTTGTGGGGTGGCGGGGGGAGCTGCAGATGAGGGGCAGCTGCGAGGGTCTTGGGGTGCAGAGCCATTCCCGGGGATGTGCAGACCTCACCGATGCGGCCTGGCCTGCAGGGAGGTCCCAGGGGAGGTGACTGTGCAGGGCCAGGAAACCGTCGTCTCCTTTAGGGAAACACAATCCACGCTCACGGCGGGAAACACGGGAAATCCATAAAGACACACAAGGAAGTCACGAACACTCTCATTTATTTAAAACTGGACGACTTACTTGAAATTGTCTATAAGGCAGACGTATCTGAGACGCCAGATGGGGGCTGAGTGTACCTGAGTGAAGAGGGGCTGATCCCAGACTTCTCATAGACAGAAAAATAGCTGTTCCCCTAAACCCCTGGGACCCAGGCCCTGACACACAGGCTCCTCAGTACCCTCTAAAGTTTGCCAGGAGCTCACTTGAGCACCAGGGGCAAGAACCCAAGAATCTGGGGCTCCTGGCACCTGAGACCCTGAAGGTTGGGGTGCGTGAGATCAGGCTTTTCCCATCTCAAACCAAACGGCATCAGAGGAGGAGGTCAGAGGCCGGGGGCCGGGGTCTCTGTGGAACCTGAATGAATGGAGACAGGGAAGGAGAGAAGCACCTGGGCCCTTCCCAGCAGTCAGGGCTCCAGCCCTGTGACCCACCCGTGCCCTCAGCTCCAGCCAGGGCGGGGACTCATCAGCCCCTCCCCGGAGCTCCCCGACAATTTACAGGGCACACAATTACCGTCCCCACCCAGCAGGAGCCAGAGCAGAGAAGCAGAAAACCTCTCTTTGTTAATCAGTTTCCATCAGAACTTTTTGGCTTGGAAAGTAGGCCACGGCCAGGCTGCAGGGGGTGGGGGGCCCTGGACCCCCATGTGGCCACTCCGAGCTCGGAAGGGTCAGCCGCCCGGTTGGAAGCATTTTATTTTCTGACTCAAATACGTATTTATAGCAGAAGAGAGATGCTCCAAGGACAGGCTCCCTCCCGCCAGGAGCTGGAGCAACCCGGCCACTGTGCACACAGCTCTGGGGGAACGTCGCGTCGCTGCCTGTCCTTGCCCCAGGCTCCTGCAATGACAGACGGGGGCTGGGTTTTCCCCGAGTGAAAGTTATCAGAACCAAAATGGAGACACTCGTGCTAAAACCCTGGCAACGGAGCCGGAGGTGGCCGTGAAGGGGTTTCTCACACACGCATGCCTGATAACAAGAACGGAAAGACTGTGAAATCCACAACCTCACACAGAAAGTGCTCTGGAGGACCTCGAGGTGCTTGGCACTGCTGTCCAATCACACCTGGAGCCTCCCTTGCTGCTGGTCCTGGGAAGGTGGGCTCCAGCCCGAAAGGAGGCAAAACTGCTGGGAAACCGGCCAGGCAGGCGGGATGGGGCCGGGCGGGTGAGGACAGGGTTCCTGTGCTCATGGCCCAGCGGGATGGCTGGTGTGGACCCCTAACTTTGGAACATATGGGGCCTGGCCGAGGGGGTCCCGCCACGTGTCCTGGGCAAAGCACGAGGTCTCAGCTCCTCCCCACCCTGGGTTCTGAGCCAGTTGCAGACAGAGAACAGAGCGGGTGCCTGTCTTGAGCCAGCCATTATCTTCCCCGTGTCTGAGCCCAAGACCCCAGACACAGACCTCACTGAGACTGGGGGTGGCTCTGGGCACCAATTTCGTGTGTGGGGACCCCCCACTGCCCACCCCCGCCCAATCTCCAGGCATTGTCTGGGGCACTTTGCCCTCCCCAAGGCCCCCCCATGCCCATTCCTCTTTGAACCTCGTGCCCGAGTGTGCTGGGCAGTCTCTGGGGGCCCTGTGGTGATGCAGCCACACCTCCCGGCCCTGCTGAGTCAGGGGTGCCCTTCAGGATGGGCTAGCCCCCGCCTCTGGACCCTGCCTCCTGGAGGGCCACCCCCCAACACGCTTCAGCACTGCTGCGCCCTACCCCAGGAGCAGCTTTCAGGACTGTTAGTCACCAAGGCCAGTGGTTGCAAAACAAGTGGGGCCTGAATGTATAGGAACTTAGAATTTCCCCAGGGCAGAAGGCTTACTAAATACAGGGAACGTCAGGGGCAGACGAGGGGAACCTCAGTGGCAGAGCTGATGTGGTTCCCTCCCTCCCTTCTGGTGGTAGACCCTTGCTTACAGAGAGGGGCCGGCCTGCCCACCCCTGGCTTCCAAAGGTCATCTCCGGTGACTTATTCTCGTCTGCGCAGCAGCCAATGCTGAGTTCAGGGCAGGAGCCCTGGATGGCCCCTCAGATCCCTACAGGCGTCCCTCTAGTCTGCCGGCCGGCCTTGTCTGCCAGAGCAGCTGGGCTTTGCTCTTAGCAGATAAAGCTCCTGGCGCCCATTCCACGCTTCTCGGGTTTGTTCTTTATTTTAAATCCTTTAAAGTAAAAATCTCTGTCTCTCTCCCTCCGTCTCTCTCTCTCTCTCATTATCAACTTTTCTGCTCTCAGAAGCCCTTTTGATCTGGAGCCTTGAGACGCTCTGTCACTTAGAGACAAGCCCCTCCCCACTGCTTCTCTTTTTCACTTTTCTTCTTCCCTGTCTGTCCTCTTCCATGTGGCCCCCTGTGGCCCCGCTAACCTGGCCCTGGCCCCGGCTTCCCAGTCTCTTGGCTGGTCTCCCACATTCACATTTACATTTTCCCATTTTGAGTCCCAGGAAGATTTATCACCTTCTCAAATTCCTGAGTTCACCACCAGAAACCAAAGTTTCCGTTTAGTTTCCAGGCTGTCGCCACGAAACCTGCAGGCTCCAGCACCCGCGAGGCCCACGGCCACTGGGAGGGACATTCGTGTTCCCAGGGTGTGAGGGGCACCTTGGCCGGCATGGCGCGGACGTGGGGTCATGCCCACCATGCTGGTTCTGCTGATGTCACGGGGCTCTGAGGACTCACTGCCCTGGTTGTGCTGGGCTCGGTGTGGGGAAGAGGAGAGTTTAGCACCAGCGATCGGGACAGCCAAGAGCCCGGCGTGCACAGCCCTGTACGGGAGCAGGGTCTGTTTTCCTCTCTAAGCAGTGCTTTGCAGTGGGATTTGCGGCCGCGAAAGTTCTTGGCTAAGATGCTTGTGTCTTAGGGAATGTTGGGTTGCACATTTATTTTTAGCTTTAGGAATGTGATGCTTGATATTATTTGGGTTTTTAAGAGGGCCAGTCCTGGAACACTCTTGCCTAAAAGCGAAGGTGATAGCTCCACACTGGAAGATGCAAGCTGTCCTGCTCTGTCCTGCTCTGTCCTGCCAGGGTGGGAGTCACAGTCGCACATCCTCTCACTCTCAGGGCCTGAGCGGCTGGGAGGCAGGGAAGGGGCCAGCGAGGAGGTGCTGCAGGGGTCCTGGCGAGGGGGCAGACGGTGAGGAGGATGTGTGTTCTGGGGTGTGGGGAAGGTGGAGGTGGGAGGACTTATTGGGGATTAGTGGAGGCACAAGATAAAGACGGGTCGGGAAGGGCTTCAGACCCCGGCCTGAGCCACTGGAGGCCGGGGAGCATCAGCTGAGCCCCGAGCCCATGGGAGACAGCCCTGACATATGGGTCAGGAGGCTCAAGGTGCCTCTAACAGTCCAACAGCACCACAGTGGCTCCAAGGAGGTGGGCATCTGAGTGGTTGCTCCACGCTGCTGGACAGCCCTGCTCCTCTTACCTCAGGGCCAGGCCTCCTCTGCCTTGATGTCCTCCCTAGAAACCCCAGGACCACATCCAAAGAGCAGAGCTTAGGGAAAGAGGAAAGAGAGCATGGAGGGGTCAACTCAACCCCAGGGTCCTCGGGGGCCCTCCTGGTCACGATCCTCATCCTGGGAGCAGCCCTGCCCCGCCCTCCACAGGCAGGTGACCCGGAGGGGTTTGCTGTTCCATGGAAGAGCCCTGGGCTCGTGCATCTGAAGTTCAAGGGTGAGCCTGGGCTGCAGGGGGATCTGTGGGCATCCATGCTGGGAGGGAGGCGTGGAGACAGGGGCCTTGGGACATCTTTCTGGACTTCAGAGGGAAAAGCCTCCCCAAGCTACTACTGCCGTTACTGTGGGAAGGAGAATTTACCTGTGTCCTGTGACCATCAGGGACTTCTTGTGAGGTCTGTGGAGTTGCTGGGCCACACCCTGGTCGTTGCAACCTTGGCACCCAAGGCAGCTCTTCCCTGGGAGGCCTCCTGAGCCCTTCAGCCCTGGCACATTTTGCACGTTCTTAAAACGCCTTATCTGTGGCATGTGGGTCCTACACTCCCCCAACCCTGTCGTCCATCTTTTTTTTTTTTTTTTTTTTTTTTTTTTTTGAGACGGAGTCTCGCTCTGTCGCCCAGGCTGGAGTGCAGTGGCCGGATCTCAGCTCACTGCAAGCTCCGCCTCCCAGATTTATGCCATTCTCCTGCCTCAGCCTCCCAAGTAGCTGGGACTACATTAGCTGGGACTACAGGCACCCGCCACCTCGCCTGGCTAGTTTTTGTTTCGTATTTTTTAGTAGAGATGGGGTTTCACCGTGTTAGCCAGGATGGTCTCAATCTCCTGACCTCGTGATCCGCCCGTCTCAGCCTCCCAAAGTGCTGGGATTACAGGCTTGAGCCACCGCGCCCGGCCCATCAGTCACACATCTACCCCTTTGATTGATGTCCTCAGCCCTGGGCCTTCCCCTCTGTGAGTTCAGCGTCTTCATGTCCCAGCAGCCAGCCCTGGGGCAGATGCATGAGAGGCCCTTGGTACATGCTTGTGTGGTTGAATTTTTAAAAATAAGTGTAGCCCCCTCAGAAGTTTATGGAATAAAACTAATATCTGGGGGTGGGGGCGATTTGTTTGAGGCTCTTTAGTGGCAGAGTCAGAATTTAAACCATGATTTTTCTACTAAACTATGCTAAATTGCCTCTCAGGCACTGTTGGGAATGGGGACTGGGTTCTTCTAGATACTTAAAACTTTAGAGCTGGAAGAATTTTCAAAAATTATAGTTAACTGAATTTTGAAGAGGTCCAAGGAGATATCAGATTTGTGTCACAAGAATGGGGTTTTCCAAAGAAAAGGAGCGACTGGAGAGCAAGAAAGAGTCTGAGATTTGAAATGTGATTTTCAAATTCAGTGGGAAGCCTGGAATTCAATGGGAACCCTGGAAGATAAAGGGGAAGAAATTTCCTAAAATGCAGAGAAAATAGACAAATACATGGGCATATGCAAGATAACTTAAGAAGTACAGTGGCTTAATCCAGGCACTCCAGACACCACCTAATACAAGTTCCAGAATGATAAAATAGAAAATTTGAGTGAGAAAGTACTAAAATAATTAGTAGAAGGCCAGGCACAGTGGCTCATGTCTGTAGTCCCACCACTTTGGGAGTCTAATGTGGGAGGTTCACTTGAGCCTGGGAGTTCGAGGTTGCAGTGAGCTATGATTGCATCACTGCACTCCAACCTGGGTGACAGACCCAGGCCCAGTCTCTAAACAACAACGACAACAACAACAACAACAACAACAACAACAGGAGAAAATACCCCAGGGTTGAAGAATTGCAGTCAGTCTGAAAGATCCAAAGTGTCCTAAACAGGATGAAAGACAGGGCACCACACCTGACACACCTGCTAAAATGTCAGAATATCAAGCACCAAGAGAAAATCCTGAAAGCCCAGCAGGAGAAAGAACGAGCTACTACAGAGGCATGAGGATCGCAGTGGTGTTTGGCTTCTTGTTGGTGTTGCTGATGTTGGAAGAACGAGCTACTACAGAGGCAAGAGAATCATATTGGCATTCGGCTTCTCATTGGTGTTGCTGACGTTAGGTGTCTATGAAAGGGGCCTGTAAGCTTCTGAAAAGCAATGATTTAGAGTTGAGAATTCTATACCCAGCTAAACAGTCCGTCAAAACTGACAGTGAAGTTGAAACAGATCCAGACGTGCAAGAACTCAGAACATGCACTTCCTGGGTTTAAAAAAAATTGTTTTGAGATAGGGTCTTGCCCTGTTTCCCAGGCTGGAATTTGGAAATTGGCTTGGATGTCGTTGCAGATGGGCCAGGGCTGCTTGAGTCAGCATTGCCCTTTTGTCTTTCTGGAAAGCACCCGCCAGCAGCATGGAAGAGAAACGCATATACAGACTCCTTTATCCAGAAACCGAGAAGCTGGGAATTGCCCAGGCCTCCAGGTGGTGGGGAGGAAGGGCAGGAGAGAGAGACTAAGAGAGAGAGAGGGTCCCGTAAGGGTGTTTCTCAAGGGTGGGGCCATTGAGGGGGAAGAGTAGGGAGGCTGCCAACAAGGACCCACATGCAGTGGCCATGGCTCTGAGTCAGGGAAGAAAGGTCAGAGGAGAAATGGACACACAGGAGTGGTCAGGATCGTTTTTTAAGGAGGTGCATTGGAAACACGTTATGAAGCCTCCATATGGTTGGGGCAACAGAGCAGATGGTACAGAGGCTGCCCAGATCCACAGAGGCCTGTCTGTGCTCCAGGGGGAATGAGTGCTGGGCTGGGCACCCGGAGAAAACCGTTGGTTGACTTTATCCATTGTCGTACAGCGAGGTGGATTCCAATGATTCACGCAGGTAATAGTTAAAAGATAGGCACATGGATGCAGCTGGAAACCATCATTCTCAGCAAACTATCACAAGAACAGAGAACCAGACACCACATGTTCTCACTCATAGGTGGGAATAGAACAATGAGATCACTTGGACACAGGGTGGGGAACATCACACACCGGGGCCCATTGTGGGGTGGGGGAGGAGGGAGGGATGGCATTAGGAGATATACCTAATGTAAATGACGAGTTAATGGGTGCACCACACCAACATGGCACATGTACACATATGTAACAAACCTGCATGTTGTGCACATGTATCCTAGAACTTAAAGTATAATAAAAAATTAAAAAAAAAAAAAAGATAACACCTCAAAGGCGTTTTCTAAGAATGGGAGTGTTCTTTAAAACTTTAGCTGGGAAAAAGTCTTTTCATTTTTTATTTTTTTAATTTTTAAATTTAAAATTAGAAATGGCAGGCCGGTGGCAGGGGAGTCTCATCATCTTGCCCAGGCTGGTCTTGAGCTCCTGGGCTCAAGCGATTCTCCCACCTCTAACTCCTAAAGTGCTGGGCTTACAGGCGTGAGCCACCGTGCCTGGCCAGAAAAGATCTTTTTAAACAATGATTTGAAATGCAGAAGCTCTGAGGCGCTAACACATTTGACTACAGAAAAATAAAACAGTTTCTGCAAAAGCTGTTGGTACTGTATTCAGGAGACAAACTGAGGTGTGCACCTCATCTCACAGGCAAGGGCCTGGCTCCCCTCATGTAGAAAGAGCTCCTGGAACTCAAGAAGGAAAAGCGACCCATGGGAAGAGGGAGAAGGACAATGACAGGGACACGTCTGCCCCGTGGAAGACACTGACATCCCCCAACACAGACGCCTGGAGCTTGAGCCTTCTAAGGGTTTTTGCTGCAGAGCCCACCAGATATGCCTGTGAGGCTGAGCTGGAAACCACCAAACGCCCAGGGCCAGCATCCAAGAAAACAGGGAAGAGACGCGTGCACACAGTTCCCCTGGGAAGACGGACAAAACCCCGAAACTATGATGGCCTGCAGCGTGTAGGTGCTGGTGGCGGGAGGGAGGGAAACCCCTAAACTTTTTGTTTGTGAACCTGTGTAAAGGTATTATCTACTTTAAAATTCATTTCTTAAAAAGAAATAGACTGGATGTGGTGGCTCACACCTATAATCCCAGCACTTTGGGAGGCCAAGGTGGGCAAATCACGAGGTCAGGAGATGGAGACCATCCTGGCTAGTATGGTGAAACCCCGTCTCCACTAAAAATACAAAAAAATTAGCTGGGCGTGGTGGCGGACACCTGTAGTCCCAGCTACTCGGGAGGCTGAGGCAGGAGAATGGTGTGAACCCGGGAGGCAGAGCTTGCAGTGAGCTAAGATCTGGCCACTGCACTCCAGCCTGGGTGACAGAGTGAGACGTTGCCTCAAAAAAAAAAAAAAAAAAAAAAAAAAGAAAGAAAGAAAGAGAGGTCTAAAGCGCTCATTTAGAGGGAGTCCTGGGCACCGCCCGGGAAGTGGAACTGAGGTGGATGGGACACAAGATGAGGACTGCTTTCAATTTTCTGTAATTTAAAAAAGTAAATGGGGTAGAACTAAATGAAGTGGAAATAAAGTTGCATTCGAGAACAGAGACTTAAGATTAGGGTCGGGGGCTGGGCATGGTGGCTCACACCGGTAATCCCAGCACTCTGAGCACTCTGGGAGAGCCAGGCGGGAGGATTAACTGAGGTCAGGAGTTTGAGACCACCCTGGCCAACATGGTGAAACCCGTCTCTACTAAAAGTTCAAAAATTAGCTGGGCATGGTGGCGGGCGCCTGTAATCCCAGCTACTCAGGAGGCTGAGACCGGAGAACACCTTGAGCCTGGCAGGCAGAGGTTGCAGTGAGCCAAGATTGTGCCTCCAGTTTGGGGGACAGAGTGAGACCCTGTCTCAAAAAAAGAAAAAGAATAGGGGCCAGGCGCGGTGGTTCACGCCTGTAATCCCACCTCTTTGGGAGGCTGAGATGGGAGGCTTGCTTGAATCAGGAGGCTGAGGCTGCAGTGAGCTGTGATTACACCACTGCACTCCAGCCTGGGCAGCAGAGCAAGACCTTGTCTCAAAAAAAGAAAACCAGAAAAAAAGAATAGTATCTGAAGTACATTTTTGATTAATAGAGGAACTGAATTTAAGGGCTGACATTTAAAAACTCCTGAGACTGAGGAGGGGAAGGAGGAGTGAGTGGTGTAAAAATGCCAACATTTTATCATTCACAGTGGAGAGGCCAAAGTGAGGGGGAAAGCATTTACAATTTACCAAAAGGAAAAAAAGAAAGAAAATGAATACCTGCTTATTTTTAAATTATTGCTACTGTTTAAACTCAGAGGCAATTTTTTTAAAAAAATTTAAAAAAGAATAAAATAAAAAAGGGAGACCAGGCCCATGTGGGGGCCTCCCAGGCAGGCTCTTCCCAGCAACACAACTCGTGCCCTGCACTGCAGCCATCTGGGGCGCCTGGCAAGCTTCGGGGCATCCCTAGGGCTGGTGGGCGGGCAGAGGGTCCGTTGTCAGGGGCTGGGGAAGCCCCCATGGGATGCCTGTGCCCCTGAAGGGTTCACGGGGCCTTGGTGACTGGGAAGGGACCTTCCGTGCCCCAGGATGGCCCACCTCACGCAGGAGCCCTGCAGCCCTGGGTGTGCTGGGGGCAGTGTCCTGGGGACCTGGGGGGTCCCTGGGCGATGCTGGGCTCCACACAGGGAAGGCCACGAGTGGGAGATGCTCTTGGAGGATGATGGGAGGAAACTCTGCAGGGTTCTCTTGAGGGAGGTGCTCCCAGGGAGGCTCCTGGAGGCATCTGGAGGTTGCTCCCCCTGGGAGTTCCTGGGGCACCGTTGAGGGTCCCCCTAGGCCGGGGTCAGGCACAGGCATGGGGCGATGGCTACAGGCAGGAGCGAGGGTGGTGGTGGGGCCACCGGTCCTCTGTGGAGCCTTCAGTACCAGCCATGCTGTTGCTGCTGCTGCTGCTGCTGTGAGGTGAGGCCTGCCAGGTTGGCAGCAGAGCAGTGAGTCCCCTCCAGGCAATGCACATCCTGACCTTCAGCTCACTGCTCTGTTTGCCGGGCAGGTCACCTGTCGACCTCTCTGGCTGCAGGCCCGCCTATCCCTGGGCACTGTCCCCTCTGTGTGGAGTTCCCCTAGCCCCCTGTCCTGGGCTCATGGCCCCTACCTGGTGCCTGTGAGGGCACTTGATAGGCCGGGGCCCAGGGACTTCTCCCCTCCACCCCCACAGCATCAGGACTGGGAGCCTTCTGTCCTTCCCAGAAGGAGCCCAAGGTCCATGTGCTGCTGGGGACAGGCCTCCCGGGGGCCCTTCAATGTGGTGGGGGAGGCTGGCTTGGAGGACCCACCCCAGCAGCTCCAGTTTTACCAGATTTACATGTTGGGGTAAGATTTTGTTTGAAAAAAAAAAAAAGAGTTTCTGTGGCTGAATGTTAAAAGGGTGAACATGCCGAAGCCGGAGGGGTGGAGAGCAGGACACGGGCTGGCCTCGGGGTGGGAGGCCGGTGCTTCCAGGAACCGCCTGAACTATGGGGGCGCACAGGCAGGCTGAGGGCCGGGTGAGCCATCTGGGCACCAGTGGCCAGGCCTGGGTGCTGAGGAGTCCCCTGCTTCTGCTTCACAGGGCGCTTGAAAGTGCATCTGAGGCCGGCATCCCACCCCAGCACAGGGGTCTCTCTCCTCCTGGATGTCTGCGTGGTGATGAAGCTAGAAACAGCCCCCACGGCAGTTCCTGTTATTTTAAGGCTCTACACATGTTCATTTGCAGCCTGAGGTTTTCTGTCTAAATTCCCATTTTGCAGTTTCACTGAATTACTTTCATTCATTTTTAAATTTACATACGGCGGTGATCTCCACGCCTGCCACTTTCAAGGCCTCTCCAAGGGCTTTGTTATTTTGCTTACAGAGAAATCAAAAACAGCAGAGACACAAATGTTGAAAATTTTCATTTTCTGGTCTTCTCTGAGTACCGCCCCCACCCCTGCCACCGACCCCCCAGTGTTTCTGGGAAGAAGAAGAAAAAAATGACAAAATTATTCGTGATTAGGAAATCACTTGGCTGCGGCGGGTGTGGAAGCTCCCCAGTGTCTGGAGTCCCTGTGTGGAAAGTTTTGTGGTGTGTGTGCCATGTTCTTTCTGGAGAGTTACACAACCCGGGATGGACGCGGTGGGGGCACGGCGGGAGTGGCACTCCCTCCCCAAACGCTCGGAAGACAGAAGACAGGAGCCAGTGCAGCCCAGGCTCCCCGCCCTGCCGAGACCTGACCGTGCCTGGCCAGCCCCTGCCCTAGCCCTGAGGGACTCTCACGAGGAGCCCTGCAGTGCCCCTGTGGAGGGGCCTGAGGCTGGAGGAGGCCTGGAGATCCTGGCTTTGCCCCACCATTCCGATGTTTTGTTCAATGTGGATGTTTTGCATTCACTTTGATTCTGCAAAATGTTGCATTAAAATATTACTTATCTTGATTCCTGAATTTTTTCATGCCTTTTGTGCCTGAGGGGACTGTCACACTAACCTAAGCCCGATCCAGGCCCTAGTGGGTCCGAAGGTGGGAGTACAGTATCTGTGTGTGTGTATATGTGTAGTGTGTGGTGTGCTTGTGTGTGTTTATGTGGCAAGTTGTGTATATGTGTGGTGTGCATGTGTCTGTGGGTGTGTGTGTGTCACATGGGTGTGTACGTGGTATGTGTGTGTGTGTGCTGTGAGGATGTATGGTATGTGTGTGATACGTGTGGTTTATATCTGTATGATTTACATATGTGTGTATGTGTGGAGTGTTTGGTTTATATGTGTGTGTATGATGTGTGTAGTTTATACATGTGAGTATGTGTGTGATGTGTGTGGTTTATATATGTGTGTATATGTGTGATGTGTGTGATTTATATATGTGTGTATGTGTAAGGTGTATGCACTGGCATGTTTGCATGTGTTTGTGTATGTGCCATGCATGTTTGTGTATATGTAATGTGTGTGTGGCATGTTTGTGGTGTGTGTGTGGGGTGGGATGTGCATGTGGTGTGTGTGGCATGTGTGTTTGTGTATGTAATGTGTGTGTTGTGTGTGCATATGTGAGTGTGTATGTGCATGTGCGTGTGTGGTGTGTGTGTGTAGTGTGTGTGGTGTGTGGTGTGTGTGTAGTGTGCGTAGTGTGTGTGGTGTGTGTGTGGTGTGTGTGTGTGGTGTGCATGTGATGTGTGTGTAGTGAATGTGTGTGTTGTGTGTGTTGTGTGTGTTGTGTGTGTAGTATGTGTGGTGTATGTGGTATGTGTGTGGTGTGTAGTGTATGTGGTGTGTATGTGTGTGGTGTGTGTGGGGTGTGTATGTAGTGTGTGTGTGTGATGTGTGTGTAGTGTGTGTGTGATGTGTGTGTAGTGTGTGCATGTGTGGGGTATGTATAGTGTGTGTGGTGTGTGTGTGGTGTGCACGTGGTGTGTGTGCATGTGTGGCATGTGTAGTGTGTGTGGTGTGTGTGTGGTGTGTGTGGAGTGTGGAGTGTGGTATCTGGTGTGTGTGTGGTATATGTGTGTAGTGTGTGTGTGTAGTGTGTGTGGTATGTATATGTAGTGTGTGTGAGATGTGTGTGTAGTGTGTGTGCATGTGTGGTGTGTGGTGTGTATGTGTGGTGTGTGGTGTGTGGTATATGTGTGGTGTGTGTGGTGTGTATGTGTGGAATGTGTGTATGGTGTGTGTGATGTGTGTATGTAGTGTGTGTGAGATGTATGTGTAGTGTGTGTGTGGGGTGTGTGTAGTGTGTGTGTGGTGTGTGGAGTGTGTGTGGAGTGTGGTGTGTGTGGTGTGTATGTGTGTAGCGTGTGTGGTGTGTGTGGTGTGTGTGTGGAGTGTGGTGTGTGTGGTGTGTATGTGTGTAGTGTGTGTGTGGTGTGTGTGTGTGGTGTGTGTGGGGGTGTGTGGTGTGTGTGTGGTGTGTGTGTGGTATATGTGTGGTGTGTGTGTGGTGTGTGTATGTAGTGTGTGTGAGATGTGTATGTAGTGTGTGTGAGGTGTGTAGTGTGTGTGTAGTGTGTGTGTGGGTGTATGTGTAGTGTGTGTGGGTGGTGTGTGTGTGTATGGAGTGTGGTGTGTGGTGTGTGTGTGATGTGTATGTGTGTAGTGTGTGTGTGGTGTGTGTGTGGTGTGTGTGTGTAGTGTGTGTGAGATGTATGTGTAGTGTGTGTGTGGGGGGGTGTGTGGTGTGTGTGTGTGGGGTGTGTGTGGTGTGTGTGTGTGGAGTGTGGTGTGTGGTGTGTGTGTGGTATATGTGTGGTGTGTGTGGTGTGTGTGTGGGTGTGTGTGGTGTGTTTGTGTGTGGAGTGTGGTGTGTGGTGTGTGTGTGGTATGTGTGTAGTGTGTGTATGTAGTGTGTGTGAGATGTGTGTGTAGTGTGTGTAGTGTGTGTGTGTGGGGGTGTGTGGTGTGTGTGTGGGGTGTGTGTGGTGTGTGTGTGGAGTGTGGTGTGTGGTGTGTGTGTGGTATGTGTGTGGTGTGTGTTGGTGTGTGTGGTGTGTGTATGTAGTGTGTGTGAGATGTGTATGTAGTGTGTGAGATGTGTGTGGTGTGCGTGTATGGTGTGTGTGTGGGGGGGGGGCGGGTGACTGCAGCCTGGCTGAAGGCTGAAGTGTGAGAGGGCAGTGTACGAGAAGCCATGTGAATTCTGCCTGCTTTTGCGTTGCCCTCAGCGCAGGGCCCTGGCCTTGGGAATCCCAGCACAGTTCCCCTGGTGTGGAGACAAACGGTGGGCTTGCTCGGCCCCAGGCACCTGCCAGCCCTCCCCATTCCACCCCCCAGGGCTACGGAGTGGGGACAACCTGTGGGTGCTCCCTGAGGCTGCCTTCATCCGGGTCACACAGAGGGCAGCCTGGAGGAGGGGAAGGTCCTGCTCCAGGTGGCCTCGAACGCAGGTCTGAGGCTCTTGCACAACCCCCACAGCACACACAGGTAACACACGCACAGCACGCACGAGTCACACACACACGGCCACAGTGGTGGGCACTGCAGGGTGGGGGATGCCGATGGGGCTGCACTGGGTGGGTGTGAAGCGTCAGGCCTGGGCGGGCAGCTGCGGCTGTGCTGTGGGACGTTGCTTTATTGGGGGACGCACATCGAGAGTGTGAGAGGGAGTGTCCTGATGTCTGCACCTTACTTTAAGTGGCTTGACAAAAAACCCAAAAGCGCATGTGTGTGTGTATTTGTAGACAGACAGCAAAATATGCAAAGGCGTTTAAAATGGGTGAATCTGGATGCAGGGCACGCAGCTGTTCATTGTACTATTCGCTCAACTTTCCTGTGAGCTTGAAATTTTTCAAAATAGAAAATTTAGTTTTAAGAAATCCATAAATTAGGCTATATTTTTATTTATGTGATTCTAATACCCTAATTTTAAAAAAGAAAAGAAAGTTTCCATTCCTGACTGAAAAATACCTGTGGATGAAGAGGCACGAAGACACCCCCTTCTTCCAGGGCCCGACGTGAGTGGAGCGGGCAGGATGTCCTCTCCCTCCAAGGCCTGGGGGCCCAGCCCCACCGCTTCCTAGCTGCGCTTTCTGTCTGGGACCCAGGCAACTTTGTGTTTCCTCCAAAAGAGCACTTTGGACTGGCAAGGAGTCTGGGAGGCCGGTCTCCAACAGCGGGGACAACATGGACTTCAGCAAAGTCCAGCAGCCCCCAGGCGGCATCAATACCCAACCCCCCACACCCAAGCACATCCGTCAATGCTCGAAAAACCAAAAGACAAGCAGAAACCAGGAGGGCCGCCTGAAGAACAGGGTGCCCTGGGCCACCACGCAAATAACCAGCTACAAGGAACGGAGGCCCAGAGATGGTGCAAAACATCTCGAAGAGACTGCAAGAACAAAAACAACCTGCCATCCCATAATTCTATGCCTATCCTTCCAGAAATAAAGCTATTTTCAGATCAAAGAAAATTGACAGAATTTGTTCACAGCAGAGCTTCACAACATAAAATGCTAGGGAGACCGCAGGCTGAAAGGAGAAGATGCGGAACAGGAGATGGGCCTTCTGGGAGGATGGAAGAGCAGTGAAAGCACCAAGGGGTTGGGGAGGTTAGTATAAAAGACAATTTTCCTCCTCTTCCCAAGCCTTTTGAAAATAAAAATGATAACATTGCACTGAAGTGCTGTTTACACGGGTCGATACAGTACGCACAGCTCAGTAGGTGGAGGGGTGAATTGGCTTAGAGGCAGGTCAAGGTGTCACGTTTTCCAAAAGTGGCACGATATTGGCTCTGTGTAGACCGTGGGGTGAAGTGTGCGTGCAGCGAAACCTGGAGTGACCCTGACCGCTGACACAAGCAATGGCATGGAGGCCGCTCGCAGACAGGCTGAGCACCCAAGAGTGCATTTGGGGTGATTCCATTTATATGATGGTTCAAACAAGAAACGTTCATCTAAGGTGAAATATTCAGAACAGTGGTTTCTTCTGGGCATGGGATTGACTGGGGAGTGATGTGAGGGAACTTTCTAGGGAGATAAAAATGTCCCATGTCATGAAAGGTTTGTGAGTTCTAGTATGTGTCCATTTGTCAAAATGGTACAGCTAATTGAGAAGAATGGACTTGAAGACTGACACTCCCCGGCTTCAAGGCTGACTATAAAGCTACAGTAATCAAGACAGTGTGGTACCGGAGGAAGAAGAGACACACGGGTGAACGGAACAGAACAGAGAGCCCAGAAATAGACTCGCATATGTGTAGCCGACTGATGTTTGCTGAAGGAGCAAAGGCAACACAATGGGGCAAAGACAGAGGGTGCTGGAACACCTGGACATCCACAGGCAGAAAAGTGAGTGCAGACACACACCCTGCACCTTCACAAAAATTAACCCAAAATGGATCACAGACCCACACATAAAATGCAAAACTGTAAAACTCCTATAAGGTAACACAGGAAAAAAATCAAGATCACCCAGGATTTGGTGGTGATTTGTAAAAATACAACACCAAAGGCTGGCCCACGAAATAAATCATAGATCAACAGGACATTAAAGTTAAAAACTTTTGTTCTCTGAAGACACTGTTGAGAGAAAGAGAAGACAAGCCACAGACTAGGACCAGATAACCACAAAAGGGATATCTGTTAAAGGACTGTTATCCAAAACACACAAAGAACTCTCCAAACCCTGCAGTAAGAAAACGAACAATGCAGTTACAGAAACAGGCAAAAGACCTGAAAGATGCCTCACCAAAGATACACAGATGGCAAATAAGCCATGAAAGATGCTCATCCTTATACATCATTAGGGAAATGCAAATTAAACAACAATAGATACCACTACACACCTATTAGAATGGCCAAAACGCAGACTCAACACCACCAAATGCTGGCCAGGGTGTGGAGCAACAGGAACGCTTCTCATTGCTGCTGGAAATGGTGCAGCCACTTTGAAAGACAGTTTGGCAGCTTCTTAGGAAACTAAACACTCTCTTACCATAGGATCCAGCAATCACACTCCTTGGCATTTACCCAGATGAGCTGAACACATATGTCCACACTAACATTTATAGCAGCTTTATTAATAGCTGCTAAAACTTGGAAGCAAGCAAGATGTTCTTCAGTGGGTGACTGGGCAAACTGGGGCACATCCAGACTACGGAACATTATTCAGCACTAAAAAGAAATGAGCTCTCAAGCCATGCGTCTTATTCTGTTCAGGCTGCTATAACAAAACAAAATAAACCACATAGCTTATAAACACCCAAACTCTACTTCTCACAGTTCCAGGGGCTGGGAAGTCCAAGACCAAGGTCCTGGCAGATTCGGTGTCTGTCAAGGGCCCATCTCTTGGTTGGCAGACAGGACCTTCTTGCTGTGTCCTAACATAGTGGGAGAAGCAAGGGAGCTCTCTGGGGTGGCTTTTATAAGCACACTGCTCTCATGCATGAGGGTGTAGTCCTCATGATCTCATCATGTCTCCAAAGACTCCACCTCCTAATACTACCACCTTAGGGGTTAAGATTTCAACATATGGATTTTGGGGGTACACAAACTTTCAGTCTCTAGCACCGTGAAAAGACAGAAAAACCTGAAATGCATATTAATAAGTAAAAGAAGCCAATCAGAAAAGGCTTCATATCATGTGATTCCAACTATATGACATTCTGGAAAAGGCAAAATGATGGAAACGGTAGAAAGATCAGTGGTTTCCAGGGGCTGAGGGGAGGGAGGGATGAACCGGCAGAGCAGAGCGTCTTTAGGGCTGTGAAACTCTTCCGTGCGATACTATCATTGTGGGCCCATGCCACCGCACATCTGTCAACACGTATGAAATATGCAACACAAAGAGTGAACTGCGAACCCTCATGTAAACTGTGCCGTCTGGGTGATAGTGACATGTCAATATAGGCTCATCAATTGCAACAAATGTCCCCTTCTGCGGGGGGTGTTGATAGTGGGGAAGGCTATGTGTGTGGGGTCAGGGAATGCATGGGAACTCTGTACCTTCTGCTCAATTTTGCTGCAAAACTAAAATTGCTCTAAAAAATACAGTATATTTTCAAAATTGTACTGCTAAGATTTGTGAATGTCAATGTATATAAATTTGCAAAAAAGATTAAAGTAATATTTGAGTGAGGGGTGAGGAGTAAGTGGAGGCATAGATTTTGCAACAGTGCCTGGGCAAGGTGGCTCACACTTGTAATCCCAGCACTTTGCGGGGCTGAGACGGACAGATTGCCTGAGGTCAGGAGTTCAAGACCAGCCTGGCCAACATGGTGAAACCCTATCTCTACCAAAAATACAAAAATTAGCCAGGCGTGGTGACATGCGCCAGTAATCCCAGCTACTCGGGAGGCTGAGGCAGCAGAATTGCTTGAACCCGGGAGGCGGAGGTTGTGGTGAGCCAAGATCCTGCCACTGCACTCCAGGCTGGGCGACACAGGACACTCCGTCTCAAAAAACAACAACAACAACAACAACAACAACAACAAAACAAAAAAAAACAAAAAAAAATAGCAAGAGTGGAGGAATGTGACTAAGCATAGTGGCTGGGTGGTGGATACATGCAAGTGTCATGTGTATTTCTGTGCACTTGTATATTTTGATATCTTTCATAATAAAAACCTTTCTTTACAAAAGCAATTGAAGAGAAAATGCTCAAAAGGGAAGACCATCAAAAGAGATTAAACATGTGCATGACTGAATATCATGTCAGTTGTAAAGAGAAAAGCCAGTCTGGCTCAGACTTCTTTACAATGTCAATGGTACTAGAGGGTCGTGGAGAATCCTAGGAGATCCTTAGCAAAATTTTGACAGTGTGAGTACCAGTATTATAACCAGCTAAACTGTCATAGACATAGAAGGAAACTGACAAACATTTCAGACATGCAAAATTCGGCAACATTATTCCTATGGGATGGAGGATAAACAGCCAACTAAGAAATGAATTTTAAAACATTATTGGAAGCACCAGCAGTAAGTTTTGAATCTAACTATAGGACTAAAGCTAGAATAAATGTGTCTGGAAGAAATTTATAAGAATGTAAAGTGATAAATTTCTGAGCATAGAGAAATCATAAAGCTAACTATGGTTTGGAGTGAAAGACAGAAAGTAGGTGGGGAGAGGCTGGGCACAGTGCCACATGACTGTAATCCCAGCACTTCAGGAGGCTGAGGCGAGCAGATTACCTGAGGTCAGGAGTTCAAGACCAGCCTGGCCAACACGGCAAAACCATGGCTCTACTAAAAAGTACAAAAATTAGCTGGGCATGGTGATGGGCACCTGTTATCCCAGCTACTCGGGAGGCTGAGGCAGGAGAATCTCTTGAACCTAGGAGGCAGAGGATGCGGTGAGCCAAGACAGTGCCACTGCGCTCCAGCCTGGGGAACAAGAGCAAAACTGTCTCAAAAAGAAAGAAAGCAGGTGGGGAGTAGGTGGGGAGGAAAACTGTGCTAACTTCCTCATCTTTACAGCCAGGGTTAAGAGATATTATTCAAAATTGGTGAAGCAGGTGACTTCACAGTGACAGGTAAGAACTAAGAAGGGTGAGGTTGACTGAGGAGCGGCGGAGGCTGTGTTCCAGTATCACTCCCCCAGCCCCGCTCATGGTGGGGCTCAGTAAATAGGAGAATAAAACAGCCTCAAACTCAGAGAAAGATCGTTTAAATTTTATAACCAAAATAAACATATCCAAAGTTGTTCTCAAAATAGTAGGTATTTGTTTTACACAAAACGTGATGACAGTAAGAAATATTGCCAGTGTAGACATCATCCCTTCCAGGCTGGTCTTTTCAGTTTTGTGTCCAAAAGCTACAGTGGTGAGACAGGGTAGCCAGAAACCACAGCAAAAAGCCACTTCCATTTAGTGATTGCATAATCATATTCTCAGAAAAGCACAGTAAAACAGAATTTTAGAGTTGCTTTTATGCCTTCACTCAAAATGTTTCTTAGGCCAATGTGAGGTTGAGTGGTTAACTTTTAAGATTTTTCTGTGGAATACATTTCAACATTTTTAAGTCCTAAGTCTGAGAAACTGGCTGTCTGCTACACTAAAACCAAGATGCAATGTTCTCAGATCTGGTTGTGGTCTCCAGGCACTCCACTATCTAAAGAAAGTAACCCCCTAAAATAGAGTCCCATCTCTAGGCCATATATTCATTTGCTGAGAAGTCATTTGCAAGGGAAATTCCATATTCAATAGCCGCAGTTTAAAAACTTATTGTGGGTTTTCCATACTAAACATATATTGGGTGAAAAGTATTATCAACTAATAAAGTAATTATTATGCTTGCAAGCTAAATTTACCACCTTCTGATGAGGATTTCCCATCTAACGTCCTTCAACTTGAAAGCAATGCAGATAAGAGGGATGCTTTCTTCTTCCTTCGAATCCTCTCCAGTTCTAGATGTTAAGGACCATGAGGCAGATGGTCACCCTACCTCGCCCCCACCCAGTCCATTTCTAGGAAGTATCATGAACAACCGGGTAGGACTTGGACGCGTTCTGCAGAGAATGCCAGACACCAGCCCATCTGGTGAACATTAGTCTACAGGCTTCTTGGTCAAGGTAATGTTCACATTGTTTGGGTACAAAATGAAAACACAGTGTTTGATTCCACAAGAATTTAGAAAAATAAGTGTGGTCGGAGCAAGTTGTACGAGGATCAAAAAATTTTAAAAATAGAAAAAACACATTGGAAGAAAAAGAGGAAATTTTGTTTAAAAAATTAAAAGCCATCCAAAGATACACAATGTCTGCTACAAAAGTTCTTTTTGGAAAATAAATCTTTAAATCAATTTTTTTGTTATTTATATTAATTTTGGTTGAAAAGAACCACGTAGATCAATACTTTCCAGTCATTTGTGAGTCTAAAGTTGTTATGTTTCTCTATGCTCATAAAATAATTGTACTATCTACATTTATCAATGAAAGAAAAAATCGTTGACAAATGCCAGATTTGTGGGTCTCGGAATCTCCTTGTTTCCAGATTTCCAAGGCAGTTAAAGTGAGCTGCTGTGTTTATAGGAGAGTACCTCTCATGAATGTATGTCTTACGTCTTTGCCAAATTCAACCTTTTCTTACTCATTTTTATTCTAGAAAACATTCTCAAGTGTCAAAATAGTCAGCTGTTAACTATGAATGAAGGCCAATGCTGCTCTCCACTTTGAACACTTGTCCCTCCTCTTGTTCCTGGGCACACCTTGATCCATCCAGGCTCCCCTGCAGCCGGGTGGGCCCTGGCTGGGCTCCAGCCAGTGGACCGTGAGCAGGAGGGATGCTCCCCCCGCTTTCAGAGAGGCTCACAGCCTGTCCCGGCTGGGCCAGGGATCAGCCCCAGTGACCTCAAAGTCACCTGTGAAGCAAGATGACGAAGCCTTCCTCAGCCTGGGCCCGTGGGCGCCACATGGGGAAAGACTTCCTCAGCCTGGGCCCGTGGGCGCCACATGGGGAAAGACTTCCTCAGCCTGGGCCCGTGGGCGCCACATGGGGAAAGACTTCCTCAGCCTGGGCCCGTGGGCGCCACATGGGGAAAGACTTCCTCAGCCTGGGCCCGTGGGCGCCACATGGGGAAAGACTTCCTCAGCCTGGGCCCGTGGGCGCCACATGGGGAAAGACTTCCTCAGCCTGGGCCCGTGGGCGCCACATGGGGAAAGACTTCCTCAGCCTGGGCCCGTGGGCGCCACATGGGGAAAGACTTCCTCAGCCTGGGCCCGTGGGCGCCACATGGGGAAAGACTTCCTCAGCCTGGGCCCGTGGGCGCCACATGGGGAAAGACTTCCTCAGCCTGGGCCCGTGGGCGCCACATGGGGAAAGACTTCCTCAGCCTGGGCCCGTGGGCGCCACATGGGGAAAGACTTCCTCAGCCTGGGCCCGTGGGTGCCACATGGGGAAAGACTTCCCCACCCAACCCTCCCATGTCCCCAAGCTCCGCTCCACCGCTCAGGTCCTGCTTGTCCTGCTCTCACCAGGAATGAACACGCTTCTCTTACACTTGGGCCGTGACACACGTTCATGTCTATCTGTCATAACGGTGACCTCCCTAAAGCACTCGGTAAGTTACAGGACTTCCTTTCATTCCTGCATCCTGAAATTTCACTAACATTTCTGCCTTTTCTGTTCACCTCACGATACTCGCTTCTGTTCTGTAACCAGAACTGCTTTAGAAATGCCCTTCCCAGACGCGGAATTCTTGTATGGTTTTTGTTCCCAACACCATGTCATTCGAGTTGTTTTCGCAGCAGCGATGGATTTATGCGGCTTTGCTAAGCCTCAGCTCATACTTGCCATGTTTTGTATCCATCTTGGGATCTGGACAAGAATCCGGAGAGGGGGCGTCTGTGCCAGAGTTCCTGTCTGACCTACTGCTGCGGTTCCAGAACATTCCGTCCCAGGATGTGCCGGCCCATGGCAGGTGCTCAGCGGGGGCTTGTGTGACCAGCTCAGACTCTAGTTCGATGTGCTCGGAGGCTCCTCCAGGGCAGGAGCTGGCGAGGCCCCTTCCTCAGGGACATTCTGCTTTGCCCTGCAGCAGAGCTCGGCAGGGGACAGGGCGGGAGCCAGGCTGCAGATCTAGCTCCCAGAGGGCAAGGGTCTAGGAAATGGCACAGACTCTGCTCACACTGTTTTACACTTTGCTATATGTTATTCATATTCATTGTAGAAAAATATAAACAAGAAAAATAAGCAAAAAGAAGAAAAAGCCACTCGTAGCCCCATCACATAGGTGATGACTCATGCCTGTACCTACGTGGACAGACCAAACTACGCATGCATGTCGTGCTGTGCACGTCTGACCCCGTGACACGTGAGGCACTGTGCATGTTTTTTCATGTAACAGTTATATCATTAGCAGTTCTTAAGGTCAATAAATGAAGAGCTGGATCATTTTAATACTGCATAGAATGCGATGGTTTGAATAAACACATCACTGAGTAATACTGTAGTGTTCGCCATTTAGGTGGCCCAGATCTTAGCTATTATAAAAAGGCTGTGAAGCTATCTGGGGGCATACCCCTTATTGTCTCCACAGGATAAATTTTAAGACGTTGCACACGTTTTTAAGATTTCTGACAGGCATTGTCAGGGCATCCTGCAGGAATGAGTGACCGGCCCACGTCCTCCAGCATCCCCCACCCCAGGCATAGCTTTCTTTTTAGTATTTGCTAATCCAATAATGAAACACAGCATCTTGTTATCTTTTTTAATTTGCAGTTTTATTCGTGACATTAATCTCTGGCTCTTGAACCAGTCAAGGCATTAACCCTTTGTGTGCTGCATATGCCTTTGGTTCGTAGCTTGCTTGTTGTTACTGTTTCATTTCTGTTGGTTTTTCTCCTTGTTCTGATTCCTGCCTGTACCCTCAGGAATGGCGTGAGAGTACATGGAACTCTGACTGTGACATGCTTTCCACACTCATCTCTTTAAATGTTGGGTCCTTACTCTGGGCATTGTGTGAGATGAAGCCCCCATGGTAGGGCCAGAGGGAGCACGAGAGCGTTCGTCAGAAGCCAAGCCGACTTTGGGGAGACCAGCTACCTTCTGCATGTGAGGGGCAGCGGGCCTGTGGCTCGACAGTGCCTGCTGGTGTGGCAGGGACAGGCTGGAACCTGCGTGGCCCCTGACCGCTGCGTGGCCGTGGGAGAGGCTCCACCTCTTGGCACACAGACCTGCTCACCCATGAGTGCAGCTGTGACCATGCCAGCTTCCTGGGGTTGCTGAGGATCAAATGAGAACATACAGGTAGGGTGCTTACAGCGGCGCCCGGCATGCAGCGAGCCCGATTCAAATGCTTCTGTGGTAGAATTTGATCTGAATTTTATAAAGCCCCCTCTGGTTGTTTCATTACCTACAATCACAGGTTAATAATTTATAAGCGCTTCTCAAAATTTTCCAAGTCGTGGGGTCCACGTGACTTGACACTAGACACAGCTGGCACCTGAGAGCGTCACTGGGGTTTACGTTCTGAGAAGCCGCTGCTCCTGGGTGAGGCTTGCACTGGGGATTGTGAGTAGAGCGGGAGCCGGGCATTCACAGAGGCCCTGCGGACTTGGCCGCCACTAGCCGTGGCAGGAAACAGTTGGCAAGGACAGTGTCCTGAGAAAGGAAAACCTAGAAGGAAAATTGGACCCTCTAGAGACTGCCCATTCAATGGAGAAATGTCCTTCAGACGCCAGCTTGGCCCCGCAGCCAGCACAGGAACAGACCGAAGCCTGAAGGAGCCGCCATGTAACCAGATAGGGCTGTCTCCAGGAACTCCAGCACAACCACAGCCCTTGGAAGAGGTAAGCACAGGCATCTTTAGAAGTCATTAGGTTGCACTGGGCACAGTGGCTCACATCTGTAATCCCAGTACTTTGGGAGGCCGAGGTGGGAGGATCACTTGAGCCTGGGAGTTTGAGATCAGCCTGGGCAACATATCGAGGTCTCATCTCTACAAAAAAAAAAAAAAAAGCTGGGCGTGGTAGCATGTGCCTGTAGTCCTAGCTACTCAGGAGGCTGAGGTGCGAGGATCATTTGAGCCCAGGAGGTGGAGGCTGCAGTGAGCCATGATGGCACCATTGCACTCCAGCCTGGGTTACAGAGCGAGACCCTGTCTCTTAAAAATAAACATGAGCTCCTCTCACACAGAGCTGGCAGGAATTAGTTCCACTGTCATCAGGGTCCTCAGGGGACCCTCAGTTGAATTCAGGTCCTCAACTGGATGTGGCCCACCACAATAGGGAGGGTCATCTTGCTTTCCTCAGTCTGCCAATTTGAATGCTAATCGCTTCCAAAAACACCCTCACAGAAATACTCAAAGTGATGTTTGACCAAATATCTGGGCACCCTCTGGCCCTGTCCAGTTGATACATGAAAAGTAACTATCATGACATCCAGCTGCCTACAGGACTCCTCCACCTCGCTGGCGAATGAGCACCCAAATGTAGTCAGAAACAGACGTCTGCTCTCCCTCCCAAGCTCATCAGAGGACAGGACAGACCTGACATCACACAGGCAGGTCCTTGGACCATCTGTGGGCCTTTCTCCCATGCCCCCATGCCAGTCTAGCATTATGTTTTGCTGGTTCTACCTGCGTGAACGTGCTATGTGCTGAAAAATTCAAGGTGAGGATCAGTGGGTATCAACTTGTTACCACTTTCCAAAAATAGAAGGTTGTGCACAGCTGCAGTTTTGCACGCAGGTTTACATGAGAAAGTAACCAGGGAGGAGGGGCCTGGTGGAGGGACGCTGGACACTGTATGTCTCTTTATACTTTTTGATGTTTGAGCCAACTATAACCTATTCAGAATTTCTAAAAAGATGAGCCCGCAATCCAAATGTTTGGAGTAGGCATTTCCTAAGAAATGCCCCCCATTCTCTAAGGAGTTTCTGCACTGAAAACTGCCAGCGGGCACCCTGGGGCCTGAGGGAGGTGCTGAGAAGGTATCCATGGGGACATAGGGAGGCCAAGGAGAGCCCCTATCCTCAGTTTTTGGAAATTGCTGGGTCTGAGAAGATTGTTCACAATAGAGAATAAGGAACTAAGACAATCTGAACAGGAGACTGGCTTCCAGCCGAGGTGGAGTAACAGGAACCATGTTTACCTTCTGCTTGAAAAACCAAACAAATCAAGAGAGAAAAACCACATGAAACAAGAGACGTCAAGATGCCAGCATCAGACAGCGAGGGACAGCCCTCCCTGAGCCACAGGAGACAGACGAGGCACCCTGAGATGCCCCGGTCGACCGTCTAGAGTGGCGAAGGCTGCGGAGCACGGAGGGAAAACCCTGGACCCCCGTGCACAGGCCAACCTCGAGTTCCTCAGAAACGATCTTCTGGAATACAGGGCCGCACACCCGCTGGGAGGGAAACAGCCATGGCCCCAGGATTTTGCCCCCACTACGTTGCCTTTTATGAGCAGAACATCACACGCTCTAGGAATGACCGTGTGCGCCTCCCGCACACACCGGCTGGCACAGCGCCCGCAGGCTGAGTGCTTGGCAGAAACTTGGCCCTGGGGTGCCGGAGCTCGGGGTGGCCCTCCAGGAGGCTCTGAGACCTCCTGCAACGTGGCCAGGGGAGAGCCGGAGCCCACCTTCCCGCGGAGCAAAGACTGTGCCAGCCCACAGTGGGGCACCGCGAGCCTGGGGGCTGGAGCGGAGCGAGCCTGGACGCCGCGCCCACAGCGTGCGGGTTCCACTGAGTGCAGTTCACGCAGGAGGCTTCGGGAAGGACAATTCCAAGAACAGACTTGCCAGGGAGTCCGGCAGGGAAGCACCAGCCTCCAACGGCCACCACCGGCCTCCCTTTCACACCCACGCAGTCAGCTGGCGCCGGGGAGGGCACGGAAGGACCACGCTGGCAAGGAAAGCGCAGCTCTGAGCCCCCGCGTCTTCAGGCCCGCCGGGGAACTCTCAGAAACTCTCAGGTCTGCTCCTGAGAATGCCCCTCCCGGCCACAGCAGGTGACTGTCATGGGCGTCCCAGGAGGAGGCGTGGTGTGGAGGGACCGGAAAAGGCAGCTGCCGCAGAGTTGAAGAGCTCATCTTAAGAAGAGTCCCAGAGCAGAGAAGCCTGACTTCTGGTTACAAGCACAGGGATGGGGCCAGAGACTGCCACGCTCCCCAGGCGCAGCCAGCAACCAGTGCTGTGGCTGCAGTGGTCACCACGCGGCAGCCGTTCAGGTCCCTCCCTCCCTTAACCAGATGCTGTCAGCCTGTGGCTTCTATTGGTTTTATTGAACAAGAGCCACGGTGGGAGGGAAGAGGAGTTTGTTTAGCCTCCACTTTCTGCCGAGCGACTCGAAGTCTGAGTACATCAGGGTAGCCAGGCGTGATGAGCTTGCATGGTACACGGTCATGTTGGTCTGTGCTCCCACAAACTGAGAGGTCTTTTAAGGAAATCCCTCCCCAATCCGGAGTTGAGTCATCTGGCTTCCATCTCTGGGCTCTTTAAATAACCAGAATCTCAAATTAGCCATGAGAAAGAAACACACAAAAACACCTCTTTATGATAAAAAGGGAGACAACCGCAAAGCTGCCACGTGGGACAGAGACTGCTCTGTTCATCACCGTTCCTCTCTCTTCCCGCATCTTCCAGCCTCCTGTATTCATGGAAGGCGAGAATGAGCTGGAACAGAAGCAGGAGATGTAGGCCATTCGCCGGCAGTGCCGCCACCACTCCAGAGATCCCGAAATAAAGACGGTTTTTCCGCAAAACATTTGCTCGTAGGAGATGCAAATGAGAGATATTTTTAGGAAATATTAATGCACTGAGCTCTAATTTGTAGACTGCGATTTATTTCGTCCCCTCCCCCACCTGGAGCCATCTGAGCGCTTGGCTCCTTCCTGGAAAAATTCTGCTCTGGAATAATGACTTGGTTTCCTCACAGGAAGAATGCATGCATATTGTCAAGAGGCAAACAATACCGAAAGTTACAAAAAAAGAAAGCAACAACAAACCACAAATGTCACTGCCAGACCCCTTGCCCAGAAACGCCCCTCATTCATGTCAGATGAGGCCAGGCCCTGTGCAAGACGTGGACAGAACACGCAAGCTGATTGTTGAGTAGATGGGAAAGTTAAGGATTTTCCTTGAATTTAATAGAAGAAAAAGAAATGGAGTAAAACTGAAGGACTGCTGAACTTCACATAAATGAATCTTATCCCAAGAAATACTTATCCCTCAAAGACAGCCAGGAACCCCTGAAAAAGAAAGTCTAGTTCCGCCACCTGCACCCCTTCCCTGACAGCCTCAGCCCTGCTGACAGCACAGCGTCCTCCAGCGGGTTGTGCTGGACAGACAGACACAGGGTGGACGAGAAGCCCTGAAGGAGGCCCATGCACCTGGGAGGTCAGCATGAGATAAAGGGGGTGCCTCAAACCTCTGGAGCACAAGTGGACTCTGAATAACAGGGTAGGGGTGCACACCAGATAGGCTTGGAGAAAAGATGAGAGGTCTGCCTCACCCCACACACAAAAATACACTTCAGCGGCTCGGGAACCCACGTACGAAACGGGAGCTCAGACAAGTCCTGGAAGAGGACATGAGTGCCTTCTTCCGTCACCTGGGTGCAGGGGTAGACTATGACTCAAAGAAAAGAAAAGATTGCTAAATATGGGTATAAAAAAGGAAAAATATTTTGCACAGCCAAAAGAAAACACCATAAACAAAGACCACTGAAGAACTAGGAGAAAATATTTGCAACGTAAGCCACAGATGAAGGACCAAAGTCCTTTTTTCTTTCTTTTTTTTGGAGACAAAGTCTCACTCCATCACCCAGGCCGGAGGGCAGTGGCGCCATCTCAGCTCACTACAACCTCCACCTCCCAGGTTCAAGCAATTCTCCTGCCTCAGCCTCCTGAGTAGGCGGGATTACAGGTGTGCGCCACCACGTCTGGCTAATTGTTTTGTATTTTTAGTAGAGACGGAGTTTCACCATGTTGGTCAGGCTGGTCTCGAACTCCTGACCTCAAGCGATCCGCCTATCTCGGCCTCCCAAAGTGCTGAGATTACAGGCATGAGCCACCGTGCCCAGCCCCAACATCCTTAATAAATGAAGAACTCGTACAAATTGATGACAAAGGACCAGAAATCAGACAGACAAACAGGAAAAGGACATAAAGAGACAGTTCCCCAAAAAGATTAAAATGAGCCTTAAACGCTTTAAACCTGTCCACTCACTCATCCTTAGAGAATGCAAACTTCAACCACAGCCAGGTGCTGCCTCTCATCCACGAAACCCGGCATCCGTCTGCCGGGCTGTGGGAAGCAGGTCCCAGTCCCGGACTGGGGAGATTCTCCCTCAGGGTGGACAGCATCATCCAGTTATTGGGGGCCTAGAGAGAACAGAGACAGAGAAAAGGTGAATGTGTGGAGCTCCCGGCTGGAGCTGGGATGCACTGGTCCTCTCCTGCCCTTGGACAATGCCAGCCTCTCCAGCCTTTGGCTCCAGGGCTTTCATCCTCTGCCTCTGGGTTCCCAGGCCTTTGACCTTGAACTGAGACTTCTACCATCAGCTTGCCTGGCTCTGGGGCTTTTGACTTGGACCGAGTCACACTCCCAGCACCCTAGGGTCTCTAGCTTTCAGACGGCCTGCAGTGGGACTCCTCAGACCCCACAATCATATGAATCAATTCCCCTAATAAATCCCCTCTCAACTATCTATCTACCTGTCTGCCTGTCTGTCTCTCTCTCTCCCTCTCTCCATCTACCCATCTATCCACCCATACTACTGGTTCTGTTTCTCTGGAGAAACCTAACAGAGATGTGCAGGACCTTTACCCTGAAAACTGCAAAACACAGCTGGTAGAATTTAAAGACAATGTAAACACATTGTGAGTGTTATGGTCTAAATATTTCTGTCCCCCTAAAACTCATATGTTGAAATTCTGACCCCCAAGGTGACGGTTCTTTGAGGTGAGGCCTTTTGGAAGGTGGTTTGGTCATAAGGGTGGAGTCGTTGTGATGGGATTAGTTTCCTTATAAAAGACACTGTCAAGGCCAGGCGCAGTGGCTCACACCTATCAGCCTAGCACTTTGGGAGGCCGAGGCAGGCAGATCATGAGGTCAGGAGTTTGAGACCAACCTGGCCAACATAGTGAAACCCTGTCTCTACTAAAAATACAAAAAATTAGCTGGGTGTGTTGGTGGGCACCTGTAATCCCAGCTACTTGGGAAGCTGAGGCAAGAGAATGGCTTGAACCTTGGAGGCAGAGGTTGCAGTGAGCCGAGGTTGCACCACTGCACTCCAGCCCAGGTAACAGAGCGAGACTCCGTCTTGGAAAAAAAAAAAAGGCACTGCAGAGGGCTATCTAGTACCTTCTGTTACGTGAGGCCATAGCAAGAAGGCACTGTCAATTGTGGAGCCTGAGGAGTCCCACTACAAGTCATCCACAAGCTGGAGAGCCAGGGATGCTGGCTGTGTTGCTCAGTCCAAGTCCAAAAGCCCCAGAACCAGGGAAGCTGATGGTAAAACCCTCAGTCCAAACCAAAGGCCTGAGAACACCAGGCAAAGGGTATAAGTTCTGGAGCCAGAGGCTGGGGAGCCTGAGCCTTCACCAGACACCTTGATCTTGAACTTCTCAACCTCCAGAACTGCCAGAAATAGATTTCTGTTGTTTGTAAGCCATCCAGTCAAAGATGCTTTGTTATAGCTGCCGGAATGTACTGAGACAGAGGGATATACCATGATCATGGATTGGAAGATTCAGTATTATAAAGCTGTCCATCCTTCCTGAAAGATCAATATTATTTTAGTAAAAATTCCAGCAGGCTTTATTGTAGAAATTGACCAGCTGATCCTAAAAGTTTAATGGAAAGGCAAAGAACTTGGAACAGGGCAAACAATCCTGCACAGAGTCTGCAAGAATGACACCAGTGTCTTTTTCTTAAGCTATAGGATTCAAGACAATGTGGTGTCTGTGGGAAGCAAAACAAACAGATCAATGGAACAGAATAAAGAGTCAAGAAATAGACCCACTAAGCCCTGGTGCAGTGGCCCACACCTGTAATCCCAATACCTTGGGAGGCCAAGATGGGAGGATCACTTAAACCCAGGAGTTTGACACCAACCTGGGCAATATAAGGAGACCTTGTCTCTACAAAAAATAAAAATGAAAAAATTAGCTGGGT
This sequence comes from Rhinopithecus roxellana, assembly GCF_007565055.1. NCBI lineage: Eukaryota > Metazoa > Chordata > Mammalia > Primates > Cercopithecidae > Rhinopithecus > Rhinopithecus roxellana. The sequence goes on along the minus strand of NC_044561.1, from coordinate 132,123,740 downwards.
GTGGTGGTGTGCACCTGTGGTCTCAAGCTACTGCAGAGACTGGGGTGGGAGGATTGGTTGAGTGGGCAGGTGGAGGCTCCAGTGAGCCATGGTTGTGCCACTGCACTCCAGCCTGGGCAACGGAGTGAAACCCTGTTGCAAAATACCAAAAGAATTAGTGGTTGTAATGGAGGCTAATATGCTGGTGGGGGTGAGCTCAGGTAGGTGTATTCCTTCCATAGTCACCATGTGTCCACCGCACACATCCTCAAGGCAGTGGAAGGGGTGGAAGTGCCCCTCCCCTTCCTCCTACCCTCCCACCCGTCTTCTTCCTCTCCCTCACCCTCCTCCTCTTCTATTTTAGAGATACATGAGGGGTGGGGCCTGGGACCTAAGCACTGGAATCCTCATGGAGAGGCTTCTCTACAGTCCTTAGCTGCAGAGTGGTGGGCACATCTGATGCCCTTATTCAGATCTACCCACTAGGATATGTGTGAAGTGCTGAAGCTTTAATAAATAAAATGCAGGAGAGCTTGAGAAAGGATCTGTGTGTGGTGCACACAGCCAGCTCGTGCTCAGGGGATCGGGAAGGGGCTTCACTGAGCACCCATGCAGACCGAATGCATTTATTTAATGAGCAACAAAGATATTACCAGACAGTCAAGGAAAAATATGTGTTTTTCCACTTTGGGAAATAGTCAAAGCTTTCATATTCCACCAAAAATAGAAGTGGAATTCTAGAAAGCAAAAATAGGTGGGCTTATATTGTATGCCATTCAAGCAAACCCGCATAGACTATGACTGCTCTCATCTCTCTGGAATGTGTGCTGTGTTCCCAGGAGGTCTGGGAAGGAGCTGGGACAAGAGGGAGCCTGGGACCTGTTCCTGGGCCTGAACTCCTGCTGCCACCAGGGCCCCTCCTGGTTCTCGTGGGGCCATCTGGGGTTGTACCCCTCCAGATGTGCCCTCCCTCCCCTCCGTCCCCTGAGGCATTGATGACAGTCGGGAGACCCTTCCCCCTGAAAAGAGACTGGCCGAAGAACTGATGAGTAGCTCCATCACAAGTCCCCGTGGTGGTCAGCATAGGATGACAGAGAGACTTTTCCCCTTGAAGACCTTAGGCTGCTGGCAAACACTGAGCGCCGCACCCCACAGTGGATGGTGCTGGGGAAGGGCGAGTCTCTGAACCTCAGTGCAGGCGGGAACGGTGCCTCACATTTCTGTGGCTGATGGGATATTTAATGTTTAGTTTATACTTTCTTTTTACACAGTTTGCCTGAGGGACATTTTGTTGACTCATGACTTTACAGTAGCCTCTCTGATGAGGAGACTGAAGCCCAAGGAAGGGACCCATGTCCAGTAAGTGACCTGGTCTCACATCAACCAGAGCTGTCTCCATGCACTCAACAGAAAATGAGGCCTGGAGCCTCTCATCTGCTAGGCAGGGCCAGGCCACAGCAGCCCCCCACGGCCAGGATGCAGCTGGGGAGGGGGACCAGGCCACAGTAGTCAGCAATGGCCCCGTACCCAGGCCACAGACTCCCCACCACCTAGGCCACAGCAGCCCCTCACCACCCCCAGCCAAGTCACAAAAGTCCCCCCTGCCACATGCCTTAGGCCACAGCATGGCCAGGTGGAGCCCTGAGACCTGGCCTTCTTCACCATTTTCCTTATTTCTTCCACTCCTTGTCCTTGAAGCAAGGTGGGTGGGCAAGCAGAGAGGGGGATTTGCTAGAAGGATCCTGGGGTATCTCCTCGGCTCTTTCCAAGTTGGGCTTTTTCCAGAAATGCAATTTGGTATAACATTTAAACTTTAATCAACTTAATTCACTGTATTAACATAATGAAGCAGAAAAATCATACTATCATCTCAATAAATGCAGAAGAAAGAATGTGATACAACTCAGCATGCATTCAGGAAAAGAAACTCTTAGTAAAGAAGAGATAGAAGGGAGCTTCCTTGATCTCATTGCGGGGATCTATATTTAAAAATCCTACCACAGATCTCACACTTACTGGTGAAATATTGAAAGTGTCCCCCCTGAGGTCAGGAAAAAAATAAGGATGCTCACCACTAACACTTCTTTTCAGCAGCAACCGGTGAGGTAAGCCAAGAAGAAAGCAATAAAGGATAAAATGACTGGAAAGGAAAAAATGAAAAAGTGATTATTCACAAACAAAATGATATGTATGTAAGAAACCCAATATAATCTACAGATAACTATTGAAATTATTAAGTGAATCTCGAAAGACTACTGGTACAAGGTCAATATACAAAGATCAATTGCATTCTAAATAAACCAGAAACCAGTGGTTACAAAATACAAATAGGGAACATTTTAAATTGATCATCCAATGCACCAAAAGTCTGGGAATAAATCTAATGGACTAAGTGTGTAATATCTACACAGAAGACTAGAATATAATGAGAACAATTGGAGAATATTTAAATCAATGTATGGCTAAACATGAATTGGAGCACTCAATATTGTGAGAATATCTATTCTCACCAAATGATCTATAGCTTCAATGCAAGTCTAATAAAAATTCTAGCAGAATATTTTGAGGAAACTGATAAGCTAATTGAAAGATTTAAATGAAAACGCGAAATACCAAGTATAACCAAGAAAATTTTGAAAAACAAAAAAACTGCATAGAACTGTGATTCTATGGTGTCAAAAGAAGACTCTTAAGAAAGTTTCAGTAATTAGGACAGGAAATAGCAGTTCAAGGCCAGTCCTCAGCACCTAACAAAATAGTTCAGAAAAAAACAACAACCCATGCCTATATGGATGCTTAATTTACAACAAAGCTACTGCAGCAGAGCAGCAGGGAGAAGGGAAATCATGTCAGTAAACGGTGCTAGGTCAACTGGACATCAAACACAGACAACACTGATGGACTGACTCTGAACCCCTACCTCACACTGCACAGAAAAACAATTCTTGGTGAATTGTCCTTTAAATTTGAAAATTGAAACAATAAACCTTCCAAAAGATAACAAGCATTCCTTCATGACCATGGAGTAGCTGAGTTTTCTAAACTGGACACAAAAAAACCCTAACCATAGAAAAAAGGTAGATAAATTGGATCACATTGAAATTAAGAACTCCTGTATAACAAAAGACTCCATTGTGATTATGGAAATGCAAGACACAGAGTGAGAGAAGGTATTTGCAACACATATATCTGCCAAGAGTTTGGGTCTGGAATATATAAATAACTTCTACAAATAAATAATAAAGAAAACTTGTGGCTTCTTCACCAGAAAGGATGTGTATGTGGAAAAATAAGAACATATAAAGATGCTCAACCTCACTGGTCATTAGTGAACTACAGATTAAAGCCACCGTGAGAAACCACCACCACCCTCCAGGGTGGCCAAAGTGTCAACATCAACTGTTGATGTGGACAGGAAGCAGCTGGAAAGCTCCTCGCTTGCTGGTAGGAGTATAAAGTGGCTCAACACTTTGGTAAATCAGTGTGCCCTCTAGAGTGGGACCTATGTGTCTCCTGTGACCTGGTACACAACCCAACAGAAACATATACACACGTGCACTGAGAGAGGAGTATGAGAAGGTTCACAGAGGCACAGGTTGATGGAACTCATGAACATACCATCAAGTGAAAGAATCAAGACACAAAAGAATACATGCTGTGTGATGTCACTTATGCGAAGCAAAAACAGGCGTAACCAATCTGCGGAGGTAGGAGTCAGGGTAGAGGTTATCTTCAAGGCCCAGAGGCAGCTGTGGCTGCGGAGGGGCATGCCGGACACTCCGAGGTGGTCACGTTCCGCTGCTTGCCCTGGTGGAGGTTTCACAGCTGTGTCCACGTTGGGCTAACGTGTTGAGATGTACACTTACGACACGGATACTTTTCGGTGTATGCATTATACTTTAAAAAAGCTTGAAAATACGCAGTGATGGTCACTTTTCACACCACCGCTCACAGCTGCTGTATCCCTGAGCGACTTGTATAGGTAACAGTCAACCCGAGTCCCTGAGATTCCAGTTTAAAACTATCAACTGCAAGATCTTGAATATATGGTAGTTGAAAGTTCCCTAGAGAGACGGCTTTAAATAACCACATGAGCCATCTAATTTGTCACTAACCCAACTGCACTTAGGCTCAGCCTCCAGCCTCCATCCCCACCAGAACAGCTCCTGGAGATACAGCAGAGAGCACAGCCTGCCCACGCCCTCCCTCCTCCGCCTCTTGCCTGGCTTCAGTTGCTAATTACCTTTTAGCTTCTCAGGAAAGACTGCTAACATAATAAATAAGACATAACTCAGCAAAATAGAAAAAAAAATCTCCTTTTCCTAGCTCTAGTTCATTATTTTAGAGTAATATGTTACCAGGAGCCATACTGTTTTTGCATCTGATTTATTTTAAAAATCTGGTATCATTCAAAAGAAGTTGGTGAAGCTGCTAATTTTGTTTGATTTATGTATTTATACTCATCCCACAAAGAATTTGAGGTGTTTGGTGTGTCTATATTTGCCCGCTCTTTTAGTAATTTTTAAATATGAATTTCTCCTTAAGGATCATGTACTTCTTTTTGATTTATTTTTAGTTCATACTTTTGTTACTGTTGTAAACAGCATCATCTTCCAAATTACATGTTGTTTGCTGCTGATATATAGAAATCATTTTGGGGGTGTGTGCATGTGTGTCAATTTTATACTCAGTAATCTTGCTGAATTTTAATTAGATCTAAGACTTCGGCTGTATGTAACCATATTTATGTCTCCCTTTCCACTCTTTATCCATGATTAAGTGAAAGAATCGAGACATAAAAGAATACAAGCTGTGTGAGGTATTAGCTCACTGAAGCCTCCAACTCCTGGCCTCAAGCAGTCTCCCTGCCTCGGCCTCCAGAGAAACACGCTTCTGCCTTTTCTCTCCTGCCTCGCTGGACCTTCCTGCCTCCCACGCTCCCTTCTCTTTCTATGCTCACCTCTAATGCCAGGCTGAGGCTCTTCAGGTCTGGTGCCAGGTTCCCTTCTTTCCTTTCTCCACCCTCTCTTTAGGGGATCGGTGACATCTTCTATTTTCAAGGGTTTCAAGTGTCCATCTCCAGCACGGCTCTCCTCTCCGGACATCAGTCTTTCGTACGTAGCTGTCTTCCTAACACAGCCACTCAGACATCCTGTAGGCACTGCAAACTTAAGGCACCCAAAAGGAATGCCTGGTTTCTTCTCCCCATCCCCCGTGTCATCCCAGAGCACCATCACCCACTGATATGTGCAAGCCAGGATCCTGGGTAAGCCCTGATGCTTCCCCTCCCCAGACCCCTCTAGTGACTCCATCACTAAGTCCTGTTGAGTCTAATTCCAAAAGCCTCTTAACTCGTTCCAATTCCACTGTCAACACCTGATGGAAGTCTTCTGCACGGAAGCTACAAGCATGCCTGAGCTCTAGGCAGACACCACCGGGTACGTCAGAGCCCCCATCCCTTCACCCGCGGTGCTGATTGGGTTGTGTTTCTCCCACTCCCAGACAGTCTATGCACTTCAATGGCAGCTGCTCTAACTCCCAGTTCCAGAGCTAGGCCCTCTTTGGCTAAACCAGGGATTGCCTTTCTCTGTAAAGGGCCAGATGGCAAAGATCTACAGCTCTGCCGGCCACAGAAGCCCACTGCATGTATTCTTCATAACCCCCCACCCACCCCAACACTTTACATGTTTAATATTCATTCTTAGCTGCTGACCGGACACCATTGGGCCCAGGCTTAGCCTGCCCACCTCTGATTTAACCACGCAGCACATTCCCTTTGCCTGTTCTCTACAGAGTGCAAAGTGGCCCAATCAGGAGGACTCTTCTGACCAAGGGTGGCAGAAACCTCCTCTCTTCTCCAACTTCACGTGTCATGGAAGTGCTTTTTCCTCTGCCACGGGCACTCCTGCCACCAGTGCCTTCTCATCCTCCAAGGCTCAGTGCAGCTTCCTGCAGCTTGCTCCGACACACCTGAGCAGTACAGCTGCAGCGCCCTGGACTCCTGCAACCGTTCACATGCCTCTCCATTAGGAGCCTGCATTTGTCCATCACCACTGGAGCCTTTCCACCCATCGTCTCCCTCTTCTGGATGTAGAACAGGCTCAGACAGGCCAAACAACTTGGCCGGTGCTGCATGGCACAGCCAGGTCCGCACTGACTGTCACACCTCTCTTCCTGCCCTGGATGGTGTCCCAATTAACACATTGCGCTGCTCCCTGATGCCATCTCCCCACTAGAACGTGAATGCCCCTGAAGCAAAGACATCTTCCTGGCCACATGTTGACCCATGCACAGGAGACTGCCTGTGGCGCTGAAAGGCCATCAGATTGTCCTGTCTCGCCTGCCCCTGTGTGTCTAACCGTTTTCTCTCTTTAGGCTGGCAAGTGACGGAGACCATCCTAACTGTGCTGGATTTAAACCTTTCAGGCCTAGGCACAAAGAGAGACTCACAATTGTCTCAATGACAGCTCTAAGTGCTCAGGGCCATCCTGGGAGTCAGAATTCCACTTGAGGTCCTGGAGTCCGGGGGTGGGGTGGGGGGGCTGTGTGCCTGTCACAGACAGACCGCTCCTGCTGCATCACTGTGGAAGATGGGAGTTGTCCCAGAGACGGTGGTACATTGTGAGCTGGTCGGGCCTCACACACGGTTTCCACCACCATGGCAGCTGTTGACCGAACGGTTTGGCACCATCTGGTTTTTGCTCCTCCAGTCTCATGTCTTTTTATTTTATTTTTAAAATATAGGGCAAAATTAATATGTCTGAAATCATGGTATCACCAAATATTGGTCACCTCTTATTAGCAGTTTTATGCTCCTCCTGATGTTTGAGAAACAAGGAAATCAATAATCCACTTTAGGCTACAATCTAAAAAGTACCTGTGAGTGTCCTTTCTCAAATAGATTGGACAGAATTAAATAAAACAAAGCAAGATTGTTCAAAGCTACATTTTTAGTTGTACACAAGGACTATAGTCAAATGGGCTTCAAAAGCACAAAGGCTGTGGTCAGTCATCAGCCCTAGGACACCAGGACCAAGACCAGGCCAATCTCAACACAGCAGGTTGGCAGCACGCTCTGTAATTGGGGAGACAGAAATCCACACGGATTGCCCTGTGTGGCTGGAAAGGGAAAGGGAGGCTGTCCTGGCCACCAAGGCCCAGGGAGGCCAGCACACCCGTGCGCAGGTCACGTGACCCACCCCTCTGGTCCCACCCTTCTAGCCACAGTCTGCCAGTCCCTGGGCATGACAGGAAGGGGGTTCACAGATCAGTGGTATTTACATGTGTAAGCTTTGAACACTCTCTTCAACTGAAAGCCCAGTGTGTGAAGAGGCTGGGCAGCTGGGCCACTGTGAGGCTGGCGCCTTCCCCTCCTTTTGGAAAGCCCAGTGTGTGAACAGGCTGGGCAGCTGGGCCACTCGGCACCTTCCCCTCCTTTCTGGCAGTTCCCAGAAGGCTTGAGATCACAGTTTGAAATCCACTTAATCTGTCGAGTCAGTCTGGGTCTATATCCTAAGATCATGGAAATCCTTTTGTGCCACTGTGTCCTGTAGGCTTTGGCAGGGCCGGTGTAACTTTTAATTCTTCTCGTGGGGGCAGTCACAAGGTCATGCCATTTAACTGCACTGAAGGGAAAATGTGGTGAAATGGATTTTTTGATGCTGTGTAGACCACATTTCATAGTGGTTGATGTCTCACATGCTTCTGCAAAGCCTAACTCCTGGGGCAGACAGAGGGAGCCCAGCGGGATTCCTACACTCAAGCCCTCCAGCATCAGGTTTATTTTCCAGGACACCAAAATGATCGTTTATTCCATAATTCCCACAAAGGAGACGGTAAACAACAGAACAGAGGTGGGGCGGGCACGGAAGGCCGGGAAGTAGATGGTTGCCAGCAGTTCTGTGGAGACCCAGGGTCCCCCTCCAGAAACCTTGGTGTTCGACCTCCACAGTGAACAGGGGATGGATGGCTGAGATGTCCTCGAAATTTCTTTGGGCCTCCTCAGTCGACCACAGGATTCCTTCTCAAAGAGCCTGATCTCAACAGCCACCCAAATGGGCATCCTGGTGCTTCATGCTCCACAACAGCTGGGAATGCCGTGTCCTGGCCCCCGGCGACTGGAAACTGCTTTCGTCCCTGACATCAGCACCAAGAGGAGTGTTCGGAGTGCCATTCCTCCAAGTCAGGGAGAGTGTCACGACAGAAACTGTCTCTGTGGAAAGGATGGCATCTGAGGCCGTGGAATAGGAAGGGAGAATCAGAGGCTGCTGGCTGGTCCTGCAGAGCCGCCTGAGAGGCCCGTGGGAGCAGCAGAGGGTCCCGGCCTTGGCCGCCATCTGCTCTCCGCTGCTCTGGAGGGAGAAAAAGAACAAGCTGAAACTTGCATAAGCAGCCTCCATTCTGGGGAGTTCCCCTGTGTTCCCTATACCAATCCGCACCTCAGCGAAGGCCTGTGGAAGACTGTTGGAGTGCCCGTCCTGATGAACCATGCTTCCTGTGCCCGTCTCCTACACAGTCCCTCACATCCACTCAGGCCCTGGCCATCTCACCTGCTTCTCCTGGGGAGATGGAGGGAAGCACCATGGGGATTTGCTTTCTCTTGCTGCCGATGGAGCCCAGCCACCATGGGAGGGAGGCCCGACCAGCCTGCGGTGGGTGGGTGACACGTGGCCCGGATCTGCCAGAGGGCCCCTGCCCATAAGTGGGTCCAGCAGACACCCCATGGAGCCGAGGCAAGCTGTCCCAGTTGAACTGGTTCAAGCTGCAGGCCCACAGGGTCATGAGCAGTGAAGAGAGGTTTTCGCCCTCTGAGGTTTGGGGTGGCCTGTTACACAGAAATACACACAACGTCCTCATCCACGTATCTCTTTACTAAGAATGTGTCCTCAGAAGGCGTCCCAGGAGTCTTGATTTTTATTTAGTCGCCCATGGTTGCCCCTTTGGGTGCTTTGCCTTCAGATGGGGTGAAGGGCTCACTTGTTAGCTGGTGGGCCCCAAAGACAGGCTTGTTTTCCACCAGGCAGTGATGGAAGCCGGCAGCCTGTCGCAGACTGCAGGCCTCCCCCTGACCTGTCCTGGACTGAAGGCTGGCGGCTGACACCTGTGGAGTGCTTACTACATACCAGGCTCCCATATTTCATCTGTGTTCATCTTTTAAGTTTTGTTGTTTTTCAGAGCCAGGGTCTCAGTGTTGCCCAGGCCGGAGTGCAGTGGCCATTTACAGGTGCGGGCCTTGCACACCACAGCTCCAGCTCTGAGACACAAGTGACCCCTCCACTCCCCGACCCAGCCTCCAGAGTGGCTGAGATCACAGTTTGTGCCACCCCATCCCTGGCTTGTGATGGTCTCTTACTCCCCACTTTACAAGAGAGGAAACAGGCGAGGGCAGAGTGGGCCGCCTGAGGTCTGGAGGCCAGGGCTAGCACAACCTCAACTTGACCCTGGAGCCTGCTGCTTTCCCCACCCAGGTGCAGGACCCACCCGCTTGTCCACACCCGGCTCTGCCCATCGCCCCCGGCTGCTCCTCTGGGCTCAGGTCACCGCAGTCAGGAGTCTGCCCAACAAACTTTATCTTTGTGTAGAGAACTGCAGCCTGGAGCTGGTTATTCTGGTCTGTGAAAACGTTGCATCTCTACATATGCTTATCATCATCTGTGTAAACATTTCTTGGTATAACTGTGGCACAGTCAGTAAATATAGACAAATCGAGGAGTAAGTCTATTGCATATGCCGTAAAAAAAAAAAAAAAAAAAAAAAAAAAAAGCTTTAAATGCTTTTACTATCAACCTAAAACAAACAAAAAAAATCAAACAAAACCACCATCACCTAAACATTGGTAATTGGGAGCAGCTGCTGGTGTCAGTACGGAGGGAGCCGTGTCCGGGGTCCTGGGCCGCGCACGACCCGGTTCTCCCCGAGTCTACAGTGAGGATGACGGGCGGGGAGAGGGAGCCAGCGGGACAGACGCGACCCCCGCCGGCCCCCAGCCCTGATCCAATGCGGGGCGGGCCCCGCGCGTCCCAGACAACTCCGGGAGCGGGGGAAGCAGGGGCGGCTCGGCGGGGGCCTGGCGGGGCGGCGCCCGCTGCAGGGAGGAGCGCGTGGGCCCGGGAGCCGGGAGCCTGGGCAACACCGCGAGACGCCACCTCCGCAAAACGCAAACGCCAATCGCCTGGCGCGGGGCGCCTGCGGTCCCAGCTAGCAGGGAGGCTGAGGCGGCAGGATCGCGTGAGCTCGGGAGGCCGAGGCTGCAGTGAGCCAAGATCGGGCCACCGCGCTCCAGCCTGGGCGACAGTGAGACCCCGTCCCCAAAACGCAGCAGCCGCGCACCCAGAGGAGGACACGAAGGCGGGCAGGGTCTCCTCAGCCGTGCTCGGGCGGGCGGCGCCGCGACGCCAGGCCAGTCCCGCTCCCCCGCCCCACGCTCCGGTGCCGCCTAGCTGCGGTCTCTCAGCTCCGGCCGCGCTCCAGCCTCACCGGCCAGCGCCCGTCCGCCGCAGGTGGTCGCGAGGGCAGACGCCACAGCCGCGACTGCCTACCACAGACAGGGACGCGCGAGCGCGCGCACGTCCGGCGTCGCTGCGCCGGCCCCGCCCCTCGGCGTGCGCGCGCCCTGGCGGGCGGGCGGGGGCGGGGAGGGGGCGGAGCCGCCGGCGGCCGGGCTGAGGCGCTGAGGCGGCCGTGGCGGCGGCGGCATCGGCTGCCAAGCGGCCAGGTCGGCGGCCGGGGCTCCGGACCGCGCGAGGCTACGGCGACGCCGCGCCGCTGCGCACAGCCGACGAGGCAGAACGCCGCCCGGCGCGGGACTGCGGCCGGAGCCTGGGGCGCGCGTGCGGAGGACCAAGCGCGGCGCGGCTGCGGCTGAGGTGAGGGCGGCGCGGGGCCGCGGCGGCTCGGGCGGGCGCGGGCTCCGGACCCCGCGGCGGCGGCGTTTATGTAAGCGCCGGGCAGGGGCTGGCGGCGGGGACGGGGCTGCGGGCCGTCCCGGGAGCGGAGGGCGCCTGTGGGGAGGCGAGGCTGCCCCGGCACCGCCTCGCATCCACCCTCCCGGGGCGCCCGTCTGCTCCGGCGCTCGGCCCCCAGAGGAGGCTGCGCCCCGGGCGGCCCCGCGTCCCCTCCCGAGGGCGCCGAGTCCGCGTGGGATGCGCCGCGCCGCGGGGAGGGCAGGTGCGTCCGGACGAGGCTGCGCCCTGGGGACCGAGGCTGCGTTTTGGGGAGGGGACGGTGTGCCCCGGAGATCGGAGGCTGCGCTGGGGACGAGGCTGCGCCCGGGGACGGGAGGCTGCCCCGGGTACAAGGCTGCGCTGGGGGCGGGAGGCGATTTCCCTGGGGAGACGTTGCGCCCGGCATGGGACGCTGCGCGGGGGGGCGGCAGGCTGCCCCCGGGATGAGGCTGGGCCCGGGCCGTGGAGGCTGCCTTGTGAGGAGGGGACGCTGTGCCCCGGGAGTGGAGACTGCGTTGGGGACGAGGCTGCGCCCTGGACGGTCCTGCGTCTCCTCCCGAGGGCGCAGTGTCCGCGCGGGATGCTCTGAGCCGCGGGCGGCCCGGGGCGGGGAAGTTCCTGCGGGTGCCGGGCGTCTGCAGCGACCGGGAGCAATCTAGGGCAGTTGGGGGCCCGAGGTGACTTTTGACATGTTCACATGAGGAGAAGGAAAATTACTGCGTGGTGGATGGGTGCGAGGGAAGGTGTCATATTGGACTGTGGACGCTGAAACGTGTTGGAGTCCCAATTTACACGCTGGAGAACCTAACCTGAAGTGTGTTCCTGTCCAGATTTCTGTGTCGGAGATATGCACCATGGTGTTTAGTTCGCACTTAATATTTTTGGGCAGCAGGTTTGGGCTGTTACTTCTGATATAGGCGTTTTATTTCCTTCTTACACTAACCGTTATTGCATTCCATTCTCGAAGTGTAACGAAAAGTGGCGTGATATCAAACTTGTTTCTTTACGTTTAGTTCCGTGATTAAGATGATAGAACCGTAGTTTTTTTTATTGAGAATACAAATATGTATTTAATCCTCTTTGTTGCCTCTTAAATTTAGCCGTATGTTTTATTGCTTCGAAAGGTGACACCCAGAGCTGCATTTTCCAAAACACTACGCTGTCTTAAGAGCAGTTGTTCCTAGGAGATAGAAAAACTAATTGTCTTTTGATGACCATCTTTTCCTTGGGATTGAGATGCTGTATCCTTTTTGCCTGCTGAGGGTTTCCCAGAGGGGAAAGGGAGAAGGAAGAAAGGATAAAAGATTGGCTGATACAGTTCGTTCTTGGATAAGAGAATTAACTGTCTCTCATTGCGCGGTTCCTCCAGAGGGCAGGGTCCACTATGCATGGACAGCCGCAACAGGGGCTTGATAAATATTTGATGAGACAGGCTGAGCTGGGTGCCTATATCTTGCCTGTGGTGGAGAGGATGAACTCACACAAGCTTTGAAAGGAGTGCATTGTCTGTGAGTGATGCCCTGTTAGATGTCTGAGGGTTCCTAAGACTGGGTATATCCCACTACATCTACGTCAAATTTGAAGCTATAGTTGAAAAGGAAAAAAGGAGGCCTTCCTGTAGGGGCAGGGGCTTAAAGAGAATCCATCCAGCTCTGAGAAATTGATGACACGTGTCTCTGGTGTGACGTGTTCATGCAGGGAGGCCAAGGGGGAAGGATTAGCTATGAAGTGATAACATCATCCACAAAAAACATCGTGGCTCAGAGGCTAATTTCACTTCTTTGTGAATTTATGTGTTGTAAAGTATTTGAATTCTTTTAGATTTTTGGAATAAGAATTTTTTTTAACTTCTATTTGTCCAGTGAATGCATAAAACAAACTTAATTCATTTGACAAATACTTGTCTGTGGCTTGTTATGTGCTAGGCCCTCCCTGTTTTTAGGCCCTAGGAGATGCAGTACTTAACAAGATAGGTAGAGATAAAAAATGCTTCTGGCATAAAGCAGTAGATTTGTATTGATAGGTTTAAAAAGATCAGCATGCACGCAATACCTACAGAAAGGTAAAACCTCATTCCACTCCATCCCTGGGCACTTGGTTCAAAGGCTGCACCCAGTTGTGTATTGTCCCAGCAGGAGTCAAAGTATGTACGCAGTTGTATATGTTTTAACATATGACAAACATTGCTACAGTGGATATTCTTACACGTGGGTACGAGCAAAGCCTACTAATTATTTATTATCAAAATTTATTAGCTGTACGTTTTACTTAAGAACTGGGTTTTATTCCTTTGAATGCTGTGATTAGCTCTGTGATCAAGTAATATAATTTAAATAGATAGGAGGTAGTTAACTTTGGAGAGTAATAGATGAAGTTAAACACATTTACCAGCCTATAAAAAAGTTAAGCAAAGTTATCAAGCTTAGTTTGAAACCAAAAAGCTCAGAGAGGTCTAATTTTATTAGAAAACTCAATGGTTTTCTGTGTCAACTTTCTAAAATAGGAATTTCCAAATCTGTAGTTTGTTGTGCTGGAAATGGTAGTGTAAAAAAACCCATATTATATTGTATGTTCATAATATGCGAGGTAGGAAAAGCAAATAGGAAAATTAAAAATTGTCTGGTGAAATCATTAAGATTTCTTCCTTATTCCTTGAGTGACTTGTCTTTCCAAGGTGACAACTTTTTATCTCGGGTGTGGACAGGGACAGCGCGGTAGCCCACAGAGATCTTCGTGGCAGGGTCTTACTGTACCTTCCATTTGCAGAGTTTTGCTTCATCCATAGCTTGACAGCTGTTGGGCTAGGACCATTAATATCAAATTATCACTTTTTTTTTTTTTTTGTGGTTTGATTAGTACTGCTTGCTGCACTTCTCCACCTGTATACCTATAAGATGTCCTAGGCATATGCAAAGAAAAGTGACTTTGGTTTTAGGTTTAACGTCTTTGTGATGGAACAGGAAGGGGAGTGAAAGTAACTCTGAGATACCTTGTATTTTTATTGGAAGTACAGTGAAATGGAAGCTGTACTTGCTTCTAGTTTGGTGATTTTGAACCTGGTTCTATTTCATTTGCTTATTGATCCAACAGGCATTCACCCATGCATCCTGGCCCAGGTACTATTCTAGGTATTGGAGATTCAGATGAGGAGAGTTCCTGCCCTCGAGCAGTTTATTTTCTTGGGAAGGAGGAGAGCAGTAAACAAGCATCTGGTGTCCTGACTGCTTGGAAGGGCAAATGAGGCAGGGTAGGTGAGAGAAGGTCAAATAGGTGACGAGGATGGAGCGAGCTGGGCTGAGGTCGCGGCAGCAGCAGCCTCTCAGGCACAGGGACCTCTTAGGTGAAAGCCTTGGTTCCTGAGCCTCCTTGTAGTATGCTGGTCACCTCAGGGAGGCCATTGCTGCCAGATAGCTGGGCGAGTGGCAGGAAATGAGACGTGAGTGGAGGAGAGCTGCCTCTTGGAGCACACAGGCTGTGGTAAGGAATTTAGATTTTAAGTGTGATGGGAAGCCTTAAGAGACCCTTTCTTCCTTCCTTGGGAATGACATGATCTGATTTATCTTTAAAAAGTACCACTCTGGCTGTTGGGCTTATGATATGCCAGGCTGTTTTAAGAGCTTTACATATATTAATTCACTTATTCTCATGATAGTCCAAAAAGTAGGCATTATTATCATTATTCCCATGTTATAGGGGAGAATACCTAGGCACAGAGTGGTTAAGTGATTTACCCAAGGTCACACAGGAAGTGGCAATGGCAGGATGTACCCTTACCTCCTTACTGCAGCTTGCTTTTTTCACCTCCACTACCGCAGACTGGAGGAGAATATCAGCAAGGAGATCATTTAGACTTTTGTGAAAGCTGGGTGACTGTACCGGCACCTCAGACCAGGGCGGAAGTGGTGAGATCAGATTCAGCTTACTGAATTTCAGCATTTGTAAGATGCCATAATTTTTAAGTTGCATTATCATTTTTTATGCTGCTAACAAAGGGAAAATGTAGCCAGCTAGATTGTGACACAATGCTTTCTTGTTACCCAGCATTCATTTATACTCATCGAAAGAGCTTAGACTAAGCATTGACTTTTAAAATCATATCATTCATGCACTTTCACAAAAAAGGAAAATACAAGTGAAATAAAGTAATTCTGAAATTTCTTCACATCTAGAATCTGATTCTTCCAACTCAGCTTTTGACTTGGCGTTGGTGCCAGGTATGAGATAGGGAAGTCTGGGAAGAGCCAGTGTTAGGATTTGAACATGTGGAGCTTGTGACTCTGGAAGGCAGCCCAACTCAGCAGCTCTACTCAAGGGCCAGATCTGGAGGACGAGGGTTGGGTCATTGTGCAGCTATTTCCTAGATGATCTTGAGCAAGCAGTCTAATCTTTCTGTGCTTCAGTTTTCTCATCTATAAATTAGGAAGAATAAAAGCAACTTGTCAGAGTTGTTGAGTTGCTAATGTAAAGTGCCTAAAATAGTACCTGACTGACAGTATTTAACGAGGCTTACTTTGCTTATTATTTTTATGATTAGTCATCTGAGTAGAGAAAGGTGAATATGGATGGAAATTCAAGGTCAGGTTCAAGAAGAGGTTGGGGCCAAGTATGTAAATTTGGGAGTCATTTGCATATTGCTGATCTTTGAGGCATACAGTATGGACACGGAAGAGCAGGAGATGAGGAATGACCTGGGAGCTTTTGGCAAGTCATTCACATTGGGAGGGAGGGTCTAGCAATGCCATTGAAAAGGGCTCTGTTTGAAGAAAGAAGAATCTAGTGAGAGTCTAGTGGCCTGGAAACCAAGATACCAAGGGGTTCTTCTTCTTCGTTGGCTGGAGAGTTTCCTGCTGGCTTTGATAAGAGGTGGTTGTCAGTGACCTGGATAGGTTTGGAGTGGTGGGGAGAGGAAACAGAGAGAGTAGAAGTGGGAACATCAGTGTAGACGACTATCTAGAGGAGTTCTGTTAAAAGGAAAGAGTCATGGGATGGTGGCTGGAGGGGACATGGGCACAGGAAGTTTTTATTGTATTTTTAAATGAGAGGAATGATAGCATGTTTATGAGCTAATAGGAATGATCCAGTAGAGGGAAACATTTACAATATGCCAGGAAAGAGGATAATATTGGAGCCAAGTCCTTGAGAAGGTGAGAGGGAGGCAGGAAGAGCAGGGATGCTCAGCTCCAGAAGGGAGGCAGGACTTTAGGAGGGAGGTAGGACTTCTGCATGTGGTAGCCTGGACTAAGAAATATTCCTCAAGACATGCTGCCCTTTTGAAAGGAGGATAGAGAATAAATCATGGTGTTGTCCTGAGTCCTGAGAAGTTGGGAATCTCACTCTAGGACTCAGGATCCAGATTCTTACCAGCTTGTGCTGAACATGCCGTGGGGCGTACTTACAGAAAGATACATGTGGAAATGGAGTTTTTTATTTATTTAAAAAATTCACTTTTCTCTAAAAGTATTGTTACCTGGAGGTTGTCACCTTTATTCCCCAAATTCAGTACTCAGAGGACTAGAAGACTTGGTGCCTGATTTGTTCTTGATTTGCCTAGCTGGGAATTTCAGTTTTGCATTTAAGATGACTCCCTCACCAATCCTACCCCCAGAGGAAAGCAGGTATTGTTGCTTTGGGCCTGTTGCATGTATATGTTTATGTTCCACTGGGTCAGCAGCATTCAGTGAAATAAAGTTGCCTGTTAACTTGGTAAAATACCTTAACTACATGAGTTTTGATTTGTTTTTGTGATTATTTGATTTTTTCAGGTTTGGAGTTTCAGAACACCCATCTTCTTAGTAGTTCAGCCAATGCGATGAAAGGCAGAGAAGCCTTTCCCAGCTTCCTTGCATTCTCTCCGTCATCTGTGCAGTGGAGAGTAGTTCCCATTGCTGTGGAAACATTTTCCCTTCGCTCTCTTCTCTCAGGGGCAGGCTTTCCTGAGTGCCTGCTCTGTGTGAGTCATCGTGGGAGGATGCGGTGGAGAAGGACAGAGAGGAGGTCTGTGCCTCTTTGAGCTGACGTTCTGGTGGGGAAACTAAACAGATCACAGAGGCAGACACCGTGTCTCACAACTACACACAGACCTGGCTTATCATGGTTCCAGTAATAATTTTTGACTTGACCGTGGTACCCATACAGTCATTCTGTTTTTCACTTTCAGCATAGCATTCAATAAATTGTCTGTGATATTAAGTACCTTATTATAAAATAGGCTTTGTATTAGATGATTTTGTCCAACTGTAGGCTAATGTGAGTGTTCTGAGCACCTTTTAGGTAGGCTAGGCTAAGCTTTGATGTTTGGTAGGGTAGGTGTATTGAATGCTTTTTCAGGTTAGGATGTTTTCAACTTGTAATGAGTTCATGGGATTGGAACTCCACCATCAGTCAAGGAGCCCCTGTGCTATCTTTATCATCATGACCGAGGAGATGTGGCTGAGATAGATGGCATCAGAGGGTGGCTCCTGGTGGAGGCATGATGTTCTGGGAAGGCCTCTCTGAGTGCGATGTGGTATGCTGAGGCCCAGAAGGTGAGAATGAGCTCATGTCAGGAGTGGGGACGGCAGCCTTCTGGGTAGAAGGATAGCCTGCCAGAAGGCTTGCTTATTAGAGTGGCCAGGATAGGACCAGAACCATTGTCCAGTCAGAGGCTGGGAGGTGAGGCTGGAGAGACACATGGGCTAGGTGCTGCAGACTCAGAGTGCTTTCAGCCAGGGGGTGAAGAAGTGCAAGAGAAAGAATGGAGGCCTGGGTTGGCGCTTTTGCCATGATTTCATGGGGCAGAGGTGGCAGAGCTGGAGAAAAGAGAGCAGTTGTGAATTCTTGGTTGTGGGCAATAGATTGGGTCTTAGAGACAAGGGAAGTGGAGGGACCAAGAAGTGCTCTTAGAACTCTTTGGATGGTAATGATGAGATGCTGCCGCGTTCCAGAGGATCTCAGGTGAGGAGTCTTCAACTATAGACCTCAT
Organism: Rhinopithecus roxellana; assembly: GCF_007565055.1. NCBI lineage: Eukaryota > Metazoa > Chordata > Mammalia > Primates > Cercopithecidae > Rhinopithecus > Rhinopithecus roxellana. The sequence continues at coordinate 132,105,857 of NC_044561.1, read as the reverse complement.
TTTGTATTGGGTTCTGTTTGATTCTGCAAAGCAGTTGTCGCCTCATATGTGACTTGCAGAATATTTGTTTGTGTAGATATTCCTCAACTTACGATGAGGTTCATAACTTGAATATATTGTAAGGTGAAAATACATTTAATACACCTAATGTTCAAAATTCAGTGTACACTTTCTAGTAAATGTGTATCACTTTCACACCATCATAAAGTAAAAAAAAATGTAAGTCAGACTGTTGTAAGCCAGGGTCTGTCTGTACCTTCCCACGGCCTACAAAATTTGTAATACATTGTTTGTAAAACACAGACACATGCATTTAAACTTTTATTAGGTAGAACTGGCTCTTCTTCAGGGTCCTTGTAATTAAGTTATTCCTCACGACAGTCTTGTAGGAGGTCTCATTACCCCTATTTATCAGATCAGGAAACTGATGCTAAGAGGCTCAGTGACGTCTAGGAAAGCTGGATAATATTTAACATTTATTAAGCTCTTACTATGTGTCAGACATGGTAAAGTGGGTTTAATCTAGTTTAATCCTCATGATGATCTTAGGATGTTGCTATTAAGGGTCACTGTCATCATCCCTTTTTACTGATAACACTGGCCTGGCTTACCTTAGTAGCCTCCTAACAGATCTCTTCTTCCACTCCTGGTCTCCTTCAGTCTGTTCTTGACCAGCAGTCAGATCTGAGTCTGTACAAGGAAGACATCGTGTCATTCTCCTGCTCAGAGTCCCCCTGCAGCCTTCTTTCCTGCTGTCCCTTCCTGCCACTCAGAGCCATGGCTCCAGCTGTCTTGGGGCCTATAACTAGCCCTCACTTCAGTGTTCATGCACCGTTGTGTGCTGTGTGCCCTGCTCACCATTCTGTTTATTTCTGCCATCTGTACCCACCACTCCCTTCCTCCCTACACAGCCTGCCTGGCCAGAATGGAAGCCTCAGGAAGGCAGGGCTATTGCTCTGAATCTATCCTGAGGGCTCAGAGCAATGCCTGGCAGACAGACACTTGTAAGCCTTTGCTGAAGGAGAGAATAACTTTAACTTACTTTTTCTGTAGGTAGTAAGTAGTAGAACCAGCATTAAGTTTATCTGCTTCTGAAAACATATGCTTTTGCTGCCTTCCTACACTGCCCCCCATCCTATTGTACTTGGTGAATCAGTCATATATTTATGCCCCATATGTCTGTGTTATCTCCAGATTTCCACGCTTTTTATGTAGAATATAAACATTTCCAAAACATTCAAAATTATTATAAAACCATAAAATATGACATAGTAAATTATCTGTTGAAAACAGGGAGGCCACATCCTGAAAAAGTAGCTCTCTCCTGCCAGCATCATTTTAACCCCTTTTGGACAAGATACAGTTGAAATGCATTCTCTGAAGTAATAGTTATAACTACATCTTGACAGAAACAAGAATATTTCGAATAATTCTGGGAGGATTCAGGAAAAAGCAACCAAATAAAATGAAAAAATACGTTTGATTCAACTGTGGAGGCTTAAAGGAATTACATATCTTTTTTGTATTTTTGTGACAGCGTCTTGCTTTGTTGCTCAGGCTAGAGTACAGTGGTACAATCATAGCTTACTGTAGCCACAACCTCCCGGGTTCAAGCGATCCTCCTGCCTCAGTCTCAGCCTCCCAGGTAGCTGGGTCTACAGGTGGATGCCACCACACCCAGCTAATTTTTGTATTTTTTGTAGAGACAGGGTTTTACCGTGTTGCTTAGGCTGGTCTCGAGCCCCTGGACTCAAGGGATCCAATTGCCTTGGCCTCGCAAATTGCTGGGATTACAGGCGGAGCCATTGTACCTGGCCAAGAAAGCATCTCTTATAAGCTGTTTTTGGTCAAGGAGCAAATAGGAAAGCGTCCCAGAATTTGGGAGACCAGGAATATAATCCCAGCCCTGCTTCTGAACAGGATGGTGCATTCTCTTCATGGCTGTGCCACAGGCTCCTTGGATGTGGAATGAGGGCAGTTGAATTGCTTGTTGCCGAGGTTCTCTCCATTTCTAAAAGACTATTGTAAGTCAGAGTCAAATAATCATTCATTCAGTTATCTGACCAATATTCATCGTAGAACCTATGTGTAGTCCTGTCTAATGTAGGTGGTGCTACGCCACTTCCTGCCATGGCTGCCGAGGCTCACGCGAGGCTGGCACTTGGCACAGAGTCATGTCCCTTCTCTTGACTCAGTAACTCTGTGGAGAAAGGTGAGGTATAGGAAGGGAGGGCATAGGCCTTAGGGGTTAAGCAGGCTTAGGAGGTAGGATCTAGAGGGTTGGAATGATGGATTCAGAGTCCAATAGAAAACATGAAACTCAAGGGGATTAGAATTGATCCCTGTCTCTGTTTCCTCAGTCTTGGGGGGACTAGACTGTGTTAGTTGTCTTGAATTAAATAGAGCAAGGATTTTTTTCACTTCTGTAAGTCCAGAGCTTATCATAAGCAACCAGAGGTAATTCAATAGTAGTTAATATTTCATTAACCCTCACTTCTAAAATTATAAAGCTAGAAGTGGAGGTCTTTAACATATATATCCGTCAGGCTGGAGAGTAAGTTGGAAAGCTGCATTTTATTCCTGTGTGTTTACGTATGGCGGTGCACATAAACCCAGTTTTGTTTCTTTTTCTTTGATTAGTAACAATTGGGCACAACGTGTCCAACCCACCCGGTGTCAAGTCACTTAGAGTGAGTTGATTTCCTTGAAAAAAGGAATCTTTTCAAGGATGTCAGGTGGCTTCTCATGGTCTTCCTGAGGCTCTGGAGTCAGACACAATATCTGGTTACCCTGGGACCATGTGCAGTGAGCCTGGGCTGCCGGATGCTGCTGGCGGGCCCTCTGCCCGCTGCTGCATCCCCAAGCCCTCTCTTGTCTCATTGTTTTCCCTTTTCAGGAATAGATGCCACTAGGGACCTGCTCCCTCAAATTTCTGTCATTTGAGGTGAAGTTTTGTGTGGGTTCATCTGACTGGCTGAGTGCACCCTGGCTGTGAGAACAGGAAATAGAATTCTGGCTTTTGTCTTAGGGATGTCCCCAGGTAGAGAGAGGGGATTCAAAAGATGCTGGGGAGCTACAGACGTGACCTCTGACCTTTACATGAAGAATGGTGGGAAACAGTGTTAATCTACACATTTCACTTGGTTTAGACCTAAGCGTAAATAGCATGAAGTCAATCTAAACAGAGGTTAGAGTTTCCAGAGACTTCAGCACCCCGGCTGCAGTTAAACAGCAATTATTTGACTCTTTACGTCCCCTCTATTCTAGATATGAATGAAAGTAGTCACATCAAATGCATATTTATTAGTCTTGGTCATTTTGAATTTGAATCCTTTCATACTATGTATTTATGTACCCAGGAGCAGAGCAGGTTAAAAGTGACATCTTCTGACTTCTACTCTGGAATTTTTTCCCTCCGCACTTTTTGGTGTCACGTAGTAGATGTTTTCACCCACATGCAGGTGAATGAGTGACATATTTATCTCGTTCACAGTGAAGCTTTCTATTCTTTAATTTTATCCCTCTAATGAAACTGTGAGGAATTGATTGTATTTACACAGAAAGGGCTGGTGTCACATGAACCTACAGGAAGTCATTGAGCACATGCCTGTCCCGCAGGACTGACATATAGCATCCTGTGCAGCTCACCTTGAATTCTCCATGCACGAATTAGCCATAGGCATGTGTTATGTGTGGCACAGGCAAGAAGTGCCTGATAGATTTTAGTTCTGTTTATCGCTGGAAGCACTTGCTGTAGGAAGAGTAAGGTTTTTTCCCTTTATTTGACAATGATTTTGAGCTATGCTGTAGACTGGAAAAGGCAGGCTTTGATTCGCCGGACACTGCTTGCTATGTGTGAAGCCGGGATAGGGCGATGCTGTTGGACAGAAGACCTACCTGCCCTGTGTGCCTTTTCACACTGCATCGAGAATTTATCTAGATAATTTCCTGGGCTTATTGATTGTTGAAGGAAACAATGCAAATTGCAAGTTGTGATCAAATAATGCTTTGAGTGTTCACCTTTTTAGAATGCTCTGGGAAAATATGGGCGGAAAATAAACCGTAGGAAAGGCATTCTAAGGCGGTTTTGTTTTGTTTTAAACAGCTACCATGAAATGCACCCTCTGTAAGAGGACAATTCAGTGATTTTCTGAATGTCTGAGTTGTGCGGACATCGCCACTGTCTAGTTCTTGAACACTCCCATTACCCCAAATGTTCCCTGTGCTTGTCTACAGTTGATTCGCGCTCCCAGCCCAGCCACAGGCAACCACTCAGGCAGCCCGCCTGCTCTTTCCACATGTGCCTTGCAGACGTTTCACAGGAAGCAACTCATGTCCTGTGTAGTTGTTTGCATCAGGCTTTCACTTAACATGTTTTTCAGGTACATCTGTGTTGTAGCACGTGTCAGTCGTTTGTTCCTTTTACTAGTATTGGCATAACATGTTCGTTTATTCCGCTCCAGTGATGGACTTTGGGTTGTTTCCGTGTTTTGGCCATTATGAACCATGTGACTTTGAACATTAGCAAGCACGTCTGCGTGTGGATGTGTATTTTCATTTCTCATAGGTAGATTCCTAGGCGTTCATAGGAGCTTCGAAATGGAGTTTAAGACAGAAGTCTTTGTTTGATATTGATAATGCTAGCAAGGGCCATTTATTTGGTTTCAGATGGCTCGCTCTTCAAGTCTGTCTCTGTGATGTGCACTGTGCTTCTTGAATTGTATGAACCTATTTCTTCTAGGATGAAATATGGTTATAATGTCGAGCAGAGGCTATTAGCATTTCTTAAGATGACCACCCTTTGTTGGTGCACACTATTAGGTTCTCAACGGATGAGTTCTTCCCTGGTGTTTGATGTTTTCCCCCAACTTACCAGAAGAGGAAGTCAATGAAGTACTGTTGGGCGTATTAAAACCACATTCAACCTACAACACCACATAAACACTTACCCTTTGACCCAGCAATTCTACTTCTAGGAATCCTTCCAGAAGATAGACCTCCAACAATATGAAAATACATTTGGAATAACCTAAATATCCATATGCAGGAGAAGGTTGAGTAAACTCTGGTATAGCCACACAACCACATCCACTGTTGAGGATGACCTCTGTGAATTGGTTTGAGGTGGTTTTCAGGGCACGCGGATGTGAACGAGGCAAATGCCAAAGAACATCTAAATGCTGTCCTTGACGTGAGAAGAAGGGGATGCAGGAAAACACATGCTCCCTGCACACTTGTGCAGAGGAGATACGGGAGGGCAGAGCCGGAAACAAAAGAGATGGCGGCTGGAGAGGGCGAGGGGACGGTGGAGGAGTGGGTGCCGGGTCGTAGGTGGGGTGCAGGGGGCGAGGGGGTGGGAAAGTGGAGTGGGTGCTGGGTCGTAGGTGGGGGGCAGTGCTGCTCTCAGTACACCTTTCAGTGTGGCCCAGCTCTTGAAACCGCAGCAGTACTTCATGCACTCCAAAGTAAAATAGATGGTTAGTATCAGCAAGGATGTGGGGGACCCAAAATGAAATATAAGCTGAAAACACACATCTCACTGTAGTATAAAGCAGCAGAGCCACAGCGAAAGGGGTGGAAAGGCAAGTGTTAACCTTATTTGGGAAAATGATATGTTGACTGGATTCTGTGAGGCTGAAGAGAACTGTACAAAATAGAAGTAAATTTTTTTCTCAGTGTTAATGTTGAGCAGTGTGAAACGACTTCATGTGTATGTGGGGATTGAACAAGTAAGCAGACTCATAGTAGATAATGAAAGCCAGGTTTCTCACTATCCCAGGAAGAAGTTACAAATAAGGAAAGGAAGATGGCAGAGGGAGCCCATGCTGTTGGATTGGATTCAGGTGTCAGTGTGACCCTGTGGTCTTTAATATGTGCACGTACCACACAGAAGTAAATATAGGTGTACACGTTACATGCATGGGTTGGTGATATATCTACACATGCATCTCCTAGCTTTTTCCGTTGGGAAGACCTAGAAGCGATGACCTCTGGCCACAGGTAGCACACCTAAGTATCGGTTGCTGATAAAAATAAGCAGGGCTCCTTGCAGAAGATGAGTCTGGAACCTCTGATGATACTGGAAATAAGGAAGTGCCCAAAAAGGATGTGGTGTGTCAGAGGCACATAAGCAACGTGGAGGAGCCCCATGGCCAAAGTGGGGTCAGTTTGAGCAAGGAAATGTGTAATGATGGTATAGGTGTATAATCTATAGAACAAAGTCAGTATCACTACCTATTGATAGAAGACATTGAAAAAATAAGGGAGAAGGGACATCTCTTCCTGACAGAAACATTCCAATTAATTGGTGTAGGAGCAGTGAGAAAGTAGAAAATCGCCTTCAGGCAGCCAGCACTACAGAAATAGTTAACTTCAGGCGAGTTCCACGGGAGAATGCTGATTAGTGGGCCAGAGTTTGGAGAGAAACAGGATATTTGCCTAGTCTCGAAGTATCTCTTCCTCAAGTTGTTTATTTATTAAAAAGGGAAAAATAGTAACTTTAGAATGGAGGAAGCCAGCAGACACCACATCACCCAGGCGATCAAGATCAGCATCACCTGACGAGACAAGTTGCCGTCATATGCGGCCCCACGCCACAAGGCGTGTGCTCTCTCAGGGACTCCTGCCACAAATGCACAATCACAGTCTAGTCATGGGGGAGTATCAGACGGTCCCGTAGAGGGACATCCTGCAAAATACCTCATCAGTGTTCTTCAGAAGTGTCCAGGTCATGAACACTGGAAACACTGAGGATTGGTCTCAGCTTAGAGACCCGATGACTAACTGTGGCCTGTGATTCTGGGCAGAATCCTGGAACAGAAGCTGGTATTGGTGGAGAAACCACCGAAATTCAGATGAGGTCTGTGGTGTAGCCAATCGTATTGTGCCAGTGTTTATTTTCTGATTTCGGTATGTCCTTCTCTCAGCTCACAACGTATGGATCTGTGATTGATACATACTTCTCCACATACTCACAACTTATAAATCTAAGATTTTAGAGGAAGCTGGGAGAAGGACATAGGGGAACTCTCTGTACTATTTTTCAGCCTTCCCATAAGCCTAAAATTTCAACATAAAACATTGAAAAAGAAAGCACATAGCCGAATATGATGGGAGAATGGCAGAAATAGCACGACCAGCCACTACCTCGGTTTCTTCCCATGTGAAAGTGTTTACCTGGTTTATCTTGGTCTTTGGATTTGGTCGATTTTTTTTTTCTAAAAGAAATTTTAAATATAGTCAAATTTATCAGTTTTTTTCCTTTATTGCTTTTCTGTTTTGAATCCTAAGAATACTTTCCCTACTTCAATAATCATATTTTTCTTTAATTTGTTCTAATAGGTTTATATTTTGTTTTTCACATTTAGCATGTTGATCTATATGAAATTTGTTTTTGTGCAGTTTGAAGTTGGGATATTTTTTCAATTGGCTAATCATTTGCCTTAGTCATTGAGTAGTCTGCCCTTTGCCCAATTATCAGAAATATCACCTTTATCCCTACTAAATGTTTTCTTTCAATGACATTTCAAATGGCTTATGATTCTTGTGTGGAAAAATGATTGGTTTTTGTATGTTGTGTCCACAGCTCGTCATTTGTGTCTCACGTTTTCTAGATAGAGGATCCTTTTGGGAACATGCATCTTCCTAAGCTTTGTACTTCCCCTGTATTAACTGGCTAGGACTTCTGGTACTGTGCTGAGTGTAGTGTTTGGATCATAGTGATGGCTAGCAGGCTGCCTCTCGCTCTTGTCTTTGATGTGGATCCTTCTAGTATTTCATCCTTAAGTGTGATATGACTCTAGTTGTTTTGTATATACCCTTTATCTTGTTTAGCATGTTACCTTCTCTTCCTGGTTTGCCTGAGAGTTCTTTTAAAAATAATCTTTATCATGAGTGGCAGTAGAATTTTACCATATGTGCATCTGTTGAGATGATCACATGGTTTTCCCTCCAGTCTGTTAATAGAGCAAATTTCATTAATAGATTTCCAGATATTATACATTCCTGCATTCTGGGGAAAATCCTGCTTTTAACACAGCGCAAAATTAAAATTGCTATTCATTTTAATACCTTCAATTTTTTTGAAATGAGTCTCTCCCCAGCCCTACCCCTAGCCTTTTCATTTTTTTATGTGGTTTACATATTGTAGTAGCTACATAGTGGTATAAGTGCTTCACACCTGGCTTTTGGTGGCAAGGAGGGGTGGGAATGTGTGGAAAGCCCTGATTTGTAGCATTTGCCAATGTCCAAGGTATAAATGTCCCTACCATGCCCTATTTGAAGCTACCAATGAGCTGTCAACTGGTTTACAAAATGCCTGAAAATGTGACAGTCTTCTCTCATGAATGGGTGTAAGCACACCAGTGGGGCCTGAGTGTGCAGCCTGGTGACTTCTCGTGTCTGTGAGCACTCGTGCAGCCATCCCTGGGATCAACCTGGAGGCTTCCTGGCACCTGTGCCGTTCAGCCTCCTACCCTCCCCAGGAGGACCCCGGTTCTGACCTTTCTCCACCTTTGTTCTCACTTGGGGATTTAATACCTTGTTTATTTTCACGTCATCCTGGTTTTCTCTTCTGTGCACATACAGCTCTTCGGTTTCCCGCCAAGAACTGCCTTGGCCACCTCATTTATAGATAGCAAAATACAGGGTTTGTAATGATTTTTATTGAAAAATTGAGCATCTGATTATTATTGTGGCACTGGCTTTATTAAACAATGTAGGTTCTGTGATAACTTTTTTTAAATGTGGGGCATTGCTGCCATCTTATATTCATGAAGTTCATCAACTTCGTTCATCTAAACTGACGTTTTTCATTCATGTGTTTATGCAATCATTGAATAAATATTTTTTGAGCACTTTGGATACCAAAGGTATAGCAGTGAATGAAATAACTCAGTCCCTTTCTTCACAGAGCATATGTTCTGCTATGTCTTTAAGTCACGTGTTTTTTCTATTTGACCGTCCTTGCCAATTTTCCCCTAACTCAGACATCCACTTGCCTTTGCTCCTGGTATTATCTTAAATCAACTCTAAATCAATCCGATTTCTTCCACTGCTTCAGTACTAGTTGACATTTGGCTTAACTACTTCTATAATTATTTCTGCTTTTATTGAATTCTTACGAAGAAAAGACAAGAGACTTGAATCTGGTGATTTTTGCTTTAGAAAGGTTGATGAGGAAAGGGTTGTAATAGCACAGTTTGGTGAAATGGCACTCTTGTGTTGCGTGAACTGTCATCACTTAGTGAGGAGCAGGAGACCAGCTTACAGTTTTCTACTATAGTTCTGGACATCATGAGACCTTATTCCCCACCAGCATGATCTCTGTCTGTGGCTCAGAGGGAGAGCAGTAGGGATATGGGGTGCTATTCACAGCCTTGCCTGGGTGACTGTGTATCTGGCAGCTTAGTGGCTCCCAGAGGCAGGATCCTGGTCACCAGCATCCTACAGCATTGCCACACGTTTGCTGATGTTCTGGTGTCCTGTGGAGTAGAGCTCCTTGTTCTCCTGTGGGCCACAGTCCAGGGAGAGCAGGGGTTTCCCTGTAGGAGGAGGAGCTGGAAAACTCCAGATCGAGTTTAACCGTGGGCGAGGCTGGGAAATTTGGATGCAGGCCAGTGGACCTCAGAAATCCATCTGTTCATCTTTCTGCTAAACTGATTTGGATTTCTGCTTTTTAAATCCTTTGCACAATTAATTTGTCTTTAGTATGAAAATCAGTGTTTTAGTTTTAGTAAGGGAAAATAATTCTATTTTATTTATTTGGAACAATTTAAAAGACCCTAGAGATCAATATCCTTCCTCTTTCATTTCCTAGAGGAGGGTGTAGAGGAGCAGAGTGTGTGACAGGCACAGTGGGACTGACCTTTGCTTCTGGGCCTGGATCACCATGTCTGGAGAGTGATGCTTTGGAGGAAGTGTGGGTCACTTTGCTCCTGGGCCGTCGGTTCAGAAGGTGCAACCTTGCCCGGAGCTGAGCTCCAGTGCTAGCAGCACACACTCTGTCCTTGCCCTGAGCCTGCATGGCAGCCTTCTTCATCAACTGGAATCTCTGTTGAGGATGGAGAAAAATCTGTGGTCCTTTTGTTTACTGGGTGACTTTCTGACCTCTCTCTTTCCTCATTCTCTCTACTGCATTACAACTGGTTGATGAGAGAGATTTAAAAAAATGAACATAAACAATTTTTATGGAAATATCAGTTATCTGTTATTTTTTGATATAGTTATACCCTTGGAATTTACTCTTACCTTCGGGTAACAGTTGTGAGGACCAAATCTTAATCCTAGTAGGTGACCTTTAAATCTTAGAATCAGGAATTCAGCTTTAGTCAAAAGTTAACTTTTTCCCTATTATTGTGCTCCTGTTGGATTTTTAAAAATGGATACATTCTATTTATTGGTATTTACAAGTCATTTGACTAGACTTATACTAATAGTATGACACAGGAAAAACAAAAACATCTTTCTGTAAAGATTGAAGTAATGAACAATATTAGCGATTATTCCAAAACAGAGAAGACAACGCAGAGGAAAATCAGTCAAGCTCTTTATAGCTTAAATCTAACTCTTTACCTGAATAATAATTTAAAAAACTGTTTTATAAATCAAGCCTCCCATTCCTGTAAAATAGGAGTAATTCATTATCACACATTTGTACTTTAAATTTTTTTTTTCTTGATGGAGCCCAAGTCTTAAAGATGTCAAAACTAGTTTCATGTTCCATTTTCTAAAGTCGAGGCTATCTCAGTCCCATTTCTGTAGCCAACAGGGTAATCTGTTACTGGGCCCTGAAACCCTTCTGATGAGTCTCAGCTTGTACCCCACCCCACCCCCTGAATATTCACACAATAGGCACAGTGAAAACCAGGAAATTCGTCTCTGAAATAAGCAGCCTCCAGAGGAAGGAAGCAGCTCGGCTGCTGCCCATACTGCGCCTGGACCTCGGCCCCCGGCACTTGGCTTCAGGAACCACCTACCAAGGAAGGAAGCAGCTCGGCCGCTGCCCATACTGCGCCTGGACCTCACCCCCCGGTACTTGCTTCAGGAACCTGGACGGATCTCAGGCAGTTTGGGGTGTGCTTTGGCTTTCCTCACCAGTTCTCAGGGCAGCCTCGAGTCTCGGGGAGGAGAATGTTGCAGGCCCTAGATCTGGGGCTACAGGGACTTTTCTCACAACTCCAGGCGAGGGCGCACCGGGCTTAGCTCTTCTAGGTCTGGCCATTGCTCCTGTTGGCAGGTGTCCACAGGCATCTGCCTGATGTCCTTGACAAGAGGAAGAGAGGAGCTGGCTTTCTGTGGGTGCCGAGCCCTCTGGGCCACACAGCTGCTGTTCTCAGACTTGTGGGGTTTTCTGCCGCCTCTCGTGTTTCATGCCGTGACTCTGAAACTAGGTCTTAACCTGCTTGGAGCAAAGGTTTGGGGTGTTGGGAAGTTCTGTCCTCTTCTTTCAGGAAGAGGCCCTTTGACTGCGTGCCCAGAGGAGGCATGAGTGCGTCTTTTCTCCAGGGGTCTCAGGGGTATGGGGTGACTGTGCTGCAGCCCCAGGAATGTCAGGGTGAAGAGGCCCTGGAGGCTGATGCTTCCGGTCAAGGGCTTCTCCTGGATTTTCAAATAAAGTCCCAGAACAGAATTACTTTGTGTTTTAATTTCGGGCAAATGTCTCTCATCTGCCCTTTTAAGTACATTAGAATTGGGTTTTTTGACCCTGTACAGCACAAGGGGGCTCCTCAGAAAAGTGTCTGATAAGATAAAATTAAATAACTCGCTTTTTAGCACTTGGTTTTGACTGGTGATTTGTTAGTCATTGATTGAGGCGATTGTGACTGATCAAATTATTTGTCTGCCTATCCTGATTGTTACTTTATTTACAGAATTTTAAAAGGTAGTTTCTTGATCTTAATGTTATATTTAATGTTCTCTTTCATAAGATGGTTTTTTGGTGATTTTGTGTTTAAAAAGTGAGGGTCTTTTGAGAAATAGAATATATCAAATTATTTGTTCAGAAACATTCCAAAGCATTTTTTCTAACTCTGCAAGCAGTTTTCTGTTAAAGCAGTTAGCGTGTACCTGATTAGAGCTCTGTTCAAGATCCCTCACTGGTAACCTCTGTGAGGCTGTTGGTCCGTGTCTTTATCGAGCAGTGGTGTGGCTTCCCAGGTACTGTCAGCTCATTTTAGACCCAATACTAGTTTATTGCCTGAAATTACCTTTAAACTGGAAAATCTTCAAGTAAAATTTTTGAGAGTTTTTGATTTATTCCCTGGGATACTTTTGAATGGCAGGTTTCGGGGAGATATATTTGGTTGTTTTGGCACCACTACCATCAGCCACATTCATGTGCTTCCAGGTGTCCCGCCAGATCAGGGAGCATCCTCTGTACACGGAAGCAGCCCCAAGCACTATGTCTGCTTGTGTTTCTGTTCTCAAGGTTTCTGCAGCCCTGCGTGTGGGCCCTGCTGAGGCCCCAGACATGCATGGACTCACTTCTTCCTCACAGAGCTGACCTGGTGGGCTTCCTGTCCACACAGCTCCCCTTCCTGTCCTCCCATCCAGCCCCTCACATCATGTTGAGAGCAGAGAGAGGGGCAAATGAGACATGGTCCTTGCTTTCATGGAAATGTCTAGTGATGCAGATCTCTGTGTATCAAGTAATCACACAAACAGATGTAAAGTGGTAGCTGTGATGAAGGAAGACAAATTGAAGACCTCCATCAGCGGAGGGGCCTGGACGCTCACTGAGAGGCGAGGTTTGCACTTGGTCTCCTTACTGAAAGCTGGCAGCCTCATTCTGCTGCCCATGTGCTAGGCACCTTCTCCACTATCACGACTTCCTCGACATTTCTCCTCAGTCTGTTCTGTTCAAGTTTTGGCCTTCTATCCCTCTGAAATGGCTCTTGCTAGTCACTAATGATCTGTCTCTTGTTAAGGTCAGTGGCCTGTATTTTGTCCTGGTCTTAATCAGTGTCTCAGCAAGACTGTACAGAACTGACTAACTGCTTGGATTCTGTGGGCTGTGTCAGCCTGACATCCTTCTGGCTCAGTCTTCTGTGCAGGTTCCCCTGTCACCAGGAGCCCTGCAGGTGCAGCCTACCTGCCCCCAGCCCAGGCTGCGCTCCCTGCCTGCTATGCGTGTGATGCCCCAGCCTTTGCCCTGAGCTCTGACACAGTGCAACACAGACTTGCTTGAGCTCTGGATCCCTTCCCTGGGCTCCTGTCCATCATGCCCCCTTTCAGTTTCGCACAGTGACCATTGACTCGGACCCAACCCACAGGTTTTTCTCTGCCCCCTTTTTCTGTTAGCTCTTCCTCAGTGGCATGGGGCTGGGACAGGGGTCTCACACTGCCATCCGCATTTCCTGAGGCTTCTGTCTCTCCATCCTGCTGTTTCAGAGTGCACGTTTCCTTCTCGTGCTTGGCTCCTTGGGTCATGTCTCCAGCCTGATGTTCCAGCTGAGAGGTGGTGAGGCAGGAAGGGATGGTCTCTGCATCAGGAAAGCGATAAGGAGGTCAGGAAACTCGGTGTCTCTCATTGGCTGGAAGAGTATTACACGACTACCTCTGGTTGCCCGGATGCCTGGGGCAGGGTCTGTACTCAAGAACATCAGGCTCTGTGAGTTAGGGTCTCCTACGGCCAGATCAACAAGGAGCTCTAGGCTGTAAGTCCTGGTTCCTGACTGAGGGAGGCTTAAAAAGTGGGGTTGTTGGGGCTTTATATTTGCACCCATTTTTTACCCCTTCAAGTTCCGGACCAGTTGAGAGAGCCGCACACACTGTAGATAGGCAAGTGGAGATCAGATACAGGCTCTGTTTTAGATAAAATCAACTAGAGAAAGTGGCTGACTGGCCAAGTGGGTTTGCCAATCCTTTATCTCAAATTAGACAAACTTCCCACCTAGTAACGAGCGTGGCTGGGGGCAAGCCCCTTGCACGTGGCAGGAGAAGAAACCCTAGCACTTTGGTGTGGGTGCGCCTAGCCCAAGAGGAGAAGAGGACTGGCTGGGCTAAGCAACCCATTTCCTCCTTCTAGATGCCTCCTTCTGCAGGAAAGAGTGGTGAGCTGGATTCTGTCCACAGGGAACAGAAGGGAAAGGGACAAGTGCCCCCTCTGCTCTGAGGAAGAGTTTTGTATATCTCCTGTTGGAAGTCTGGAAGCTGGGCAGTCTCAACCCCTGCACCAGCTATGCCAGCCCTGCCTGTCTTCCTGCAGGTCTGGGCTGGCTGCTGTGGGCCTGTGTCCTCACACTGCCCTGCCCTGAGGCTGTTGGAGGGGCAGCCCCAATTCTTCCCCTCATCATCTACTCTCCTTTCCCTTTAGGGACAGTGGTTTCTGTCTCTGAAACTGCTTCTGGTGAGCCACCCCTCCAGAAAGAACTGCTATTGTCCCCACGAACTTCCTTGAGGCCTCCCTGGTCGCTCCTGGGGTGATCATACTATAGAAAGACCCCATCATTATCACCCAGAAGAGCTCCTGAGAGATGAGGGAACCTCTGGGGAAGCCAGCTTGGGCTTTGGGAGGAATTTTCTCCTCTTTTTAAATGTTCCCAAGTAGCTTCCTCTTCAAGTCTGGTTTCTTTTTCCTGTTTTCTGCTGGGAACTAGATGTAATTCCCCTCCTTCCTCAGCATCACCCTTTAGGTACGAGGCGGGTGGGGTTGGCCCTTTCCATTCTTTAAGGAGAGTGTTTTCCACGGTGAGATGGTCACATACCTTCCCTTTGGTAACAGGACAAAAGAGCAAATGCTGAAAAAACTAAGCTTATGAGCTTTGGGGAAGCCTGATGTGTAAATGAGGGAGGCCCACATGATTTTCGGGCTGATGGATTGGTGCCCCCTCCCAATTTGAAAACTGGTCAGGAGATATCGAGTCCCTGTGTGATGTGGTACAAAGTATAAGGCATTGGCCATGGTAGAGAGTTGTGATTTTTTTTTTCTTTCTGGAGGTGGGAAGCCACTGTGTTGGGGGCATGAACTCAGAGTTGTGCCATGGGAGGGTCCCTGTGGCAGGAGAACACGTGGAGCGCAGATGCCGAGGGGCCGCTGTACAGGCAAGGGTGATGGAGCATGGCTGATGGGGATTTCAGACACATGTGCGAGGTTCTGAGGATGCCTGGGTGCTGACCATGTGGCAAGATGGAAGGCAGTGCCTACGACTGGACAGCTGGGAGGGAGCCCACTGTGGAGGGTGGGGAGGGTAGACTAGCAAGTCTGTTTGGGTGCCTGACTTGGGGGCACTCAAGGGGAGCTGTCAGGGAGGCCACTGGGTGGAAGTAATTCCAGAGACAAACCACTGCTCCCTAAAGGAAAAGGAGAGTGCCTTTGCCTTTCGGCCTAAGCTCCGTGTGGTCCTCTGCCCCAGCCCTCTAGGCAGCCTCCCCTGCTCCCCACTGATGTCACACAGGTGTCACAAAATGAGCATCTGAAACCAGAACTTCATTTTCCTAAATTTCCTAGCCTTTCTCCTTACAGTGAACGTCAACAACACCCAC
Organism: Rhinopithecus roxellana; assembly: GCF_007565055.1. Classification (NCBI taxonomy): domain Eukaryota; kingdom Metazoa; phylum Chordata; class Mammalia; order Primates; family Cercopithecidae; genus Rhinopithecus; species Rhinopithecus roxellana. The sequence continues at coordinate 132,090,374 of NC_044561.1, read as the reverse complement.
CCAGCTGCTGGAAACCTGGCAGTCGTCCTAGCCACCTCGCTTTCCCTCACCGTCACACCCAGTCCCCTCGAACATTTGTGCCTGCTGTCCCTGCGTTCACTCCCTACCTAGGTGCCTGCCTTTCCATGTCTCCCTGCTGTCCAGCAGCTGGCAGGTCATTCCTGCCCTGTACTTCCAGCCCTACAGACCCACCAGGGCATCTGGAATACAACTGTGACTTCCTCCTCACCCCAAGGCTGTGCTTGACCCGGCTCCCATCTGTCTCTAGACCCCCTTGGAGCACTCTCCCAGGCCTGCTGCAGGCCCATGGCCTCCTCCTTTGGACCACTTGCCCCATCTCTGTCCGGGGCTGCTCACAGCTTTCTGGAAGTTTCTTGCCTGGGCTTTGCTTATTCCCAGCTAGTGGCTTTCCATGTGTGCTCTTCCTCTGCTGACGGCCCCTCCTGCCCCAGCTGATCGTACGACCGTTGTCTCCCATCCCGTCCTGACCTGCCTGTTTATGGAGGCATCTTCTAGGTTTTCAGTGGAGAGGCAGCCAAGGAGTGGTTGGGTGCCTGGCCCCTGGAACCAAACTGTTGAGTCTGAATCATCCCCACCCTGCCTCTTCCTAGTTGCGTGATCTTGGCATGTGGTCTAACCTGCTGGGCCTCAGTTTCCCCATGTGCAAAATGGGGACACTCAAACCTGCCTCATTCTCATAAGGATTACATGATTAGGTAAAGTGTGGCAGTGTGGGGGATGGCGAGTGCTAGGTGGGAGCTGGAGGCTGTTCTCATTGGGCGGTTTGCACACATATGCTCTTAGCCTCCTTTCGAGCACTTACCTTGGCCTTCAATCTTGTGTATATTTGTTTGTGTTTCTCTTTTAGGGCAGAAACTTCTCTGGCATTTAGTGGACAACTGTCAGAGCTTATCCTTGACCTGAGCTCACTGCCTCTGCCTCGGAATTGGAGGTCAGGTTATTCGTAGTATTCTAGGTTTGTAAGGTCAGACAGAGTCCTTCTTCCCTGCAGAGCAGAGGTGACCCCTAACATAGGAGCGTATTGTTTTCCCTCAGGGAAACAAATGCGTCAGTAGTAGTGTTACCAGCAGATAGGTGGCACTTTAGAGGTGACATGTAGATGCTTGGGACTGAAATTTAGCCGTGGATCATAGCCTGATTGGGATTTTCACACATCTTCCCTCTCAGGATTTCTCTTAAGGGTTGTTGATTCCACATTTGTCCTTGAGGAGGGGGTGGTAGGGCTGGTGACCGGGGAACTGTAATTTCCTGTGGGAGAGCAGCAATTTCATTATTCCTTTAATAAAGCTATCGTTGATCATCCTTCAGTGCCTAGTGTACAGCCTGTTAAATTAGGGTCTTCAGATAGTTACGCGAGCCTTTTTTAAAAAATAATTTATAGGCTGGGTGTGGTGGGTGGCTCACACCTGTAATCCCAGCACTTTGGGAGGCCGAGGTGGGTGGATCACTTGAGATCAGGAGTTTGAGACCAGCCTGGCCAACATGGTAAAACCCTATCTCTACTAAAAATACAAAAAAATTAGCTGAGTGTGGTGGCACAAACCTGTAATCCCAGCGAGCAGGAGGCTGAGACATGAGAATCACTTGAACCTTGCGGGGGGACCACTCCAGCCTGGGTGACAGAGCGAGACTCTGTCTCAAAAAAAAAAAAAAATACCATTTATGTTAAAATATATCATTTTAAGCTATGTAAATCCAGGCATAATTACTGAACACAAGGCACAATCCAAAACATGCGCAGTAGGCCCGTGTGAAGTGTGAAGTGTTCACATGCTGTTCTGAGGCCGGCTGGATCTGGAGTTCCTGGGAATGTTCTCTCGGGCTGGCACGTCTCGGGCTGTGGAGGCCCTGAAGCCCTCCTGGATGCTGGACGTTGGTGTGTGTGCACCTTGATGGTGGTATTGGGGTTATTTTCCAGAAGCTACTCAAGGCTTAGTCTTAGGTTCTATCTAAAAATGTTTATATAGGAAGTATTCCAAATGTGGATTTATAAAGATAACACATGTATAGAAATAGTGTAAAATTTGTGTGAACTGAAGCAGGCAAGCTTCTAGTCTTCCCTTTCCAAAAACTTTCCTTTTCCTTCCCCTCATGTTAAAGATTTAAAAATATATGTTTAAAAAGGTCACTTTTAACTTATAAAAATTATTCAACAAATACAGAAATTTAAAAAGCAGCATTGCAGATTATATGAGATTATATGTCTGCTCTTTGGAACTAGGTTGAAATGATAGTTACAAGGTTCTTTGGATGAATGGGGATGTGTGGGGGACAGTGGAGTAGACAGGCTGGGCTTACTAACTAGGTTTGCACTGGATCCCATCAGTCACTGTTCCTAAGTCAAATGCTGGGTTGCAGTGAACACCAGAGCAACAGTGCATTTCCTAGAGAACTCTAAAAGGCTGCAGGTGACAGACTTAGGGAGCGCTTGCCAGCCCCGCCCTTCCCAGCTCTACCCAGAACAAGGAGGCCTTGCACACTACCTGGTCGTATTTTGACTTTATACATTTAATGAACCAAACTAAAGGTAAAGATTTTCTTTTGATTCCCAAGGCAGAGTTGTGGGTACCCAAGTTCCTCAGCCCAACTTTAACTCAGTAGGATGTGGCATCTCCATTGAGGCTCTTCATGGAATCCCAAGAGGTGAAACCTTGGTCTCCGGATGCTCCAAACCAGTCCTGGTGGGATTCTGTTTTCTGGACCCATTTCTGAGTGAAGTCAAGGAATGGAGGCGGGCAGCTCTCAGGTGTCTCTGTTGCTGGATGGGGCAGGCCTAGACGTGGCTAGCTGGGCGCCCCTATAGGAGGATGGGCCACAGGGCCAGCGGGGCCAGCAGGATGAGCAGGCCTGGCTTGGGGTACGGGCTGCAGGCGTGGAGCTCGATGCTGGGTAGGAACCTGCTCACTGACGAGTTGCCACCCGGGGTTGGGGTGGGGGTGGGCGCGGTGGCTTCGGGCTCTGAGCGGCTCTGCACCGGCAGAAGCAGGACCGGCAGCAGCAGCAGCAGCGCCAGCGCGGATCGGGCCGCCATGACCGAGCGCTCCGCTCGACTCGTCCCCTAGCTAGTGCCGCGGCTGCGGTCGCTGCTGGGAGTGTCTGTTCCGCGGGGTCCTCTCCGGTCCTGTCCAGTGAGATCCTGACAGCTGTAACCTGGCCTAACCCCTGCCCACAACTGTTAACGGTCATCCACGGGGAGCAGGTGTGCCGCCACGCGCGCCCTAGCGCTCCGGAGCTGTCTCTGAGCTCACGTGCTCCCTGTGCCCTGCGCGCGGGTGGCGGTGTCTCCGCAGCCCCGCACCTGACGCTGCCGAGCTGCCCAGCGGACTTTAGCAGGTGCGGAAACGCCCGCTGCCAGTCGCCGAGTGCTGGGTGCAGAGGATCTCTGCAGACACCCATGCTCCGTTCTTTCGCGGCACATGGGAAAAACTCCTGAAGTGCGTGCACAGAGTTTTTATTTTAGAGGCTTTGACATTGTGATTAAGTATACCTGTGATGTAACGAAAACCTTTTTTAATGCTTCTCAAAAGTTTTGCTAGTGTGTAACATTTACCTCCTGTACTGGAGTTTAAAGGAAGCATTACTTCCTAAGTAATCAGTGATCCTTTGTAATGAACATCACCGTCTGTAGAGCTTTGACATTTCTTTCCCCAAGCAGAAATTTTCTGGATAGTGTGTACTTGCTACGCAAGCTTTTGGAGTTTCTGAATGCTGGGTACGCTAGCACACCAGTCTTGCTGACTGTTACGTGAGAGATGAGTGGTGCTTCAAATTGTGTAAGGGATCAGTAGTAACAGTGGTGGACATACTTTTGCCAGGCATGGTTTATTTTAAAGTGAACATATTTTGTGCTTATTTATGTATTTGGGACAGGGTCTCACTCTGTTACTCAGGCTGGAGTGCAGTGATCATCATGGCTCACTGCAGCCTCAACTTCCAGACTCAAGTGATCCTCCCACCTCAGCCTCCTGAGTAGCTGGGACTATGGGGCTGTGCGCCCACTACCGCACCCAGCTAACTTTTTTTATTTTTTGTAGAGACAGAGTCTCGCTATGTTGCCCAGGCTAGTCTTGAACTCCTGGGGTCAAGCAATCCTCCCTCTTTGGCCTCCCAAGGTGCTGGGATTACAGGTGTGAGCCACCATGCCTGGCCAGTGTACTTATTTTAATTCTAAATCAGAATTTCTATAATTAACTTCCTTACCTTGGTGTCTGTCTGTTATCAGCACAAGAGTTTAAAATAATTTTTGATTTCTTGGAAGTAATTCTGCAGGCAGTTCAATGGGAGAAGACAGTTTCCTCAGCACATTTGGGTTGCTGTTATCAGAAAGAAGGGGATGGATTCAAGGCAGCAAAACCAGCTGGTACCAAAACTATATTTTTTAAACATGTAACTGCATGTTCCATAAAAGAGCATATAAAAAATAGAGTGAGGATTCTTTATTGGAGAAATAACTGATTCTAGGACTGTGCAGGAAATACACAAGTGCCAGAAATTCTAAGGAAATGGCAAGGAAATGCTGAGAAACATGACCACACCCGCATCAATGGGTGGTGTCAAAGGGACCCAGGAGCCTACTGAAATAGCTCCCAGTGGCCAAAGCTGGAACAGTTTCTACAACAAAACAAAGTAGTATTGGATTATAGCCCAGAGATAAATAAATATCCATGAGTCCAGACTGACATAAATAAATGACTGATAAATGGGGAGAAGAGGCCGGGCGCGGTGGCTCAAGCCTGTAATCCCAGCGCTTTGGGAGGCCGAGACGGGCGGATCACGAGGTCAGGAGATCGAGACCATCCTGGCTAACACCGTGAAACCCCGTCTCTACTAAAAATACAAAAAACTAGCCGGGCGAGGTGGCGGGCGCCTGTAGTCCCAGCTACTCGGGAGGCTGAGGCAGGAGAATGGCGTAAACCCGGGAGGCGGAGCTTGCAGTGAGCTGAGATCCGGCCACTGCACTCCAGTCCGGGCGACAGAGCGAGACTCCGTCTCAAAAAAAAAAAAAAAAAAAAAAATCGGGAGAAGAGACAAAGCTCCTTTCCAGCAGAATTCCAAATCATCTCTGTGTCTGCTGTACCTGCTGTATCTGCTGTGTCTGCTGTGTCTGCTGTGTCTGCTGTATCTGCTGTATCTGCTGTGTCTGCTGTGTCTGCTGTGTCTGCTGTATCTGCTGTGTCTGCTGTATCTGCTGTGTCTGCTGTATCTGCTGTGTCTGCTGTACCTGCTGTATCTGCTGTGTCTGCTGTGTCTGCTGTGTCTGCTGTATCTGCTGTATCTGCTGTGTCTGCTGTGTCTGCTGTGTCTGCTGTGTCTGCTGTGTCTGCTGTGTCTGCTGTATCTGCTGTGTCTGCTGTACCTGCTGTATCTGCTGTACCTGCTGTGTCTGCTGTGTCTGCTGTACCTGCTGTGTCTGCTGTATCTGCTGTGTCTGCTGTGTCTGCTGTGTCTGCTGTGTCTGCTGTATCTGCTGTGTCTGCTGTATCTGCTGTATCTGCTGTACCTGCTGTGTCTGCTGTATCTGCTGTATCTGCTGTATCTGCTGTGTCTGCTGTGTCTGCTGTGTCTGCTGTATCTGCTGTGTCTGCTGTATCTGCTGTGTCTGCTGTGTCTGCTGTGTCTGCTGTATCTGCTGTGTCTGCTGTATCTGCTGTGTCTGCTGTGTCTGCTGTGTCTGCTGTATCTGCTGTATCTGCTGTGTCTGCTGTGTCTGCTGTGTCTGCTGTGTCTGCTGTGTCTGCTGTATCTGCTGTATCTGCTGTATCTGCTGTGTCTGCTGTATCTGCTGTGTCTGCTGTGTCTGCTGTGTCTGCTGTGTCTGCTGTATCTGCTGTGTCTGCTGTGTCTGCTGTATCTGCTGTATCTGCTGTGTCTGCTGTATCTGCTGTATCTGCTGTGTCTGCTGTATCTGCTGTGTCTGCTGTGTCTGCTGTATCTGCTGTATCTGCTGTATCTGCTGTGTCTGCTGTGTCTGCTGTGTCTGCTGTATCTGCTGTGTCTGCTGTGTCTGCTGTGTCTGCTGTGTCTGCTGTGTCTGCTGTATCTGCTGTATCTGCTGTGTCTGCTGTGTCTGCTGTGTCTGCTGTGTCTGCTGTATCTGCTGTATCTGCTGTGTCTGCTGTGTCTGCTGTATCTGCTGTGTCTGCTGTGTCTGCTGTATCTGCTGTATCTGCTGTGTCTGCTGTGTCTGCTGTGTCTGCTGTGTCTGCTGTATCTGCTGTATCTGCTGTATCTGCTGTGTCTGCTGTGTCTGCTGTATCTGCTGTGTCTGCTGTGTCTGCTGTGTCTGCTGTGTCTGCTGTGTCTGCTGTGTCTGCTGTGTCTGCTGTGTCTGCTGTGTCTGCTGTATCTGCTGTGTCTGCTGTATCTGCTGTATCTGCTGTATCTGCTGTGTCTGCTGTGTCTGCTGTGTCTGCTGTGTCTGCTGTGTCTGCTGTATCTGCTGTATCTGCTGTGTCTGCTGTGTCTGCTGTATCTGCTGTGTCTGCTGTGTCTGCTGTATCTGCTGTGTCTGCTGTGTCTGCTGTGTCTGCTGTATCTGCTGTGTCTGCTGTGTCTGCTGTATCTGCTGTATCTGCTGTGTCTGCTGTGTCTGCTGTATCTGCTGTGTCTGCTGTGTCTGCTGTGTCTGCTGTACCTGCTGTATCTGCTGTGTCTGCTGTGTCTGCTGTACCTGCTGTGTCTGCTGTGTCTGCTGTATCTGCTGTGTCTGCTGTGTCTGCTGTGTCTGCTGTGTCTGCTGTGTCTGCTGTATCTGCTGTGTCTGCTGTGTCTGCTGTGTCTGCTGTGTCTGCTGTGTCTGCTGTACCTGCTGTACCTGCTGTATCTGCTGTGTCTGCTGTGTCTGCTGTGTCTGCTGTATCTGCTGTGTCTGCTGTGTCTGCTGTGTCTGCTGTGTCTGCTGTGTCTGCTGTATCTGCTGTGTCTGCTGTGTCTGCTGTGTCTGCTGTGTCTGCTGTACCTGCTGTATCTGCTGTATCTGCTGTGTCTGCTGTGTCTGCTGTGTCTGCTGTATCTGCTGTGTCTGCTGTGTCTGCTGTGTCTGCTGTGTCTGCTGTATCTGCTGTGTCTGCTGTATCTGCTGTGTCTGCTGTGTCTGCTGTGTCTGCTGTGTCTGCTGTGTCTGCTGTGTCTGCTGTGTCTGCTGTGTCTGCTGTGTCTGCTGTGTCTGCTGTGTCTGCTGTGTCTGCTCTGTCTTCCAGGAGGTGGAGCACAACCCCCACCCCAAGCCAGGGCTGCAGAGTGACTTCCTTCCAAAGGGGACAGCATGGAGGGGGGGCCTCAACCCAGCAGGGGTCAGCTCAGCCTCACAGTGGTCAGTCACGGTGACAGGGTGTGCCCGATACAGTGGAGTGACAGTGGGCCTCCACCCCCACACTCATCCCTTCCTGTACCATGAGAGAAACATCAGACAGATCCCAGCTGAGGGACAACTTCCTCAGAACAGTCAAGGTCGCCAAAACCAAGAAGAGTCTGAGAAACTCACAGCCAAGAGGGGCCTAGGAGCCGTGACGTCTGGCTGTCACCTGGGACGACTGAATCTGACTAAAGTGTGGATTTCAGTTAATAACAATGTGTTAATTAATACTGGTCCATTACACCAGCAGTCCCCAACCTTTTTGGCACCAGGGACTGGTGACAATTTTTCCATGGACTAAGGTGGGGGCTGCGAGAATGGTTTGGGGGTGATTCAAACACATTACATTTATTGTGCACTTTGTTTCCATTATTACATTGTAATATATAATGAAATAATTATACAACTCACCATCGTGTCCAATCAGTGGGAGCCTGAGCTTGTTTTCCTGCAATTAGATAGTCCCATCAAGGGGTGAGGGGAGACAGTGGCAGATCATCAGACATTAGATTCTCATAAGGAATGTGCAACCTAGACCCCTCACATGCACAGTTCACAATTGGGTTCCAGTCCTATGAGAATCTAATGCTGCCGCTGATCTGACAGAATCAGTGCAGGAGCTGATTCTGTGCAACCCAGTTCCTAACAGGTCACAGACTGTTACTTGTCCATGGCCCAGGGTTTGGGGACTCCTGTATTAAACCATACTAATGTAAGAGGTTAATGATAGAAAATGGGTGTGGGGTTTGTGGGAACTTTCTGTCGCATCTACTCAATTTTTCTTCAAATCTAAAATTGTTCTAAAAATAATTTTTACTTTAAAAATAAGTGTTTTTTAAAAAACACTTTTTTGTGTCCTTACCTTCTGCTCCAAATAAATAATTATCCTGACTTTTGTGTAAGTGGTTTCACTAGTTTTCTTTGATTTCTTAACTCTGTCTGTTACCCTTAAACAGTATATCCTTTGGTTTCGAAAATTGAGTAGTCAGGGCACACTTGTTGAACCAGGCCCCACGGGTCAGTAATGGTTGATCTCCAAGGAGTTCACTTGTCAGCGGTGGGGGGTCCCTCCTGGAGCAGTGCATGTTCAGCTATCTCGTGTACTTTCTCACAAGTGCGTTCTGTTCCCTTCAGCGAGGTACACCTGCCGCCCTCTCCTTCTACTGGGGCTTCCCCTTTCTTGTCTGTCTTCTTGTGCTTGGCAGCCTTGGGTATCTGTGATATGGCTGTTGTTTGTTTTGGTGCAGTGGGATATATTTATGTGCTACAGTCACTTCTGTGAAGAGTTAGATGCTGTCCGGGTGCTGTCAGCTTGGAGTCTGGAGTTGTCTTGTGCAGTGGAACCTGTAAAGGAGCATTGTCAGGGGAGAGAGGCTGTTGCTACTGTACCCATTTGGGGACTCCTGGGATAGAGTGAGTTCCAAGAAAGCAGGGAAGAATTGGGTCAGTGGAGACACAGTGGGAGTCAGGGCAGGGACAGGCCTTCCTGCAGCTTGGAGATACAAGGAATGAGGGATGGACCCAGAACTGGAGGTGTTTCTCAAGAAGAAAATCTTCAAAGGTTGAGATGAAACTCCCATCATACTTACTAGCAATAACCTCTAGCAAAGTTGAGATGGTCTGTTTTGGCTAAATAAAACGGACATGGCATTGCAGGGCCCCCTGTGAAGAGCTGGAAGCAGGGAGATGTCAGCAGTGGCAAGCATGTGTTCTGGGGAGTAGGGACTTTGCCTGGCGCTGGTAGGCAGCCCATGCTGCCGTAGATGCCTCCTACTGTCCTGGGTGGCCTCACACAGAGGAGCTCCACACCTGCTCTTTGAAGTTTTTTTGGGGTGCCTGCTGGCTACAAGGGGTCTATGACATTGATATAAAGTCTCTATGTTTCCCTTGGAGAAGTGCTCCCAAATATGAAGCACCCAGGTTCTGATAATAGAGTTGGATAATAAGGTTGAGTTGGAGAAACTTACCTAATAGGATTGAAGTGGAGACAAGGATGGCATGTGAAGCTTTGACTTTACTTCCCAGGTGATTTTTTTTTGTTATGCTTTAGATGGATCATTGCTTCGTTTTTGTTTTGTTTTGTTTTTTGAGATGGAGTCTGGCACTGTCAACCAAACTAGAGAGCAGTGGCACGATCTTGGCTCACCACAACCTCCACCTTCTGGGGTCAAGCAATTCTCCTGCCTCAGCCTCCCAAGTAGTTAGGATTACAGGTGTCTGCCACCACACCTGGCTAATTTTTGTATTTTCAGTAGAGGTGGGGTTTCGCCTTGTTGGCTAGGCTGGTCTCAAACTCCTGACCCTCAAGTGGTGTGCCTGCCTTGGCCTCCCGAAGTGCTGAGATTATAGGCATGAGCCACTGCACCCAGCCTGCTTCTTTGTATTTTAATATTTGTGTAATTTACGATTTTCTAGAGGAGCTTTGGTTTCATTTTGGCCTAAGTATGATACAAGAGGTGGAAGGCCTGGTTTCTCTGTTTCCTTCAGCTGTTCCTGACTGGTCCTCTTCTGTTCCTTCTCAGATCACAGTTAATTGAATATATTTTAAAAGAGAAAACTCATAGGAGCCCTGAGGAAATAAGGAATGATTTTGAACACTAAAGCTAAAAGCATTCTCACATTGTGTTACTTTTATGTTCTTTACTAAATTTGCTTCATGCGCACACACACACGTGAGTATATTTCTCAGTATGCAGATGATTTCAAGGACTGGCTTCCTTCGTGAAAACGTATTGTTGGTTGCAAGAAGATAGGGGGCTGGAAACATGATTCATCTGTCTGTGGAGGTGAAGTTTCAAGAAACTCACCACCGTCCAGTCTTTATGATTATGAACTTGTTGAGTGAGTTCTCTTTTTATAGTATACCCATGTCTAGGAATTTTGGCGGAAATCAGCCTCTTTGCTTTTTTAGACTTTTGGCTAGTGATAGTTGTCTTTGTTCTGTAAAACGACTGTAAAGGAATCCCGAGGTTCTAGTGGAGACATTCTTTTGTAAGAACAAGCTGCCCTGATGTCATGTCATGTTTTTGGATTGTTTGCTCCTCAACCTGATGAAGTTGTTCTTAGCTGTTTGCTTTCTTTTCTCATCTACAGTGGTATTCCTTTCTTTGCCTTTATTGCAATTGTATCTTGTAGCAGGCTTGTTAAATCCCATGGGAGGCGGTTTTTTTTTGTTTGTTTGTTTTTTTATTGTTGTTGTTTTTTGTTTTAATAGGTCCTTTCTCTATTTGGCTATGTTGCCTGCTGAGTTTAAAGCCTTTTTATGATATTTAACAAAGCCCTCTGTATTCAGCGTGGTCATGGTTGTGTTTAATGTTGCAATCTAGACTCGTGTATTAAGTACAGCTATCATCTGTCGCTTAACTTAGCCTTGCTCTCAGTGTGTTTATCATCATGTCTCTAAGGCCATCCTGAGGACGTGACCTGGAGACAGAGGGGGTGCCTAGGCAAAGTACTGGGATGCCTGCACTCCGTTTCTCAGCTGTGAGTGTGCACTTGGAAACCCACGAGAACTCTGGGGAGCCACAGGCCTTGGGGTTTTTGCTGTCCCCCTTTTCCCTTATTCTCTGGATAATGAGTGACTTGGGAACTTACAAACAACTTAAAATATTTAGCTCACTTTACTTTTACAAACCATTTTTAATGCTATCAATGATAGGGTCCTTCCAGTGGGAGGTACACAAATATAATTAATTTTAGTTAAACAAGAGCCAAGAAAGGTAAAGAAGGTATTGTTGAGAATAAATACGGCCGGATACGCTTTTGGGATGCAAATTTGTCTCTTCTCTGTGTCAGTTGTATCTCCCCAAAGCAAGGAATAGGTGCTGGAGTTGAGTGCGTTGGGGCAGGGCTTGTGGCAAGGCAGGAAGAGGCTGCACAAAGCACAGATGTGCAGTTTCATTTAGTCAATATGAAGGAATCCTAATGTACCCACCGGCTAGGTTGAGTAAAGCAAAGAAAAAACAGGCATAAAATGTGGAAAAGAAGAAATAAAACTACCTCTTTTGGGAGTACCTGGAAAACCCTAGAGCAGTCCTGTCCGGTAGAAATATAAAATTAATATGCAAACATCAATGTTACTCATATATACAAAAATAATCAGAAGATATTATGGAAAACACAAGCCCATTAACAATAGTGACAACAGGCCGGGCGCGGTGGCTCACGCCTGGAATCCCAGCACTTTGGGAGGCCGAGGCGGGCAGATCATGAGGTCAGGAGATCGAGACCACTGTGAAACCCCGTCTCTACTAAAAATACAAAAAATTAGCCTGGTGAGGTGGCGGGCACCTGTAGTCCCAGCTACTCGGGAGGCTGAGGCAGGAGAATGGCGGGAACCCGGGAGGCGGAGCTTGCAGTGAGCCGAGATCGCGCCACTGCACTCCAGCCTGGGCGACAGAGCGAGACTCCGTCTCAAAAAAAACAAAAACAGCAACAACAACAACAACAACAAAAAATAGCAACAATAATGAGAAAGTACTTAGGAATAAATGTAATGAGAACTGTTCAAAAGCTAAGTGAAGAAAACAGTAAGTTGAGAAAGACAAATAAGTCGCTTTGAGTAGGTGAAAAGACACCTTGTTCTTGGTTACAATGGCTTGGCTCATTAAGATGTCGGTTGTAAGTTAATTTACAAATTTAATGTGATGCTAATAAATACATGAAAGCAAAAAGACTCAGTTTTTTTTTTTTCCCTTGGACTGGACATGTCGATTCTAAAATTGAAAAAGCATTAATACCTAGAAAACTTAGAAAAGAAAGAGCCAAGAAAAGGAGAATAGCTCTACTAGATATTAAAACATACTACAAAGACTCTATATGGAATATAGTGTGGCAGGGTTGCATGAAGAGCCAGACAGACCCATGGAGGAAATAAGCCCATATGTAGATGGACATCTAGTATATGATAAGGGTAGTATCTCAGATTGTTGGGTCAAAGATAGATTGTTAGAGTAAATGTTCTTGGGACAATTGGACTCCATTTTGTAAAATACATCATTAGGATTTATACCTTACACCACATACAAAAATAGGCTGCAAGTGGGTCAGAGAACTCAGTGTGAAAAAGGCAGCTGTTCCAGTGTTAGACACAAACATGGGTGAATATTACCTATGTGTTGGGAAACGCTTTTTTAAAGGTGTAACTCAAAATTCATCTTCAACAAAAGAAAAGATGGATGAATTTGACTACATTCCAAAATACTGCGACCAGCCTGGGCAACATGGCAAAACCTATTTCTAGAAAAAATACAAAAATTGTTTGGGCGTGGTGGCACACACCTGTAGTCCCAGCTACTTGGGAGGCTGAGGTGGGAGGATCACTTGAAACCAGGAGGTTGAGGCTGCAGTGAGCCATGATGGTGCCACTCCAGCCTCAGTGACAGAGCGAGACCCTGACTCAAAAAGAAAAGTAACAACTTTTGGCTGGGCGCAGTGGCTCACGCCTGTAATCCCAGCACTTTGGGAAGCCAAGGCGGGCAGATCACAAGGTCAGGAGATCAAGACCATCCTGGCTAACATGGTGAAATCCCATCTGTACTAAAAATACAAAAAAAATTAACCGGGCGCAGTGGCGGGCAGCTGTAGTCCCAGCTACTCGGGAGGCTGAGGCAGGAGAATGGTGTGAACCCGGGAGGTAGAGCTTGCAGTGAGCCGAGATAGCGCCACTGCAGTCCTGCCTGGACGACAAAGTAAGACTCCGTCTCAAAAAAAAAAAAAAAAAGAAAAGAAAAGTAACAACCTTTGCCTGACCAAAAACAAAACAGAAAAATACAGTAAGGTCGAAAGACAAAAATACCAATTGTGAGAAAGCCTTCGTAGCATATCATAAATATTTTAAAAGTTGAGGGGGAAGAAACCCGAAATCCTAGGAAAATGGGAAAAAGTATGAACAGACATATATGCACATATACACGTGCATAAAAATGGTCTGCAAACTTTACTAAGATACCGTTTCTTACAGATTTGCAAATAATCAAAAGTCTCACTTGATAGCTATTTGTAATCATGGTGCAATGTCTCATGTACATACTTAATTGGAAATGATGTATTAAATAAAGGTGAAGAGCCAGTTGTCTTTTCAGCTTAAAAGAGCATTAAAGTTCATGATTGTTCACTTCTAAATTTATTCTCAGTGTGCTCTGAAATAGACTTTGTAACAAAAGCAGCAGTAACTTTCCCTAGATTTCCTAGGAAGCAGGTATTGAATTCTCACGCACCTGCATGCACAGGCTGCCAGGATACCCCCGCTCTACTGTGGATTACTCTGGGCTGTTTCTCCTTCCCTCCAACCACCACACCCACGTCCCCAAACCTAGGGGTTGTTAAATTTAGGTAGTTTCCACACTTCTACCTTTTTTCTTAGGATGGCTCTGCATTCATTATGGATTTCATAAGACACATGGCTGGAAGGTACCTGATACAGATTAAATACAGAGTTTAGTTAGAAGGATAGTATTCCGTCTTTGAAGGCTGTGTGATTGCAGCCCAGGCCAAACCAGCCAGAAGTTGGGTCACTTGAGCAGGGCCCTGCAAACACACCTGAAGGAGGTGGCATTGCTAGGACTCTACTTTTGGGGCTGAATCAACAGAGGCAAAAAAGGACTTGGTACAAGTCCTTGCGAGGATGGCGCAGCTCTCAGCTGCAGAGCTAGGACCAGACCAGGCTCTGGGGTTCATGCGGGAATCACCAGTCTGCGCTGCTGCCTCCTCCTGTACGTGTGTGTGTGCACGCGTGTGTGCGTGTGTCTGCGCGTGTGTGCACGTGTGTGTATGCGCGTGTGTGCGTGTGTGTGCGCGCGCGCGCGTGCCCGCGAGTCCTGTGGCACCACCGCATTGTCATGAATGCTTTCATTTCACGAGTCAGGAGCAGTTTCCCATTTTGTAGGCTGTTTCTCTGTGACCTGGATTTTAATGGCGTGGTCAAAAGCTGGAAAAGTATCCACCTTTCCCTCTCAGCTTGGAGGCTGGTTTGTTTTTCTGCGCCGCGTGCGTCACCACCTCCTGATGCTGCAGGGTCAGCTTGTGCACTCTGCGCCCCCAGGAGTGGAGGCTCCGTGTAGGCGGAGACTTTTGTTTTGTCCCATCCTCCTGGCATGTAGAAGGCACTCAAATACTTGTTGAAGGATAAATGGATGGGCTATGGTATTTTTAACCTAGCAATGCACCTTTTGGTTGTTTCCAGGTTTACTATTAAAACAAACGTCTTGATGTCCCTCTTTTTGGATGCTTTTGGTGATAGAGAAGCCAAAGCATGCTGGTTTTAAGCAAAAATCATTTATTTGCTCCTGAAATTTTCCTTTGAAAACTTTCTGTATGAGGTTATACGTCAGTATGTAGTTTTCATCCATGTTGTGAGGAGTTCTCTCTCTCTTTTTGTCGTTATAGACATTAGTGGAAAGCCACAAGTAGCGTGGGGGCTACCTCTAGTCACGCTTCAGCTGGAAGTGCGGTGTGAGCATCTATTTTTACCTCACAGTCCTCGCTCTGAAAAATTCTGACCACTTTTATTTTTAATGTTCTGCTCTATTAGCTGGGTGCAGGGAGGAAAGAAGCTCAAATTAGTCAGTTTGCTTTGTATTTATTTTTACTTGACCTTTTCACTTACATATTTTGAGAAGAAAATGTGAGAGTCTTTCCTCTGCATAATTTTCTTCCTTGATGAGAAACTGTTTTCAGTCATATACTCGGAAAGTGGTGGAATTAACCTCAGGGTAGCATGTTTAGTGTTTTCCATTCTTGAAACAAACCTTCAAATGTTCATCTGTTTATTCTATGAAATAATTATTTTCTTATTTCCAGCTGATTTGAAAACCAGTACATTTCTGTGCCAAGTAATAGCTGTGTTTTCTGGACCCTCCAGCAAGTCTCTGCATGGCTGTGGTGCCTTGGGGACCGAGTTGTGGAAGAGCCGGCGAGGCAGGGTGTGGAGAACCTGTTTACCCTTTGTTTTTCACTTACCTTTTTCTTCAGGAGTTGAACTAAACAATTGTTACTGACAATAATGGATTTTAATTCCTAGGAGATTAAACTCCTCACCTGTAACAGTTTGATTAATAAACCTAATATATTTAAGCATGTATCAGTCCTTTTGGAAATTGTAATATTCAAGGAGTTGTTAGCATTTGTGGCTTTTTAAATATTTCTAGTTATAGTTGCTGTCAGGATTCATTCATTTCGATTAGGTAATTTACCATTATTTTAAAAAGTAATAAACATTTACATTTCATGGACAGGAAGCCAAGATTTTTGTGCTGCTTCCTAAATGCAGTGGGTACATCTCTGTCAGTTTTTACCTTCTGGAAGGTACTCCTGAGTGCCGTGCTGAGCTCTGCCCCTCTGTCCATCCTCTTTGGACACTCATCCCTTTCCCCTACTCTGCTCTGTGAGGGGATGGTGCTAGTGAGAGCTCAGGTCGAGAGGGCTGGGGCACTCCTGCGTCTCTCAGCTCATCAGCAGTTACTTGTAAGACAATCAGGGTTTACCTGTGTTGTTGAGAAGCATTACGCAGGCAAGAAAGCACACGAGAGGAAGGCGCAGCTGAGTGAAGCATCACAGAGCCCGCTGGGCTGTGCCTTCCACCCGGGCCAGCACACAGAGTGCTGCAGTCCCTGAAGGCTTCCTCAGGCTCCTCCTGTTAGTATGGGCGCCTGCCACTGACCTCTGTGGGTGACAGGTTTGTCACTTGAGCTTGTATCCTGCAACCTGTTTGTTTAGGTGTGCCTATTTGTTTTTAACTGTTTAATAGACTTTATTTTTTAGAGCAGTTTTATATTTACAGCAAAATTGAGGGACAGGTACAAAGATTTCCCATATGCCCCCTGCCCCCACACAGGCACAGCCTCCCCCATTATCAACATCCATATCCAGAGCCATGTATTTGTTGCAGTTGATGACGCCACATTGACACCTCATTACCCAGAGTTCATAGTTTCATGAAGGTGCACTCTTGGTGTTGGATGTTCTGTGGGTTTGTACACATTTATGACGATATGGATCCATCCTTCCAGTATGCAGAATTATTTCATTGCCCTAAAAGTCCTATGCTTCGCTTATTTATTAACTATATAAATGCAATCAAAAGATGCGTTTTTGTGTGTTTTCTTTTGTTCAGTATTACATGTGTGAGACTTGCCTGTGTTGTTGCTTGTTCATTTTTATTGCTGTACATAGTAGTCTGCTGTTTGACCATATCATATATTCATTCTGCTGATGATGGATAGTTAGACGGTTTCCAGTTTGGGGCAATTATAAGCATAACTGCTTTGACCATACTGATACATGTGTTTTGGTAAAGAAACACAGGTGTTGCTGGGGTGGATGGGCTGGCTGTGAGCACACACACTTCAGCGTGAGCGGGTGATGCTGGCATGGTGCCTGGTTGGGCACTCAACTGCCTGCTCTCACCACACTCCTCACGTGGCATCGACTGCTTTGGAAGTTTCTGTCTTCTTAATTTTTACCATTCTGGCAGGTGTGTGTGGTACTTTTTTGTAGTTTTGATTCTCATGGACCTGCATGCTAGTGAGATTGAGCTTTTGTTAAATTTCATGGTCATCTGGACTCTTTGAGGTGCCTCCCAAAGTGCCCAGCTACAGCTTCTGTCATCAAAGAAGGAGTAGGTATGGGAATGGTGTCTCTGCACACCTCATGTCATGCCTACATCCCTTCTTCAAGAAAATACTGGTGTTCCCTCTGAAAATGATAGAAATTGGCTCATCATTTTTGAGTCTAGCTCAGGTGTCTTTTCTAGAATTGCCTTTTTAATTCAGTGTAAAGAGGCACAGGGACTTCATATCTGCCGAGATGAGTGCAGGTTGCCTAGACATGCACACAAGGCCCTTAGTGGACTTCCCCCATCCCTGGGGCTCCTCATAACCCTTCATTCTTCTTTTCCCTGGCCTTTCTGGGCTGGAGCCAGGTCTTGGGGTTGGGGGCGAGCCTTTCTCTCGGTGTGTATCTCTGTATAGAGTTGCGTGGTGAGATTCGGATTCTGTTCTAAATGCAGTTGGGTGGAAATAAAGGGGGATAGTCCTGAGTCACCCACATTCCTTTGGTCAGTCTGCCCTGGTGTGAGGAGCCAGCAACCTCTGCAGACCTTTGGTTCCACCTCCAGTTTGGGGGATGCGGGCTTGTGTTGTAAATAGGTGACCATGTGATTTACTGCTTGAACAGGGACGCTTTGAGAGTGAAAGGGCCTGCGATTATTAATGACCCCAAGATGACATGTGAGAACCAGGAAGTCCTGGGGAGATCAGGTCATGATCCCCACAGTTATGATCTCAAAGATGGAGCGCGTCACAGGGAGGATGCCCTCTGAGTTGTGAGGGGCCACGTGTGTCCTTTGTACACAGGCCCTAAGGGGCGCTGGGGCCATGTGGGTAGCCATAGGAAGATGGCTGGAGTTGGAGGCAGAATGTATAAGTATTTCACTCATTGACTAAACTCAGTTGAGTTTTATTTGTCTGTGGAAAGGGAAATCTACTTGCCTTACTTGCATGCCTTTCCTAGGGATATTTTGGGGACTAAAATATGATAGTGAATTCTAAAATATTGGTTGAAATGGCGGGACGTGGTGGCTCACGCCTGTAATCCCAGCACTTTGGGAAGTCGAGGCGGGGGATTACGAGGTCAGGAGTTCGAGACCAGTCTGGCCAACATGGCGAAACCCCATCTCTACTAATAATACAAAAGTTAGCCGGGCGTGGTGGTGCATGCCTGTAGTCCCAGCTACTCGGGAGACTGATGCGGGAGAATCGCTTGAACCTGGGAGGTGGAGGTAGCAGTGAGCTGAGATTGGGCCATTGCACTCCAGCCTGGGTGACAGAGCAAGACTCTGTCTCAAAAAAAAAAAAAAAAAAAAAAAAAAAAAAAAAAAAAAACTTGTTGAGGTTGTCATTGTCACCTTAACATTGTCATCGTCACCTCCAGTAATAGCTAACATTTATTGAGTTCTTCCTCCATGCAGGAACTGTGCTGAGTTCTTTGCCTGCATTATTTTATTCAGCCTTTGCTGCGGCCATCTGCACCTGCTCCTGCCAGAGGGAATGCTTGAGACACTGCAGGGTGATAGTAGCCTCAGAGTCGGGGGCTGCATTGCTGGATCTTCAAGCAGGCACGCTTCCAACTCTGTGCTCATAGTCCTGGTCATGGGGTTGCACTGACCTGTGGAGAGCTGGACATGGGGAATGGGTTGGAGAGCTTTTATTTGAAACAATAGCAAAGTGGCATGATCTTTTGGGAAGTACGCTTCTTCAAGTCATGCATCCACTCACAGACAGGCTTTATGAGCCTCTTGCTTTGTAAGGGCCCAGGGAAGATTTAAGGCGACCAAACTTCCAGTGACAAACAATATTTGAAAGTAGTCTGTTCCTTTACCCCAGAAATGCAGAAGTACATGGTTTTGGATATTTGACCTCCTTGATTGGTGGGCACGAGGAGGTGGTCTGCTGTGGTGCCAGTGACCGTCTGTGAGTCACAGAGTGAGTGAATGCTGGGCCTGCTGTGATAGGAGAGCTCTCTGCTGAATTGGTTCCGCAGCGCACCAGCTTCCTCACGGGGCACTAGCCGGTCAGGGTGATGTCTCTGGATCACTCAACTTGTCCCTGACAGAGCAAGAAATAAGAAACCCAGTTAGAACGTCTGTATCATCAGATGCCATTTACATCCCAGTCAAATTAGCAATCAAATCACTGACTTCTTATAGGTATACATCTTCTGACTTCAGCATATTCTCTTCCGCTTCTTCTGCATCCTTGGGTTTTGAAGGATGTTTGCTATGTAAATGTTTAACATGTTTACATGTTTACTATTTAAACTTAATAGATGAGATAGCTTTTAAAATTTGTGTCCATTAAACCCAAGGACTCTTGCAGAAGTCGTATGCTTTTTCTTCTTTCGTCTATAATGCATGTAAGGAATTATTCACTTGCTCTAAAGTTCAAATATGTGAGTTTCTGGTGCTGTTACATAAGATGTGGTATTGTGGGTCAAGGGGATTTAGTGTCTCACCTAAAATCTGGGGCCGGGATGTCACCACTTTAAGTAATAGGGATGTTTGCTTGTCTTTTTTTTCCTGCTGCAAAGCAAAATGCTGAAGAGATACTTATTTGTTAATTAACTGATTTCACCCTTGTCATCCATCCCCTTTCCATAAGGAACTGTGTGTTGCATTCTTGCTGAGTGGAGACTAAGTCCTTTGTGCAAGGTTGGGGCACCCTGGGGTGAAAAGGTAAGTGCTTTCCGGGATGCTGATTAAGATGGTATCTACTATGATCTCTCAGTGTCCCCAGGGTGAAATTCCTCAGGTTACAGTGGCAGGAACAGCTGCTTGAGCTCATTTTGTCTTCTGAACAGGATCAGTCTTAGAACTGGCCTTCTCTCCATCTTCAGCCCCAGGGTGGGCTGGCCTGAACAGGGCCTGTGCTTGCTACACAGCACCCTTGCCTGCCTTCCCTTGCCTTGGCTGCTAAGTCTTTGGAGAAAACTCTGCGTTTCTGAGCTTCTTCTGAAAGATTTAATTTTTTATTTAGAAACAAAATATGCTTATTACGGACTGTACATACTTTGCAGAAATGCAAAATTAGGAAGAGACGTGATTAGTCCCATTGCGTAGAAGCAACTTTTGTTATCATTTTGTATATTTCTTTTGTGTCTGTATTAGTCTGTTCTCATGCTGCTAATAAAGGCATACCAAAGACTGGGTAATTTATAAAGGAAAAAGGTTGAATGGACTCACAGTTCAGCATGAGTGAGAAGGCCTCAGGAAACTTGCAATCATGGCAGAAGGGGAAGCAAACACATCATTCTTCACGTGGCAGCAGCAAGGAGAAATGCCCAGCAAGATGGGGAAAAGCCCCTTACAAAACTATCGGATCCTGTGAGAACTCCCTCACTGTCATGAGAACAGCATGAGGGTAACTGCCCCCATGATACAATTACCTCCCACCGGGTCCCTGCCACAACACGTGGAGATTATGGGAACTACAATTGAAGATGAGATTTGGGTGGGGACACAGCCAAACAATATCTGTGTCTTTTTATGTGTATGTATTTTTTTCTTTTCTAAGCACAGTGGATAAACTGTGGTTACTCTACCTATTTGTGTAGGCCTCTCAGATCATCGAAACAAGATGTGCAAATTAGCAGATGACACTGGCACATGGAGTAATGGTTTCTATTTTAATTTTCACTGTGTAACATTTTAGTAAAGCTTTTACTGGAAATGTTTTCTACCCATATTCTCAGGAAACCACGTGAAGTGGACAGCCTTGCATTTCGTGGCTTGCTCCCTTGAAGGATGAAGGGAGCAGTGCTGTCGGATGCTCTTCCCAGCCTCCCTCTCCAGGGAGACTTAACCACTGCCGTTTTGAGTTTCCTGGGAGGACATCCCCCAAGGACTCTCTGGCTTGTCCTTGTGAAGTTG
The DNA here is from genome assembly GCF_007565055.1 of Rhinopithecus roxellana. Taxonomy (NCBI): domain Eukaryota; kingdom Metazoa; phylum Chordata; class Mammalia; order Primates; family Cercopithecidae; genus Rhinopithecus; species Rhinopithecus roxellana. Next base: position 132,069,576 of record NC_044561.1, on the reverse strand, counting down.
GTTTGCTTTTTGTGCCAGCTTTTTAGGCTTACAAAATGTTGTGTGTGTGTACATAGGGAAATTATGGAAGGGTATAACTACTAGTTTGTGTCAGCACTGGATTCTGGTATATATGATAAATGAGGAGTTTCTGTTACGTATATGGGATTGCTGAGATACACAGCGGTTTTCTGCGCACATCACTCTGTAACGCAGCTATCCCGTCACATCCTGCATGTCAGTACAGGTAGTGCCATTCTCTTCATAGGACTATGACACTATCTTTTTTCTTTCACAGTTAAAAAAAAGGGTTTTTAAAAATTCTAACTTTATGTAAGTAATGCAATGCTCATGCTACCTCAATTGTTAGAAGAACATATTATTCCGTCCTGTAGATGTACTGCAGTTATTTAATGGATCGGCTATTGATAAGGGGCCCTGTTAATGTGACTGTTTTAAAAAATGGAAGTGATACCAGCACATGGTAAAAAACACATTGTAACTCATGAATGGGTATAAATTAAGTTGGAGGTTTCCTTTTTTCTCTTTCTCCCTCCCCGCCCCCCGCCCTGTTTCCAGAGGTAAACAAAGTACAGTTTATGTTTTCTTCTCTTGTTTTAAGTTCTTCTTGTAGTCACCATTATAGCTTTAACTTTTCTGTTTGTGAGTTCATGTGGGAATCAGCGGACAGTGCCTTCACACCCTGAGTTTTGATGAGATTTGTATTGACAAGGCTTAAAACATTTGTAGTGTTTCCCATCTATCATTAGGCTCCCTGTGCTTTTCCTGCAAGTGTAGTCTAAACATTTTAATATAAGAAAAGCAACATTTATAGTATTATGATAGTATATTTTGCCATAGAACCAAGTGGTGTGAAATGTAATTCTGCCTCGCCAAACCTTTGCCAATAAAAGGAGAATATTCAGATGGAACTCCCAGTTTCTCTTTGGATGTCTGCTGTTTCTAGCTGCCTCAGTTGCCATAATTTCTCCTATCCCATAGTGTTCATTTCTTGGATTCTATTTTTGTTTTGCTAGAGCACCTCCTTAATCCACTTCCTTACAGAATGGATGGCTGACAGACTTCTTGGGTATTTGCACATAAAGTTCAAACATGCAATTACTTTGTTCTCATACTTATTGATAATTTGGTGGTGTCTGGAATTCTAGGATCGTATAATTTTCCTTTTGAAATCAGAAAATATTCTCTATTGTTTTCCAGAGTCTAGTATTGTTAATGAGGAGTTGGATATCCGTTTGATCCTTGTTCTATTGCAGGTAAACGTCTTCTACTCTCTCCTTCTCTCCCTCCCTGGGCCTCATGTCCTGACGGTTTGATTTTTCGTTACCCTAAACCCTGATCTGATTCTCTTCCAGTCTGCGTGCCCATATTGGGATCACCCCTTAGAAAACCTCAGGCTTTCTTTGGAGAGTGATTCTCAGGTCTTAGCCCAGGAATAAAAGCATTCTCTGTGGCTCCTCCTTCTGGGGAAGACCCCTCACCTCTGTTGTCTTGCGCTGCAGTTTCCTCTGCTCGTTCGCATCAACCTGCTTTTGTCTGCCTTATGCCCTAAAAGCCCTGGCAGGCTTTCTTGTATTCTGCTAAATCCCTCTGTAAATTTTTAGCACCATGCACTACTATTCACCGTATTATTTTGGTGGTTCTTTCACCACCAAAAAGTACCTTTTCTGACATTTCAACAGAGTTCTGGGAAGAATGGAGAGAAGGTACAGTGTACTTTATCACCGTTTTTAATTAAAAGCCCTTTTAATTAATTAATTTGGAGGCAGGGTCTTGCTCTGTTGCCCAGGATGGAGTGCAGTAGTGTGATCATGGCTCACTGCAGCCTCCACCTTCTGGGCACAAGCCATACTCCTGTATCAGCTTCCTGAGTAGCTTGGACCACAGTCATGTGCCACGTTGACTGACTAATTTTTAAATTTTTTGTAGAGATGGGGTCTTGCCGTGTTGCCGAGACTGGTTTCAAACTCCTAGGCTCAAGGCAGCCTCCCACCTTGGCTTCCCAAAGTGCTGAGCACACCATTGTGCCTAGCCTAAAAGCCTTTTTAGATCACTCTCAGTGCCAAAATTAGTGCCTTGGTCACCTTTACCAATGGCTGTTCTTGCTCTCCAGTGGAAATATCACTCAACATTATCAAAGAATTGGGATGAAATTAAATGAACCAGTTTAGGTACTTTTGATACATAAGTTCTTATGAGACATGTTGTTCTGTATTTTTTAAGAGTGTGGCCATAGACTTAAAAATAGCTGGGTAACTTTGTTACACTTGCCTTGATGGTGTGTTGCAAGTTAGTTAAATTTCATATACTCTTAATCAGCACATCACCAATAAATAAAATGTTACTACTGCCTCAAAATTTAGGGGAGGTTCTATACATCTGTTTTGAAATGAAGATGGAGATGACTTAGGATAATTATAAGTTGTAGAAAAATGATGGCTCCTAAAACTATGAATTTTCATCATTGTATACCCAAATAACCCACATTAAACTGGTGTGAAAATGAGAAAAAACTGACATTGAAATTATAAAAGCAGGAATATTGGCAATTGAAATCCATTATAAATAAAACTGTCATTGATAATGAACGAAATGCTGTTTCTGAGGATGAGGACTTTGTGGCCCTCACGCGGGCACGTTACTGAGCTTTGCAGCTTTGCACCGGAGCCCCATTTCTTGGTACTGAATTAGACCTCTATACAGTCTAGTAACACCCCAGGTTTAGGTTATAAATTATAAATCTTAGTGCCCCGTAATAATTCACTGCGTAGGTTACCATGGACTAGCCCTTAGTTGTACTGAGAAAAGAAAGGCTATGAAATTTTGTTGGTTAAGTGCCAAAGAAAGGATTGGGTTTTGGGTCATCTTATAGCCCATGGTGAGGACTGTCTTTGGCCTCTACCGCACAGATAAGTTTGCATGTCAGATGTTGGCACTCTTGTGGGGTATTGGGTTCTTTTGAGTATCTGATTAAATCCATTTACGTTTTTGCTGGAGAAATGCATCTGTGCATGTGAACGTACCATTTCGTATATGATTTCACACTTCTCATGGGCTTCCTGAAGCCCATTCGTGAACCCTCGATTAAGAATGCCTGCTCTAGAGAGGAGCGTGAAGCGGCACTTCTTCCGTCTCCTCCTGGCATTCACTCAGGATCCTCACAGGTGTGGAAAACACACTAAGGAGGCCTGTGAAGGCCAGATGTCTCCCTTTTGCCTTCTTTGGTTCTGTCCATGATGGCCTTATCATGGACGCATTAGGACCCTCTGAGGACACCACTCCTACGACCACATTGCTCTGGGGCAACTCCCAAGCTTATTGTCCTCCCCCAGCAAGGGCAGGAACGTGGAGAAGCTGTGTGCTGGGCCTTTACTTTCATTATTGGTAACAATGTTTTCATTTTATTAGCTTTATCCTCTAATTTTTTATCTTCCACAGGTCGTGTATGTTTTGAGAACAGTGTGAGGTTTATTCTGCTAATGGAAATTTACAGAAGTACCAGTTTGAATGATTGAGAAATCTAAGTTAAAGAACTCTTGAATAGAAATGTCGCTGTTCAGCACATTGATCGATTCTCACATCTGAAGCCAGCTGTGTATTCTTGGTGTGTGTGTATTCAACTCAGGTGTGACCTACTGTCTTTTATATGTCCCTGGATTTAAATGTGCTAATTTTGTTATGATTTTTGTGTCTACGTTTATTAAAGCCACTAATAGTTCATTTCTGGCACATCCTTGACAGATCTTACTACCAAGATTATACTGGTCTCATAAAACTAGTGGGGAATGTTCCCTGTTTTTTGTTCGCTGGAACGCTGTGTGTAAGATTTGTGCTTTTCCTTTATTCAGCCAGTGCTTTCACATGCTGCTTCCTTTTATAGCCACTCTTTTTTGCTACATATTCTTTCTCTACAAGAGCACAGTTCTTCTGGAATGTGTCCCTTAGGATTAACTGTCTCAGGTATGATTTGTGTGAAAACGTCTTTATTCTTATTGTGGAAAGACTGTTGTTAGGTGGGGAGTTTGTTTTCCTGTCTGCACGTTGAAGATCTTGTCCTGCTCCACTACCTGGTTTCTTCCCTGGACCCTGAGCATCTGCTCTCAGCCTGACTTTCCCCCTGTGCTCCCACGTCATTTCTCTGTGCTATGTCTGGGTTCATGCTTATTTGTATTTAGTCTGCTGCAGGTTAGTCGGCCGAATCTGTTTCTGTGAGAGCTCCCATGCTTTTGGTATTTTCTGTCTCTTGTGTATCTCTGCGCTGCTTGCTGGGTTATTGCTTCAGTTCTGCTGCCCAGTTTGGCCATTTTCTCTTTAGCTGTGTCTAATATGCTGCTAAAACCTGTCCACTGAGCTTTTAACGTTAGTCATTATAGCTATTATTTCTGGAGCGTCTCTCTGCTTCCCTGCCCTGCCAAGTCCAGTTGGTCATTCTTAGTTTACCTGTTTCCCAACTGTTTGTATCTCCTTAAGCAGTTGTTTGCTGTTCGTAAATGGTGTGTTTGACTTTTCCAGCATGCTCGAGGCTGTTTTCCGAGCTGTATCCCCTTCTCTCAGGCCATCGGCTTTTCATCCCCCCTTGTTCCTACTAATTCTTAGGACTAATAAAGCACTTCAAATGGCAGCTACTGGCAAAAATTAGGAAGAAGGCTTCTTTGCTGTAGCACCCTCCAGTTGATCACTTTCTCCTGACCTGTACTTTACTTGCCGTGAGCATATCATGCCTCTGTACTTCCTGAAATAATTACTGTCTCGAAACAGTGAAATCTCATCAGTTGACCATAGTTGTAACTGCACACCTATGTAATAGTATTGGCTTTATGCCCCTGCAAGGTAGAGAAGGAGAGTACTTAGTTTTTGGCAGAGCAGAGCCCCAATTTCCAGTCTAATTAAATTATAATGATAAATATCACTTTAAAAGGAAACACAATTGCTTCATTTAATCAATATGATTATTACTGGCAAAGCAAATCCATCAAGTACTGTGAATGATAAATGTGTTTTAATACAACTTGCAGTGTACTTGCTGTTGGTACAAGGCGTGTTAAATCCTCAGTGGTCCCTCTTTTCATAGCATTGCTGTGGCACTGGAATTTCCCTTTGTTGGGAGATGGTGAGATATAAACCCATTGTGGAAACCCCTTCAGCTTGACGAATTTGGAGTCATGCTGTTTTCAGAAGAGGATTTCTTGCAACTAGAAGCAGTCACCCAGAGAAAGCTCTGGAAAGGTGGTGGTGCTGGGGTTGAAGCTGAGCTGCCAGCCCCTGGCATGTCAGTGGGCGGAGGTGGGAGACGTGCAGAGCTGCCTCTCCCACAGTACTTCCCTTTCCCCATCCACCCTTTCGGGTGGCTCATTCCCGACCAGTTTCACAGGATGGCTCAAGGCAAATGGAGAAAATGGCGCAGGTTGGAACTCTTGGCCCTAGCTTGTGCGCTTGCTTCTTAGCACATTCCAACCACGATCTCCTTGAACATAGTCTCCTCGGTCTCTCTTTTTTTGTGTGAGGAATATAAAGTTTCTAGTTGCCTTTTTGCATAATCTCGTAACTCTTCTGCACCTGTGGTTCCTTAGCTCTTATCTGAGACCGTGGCAGACAGTTAGCTGGTTGCAATGGTTGGTTAGTTGTTTCATGTGGTTGATCATACGGCAGCTACTTGGTCCCATTGTTATTGATAGTGCTGTGTAAATCAGTTGTCATTGCTGGCATTTTTTTGTTTGTTTGTTTCATTGTCTAATTGTTTTCTAACACATTTGTATTATGAGATAACTTTCATAAAGATGGACACATATATAAGAGAATAATTTTAATTGTATGCCCTTGTAACTCTCACCCAGGTTAAATAGACATTGTGTACCTCACAGTTTCCTTCATGCTCCTCCCTGATGATAACTCCCCCTCCTCCATATGACACATCTAATATATACTATGTGTGTGTATATATATATAATAATTATTATTATGAGACAGTATTTTGCTCTGTGGCCCAGGCTGGAATGCAGTGGTGTGATCACAGCTCTCTGCAGCCTCAACTTCCCAGGCATAGGTGATCCTCCCACCACAGCTTTCAGAGCAGTTGGGATTACAGACATAAGCCACCACTCCTGGCTAATTTTTTTTACTTTTTGTAGAGATAATGTCTCCCTGTGTTGCCCAGGCTGTTCTTGAACTCCTGGGCTCAAGCGATCCTCCCACCTCTGTCTCCCAAAGTGCTGGCTGGGCTTACAGGTGTGAGCCATCGTGCTGGCCTTTTTGTTTGTTTTTGAGACAGGGTCTCACTCTGTCACTCAGGCTGGAGTGCAGTGGCAGGATTGTGGCTTACTGCAGCCTTGAACTCCCAGGCTCAAGCAGTCCTTACGCCTTAGCCTGCTGAGTAGCTGGGACCACAGGCACACACCACCATGCCTCGTTAATTTTTTATTTTTTGTAGAGATGGGGTCTCCATGTGTTGCCTAGGCTGATCTTGAACTCCTGGCCTCAAGTGATCCTCCTGCCTTGGTCTCCCAGAGTGCTGGGATTGTAAGTGTGAGCCACTGTGTTTGGTGATATCCTATATTTTGAAATAATACTGTCCTTTTCTTTTTAATTTTACCGTGTAAGAATACATCCCCAATCAATGTAGTTCAGTTTTGCCTGTGATGGAACTTTATCCAAGGGGAGTCATCAATATATTCTTTTGTGTTTCTCTTGATTTATTAATGAGGTAGATTACCTAAATTGATTTTCATACATTAAATCATGTTTGCATTCCCATAATAAATTCAATTTAATCATGATTGATCACTTTAAAAAATATTATTGGATTGAGTGTGATCACATTTTGTATAGGATGTTTACATCTGTATTTGTAAGATTGACTTACCGCTTCCTTCTCATCTTCCTCACGGAAGTATCTTGTTGAATGTTGGATTCACTTTCTAGAGAAGCCATCTAGGCGTGGAGTGTTCTTTCTAGGATGATTTTTGTTTACTGACTATAATCCATCCCTCCCTCCCTCGCTTCCTTCCTTCCTTCCCTCCCTCTTCTTCTCTTTTCTTTTTCTTGAGACAGGGTCTCACTCTGTCTCCCAGGCTGTAGAGTGTGATGGTGCAATTTCGGCTCACTGCAGCCTCTGCCTCCTGGGCTCAAATGATCCTCCTGCCTCAGCCTTCTGAGTAGCTGTGACTACAGGTGCGTGCCACCACACCTGGCTAATTTTCTTTATTTTTTTGTGGAGACAGGTGTCACTATGTTGCCAGGACTGATCTTGAATTTCTGGGCTCAAGCAGTCTGCCTGCCTCGGCCTCCCAAAGTGCTAGGATTCCACGCATGAGCCACTGCACCTGGCTTCTAATTCTTTAATGTTTGTGGTTTTGTCAGATTTTCTATTTCCTCCTCAGTCCGTGTTAATAAGTTGTATTTCTTTTCTTTTTAAATGGTGATTTTTGTGTGTGTGACAGGATCTCACTCTGGTTGCCCAGGCTGGAGTGCAGTGGTGCAATCTCAGCTCACTGAAGCCTCGACCACTCAGGCTCAGGTGATTTCTCACACCTCAGCCTCTGAAGTAGCTGGGACGACAGGTGCGTGTTACCACGCCTGGCTTATCTTTGTATTTTTAGGACAGATGGTTTTGCTATGTAGCTCAGGCTTGTCTTGAGCTCCTGGGCTCAAGTGATCCACCTGCCTCAGCCTCCCAGAGTGCTGGGATTACAGGCGTGAGCCACCGCACCCAGCCTAATAAGTTGTATTTCTCTTGGAGTTTCTTTATTTAACCTAAGCTTACGAGCTTTTTGGAATAAAATTTATAAAGCCTCTTATTACATTTTTAGTGTTGTCAGAGTTTAAGTGATAATTCCATTTTGGTTTCTCTTGCCGCCTGATGACTCACTCCCAACTTAGTGGCGTGAAACAACAATCACTTTATAATGCGCAGCCAGGTAGCCTGAGTGTCTAGAGCTCTGGTTCTGGCTGTTGGCTGGCTTTCTTGGTTCTTCTCAATGTCCTGTCTGAGAAGGCTTCTTCAGTGTCCTCACTGACTAGACATCTTTCTCTGACTAGACATCTTTCTCTGCCTGTGGCCCCTGTGATCTCTTCAGAGCCTGACTAGACATCTTTCTCTGCCTGTGGCCCCTGTGATCTCTTCAGAGCATCTGAGCTGGCTCCCCAGAGACAGTATTCCAAGAAACAGGAAGTGGAAGCAGACATTCTCTTCAGGTGCAGGTCTGGACCTGGCAGTACCACATCCACTGCATTCGATGGGCCAGAGCAGTCACCCGCTTGCTCGGACTCACTGGGGGCAAGTGAGGTCTTCCCACACAAGGACAAGAGAGTCACAGCATTGTGGCCATCAGGCCTTCCCGCCCTCTGATTCAATTCCAAGGCTGGTTAATTTGGGGCTTTTCCTCTGTGTTCCCTCTCTGTGTTTCCACGAGTCTTGCCAGACGATCACTGGTTCACTGCATTGTCTTTTCAAAGAACCAATGTTTATCTTTGTGTACCTGCCATTATATGTAATTAATACAGGTTGAATTTCTTACTAGTTCCCTTTTTTTCTTTTCTTTGAGCTTACTTTGTTCTTCTTTCCCTGACTTGTTCAGGTAGGCACTCTTTAATTTTTTTTACTTCTATTCTAGTTTGAGCACCGAGCTATAAGTGTCCCTCTGATGTACTGCTTTATCTGTGTGCCACACAGTTCCGTACATAATCTTTTCTAGTTTTAAGTTCTAAATATTTTCTGTTTTCTGCTGTGATTATTTTCTTTCGTAGAAGTGTATTGCTTAACTCTCAAACATATGGGGACTTTCTAGTTATACTTGGGTTATTAATTTCTAGGCTCATTGTATTATGATCAGAGGATGAGCTCTGTCTGATTTCAGCCACTTGAAATATGTTGAGATTTTCTTTATGACTGGGATATGGTCTATTTTTAGAAGTGGCTCATGTGTCCTTGAGGAACTGATGTATGATGCACGTTAGGAGCAATGTCTTGCTTGTGACCGCCATGCAGCTTGTTAATTGTGTTGTGCAGATCTTCCGTCTCTCCTCTGTTTTGTTTTTTCAGCTGCTGTCTCTGTCACCTGCTCCTCTCCACTCCCTCCATGACGAAGAGACCCCGGTGTTTTTGACCATCTTTTGTTGCGCCCCTACTGTGATCTTAGTCACGGGGCCAAGCACTCTACATCTGTTCCTCCATTTAATCCTTATGGCACCATCTGCGGTGGGTGTTCCTTGTGTCCTCATCCTGTCCTCATAGGAGCAAGCCTGGAAGGGGCTGAGTCACTGTTCAAGTCACACGGCTGCAAGGCTGCGGTCTAGGGTGGTGGCCTGGACCCCTCTTTCCTGGAAGCCATGCTTTTCCTGAAACCCCTTGCAATACCCCTGGCAAGTATGGCAGTTTTACCTCAGTTGGTATGAGTATGCTCAAATTAGAGGCAACCATTCTCGCAGTTGACGTTTATACTTTGCAGCTTCCAGAACCTGCCCTGCATATCACCTGCTCCCTCCCCAGAGTGGTTGGGCTTCCCATGCAGTTTCGCATCCTGCAGATGGCCCAGGGAGGTCAGATTTCTTGGCCAGGCTTGCAGAGTTGGTGGGACGTGATGTGGGCACTAGAAGAACCCAGTTCTGTAAATCTTGGTTTCATGTCCTTTCTGCTGTGTTTTTCTTTCTCTGTTTAGGCGGTGGACTTTTTGGTGTGTAAAGCTTCTGGAATGGATTTTACTTCTTTGTGGCTCTTTGGATTGAGAGAGGGGCTAGGTGCCATCTCCAGAGAAGCTTGCTTGGCTCATGATCACTGGGGGGCCTTGTTCTCTGCCCACTGGGGAGGGGCTGTGGTGGAGCTTGATTTGGATTGAGTGGAGGCAGCACTAAAGGTCAGAGGCCAACGTCCTTGAGCTTCTTGACACTCTCCACGCAGGCATGCTGATTGGGACCACTGTGGAGGGTGATTTGGGAGCTGGAATCTGGTGTGGTGATGATGGGGGCCATTGACAGTGGGGACAGTTCGGGACATGTGGTCCTCATTCTCTGTGCTGGACAAGATGACTCTGCGACCTATAATTCCAGGCTGACAGAGCATTTTCAGTGACAGCCCATTTGCCTTCGTGGTGCTAGTGCAGGACGCAGGTGAGCCTGTCTCTGTGTCTTAGGTCTGTCCCAGCAGACGAGCTGACGTGTGTTCTAGATGAACATCAGCTGGCCACCGCTGGGAGGTTTGGAAGGTAGCCTCCAATCTCCTCTGAGGACTGCAGCAGCCACCGGGGCAACAGGAACGCATTGTGATGGCCTGGCCAAGTCTGCATAGCGAGAGCCGAGCCACTTTCACGTGCACCTCATCCTCCACACGTCACCTCCTTCCTCCAGGTTCCCACTCAGAATCCCACTCACCCCTGGACACAGCTCCCAGAAACTTCTCTTTGGAATTTCTGCAGTGGAGAAACCCATTGCAGACTTCCCCTTCTTTTGGATATCAGTTTGCTTTTCAAGAAGAAAATTTTAATACTCCATAGTGAGGTTTTGTAAGTATATTAGCATGTTGAGATATTTTCTCTAATGGCTTACTGGTTGAAAACGCTTTCACACAGAGCAGAAATGAGATGGAGATACTGTTTCACAGCCTCTGCTTCAGAAGCAGACGGTGGCCTGTAGCTTCCAAACCTGGGCAGAGCAAGTGCGGGGATGGTGCGTCTCTGTACCTGGACTCACATTCACATGCGTGCATTGTAGGGGTGTTTGCATATTTAATTGTAAAAAAGGATGAGTACATGTGAGATTCTGCCTGAGGCTCCACTCCTCAGTGTGTGGCCTGGTGCCACCTGATGCCGAGATGTTGGACCAGCAATGATCTGGCTCCGTCTGTCGTGTGTGCCTCTCCCTGCTGCAGGCAGATGGAAGGAGACGTGATGGATTGCGCGTATCCCCTTTACAGATTCAGAAGAATACATTTAAAATAACTTTAATTTGTATTTAGGAGACTTTTAATGGAGAGTATTTATTGTTATAGAGTTCACTTCTGAAATGGTGACAAAGCTTTTGATACTGAATCAAACAAGTGTGAAGTAATTGAATCTCTCTGTTATGCAGAGTGGAGTCTTTCAAGCTATCATGGAGAGCTTAAGGGGCGACTGAAGGAGATTGATGCTGGCCAAGTGCAGAGTTCTAGTTACTTCAGTCCTGCTGAGATAGCCTCTCAGTCCACTCGCACTGAAGGAAGCTGCCTTGGGATCAGAGCAGACATAAAGCTAGACAAATTTCAAGGTGGGTAAAAACCTGTAAAGATCTGATCAAATCTGACTGGTAGAAATGCCTTTTTCTTGATATAAACTGCTTAATTAAGCCTTTTGGCTTGCCTTTGAAAGATGCCTTATCGAGTACTTCCCAGCACAGATGATCCGTTACTGTTGGTTCATTTCTAATTTTACTGCAGCCTTAGCTCACCCATAAGTTGCTCCTGCTGTCTGGGGTGTCGCCTGCTGCCCTCCGGTGGCGTGTGCAGCACCTGCTGCCCTCTTCAGGATCAGTTCACCATTTATTGAGTCAGTGCTTCATGCCAGGCACTAGACTTGGTGAAAGCCTTTTACCATCAATTATTATTTTCTTAGGAGCAATTAAAAGAAAATTTTCCTGTAATCCCAGCACGTTGGGAGACTGAGGCAGGCAGATTACTTGAGGCCAGGAGTTCGAGACCAGCCTGGCCAACATGATAAAACCCTGTCTCTACCAAAAATACAAAAATTAGCCGGGTGTGATGGTGCACGCCTGTAGTCCCAACCTCGGGAGACTGAGGCAGGAGAATTGCTTGAACCCGGGAGGTGGAGGCTGCAGTGAGCTGAGATCACGCCATTGCATTCCAGCCTGGGTGACAGAGCAAGACTCTTTCTCAAAAATAAAATAAAAGCAAAAAAGAAAATTTCTTTAGTACTTGTTTTTGGTGACTATCCCATGATTCAGCATTTGCTTTTGAGAGAAGCTGTGACAAATACTAAAATCCCAGTAAAATTAGTATGGTGTCAGATTAATTTATTTATGAGCAGTTGAGTGACTAACTCAGGAAGTCCAGTTGTACATTTCCAAGGAAGCTTGTTCACGGATTCAGATGCGATGAGGGGAAGGAGAAAGTGTCAGAGGGCTGCTGCTGGCTTGAAGAACGCAGGTGTGCTCCTGTGTTCATTTGCTCTGTGGATATTGACGAGCGCCCACTGGGCCTCAGGTGCCCTCTGGGCATGGCAGGGACCAGGAGCTCGCTTGGCAGCTCTCATGTGAGCCACTCACTAGACATGGAGGGAGGGGACAGACGTGTTCCCACCTGGGAGTTCTGGACGGCATGCAGAGCTGTGGGGAGGGAGCGGTCACCGGGGCGTGAGTGTGGACAGATGGGAGTGACTGGGAGCCTACAGGGGACACTCTCTTTGGGGAGTAGAGACATGCTCATGTCTGACTACTGGGTTTTGAGTTTGTGCCAGCAAAGATCCTGCTTGCCATTTCTGTCTGTAAGTGTCAGGAATTTCAGGTAACTGGTTCCCTAGTGAGACCTCTAAAGGAGGTTTTATCTTCAACCGATGCTTTTTTTGGGGGGTACACAGGCAGTCCAAGTATGGGAAGGTCAAAATCAGGTCACCTTTGTTGTGGCTTGTGCCAGTGGGATGGAATTTCATTTCCAGCCGTAGCGCTTCTTGTAGCTTAATTAGTGATAGGAAATCAGCTTCTCTGTAACCAGAGGTTATGGAAAGAATGAGGATTCCGGAGTTGGAATGAGTCTGAAAGAGACATTGTGGTTTAATATTGCTAAGTTAAGTGTTGATTTGTGATTACCTATTTTTAACATGCCACAGAAGTAAAGCATTGCATTAATTATGCCATATATGTGAAATAGCAAGTATTTTTATATAATGTAACTGTGATTGGAGAAATGAATTATTTATAATCCTTTGCACCAATAAATTGTTCTTAAAAGCATAGAAAAAATAATCAGGCCAGAAGGAGATATCTAAAGCATGTGCTGAGAAAGCAAAACTGCAGAGCTGGAATTTATAAAATATTACGACATGATGAGTCACATCTCCTCCTCCTGATTCTGTGTTACTAAATGTTAGCTGCGAATAGAAATCGTGTATTTCCTTTTTTTCATAAAATAAGAGCTAATTTCGGCAGCAAACAGTTTGATGTGTTATTCTTTTCCCTTTTCAGGGTGGTTTAAATAAAAATAAATAAACATGAAAGATTTTGGCTGGAAAATCTTTGGAAGCACGGCCATCCTCAGCCTCACTGCACTGTCTGGTTTCCCTCTGCTCCTCCCTCCCTGGTCCTGCCTTAGTGCTGTCTGTGCAGTGTAGCCACAGGTCGCACTGTAGGTAGGTGTGGGGTGTTATTTTTAGTTTCAGGCAAACTCACTGTTTTTGCCTTTCTTTTTGCTTGGAAAGACTGAAGTTATTTCTTGTGTTTTTATACATGAGATTATCTTCTGAGGCTGGAACACCTTGGGGGGATACACTAGGTAGAATTTGTGTATCTACCTTGACTTCAGGAAACCTTGACTCTTGTTTAAACTTGGAAAGCTTTCTTAGTCTCTTTCTCATTGCCACCACACGCCACATCATCTTTTTCTAACAAATATTTATTAACTCATCTTTTTATTTTAAAATGAAGTTCATAGAAGATATTACCTTATATAATTATAGCCATATAATGTTAAAAAGCCATGTCATGCCCAAATGTAATATAAAGATAAATTGAAGATACATAATAAAATACTTTTCTATGCCACTGAGTGAACATTTAGGCACTGCTGCTTTCCCTTGGACCACTGAGTGGAGTGGGCCTGTCAGTGCAGGCAGATACGGGGTACCGAGCTGGTGACCTGAAAACCATAAGCAATAGAGCTGAGTGGCGTTACTTTCTGAAATGGTGAACCCTGAAGGAAGCAGTGTTCGGCCTTTCCTGTCTCTAGATAGTCTCTGTGTTTCTGGAACATTGAGTATATGTTAAAAGTGTAGAAAAACACATTGTGTGAATGCAAAACTCAGCTGGGCCTGGGTTTAGAGAATTATGAACAGCCTTTCCACCTGCATGGAAGTCCTTTTGTGCAGGACCATTCTTTGTTTCCGGGATGGCCCTGCTCCCTCCTGGAGGTTTAGGAGTGCCCATATCACTGTGATGCCTAAGCCACTTCTCGTGTTGCTACCTGTTGCTACCACCGGGCATCGCTGCTGCCTCCTGCTCTGTGCACAGTGTGGTGTGGCCGCCTGACCGACTGGTCAGGAACTAGAGTTCTCTTGAAGCCTTGACTGAAAGGAGAAGTGAGGAGGGGCATGGAGCCCAGTGCCAAGAGGCAGCTGCATCTTTAGGGGCTGGCGCTTTTCACGGGGGCTCTTGGGGCCAGAAGGAGGGAGCCGTCATTCAAGGCTTACACAGTGTGGAGGTGCCCTCCCTGGGGTGTCCTGTGTGCTGACTTCTGTCCTGGTGCCTGGCGGCGTCTTGGTGCAGAGCTCCGTGAGCCTCTGCAGGGCTCTTCTCTGCGTGGAGGTTCTGGAGATGGGCAGTCCGGGTGGATGGTCAGGCCAATAAGGGCCTTTGAATGAAGCACATTATTGTGAGGACACTAATTCTGGGTCCTCAGATATTGTGACAAAAACTTGACATTTTTCTTCCTTCAAAGTAATTTCTTGACTGAAACAACCAACTGAGCAAAGGTGATGTTTTAGTATCTAAATATTTCAAAAGATTACTGACATAGAGTAAAAATTTGGCTGAGAACGAGAAGTCTCTCTGAATGTGCTTTTCTGGTGTGACCCCTGTCACCAGGAAGCTGTCTGTGTGGTGTTGGGCCTGATTGATTTGCATCCGCTCAGAGGCACTCAGGCACGTGGCGTCCTATTGGAAGGTCAGCAGAGGGGCAGGGGGAGAGCAGCTGGCCAGGTCAGAGGATTCATTTCTGTCTGAAGCTTTGTGAGGAACTAAGATGGCTTTTCCAGTAGCCTCTGTTATTCCAGAGAGTTTTAAGATTGCTTTTATTTGTTCTTCTACCCTGGAACTAGGAAGCCAGACCCAAGAAATGTATGCACACCAGGTTTTGCCCATAGTCTTTAAAAATGTTGAACTTCTTTAACTTGAGGCCCTCACAATTTTCTGGGCCCCCATGAAGTGTAGAACAGGGACCAGGCCTGCTCCCTTGTGGGGCTGGGTGGGCATTGGCTCCACAGGGCACAGATGCTTCCTGTGGATGAGCTTAGGGGATGTGAAGTTCACTTTCAGATGTGACACTCCAAATGTGGGATTGGTGGCACTTTTTTTTTGTCCAGTTACATCCAGTTATAAAGGAGGACACATTCTTACTGAACCTATGCAATAAACTCCATTGTCAGGAAGAGTAAAGTGTCTTAGCATGAGTATTCCTGAATTCTGAAAGTTCAGGAGAGTAAGATGTCGCCTAAACAGTGTTTTATTTCAGCTTTGAAAGCAGAGAGCAGAGTCTACTGGATTTAGGGCTAGAGATAGACGAAGAAGAAAGAAAAGGGGCTTCCTTGTGCGCACATTAGAAAATACACCGTTAAAGAGAGTACTAACAATATTCCAAAGCCACATTCAGCGTTTCCGTGCCAGCTCCTCCAGTCCTACTTCCTGTCTGCTGGTTGGTGGCTCATCTGTCAAGTTTTCATAGTCATGTGCTTCTGGGTGCAAAGCCATGGTGAGCCCAGCTCATTTCCCTGGTGGAATCAGACAGTTGTCGAAGGGGTGTCAGCCTCTGTTCAGAAGCCTGAGCCCCTGATTCTGTTCCTTGAAGTGTCAGTAGTTAAGGTGCCTGTATTGAGCAGGGTCTGCCGTTGCATCTGACTGAGGGTGCTCTTCAAGCCCACTGGCTCTTGGCAGAGCTCAGTTCCTCATGGCCATAGGCCTGTGGCGCTTGGCTCCTGGAGACTGCTCATAGCCCCTGCCCGGTGGCCCTCTTCCCAGCATGGCAGTTTGCCTCCCAAGGCGTCTACGCAAGGGTCTCCCCTCTTCCTTTCCTTTCTGACTTCTCCCATCCTTCAGGGGATTACCTGATCAGGCCAGGCCCACCCAGGAAAATCTCCCTTTTGATGAACTCAGTCAGCTGATGAGATGCCTTAATCGCATCTGTAAAATCACTTCACCTTTGCCTTATGCAACACTATATCCCATCATGTTCACAGTTCCTCCCACCTGCAAGGCAAGGGAGTGTACAAGGTGTGTACCCCAGGGGCAGGATGCTAACACTACACTGACTGAGAAAAGAATTTGTCATACCTGTGCCTGACAGGTGTGTACCTGAAAGAGGTGTGTGCCCAACGGTGTGTGCGCCTGATGGGTGTATGCCTGACAGTGGTGTATGCGCCTGACAGGAGTGAGTGTGTCTGACATGGGTGTGTGAGCGCCCGGCAGGGGTGTGTGCACTCGGGGTGTGTGCGCCTGGCATGGGTGTGTGCACCTGGCAGAGGTATGTGTGCCCAGCAGAGGCATATGCCTGACAGAGGCCTGGCTTAGTGTTCAGGGTCCACAGTACATGAAGAATCCTACAGATCCCCATGGACAAGGCAGTACAGTGGAATTTGGGGCAAAAGACTTGCACAGATATATATATATATATATATATATTTTTTTTTTTTTTTTTTTTTACAAAAGATGAAGTTGAAATGGCCAGTGAGCACACGCTCATTCATCCAGCGAGCATTGAGGACCCCCTAGAGGCCAGGCCCATGAGTGGTGAAGATCCCAAGGATGAAGACGCCTTGCCATCTAGGTCAGTGGGTGACGGCAGTTGTGGTCAGGCGCAGCCAGCACCACATCCCTGGCTGCTGCTGACAGCTGGGTGAGTCCTGCCAGTCAGCAGGACCACCGTGTGACACCCGCCTGTCAGCAGGACCACCGTGTGACGCCCACCTGTCAGTGCACACAGATGCAGGGTCCTGAGTGGGTGACCTCAAAACCGTAAGCGGTAGATGGACAGAGTAGCCCCTAATGAAGCGGAAAGACTGGAAGAGACAGGACCTAATTTAGGTCGAAAAGCAAAGTGAGGCCTCAGAAGATGAAGGCAGAGTGCGAGAAAGCCTTTCCAGAACTGACAAGCCTGCTATCCACATTTCAAAATGTATTAGAGAAATTGGAAAAAAACATGCCGAGTGTGGAATGTCAGCAGAAAGGTGTGGCCACAGTCAGGAGGGCCCTCCGTGCGTCCTGTGGTCCTGGACTGCAGGTGGGCCCGGTGGAGACTTGCTGTCCCTCCCCCTCCCTGGTGGGTCCTCTGTGATGGGGTGGGTGAAGCTGAATGTTGTCCTGAAAATCTGACCCTGCACAGCCCCTTCCAAAGACCCTTCTAATTTTGGAGGCCACCAGCAGCCACGGGACTAGGCAGCATCAGAGCAGGGACACAGTGCGAGTCATACGCGCCTGTGTTCATCCTGTGATGGCCCCGGGCCCATGGGAGTAGGAGGGATCAGAGGGATCAGAGGGAGGGGAGTAAAACCAGGGGAAGGAGTGGAGGACCATGCACTCCCTCCCCTGCTTGGTGGCTGGCTGCCATGAGGACTCGCTCTCTTAGGACAAGTCCACTGGTCTCTGAGCTCTGGTTCTGGCCTCCTGTCAGGTGCCCTGCTTTCCAGTCTTCCAGCAAGCTCTACATAGTGGGCAGGGAGACCTTGCTCTTAAAAACAGGGGGGCCCTTAGCACTCTTCCTCAGACCTGGGGCCTCAGCCTAAGCTGAGATGACAGGGAAAAACTACAGATACACCAGATTTAGGGAAAATAACATGAAGTGGTGCAATTAAGTGGAACTGCTGCTTGTGAAGTGAGCTGTGGAGTCATGGTGTTTGCTATACCCGGCATCACGTTTCAGAACCTGTAGCAGTGCTCAAGAGACAGTCATTCCTTTAACAACAGACATGTACTGAGCCCCTGTGGGGAGGCACTGACCAAGGCCTGGGGACAAATGTGGGGACAGACCAGTCCTGTGGTGACAGCTAGTAGGGGGTAGAAAACAGTAGAGCTGCCCCGCCAGCCAGCAACTGCTGGGAGAGCAGGAGTGTTCCTGAACCCAGAGGAGGTACCCGGCTGCTCTCCCCCAGGTCGCTTGGTGGGTGCACTGCAGGGAGAAGCCCGCCCCAGCTGGTGTCCACAGGGCCCAGGGACACTGGTAGGTGTGGAACAAGGGAGTTTGTGACTGGGATTGTTTTCCACTTAAAACATAAGAAATAATCTGTGTAAAGCTTGGTTTAAACAGCATCCAGTTAAATAAATTCCTAAGAAGTGGTTGGATTCCCAGTTTATATGTGACTTTTAAGGTTCTGAAGAAGTACACAATTAACCACAGAAGTATGACTTGAATAGATAAGAATTTAACAAAATATACACTGTTGAGTGTAAAATCACAAAGATCTGAAGTTCTTAGAAATTGGTAATTTTCTTTTAGCTTTGTTGTGCTCTGAGCATGACTGAACTAAAAGTAATGAATCCAGATACCTTGAAGACTGGTGTGTGTGAGAGGAAAGAAGTGAGAAGATTCATGTGTACATCCAGTACAATCTGAATTTACTTCTGTTCAGTGTTTCCCAAAGGCTTTTTCTACGTGGAGGGACTCGGAGTGACACAGCAGCTCCCTCTTGTGGACAGATTCCCCCGTGTAAGGCGCTGGAGGCCGAGGTTCCAGCCTGCAGCCCCTTGTGATCCTGGTATGTGGAGAGTTCTGAAAGACTGATGACTCCTCCTAACCCCCTTCTTAACTTATGCCTACCCATGCTGGTGGTGGGGGTGGGGCTCTTGGCCATTCCTGCCCCCTGGCTGCCCTTCCTTGGTCTGAGGGTACATGAGTGGCACTTTGGGTGTGGCAGGAGCTTTATGCTTTAGTGACCCTAATGAGTGAAGGCCCATCAATCCAATTTAAAATAAAACATTTGAAGTCTCCGCAGAGGGTGGCGTGAGGATGTCTGCGTTCAGTGACAGAGGTCGGCTTCTGCCTTGCCTCTGATTGAGGCACTGAGGGTTCAGATGCAGTCTCTGCCTGCTGCGTGTGAACGGCCTGGTGGGTGTGCAGGGGAGGAATCCTGTGATGATGGTGGCACTGTGAGGAAAGTGGGGATGGAAGGAGGTGTGCCCAGGAGGCAGGGCAGGAGAGTTCATGGATGTAGGGTTGCAGCAAGTCTGGAAACCCAGGTGTGTTTTCCAGGCAGATGGCATGGGAGGTGGGCGCCCTACGCGGGAGGGGCTCAGGATATGACTCCAGAAGCCTGGTGAGCCGGAGAGTGGGGAGAGGCTGGGCCTGCTGGTGCCAGGGAAAGAGCAGACCTGTGCTTAATTTCAATTTCTATGGAAGTGATCTCCTCAAACTTCGAAGGGCTTTTGGTGAGAAGCAATAGAGTATAGCTCTTGCCCTCCTCAGAGGCATCACTGATTTTTTAAAATGCATTTTAGATATTTGTATTTCTGTATTAATTAGTATTAGGATTGGCTGTAAGTGACAGAGATGCACCATAGTAGGAGCTTAACCAAGAGAAAGGGCTGCATCCTGCACTTGCTATGGTTTGATTTATGAACTTGAGACATTATCTGTGCACTGCTAGTTCACGTGGAGGAGGATTTAGCTCCCTGACATTTCTCCAACCTTCTTTTCCTGTATCATTTAGATTGATTCTGGGTGAAAGTCACAGCATGACTCACAGTATCTTACACACCTTGGACGTATACACACACTTACTATGTCATTGGTAATCCAGAGGGAGGAGTTTGCTAGAGCTAGTTCCAAGTTCAGCCGTGTTAGGGCTCTGGGTCAGTATCATTGCAGTACAGCAGCAGCAGCTTTAGACATCACATCTATGTTTAAGGCAGGAACAGCTGAGAAGGAGCAGGCAGTGGAGCTCTTGTCTGTTCGTTTTGTCAGAGGCATTGCCCCCAGCATATTTTCACTTGGCCAGAACTGTGTCTTTCTCCTTGGCCAGAATTGTTTTGTAGCCAGCTTTAGTCACAAAAGAGACTGAGAAAATGAGCCTTTCATTCTTGTGGCACCCTTGGTAGAAGGGCATGGGAAAAGGGCTCGAGGATGAGCGTTGGGTCAGTTTACCAAGCTTGAAGCTGTGCCCCTCTGCTGGTCATCCTAGAGACTGAGTGACCCATGTGCTTGTGGCCTGTGGGCGCTGGGCGGCCTCTCAGTTTCCTGCGTGGAAGGCAGCAGAAGCACTTATCCGGCCCTCACCTCCTCGGTGGTGTCAGTTTGTCTGAGCTTTGTCCGTTGTCTTCTTTTTTTTCTCTCTTTTTTTAAAGACAGAATCTCGCTCTGTTGCCAGGCTGGAGTGCAGTGGCACAATCTCAGCTCACTGCAACCTCCACCTCTCGGGTTCAAGCAATTCTCCTGTCTCAGCCTCCTGAGTAGCTGAGACTACAGGCGTCCACCACCACGCCTGGCTAATTTTTGTAGTTTTTGTAGAGACGGGATTTTGCTGTGTTGCTCGGGCTGATCTTGAACTCCTGGGCTCAGGTGATCCTCCCACCTCAGCCTCCCACTGTGCTGGGATTACAGGCGTGAGTCACTGTGCCCAGTCTTGTTTGTTTTCTGTGTTACCAAAGTAGAAAACTTTTTCTGTTCTGTAACCTTGGTTCAATCAAAGTTCCAAATTCATACGTGGCACTGACATTATTATGACGATTGCTGAAAGTCATGCCACAGTTTAATTTGCTTTATACTTGGATTTGGTGTACTTGATTTTTTGGTTCCGTTTTCTCTTTTCCCATATTCTTGCCTGGCATGGAGTGGTAGAGCGGAGTGGGGAATGGAGTTGAGTTTGGATCGAGCAAGTGCCTCGATCCCCGCTCCACTTCCTCCTCTGTCGTGTGGGGCAGGGAAGGTGCCCGTCGGGCGCGGCGAGCGCGGTGAGTGATAGTGTGGGGCCCTATGCGCCTGTGGGCCCTGAGCATCAGCACTTCTGCCTCTCCGTGTCTTCTTGTTGAGAGGGACCACTGCCTTTCTTATGCTGTCTCCAGCCTTTTCCAGCTTATTCATTCTGTTTCTTGGAACCCATTTAATTCATTCTTCTTGAAATACATGTATTTTCTTTTATTTCAAATTGAGACTTACCTTTCTTACAGAATTTGTTTTCTTCTGGAATTTCTGATTTTTTTTAAAACTGTGTTTACTGAGGTAAAATGTACAGACAATAAAAGTCTTTTTTTTTTTTTTTTTTTTCTTCACAGAGTTTCACCCTTGATGCCCAGGCTGGATTGCAATGGTATGATCTCTGCTCATTGCAGCCTCTGCCTTTTGGGCTCAAGCGATTCTCCTGCCTCAACCTCCTGAGTAGCTGGGATTACAGGCACCTGCCACCACCACGCCCAGCTAGTTTTTGTATTTTTAGTAGAGACAGGGTGTCACCATGTTGGCAAGGCTGGTCTCGAACTCCTGACCTCAGGTGATCCACCCGCCTCGACCCAGCCAAAAGTCATTCTTCTAAAGTGTGCACTCTGATATATTCTGACAAATGTATGCCAGTGCCACACCACCAAGCAGTCGGGGTAGAGAACATTCTTCTTACCCCAAAAAGTTTCCTCTCACCCCATGCAGGTGTCCTACCCATCAGGGCCCAGGGCGGCCTTTTCTGATGTTGCTGTCCTGTCAGATGGTTTGTATTCAGCAGAGCACCCGGACCAAGCTGTGAGGTACAGGTCGGCCCCTGGCAGCCCATGCCTGGTAGCTTCCGGGTGGCTCCTGGCTTGGTTGCTCTGGCATGGAGCGTTGAGTGGCCTCTGCAAAACAGCAGATGGCGCTGTAGGGCCGCTTCTAAGACTCAGTGGCGGAGGCTCAGTGGCATTCTGAGTGGTGTTCTGAGCGGTGGCCACTAGGACAAACCTCCTGTCTTTACACCGTCTGTGCATGCGTGCGCGCGTGTGTGTGTGTGTTTGCTTGCATTCCCAATGTGCGTCCAGAAGCCCGTTTCCTTCAGAGAACTTTCTGGTCCCTGTTTATTTTCACCATTTAGAGGATCCATGAGGCAGTGAGATGGAATACTTACAGCTGGTTTAATTCAGTGAGTGATCTGAATTGTAAATAAAATTTTATCAAGTAATTTATAAATTTGATAAATTAAGTCTGTGGAAGGGGCTTATTGTGTTATGGAATGAGAAGCTTTGCACGTCTTTTGCAGTTCAGAAAACTGTGGCCGGCTGTGGTGGCTCAAGCCTACAATCCCAGAACTTTGGGAGGCTGAGACAGGAGGATTGCTGAAGCCCAGGAGTTTGAGACCAGCCTGGGTAACATGGTGAAACCCTGTCTGTACAAACAATAAAAGTAAAAATAAATTTTTTTATTTATTTTTAAAATATGTAAATTTTTACATATTTTACACCACTATAGGTGTGGTGGCGCATGCCTATAGTCCCAGCTACTCGGGAGGCTGAGGTGGGAGAATTGCCTGATCCCAGGAGACGGGTGGCAATGAGCCGAGATTACGCCACTGCACTCCAGCCTGGGCGGCAGAGTGAGACCCTGTCTCAAAAAAAAAAAAAAAAAAAAAGAAAAAAAGTTGTTACTTTGCTTGTGTAGTATTTGTGTAACATAATTTTATGATTCTATTGTTTTAAGTTTAATATTCCAAATAGGTAATAATTATGTTAAAATCCAAAAAATTAGCCTATACTCTCTTGATCTAAATATGTAGTAACAGTTTTACAGAATATATTTCAAAGGATTGGCATTCTGTTTTATTTTTAATAGCCAATTATAGAAAACATTGTTTTTAAATAATGCCTAAGAATCTTTAAAGAAATACCTGTCAATGTATATCCTAAGCCACCCTGGGCCACCTTGGCCACTCCGGGTCACCTTACCTACCCCTGGGTTACCTGAGCCACCCTTGGTCACTGTCTGTGGCTGCTTGCTTGCTTTAAGCCACGTTGTGCTACCGCAGCTAATTAAGGTCCCTCAAGTCAAGTGTCTCCTTTTTTTGGCTCCTGCCTTTTTGTTGTTTTTCAAATCGAACACCTGCTATACTAATTTGAGAAGTGTAGACTTTGATTTTTAACCCTAAGTTGCCTGGTAAAGTCACCTTTAAAGCCAATGGAAAAAGCTTAATTGAATTCATTTGTGTGAAGAAGTGGAGGAATGTTGCAAGGAGACTGCAAGTTGTACTTAGTCTGTTCTGTTTGAAACCATCCTCTTTCAGAAAACAGAAATGTGTTATTGTGAAGAAATACGTGTATGTTATTTGACTTAATTAATATTGTAAGGAATCTTGATAAAATAAACTCAAGTCGTTTTGTTTTTTCTTTTTTGTTTCTGAGATGGAGTCTCGCTCTGTCGCCCAGGCTGGAGTGCAGCGGTGCTATCTCGGCTCACTGCAAGCTCCGCCTCCCGGGTTCACCCCATTCTCCTGCCTCAGCCTCCCGAGTAGCTGGGACTACGGGCACCCGCCACCACGCCCAAATAATTTTCTGTATTTTTTTTTCAGTAGAGACGGGGTTTCACCGTGTTAACCAGGATGGTCTCGATCTCCTGACCCCGTGATCTGCCTGCCTCGGCCTTCCAGAGTGCTGGGATTACAGGCGTGAGCCACCGCTCCCGGCTGTGTTTTTTTCTTTAATTAGGCAGCATTGTAGCAGGGTGGAGTGTGGGTCCCCAGGTTGGAGAGCTCTGGGTTTGGAGTGGGTCCTAGTACATGGCTAGCATGTGACCTTGGTCAGCGACTCAGCCCAGCTGGCTGCCAGGCTCCTCCCCATGAGGTGGTGGGAGCCATGTGGGATCTGCCTACTGGGGGTGCAGCGTCCTCACTTGGTACCCCATGAACTCAGGGGTGTGTCCTGGCTCTGTCATGTGTTTTGCAGAGGGAGCATCTGAGGAGCCCAGAAGGTAAGAAATTGCCTAAGGCCCTTGGCTAGTAGAAGAGGGAGCAGGGCTTTGACCAGGGGGACCAGCTCGTGACTCTGTGCTGGTTACTGCTTTGTCGAAACCATGGCCATGCTGCACAGCTGTGCAGGCTCCACCCACAAAAGCCAAAGCTCAAATGGCATCTATGATGCTTGTAAAACAGATAGCAGCCATGTCCAGGCCACTGCTCTGAAACCTCAGTCTCCTTTACTGAGATTTGATGACGTTTAAATGAGCAAATGCATGTGTAGTGATTGGCAGGTGGCCATCACTCAACCGACTTTTCCTGTGCCCTCTGCTTTGGCAGGTGCCCTTCCTGGCTCCCTGCTTCTTCCTCTCCTAACCTCCTGGCACTATGCTCCTCACTCAGGAATTGCACCCAGCCTCACCTCTATGGGTGAGTCCCACACCTGTGTCTCCGGCCCACACCTTCCCCCTGCTTTCCAGACTCAGACCCCAAGGCCAGCAGCATCTTCTGTCAGGCGTCTGTAGACCTCCACAACTTAAGACATCCAAATTCTCATTCCCTTACTCTTGCCATAATCTTCCCATCTCAGCAGCTCTTTCCTTCCAGGCGCTCAGGCTGAAGGCAGCCTATCCGTTCTCTTCTATTCCACATGGCCGCCAGGAGGCCTGTGGGCAGTGCCTTCAGAACATGCCTCCTGTGCCCCTGTCCCCAACTCTGGCTTGAGTGTTCCTTTTAAAACTAGGTCAGAGCTAGATTAAAGCCCTTGTTCAAGATGCTGCCACAGTCTCTTGCCACCATGTGACTGCCCTGTCCTCACTGTGGCCCAGGAGGTCCCATGTGGAGAGTGGCCTCCATCTCCTCTCAAACTCTCTCGTAACTGTGCTGCTGTCAGTCTGGCTGCCTGGCTGTTCCTGGGCGGTTTCAGGTGCTGCAGCTACCTAGAACCTTCCATCTTCCCTTCCAGAACACTCTTGCCAGCTGTCTTATGGCCACCTTCCTCACCACCTTGAAGTTTGTTGTGGTCTTTTCCAAAATGGCATAGCCACTACTGCCTTCCCACATCCAGCCATCTTCCTAGAATAACAGTCACTGTTGTCCATTGACACTTGATGGCATTTAATCTTTTATGACACCCATTGTCAGTTGTCTTTTTTTTCCTTATTAGAACATAAGCTCCAGGAAAGCAGATGTTAACGTCTTTTTGTTCGCTGATGTATCTCAGGCATTTAGGATAGTACTGGCACATAGCAGATGCTCAGTAAATAGGTAGATGAGTGAATATTTGCTACTTTTCTTATTAACATACATTTCTGAGGTACTTTAATATTACGTTAAGTCATGTTACAATTTCCCATGTGTTGATTTTATGTAAATAATGAATAAATTGCTCTCAAAGAGATTTTAGAATTCTAATAAACTCATTTTTTTCCCTTCTTGTAAAAGTAGAAAAATGCTTTTAAGAGTTTTCCTAAATTAATATTCTGGGAACATTAAATTTGAGAACTTTACTCTGAGGACATAGATAAAAATAACATTAATTAGATACCAGGAATGTCAGATGCTAAATGGTGTATGGCTATTTGTGACATTCTCCTAGAATTAAACAGTTATTAACTTGCAAAGACATGGCAGCTGAAGTCAGAAGTTGATGAACTTTTAAAGTTGGGAAAAAAGAGCTTTAAGGTATCTTATTAAAATTGTAAGCTGTCAGTTTAATCATCATAGAAACCATACGTGATACAGTGAATCATTGCTATTCTGCTGTGAGTTTCTGGATTCTCATGAATCGGACATTCTATTTTTATGTTTCTCTTAAATAATCCTAAAGGTAGAAAAAAGAAATGGGAAGAAAAAGGAAGAGAACCATAGATACGTTGTGAGGACATTACTTCAACTCTCATAACTTCATGTGAAGTGACTGCAAGATGAATTAATAAGCAGTAAGAGAGCCAGTGCCCCACTAGGGCACCTTTCCACTTGCTGGCACACAGATTTACCACAGTTAGGGCACGGCTTGTCTTGTGCCGGGAGAGTCTAAATTACTCTGACTTTCAAGAAACCAAAAAATATGCATTTTTGATGGTAGGAAGATTTACTCTGCATTGGGCTGTGTCATTTGATGAAGAAAAAGCCAAATGATCTCTTTATGAAAATGAAGGCAAAATATATGTAAATACCATTTTAATCTAACTTTTTATATGAATGCAGAACAAATATCAAATAGGATTATGCAGTGTGATAGTCAGAAACTAGCATGCTTTTGTGTTTCATAGACGAGTCTAAAAGGATGTATTGTTAAACCAAGAAGGTCTTGAGAACTGTTCTGTCTCCTTTGTGCCCACAGAATTGTAGCATGTGGAGGTGACCAAGGAACCAGAACTCAAGAGGCCTCTGCCACTGAAAGGAGACTTTTATTACTTGCGTTTCCTAGAGGAGGGGCACTCGCTCCAAGCAGGCCCATGGACACAGTGTTGTCAGTCAAGGGGCAGAAAGGAGCCACAGGAAAGCCCAGGACAGAGCCTGAGTGGGGTTTCTGTGGGAAAGGCAGGGCAGGGCACCGGTGTAGGGCTGGCTAGTGTGAACAGTTCCAGTGGGCCTTAGGCTGTAGGAAAGATCACTAGCTGCCCGCTACCAGGCCCTTGGGTGATTTAGGGCAGGCAGGAAGTTAGCTAAGGGAGGTGGGTAGAGCCGACCACCCTCCTGGAACCCTGTGCTGCTCTAAGCCCTGGGAGGGCCAGTCTCTCCCTGTGTCTGTAAGGCCCACAAATGCCAGAGCATTAGGAATAAGAAAACGTACTTAATAGAATTGGTCCTGTGAGGACTGAATGCCTAACTGACAAATACAGAATCTGAGAAAGCACAGAACAACTGCCTTCATTGACAAGGTGGCGCGCAGAGCCCAAGATGGGCGCACAGCGGGAGGATGCCGGCAGGATCTCTCAACAAGCTTACCATGGTATCTTTCACAATGTTAACTGTAATCCCAGATTAATTTTTAATGACAGCATATCTCTTGAGATTGTGCTTTTAGCATATTTTCACTTAAAGTCATATCTCATTTAGTAGACCTGCCAGATTCCTGAAAAGTTACACACAAACCAGGTGACAGGACTTTTGCCAGGCATGTTCACCACATTCTCACTGAGCCGTGGACTCCTCACTAGGAGCCTTTACCTATGGCCAGATAGCTGTTGTCACTGCCCGTGATGGGATTATGGTTTCAGACTTACCTGATCCATTCTGCTGGGATTTTAAAGTATGGGTGTTGAGGTATACTTTGCAAGTTGTTTCTTGAATATACTTTTCTGAATTGTGGCTTACCGTAAGTTTTGGTCTTTTAAGGTAAGGGTTACAATGGAGATGGGGAAATTACACTTTTCCCATTTCAAGGAAAACAATAATCACGCGTTATGTATCAGTTGGGAAACGGGATGATAGGAAGTTGCAAGGCAACCTGGTTTCCTCTGGACTGGGACTCTCCCAGGGCTGTGTCCTAGTAGAGCCGGCAGGACACAGAATACCACCAGCCTCCGTGGGAGTGGCCTGGCCTCTTGGCCACCTATGTCCATGAATGTGGTTGGTGTCGGGGTAAACTAGAGAGACTAAAGCCCGCTATTGAGCTCAGCTTCCTGTAGAAACCAAATCAGATGAAAACCCTGACCCAGAGGGAGAAGGCAGAGAGTTGGACTTTTGAAAACGTGAGTGTGTCCAGCAACCAGGCAGCAACAGTCCTTGTTTTTACCCAACTTCTATAAGCACTTTATTTCTCCAGAATAATTTCATCATAAAGAATCCAGAGTTCAGACAGCTCTTTACCATCTGTCTTTTCCTTTTTTCTTACCCTATGATTGGCTTGATCTGGACTGCCTAAAACCATGACAATATTAAGTGCTTTCTCCTGGATAAAAATTCTGGCTTCTTCTCTAGAAGTTCTGGCTCTTCTCAAATTGTTTCTTCTTTGGTTCTGTCCCTGTTAGGAGACCCCTGGGGCCTCGGCTGGAGACACAATGCAGCTAGTCCAAGCAGCCACTGTGCTTGGGCCTGGCCAGCCCCTCCTCAGGGGCCATGGCACTGCTCACCTGGTGACTAGGTCTTCTTAGCCAGGTCTGTTCATGGCTCTGGTGTTTTTGAGCTTCTGGCTAGTCCTCAGTTTCTCAGACCTGGCTAATCACAGTGTGGAGTCATTTTTCATGACTGTGCACCTCACTCGTTTGATGCATGGCAAGGGAATAATTAAATTAATAAACCTACAGAAACTCCCCCTTACAGTTTTCAAATACAGTAAGTGAATTTCTACTATAAAATAGGTCAAAAGAGGTTTCATTGTTTCTTATTTGAAATAATTAAAGAACATTTATGTTTCCCTTTTGTGGTTTCTTGGTTCTAATCCTGTGGGTTGCTTTTGACTTCCTCTGTTGGAGATACACTGTGCATCCGTATTTAACAGAAGATCCCGAACTCCCAGCAGGGAGCTAAGCACAGATGTGTGCACAGATGCGTGCTTAGGTAAGGATTTTGTGCAAGGCGACTTATAATGTGAAACTGTGAAACGTGCTACCTTAGACTGCAGAGGGAAGGGGATGATTTGATGTTTTCCACACGCCTCTTTTACCAAAATGGGTCGTCTTATCTGTCTCAGACCAGGCCTCCTAGGGGCACAGAACAACACAGCTGCAGTGAAGGAGGGGCTCCTGCAGCTGGACTGGCCCTAGAGCTATGAGTCGTGCCCTGCGTGTTGCTCAGCGCGTTCTGCAGTTGCCCTGGCCTTAGTCCCCCATCTCACTGTGATAGCCATGCAGGTCAGCAACTGTGAACCTTCCTGGCTCCCACGCTGCCCCCGGCACCTGTCTCTGTTTCTGCTCCCAGCATCCTCTCAGCTTCTCTTCTGAGCCCCACGCAGCGGTTCCTGCTCTACCATCACCACTTCTCCTCTGTCACCAAGAGAGGGCAAGAGTCTGTAGAGCCTGTGCCAACTGTCTGGTGAGGCTTCCTCAAGTGATGGGCAGGGCCTTGCGGTACAGCCCTCCTGAACTCACCACAACAGAGGCCTATCGGCGTCACTGTCAGAAATAAATGTCCTCCCCTCCCAGCCCCTGTCACAAGCTAAGCGTCTGTGAGAACGGAGGCTCTGCTTCCCGGAAGAGCCTGCCCCAGACGTGGGGGCAGCCTTTGCAGACAGCTTCTGTCCCACCCACCTCCTCCTTGGTTTTCACTCCTTTATGCCCTCAGGGACCTGCCTGTCGTTTCCTAAGCCCTCAGGACCATGACAGCCTCTGTGAGGGTACGAGCTGGGTAAAAGGAATTAAGGTGGAGTCACAGCTACCAGTGGCTGATTGCCGGTGGGTATCAGGCCGACCCTAAGTGCCCCACTGTAGTTCATTGTCCCATGACAGCCCCAGTATTGTAAGCATTGAAGGAAAGAATCCGGACAGGCGGGGGAGGCTCCCACCTGATGACACCAAGGCTTCTGCCTTAGCACCAGGGCCTGGACTCCCCTTTGCTGTAATGCCATAAAGTATGTCAGGAAGGTTTGCCCATGACCTGATGGAGAGAGGAGAGGTGTGACAAAGTGACTCTGGCCTGTGTGTCCTGCTCACAGGGGAAGGTTGGAGGAATCGGTTTGTGAAAAATCAGGGCTCTGAGAGCACTGGAGCTGGTGCTGAGTTCTGCGGCAGTCGAGAAGTAGAGCAGATCTGAGCTCCCGGCTCCTCATGGGCATCACAGATGCATTCGCCAGCAGCTGGGCTCGGCTTTGCTCTAACATCCATCCGTCCTCTGGAAGCGTTGTTTGTCTCTCCCTGGCTGTCCAGCCCAGCTCCCTGGCCTGGTGAGATCTCTGCATCATGTCTCCTCCCCAGCTTCTCTCTCCACCCATGCCACCATGGGAGAGTTTAGGCCGTCTCATCCCTTACTGGCCTGAGGTAGGGCTGTGACTGTCCCCTGTTCCCTCTCTCCTATCTTCCTCACCTGTCCCCACATAATCAGTCCACCTTCCTTACTGCTGGATGCAAACCTGCAGACTCTCCATGGCTTTCCGGATGGAGTTCAAAGACATCACCTCAGCTTGAAAGGCCCTTTCAGGTCTGGCCCTGCACAACTCAGACACCCGCATGTTCCTGGGTGCAACAGCATGGGCCCCCGGGCAGCTTGCCATGATGCGTCGGCCTCTGCTGGCTCCTGATGTGGCCTCTGTTCCTGTCTTAGGCCCCTGTTCCTCTCGGCAGGCTCCCCACTTGCCTTACTCTATCTCAGAAGCTCATCCTGACACTAGCTCTGTCCTTTGGAGCAGAAATCCATCGCAGCTGCACCATGCATGCTGATGAGTTGCTGGCCGTCTCCTTGTACGCAGCATCTGGGGGCACTCGGGTGGCCCTGCTGTCCCTGGGCCTGTCCCTGACACTGGCAGTGGTTAGGGCACCAGAGTTCAAATGGGGGCCACATATCATGTCTAAATCTTTCAGAGTTTTAAGTCAAGCCAGCGCACTATTGATACAATACGTTGTGTCGTCTTCGGCAAATACATCTTCAAGATGGAAAAAATATGTGGAGAGCTATGGTTTTTATATGAATTAATGTTGGCAAAATATCAAAGACCACTGAATTTAACTGTTACTGTGCATATCTGGGTGTTCTGTTCAGATGCCACTCATGTTTGAATGAGTAACAGATCAAGACATGATTGATGAATAGGTGCATATGTCTCCCATAATATTGATTGTTTTGTTTTTATTTCTGCAAATCACTAATTATGTTTTGTATTAAGCATATATATCAGATAATGCTTGTTGTATTAGTGTTCATGGCTTAATGCAGGGCCAGCACACGGCAGCCTACAGCCTGTTTTTGTGCAGCATTTACATTTTTTAAAGAGTTGTTAAAAAATAAAATAGTGCAACAGAGACATGTGGCCATGAAGTCTAAAGTACCTACTCTCTGGCCCTTTACAGAATATGTTTGCCACCACTTGATCTAAAGGATTAAAAAATAAAGCATGTCATTGGGCCAGGTGTGGTGACTCACGCCTGTAATCCCAGCACTTTGGGAGGCCAAGGAGGGCGGATTACCTGAGGTCGGGAGTTCGAGACCAGCCTGACCAACATGGTGAAACCCCGTCTCTGCTAAAAATACAAAATAAATTAGCTAGACATGGTGGCGCACACTACTTGGGAGGCCAAGGCAGAAGAATCGCTTGAATCCAGGAGGTGGAGGCTGCAGTGAGCTGAGATCCCAGCACTGCACTCCAGCCTGGGCAACAGAGCAAAACTCTGTCTCAAACAAGCAAAAAACCAAAAATATCATTGAATTTGAAGTATACAAAATTTGAATATGTTTCTATCAAAAATTTGAATTTAAGTAAATAACAAACAAAAATTATAATTTTTTGTTTTCAGAATATTATTTTTTCTAAATTACTAAAAGTTATATAAAGTAGTTAATGTGAAATGTTTAAATCAAAATTGTTTAAAGCTGTTTTAAATTTAAAAATTTGAAAATTTAGTTAAATCATATTAATAATTTTTTAAGAAATGAAACTATTGATAATTCTGATGTCTGACATCTCTCTGATTGCTGACGTGGAGCCTGAGTTTTACGGTGTTTTGAGGGCCTCCAGCTAAATTGGGCTTCCAGTGCCAGAGTGGCTGGCAGCCCCGCCCTAGTGATGAGTGAAGGGGCTGGGCGTGCTGTTTCCAGTGCTTTCATGAGATGCTGCTTTGCCTGGCGGACGGCCTGATGTCTCGTTTTTCCACCTGTGACCAGGGGGTCCCTCTTGAAATGTGTGTGTACTGACAGATGCCCTGGTGGCTCTTGTCTGATCCATGTCCAGGTTATTCCTGCCTGATTGTCACTGGTGCCAGGAGCCCAACACAAATTCAGGCACAAATCCAGCACACCACACAATGGGAAGCGTGTTCAAAGATTTTTACTTACAGGTCTTGAGCAGGGAGGGTGCCATGAGTCACGAGGGCAGTCCTCTGTCCCTGGGTCATGTAAGGCAGGAACAAAGAGTCAGGCAGAGAGAGAGAGCACTGCAGCCAACCAGCAGAACAAATAAGGGAGTAGAGTGGGGTCACTTGAAGTGTGTGGGCAGGTGCCTGAGTGAAAGATGCCTCTCAGTTCTCATCTCTGGTACTGGCTTGAGCCACTTGGGTGTGGTGTAGAACTAGAAAGTGTCAAGGTTGGCTGAGCTCTGCTGCTAGCAGGAGAAAGTGCAGCTCATATTCCAGATAGATGCTGAGACAATAGAAAATGAAAAGAATTCACTATGCTTAAGCAGAGTATGTCTGGACACACACAAGTTTAAAAGTAATTTTAAAGAATTGCTTAATATGGCATAATTTCCTCAGGTGCCATGTGCAGTTGTCACAAACATTGCACTAATTCATGTGTACCTTTGGAATAATGAATTAGAAAGTGGATGCCGGTCATTATTGGGAAAAGGTACTTTGTTACACGAGACAGTAATTGCATTGTGCCAAGAGAAAGAATCTGACTAGTTAATTAATTTGTCTTTTTTTTTATTTTGCCTGTGAGTGCTTCTTCTGCTTGCCTCCTCCCCATAATCGGACTCCTCCCAAGACAGCCTAATCTTCAGGGCATTTGGATGCAGCTGCCTTTTGTTCCAGAGACACAGGCCATCTCAGGGGAAGCATCTCCCTGGGGCCTGAACAGCATTTTTCTGGACAAGAAGGGGCTGAAGGCTGTGGGTTCTGCTGTGCCAGCCCTAAATGCTGGCTCCCGAGCGGCAGAGGCACCAAGTGCTGTATGATGTGTGTGTGTGATGCGTGTGCACGTACGTGTGTGTGACGTGTGTCCCTGCTCGCCCCAGGCTGGTTATGGTGCTGTGCTAGTCACAGGCTGGCAGTGCTGATCAAACCAGGCACAGCAGAAAATGGGAAGCTGTTGGTGTTGGCCCCTCTCTTGGCTGTGCGTCATTCACCTGGGCCATGAGCCGTGCCCCTGCTCTGCAGTAGTGAACAAGGCAGGTCAGTGTTGGTGGGAGACAAAGTTAAGAGAGGAGAAAGAGCGCTCTCTGGGGGCAGGGGGATCCGTTTGTGAGTGGCCTGCAGTTTCCTGTCCCAGGGATTTCACTGGTGACATCCTGACCACTCAGCTGCACTTTCTGTGGAGCTGTTTTCATCAGCTGGCGTCTGCTGAGCCCCTGCATTGCGTTGTGTGGTAGCCTGTTACTTTTTGCAGTTTTATTTTCTACACTGTACTCTCTCTTTATTGATAGATTTTTTGTATTAGGATTTCCATTTAAACAGGACTTTGGTGTGTTTGCTGTGGGAGATTCATGCTATCATTCTCTCCCCTCTGCTCGTGGTGTTTTGTCCGTGACTGCACTAAAGGGTTAACTGTCACATGTCATCCTCTGGGTGGTGTGCTCTGAAGTCATTATGGTGTTTGGGCCCCTTCAGCCTAGTTCTGCCTAACTGCAGCGTGATGAATGGGCCCGAGGCAGAGGAGGAGGCTCCCTGGTCGGCAGGGGCTGCTGTTGTCGCAGCTGCCAGCACACTTAATTGAGTCGCTGTGCTGCTGCCCCGAGTGACTGAGGGACAGAATGAGGCTGGGGCTGGCTTGCGCTGGCATTGGCGTGTCTGCATGGCATCGTCCACCACTGGGCCTTTGCACATGGGGACCTTTTTCAGCGTCATGGGGCGTCGGTATAAAAGGAGGCGCAAGAAGCGCTCTGAGAGGAAAGGTAATTCATTTAGTTTTTATTCTTCAATGTGAAGCATTAGTCTTTAATGCAGTACAGAAGTGTTTTCTGGGATAGATGACTTTGTGAATTAATCTTGCTGATGCCAGTTACTTTCTATTTTCCCTTTTTAAGTGCCTTTTTTGTTGTTGGCATTTTATAGAATTTTAGATAGGGGCACTTAAAAAGGAAGATTCAAAAACATGTCTGTAAACATGAATAGAAATCATTTAGCTTCAGAGTCTGGAGTATGTCTTTGGAAAGATATTTATAAAACCCTAAAGTTTGTAGCTTTGAGCCATAGAAAAGGTTTTTCTCCCAGAGATAGATGCTTATATGAGATTTCCTTTGCCGCACTCTTCATTAATGACTTTTCTACATTAAAACTGTTCTTCATGCTGCAGAAAGCAAGGCTGTAGCAACCATTGTGAAAATATTTCCCCTTTAAAAGAACGGAGAACAAATTCCTTACATTCTGCACTCCAGGTTAATACCAGTTTTTAATTCAACTTAATGTTTTAAGTTGTTAAAATCTAGATTATTTTTTCTCAAAACCAGATTCAAAAGTTGTCCATGACTATACACATCACAAGCTACTGGTTTTTGGACGTGAACTGCTGCTTTAAAAGCTGTTGGTTTTTTTTCTCTTTGTATAATATGAAATAATTAATAGAAAATGCCTTAGTGAAAAGATGTATCTAGCCTGGAGAACAGCTGAAGACAGGTGTGATCAGTGCCTCTGCCTCTGTGTCTTCTGGGCACCCCCTTAGCGTCCCCTTCCTGACAGGACTGGAGCACAGCATTTCACCACCACAGGGCCTTCGGGACATTCTGTGGCAGGAGATGCCTCTCTCTTCAGGAAATAAAATTAACCTCAGTTTTTTGGTGTGGCTTCCTAAAAAGAAGAGGAACAGATGCATCTCAAAGTCAGCAGTCGTGTAACAGTGCCTTGCTAATATAAAAAGGACGACAGCACCTAATGGAAGTCTGTGTCTGGAGTGGGTAACCCCTGACCCTGGGCCCTCTGGGCACCGTGCTGCCAGCTGCTTGTGTCCAGGGCTGGGGATACCACACCCTCGATGCTTTCCCGGACTGACGGGCGGTCTCAGTACAACCAATCTGTGCGGCCCCCTCTGCCCTCACCTCAAGAAGTCACAGCATTGGCCTGTTTTTGTTTCCTCAGTTAAGCTTTAGAAATTGAGATGTCACTAAGATAGGGAACGGGGGTAAAACAAATGCACAGGCAAAAACTAAAGGACATTTTTACCAAATACCCTCAATTTAGCATTACCACCACTTTTCCCATGGACACTCATCACTAATCATTTAAGTTGGGAAAAATATTGAGAAGGACAAGAATAAGTCTGTCGTCATTCTTTTGGAATTTACTGTGATTCAAGCTTAAAATGTCTTTTTCATGCGTTCCATAATCTCATTCTGCAGTGGGAGAACCACTCTCAAGTATGTTACATTTTCAGACCAAGGTTATAAGAAATTGAAAGGGTTATAAGATGTGACAATGAAGCCCACATATTAAATGACTTGTATTCCTCGGTCATTCCTATGAGTAAGTTCATTGTGAGTGTTATTAAACAGTATCACATTGTGTGTTAGTTCTTGCTGTTGATATTTTATAATATGCATTATCTTTGAAACTAATAAAAATACCTTTGAAAATTACGGATATTATTAAGATTGGCCGTCACATTTATACCAAACTGGCAAAGTTTTATAAGATGTAAAATACAGTCTTTTATACTGTATATTTTTAAGGTATGGTAAATCATGTGTATTACATGTTTTTTGTTTTGTTTTGTTTTGTTTTTTTCTAAGACTGGTATAATGTACACCTTTTAAAATGTAATTCTTTGGTGAAAACAATGTAGTAGCAAGTTACTGGTCTTAGTTGGCTTCAGCGGCAATATAATTTCAGTGATTTTTTTCATCACTCCTGAATTATCCATGCAGTTACTCCCTTCCACAGGGCAAATAATTGACTGTTGACTGTGTGTGAGCCTCAGATGGATTAGCTTAATCATCAGGAAAATAGGACTAAAGAATAATGTGCCATTTAAATAGCAGCCAGAGCCCCCATCAAGCAGACACTGCCACCCTGGCAGATGCTGCCAGCACGAGACCTGGGAGAGGTCTGGGAGTCACAGGGCAGGATTCTGGGGAGCAGTTAGTGCCCATATATGAGGCGCTTCCTGCACCCAGCCAGTGCCCAGTGACTGCTGCTATAGCCTCATTCACTCACAGCACTGCTGCTAAGTTGATGACCAGTGGGAGGGGAGAGAGGTGGGAACACAGAGACAGTCCTTCACTCCCCACCCGCCTGCTGTCTGAATAGCATCCTATATTTCCAGATGTATTTCTTACTGAGTGTTTTGTTTGTCTCCCATGTGATAACATCCTTATCTGTGCTTAGTCATGTGTGCACATGTGAAGACCACTGTCCTCTTGCAGCAGTTCTGAACTGTGTTTTAGTCTGAAGCTGGGCTCCCCCATGTTTCTAGAATAGAGGTGAACAGGGTGTGGGGACCTCTGTGGAGATGGAGGTCCCAACCTAGAGAGGCCTGCTCTCCCTGAGTACTTCTGGAGGAGAAGCCCTGGGACTCCTGACCTTCACCCTTCACAGAGTGAGGAGAGCCGACTGGCCATGGGGAGGAAGCAGGCAGCTGTCATGCCAGCCTCCTTCTCTGGTGGCAGCCATAACTCTTACCTTGCAAAGAGAGCAATTCTTTGTGAGATGCAGAGCATGGTAGCACCTGGAGGTATAGGATGGGATGGCATTTATCCACCCATCCATATACCAGTCCATCCATCATCCATCTACTCACTTTAGTCCATCCATCTATCCATCAACCTATCATCCATCTATTCACTCATTTACCCATCTACCCACCCATCCATCATCCATCTGCTCACTCATCCATCCACCCATCTACCCACCCATCCAACATCCATCTGTCCATCTAGTCATCCATCTATCTGAGCATCTACCCATCACCCATCTATTCATCAGTCCACCCACCCACCCATCATCACCCATCATTACCCATCATCCATCATCCATTCATCCATCCATCCACCCACCCTGCCATCATCACCCATCATCCATCCAGCCATCCATCCACCCACCCACCCTCATCACCCATTACCCATTATCAATCATCCATCCATCCACCCACCCACCCACCCATCATCCATCCATCCATCCACCCACCCACCCATCATCACCCATTAACCATTATCAATCATCCATCCATCCACCCACCCACCCACCCACCCATCATCACCCATTAACCATTATCAGTCATCCATCCATCCACCCACCCACCCACCCATCATCACCTGTCACCCATCATCACCCATCACCCATCATCCATTATCCATTCACCCATCCATCCATCCATCCACCCACCCACCCACCCATCATCCATCCATCCATCCACCCACCCACCCACCCATCATTACCTGTCACCCATCATCACCCATCACCCATCATCCATCATCCATTCATCCATCCATCCACCCACCCTGCCATCATCACCCATCATCCATCCAGCCATCCATCCATCCACCCACCCACCCACCCTCATCACCCATTACCCATTATCAATCATCCGTCCATCCACCCACCCACCCACCCATCATCCATCCATCCATCCACCCACCCACCCATCATCACCCATTAACCATTATCAATCATCCATCCATCCACCCACCCACCCACCCATCATCACCCATTAACCATTATCAATCATCCATCCATCCACCCACCCACCCACCCATCATCACCTGTCACCCATCATCACCCATCACCCATCATCCATTATCCATTCACCCATCCATCCATCCATCCACCCACCCACCCACCCATCATCCATCCATCCATCCACCCACCCACCCACCCATCATCACCCATTAACCATTATCAATCATCCATCCATCCATCCACCCACCCACCCACCCATCATTACCTGTCACCCATCATCACCCATCACCCATCATCCATCATCCATTCATCCATCCATCCACCCACCCTGCCATCATCACCCATCATCCATCCAGCCATCCATCCATCCACCCACCCACCCACCCTCATCACCCATTACCCATTATCAATCATCCATCCATCCACCCACCCACCCACCCATCATCCATCCATCCATCCACCCACCCACCCATCATCACCCATTAACCATTATCAATCATCCATCCATCCACCCACCCACCCACCCATCATCACCCATTAACCATTATCAATCATCCATCCATCCACCCACCCACCCACCCATCATCACCTGTCACCCATCATCACCCATCATCCATTATCCATTCACCCATCCATCCATCCATCCACCCACCCACCCACCCACCCATCATCCATCCATCCATCCATCCACCCACCCACCCACCCATCATCACCCATTAACCATTATCAATCATCCATCCATCCACCCACCCACCCACCCATCATTACCTGTCACCCATCATCACCCATCACCCATCATCCATTATCCATTCACCCATCCATCCATCCACCCACCCACCCATCATCACCCATTACCCATCATCCATCATCCATCCACTCACCCATCCACCCATCATCACCCATCATCCGTCATCCATCATCCACCCACCATCACCCATCATCCATCCATCCATCCACCCACCTACCCATCATCATCCATTACCCATCATCCATCATCCACCCACCCACCCACCCATCATCACCCATCACCCATCATCCATCCATCCATCCATCCGTCTATGCATCCACCTGTCATCACCCATTACCCATCATCCATCATCCACCCACCCACCCACCCATCATCCCCCATCATCCATCATCCATTCATCCATCTATCCATCTGCCCACCTACCCATCATCATCCATCATCCATCGTCCATCATCCATCCACCCACCCACCCATCATCACTCATTACCCATCATGCATCACCCACACACCCACCCATCATCACCCATCATCCATCATCCATCATCCAGTCATCCATCCATTCATCCATCCATCCATCTGCCCACCCACCCATCATCACCCATCATCCATCACCCATCATCCATCCATCCATCCACCCACCCACCCATCATCACCCATCATATGTCATCCATTCACCCACCCACCCACCCATCATCACCCATCATCCATCATCCATCCATTCACCCACCCACCTGTCATCACCCATCACCCATTCATCCGTCCATGCATCCAGCCACCCACCCATCATCAGCCATCATCTATCATCCATTCATCCATCTACCCACCCATCATTACCCATCATCTATCATCTATCCATCTATCCATCCATCCACCCATCCACCCACCCATAATCACCCATCATCTGTCATCCATCCATCTACCCACCCATCATCATCCATCACCCATTATCTGTCATCCATCCATCTACCCATCCACCCATAATCACCCATCATCTATCAACCATCCATCCACCCATCCGTCATCACCCATTACCCATCATCCATCCATCCAGCCATCACCCATCAGCCATCATCTGTCATCCACTCATCCATCCACCCTTCCACCCACTCCTCCATCAATCCATTGTTCTGTTCATCCAACAAGTACCCATTACACCCTTCTGCATGCTGGCACCAGGGGTTTGGACATGCTTAGGGGGTAACGGGATGGCAGTAGCAGGGGGCAGCCACAGCGTTCAGGCTTGAGGTTTGTTCTGGAATGGGCCACCTGAAATCCCACTAGGTGCATGAAGAGGGTGGATTTACGTGATTTGTCACTGCTGCACTATATGTGTAGTAGTGGGAAGGGATATTCCCCAGTATCTGGTGAGAATGGAAGACACCATTCTCTAGCAGTGTCTGCCAGGAGAGGGGCCCCAATAAGGAAGGTTGAACCCCCAGTGGACAGCAGCATTATGGATAGAGGGCCCAGATCTCCTAGAACCTGTTGTAATGGCTATGTGTGTACCTTTCACTGCATTTGTGCTGATGGACCTCGCAGCACAAGAGAGACTCTGCTGCCTGGGCAGGAGCTCCTCTCATCTACAGGGTGCAGTTTAAGCACAGGCACATACACTCTAGGTTAACAGTTGAAATTCTGAAGCAAGTGTATAGAAGTAGATTTGTGAAATTGCACTTGAAATACTATGGAAATTGGATCCAAAGCAAATCGTAACAGTGCCAATTCTTAGTGTAATTATGTGTTAATATGGAAAATAAAGTTTACATTGTTGTCTTTTTTTCCCTTTGATTCCAGAAAATTAGCTACAATTTTCAAATAAGCAGGAACTTACTTAGGTTGTGTCAAGTAGAGCAAAGTGGACAGTCTTTCAAATGCATTGCTGCTGCTTGTGCACTGTGAAGGACAGAGCACCTTCACGAAGTCAGGGCCCTCTGAAGTTTGTGCTCTCACGCGCTGGCTCTGAGCTGTGATTTTGTTGCTGAGTGTCTGCCTCAGCAGTTCATGTAGCTTTCTAAAGCTTGCCGTTGGTTAGGCATGCTGGACTGAGGCGGGAAACGAGTGTGTGGATCAGTGTGGCTCTGTATGTGTGAATGCGTATGGACATACGTGCATAGGGTTGGGGGAACGGGGGACAGGGACAAGAAGGGCCAGGGCCTGTGACCACATCAGAAGCAAGGGTGATGCTCTGTGGCACAGCTGGCCCTCAAAGTCACTCAGTGACCTAGGCTTCTTTCATCCTGGAAGAAGCTCTGTTCTCTAACAGAAGGTTCTGGAGTCACTTTGGCAGTTGCTTCTAGTCCAGCAATAGATAGGTGAGAAAGAATACAGGGAAGCACGCAGGAAGCTGTGTGAGTTGGCCTAGATGCAGTGGCGCCCGCCACAAATTGCACAGAACCCCACGGGAAGTGAGCCTGGGTCCTTGCCCATCACCTCTTTCCAGCTGGTGTCCAGACCTCGGGGTGATCCCTGAGTGTTGCTTCATTGGTCTGGCTATGGCTTGTCATGGGCCGGCAGCCTGGGAGCCACGCAGCGGCAGCAGAACCGCAATAAAATACACTTATTCAGGAGAGGAGGTGGCTTGCCAGCTTCCTGCACCCTGCACAGCAGGGAGTGTCCTCATTCTGCAGACCCTGATTCTTCTCGGTGGGGGGGAAGGTCGGGGTGGGGGGAACTCCTTTGTCCGTCGTTCTCTCAGCCACTGGCTTCATCCTTTGGGGGTTCTTTCTGATCATTGCCTTCAGAGCCCCATCTGAAGAGGGTGTCAGTGTAGAACACAGTGAGTCAGAATGTGGAAGCAAATGGAACCATCTGGAAATTTTGCTCTAGGCCTTATAAAACACATAATTTGTTAGGTGTGAAATATATAGTAGTGTAGTAGTGATAATAGGATGGAATAAATGCTTTAGATTTGCAAAATTATGTCAGAGAGTTTAGGGATCTTTGGTCTTGTACCAGTGACATCATTTTGTGGCTCTTGGGGATTTGGGGAGGGACCTCCCTGAAGCCACTGTGCAGCAGCCTCGTGCTCAGGGCTCAAAGGTCCCATATGTATTTCCCCCACTTCCTTCACCAAAGCTGAGCTGTCCTACCTTCCTCACATCCCCACACCCAGCGAGTGTCCCTCTGCTTAGCAGCTATTTATTCTGCCTGTATTTGGGCCAATTGCACAGGCTGTCTGAGACCTGACAGTATGCTAGAATGTACAGGGCCTACAATATTTTGTGTAATATCATGGAAAAGCATGCAGTTCTTTCGGTTGATGGTGGTTACAGATAAGACTGCAGAGACAGCTCGTGGTGGGTTGGAGTGTGGCTCAGTCTCCCTTGGGTCTGCTCCCCTTCCAGACTGCATGTGGAATTCTGTATAGAGTAAAGCATATTTGTGTATGTAGGAGGAAGGCTTAGAATAAAATTTAACTTTTTTTCTTATGGAAGCAGTACATGTTCATTGTAAGAATTAGGAAACATAGATACAAAATAAACTTTATGAAAAACTTTATGAAAAAGGTGATCATCTGCATTAGTCTGTTTTTGCACTGCTAATAAAGACTGAGTAATTTATAAAGGTAAGAGGTTTAATTGATTCACAGTTCCACATGGCTGCAGAGGCCTCACAATCATGATGGAAGATGAAGGAGGGACAAAGGGACGTCTTACATGGCAGCCAGCAAAGAGAGAAATGAGAACCAAGCGAAAGGGGGAAACTCCTTTTATAAACGTCAGATCTCATGGGCCTTTCTCACTACCACGAGAACAGTATGGGGGAAATTGCACCTGTGACTCAATTATCTCCCACTGGGTCCCTCCCGCACATGTGGGAACCGTGAGAGCTACAATTCAAGATGAGATTTGGGTGGGGACACAGCCAAACCATATTATCATCCTTGAAGCTAAATCTTTGAATGGGAGCAAAGCCATAATAATTTTCTTCCAATTCCTAGTACCAGAATTAGATTTAGAAGTGTTTAAGGCTTTGTATTTTTGTGTTATTATGACCAGGAGCTCAGTAATGCCTAACTTCTGCCTTGAAGGATGATGTGAGCGTACAAGAGGGGTGGCCGCATCCCTCCAGCTTCATTCCTGGTGTCCAACGGGAGGCAAATAGGCCCCTTTGCACCTCTTAACCACCGTAGTCCTCTCCCATTGCCAGCCCCTTCTGACTTTTGGGGTTGTTTTACCCTCTGGACAGCAGTGTGAACAAGGTATGTCAGGCCAAGGGGGCTGCTCCCTGTGGGAGGCCTGGCCGTGTTGGCTTCCAGGAGGCCAGATGGGTGCTGCTCACCATAGAAAGTGACCCTTTTCCCTGGTCCTGAGCCAACCTGTCACTTCCATGCTGTATCACTTTGACAACTATCTTTGCTTTCTACAGAATGAAAGGAAACTTTCAAAAGTCAACGTATTAAAGCCTGTTTGCATTTATTCTTTTATGAATTTTGCTCACATTTTGTCTACCGCTTTTTAAATTGGTTGTCTTTATATTATCGATCATAGTAGGCTGCTGGAAGGTTGACCACAGAAACCTGGTTCTAACTTTCAGGGAGGTCACCATGTCTGCCTCCATTCAGGCCCAGCAGGAAGGGGGTGTCTTCTGTCAAGGCACATGCTCCAGGTCCCTTAGGTGGAAGGAAAACACATGGTCTTTATCCAGTGGACTTAGGGTGCAGGTAACTGGACAAATTAACCTTCATCATTTTCACAGATCCCTGTAGAGCTGGACCGAAGGAGGTGGGAGATCCCTGCCGGGAGCCGCTGCAGTGGGAGGGCTTATAGACGTTCGCATAGCCTCTTTCTATTTGGTTGTTTAACTCCCATTAAAAGGAGTGGCTTTCAGCCTTCTCCTTGCTTACTGTCTTGCAACGTATGTGTGTTCACATGTTCCATGCACATTTGTAACTCTCACCATGCTCTCTGATTCAGCTTTGTTCCCTTAGAGTTGCCCCATCAGTGCTTTGCCAATGATGATTGTGTTTTTTAAAATACCAGTTGCTTACTTCTGTTTAGTTATCTCAGTGCTAAATATTGTTAATCAATTAAATATAAGCAGCATGTTCTAGATTTTATATCTTCCTGGATATAAATCTTCCTGGATGTGACTTCCACTCATAACATTATGGATTTTTATTGTAAACAAGGTAGAATTTTATTTGCCACCTAATCATTTCATCATGGTGAGTGTCCTCCTTACAGAGCGTATACTGAATTTGGGTTTTACTCCTGTTTTGTTCATTTCCACAATTTGAACTCTGTGTTATTATCCCATTTTCTGTTAGGGTCATTGTGTTGTTAAGTAATCAACTTGCACAGAAGGTGTGCACTTAGAAGGTTAACAGAAAACAAGTTAAAACATGACTGAAAATGTATTTCTGTAAGAATTACTGTAGTTCTCCTGAGAGTATAAATAGCCAGGGTTTTAAAGATCTGCTTTATAGGATTTATACTGCAAATAACTTGGCAGGATTAATTGGCCTGCATTTGCTTGCTATAGTCAGTACCATCTAGTGTTTTAGTCAATATCAGTTTTTGTAGTGTGGGTGAAGCTGGTGATGGCAGCTGCAGCCTGTCTGGAGTTGCTGCTGCCATGTGCCAGCTGCAGCAGGGGAGGCTGGGGCTCTGTGCTCCATGGAGCTGGTGGGAGCCGGGAACAGGTGGAAGCCCCACCCCCCTGCAAGTTGGAGGAGCAGGAGCCCCGCCATCCTGGGCACAGCTGCAGCCACCCATTAGCAGCTGTGGACCCAGGCATCCCTGCACTCACCAGGGCCCAGGAAGCCCCCCTGCCCCGACAGGCTCAGAAGTGCCTGATCCCACTGCCTGGTCTCTCCCTGCTCCCAGCACCTGCTCCAATTTCAGAGCAAAGTTGTGGCCGAGCTGGGGCACTATCACAACCTGGCTGGGTGTGTGTTCACTCAGGGCAGTGCTGACATGCCAGCACCCTGCTGCCTCGGCCCCCTCCAGACTTTGGGCACTGAGGAGCATGAGAGGGAGGCCAATGTGGGACTGAGGGCAGCACAGCGCAGGCCTTGCAGGTGCCCCTCAGCAGGAACAGCCTGGGTGCCATGCGCACTGTGGACGGCAGGATAATGGTGGCAGGAGGCAGACAAACTCCTGGGAAGAAAGGGGAGGGTCCCTGGTGAAACTCCACCTTCAGCTTACAAAGGACTTGAGGCCTGGGGACCAGGCTGCCAGTTCCGCAGACCGGAGTGAGAACTTATGGTGCTTTTCCCGGGCCCACCCATGGCTGCCCATGGACCAGTCAGCACACACTTTCTCTCCTCTGAAGCCTATAAAAACCCCCGGACTCAGCCAGACTCGGGCAGAAGAAGGGACGACCTGCTTGTGGAGAAGAGCTACCCACTGCGGGTCTCTCTGAGCTGTTCTGTCACTCAATGAAGCACCTCTTTGCATTGCTCACCTTCCACTTGTCCATGCCCCTCTTTCTTCCTGGACACGGGAGAAGAACTTGAGACCTGCTGAATGGCAGGGCTGAAAGAGCTGTAACAGAAACAGGGCTGAAACACACCCTTTGCTTGCCATGTTGCAAGCAACGAGGAGAGGAGAGAAGAACTGCAGCCCTTCAGGGAGCCGAGACTAG
Organism: Rhinopithecus roxellana; assembly: GCF_007565055.1. Classification (NCBI taxonomy): domain Eukaryota; kingdom Metazoa; phylum Chordata; class Mammalia; order Primates; family Cercopithecidae; genus Rhinopithecus; species Rhinopithecus roxellana. Next base: position 132,025,024 of record NC_044561.1, on the reverse strand, counting down.
GAGCTCCCTGAGCCAGGGTGGTGACGCCCTCGTTGGGGCCCTGCAGTTCCTGGTGTTTCCAGGCTTCTGGGCACCACCATGTTCCCGGTTTCAGCCATGGAAGCTATGTGTGGTATGCCTGGTTCAGCTGCAGCCTTGCAGGGAGCCAGTGCCCATGCCAGTGCCTGGAGCTGCCCAGCCTGCCACAGCCAGTGTGCCTGGCTGTACACAATGGCTGGACCCCATGTCCACTCACTCACACATCCCTTCCCGCTCCATGCCTGGCTCACCCTTGGCAGGCATGGGATCCAAGCCAGAAGTGTGAACTGAGCTCAGCCTGCCATGCTGTGTGGGCAGAATGAGCCCAGCAGGCCCAAGCAAAACTCGGGTAAAGGTGCCACCAGTGACAGAGGTTTCTGGCCAGAAAAATGATACCCTGAGGATCCCGTGACACTGGGCTCTGATTTACCAAAAAGAGCCATACCTGACTAGGGACGTGGGGAAGCAGGGGCATGCAGGTCTGTCCACGAAAGCCCCACTCCTTGCTTTAGGGACGGTAGCTGATGCCCATGAGTGCTCCTTTATGCAGATGCTGTGCTGGTGCTGAATCACCAGGGCTTGCCCCGCCTGTAGAACCACCACCAAGAAGGTGTGAGAGAGTCTCAGCTCACAGCACCAGACACTTCAGACCCAGGTTGGAGAGCTCGAGGGCCTGAAACAGGCTCCAGGAAGATGTGAGTCTCAACTCACAGCACCAGCGATTCAGACCCAGATGTGAGTCTTAACTCACAGCACCAGACACTTCAGACCCAGGTCGGAGAGCTCGAGGGCCTGAAACAGGCTCAGTCCCAGACTCTCGCCCAGTGCTCCCTTGCCCGCTCGTCCGGCTGTCGTTCTGCAGACCGCAGGCTGGTCAGAGGCTTCCCGTCCAGAGTGACCCAGCAAGGTGTTTCTGTTTCTTAGAAGAGGACAATCGTAGCTGCATGGGAAAACAGTTGTTACTGAGGATTGTACTAAGTAGATCCCTTTCACATCAATAGTAACCAATTTAAAGCCCTTTCATTTACAAATGTTTCTGCTTTAAGGACTTAGAGGTTAGTTCCTATGCAATCAAGTTTAGATGTGTTTTGGAGAAAGTGGATACAGCCCACGTGGTCCCAAAAGGCAACAGGGCACAGGTAATGTTCCCTGGCTGTGATTAGTTAGTTGAGGACACCACAATTGGAAGCATCCACGATCTTCCTCACAGGAAGCACCCGACTGAGAGCTGTGGACGCTGAGGATGAGGCTTAAGTCTGCCCTAGCAGAGCTCAGGGCCTGGTGGGAAAAGCAGGGTGGTCAGGCCATGGGGGGAGTGAGCAGAGAGGGGTAACCAACTCTGCACAAGAAGCCAGGAATCCCCCCGCTCAACCAGGAGCACTGACTCTGGGCCCTCAAGGCCCCCCACCGGGGGCGCTGACTCTGGGCCCTCAAGACCCCCCACCGGGGGCACTGACTCTGGGCCCTCAAGGCCTGTGGCGCCCACAGCTCCATCCACAGCAGCGAGGCTTGCGCAGTTTCACCACAATGGTAGCACACATGCAACCTTCTGGGCGCTGCTGGGGCCTATGGGAGTCAGGGGTGTGGACAATGTGCTCCCTGGGCCTGCTCAGGATGATGCTGAGTACCAGGCAGCAGTGAGTGGGGTGACTGAAGGGAAACTCGGGGGACATCTGGCCCTCTGTGTTCTGCCACACTTGTCCCCATGCTTGCTGTGTTTGGTTTGGGGCCGTTGGCCCTGCTCCTGTAGACTCAGAGTAGCTGTCTGTCCCACGTTTCCATAGCCAAGTTCGCTCACACAGTCAACTTGGGCTGTGTGCTTTTTTTGCTGATCCCTAAATTGGTGACAACTAGTGTACATTTGAACAGTTGCCACCAGTTGGTACCTTTTAATAAAAATTACAGATTAATAATAAATGGTAGAAGTTCATGCTTCTTCCTTCTGGTGAAGACCAACACATGGCCCTATTTTAAAGAGCAGAAAGCTGCAGAGCCACTGCCACATTGCAGGCACCATCTAGGATGTGTAGGCATCTCAGGGATGTTTTGGCACTCAGAGGATTGTATGGTTTATTTTTAGGAAACAACTGTAGCAGCCAAGTGAAGACACTGGACAGGGGAGGACAGCTGTTGCATGTGTCCACGGGGCCTGAAGTAGGCCACGAAAGCCCCAAGTGTGCCCCTGTGTTGGCACAAGTACAGGGGCTGCCAAGGAAAAGCTGGGGGTGGAGGAACTCAGTGCACAGTGTTCCTGTGGGGCAGGCATGGCGCCCAGGGTGGAGGGGTAGAGAAGACTGAGCCTGCCCCAGCCATGTGGGCTTCACAGCCTGCTGGGAGAGGCGGGCCACAAACAGGGAGACAAATTGTGGATTGCACTGTGTGGAGGGAGAGGGAGGGGGAGCACTGGGGTGGGTTGGTGTTGTGTGAGCTGGGACTTGAGCAGTAGGAGGTGGGGTCTGATGAAGCCTTGCACGAGGACATGGCAAGGAGGGAACAGGGAAGCACCCCAGGAAGTTGGAGAGGCTCTGGTGGGCATGGCAAAGGGCTGACGATGTTCCCAGTGGCCGTGACACATGGGCATGTGTTAGAGCACGTTTTTTATTTATAAAGACATAGCCCTGGTTGCTGCGAGGAGAGGGGCCCTCAGGGTCAAGAGAAGGCAGAGAGGCTCCTGCATAAGCTGAATGGTAACAGCAGGGCAGAGGCGGACGGGCTGATGTGTTTAGCCCAACTTTGGGAGAAGAGCTGCTGACATGGGGTGTGGCGTAAGAGGGGAGAGAGAACCAGGTAGTCTCCAGGTGTCTGGCCTGAGCGCCTGCTGCGTGCAGTGCAGGGACAGATGGGTGCAGCGAGGCAACAAGATTTACTCGTGTGCATTGGTATATCTGCTGCCCGGGGTGGCTAGGTGAACAAGGAGCTGGCATTTGTCAAAGCTGAAAACACCTTACTTGAGGCCCCTTGGAGCACCCAGGCCTCACCAGGCCCACCCCCGCCCAGCCGCCCTTGACCTGCCTTGCTAGGCCAGTCTACTACTGTCTGTGCTATTGGCATGTGCTTCTCCCATGATGCATCCCTTTTAATGAGGGAAGAACTAGAGCCACAGTTTGATGAAGTTGCTGACTGGGCAACTGAGGTGTTAGTGCCCTGTGCAAGGTGCCCTGACTGACACCTCTACATGTTACTTTCTGTCATTTGTCGTTGATAGAATTTACTCTTCTGTTTCAGTAGATTCCTATTCTCATCAATATTTCCCACTTAATATGATGAATATTGTACATTATTATACTTGTTTTAATTATCTCCTTTTGCATTGCGCTAGAAAAAAATGCGTTTGCTGAAAATTAGGCACAAATCTTGCTTGCTCTGTGTACAAGATCTGTATCTTGCTCAATGTGTACAAAATCTCTATGAAGATTCACTTAGCAGCAGATTGCAGGGAGGGTTTCCTAGAAGGTAAAATATTTCACTGAAAATATTATCAATTGAATATTTTGGAACACTTTAGTGATATTGTTTGGTTTAGATAATACTGAAAGCAAAATATAAATTATGAGGTGAAGTGTATCCCTAAACATGCAGGATTCGCTTGTTGAGTTTCAGATTGTTTTCGTTCAAATGATGTAAGAGGTTTATACTTCAATTGCTTTTGTTAAATGAGCAAATCATCATTCTTTTTTTTTGCTACAAAGTGAATCTAGCTTTGGAATGCTGCTTGATGTATAGTAAAGAATCAACACGAATAATCTCCACTTCAGTAACGTTTCTCTTTTTTTTAGTTTGCAGTTCAAAGCTATTGAATATGGAACCCATAGCAGTCATAAAGAATATGTAAAAGTTTTCTCAAAGCTATCCATTGTGAGGGGAAAATGGATTTAATCCAGTAATATATGTTAGTAATTTTAATCCCATTCACCAGTTGTCTTAAACAGTTTTTAATCTGTAAACTTTTAGTGGACTCCTCCTAAAGATGGCATTTTTTACCAGCACAATGGAGACTATTCAAGTTCTGATGCATCTTTGGTGTAAATAAGTCATGTTTTTAATATTTTATTCCAGGGTATGGTTTTTCATTAAGGGAAGGGGAGAAAAAGGGTAGGTACGCTCATTGTCCAAAGTTGATAAGAACATTATATTTATATATATTGTTTATACTTGTGGTTGCAATGTAAGTATCTATAAAAAGGTATAAAGAATAGTGTAACGATCATTTACCTACCCCCAGTATAAAACATATAACATTGCCAATTTGATCATGTTAGCTGAAATCAAAAGCGAGCTCATGAAGAAATGGTCAGGACACGGTGAGGGAATGGCCTTGTTTGATCCAGCTTGATCTTCTTCCATGTGGGCACCCAGTGTCTGGTCCTGTTTATTAAAAATAAAAAGCACATTCATATGTCCCTGATTTAAGATGCCACCTTTACCAAATATTCTGTGTCTGATTCTGGACTTTTTTTTTTTCCATCACATTGACCCTCTTTGTCCGTGAGCCATGCTGTGTTGCTTTAGGCACTGAGGCTCTTTATTTCTAACAGGAAGGACTAAGCCACCTGCTCCTTTGGTTCAGAGTTTTCCTGAGTATTTGAGTCTGTTTATCCTTTTCATGTAAACATTAGAATCAGCTTGTCTAGTTCCATTAAAAAAAAAAGTTGGGTTTGTACCTGGAACCAAGTGAAACAGAAGTCTCAGGTCTTCTGCAGCCAAGTTCAGTGTTCTTCCACACTCACCACCTCCCAGCTCTGTTCTCCTTCTTACTGCATTAGGAGGCATTCTGAGGAATGAAGAGGTTCTGAATATTGCTATCAAATAAGGCTTTTTAAAATGGACCATTGTTGGAATTTTGTTCCATAGGGGATATTTGATAGGGCTTTAATTCTTACTTGTTTGTAGTTCAGGTCATAAGAGGTTCTTTTAAAAAGGAAAGAAAAAATAGCTCTGTGAAATGTGCTCAAGTGTTTGCATTTGCTATTTTGCTTTGTTTTATAACCTTTGGTACAAGAGTTGGCATTTGTCAAAGCTGAAAATGTTGGCTTCTGCTCTGCAAGAGATTTGTAGCTCCCATTCTTAATGTGGGCGGTACCTGCAGGTACTCACCTGCCACCACGCTCGGCATGACCGTTTTCTACTGTGAGACATTTTCCTTGTCCTTTTAAAAGAATTTTAATACGTAAGCGCAGGAAACAAGGTGAACTACATGAATTAGATGAACTACATGAGCTGGGCTCACTCCTGTGCCTCAGCACTTTTATTGTTGTTGTAAAGTTTGTTTTTCCTGATTCCAGGTATCTGAGAGAAGTCAGCCTTCTCAAGCAAACCAATTATTGATTAATTATATATAAGAATTAAATTAGCCTTTTGTGTGTCTTCTGCCTATTATTAATAAACTTTTTATTTTGAAGGCTGGGTGCAGTGACTCATGCCTGTAATCCCAGCACTTTGGAGGCCAAGGAGGGTGGATCACCTGAGGTCAGGGGTTCGAGACCAGCCTAGTCAACATGGTGAAACCCCGTCTCTACTAAAAATACAAAAATTAGCCGGGCATGGTGGCGTGTCCCTGTAATTCCAGCTACTCGGGAGGCTGGGGCAGGCAGCTTGAACCTGAGAGGTAGAGGTTGCAGTGAGCCGAGATAGTGCCACTGCACTCCAGCCTGGGCAACCCAGACTCTCAAAAAAAAAAAATAAATAATAAAAAAACTTTTTGTTTTGAAATAATATGGATTCACATGTAGTTGTAAGAAATAATACTTACATGAACATAAGCCTTCATTTCTCTGGGATAAATGCCCAGAAGTACAATTGCTGAGTCATGTGGTAGTTGCATGTTTTATTTTCAGGAAACTGCCAAACTACTTTCTGGAGTAGCTATCCCATTTCACATGTCTGCCAGCAGTGTACAAGAGATCCGTCTTCTCCACAGCCTCGTTTGGGGCTGTCACTGTTTTTAAAGCGACACTATGCTTAATAGCCCTTCTCGGAGGTGTGCAGCGGAGTTATCTCACTGTAGTTCTCAGTTGCATTTCCCTGGTGACTCATGATCCTGAGCATTTTTTCATGAGTTTATTTTCCATCTGTACATCCTCTTCATGTCTTTTACCCATTTTCTAATTGGACTGTTTGTTTATTTTACTGTTGAGCTTTGAGAATTTCTTATATATTCTGTTTGTTGGATATGTGTTTTTCAAATATTCTCTTCCAGTCTGTAGCTTGTTTTTTCATCTTTTTAACAGGGACGTTTGCAGAGAAAAAGTTTTCAACTTCCAGTTTGTCAGTTGTTTCTTTTGTGGATTGTGCTTTTGCTGTGAAGTCTAAAAACTCTTTGCCTAGCCCTAGATCCTGAGGATTTTCTCCTATGACTTTCTAAAAGTTTCATAGTTTTATGTTTTGCATGTAAGCCCATAATCTATTTTGAGTTAAGTTTTGACTAAGGTAGGAGACCTGAATTGAGGTTAATTTTTTTGGATCTCTAGTTGCCCCAATAAGGCCGTGCCTCCTTCATGGAATTGCTTTTGCAACCTTGTCCAAAATCAGTTCGACATATTTGTGTGGTCTGTTGGGGGTTCTCTGTGCTATCCTCTTGTGATCTGCTCGTCTGCCTCTTGCCAACACTGTACTGTCTTGATGACTGTAGCTTTGTAGTAAATGCCGAGATCAGCTAGACTGATTGCTCCCACTTTATTCTTTTTGATGGTGGCTACTTTAAAGTCTTTCTAAGAGAATTCTAACATCTGTGTCATCTCCCTGTTGGCATCTGTTGATTGTCTTTTTTCATTTAGTTTGATATCTTGTTTCTCGGTGTGACAAGTGATTTTTTATTGGAACCTGTTTATATGATACTATGAGACTCTAAATCTTACTCAAGCCTTCTGTTTTGGCTGACTTTCTCATACGCCATGGTGTCAGAGGAAGCAGGGATGCTGTCTCATTACTGCTGGATGGGGGATAAGTCCAAGTTCTCCACTGGGGCTCCCGGATACTTCCCCGTTGTGAGAGGGCCTCATCACTGCTCCATCTGGAGCCTGCACTGACAGCACAGGCTAGCGTTGTTTCCACCAGCTGGGAAGAGAGTCCAGGTTCCCCACACAGTCTTCCATGACTCTGCATTGTGGTGTGGGAAGGGAAGGGGTTGTTAGAGCCTGGTGGGAATGAAAATTGTGGCTTGTCACTCAGCCTTGTCAGACACCGCCCAACAAGGGGACTCTGGATTGTCCGTACAGCCTGGCACGGGGGTGGTGTGGTTGAGGTTTTCTCTGTGGTGTTTGCCTGGAATCAAGCAATTCTTGTCTAAAAAGTTTTCTGTCTTGCTGGGCTACCTCTTTCCTGGTCCTTTGGCCAGAGAGAGCCGCTTTTGTTACAGCTTTTTATGTGTTTTGTTTTTGCCAATGCCTGCTGATGTTTCTGGGTTCTAGTTTCTTCAGCTCTATGTTGAGAAAATGAAGCAAAAGTAAAATGCAGGGTCGCTTTTCAGGTCCTGAGGCCCTCCTGGCTTGTCAGCTTTCTCTGCATCTCTCAGTCTTTTTATGTGTGTTTTATGTATAATATCCAGGATTCTTAGTTGTATTTAATGAGAGGAAAAAGGAGAACTTCGCCTTCCCACTGAGGACATTCCCTTGCCTATTTAAAATGAGTTTCAGCCAATAAGAACAGAGCTATTTGGACAGGCTTATTTGTTGTTCCTCCAGTTTATAGTCTGGGCTTCTGAGAAGCGCCTTACCATCACTTTGCCTACATAACCTCAGTGCCTTCACACACGCCACCTGTTTTCCCATCTTCCTGATGTGCTCAGCCAGACCTCTCGTCTGAAGCTAGTTTAACGAGGATGTCCCCAGTTTTCTGGCCTGATCCCTCCAGCCAGGAGGCTCCTGGGAGCACCCACAGCCTACTGAGGGCATCTGCCCTGCCTGCAAGACAGGGGCCTTGCCCTCTGTGTCTACATCTCACCTCCCATTCTAGACCTTAACCCAATCACTTTTCATCAGTCCTTCCGTAATGAAAATATTAAAACATACACAAATACACAGTTGTATCAGGAACTCTGCATGCCCGTCAGCCACATCAGTAATTACCAACCAGGGCCCTTTGGCTGGTTTTGTCTACACCTCATCTATGTTTTTCTCACCCCACTGAGTTATTTTGAAGTAAATCCTAGATTTGGCCTTTTATTTGTAAATACTTCAGTATATGTCACTAAAAGAGAATTACCATTTCTACACCTAAAATAATGTATCATAATTCCTTAATATAATCAGCTATTCAGGCAATATTTACATTTAAGTTTCTCAGAATCTGATTTAGATTCTTGTGTCTAGCACAAGTGCTTTGCACGTAATTGATTCTCAGAAAATATATCTTGAAATAATTAATGACTATAAAATAATAATGCTTTTAAAACTATCTGGCAAACTTTCTTGAATAAAGAATTCTAAAGAGAAACTCATTTAACTTTTAGCAACACATTTGCCTGAAATATAGTGAGATTGAAAGTTATTAACAAATGATTTCATGAAAAACTATATATCTAAAATATATATTTTTAGATATTTGATATAGATATATAAGATATATGCATGTTTTAGTACATTTTAGTCACCATTTTCTAAGAGCAATGAGTTTGCCTTTTAGTGATTTGTAAGTTTTATTTGTATACAAAGTAATGTGATTATAAAATTTGCGAATCCTCTTTTTCCTCAATTGCAATTTGATGATATTCTTTATTATAGATCATGTATTAATACAGTCTAACAAAGTGTATCTAAAATATTTAAGAAGAGGAAATTCCTAAATTTGTTAACCAGAAATTGTGATACTTGTTCTTTGAGGATTTCCTGTGTTTTCTCCTGCCAACAAAATAGTACTTTTGTGTAGCTAAGAAATTAGATTGGGCCGGGCGCGGTGGCTCAAGCCTGTAATCCCAGCACTTTGGGAGGCCGAGACGGGCGGATCACGAGGTCAGGAGATCGAGACCATCCTGGCTAACATGGTGAAACCCCGTCTCTACTAAAAAAAATACACAAAAAACTAGCCGGGCGAGGTGGCGGGTGCCTGTAGTCCCAGCTACTCGGGAGGCTGAGGCAGGAGAATGGCGTAAACCCGGGAGGCGGAGCTTGCAGTGAGCTGAGATCCGGCCACTGCACTCCAGCCCGGGTGACAGAGCGAGACTCCGTCTCAAAAAAAAAAAAAAAAGAAATTAGATTGAATTTTAACAGTCATATGCACTTTAGTTTTGTCTGCATGAGGAGCTATTCAAGGCGAGAGAGAAGTAGCTAAGAGAGAAGCTGTGGGTGCTGGTTCTGCGGTGTGGCTTTAGTTTACAGCTGGAAGCCAAAAGTCTATCCAGAGTAAAGATAGATGGCAAGTATGTGAGCGCCCTTCTGAGGTCTGTCACCATCTGTCGTGACGTATTGTGTCCTTAGTCCATCCCACAGCAGATGTTTTTCCAGGGTGCAGATTGTCCCTAGTTCAGCACTCTTCACGGCACTCCATTGCCTGGAATCAAACCCACCCTCCTCAGAGTGGTGAGGTCCCTGTGCACTGGCTCTGAAGTTCCCTTGCTGGGACCTGGTCCCACCCTCATCATCCCTCCATGTGGGAGAATCCACGTGAGAAGTCCTTTGCTGGACTGGAATCCACGCGAGAAGTCCTTTGCTGGACTGGAATGTGCCAAGGAGGAGTATTTTGTACCAGATGGCAGATCTGACTTCTCTAACAAGACCTAGTTCTTATTTTATGATTTTTTTCCTTTAATTTGTAATAATGTTGTAATTATTTCCTTAGGGTAGACTTACTTCACATTACTCATATCATAGGCACACTAAATGCTATTTTCTTACTGTCTTTCAGACAGAAACAGTCTCCGCCAGTCAAGAAACCCTCAAAAGTATTTTGCCATGGATATAGAAGATGAAGAAAACATGAGTAAGATCTAGGCCTATCACGTAGTGTCAGATAGCTAATTTTATGTTAACATTTTGGTGTTTTTGCAAATATATGTCATGAGACCAATGTGGGGAATTGTGTTTTTCCCGTAACGTGTTCTACTGACAGTGGCATGTTTTTAATTTTTGGTGTGTTCTCTGCAACAGGTGTCAGAATTTGCTGTAGACGTTTTCCCTGCAGCGGTATGTCTAGGTTTTTCCTTCCTCGTTATCGTCATGGGGCATCGCTGTGCGCCCTGGAATGGGCTTCTGGGCACATCTCATGAAGCCCCACTGTTTCGTGTGGAGTCCTGTCACGGCACGCCTCTTAGAATAATGCTCTGAGTATTCATGCATGCAAATCGAAGATGAATGTCTGAGATTGATTTAAATACCCAGTCCTTTGCAATAATAGTACAGAAATCCCTGCATTTTGAAGGAAGGAGGTTCACACGTGTCTGTTGCTCTGAAGTTCGCAAAGGTGCTAATGAAAGCTGGGACTGGGGTGGGCCTCCTCCTTCTGTGCTGTTCTCTCTGGGGCGGGTGGGTGGAAAGCCGCTGGGGTACGTCAGTGTTTCCTCTCTGTGTTTTCTTCTGTAAAAAGCTCGTTGAAGGTACTTATCTCTTCTAGTTCATCTTCAGTCCCAGAAAACAGATTTAAATGCTTTCACAGAAGTTGGGAGAGTTTAGTAGAGAAATTACAACAAAGGCATCATTGCTCTAACTAATATAAATATCCATATTTACCTTCTTTCTTGTCTCAAGGAATAACATGCAGCTGTCAATGATGAGTGACATGTCACTGGGAGTGATTACTGAGCATTAGAACTTGGCTCAGCACTTTCCCTTTGACTTCACGCAAAACTGATGATCTGGGGTCTTGGAATCGCTCTTGTGTACCGTATAGAACCCAAACTGTGACCCAGTGAAACATTTCTGCGTGGTATTGCTGCCCCGTGGGTGTGCTATGGATGCTGTGAGGGGGCTGGGCCTCTGCTCTATGGACTGTACGCTAAGTGTTGGCTTTGGTTGAAGTTAGCCGTCTGGGGTGTGAGGGTGAGAACGCTTCCTGCAGCGCTACCCGGCAACCACGGGACCAGTGTGCCCACCTCCCTTCTGCTGATGTGTGCGCAGCCCATGGCTGCTGGTGATTGTTTTTTCAGGTTTTTTTCCTCATCCTTCCTGCTCTTGAGATCTTTTAAAAACCCAGCTTTATGTTTTTACTGGGCAATTCTACTCACTGTTTCCAATTTTGCCACAAGCTTTAAGAGAGGGGTTACGTCCATACTCCTCATTTGAGAAAATGTGACCTGTGCTTGGCCCGTGCAGTAGCCCACCAATGGAGCGTGTGCAGGGGTCCCCAGGGCCTCTGTGTCAGGACTGTGGCCTACAGCCTGCAGCTGCAGTCACCTCGCATAGACAGAGGCTTCATGATCGTGTAGGTTCTGGAACTATCCCCAAACTGATCCTGTGATAACTTGACATGATAAACAATCCTCCTGAATAATTTTTCTGTAAAGATAAGCTGATGTTCTAGTGCAACACAAAGCCCTATCATGATCAGTATGTACATTTATGAAATGTAGTAGCATGATACAGAGAGGGAAGGCATCTGTTTAAGAAAAGCTGTGAAAGTGGCATCTTTTTCTAGTTTTAGTGTTTTCCTTTATTATAGTAGCATTTTCAATGATAATGAGAGTAGTATTTTAGTGTGCTCCTGAAGTGAATAAGAGTTTAGAATGTATGTAATCTGTGTTACAGAAGTATGTTCTTCTCAAAATTATTTGTCAATCCAATAGTAATTATTTTTATTTCTGACAGGAAAGTATTTGGTTATTTCAGAGGTTATAAATATTTGGTTAAATGCCTGTCCAAATACATTTATAATGATTTGATTTTTGATATTGATAATTGTTTAGCAACAAAATCAAAATGTAAGCAGCAATCTAGTATGTCATGTTCTTGCTCAGTTTATTAATCTCTGACTTCCATCTTGGCTCTACTTTTTTTTAACCTTTTGTTCCCTTTGAGCACCGAAAGGAGTAACCTATCGAGCTTTTGCTGGAGGATGTTATAAATGAAAATTTAATGTCCATTCCATCAGCTTTGTCAACTGGGAGAAGTGGTGTGTGTGTGAGGATTATTTTGGAGAAATGATGTCTGTAGAGAAAGTTTTAAATTTCTTAGCCTCTGCCACAATGTGGCATCAGTTTTCCCACGGGTTGTGTCTAAACCAGGTTTATGCTCTGCTGTCTTGGCTGAATGATGCCAGCCCTGGAATTAGAGGTCTTTAACCTCAGAGATTGGCAGCCAAGGGCAAGGACTTGGTCCCTTTCAGCCTTCCCATGGATGAAGCTGAAGAACATTTTCACAACTTTTCAGTTTGCTTAACATAATGAGAATCTACCTTTACACATGTGGTAGAAACAGACCCTAAAGCCACCATATGGGGCACTTGTAAATTGGTTTACAATTTTAGCAATATTTTGGTTACTTAATATAGATTTTTGAAATCTGGTGGTAGATGTCTTTAACTTTCATTCACATTACAACCTTGCAGGGCACTGTAGCCCTCACCCCTGGGCTCTGTGTGACAGCTGCCTAGCCATGATGGAAAGGAATTATTTCTTCTTCTATGTTTTAAAAAGCTCAATGAACACTTTTTACTCTAATTTTAAAATAAAAAATTAGGGCCAAGCACGCTGGCTCATGCCTGTAATCCCAACACTTTGGGAGGCCAAGGCGGGTGGATCACCTGAGGTTAGGAGTTCAAGACCAGCCTGGCCAACATGATGAAACCCCATCTCTACTAAAAATACAAAAATCAGCCGGGCATGGCGGTGCACACTTGTAGTCCCAGCTACTCAGGAGGCTGAGGCAGGAGAATCACTTGAACCTGGGAGGTGGAGGTTGCAGTGAGCTGAGATCACGCCACTGCACTCCAGCCTCGCCAATAGACTGAGTCTGTCTCAAAAATAAACAAACAAATAAATAAATAAAATTTTAAAATTATGTTTATTTTGCCATGTAATTTTAGAATTCTAAAATGATCTGTATTAATTTGAAATCTAAAATACCTTTAAAAGTTAGGATAAACAAATTTTTCTGGAAATTCATCAAATAATTGTTTTAAAAAAGACAAAATCACCAGAAAGTGTATTTATGAAGTTAGGAAGTTGTAGCCTGCCTACAGCTTCAGTTTTGTGTCTTGTTCTTACACACTTTCTATCATGGAGTGGTATTAAGGATTCAGACTTAATCAGCCCCCATATATAATGTTCTCATTTTAAAATAGATACTAGAAATAAAACCATACCCTCCAAACACAACAACTAAAAAGCCATAATACTTTACACAATTACATAAGCAGCTTTTAAAGATTGGTTCATAAACTAAATCAAATAATTGCATTTATTGATTGAATATTTTAAATCTGAAAAACTAATTATCTGTGGATGCAAGTTTTTAAAATAGTTTTCTGAGAGACACTGCAATTTAAATCCCATAGATAGCATGAGGGTAAACAATAGTGAAAGGAAAATGCTAAAATAAATATACATTTATCCATATATTGATATTAAATTGTCATTTCATTATAAAGACCTTATTAATATGTAAGGTCTTTCTGGATTAATGTATCCCACATTTTGATAAGGTTGAAAAAGTCCAGATACTTCAGAATATTCTCAGAAAAAAAAATTACTTAAAGATTTTAAAGCAAAAGCAGTTGGTGACACTGAATAGAAATGGTATTAGTCACTGAGCAAAGTGTCAAATTACTTGTTTAGTTGAGGCTGATAGTTCTTTAACTAAATGTCTAACTCTTCATGTATACATCAAGGAATAAAATTTATAAGCACACATCACTTAACCAGTTACAAAGAGAGCTAAAGGAATCTATAAATTTTGCATTTACAAGATCCTGCAACGAAGGCATTGTAAGTTACTCTTTCTGGGCACCACAGGTTCCAGCAGCACTGATGTGAAGGAAAACCGCAATCTGGACAACGTGTCCCCCAAGGATGGCAGCACACCTGGGCCTTGCGAGGGCTCTCAGCTCTCCAATGGGGGTGGTGGTGGCCCCGGCAGAAAGCGGTCCCTGGAGGAGGGCAGCAATGGCCACTCCAAGTACCGCCTGAAGAAAAGGAGGAAAACACCAGGGCCCGTCCTACCCAAGAACGCCCTGATGCAGCTGAATGAGATCAAGCCTGGTTTGCAGTACACGCTCCTGTCCCAGACTGGGCCCGTGCATGCGCCTTTGTTTGTCATGTCTGTGGAGGTGAATGGCCAGGTTTTTGAGGGCTCTGGTCCCACAAAGAAAAAGGCCAAACTCCATGCTGCTGAGAAGGCCTTGAGATCTTTCGTTCAGTTTCCTAATGCCTCTGAGGCCCACCTGGCCATGGGGAGGACCCTCTCTGTCAACACGGACTTCACATCTGACCAGGCTGACTTCCCTGACACGCTCTTCAATGGTTTTGAAACTCCTGACAAGGCGGAGCCTCCCTTTTACGTGGGTTCCAACGGGGATGACTCCTTCAGTTCCAGCGGAGACCTCAGCTTGTCGGCCTCCCCAGTGCCTGCCAGCCTAGCCCAGCCTCCTCTCCCTGTCTTACCACCATTCCCACCCCCGAGTGGGAAGAATCCCGTGATGATCTTGAACGAACTGCGCCCAGGACTCAAGTATGACTTCCTCTCTGAGAGTGGGGAGAGTCATGCCAAGAGCTTCGTCATGTCTGTGGTCGTGGATGGTCAGTTCTTTGAAGGCTCGGGGAGAAACAAGAAGCTTGCCAAGGCCCGGGCTGCACAGTCTGCCCTGGCCACCATTTTTAACTTGCACTTGGATCAGACGCCATCTCGCCAGCCTATTCCCAGTGAGGGTCTTCAGCTGCATTTACCGCAGGTGAGGAACGGTGCTGCTGCTTTAAAACACAGGGTCATTGCTCTTGGTAATGCTTCTAGACAACATTTTAGTTTCAGGATTACTATTGACTTTCCCCCTTGACATCACTCTGTCCCCATCAGGAGGAGTTACTGGTAAGTCTGGCTGCTGGGGCAGCCTTTCCTTGATTTCCATGGCCATGTGGCCACTGAGAAGCCGTCTGCATCCTAGTGCATGCTGGGTCTGTCGCAGTGCAAGGCAGGGACACCTGAGGCCCCGTCCACCAGGGCAGCGTTTACAACACTATCCATAACTCCCTTCCCATTAGGCAACCCACCCCGCCCCAACCGATGACCCTCATCCCACAGCAAGCCTTTAGTAGGAGAGAGGGAAGAAGAGCCCAGTCTTTGAAACCTTGCCCCCAGTTCAGCACCATTTTCCTTCAAAGGTCTCATCCAGGAATCTCACATTCAAGATAAGTAACACCAGCCCGTCAGCAGCTGAAAACCCAAGTCTGAATCAGGATGGCAGCCTCTGGGCTCCCACATGACTGGCTGGTGGCTGTTCGCTGTCCCTCAGCCAAGGAGCCACTCGAAGCAGAGAATGAGGCAGCACAGCAGTGAGCACCTATCAGAGGGCAGGGAGAGAGGGGCCTCCAACAACTGTTCTAGGGCCTGCCAGTTGCCTGGGAGTCTCTACTTTGAATTTCCTACATAGGCTTTATGAGGACTTCCCCGCTTGCCCAGGCTGGAGGTGGGCAGCCATCTTCCATTTGACCTTCCCCTCCCTCCCCCAGCCTAGTGAAATCAGGATGAAGGAAGGGGAAGTTCCAGGGTGGGCTCAGATTGGCTTACATGAAAGAGAAAAAGTAAAGGAGAAAATCGCCTTTAGTTCTCATCTCTAAATCCTAAAACTCTGATTATGTGTTGCTTCTTTTCTTGGAAATCCAAAATTCTTCTGGTCTATTGCAAAAATTATTCTTTTGACCCTCTATTCATTTATTCCTTTGTATCAGAGTCGACTTCACTTCGAAGATAGCATGTATACTGCCCTTGACCAGAAGACTTGAAGGTGACTTGTATTCCCCTGGAAGAATCCAAGTGTCTTATAGTTTCCTTTTTGCTGTTGTCTACAATTAGAATAACCTCTGTGCAGTTGTAGTCTGAGATGACCAGGAGTTCTGTTTTAAAGGAAGGAAATGTATTTTATTTTGCCTAAAGGAACCAAATACGACATCAGTATAAAATAATATATTCAAGGTATTTCACTGATTTTTTTAACAAACCAAATACTTGCTTCCCTTATTAACTTCTCATCAACATTGTTCATAAGGATTATTAGTCCATTTGTACTTTAACAAATCAGTGGTGCTAGATCCCATGTGATTTTTTATTTTTCAGAGTTACTCTTTGCTAAAATATTAAAGCCTAAGTTCAAAATATTGTCTGATGTGACTTGTCTTCCCTTAATATTGACAGAGTGACATATAAAACCATTGAAATGACATCAAATGCCGTGGATCCCAGATGTCTGAGCCTTTAGTATGTAGGCTGGGAGCACCTTAGGCGGACGCAAATAGAAGCCCCAGTATAGACGTCAGCCCTGCCTCCCTGGCTTGGCGGTGTGCCTTCAGTGACTTCTGTGTGGAGCAGGACCAGAGCCCCTGGCATGGGAAGGCTGGAGGGGCATCTGTTGGTCTCCAGCCTGGGGAGGGGTGGAGGTGGGCAGGGCCATCTCAGCCCCCTGATGCCATGTTCCTCTGGGCTCTGTAGGTACTGAACACCAGGCTCTAGGCCTCATGTCCAGAACCACTAGGGCATGAGGGGATGGAGCTCCACTTCTAGTCTCTGCCAGAGGACCCTGCCACCTTGTGTCTTCAGAGCCCCCAGGGTAGCCCAGGAATGTGACATGTGTTCCTTGTAGGACCCAGGTGGCCCTCTCAGAACCCATCCTTTGGGCTTTGTTGCTGGGTTCTATTGTCTTCTGACAGGAAATTTCAAAATGTGCATTCTAGGGTGGGTAGAAAACCCTCGCTCTTTTTCTAGAGTAATCCTTGAAGGACGTAGGTCAGACATCCCTGCGTGTCATTGCAGGTAAATGGTGCTGCCTGGGACTGTGTGGCATGGGTTTAACTCTTAAGAGCATGTTTCTTTTGTTCTTATATCTGTCTTCCAAATTAAGAGGGAAGTCCTTCATTAACCATGCAGGGTGAGACCAGTCATCCCCTCAAGGGGAGGGGCTGAGCCCTGGCCATGCGCCTCGGATGCTCACCAGCATCAGCCCCAGCACCAGACCTTCCTCTCAAGGCTCTCGGAGCTCACTCTGAAGTTAGATTTCTTCGCCTCTCTTTGAAAATTTGGAGATTTGCCTATTCTTATATGAGATGGAAACTTTTATTTCCTCTGGCTTATCCCTAATCTTCTTACGACTTTTTCTCTCTCTCAATTCGAGTGAATCACCCTTTCCCTCTGGCGCCCTGGCCAATTCGAATGTGTTACCCCTTCCCTCTGGCACCCTGGCCTCGTCCTGTGTTTCTGTCACAGACTCAGTTCCCTGCATCCGCTCACCCCTGCATTGCGGATGCCGCTGCCTGCGGGTGCATGGATCCCTGCCACCAAAGCCATTCTCCACATGACTTGTCTTGAACACTGTCCTATGGGGCTCACTGATATTTGCTGGTGCAATGATAAGAGGAAAACATCCTGACAACTATCTTTTCTATTCATTTCGGAAATATTTTATTAAGGACCAACCTGGGGATGCTGGGTTTTCCTAGTGGTCATTTGATTTTCCAGACAAGTGTGAAATTGGTGGGACAAGAGTTGAAACTGGCTCTTAACACCGACTTCCCAGCAGACATCATTTCCCAAAATGCCATGGGCTCATTATATCCCAGATAAATCATAAACCATAAGACCACGTCCAAAATGCAACAAATATATCTGTTCTCAGAAGCACCTTAAAACAGGTGTCTGTCTTGACCTGAACATATACCTGTTCAGGTGTTCCGGACATCTAAGCGCTTTCCCTCCCTGTGCTGTCCTCTGGTACATGATTCTGTCGCGCCATCTGGGCGAGTGAGCGCAGACAGAGCACGTTTGTGTGGAGAGGCTGGAGTGACTGAGAACCTCTCGGTGGCGCCTTTGAGGGAGGTGCTGTGCACAGCCTGTGGCTTCTTTCCCTGGACCGCATCTCCAAGCTGCTCCTTTCTCTTGCCTGTGATTTTGCACATAACCCTGGGCTCTGCTCCCGGCTGTGTGTGACCTGGAGCTGACTGAGCCACACCGTGTGTGCACGTGAGAGAGGGCAAAGGGGGTGGAAGGGCCATACTAGGTGGGTGTAGGTGTGGGCAGGTGGCCCTAGGCAGGCAGTTTTCCTCTGTTTGCCTCGGTTTCCTCCTGAGGGCTGGGCTGGCCTGCGGTGAGGATTGGAGGGATGCTCGTGTGTGGTGCCCACACTCCACACTGGCCCCATGCGGGTGGCGAAGGACTCAGCCAGAGCCTGGCAGGATCCTGGGGTGTCTATTTCCAAGGAATGTTCTGGAAGAAACATACACACATACTTGTTTGTCAGATTTACCTGTGTGGTTTTCCAGATGAGAAGCAGCCTGTATCACTCCATAAGGGAGAGTGCATACAGCATTCAGAGAGTGAGCCCTGCTCCCAGCTGCACTTGGCCCCTAACCTGCATCTGTGCTTCCCACACAGGTTTTAGCTGACGCTGTCTCACGCCTGGTCCTGGGTAAGTTCGGTGACCTGACCGACAACTTCTCCTCCCCTCACGCTCGCAGAAAAGTGCTGGCTGGAGTCGTCATGACAACAGGTAACCATCTTGGTGTTGTGTGTAACCCTGCCTGTTTTCATGTCTGACAAGTGTGAAATGTTCTCAGTTGACAGAAACCACTGTGTCATACCAGCGGGAGATGGTTGCTTCCTTTCTTCTTCAAAATGTCTGCCATATGCAAGTTTAGGAACTGCACTTACAAG
This sequence comes from Rhinopithecus roxellana, assembly GCF_007565055.1. Lineage (NCBI taxonomy): Eukaryota > Metazoa > Chordata > Mammalia > Primates > Cercopithecidae > Rhinopithecus > Rhinopithecus roxellana. The sequence continues at coordinate 132,006,230 of NC_044561.1, read as the reverse complement.
CTTTTCCCCCCAAATGTTCATCTTTTTAACCTAAGTTTGTTGTATTTGAAGAAAGCATACTATTTGATTCCTGTCATCTTCGTCCTGTGAATGGCCTCAATCTGCTCTGGAAGATGGCAGGGGGCTTACTAATTCTGGTTTTATTTGAAAGTAGGGCCTATCTGTTGTATCAGTTAATGTTAACGATGCCAGACAAGTTTCTGTGTGACTTCTTTTGAGGAGGGAGAAAGCTCTAGCAAGAGTAGAAAATCTGTGGGGGAAAAAAAATGGTAGAATGGTAGAAGAAACCCTGTTAAATTAGTCTAGAAGTTTCCAGTAGCAAAAGGAACCCCCGAATCCTCTTCCCACATCCCGGGAGTAAGAACACGCGGCAGTATGTCTCTGTGGGTAGCTCAAAGGAAGCTACATCCTTGACCAGGGCCTGGCTCCCCAGGGTGGAGCAAGACTCAGGGAGAGGACCCCCGTCATGTGGGGCCACCTCTGTGCCCAGCATCTGCTCAGCCCAGCCTAGACAGCCAGATGCAGGAAGCAGGCCCTAGAGGTAAGGGAGGAAGCTGGGGACGTTTTCTCTGTCTACATCTATCAGCCCAGGAGAAACACCCCAGTTCTTGGTATGTGCCTTTCTTGTCCTTTCCCCCTGAGGGGTCACCTCTATCAGACTCTGCAGCCCTCTTCACTGACCCACCTCTTGCTGCCCTAGGAAACCTGGCTGTTCTGCTCATGACTTGTTTCCTTGCTGTGCCGTGTCTGGGGAGGAGGAAGTACTCAAACAGCAGCTTCTTTCTAATGTTTTGTACCTGTATTTTCTCCCCCTTTACCTCTCTCCTTACTGCTATCTTTTACATTAATCAAAGGTGAACACCACAACTACTGAATAGAGTAGTTCCCTAGGTAAGACTCCCTGCCTCTTCCAGCAGCCTGGGTGAGTGAGCTGGTCGTGTTCTTTCATCGTTTTTGTTGTTGTTGTTGTTGTTGTTGTTTTTTAACCACCTTAGAAGAGGCTGATCACCTTCTGAGAGCATTTTACGTCTTAGTGTGTATTTCACCGAGACCACTTGCTCAGAGCCATAGATGCTGGAGCACTTGGCACCCCAGACAGCTGGTTCAGGGGCTCCTGCTGGTTGAGTGGCCTTGGGCAGGTTAGGAGGCCTCTGTGCCTCAGTTCCCTCATCTATACAGTGGAGATGTTAAGTAGCATGAGCCTCAGAGGACATCGTGGGAATGCAGTGAGGACAATTTACCTAAAAGACCTGGTGCATACCTGCCACATGGTGTGCACACTGTTGGTTCAGCTGTAGTGAATGCGAGTCTCCCAGCAGGTAACTTCCAGGGTTCCGGCATCACACCTCTGGTCAGCGGTTTATCTCACAAAGTTGAGACAGAGTGATATGTTTATGGGAGATCACCACTGCTTGTGATTTCACTCCCAGTATGGTTACATGGTGACAGTTTACTAATGAAAACATCGCAAGTTAATTCTGTTTTCCTTCTTATTCCTCTGGGTGCTGTTGACCCCTCCTTCCTATCCTCTTTAGTACTTGGATATTTGATGTCAAGATTAATTACCAGACCAGTGAGTCTACCTTTCCATAGTGTTGCCCAGCTGTGTTCTAGTTGTGGGCATTCAAGAAAAGATGCTATTGCATACCAGAGGAAATTACTTCCTTGAGTTCAGTGTCTATGCACTAAGCAGTGAGGATGGCTGGCTTTCCAGAAATGTCACAAAGTGAGTCCTCAATAGGAAGTTGTTTGCAGTATATACATTTGCCCACTTAAAAAAATAGGTGATAAGAATATGCATGAAGATGAGCTTGAAAAGTCTGTTGGCCACTGAAAAGTTAAGTCACTGAGAATAAGGGTCAGACTTTAGGAGCACAGTTAGGCAAACATTACTGTGAATTACAGAAAATAGTATCTCTCTTTTTTTTTTTTTTCAGGCACAGATGTTAAAGATGCCAAGGTGATAAGTGTTTCTACAGGAACAAAATGTATTAATGGTGAATACATGAGTGATCGCGGCCTTGCATTAAATGACTGCCATGCAGAAATAATATCTCGGAGATCCTTGCTCAGATTTCTTTATACACAACTTGAGCTTTACTTAAAGTAAGTTTAGTAAACAAATAAGGACAGGAAGCTATTAAAATATTCTTCTATTAGAAAACTATTGCAAAACTTTTCATTGTTTCTGTAATCATGGAAAATCTCTCAAAATAATAACTTTAGTAACAATAAGGCTGGATCCCATTCTCCCACAATGCTCAACAAACATATGCACACATACATACAATAACATGACATGGTCATAAATTTCAAGTCTGTGTTTAAGACCATGTGATTTTGTTGTATGCAGTATAAATAGAAGTTCCCAAAATGCCAGGTAAAGATGGTAAGTTTTATTCTAGTCACTATTTCTAGAAAGAGCTAGTCTTGTGTCCAAACTCCTTTTCTTTACAATGCCATTTTTTGTATGTGCTCTTTCTGTTCTGAAGTCATAAACTGGAAGAAGGAAAAGTTACTCACATTCTGATGACATATCCATTATTGAGTGGACAAGAACTGTATTAATTACCCTAAACATGTAAAATAAATATTCCAGTTCAAACTTATCTTTCCCCTGTTGAAAATACTAGCCTCTGAAAATTATTTTAAACTATGATAGACTAAAATTTAACTATATATAGCTTTAAATGTTACTTTTGCAACTTTTTTCCTTTCAGTAACAAAGATGATCAAAAAAGATCCATCTTTCAGAAATCAGAGCGAGGAGGGTTTAGGCTGAAGGATAATGTCCAGTTTCATCTGTACATCAGCACCTCTCCCTGTGGAGATGCCAGAATCTTCTCACCACATGAACCAATCCTGGAAGGTATGAGACGAGATTCTTCAATAAGCCAGTTTCTCAAGAAAATGTATCTGTGTGAAGTAACAGATAAAAGAACTAACCTATTTTAAATCCCTTTTCCTTTTTTCTCTTTTTAATTTTAGACTTGGATGTGGATCTGATGAGTCTCTATAAAAGCATGGACTTTTTTTCTTTCCAATTAATAACTTAATTAGAAAACTTTAATGAATGAAAAATGCTGATTGTAATTAACCAAGTAATTAGAATGAAGCGAGAGTATTGGATTAAAATTGTATCTGTATTTAGATTTGGGTAATAAATATCTCTATATCAGAGGTATATGTGATCCTCCATATTTCTGAGGAATTCTAATTTGCTAAATGTGTAATTAAAGTATTTATTTGCCTGATATTTCAGCAGCAGATAGACACTAATGAAAAGTGAAACCGCTATTGTGATCATATTTTTTTCCATCCTTCTTTATATTTGGGGTTAGCACTTTTGTTTTTTAGTGTTTCATATCCACATCCCTTCTCCCAAGCTCTTAGGCATTGTTTATTCCAAATGGAACGTTTTATTACATTACTTTCCTTGATTATAAAAGCAACAGGCATACTCACTGTGGAATATTGCTAAATATTTTTAAAATATAAGAAGGAACGTTAAAATCACCCATATTCCTGTAACCCAGAAATACTCACTATGGGTGTTTTGCCATACTTTCCATGGGTTTATTTCTGCATCTGTCTAGATTTATGTTGGAAATTTTAAAAATATAGAGGAAAAAAACATAGCAAACACCCAAGTATCCATCACCCAGAATTAGCAAATGTTAGTATTTTGTCCTATAGAAATAAATCATTTCAGTTAAAGTGAAAACCCCATTTCCCCAACTCCCTTGGAGACCACTTTTGTGAATTTTGTTTGTGTTATGTCTTTCCTACTCAATTTCATGTAATTGTTTGTTTTTTTTTTTGAGACAGGGTCTCGCTCTGTCACCCAGGCTGGAGTGCAGTGGTGCAATCATGGCTCACTGCAGCCTCGACCTCCTGGGCTCTTAAGCGATCCTTCCACCTCAACCTTCCAAGGAGCTGGGATCACAGGCATGTACCACTATACCTGGCTAATTTTTGTATTTTTTGTAGAGATGGGGTTTCACCGTGTTGCCCAGGCTGGTCTTAAACTCCTGGGCTCAAGCGATCCACCTGCCTCAGCCTCCCAAAGTGCTGAGATTACAGGTGTGAGCCATCATACTCAGCGTCTTAGTTTCACATACTTATTTGGTATGTGTATTTTGTATGTATGGCATAAACGTGCATTTATATGCACAAACTATATTTTAAATTTATAAGCTATTGTTAGATGTGCTTTTCAGTAAATCAAATAGATGGTTTACTACCTGTGGAGTTTTAACTCTTTTTTCTCTCTTAGAACCAGCAGATAGACACCCAAATCGTAAAGCAAGAGGACAGCTACGGACCAAAATAGAGTCTGGTGAGGGGACGATTCCAGTGCGCTCCAATGCGAGCATCCAAACGTGGGACGGGGTGCTGCAAGGAGAGCGGCTGCTCACCATGTCCTGCAGTGACAAGATTGCACGGTAAGGGGCAAGGGCTCCCTGTGGCCACCTCCCTGCACACAACAGGCTGTCTGTGCAGAGAAGCAGCCCGCCATACACTATCCACAAAGCACATGCCAGGCCAGTTAAGGACCTCAGTACGCAGAGCAGTGCCTGGCAGTGTTTCTGGTCTCAAGCAGGGTTCTTCAATAAGGCACAGAAAACCCAAATTATAAAGAAAAGTGAATAAATTTGACTAAGCTAAAATTTCAAGACTTATTTACTATAACCCACATATTTGGAAAAGAAAAGCCACATATTGGGAAGAGATTTCTGATGTCTCATGTGACCAACAAAGGATTTGACTTGGTTACAAGCTGATTCCTGCACCTGCAAAGCACAAAGCCGTGCATTTGGAGGATCCTTGCTGGGGTGTGGGGATGTCACACACATAAATGTAGAAGTCGGGGCTCATGGACCTGAACCCTTAAGATCCAAGCCTTTTATTATATAGTAACTAGACTTTACCTCAAGGAAGAAACAAGCACAAGCTGATAGAACCTAGGACAAGGGATATTCTTAGAAGAGACGGCATGGGGGGCCAAGAAATAGCAAATGGCCAGAAAAGTTGCCCAGAAAGAGCCCTGGTGGGCCAGTTGGCTGCAGCTGTGTCCCTGCTCTGGGAGAGTGGAGAGTGGGGAGCAGCCACCTTGGAGGGCTAGGTGGATGGGGCTGGGTGAGGCTGACCTGTTTCCCTTATGGAGGGCCCAGGGCCACGGTAGGCTGGGGGTGGGGTGGGAGCCATGGCACTGCCACTGGAGGTCACCAGGGTGTCCGTCCCACTGGCAGGCAGTTTGGCGGTGAACGCAGCCCCAGAGAGTTGTCCGCAGGACCATGGGGTGAGAGGCTCCCATGGGGTTGGCCACCCCTCGGTGATTATGTTGGCACGGGAGCCATGGGAAGGAACGAGAGTCTTGGTTCAGATGACCTCGGCCTGTGTCCTCAGCTGCACAGAGCTGTGGGAACAAACAAGATCATCCAAAGGAGGACCAGCAGCCTGTCTGTTCAGAGTCGGCTACGGCAAGGGGGCCGGACCACTGTGATGGGCAGACTCAAAGGCAGGCACAGGAAGGGGGATGGCTTTATTGTAGGGAAAAAGGGAGGCTTTGGGTATGTTCTGATAGAGGTAGAGGAAGCCAAGATGGGCTCTGCAGAAGGTGGCCTCCCGTGCAGCTGTTTGAGGAACCCAGGGGCATCTCTGGCTGGTCCTGGGTTGGAAGCAGGAAGGGGTGGGTGTGGGGCAACCACTAGGAAGCTGTAGTCCTTCCCTCAAAGCCTGGCTGCGGAGGCTGTGGTTTGGGTCAGAGTAGTTCTCCTGCCCTGTGTGGTCTGGCCGACGCCTGTCTGCAGCTCAGCCTCTCAGGTCAGGCCCTTTGCTGGATCAGGGGACAGATCAGATGATAGCACTCTGGACTCTTTTCCTAAAGAAATGGCACAAGAGGCCGGGCGCGGTGGCTCAAGCCTGTAATCCCAGCACTTTGGGAGGCCGAGACGGGCGGATCACGAGGTCAGGAGATCGAGACCATCCTGGCTAACACGGTGAAACCCCGTCTCTACTAAAAATGCAGAGAACTAGCCGGGCGAGGTGGTGGGCGCCTGTGGTCCCAGCTGCTCCGGAGGCTGAGGCAGGAGAATGGCGTGAACCCGGGAGGCGGAGCTTGCAGTGAGCTGAGATCGTGCCACTGCACTCCAGCTCGGGCGACAGAGCAAGACTCCATCTCAAAAAAAAAAAAGAAATGGCACAAGGAAAATGAAAGATGAGTAAGGCCAGGCACAGATGCCTAGACCCAGGTGCAGTGAGCCTGAGGCCATGCTATGAGAGTGGGGACACCTGTAGGTTCCTCGGGTGTCAGCCAGACACTTCACGGCACGCTGTGAGTGGACACCTCCCGTGGGGTCCGCAGGACAGGTGGCTGTGGACGTGTAGTGGGTATCTCTAGGAGATGTCCTGCCCGCAGTCTTTGCAGAGCTTTACTTGTTTTACTTGCATGGACGCTGACTGTGCCTGACACCCTCTCACTGGCGCTAGGCGATTTCATCCTGATGACGTGTGTCCCAGCTGTCCTTTGTGAGGTGCATTGGTGGGAGCTGGTGCCACACCATTTCCCACCCAGGGCCTCTGCAGAGCTGTAGACACACTCCTGGAATTCTCTTACAAAGCATGTGTTCAGAATTAAGGACTCCTAACAAATGTAGGTTTCTGCAGGATCACTGCTTTCAAGTTTGTCCCGAAGACTGAATTCAGCTTAAACATGCTCTAAGTGCGTAGAGGCTTCTAATCTAGAGAAGAAATAGGCTTGTGTTTCTTAGAGGCATTGAATCACTTCATGCTTTTTCTGTAAGTTCGGGAAACCTGCATTTTCATTTCCGTTTTGGAAGGTGGAAAGAACGTGTCATAGGAATTGGAGGATATGTCCATTCGACACATTTATTGATCTTGTGTGTGTGCCAGGTACATATTGTGAGTGCTGGGATAGGTCAGTAAAGAAAGCCGACAGAAACCTCTTCCTGTGCTGAGGTAGGATGAGGCGGATAGCCCGACATGGACCTGTAAATTACATGGAGGTCAGAATGGGGGTGGAAGCCTTGGGTGGCAGGGAAGGGAGGCCTCAGGCAGCAGGTAAGCAAAAGGCTTGAGTGGCTGGGAAGGGAGGCCTCCCTCAGAAGGGCTTTTGTACAGGGACCTAAAGTGGGGGCAGATATGGCCGCCTCTGGGATCGGTGTTCCAGCTGATGGACCTGTGGACAGAAGCTTTGGGCAAGCAGCAAGGAGGTCCCTGAGGGTGGCCAGAAGCTTGGGGACAGGTACAGGGTGAGAGGTGACAGGGCTGGGGGATCTGGCTGGAAGGACTGCCGGCATTTTCTTGGGAGCCAGTAGACTGTTTTGTGCCAAGGAATGGCCTGCGCTGGCCCACGTGTTCACAGGGGTCAAGAGGAGAGGGCTTGGGGCAGGCGTCAGGTTCCCCTTAGGAGAGGGTGCCGTGACACAGACAGGGTGGCGTGACTTGACCCAGCCTAGCAGTAGCAGTGGCCGAAAGTCAGGTCCTAGATCTCTTCTAAAAGTGGATCCCAGGAGATCTGCTGACGACTGTTATGACAGGGATGAGCAGGGCGAGGGTGACCCCAGAGTGGGGACTGAGCAGCTGGAGTTCGGCGCTGGAGCAGATCCAGAATGAGGCTTAGACAGGTGAGGTTGGCGGCTGTTTGTCCTGTGCTGCCTCGCCCACTTGTCAGCTCTGCCCCGCTAGGCTCTTGAGGGGGCGTGCAGTGGCCCTGAGACTTCAGGCCTCCAAATACAACTGTGGGCATTGTCAGGCAGAGACTGTGCCGTGGAGTGAGTGAGGACGGGGGGATATATGAAGGCTGGTTCCAGCCTGGGCATCAGCCTCCTCCAATCTCAAGTCCTGCCACATCCACAGATCTAAGCCCGAATGTTTCTCGTCTGTCCAGGCCTCCCTGTCTGCACACTGCCCAGTCGACCCTCATTTCCGACCTGTACTGCTGAGCATCTTCCCCCGCAGCAGCGTGTGCCACACTGCCAACACCACTTCGTGAAATGCACATTCGCCAGCCCCTCCCCCGAGACACTTCTATGAAATTAGATTGAGCCACTGCCTTTCCAGAAGTCCTCCAGAGGCCTCTTGCTGCCATCTGAATACCGCCCCATCCCTCATCAGGCTCCTAGCTGCTCAGGGGCCCCTGCCCTGCCCCTCTGTCCTGGCTGCCCTTACTGCTGTCCTGCGTCCCCTGCCCCCTAGGTTGGGACATGCCTTCCTCCCTCGGCCTCACAGCGCCCTCCTTTGGGGCTGAGCTTCAGGGTCACCCCAGGAGCATCCCTTGAAGTCAATACACCCCTTTTTCTTTTCACAGAGCCCTGCCTTTCTCCCAAATTGATTTTACCTCAATTCACGGTTCTTTGTCTTTTCATTGCATTATTGTTTAGCTCCTAGGCTGTGTCTCCCCCCAGTGCCTCACACCATGTGTATATAGCGCCCAGCAAAGGATGCTCTGGACACAGCAACTCCCAGGCTGAGCAGAGCATGCTGTTTGCGGGGCTCAGAAAGAGAGAACAGGCATATTGTGAAGGCACGTGTGTGCTGGAGCTGATAACGAATACCTAAGTTGCTATTGGCATGCATAGTTGGTGTCATGCATGTCAGCCGCACACATGCAGCTGCTGTAAACCCCACACCCTCTCTCCCTGTGCATTCAGTGCCATTGTCACTTGCAGAGAACAGGAAATAAGCAGTTGAATGTTTTGAAGGGCTCCTTGAAGAGCTATCATTTTTATAAGAGGTATAGTGGTCCCCACTTCTCCGCAGATGTGTCTCAAGACCCCCAGTAGACTCCTGAAACTGTAGACAGGACTGAACCCTGTACGTGCTGGTATTTTTCCTGTAAGTACATTCCTATGTAAAGTTTAACTTTTAATTAGACACAGTAAGAGATTAACAACAGTCACTAATAATAAAATAAGAGCGACTTGAGTGCAAGCACTGTGATGCTGCGACCATCTATCTGGTCACCAAGGCAACTGCTAACGGGCCAGCGGCATCTGCAGCGTGGATGGTTCACACCCCGGGCTGGACGGCGCACGATTTCATCACACTCCTCAGAACAGCATCCAATTTAAAGTCTGGAAGTGTTTATTTCTGGAATTTTTCATTTAGTATCTTCAGATCATGCTTAACAGTGGGTAACTGAAACCTCTGAAAGTGAAACCTCAGATAAGGGGACCTGCTATAATGAAATAAATATGTAATTTCCTTTCTGATATTTCCCACAGCTTTCTCACAAGAAACACACATGGCTTATTGATTATGGGAAGCGTAATGGTAAAGAAAATCGCAGCATAAAATAACTTTTAAGTAGATTTTTGTCTTTGTGATCATAAGCTGCTAAATCAGTCTATTACTTTTGTTGCGCTCCTTCGTCAGTTGGTTGGGATCCTGCAGAATTGTCAGTGCATCCCTGTAACCGCTCAGGCTTGGGCTGGGCCGCGTCGGCACTGAGTCCGAGCTCCCTGAAGACTGCTTTCTTCTCCCTCCAGCTGGAACGTGGTGGGCATCCAGGGATCTTTGCTCAGCATTTTCGTGGAGCCCATTTATTTCTCGAGCATCATCCTGGGCAGCCTCTACCATGGGGACCACCTTTCCAGGGCCATGTACCAGCGGATCTCCAACATAGAGGACCTGCCACCTCTCTACACCCTCAACAAGCCTTTGCTCAGTGGCAAGTATCTCTGGAGTGTGCTGCTTTAATCTCTGTCTTGATTTTGTAATGTTTTCATCCTCACGAATGAAAAAACACCACCTGAGCTGCGCTGTGGCTATCAGAAGAACATGAGAGTCCTTCTAAAGGGACCCAAGGTGATGTTTCTGGGTCTCTCCGGGCCTTGTCTCTAGGGCCTTTCAAGTGAGTCCCTCTGCGAGATTAATCTCCTTTACCGATCACAAACCTAGCCGTTCATAGAGGAATTGATGGGCTCACACCTGTCATCCCAACACTTTGGGAGGCCAAGGCTAGTGGATTGCTTGAGCCCAGAATTTCAAGACCAGCCTGGGAAACATGGCAAAAGCCTATCTCTACAAAAATACAAAAAAATCAGCCAGATGAGGTGGGGCACGCCTATGGTCCCAGCTACTTGGGAGGCTGAGGTGGGAGGATCACCTGAGCCCAGGAGGTCAAGGTTGCAGTGAGCCAAGATTGTACCACTGCACTCCAGCCTGGGCAACGGAGTGAGATCCTGTCTTAGAAAAAAAAAAGAAAGAAAGAAATGAAAAATGAAAAGAATGAAATTATGACTGGACTGGGCAGCTGTCTCTTTTCCTCTCAGTCAGGCAGTGTGTTCATTCCTGTCTCAGCAGTAGAGACTTACAGACACTGAAAATTATGTCAGCATTGGCTTTCCCAGACTAACCCTGAGCCAGGTCTCCTGGACGTTTACGCTGTCTTGGAGCCACCAGGGTGTCCACAGTGATGAGCTGCCTAGAGCCTGCCCTGGGCTCCCTGGAGAGGCCCTGCTGGCTCCGAGAGGTGGTGACAGGAGTAACCAGGGGCGCCAATGGCAGGCAGAGGTTGTCTCCCTGGTGTCTGCACTACCCTCGATGCCCTTCATTGCTGGTTTTCTTTTTTCTTTTTTTAGAATTTCAGTGGCTAACAGTAAAGTGAACAGGAACTTTTGAATTCAAAGGTCCTAACTTCTAAGCTCACCTTTATTTAAAAGGACACAGTTAAGGTATTTTTATCTTTTTAAATGTATAATTTTACTACTTTTTTAAAAGCTCAAAACTAAAACCATAATCCTAACCTGAAACACATTTATTTTGCGGGGTGTGTGTGTGTGTGTGACGTTTATTTTGGGGGGTGTGTGCGTGTGTGTGTGCTGCCTTGTTTTCTAGTGCTTGGCTACTAGCACGCCTTTTATTTGAGAAAAAGCAGTGTGGAATTTTATTTGAAAGCATGCCTGTCAGAGCACATGAAGGAGGCAGGGATGGGGAAAAACAGTTGTCTTGAATTAAATTTACAGCTCCCTAACTTAACCATTGTGTTTTAAGAAAAACGAAATAGACAGATCAAACCTGATGGTAGGTAAGTTGAAATTGTAGCACCAATCAATGTCTTTTGAAGTATTTTGTTGTGTGTTGGTGTGTGAATTTCTCATGATTCCAGAAATTTCCCTCTTGGTTCTCTATCTTCTGTAGTTGAGGGAAGAGTGCTTTAATTTTAGCTGTCCCTCATCTTTTATATGCATAGATACTTAAAACATTGCATGTGGAATATGGGAGCCATAGGTGATACTCAAAAATAGTTGTTAATTAGGGCCTCGTTGAATAGTGCTGTCTAAGCAATATCTCATCCATAACTAAAATCTGCAAAGGCAGAATCATTTTGCTAAAGAAATTTTCTAAGATATTGAAAGTGGAGCTCATTTATAAAAGCCAGTGTATTTTTATCGTATTTCACTTATGTGAAAAGCATTTATATCTGTTAAAAGACCTTGAAAAATAGTGTCTGCAAGATAGAGACTTCGGAGTTACTGATGCTACTGTTTATCCTTTCCTCCTCAATATCTTCTCTAATTTTTTTTTTTTTTTTTTTTTTGAGACAGAGTCTTGCTCTATTGCCCAGGCTAGCGTGCAGTGGCACGATCTTGGCTCACTGCAACCTCTGCTTCCCAGGTTCAAGCAGTTCTCCTGCCTCAGCCTCCCAAGTAGCTGGGATTACAGGCACGTGCCACCAGGCCCAGCTAATTTTTGTATTTTTAGTAGAGACAGGTTTCACCATGTTGACCAGGCTGGTCTTGAATTCCTGACCTCAGGTGATCTGCCCACCTCAGGGTCCCAAAGTGTTAGGATTACAGGGTGAGCCACCGTGCCTGGCCTCCATCATCTCTAATCTTAATAGCCTAAAGCACATAACCAGACCTCTCCCCTGGTCCCTGCTGCAGGGGGCTGTGCCGGCTGATTCAGCAGCAGCAGAGAGAGCCTGGGTCGGAGCCGTGAGGCTGCCCCTGCGTCAGCTCTGTCTCCTTGGCAGCTTCTGTGTCTTGGGTTCTTCATACGCCCAGCGGCAGGGTGCCCCTTGCAATCCTTCTGGACAAATGTGCCACTGTCCTATGAAAATAAAAGGACACCACACAAGCTGCAGGAGGCAGAACGTTACTCAAATGCTGAGCCAATGAACAATGTCACTCTCGCACCAACGTCTATTTCAAAACGCAAACTAGTTGAAATCTCTTATTTCTGGTAAACGCTTTATTTTGGAAATGGGTTTTTGTTGTTGTTTCCCTGAAGAGAGTTCAGATGAGCAAAGCAAGTAGCTTTGAGAAGACACCTTTAGACCAGGACTCCTGTGAATCAGCAGGACCGCGTAGCAGGAAATTAGGTGAGCCGGGGGATGGAGCAGGATGGGAGGGCAGATGCTGCTGCTTCAGAATTGAAGTCGAAAGCAAGTAATGCCGTGGGTGTTACTGGAGACAAAAGGAACCAAATGAGAAAAATCTGGAGAGGCAAATGGTGATGTCGTAATAGATTTGGGAGGTCACACTCTTTAAAATGGGTCCCAAAGCAAAGCCCTCAAAACTTTATTAAAAGGAAAGTCTTACATTTAACAAGTGACCTGGAAAGAGGAGCTACCAGGACATTGGCCCCCTTGCTGTGCATCTGCACTGTGCATCACAGCTCATGTTGTGTTGGTTATACTTTGTCACCTCACATTTTATTATAAGGGTCATTCCCGTGTTAAAAAGAGAGTGAGGTATGATGGTGCCTAGTGAATTGTAGCGTCTTTAGGGAGGAGCAAAAATGGATATAAATGAATACAAAGAAAAGATTACCTGAAACCAGGAGCAAATCAAAGTAAAAATGTAGGGATAGGGTGTTTCTTTCTCTTAAAAAAATAATGCTGTCGGGATTGAAGTGAGAAGAATTTAATTTTCATTTCAGCCTGAACACTAGTTTTACTTTCAGAAAGGTTCTTGGTGCCACGCTGTGAAACTTTTGCCTTTGTGGGTATGCACACTTGGTACCCTTGCTTAGCACTGTGGAAATGGAAGTCTCTTGAGCTTTCTTCCGTTTTCTTTCGAATGAGTTTCACATCCAGCACTTGCAAGCTGGACAGTTCCAGCTTCTAATTTATGTCCATTGATCCCCTGAGTGTGAGCTCCTCAGCTGGCCCAGTTTTTTGTCCAAGGCTCACTAAGAGAACCTAAGAAGAAGGAGCAGGGTGCCCAAATGCCCCATGTGATGGCTCTGGGGATCTTGTTGACAGCCTGCTCTGGGGTCATCCGACAAGGCTCCCTATCCTACCGGTTTTCGTGTTGAACGTTGGCACAAAACGTTAAACAAGGCTGCTTGATGGGGGTAGGGTCCTCGTGAACAGCTTGCATTTCAGTATCTCTGGGAGGACAGCACAGGTACCCGAGGGGGCTGGCAGCAGGCCCAGGTGTGTGGCGGGAAGGAGGCAGGTGCCTGCGGAGCTGCTGTCCATCCAAGACCATTCAGCATCATGGGCAGGAAGAGCAAGGCAAGCTGGTTTAATGAGGCCCTGGCTGAAGTGAGAGAGAAGGAACATCACTGTGAGAGTGTGTGAGAGCATGTGTGTGCATAAGTGCATGTGTGTTTGTGTGTGCGTGTATGTGCTTGTGAATGCGTGAGTGTGTATGTGTGCGTGTGTGTGTGAGTGGGTGTGAGTGTGTGTGGGGGTGTGTGTGAGTGTGTGTGTGTTTGCATATTCTCCAGGTAAGAGTGGTCATCGGGGTTGTGGGAAAGAGGTATCGGTAATGTCAGTTTCCTCCTTGCCCTGGTTTCTAGGAGGAGTGAACGTGCCATGAGTCACTGTAAAAGAGAACGACCACCAAGCTTGGCTCCAAGTACAGAATCATTCTTTTCAGCTGACAATTTTTCTTTCCATTTTACTTTCTCTTTTCCTCCCCTTTACTTTTGCTGGACTGATTAAATTGTCTTTCCCCTTTCTTCCCACTGGTGATTTGGAAGTTCTAAACCTTATTTCTATTCTGACCAGTGGTTACCCCAATTTTTTAAAATAAATATGTTTAAATCACTTTGAAAAAATGTTGGCATCAAGAATTAATATTTGTAAAGATCCAAACTTGGGAAAAGGTGAAATATTGGGCTCATTTTTATTCCACACTCTTCCCATCCTCGTCTTCCTAGATTCTGATGACATCATCTTGAGTTTTGGAAAGTCATTTACTACTGTGCTTTTTCTTTAAAAGCCTTTCTTAATGAGTCACACAGCCACATGGTCAACAATTGTTCAGATGAAAATGTAAGGGCTCCTGGTTTCTCTCCTAACCAGTTTTCTGTAGCCGTTGCCCCTGCCCTTAACTCCACATCCAGATTTATTTTTCACTTTGCTGGAATACATCCGTAATTGGGGTGACAGGGTGATTTCTTGGTTGGCTATTTTTGTTTGATTTTTGGAGAAAAGGCCTGTGTGCTGCCCTAGATCTTGACTTTATCTGGCCCTCGTCTGTGCGCCAGGTGGACTGGGGACTGTGGATGTCTGGGCTTGGTGCTTCTCCCAAGGACACGTCAAGACCTCCATGGTCACCCTTTGTCACAGAGCCAGTGTGAGTTTCTTTCCTTTCTAGAAGGTACCCCCTTGTTTTCTCTCTGTTAGCATTAAACTTATCTATTTTCCTTAAAATTCAGAAATTTCAACAGATTAAGCCTAGGTGTGTGGCTAGTTTGTTGGGGTTTCTTTCCTACTTACTACCCTGAACCCTCTGATCTCGATTGTTGACTCTTCACTTCCGAGAAATGTCCTTCCATCGTGTCACTTCTGCTAGAAGCATCTTCTCTGCCCTCTCTGTTGTCCCTGAAAGTGCTGCTGAGCAGAAGTCATAGTCCTGCAACCGGTGTCTCTTCTCTCATCTGATGTGCTTTTTTGACTGCACTGCATTCTAAGAGAATGCCTGACTTCTCTGTCACCATCTCAAGAGTGAACTGTTTTCCCTGCAGAGCAGGCTCCCCAGGAGCTCATGCCTGGCCCACTTCCCTGCACCACGGCTGCCACATGGCTCCCTCTCTTGCTCTAGTTCTCCTTTCTGGGAGAGTGACTCCATTTGGGGCTCCTCATCTCTGTTGGGTTTTCAGTGGCTGCATTTGGGGTTCCTCATATCCGTTGGGTGTTCAGTTCTCCTTTTGCATACTGCGAGAACAACTTTCTAGTGATTGGAACTGTCTAGAAAAGAGTTTCCTAAAAGTAATTAAGCTCCCCTGACTGAAAGTGTTCAGGTTGGAATTGGATGGAGATTGTTGTTATGGACATGGTGACGGGATCTGGCTGAAAGGATTAACCCACATGACCTCCAAGTGTCTTCTAAACTCGAGATCCTACGGAGTGCAGTTTGCTTGTTTTTAAATTCTCTGTGTGGATGATTGTAATGGTACAGTACAGTTAACCTATTGTATCAATCACACCTTTGAAGGTTTTTAAAAATAATGATTGTTATACTTCACTGACTGCCATCCTTCGGCCATTTCCCAGGCGTGCATGTGCTCAAGTCGGGAGCCAGATTCTTGCATACGTCCCTGAGTCCACGCCGCAGCCCTGTGGGCCGGGCCCGCCGTCACCCTTCACAGTGGAAGCAGCCGCAGCTGGCAAACACCACAGGACTTGCAGCTCACAGCTGTGTTCCACCGTCCATAGGACAAGTACTGCTTGAACCCACATCCGATCTTTCACCACCCCAAGGCTTGCCTCCTATGGAGGACAGAGAGGGCATGAGAGTGCCTTGGGGCTCCCCCAGGAGCTGCTTCAGGAAAAGGAGGAGCTGGCAGGATCTCTGTGAGCCTCTCAGCCCCACTCCACCTGCTGCTCACCTTCATCCACATCCAGTTAGCATCTCCTGCCCATGCAACTCTCTGGACATGAGCCCACCTCACTCAGGACCACAGCTCTGGGGCTCCTTCCACTGCGGGTGTTTTAAAACCCTGTGGTCTCCTTTGAGAAAGGAGTGTTATTTGGCCAGAGGTCCTCTGTGTAAAGCCCTTGGCACCTGGCTGGGGTTAGTGGACAACCAAGACAAGGCATGTCCGAGCTGGCAGAGGAAGCCTGAGAGCAGCGCTGGGGAATGGGCTGGAAGGGCCAGAAGAACCCAGCCATCTTGCTCTGTATGGATTCTCATGGATTGTGTTCATTTCTCTGTCAGCTCAAAGGACTGCCCTTCTTAAGACAATCACAGTGAAAGGCTCAAAGGTGCTCTGCTCTCAGCTTAAATGGCAGGTTGGTTTTGGACCTAGAGGGGCTCAGAGGCTCCCCGCTGTGTTGCGTGGCCTGTATCATCCTCACTGGGGGGAGGTGCTGTGCAGAGTTTTCCTTACACTTTAACTCATGCCCAGGTCTTGACTATTTCTTATTTGCAGAATAGAGGCCGCTTTCAGTCAAGATTGTAAGTACACATTTTCCTTGACCCACTAATAAATGTCTAATAGTTTCTATAACATGAACCCATAATAACCCTAAAATATCTATTGTTAATCATTATGTATATCATTCATCTTTGATTACCCTACCATGTGAGGAACCTATTGGAAAATACCTTTAGGGTAGAAATAAGAAAAAACATCAATGCTAGCTCTTCTGAGTTTTTTAATTATAGCAGTTATTAGACCAATTCACAGTTTCTCTGTATTTTTGCTTTAAAAGCTCTGATTCAGCACACTTAATTTACAACAACAGAGGGATTCTCATTACCAGCCAAGTTGTTCTTGCTTTTATTGGTTTCTGCACCACGGCCTGGGATTAACTCATTACCCTAGTTCCCTCTTTGCAGCCCGGAAAGATAAGCATCTCACTGGTATCAGCCCTCACACTGCATTGGCCTCAGGGACTCGTAGAAGGATACGCTTATGACCATTTAGGGGCTTTCTGCCCCAGAAAAAGCATATGATTAGTATTGGAAGCGTGGGCTATTTTCTTTTTGCCTTATTTCCTCCATTTTTGTTTCAAGGTGGGACTTGATTTAACTTAAAATATAAAAAATGTTTTGTACTATTAGGATCTTACACTTTTTGTTAATTAATCATTTAGTGAAAAATATTGTCATTCTAAGGTTTAAGTATCATTCAACAGTAATCCTTTATTTTGATGAGAAGTAATGGAATTGCCAAGGAAGATAATATAAGCATTATCCATTTGTTTATGGAAGATTCAATTCCATTATGGTCAGAGATTCCCCAACAGTTTAACTGGATACCTACTCTTCTAGCCATTCCCCCGCAAAAGAAATCCTTCCTGATTCTGTCTGATTGAAGCGTGTGGCCTTGAACATGCTCCTGGGGCTGCTGCCTCTACAGACAGCACAGGGCCCTGCAGGAGCTCAGAACATGCAGGCAGATGCTGGAAGTAGGGCGGGTGTGCTGGTAACAGCCACCAAAGACCTCAGTTCCACTGGCACAACTGTGCCACAGGAGAAACCTGAGCGTGTGCTAAAAACCACCCCAGCAGCAATCAGTAAATGCAGGAACAGTGACCTCAGGAAGACATGAGGCTTCTACCAGTGCCTGTGGTGAGGCCAGCCCAGCCCTGTGTGTGGTTAGGGCACACCTGACTGACCACCCCGACAAGCAGGGAAGGACGGTGCTGGAACTCAGAGTTCTTGGGATGAGGACATGGTCTTGGCTGATTGTTTTCCTTCAGACCTTCTGCAGAATTGAATGCACATCAAAGAAACAAGCAGAAGAAACCATGCCAGCTGCTTGTATTAAATACAAATATTTTACTTACAAACTTGGATTATCAAACTTATGAGGAAAATAAACAACACAAAAGAGAAAGATCTATATTAGAACATAGAACAACTGAGAGAAAGCAGAACCAATTTAGAAAACAGAAGAGAAATAAGTAATGATAAACCTTATTTGTATGTTATTTAGTAAGTGCTGAAATCTAATATTAATTTGAAGGTCTAGAAAATATTCCATTTTTTTCAGTGTGCATTGGGCGTGGTTCTAGGTGTTGGGATTTTGCAGTAAACAGGACAAACAAAACCTCTTCCTTATGGAGCTTTTGCTTTGATGAGGGTAGGGGGACGGTGAGGTCAAATAAATCTCAGGTAACTTGGAACAGAAAGGCAGAATTATGAGAAAAACCTTCAGAGATGTGGAAAGTTATTCAGAAGGCCCAATGTTTGTTTAATAGTGTTTCAAAAATAGGAAGTAGGGAGGAGGAAATAGCAGAAGAAAATTCCTCAGTACAGAGGAAAACACAAGTATTGGAATTAAGTGGACACACTGAATCCTGAGTGGGATTAACGAGAAAAGTCCATGCCCAGTATATCCCGTTGGAGTTTGAGAACACCAAGGACAAAGAGAAGATCCTAAAAGCTTCTAAGTTAGCTGCGATACGTTAGAGATTTATATTACTCTTACCAGGACACCGGAAGTAGAACAGAGTGATGAGATGACTTTCTGGTTCTAAAGAGAAAATATTTTTATTGTGGAATTGCCTACCCAATCAAGCATTGGGACAAAGTGGTAATTTTTAGATAGTCAAGGAAGAGAAAACTTGAATTTAAGAAAGAATACCTTATAAATCCAAAGTACAATTGAAAAGGATAATTCAGCAGCAAGCCTGAAAAGTAACTTCCAAATTAAAAGGGAGACTCATATTAAACAACACTAAAAATAATGTTTTTAGAAGAAGATGAATTTATTTTTAATGAATAGCCTAACTGAGAAGCTGAATGCTCTGAATGGTAGGGTGAAAGCAAGCACTTCTTTCGTGGACAAAAAAAAAAGGAAAGGAGAGTGGAAACTCCAGGGAACATAAAAAAGCTATTCAGGAAAGGAATGGCTCAGACATGAAGCAAACAAAACTAAGGCATGATTTTGAACGATTCTTGAGAGACAGAACAAAGAGACCCCAGTATAAGTTTGTGCTTGGAGGGGTGTACTGAGGGGCACAGGCTTGGTGGTGGTGTTCCTGTTTCTCCTGCAAAGTCTGTCACTTTTAAAATGTGAAAATAGAAAAGCAAGAATGTTTCTAATGATTAGATCAGACGAGGAACCAGAACTTAAACTACTGACTGCTTAGAGTACACATATCAAAAGTGGTGAATTGGAGCCCCACTTACCTTTAGGAGATCATGGCCTTGAATGAATAGAAAAATATAAGTGAATTAAGCCTTTCTTTTCCAAAATTGGGAGGGAAAGCAACAACAAAGCTAAAGAGGAAATAAAGGAAGAAGGAAGGAAATAGAAGTGAGAAAGAGAGAGGGGAGGAGGAAGGAAATGAATAATACAGGAAAGAGGAAAAAAGATTAAAATTAGTAAAACTGGCCAGGCATGGTGGCTCACACCTGTAATCCCAGCACTTTGCGGGGCTGAGGGAGGCAGATAACCCGAGGTCAGAATTTCGAGACCAGCCTGGCCAATATGGTGAAACCCCATCTCTACTAAAAATACAAAAAAATTAGCTGGGCATGGTGGTGGGTGCCTGTAATCCCAGCTACTCAGGAGACTGAGGCAGGAGAATTGCTTGAACCCAGGAGACGGAGGTTGCAGTGAGCCAAGATCATGCCACTGCACTTCAGCCTGAGTGACAGAGCAAGATTCCATCTTTAAAAAAAAAAAAAAATAGTAAAACTAAGAGGCATTGACTTCAAAGAACAATCAAACAGATCTACCACTGCCAGGGCTATCTAATTAATATCAGATAAAACAAAAGTAACCAAGTGGAAATTGAGGGCTACCCGCAGATGGGGAGGAGGGTACAGTCCCACTCCTTATTGCAGTTTCCCTCTCCAGGAGGTCAACCAAGGCTGGAAAATACTATAGTACTTACAGCACATTCACATGACTTTTACTACAGTATATTCTTATAATTGTTCTATTTTATTATTAGTTATTGTTATCAATCTCTTATTCCTATTTATAAATTAAACTGTATCATAGGTATGTATGTAGAGAAAGAAAACATAGTTATATAGAATTTGGTCCTATCTGTGGTTTTAGGCATTCAGTGGGGGTCCTGGAATGTATCAAGATTTCAAAAGAATTCTTTGTTCATCTCTGATACTTATAAATTTGAAACTGTCAACAACAACAAAGAAAGAATAAGAAAATGTAAATTATCGAAGTTAACCCAAAAAGAAATACAATATATAGCAAAGGAAATTTCCAGGGAAGACATTGTAAAGGTTGTCCACAAATTACCTTCCAGCAAATTCCCAGATGGTTTAATCTATCAAAGAACATGTAATTCTACCTCTGTATAAACTTTCCAGGCCGTGAAAAAGAGCAATTGACCTAATCCAAATACCAAAACTGGACAAAATGCAAATAAAAACCACAGAATTACCTATGACTATAGATGCAAGACTCCTAAATGAAATACTATAAAATCAAATTTAGCAATATGCCCAGGAACCTAAGTATAGTTTCATTTTATACCTGTTAGTATAGTTTATCCATGAGAAGGTTATCAGAAAGGATCCATAACATCTCAGTGCTTTACAGAAGTCAGCATGTGTTCATTAATATGTATGCTCACCATGCATATGTGTGTATACACTGAAGGAGTATGCATTAAAATGGCAAAGCTCATCTAGGAAGGAAGGATTGTTTTGGGAGGGTTTAAGATTCTTTAGAGTCTTTAAGAATTACTCAGCCAGGCATGGTGGCTCATGCCTATAATTCTAGTGCTCTTCTGAGGCTGAGATGGGAGGATCACTTGAGGCCAGGAGACCATCCTGGGCAACATAGCAAGACCCCATCTGTAAAAAAAAAAAAAAAAAAAAAAAAAAAAAAAAAAAAAAACTAGCTGGGTGTGGTGGCATGAGCCTGTAGAGGTGGGAGGATTGCTTGAGCCCAGGAGTTCAAGATTGTAGTAAGCTATGATTGTGCCACTGCTTACCAGCCTGGATGACAGAGCAAGACCCTTTTTCTTAAAAAAAAAAAAAAAAAAAGTGGAAAGACTCATGAAGGATTTTTTGCTGCTTTTTTTTTTTTTTTTTTTTAAGACAGTGGCCAGGGTCCTACCCAAAACCTACCCAATCAGAATCTCAGAGGTGGGATTCAGTGTGCTTATTGTTTAAAGCTTCATATCTGATTCTACTGAACATACCTGCTTAAGAACCACAAAATTACAGTGGCTGTCTCTGGGTTTTATAGCGTTAATTTTCTTTTCTAAGGTTTGTGTAAATTTTTGGAACCGTCTGCAGTGAGCAAATGTTATTTTTTTAATGAGGACAATTTTTTTTTGTTTGTTTTTAGGACAATTTTTTTTACTTTCAAATTATCTTTCATGTCTTTTCACAACTTTGTTGAGGTATAATTGGCATATGATAAACTGCATATTTAAAGTATACAATTTGATACATTTTGGCCTATGTTTAGGTCTGTGCAATCATCACCACAATAAAGATAATGAATATACTTACCACTTCAAAATTGTCTTAGCACTCCTTAGTAATCCCTCCCTCTCCCCTATCCCCTCCCCATCCCCAAGATGTACCATCTGTCTATACAGATGAGTTTACATTCTCTGGGATTTTACATAAACGGCATCATAAGGTTTGCACCATTTGTGTCCAGCTTCTTTCACTCAGCTTAATCATTCTGAGATTGATCTATGTTGTTGGGTTTGTCCATAGTTCATTCCTTTTCATTGCTAAGTAGCATTGCACTGTGTGAATAAACCACAATTTGTTTATCCCTTGAAATATTGATGGACATTTAGGTTGTCTCCAGTCTTTTAATATTACAAAGCTGCTGAGAACATTTCTGTGTAAATCTTTGGGCGCTTACTTCCATTTCTCTTTAGTAGATACCTAGGAGTAGAATGGCTGAATCATAAGATAGGTGTATGTGGAACTTTTTAGAAAACTATTAACCTGTTTTCCAAAATGGTTGTACTATTTTTACATTACCACCACTAGTGTACACGAGTTGTAGTTCTGTCACTGATATGCCAGAATGTAGTACGAGCGGTCGTTTTAGACATATTATCAGGTGTTTAGTGATACTCCCTCATGGTTTTAATTTGCATTGCTCTGATGACTAATGAAGTTGAATGCCTTTTCACATGCTGATTTGCCATCCCTGTGCCTTCCTCAATAAACTGTTCAAAACTTTGCACATTTTTACTGAGTTGTTTAACATCTTATTACTGAGTTTTGAGAGTTATTTCTATTTTCTAGCTACAGATCCTTTGTCAGATACATGATTTGAAAAAATATTTTCTCCCAGTCAGTGGCTTGTCTTTTAATTTTCTTCATAGTGTCTTACACAAACCACATAATTTTAATTTTGACAAAATCTAATTTATAAAAAATTTCTTTGATGGATCATGCTTTTGATATTATATCTAAGAAATATTTTCTTAAGTCAGTGCTACAAAGTATCTTCTTATATTGTATTCTTAGAAATTTTACAGTTGCAGTTTTTACATTTAAGACTATGTTTCACCTGAGTTCATGTTTGTGTAGGGTATGAAGTATGAACTGAAGTTCTTTTTTTTGGCATGTAAGATACCCAGTTGATTTAGCACCATTTAGCAAAAAGTTCCTCGTTTCTTCATGGTATTGCCTTTGCGCCCTTGTCAAAAATCGGCTGGCACGTGTATATACATGTGGGTCTATTTCTGGACTCTGTTGTTTGCCTTTAATCTATTTGTCTAAAGGCCAGTGTTACATTGTCATGATTACTATAGTTTTATTGTAAGTTTTGAGGTCAGGTAGAGTTAGTCTTCCAACTTGGTAGTTTTTCAAAGTTGTTTTGGCTGCTTAGGTCCTTTTTGTATTTCCGTAAAAATTTTATAATCCACTCATCAGTTCTACATCCTTATTGCACTGGGTAGGACCTCCAGTACAATGTTGAGTAGAAGTAATGAGAACAGACATCCTTCTCTTACATGTCATCTTCAGGGAACACATTCAGTCTTTCACCATTAGGTATGATGTTGGCTGTAGGGTTTTTTATTGTTGTTTTTTGTTTTAGAGACAAGGTCTCAGTCTTTCACCCAGGCTGGATTGCAGTAACGTGATCATAGCTCATTGTAACCTGAAACCCCTGGGCTCAAGTGATCCTCCTGTCTCAGCCTCCTGAGTAGCTGGGACTACAGGTGCATGCCACCATGCCTGGTTCATTTTAAATTTTTTATAGAGACAGTGTCTTCCTATGTTGCCCAGATTGGTCTTGAACTTCTGGCCTCAAGCAACCTGCCTGCCTTGGCCTCCCAGAGGGCTGGGACTATAGGAATGACCCACCATATCTGGCTGCTGTAGGTTTTTTACAGATGCCTTTATCAGCTTAAGGACATTTTTTTTTTCTATTTATAGCTTACTAAGCATTTTTAATCAAGAATGTATGTTGGATTTTGTCAGATTTTTTTTTCTGCTCTTAGATGACTATTTTCATTGCAGTGACTTGGGCCTATAGTCCCAGCTACTTGGGAACTAAGGCAGGAGAATCACTTGAGCCCAGGAGTTTGAGGCCATCCTGGGCAATGTAGTGAGACTCCATCTGAAACAACAACAAAAAATGAGATGAGCATTTAGTTCATTTTTCAGTTTGCTAATGGTGACATTTAAAAAAAATTAAACCAACCTTGCATCCTGGGATAACCATTATATGGTTATTATGTGCTATTCTTTTTATATATTGTTGGATTCAGTTTGCTAAAATTTCATTTAGAATTTTTGTATTTATATTTGTAGGGATATTGGTCTGTCATTTTAGTTTAATGTCTTTGTTAGGTATAAAATGAGTTGGGGTACATTTTTTTCTCTTCAGTTTTCTGGAAGAGTTCGTTTGGATTTGGTATTATTTCCTTAAATATATAGTAAAATTCACCAGTGAAGCCATTGGGCCTGAAGTTTGCTTTGTGAGAAAATATCTAACTACAATTTATTTTTCTATAATAGATTTAGGGCTATTCATGTTATCTGTTTTTATCTTTTTTCTTGAGTAAGCTTCAGTAATTTGTGTTTCAGGGAATTTGTCCATTTCATCTAATTTGTCTAATATATTGGCATTAAAGTATTCAGAATATTCCTTTTAATATTTGTGATATCTCTAATGATATCATCTTATCCCTTATATTGATGATTTGTATCTTCTCTTGTTTTTTTCAGATCAGTCTAGCTAGAAATTTATCAATTCTGTTTATCATCTCTCAGTGCCAACTTTTAGGTTCAGTGATTTTTTTTCTTTTGTTTTATATTTCAATAATTTTTACTCTGATTTTAATTATTTCTTTTTTTTTCTGCTTACATGGTGTTTCAATTGCCCATCTTTTTATAGTTTTTTAAGGGGCTAGCTGAAGTCATTGTTTTAAGACCCTTTTTACTGCTTTTGTAGCATTTAAAAATTATGATATGTTATGTTTTCATTTTCACTTATATTAAAATACTTTGTCCCTTGGGTTATTTAGAAGTCTGCTATTTAGTTTCAAAATACTAGGGATTTTACAGAGATCTTTCTGTTGTTGGTTTTTTAGTTTCATTTAATGACTTCAGTACTTCAAAATTTGTTTAGACTTGGTTTTACGGACCAGAATATGATCTATCTTTGTAAGTATTCCACGAAACTTGAAAGAATGTGAATCTGCCACTTTGAGGTAGAGTGATCTATAAATGTTAATTAGGCTAAGTTGTTTGTTTATATTATTTATTTTCTTTTATATTCTTACCAATGTTCAACTTGGTCTATCAGTTATTGAGGGGCAGGATTGAAAATCTCTTAGTTATAATTATACATTGTTTTTTTTTTTTTTTTTTTTTTTTTGAGGCGGAGTCTCGCTCTGTCGCCCGGACTGGAGTGCAGTGGCCAGATCTCAGCTCACTGCAAGCTCCGCCTCCCGAGTTTACGCCATTCTCCTGCCTCAGCCTCCCGAGTAGCTGGGACTACAGGCGCCCGCCACTTCGCCCGGCTAGTTTTTGTATTTTTAGTAGAGACGGGGTTTCACCGTGTTAGCCAGGATGGTCTCGATCTCCTGACCTGGTGATCCGCCCGTCTCGGCCTCCCAAAGTGCTGGGATTACAGGCTTGAGCCACCGCGCCCGGCCATACATTGTTTATTTCTTCCCCTTTTCTAGAGTTTTTACTTCCTGTATTTTGTAGCTCTGTGATGAGATGCATGAAAGTTTAGGATTGTTGGTTTCTCTTAATAAACTGACCTCCTTTACTATTGTACGATGACCCTTTTTATTTCCGGTAACAGTATTTGTTCTGAAATCTGCTTTGAGATTAATATAACCTCTTCAACTTTCTTTTGATCAGTGTTAGCACAGTGTATCTTCTATCCCTTTAAAGTACTTTATATTAAAATGTTTCTTATAGGCATATAATTATATATATTTATATATTTGGATCTTGCTTCTCTCTCCCACCATGGACAATCTCTGCCTTTTCACTGAGGTACTTAAAGTATTTACATTTATTGTGATTATTTATATTATTAGGTTTAAATTTCATCTTGCTACTGATTTTCTGTGTGTTTCCTATGTTCTTTGTTCACTTTTTCCTCGTTTTCTTACTGCTTTTGCCTTAATTGGGTATGTTTGATGATTCCATTTTGACTCCTTCTTGACTTTTGAGCTGTGACTTTTGTTAATTTGGTGGTTGTTTTAGGGTTTATAGTATGCATTCTTAACTGACCACAGTCTACCTTCAAGTGATATTATACTACTTCACAGAGTAAAAGAACCTTACAACAGGATACTTCCGTTTTTCCATTCCCAACCTTTGTGGTATTGTTTTCAGGCACTTTTGCATATGTTTAAAAAAATCCACATTACATTATTATTATTTTCATCTTAATAATTATCTTTTAAAGGAATTTAAATAACAAGAAAAAAACCCCTTGTATATTTATCCACATAGCTATCATTTCCAGGGCTCTTCATTCCTTTGTATAGATCTGGATTTCCATTTTAGTATCATTTTTTCTTCTGGCTGGAGGACTTCCTTTTACATTCCTCGTAGCACAAGTCTTCTGATGATGAATTACTTCAGCTTTGGTATGTCTGGGAAAGTATTTTGCTTTCATTTTGAAGTATATTTTGCTGTACAAATATATTTCTGCTGGAATGGCAGGGTCCTTTTTCTCCTCTAAGTACTTTAAAGACATTGCTTCCCTAACTTCTTGTTTGCATTGTTTCCAGTAAGAAATGTGTTGTTATCTTTATTCCTCTGTGTGTGTTTTTCTCTGAGTTTGCTTAAGATTTTCTCTTAATACTGGTGTTGAACAATTTGTTCTGTTGTGCTTTGGTATAGTTTTATTCATGTTTCTTGTGCTTGGGATTCATTTAAATTCTTTAATCCATGGGTTTGTTGGTTTCATGAAATTTGGAAGTTTTTATTCATCTTTCTTCAGATATATTTTCTGTTCCCCCTTCTCCCTCCTCACCTTCATGAAATCTAATTATGCATATTTCACCCTACCTAAACCTGTCCCATATCACTGATTTTCTCTTCTTTTTTTCTCTCTTTTCTCTCTTTAGAAGTTTGGCTTAGGCTTTTTTATATCTTTATGTCTGTATCTTCTGTATATGAATGTCAGGCACTTTTTCCTCTGATTCTCTCAGGAGGCTGTTTACCAGCCTTGAGTAACATGCATACTCTGATCAGAGATCCACAAGATACTCAAGGACACCCTCTGCGTATTTCCAGGGCTCACTCTCTCTCTGCTTGTCTCTTCCTTCTGGTACTCTGTCTTATGAAATCTGGCTGACTTGGTTTCCCTTGACTCTCAATTCAGGGGATCTGCTACACTCTGCCAGTTCCTTACTCTGAACAGTAAACCGTTCTGGCAGTAAACTGTCATCTGGATTTTAATGTCTCTCCAAGGGAGGGATAAATGGTCATTGAAAGCAAGTGAGCATGGTGATGGGGTGGAGGTGGCCTCCACAGGGCATGAAGTGAGTTGTACTGAGTCATCTGAGAGTGCAGTGTGCTGCTTCTGGCCAGTGGGCTTGACAGTTCGGTGTCTGGGTTCAGAATATGAGTCCGCCCATGTTCTAAGCATGTTCTAAAGATTCATATCCTAAACTAGTTTTGATTTTGGTGGCCTATGACATCCATGTGATATGAATTATCAAGCTCAATATACAAATGGAGATACATGTATTCAATTCCCAGTTATACAAGTATCTTTTTAAAACCTTTCAACCCTGCAAAATTAGCCTGTGATTAGTTAAGATGAGACGGTTTAAACACAGCAAGAAAACAAGTACAAGCGTACTTCAAAAAGTTCATAAAGTTAAAAGATAAATATTTTTAAAAAGATATAAACTTTATTTCTCAACATAAGCTCTATCAAATTCAAGACATTTTTGTAAGCGCTGATCCTAACCATTTAGATTGTCCCTAAAGAACTGAATGGTGGCTGGGCACGGTGGCTCATGCCTGTAATCCCAACACTTTGGGACGCCGAGGTGGGAGGATCATGAGGTCAGGAGCATCCTGGCCAACATGGTGAAACCCCATCTCTTTTTGTTGTGTATCTAAAAATACAAAAACTAGCTGGGTGCGGTGGCGTGTGCCTATAGTCCCAGCTACTCGGGAGATAGAGGCAGGAGAATCTCTTGAACCCAGGAGGCGAGTGAGCTGAGATTGCATCACTGCACTCCAGCCTGGTGACAAGAGTGACACTCAAAAAGAAAAAAAGAACTGAATGTCTTGAGGATTTAACCATGTGAATGCAGACTTTCTTACATTATTAACTGAAGAAAAATTCCTTAAGGGATACCCTAAAGGGTGCCCTACATTCCTTAATTCCTTGATTCCTGAAATTAAGGAAGTTTTGAGTTTAGGAAACAAAAAGAAGTCAGAAGGAGCCAAATGAGGTGGATTTGCAACCACCACAAGGTGGGTGGCTCGTGACTTCCTGTCGAAACCCCCACACAGTCGCCCTCGCTTGATGAGAGGAATGGACAGGCGCTTTGTCATGATGAAGGTCTCTGGCGAAGCCTCCCCAGGGGTTTTTCTGCTAAAGCTTTGGCTCACTTTCTCGAAACACTGTCATCATAAGCAGATGTCGTTGTCCTTTGGCCTCCATGTGAACCCAACGAGCAAAACGCCTTGAGCGTCCCAAAAATGCTGCCATGGCCTGTGCTTTGGCCAGTCAGCCTGTGCTTTGACTGGGCCCCTTCCACCTCTTGGTAGCCTTTTTTGTGGGGGGATTATGCATTTTCTTCAGGATTGTCTTTGTAAAAGCTATTTTTATCTCCTGTTTGATGTTTGTTCTTGCTTCAATTTTAGCAGAAGTCACGTAACTCTGATGGGAGCTCTTTTCAAACAGATGTCTTCATCTTCTTAGTGCCTCAAACTAGATCCTATTCAGACATGTTTCAGCAAGTTAGTACAAGTTTGTTTTGGTGCCAATTTTGAAATCCATGAAGTTTTTTCATAATACGCATTTTCTATGAACTTTTTCAAGACTCTTGTGAACCATTTCAAGACACTTGTTAAGAATTAGGGTTTCCTATTGCATCATGGATGTCACACATGTAAAGCCACGTGACCTGAACATGCCTGGCCTCTCAGTGGCAGGGGAGCATGTGCAGGCATGAGTGCCAGAGGTGGGTGACACAGGAGCAGCCCCCACCTGCACGACCTCGTAGGACCCGGCATTAGTCTCAGAAGTGGCTCCATCCATCCACTCTCAGGCAGCACCAGAGTGAGAAAAGACACACTTGTCAGGAAGTCTCATGATTCCAGGTTTCTGTCAACCTTCTGCCCACCTGTCCTGTCAGACAAGTGCATACCCGTGGGTCAGTTCGGCTTTCTCAGCACTGCTCCTGTTCTGGTGGCAGTGGCAGAGTGTGAGGCCACTGCCACGGCAGATGCGCACTCAAGTCTGCGTATGTTCCTCAGCAGGCAGAATTCCTCCACCACGCACTTCTGTGGCCATGTCTGAGCACAGTGTGTCGCCCCCGGCTGCTCCCTCCCTGGGGGTGAATGCGGGCTTCACACCGCCTTCCTGTGCCTTCCGTTTCAGGCATCAGCAATGCAGAAGCACGGCAGCCAGGGAAGGCCCCCAACTTCAGCGTCAACTGGACGGTAGGCGACTCCGCTATTGAGGTTATCAACGCCACGACAGGGAAGGATGAGCTGGGCCGCGCGTCCCGCCTGTGTAAGCACGCGTTGTACTGTCGCTGGATGCGTGTGCACGGCAAGGTACTGAGGCGCCCTCACCGTGATGCGCCGGCTCCACCTCCCCAATAGCTTGTATGTCCTCACACCTACTGTTCCCTAAATTGTTTCACCATGTCATCACGCACAGCTTCCTAAATCTATCATTTGGAAACCTTTTGTTCCTTCAGATTGTTTTAGCTTAGAAGTGTGGCCATGTCCCTGAAACCTTAATGCCATCTCAAAGGCAGCTCTTTCCCTCCCTGCTGCAGAGTAACACCCACTGCCAGGCCACTGTGTGTGGTGGAAACATCTCTTACTCTCAGATATTGAAAGTCATTATGCCAGTCTCCCTGCTGTCCCCTCCTCAGCAACACAAAAATTGCTTGGATTCTGATAACCCTCCATGAGAGTTTTTAAACCTTTTGAATTAGCTGTGGGGCCCTTTTTTCCCCAGAATAAAACCTTATATAGTAAGTCAGGATATTACTAGTTTGTATTTATTCTTCAATCAAGTAGATAGCATCTATTTATTCTGAGACCAGCATTGTGCACTGGCATGGGAGGTATAGCCAGAAGGGACAGTGCCCAGGAAGGTCCTGTTCACACAGGGGCAGCACCCAGGCCAGCTGCCGCAAGGCCACAGTCCACACAGAAAGGAGCTACCAGTCACACGAGGGAAGGCGTCCGAGGTCATCAGGGTGATAACATACACGTAACATCAGTGGTGCTTCTTTTTTTTTTTTTTTTTTTTTTTTTTTTTTTTTTTTTTTGAGATAGAGTCTCGCTCTGCCACCCGGGCTGGAGTGCAGTGGCCGGATCTCAGCTCACTTCAGCTCACTGCAAGCTCCGCCTCCCGGGTTCACGCCATTCTCCTGCCTCAGCCTCCCGAGTAGCTGGGACTACAGGCGCCCGCCACCACGCCCGGCTAGATTTTGTATTTTTTAGTAGAGACGGGGTTTCACCGTGTTAGCCAGGATAGTCTCGATCTCCTGACCTCGTGATCCACCCGTCTCGGACTCCCAAAGTGCTGGGATTACAGGCTTGAGCCACCGCGCCCGGCCTATGCTTCTTAAGTTAAAAACGAAACTTGAATCAACTATTGGTGGCTTCCCAGAAGCACGTCTTCAGAACTCGGGGGTCTGTAGCTGCCTGTTTGACTAGCAAGACTGGAACTGGGCGATAACTCAGGCCTCAGGAGGTGCGGCACCTTGTTCTGTGTGAAGTCGTGCCCTGGCGATAACTCAGGCCTCAGGAGACGCGGCAGCTTGTTCTCTGTGAAGCCGCACCCTTGGCAGAAGGCGCCTTCCTCTGGGTTGCTTCCCCCCAGAAGCCAATGCAGTTCTAAAGGCCGTGTTTTGGCATCTTATTAGGTGTTATTTTCATCTGTTACAGCGTCAACAGTTGCATTTGTTTTTTATCCCTTCACAGGTTCCCTCCCACTTACTACGCTCCAAGATTACCAAGCCCAACATGTACCATGAGTCCAAGCTGGCGGCAAAGGAGTACCAGGCCGCCAAGGCGCGTCTGTTCACAGCCTTCATCAAGGCGGGGCTGGGGGCCTGGGTGGAGAAGCCCACTGAGCAGGACCAGTTCTCACTCACGCCCTGACCCGGGCAGACATGATGGGGGGTGCAGGGGGCTGTGGGCATCCAGCGTCGTCCTCCAGAACCTCACATCTGAACTGGGGGCAGGTGCATACCTTGGGGAAGGAGTTGGGGGACACAGGGGACCACCAGGTGTCCACGGTTGTCCCCAGCATCTCACATCAGACCTGGGGCAGGTGCGCAGTGTGGGGAGGGGATGGGGTGTGTTGGGGCCCAGCATCGCCGCCTGGCATCTCTCTGCCGCAGCATTTCCCCTTCTGAACCGTCCAGTGACTGCTTTCAATCTCGGTTTACATTTAGAAATTGAGTTCTACTGAGTAGGGCTTCCTTAAGTTTAGGAAAATAGAAATTACTTTGTGTGACATTCTTGAATAAATAATTTATTCAGAGCTAGGAATGTGGTTTATAAAATAAGTAATTATGTCAGGTCACTTTTATGCCACATTATTTTAATTGCAAAAAAAGCATCTATATATGGAGGAGGGTGGGAAAATAGAGGTAGGAAGTAGTAGTCTAAAGGAAATCGCCACACGTCTGTCTAAACTTAGGTCTCTTTTCTCCATAGGTACTTCCCTGGGTAGTTTGACACACTAGGTTTTAACAGTCTCCCTGAGGAGCAGACTCCCAGCATGAGGTAGTGTGGCCCTGTCATGCACACGGGGCCCCGCAGTGGTGACTGTGTGTCCTGCAGAGTCGTGACCCAGGTCCCTGTAGCCCTCAGCCTCCTCTAGAAGCTTCTGTGCTCCTTGTAGGATCAGATCATGGAAAACTTTTCTCAGTTACTTCTAAGTAATCACAGATAAAACATGGCCAGTAACCCCGGGCTGGCCATTCATTCAGGTTTTTTAAAGGATATTTAACTTTTATGGACTAGAAGGAATCAGGAGGGCTACTGCACAATACATGGCCCAAGTTCCCTCTGTTCCTTCCTCTGAATTGAATGGATGTGGATGACTGCCCAAAGGCCTTCACAGAATGGAAGTAGAATGATTTCAGTAGATAATCATTCTTGGAAAATGCCATAGCAGGCATGTTTTTAAATTATTGTTTCCAGCTTTATCAAAGACATGTTTGAAAAATAAAAAGCATTCAAGTGAGAGCTGGTGAGACCACGTGCTGCTGGCATAGTGTAGACCAGACATTGACGGTCCCGACAGGGGAGCTCAGGGCTGCCCAGCACCGAGAGTGCACGGGACAGCCCCACTATAGAGGGAGCCAGCCCAGGAGGTCAGGAGCGTGGCGGGCGAGGGCCCTGTGTGGACCACCTCCACCGAGCTCAGAGATTTGCACCCGGTGCCTTGTTGCCTCCGCTCAGGATGAAAGAGGAGCCGAGAGAAGTGCTCTGTTCGCCAGTGCAGTGCCCAGCTCCAAGGCCCTGGACGGTGCTCAGGTGGGTCTCCTGGGGCCATGGGCAGAGATTGGTGCAGACTTTACCCTACAGCATACACCTGCCACAGTGAAATCCAGGGTGTTGGCACCTGTATGTCTGTGATGGGCCTAGGAAACCAGAAGAGGGGCAGAAGGGCATCATGCTCCCACCGGACACTGGGAGCTCAGACCCAAAACCTGAAGCACGGTGGCTTTGGTGGGAGGTGTGCCTCCTGATGTCGGGAGCCCTATCCACGTGTGTCCACACAGATCTCGTCCCAGTGTGACAGGAAGGGGTGCTGCTTAGGGCTCATTGTTGGGCACATGACCAGGTTCAGAGGCTAGAACATCTGCCCCACACCAGCCTTCTCCTCTACCGAAGAGGGCAGTTGTCTCCCTGAAGCAGTCAGAGTGGGTGTCTCAGCCGCTCCGTCACCACAGTGGGGTCTTGTT
Organism: Rhinopithecus roxellana; assembly: GCF_007565055.1. NCBI lineage: Eukaryota > Metazoa > Chordata > Mammalia > Primates > Cercopithecidae > Rhinopithecus > Rhinopithecus roxellana. Next base: position 131,973,733 of record NC_044561.1, on the reverse strand, counting down.
TGGGCAGACTGTGCTGGGGCTCTGCACCTGCAGAAGGAGAGGTATCTGTTGTCGCTGGCCTTCCCCCAAGTAGGCTCTTGCACACTAGAAAAAACACCTTGTAAGTCTGTGCATTTTTATTCTTGTCTTGATAAATTGTATTTTTTTCTAATGGGGATTGGGAGATGGACTTAGTTTTTAAAAATGTGGATTTTGGTTACCAAGTTTAGTGTTAATATATTCCATATACATACAAAACTACCCGGTATGTCTGGCTTTTCCCTTCTGTCAGGTAATAGCTAAAGTAAGCATGATTGCTCCCTGTACCACCCCAAGTAAGTGAGTGCCTCACCTTGTGGGGCCTGCTGCCTTGAAACCATGTGAGGTGGCTCCTTTCCAGGGTGGACTCCTGCAGCCTTGAGGGCAGGCACACGGCGTCCCACCCCAAGCCGTCCAGGCAGGAGGAAGGCAGCCAAGGCAACTGGGTTCAGGGAGCCCTGGGCGGGGTGGCTGCGGGGAAGAGTTGGGTTCGGGGAGCCCTGGGCGGGGGGTGGGGGGCGGCTGTGGGGAGGAACTGGGTTCGGGGAGCCCTGGGCGGGGGGTGGGGGGCGGCTGTGGGGAGGAACTGAGTTCGGGGAGCCCTGGGCGGGGTGGGGGGGCAGCTGTGGGGAGGTGTTGGGTTCGGGGAGCCCTGGGCCGGGCGGCTATGGGGAGGAACTGGGTTGGGGAGGAGTTGGGTTCAGGGAGCCCTGGGTGGGGAGGAACTGGGTTCGGGGAGCCCTGGGCGGGGCGGCTGTGGGGAGGAGTTGGGTTCGGGGAGCCCTGGGCGGGGGAGCTTTGGGGAGGAGTTGGGTTCGGGGAGCCCTGGGCGGGGGCGGTTTGGGGAGGAGTTGGGTTCGGGGAGCCCTGGGCGGGGGGGGTTTGGGGAGGAGTTGGGTTCGGGGAGCCCTGGGCGGGGGGGGTTTGGGGAGGAGTTGGGTTCGGGGAGTCCTGGGCGGGGGGGCTTTGGGGAGGAGTTGGGTTCGGGGAGCCCTGGGCGGGGCGGCTGTGGGGAGGAGTTGGGTTCGGGGAGCCCTGGGCGGGGCGGCTGTGGGGAGGAGTTGGGTTCGGGGAGCCCTGGGCGGGGGGGGTTTGGGGAGGAGTTGGGTTCGGGGAGCCCTGGGCGGGGGGGGTTTGGGGAGGAGTTGGGTTCGGGGAGCCCTGGGCGGGGGGGCTTTGGGGAGGAGTTGGGTTCGGGGAGCCCTGGGCGGGGCGGCTGTGGGGAGGAGTTGGGTTCGGGGAGTCCTGGGTGGGGAGGAACTGGGTTCAGGGAGCCCTGGGCGGGGCGGCTGCGGGGAGGAAGATGATGTGCAGGGACCAGAGGCTCTGCACTGCTCCTATGACAGCTCATCTGTCATCAGAAAAAAATAATAATAATAATACAGAATGCTGACTCCTTGAGACAGATCAGAGAACTTAGCACTTTAATCCCTCCCTTCTGAGCGCTCGGTGTGCATTAGACTATAGCTGTTTCATTGGCGTGTCATTTTGCATCCAGTGTCCTGATGTGGGTTTTAGAGACTTAGCAGAAAATTCGACACAAGCAAGAACTTGATTTTTTAAGGAAAATCTTACATTTTGGGACATTTTGACAAGTAGGGGAAGAGAGGGCTTCTGTTTTGTTTGGTTTTGTTAGCTAAACCTGAAGTATTAATTCCACGAAGACACTGCCCCTCAGGACCACTCAGGTACAGCTCTGCCAGGGACAGAGTCCTGCTAGTGGGAGGTCTCAGGTGGGGCAGTGTGTTCTGTGCCATGAGCCAGCGACAGGTCCAGATGGATGTCGTCACCACCTTCCTCAGCTCTCATCACCTGGTCACAGGCCAGGCCCATCTCTTCCCAGCAAGGGACGCCAAAGAACTGCAGTTTTGATTCTGAGTCTTAATTTAAACTTTTCATCATCTTTTCCTATTTTTGAGAAATTTTTGTAATTAAAAGCAATTATTTTAAAATGTGCAAGCCAGTATCTCACAAGGCGTGGATTTCTGCGGAATTTATTTTTATTCAAATAACTATTTATCTCCGGGCTGTGGAATCGCCACTTTCTTCGTGAAGACAGTGCCTCTCCTTGTAATCTCAACAGGTACACTGAGGAGGGGACGGCTCTGTCTTCACATTGTGCGGAGATCTGAGGATGGGATTAGCAAAGCTGTGGAGAGGGCACATCCGGATCTGCCCGTGTCTCAAAACACACACGTGCACAGTGGCTCTTTTTCCTTCTCAAATACTTTACTCCAGAAGCAGGTGGTCTGCCCCAGGTGTAAAGAAGGAAAATTGGCCATCTTTCCCACCTCTAAATTCTGTAAAATTATAGAGTCACTCAAAAGATTCCTTTTTATCAGCCCCACACTGTGTAAGTGGAGAGGGCATTGTGTTCGTGTATGTCCAGTTTACAGCGTCTCTGCCCCTTAGCGTGTTTTGTGACAATCTCCCTGGGTGAGGAGTGGGTGCACCCAGCCTCAAGGCCAGTGGGTTGCTCGGGGCCTTCCATGTGAATTCGAGTGTTCAGCTGATGCCAGGGAATAGAATTAGAGAAACCTCTGACCCACCGGGTGCCGGGGACCGGTGGAGGTGGATGGCAGGTCCGACTCGACCATGACTTGTAGTTGTAAGGGTGTGTTGGCTTTTTCAGTCTCGTGTGAAAATCCTCCTGTCTCGGGCAGCACCGTCTGCACTTTCTTGTTCACTGTCTGAAGGGACGAGTACCAAGCCTCAAGAACACTTCTTTTGGCCACAGCATAAGCTAATGGTGTGTAAGGAACCGATGGGCCATTAAACATGAACTGAACGCTTAAAAGCACAGTCTATGGAACGCTAATGGAGTCAGCCCCTAAAGCTGTTTGCTTTTTCAGGCTTTGGGTTATATGCTTTTAATTTGATTTTAGAATCTGGACACTTTCTATGAATGTAATTCGGCCAAGAAACGTGTTGCTAAGATGCAGTCCTCAGTGTTCTCTATGTAAATCTGTGTATACACCACACGTTACAACTGCATGAGCTTCCTCTCGCACCGAGACCAGCCGGAACTGAGCATGAGACGCTGTCAAATACAGACAAAGGATTTGAGATGTTCTCAATAAAAAGAAAATGTTTCACTCCTCTGGTGTTGCTGAGACTTTCTTTTCCTTTCAAATTATGTCTGCCCTCAGCTCGACTAGCAGGCCTGGGGATGGATGCCCATGTGCATAGCCTGAAAAGGTGGCTGAGTCCCACCCAACAGCTGCAGCACTGACTCCACCTCGTCTTGCACCTGCTGTGCTTGCACCAGTGCTACTTGCATTTCCCCAACTTGGGACAGTCTCCCCTCAGTCCCCACCCCTGTTAGATGCTTGACTTCTTCACTGTCTTCCTGGAGAGCATGTTGGCACCTCTCCTATATGTAAGGTGGTGTAGAAGAAAAGTATGCAGCTGCCCTGCTCTCATCCTGCATATAAAATGGATGATGACACATGCCCATGTTACTTGTTACCCTCACGTTACTTGTGGATAGAACACAGGAAGAACCTACACACTCAACAAGAGGCAACGGTGACACGGTTGCTGGGGTGCAGTGAAAAAAAAACAGGTGCTAAGTGCCACCGTAGAACTATGGTATTTCTAGTTACCACACTGGAAGGACAGCCACAATAAATTAAGTGGAAAGTTGGCAGCTAAGTGGCATTTCTGTGTCGTGGCTGTGACAGTGTATATATGCTTCATGTACTGTACAAGCACAGGTGGGCCAGGCTGGCTAAGGAGGGAGCCTAGCCGTAGTCTGTGAACATGGGATTTGGGATGGTTTTGATTTTGTGTTCCTTTTTAAAAAGCATATCCATTTGTCTCATGTTTCTACAATTAAATGAAAAATTTAGGAAAATATTTTGAAAAGTCAAAACCACCATACAAATAATAAAAATAGCACTATTACAGACAACTTGATTTTCTCATTTGCATCAATTTTGAAACTATTTCATTTTCCCACAATAAAAACGTTAAAATATGTTGCAGCAAAAACAAGCTTCAGAGAAAAGAATGAAGGGAACCCTCTCCCTGACGAGTAAATGCTTTGAACAGCGATTCTTCAGGAGCTGCCTCGGGGCCACACCGGATGGAACACTCGGAGTCACTATTCTGTCATGGAATTGGGGAAATGTCCCAAATTTGACCAAGTAAGATGAAAGTTTTGCTTTTTACGAGATACTGTATAGTGAATCTCGTAGAGCCTGACTGTAAATGTTGAGGTTCTTGAGCTTTTATTCAGTACATGCGTAATGAAGGCCAACCCGGAATGCACTGTTCCAGGTGCTTGGAACAGGTTGGTGAACACAACACAGACTCCCCCAAATAGCTGCTGCTCTACCGGAAAACAACACACCAGATGCCAGTGTCAGGGAATGGTGCCCGGGAAGAAAAAAAAAGCAGGTGAGGGTAGTGCAGTGGGGCAGGCTGCAATGGTAAGTACTGGGATCAGGGTGGCCTCACGGAGAAGGCTTGCAAAGCAGATGGTCAGCCAGAGGGGCCTGGCGAGCCCAGAGCACTGGACCAGGTGTTGGCGTGCCACTGCCAGAGGCTGCAGTGCCAGGAACCTGGCCTGCCAGTAGGTGAACACAGCTGTTATTTAAAGTTACATTTTATAAACTTAAAATTATATTAAAAACAAAGGTAACGAATACTCGAAACTCGTCACTTGCTACTTTTTGCTGCATTTTACTACAATCTGTATTCTTACTGTGCACATACTCTACAATGGTGAGCACACCCCTCCTAGGCTGCGTTTGGGGACTCACATCAGTAGCTTGGAGTCAGTTGTGGTGGGAGCTTTCACACCACTGATACCCACAGACACCATGACTCGGTTTGATTCACTGTTGTGATTGTCTCTAGACCTAGAAAGTGATGGAGGAAGATGCAGATCAAACTGAAAATGTAGCTGTTACATTGTGAATGGCACAGAAAATTGAAGAAACTGTCTCACAGCTTCTGGAAACTGTTACCTACTTAGGCAAAGAAGTGACTCAGTCACTGAATGAGTGAAGCTCTGACATCCGTCCTGCTGCTTCACCTTCGTCTGACTCATCAGTGAAAACTCCCCAGCATTCTTGTCAGAACCACACTCATTCATCGGCTGCAACGCTGTGTTGGCTTCAGATGTAGGGCTCAGCAAGACTCAGTGAAATCATTCTATAAAAACTGGCCCTGTGGGATTTACAACAGTACTGTATATTTTATGCGTGTTTTTAAGTTGCATTCTGCTCCTTTTCTATCTGTAACATGTACAGTAAGCTTATGTACACATACATGTGCATACACTGGAGCAGGGTAGCCTGTTCAGCAGGTACTAGCACACCACTGGGTCCCAGATGTCCCTGGGAACAGATCAAGGCAGTGCAAAGGCCCTGTGCTGGTGAGGGACTGAGAGCTGGTGGGAACTAATCAGCCTCTGGCAGGTGCCTCCCCCATCCCACCCTCCAGGACTGGTGAGATTGGTCTGTCTGGTACAGCTGCAAGAGAAAAAACTGTGAGGCCAGACCTGAGGGATGAGGAGTGAGTGCGGGTTTCTACTGGCCCACCTCCCACTATGCCCTCATCCCGCCTTCGGGCCAAGCAGCCAGTGCCTCCAGGGGAAAAGGACCTCATAGGGAGAAATGAGAAATCGGAAGAGCACAACCACATAAAGCTCAAAATGGTGATACTGCATGGAGATTCTATTACAAGAGATTCTAGCATTTTAGAACACAGTCCAGGAATTAAACAGCCTAAAAGAGATCAGAAAACAGAACCAAGCAGAATTTGAAGGAGTAAACACAACAGATGAGCTAAATAATGGAATGAACTTACCACTGGAAGACCACATGGAAAAGGAGAGGGTCACAAAAAAGAAAATATAGAAATACTAATATATTTGGCTTATAGAAGTGCTAACATCTGGCTAATATGATGTTCGTGGACTTTGTCACACCCACAAACTGAAGGCATCACAGAGGAAAGGATGTGTCTGAGATGGCCTTAAAACAGCCACAGAGGCCAGGCAAGGTGCCTCACACCTGTAATCCCAGCACTTTGGGAGGCCAAGGCGGGCAGATCATGAGGTCAGGCATTCAAGACCAGCCTGGCCAATACGGTGAAACCCTGTCTCTACTGAAAATACAAAAATTAGCTGGGTGTGGTGGCGTGCGCCTGTAGTCCCAGCTACTCGGGAGGCTGAGGCAGGAGGAATCACTTGAACCCAGGAGGCGGAGGTTGGAGTCAGTCGAGACCACGCCACTGTAGTCCAGTCTGGGCGACTGAGCGAGCCTCCGTCTCAACAAACAACAACAACAAAAAAAAAAAAACATAGGGACAGGGAGCTCCATTAATGGAGAAGACAAGAAGATTCGGATGAAACAATACCGGCCAAGTGTTGGTAATTGTATGTTTGCAAATGTCCATAAGAAGATTTTAAAAGTGCTACCAGACTTTTTAAAATGCCATTTATTTGGTACTCTTAAGTACTCATGGGATTTTTTTCACACAAAAGCAACAACTTTTAGTGCCGTCAAATGTAAATTGTCCAAATTAAAGAAAATAAGAAAAATATCAGGAAGGTTTTAAAATTGCAATCATTTACTTCCTTAGTCTTTTTAAATGCATTTTTTGTGGAAACAAGTACTTTATACATCAGCTGAATCTTATGTTGTTCTCCCTGGTTGATTTTCCTTCCTAGCACTGATTAACGATATTTGCATTTGTTTATTTGTCCCCCTATGAAATGCAGACATCAGGGGGTGAGAGGCATTGGTTTGTTCCTGGCTATTCACTTGGTACAAGCCTGCTATGCTGCAGACGTCAAATAAATATATTCTAAATTAATTTAAAAAGTTCCCAGACATACCATGTCTCAGAGCTTTGCCACCTGGGAAGCAGGCTTGCATGAGATGCTTAAATTGAGAAACAAAATTTAGGAAATCTTACAAGAGGTTTACAACGTAAAAATCAGTACTTTGGTAAGTTTGTGGTGGTTCTTAAAAAGCTAAAGTCAGGCCAGACGTGGTGGCTCACACCTATAATCCTAGCACTTCAAGAGGCCAAGGTGGGTGGATCGCCTGAGCTCAGGTGTTTGAGACCAGCCTGGCCAACGTGGTGAAACCCTGTCTCTATTAAAAATACAAAACATTAGCCAGGCATGGTGGCAGGCACCTGTAATCCCAGCTACTCAGGAGGTTGAGGCACGAGAATCTCTTGAACCTGGGAGGCAGAGGTTGCACTGTGAGCCAAGATTGCACCACTGCACTCCAGCCTGGGGGACAGAGGGAGACTCCGTCTCAAAATAAAAAAAGAAAGCTAAAGTGAAAGAAAGACAACACACATCTTTAATAACCCAGAATTTAGTCTGGGTAATATCAACGTGATAAGGCCAGGGCGACATGGAGACCCGAGTATATGAGAGTATGTCTAAGTTGCTGTCTTACTGGGGCAGAGATAGGAATCTCCATTATTTTTCTAATGAATAAAGGTCAAAGATTTTATGTTAACCTTTATGAAATCTGTTAATCAGGGAAGTGGTAAGATGTTAAAATTGACTCCCTTGAGAATTTGACTAACTCTAATAGATTAAATGAATTAGGGCCTTTATCTGCTTGTCCCAGGCAGAAAACAGTAGAGCCAAAATAGAAGTCAATAACCGGTGGATAATTTTGTCTGACCTCATGAATATTGAACGCTTCATGAATACTGAATGCCTCATGAATACTGAATGCTTCATGAATACTGAATACCTCTGATGCTCCCATTTCCTCTCCACAGTCTACTGGCTCATGTGTCTCACAGGCTACTGGCCTGTCTGCTCATTTCTCTTATTTTCTATGGATAAGTTGAATACTCTTAGATACTCATAATACTGCAGACACACCTTACACTTTGTCAGCTATGGGACTTGTTAGTTTTCCTCATTGCATTGCTGCTTTCCTTCTAGAACCTAGAGTGAACACACATTGGACCTTTCATACTATCTACCACTTGGGTCAGTTACGAAGCTTTATCTGTCAATTCCAAATCCAATGTTTATGTTCTGCTTTGTAATATTGGGGCTGGGACCCTGCAAATATGATTTTCCCATTCTCTATTGGCTTTATATTCTGCCAAAGGTAGCACAAGAGGGACCATCGCAGACAGGATGAGGGAGAAGGTGATTTCCTGCCATTTGCTTGCTGTTGCTGCTCAGCCACAGTGGTTGTACAACCGCAAAGCTGCTATTGGTTCTCATCAGCAGGTTGCTTTGGAGTCTCGCTGCCTGCCTTCACAGGTGCCAGTAGCCGGGCAGCAGCACTCCACCTCAGAGGCTGAGGTCCAGCTCTGCACAGCCCCTCCTGAACTTCTGTAATGCATAGCAGAAGTAATGGGGGAGGATTCACAAATGAGTTTTATATTTGATTTTTTAAATAAGAGATGGAGTCTCTGTCACCCAGGCTGGAGTGCAGTAGCACAACCATAGCCCACTGCAGTCTCAAATTCCTGGGCTCCTCCCACCCCAGCCTCTTGAGTAGCTGGGACTACAGGTGCATGCTACCACGCCCAGCTAATTTTTTAATTTTTGGTAGGGAAGAGTCTTGCCATCTTGCTCATACTAGTTTTGAACTCGTGGGCTCAAGTGATCCTCCTACCTTGGCCTCCCAAACAGTTAGGATTACAGGTGTGAGCCACTGCACCTGGCCTGTAGTTGATTCTTATTTAGTGTTTTGCTCCTGACAGTAATGTTCAATAAACAAATACACACAAGTCCTTACTTAGAACATGACCTGAACATTTACCCACAGGCTTCATTAAAGTGCTACAAATTAAGTAAGAAAAGTGATATATAGATGTATTTTCTTGTAATGGCATATCATAAAGTGGGTCAATTAATTATATTAGCTCTACACATCTTAAATCATAACTTTATTGCCTTCAGTAATTTAATAAGATGTCCTCTATAATTTATTTCTCAGTGGTTTTCTTTTTTTAATATCCTTGAAAAAGCATGCTAACACTTTTATTTCAATTGAAAAAGTAGGTCAGACTTTTCCTGATGAAAATTTTCTAATTTGGTTCACTGATTTGAGGAGGATTAGGGTATATGGAGGACATTTGCCATAAATAGAATGAACTACATCTGCAACTCCAAGGATTCAATGAAAACACATTTAAAATAATAGTATAATAAAAGCATTTTATCAAAAATATTAAATTGGCCCCCAAAAACGATGAAATTAACAACATTTTAATGTTCCCAACCCCCTCAAACGGTATTAGATTAAATAAGGTGACAGAGAATCAAGGATAAATGACAGTCCCTTGATAAATTGAGACGAGGACAGCCTCTTGGTAAATGTTCCAGAAATGGAGACTGACTGGATGACATATCATTTTGCAAGTCAAGTAGTTTCTAATCCTTTGCTTTCAAAACACTTGAATGAAAAACTGAGTTGATAGCTGATAAAGCATTAAAATAATTTTTACAATTTTAAAATTTCAGATCATCATCTGATGTGGGAACTATTACTCAGAAGAGTTCAGAACACAATTGAGGGCCATTGCTATACTATACCTCCTTATCTACATATTCATGCAAACAAAGTTTCCTGACATGGTCTATAAAAATGATGAGAGAAATATACTTGAGACTGAAGCCTGCCTCACTGTAGCTGAGTCCTCTTGTTCCTTGGGTGTGGGAACCAATTGGCTGGAAAAACAGCCCCACTCTTCTCATTAACAAGGCAGTTTCAATCAAATGTCTTCATGTGTTAATAGTTGTCTATCAGTTTGTAACATATGTTTTCTGAAAAACTGAAATGTTCTTGTGAAAAGAACGCAGGAGAGAGATGTTAAAAGCTTTTGGTCACAAAATAAATTTTAAGTTTTTGACCCCATTTAAACCTTTTTGTTGTAGAGAATCGGGCGAGGTAAGCATAAAAGACTTTCAAGAGGCAAAGTAGATGGCACTAGGGTCAAATTTTGTGACAGAAGCCGAATCAAGTCCAGGAACGACCAAAACTTCCCAAGGGGCAAAAGCTCATCCTTTTGCCGAGGCGGAGGCGGAAGCAGCGGAGCGGAAGTCGGAAGCGGAAGGCGTCCCTCTTTACCGTGTTCAGATCCGGGTGAGTCCGGCAATGTCCCCGCCATGTAAGGTGTGGGTTCTCCTTTGGGAGTGACCTCTGTTTCCTAGAGCTTTTCCTAAACTGGAGACGGATCCTGCCTTGGGGGTCTCAGTCACCGCAGGGACTCGAGGGTAACTGCCAGAGGGCTCAGGTGGCCTGAGGTGATGCCAGGCGCAGGGAGGGGCTGGGGCAGAGAGAGGGCTGGGGGTAGGGGGCGTGTTGGGGATGAGTGGTGAGGGGTGCCCAGATGGTGGAGGCAGAAGTTGGTGTGGCCACAGTGGAAGGAGCCACAAACGTGGACATGTAAAGGAGGACCAAAAGGTTTTTTTTTTTTTTTGTAAAGATCAATATTTAGGACAGAAATCACAACCTTTGTATAAAACAAAACAACTCTATGATTTAAAAATTGAATCGTGAGCTAAACGCATATGAGGAGTTACAGGTTTTCAAAATGTAGAGATTAGGAGCAAAACCAAAAACGTGTAGCCCGCTTGCCTGTGAGCCTCTTCTCCAGCCCACGCAGGCTGCAGGACTCTGGGGCTGCCTTGAGGAGGGGGTGCTCTTTCTCAGGTTTCATCTGCAAAGGGGGTAAGTCACCCCAAGCCAGAGCATGCAGTGGTGGACTTACAGCCAGTCCTGAGCTTCTCAAGACACTGGAGTGCACCCCAGGCTGCTTGCCCCCGAGGCCTGGCACCAGCCAGTGTGGCAAACCAGCAGGCAGGTCACTGAATATCATTTGAGCTGCAGGGCCCTTCCTGGGACTGGGGGGCCAGGCCAGGGCCTCTGTGCCCTGTGCGTGTCCTTACTGTCCACGCCCAAGCCTCATTTATATGGAGAACACATTTCTTCTCAGAAAAGCAAATCTCAAGCAGCTGAACTGGAGAATGAGGACAGAAGGGCTTATGCAGAGCCCGGATATTTTTACGCAAAATCAGAGGAGGGCGACCTTCAAACTATTATTTGTTTTTCTCCTTTTGCCCGGAACTAATCAGCTTAGCATGGATGCCTGGGTGTCCCGGTGAGATAGCAAACCCATCTCATTTGGGTGTTTACCTTTTATAAAAGAAAAAAAAAAATCAATTTCTTACGAGTACATTGTTATTTATTCTAGAACTTCCCTCATAAACAGTCAGTTCATGCTAAGTAATCCTATAAAGTAATTTATTTTAAAAAATAATTGAAAGGATAAGCAGAAGATCGCCTCTTCCTGGCATGTGTCAAATTGCTTTATATGTAGCTATTCTAGAGCAAAAATGCTGACTATCTGTTGAATATTGTCACTTGCCAAGCAGAGAGCTCCCCACCCCTGTCACTTCCGCCTTTCACCCATCTGTGGGTCAATATGCAGTGTATTTGGGGATATGACACAGTTTCTTATCGCCTCCCATCACCTGTCCTGTGTGAATTGAGGTGGAAGTAATCTCTTGAGGATTACCTGTCTGTGTTTAAGTTGAAGACACACATTGCCATGGACAAATCTGATTTGATCTTTGAAGGGACAAGCCTCCGTCTTAGAATTCATTGTTGTCACTCAATTTTGCTGTGATTGCCTCCTTGGTGCCTCCTCTTTCTACGACAAAACTGAGGGAAAAAATAGGCGAGGGGAACTGTGCTGCAGGCACTTTTAAGTGGATTAAATTTACCTCTGTTTAAGTAGTAGAGAAATATGTTTGTGCCCTGGAGAGCAAAATGCCCTGGATAACTTGCTCATAAACCAGGCACATGCCTGGAGTGACCAGTGAGTGTGGCAGCAGCCAGGAGGGGCCACCCTGTTGTCCCTGTCTCAGGGCAGGCTCTCCCACCCCAGCTCCTTGGTTCAGGTGAGCTTGTGCATCCCTCATGTCAAGCCCTTGCCTAGGCAAGAAGGGGTGGTGCTGAAGCCCTGGGATTCACACAGGACACACCGTGCACCATGAGGTCAGTGACATCAGAACAGAAGCCTGGATTCTCAGTCCCATCCGGCCCCAGGAATCCTGAAAGTGGACAGAGCTTCAGGGCACTGGGACAATTTGGAGGGCAGGGAGGGGCTATCTCAAGGGACCCTGCACTGCATGTACCTCTCAGGGAGAAACGGGTGACAGTAGAAGGGCTCTGGTCTGGGGATCAAGGTACCTGGTCTCAAAGCTTTGTTCCCATATACCTCAGTCAGCCTCCTCCTCTGCAAAACAAAGACAGTGAAGCCTGGCCAGCCACCCCTTGGTTGGTCGTCAGGGAGTCAAGGTGGAACTCACACCTTGAGTCTTGACTGGGGTGGAGTTTTGGCTGGATAAAGAAAGCACAGTGAAAGTAGAAGTGGCAGTCAGATCGATGTGCAGCTGGGTCTGCTGGGCAGTGAGAAGCAAATGCTGAATGATTGCGGCCCAGAGGAACATGGCTGTGTGGGGCTGTCCGGCACTGTGACCCAGCCCCTCTCCACCCTGGATATAAACTGCTGAGAATCAAGGAGTGGGGCTCCCAGGAAAGAGGCCTTGGCAGATGAGGAGGTCTGGAGTGTCTAGCCTAACACAAGCTGTTTGTTTCCCAAATAGCACAATGGAGCAGAATAGAGAGCCCAGAAGTAGACTCACATACATATAGTCAACTGATATTTGCCAAAAGTACAAAGGCAATAAAATGGACAAAAGATAGTATTTTCAACAAATGGCGCTTGATGTTCATGTAAAAAAACAAACCAAAAAAAAAAAAAAAATAAGCGTCTAAACACAAATCATAAACCCTTCACAAAAGTTAGCTCTAAATAGATGGTAGACCTAAATGTAAAATACAGAACTAAAAAACTTGTAGAAAATGACATTAGAGAAAACCTAGATGGCTTGGGTTTGGTGATGACTTTTTAGGTACAACACCAAAGGCAACATCTATGAAGGAAATAATAGGCTGGATTTCATTAAAATTAAAAACTGCTCTGCAAAAGATAAAGCCAAGAGGCTGAAAAGACACGTCGTAGACTGGGAGAATATGTTTGCAAAAGACACATCTGATGAAGGATCATTATCTAAAATTAACAGAAGACTTAAAGCTCAACAATAAGAAAATGATGTGATTTTTAAAATGGGCAAAATAATTTAACAGACTCCTCACCCAAGAAGATATACAGATGGCAAATAAGCATATGAAAAGATGCTCCAAACCTTATGAGGAAAGTGCAAATTAAAGCAAGAATGAGATACCACTACGCATCTTATTAGAATGACCAAAATCCAGGACACTCATGACACTAATTGCTGGTGAGGATGTGGAGCCACAGGAATGCTCATTCTTTGCTGGTAGAAATGTGAATGGTACAACCACTTTGGAGGATGGTTTGACAGTTTCTTACAAAACTAAATATAATCTTACCATGCGGTCCAGCAATTGCATTCCAAAGGAGCTGAAAACTTAGGTCCACACAAAACCTTCTCATGGATGTTTATAGCAGCTTTATTTATTATTGCCTAACTTGGAAGCAACCAAGATGTCCTTCCCTCAGTAGGTCAATATGGCACATCTGGGCGATGGAATATCAATCAGTGCTATAAAGAAATTAGCTATCAAGTAATGAAAAGACATAGAGGAACCTTAAATGCATGTTACTAAGTGAAATAAGTCTATCTGAAAAGGCTATATATTGTATGATTCCAACTATATGACATTTTGAAAAAAACCAAAACTGTGGAAACAGTAAAAAGACTAGCAGGAGTGAGGCATTTGAGAGCAGGGGGAGTGAACAGGCATAGCAGAGAGGATTTTTAGGGCAGTAAAAATACTCTGTATGACACTATAGCGGTGGATATATGTCATTATACATTTGTCCAAAATCTATAGAATGTACAACAACAAGAGTGAACCCTGCTGTAAAATGTGGGCTTTGGGTGATGATGACACATTTATGTAGCTTAATCAGTTGTAACAAATGTACCACTGTGCTGGGGGATGTTGATAATGGGAGAGGCTGTGCATGTGTCGGGGGAAGGGATATATGGGAAATCTCTGTATCTTCCTCTCAGTTTTGCTGTGAACTTGAGATAGCCCTTAAAAAAAAAAAAAAAAAAAAAAGCCTAAAAAGTAAGCAAAGAAGCCAGTAATAATTATAGTGACATCTAAATAACCATTGGTGTATCATGTGATTAACAATCGGGAGTTACAAATAGGAAGTGTGGACAGCGGGACAGAGGGAGTCAACGGGACTGCCGTGTTCCTGATTCCTCAGAGTGAAGGTTTGAATACTGATAAATTCTCGATATTGGTGGAAAACAACAGTTAAATATGCACTTCAACAATTTTAAGGTAATTATTAGTGAAATAGCAGTTGAATCTGTGACTTTGAAATCCAGAAAAAACATGAATTTTAAAACCCAAGCATTTTACTTCTGACAAGAGTGCACAAGGATAACCAGAAGACCTTCCTGCTATAACATCCTAGATGCTGGATAAAGTAGAACAAGCACCTTTTGAAAGTTTTACTAGGCCGGGCGCGGTGGCTCAAGCCTGTAATCCCAGTACTTTGGGAGGCCGAGGCGGGTGGATCACGAGGTCAGAAGATCGAGACCATCCTGGCTAACACGGTGAAACCCCGTCTCTACTAAAAAATACAAAAAACTAGCCGGGCGAGCTGGCGGGCGCCTGTAGTCCCAGCTACTCGGGAGGCTGAGGCAGGAGAATGGCGTGAACCCGGGAGGCGGAGCTTGCAGTGAGCTGAGATCCGGCCACTGCACTCCAGCCTGGGCGACAGAGCGAGACTCCGTCGCAAAAAAAAAAAAAAAAAAAGAAAGTTTTACTGATAGTTTCAGCTCAGGGATGGACAACTGGGAAGAAAGTCACTTCCATCCTTGCAGCAGCAACAACAACCAAATCAAGCCAAATTGCACATCTGTGAACCTTCTTGAGCCGCTCGTAGAGCTGAAACCGTAAGACAACCACCAGCCCAGCTCTAAGGAGAAGTAGATGCCTGTTGGGACCTAAGGGATAACAGCACATGCTTAGCCGGGGCAGATGCAGTCAGGCATAGAAGAAAGTTAAGATACATTTGATGGAGGCCAAGTGAGAACTAGCAAGAGAATGTGGGGGCCCCTAAGCTATGGGTATGAGGGAAGCATACATGGGTCTTTTCTCCCTAGAGTCTCCTTCAAGAGAGTTCAGAGGCAGCTTGGAGGAAAGGAATAGCACCCACTGAGAGGACGTTCCAGGACAAGGCAGGATCCTTTCCCCCTTTAATCTACAGGAGAAAGACAGTAAATACTGTCACCCTCAGGACACTGGTGAAAACTGTTGCAGCTGGGTGAAAGGAACAAAAATTACCCTCTATCCCTGGAGAAGAAACAGGAGTACATGCCTCGTACAGGCCATTAGAGAGCCCCTATTCTTTGGGGGAGGGGTAGATCACTGAGAAGACCCCACCCCAGACCCAGGGACGCCCTACCTACCTAGGAGTACAGAGTTTTGTTCTGGTTATTTATTTACTTTTTGGTAGTAAACTGTATCTCAGCAAAATTAATTAAAATAAAATGCTTGGCAGCAAGATGGCCAAATGGAAGCCTTGAGCCATCATACCCCCTGCAAGAATACTAAATTGAACAACTGTCCACATGAAAAAAGCACATTCTTAAGAACCAAAAGTCAGGTGAGTGATCAAAGTATCTGATTTTAGATTAAGAAAGAGGCATTAAAGGAGGTAGGAAAGACAGTCTTCGATCACCTACACCACCTCTCCCCCATCTTTGCCAGTGGCTACATGGTGTGGAGAGAGAAGTCGTGTTCCTGGGGAGGGAGAGTGTAATGATTATGGGAGTTTGTGTTGGAACTCATTGCCGCCCTGTCACAGTGGAAAGCAACACGGGGTAGAACTCACCCAGTGCCCATGGAGAGAGCATTAGACCAGCCCTAGCCAGAGGAGAATCATCCATCCTGGTGGTTGGAACCTTGAGTTCCAGCAAGCTCTGGCACCATGGGTTAAAGTGTTCTGGGGTCCTCAATAAACTTGCAAGGCAGTCTAGCCCACCAGGACTGCAATTTCTGGGAAAGTCCTGGTGCTGTGCTGAGCTTGGAGCCAGTGGATTTGAGGTGCACGAGACCCATTGAGACATTCTCTGGGGCAGCCGAGGGAGTGCTTGTGTCACCCCTCCCCAACCCCAGACAGTGCAGTTCGTAGCTCCGGGTGAGACTCCCTTCTTCTGCTTGAGGACAGAATAAAGAAGACTTTGTCTTGCAACTTGGATACCAGCTCAGCCATAGTAGAATAGGTCAGCAAGCAGAGTCCTAAAGCCCCTAGTCCAGGTCCTTGGTCCCTGTTGACATTTTTAGACACACTGCGCCAGAAGGGAACTGATGCCCTGAAAGGAAGGGCCCTTGTCCTGGTAGGATTCATCCCTTGCTGACTAAAGAGCCCTGGGGCCCTGAATAACCAGTGGTAGCCAAGCAGTACTTGCCAAGAGCAGTGTGACCTTCTGGTGTGGCCATTAAGAGGGTGTGGGAAGTCAGACGGGGGAGAAAAATGGGGAAAGCAGCACCCCCTCAGCCCCCCAACCCAATGACCCTTAACAGCCACCAGCACCCACAGGAGCAGGTGTTTTAGGACAGCCAGTTGAGAGGGCGAGGTAAACGTCCTCTGTGTCTAGCCTGGTGACAAGTTTGAGCTTATGGGACATTAACTCACAAAGCAAAGTAAATGCAGCATGCTGTGAACCCTCCCTGAATTAATGGCAGGGGAATCTGCTTCAAACAGAAATGGGTTATTTACAGAAACTTTGGATGTGCAGTTGAGTCCGAATCCTCCCCGTTAATGGTGAGGGTAATGGGGTGGAGAGGACAGCCTCAGCTGGCCCCAGCTGACTTCTCTCCGCCCTGAAAGTTAATTCTGTGATGCCATGGGGCTTGACAGCATTTTGTTTTGTTTTGTTTTTGTTTGTTTTGTTTTTTGCCTTCCTGCTTTTTTTAAGGCAGACATTGCCAGTTCACCTTTCTGGAGCTGTCTTCTGTTCCATGTGGAGAGAATAGGGTTGAGGGACCTGCTGGGAGCATGGGGGAGGCACCTTGTGCCCACACACATCTGCGGATGAACCTTGGGGTCATGCGCAGCGAGTCCTAACTGTGTATGGCTTTAGAGGGGGTCTCCAGCCCAACCGCTCAGTGCTCAGGACAGTCTTATCTCATGGATACATCACGACAGATGCCAATGGCAATGTAATCATCAGAAAGTACTCTTTAAATTTCTTGAAACAAGCAACCAGAAATAGTAAAGATAAGCCTAAATATAAGGCAGGCCTCCATAGCCCACCCACATGACACTGGTGAAGGTTTGCACACGCCTTGCATTCCATGGAGTCATCAAATGGTTATCAAAGTGTTATTTGTGGCCGGGCGCAGTGGTTCACGCCTGTATTCCCAGCGCTTTGGAAGGCCGAGGCGGGCGGATCACCTGAGGTCGGGAGTTCAAGACCAGCCTGACCAACATGGAGAAACCCCGTCTCTACTAAAAATACAAAATTAGCTGGGCGTGGTGGCGCATGCCTGTAATCCCAGCTACTCGGGAGGCTGAGGCAAGAGAATCACTTGAACCCAGGGGGCGGAGGTTGCAGTGAGCTGAGATTGCACCATTGCACTCCAGCCTGGGCAACAAGAGCAAAACTCAGTCTCAAAAAAAAAAAAAAGAAAGTGTTACTTGTGTTATTTTAATATTCTCCCTTTCACTTCAAGTCAGATACCTTTCTACATGCCTCCTAACTTTATTGTACTTTTCAATATTGCCTAGTTGTGTATTTAGGAGAGGTACAGTAATTTACTAAAATATCTCCATTATTGCACATTTAGTCAAATACTTGTTTTTTCGTTTAAGGGATCCCATAGTGAACATCTTCGTGGTGGTTTTGTTTCAGGTGAGATTCTTGTTCTTAAGCTGCATCCCCAGGAGTAGGATTACTGGATCACAGCACAGACTCTGTGTTACCAAAACTCACAAGAATGTTTAAAGGATTGTTTGCAAAAGGGTTGTGTTTAAGGGGGTTCAAGAGCATCGGGAGTTTCAGGCTGTCCAGAAGTTTGTAAACTAAAACCACACCCCTAATGCAAACAAGTTATGGATCTTATAAAAGAAAGAAAGAAAATCTGTATGACGCCGAGCAGAAAACATCACTCATCAGCCCGATGCTTATTTTTACCATAGTTGACTTATTTAAAAAGCTGTAATTTCAGCAGATGTGTTATTTTTAATAATAATACTCAGTAGCTGACATCTATTGAACTCTTTCTTAATGTTCCTGGCTCCATAGTAGCATTTAACATGAATTTTCACACATAATCTGTGTGACAGCCCACGCAATAGCCCTGTTTTATTTTACAGCTTTAGAAACTGGGGTTAGAGAAGCAAATGGCTCCAAATCACACAGGGGCTAGGGCTGAGCATGAATTCACATCCGTGGGGCTGAAGCCAGACCTGGTGCTCACTCTGATGCTGTCCTGCCAAATCCAATTGTGTTAGGATTCTGTGCTACTGATCAATGAGCTATTGATGAATATCAGAAAATCGATTGATTAAGGACACCTGACAGTGAGGTCTTAGGAGGCACTTTTCCTCTTGGTACAGATGGGCACCTGCAACAGAGAGAAGGACAAAACTGTCCTCCAGTGCGGGGCACACCTGTGCCACCGCCTGCAGCCTTTGCTTCCTGACTCAACCTAACTCCCAATGTCACAATAAATGCAGGAGAGGGCAGTTTGGTGATAAAAGAAGAGGAACTATACTTGGAAACGATATTTTTCTGCATATTTAGAACCAAAAACCCCATTGGTTCATTGATCTCTGTGAGTAAAGGGTTAATAAAGCTCCCTTTCTGGAATTAAATCTGACCTCTGCTCAGGTCTCCAGCTCTGTCCCTCAGGAAACCTGAGAGGGAGGGCCAGCAGCTCTGTTCCTAGGTGTGGGCGGCAGAATTCCAGCCTTGGTGAACGCCATCCCAGAAGTGAGATCGCCCGTGACGATGCCGCATTGCTTGGCAAGAGGGACCTGTGCCAATGTCATTAAGACTCCTAATCAGCTGATCTTAAAGTAGAGGAGCCTGGATCTTCCCGGCGGTGTGAGTCCCTGACAGCAGGAGAGAGGGGCAGGAGGGGAAGGCGGGGACTTGAAGCATGAAGGGAGACCGGCTGCTGCTGCTGGCGTAGAAGGAGCTGGCTTCTGCCAACAACCTTAGGGAACCTGGTTGCTGCTGCCTCCCCAGCACCCTCAGGCAAGACCCCAGCCTGGGCATCGCCTTGCCATTGGCCTGGTGAGGCTCCAAGCAGAGAACCCAGTCATCACCCTCAGACACTGTTGTTTCAGTCCTTTCGGTTTGTAACAATCCAAGCACCGCCCCCGGAGTTATGTGATAACTTTCATTGTCTCCTTCACTGTGGAGGCCATGAGGAGCCCCTGCCTGAAAAATCCTCAAGTCTCCATGCTGAGTTGAACCACACAGTCCGCAGTAGAGCAGGACCTGCCCACCTGTTCATCACCCCTGGCAGTGGCTGTGCGGTGAGCCTCCCATAAGCAGCACATAACTCAGCTTCCAAAAATCCAATCTCATAATTGTGCCTTTTATCAGAAGTTGTATCTATTCAGATTTATTGTGATTTCTGATATATTTGGATTGTTTATACCTCACTATTTTGTGTTTTCTAATTTATCCTTTTGTTGTTTTTCTCTCCTTTCTTACCCTTTCTCTTGGTTGATTGATTCTTTCTGCTTATCCCACTTTCACTCCTTCACTCTACTTTGAGAATTATACTCTCTTCCTATTGTTTTGGTGGGGAATCTGAAAACTTTAAGAGTCTGAAGTCGCAGGAGCAATGCCTCACACTTGTAATCCCAGCACTTTGGGCGACTGAGGTGAGGGGATCACTTGAAGCCAGGAATTCGAGACCAGCTTGGGCAACATAGTGAGACCCTGTCTCTACAAAATATGGAGGGGGAAAGAAAAACCTAGCTGAGTGTGGTGGCATGCACCTGTAGTCCTAGCTACTCAGGAGGCTGAGGTGGCAGGATTGCTTGGGCCCAGGTATTCCAGGCTATGGTGAGATATGATCGTGCCACTGCACTGCAGCCTGGGCAACAGAGTGAGACCCCATCTCTTAAAAAAAAAAAGTCTAAAGCTGTTCAGTATCTTCAGTCTTTTTTCATTCTTCTTAAACATCCAGAGTTTCTGAAACTCAGGTAGTTTGCTCTCAGACTACTCAAGGTAGTTTGCTGTACCTTGTTTTTCTCATCCCAGCAAGCAGGGATATTGCTGTTAGTTGTGTTATGATTATTAATTAACACAGTGAGTTTAACTGTATTCATGTTTATGTTCCCTCGCTTCAGTATCTCTTTTTGTGTCTTAAACTTTCCTTCTGGGATTATTTTTCATCTTCAAAGGTCCTTTACTGAGATGTGTTTATGGTAAACTGTGTTGGTTTTTCTTTGTCTGGAAGTAATCTGTATTTTCCTCTTATTTTTGAAAGATAGTTTTGCGGATAACGTAAGTCTAGATTGACAGTATTCTCCCCAAGTGCTCTGAGATATTGTGGTGCCTCCCGGCACCCGGTGTTGTAAGGAGTTGGCTCTCAGCCTTGTTGCTGCTCTTTTATGTGTCATCTGCCTTTTCTCTCCTGGGACTCAGCATCCTCTGTCTTTGTTTTTCTGCAGGTTCACCATCACTCTCCAAATGTGGGTTTCTTTTGATTTAGCCTGTTGGGATTCATTGGGCCTTCTGAATGTGAGGATTTATGTCTGGAAAATCCTCACCTGACATCTCCTTGAACGTGACCTGTCCTGCACTCTTTATTGTCTCTTTCTAGAATATTCTTTACATAAAGGTGAAGCCTGTACATTCTCTCTTCTGTGTCCTTTCATATTTCTTTGATTTTCTATCTCTTTAACTTTCTTGGCTGCATTCTGTGTAACATCAGATTTATCATTCAGTTCATGAATTATCTTTTTTTTTTTTTTTTTTTTTTTTTTTTTTGAGATGGAGTCTCGCTCTGTCGCCCAGGCTGGAGTGCAGTGGCCGGATCTCAGCTCACTGCAAGCTCTGCCTCCCAGGTTTACGCCATTCTCCTGCCTCAGCCTCCGGAGTAGCTAGGACTACAGGCACCCGCCACCTCGCCTGGCTAGATTTTTGTATTTTTTTGGTAGAGACGGGGTTTCACCGTGTTCGCCAGGATGGTCTCGATCTCCTGACCTCATGATCCGCCCGTCTCGGCCTCCCAAAGTGCTGGGATTACAGGCTTGAGCCACCGCGCCCGGCCCATGAATTATCTTCTAAGTGTGTCGAATTTGCTATTCATGTTTCTAATTTCAATGATCATATTTTAATTTCTAATAGTATTTCATTTTTGATAACATCTTGTTCCTTTGTCACACTTCAATGCCCTCTTTTATTTCTGTAAACATATTAGCCATCATTACTGTATACTCTGCCTTGGATTATTCCGCTATTTGCAATGTTATGAATCTGATTATACGTTTAGTTGTTTCTGCTGACTCTTGCCCATGGTGGCTGGCTTCCTGGTGCGTATGGTGCCTCTGTGTTGTGAAATCACATTCGCATGGGTGGACTCTCAGGCGTCCAAGGGTGGATCCCTGTGGAGGCTTTGTGCTTGCCTTTGCCAGGACCCGAGCAGCCCACTTGGAAGTACATTTTGTGGGTGTGGCTGCTTTGAACCTTGAACCCAGTTGAGGATGGCCAGTGGTAGAGCTTCTTGAGACTTTTTCTCTTATTTAATCCTCTTTTCAGAGGCTCATGCAGCAAGCCTCCCTGCCACTTCCCCGTGACTGGCGGGTTTCCCTGGCTAACTCTTGAGGGCCCCTCTTCTGAGATCCTGGCTTCCTGCAGGGCTTCTGCTCTGAGTTCTTGCTCATGCAGGCCTGGCTCACTCTTGAGGGCCCCTCTTCTGAGATCCTGGCTTCCTGCAGGGCTTCTGCTCTGAGTTCTTGCTCATGCAGGCCCCGGGCTTCGTCTCCTGTGCTTGCCTGGGGCTTGTTAACACTCAGGATCCTGGCCAGCAGGGATCAACAGGACCTGTACAGATGGTGCTATACCCAGCTGGACTCATGCTTCTCCATGGCCTCAGGCCTTTTGGGATTCCAGTTACCTTCTCCCCAGAAAGATTTTCAAATGTGATGTTATTGGGCATTTTCGGGTTTTAGAGGCTTTCTGTTGGGAGGGCCTCCTCCCCCATCTCTTCTGCTGTGTTCTGGAAGGGGTGTTCCTGGCCCACCTCCTCAGGATTAGAGAACTGCATTGCGGCCGGCATTTGAAGGACTCAACATAGTGGCCCGGCCTTCCTGTTTAGCTTCTCTCTCTGCTCTCCAGCCTCCGCTGGGCCTGTACACCCACTCCCTGCATGCAGAATGTCACTTGTTCTACAGCTTTCCTTGATGTGGTCTCACTGTCCCTGTTCCTGTGATCACTTAATGTGCCTGTTTATTCATCCTCCATGTTCCCTGAGGAGATGGGTCTGGGAGGGCAGCGGCAGGCCCCACTCACGCAGACCCCAAGGCTGGGCCCGCTGCTGGCCATGTGCTGGCTCAGGAGACTGGCATCTGCCTCCTGGCGCAGGTGGCGTGTGCCCGTTCTCCTGAGGGGCATTCTCTGCAGACCAGCTCATGTGCTGTAGCATTGTGGCCTTTCACAGGAGTCAGCCACCATGCATGTTTGTGCAAACCTTTCTAGAAAGTGATGGGTGGGGACGGGGCTGATGGCCTTGCAGCCTTCTGCGGGCCCAGGGCTGTCCATTCTCCATACCACTCACATGGCCACCCTGAGGGCAGCGAGCCCGGGGCCGGGAAGCAGTTCTAGTGTGTCCTGAAAAGGCCTTTCCATAGGGGCGAGAGGCCCCGTGTGTGACAGGCCGATTCCCGCAGCACCCGGCCTTTGTGGGGGAGCTGATGTGGCTGTGATGGCTGATGGGTCTGGAACGGATGGTCCCGCAGAGAGGCGCGGCTCCATGGCGCCCCCAAAATGTGCACCCCTCCATTCACTCCTGTCGTTCCCACTTGTCAGGGCCGGGTCACTGAATTCCCTGCCCCACCCCTCCCTGAAGACTCTGTCGCAGAAGGCTGGAGTGCGGGGAGGAGATGGCCCCGGCAGTGGGGGGGTCTGGAAACATCTCCCTTTGTCACCTTTGGGGTCCCCTCTGGACCTGCCATGGCCTCCCTCACACTCCTCCGTGCGGGTCCAGGCTCTGCCTCACACGTGCCTTGCTTGCCACACCGGGGGCTGGGAGGCCGGGTAGGGTGGGGGTCTGCCCTCCGCCTTGAAGAGCAGGACAGCGAATCCGCCCTAAACGGACTCAGCCCTGCCCCAGCCTCTTCTTGAGATGGAAGCTGTGTGTGCAGTGGGAGGGGTGTCGGGGCTGAACTGTGTTCCCCAAAATTCGTATGTTGAAGCTCTAACCCCTAGAACTTCAGAATGTGACTTAGGTCTTAAAAGGAAATAGGGGCTTAAGATAGGTGATTGAGTTAAACGGAGGCCGTAAGTCATCAAATTGTACACCTTGGATACCTAAGTCGTCAAATTGTACACCTTTGATACGTAAGTCGTCAAATTGTACACCTTCAATACGTAAGTCGTCAAGTTGTACACCTTCGATTCGTAACCTTGCAGTGCCCCAAATACCTTAATAGATGAATGTTTAAGGCAAAGGAGGTCAGCAGGGTGGCCACAACCCAGTCCGCCTGGTATCCCTGTAAGAGGAGGGGTGAGGACACAGACACACTCAGAGGGATGGCCCCGTGAGGACACACGGAGGAGACAGTGTCTGTGAGTCCAAGAGCATCTCAGGAAGCAGCCCTGCCCCGCCTTGACCTCAGACCCAGCCTCCAGGAGAATCCCTCTGAGTCTGTGCTGAAGCCCCAGGCTGTGGTGTTTTCTCATAGCCGCCCTGAGTGACTCACAGCAGAGTTTGTCCTCCCGGAGTCGCTGATGACTCTGTGCTCTCCTGGGGCCATGTCTTGCTTCTGTGGCTGAGCACCCCTGTTCCCTGCCCTTCCAGGCTCCTGCTCTGACAGCCGGGTGCCTGTGCTGATCTCCTGGCTGGGGCCGGAGACACACAGGAAGGAAGTGGGTGTTCCTGCCAGGAGCAGGGCGGGCACTTCTGAAAACAGGAGGGTGATCGGTGCATGGGGAGCCTGGCTTCATGTGCCCCTGGAAGTGGATCTGGGGATGAGTGACTCGGCTGGAATCCCGCAGGAGGTGCTGGGTGCCGAGGTCCTGAGCAGTTCCTGCTTCTCATTTTTATAACCTGGGGTGTCCCAGTTAGCTGCTGCTTTGGAACAAATCACTCGCAAACTTAATGGCGTAAACGACTCCTCATTCAATTTTCTTCCACAGCTCCTCTGGGTCAAGGTTCCAGGCACGCTGGGCTCAGGGTTCGACTTGCAAAATGCACTTTATGGGCCCAGCTTCTCCCTGCCGTGGTGGGGGCCCAAGAAGCATCCCAGGCTGTGGAGAACGTTGGGGTGAGTGCTGGAGGCGCTGCTTGCCACTGCTGGGCCCCACGGTGCCCACCTGGCCCCCCAGGACCCCAGCCCCACACAGCCCTTTGTCTAGCCTCCCCACCCCATGCACCTTCCTCCCTCCCCAGAATATCTGGTGAAGATTTCTTGTACCCTCCTGGGCCCACAGTCCTTGGGGCTGCTGTAGCCCGAGTGTCGGTGTCC
This sequence comes from Rhinopithecus roxellana, assembly GCF_007565055.1. NCBI lineage: Eukaryota > Metazoa > Chordata > Mammalia > Primates > Cercopithecidae > Rhinopithecus > Rhinopithecus roxellana. Next base: position 131,948,974 of record NC_044561.1, on the reverse strand, counting down.
CCCAGAATTCACGTGTTGAAATCTTACACCCCAGTGGGCTGGCGTTAGGAGGCAGGGCCTTTAGGTGAGTGACGAGGCACGAGGCTGGAGCCCCATGAATGCGATTCTCAGGCATGAATGTGATTTCTCGTGCCTGAGAAAGCAGACGCAGCCGGGGAGTTGAGACGCAGCACCAGCACAATGTGAGCAGGAGCAAAGAGATGAAGTTTAGTTTCATTCAATGTCTTTCTCTTCGGCCGCATTGCGGGAAGAATTTCTGCTGCTCACAAGCAGAAACACAAAACAGACAGAAGAAGTCGACGGCCGAGGGAACTCAGGGAAGGGTGAACGGAGGCAGGCAGGTAGGAAGGCCAGGGAGGAGCCTGGTGGCCCGGAGCTGGGGGTAGGCAGGGCCACCCTGTGAAAGCAGAGGGAGCCCCGGGGGCTTGGGTGGGTCCCAGGCAGGGCTCAGGTGTGTTGGCCCTTTCTTGTGCTGCCTGTGTTCTTCCCTGAGTGCAGGAGAGAGAGGGAGAAAGAAAGGGAGAGATGGGGGAGAAACACAGAGACAGGGAGAGACAGAGGGAGAGACAGGGAGAGACAGAGAGAGAGAGACAGAGAAACATGGGGAGAGAGAGGCAGAGAAGGAGTGATGGGGAGAGAGAGAAAGATGGGGATAGAGAAGGAGTGATGGGGAGAGAGGGAGAGAGAGAGACTCAAAGAGGCAGTGACTGAGGGGAGAGGCACAGAGACAAACAGAGCAGAAGGGGGACAGACATAGATGAAACAGAGACAGAGACACGGAAGAGTTTCCTGGACAGGGCCAGGAGCTCTGGTTTTGGGGACAATAGGACCTAGTTCCCGAGGGGATCTGCTTGGCGTTTGGGTGGATGGGGGGCGGGTGAGAATGGGGGAGGCTATTTCCTCAATTTGGAGGCTCCATTGACTGTAGGAGATGCAGTAGCAGAGAGAGTGAAATGAAAACTAAATCAGGCCAGGCGCGGTGGCTTACGCCTGTAATCCCAGCACTTTGGGAGGCTGAGGCGGGCGGATCATGAGGTCAGGAGATCAAGACCATCCTGGCTAACACGGTGAAACCCCCGCTCTACTAAAAATACAAAAAATTAGCCGGGGGAGGTGGCAGGCACCTGTAGTCCCAGCTACTCGGGAGGCTGAGGCAGGAGAATGGTGTGAACCCAGCAGGCAGAGCTTGCAGTGAGCCGAGATCACACCACTGCACTCCAGCCAGGGTGACAGAGGAGACTTTGTCTCACACACACACACACAAAAACACAACTAAATTGATCTCGGAAGGAGACAGGGTGGAAGACGTGGCTTTTGTCCCAGAGTTTCCAAAATTGCACGTACTGCACAAGTGTACTTGGGGCAGGGCATGAACGGCTTCCGGGATCCCCCCACCTGGTGGAGCTGAAGGCGCAATGCTCACCTGCTTCAGGAGAGCAGGTGCGACCACAGCCGGCCAGGGCCCCGCCTCCCAGCCCAGCTCTCCTGCCTGCTCGGGTGGTAACTCCACCCACAGGTGGCAGCCGTGGCCACACGTCCCTGGGCCACGTGATTGTGTGGGGTCAGGCGTGACTCCTGCTGGGCTCTTCCACCTGCCAGGCTTGGGGGTGGGAGTGGGAGGACGTGGCTGTTGCTGTGGGGACATCCCTCTTGTCACCATGGCAGAGGAGCCTGGAGTGGATCCCAGCAGTGCCGCCCACACACACCCAGAGCAGATCCCAGCAGTGCTGCCCATGCCCCTGGATCCAGCTGTGCCTGAGGCCACCTCACCCACTGCCTTTTGAGCGGTGGGAGTTGTCTGTGCTATTGAACTTCAAAGCCAGCTTGGGTCAGGCTTTAGTTCTCTTGTGACTGAAAACGTGCTGGGGTGGGTGAGTGACAGGTGCCTTGGGAGGTGACACAGCTTCGTGGGCAGGACCCAGAGGTGCTGACCCAGGAGGCCTCCTGGTGCCAGGGGGAGCCATGTGGAGGGGTCCGGCACGGATGGTGGGAAGCACCAAGTCACCCTGACCCCAAAAGAATGGCAGAGTCCAGGGCTGCAGGGAGGAAGGGCTCAGTGCTGCCTGTGGCAGCTGGGGCAGTTCTGGTGCCTCACGGGAGGGGCAGCCGTGGAAGCTCCCATGAGCTTCCAGAGCTCCTCGGTACGAGGCCCTCCCTCAGCACGAAGGACGAATCTCACGTGGTCCCTGCTGCCTGGATGGAGGGGAGTGACTAAAGATGGCAGGGACAGAGGCGTGGCAGGTCCTGTCTGCAGGGCGCTGCCCCGAGGTGGAGCAGGGGGCCTGGCAGTCCTACCGGGCTCAGAGCCTCCCCTCACCCTGTGCTTGGCTGGGGGCATCAGAGCCTGTGGTGGGGGCACCTGTAATTCTTGATGGGGGCTCTGCTGGGTCGGGGGCTGCTTAGGCCTGGACGCCCTGGTTGTGCCCGTCCCCCTCTCCCTGCACGCTGTCCCCTGCTCTCGAGAGGCTCCCTGCAGCCCTGACTCTGGCCGGGGAGGAGTCTGGTCGGTGGCGCACAGCAGGTGTTCAGCTGCTGCCCAGAGCTGCCCCCGGGCTCAGGAACTGAGGGAAGGGCTGTGGAGCCTGAAGCCTGGGCCTGTCCTGTGCTGTAGCCGCACCACTGGGTGATGCAGGAGCCACTTCACCTCCCTGGCACCCCAGCCTCATTTGGCAGCCTGGGAGCGTGGGCCTCGGGCAGCCAGAGCGCAGGCGGCCTCCTGTCCCTCCAGGGAGGCCCTGACCGTGTCCTCATGGGGCCCCCTCCAGGTCCTGGCTCCAGGTCGGGACAGTGGCTCCTCCACCACCAAATAGGAGAAACCCTGGAGCATGAGTCCTTGTCCCTCATCGTCCCGGGGACAGGCGGACCCCCAAACGCTGCATGGTCGGGCTGACAGGCCAACTTGGCAGAAGCTCTAGCTTTACAGGAAGCCAGTGACCGTTTAGTCTGGAGCTGTAATGAAGCCTCAAAGCTGTAGTTTTCTTTCCCCTTTAGCTCCAGGAAAGGTTATCTGCCCTGCACAGCTCTCTGGGGGCCTGGCTGGGCTCTGAGAGCATCAGACTGATTATCATAAGAAAATAATTTCTGCAGACACATTCCTCGCTAGAAGCAGGGGACAAAGCCCAGCTTCAAAGACAATTCCACACATGCCCTCCCTGCCCTGCACAGCTGCCTGCCGGGTGGGAGCAGAGCCTGTGCAGCCAGGCTCAGGGGCCTGGGCAGGGACAGCGTGTGCCAGGGGTGCAGCTCGGACGGGAGCCTCAAAGCGACAGCACCGCAACGTGAAGCTACAGTTGGGGAGACACAGCTGCCGCCATTCCCAGGCCTCATCTCCACCGTGAGACATTGGACTCTCTCCCTGACCCCCGTCTCTTAGAACCTCCCCTCCATCCGGGGCAGTTCGGCAGCCCCCGAGCAGCCATGGGAAGCCTGCCGAATGCCTCTGGGCCGCCACAGACAGCAGAGCCCGCAGGAGCCTCGCTCACAGAGCCTCATGTCCGCTGTGGTCTTGGTGGGCAGGGGAGCCGGGGGTCTTGGCCCTGGACCACCATCCGGGGACCATGTTTTCACACCTGCAAAGCTCCCTGCCCCACCCCCACGTGCCAGCTGGTGTTGACACCTTTGTAGAGTGGGAACCTGCCTCCAAGCCCCAACCTGCAGCCAGAGGGCAGTTTATAGACCAGGTGAGAGGGCGCCATGCCCAGAACCAAGGAGCGCAAGTCCACAGTGCCCATGAGACCCTCATGCTGGCCGGCGCAGGGGCCATCCTCTGCCTCTGCAGGTCTTCATGGGAAACCGCGGGGGCAGGTGGGGCAGCTGCAGGATCCGCGAAGCTGGCTGTTTGCAGAGGGCACAGCTCCACCAGTAACAGCCGAGGCTGCCCACATGCTTCCCGCAGTATCAGAGCAGCCTCCAGGGCCGTTGTCTCAGGCAGCACGGGACGCCTTTCTTAAATGCGTTTCAATAGCTGTGGGAAAGCCTTAATCGGTCCCGAAAGAACCCAGATGTGCAACAATGACAAGACCTCCTCTGAGACTCTAGAACCTTCTGCCATCACAGATGGAAGGGAGCCGTGGAGCAGGTGGGAGATTTGCAGTCAGCAAAGGCTGGGCAGGTGGGGCAGCCGCACGCTGGGGGCCCTCTCCACGGTCCTCCCGGGCCCACCCCTCCTGCGGTCCCGGGTCATCCACCTGCTGGCCCCGCCCTGCCCGCACGGCCAGGTCTGACAAGAACCTGGGCTCAGCAGACCAAAGCTGGCCCAACCCCACCTCCAAGAAGAATGAAACAATTTTTTATTTACCTCTTGCAGAAAAGTAAAAGATCATTTATTAATTCTGTTGCTGCATAGCAAAACGAAGTGTCAAAAGCACCTTCCGCACACAAGGCCGGTGGTCCTGTTCCCGCGAGGTCGGGCTGTGTTGGAGGACGTGGGTCCTCCGGGTAATGAGGAGCTGCTGGAGGGCCCTGAGCTGCCTGGACTAATGATTAACGCCCGTCCGTGCTGGCCGGTTTCTCGAATACCTCGTGACGATTGCGCACAGCCGGACATCATTTGTACTGAGAAAGAAAAGGAAGTCACTGAGGCTTTCTGAGGTGAGCGGGGTGGCTGCGGGGGGATGGGACTCACACCTGCTAATGACCAGTACACAGGACCTGCCCAGAGACTCGGACACACAGCTGAAGTCACATCCCACGGGGGCACCCTCACCAGAAACAGTCAGAACGCATCCCACGGGGGCACCCTCACCAAAAACAATCAGAATGAGTTTGCAGTTAAGGATTTCTGTCCAGCCAATGAACAGTCTCCAAAAACGTTTTGCAGATCCCCCTATAAAAACCTTGCCAGCACTTGCTTCCAGGACAGTGCTCAGGACTGCCCGACTCTGTATCCAAATTGCAATCTTTGTTTCCCAAATGCTCGTTCCTTCCACCTCCATGTCAATCTTTTCTTCGTGAACACAGCTGACGTCAGGAGCAGGGCCCAGCGAGATCTCTCCTTTGAGCGGCTTTCTCTGGAATTGGGTGAGGTTCCCACAACAGAGGCCCCCGTGCGCACCCCTTCCTCGGGGCTGGCACCTCCTTTCAACTGAGGCTGATACCTTTCTTTGGGAATCTGGGGACTGTTGCTGCCTCTGTGCCAGCAAAGGCTTTCAGCTTGGAGGACGTTTTGCCGCTTACTGGGAGTTTTCCTAATGGTGAGTATTACTATCTTAAGTATGGGACTCTGTGAGTCTAAACCTCCTAACAGCTGTGCTGCCTCTGGACTCCAGCCCCGTTTATCTGGAGCCGCGGACCTTTTGACTTTGGCCAAACTGGGGTTCCTTTGCTACACCACCCTAAGTTTCCTCCGAACTAACTAGAAGAACTGGTTCCAAAACAAGGGTCTTACCCTATGGGAAGTCCACAGAGCCCTAGGAAGGGAGCGTGCTCACGGGAACATGCTGAGCGTGAGGAGAGTTGGGTGCAGCTTCTCCACAAGTGAGAGAACGGCCTGTGGCTATGTATTACAATATGCACGTCCGGATGGGCGCATGTTTTAATTGGCATTCGGAGGCATCTAGATGCTATCAGAACTCTAACATTGCCTCTCTCCAAAACAGTGTCTGAACTTACAGAGTCTGATAAAGCACTGAAAGATGGAGTCCTGGGCCCAGGTCTCCTCCTGCCCCTCATTTGGGTTGTTGATGAGTTTGGAAACAGACTTTTTCTTTTTTTTTCGAGTTGGAGTCTTGCTCTGTCACCCAGGCTGGAGTGCAGTGGCACGATCTCGGCTCACTGCAAGCTCCGCCTCCCGGGTTCACGCCATTCTCCTGCCTCAGCCTCCCGAGTAGCTGGGACTCCAGGAGCCGCCACCTCGCCCGGCTAGTTTTTTGTGTTTTTATTAGAGACGGGGTTTCACCATGTTAGCCAGGATGGTCTCCATCTCTTGACCTCGTGATCCGCCTGCCTCGGCCTCCCAAAGTGCTGGGAATACAGGCATGAGCCACCGCACCCGGCGCCGGAAACAAACTTTTTAACCTCCAGGGGGAACCAAGTTAAAAATGATACTTTCATCAACAGTTCATTAAATTCAATTTGGCTTCCCTCTGCTTTGGCCACAGTCACAATTTCTGGGTATTCAAAATTGAAGTCTGATGAGGCTAAAGAAAAAAACGTGGTTGATTCTACAGCAAAAGCCGCTGCCTTGAGTTTTACTAAGACTAAAAACCTTACAGCTGAGATAATTTTCCAAAGAAGGACGTAAGTCATGTTATTAAAGATGCCCTGTTGCAAGCACCCATGAGTCGGTGTTACCAGAATCTATGGAAACATCAGACGACTCATTGGGCAACTAATGAACTTACACGTTTAGAAAACAGTATTGGGGGGGGGGAACATTTCAAGGGCGGCCAAAGAGGCACAACTGCCTTGTGCTGTTTGCCCAAAATTCAACCCAGCGAAGACACTTCCGACAGTCCCAGGCCGTTCTGACCTGCCCAGCAGGCCCTCTGAGGCCTGGCCAATGGACTTCATCCAGCCACTGCCTCCCGAGACTATAAATATGTCGTGATGATTTGCATGTTCTCCTCCTGGGTGGAAGTGTTCCCTTCCTGATGTGCCACTGCCGCAGATGCTGCAAACTCTACTAGAACAGACTCTCCCTAAGTGACGGGCACATCTTCACACGCAGCGGCAAGGAACTCCACTGGCCAGGTCGTAAAACCAATCTGTGAAGTCCGGTCCACATTACGGTGCTGTCATTGTGCCTACCATCCCAGTCTGGCAGACGGGCAGAAAGCACAGATGACATCACCACGATTCAACTGGCAAATTTTCAGGAAGCACTGAAATTGCCCTGGCCAAAGGCACTTCCTGTGGTCCTTCTGAATCTAAGGTCTGCACCTTTCGGAAACTGCAAGTTGTCACCTTTTGAAATGATCACGGCAGGGTCGATGCGCAGAGTCCCTTCTGTCTGAACAGTCCATGTATTAAAGGAGACATGCTTCAATGCTGTAAAGGAATAATGAAGGCAGTTCACACAAGTCATACCCTGGTCAGACAGTCTTTACATAGTGTGTTCCCAGGAGATAAAGGCACCAGACATCATGACCTTCAGCCTGATCATTTTCTCTACTGGGAAAGACATTTACAGAAAGATTTCCTTCAATCTCAGCGAAGAGTCCACGTCAGGTACTCCTTACAATCCCTGTGCTGTCAAACTAAAAGGTGTCGGCCCTTGGATTCAGGCTTTTCATTTAAAGAAACCTCTACCCCCTGCTGGAATTCAGACAATCCCCTGAAATGAAAACGGACCCGAAGGTGAAGCAGGTGACACTAGAGCTTGACTGAGGCCACGTCCCCAATGAGGGACACGGCTCCCTGGGACAAGTGCCTCCCAGCAACGAGGGACAACATCACATTCACCAACTGATCTGTGACTTTCTGGAGGAAGAACTTGATCAAAAGGGGGAAATGTGAAAGAAAATGAAGTCACCAATGCTAAGGCTTTCTAAGTGGAACTGGGTGGCCGCGGGAGGCCTGCATTCACACGGCTGACGGCCAGGTCACAGGACGCCCGTAGACTTGGACCAGCAGCTGAAGTCAGCCCGACGGCCTTCACATCTCCCAGCTGGGAGGGCCCTGAAGAACTAACCCACCAGAAAAGGCTTCATTTAGGATTTCTCCCCAGCAATGAACTGCCTCCAAAAACCCTTTGTGGAAATCCCCTATACACATCTCTCCAGGCCGGGAGAGGTGGCTCATACCTGTAATCCCAGCACTTTGGGAGGCTGAGGTGGGTGGATCACCTGAGGTCAGAAGTTTGAGACCCAGCCTGGCCAACACAGTGAAACCTCACCTCTACTAAAAATACAAAAATTAGTTGGGTGTGGTGGTGGCGCGCACCTGTAGTCCCAGCTACTCAGGAGGCTGAGGCAGGAGAATCCCCTGAACCCGGGAGGTGGAGGTTGCAGTGAGCTGAGATCGCGCCACTGCACTCCAGCCTGGTCAACATAGTCTGACTCCATCTCAAACAAAGAGAAAAACCAAAACTCTCCAGTGTTTGCCTTCCAGGACACTGCTCAGGGTCACCCTGACTCAGTTTACCCAAATCACAATCCTTTGTTTCCCAAATAAACGCTTTAGTTAAAAGTATTAAAAGTGAACAATGAAAAAGCAGATTCAAAATGTATTCAAATGGTTCTAACTCGATGTGTTAGTAGAGTCACAGCTGCTTACTGAAAACAAACATTGAAACTTGGTCTACTCCAGGAAGATGTGTGGAAAAAGGGTGAAGGGTGAGCCATTGGGCCCAGCCCACCACAGAACGGCCCCCTGTGCTTGTGTGTGCCCCAACTCACAGTGACAACACCCTGGCCAGGCCTCTGCATGTTGGCTTGGTGTCATCTGCTTTGCACTGGAGTGAAACAGGGTCAGGCCGCCACCATTCACACAAATTTTAAAAAGGAAACCTTTATCAAGGGAGTATCTTTGGACTGTTTTAAAAGTCTTTGGAACCATAACTTGGAGCTGGCAGAATAGGCCGTGGCTGTGGACTTGAGCACAACCAACAGCACTGAAAACACTATGCTTTACATCCATTCCAAGTTGCAAGTCCATCTTTTCTCCCTGCAACAAAAAGACCATTTGCTTAAAAAAGGGAGAGGGTTCCATCATCCTTGCAGCAGCCAAGACAACCCCTTAGGGTCCGCCTGGGCTCTCAGACCCAGTACCTCCTTCCAGGGATGTGCCCACACCGGGTCCTTTTGTTAAATTACATCTGGCCTAAAGCTGGCCATTCTTTGAATTCCTACCTAGTGAACTGCAACCTAACGAAGCATGTAAACAAACTCAACCTAGTAAGTCTATTCTTGTAACAAGTAGCTGAGTCTGTCATAAGCTGCCAGTGGATCAGACCACACCCAAATGTGGCAGAGGCCCAGCCGTAGCCAATCAGGCTGTTTTCCTGCCTCACTTTCGTGTTCTGTCTTTAAGTGCTGCTTGCCCATGCTGCTGGGTAGAGCTCGCTGAGCCTCTCCTGGTTCTGAGTGCAATTCATGAACTGTTCTTTGTTCAAATAAATTCTAAAGTTTTTCTTTTTTTGAGCCAGAGTCTTACTCTGTCACCCCAGCCTGGAGTGCAGTGGCACAATCTCAGCTCATGGCAACTTCCGCCTCCCAGGTTTAAGTGATTCTCCTGCCTCAGCCTCCCGAGTAGCTGGGATTACAGACATGCACCACCACGCCCGCTAGGCTAATTTTTTCTTTTTCTTTTTTTTTTTAAGTAGAGACGGGATTTCACCATGTTGGCTGGGCTGGTCTCAAACTCCTGACCTAAAGCACTCCAACCGCCTTGACCTCCCAAAGTGCTGGGATTACAGGCGTGAGCCACCGCGTCCAGCCTCAAGTTTTCAACACTCTTGACCATTGTGTCTCACCAGGACTAAGCAAGAGCCTCCTCACCAGCCTCCGGCTTCTAGGCTATTCTCTACACAGTCACATCACACCCTGCTCTGCTCAGGCTCCACAGAGGCCTCCTACCCACACATCCTCCCGATGCATCACTGGCCTGGTTGCTCCATCTGGGACACCAGCATCTCTCCACCTTGGCCTTATGTGCCCTGGGGCCTCTACTTATTGTTCCTGGCCACTGCCTCTTACAGCCCCACTAGCCTTCCTGGGCCCCTCCCAACCTCCCACCTCCTCCAGGCTGCGTTCTCCACTGAGTTCTGCAGCATTTACCAGCACCTGGCACACAATCTTCTCACTGGCTGGTCTCTTCCCACCACAGTGAAACTCACAAAGGCCATACTGCCATCTCCTATGTGCCTAAAAACCTGGCAGTTTTCAAACTTTTACAGCTGTGGAATTCTTTCCCCAAAGAGGCCTCCCAGCAGTCTAACGAACAGAGGGCTGGCTGCTGTTGATGATGACGAGGGCTTGCAGGGCCCCTTGAGCAGACCCAGGAAACACTGGGGACCCCAGGGGCTCTGGCAGAACTGGTGCCCTGATGTAGATGCCACAGCACTCACAGGCCAGCAGGGGCGGCCTTACCCTGTTCCACCACCTGGTCACTATCTGCTTTCTGGGAGATGTGAAAGGGTTCTTCCACCTTCCGCTGGGTAGCAGGAAATGAGTCTAATGAGTCTACGCTCCACAGCTAACTACCATAAAGCAGTTTATTTTTCTTAAAAAGGAAGGTACATGGTCACAGTCCAAAATGTTTTATACAGCTCTCAACCTGGAAAATGCAATTGATGAAAAAGGCACTGTTTCTAGAACAAATGGGAAAAGAATAAATATGTCACCATTTACCTTGCACAGCTTTGAGTAACACCATAGGACCCTGTCACACGTTCAGGGTCAATTTTAAAAGCTTGAGAAGGAGAAGACACAGCAAGGTGATGTCCTAGATTAGCCAGGCTCCGAAGGGAAGAGCTGTCTGTCCCTCCTCACTAACCCTCCTCTCTGTCACACAAGTGTCCGTGTCACTGTTCCTCTAGCAGATGTGGAAAGTGGGTGCTCAGTGAGGATTCAGCCCCCACCAGCCTGAGGGTCACACGACACCATGGTGGGAAGTCACAAAGGGTAATGGGCCAAGAGGGAGAGGGGGGCTTCCTGACCCTGAGGACCCCTGAGGCACTGCTGCACCTTCCACAGATTCTGCGTCCAGCGCTGCCCTCTTTGCAGATGCCCCTCGTGGTGGTGGCACAAAGACCTAAAAATGATTTCTGTAAAATGGGTACAAGGAGCTCCCTGATAAAGCAGCTCATCCTAGACAGCCTTTTGGAGTTGGTGTGACTATCCTTCCTCATTTCCAGCTCTCAATAGTGAATGGTGGACCCGGAGGCCCCACGTGCACCTGCCAGCCAGGGCGAGGGCAGGGCAGCCAGCTGGGCCTGGTGTGAGGAGCGGAGTTGCAAGTTTCCTACAGACAATCCACCAAGTGTCCCAGACGCCACTGAAAAACTTCCCAGCACTCTGATGTGCTGACGGTAGGGCCTGAACTGTCATCCCTCCACGGGGCTCCCTGAGGCCTCAGGCCCTTCCCTTTGCAGCACCAGGTCTGCCCTGCACACATCCCAGGAGGAAACAAACAGGCGGCCTCCTGCTGCACGGAGGGCAACAGAGGGATTCGGGAGGCGCCTGGTCACTGCAGACATTTAAAATGACTCTTCTCCTTGCACCAGCTCCCAGGGAAATGTCAGCCCGTGTCCACCTGATGGAGGGCAGCTCACCCGCCTGTATCTATCCTCAATGCGCTTAAAATATGAAGACATGAAAAGTGGCTGGTAAGGCCAGAGCTGGAGCCTGACAGACACTCCTGCTTCTGGGTCACCACGCAGGCCCTGCTGGCCACCGAGCTGTGGGTTCACAGACACTGCCTGAAAACACAACTGCCCCCGAGGGCAGCAGAGCCTCTTCGTCAGCCGTGGCGGCTGGAAACGCCAAGGACAGAGCACAACTCGAGACGCGCTGCACCTCTAGAGGCGTGGGGCCTCTTCTGGGCCTGGGACCCTGTGAGGGACAGTCCTGTCCACCGAGCTCCTGGCTGGCAGCAGACGGTGACTCCGCGGCAACAGAGCCTGCGTCCACCCACGTCAGTCGGGTCCGGGAGCAGCCCCGGAGGAGCCTTCTCAGTAGGTGATCTTCCAGTGCGTGGGCTGCTCACACGCCTTCTCTTGGTCTCCGCAGAACCTGTTGTACGTCGTCTTGGGGTCCAACCCCAGGATTTCTCTTTCCTCATGAATCCGAAAAGAAAATGTTGAGACTGAGGTGCCGATAAAAAACCTGCAAAGGACCACAGAGGTTTCAGAGTTAGGGAGAACTGAGAGGAGCAGGTGAGTGAAATGAGTTCCAGAGTTACATGGAACCGACACAGCCGCCTCCCTGCTGGAACCCCTCGCTCAGGTGCCCTTGACATCTGCGCCCTGAGGGGCTCTGCCTGGTGCTGCAGCCCCATCCCCACCCCACGGTCAGCAGCCACCACACTCCTGTCCCACCACATGCACCCCCCAGGAGCTCTCGTCTCCGTCACCAAATCCCAGACCAGGCACGCCGGTGCAGGTCGAATACCTCCTGGACCAGGCCTGCCGGTGCAGGTCAAATACCTCCTGTGGGTCACATGGTGAACAATGAGAGATTCCTACTAATCACAACACTGTCTAGCCAAGGCATGGGGGGTCCTTATCCTGAGGCACAAAAGAAATCACAGAGGTCAAGGCCCCCTCCACACACACACTGTACGGGCTGGTGGGGACACCCTTCTCCAGGGATTTCTTCACACCTCGGGTCAGCGGCCTGCCCATTCCTCTGGCTCCTGCGCAGTTGGTCTCTGGCTCTCCAGCAGCACTTCATGAACTTCATGAACAAGCAAACCCCAGAGATGTTTCCAGAGCAAACGTGACGTGCCCAGCGCTGTACACGGAAACATAGGGCCAGCAGGCTGCACAGGCCTGTGTGCTGCTGGGTGGGGGCGGCGTTGGTGGGGAGACCCTCACCACCCCACACACAGCGGCCTGTCAGAGCAGGCTGCACCAGCCTGGAGGCAGAGCAGCTTCAGTGAGCTGGGCCAAGTGCTTCACGCAGCTGGGGGCAGGAGACCAAGAGCTCAGTGTCAGGCCTCCCCTCAGTGTCAGGCCTCCCCTCAGTGTCAGGCCTCCTGGGCTGGGGAGACAGCACTGCCAAGCTCGCAGTCAAATCTCAAGGCCACACCTGAGAAGCAGGGGTGAGCTTGTGACTGGGCTCCCACACACCTCCACCTTGACCTAAGAAGTCAGCGCTGCCTCCTGTCTGCTTAACAGGTAAAGGGATCCACGCCCTGCAGACAGCATCACCGGGAGCCTCTGTGGGTCTTACGCACTGCCCAGAACACCACAGGAAACAGCAGATGTGTGAAGAGGCACCGGCTCAGGGCGCTCAGCATTCCTCGGGCAGGAGGGAGACAGACTAACCCACAGAGACCCACACACGTGCACAGTGCTGACCACGGGAAGACCATTCCCTCTACTTGCCTTTTTTATTGAACTCAAACTGTTTCACCCTAACCCCAACCTTAGTCTCCTATGCAGACGGGCAGACAGGTCTTTGGAGGAACAGAGGCCCAGGCCTACCTCCTACAGCAGCCCCACGAGAATGACGGCACGCAGGGCCCAGGATCCCAGCCTTGCGGACGCTCGTGGCAACCCCACAAGAAAGATCGCACACAGGACCCAGACTCCCGGCCTCAGGGACACTCACGACAACCCCACGAGAACGACCGCACCAGAGCCCAGGCTCCCGGCCTCGGCGATGCTCATGATGCTCTTCAACAACACACACAGCACCAAGGACGTGCCCAACTCGAGGGCACGGGCAACTCTCAGGGCAGGGGCCAGACGGGGCAGAAACTGGGAATGACGGGAAAATGAGACACAAGAAGAGGTTCTGAGATGAGGCCAGCTATGCCAACAGCCTGCTATGGAGGAAGTCTGGGCGTGAGAATTGCAAGGGCAAGATACACAATTAACTTCAGCCTAGGGAAACACTGAACCAGATGCTACAGGAGACTCAGATGAGGAGGTAAACAGTGTGGAAATGACCACTGTGAACACAGGTGACCATCTGCTCTGACACCGAGTACCTGGGATGGAAGAACCTTTGAAAGTCCCCCAACCCGCTCTCGGCCGACGGTGAAGGGGGCAGGCACCTGGCATGTGAGCAGATCCACTGGTCAATAATCGCAACACCTCCATCCTTGTAGAGCTCCAGCTCCTCCCACGTGGGTTCAAACCTCACCATCTCGGGTAACAGCTTTTTTAGCTCTTCATATTCTGCGAAGTAGAAGGAGAGACCCTTTGAACCGGATCCTCCGGTAGGAACAGATACGCATCTCTTTAGCAGAAAGGCATGCATACTTGGCTTCTGGTTAATTCATTAGGAACTGGCTCAAAAGATGCAGACACACAGTTCAGCTTTACCCTCCCAGGAATTACAGTTGAAGATCATGCAGGCCTAGGTCTACCCAGAACAGAACCAGGGATCAAGACGAAAAGAAAGAAATGAAAGGCACTGAAGCTCCATACCCTTTCTGACGGCATCTGTGGCCACAAACACCTTGTCCAGCCGGTGGATCTTCATGAGGCTGCGGATCTTCCTCACGGCCCCTTCCAGGCTGGGCACATCCTCTCTGTGACCCCAGATAAAATCTTTTCTTCTCAGATGGACTCCCAGGTAGGGGCCCCCTAGTGCCGAGCCCAGCTTGACCTAGCAAAGAACCACAAGGAAATGCAGAAACTGACAGGCGGGCTCGGGGCTCACCCTGGGCACTGGGTGGACTTGAGACGCAGAGGGACGACCATTTCCATGTGGCCTCCTCCACGGGGTGGCCTCCAGGGCTAAGGGATTCAGGTGGAATCTCGGGGGCGACCAGATGTCTTTCTAAGAAGATAGTGAAGCAGTATTAATTACCACACATCATTTTACTGAATTAAAGAAAAGTATTTAAAAAGAGAACAGCATTGGAGACTCACGCTGCAAACTTTTGCTCTGAGAACCACCGCAGGGACGTGCCAGCTCCTGTGGACGAAGCAGCTCACAGCTGCAAACTCCCCAAGAGCCAGAATGCTCTGCTGCCCTCTTGACAGCACCACCTCCTGGCTGGAGGCCACCAATGCAAATGGTTACAGCAAATTCTAACAGAACCCTGCTCTAAAGAAGGAGAAAGCAACAGCTAATTCCACCACTTGCAACATCCTGGCTGACTACAGGTCCAGAGTCTGTCCACATGACAACTTCACTGCAGCATAACCAGCATTCAAGAAAGCCAGTGCACTCAGCAAAACGACAACCAAGGACCCTGCCAGAGTCCCCTTCACTCCCCTGCCACCTCCACAGAGCAGGTGCTGGTACCCACGGCTGGGAGACCTGAAGACAGATCACATCACAGGACTCTCTGCAGTCATTCCCCAGCACCCTCCCAGGGCCTGGAAGCCCCACTGGGTGGCTAGACCCAGAAGAGCAATCTCAGTCACTGCAGCCCAGCTCTCAGGAAGCCCCATCCCTAGGGGAAGGGAAGAGCACCACAGAGCACCCCGTGGGATGAAAGAATCCGAACAGCAGCCCGTGAGTTCCAGATCTTTCCATTGAAATAGTCTGCCCAAATGAGGAGGCAGAAAACCAACTGTGATAATATGACAAAACAAGGTTCTATAGCACCCCCAAAAGATCACAGTAGCTCCCCAGCAATGGATCCAAACCAAGAAGAAATCTCTGAATTGCCAGATAAAGAATTCCGAAGGTTGATTATTAAGCTGCTCAAGGACATACCAGACAAAGGTGAAAACCAACTTTTCACTTTCTTTGTTGGCTTTGTCTTGATGACCTGTCTAGTGCTGAAAAAGGTGAAAGGTGAAAAAAGTACAGAATATGGATGAAAAATGCTCCAGATAAATAGGTATCATAAAGAAAAATCAATTCCAACTTCTGGAAATGAAAGACACGCTTAAAGAAACGAAATGCACTGGGAAGTTTCAATAATAGACTAGAACAGGAGAAGAAAGAGCTTCAGAGCTTAAAGAAAAGGTTTTCAAATTAGCCCAATTCAACAAACACAAAGATAAAAGAATAGTAAAAAAAAAAAAAAAAGAACAAAGCCTCCAAGATATTTGGGATTATGTTAAACAACCAAACCTAAGGATAATTGGTGTTCCTGAGGAAGAAGAGAAATCGAAAAGTTTGGAAAATGTATTTGAGGGAAGAATTGAGGAAAACTTCCTGGTCTTGCTAGAGATCTAGACATCCAAATACAGGAAACTCAAAGAATACCTGGGCAATTCATCACAAAAAGATCATCGCCTAGGCACATCGTCATCAGGTTATCTAAAGTCAGGACGAAGGAAAGAATCTTAAGAGCTGTGAGGCAAAAGCACCAGGTAACCTATAAAGGAAAACCTATCAGATTCACAGCAGATTTCTCAGCAGAAACCCTACAAGCTACAAGGGACTGGGGTCCTATCTTCAGCCTCCACAAACAAAATAATGATCAGCCAAGAATTTTGTATTTAGCAAAACTAAGCTTCATAAATGAAGGAGAGATCATCTTCTTCAGACAAACAAATGCTGAGAGAATTCACCACTACCAAGCCAGTACTACAAGAAATGCCAAAAGAAATTCTAAATCTTGAAACAAAACCTCAAAATACACCAAACTAGAACCTCCTTAAAGCATAAATCTCACAGGGCCTATAAAACAACACAATTAAAAGAAAGAAAGAAAGAAAGAAAACAGGGTATTCAAACAGCAACTAGCATGATGAATAGAATATAGTACCTCACACCTCAATACCAAAGTCGAATGTAAATGGCTTCAATGCTCCACTTAAAAGAAACAGAATAGCAAAATGGATAAAAATCCGCCTAAAAGCTGTGAGGCAAAAGTCTTCAAGAGACTCACCTAACACATAAGGACTCACATAAACTTAAGGTAAAGCGGTGGAAAAAGATATTCCATGCAAATAGACACCAAAAGTGAGCAGGGTAGCTATTCTTATATCAGACAAAACAGACTTTAAAGCAACAACAGTTAAAAAAGATGGAGGGACATTATATAATGATAAAAGGATCAGTCCAACAGGAGAATGTCACAATCCTAAATATACATGCACCCAACACTGGAGCTACCAAACTTATAAAACAATTACTACTAGACCTAAAAAGTGAGATAGACAGCAACACAATACAAGTGGGGGCTTCAATACTCCACTGACATCACTAGACAGGTCATCAAGACAGAAAGCCAGCAAAGAAACAATGGACTCAAACTATATCCTGGCACAAGTGGACTAAGATATTTACAGAACATTCTACCCAACAGCTGCAGAATAGACTTCCTGTTCATCAGCACACCGAACGTTATCCAAGACACTTCCTGTTCATCAGCACACAGAACGTTACCGTTACCCGAGGCACTTCCCGTTCATCAGCATACGGATCGTTACCGGAGGCACTTTCTGTTCATCAGCACATGGAGCGTTATCCAAGACAGACCATATGACTGGCCAGAAAACAAGCCTCAATAAATTTAAGAAAATCAAAATTATGTCAAATACCCTCTCAGACCACAATGGAATAAAACTGGAAATTAAATCCAAAAGGAACCCTCAAAACTCTACAAATACATAGAAATTAAATAATCTGCTCCCAGTCTTTGGGTCAAGAATGAAATTAAGATGGAAATTTAAAAATTATTTGAACTGAATAACAGTGACACAACTTATCAAAACCCCTGGGACACAGCAAAAGTGGTGCCAAGAGGAAAATTCACAGCATTAAACGCTTACATCAAAAAATCTGAAAGCGCACAAATAATCTAAGGTCGTACCTCAAGGAATGAGAGAAAAAAGAACAAACCAAACCCAAATCCAGCAGAAAAAAAGAACTAAGATGAAAGCAGAACTAAATGAAATTGAAACGAACAAACGAAAAAATACAAAAGTTAAATGAAACAATAAGCTGGTTCTTTGAAAAGATAAACAACATTGATAGACCATTAGTCAGATTAATGAAGAAGAGAGAAGATCCAAATAAGCTCAATTAGAAACAGAACGGGAGATACCACAGTCGATACCATAGAAACACAAATGATCATTCAAGGCTACTATGAACACTTTTATGTGCACAAACTGGAAAACCAAGAGGATGAATTCCTGGAAATACACAACCCTTCTAGATATAAACCAGGAAGAAATATAAACTCTGAACAGACCAATAACAAGTAGTGAGATTGAAACAGTAATTTAAAAATTGCCAACAGAAAAAGTTCAGGACCCAATGGGTTCACAGCTGAAATCACTCAAAGAAGAATTGGTACCAATTCTACTGAAACTATTCCAAAAGACAGAGAAAGAGGGAATCCTCCCTAAATCAACAGACTAATATCCCTGATGAACATAGATGCAAAAAGCCTCAAAAAAAATACTAGCTAACTGAATCCAACAACATATCAAAAAGGTAACACCATGATCAAATGGATTTCATATCTGGGATGCAGGGATGGTTTAACATATGGAAGTCAACAAATGTGACACACCGCCTAAACAGCACTAAAAACAAAAATCATATGATCATTTTAACCGCCTAAACAGCACTATAAACAAAAATCATATGATCATTTTAATAGATGCAGAAGAAGCATTCGACAAATCCAGCATCGCTTTATGATTAAAACCCTCAGCAAAGGTAGCATAGAAGGGACGTACCTCAAGGTAATAAAAGTCATCTATGATAAATCCAAAGTCAACATTATACTGAACGGGGAAAAGTTGAAAGCATTCCCCCTGAGAACTGGAGCAAGACAAGGATGCCCACACTCACCAATTCTATTCAACATGGTCCTGGAAGTCCTAGTCAGAGCAATCAGACAAGAGAAAGAAAGAAAAGGCATCCAAATCAGTAAAGAGTAAGTCAAACTGTCACTGTTCACTGATGATATAATCGTATACCTAGGAAACCCTAAAGACTCATCCAAAAAACTCCCAGATTTGACAAATGAATTCCATGAAGTTTCAGGATACAAAATCAATGCACACAAGTCAGCAGCACTGCTATACACCAATAACAACCAAGCTGAGAATCGAACCAAGAACTCAACTCCTTTTACAACAGCTGCAAAAAAAAAAAAAAAAATGAATGAAACAAAAAACAACAACCACCAAAAAACCCCACAAAACTTGATCTCTACAAGGAAAATTACAAAACACTGCTGAAAGAGATCACAGACAACACAAACTATTGGAAACACATCCCATGCTCATGGATGGGGAGAATAAATATTGTGAAATGACCATACTACAAAAGCAATCTATCAATTCCCATCAAAATGCCATCATCATTCTTCACAGAACTAGAAAAAACAAAATCCTAAAGTTCATATGGAACCGAAACAGAGCCTACACAGCCAAAGCAAGACTAAGCAAAAAGTACAAATCTGGAGGTACACATTACTCAACTTCAAACTATCCTACAAGACTACAGTTACCAAAACAGCACGATACTGCTATAAAAATAGGCACCTAGACCAGTGGAGCAGAATAGAGAACCCAGAAATAAAGTGAAATATTTACAGATCTTCGACAAAGCAAACAAAAACACAAAGTGGGGAAAGGACATCCTATTCAAAAATGGTGCAGGATTAATTGGCAACCCACATGTAGAAGAATGAAACTGGATCCGCGTCTCTCATCTTCTACAAAAATCAACTCAAGGTGGATCAAAGACTTAAATCTAAGACCTGAAACCATAAAAATTCTAGACGATAACATCAGAAAAACTCTTCTAGACATTGGCTTAGGCAAAGAGTTCCTGACCAAGAACCCAAAAGCAAAAGCAACAAAAACAAACATTAATAGTTAGGACATAATTAAACTAAAAGCTTCTGCACAGCAAAAGAAACCATCAGCAAACAGCCCCCAGAGTGGGAGAAAATACTCGCAAACTTTGCATCCGACCAAGGACTAATATCCACAATCTACAAGGAACCGAAACAAATCAGCATGAAAAAAAACCAAATAATCCCATCAAAACGTAGGCTAAGGACATGGATAGACAGTTCTCAAAAGAAGATACACAGATGGTCAACACACATACGAAAAAATGCTCCACATCACTAATGATCAGGGAAACGCAGTAAGAACCACAACAGGATACTACCTTATCCCGCAAGAACAGCCATAATCAAAAACCAAAAAATCATGGATGTCGGCGTGGATGTGGTGAAGGGGAACACCGTGACACTGCTGGTGGGAATGCAAACTAGTACAACCACCACGGAAAGCAGTGTGGAGATTCTTAAGGAACTAAAAGTAGACCTACCATTGATCCAGCAATCCCACTGCCGGGTATCTACCCAGAGGAAAAGAAGTCACTGTATGAAAAATACACTTACACACGCATGTTTATAGCAGCACAATCCACAGCTGTGAGAACATGGAACCGGCCTGAGTGCCCATTGGCCAGTGAGTGGATAAAGAAAATGTGGTGTATCAGCCATAAAAAGGAAGGAAATGAATGCTTTGCAGCAACCTGGATGGAGCTGGAGACCATTATTCTAAATGAAGTAACTCAGGAACAGAAAACCAAATATCGCCATGTTCTCACTCATAAGTGGGAACTAAGCTATGGGGATGCAAAGGCATGAGAATGACACAATGGACTTTGGGGACTCGAGGGGAAGAGTGGAGGGGGTGAGGGATAAAGACTACACACTGGGTACAGTGTATACTGCTCGGGTGACAGGTGCACCAAAATCTCAGAAATTACCATTTTATCCATGTAACCAAACATCACCTGTTCCCCAAAAACAATTGAAGTTTAAAAAAAAAAAAAAGATAAAATAAGCCAGGCACAGTGGCTCATGTCTGTAATCCCAGCACTTTGGGAGGCCGAGGCAGCTGGATTACTTGAGGTCAGGAGTTTAAGACCAGCCTGGCCAACATGAGAAAATCCTGTTTGTACTCAAAATACAAAATACAAAAATTAGCCGGGCGTTGTGGTACACACCTGTAGACCCAGCTACTCAGGAGAGTGAGACTCTGTCTCTAAACAAAACCAAAAACAAAAGAA
Source organism: Rhinopithecus roxellana (assembly GCF_007565055.1). NCBI lineage: Eukaryota > Metazoa > Chordata > Mammalia > Primates > Cercopithecidae > Rhinopithecus > Rhinopithecus roxellana. Next base: position 131,928,401 of record NC_044561.1, on the reverse strand, counting down.
GTTAATTAAATAAAATTTAAAAGAATAAAAAATAAAAAACACTGAAAAGAAATACAAGTGGGATAAAATGAAAAAATCTTCTATATTATTTTCCGAGTAAAAACTGTCCAAGTAACTTAATTATTGCTGGAACACTTAGTGCTATTCCACTTGGAAACAGCTCAAATACCCCATAAAGAACAAACAAGTAAAATGGCACTTCTATGAAAGTTTTGTTTAAAAAACACAAAAAACAGACACTGCAAACGCTTAACAACAACCTCAAGTTGAAAAAGCAACATGTTGGTTGTAATTACACCACAGAAAAACCCAAACTTTCAGAAAACACTTAAAAATATATACATAGAATAAAAAAAGGATGACTCTAGACCAAAATGGCACTGACGGTGCTTCTGGGCGAGTCTGGGTGAACGCTGCTTTTCTCTATCAATCAGGTCATGAGAGAGAAAGGCCGAACGTGCCTCCGATCACCTCGAGCTCCTGCTTCCGCGCTCCTGGCCTCGCTGCACTCTGAGAACACCTTTGAGGCTGCTGGGCCTGCCATGACTCCCCGTGTTACTAAAGCGAAAGCCAGGTGGAGTGACTCCCCGAGTCTGCACCGCGACGAGGGCCCCAGGGTCCTGGTGCCTCCCGAGAGCGGGTAATGACCGTGACTCACATTCCAGGGAGGCATCCATGCCGACAGACCCGCCAACCCTGCTGTGACTGTGAACTGAAGGCATGAGTTTTTGGGCATCTCAAGAGAGGATTTACCTGCTCTCCAATTAACAAGGGAGAGGGGCTACCTTCATCTTCGTCCAGTCCTCCTGGAAGGGGATCCTGTCCGCGTCATCCGTGGAGTTGAGGTGTCTGCTCCTGAACTCGTCTCCCACCTCCCGCAGGTGCCTGGCAAACACCATGCTGCGACGGGTCTGTGGAAACGGCGACGGCTCGGCTGAGAACACACCCGCCCGCCATGCTGCCCTTCCGGAGCAGGTTCTCCCATAGCTGCCGCCACCCACCCCTGCAGCTGGAACAAGACCCTCGGAGACATTCCTCATCGACAGTCGCCCGAGAAACAGTGCCGCCCACGGTGGAGGCTCTCGGAGGGTCTACTGCAGGAAGCCAATGCAGGGCAAGCCGCCCACCCCTGCCAGCTCTGCCAGGCTCCCCCACGGGAAGCTGTGCCACACACTGGGCTCAGCTGGCCATTGCCCCGGCTGGCACAACTGTGTGCAGCTCCTTCCCCTCCGTGTCTCCCCAACTCGACTTCTAGCTTACTCGGTTAGCCGTCCTGCTTTTGCCAAATGGGGCGGGACTGACCTGCACAAAGCCCCATGTGAGCAGGGACTGTGTGTCCTGCAGGCAGGTTCTGGCTTTACAAGCTGCTGCCCTGGTGAACAAGTCAGCAGGCCTGCTGTGCCCACGGGAGGGGGCAGCCGCTTCCCGCCCTATACTCCCACTCACTCACGGAACTAGGGCAGCTATGGAAAGTCACCCCATCAACACAGAAATCAACGCCAACGGGAAAGACCCGCTGCTGAAAACAGTCCCACCTTTCAAAGCTAAAGAGAGGAGAAAGGAGGGATCTACGTTCCAGCCACTGATGGAGTCACTGACTCGGGGGCTGACTCCAGGGCGCCACCACTGCATTCAGGGCCTGTGGCATCAGAGGGGAGAGCCGGGTGGCCCTGCGGGCTCCTGAGGACCTGGCTCTGCGGCCACGTGTGACTCGGGGGCGGCGCAGTCACTGCAGGTACCCATATCCAGGGCTTCAATTATGATTTTAATCAGCAAGGTTCAAAAGAACTGTCAACTGTTTTAAATTTTCAAAAACTAAATAATAGGCAACATACACTAATTTAGAAAGATGCTCCCGAGGAAACACTCACATCCCAGTATTCTTTCCCTCCGTAGTGGTCATGAAGTAGGTTCTCGGCTCTGTCTAACATCACGGACCTATTTTTAAACAATATGACAACAGTTATAAGAGTTAAGGATGACGACATTCACACTCTCAGAGCACAAACTGGGAGAACCCAGGGCTGGGGAAGCGGAGACCAAGTCTTCAAGGGACACCAACCAGGGCGCGTCGGGAGGTTATGGCTGAGACACAGGCAGGCTGCCGTCTGGCCTCCACACCACAGTTCTGAGAGGGCTTTGATGCCCACTGTCAACTCAGAGAATGACATCAGAGAGAAGTATCTCCTGATTTGAGGAGTGTATTTGGGAGTGGGCAGAAGGCTTGGAATCCAGGATCCACTGATGGCTATGGCAAGCTGCAGGTGAGCCTGAAGAGGGGCGGCTGTGGGAAGCTTTTCTTTGGCAAAAAGGAGAGGTTCACATAAGCTGCCTGGAAACAAATTCACTGACTCGGTCTCAAAGCTGGAGCTGCATCTGTTCCGTGGTAGAGACGCCATTCCTGGGCAGGCATTCTCACGACAGCATCTCGTCTGAGTTACTGCAGCCCTTGTCCATTGGCAAACCTGGTCCCAGGAATACGTGCACATGTGTGAAGCGGTAGCTGTGAAGGTGTGAGGTGCGTGAAATGTGTGACAAACGTCCTGGGGTTATTTCAGAGAGCCCTCCAGCCAGCCTTTATCTCAGACTCGCAGGCAGGCACCTCTTCCTCAGCGCCTGCCTTGCTCCAGTTTGGGTCAGGCAAGTCATCCTGGTGCCTGTGACTGTCATGCTAAACGCTACCTAATTCCACGTGGGAAGTGCCTCTCCTATTCCAGCCATTGAACCAACCCTCTCACCACACTCCCTACGGCTCTTGATGCAAAATAAAAATGAAACACACAAAACGGATCGTGAGAAAACAGACCCGAATACTGGGGTGGTAAAGGTTGGAATACAAAAACCCAGCAATTTTTAAGGAAAAGACTGATGAATTTGACTACATAAAAATTTTAATTTTGGTCTGGTGCAGTGGCTCACACCTGTAATCCCAGCATTTTGGGAGGCCAAGGTGGGTGGATCACGAGGTCAGGCAATCGAGACCAATCGTCGTCTTCTGGGTGGCATCCTACAGTTTTATGCCCTCATGGTTCACACACAGACGCTTCTACACAAACCTGGAAACAAGCAAAGGCCACATTTTCTTCCATCTGTACACAGACAGCTGCAAAAGAACGAGGTGATGTCCATGTGTCGTAATACCCAGGTGTGCGGCTGGGTGGGAAGAAAAGGGCAAACTGAAAACTGCATGGACAGCGTGTGTGGTGATTCCAGGTGTTTAAAAAGACGGCCGCATGCACAGGCGGCGATGTGAGGTGATTTCTGGAGAGAGGGGCATAGCGGGATTCAGTGGGTGCCTCTGGCCCTGCTTCCAACGCCGTTTAAGGCTTTTTGTGAAATGCAATACCGCACTTCGAGACGCACATTCCGCACGGGCGCAGGTAGAGGACATTCCGCACAGGTGCGGGTAGGCAAACTGCTCCAAAATGAACACGGTGCAGCCCCTACCCGGGTGGAGGAACAAGGAGGAACAAAGCCCTTTACACACTTGCTCTGCCCCGTCCTCAGGGGCCTCCCCGGCATCCTCCTATCTCTACCTCCGATGCACAGGACTGTCTATGACCTTCATGCACATGGAACATGACCACATTTACCTTTTTCTCTCTCTTTTTTTTTTTACTGGGCATTCTATCTTGATTTCTCTTTGTTGAAAACGGCAGCAGTCTGCCCGTCGTCAGCTGTGGATCTATCACGCTCTACCCCGTGCATGGCTGAGGGGTGCACGGGTTTTCCTGGTTCCGGGGAGGCCGTGAACGTTCCTGGGCAGGGGTCTGTGGGTGCATGTCCTGCATTCGGGGTGCACCGGACTCCCAGGGTTTTACCAGATTCTCGCTCCAGGAGCAGCCTTCGAGCCCCTGTGGACCTGTCCTCCTGACGGTGGTTGGTTTCTTGAGTATGACAGCACTGGGGCACCTGCTCGCGTTAACAGCAGCCGTTCTTACTCCTGAATCACACGGATCCCGTCTTGGACTCACCTCACCCTAGGCTGCCCGTCCCTCACTCACTGGGTTTCATCTCCTGTATCCCGGAAAGTCCTTAGTTCATGAAATGTGCTGCAGGACCTTCTTCTCTGAGGCCTGTCTCCATTCTTCTAATGGACAAAAGTTGTTGATTTTAAAGTAACTGGCTTTACCAATCTTTCTTTTTTGGTGCATGCTTTTCCCATCTTGTTGAAGAAAGCTTCCTGTCCCAAGGTGGTAAGGCTCCTCTCTTAACGGCTTTATAGCTTTGGGCTTTAACCCCCATTAGAGACTTTCCCTGGGTGCTGGGGGCAGACGGCCTCGCCCCCACCATCAGCCTCCTTCCCCTGCGCCCCGGCAGAGGCGTTTCTCCTCAATCAGGACCATCTGGCTGGAAGCCCCCTCTGGGCTCAGCTCCGTTCTAACCTGCAAATGTGAATCAAAAAAACGGACTGGCACGACCGCTCCACGGGCCCACACGTAGGCAGACTGGCTTCCAAAACCCGGATATTTTCATGAAATGAACCCAGTCCCAGGACGTGAAAGCTGCATCTCAACAACCAAAACAATTCAGCCTAGTTCCCTCCACAACCTCTTGAGTTTTGCTTTTCCGCAACAGTCGGGCTGGCTGAGCAGCAGACACGCGGGCCTGTGCTGGAGCCACCTGCCTTCACAAAGGCCCAGAGCAGCTGAGACCATGTGGTCCTGGCCCACTGGGGCCAGCGGCAGCTGTTACTGACCAGGGTGATACCGAGCCAGCTGTGATGTCCAATAGGATCGCGACTGCCATGGCCTCTAGAGGTGCACACAGGGCACGACAGCAGACAAGGCAGCCTCAACCTCAACGTGGGCAAGCGCGAGGGGCACCCATGCCCTGCTGTGCCGTCTGTGGGAGACTGTGGGTGGCAAGCCACCCAGGTGCCGAGGCAAGAGACCGAGGGCACGACCTCTTCCAGTCTAATGAAATATGTAAAATAACAATAGTTATACTAGATATAGATAACAGGTATGATTATGTACGAATATCATTAATCATTAGTTTGTAGTAATTACTCTTTATTCCCATATTACAATAATCCTCGCTCTACAATTATAACTTAGGAAAAACCAGGCCATACAGAGATAGGAGATGAGGGGACATAGTGAGACGTGACCAGAAGACAAGAGTGTCAGCCTTCTGTGATGCCCGGGCAGGGCCACCAGAGGGCTCCTTGGTCTAGCGGTAACGCCAGCGTCTGGGAAGACGCCCGTTGCCAAGTGGACCATGGTCTAGCGGTAGCGTCAGTGCCAAGGAAAACACCCGCTACTCAGCAGACAGGGAAAAGGAGTCTCCCTTTCCCCGGGGGAGTTTAGAGAAGACCCTACTCCTCCACCTCTTGTGAAGGGCCTGACTGATGTCAGACACACCCGCAGTTCTCCGGAGGCCTAACCATCTCCCTGTGATGCTGTGCTTCAGCGGTCACGCTCCTCGTCCGCCTTCATGTTCCATCCTGTACATCTGGCTCTGCCTTTTAGGTAACAGTAGCAAATTAGTGAAAGTACTAAAAGTCTCTGATACGCAGAAATAATGGCGTAAGCTGTCTCTCTCTCTCTCCCTCCTCTTTCTCTCTGCCTTGGCTGCCAGGCAGGGCAGGGCCCCCTGTCCAGTGGACACGTGACCCACGTGACTTTACCTATCAATGGAGATGGCTCACATTCCTTACCCTGCCCCTTTTGTATCCAATAAATATCAGCACAGCCTGGCATTCGGGGCCACTACTGGTCTCCGCGTCTTGGTGGTAGTGGTCCCCCAGGCCTAGCAGCTTTTCCTTTTATCTCTTTGTCTTGTGTCTTTATTCCTACAATCTCTCGTCTCCGCACACGGGGAGAAAAACCCACCGACCCTGTGGGGCTGGACCCTACAGGAGACACTCACAGCACCTGCTGGGGGACTCAGAAGAAGATCCAAGGGAGGTGACGGAGAGGGTCCCAGTCTGCAGCAAGTTCTAAGAACGTGGTCATCAACAGTTTCCTCCAGAGTTTACGACATCATCAGGTACTGACTTGTCTGCAACCCCAGCTGCCTGGGTGGACCCTCGTGGCCCGGCTCACCAGGCCGGCGGCCACTTGCGGCAGACGCATGGCCAAAGGTGGCTGCACGATCCTCTCCAGACCCGCGAGGCAGCAAACAGATCAAACGGTGGGTGTTGGGTGCGGGAAGGGGGCAGGTATTGGTAAAAGTTGCCCAAGTGGTACAAATGGAGAACAGTCTCATGGTAAGCCCCCGCTGCCCCCAGCCCAGCCCAGCCCCTCCCCGCGCACTCGGCCGTGCTGAGCCCTCACCTCTGTGCCCCTCGCCCGCTGTCCACGTCACCCACTACGCTGTTTTGCAGAGACACATGCAACCACTTCCCTAACCGACACCCCCATGGCCCCCAGGGTCCGCTGTCTGTGAGGTGGGTGGGCCAGGGATGCAGGAGTGCAGACAGAGAGCCCCTAGCCCAGCACACGCGGAGCAGGCGCCGCGGCCTCCAGGCTGCTCCTGAGGGGAGCAGGGCACTCACCGGGCTGGTGTGTTTCTCAGAAGCAGAGGCGCCACGATGGAGGCTGAGCCCTGGACGGACAGACAGGAGACGTTCAGACCCCTGGTCTCCTCATAACCCCAAAACCATCCTCTGGAAAACAAAACCCACGGCAGCTCTATCAGTTTATTTTGCTTTCACAAGAAAAACAAATCAAGTCTAGACACGCACACACCGTGGCTCGCTCTTGATGAAATGCGGCTGCTTTAGGAAAACCTACCGATCACGACTGAGGATCGTGACATTCTCGTGAAATTGTAAAAGAAGCCCACAAGCGCCTCTCAGGCTGATGAACCACTGAGCCCTTCCCCATGACAGGGGCTGGCGGGAGGCAGAGGGAGCAGGACAGAGGCAGCCCTGTGCACCTTCAGGGCCAGCCTGGCTGTGACCATCACCCAAGTCAACCGCGCCCTTCCCAAGAGCTCACTTGCCATGCTTTAGAGCAGCTGCCCTGGCACTGGACACATGGAGGCTGTGAACTGACAGCTTTTCCACAGTAGGCCTGGCAGTGTCAGAGCCTTTAATGGCAATCAACACTTGGGACTGACAAGACCCCCATTCCTGTGGCAACATCCAAATGCATGAAAAGACACAGGGAAAAAGGCACGGGGTCTCAGCCGGGTGTTCGCCACGGCCCATTCTCGAGGCCTCAGCACAAAGGGGACTCGCCTGTCAAGGACGAGAACTGTGTGGGCAGCCACAAGCACTACCACCACGAGGGGCACCGAAGCACTGTCAGGATGCGGGGGGAGGGGAACGCCCAGAACCCGGCATCAGCACCCAGCGTGGGCACCGAGGGCGCTGTGTGTGTGTGTGGTGGGGGTGCTGTGGCGTGGGGGGGAGCCTGCAGCAGGGAGAGGAGGTGGAGGGCACTGCTCTCGGGGGTGGGGAGTGCCTGAGGGGGCGCCTGTGGCGGGGGGAGAGGGGCGTGCATGTGGCAGGGGGAGACGGCGGGGGCTGAGGGTACTGCGGGGGTGTGGGGCCTGGAGTGCCTGCGGGAGGCGCCTGCCGCAGGGTAGAGGAAGGCACCTGCAGCAGGGGGAGGAGGCGGGGAGCAGCCGCAGTAGGCACCTGTAGTACTCGTGCTTGTCCTGGGAGTACAGGAGCTGATCGATACATGGCCGCTCATCCACCTTCTCTTCCCAGGTCCCTTCTTTCCATCCCTCTGCATAACTTTGTAGGACGTAAACCTGGTCAATAAAGGGCCCACCAGACTCTGAAAAACACCAAGAGAAGCCGGGCAGCGCGACAGCGATTGGAAGCTCACTACGGGCACGCATCAGCCACAGCAGGTGACTCTTACTACTGTACACCACCCTGTTCCCAAAGAGACTGCAGGAGGCTCACAAAGGCCAAGACAGGTCAGAGCACAGGCCATGATGGCACAGGGCCGAGAGCGTGCGATAGCAGCCAGTGGGGAGGAGCTGGTCCCCGATTCCCCAGCCCCACCCCATCCTCAGCCCCATGCAGCAGGCCCCACCCTCACAGGGGCCCGTGTGAGCCCGTCCAGCCTTCACGCCCCTGGTCCAGTCCCCGGGGGCTCGCTCTCTGGCCCTCTGTGAGGCCACTGACCCCTACCCCCTTGGTTTCCCACAGTGCTCCTCACTACCTGGGCCACCATCTACTGCACTGGTGTCCTGCCTCCCCCAGGGACAGGAGCTCAGGCGAGCAGGAATCGTGCCTCTTACCCACGGCCCAACCCACACGGAGAAGGTGACACTGTGTCGCCCAAGAGGTCAGCAATCAAGATCTGCTCAAAGGGGGCAGGAACACAGCGGGGAAGAGGCACCACACAGGTGAAGTTCTGGGGAAGGAGCACTGCAGGGAAGGAGCGCGTGAGCAGGTGAAGTCCTGGGGCAGGAACACAGCAGGGAGGGAGCACCGTGCAGGTGAAGTCCTGGGGCAAGAACATAGTGGGGAGGGAGCACCCTGCAGGTGAAGTCCTGGGGCAAGAACATAGTGGGGAGGGAACACCCTGCAGGTGAAGTTCTGGGGCAGGAACAAAGCAGGGAAGTAGCACCGCACAGGTGAATTTCTGGTGTCCTTTTTGCTCACTCATGACTGGGGGCTAAGGGCTGCGTGGCCTACGGGCCCGAGGCCGGAGCTGCGGGGGCTCCTTCTATGCTAGTGGGAGGTGGTGAAGATCCCACATGCTGGGTGCTATGTTAGCCACATCAGGAGCTCACTGTGTGCGGTCTCCTGGCAGCCTGGCCCCAGGACAGGCACCCAGTTCCTTCCCCACCTTACAGGCAAGGAAACAGCTCAAAGCCCCAGCCTGGTAGATGGCAGGGAAGCATGAGACCAGCATATCTGCCTCAGAAGCTCGTCACACGGGGTCTGTCTTCCCAGACCTTCCCAAGCACTTGGATGCCCAATGCCCAGACCTGCCCGCTTCCCTGTCAAGAAACCCACTGGTCCCAAAGGGAGGTAAGGATAACGTCTCCGAGTTCCTGTAACCTAATGTTCAGACCAAGGGCTGGCTGCTAGTTATACCAAATACCCAACCACAGCTTTCATCTTCCAGGACTCATGAGCAAATTGTGAAGTCAACTCAGGATGCACTCTAGGAATGCTTTTTACAAGCGGCAGACTTTGTGACTTGGTATCAACCAGGATGTCAGAGGTTACTCCCTGTTGTTGCATGCCCCTGACACTCACGAGACTGACCCCGACAGAGAAAACATTTCAGAGTGACAAGATCTAGGGTGCAATGAGCACCATCCTTGAAAAATGACAACATGGGAGCCACACTCCTTGGCAGGGAGCAAAGGTCTCTAAGCCCCGAGAGTGGCTGTCCAGTAAGAACTCAACAGTTGCTGGAAAGCAGGAGCCTGACTCAAAACTAACTCATTCGTCTTCAAGGCTTCTCAAATGCAGCAGCAAAGCATCACTTACTTTTAAATTTATGTCTTCCAAATGACACAACACAAAAAGCTCTGAATACCTTCATTCTAAGAAGAGCTTTAATTCCTCTCTTCAAATTAAATGAAAAAATTAAGCAACACAAAGTTAAACAAGACAGACCTTTATCCCTGGTGCTGCACAGACACACCACAAAGGATACTCCGCACGCAGCACGTCATCCTTAACGTAAAACAGCCTTTCGCATAGGGAGCCAAGTCCTGTCAGTCCAACACCCAGGGGTGGCCGCTTTCTTAGGGTGTAAGGGCGGCTCTAACTGCATTCACCTACTCATCAGGCCACCGTGGTTTCCAGAAGTGAGGGGGCACAAAGCTCATCCACTTCAGGTCTATTTCCCGAGAAACATTTTGGGAAGCTCACTGCAGCATGGGAAAGGGACTGCGCTCCTGAGTGGAGGAGGTGCTGCCACAGGCCTCCGGCAGCAGCGCTGGGCACTGGAGGATGCTGGTGAGTTTGGACGCAGTCGCAAGCCCAACCTGATGTCTACCTTAGAAATGATTGCCCGGCCCCGGTTAAAAAACCACGACCTCCCAGCGTGCCGCTCGGCCTCACCTGCGATGAACTGCTCATACTCGATGACGGGGATGTTTTTATTGAGACTCGGAAGATCAAAAAACTCAGACCAGGGAATCCGGACCTGGTGGATGTCAGGACTCTGCCAGTGATAGAGGCGGCCCCACGGAGGCAGGACGAGCACCCACTCCTCCGTCTTGAGCAGAGTCTTCAGGAGAGAGGCGATTCGGATATAGACATCCCTGCGCAGGTTGAAGCCTTCCGGGGGGTTGACGTCATACAGAAGATACCTGAGCAGGCAGAACGAGGACCACAGGTCTCAAATGCTGGGGTTTCTGCACAGAAAACCTGACTACTCAGAAGTCTCAGCGTAAGGCCCAACTCTAGGTGCTTAAGATGGTTCCCAGCTTGTGAAGGCAGTGAGTGGCCTGTTTCTCTATGACCAGTTACTTACAAGCCTGTAAGCAGAAGCTGCAGACATGCTAATGTCCTTTTAACAACTAGCAATAGTTCAACACTAAGGCTAGAGGAATCCCAGTGACTAGAAACCAAGAATCAGTTCCCACATGGTTCTCAAACTGTTTGGTCTAAAGACTCCTGTACACTGGAAACGATTGATGGCTGGTTATGTGCACTATGTCTATGGATATGTCCTATATTAGACATTAAAGCTACAAGTATTTAATTCAGCTAAAAATAATAAGCCATTACATGTTAACAAAAATCACATAAACAAAAAATAAGCGTATTTTAAAAAATGAATTAGTGAGAAGAACTGTGACGATGTTCTTTTTATTTATTTATTTATTTTGAGATGGAGTCTCGCTCTGTCTCCCAGGCTGGAGTGCGGTGGCCCGATCTCGGCTCACTGCAAGCTCCACCTCCCGGGTTCAGGCCATTCTCCTGCCTCAGCCTCCCGAGTACCTGGGAATACAGGCACCCGCCGCCACGCCCGGCTAATTTTTTTTGTTTTTTAGTAGACACTGGGTTTCACCATGTTAGCCAGGATGTTCTCGATCTCCTGACCTCGTGATCCACCGGCCTTGGCCTCCCAAAGTGCTGGGATTACAGGCATGAGCTACCGCGCACGGCAGACGATGTTCTTAATTTTTGCAAATCTCTTTTGGGTCTGGTGACAGCGGGATTCCCATACTCGTTTCTGCATTCAATCTGTTGTGACATCACAGATCAAGTGGTTTCTAGGAAAACTCCACGGTGCACTCATGAGAGAAATGAAAAAGCCGTAGAATACCCTGGTACTATAAAACGGCTACAAAAGCTCAGAGATCCCGGACACACTTTAAGATCACTGCCCTAGCGGAAGGACACAAAGCACCCCAAGGCACAGACAGGTCCCCAAAGGCTACAGAAACCCTGGCACTCTCCTTCCCCTGCTCTGCGCTGGTTTTCCAAAGACTCCCACTGTCGCGGGTGAAACTGCGTGCAGCGCCCAGGCCTGCGAACGCCACGAGGGGCCGCGCACCTCTGCGTCCAGGTCCCTCTCGGGGTCCGCTTGGAGAACCCACAGCCATAGGGCGGCCGCGAAGCTCGTCTTGGCCCTGAGAATTCACTGCGGAGCACCCGCCCGGCACTGACTCCCAGCTTCGCACACCCAGGCTTCGACCCGCGACACTCAGGGGCCTCCTGAGCCCGCCCAGGCTCAGTCCGAGCAACCTGGTGCCCTTCCTGAGCTCCCAAGGCTGCGCCCCCGGCCTCGCAGACAACCCCGCCTGCAGACCCGGGCCGTAGTGACGGAGCCCAGACTACCTACCGCCAACCCACCGGCCCCATCCTGCCCCCAGCCCCTGCCCCATCCCATCCCCTAGGTCCTGGCCCCTGCCCCTACCGCATCTCCATCCCATCCTTCCTGGCCCCTGCCCCCGGCCCGTTCCCATCCCATCCCTCGGGCCCCCGCTCCTGCCTCCATTCCATCCTACCCCTCCAGGTCCCAGCCCGTGCCCCGCCCCCATCCCATCCCAACACCCAGGCCCCTGCCCCGCCCCCATCCCATCCCTCCTGGCCCCTGCCCCCTACCCCATACCATCACCCTGGCCCCTTACTCCGCCACATTCCGTGCCCCAGAACCCTGACCCCATCCCATTCCCCTGGACACTGCCCCCTGACCCCGCTCCATCCCATTCCCCTGGACCCTGCCCCAAGACTCCGCTCCATTCCATCCCCCTGGCCCCGGCCCACCCTCCATCCCGTGTGCCTGCCCCCGACCCCATCCCTTCTCCCTGGACCCTGACCCCGCCCCATCCCATCGCATCCCAGACCCACCCCGCCCCCATCCCATCCTCTGGCCCTGCCCGGCCCTAGAACCCCAGCATTGGCACCGTGGACGCGCGTTTACCGTCTGCGGGACGCCGCCCCCGACAGAATGTCGGCCGCCGACTGGCCGGGCCAGAACTCCTGGCCGGAGGCACAAGCCGGCGGCCAGGACGCTGCCCCCAACAGCAGGAAGACGAAGCTGAGTGCCGCCATGGCCCCTGGCGGCCACGCACTTCCGGCGGCCGCGCCCCGCCCCGGAAGCACGCCCCGCCCCGGTGAAACGCGTTCCCAGTAGCCACGGCAACGCCCAGAGCAGCCCTTCCCGCGCATGCGTTATGCGCCATCACCGGCAAGCCGGGGCGGGAGCGGGAACTGCCTGTGCGCGGATTCTCCGCCCTCCTGAGCGCAGTGGTCGGCGGTCCCATCGCAGACCTGGAGGCTGTGGCTGTGGTGCGTGCCGGTGCTGTCGCTGGCGACCTGGCGCAGCCCACGCAGGGACTCCTGAGGGTCTGCGAGGCCGGGAGGTCCGGGGGTCGGGAGGTCGGTGGACTCTGCAGGCCAGTGGGAGGGGCGCGAGACTGGTGGCCGGGAGGGCTAGACGGCGGGGGCGGGGCCGGGAGAGCTGAGGGCTGGCCGGCTCGGGGCGGGCCGGTGGGGAGGAGGCGCGGGACGGGTAGGGGCGGGAGGGCTGGACGGCGGGGGCGGGGAACGGGGGTCCGTATACTGGACCGGCGCGGGGTGCTCTGGCTCCCCCGAGCTGGGGACGGGGCGGGACCCTCGCATGAGAGCCTGGGTTTCCAGTCGGGGGGCGCCGTCGAGCTCCGCGCCTGCGGCCTCCTGGGTGCCCCCAACCCTGGACCCCCGCGGAGGGGGCACCCGAGCTGGAGCCTGGCCTTCTAAGGAGCCCTGGAGGGACTGCGCTACTGAGGCGCGGGGCTCGGTGGGGTGATCCAGTGACCGCGGGGATCCGGAGCGGCCGCCCCTGCGCTGCCAGCCTCCCACCCCGCCCCTTCTGCGAGGCGTTATTAAAGGTCTGGTTTCGGAAGCCAGGTGCCTGCCCGCCGCCACCACACACCGCCACCTCCAGGCAGCTCCCGCTGCTCCCCGAGGGCACCAGCACTGGCCGACAGACCTGGCCTGGGGTGCGGCGCTGGCAAGCCTGGCCTTCTGAGGGGACGCCACGCTGATTAGTGCAGGCAGCCCCCAAAACTGTATAACTGGACGAATTTACCAAAAAAGAAAATACTAATGCCCATTATCTGTTAAATTTGAGATTAATTTGTTATCATGTGTCCTCACACAGAAAATTCCAGGCCCAGAGAGCCAAGCTGGTAAATCGTGTTTAGAGAAGAAATAATAGGAGTCCAGCCGCTCCATGGACGAGGAGGGGCCGCTTCCCTGCTTGATGTATGAGGCCAGCATTGCCTTGATAGCAGAGTTGGACGTCACCAATCACAGACCAATGTCTTTCATGAACCAAGACACAGCATTTAAAAAAATTAGCAAATGGAATCTGTATCTGCCTATTGTTTACCAAAAAAGCCGAACTTTGTAAAATACTTGAAGAGATTTATTCTGAGCGAAACATGACCTCAGCCTCAGGAGGTCCTGAGAACTTGGCCCAAGGCAATTGTTGTACTGCTTGGTTTTAGACATTTCAGGGACACAAGATATCAGTCATGACGTACATGTGAGGTGTGCATCGGATTGATCCAGAATGTCAGGACGACTCCAAGCGGAAAGGCCTCCAGGTCATACGTGGATTCAAAGGTGTTTCTGATTGGCGATTGGTTGAAAGAATTAAGTTACTATCTGAAGGCCTGGAATCGATAGGAGTGTCTGGGTGAAGGTAAGGGCTGTGGAGACCAAGATCCTTATTATATGGATGGAATCTCATAGGTGTCTGTCCTTAGAGGCAATACATGGCAAATGTTTCCTATTCAGACCTTCACAAGGCACTTGATTCTCAGCCAGTCTCCTCAGGATCAGAAAAGGAGCTGGAAGGGGAAGGAGACTCTACAGAATATGAATTTCCCCACAAGACACGGCTTTGTGGGCCATTTCAAAATTTGTCAAAGTGATACATTTTGGGGTAAAATACATTGATGCTTTGAGGGCCTGCTGTCACGTGATGCTATACCAGCGTCAGATTGGAACTTGGTGCCTTGCTGGTATAGAGTCTGCTCTGTCAGTCTAATAGTCTGTTTTAATGTCAGTCTGGTCAGCTGCACCTGAACTCCAAAGGGAGGTGGGTATAATGAGGCATGTCCAATCCCCATCCGTTCGTGGCCTGAACTCATTTTTCAGCTTTCTTTGGAATCCCCCTGGTGGAGAGGAGGGGTCCATTCAGTGGGTTGAGAAAGCTTAGATTTTTATTTTTGGTTTACGCTCTGAAGCAAAAATTAAAATGTTTAACCCTGATAGGGTTATTTTAAAGCTGCAGGAATCAAGGCAGGTTGCCATGGGTAAGAGGATAGACAGGCAGGTCATGTAGCAGGACGAGCTGCAGACAGAACCCCTCAGATACCGGGTTAAGGAAGAATTTGGCTTCATTTGGCCGGCAGCTTCCGCAGACTTGCATCTCAAGAACTGAGCTCCCTGTTAAAGAGTTCCTGGCTCTTTTTAAGGGCTTACAACCCTAAGGGGTCCACGTGAAAGGGTCGTGATAGATTGAGAGCACATGTGGCTAGAGTGGGGGGGTTAATCTTTTAACCTCAGACCTGAGGCCATCAGTGGCACCGGCTGGTCTTGCCACGGACTTCATTCCTGTTGTTTTTCAACTTTTCCTTCTCTTCAGAGACAGGAGACAGTAAAAGAAATGGCCTCTCTCCTCAGTCAGAGCGGAGTCCTGAGTGATTTGTTTTTCTAAGACCACCAGAGCGAGCACAAAAAAACCAGCGAGTAGGCAAGGCTAGGAGCAAAACTGCAAATTTATTCTTTGGTCATCTAGCTTCAGGGAAGAAGGTATGGGGGTGAGGTCTGTCGGCCTCCGGCAAGGGAGGCCGAGAGAGTCGCCCGGCAGAGCTCTTGGGTGGAGTTCCTGATGCAGTCCCGACAAAGGTGGGGGCTGAGGAAGCCCACGCGGCGCGTTCGCCGGGAGCGGCTTTTCTAGGAGTGGAAAGGCAATAGGCGGGGCACGGGCGTGTGGGGGGGGGGCGTTCCGTAGGTGCGACCAGGTGAATCTTCGTCTCTTCGGATTGACGTCACCTGGCGCATACCTGGTTAGCCTGCACCTTCCTGGGTGCCGGCTGCGTTTTCGCGCATGCAGGAAAAGTTGGTGATGAAGAACCCGGAAGTGCGCCATCTTGCCTCCATTCATCCAAACAGTCCAACCTTTTATGAATAATAGTGATAAGGGGTGCCGTGGTTTGTCTAGCTACTTCCTGCTGTTAAGGGGCGTCGCTAAGGTCGGGGCCTATGGTTGGCATTTGGACGCACGGATGAAGAAGCACTTGGTTAAAGGTGACACGAGTGATTTCTTGAATCTTGGCACAGAGAAATTTAATCAAAATGGGGGCAAAACATAAAATAAGACACAGTATTAGTATAGGAATGAGGAATGGAAGCATTTGTTGGAATATGGGCAAAACCCAGAAGGATGATCCTGGCAAGGTTAGGGAGTATGAGATAATTAAGAAAATTTAGTAAATTTGAGGCGAGTGGGGGAAAGTTGAACTGATTTCCACTGATTGCTTTCGGTGGGGGCCCTTTTTAGCTGGGAAATATGAATCCAATGCATGTGTCCTAGGAGTTTTACTGCTGTATGTGTAGACAGGAGGACAGTGTATGGGCCTTTCCACCTGGGCTGTAAGTCTTTGGCTTGGATATCTTTTATGTATACTTGGTCTCCGGGACTGAGAGAGAGATATGGGTTGTAAACATCTGTTGGAGGAGGGTGTGCTAACTCAGCGTGTTGTCTTAGGAGTTGTCTGAGAAGAGTGAAATATGGGAGGTAGTTCGCCAAAGGGGCGGGCAGGGAAGGTATTTGCTGGAGGGTTAGGGGCCGTCCATAGACTAATTCGAACGGACTGAGGCCTGTTGGGCTTTGAGGTGCTGCCCGCAGCCAGATCAGGGCTAAGGGAAGGAGAGTTGCCCACGACTGCCGAGTTTCGATTGAGAGTTTGGTGAGCTGTTGTTTGATGAGTCCGTTAGCCTTTTCCACCTTACCAGAAGACTGAGGCCTATAAGGAATGTGGAGTTTCCAGGTAATGTGTAGGAGGGCTGCCACCTGTTGGACTACCTTGGAAATGAATGCTGGACCGTTGTGGGATTGAAGAGTGACCGGGAGACCAAACCTAGGGATGATATGTTCAGTGAGTATAGAGGCAACAATATTAGCGGTTTCTCCTGTGGTGGGATAGGCCTCTATCCACCCTGAAAAGGTGTCCACAAGGGTTAAGAGGTATTTGAATTTTTTATGTCTTGGCATATATGTGAAATCAATTTGCCAATCTTCACCTGGTTGGTGTCCTCTGAGTTGGTGGCTGGGATGGGGATTACGCAATGCGCCTTGAGGATTTGCCTTTAGGCAGGTAGAGCACTGCTGGTTGATTGTAAGTAAGTGTTTTTGTAGTGTTGGACAGTGGAGGAGGGGATTTAGGAAATCATATAAGGCTTTGGGTCCTGTATGTAAAGAATTATGTATGTCTGTTAGAATGGTATGGAGTTGTGTTTCAGGAATAACTAATTTGTTATTAATATATATCCAGTCATCTGTAGTTAATTTGGCTGTTGGATTTTGTAATAGCTTAGCCTTTTCTTCCTGAGTATAATTAGGGGCATACTGGGGAGAGAGAAAACAGACAGAAGGAGGCTTAGGGGTGGAAAATCCAGCGGCTGACTTGGCAGTGATGTCAGCGAAATTGTTGCCAGCTGCTACCGGGTTAGATGAAGTTTGGTGACCTTTACAATGTATAATGGCTACCTTGGAAGGTGCCAACAGTGCATCTAATAGTTTGAGTATTTGGGTTTTGTTAATAATAGGGGTACCGCAGGTGGTTAAAAACTCTCTCTCTTTCCAGATGACTGAATGAGTGTGTGCAATTAGGAAAGCATATTCAGAATCTGTGTATATGTTTACTGTTTTTCCTTTTGATAGGAGGAGTGCCTTGGTTAGTGCAGTAAGTTCTGCCTGCTGTGATGTGGTCCCTTGTGGTAGGGGTTTTGCCTCTAAAACTGTGGAGGAGGTAACTACTGCATATCCTGCCTGTCTGTTTCCTTGAGGGTTGATAAAGGAGCTGCCATCTACAAATAGGGTTAGTTGTGCATTCTGAAGGGGCCGATCATGCAAGTGTAGGTGGCTGGGGGGTTGAGCCTCCAGGACCTCAGGACAAGAATGTTTAGTATGGGATGGTTTAAGAGAGTCTGGTAGTAAAGTGGCTGGATTTAGAGAGGAGCAAACTTCTAAAGTAACAGTGGGGTCTTCTATGAATAAGAGATGAAAAAGTTGGAGCCGGGATGGAGTTAAGTGGCTAATACTTTTATGAGAGATGAGATCCTGAAGACGGTGTGTGGAGAGGACTGTTAGATTACTGCCTCTAATGAGCCTTTTTGCTAGCGCACGCAGACAGGGTTGCCAGCCTTGTACAGTTGGGTCTAGCTGTTTGGATAGATAGGCCACAGGACGGTGGGTGTTACCGACAGGCTGGGCTAAGAGACCAACTGCCACTTTCTGCCTTTCCTCTGTAAAGAGTTGGAAGGGACGCTGGAAATCAGGCAGTGAGAGAGTGGGTTGTGAAAGAAGGCAGGCTTTTAAGCGGGTGAAATGAGTCGAGATTAACTTGGGGTTGGACAAAGGCCCATGTGGGGTTTCTTTAATTGCGGCATATAAAGGTTTGGCTAAGATTCCAAAATTGGGGATCCAATGTCTGAAGAAACCTATTAGACCTAGGAAGGATTGAATTTCTCTTGCATTTGGAGGGGGAAGAAGGTTTCGTGTTAGGGCCATACGGTCGGTAGTTAGTGACCGGATTGTTGGGGTGATTTCAATTCCTAAGTATATGACGGTTTGGCAAGAAATTTGGGCCTTGTGTTTAGATACTGTATAACCTAATGAGCCTAAATGGTTGAGGAGAGTTGCAGTGTCTAGAAGAGAGTCTTGTTTGGTAGGGCTACAGATTAGGAGATCATCTACATACTGCAGAACTTTGCTATTAGTGAGAGGGCAGGAGGCAAGGTCTTTTGCTAAGGCCTGACCAAAGAAATGGGGGCTGTCCCGGAACCCTTGTGGGAGGACTGTCCACGTCAGTTGAGTGGAGGTATGTGTGTCTGGGTCTTCCCATGTGAAAGCAAAAAGGAACTGGCAGTCTGTGTGTAGGGGTATGGTAAAGAAGGCATCCTTAAGGTCTAGCACAGTAAAATAAGTAGAATTAGTGGGGATATGGGACAGAAGGGTGTAAGGGTTGGGAACTACAGGGTGCGTAGGACGGATAGCCTCATTGACTAGCCGAAGATCCTGTACTAACCTATATGTTCTGTCTGCCTTCTTAACTGGAAGTATTGGAGTATTACAGGGGGAATGTGTGCGGACAAGAATATGTTGGCTAAATAGTCGCGTGATAATTGGTTTTAAACCTTGCAGATGTGTCGGAGAGAGAGAGAATTGGGGGCGGTTTGGGAAACAAGTGGGATCTTTGAGCTTGACAAGAACTGGTGGGTGGTGGGCAGCTATGACCGGGGTGGAAGTGTCCCACACTTGAGGGGAATATGGGAATAGGGAAGATGGGGGGTGGAGGCAACATAGGAGAAGCACGTGCGCCTGCACAAAGCATGAGCAACAGGTCGTGAGAGGGTTGAAGGGGAGTGGATGGGCTGGTGGGAATGAATATGGAGGCCTTTAAGGTGCTTAAAATGTCTCGGCCTGATAAGGGGGTAGGGCATGAGGGTATAATGAGGAACGAGTGCGCAAAGTAGTTGTTAGCCAGGCAGCAATTAAGGAGTGGAGTTTTTCGTGGAGTGGATGGCTTTCCATCCACTCCTACTACAGAGATATTGGATAGAAGGCTAGGTCCAGAGAAGGATGGCAAAACAGAATAGGTAGCCCCGCTGTCTATTAAAAAATTGTCTTACTCGCTACCAGGAGAGTTACCCGCGGCTCGGCGAGGGTGATGGGGGTCCCTGAGTCTTGGCACCTTCCGTTGTCGTCGTCCAGATGTAGGAGCTGGAAGGAGCTCCCAGGATCCTGGGAAAGGGGGTCATGTTGAGACGCGGCACCTGTTCTCAGGGTGGGGCAATCAGACTTCCAGTGTCCTTCCTGTTGGCAAACAGGGCAGGGGGTTGCTGGTGGACGAGGGTTAGGACATTCACTGGCCCAATGTCCTGATGCCTTGCACTTATAGCAAGGCTGCGTTGGGGCTCGGGGACCCCGTGGACACCTGTTGGCATAGTGTCCCGCCTTGCCGCACCTATAGCAGGCTCCTTTTGTAACCTTGGAGTCTGCGGCGTGTGTACTCTCTGGTCTGGGGTTACGACTGGGCTGTAAAGCCGTTGCTAGGAGCTATACTTTCTGTTTGAGGCAAGCCTGCCGCTGAGCCTCAGCCGTCTCCTCTCTGGAGTTATAAACCTTAAAGGCTAATTTAACCAGGTCTTGTATTGGTGTCTGAGGACCATCCTCTACCTTTTGAAGTTTTTTACGAATGTCAGGAGCTGATTGAGAAATGAAATAAGACGCCAAAACGGTGGCCCCTGCAGGGGAGGCCGGATCTAACCGGGTATATTGGGTTAGAACCTCAGTCAGCCTATTTAAGAATGTGGCTGGATTTTCTTCTGGATTTTGAATAATTTCTTTTAATTTGTTAAAATTTACAGTTTTGTTGGAGGCTGTTTGCATACCAGCCAACAAACACTGAACCATTATGTCTCGCCTACGGCGCCCAGGCTGGTTTGCTTGATAGTTCCAGTCTGGGTCTGCCGAGGGGACTGCTTGCTCCCCTAGTGGGATGGTGGCGTCAGTTAAATGTAGTTGGTTGGCGTGCTGCCTGGCGGCCGCTAGGATGCGCTCTTGCTCCTCAGGGTTTAGGGTGGAGGTTAGGATCACCTGGAGGTCATGCCAAGTTAAGTCATAGGCCTGACAAAGGTATCTAAATTCCTTTATGTATATGATAGGATTAGCTGAGAAATCACCTAAACGCTTCTCAATTTTGGAAAGATCAGCCAGTGAAAAAGGAACATGTACTCTGACTACCCCCTCTGCCCCAGCTACCTCTCGCAAAGGTGCTAACACTGTAGGAGGGTGTGGGGCAGGAGTGGAGGCATCAGCAGAGCACTTAGAGCGGGTGTGGGCAGAGACAGGGGACTCAAGACAGCCAGTTGGGGGCCCCGGAGGAGGCACGGGACCAAGTGGATTACTAGTAGATAAGGAGGAGGAAGGAGGAGCCTGGACGGGAGAAGAAGGAGGAGTGTAGGGCGGGGGTGAGGGTGCGGAAACAGAAGGAAACCCTAGGTCCTCCGGCTGAACAAAAAGGAATGAAGACTCCTCTTTTTCGGGTTCCTGTGAGCCGGCGTCCTTGGCCAGCATAACCTGAACCAAAGAACACTGGCTACGCAAGTCGGGATGAGAGCGTAAGGCCCAAAAGCCTTGTATATAATTAATTTCGGACCACTTGCCTAGCTGCTGGCAGAAATTGCTGAGGTCAATCAGAACATTACGGTCTAAAGTGCCCTCTGGTGGCCACTGAGACTGATTGTCTAGTTTGTCTTGGGGCCACGCCACAGTGGAAAAGAAAATTAACTGCTTCCTCCTAAGGTCTTGTTTGAGCTGTAAGATTTTTAAATTGGCTAGGAGGCACCCTAAGGGGGTGCTCTTTGAAAATTTGGACTGGGGGTTTCCCATTTGTTTCCTCTTTACTTACACAATGGACACAATGGAAATGGAAGTAGATCTCTGCCTGGCTTCAAAGCGTCCTTTGGAACCACCAGAGACAGACTGGAGGCTCTTGGAGCCAAGGTGGAGATTACCTTCAGGCAGACGTCCTGAACGGGTCTCCCGGGCCACGTGGTGGCTCCCGAGCCACTTGGTGGCTCAAAAGTGGGCCTCGGACCTGCCGAGGGAGGTAAAGAGGAGACAAGGGCACTTACCCCAGAGAGGCCGTGAGAGTAAGGAAAGCGGGTCAGGTCCTTGTCCGTCTGCGGCATGGGAGCAGGAGGAGGTTCCTCAACCCTTAGGGGCCTGAGGAGGGGTCTCCTCCCGGGTTCAGCACCAACCGATTTGTTTTTCTAAGACCACCAGAGCGAGCACAAAAGAACCAGCGAGTAGGCAATGCTAGGAGCAAAACTGCAAATTTATTCTTTGGTCATCTAGCTTCAGGGAAGAAGGTATGGGGGTGAGGTCTGTCGGCCTCCAGCAAAGGAGGCTGAGAGAGTCGCCCGGTAGAGCTCTCAGGCGGAGTTCCTGATGCAGTCCCGACAAAGGTGGGGGCTGAGGAAGCCCACGCTGTGCGTTCGCCGGGAGCGGCTTTTCTAGGAGTGGAAAGGCAATAGGCGGGGCACGGGCGTGTCGGGGGGAGAGGGGGGCGTTCCGTAGGTGCGACCAGGTGAATCTTGGTCTCTTCGGATTGACATCACCTGGCGCATACCTGGTTGGTCTGCACCTTCCTGGGCGCCGGCTGCGTTTTCACGCGCGCGGGAAAAGTTGGTGATGAAGAACCTGGAAGTGCGCCATCTTGCCTCCGTTCGTCCAAACACTGAGCACCCAGAAATGCCAGGTGATGGACAAACGCTTGGGGAAAAGAAGACCTCAGTCAGACACAAAAGCATGAGCTTTAAAAGAAAAATAAGATATTGAACTTCACCAACAAGTAAGCATTTCTGGTCTTCAAAAGACTTAAAATGAAAAGGCAAGCCATCGACGAGGGAAATATTCAGAATAATGGATTTGATAGAGAGCTGTATCTAGAACATATAAAGATCTTTTGAAATCCAGGAGTCTGACATGAAGATGGTAGCCAGCCTGACACACAAAGGAACCTGAATGGCCGGCGGACAAGAAGGGAACCCGAGTGGCCGATGGGGACAGGAAGGGAAGTGAACATCAACATCTCAGTGGGGATACCGTTATCACCACTGGAATAGTCCAATTAAAAACATGGACACCAAGTATTGGTGGGTGAGTGGAGTGGCCGGAACCCTCATACACAGTCGATGGGAGCTGCACCCTTTGGAAATCATTTCACAGTTTGTGCTCCATCCTGGCCAAATCGACAGCTAGAGTCTTTCCAAAAGTGGTGACGGGAGTTTCCACCAGGGAGTGCCTCAGACCATCCTGAGATGGGGCTGGTTGGGATTCCAGGGAAAGAGGCGATCGTTGCCAGGGTGATCCGTCCAGAGCACTTACTAGGGGAACCTGGCATAAGGAGGGCTGCAGTGTGTCCTCAGGACAGATGGGACAGATGGCATATCTTTGCAACAGACAGCAAGACGGGTTCCACCCAGGTCTGTCTGCAGCGAGGGGGTGGGTGTGGAGTTCGTATGAGAGTTTAAGGAATTTGGACTGGGGCTGCTTTGTTTTGGGGTTTTGGGCAATGACCTAAACACCTGTATCAGTGCCTGGGAATGTTCACGGCCCAGCTGGAGTTCAGGCCTGCAGGGAAGACTTGCAACTGGCCAAGCTGCAGAGTGGTCAGGGCACAGAAAGAAAGCTGGAAGCTGGGGACACACCTGCCGTATGACCCAGCCGTTCACCTTTACCTGGGAGAAATGGCATCACCTGGCTGAACATACCTGCCTACATACCCATGAGTCCTCCTGGACAGGTGATGTGACCTCTTGTAGCCTTGGAGGACCCTGACACTCCTATGGACAGGCCAAGGGGTTTGCCTGGGCCCTGTGGGTACAGAGCCCCTTGAGTTGGGTTTCCCTATGCAGCCTTCACCCCCCGGGGACCCACAGCACTGCAGCAGCCCCCCCCACCGGGGACCCACAGCACTGCAGCCCTCACCCCCACCCTGGGGACCCACAGCACTGCAGTCCCCCCCACCCCCCCAGGGGCCCACAGCACTGCAGCCCTCCCCCACCCCGGAGACAGACAGCACTGCAGCCACACCCAGGCCACTGCCTCCGAAGACAGGGCTGCTGCTATGTCTGTGAACAGATACTCCTTTCAGATGTCAGTGGTTAATGGATGGGGAGGTGACCGCCCAAGCAGAAGCTGACCCTCTTTATGAAGGGGCAACAGATCACCCCGAAACAAAATCCACAGAACACCAAGGCCACATCGGAACTGAGTGGGCCACGCCCTTGCCTCTGCGCTGCTCGGGGCCAGGCCTCCCTGACCCCGCTGGCTCTATTGGGAGGACTCAGGGTGGAGCTCTGCTGGGCTCAGTGGCCTTCACAGCTGGGGTCCTACAGGCAGTTCTGTGCTCACAACCTGGAGGCCACGGTCCACACCCTGGCTCCAGCAGACCCAAGTCACTTGTCCATGGCAAAGGCCTGGCCTTGCTTCAGGCCCCAGGGACTCTCCCCCTGCCCGCTGTTTCTTCCCGAGTAACAGAGGCAGGAGAGGAGGTGAGCCACATGCCAGGCGCCGCAGCAGGGGGCACTCAAGCCTGGCGCCCCTCCGCCTCTCCGTGGTCTCTGACCTTTCTTCTCCCTGCCTGGGCAGCCTCCATCAGGTTGGGGAGCCTTCTCTTGACCCCTGGATTAAATTCCTAATCAGGAATGACCCGGAAGAGGTCTTATGAGTCCTTCCTCAAGAGATGAAAGTCTGTCCCTGAGTATCAGGAAGTGGCCCCGTTCCCTGCACGGCACAGTCTGTTCTGTGACCAGCAGCTCACACAACGGAGGAGCTGGCGACCCTCACAGGCCACTGCCCCGAGGCCACCACGAGAGGGCAGGAGAGCCCTTCCCGGGAGCTCTGTGCCGGGAAGCAGGAGAAACACAGCTCCACCAAGCACAGCATGGATGTGTCCAGCAGGGAATGAAGAGAGAGGCCCCAGCACAAGAGAGAAGTGCAGACTGGTCGGCCCCTGTCAGAGTCTCTCATGTCCCCAGCGACCCCTAAGAGCAGGCCCCAGGCCTCTGTAGCCCCTCCCGGAGCCACTCCTCAGCTGCTGACCTGCTCCCAGCTCCTCCGCGCCCCGCGCAGCTCCCTTCAGAACCTCACCTGAGGGGAAGGAGGCCCTGTTTGGGCTCAGACACAGCAGGTGCAGCTTGTGGTCCTGGGGCCACACCTGTTAGAGCCCATCCTTCCACCCCTGCTGGGCCCTGAGTATTGTCCATCCCCGCAGAACTCAGCAGGGTCAGCTCTGGGCACTCCAGGGCCCCAGCCCCCTGAGTGAGCCATGGGCCCGAGGTAGATTTGGGTCACAGGCCCCCTGGCCAGAACACCCACAGTAGGTGGATGTGTGGGGACTGGATGTGGGTCCTCTCCTAAGAGATGTGCAGATGGGGAGAGGCTGGGCAGGTCTCAGCATAGCTGGAGCATCTCCCCCTCACCGTCTTGTAGCCTCCTGACCCAATGAGGGTGGCCCTGGGAGCAGGATCAGCAGTGATGAGCAGAGTAAGGTAGTTGGGGATGTCACCATTGCCCCCCGAGACCAGCCTGCCATGGAGACGAGGGAGCTGTCCCTTGGCAGAGGGGGGCTGGCCAGTGGGAGGGACAGACAGTGGACTGACCGAGGACCGCTGAGAGAGCAAACGCCAGGGACCCCGTGCAGGACGGCTTCTCTGTCTGCGCAGTGAGTTACCAGGTTCATGTGTTTGGAGTTTCTGGACTCATCACAGGGTTCCACCCCTGCACGTCGCAATTCCCCAGTAATCAAATCCTGGCTTTTGTGCCTGGAAGTGCACAGGGAGGGGACACCTTTGTAAGTCAGTGGCAGGGCAGGGAGTTCCGGTTCTCCAGGGCCACAGGCTGTGCTCAGAAGGATTTCTTAGCAGGAGCTTTGGGGCCCCCAGTCAACACTTCCCCACAGACAGCCTGGTCAGCTCTGTGGACGGAGGAGGCGCCCAAGGGTCCCAGGCCACCAAGTGACCAAGACATGAAGGCACCCAGGATTTCCTGGGGGTGCGCTGATCCCAAGGAAGCCACGTGTGGTCAGATGGGGGGACCAGTGCTCCAGGGGCCTGCAGCACAGCAGGGCCTGCCCTCCTGGGTGAGACTGGTCGGCGTCTGTGGGGATCTGGGGGGCCACAGTGAGGACTCTGTGCTCCTGGGGGCCACACCAACCCACCTGCCCTGAAACAGAACCCAAGCCTTCTGCCTAGGGGAGCACCTGGGCACCTGCCTCCTGTCCTGCTCTGGACACATCCCAGCGGCTGCACATGGGGGAGGCACAGCCTGGGCTTGGGGCCAGGGGGACACTGTGGAGACACTAGACCTGGGGGTGACAATGCCTGCTCAGAACTTCCCCCCACATCGGGGCTTCTCCAGCTTGAGCTTTCCTGGGGAAGGCAGGGCCTGTCCTTCCTCAGCACCATGGGAGGGAGGCAAGGCCTGCGGTTGAAGTGCCCCCAGTATGGGGCTCCAGGAGAGAAAGTACATCTCAGGGAATGAAAACAGAGACTGGGCTGCCCAGATGCACTCAGTGGCTCAGAAGTCATTAGAAAATGTTCTGAGCCCCCGATTTTGGCTCTAAGAGGGACTGACCGGCTCGTGACCGCTCTCCTGCCTGTGCCTCGAGAGGGGGTGTTCAGCACTGGCGGCAGCTTTCCCTCCAGGAGGAGCTTCACAAACATCCGCTCTCTGCAGGGTCGCCGCTCCGTGGCCTGGGGCCACTGTCAGAGGCAGGCTCTCCAGCTGCCGTCATCTGGGAAACGTGGGGGGTGAGCGGGGGTCACGGATGGGGCTCACTGGGGACTGTGAGAATCTGTCCCGCAGGACTCTCTGAGATGGAAACGCTGGCAGAGGTGAAAAGTGCGTCATGTGCTTCACTGAACCCGGCTGCTTATTTATGTTTGGAGGGCTGGTTTCAAGGACTCCTCTTCTCCCTCTCCAATGATGGCGTCAGCGGAAATGCAGACAGGGACAGGGCTACTGGGGTTTCCTCCCTGGAATGAAGCACAGCCGGAGGATTTGCTGATTCACGAGCAGGCCCTGACCACCAAGTTCAGGGTAACAAATCCATATGGGTCCTGAGCCCCGTAGCTCCCTGAGCCTCAGCATAAACATCGTAAACCTCCTGGCCCTGGCAGTGTCTGTTTCATCCCCTCCAGAGCAAGTGCAAGTGTGAGATTTAGAGATTCTAAGAGAAGGGCCAGAGGTCTTGAAAATGACCTTCATTCGTTCATTCATTCGATAAATTGGGGGGGGACCTCCGTGTCCTGTGTTTAGTGAGGCCTGGGATGCAGACGTGAAGGGCGCTGCTCTCAGGAGCAGACGGAGGTGTAGACGAATCGCTACACACCCACCTCGGGCCCACAGAAGGGTATGCGGGGAGCTGCGGGTGTGGGGAGGAGACCCCTCCACATCACGCTGACGGTGTCAGCAGAGTGACCAGCTTCTGCAGGAGTGGAACCTGCGGGGTCTTCTGTGACCTGTGTAACTGAATCTTTTGCCCGGTCGTTAGTCTTTTCCTTTTGGGACACTTGGCTAGTTTGGAAATGGTTTCTTCGATCCGTTGCCTGCCTTTTAGCTTTGTCAATGGGGTCCTATTGTAAATTTTGGTACATGTTGAATGTGAACAATAGTTATGAGGTGAGTGCCATGAGTTCCTGTGTGCCTGTCACCCAGCCCGGCCATGCGAGGTGCTGGAGGGACTGTCCACATCCCCCTTTCTTAGGACGCCTGAGTCTCAGGTGTGACTTACAGGGTATTTCTTACGGCAAGACGGTTAAAACAAACCGGTGTCTCTTCTGTCCTTCTATGGCTCTGGCTTCTGATGTTCTAATGGCGTTCTCATCGGCCAGGGCTGAGAACAAAATGACATAGACTGCGGGGCTTAAACGGCAGAAACTTACTTCCCACGGTTCTGGAGGTTGCGAGTCTTGGATCACCGTGTCGCGTGGTCAGGTTCCTGGTGAGGGTCGGATTCCTGGCGAACGGAACCGCCTTCCCAAGGCTCCCTCTCCTGATACCATATCCCTGGGGGTGAGGCTTCAACATGGGAATTTGGGGGACGCATCAGCACTGACTCCATCTCAAATGGTTAGCTCTTTAATCCCCTGGAATGTTGTTTGGGGTTGTGTGAGAGACGGGTCTAACATTTTCTTTTTCAAATACATAGCCAGTTGTCACATCATTTATTGAAAAAGGAATCTTTTCTCCACTGACTGACATGAAATGCTACCGTCATCGTAAACCACGTTCCCGTAAATACTTAGTGCTGTCTCTGCTGTCTCAGTCCTGACTCACGAGGCTGACTTCTGTTTCTGCATCAACTATGACAACTTTACAGCAGGCTGCCTCCCCGAGGCCGTTCAGAAGCATTCCTCAGCGGGTCCTACACGTTTCCTCTCCCACGTCAAGTTTAGAAGCAGTGTCAAGACCCACAGCAGTCCTGCGGGAGTTTTAAGGGATGCACAGAATTTATGGGGACAGTGTGGAAAACTGACATTCATGTGACTTAGATTCCTACTACTTGGAAATGGATTCCAGCTCTCAACGAATTTAGAGCTTTGGCAGAGTTTTAAAGATTTCTTTGATGTCCGATGTGCTCATTTCTTGGTTTGTTCTTGAGTATTTTCTGAATTTTTATGAAATCCACCAAGTTTTTGTTATAATGAATGGGACACTTTCCCACAAACTGTTGTAATTCTGTCTTGCTGTTCTAATAAACACTGTTGATCGATGCATATTGATGTTACACTTGTGATTGTAATAGTTTGTCCGTTCATTATTTTGAACTTTTTAGGTAAACAGTCATATAATTATGCAAGTAATTATAGTTGTGTCTCTGCCTTTCTAATATTTATACTTTGTATATATTATCATGTTGGCCAGGACTCAAGTACAAAATCAAGCGTCTTTCTCTTGTTTCTGACTAATGTTGAATGATTCTAATGTGGGAGTTTCCAAACTGGTGGCCAGGGGGCCAAATCCAGCCTGTGGTCTCTTCTTGTAGGTGGTTTTATTAGAACACAGTTATTTCCATTCTTCTACGTATTGTCTGATGGCTACGTTCGGGCCACAGCAGTAGCATTAAATAGTCCAGACAGAGGCAATATTGCCCAAAAAACCTAGAATATTCACAATCTGAGCCTTTACAGAAAAGTTTGCTGATATCTGTTCTCATGTATTAAATACAATGTTTGTTACAGGTTAAGGAAGTTTCTGACTGTTTTTAGCTTTCTGAATATCTTGTGGTTGTGCGTGCTTTAAAATTAGGACTAAATATTAAACTGACCTGATGCTTGTTAGGGGCCTATCTTTTGAGATGCCCCAAAGTTCCCCTTTTTTAGTCTCTTCATGTAGTGAGTTGTACTAACAGATTCTCTAATGTTGAACCATCTTTGCTTTCCAGAGATTTTACTTGCTCCTGATGGATTGGATTCTGTTAATACTTTTATTTTTGGGTGATTACATCCCTATTATAAATAATATGTCAGCATCACTGTGTGTAGATGTGTGTGTGTTATTCTTGCCATTAGTTTCTCAGGTTTTTGGTTAACTATTGATGTGCTTTGGATCTGTGTCCCCACCCAAATCTCATGTTGAATTGTAATCCCCAATGTTGGAGGTGAGGCTTGGTGGAAGGTGGATGGATCATGGGAGTGAATTTCTCATAAATGGTTTAGTACTTTCTACTTGGTACTGTTCTCGCAATAGTGAGTTCTCATGAGATCTGGTCGTTTAAACGTGTGTAGCACCTCCCTGACCCTCCTGCTTTTGCTCTGGCCACGTAAGACGCACCGACTCCCTCTTCACCTTCCACCATGATTGAAGGTTTCCTGAGGCCGCCCCAAAGCTGAGCAGAAGCCGGCATTATGCTTCCCGTACAGCCTGCAGAACCATGAGCCAATTAAACCTCTTTCCTTAAAAATCACCCAGTCTCAGGTATTTCTCCATAGCAATGTGAGAATGGACTCATACAACTATATATTATAGAATGAATTGTGATACTTTTGTCGTTTTCTGTGCCTGGAAATAATAGTAATTCTTAGTAACAATTCACCTGTATCAAGTTATTCTTGTGCAGCAAACACACTTCTATATATTTTACATGAGTCAAGTCTTTAACCTGGAATCAACCCTGTGAACTAGGTATTGCTTTCATGTCCATCTGACAGATGAAGAGGCTGCGAGTTTAAGTAGTCTGCCTAAGGTCACCAGCCATGGGGGTGAAGATGGGATTTGAACTGAGCGGTTGGCCTTCAGAGGACAGGTTCCTAAACGGTCATTCTGTCTCCGTTGCAGAGGTCAGTCCCGCATATTCCCGTATAAAACTGCCTGAGCTTGGTGCTTTTTTAAAGGATATCATTTGACTACTTTTTTTTTTTTTTTTTTTTTTTCTGTTTCCTGCCCATGTCCCATAGGGCTAATCAGATTTTCTCTTTCTGCTTGAGTCAATGTTATACTTTAAATTTATACTTTAAATTTTCCTTTTTGTTGTTGTTTTTAGATTTTATTTTATTTTTTGAGACAGAGTCTCGCTCTGTTGCCTAGGCTGATCTCTGCTCATTGCAACCTCTGCCTCTCAGGCTCAAGCGATTCTCCTGCCTCAGCCTCCCAAGTAGCTGAGATTATAGGTGTGTGCCACCTCACCCGGCTAAGTTTTGTATTTTTAGTAGAGATGGGGTTTCACCATGTTGGCCAGGCTGGTCTTGAACTCCTGACCTCAAGTGATCCACCTGCCTTGACCTCCTGAAGTGCAGAGATTACAGGCGTGAGTCACTGCACCCAGCCATACTTTATATTTTCTAAGAAAATCATCTGTTTCACCTGGCTTTTAAAATGTATCCGTATAAGCCAGAACGTGGTAGTTTTATAATTGAAAAAACCTGCCCTGTTTGTTCTCTGTTCTTCTCTCCCTGTGACCCGGGGACTCTGTGTGTCCCAGGGGTCTGCCTGTGTCTTCCCTGAGGTCTTCTGGGTGGAGACTGGGGAGCAGGGGCCAGTCCACAAACACACCTCATGTTGCCGTTCCCTGTGGGAACCCTCAGCTCTGTGGCCGTCTCAGATTAACACCCACTCCTCCTGCAGAATTTGAAAGGAGAGTTGCTATCACCAAATCCCCTTCGGGTCTCAGCATTTACCCAAGTTAACCTTGATTCCAGAGATGGCTCTTAACTTGCCTTCTGTAAACCAGTAGAGAATGTGTCTGACGGCACAGAGGAAAACGCTGCCAACACAAAGTCCCTGAACATTTTAAAGAGATGACACAGATGTTTTTAAAGTAATCTAAACCACTGGAGATGCCCCTTTCTCCCTGTTTTGTCAGTGGATGGAAATGTGTTGAGGAAGGTTCTTACTGTAAGAGAAACACAACAGGGTTCAAGCTACTGATGCAGATCGGGGAGCGGCTGGGTGGGGCTCATGCCTGTAAGCCAAGCGCTTTGGGAGGCGAAGGCGGGAGGATTGCTCGAGCCCAAGAGTTCGAGACCAGCCTGGGCAGGATGGCGAGACCTTGTCTCTACAAAAAAAACATTTTTTTTAAAATTAGCCAGGGGTGGTGGCAGACAACTATGGTCCCAGCTACTCAGGAGGCTGAAGTGGGAGGTTGACTTGAGCCCAGGAGGTGAGAGCTGCACTTTTGATTTTGTTTGTTTGTTTGTTTGTTTGAGATAATGTCCAGCCTGGATGACAGAGCAAGGTCCTATCTCAAAAAAAAAAAAAAAAAAAAAAAATGGGGGAAGATCCAGAAAAGTAGGGGACATCAACAATCAACACACTATAAAACTATAATCTCAAACGCAGTGATGTGTGTGTGCAGCTCACGGGGGCTGAGTGTGTGTGACGCTGCGCAGGCTCACAGGCCCCGGCACGTTTCGGCATCTGTCGTCTGCAGATAAGGTGCTGCTGCCGGAGCCGCTGGAGCCGCGTGTGCGCTGGGAGGAAGCCCGTGGGGCTCTTATCATACCCTGCTCTGTGGGAACCTTCCAGACAAGACGGTCACTTCGGGGCAGATATTTCCTAGAGGGGCTTAGACTCAAAATCCCGGAAGGAGGACAGGGAATGCTGAGTGGTTTCACAATCAAAACAGAGTTTATGTCAAGTATTGAATATTAAACGACAGCAGCTAAAGCCAGCCTGGACTGAAGAGCTGCCAATGCTCAGCCTGGGGGGGGGGGGGGGGGGCTCAGGACAAGGGGTTCTTATGGAGCCCCTCGAGACCCCCAGGAGTTGGACGCTGCCCCCAGCTCTTGTTGGAGCCCTTGGGCTGCAACAGCAGGAACTGAACCCCAGGAGCTTTGGGTCTAACAAAAGAATGTCTGGACATTAGCGGCAAAAGCAGGCGGGTGGGGAAGCGAGCGCAAGCGGGGGTGCCCTTGATACTGGCTACCCCTCCACATCTCTGTCCGGGCCTGCCTCTGTCCTCTGCACATGGCACCAACTGCTCCGGGGGCGGCCGTGCCACGGTGAACGGAACACGGTTCGAGGAGGGTGGGCCGGGCATAGGGTGACCCATGGTTGCAGGTGCCAGAGCTTGCTGGAGCTGGCTGGGCTTTGGGGATCAATCACCTGCTTCTGCAGATACAGAAGTATGTCAAGTAATCAGCACTTTCACCAGGGCAAGACTCGGATCCAGGCTGGCAGCTGCCCAGCCCAGGGCTCCTTGTACCACCGTGTGGGCCATGCACTTTCCGAATAGAAGGTCCAGAAGGTGAAGTCTGCGCCCAGGACCTGCAGAGGTGAGAGGTGAGGGTCAAACATTCCATAGCCCGAGGTCCCTGAGGTGAGGGTCAAACATTCCATAGCCCGAGGTCCCTGGGGCCCCGCCCCTCTGCACAATGACAGTCCTCTGGGAGAGGTTTCCCACAGCTGGCCTTCCCTCCAGACCACTTGAGGCTCCCATCGATGGAATGTTCATCCTCTAACTGCAAGGTTTTTCGCAAACCACAACTTTCTATCTTAATCTCACGAAACTGGGAATCCTAGACCATGAGAAAGTCAGGAAATGGCTTTGAACACCGGCAGGCACTGCGCGGCGCTGGGGGTGGGGGCCAAGCCTGGGAACTGTCTCTGCTGAAGATCTCGGCCCCACGGAGCCCATCCCTCAGACCCGCGTGCGGTTCATCCCCTTCGGCGGCTCTTCTTCGGAGCCCCCCTACCCAGAACGTCCCGCCCCAAGGCATGAGGCGGATGCCCCTGCAGGATCTCAGGCAGCTCCTGACTTCCCGTGAGTCCTGAGCGCCACCTGCAAGAGGTGAAGACGCCAGGACCGTAGCTCGGGTCTCTCGGGTGGCTCTCGGGTCAGAGGGCTGCCCTGCACCCTCACCTGTCCCCGAAGCCCCCCACACCCGGAGCTGCCCACTCCCCTCCAGGGGCCTCAGCTCTTCTCTTGCTGCCTCCCCCAGGCCTTGCTCCTGCCTCATCCTCTGTCCTCCTTCGCCTTGGCATCCCATTAGCTCAAGACCACCCTTCAGCACTGCTCAGCCCCAGACAAAGCAGAGCAAAATCCAGAGTCGCCCTGAGACCCCCACCGTCTCCGGTTGGGCCTTGCTTCCTGGAGCGCCGCCCCTGCCTGCTGCCTGGTGTCACCTGCCTCGTGCCACCCCCGCGGCCCTGGCTGCCCCTGAGGCTCCCTGGGTGGGGGGTCTGCGGCCGCCTCCCCGTCTTCACTGTGGCCAATCCTGTGGCTTCATCCACCCCAAACTCACCTGCTCCTTGGCATCCACTTGATTTGTCTTGTGCGGGGCAGGTGCTCTCTTCCCCACACGGGGCCTCCCTTGAGGTCACCTGCAGGGGCCTCTGTGGATTTCCTTGAGAGGGGCCTGTGGGTCCTGCCCCCCATCCGACACCGAGCGTTGTAGGACGAGGACGAGGGACTCACATCGGGGAACCCCCGCCACATTCAGGCCTTACAGCAGTCCTGGGGGTGGATGGGTCCCCAGGGTTGGCCACAGCCCCCCAGTGCCTGCCTCCCCGTGAGCCATCCTGACCGCCAGAAGGCCCCCGGTGACACCAGCACAGTCTCCCTCTGGGTTCCCACACCGGCCACAGGGCACTCAGGGGCAGGCTTGGTCGGGAGTCTGGTCCAGGAATTGGTACCGACTTTTCCTGGCTTCTAGAAGGTTCAGCTCTGGCCAGGGGTCGGGCCCAGGAGACAGAGCAAAACCCAAACCCCCCCTGAGACCCCACCTTCTCTGGCAGGGCCCCAGGGACCTTGCGGTATGGAACACTTGACCTTCGCCTCTGCCTCTTTTGAGCTGCAGTCTGGGGCAGGTGTGCGCCTCCCCACTCAGCCCGACAGGAGGCTGATCTAAGCCCTGGCCCCACGCATGGCCACATCCCAGCAGCACGGACCAGACGCAGTCCCTATTGTGCCCGGCACCTCCCGTCTCACAGCTGAGGGTAACCAGGGTGGTGTGGGGCTTGTCCGGGCTGGCGGTTGCTGTGGAGAAGGGACACATGTGCTGACGGAAATGCAGGCCCAGCTCGACGGCGGGGTCAGGGTTAGGATTTCCACGTCATCGTCATGAAACCTTGAAGCGCTGCCTGTGCTTAGCAGCTAAAACATTTGCTTGGAGATGTTCAGTTTCACAGACAGCCATGAAAGGGTGGGGGTGGTGCGGAAGCATTGCTCCCCAGGGCACGCGGGAGGCGCCCAGCCCTCGGCCGGGACGCTCCCCCACCTCACCCTCACTGGGCTGTGGCCCTGGGGACGCAACCACTGGCCTCACACCCTGGAACGTGGATGGGCCACTCTGGCCTGTCTGCAGGGGAAACGGCTGTCACTTCCATCAGAGATGACAGATGCAGCAGGGCCTGTCTGTGCCAAAACCAGAGTCGAGGCGCGTCCCCAGCAGCCGGTGTGTGGGGAACCCATCAGTTTCTGTGTGGAGGGTCGGGGAGGCCGGATGGCTTTTCCTTCCGTTCCTGTAGGCCTGAAGCCTTCCCCGAATGCACTCGTGACTGGGGGCCTGGCCAGCAGGCGTCCAGGAGTCAGCGGCTGCTTGGGGAGCCAGGGCCTCAGGCACACGAGCAAAGGCAATGATGGCAGGCTGACTGCTAGCTGGGAGCGAAAGGCGTGGCAAGGACCCACCTAGTTGCTGCTGGAGCCCCAGGCTCGTGAGTCGCCTCTGTGTCCTGTCCCCTGCATTGGGCAGCGTCACCTGCTCAACCTGCCCGGCCTGGGTGTTTCTGCTTCTAAGCGCCCCCCTCACAGCGGTCTTGGGAGGCTGACGTGAGAGAACCCGGCTGACTGCAGTCTCCAGGGAAGCCGGCATTCGGGGCACACAGAGGTCCTGCCTTGGTGCCCAGCCCTGGGACACCCCACAGTGAATGCCTCCTCCGCATAGTCTCCGTGTCCTTGAGCTCCTGCTCAGGCCCCCAGAGCTGGCACTAAGGGTGGATGCAGCAGTTGCTGCACAGGACAGGGATGGCAGAGCCCATCTGAAGGGACACGCCACCTGAAAGCCGCCTGCACCGGCTCTGTCTGGTGTCTGCCATGGGAAGGACGTGCTGGAAGCCCAGGGGCGTGTGGGAGGCCCGGGCCTCGGGCTGCGCCCTGGTGCGTGTCGGGGGGACATGTTCTGTGAAGATGCTGCAGCCACCTCACCTCCTTTCCGTGGGTGAACAGCGTCTTTGCCGAGGGTGTTCCCGGCAGAGGGAGGAGAGCATCACCCTTGGGCCGACACCGCCAACAGCAGCGTCTGGACCACAGAGCTCAGCATCAGCAGCTGCTCTGCTGGACCCAGGGCGGCGAGGGGCTGCGGGCGGCACCTGTCCAGCAAATGTCAGCACCTAGTTATTAGTGATGTTTAATGACAGAAGTGTGGTCACAGCGAATTTGAGGCATGCTCTGCCCAGTGCAGTGTCAGGGCTGAGTGGGGCCCCCAAAATCCATATACTAGATCCCCAACTCCCAGGACCTCAGAGTGGGACTGGATTTGGAGATGGGGCTGTAAGGAGGTGATTACAGTAACGGAGTCACTGGGGTGGCCCTGTCCGGTCTGACTCCCAAGGAGGAGATGAGGACACAGAGAGCACAGAGGGGCCCTGGGAGGATGGGAGGAGCCGTTGACTGCCAGCCAAGGTGGTCCCGGAGGCCCTGGTCCCGCAGCATCTGGACACTGGCCCCAGCCTGCAGGACTGTGGGAGAATCGGTGTGGGACGCCAAGCCCCTGTGCATGGTCCTCTGTCCCAGCTGCTGAGCAGGCTAAACTGACCACCAGGTTTGGGCGACTCTGGGCTGGGCTTGTTATTGATCAGCCCTTGGGCACTGTGAATTCAGCCAGAACTCCCTCCCACATCAACCATCTCCCTGTAAACAGGGACTCTCGGACAGCCCTTTTGTGAGGCACTAATCCCACCCTTCAAGGTAGAGCCCTCAAGGGCGTTCCCACCTCAGCAGCTCCCCCAGCCATCACACCAAACACAGCCCAGACCAAAGCCAGAAGCTCTCTGAGCTCCAAGGACCGGCTTGCATCCCCGCCTTCGCCCCATGTTTACCTCTCCTACTGTCATCTGTTCAGTTCCAGCCAGACCACAGGGCTTCTCACCGTCCCTCCCACTGCGGCTGCCGTCCTCTGGCCTGGACTGTCTTACCATTCCACCCTCCTGGCTGAGCTCGCCCACCTCCTTGGAACGCTCTCACAAGCCCCGCTGCCAGAAGGCGCTCCTCTGGACCACCTGACCCCACGGGCCCCTCCCCTGCTCCCTTGGCCACACCTCTCCATGAGACTGTCCATCTGTGGCAGCTGTGATGTGGGTGAGTTTCATCCTGCTAACTCTCCTCCATACCTGCTCCATGCCTGGCAGTGGTGGTCCAGGGGCTGGGTGCCCAGGGTAAAGTGGGAAAGAAGGTGATAGGCACCCAGCCACATGCTCCGTGCCCACTGATCCCTGGGGCCAGCCAGGCTGCAGGTGCCCTCCCCCAGGTGAGAGTCCACTCAGTCTTGCGATTCCGACAGAACAGCCCTTCTCTCCTTCTTCTGTGTCTCTCCAGGGGCCAGGGAGGAGATGTTCTGGGCAGAGAGCCCAGGTGGGGTCTCAGCCTGGAAGTGATGGCACTGCCGTGGTTCCAATGTCTGTGTTCCTCCAAAAATCCATATTGAGACTTAATCCCCAGTGCAATAGGGTCCAGAGGTGAGGCCTTCGGGAGGGTTAGGCCATAAGGGTTCCACCTTCAAGGGTAGGATTAGAGCCTTATGAAAGGGCTGTCTGACTGGCCAGGACCCTTTTGCCCTTCCACCTTCTGCTATGAGAGGACACAGTAACAAGGGGCCGTCTTGGAAGCAGAGAGCAGTCCTTCCCAGACACCAAATCTGCTGGGGCCCTGGTCTTGGACTTCCCAGACTCCAGAGCTGTGAGCGGTACATTTCTGCTCTTTACGACTCGCCCAGTCACAGGTACCTTCTTACAGCAGCATGAAGTGGCCACAGCAGCCTGGGCCCTCCCAGCCCCACCATGCTGCTTCCTGGAGATGCGAGCAGCGGGGGACGCCAGCCACACAGGGTGCTTCTCGCTTTTAATTTTACTTGGTATTTCAAAACAATTTCAAATACACCAAAAAGTTGTAAGAACAGTACAAAAAGTACGTATTCTTCACCTAGAGACCTATTCGGGTTTTACCAACTGTCTCAATAATGCCTTTTTTTTTTTTTTTTTTTTTGAGAAGGAATCTCACTCTGTCCCCCAGGCTGGAATGCAGTGGTGCAATCTCGGCTCACTGCAACCTCCTCCTCCCGGGTTCAAGCGATTCTCCCACCTCAGCCTCTCGAGTAACTGGTACTACAGACATGCACCATCACAGCTGGCTAGTTTTTGTATTTTTAGTAGAGACGGCGTTTCACCATGTTGGTTGGCGAGGCTGGTCTCGAACTCCTGACCTCAGGTGATCCGCCCACCTCAGCCTCCAAAGTGCTGGGATTACATGGATTGTGAGGCTTCATGCTCATCCTCAACCTAGAGCAGTCCTCAGTCTTTCCTTTACTTCTAAGAGCTTGACTCTGTGAAAAAGAGAAATACTCTCAATTAGGGTTTATTTTGTGGTTAGACCCAGGTTGTCAGTGGAGGGAGCTGGTTCATCTGGGTTGGAAGGTGGGCATACCGATGCGTCCACTCCAGGGGGCATTGACCTTGACCATCTGGGGAACATGGCGTCTGCAGGGGTCTCCACTGGAAATTCCTTCTTTCTCTATAATTCATACACATTTCGTGGGAACACTCAGAGGTGATGTAAAACCCCATTCTTCACTCCACTTTCACCACGAGGTTCGGCATTGACGTTCTTGTTGCCTGAATTAATGGCGACTGCAGCGGCTGCTGGGGGGATTCCTCATGCTGTCACTTATCATAAAGCTGGAATTTACTAGAGTGGGTGAGTTTTCTTCCCCCCTTTTATTAATTAAGTAAATCGACATCTGTAGAGAACCACAGAGTCTCATTTTATGCACGGGTCATCATCTGTTCCTGTCCTTATTTAGCTTATTTTGATGTTACGTTTGTCTCAGCGGGGGCCCTTCAGGCTGGCATCTAATGTCTTTCATGTCCATCCATGTTTTCTGGCATTTTCTTGCTTTGCAAACGCATGCGCGCACATTTCATCGCAGATTCTTCTACCTATTTGTATTGGGAACCCTGCATTCTGGTGCTTCCAAGTGGAATCTAATACCACGTGCCCCCCTGTGGCTGCCTCTCTACATCGCGCCTCCAGTCGGCCCTGCCGGCCTCCCTACACGTGCTCACGTGCTCGGCCTCCTGTGTGTAACCGGTCTCCTGACCCATGGGGCTCAGACTGGCCTAGAGGCTGCGTCGCCTAAAGCTGCCCTCTGTCCTGCTCCAATGCCTCCTCCGTGGAGCCCAGACCCCCAGCGGCCTCCCTCCCTGCCTGCGTGGGAAGGAGGGTGTTTTTCTGAATTCAGCTTTCTCCAAAGCGAGGGTGGAATCTCTCGTGGAAGGGGGACCCTCGCTCTGCCGCACCCTCTACGGGAGGCAGCGGTGAGGTGCAGGCTCTGCTAGTCCTAGGACAGCTGTGCTCAGGCCAGACAACAGAGGAAGGGGCGCCTACAGAGGCTGCAAGGTCCCCCAGGCCATCCTTGCTGCCCCATCCTCAGGTGCCATGGGGAGGACCTCGCAGGGAGCCTGACTGGTTCACTGTCCCTCCTGCTTCATCTCTCACTCAGGCCCTGGGACTCTGCCCCAGCCAAAGCCAGCATGGGCGATTCATGGCTCCCCGCTGCGGCAGCTGAGCACCATCAGAAATGACCCCATTTGTGACTGTCTTGGCCTGAGAATGTTCCACGGGTGAGAGCGTGCCCCTCCCTGCAGCCAGTGTCCCAGGCTCCCCCGCAGCCCCGGCGGGGGCTGGGCTCAGGCACTGACGCAACAAGGAGAGTGCTTGTCTCCAGGCAGGACAGGCGGCCAGACAGCCGGTCCACTTCGCTTCGCTACTGCAGCCACAGCTGCCCAAGGCTCACAAAGGGCCCTTGTTCCCACCCAGCATGTGATCCTGGCGCCCCCTGCCACGACCTCTCCCGGACATGATTAGGTGTGGGAACTATTTTCCTTGGGGCTGCATTTGACATTTGCTGTTCATTTGGGAGGAGGTGTCTGAACCGAAGGAGCACCCCACAGCCTCTCCTCTCCATCCCCATCTCAATGCAGGAGGTTTAGGAACAGGCGGCCCTGACACGCCTGTGACCCCAGACAGGCCTGTGCAGCCCTGGCCTTCATCGACTTCCACTCAGAACAAGAGAGGCTGGCCCAGGAGGGCAGTGGGCAGAGAGGACGATAGGAAGATGGAGCTGGGGTGCACAAGCACACACATGCATGCATGTGCAAATACACATCAGGAATACACGTGCACAGACACTCCAAGAATATGCATGCATGTGCAAATACACACCAGGAACACACATGCACAGAAACACTCCAGGAATATGCATGCATGTGCAAATATACACCAGGAACACACATGCACAGAAACACTCCAGGAAAACACAGCATATATGCAAACCAGGAACACAGGTGCACAGACACACTCCAGGAATATGCATGCATGTGCAAATACCAGGAACACACGGGCACAGACACACTCCAGGAATATGCATGCATGTGCAAATACACACCAGGAACACACGTGCACAGACACACTCCAGGAAAACACAGCACATATGCAAACCAGGAACACAGGTGCACAGACACACTCCAGGAATATCCATGCATGTGCAAATACACACCAGGAACACACGTGCACAGACACACTCCAAGAATATCCATGCATATGCAAATACACACCAGGAACACACGTGCACAGACACACTCCAGGAATATCCATGCATATGCAAATACACACCAGGAACACACGTGCACAGACACACTCCAGGAAAACACAGCACATATGCAAACCAGGAACACAGGTGCACAGACACTCCAGGAATATGCATGCATGTGCAAATACACACCAGGAACACACGTGCACAGACACACTCCAGGAAAACACAGCACATATGCAAACCAGGAACACATGTACACAGACATGCTCTAGGAATATGCATGAACAATACACCAGGAACACACGTGCACAGACACACTCCAGAACACACACAAATGGCAGATGTACAAATACACGCCAGGAACGCACACGTAGACATGCACAAAAAGACGACGTGCTCTGTGTGGAACAGTGGAGACACGCAACCTGTTCCCTAAGGACATTCACTCACATGTTCACACCCACAGCCCAGCAGAGCTGCAGCCTCATGAAAGCAGGGGCTTGCTGCCCAGTGGGACTGCAGGGCCTATCTCCTACCTGCCCCACTCACGGGCTGCCCATGCCCTACTCTAGTCCTTCTCGCATAGTGGGACCCAAGATGCATTTGGGCCCAGCAGGAGGGAATGTCCTGGTGTGTGAGGCATGGCAGCCGGTGGGAGCTCCATGAAATGCCTGGCCCCAAACCTGCACTGGGAGCATTGCTGAAACTGCCCTCAAAACCACAGTGGAGAGCTGGGTGGGCCCTGGGAGTTTACAGTGTGCTGGGGCAGTGGGAGGACACTCTCATAAACATTGGAGAAGATTGCAAAATCGTGGACCCGAAACGTGGAGCCAGAGTTCAGTTGTAGGCTGGGGCCTCTGGCGGGACTGGAGCACCCGGGGCAGTGCCTGGCAGGCTGGGCTGGGCCTGGCGCCCCTTTCTGCCTGAGCCCAGGCCGCCATCTATAGACAACGGCTGCCTGCCCGCTATCTCGTGCTGCTGAGGGGCTGAAAGGGTCCTGTGGCAGAACGGGCAGGGTGGCGGCTGATTCCTTCTTCCTGCAAGGGACCCTTTTCCTGAAGTCCACAGCGCTGGTGCCGTCTGGCAGCCTCGGTCCTCCTCCAGCCTAGCCGCCCCTGCATTGTGTTTGACTCCGGAGCCTGTGGATGGAACCCTGCCTAAGAGGGAGTCTTGTGGGTGAGGTGAGGTCAGGCTCATGAGGCAAGGAGATGGTCTGGTCTGTCGGGAGGGGGGGGACCTAGATGACATCTCAAGGGTCCTTAGGAGAGAGAAGAGAACAGGGCACAATCCAGCCAAGGGACTCCAGGGCTTCCAGGAGCGGGAGGAGGCAGGAAGGATCCTCCCCCGCAGCCCTGGCGCCCTTGGAGGGAGGCAGCCCTGTGACGCTTTCCTTTCAGACTCTGGCCTCGGACCTGGAGAGCACATTTCTGGTGCTCAAAGCATTAAGTTCGTGACACTTTGTTACCGCAGCCCCAGGACACGTGCAGACTGTCACCTTGACCCAAAGTAGCACATTTTACTCAAATTTCACAAAACTGAGGACGAGGGGACATTCCAACTGCCCGGAGAAAAGCTCATCTGACTCATCAGTAGGAAGATGAGTTACCAGTAATGAGTCACGGCTTTTAAATGTCCAAAAATACCTGTTTTTTCCTGAACTTTTAGTTCTCACTAACCTGATCAGAAAATTAAAAACAAAACAACACTTCGTGGACCAGCCCTGACAGCCGCCGCTCCGTTTTCTCCAGGCCAGCGCTGAGCAGAGCCGAGCTGGGGAGACCTGGGCAGCGCCAGGGCTGGCCCTGCTGCTGCTTCCTGGCTTCTGGACCGGGCTTCCTCTTGGCTCAGGGCCGGGGAAGCCCAGCCTCTGAACAAAGTCAGGGTCAATATCTGTGTCCCTGCCCTGGCCGGGCACTGCATCTCACAAGGGAAAGACCTATTTGTCCTTAAACAGGAGAGAAGACAGAATCCCAGAAGGGGGCAGTGACCCAACTAGGGTCAAAGGGCTGCCCCTGGGAAACCAGCCGCTTCTCAACCCCAAGGCAGCCTGCCCGCCCCGGAGAGCCCAATATCCCCAGACACTTTCAGGGAATGGTGCAGGGCCCGTGAGCGACACTGGCTTTAGGCCTGGACTGCAAGGGGTGGCCCTGGCTAGAGATGAACTGCACTCCCTGCCAGGCACCGTCCTGGATAATGGAGACACTCTAGGAACATGCATGTGCACATGCACATGCTTGCACACACATGTGCACACATATGCAAATTACACATGCACACACAGCCGTGTGCACACACACATCCATACACACATCATACACATCCACACACATCCACACACATCCATACACATGCACACACCTGCACACACATGCACACACATCCATACACACTCCATACACATGCACACACATCCATACACATCCATACACATCCACACACATCCATACACACGTGCACACACATGCACTCACGCATGCACACATAATCATATGCACACACATCCACACATGTACACGCAAAACATGCACATGCAGCCATGTGCACACACATGTGCACACACATATACACACAAGCCCCCACACGCTCCGTGTGCATGCAGCCATGTGCACACACGTGCACACACTTATACACACATACAAGCCCCCACACACTCAGTGTGTCCACAGGTGGAGGTGGGTGGGGAGGGTGTTCCTGGCCCTGAACACGGGTGTTCTGGGGAAGCTGGGCAGGTGGGGGCGGCTCTAGGATGGCGGTGCCCGAGCTCAGCCTGGCCTCTGACTTCCTGGGTGCCGCCCTAAGGACTAAATCCCCAGAAGCAGGGTGAGGACATCTGAGAACCTGGCTGCTCCTTAGCAGACCCATAGACCCTGATGCATGGCTGGGCACCCTGGCCTTTCCCAGAGCCTGCAGAAAGAAAGAAGCCTAAACAAACTCATCCACCTCTCCTGTCCCAAGATGCCTTTCGGTCCAGGTCAGCCCAGGTAAATCTGTGTCCACCAGCAGCCTGGTCTGCTCTGGAGGTAGAGGCTTGCAGTTCCAGGAGAAAGATCTGCCACCTGGCAGAGGTTGTGGAAGGTTTGCCACAGCTGGTTGACCCCCTTGCACCTGCCTATCCTCCCAGGGAGCAGGGATGAGTCAGCTCCCTGGCCCTTGGACTTAGGAAGCGTCAGATGCCTCTGAGAAGGCTCTTCCAGGCTTTAACAGGCACCCTCAGAGGCTCAGAGTCTCCTGAAGACGTGAGAGAGGCCTTTGCCCACCCGCGCATCACAGAGCAGTGGTTCACGCCTGTAATCCCAGCACTGTGGGAGGCCAAGGCGGGCGGATCACCTGAGGTCAGGTGTTCGAAATCAGCCTGACCAACATGGTGAAACCCCATCTCTACTAAAAATACAAAAATTAGCAAGACATGGTGGCAGGTGCCTGTAATCCCAGCTACTTGGGAGGCTGAAGCAGGAAAATTGCTGGAACCCAGGAGGTAGAGGTTGTAGTGAGCAGAGATCACACCATTGTACTGCAGCCTGTTCAACAAGAGTGAAACTCCATCTCAAAAAAAAAAAAAAAAGAAGGTGGAGGAAGGGAGGATTCTCTCTTCCTGACTGCTTGAGAGGTGGCATCTTTTCCTGTACTCCAGCTGGGACTTGAACCCTCAGCTCCCGTCACGTGCGGGCCTTCAACTCAAACTAGAACCACGACACTGGCTCTCCCAGGTCTCTGGCTTGCAGATGGCAGATCGTGAGGCTTTTCAGCTTCCAAAATCATGTGAGCCAACTCCTCAGAACAAAATTCTCTTTCTCACATGCAACCACATATGCGTAAACATATATGTGAGTGTTTTCCTACCCTCTCATATCTGCTCCGTTGACTTATTTCTCTATTCCTGCTTCACTTACTCTAGTTTTCTTATGCACATCTGTTAACGCAGCTTGTCCTTCTTAGCTTTTTTTAAATAGACTTTATTTTTTCGGTTCACAGTAAAATCAAGCAGGCAGTACAGAGTTCCCACGCACCGTCTGCCCCACCAGAAACGTGCAGCCTCCCACCATCAACACTCACACTGGAGTGGCCCAGAAAACACGTGTGTACACACACACACACACACACAGCATGTCCACAGGTGGAGGTGTGTGAGGAGGATGTTCCAGGTCCAGTGACAGCACAAACACATGAATCCATCCATCCATCCATCCCTTCAAGGATCCTCTTGGCTCTGCTTCTCTGGAGAGCACTGTGCGCATAGATGCACATAGATATCTCCACTTGGTCTTCAACGCCGGAGCACAGGCAGTGCAAGGGACCAAAAGATAGGCTTTTCAACAAATGGTGCTGGAACAACTGGACATCCACATGCAGAAAAAATAAATGAATCTAGACACAAACCATAAAACCTTCATAAAAATTAATGCACAATGGATCACAGTCCTAAATGTCGAATGCAAAACTATGAAACTCCTAGAAGGTATCACAAGAGAAAATCGAGATGACCTAGGGTTTGGTGATGAGTTTTTAAAGTACATCATCAAAGGCTGATCCATGAAAAAAAAATTGGTGATAAGCTGGACCTCATTAAAATTAAAACCCTCTGCTCTGTGAAAGACAAAGTCGAGAGAATGGGAAGATGAGCCACAGACTAAAAGAAAGTGTTTGCAAAATACACATCTGATAAAGGACTGTTATCCAGAATATATAAAGAACTCTTAAAACTCAACAGGAAGAAAACAAACAACCCGATTACAAAATGGGCAAAAGACCTTGAACAGACACTTCATTGGAGAAGATGCACAGATGGCAAAGAAGCGCATGTAAAGATTGTAAGAAATGCACTTAAAACAACAATGAGATGCCACCACACACCTGTTAAGATGTCAGATTCCAGAACACTGACCACTGAATACTGGTGAGGGCGTGGAGCAAAGTTTGGCATTCACTTATCGCTGGTGGGAATGCAGAATGGCA
The DNA here is from genome assembly GCF_007565055.1 of Rhinopithecus roxellana. Lineage (NCBI taxonomy): Eukaryota > Metazoa > Chordata > Mammalia > Primates > Cercopithecidae > Rhinopithecus > Rhinopithecus roxellana. The sequence goes on along the minus strand of NC_044561.1, from coordinate 131,883,970 downwards.
CAGCTACTTTGGAAGCCAGTTTGCAGTTTCTTACAAAACTAAACACATTCTAGCAATTACATTCATTGGCATTTACCCAAAGGAAGTGAAAATTTATTTCCATACAATAACCTCCATGCAGATGTTTATAGAAGCTTTATTCATAATCGCCAGAACTTGGAAGCAACCAAGATGTCCTTCAGTAGGTGAAAGGGGTAGGTGAACTGTGGCATACCTAGAGAATGGAATAGGATGAGTGCTAAAAAGAAATGCACTGTCAAGCAGCCAGGAGAAAACATGGAGGAACCTCGACTACATATTACAACATGAAAGAAACCACACAGAAAAGGCTAGACAGTGAGATTCTAACAACATGACACTCTGGAAAAGGCAATATCGTGGTCACCAGCACTTAGGAGGGAGGGACAGACAGGCAGAGCCCAGGGGATCTTCAGGGCAGCGGAACCACTCTGTGTGGGACTGCAATGGTGGATCCATGCCATTGCACATCTGTCCAAATCCATGGCACGAAGAGCACCAAGAATGAGCCCTCATGTGAAGCAGGGTCTTTGGGTGCTGACGATGTGGCCATGCAGACTCATGGCTTGTAATAAATGGGCCACTCAGGTGTGGGTGTTGATGGTGGGAGGCTGCATGTTTGTGGCGGGGCAGAGGGTGCATGGGAACTCTGTACTGCCTGCTTGATTTTACTGTGAACCTAAACCTTCCCTAAAAGATAAAGTCTATTAAAAAAAAAAAAAAAAAAAAAAAAAAAAAACTAAGAAGGACAAGCTGCGTTAATAGACATGCATAAGAAAACAAGAGTAAATGAAGCAGGAACAGAGAAATAAATCAGCAGAGTGGAGTGGAGAGGGCAGGAAAAGCTCCACGCACCTGTGGGAGTCCCATCCGTGACAAGGGTGGTTTCTCAAATGAGGGGTGTGCGATGGACTCGCCAGTACACATGAAGTCAGACCCTCCCAAGACTGAACCAAGACGAAGTTGAATCCCTGAATAGACCAATAACAAGTTCTGAGATTGAGGCAGTAATAAATAACCATTCCTCCCATTCTTTACTTCATTCCCAAAAACATGTTTCACAGACAGTAAAAGCCTAAACAGGAAGGGAAACTATAAGATATCAGAGGATGGGAGTTCACTCATGCTTTGGGTTTCTGCTTGTCTGTTGTTGATGTACAGGAATGCTTGTGATTTCTGCACATTGATTTTGTATCCTGAGACTTTGGTAAAGTTGCTTATCAGCTTAAGAAGATTTTGGGCTGAGACGATGGGGTTTTCTGGATATAGGATTATGTCATCTGCAAACAAAGACAATTTGATTTCCTCTCTTCTTATTTGAAACCCTTTATTTCCTTCTCTCACCTGATTGCCCTGGCCAGAACTTCCAACACTATGTTGGATAAGAGTGGTGAGAGATGGCCAGGCGCGGTGGCTCACGCCTGTAATTCCAGCACTTTGGGAGGCCGAGGCGGGCGGATCACAAGGTCAGGAGATCGAGACCATCCTGGCTAACACAGTGAAACCCCGTCTCTACTAAAAATACAAAAAATTATCCGGGTGTGGTGGCAGGCGCCTGTAGTCCCACCTACTCGGGAGGCTGAGGCAGGAGAATGGGGTGAACCCGGGAGGCAGAGCTTGCAGTGAGCTGAGATCCGGCCACTGCACTCCAGCCTGGGCGACAGAGCTAGACTCCGTCTCAAAACAAACAAACAAACAAAAACCAAAACAAAACAAAAGAGTGGCAAGAGAGGGTATCTCTGTCTTGTGCTGGTTTTCACGGGGAATGCTTCCAGCTTTTGCCCATTCAGTATGATATTGCCCATGGGTTTGTCATAAATGGCTCTTATTATTTTGAGGTATGTTCCTTTAATACCTAGTTTATTGAGAGTTTTTAACATGAAGCGGTGTTGAATTTTACCAAAGGCCCTTCCTGCATCTATTGAGTTAATCATGTGGTTTTTGTCATTGGTTCTGTTTATATGATGATGTTTATTGACTTGTGTATGTTGAACCAGCCTTGCATCCCAGGGATGAAGCCGACTTGATCGTGGTGGATAAGCTTTTTGATGTGCTGCAGGATTTGGTTTGCCTGTATTTTATAGAGGATTTTCACAATGATGTTCATCAGGGATATTGGCCTGAAGTTTTCTTTTTTTTTTTTTTTTTAACTGTGTCTCTGCCAGGTTTTGGTATCAGGATGATCCTGGCCTCATAAAATGAGTTAGAGAGGAGTCTCTTCTTTTCAACTGTTCAGAATAGTTTCAGAAGAACCGGTAGCAGCTCCTCTTCATGCTTCTGATAGAATTCAGCCATAAATACATCTGGACCTGGGCTTTTTCGGGTTGGTAGGCTATTCATTACTGCCTCAATTTCAGAACTTGTTATTGGTCTATTCAGGGATTCAACTTCTTGTTGGTTCAGTCTTGGGAGGGTGGATGTGCCCAGGAATTTATCAATTTCTTCTAGATTTTCCAGTTTATTTGCATAGAGTTCAAAATACCTAGGAATACAGCTAACAAGGGAAGTGAAGTACCTATTCAAGGAGAACTACAAACCGCTGCTCAAGGAAACCAGAGAGGACACAAGCAGATGGAAAAACATTCCATGCTCATGGATAGGAAGAATCAGTGTCATGAAAATGGCCATACTGCTCAAAGCAATTCACAGATTTAATGCTATTCCCATTAAACTACCATTGACATTCTTCACAGGATTAGAAAAAACTATTTTAAACTTTATATGGAACCAAAAAAGAGCTCTCATAGCTAAGACAATCTTAAGCAAAAATAACAAAGCTGGAGGCATCACGCTACCTGACTTTAAAATATACTACAAGGCCACAGTAACCAAAACAGCATGGTACTGGTACAAGAACAGACACATAGACCAATGGAACAGAATAGAAAACTCAGAAATGACACAATACATCTACAACCATCTGATCTTCAACAAACCCAACAAAAACATGCAATGGGGAAAGGATTTCCTATTTAATAAATGGTGCTGGTAGAACTGGCTAGCCATATGCAGAAAACTGAAACTGGACCCCTTCCTTACACTTTATGCAAAAATTAACTCAAAGTGGATTAAAGACTTAAATGTAAAACCCAAAACTATAAAAACCCTAGAAGAAAATCTAGGCAATACCATTCAGGACATAGGCACATGCAAAGACTTTATGATGAAATCACCAAAAGCAATGGCAACAAAAGCAAAAACTGACAAATGGGATCTAAATAAAGACCTTCTGCACAGCAAGTGAAACTATCGTTAGAGTGAACAGACAACCTACAGAATGGGAGAACATTTTTTGGAATCTGTCTGTCTGACAAAGGTCTAACACTTAGAATCTACAAGGAACTTAAGCAAATTTACAAGAAAAAATCAAACAACCCCATTAAAAAGTGGGCAAAGGATATGAACAGACACTTCTCAAAAAAAGACATACATGCAGCCAACACAAGCATGAAAAAAAGCTTGTGTTGATTTTACTGTGAACCTAAACCTTCCCTAAAAGATAGGGAACATCACTGATCATTAGAGAAATGCAAATCAAAACCACAATGAGTTCTCATGCCAGTCAGAATGATAATTATGAAAAAGTCAGGAAACAGCAGATGCTGTCAAGGCTGTGGAGAAATAGGAACACTTTTACACTACCGGTGGGAATGGAAATTAGTTCAACCATTGTGGAAGACAGTGTGGTGATTCCTCCAAGACTGAGAACCAGAATTACCATTTGACAAAACTATCCCATAACTGGGTATATACCCAAAGGAATATAAATTATTATAAAGACACATGCACACGTATGTTCACTGCAACACTATTCACAATAGCAAAGTCATGGAATCAACCTAAATGCGCATCAGCAACAGACTGGATAAAGAAAATGTGGAACATATAGACCCTGGAATACTATGCAGCTATGAAAAGGAACGAGATCATGTCCTTTGCAGGGACATGGATGAAGCTGGAAGCCATTATCCTCTGCAAACTAACACATGAACAGAAAACCAAACACTGCATGTTCACTTACAAGTGGGAGCTGAACAATGAGAACACATGGACACAGGGTGGGGAACATCACACACCAGGGCCTATTGGGAGAGGGTGGGGAATGGAGAACATTAGGGAAAAGAGCTAATGTGTGCTGGGCTTAATACCTAGGCGATGGGTTGATACGTGCAGCAAATCACCATGGGACATGTTTACCCATGTAACGAACCTGCCCATATACACCGGAACTTAAAAAGAAAAGGTATCAGAGGACAAATGGACCTTAGAGTCGCAACTCTCCTGAACGCAGACTCAGCCCCACACAGAGCACGGGAGGAAAAGATAAAGGGGACTGCAACAGAAGCTAACACAACTTGATCACAAAAGACCCCAGAAACCAAGTCACAAGGCCAGTGGCGGATGGGGGAATAATAAATGCTAAAGAATGCTCAGCTCATGGTAGCCAGAGAAAATACTGGCAAGAGTGGAAAGTGTGAAGGCACCCAACATCAGTGGCACGCGAGTGTGATCTCCGGAGGTGGGGGAGGCCGGGGCATGAGGGGCTGTGGTTATCCAAGGGAACTGGCTCTCTTAGAGGCTGTTTTACTTTCTCTGTTACTCAGAGCAGGGACCTGCCAGCTCTTGTCAAGGCCTGGAAAGTAATGGGACTTAAGCTTTGCGGCCATGTGGTCCTTAACACCCACTCTGCTCTGCTCATGTTTTTCTTTGTATTTTTCTCTAAGCATTTAAACATGTGCAAACCATCCTTATCCCAAATGCAGCTAAAAGCTCCTGTGGGTGGAGTTTGCTGTCTTAAGCTTGTGAGTGGCTCAAAGTGTACCCCAGTCAGCAGCCTGGGCACCCCTGGTGCTGTAGGATGCAAGCGCCCTGGCCCACCCAGACCCTAGTGTGGGGGCGACCCACCCAGGCCTCTAAGAAGCCATCTAGGGGTCCTGCCCAGGCCTTTGAGAAGGGCAGCCTTGGCCAAATGGTCACACCTGTACACGGGACAGGCCATATAACTTCTTTAGAGCTGGGGCCAATGGGAGCCTCCTGAGTGCCCCTTAACAGGGGCCTGGAACACCAGCTCTTGTTAAAATGAAAATTCTGACTCAGCAGGTCTGGACTGGAGCCTGGGACTCTGCATTTCTACCCAACGCCCAGGGGTGCCCAGGCTGTTCCTGGGACCTCACTTCCTGGTGGTGGTACCTTCACAGCACCAGCCACTAGCGTGGAACTTGCACTGCAGCTCCTGAGGGCTGCAGAAATGGGTGTGTGGGTGGGGTGGGGGCTGGGACCTGCGCTTGTCGTCTGTCCCTCCCTCTCTCACTGGGGCGTTGAGGACACACGTGAAGGAGGCGAGGAGGCGAGAAACAATGTTGGCACCTCCATCCTGGGAAGAGGCTGGAAAGTGACTCAGTCACAAAAAATAAACAACACCAGCTTTTGTCTTAGAAATTCACCCTGTTTGACTTCATAGATTCCTGTCAGTCTGAAGGACCCGGGTTAGCCTGGGATCCTCTCCTGTGGCCTTGGTGAGTGGATCCCCACTCCGCCTCTTAGGATGCCTGGTCCCACCATGCATGGCCCTGGGGGCCCAGGGTGACCTCAGGTGTCCCCAGCCAGGCTGCCCACCCCGATCTCAAGAAGAAACAGGGTGGGAGGAAGAGGCGCAATCTCAGCACCCACGGCAGAGGAGGCCACGGCAGAGGAGGCCACGGCAGAGGAGGCCATGCCTGGTTCAGCCTGGAGTTGGGGACCTGAGGAGGGGCTGAGAGGTCACCCCAAGACCCCCACTTCAGGCCAGCTCAGAGGGTCCAGGGTGGGAGTACTTGGGAGAGGGCTTATGGGGGTTCCTATGGCCTTCAGGGAATCCCACCCTATTTGGATATTACCTCCAGGCGGGTCCTAGGGGCTGGGCGCCCACAGGCCAGAGGTCAAGGAACCAGGAAGTGCCCCCCAACATGCACTTGGGGAGCCCCAAGCTCCTCCACTCGTGAAAAATCAAACCCCGCCGCCCCCCTCCCCCCCGCTGCCTCCAGGTCAGTCACTGTCCCCAGGATGTGGGTGTCCACCCCTGCTCCCCTGGTCCCCACTCCCCTGGCCCCCACTCCCCTGGTCCCCACTCCCCTGGCTAAGAAACTCCATGTGCCCCACCCCAGGGGCTTCAGGTTCTTCCAGAGGGGCTCCATCCCCTTTCCTGCCCCGTCGCCCAATGTTCCTTCCCCACCAAGACGTGGGCCATCTTCCCACCGCCTAGGACTAGCCTTCTGGTCACCTGCAGTGGCTGCCAGGCCAGGCTGTGGGCGGGGGTGGGGACTGTCCCTGGGTGTCCAGGCCTCTCGGGGACCCCTGCATGCACCGGGCATGACATGGAGGGTGCCTTTCCCCACCCAGGGCCCAACGAACCTGGAAGTCCCAGCCCAGCTGAGGCCCTGCTCCAGGGTGAGGCCAGGCCCCTCTGCAGCCCCGCTCTGGCCTCTTCTGCCCCCACTCCCATCCTGCCCCTTCCTGCCCTGGCCCTGTGTCTATCTGCTCTGCAGGCCGTGCTCTGGGAGTCTGGCAGTTCTCCTAGGCTGTGCTCCAGGATTGGGGCCCATTATGTGGAGGTAGACTGGCTGCCCTGCTGTCTGGCAGGGCCACTGGGATGGGCGTGGTCATAACTGTTGCAGACCTGGGTCCGGGAGGACAAGCGCCTTCCTTCCGGGTGATTCACTTCAGAACCAGGCCAAGGTCAAAGGGCACCAGATGCTGGTCCCTCCTCAGGCATGAGGGAGACAGGAAGAGGCACCTGGGCCCCGAGGGGGAAGGGCTGCTGGAGTCGGGATGGAGCATGTGTGAGTGTGAGTGAGGGTGTGAGGCCTGTGTGCAGGCAGCAGGTCAGGTGGACAGGCCCGAGGAATGGCCCTGACTCCGCGGGGAACCCGCCAGATGGCTGGTTGGCAATGCCCAGAGACGCCCTGCGGCTGGCCCTTCCTGCAGGGGCTCGGCCACTTGTGAAGCTGGACGGAGAGGACAGTGGTGGCAGCCAGACTCGATTCACATGTATGCCATCAACACAGTTAAAATGTTTTATTGCTGCATGGCAGTATGGTTGGGTGAGGGTCCTGTATGTTACATGACGCATTTTTAAACGGCATTCCATGAGCACAGAGGCTTTGCCCGCCGGCCAGCAAGATGCAGTAGAAAAGGTTAAGGGTCCTAGTCTGGTCCCGTGTGGGCATTGCCTGACCAGGTGGGGTCAGCACCAGGATGAGAGCCCAGGCCTGCACCTGCCAGCCGCGGGGCTGCGTCCTTCCTCCACTTCCCTTCCCGCAGCCCCGGGAAACCCCAGCCCAGTGGGTTGGCAGGAAGGAGGCTGGTGTGCATGTGCCTGTCTGGCCCCTGGTTGGCTGCCGGGCACTCTCTGCAGGACCCTGGCGCCAGCCCGTCAGAAGACAAAGCCTGGAGGCTATTCTTGGAGTGTGTGTCATGGCCCCAGGAGCGCCTTATAAGGCTCTGTCCAGGCTCAAGATGCTCTCTGAGAGCCAAGGTCTGCCCTGCCACTGGCCTGCGGCTGGACGTGGGGCCACACGGCCACCTGGCTGCTCCTGGCCCGTTTCGACCTGGGGTCCAGACGCGCTCTTGTTTCCTGCGAATCTCCCCTAAGATTTGAAGGAATTCGACCAACACCTTGGCCTGGGGGGACCTGGGAGAGAAGAGGGGGATGGCGCTCAGAGCTGGCCCTTGGCAGCCTTACATGGTGAGCGTCTGGTCCCGCTGAGCCTCGGCTTGGAGGCTCTGCTGTGGGAGCTTAGCAAGGGTTTATTTTTAGAAGCTCTTACTCCAATACCAGGGCTGAGCCCAAATAACACATGTATTTTAGTGGTTCAAAAATATAACTTCAATGCGGAGAAAATGCCAAATGGGTGAGTGCAGGGAGAGCCTTCCTGGGGCCACGGGCCTCCTCCTGCAGGTGGCCCAGGTACACCTGACTAGATGGAGCGTCTGGCTATACTCCCGGGAAACGTATCCCTCCTCTCAGAGGGACTCGGGCTCAGGAGCACACGCTGGTGAAGGGAGGCTGGGACCCAGAGTGTGACCTCCTGGCCCTAGGAGGGCAGGGCAGCCTGTGGTTTGCTATCAGAGCCTCGAGGCCTGGCACTGAGCCCAGCATCCCTCGGAGCTCCCTACTGCGTTGGATCAGCTGTTGGCGGTCGGGTGGGCCAGCAGGCCGAGTTTTCCCCAGGACTGGGTGAGGGAGGCACTGCTAGGAAGTCCCCAGATGCAGTAGGTACCCGGAACAGCCGGCCCTCCCTGTCCTGGGAGAGGCATCTACCCGCTGCAGGCTGAGCCCTCGCCCCCACCGTGGCCCCTGCTCCACATCATCACATCACCACGACCCTCAGTCCCCATCACAGGGGTGGTGGATCTCCTCTTCCTCACGTGGGTTCTGCTGTCCTGGCCCCGTCCTCCTCTTCCTCACATGGGTTCTGCTGTCCTGGCCCCGCCCTTCCTCCCCCTGCTCCGTGTTTAGTCCTCGGGTCAAGGTCATGGCCCGGACTCTGTCCCCTGAGCCCCCTCCCCTCAGGCAGGTCTCAGACTCTCGGACTCTTCGAATCTCTGCATAGTGCCCTCTGCTCACAGCAGTCCCTCTGATGCCACCTCCAGGCTGGCCGAGCCTCAACGTCTGACAGTTCCCCAGGATGGAGTTGGGGGCAGGGCCCTGAGTTCCTCCTTGCTGAGCTGTTTCCCAAGCCCTGAGGCATTGAGGACAGCGTCGGGGGGAAGCCATGCCCACCGTTTCGCCCCCACCCAGGTCCTGTCCTGCATGGGACTCTTGGGAGGACCCAGCGTTCTCCTTCAAGACACCCAAACTTTACCACCTCCCATGCCCAGCCCTGGCCCACACCCACGGAAGCAGGGAACTGACCCCGTCCTGGCCAGAGCAGGTACTCCAGCCGGGCTCAGAACCCGGAGCCGGTGCCGCCAAACCTGCATGCAGAATCTGGCTGTCAGGAGGAGCCATCTGGGTGCCCCCTGATGCCAGGACGGCTCTGCCCATCGTCTGCGTCCCTGACTCGAAAGCTTGAGCCCAGGGTGGGCCCCAGGAGGCTGGTGCTCTGTGCCAGCCGTGTGTGCACCCATGCAGCTGCCCCTTTGCCTTCTTGCCAAGCTCAGGACCCTCTCCACCTGGGACAAAATCACCTCCAACCCCTGCGCCTCACTCCTCAATCACCTCCGCCTTAATAAACTTGAAAGTTCTCATGTGCTGCCTGCACGGGAGGCTCCTGCCTGCAGACCTCGGGCCAGGCCCTGGAAGGCGCTCAGGGAGGGCTGGGCTGGCAGCTGCACAGGGGCAGCCTCATGGGGTGCTGGTCAAGCGGAAAATCCCCAGGGACGCAAGCTCATCTTCGTGGGAACTCTGAAAGTGAAAACATCACCTCCCTGAACTGGGAGGCCACCAGCCCCAGAGAGCTCCCCCCAAGCCCCCAGGGGTCCCAGCAGGGCCACAGGTGTGGGCAGGCCTGCAGCTCACTGGCCAGCTCCCCTCTGCTTCCTCCCAGGCCACAGCACTCCTGGGGGGTCACTGGGGTCTCAGTGCCCCTCACCTGGCCAGGGTCTCACTGTCCCTCACCTGGCCAGGATCTCCGTGCCACTCACCTCCTCTTTGCTGGAACATTCCACACATTCCTTCCCCGACAGGGCAGAGTTCCTGGGCTAAGGCTGGGGCAGTTGTGCTGGGCCTGGAGCTCTCCCTAAGGTCTCCAGCGGGTGTGGACTCCTGGGATCTTCACTGTCTCCCCTGGGCCTCCCTCCCTTAGCTCATCCTAAAGGCGCCTCCCCCGCCCACCCCTCCTCCCTCCCGACCTGCAGGTGCCTCACCTATAGTTCCTTCTTTCAGCCTCCCCACCCCCCAGCACTCACCGTGAGCTGAGCCTGCTGTGAGGACTGGGGCAGCCCCAGGACCCCACACAGGTGGGGCTCAGCAGCTCCAGGTGAGAAACCCACGCACTCCGCCTGGGGAGTCCGGCAGTGACGGGAGGAGGCAGCGTCCTGCCCAGGGGGCTGAGAAGGCTGAGTCTGGAGTGAATGGCAGTCAGCAGACATCAGTGGAGGCAGACAGGACACTGAGGACAGAGTCACCCTCCCAGGGGGCCAGACATGAGGGGTGCAGGGGAGTAGGAGGGAGGGAGTGGGAGGGAGAGGAGGGGGTGGGAAGAAGGTGAGGGGGGTGAGAGGGAGGTGAGGGGGTGGGGGCGGGAGGGAGGTGAGGGGGACGGGAGGCAGGTGAGGGGGTGGGGGTGGAAGGGAAGTGACGGGGTAGGGTGGGGTGAGGGATGTGGAGGGGTCTCCTGGGCCCTGGCCTGAGCTAGGAAGGGGCAGGGCTGGGTCAGGAAGCTGGGTCTGGGCGCCGTGGTGCATGCTGCGTGACTGTGGACGCTGGAGGAAGAAGAGTTCCCGCGTTTGCGTCTGGGTTGGGACCGTCTAGGCGAGAGCTCAGTGTGAACTGTCCACCGTGCTCCCAGTGTCCAAGGCCCCCAGGGGCCGGGTGAGTCCCGAGGGGGATGTTGGCCGAGCAGAGTTGGGCGCTGAACCCCCAGACTCCCCTTGTTGACCACCCAGCCAGGAATCCCCAGGGCAGAAGGTGGGGTCTGCTCAAACATGGGGTAGGCAGTCTGGGGGTGTCTGACGCCCGGGCCTCTGGCCAGCAGGATGTGGACAGAAGTGGCCGCTGGGTGGGGCTGAGTGCAGAGGGCAGTGCCCATCCGCAGTGTGGTCGTGCGTCCCACGGAGTGTGGGCCTGAAGGGGGGAAGGACCCCCTCAATACCTCAGGCCAGCAGGTCCCATTCTAGCTGCCACCCAGACTCACCCTGAGGCCTCTTCACCTGCACCAGCTTAAAGGGGATCCCCAGCCACCACGGTGCCATAGCGCCTGATTTCCGTCCCGGTGCCCCCACTTTGGGCTCACTCACATCCCAGTGGATCAAGGAGAGTCGGTGCCAGCAGGGCAGGGGACGGATCACGTGGGGCTCCTGGGGGATGAATAGTCGTGGGAGACGGGGCTGCAAGGAGCCTGTGTGGAGGGGCCTCGAGGCCGGGGTGCAGGGAAGACCCCAAGGAGGAGCTGTGCCGGGAGGAGTGGGTGCTCTGCGGGTGGGGGACCCCTGCCCAGCGGGACAGCCCTGAGAAGCTGGGGCCCAGTGTGGCAGGTGGGCACGTCCTTCCCACCCCAGCCTCCCCCATCGCCCGCGACACCCGTCCACACCTGTGGCCCAGCCACCCACACCCCAGCAAGTCCCACTGGCCTGTTCCGGTGGGAAAACCCGCACACCCCCCTTATCTGCAGGACACTGGTGCCCACGCTTGTGGGAGGCCTGAGCCGTGGGCAGAGTGCAGAGGGTGGGAGCCAGTGGTTCCTGGGAGAGGTTCCTCCCCACAACCCCCCCAAAAGGCGGCAATACCCAGTCCCCAGGAGAAGGTGCTTCCCTCTGCTGCCCGGCCCTACTTTCCCACCCTGGGATTCCTGAGCAGCCTCAGTGAGCAGCAGACTCCAGGCTGGGCCCCCGTGAGGGTTGAGACTGCTGTGCCTGCATCCCAGGAGCAAGGTGCACGGTGCATCGGGGGGCCACAACCTGGTTCCACCTGGCTGGCTGACTCCAACCTCGCTCCATGGCAGTGGTCCCAGTGGGCTGTGGTTCCTCCACGGGCTGTGGTTCTGTGGGCTGTGGTCCCTGTGGGCTGTGGTCCCTGTGGGCTGTGCTCTGGCCCTCATCTGCCCTCTGAGGGGCCTGGCTGGACTGCTGTCTCCTCGGACCCTGCGCTTGTCTGTGTCTCGGCCTTGGCTGCTGCTCCCCTGCCATGCGGGCTCATCCCACACAGCCCCTGCCTTGAAGTCATCTTCATATGGAGTTGGCAAAGCCCCGGGAGGCTCTGGGCCCTTGTATCAGGGTTGGGGGTGTTAACCAGCCCCCTGGGAGGCTCTGGGCCCTTGTATCGGGGTTGGGGGGTTAACCAGCCCCCCGAGAGGCTCTGGGCCCTTGTATCGGGTTGGGGGTGTTAACCAGCCCCCCGGGAGGCTCTGGGCCCTTGTATCGGGGTTGGGGGGTTAACCAGCCCCCCGGGAGGCTCTGGGCCCTTGTATCAGGGTTGGGGGGTTAACCAGCCCCCCGGGAGGCTCTGGGCCCACTCTTGATAACTGAGTCAGAGCCCAGATTAGAAAAGGCTGAAACCACCCCCTACAACCCAGGGCCCTGGCGCCTTTGCCAGCGGTTTCAAATCAGTCCGTGGTGTCGACCACAGGGTGTTGCCCAAGGATCCCTGAAGCCCAGTCAGCCTTCACTGTGGAGGATCAGGGCGGCCTTGAAAGGCGCTCTGTCCTCCATGGGGCCTCGGCCAGGAAGGCACAAAGGGGCTTTGTCCCCAGCCCAAGCCTGGAAGACCCTCCTCCAGCTGTGGCCCTCGGGACCGTCTGGCCGGCTCATCCTTGGGGGTCCTTGGGGGTTGCACCTCCCCAGGCTGCAGCATGGGCCTCAGTCAGCCGCTGAGGTGCAGAGGATGAGAACTTCCACAGAAAAACATGTACAGACACCTTGGGGAAGCTTCCGGAAGAATACACGCAGGAGGCTCACCACACGCCCGGGTGGGACTCGGGTCCACTTCCCTGCTTCTGCCCCCACAGCATCATCCAATGTCCCTCAAAGCACTGAACCATGAACGCATGAGCCGTGGGGACACACTGTCAGAGGTCACTGCCTGACCCGGCGCCCGGTGTCTGCCCCGGCCCATACGGTCCCATCGATCTGCCCCAGACATGCTGCAGCTGTGTGTTCAGGGCCCCGGGTCCCCCTAAGTCCCGGGCTTGGGCTTCCCTGATACCACCCGCGCTGGTCATCTCTTAGTCACCCTCACAATGCCCAATGTTCATGGGACAGCCCCACGCTCTGTGGCTGGGTGTGGAGGCCCCCACTGGCCCTTCCTGATACCTCCTCCTCCTCTTTTCTCCTCTCTCCCTCCTGCCCCACCCCGGTTGGAGTTGACGCTAACATTCCAGCGGCATTCACCCCGGCACAGCTCGCAAGCTGCATCACTACCTCTGGGTTTTGCTGCCTGGTGAGGTGTGGGCATCCTCATCCTTCAAAGCCCAGTTCCCCGATCACCTCTTCCGGGAAGCCTCCCCTGACTGCCTGGGTGACAACGATTCCTCCTCTTCTGTGTGCAATGGAAAGAGGTGGCCTGAGGAGTCAAACGGTATAAACCCCGCCCCACTCTATTTGGGAAGCACCTGCTGTGTGATAGGTGCTGCGCTTGGTGCTGGGGATAGACCATGGGGAAGAAACACAGAACCTGCCCTGCTCTCAAGGAAGAGGCCCTGGGGGCGGCCGGGGCAGAGACCCAAGGGAGAGACCCACACAGTGGCATAAGGGCGGTGCTGATGGTGGGGATGTGGCTGGACGGTAGGTCAGCGAGGGGGTGTTGAGGTGACACTGGGGGCATGGAGACCCAGGGGTGAGTGGAGGGACAGAGGGGATGCTGGGCAAGTGTCCCGAGGCCAAGGTGGAGCTGCGGGAAGGAGGAGGCTGCCGGGCAGAGACACGGAGAGCTTTGCGGGTGCTGGCAGAGACCAGTAGGCCCTGCGAGGCCTGGGGTGTGTCCTCAGCTGGGAGGGGTGTGGAAGGATCTGGGCCTGCAGACGCTGGTGCAGACTGGAGGCCTGGGGTGTTGTGAGTCCAGGTGAGGGGGCCTGGGCCAGGTGGACGAGGAGCTGGCACAGTGGTCAGGTGCTTGGAGGCTGCGCCACGCTGGGGTCCTGGAGGTGTGTGAGGAGGTGTCTGTTGCGCCTGGGGCTGCCGCCTGCAGGGCTGGGTGTGCAGCAGTGCAGGGCATTGAGGTGGGTGGGTTCTGGGACAGCGGCCGTTCCCTTTGTGCAGTCAGGGGAGGTGTTGGTGCCAAGCTGCTGTCTGAATCTGGCTCTAAGGGGATCTGGGCAGGGGACTCACAGGGAAACCCTTGACCCACAGGATGGAGCGAGTTCCCAGGGACCCAGGGTGGCTTGGCCTGAGGACAGTGCTCACTCCCAGATCTGTGGGAAGCCCTTGGCACCAAGCCTCAGCCTTTTCATCTGTGAAATGGAGACAATGTCGCTGGACTTGCAGGCTGTCCATGAGGGTGATGCCATCAGACAGGGTGGAGTTCCTGAACGCCCGGGGTCAGGGGTCTCACAGCAGGAGCTCAGCTGGTGTCAGCATCTCCTGGATCCATCCTCAGCTCTGAGCGCCCGGCGCTGCCACCTGTGTCCGAGTCTGCACTGTGCCCACGATGCCCTCAAGGCTGCAGACAGCCCCACACATCTCGGACCCCGCCCTGGCACAGTCCTCGTGTGCGGTGGGCTCGCCTTCTAGGGAAAGAGTAGTAACTCTTGGGTAGTGGGGTGGTTGCCATGGAAAGGGGCAGTAGCACCCAGGTATTGCCATGGCAACCGTTAACTGACATGGCGCACTGGAGGGCGTGTCTCATGGAAAGCTGCCTCTGCCCCTGCCCTGTGTTAGCTAGTCCTCCATGTGGTCCAGTATCTGAGCCCCGCCTCCTGCCTCAGATGCTCCCGTCTGTCACCCCATTACCAGGGCAGCACTCCGGGTCCTTTCCAGCCGTCACGGTCCTGACATTGCTGTGGCAGACGCTGCCATACAGGCTGTGTGCTTGTGCGTACCCAGGTCCTCACCTCTCTGGGATAAACAGGCACGTGGAGGCCACCCCATTTTCCGTCCACCAGCAGTGGAGGAGTTGCCCAGCCTTGCAGGAAAACGTCTCTCATGCTGGCAGCAGAGCATCCGGTTCAAGTTTTCAAGTTTTCTGCTGCGGCTTCCACAGCAGACCGTTATTTCTGTCCGTCCTGGAGGCTGGACGTCCCAGGTCCTGGTATGGCAGCCCTGGTTCCTCCCAAGGCCTCTCCTTGGCTTGTGGGCGGCATCTCTTCCCTGGGTCCTCGCAGGGTGGTCCCTCCGTGTATCTGTGCCCTCCCTTCTCCTTATAAGGACCCCAGGCAGGCTGGATCAGGGCCTGCCCTAAGGAATGAATTTTACCTTAATCACTTCTTTAAAAGCTGTCTCCAAATACAGTCACCTTCTGGGGTCCTGGCCATTAGGGCTTTGATACATGGATCTAGGGGACACCACTCAGCCCGTAATAGCCCCCACCCTCTGCCTGCCTTTACCATGGGGCTGAGCCCAGCCCCTTAGGAGTCCCCTGGCTTGATGTCTGCTGTGGCCACGGCGACCCTCAGGCTGCTCCAGCCACACCTGTGCTTATCTCTGCCTGGCCCTGGGGCTTCACTTCCCGAGGGGGTGGAGAGAGAGAGACCTGTCCCTCCCAGCTCTCCTGGTCTTGCCCACTCCAGAGCCCAGAGGGACATCCTCTGCCGTGGGCCTGGGCTCAGGTTGCTCAGAGTTCTCCAGCCCGTCCTCCAGGTGCGCTGCTCATGGCACACGTACCCACGTCCTGGTACCGCAGGCCTCCCTGGGCTCCGTGGTCCCGGAGGGTGCCCCCCCCTTAGCCTGTACTGTGGGAAGAGTCCAGGGGGATTCCCCATCTCCACCCCGCCCAGCAGCCACCCCAGGCCGCAGTCTGCTGACCATCCCCAGCTCACATTTCTCACCAGCTGACACAGTGTCCTGGCCTGGCACCTGCCCAGGGTCCCACCCGCAGAGGAACCTGCCTCTTCCAGGTTGGTTCCGGGCTCCTGGACTGGTCACGCGCTGTTGACATGCAGTTGTTGTAGCTTTTTTCTTGCGGGTGGGAGCAATGCTTTTCCCAGCTCCACCTGGAACTCCGCCAGGGACGGATGCAGCGCCCTAACCCCACCTTCTCTTGAAGAATTCAGCACTCGTCTGGCCCCAGATGGACAGACACCTGGCCCAGGATTTCAAAGGTGCATCTGTCACAGACCAGGCCCCCAGAGGAGATGTCTTTTTGCCATTTTGTTTTCTGACTGGAGGCTTTTTGGAAGTTGCCCTCCCACCTACCAAGTTGCTGGCAGCCCAGACCGTGCTGTTTTCAGTGGACCCTTTTTCAAATGTCTTCACAGGCTCCTGGGAAGCCGAGCTGAACAGTGACCTCAGCCTTGAGCAATTCTGAGGATGTGTTTGCTGAGGAAATCATTAAACAGGGAGATGAGAACATTCAAACCCCCACATGCCAGGCTCTGCGGGAGGCTGCTTGTCCCTGTGGCCTCGGGCCAGGTGCCCCAGTATCTGCTGCCCTTGGTAGACACTTGTCTGGCCTGAACCCTCAGGTACCATACACGAACACGGTTAGGGCAGCCGGGGTCAGCCCAGGCCTCTGGGAGCGCTGAGTGGAGGGGCCACTGGCCAAGCACCGTGGGTGCAGGGTGCCCAGGACTAAGCATCACCTGATGGTCACCTGGGGGGACCTGCTCACTCTGCCCTGCTGCCCTGCTCACTGCTCTGGGGCCCAGCCAGGCTGGGGACCAGGGCCTCAGGGTGGAGGGGTGTCAGGGTCCAGGGCCTCAGGGTTAAAGATGGTCAGGGCTCGGGGCCTCAGGGTGGAGGATGGTCAGGGCCCAGGGCCTCAGGGTGGAGGGCAGTTAAGGGTGGAGGCAGTTAGGGCTCAGGGCCTCAGAGTGGAGTGTGATCAGGGCCCAGGGCCTCGGAGTGCAGGACAGTCAGGGCTCAGGGTCTGAGGATGGAGGGGTCAGGGCTCGGCACAGGACTCAGCACTGGACAGCCGACTGGCTTCTTCACAGCCATTTTCCTTTTCACCCAACATAACCACTGGAAGGTCTCCACAGAAGGGGGCTCCTCAAGCACTGCCTGGTGTCCTCCTTCTCAGCCCCAGGCGGAAGGACCCTCATGGGGCGGAGCGGGGTCTCTGGGTGAAACTGGGGGTGGGGGGCCCCGGCTGAGGCAGGGGAGGGGGTGGACTCCCATCAGGTCAGGAACTCCGAGGTGCGGCCTCTGCTAGGGTAGAGGGTCTCAAGATGGGTGGGGGGGTTGTGGGAAAGGGGAGGGGAGGTGGAGCCGCTCCAGGAGCCTGAGGGGCCTTCGGGATGGAGCCGCTTCCATCCACAGCACAGCCCCACACAGGAGCAGAGGACGGGAGGGGACCCACGGTGGCCCCGAACCACCTCAGACTTCTGGAAAATGAACTGGAAAGAAACAAGACTTCTTTTGAAAAGAAGAATGTCCTTTTTTATTTTGATTTTTTGTCATGGATATTTTTTGCATGGCTCTTGATTTTGAGAAGAATTGCATTAAAATATCGCTTTTCTGATGAGTGAGTTTTTGGAACCCTCCTGCTCTCTGCTTTAATTTTGTCCTGGAGATGAGCACTTCATTCTAGTCTGGGCTGTGCATCTTTGGAAGGAATGCTGAGACTCCCAGTTCCCACTGTCCCCACGCGCCATACCCGGTGAACCAGCGGGAACCTGCTCCGAAGGCAGAAGAAGGTCAGCCCGGGGGCAGCTTCAGCCTTAGTGGGGGCGGCCGCTCAGCACAGGGTGGCCCAGGGAGGCCAGGCTGGCTAAGGGCAGGGCCAGGACCACCCAGACTGGGAGGCCCACAGCCCACCAAGGGGTTGCTCCGTGGGGAGACACGGGGAATGAGTCTGGCCCTCTCAGCACGCTGTGGAGTGTGGCAGAGGGCGGGGGTCGTGTCCTAGAAAGAGGAGCCTGAGCCTCCAGAGAGCTGAGTTGGGCTGGATGATTAGGGGAATGCTGTGTGTACAGGGCCCAGCTGTGTCAAGCAGTGCCTGTGGATTTAGCCAAGAGTGGGCAGTGAGGGAGGGGACGCATGCGGTAGGTCGGGTGGGGGTGGCCCCCGCAGGACATCGGGAGGGACCTAAGTGAAGGAGGAATTGCTGGCAGGCCAGGCACCCACCCTCAGGACCCGACTATCCGGAGAGCAGGCAGGGGGAAGAGCAGGGGGCAGGGGCTGAGAGCAGGCAGGTGAGGGCCGGGGCAGAGGCTGAGAGGGGCCAGAGGGAGGGCCGCGGCAGGGACTGAGAGCGGGCAGGGGGAAGGCCGGGGTAGGGGCTGCTGCCTCCTCTCATGTTGTCCTGGAACTATTTACAGTGAGGATTATTTATAAAACCCAAATCGCCTTAAAGCCACTTCTAGGTTTTACATGAACAAAAATCTATTTGAAAATAAGAAAATAATAAAATAAACATTTAAAAATCTTTCTTCGAATTCCCTAAATTTCAGGGCCATGTGTGTACCCATGTGTGGTATTTGTGTGTGTCTGTGCATCTGTGTCTGTATGTGTCTGTGTGTCTGTGTCTGTGTGTGTGTCTGTCACTGTGTGTGTGTGTCTATGTGTTGGTGCATCTATGTGTCTGTGTCTGTGCGTCTGTGTGTCGGTGCATCTGTCTGTGTCAGTGTGTCTGTGTGTGTGTCAGTGTGTCTGTGTCTGTGTGTGCCTATGTGTGTGTCTGTCACTGTGTGTGTGTCTATGTGTTGATGCATCTATGTGTCTGTGTCTGTGTGTCTGTGCATCTGTGTGTCTGTGCATCTGTGTGTCTGTGTGTGTGTCAGTGTGTCTGTATCTGTGTGTTGGTGCACCTGTGTGTGTGTCTATGTGTCTGTGTGCTTGCGTGTCTGTCACTGTGTCTGTGCGTCCGTGTGTCTGTGCGTATGTGTGTCTGTGCGTCCGTGTGTCTGTGCATCTGTGTGTCTGTGCGTCTGTGTGTCTGTGTGCGTACACAGCTGATCCTCTGGACACCGAGGAGACACAGTGGGGATTCTGGGTCTGGCAGTCTCCCTCCTTTACATCTCTCAAGCCTCCAAGAACCCCCTTAGCGTCTGCCTATGCTGTAAGAGGAGGCCGTCTGGAGTCCTAGGTGATTCAGAGACTGGAAACCACCCCACAGGGCCTCTGGAGGAACAAAAACCAGTTCCCAGCCAGTGCAGGTAAACCTGAGATGCGCCCTCAACCGCTGTCTTCTGCCACTGCTTTACTGGGTCAGCCATGAGTGGGGCTGAGGAGCCTGCCCTCCATCAACATGCTGCTACCTGGAGAGCATTAACAGACTTGGGCCATTCCCCTCCGTGGCGGGTGCCCCCGTCTTCCTGTCCACGTGAGTCCAGGGGCCCTGTGGTGTGTGGGAGCAGCCAGGAGGGGCGGCTCAGCAGGACTGAGATGAGAGACTATCAGGTGTCCTGGGCGCGTTCTCACCAACAGCGGGTTCCCTTCCGTCCCCGCATCTTCCCTCACCACCAAGCCCCTGTGCAGAGCCCAGACCCCACAAAGGCCCACCAGTCATCATGGTCCACACGTGCATCCAACGTGTAAGGTGGTGGGGACGATGCTTAGACAGACAAGAAACCCCAGGGTCAGCCAGGCCGGCCTGTCCCACCTGAGCTGGGCGGAGACACCAATGTCACCCCTCTTGCAGCCCCCAAAGCTTGCTCTCTGGCCGACAGCTGGCTTTTGAGCCAGAAGACTGGTAACCCTGTTAGGATCTGGCAGGCCCGCCAGGGTAGCTCCCAACTCACCCACGTCCCGCCCTGAGGTCCTCTCCTCCCTCCCCACCCTCTGGCTACATGGACTCTCCATCCTGGAACACTGGGCACACACCTGACTCGCCTTTGCCTCGACGTTCCCTCTGCCTGCGATGCTGTTCCCCGGACCACGCAGGCCTCCCTCACTCTTGGCCTCCTCCAGTCTTTTCTCGGGTTTTCTCAGCAAGGCCCCTCTGACAACCCCCTTCACATTTCTAACCAGCACCCAGCAGCCTGTCTCATTGTCTCTTACTGGAATGTGTATTTGCATGGCAGGGATTTTCCCCCTGCTTTGTGGCAATGGATCGCCAGCGCCTGGAACTACTCTGAAGCCTTCGGTGTGGGGGTGAGCGAGTGGGGCAGGCGGCTGCCAGCGCTGGCCGGCATGGGAAAGACAGTTAGCGTTGTTCTTACGTGACGGTTTTTAAAGATGCCGTCTTTTCAACCAGGAAATTCTACTTCTAGGCCCCTGTCCTGGAGACATAATGAACTGGTGGGGAAGAGTTGCATCATTTCAAATGTTCCGCCGCGGTTTCTGTGACCTGTGGGTCTGGTTCCTCCATGGACAGAGCAGATGTCAGCAGCCTTTGACTGGAGAAGGTCCTGGGTCTTGCAGGCTTCAAAGGCTTCTTGGTTTATGTCATGCCAAGAAAGCCGTGGCTGGGAACGGTTCCCTCCCTCGGTGTCTGCCTGTGGGGGCTCCCGGGAGTTTCTGGGCAGCCTCATCCCGCACTGCACTGGCCTCAGAGTCGGGCCTTCATCTGACCAAGTCCCCGCCTCCTGCTGTCTTCGCTGGTGCTGTTCTTTATCTATCTTTGGGTTCCTTTTAGTATTTTTCCCCAAATTTTCAGATGATGTGTCTGGTTGATTGAATGTGAGCCTTTCTTGATTTCTAGGTAAATGAATCTGGTCTTCCTGGTGTGGTCGAGTCTTGCAGGTGCAGTGTGGGGGCAGCCACATGCCTTCCCTGGAGTGAGGAGTCAAGCTCTCCTCTCTGTCTGTGCTCACGATGGGGTCTGTGCTCCCCCGTGTCCTGCCCAGCAGAGACGGGGCCTCCAGCACTCCACTCCTACCCCCTGGCTCCTTCAGCGTGGACACATCTCACCGTTACCCCGGTATCTGTTCACAGTCACTGAGACTTGGCCGGCAGCTTTGCCGCCTTTGTGTTGGTTTTTGTCAACATGCTGTTGTGTGTCCCACGCCAGCTGAGAGGCCCGTGGGGGTGGCTGGTGGGGGGAAGCTTGGCCTGCAGGTAAAGGCGGGGCTGGGGGCCCTTCTGGGCCATGGTGCCTGCCTGTCACCCTCGTGATTTTGGCCGTCAAGGGTCAGGGTCCCACTGGGCCTTCAGCTGCCTGTGCTACCTGGGCCTGTGCCCCTCCCCAGGCCTGTGCCCCCTCCCTGGACCTGTGCCCCCCTCCCTGGACCTGTGACCTCTCCCTGGACCTGTGGCCCTCCCCAGGCCTGTGCCCCCTCCCTGGACCTGTGCCCCACTCCCTGGGCCAGGGCTCCCTCCCCAGACCTGTGACCCCTCCCTGGACCTGTGGAGGGGGTGCGGCCCCACCCACACCTTGATCTGGGACTTCTGGCTCCAGATCTGTGAGACAACCTCTGTTCTTAGCCATCAGGTTTGTGGAACAGTGTTGCAGCAGCCCCAGAAAACGAATGCATATTTCTGCACCTTTTAAGAGCAAAGACAGGCCAGGTGCGGAGGCTCACGCCTGGAATCCCAGCACTTCAGGAGGCCGAGGCAGGTGGATCACCCGAGGTCAGGAGTTCAAGGCCAGCCTAGCCAACATGGCAAAATCCCGTCTGTACTAAAAATACAAAAAATAGCTGGACGTGGTGGCAGGTGCCTGTAATCCCAGCTACTTGGGAGGCTGAGGCAGGAGAATCACTTGAACCCGGGAGGCGGAGGTTGCAGTGAGCCGAAATTGGGCCATTGCACTCCAGCCTAGGTGACAAGAACAAAACTCCATCTCAAAAAAAAAAGAAAAAAGAAAACATAATCAAAACCCAGCTCAAGCGAGTAGCATTTGTAGTGAATCAATTGGCCTCTGTTTAGTACTATTCGTTAGACAAGTAAAAAGGAAGTTGTCTTCGTGTACCACTGGGGGTTTGCAGTTTTTAGGTAATAAGTTTATTTCAAGTAACTATGATTTTTTTTTCTTTCAGTGTTCAGGTAGCCACAACTTGACCATGGGGACGCCTTGAACTGGCACTACCTCCCATCTACACCCAAATCCCCACCAGCCTGTCCCTGTGACGACTCTGGGGTGGGTGTGGCAGGGACAGGGCAGAAGTGAGACTTTGACCTGGTGGGTGCACACACATAGGTGTAAATCTAGCTCCAACATCTTACATGAGAATGATTTGAATTCAAATTCTTGAATGGCCCACTCTGGAATGTTATCCCTCCTGTTAATAATTTCATGACCAATACAATTCTTTGTTTAGCTGAACATTTCGATTCCAGTGAGCATAATTTCATGTGTGTGGTGTTGTCAACAGCCACAAATGAGTCTAAAATGATATCACAGGGTCTTGTGACGGTGCTGAGAACCTCTCTGCTCATACTGGCCCGAATGTCTTGGGATGGGAGTCATAGTGCAAGCTTGCAGGTGGTCATTCCTGGAAGTGTGGTTTTAAGGCAATACAGTTCTCTGAGAAGAACAAAAAGGGTCTTTATCTTCAGAATAGTCAGTCTTTAACATATTTTTTAAAATAACCCACAATTTGGTGTTGAATTCTAATTTTAAAAAGACACTCAGATATTTATTTATTTGAGACAGAGTCTCGCTGTGTCGCCAGGCTGGAATGCAGTGGCGTGATCTCGGCTCACTGTAAGCTCCACCTCCTGGGTTCACACCATTCTCCTGCCTCAGCCTCCCGAGTAGCTGGGACTACAGGAGCCCGCCACCACGCCCGGCTAGTTTTTTGTATTTTTAGTAGAGATGAGGTTTCATGGTGTTAGCCAGGATGGTCTTGATCTCCTGACCTCATGATCCACCCACCTTGGCCTCCCAAAGTGCTGGGATTACAGGTGTGAGCCACCGCACACGGCCAGGCATTTATTTCTTAATGCCCTATTCCTACAAAGTGCAAAGGCCATTTGAGAATGTCAGAAACCATGATGGAATAAGATCAAAATACAATAGCTTTCCACGTTGATATTATTAGAGATGCTTGCCTTTAAATTTCACCCTGCAATTCAGGTTCAGGAGCAATTTTGTAGGCCTTTATAATACGATGATGTAATCAGTGCTTCTATAGAATCCCATTTATGAACGAAAACAAGGGAGCCATCGTGTGTGTCACAGTCATTCACAGAATGTTTAATGAACTGTATCAGGTAATGACATGACCCAAAAGGGGATTTTCTAAATGCCCAGTCTTTCAAACACGATATGAAAATCTCCAGATCGGACATTTAAAATGATTCCTATTACTATTGGCAAAAGCATATAAGATGTATTAAAGAAGCAGCATGGTTTGGCTCCTTTTTAAACATTTTAATGAGTGAACTTTGTTACTTAGAGCATTTTTAGGTTTACAGAAAAGCTGAGTATCAGGTCCAGGGAGCCCCCAGTGCCTCAGCTCCTCTAGGACTGACACCCTGCATCCTGTGCTGCGTTTGGTACAGTTATCAGTCACGCGGACACACAGCTCACATTAGAGCTCACTCCTTGTGTCAAACATTTTGTGGGTTTTGACAAGTGCGTCATGACATGGATCCACTAGTTCCGGTCCCTTTTATCAGGTTAAAAATAAAACAGGGCCTTGCAGAGATGTAAATGTGGCAGTAATCACCTTTGTTATATTTTTCCTTCTGAAAATATTAGCCTTGGAAGGAAATGTTTGAACAACTAACCACTGTTCTTTGTCTGGGCACATGTCCATAGCAAGCGTATTCCCTTATCTGCTTCATGTCTGGGCACATGTCCATAGCAAGCGTATTCCCTTATCTGCTTCGTGCTGTTGCCAATTTACAGACCAGTAGCTCAGAAGCTGTGATTTTTCTTCTAAGTGTAAGCTTATCCTCAAAATGGAAACAAAATAGTTTGGTCTCATAGGAGCATTGTAGTCTTGCTGGCTGGAATTCACATGAAGACCAATGACATTGCCTCTTTCCTCTGCACACATCCATCCATCCATCCATCCAACCATCCACCTATCTATCCATCCATCTATACAGTCATCCATCCATCCATCATCCATCCATCCATCCATCCAACCATCCACCCATCTATCCATCCATCCAACCATCCACCCATCTATCCATCCATCCATCTAACCATCCATCCACCCACCCAACCATCCACCCACCAATCCATCTATCCATCCATCCGTCCATCCATCTAACCATCCATCCACCCACCCATCTGTCCATTCATCTATCCATCCATACATCCATCCACCCACCTGTCCATCCATCCATATCCATCCATTCATCCACCCATCCATCCATCTATCCACCCAGCCATCCATCCACCCAGCCATCCACCCATCTATCCATCCATCTATCCAGTCATCCATCCGTCCATCCGTCCATCCATCCATCCATCCATCCACCCACCCACCCAATCACACATCCATCCATCCATCCACCCACCCACCCACACATCCATCCATCCATTCATCCATCCATCCACCCAACCATCCACCCATCTATCCATCCATCCATCCATCCACCCACCCAACCATCCACCCATCTATCCATCCATCCATCTATCCATCCATCCATCCACCCACCCACCCAACCAACCATCCACTCATCTATCCATCCATCCATCCATCTATCTATCCATCCATCCATCTATCCATCCATCCATCCATCCAACCATCCATCTATCCATCCACCATCCATCCATCCATCCATCCATCCATCCATCCATCCATCCATCCATCCGTTTGCTCATTTCCACCCAGAAATCCATCATCTCTCAAACTAAGGTTTCGACATAATTCCTTCCTTCCAGAAAGTGCAAACCAAAGCTAAGACTGGCTCACACATGCCACTTGGGAGTTAGAGTAAGAACATTTTCAGATCCTGTTCTTTTCTGGCCCCACCTCCTGTGGTTTCTGGAAGCCCCAGGACAGGGAAAAGGAGAGAAAGGTGGAAAATAAATCATCAAGTGTGGATCTTCCCTCTCCTTAGAGGGAATTGTTCACCTGGCTACCCTCAGAAATTTAATTTTTGGTGTTAAAACTTGACATTTTACAGTAGTGTGTGTACCAAAGTTATAGAATGAGCAAACTTGTCTAGATAAAGTTTCTACATTGTTATGACATTTTCCCCCAGAGAATCACAAGCTCTGACATATACTTATGAACCTTACTTATGCAGAAATTCTCTTAAACAGGGATTTTTTTCTCTCAGTTTACCTTAGGCTAACACAGAAACATGTTTTGACACAGAAATAATTTTTTCTCTTCATTGCTCCAGTCACCTGGAGGCAGCCTGGGGTGGATGCCTCCGACCCCTGGGAATGACTCCAGCAGCCACCGCTGTGCCCCCCACAGAAGGAGGCTCGGGCTTGGCCCAGCTTTCCTGCCCGGGGTCTCTGGGGCTGGCTCCCCCCAGCTCGGGGCAGAAGCCTAATCCAGCGTTGTTCTGCTCAGTCGATCCAGTCGGATGCTAGGGTTTGCTTGGGGACCCGGCCTGCCAGCGGCACAGGTGAGGGGACGCAGGCTTGACCACAATCACACCTGCTGACCTTCCCTACAGACCTGGCACATTTAATCTTCTTCTTTGGGGAGGGGAAGAGGATGCATTCAGAAATGCCTTTACCGATGAGACCCTTAGGAGCTTGTACTAGAATCACTCAAAATTCCTGGTAGCCTGAGTCTCCTAATTCAATTCTGTATACATCTGCCTAATTCTCAATCCATGTCTAAGGTTAGAATGAACATTTTAATTAGCCGTTGTGGACAACATAAACACGCACTATGCCATGCATTTAGATCTCTCTGTACCTTGTTCATGTCAGCACAAACTCAGCCCCTCTCTTTTCAAAAGCCCAGTTCGTTTTCCAGCAGGTGCATGCTTTCATTAAAATTTCCCTCCTGTAGGTTCCGGCAGATTTCCCAACACAAGCACAGCAGGAACCTCATTGTGTTTGTAGAAAATCCAAAATAATCTCTAGGTGAGTGTTAGGATGAAAAATGAACTTAGTGTTGGTACAGGTTTTTGTTTGTTGTACTTATTGTGAGGGAGGATAGTAAAAATGTTTTAAAATTGATTGCAATGATGGTTGTGCAATTCTGTGAATATACTAACAAGCATTGAACTCTACACTTTACATAGGTGAACTGTATGGTATGTGAATTATATTTTAATAAAGCTGTTATTTTTAAAAAGTAAATTTAGCAACAACACTGGATACAAGCTAAATATACAAAAATTAATTGTCTTTATATAGACCAGCAACAAATAATTAGAAAATGAGAATTTTTAAATGATACCATTTTAGTAGTATAAAAATGCATCAACTACCTAGTAATTGTTCTAGAAAAATATTCCAAAAACAACAAAACATTTACTAAGGTAGATTAAAGAAGATTTAAATAGGCCAGGCTTGGGGGCTCACGCCTATAATCCCAACACTTTAGGAGTCCTAGGTGGACAGATAACCTGAGATCAGGAGTTTGCAACCAGCCTGGCCAACATGGTGAAACCCCATCTCTACTAAAAATACAAAAATACAAAAATTAGCCAGGCATGGAGGTGTGTGCCTGCAATCCCAGATACTTGGGAGGCTGAGGTAGGAGAATCACTTGAACCTGGGAGGCAGAGGTTGCAGTGAGTGGAGATCTCACCACAGCACTCCAGCCTGAGTGACAGAAAAAAAAGAAAAAAAAGATTTAAATAAAGGAAGGGATATGATATGTTTCTGGATTAAAAACAAGTTAACAAGCACAAAAATTGATGTATAAATTTCATATAATCCCCATTAAAATCCAGGCCGATGTGTGTGAGTGTGTGTGTTGGGGGTTGGGGGGGTTGCCAAGCTAAAGTTTACATGGGAATGGATGGGGTAAGAATAGCAAGATGACCTTGAAGATGACCAAAGCGAGGGACTCAGACCACAGGTGCCAATGCCCACTACAAAGCTACAGGAGTCTGGACCAGGCCACACAGTGGTCAGTGAAGTGGAATGGAGGGTCCAGAAACAGACACACACACGGGATGCTTGATTCACAACAGATTCAGGATTGCAGATCAAGGGAACAGGGGACGTCTTTACTAAAAGTGCCAGCTCAGTTGCAGATCCCTACAGAATGCAGGAAGCTGGGGCCCCACGTCTTCCCATGTGCAGTCTGCAGATGCAAATACGGAGGCTGAAACAAACATGTCTGGAAGAAATCACAGGGGAGTGTCTTCCCTGCTGTGCCCAGGATCCGTGGGTGAGCAAGACAGGGTCCCTGTCCAGATGGGGTTTCATTTGGGGGTGCAGAGCGGGTGCAGAAGGACTCCCAGCGCCAGCCGGGGCGCTACAGACATCGAACAGACTAACGGTAGTGATGGCAGAACACACCAAATGTTTAAAACTCCGTGAATTTATCAAACCACTTTCGAAACCTCCTGTCCCTCCTGTCCCTGTCCCTCCTGTGCCCTCCTGCTGTTAGGGCACCAAGCCGTGATGCTGAGAACTGGCAAATAGGGGGAGGAAGCAAGCATGTGTCCCGGCTTTCCTGCAGGAACTTTCTCACCCAGCCGGGTAGCTCATGGGAGAAAGCTCTTTCCAGAGGATCTCCAGCGAGGAAATGCAGAAGGAGCAATGGGATCCGAAGATCGCTGTTTTGCAAACCTTCATGAAACGCCAGAGGTGAGCCACCGCCGCGAGAGGGGCTGAGCTGTCAGGCTCAGGGGAGTAAGGTAACACGGGGAAACCCAGTCCCTACAAGGAGAGAGCTGGCTTGAGACCTGAGCTGAGGCAGCCCCCCGCTGCACTGAGCTCTAAGGCGGTACAAAAACTCCCCCTGCGGGGCCACCCTCTCCAGCAGCACAGGCTGGAGGGGGTGCCAGCATCCTGCCCTCCAGGGATCCCAGGACCAGGGGCAGGAGTACCCAGCCCTCCTCTGGGGGCCTATGTGACCAGGCTGACCGTCCCTAGACGAGAGGCACCAGGACACCCTGTGCCCCCACAGTGTGTGGAGGACAGGAGCTGGCACTGCCTGGCAACCCCGAGGCTGGAGGAAATGCAGGGATGGAGGAGCTCATCAAACCCGGCCAGGCAGAAGCAGCAGCAGCCCGGGAGTGGGCATCCCATGGGACGAACGGCCCGGGATCCACACGCAGATGCCCAGAAAGCGAGAGGACAGAGGGCGCGGGGCCGGAAGACACACCTGGGCCAGGGCAGCGAGGAAAACACATTACCACGGCTGTTTTCAGTCAGGGAAATGTGAACAGGCTGAATATTTAGGACTCAATTGTGATGATTACATTGCGACTATGTTTTCTAAAAAGGAGAGATTTTATCTGCTGGGGGCACATACCACAGTGTTTATGGACGCAGTGATAGGACATCTTCATTTGATTTCAAATACCCCATGGGAGGATTTATGAGGCTAGAGGGAGCCTGGCTGTCACTGAAGCTTGGTGATGCATTCATGGATTCATTTTCCTAATAAAAAGTTATACAATTATGTAAGAGTGGATAAAAGAAGGACATTAAACAAAGGAAGTAAAAGGAAATCTCCTTATTGACCGGGTCACTGGGCGGTCTGTGTGATTCCAGCCGATACATCATCGTTACTGAAGGTCACAGGTCAGGGTGCTGGGAGTCTCAGGCTCCAAGGGCTGAAGGCAGGGGCTCCAAGGTGGTCTGCAAACCCCCTCTGTGGGGCACCCCTCTGCAGCAGCACAGGCTGGAGGGGTCCCAGCATCCTGTCCGCCAGGATCCCAGGACCTGGAGTAGGAGGGCCTGGCCCTCCTCTGGGTTCTCCTGGGAGCCAAGGAGTTGGACCCAGGACATCGTCAGGACACCAGGCCTTTCCGTCATCAGCTTTCTGTGAACACTTAGGCCAGGGCAGGGCAGAGCAGTGGGTGAGGGCCTGTGTCTGGGGCCAGGCTGCCTCACTCCCAATCTCTTCTCTCCCCTTCCTACTGTACAACCCTGGGCAAGTTAGTGACCTTGCTGGACCTCAAAGTCCTCATCTGTAAGACGAGGGTCATGCCGTGGATGTGAGGAACCAATGGGAGCACTGCTGGCTGGCGGCATTTGCCCGGTGCCTCTATCCAGGGTTGCTGGACCTCAATTCCACATTAACCAGGGGTCTGGCAGCCAAGACCACCAGTCTCTGGGAGACACACTGCCCGGGTCCCCAGTAGGCCGGAGTCAGGCCCTGCCTGGACCCCCACAGCCCCCATGCCCACACTGTACACCAGCCTCAGGGGCTGGGGAGGAGGAGTATTCCCAGCCATTTCCCAGGCAGAATCCTTGGTGTTTCTGCTCTAATTAGGGATGGGGGAGGTGATCTGGGGTCATTATCCCCAAGGTGGGTGGTCACCACATTCCGGGGATCACCGTTGGCATCGGCCTCAAAGTCCTCAGCACCAACTGACATAAAATCCATGGGAATTCAGCCGAAGCTTCCCACTTGCAATCCCAGCACTTTAGGAGGCCAAGGTGGGAGGATCGCTGGAGCCCCTGAGTTTGAGACCAGCCCAGGCAAGATAGTGATACTCCATCTCTACAAAAAATGCAAAAAACAATTAGCCGAGGGTGGTGGCACGTGCCTGAGGTCCCAGCTACTCGGGAGGCTGAGGCAGGAGGATTGTTTAAGGCCAGGAGTTCGAGGCTGCAGTGAGATATGATCATGCCACCACATCCCAGCCTGGATGACAGAGCAAGACTCTCTCTAAAAACAAAACAAACAAACAAAAAATCCATGGGAATTCCCTCAGGGCCGGAAAATTACTTCCAGCCTTTGGAAACGGAGTGTGGTTTGAGCTGCACAGACTGGGCACGGTGTGCCCCACTCCGGGAAAGAGAGGCTTCTTTCTGCAGCTTAATCACTCCGGTGGACTAATGAGGCGAGCTGTTCCCAGGAAGCGTGCTTTACATAACTGCTGGTAATGAGACTGGTGGGGCTGTGCGTGTGTGTGCGTGTGCACGCTCGTGACTCTGGAAGCCTTCAAGCTGCCAGGATTCATCCATCTTCTCTAATGAGCCTCATGGGAACATTATCGCCCTGGAGGAAGGAGAAAGCGGGGCTGGGCTCGCTCGCCGGCAGCTCTGTTCCAGAACTGGAAGAACTTACTGCCTTCAGGGACACTCCAGAGTTCCTGCCTCTGCTCATTCCTACGTCATTCGAGTGAGTAGCTCCTGAATTTAAAGAGGCACACGTACACATGCACAAGCATTCACACATGCCCATAGGCCACACATGTACGTGTGCACAAGCATTCACATGTGTACACACCACACGCATGTCCATAGGTGCACACCCTCACGTGCTATACATGTGCACAGAGACCTGCATCACACAGCACTTGTGCTTATAGACACATGTACCATACACATTACACACATGTGCACACAAACGTGTATCACACTGCACAATGCATATAAACATGCACCACATGCCATACCCCACATATGCATAGACAGACATGCACCACATGCCACACCACATGTTTGTGCACAGAGAGCTGCATCACACAGCACATGTGCCTACAGACATGAACCACACACATCACACACGTGTACACAAACATGTATCACACCACACACATGCATACAGACATGCACCACACGCCACACCACATGTATGTGCACACAGACCTGCATCACACAGCACATGTGCATACAGACATGCACCACACAGCACAACACACACTTGTATACATATCACACATAGACCTATACATGTGCAATGCATTCCCACACACACCCTATACATTTATATACCCACATGCATCACACACACTGCCACATATACACGTGTTGCATATGTGTGCACATGTACCACATATACCACATACATGTGCATGGGTGCATGTCACATACATACACACATCATGTACCTGTGTGCAGGTGCATGCACTCACATATACCATAGCTATGTACACACACGATTCATATGTATACATATCTGCACATAGATCTGCATTTACATATATACCTGCCACAGAAGCCAGGTGTGAAAATGAAAACCTCAGAACCCAGAAGCCGTTGTGAGAGGAGTGTGGTGATCAGGAGATGGACTGGGGCCAGGAGAAAGCCCCCTCCCACGGGCTGCAGTGCTCGGCATTTACAGAGGACCCCAGGGTGAGGGGCAAGCCGAGCAGTTGATGCTGGAGGCAAAGCTGAGGTGGGCAGCGCAGCCCCCTAGGGCCGCCTCGGTGTCAGCGCTGACCGTGACTCCATCCTCCAGCTGCCTCATTCACTGGGCTTGAGTCGACAAGAACCTACCAGGGAGGGCGGCAGGACCAGGAGGCTGGGGGGGCCTCAGAGTTTCCCCTGCAATGACAAGACCCAGGATGGGGGAAGGGCCTCCACACACCTGGGGCTCAGTGGGGACCAGGACCTGGTGGCGGCCGGATCCCAGGATGAGGGGAAGGGCCTCTGCGTACGTGGGGCTCCGCGGGGACCAGGACGTGGTGACAGCCAGATGGACCCCCAAAACAGGGCAAGACTGACGGAGAACACGGATCAGGGAGGTTCTGCACCAGCTCTTCCCACAACGAGGAAAGGTCTTGGCTGCTACAAAACAAGAGAAACTCAGCAAACAACTTCTCTGACTGGTGGTTAAAGACGCCGCCGCCCTGGCACATGTGGTACTAGAACCTCATGCTGTACAGGTGTTCCACTCCTGCTGAGGGCCTCCTGGACACCTTGGGTTTGAGGTCAGCAGAGGCCTGGCTTTGCTGCCTGCCCACTTGCCTGTCCACTTGTCTACTGACAGCATGGCCTGGGCACTGGCAGTGGAACAGGGAAGCGTCCCTAGTTTCCCCTCTGGCTCCGGGGTCTGAGTGGGGCCTGCCGTGGGGATGTGTTCATCCTCAGCTCTGCAGCAGCCCTCAGAGGCCCCTAGGGTTGACCTGGGCCCATGGCTTCTAGGAAAGAGAGGCACGGGCTGAGGATGCAGGGCCCACCCTTCCTGTGGGGGCCATAGGGCCCCTTGCCCCTCCCAGGACCACTTCCTTCCTCCTACATGGATGACCCGGGGGTCCAACCCTGGAAAATCTGAGCAGCTTGGCTGTGGCTCAACCTCCTCTTTCCACTAGCCCGCACCTGGGACCCACTTCCCGCTGGCTGCCACTGCTGGCAGATCCAGGGCAGCCCTGGCCATTGGTCAGCCCTGCAGCCAGCGGCCCACACAGAAGCCATGCTGCCTCCAGCTTGGACCCCAGCATGCGGGGAATTTACCAACATCAGCATGAAATGAAATAGACAATCTGGATAGCCTTATGTCTACTTTTAATAATTGAATTCGTTATCAAACTCCTTCCGCAAAGAAAACTGCACGCCCTGATGGTTTTATGGTGAGTTGTATCAAATACGTAGGGAAGAAACAATGCCAGTCTTTCACAAATTCATTCAGAAAGCAGGAGGAAGAACTTCTGTCATAGCCCGAATTTGCCCCTCTCCCTGCTGCCAAAATTCATATCCTAGCCCCAGCATCTCAGAAGGTAACTGTATTTGGAGAGGGGATCTTTACAGAGGTAATTAAGTTAAAACGTGGTCATTAAGGTTGCCCTGGCCCAGTCCGCCGGGGTCCTCATAAGAAGAGCAGATGAGGGCACAGACACACACAGAGGGGTGGCCCTGTGAGGACACAGGGAGAAGATGGCATCTGCAAGCCAAGGAGAAACCCCAGGCACCAGCCCTGCCCCACCTCGATCTCGGACCCCAGGCTCCGGGACTGTGAGAAGGAAGTGTCTGTCGTTCCAGCCACCTGTTCTGCACATTCTTGGAGCAGCCCAAGGAAACTAATAAAATCCCCAGCGTGTGGTACCAGGCAGATGTAAGCCTGAGAGGACACCTGAGAAAGACATTATGATAAAACACAACTGGGGAGCGTCCCCCACATCAACACAGACACAAAACATTCAACCAGATGTTAGCAATCACGGCCAGCAAGGGAAGTAAATGATACACCATGACCAAACGTGCTTCCGCCAGCAATGCAAGAGCCGTTTACCATTTGAGCATCCATCAACGTCATTCACCACGGTAGCAGAAAACACGGTCATCGCAGAAAACACGGTCATCTCAATAAATGCAGAGAAATCATTCAACAAAAAAGCAACACCCATTATCACAGAAAAGAACTTGAGACAGGCTAAGAACAAAGTGGAACTTTCTCCGTATGCTATGGGCCACGTATGAGGAACCTCCAGCTAAACTCCGATGTGATGTTGGAATGCCAACCTTACACGAACTCATTCAGAAAGCAGAGGAAGAGGGGAGAATTCCTGCTCTGTCCTGAACTTGCCTCACTCCCTACTGCCAAAATTCACATCCTAACCCCAGCGTCTCAGCAGGTGACTGTATCTGGAGAATGGGATCTTTACAGAAGTAACCGAGTGAAAATGTGGCCACTAGGGTGGGTCTCCCTAACGGTGTCCCTCTCAGTCTGTGAACGGGGTGAGGCTTTCTGCTGGGCCACTTCTGTTCAATGCCGTACTGGAAATGATAGCCAATGCCACAAGGCAAGACAAACGAGAGCCATGCAGTTTGGAGAGGGTGCCTGTTTTGAAGGTGTGGTCTTTCACCTAAACCCACCCTCTGGACCCCACCCTGAGCTGCTGGGGCTAGGACTCCACAAACCACATCTCTGCTCGGCCCACCGGCATCCCCTTAGATAGCCAATAAGGGGCTCTGGAGAGACCACCAAGGTCCAAAGGGACAGGAGAGGTCAGGCGAGTGTTCTGGGTTCGAGGAGATTGGAGACGTGATGGTTAAATTCCATGCATGCTTCTGCACTGCACGCTTGGGTGGGGAGGAACATTATCGGGACAGTTGACAGTTGCCTGCCCGCTAGATGGTTGTGTCACATCGTTAGGTGATTGCACCAAAGGGTGTTCCCTGCAGGCACACGCTGACGTCCACAGGGATGAGTGGACATGATGACCCCGGCATGCTGGGGCTCAGAGCCAGTACCCGAGATGCAGCTTTGATGTGAACTGAGGCAGCCTCAAGGTCTCTCCGACCTCCTTGCTCCTGTGTCTCCCAAAGCACAAAGTCGTTCCCTGAATCTCCCTTATCTGCCTGACGTCCGTACGTCCGTCCGTCCGTCCGTACTGGCCAAAGAAGAAAACAAAGGGCCGGGCGCAGTGGCTCAAGCCTGTAATCCCAGCACTTTGGGAGGCCGAGACGGGTGGATCACGAGGTCAGGAGATCGAGACCATCCTGGCTAACACGGTGAAACCCCGTCTCTACTAAAAAATACAAAAAACTAGCCGGGCAAGGTGGCGGGCGCCTGTAGTCCCAGCTACTCGGGAGGTTGAGGCAGGAGAATGGCGTAAACCCAGGAGGCGGAGCTTGCAGTGAGCTGAGATCCGGCCACTGCACTCCAGCCTGGGCGACAGAGCAAGACTCCGTCTCAAAAAAAAAAAAAAAAAAAAGAAGAAAACAATGACCTACAGTCTCCTCCCTGCGTTTCCGTTAACTGAGCTCCTATCGCAAGAAGAAAGGCTGAGGTTTGTCAACACACCTGGCAAATGTCACGACCACTGTCTGCTCCAGCGGACTTTGTTCCAGGCCATTGTCTGCTCTTCAAGCCCACTGAATTCCCTAAAAATCATTTACTACCTCCCTAAAGTCACCCCCACTGCCCCATCTCCTTTCCCCCAAGAAGAGGGGTGCATGGCCAGCTGTGGTCCCCTGGGCTTTGGGGTAACCATCCTCCTAAGATTCCCTGTGCTATGCACATTAGAACACATGTCAGTCTTTTCTCCAGTTAATCTGCCTTCTGTGAGGTGATTTTCCAGCGAACCTTCGGAGGGCAAAGGGGAAGTTTTTCCCTTGGCTTCTGCGCGCCTACTTTTTTTTTTTTTTTGGTTCTAAAAACACTTCTGAGTGAGGGAGAGGAAGTGTGATAAAGAAAATGGGGCAAAATGCACAAAGTTAGTGAGTCCGAGTGAGGTGCTCCCTCTCTATCCTCGCAACTTTGTCTTCTAAGTTTTAAATTTCAAAATATAGCAGTGAAGAGAATGAGAACGTTAAGTCCGGGAAAAGTCATGATTTCTCTCCCAGGGAAGTGACCATGTGTCCGCAATCACAACCAGCGAGGCGCAGACTGCAGGACTGTAGAACGGTTCCGCTGTCAAACACGCTGAGCCGGCACGTTTCACAGCTGACCTCAGCGCCTGCAGCTGGGACCATGTTTTTCCAATCAGATGTTCTTTTGCTGAAAAAGAATGTTCAGTTTTTTGCTTTCGGTCTCACTGTGGGTGATGCTTTCCAACTGCGTGGGACCGGACACACACAGGCCCACACCACTCATTTCTCTCTTCACCCGCCAGCTTAGTATCGCTTGACCACTGAACGCGTGTTCCCGCATGCCGGGCACTCTCAGGGCACGGGGCGTGACAGGAGCAAGACGGTGAGCTGGCCCCTGCCGCACCTGTGGGCTGCTGGGGAGAGAGTCCTGGTTTCACAGCGTGGTGAATGCGGAAGGAATAGACAGGCCTCCCGGGTCCTGTGGTTTTCAAAGTCTTCTGTCGGTTTCCCACACGACAGCACTGGTCTAAATGAGGCCCAATAGGTGAAGCATAAAAGCAGCCCGGATCTACCTGAAGGGGGAGCTGCCCCGGGACCTCCTCAGAGACCCACGCCCTCTCCTGAGCCCCTCAATCTCCCATGGGGACCCCAGGGACCAGGGCACTCAGGGCAGCCAGCAACTTGGGCCCCACACTCGAGCCTAGTGGTGGATGCCAGGAAGGGCCCAGCTGCGCAAACGCCGCCCGATGGGTGAGGTTCGAAGCCCAAGGGGCAGCCTCTCCCGGAGCAGCTGCGGCTCCCGTCAGGCCGCCTTCTCGTGTATGGTGAACACATAGTGGTCTCCTGCCAACAAATCTGACCAGTGATGACTTGCGACCATTCCTGGCTGCTCTGTGAACCGGGGCCCCGTCCCCACAGAGAACCTGGATTCACAGCCAATTCCAGGACTGAGAACTTGGCTCAGGTCAGAGCCAAGATCCGGGGATCCAGCCATTCCACAACCGGTCAAATGTTCCGTGGTACCCGAGTCCCTGCTGCCTAGGGGGGCACCATCGAGCCAGAGTACCCAGGTGGGCGAGGGGCCTGGGTGGAATATGATGGAACAAAAGATGATGGAACAAAATAGGTCCAACTCATCGGCCTCATTATTTCACACCAAGTGTGGGAGAGCAGTTCCCCTAACTAGCACGTTCTGTGTCATGTTCCATGGCTGTTGGCTGTGAGCACAGCCTGGCCACACAACTCTACAAATAGGTGCCACCACTATCCCTATTTGACAGAGCAGGAAACTGAGGCACAGGGAGGCCGCACGGCTGAGCATCACAGAGCTTGGATTTGCAGCCAGGGAATCGGACAGCAAAGCTCTAGTTCACCAGCTGCCCAGAGGGCCACAGAGAGGTGTGGGGACCAGGGCAGCGTGCATGGCGGTCTCAGACTTTGGGAATCTGGGGCACAGCCCAGGAATGAGAAGCCGAGCAGATGGATAGGGAGGGGAGCGTCCTGGCAGCAGAGGCGGCTTGGGGCATCTGAGGGGATGAGGGCCAGCCCTGCAGCCCCTGGGAAGGCAGGCTGGTCTGGGTGCAGAGCAGGAGAGCTGCATGGAGGGGTGTCTGTGCGGGTTGCCCCTGCACAGGAAGCAGCCTCGGGCAGGGCCAACCCCACTGAACCTTACCGGGGTCAAGGCCCCAAGGAGATGCCTTCCTCAGCTCAGTGTTTAATGCTTCCTCTGGCTCTCCCCAGTGCAGTCCCAGGAGTCCTGCAAGGGGCTATACCTCCCACTCCCTCATGTACACCAGCCAGAAAATGCAATGGAACAAAAGACGTCCTATTTGCAATTGCAGGCACACGCGAGCGTTAGCATAGGCGATTTGCCATGTGTGTGGCCAAATACAAGTGAGCCTTTAAGCTGCAGTGTGAGCTTTAGGCACTTGGAGGGCGGGAAGCCCCACATCCCCTGACCCCTCCCGCGTCCATCCCTGTGTCCTTATGGGCACTGGGTAAGGCCTCAGGGGCAGGGAAACAGGACGGGCCCCATTGCTGTCTTGGGCCTTCCTTGCGTGCAGGTGAGAAGGAGGCAAGAGCATCGTGATAGCTGGCACAGGCCTGAGAGGGAGGGGATGGAGGCTGCTCTAGGTGGGATCGGGAGGCCCTGCTGGGGAGGCGATTCCTCCAGGAGACCCTGAGAGCCAGAAGCCGCCAGCCTATGCAGAGGGCACTCCCTCCTCCTGGATACGGTCCCCAGATAACCTCCCAGGGCCTCAAAGCTTATTCTGAGGTTCACCAGGATAGGCAAGTGTGGCTTTGCTCTCTTGCCATCCACACCCCAGGGACGTCCAACCAGGACCAGCGATCGTCCACTGCTTAGACCAGACCCAGCCATCCCCGAACTCATTACGTGGGAACTGAGGAGGCGGCTCCAGGCAGGCGGATCGTGCAGGTCGTCTTGGTGACCAGGAAGCCTCACAGTTCCCACTCACCACTGTCCCCACCCCCTCGGACACAGGTCCCTGTCCTCGTCCTCATCAGTGCAGTCTGATAACTCAGGTGCGGCCCCCACTCCCCTTTTCCCTGGGCCCTGCTGCCCTCTCCCACCCAGAGAGAAACATGAGCATTTCGGAACAAGAGGCAAGGCCCAGGCCTTCAGGGAAGGTAAAGGGGGAAAGCAGCCCCCACCAAAATCTTCTCCAGACACAATGAGGTTTTATCAGCACATTGTGTTAAGCAGAATACTAGTCCCATAAAACCTCCACGCCCAGCTCCCTCCCAGGAATGTGTGGCTCTGGGCAGGGTGAACTCGGTCTTTGCAGTGATCACACCCAGCTCCCTCCCAGGAATGTGTGGCTCTGTGCAGAGTGGACGTGGTCGCTGTGATGAAGACCAGGCACTCTGACACAGGAGGTCGTCTGGTTATCTGCTGATAATCTTTAGAGCCCTTATCCAGGGAGGCAGGAGGGCCAGGGGCAAGGCACAGGACCGAAGCAGGGACTGCAGGCAAGGAAAGGCAGGAGAGCAGTTCTCCTGGGGGGCCGGGAGGAGCTGGCCCTGCCCACCCTGAGTGACTCCTGCAGAGTCACGAGATCGTGAATCTTTTTTTTTTTTTTTTTGAGACGGAGTCTTGCTCTGTCACTCAGGCTGGAGTGCAGTGGTATGATCTCAGGTCACTGCAACCTCCACCTCCCGGATTCAAGCAATTCTCCTGCCTCAGCCTCCCAGTAGCTGGGACTACAGGCGCCCACCACCACATCTGGTTAATTTTTGTATTTTTAGTAGAGATGGGGTTTCACCATGTTGGCCAGGCTGGTCTCAAACTCCTGACCTCAGGTGATCCACCTGCCTCAGCCTCGCGAAGTGCTGGGATTACAGGCGTGAGTCACAGTGCCAGCCGAATCTGTGTTGTTTTAAGCCACTGGTTTTGTGGTCATTTGTCACAGCAGCCACAGGGAACTCATACAAACATTGAAGCAGAACATTTCAGGGGAATTGAAAAGGTGCCACAAAGGGAGAAACGTCACAAAAATTTTTAAGTTAATAAAAATTGTACAGACAGGAAGAGAAAGTGTTACATCTATGAAGGGAAGAGTGTCGGGGGCTGTGGCTCTGGGGGCCTGAGCAGAGGGCAGAGCTGGGCAGCTGGCGAGGATGCTGGGCCGGCTTGGGGGCTTCCATTAGGGGCCAAGGCTGGGTCCTCGTATGTGCCTGGGGCAGGGTGAAGGGCCTGGGGTACTGCAGCCTCGCGGGGGCCAGAGACCATTGCTAAGATCAGCCTCATGCTCTGTGCGAGGGCTGAGCTGAAAACAATCTTGGGGGGCCCCACCTCCAGGCCCCGGGGTAGGGAGGAGGAGAAGCTGAGGCATTTACTCCTGGAGGCTGAGGGGAGGGTGCCCTGGGGACCCTCCCTGCTATTAGAGACTGGGCAGGCTGCTACCCCAACCCTCTCTTGTCCCAGAGACGGGAGAGGCAAGCAAATGCCTCCAGCAGCCACAGGACAGAGTCCAGATGTCTTAACGGCCTCATAAAATGGGGCATGTGGGCTACCCAAGGAATGGCCCAGGACTCACGAGAAGCCATCCTCCCAGGCTGGAATCCCAAAAATCCAAGCCCCACTCGCAGTCCTGAGTCTTCCTGCGGAAAACCTCTCCTCCTTTGATAAGCAAAGATCCCTGTGAGCTCAGCCTGACCCCCACCCAGCCCCTGTTCCCAGCCCCACCATCTCCAGGCAGCCGCGGTGCCTCTGGCTGAGCCAACCACCTGAGGACCCAGATGAGCCAGAGCCAGCACTCGGGGTCCCCAGTGGTCTTCCTCCCTGCTGCCTCAGCTGCCCCCCACAGCCCTGGTCACCTGCAAGTCATCTGGCCAAGAAGGCTGACCCAGAGGCCCGACTGCCTGGTCATGCGGGAAGGGCCCCCGCAGGGGCACACTGAGAGCAAGGGGGCTCTTAGTGAAACTCAAGGCTCTTGGCAGGAGGGGAAGGGGGTGCCTGAGTCACCCTGCCTGGCATGGCCTTGGTGAGCTCCCTGCCCTGCAAGGTTTGGGTTTCGGGTCCTAGGCCAGCTCCCTGCTGTCCTGCCTGTCTGAATTTCAACAGATTTTATTTGAAAATGTTGCTTTTAACCCAGCGTCACCTCCGAGCTGTGACTTTACGTTCATCATGTGCTTCTCCCCGCACTCCTACGCGGGGACACAAGAGCGGGGCTGGGCCTCCTTCCCTTAGGAGCAGGGTGAGGAGGTCTGCAAAGCCCCCGCCCACCTCCCTGATCACCTGGCCCCAAGCTCTGCCCAGGTCGCCATCTGCCTCCAGCCACGCCCCACCCGTCCCCAGACCCAGGACATACCACCCCCTCACGTCGGCACCTTTGGGGTGGCATCAGGACTTTGGGGACAGAGCAAGGGTGCAGACGGGACCCCTCCCTGTGAACAGGAGAGAGAAGCAACCCGACCACGCCAGCGGGGAGAGAGAGGTCAGCAGGAAAGAGCTGCCGGTGGGCCCTTCCTGCAGGGGCGCTGGGACCCCGGGACACAGCCCTGCCAGTGCACCCAGGACCCAGCAGTGACCGCCGTGAACATCCTCAAGCGTCAGCTGCTCGCTGAGAGCTGGGATTTCTGACTGACTCCGTGGGGTTTTCTCCATCAAATTCCTTTGAGCATCTTTGTCCTTAATGATCCTGGCTGATCTCAGACGTCTAGGCCTCTTCTTGGCTGCCGGGCACACAGTCAGGTTTGCGTTGCTTTTAAACTGCCGGGCACACAGTCAGGTTTGCGTTGCTTTTAAACTCTGAGAAACCCTCATCTGTGTTTTATTTTCTTTTGAAAATCACTACAGCGGCCGCAGGAGGGGTGGGTGGTCCCACCGACAAGGGCCCCCAGGGCCCACAAAAGGCCACACTCTCATCCCAAAGTGCATTGTGCCCTGAGCGCAGAAATCGGGTCTGGCCTTTGAGCAGGAGAGGCTGAGCCCCACGGAACCCCCCAGGGCGACTGGGCGCTTCCCAACGCCCCTCCGTGGGTCCCAGCGTCACCCTCCCGGCCTGAGTCGGCGCCTGCTGGACAGCTCTGTTCCTGGGTTCGGTGACAGCTCTCCCATACCCAGGGCTGTGACTTGGGGACACGGGTCTGTGGAGTGTGGATTCTGCGGGCACCTGGTCTGTCATAGAGAAGCCCCGTCAGTCCTTTTTCCCAGCAAGAACACAGTCAGGGAAAGACCTCCATCTCCACGGCCTCCTCACAAAGACACTGTGAAGACTGAAAACTTCAGCCACATGGTGAGAGGCGCCACAGCACGTGTCATTTCTTAGGATTCATGGAGGACTTGTGTCGAGAATGTACGAGGAACTCTGACGAGTCACTGAGAATAAAGCGCCTGCCTGGCAGAGGCGTGGACAGACCGAGGCGTGTCGCGATGGGGGTGTCCGGTGACCACGTGGGAGGGGCCCAACCTCACCCATCATCCAGGAGGTGCAGACTAAACCCTGAGACGCTGTCCTACCTCAGAGAGGCCAACATATCAAAGATGGACAGTTCCAGGCGGTGGGCAGAGTGCCACGGCCGGTGTGGAAAACGGTGGCCGGCATCCACTCCTGTCTAACGTTTTGTACCTGGGACCCGGCAGTTCCAGGCCTCAGTGTGCGTTCTGGGCAGGAAGCACCTACTCATGTTCACCCAAAGACATGAGGTTGTTTAGAGCAGCATTATTCCCAACACCCCTAAACTGGAAAGAGCTCAGATGACCACTGGAAGTGGGGTGGAGGCAGAACATCCACAAAATAGAACACGGGGCGGCCACGAGACCGGCTCCTGGACGCACAGCCACGTGGCTGCACCTCACACCCGGGAAGCACCTGTCGGGAGGCGCTGTCCCTCCCAGGCTCCTGCAAGCGTGGGGTGGGCACCTGGGATGAAGGGCGTCCTTCGTGCCCTGGCCGGGGGCGTCACCCATTCTCCACACCCAGCCCTGGCCCAGCCACAGCCTGGCTTGTGCTGTGACCACCGCTCCTTCTCTCACCAGACTGGGCACTCTTGAGCGTGGACACTGGGCCTCTGGTCATCTGTGTGAGCTCTGCATGGTGCCTGACACACAGTAGGAGCTTGGCGAGTGCTTGCTGAGTCAATGAGAAAGGAGTGTGGGGCCAGAAACATGGGCCGATGGCTCCCAGCCGGTGAGTCACTCTTGGGGCCCTGCTGAGTCATAAGTTCCTTTCACTTTAGATGTATTTTTAATTGTATGTTCTGAACAGATGGAAATTTCTTGGCTGCCGGGAGTAGAATTGTGGATATTTGGTGAGTGTATCCAAAAGGAAGTGGCCGCAATATGACTCACCCAGGTCATTTGAACCCTGATGGGGGAAACAGACCTCAGCAACTTCTGCTGGTTCACGACCAAAGGAAGTGGGGCCGGAACGTGAACAATGGGGTGCAGGCGGCCAAGTTCTCCGTGGCTGCTGGGAGCGCTTTCCCACTGTCTGCGGAGCCCATGGCAGTCCCTTGAACACGCGGGGACGGCCAGCAAAATCACCCAGCCTGCTTCCACGAGCGACCAGTGAGACGTGTCGCGGCAGTCCCTCCCAGGGCCGCTGGGCCAGGTCCGGCTGCAGGGCAGAGAAGAGGATGGGGAGAGGCGCCTGAGATGGGGCAGGGAAGCCTGTGAGCTCAGCCTGGGCCGGGGCCTGGGGCAAGCACCAGGCCAGGGGGAGTCACCAGGGGCTGGGGCTGGAGCTGCATCAGAGAGCAAAGGGGTGTTTGAAAAAGGGGTAGGACCTGGGACCCAGGAAACTGTTCTTCCAGAGCCCCCGCCCCTTGAAGCTGAGCTTTGCCTCTCGGAGAAGCTGTGACCCCACGGGCGCTGCCCTAAGAGACTGAGCCGGGTGGAGCCAGGGTGGACTGGAATTCCCCCACCCGGACGTGGGGCCGGACGAGGCTGACTTGCCCTGTCTGTGAATGGTCAGGTTTGCTTTTTCTCCTGAAAACACGAGGCAGTGATTCCAGCCAGCCGATTGCAGCAGCCTGGAGACGGGATGGAGGAGAACGAGGCTGTGGGTGGGAAGAGCGGAGGGGACTTGCCCGCATCCCTCCCCTCCTACTCTCTGGGGTCCCAGGAGTGCCGGATACGTAATGCTGCCAGGCGATTTCTGGCGCCCCACAGACCTCTGCCCCTGGAGGCTGAGGCTGCAGCCTCTGGAGTTGGGCCAGGTCCTGGCTGGAGCAAAGGGGGCCTCCTTCAACCTCCGTCCTCCCTGTCAAGCCCGAGGAGCCTGACTGGCGCAGTGTCGCCAGGCCATAGTGAGCGGCCAGTCCTTGGTCTGCCAGAGCCGGCTGCACTGAAAGGATTTCTGGGTTCCCAGTCCTGGAGGAGCACACGGTTTGCACCAGGCCTCGGGAGGGGAAGAGGCAAGGCGTGGGCCCAGCTCTCACTCCCCAGGAGAAACTTTGTTTGAGCTGCAGAAGAGCCTGGAGAGGCCCCAGGGCGGGGACCCCTGAGAGGAGAGAAACGCAGAATTCATCCAT
The DNA here is from genome assembly GCF_007565055.1 of Rhinopithecus roxellana. Classification (NCBI taxonomy): domain Eukaryota; kingdom Metazoa; phylum Chordata; class Mammalia; order Primates; family Cercopithecidae; genus Rhinopithecus; species Rhinopithecus roxellana. The sequence goes on along the minus strand of NC_044561.1, from coordinate 131,841,303 downwards.
GGAGGTGTTCACCCAGAAGAGACCAGGAGTTCCTCCAGGAGAGACTGGATTGCTCTGAAAGGGGCCCTGAGGGGCTGATGGCAGGAGCCGAAGGCAGCTGTGACTTGTGCATCTGACTCCAGGTGTGGCTGGCAGGGGCCACAGTGGAACCAGCCAGTTGTCACTGGACCCACAAAGTACCTCTGAGTGCGGAGTGGAGAGAGGAGGACCTCCCACCGTCTGCCAGCCTGGAATCCAATTCCCATCTGTGCTTTGATGTGATGGGGACTGGGAGGGGGTGACCTTTTCAGTTCCTTTTATCTTGAATGGCCTTTGGGGGATTTTCACAGATTCTCAGAGTTCAGAGCCCAAGGAGGTGCTGGAACGTGACATTCCTCACCACATTCCTCATGACATTCCTCTGTAAACCAGGCGGTGTCCGCACCCATGAGCCTGTGTCTTCCTAAACCAGGCGCTGTCGGCTCCCATGAGCCCGTGTCTTCCTATGACATCAGGAGTTCTATCCCTCACGTCAGAAATCAGGGTTCCAGGCGCCTTGGTTTCCCCGGCGCCAGCAGCTTGGCTATAGGAGAAACACTGAAGGGGCCGGGCGCTTGGCTCACGCCTGTAATCCCAGCACTTTGGGAGGCCAAGGCGGGTGGATCACGAGGTCAGGAGTTCGAGACTAGCCTAGCCAACATGGTGAAACCCCGTCTCTACTAAAAAAATACAAAAATTAGCTGGGCGTGGCGGCGGGCACCTCTAATCCCAGCTACTCAGGAAGCTGAGGCAGGAGAATCACTTGAATCCAGGAGGTGGAGGTTGCAGTGAGCCAAGATCGTGCCATTGCACTCCAGCCTGGGAGACAACAGCAAGACTCCATCTAAAAAAAAAAAGAATCACTGCAGGAAGGGTCTCTGGGGCAAGGGGACTGCACGGGACTCAGCTCGAGTCCCCTCTGCCTGAGCTACTCCTGGGGCCTCCAGGTCAGCAGCGGGGTGGGTGGTGGTGTGCGCTCGGCCCCTCTGAGACGCGAGGCTGCAGTATTGGCATGTATGAGAAGAGATGTGTGAGCTGCTGCCAGGGAGGTGCTCCCGCTGGGTGGCCTGGTGAGGGGGACAGCCTGGCGGGGGTGGCCGTGGCACAACCTCCTTCTGGCAGCGAAGGACCCTCAGGCCAAGAGCTGCGCAGAAGTCAGCACGGGCTCAGATGCGTTTCCAGCCCATTGTGGAAAGTTCACACAGAATTAAACAGAGGAGTGAGAGTCCAACCCCCTCCACCCAGCCCTGTCTTCCTAGCCACCTCGCCGGTCCTCGGGGTTCAGACTTGGACCTGTGGGGTGAAGGAGAACAGAAGGTGCTGGGGAGAGGACCTGGAGGTTGGAGAAGGGAGGTTGGATGCAGTTGGCGGCCCTCCAGGCTCTGGCGGGTCAGTGGGGCCTGGGAACAGAGCAGCCACGGAGGTGACTCAGGCCCAGCTGGAGGGGGAGGGACGCAGCCCTCACTGCAACTGGACGTGGGGTGGGGCCCCCAGGCCTGGTCCTCCTGGCCCTGGAGACCAGCAACCAGCCTGGCCCCGTGCCCCCATCCTAGTTCCGTGGGAATCCTATGCCCACCCGAGGCAGCTGTGAAGCCTCCAGGGGCCACTTCCAGCCGGTGCAGCACGGTGCCTCCCACACCAGCCTTCCCCCGACCTCTGCACCAGTTTCCTCCACGCCCGGCCCGTGGGCATCCGGCCCCAGCCGCTCATTCCAGATACACATACACGTGAGCTCATCTCCCACTGCCGGCTGCCAAGGCTGGGCTGTGGGTTGGCCCCTTCTGTCTCTGCAGATTCCTCTCCTCTCTGCCTCTGCCGGTGAAACACTGCTCCATAACCATCATGTACGGTCCCTGACGACTGCACAAGGGCTGGGGAAGTGAAGGACCCCTGGGGAAGGTACTCCTGGGGATCCCTGAAGGGGAGGGTCTGATGAATGTCCAGGCATGACCAGCGTGGCTGAGGAGACAAGGCTGGGTGTCACCTGGAGCTCCAGCAGGGTGACCAGGCATCCTGGAGGCTGTGCCTGGCCTGTCCGTCCCACACGGGGCAGAGCTAACCCAGGCTACATTGCTGACCCACCATGCACTGTGCAAAGAGCATTTGGAGAGAGAAAGAAAAGTTTGTGTCCTCAGTTACAAGGCACAAGGCGAAGTCCTTGTCCCCGGGATCCCGTGGTCGTTCCCGGGATCCCGTGGTCGGTCCCTGGGCATGGCTTATAAGCCAGTGAGGTCTTGTCTTGCAGAGCGTGTGCGGCAGCGGGGGGAAGCGGTTCAGCTGCTGCAGGGCCTGGAACTCCTGACACTTGGTGCGGCCTTGACCACCAGGAGCAAGTGCAGCCCCCACACGGCAACCGGCTCTGACAAAGCAGACGCTCCTTCCCAGAGCGGGTTGGAGCCTGACTGAGGGAGACACAAACCTGGAAGTGAAGGGGAGTTTAGCACAGAGTGACCCACATGCAGCTGGGATGGGCACAGTACCCAGGCTGGAGCGAGCGGCTCCCGGGGCCCAGGAGAGGCCCTCGAGCCCACTCTCCACCCGGCTATCATCTCCTGGCAGGGGTCTGCTGGGGAAACAGAATCTAACATGATGTATTTTCCAACCCGGAAAACCTCTCCAGAAAGGTGGAAGAGAAAAAGCAATTCTATTACCGAGACAGCCAGGACGCGAGGTGCGGCCGGGGCAGCCCACTGAAGGCATCGCAGAGACAGAAACCTCACTCCTTACAGTCGAGTGCGCACTGCGCACCTGTGCCTTCCGCGGGGTTTGCAGTTTGGCAAGTGAGGCCCACTCCTCTGAGGTGCCACCTCCCAAGCAAACATTCCTGAGCTGTGAGCTTCAAATACTCAGAGGCAGAGGCTTCCTTAGCTAGAAAGCAGATTTACATACATTTGAAAAGGACAGAGAAAAACCTTAAAGAAGACAGAGAGGGAGATTCTGTCCTTATTCTGCACAGGGAGGACAGTGTGTGTCCTCAGCTCCTCACGGGCCCCCATGTAGCTCTCCTGCCAGGCAGCCTGTGGGACACAGAGCAGGAGGAACGTTTGGAGGTGGAGCAAGCAAGGGAAGGACCCTGAGTTGGCTGGGATTTCGAGGCACCATGGGGATGGAACCTCATGGCTGGGGACCCGGGAGAAGGGCTGCAGTACACCTGCAGTGAGCCAAGGCACGAAGGACGCCCTTCATCCCAGGTGCCCACCTCATACTTGCAGGAGCCTGGGAGGGACAGCGCCTCCCGACAGATGCTTCCCGGGTGTGAGATGCAGCCACGTGGCTGCGTGTCCAGGAGCTGGTCTCGTGGCCGCCCCGTGTTCTATTTTGTGGATGTTCCACCCCCACCCCACTGCCAGTGGTCATCTGAGCTCTTTCCAGTTCAGGGGTGTTGGGAATAATGCTGCTCCAAACAACCTCATGTCTTTGGGTGACCGTGAGTAGGTCCTTCCTGCCCAGAACGCACACTGAGGCCTGGAACTGCCAGGTCCCAGGTACAAAACGTTAGACAGGAGTGGATGCCGGCCACCGTTTTCTACACTGGCCGTGGCACTCTGCCCACTGCCTGGAACTGTCCATCTTTGAAATGTTGGCCTCTCTGGGGTAGGACGGCATCGCAGGGTTTAGTCTGCACCTCCTGGACGATGGGTGAGGTTGGGCCCCTCCCACGTGGTCACCGGACACTGGCCATCGCGACACGTCTCAGTCTGTCAGTGCCTCTGCCAGGCAGGTGCTTTATTCTCAGTGATTTGTCAGAGTTCTTCGTACATTCTCGACACAAGTCCTCCATGAACCCTAAGAAATGACACGTGCTGTAGCACCTCTCACCATGTGGCTTTTCAGTCTTCACAGTGTCTTTTGATAACAGAAGCCCTTAAACTTCACGAACTCCTTGTGATACACACTTCTGGGCTGTGTAAAATATCATGATTATATATTTCCTTATGTCACATTCTGAAATCTGTTATTCTATCTTGAGAGCGATAATGGAACTGATACTTTAGAATGATGGGAGGTGAGAACGGGATTCATTTTCCCTGATTAGAGATCCCATCCATGCAGCGTGGCTCACTGAAAAGCCCTTCCACCCACACAGCACCGCTTATCGAAAGGCCTTCCCGCCGGGCACAGTGCCTCACGCCTGTAATTCCAGCACTTTGGGAGGCCGAGGCGGGCGGATTACCTGAGGTCAGGAATTCGAGGCCAGCCTGACCAACATGATGAAACCTTGTCTCTACTAAAAATACAAAAATTAGTGGGGCGTGGTGGCGAGCACCTCTAATCCCAGCTACTTGGGAGGCTGAGGCAGGAGAATCGCTTGAACCCAGGAGGTGGAGGTTGCACTGAGCCGAGATTGCGTCACTGCACTCCAGCCTGGGCGACAGAGCAAGACTCTGTCTCAAAATAAATAAAAAAATAAGAAAAGCCTTTGCTGCTGAACCACGGTCATCTCTGTGGCTTCTCAGCTACTTTGACATCATGGCAACTGTAGCAGCTTTCTTCTTCTTAGTGTTTAAGTGATGTATTTTTGCATTCCTTTACTTGCCATTTTTCCGTGTATTTCTAGATGGATCCTCCATAAGCAGAATGTTACTGGATGTTGCTGCCTTTTCTAAACCAACTCTGACAATATTTGACTTTGAGTATTTGTTCATTTGCCATTGATGTAATCTTTGAAAATATGTGGGGTTTCCACCGTCATCCTGCAGGTGGCTTCTCTTCCTGTTCCATCTTCCTTTTCTTCTCCTTTATTATCTTCTTTTTTTTACTTTATTAACTATCTATTATTTTATACTCTCCTTCTATTCGCTTGCTTGCTACAGATTCTTTTAGTGTTCTATTAGTGGTGACTTCAGAAATTACAATATGCATCTTTGATTTTTAAGAATCCAATGGAAGTTAGTTTTTTACCTCTCCCCAGACAATGCCAGGACCTTTGAACTCTTTAATTCCATGATTCCCAGTGACAGATAAAATGACCCCTCCCCCAAAGATGTGTTTGTTCGAATCCCTAGACCCCATGAGTATGTTATGTTACACATTACACAATAGAAAAGAGACTTTTAATGAGGGTTGTGGACTTATGATATGGAGATCATCTGGACGGGCCCGGTCCGAGCACATGGGTCTTCGAGGGCAGAGAACGTTCCCTGGCCTGTGCTGCAGCGATTCACTGGCTTGGAGATGAAGGGGAGGATGATGAGGAATGTGGGGCCTTCAGGAGCAGAAGCTCCAGCTGACAGCCAGGAGGGAGAGGGGGCCCTGGGTTCACAACTGCAAAAACCTGAATTCTGCCGACAACAGTAATGGGCTCAGAAGCGGGTCCTCTCCCAGGCCTCCCGCTCAGAGCCCAGCCGGCCAGCACCTGGACTCTGGCCGAGAGACCCTGAGCAGCAAATCCGGTGGAGACCCCAGACTTCTGACACCAGAAGCCGTCCGTGAGTGCAGGTCTGCGTTCTCAAGCTGCTAAACTCATAGTGATTTCTACGCAGCCACAGACGATGAATGCATCTCCCTCCTACACCTTCTGCTGTGGTTTCCATGAGTGTTAACCCTCTGCTTCTAAACCGTGAGGCCTGTCGTGTGACGCTGATGTCCTGTGACTCTGACAGCCCCTACCCCCCAAGGCCTCCACACCCCCTCTCTGTGCTGTGTTCTGTGGGCCACGGCTGCCCCACATCAGAGCAGCCCCCTGGGAATGCCTTCCAGTGCCCCTGGTTGGAAGCAAACACTTTCTATTTTCCTGTGTCTGAAATGCTTGTATTCTGACTTCATTTTTACAGGGTATCTTTCCTCGACATAAGATAGTTGGTTACTGAGCAATGACATAAATTACAATATTATTGACTTAAAGCCCAAAGGAAAAATGAATACCCAGGAGTCCACATGGATTTGATTAATGATTGAATATGTAAATTCATAAGAAGGGGCAACTCTTAACTACAGAAAAATTCCAGTGGATAAATGTAGAAGGAATAAGGGAAATAGAAAATCATTGTTATGAGATTACAGTAGTAATCGCTGCTGTCACCACTGATAAATGCTAGCATTTATGGACAGAATTTTAAGGAAAAACAGGATATTTAGGTAACTCAACACAGTAATTATTGCAGTGACTGTAGCATGAGTCCTCACACTCATTTATCTCCCTGTTTCTAGGAGATGGAGCTTAATGTCACTCCCCTTGAATGTGGACTGAATTTAGTGACTCAATTTCCATGAATTGAGCAAGAAAGGGGGAAAATCATAACTTTATATTGGAGAAATGCACAGACTTCACCTTGCCCAAGTGATCAAAGGTGACATCACAGGGTAAGTCAGGGCAATACCCTGCACCCCGATACGATGTCATGAAAGGGAACTCATGTATGCAGTTTTCTCTCCACAAGTCCACAACCCACTGCAATTGTGAGTAAGTCTCAGACAAACCCCCACCGCGGGTCACTCTCCAACATCGTTGGCAATCCTCTTCAAGAGTGTTCAGGTCGTGAAAGGCCAGGATGCACGGAGAAACGGTCCTAGATGTGAGGAGACGAAGGAGATTTGACAGGAGAAGCATGATGGGATCCTGGAACAGAACAAGATGTTAGTGAAGAACGAGTGACATGCTGCTAGAGCCTGTTGGTTCTTTGATAGTAACGTACCAACAACTTTTTAGTTTTGATAATTGTGTCATGGCTATGTAATACATTAACATGGGGGAAGCTCAGTGAATATGTGGACTCTTGGACTATTTTCATAATGCTTCTTGTGTAGAAGGTCTAAAATGATCTCAGAATGCAAATTTAAATAAATTAATTTAACCCTCAAAACACCCTTGGTTGGAACTTACAGTCGGCCCTCCGTCTCCATGGGTTCAACCAACCACTAATTAAAAACATTGGGAACAGAAATTGCATCTGTACTGAACATATGCAGATTTTTTCTTGCTATGATTCCCTCAACAACATAGTATACCGACTCTTTACCTAGCATTTACAGCACATCAGGTATTGTAAGTAACATAGAGACAATCTGAAGCATATGGGAGGGTGTGTGGAGGTGATATGCAAACACTGTACCATTTTGCAACACGGACTTGAGCATCTGCAGATTTTGGCATCTCCAGGAGGTCCTGGGACCAACCCACTCTGTACACCAGGAGACAGCTGCGATTTCTCTCTAAACGTTTTAACGATCTCATTCCATTGTCTCCCAGCTTCCATTGTCTCCTTGGGAAAGTTAGCTGTAAGTTTTGCTTTCCTTTGAAAGCAGTTGCCTTTTGTCTGCTTTTAAAATTTTGTCTTTGTCTTTAGTTTTCAGCAATCTGACTGATATGTGTAGGTGTATTTTTCTTTGTATTTGTCTTGAACTTGTCTGGGCGAGCTTGCACACTGGGGTTGGCTGCAGGTGACTCAGCACAGTGCACACACACCTCCTTCCTCCATCAGACTAGCCCAGGCATGGTCTAATGGTGGTAGTAGAGGCATCAGAGGGAACAAGTCCAGCCACACAGCCTCACTCCTGAAGTCTGGGCCTGGGCCATGTTTGTTGACACCCCTTTGGCCAAAGACAGTCACGTGGCTGGAGCCTGCGGTGCCCCACGTCACACAGCAAAGGTGAGACCCAGAGAGTGGGGGCATGAGCCATCACTACAATCTATGCACCAGACTCACTGTCAGTGACAGGCCCACCCACCACTGCCTGTCGCGGGCCAGGGGGCATCAGGGAGCACATGAATACTTAATACTCATTTGGACTGACTGGGCGCAGAAGCTGCTCTGTGCATCTTATCCTCTTAACACCCTCATGAGATGTGAAACACCCCCATTCTACATAGAAGTAAGATCCCTCACCCCCAGCACACACCCGCTTTGGAGAAGGGCCAGGGGCTGACCTAACAGTCACCTCTGGAGCTGCTTTGAGCTACCACCATGCTCCGTTGAGAGTGTGGTAGATGGGCACTCCTGTCCCATGGACACCTCCGAGATCACATGCCCAAGCTGGTCAGCAGAGAAATGCCATCACTCGCCTCACCTGAAACCAGTGGTGATACCCTGCCAGCCCCCTGTCATCATCCTTTTCAAACTCAGACTCTGATGGTAATGCCCAGAAACCCTAAATAGGATGGTGGTCCCTAAATAGGAACTGCCCCTCGGCTGTGGAGCTCTTGGCCTGAAGGCGAGGATCAGCAGCAGGGTCTGAGATGGGCCAGCCACCTCAGAAACCCCTGCTTATTTCTTCCACCCAACCAATACCAGCCCCGGAGCACAGCCGTAGAGCCAGGTTTGGCTGTGAGCCCCTGCCCATGGGGTCCTTCTTAATGAGGGGAGATCTCAGGGTGGGGTCGCCACACTGTGCCATGAGCAAAGACAGAGAAGCCCACCAAGACCCAAGGAGGCGGGGACGAGCCACAGCCAGGTGCTGCAGAACTTGGGGGCTGGACTCCCCTGGGATGGGGGTGACCATCAGCCCAGTGCAGGCGTCGGCCCCTCCTGCAGAGTCCCTCCCAGGGTGGAAGACAAGCTCCCTGATGCCTCGGGACCAATCAGCCCTCGTAGGGAAGAAGAACTGGATCAGGCAGCTCCAGGGGGAATTTAAGGAACCAGGAGGATGTTGCCATTGGCTCAAGGGCAGGGCCTGCCCCTCCACCATGTCCAAGCACTGCCCAGAGCAGAGGGAAGCCCTGGAGGTGGACACCGCCCAGAGGGACCCACACAGCCCACACCAGGAGCTCTGCTGGAGGGAACAGAAACAGACACCCACACATGAATACCACCCTTCTGTAGCGCTGCCCCCACCCCTGCCCCTCCCGACTCCTGCCCCTCCCTTGCCTCCTCCACACCACTGCTTCTCCTTACCCTTGCCCCTCCCCTGCCCTCCCCTGCCTCCTCCACACCCCTGCCCCTCCTTACCCTTGCCCCTCCCCTGCCATTCCCTGCCTCCTCCCCACCCCTGCCCTTCCCTGCCTCCTCCCCACCCCTGCCCTTCCCTGCCTCTACCCCACCCCTACCCTCCCCTGCATCTACCCCATCCCTACCCTTCCCCTACCTCCTCCCCACCCCTGCCCCTCCCCTGCCCTATCCTGCCTCCCCCTCAACCCCCCCACCCCTACCCCTCCCCTGCCTCCTCCCCACCCCATCCCTCCCCTGCCTCCTCCCCCACCCCATCCCTCCCCTACCTCCTCCCCATCCCACCCCTCCCCACCCCTGCACCTCCCCTGCCTCCTCCCCCACCCCTGCCCCTCTCCTGCCCTCCCCTGCCTCCCCCTCAACCCCTGCCTCTCCCCTGCCCCTCCCCACCCCTGCCCTCTCCATCCGAACCTCCCCATGCCCATATCCCTTCCTCTCCACCCTGATGCCCCCAAGGGGAGCCCGGCTCACAGCTCAGCTCCATTCATAGCCTCCAGGCACCTAAGCCCAAGATGGGAACTCCCAGGTTAACAGCCCAGTAGTGAACATGCCGGGGAGGTTTCACATCACCAGGATGCCAACTCAGGATGTTTTTCTTTATCATACTGTTTTCCTTCTCAAATTATAAAATTTTAAAAAGAAGAAGAAGAAGAGGGCATCATTTTTACAGACCTGCCAATGCCCTGGCGTGGGGAGACAGCGATGCATTCCCTCTCCTCCTCAGCCCGGAGCTCCTGGGCCCTGGGGCTGAGGCTTTCAACCTCGGGCCCTCAGTGGGAACCTTCTCTCTTCAGAGTGTGGCCTTTGGCTCCTGTCCGTCTCCCTGAATGTGAGCTGTGGTTTCTAAGCACAGGTGAATTGAAGCCACTGGCTCTCTTCTGGGCTCTCAGGCTGGGAGCATCCCGGAGCCACCTCAGGGACCAGCAAGACCCAAGGGCTCCCTCCAGGCTCACAGGCAGGGTCAGACACAGACGATTTTTCACTGTGCTTCTTTCAAGGAATAGAGAACTGGCTGCAGCTGAGCCTCCTCCTCAGAGCACTGTCACTGTGGAAGACCCTCGTGCCTGCAGGCCGCACACATTTGCTTTGTGACAGCCACACTGCATTTCCTCTGTAGTTATTGGCAGCTGGGCTGGTGTTTTCCTTCCCTGATGGCACTGTCCTGGCCTGGAGGAACAGAGGCACATCCTGGAATTGTACGGCCCTCTGGATCCCTGCACGGGGATGTGGGCAGAGCCCGCTGGGCTGTGCTGTTCTCTCCCCTTCCACAGAGCCTGACCTTTCAGGAGCTGCAGCCTTGTCCACTGCGGTTCCAGTGCCTGAACAGGGAGCACAAGAAACACATGGGGCGGAGGGGGCGGAGGGGAGGGGCCGTCTGCTGAAATGTTCCGTTCGAGATGGGCACTAAGTAACCTTCTTGGCCTGAAAATGCGCATCGGGAGGAAGCAAGTTTGGGGGCGGGGATGTAAGGCTGGGAGGGGTCTGTGCCACCTCCGGAAAGCCGTGAGGCTAGGCAAGATGGCCCAGGGAGTGATGAGGTGAACGACAGGGGAGTCACTGGGGTCTCCGACCCTACGAGGGGCATGGGAGATTGGCAGTGGGGTGTTGGGCGGGGGGCGGGAGAGCCAGGAGGAGCACATTCCAAGGACGGACGGAAAGAGGTCGGCTGACGGCCGCGACTGGGAGGTTGGTGGGTGACTCGCTAGGCAGACATCGGCTGTGGGTGGGGTTGGGGATCTGACTGATGCCATGGGTGCAAGCAAAGGACCGAGAGGAGCAGGGCAGGACAGTGGGTGTCTGTCCTCCAGCACTGTGCAGAGCAAGGTGTGAGGCAGGAGGCAGGAGGGAGGGGCTGGGTCTTCCTGTGTCCAGCGGCCATGGCAGGGAGTGCGCATGCGGAGGAGGACACACTCGGGGATGCTGGGTGGCGGGGAGCACGGAGGCTCCCCTGATCTTCCTCGCGGAAGGGGAGCTGAGGGTCATCCACAGAGGTGGGGGAGGAGCAGAGACACTGCAGGCTGGGGGGATGGAGGAGTGGGTAGAGGCACAGCAGGCTGGGGGGATGGAGGAGTGAAGAGAGGCACTGCAGGTTGGGGTGATGGGAGGGGAGGAGCAGAGGCACTGCAGGTTGGGGTGATGGGAGGGGAGGAGCAGAGGCACTGCAGGCTGGGGGGATGGAGATGGGGGAGGAGCGGAGGCACTGCAGGCTGGGGTGATGGAGGAGTGGGTAGAGGCACAGCAGGCTGGGGGGATGGGAGGGGAGGAGCAGAGACACTGCAGGCTGGGGAGATGCAGGAGGGCGCCCCATCTCTGCCAATCACTGGGGACCTGTTCCCAAGTCCAGGGCTCTGCCTCGATGAGCCATGCTCCAAGCAATCCTCTCTGGGACTTTTAGATGATACATCTGAAGACCAGAGAAAGGTGCAGTGGGGAAGAGGCCCTTGCAGACCACTCCAGAGACAGGAGAGGGAGAGTAGAGTAAAGCACAGAGACGACTGGGCATCCTGCCTGGAGGTGGCCTGGAGATGATGGCCTAGAGATGGCCTGGACGTGGCCTACAGATGATAGCCTGGAGGTGGCCTGGAGGTGGCTGGTCCCCGATGCTGCATCCTTATGGCAGCCAGTGGTCTTTTGGAAGGCCCAGCCAGCCACTGCTGAGCCACTTCCCTCAGCTTCAGTCCCTGTGACTCTGACAAGCCCCCAACAGCCACAGGGATGAGCAGACCCTGCCCAGGGACACCATCCAGCTGCCCGTGTGGCCCTGAGTGCCGGCTCACCTGTCTGCCAGTGTCTCTGGGGGTCCCTGTTGGGAGTCCCTGCTCCCCAGCAAGATTGGTTCTCTGCTGGGTGGGGGCTTCTGCAGCAGCTGGAGAGAAGGGGGAGCACGCTCCATTACTTGGACCTGGGCTGAGTTTCTGTGGGAGCTTTGCCCTGGGAACCCACGGCTGCCATAAAACACACTCAGATGTTGCAAGAACCAAACTCAGAGCTCCTGTGACATCAGTGGAATGCGAGTGGGAAACCAGCCCCTGGGGAATTGGCCATGCTCTGCAGCGGAGGGAGGGCATGTGAGATCGGACCAGAAGCCACTGCTGCCTTCAGCAAAGGCTGCGGGGCGATCCTGCATTCTTGTTCAGGCAAATGTTTTCCTTGAAAAAAAACCTCTCGATGGTGAAGCCAATGTAACTGGCATTGGCCAATGGGGTGTCAGCTTCGAGGGATGACTCTGGTCAGCCTGGGAGGTCTTGGTGGTGGAGGTCAGGGGGCCCTACCCAGATCCCTGGGGACCTGGCTGCTGGGCATGCTGGCGGCTGCCTTGTTCAACGGCACCCCCTCTGGGAACAGCCCTTGGTGAAGGGGATTGTAATACATGACCCCAAAATGCGCCAGTTTTGCATAAGAATTATTTTGAGTTGAAGGCAATGCAGAGGCTGCAGATTTAGGGAGAGCTCTCTGCCCTCTCTTTCTGCCTAAAAGCAGGGCACACATTTCTCTGGGAAAAGGTGTTCCCCTTTCCAGTACCAGGCAGAGGAGAATGGTTCTTGACTACAAAGAAGCCCCTCCCATACCACCCTTACCTCACATACATTTTTTATTTTTATTTTTTTATTTATTTTTATTTATTTATTTTTTTTTTTTTTGAGGCGGAGTCTCACTCTGTCGCCCGGACTGGAGTGCAGTGGCCGGATCTCAGCTCACTGCAAGCTCCACCTCCCGGGTTTATGCCATTCTCCTGCCTCAGCCTCCCGAGGAGCTGGGACTACAGGCGCCCACCACCTCGCCCGGCTAGTTTTTGTATTTTTTTTTTAAGTAGAGACGGGGTTTCACCGTGTTAGCCAGGATGGTCTCGATCTCCTGACCTCGTGATCCGCCCGTCTCGGCCTCCCAAAGTGCTGGGATTACAGGCTTGAGCCACCGCGCCCGGCCTCACATACATTTTTTAATCACCTCCAACAATCTACCACCCCAGGAGTCCAAACCCCCTTTTTCCCTTTGTCCAGTGACTTCTCCACAATGTATCACCCTTTGTTAAAATGGCATATAAGTCCCTGTGTCTCACCCCTTCTTTGGGTTTTGGCTTCCTGTCTGTGACGCTTCCGTGCACGCAACATTCAAATGTAAATAATTTTCTGCTATCTTTTCTGCTGCAAATCTGTCTTTCATCAGTTTAATTTGCAGGCCTCAGGAACAGAACCTGAGGAGAGTGATAAAGGCCAATAGGAAAGGATACGTATGTAAAGGTCCGTAAGGCCCCAGCTCTTATGGGGGCTACTTGGAAGGGCTACCCCAGCCCCACGGCGCCCAGGGGTTGGCTGATACCATAAGGCTCCTGGGAGAATCAACACACTGGCCTTGCATTTTTTAAAACACAGATGTGACAGTAGGTACTAGCTCTGTGCAGGGCCCTTCCTTAGAGCACAGCGGGGCCATTTCTCCCATTATTGGATTCTAGCCCCACTTGACATGTGGGAAACAGCAGATAAAGGACTCCAGGATGGGGCCTCCCCAGGCCACAGAAAAAACTCAACCACCCAAAAGTACAGAAACCCACCCAGGCTATGGAGGGGTCTGCGGCTGAAAATCCCATCTTGGGACCTATGTTTTGGAAGGGGAAGAGTGGGGAGGATCATTCTCCCCTTCATGAATCACAGATACTTGGGTTTATTGTTGTAGACTTTCTCTGACATGTGTTGGAGCCAATATTTATTTGTTAAAGGAAAACCAACAGTGATACATTTGCTTTGTTACAAAATAAAAACACATTCCAGGGAAGTATACAAAAGGCTTCGCACACTGAGATGCTGCACACGGCCAGGGGACGCTGGACGGCTGCTCGGGAGAAAATTCCAGCCAGCCCCAGGCTCTTTGTGATTCTTCCTCTAAAGACTCGAAAGGAAGAAGCAATCTTCATTGACAAACAAACAAACCGAACAGGGAGAGCCGACTCTTTCTGAAACTCTAAACAGAGCCACATGGAACCTCCCTGGCTAGTGATACAAGTCTCCAGCCCACTCACCCGGCCCTGGGGCGGCTGGGGTTTCAAGCACAGAATTCTCCACCACTTCCACTCAATACACAGGGACAAGGGCACTGCCAGGCCGGTCCCTGCTGGGCCCTCTCTTTGCATGACAAGGCGGTTGTGGTCTGACCTGGACTTCCCGCAAAACCAGTTCTGGGAGGGTCTGACCCCAAACTCCTCCCCATCCCCCCAGTTCTCCCCCTGCCCTCCCAGTGTCTCACCTTCCTTTGGGGCTGGCCAGGGAGGGAGGCCTTGCAGAGGCAGCCAGGTGAGGCCCTGGGTGACCTCTCAGGTGACAGGAAGGCACGTTGCACTGCTGTGACCGTACCATCGCCCTCCTCAGTGACTTACATGTCGGGGAAAATACTCAGATTCCCCTGATTAGTCCTTTAGCTCAGGGGTCACCAGGAACAGAGTCCCTAAGCTGGAGGCCTGATTCCTTCTCATCACTGTCCAGAGCCGCTCCCACCAGGGCCACAGTGACCACGAGCCGCCTAATTCCTTCTCATCACTGTCCAGAGCCGCTCCCACCAGGGCCACAGTGGCCACGAGCTGCCTGATTTCTTCTCTTCACTGTCCAGAGCTGCTCCCACCAGGGCCATGGTGGCCATGAGCCGCCCGATTCCTTCTCATCACTGTCCAGAGCCGCTCCCACCAGGGCCACGGTGGCCCAGAGCCAGCCATAGGAAGCCGTCCCGCTCTCCTAGGAACCTCCTCCCCGGCCCCCTGGGTATCAGGCTTGGTTTGCACCTTCCTCTCTGCTGCTCCCTGGTCACAGCGCTCGCCATCCCCATCGGGGTGCTATCCCTGCTCCTTCTCTGAACTCCTCTGTCCAGAGACTGACTTGGTTTCCCTGATTGCACCTCCCTGAGCCCCTCAGACCCAAAAGACCTGAGCCAACCCCTCACCTCTGCCTTGAGCCTGGCATCTGCCGGGCCCGCCTCCAGGAGACACATTCACAGCCCTTTACACCCATCCCCACCTTCATGCCAGGACTGTCTCCAGGAGCCACATTCATGGGGTCTTCACAGCCCTGGACACTCCCCCGACCTTCATGCCGACAGATCCCTAAGGGAGGTGAGAAAACTGAGGCACAGGGAGGTCAAATGCCTCAGCCAGCAACACCCCGCAGGTGGGCAGGGAGCCAGGGTTTGAGCCCGGCTGAGCCTAGGTGAGTTGTCTCCAGAGCCACTTCTCAAAAGAGCCTCCAATGCCCCAATCTCAGAGCAGGTGGTGAGTGCTGTCATGGGGAAAACACCCCTTCCTTTTCCATTTCCTCTGTCTTGATTCAGCCTTCTGGCCAGTTAATGTCAGCGCCACGGTGCCCATCCCAGAACAGAAGCGCCTGCTGATGAATAATCCCCAGCCTCGCCTGTTTATCTGTATCTATCTGTCATCTACCCCCCACCTCACACCCAGCGTCCGTCCGTGCACACACGCTCCCCTCGCACCCAGCATCCGTCTGTCCGTACATGCTCCCCTCACATGCACCCAGCTCCTGTGGGTACAGGATCGCTGAGCGCCAGACATGGGGGCCATGGCCAAGGTGGCCGCAGGGGCAGGTGCTGGGCTGTCCAGGAGCAGTGACCAAGCACCCAGAGGAGCCTAACACAGCCCAGCACATAAAACCAGCAGCAGAGGCCCGGGAGCCACTTAGCCAGAGAGACACCTGGTGTTCACCCCAGCACGCAGATGGGGAAAGGCTACAGCGGAAAGAAACAGCTGTGTCCAGAGAGCTTCACCCCGAAATCAGAGACGGCCAAAGTGCACCCGGCGAGGAACTGGTCGAAGTCCTGTCCAGGCCAAACAGTGTCAGGTGGGTCCTTAGGGGTCAGCAGGGAGTGAGGCCGAAGCTGTCCCTCTGTGCAGCTGCCCCTCACGCCGCTGTGGCCTCGGGGTTTGGTCCAGATTTTGAGCATCTGGTGACTTCCAGACACACCCTTTCCAGTCTCAGGGAAACCCCCCTCAAAAAGCACCTGCCCAGGCCGGGCGCGGTGGCTCAAGCCTGTCATCCCAGCACTTTGGGAGGCCGAGACGGGCGGATCACGAGGTCAGGAGATCGAGACCATCCTGGCTAACATGGTGAAACCCCGTCTCTACTAAAAAATACAAAAAACTAGCCGGGTGAGGTGGAGGGCGCCTGTAGTCCCAGCTACCCGGGAGGCTGAGGCAGGAGAATGGCGTAAACCCGGGGGGCGGAGCTTGCAGTGAGCTGAGATCCGGCCGCTGCACTCCAGCCTGGGGGACAGAGCGAGACTCTGTCTCAAAAAAAAAAAAAAGCACCTGCCCCAGGACCGGGTGGCACATCTGTGTCTTCTCAGCACATTCAGGTCTCAGAGTAGGGAGACGACCCAGATCCTGCCGTCCGGCTCCTGGCCCGCTGCCCCCACACTGTCACCAAGGCAGGACGTGAATGGTCCGTGTCAAGGCTGTGTGGGCTGTTTGACCACAGCAACACACACATAGACTGAGGAAAACAGAGCA
This sequence comes from Rhinopithecus roxellana, assembly GCF_007565055.1. NCBI lineage: Eukaryota > Metazoa > Chordata > Mammalia > Primates > Cercopithecidae > Rhinopithecus > Rhinopithecus roxellana. The sequence continues at coordinate 131,824,899 of NC_044561.1, read as the reverse complement.
AGGGACAGATCGCTGCCAAGCAGTGGACGCCAGCGTACTGCAACAAGGAGCCCAGAGCCTTTGGTAGGCGCCTGCCTGTGGCTTCGAGTTCCCCGGATCTGTGTGGCTTCCATCCTAGTCGGCCCTTTCTTGGTTTTCTTGGTTTTCAGAGAAGGGGCGAAGGGTAAGGGGGCAGCTTCTCCCCCACCAGAAGACACACCTGCAGAGTTCCACGAAGGCGGGCGCTGTCTGAGGAGGGAGAAGGAAACAGACATCTCAGGAGCCTCTGCCCTTGCACCAGGGATAGGCAAGAGGCCAGTGCCGAGCAGGAAGCGGCCTGTGGGTTCAGCTCAGGTGTAAGCAGCATGGTCAGCTGGAAAATGGCCCCCAAAGACGCCAGGTCTCAATCCCTGTGGTGCTCGAATGTGACCTTATGTGGCAAATGCGTCTTTGGGGATGGGATTGAGTTAGGATCCTGGGATGGTGATCATCCGGAATTATCTGGGTGGCATTGCAAGGTTTGCACGAGAGGGAGATGACACGGAGGAAGCCATGGACCACGGAGAAGGAGAGCACCGTGAAGAGGCTGTCCACAAAGGTCAGAGCGATGCAGCCGCAAGCCAAGGAGTGCACAGCTGCTGGTAGCAAAGAGAAGCCAACAGGACCCACTCCCGGGCCTCAGAGGAGCCCCTTGGTCCAGTGGAGCTGGTTTCAGACTCCTGCCCCCCAGACCGTGAGCATGCATTTCTATTGTTTAAAACCACCAAGGCTGCAGCCATTTGTCACAGCAACCCCAGGAAGTCCACAGAATGGGAAAGGAGAGGGAAGAGGGGATGGCTGGGCTCAGCTGTCGGGCTGGGCTGTGCAGGGTTCCCTCGGGTGGTGGGGAGGAGCTTCTGAAAGGGAGCTCAGGGAGGGGCTGCCCGTGGGTGGAGAGAGTGCCGCGTAGAAAAGCTGGCAGTCAATTATCCGGTGATTTCACCTGCCTGTTGCCAGTCACAGTCTTCCTCCAGGAGGGGCCACCGACCACAGGCCACGTCCACTCTTCTCCGCTGCAGGAGTCCTGTCCCTGCTAAAGCTGATCCTGGCTTTATCTGCCCTTTGCAAAGGTGTGGGGCTTTGGCCCTCCACTGGGCACTGCACAGCGTGGGAGCCCCTCCCCCCGGCCCCTGCAGTGGGGTCAGCCGAAGCACTGGGCTGGTCGCTCGGTGGAAAAGGACACAATTTCCCCTCGGGGCCCAGAGGCTGCGCATCTGTCCTCCCAGGACTGGGCCTAAGGAATCAAATGACTGTGGAAATGGGGACAGCATGATCCCCAGAGTCGGGCCGTGTCATCTGAGGATGATGGTGACAGCAGCAAAGCTCCAGACGCGGACACAGGCCCTTCACGCACCAGGGCTGCACTTCCTCCGGTGCCCACAGCCAGGCCAGGCGCCCTCCCTGAGGGAATCTGCTGGTCCCGACGGCCTCTGTCTGGGGTGAGATGCTAGGATCTGCCCCGCAGAGCAGCAAACACTGTCTGGGCCCCACACCCTCCCCCTGGCTGCACAGCGGCACCCCCAGGGGCCTGCCCCTGCGCAAAACCAGCCCCACCAGCCAGGGTCGCGACCTGCCTGCCCTGCAGGTGGGGCCCAGCTTCCTCAGGTTTTCTGCTCCCAAGTCATTTTCCTCCCTGCAGCCAGGGCTGAGCACCTTGGCCAAACTGGCTCTTTGCTTTAAGAAGAGAGGGAATCTCCCAGCCGCCAGCCCATTGAGGCTCCTGGCACAGGATGGGACACAGTGTGGCAGTGGTAACACGGCCGTGCCGGGCTGTGCGGGGGTCTCAGCCTTCCTGTGCCCTGAGGTCTCATCCTTGATCACCGTGTCCTCGCAGAGTCCGGGGGCTGTTGGGGGCGTGGTCAGATGCGGTGGAGCTTGTGCCCTGTAGATAACAGAAGTTATAAGAATCAAAGCCGCTATATTCATGCTGAAGAGGACATTTATTTTTATTTTTGAGACAGAGTCTCACTCTTTCGCCCAGGCTGGAGTGCAGTGGTGTGATCTCGGCTCACTGTAACTTCCGCCTCCTGGGTTCAAGCGATTCTCCCACCTCAGCCTCCCAGGTAGCTGGGATTACAGGCGCCGCCACCATGCCCAGCTAAATGTTTTGTATTCTTAGTAGAGACAGAGCTTCGCCATGTTGGTCAGGTTGGTCTCGAACTCCCAGCCTCAAGTGATCTGCCCTCCTCAGCCTCCCAAAGTGCTGGGATTATAGACGTTAGCCACCAAACCCAGCGGCAAAATTTCTACGTGAAATAATAAAATAAAATAAAAATAGTGGTCGGAAATCTGTCTCCTGAGACAGAAGTGTCTGATTTTCTCTAACTCAGTTAAAAGTGGTGCCAATAGAAACACAGTTACCACATCAATACCAGAAGGCCCAGGAATGCCGTGTGGTGAAAAAGCGGGTCCAGAGGCCCTCCCTGACTTTTTGGGTGCTCAGCCTGGACACGCCTGTCACTGTTGATGGACAGCAGGTGCAGGTGTGTGAGCAGCCCTGACCTGGGGTCTCAGGGAGGTGCGGCGCCATCCCACTGCCTAGAACTGGCTGGTGTGTGTTTTTGTTTATCCGCCCACGGCTCCTGGTTGAACAAATTCTCTGATTTCATTTTTCCCATAACAAAGTGAGCTTTCTCAGTAATGATAAAAGAACACTTATGTTCTGGGGCACAGAAGCCTCCATGAAGGAGGGAAAAGTGCCCCTTATTTTCCAAAGCACCCTTCAGTGGCCTTGAGGAGCCCTGCCTCCCTGGAGCTGTGTGCTGGGTCGGGCTGTGTGGCTGGGGCAGGCACGCTTCCCGTCCACCCAACTCCAGCAACTCCAGCTCCTACAGGAGGCACATCTGGCCCCATCTGCATCCTCTCTCACCAAAGCCTTTCACCAGAACCTCCCACCCACTTCGGAGCCCCTTCCCTCCACCACCAGAGCCAAGAAGGTGGCCGCAGGAGTCAGTCCGGGGGTCAGGAGCTGACATCTGCTCTATTCCTTCGGGGATTTTGGAGACCATGGCCAAGTCATGGTGGCAGGACCTCAGCTCCCCTGCGTGCACCTGGAGTTGGCGTCACAGACCGTCTCCAAGGCCTGCCAGTCCCAGCAGGTTTGTAACCACATCTGAGGCCACTCATGGCTTGACGAAGAAGAAAGAGACAGGCCGAGGGAGGGAGGTGGAGGTGAAGGTGGCAATGAGATGCGTTGGGGAGATGCAGAAGGAGCTAGAGAGGGAGGTGGTGAGGGGGAGTGGAGCAGGGCAGAAGCCAGGCAGATCCACCCAGCCCAGCACCCCTGCCCCAAGGGAGTGGGGGAGCCTGGGTGGGGAAGAAGTGGGAAAGGAACAGGTGAGACCCTCTGCCTTCACGCTGCTTGGAGGCAGGGCCCTCCGTGCTTTTAGGCAGGTGTCCCTGGTCAGGGGAGGCCAGTCTTGATCAGAAGAGCAGGTTTGACCCCTCCTTGGCCTTCAGCAGTGCCTTGAGGTCCAGTGAGGGTCCCGGGCTGGTGGATGTGGCTCTCGAGAGGCCTGTGGACAGATTCCACCACACGTACCTGCCTCTCCGTGAGCCGCACAGGCAGTGTGCTAGGCCTGCGTGCCGCGCCGGAGGGAGGGCTGAGTCGCACTGGTTGGGAAATGGGAAACGCGCCACCCAGCCACACTGACTCGGAGGCACATGAATGCCACTTTCTGCATGATATTTCCCCCAGATGTCTGCATCTTTCCCCCAGATTCCATCAGTGCTTCGCTCCCTGTGAAGGGCTCTGATGGCCGACCCCAAGGTCCATCTTTCCCCCAGATGACATCCGTGCCTCCTTCCCTGTGGAGGGCTCTGGCAGCCGACCCCAAGGTGGGAGAGGGCCAGCCCCCCGGAGGAAGGAGTGGTTTAAACCATGGGAAAGTGTGCTCCAGGGGCCTGGTTCTGCAGAGCCGCACACCCAAGGCTCCTGAGCTATGTGAGGAATCCAGGGTGCAGCTCAGCGCGCGTCGCCCAGCAGCCCTGGGAACCGGCACTGCAGGATCAGGTGCATCCGTGCATCCCTTTCCAGGTGAGCTCCCAGCCAGCCCAGGCAGACCGGGGAGGCCACACAGTTTCCAGGCAGGCAGCGACTGGGCAGTCACCTGAGCTGGCCCATACCTGCCGGGCTCCTGTCCCACCGGCTGTGACCGGCCAGCCAGGGCTGGGGACATACACACCTGAGCTGCTCTCGGGAGCACTTTTACAGCAGAACCTGGAACCTCGAGGAACCTCAGGCTCCTTGTTTCCAGGTTGCAGCTCCATTAAGTGCTCTGCAGGTGAAAGATGCTGAGGTGGACACCAATGCCGGGAGCGAAGCCTGAACAACATTGACATCGTCTGTGCAAAGTCAGGAGCATGCACAGATCCACTCTGTCCCAAACACATTCTCACGCTCTCTCCGGTTTGACTCTGCACTAACACAGCCCACAAGGATCACCATGACCTTGAGACAGTCCTGGCTACTTTAAAACTAGCTGCCCCTAGGAGCACGGCAGATGATTCATCCCGTGACAAGTCTTGCCTTTATGTCTCTTTGAAACACAAACATCTGGGTATCAGGCAGCCTCACGGGGGCAGCTTGGTCGTGCTGGAACTCAGCCTGGCTGACTCTGGCTTCATGTGCATGGAAACTGTTCCGTGAGGTTCTCAGCCTCGCTGACTCCAGCTTCATGTGCATGGAAACTGTTTTGTGAGGTTCTCAGCCTCGCTGACTCCGGCTTTATGTGCATGGAAACTGACTTTGAAACTTGCAGGAAGAGGCTGTCCTGGAAGAAGCTGCCACCTGCAGAGACGGCCCTGGGCTTGCTGTGTCGTTCCCTTCCTGCCATGGGGCTGTGCCAGGAGCCTCCACGCAGCTCTCCACACACAAAGCAGGTCCACAGCTGGCTCCCTGCAGAGCCAGACCTGAGGCACCCGTTCCATGAGAGCAGGTTCTCTCAGTGTAGATCCCAGACCAGCAGAAGCAGCATCATGGGGACGCACTGCTCAGCAGAGACCTGCCAGGCCTGGTGGCCGGAGTGCGGGGACCCTGGGACCCTGATGTTGCCTGAGTTCAGGAAAAACAGCGTTGCCTTCCTGAATGCTGTTCCACTTACTTGTAGCTCCTACGTGTTTCTTCAAGTAAAACACAGTCGGGCCTCATTATTAATGGGCAAATTCGCCTACTCACTAGCATTTATCCTAACCCAGCATCAATACTCAGGGCACTTCCACGGTCATTGGTGGACATCACAGCAATGAGAAATGAGTTTCCTAACAGTGTCTGGGTGGGGGCAGAACAAGCAATGCTCTGCTGTCTCCTTTGTGAGTGTGTGTGTGAACGTGTGAATGTGTGAGTGTGTGTGCATGTGTGTGTTTGTAAGCGTGTTCTCACCATAACACAAACAACCCCAGCTGGCGTACAATGGCAGCCTCGTGGGACTCCAAGCCCTGTCTGTGCTGGAAGGTTCTATAACAAAAATCACACCCTACTTACCAGAGGCAAACCGAGCATGAAAGGAAATGAAAGACGTGAACTTTAATGCCTCTCGTGGGCCTGGAGAACGAGGTCATACATCAAATCACGGCTCTTGGGAATCAGGATGTATTTGAAAACTTCAGGGGCTCTGAGCCCTCATGAACCCAACTGATGGGCAAGCATCCCAGGCCCAGGCTGGAGAGGGGGACGGGACTGGCCGTGGGCTCTGCTGGGAGCTGGCAGCCACTCCCGCCCCTCCTGCTCCCTCCAGGTCCATTGGACACTGTACCTGGTCTTGGGAGAAGAGGGAAGTCCTCTTAGCCTCCACTGGAGGGACTGCTGGCCGAGCCTGGTCTACACCACAGCACTCCCCATCACAGGAGCGGCTCCAGTGGCCCCAAGGGGCACACGTCCCTTAAAAGGAGCATCCCATACTGACCCTTGTGTGGGGAATCCCAAGTCGGAAGTCATGTCAGAGGCAGGAATCCAGGCTCAGGGACATCTGCCCCGTCCCCAGAGGTCTTTGTTGTCTGAGGCTCTGCATTCTCTGGCTCTGAGGAATTCTGAAGCTATTTTGGAAACTGCAGCCCTTCCCAGGACAGGACAGACAGGCTTGCTCGGGGTGGGAGGAAGACGTGGTCCACACTAGAGCATAGAAACCAGCCCTGTAAGCCACCCTGCTGGCCTCGCAGGCTGTAGGGAGCAAAGGCCATGTTGAAGCCAGGTGCCTCTCTGGAAGGAAACCCCATATACTAGAGAACATGGGGAGTGGGCAGCCACTCCTCCCTGCCCTCAGGCCCATGAGCTGGACTCCCTACTGTCCCCAGGTTCATCCACAGGGAGGCCCCGGCGGGAAGGCAGGGCCAGCGCGCAGGGCGAGGTTGGGGGAACATACTCCCCTGGGTTTCTCCCTGTCAATTGCTGTAGTCATTGAGTCCCCCACTGAGCACGACCACTCCTGCAGGCTCACCCCACTGGACCACTCCTGTAGGCTCACCCTGCTGGAGCTCGCTCTCGGACTCTAATAAACGAGTTACCAGCCCCGGGCGCTGTACGTCCTGTGTTGAGTTCCACAAACCCTGTCTTTGCCTTTGTAAATCATTAAATTCTTCACAGAGTATCAATTCTGACTACACCCTCTGCTTCTTTGTGTGTCGGGTTTTTGAAATCTTTTCCAAACACACCCTCCAAAAGAGCCACTTACAATCTTTTTTTTTTTTGAGACTGAGTCTCACTCTGTCACCCGGGCTGTAGTGCAGTGGCGCGATCTCGGCCCACTGCAAGCTCCACCTCCCGGGTTCAAGCGATTCTCCTGCCTCAGCCTCCCAAGTAGCTGGGACTACAGGGACCAGCCAATACGCCCGGCCAATTTTTGTATTGTTAGTAGAGACAGGGTTTCACCGTGTTAGCCAGGATGGTCTCACTCTCCTGACCTGGTGATTTGCCCACCTCAGCCGCCCAAAGTGCTGGCATTACAGACGTGAGCCACCACGCCCAGCCACATTTTCTAATTAGAATTTACAGTTTTGTTTCTGACATTTAAATCCTTAATCCACTGGAAGTTACTTTCATCTTTTTCCATATGGATAACTATTTTTTTCTAGCTCTACTGATTAAGAGGTTTCTCCTGTTTCCGCTAACCTGCAAAGCCATTGGTTCCACCCACACATAAGTTTGTTCCTGGGTTCTCTGTCCAATCCTGGTGCCCATCTGTCTATCCATGTAAAAATCTCACATCACTTTCACTGCTATAATTTCATAACAATCCCAACATGTGGTGGATAAATTTCCCTCCCTCTTCAGAAGTGTCCTGGCTACTCCTGGTCTTTTAGTCTTCCATGTACATTTTAGAATAATCACATCAAGTCTCATGGAACACCTTTTTGGGATTTTGGTTGAAAATGTGTTGCATCTATGCATACACACAGATTTTGGGATAATTGTAAACTTTATAACATGTGTTATACTCATATCCATGAAAATGGTATGCCTCTCCATTTATGCCTTTTAAAAATGTATCTTTTTTTTTTGAGACAGAGTTTCAGTTTCACTGTTTTCACTGTAGAGGTCCTATACATCTTTTTGCTAGATTTATTCTGAAATACTTGATGTTCTGTGATAATACTATAAATCTGTTTTCTCTTTCTTTTTTTTTGAGGGAAGGTAGTGTACAGAAATCTCGCTGCCTTTTGTATATTAATCTTCTAGTTAGTGACTTCATTAAGCTTTCCTAGTATTTATAATAATACATCTGTAGCTTCTTTTGTGTATGAATGTAAACAATCGTTGCACCTGAAAATAACAACAGTTTTATTTCCTCTTTTTCAATCCTTGATGGTGTCACACCAATTATCAGACAAGTTTGTGTGTTCTGGGCTAGATGTTTTAAGGTGGTGGGTTCAAATTTATTAAAGAAAAAGCTTGCTAGCAATTAAAGCAGCAGAAAACAGAGGGAACTGCCTCCATCAGCTGTATTTTCCTCATGAAGGAAGCACAGTAAAGTTGAGAGTATCACATTTCTTGGGTAGCAGGAAGAAGACAAGTGCACAGGTGAGAGGAGTCCAGATGACACTGATACAGTGCCTTCCACTTTGGTATTTTGAGATCCCAGTTTACTTCCTGCCCCCGAGGGCCTTGGCAGTGGTTCTCAAGGTCCAATAACCTCCAGAAACTGGAGGTGTTGGGGGCAGCCCACCTTACCATGTGGCTTGCAGCTGCTGACTGCCCAAAGGGCAGGGTGGGACAGAGGTTCTCTCTGGCTCCACTATCCTGAGCCTCCTGGCCCAGCTCCAGGCTCACTCGCTGGGGCCATGTGGTGTTTATGCCTCCCTCTTGCCCTGCACCCTCAGCCTGGAGACTGGGCTCCCACAGGGCCCCACTGCAAGGGGTGAAGTGTGGCCCACATTTGCCTTGAGGGGGAAGTTTCTTGAGCCCTGGGAGAGGACTCCAGGTCTCCAGGCAGGTGTGAGGAGACACTGGGTGGGGGAGAGGCTTGGTCTGTCGAAAGGCAGGGCTGACTCACCTTGTTTCCAGGGAGAGTCTATGCACATTTTTCTAGTGTAACTATATCCCTCCTGCCTAGTACGTTATCGTAGCCCTTATCCTTCTCGTTGGAATTGTACATGTCTCCCTCTGGTTAGACTCTACATTCCTGGACATGGAAGTTTGTTTTCTCTTGTTCTACTTTCTAACATGGTGGTATAAATACGGTAGGAATCAATACATATTTGTTAAAGAATGGCTGAAATTCTGAAAACAATCCTTAAATTGCATCTCTGTTCCTCATTGTGAGAGAAGAGAAGGATAAGAGAGCACCAGAGAGAAGGGAATTGACTGGGAGGCAACGAGAGGGAGGGAGAGGGGCGATGAGATGCGGGGAAAGGGGTGACAAGAGGCGGGGAGAGGGGCAACAAGAGCAGGGAGAGGTGCGACAAGAACGGGGGAGGGGGTGATGAGAGGGAGGGAGAGGGGTGACAAGAGGGGGGAGAGGGGTGATGAGAGGAGGGAGAGGGGTGACAAGGGGGAAGAGGGGTGACGAGAGCAGGGAGAGGGGTGACGAGAGGGAGGGAGAGAGGTGACAAGAGTGGGGAGGCCAAGCCTCTCCCCCACCCAGTCCCTCCTCACACCTGCCAGGAGACCTGGAGTCCTCTCCCGGGGCTCAAGAAACTTCCCCCTCAAGGCAAATGTGTGTTTCATGGCACTCACACCAGGAGCAAGTGTTTTGTTTTCTTTGCCTCCTTCCAATTTTTCGACACAAACACTTGCTGTCATATTAGCCCTAGCCTGACTTTGTTGTGTATTCCTTTTCATTTAACATACAAAATATTTTCCAAATAGCCTCATAGATTAATTTCAGTAATTTTTGGCATTTCATAATATTCCATTTACTGATGTACCTTAATTCACCCAAAGAATTTCCAGTAGTTGATCACCTGAGTTTCTCTTGTTCTATGTAGAAATAATGTCACTTTGGGCCGGGTGTGGTGGCTCACACCTGTAATCCCAGCACTTTGGGAGGCTGAGGCAGGCAGATCACCAGAGGCTGGGAGTTCGAGACCAACCTGGCCAACATGGTAAAAACCTATCTCTACTAAAAATTCAAAACTTGGCTGGGTGTGGTGGCGGGCACCTATAGTCCCAGCTACTCAGGAGGCTGAGGCAGGAGATTTGCTTGAACCTGGGAGATGGAGGTTGCAGTGAGCCAAGGTAGCGCCACTGCACTCCAGCCTGGGCAACAGAGCAAGACTCTGTCTAAAAAAAAAAAAGAAAGAAAAGAAAAGGAAAAGAAAGAATATCACTCTGAACCTATCTTTGTGTTCTGTGTCAGGAGTCTTCTGAGCCAATTCTTTATGATTCAGCTCCAGGAATGAGATTATAGGGTCAGCAAATCTGAACATTTTTATGACTACCAATAGATATTGCCTGTTTGTCCTCCCCCGACCCCCAAAACAGAGCAACATTACACAGCCCCCAGGATAGACTCTTGCATCTCTGGATGTTGGGAGAAAGGCTATGTCTTGAAAAGGGTGTTTGAGTCTGTAGCTAACGTGAGAAAAACAGAACACACACATGCAGGCCTGCCTATACTTGCACACACACACGTGCAGGTGCACACACAGGCATACATGTGTGCACACACTCAGGCCCATGGAGGTACACACACTTGTGTACCCATGTGCAATGCACACAGTGCTCTCAGGCCCTTTGACTGCAGGGTGTGACCCCACACTTGGCAGAGCCAGGCAGCTCCCACGTCATGCCCCACAAGGGCTCCCAGTGGGAATGTTGGGCGAGACCACCGGGAGGGCACAGATGCCCACTGAGCAGGAGCAGTGGTTCGTCTGCAGATGATGATACATTCAGGGCCACGAAGGGGATGGGTGAGGCCACTATGCCCACTGCCCACCGTAGGAGGCTCAGGGGCCACTGACCAGAGGGGAGAGGCAACTCCACTCATCTATGAGCCCCGGGGCACGTTATCCTCCCCACTGCCGCCTGTGTCCACCCAACCTCCCCTCCACTGCCAGTGCCCCCATGAGCAGAGGGCGCCTGCCCCACCCCCGTCCCTGCCTGGCCATGCTGGGGAGATGCCCACCTTCTCTATGGGCTTCTCTGCAAGCGACAGGCCTGACACCAGGTTTCTCCAGGAACTGCTTGCATCTCTTCCTACTCAGCACTCACCTCACCGCAACCATGACAGGTAACAAAATCCTCCGCTGGTTCCGGTGGGGGCCCGAGTGCTTCTGTTCACCAGCACCAGGGGTCTGGCCCACATCCCCGACAGCAAGGCGGGAGGACACAGCGGCACTCCGCCTGCAGGCCGCCCCCCAGGCCTTCCAAACTCTGCCAGTGCCCCCCGAGTGGGCCGCTGGGTCCCCCTCCACTCATTCCACAGCCCACAGCACGTGCCTTCGGGCTGGCGGTGGGTCGGGGCGCCCTGAGTGAGTTAAGGGGTGCGGAAGGCTGTGCACGGGGATTTCTGCGCCGACTTGAGCAGCACACAGAGGGCTCCGTGCGGCTCCAAGGCAGGCAGGGAGAGCCAGCGGCAAGCCCAGCAGACTCTTCCAGAACCGCGGTCCCGCGGGAGTCGCTGCGAGGATGTACCAAGGCCGGGTGTCCTGCAGGGCTGGGCAAGGCCGGGTGTCCTGCAGGGCTGGGCAAGGCCGGGTGTCCTGCAGGGCTGGGCAAAGGGCATGCTGGCCTCTGCCTCCCTCGCGGGCAGGGCGACACGCTGGCTCTTTCCCTTTTCCTTCGTCTGCAGAAATCCCTCGAGGGAGGCCGAGGTGGAGGGAAGGGCCGGACAGGAAACAGGAAAAGGGGAGACAGATGTGGGGCAGGACAGGAGCTCGGAGAGAAGAGGGGGACCGCGGCGGGGAGGGCAGGACGGAGAGGAGAGGGGCTGGGTTGGGGGGTCCGCAGCGTGAGGCTGCCACGGCCACCGCCTTCCCTTGCTCGCCCCCCCAGCCCCTTCCCCCGCGTCCTGGACGTGACAGTCCTCGCTCTTCCCACCCCGTCCCTCCCAGCACCCCAAGGTCTCCTCCCACGAGGTGAGGGGCCAGAAACACCACGTGTCCCCCTCACCGCACCCGAAGGCAGCACAGGGGAGTTGGGTCTGGACGGGTTCCTCCACTGAGAACGTCCCCAGAGAGCTCAGCTTCATCGTAAAAATTCATCCGCATTTGTAGTTCGGTCTTCAGGTTTTTTACTGACTTTGTGTACTGTAAGATGTGCTACACCACGCATCCACAAGTGTGTGTGCAATGTGCTTGCGTGGTTTACAGAGTAACATGAAAACCACCCGAAACACACCACTGTCCAGAAGCACAGTCCGAGGCCAGGCTCCCAGGCTAGGAGGTGATCCCTGGAGGCACAGGCAGGTGGAGACCGGGACCCAGAGGATGCAGCCATGGAGGGGCCCTTCCGTGTCTCAGTACTAGCTCACCTGGAGTGCTGAGCTGGGGGCTCTGGCTGGCTGCACCTCAGAAAGAAAGTCCCCAGGCAAGAGCGGGAGATGTGGGCTGAACCCTGAACCAGTTAGGCCCCAGGGTCTGGGGGAGGCCCCAAAAGTGCTGCACCACCTGCCTTGAGAAGTGGGACGTTCCATTCCCCTTAATGTATTTCTGACATCCATTCATGGCAAGTTTCCCGGATCACTCGGGACACAGTCAGGAAAATGGAATCCGTAGCGAGAAGTTCAGTGGAGGGAGAGCACGGCGGGGGCTGGACTCAAAGGCGTGGGAAGGCTGGAACACCAAGCGGGGGCTGCAGAGACAGCCACAGACAATAGCAGGAAGCTACCACTGTCTCCTGAGCTGGAGGAAGCAAGAGAGGAGGTGGTGCAACCAGAGCCAGGAGCTGGGCACCGCCAGGAACCCCGGCCGACTCCCAGGTGGGTGTTGGGACTACGGAGGAGAAGGAGGAGAGGACACCGCGCTGTGGCACCCGGAGCAGACGCCGCAGGAGAGGCACCGTGGCTTCTGTTTCCCTCCTGCCTTCCAGCCTCTCGCTGAGCCCTGCCATGGGCCGAAGCTCGTGGACAGCCCTTGGCAAGTGAGCCTGGGGACTGAAGTTTGCAGGTGCCTAAGCGGAGTGGAGCAGGGAAGGTGCGGATCTGCCGGCACATCTGAAGTCCATGAAGTCTATTTCTGCCTCTGCACAACATCCCGCTCCTGAGGACACTTGGCTGTTCCCAGTGTTTCTCCTGTAAGCTTTGCTGTGTGTGTCACCAGGGGCATGTGTGCAAGCCTTTCTCTGAGTGTTGTCCAAATCTTCTGAGCACGCACTGTCTACAGCAACCTAGTGCACACACACAGCAGGACAACCAATGACTATGAATCAACACTTACCCTTAGAGTGTGCAATGCTTCCTGGTATTTTCTATTCTAAAATTAAAAATGGATACATTTGGCTACATTTAAAAAAAGAACTATTTGTCAAAGGACACAAAGTTAAAGGTGAAAAGACAAGCCACAAACTGGGATGGTATTGGCCACAAGGCATTAGGGGCTGAGCCTGGGTTGCCGTTGGCTGTGGGGGTGGGGGCTGAGCCTGGATCCCTGTTGGTTGTGGGGTTGGGGGCTGAGCCTGGGTCCCTGTTGGCTGTGGGGTCGGGGGCTGAGCCTGGGTCCCAGTCGGCTGTGTGGTTGGGGGCTGAGCAGGCACTCTTAGGCTGTCTACCTCTGATCCCAGCTCTTCCCTTGTGGTCATGCAGGCTTGGGGAAAACGGCCTCCGCTCTGTGAACCCGGTCTCCAAAATGGGATCAGACCCTGGCCTACACTCTCTCCACTTCGGCTCCTGCAGGTCCCAGCGCTGAGATTCAGTGGATTGTCAGGTTGGATCCCCACAGCTGGTTCAGGAGGCAAACACTGTTATTACCGCCATTTTTCAGACAAGGACAGACAGGTCAGAGGGGTGAGCGTCTGCTGTGGTCCTTGCTGGCAAGTGGACATGGGCCAGGCAGGCCGGCTGCAGAGGCTGAGTGTGCCTCTCCTGCTTCACCACCCGTTGGTGTGAACTCCCTAGCTGTGAATTTAGAGGATGTCCTGGGTGGGTTCCCTGGAGACTCCAGCCTGAGGAAAGGGTTAAGTGTAAGAGCTTTATGAGGACTGTGATCCAGGGAGCAGGCGGAGAGCAGGGGACAGGCAGGGTGATGACGAGATGGGGCCCTAAGCTGACCGGCCTGGGGACCACTGGGTGTCCCATCCTCTTTCTAACATCGAAAGCTCTGCTTTTCACCCTTGGACTTCGCTGCCAGAACGAAAGGGGCTCTCACGTTTACGGAGATGCTTTCCAAGCCCTTGGTAGAAGTTTATCCTTTTGATGAAGTTGTTTGCACATCTTTCAAGGCTCACTGTGGGCATTTCATGTTTCATGACTATTGTGAAGACATTTTTTCTATCATACTATATTAGTTACTGTTGATGGATAAGAAAACTATTGGTTTGTTTTGACATTCACCTTGCCCATGCCCATCATCCCCAACTTTTCTTTGTTCTGATATCTTTGCCGTGTTCTGATTTCTCTCGGAGTTTCTAGATGGACAAATAATTGTCATCTACAAATAACATCTTATTCTTCATCTCATTCCTTATCTGATCACATCATCTAGGATCTCAAGAAGTATCCAGCGTTTGTTCTTACCAAATTTTATCCTTTTGTTTTTGGTGATTTTAAAAGGAATGCAAAATATTTCACAATCTATTTTAAATATCTGGGAGATAACTTTTATCAAGTTAAGAATGCATGCTGGCCAGGCACGGTGGTTCACACCTATAATCCCAGCACTTTGGGAGGCTGAGGTGTGCAGATCACTTGAGCGCAGGAGTTCAAGACCAGCCTGGGCAGCATGGTGAAACCCTATTTCTACAAAAAATACAAAAATTAGCTGGGCATGGTGGCACGTGCCTGTAGTCCCAGCTACTCAGGGGGCTGAGGCAAGAGGATTGCTTGAGCCCAGGAATTCAAGGTTGCAGTGAGCCATGATTACACCACTGCACTCCAGCCTTGGTGACGGTGAGACCTTATCTCAAAAAAGAAAGAAAAGAAAAGAGAAAAAGAAAGCGTGCTTTGCCCCATAGCAAAAGAGTTTTTATCATCAAGTGTTGAATTTTATTAAATATCTTGGAATTTATTGACGCATCACATGGCTTTCTGTTCTGACCTGGTAAAGCAGTGACTTGTGGTCACTGATGTCCTAATATTGACCCATGTTTATATTTCTGAATGTGTTGTTGTTGGTAAATACACAGATGAATCCCATGTGATGGGATTCTGAGACTCTGTATTTCTAGGGAAGACTAGTCTCTGTGTGATGTATAACGAATTGGAAAATGCCCCAGTTTTTCTATGATCTGTAAGAATAACTTTGAATGGTGGTTGTGTGTGTGTGTGTGTGTGTGTGTGTGTGTGTGTGTGTGTTTTGATACAGGGTCTTGCTCTGTTGCCCAGGTTGGAGTACAGTGGCATGATCTCGGCTCACTGCAACCTCTGTTTCCCGAGTTCAAGCAATTCTCCCACCTCAGCCTCCCAAGTAGCTGGGATTATAGGCACATGGCGTACCACCATGCCTGGCTAATGTTTGTATTTTAAGTAGAGATGGGGTTTCGCCACGTTGGCCAGGCTGGTCTCGAACTCCTGGACTCAAGGGATCCACCCATCTCGGCCTCCCAAAGTACTGGGATTACAGGCGTGAGCCACTGCCCCCCAGCCCACTTTGAATGTTTTTGACCACTAAACAGTAAGGGTTTTGTGTGCAAGGAATCATTGCCTGTGTGCACTTAGGCATCTGTCTCCTCCCACGCAGCCATGACATCTGTGAGGCTCAGCCCTGCTGTCTGACCTTCCTCCTCATTGCTGAAGGTCACCACATTGTGTTAAACAACCACCTTCTCCATTGGACTGCTGAGGGACACTGGGCTATTTCTGGTTCAGACTGTGATGAACGCTGCTCTGTGAAGGTTCCTGGACACGTGTTTTTAGAACATATGCAGCAGTATCTGTGGGGCGCATTCCCAGGAGAGGACTTCTTGTCAGATGCACACATGTTCCACTTTATCAGAGGGGCCACTTCTCCAAAGAGACTGTACAATTTATGCTCCCACCAGCAGCATGGGGGTGCTCCACCCGGTTCTTATCCCCTCCGAGAGCTGGTGTTGTCTCATGTGTTCTTTTTGCCGATTCTGGGAGGTGAGTAAAAGATTAACATAACCTTCTCTCATCAATATGGACAAGTGAATACTGGTTTAATTTTCCAGGTACGTTTCCCTGAAAGTCTGATCAAGACAGAATGTCACTCAGGAGATGACCCTTGATGGACACATTGCACCTAAATCTGCAGATCTTTGCAGGTACTAGAAATATCTGCTGGGAGCACCCTTGATTTCGGTTCCCCGAGTGCAGTGACCTGCTTCTGGGTGTGTTCCTTGGTGTGCACCACACTGACCCCTCTGGAGCTGAGCTAGAGACGGAACCGTAGGCCAGGTGGCTTCACCCATCCACATGGGTCTTGCTCTCCCACATCCCAGCTGCCACTTGGCGGGGGCGGGGGGAGGCAGAGAAGAGGAGGCACCTTTGCTGAAAACCAATTGATCATATACACACGAATCTATTTCTGGATTCTATTCTGTTGTATTGGTCTATGTTTGTTTCCTTTTGCAAACTGCACTGTTTTGATGACTGTAGCTTTATAATAAACTATCGAAGACAGGGAGTAGCATTCTCCCACTCGTTCTTCCTTTTTCAGCCTTGCTTTGGCTATCCTTGTTCCTTTGGGTTTTTATACAGAGTTTGTAATCAGCTTGCTAATACTTACCAAAAAACTGCTAGCATGTAGCTTGTAATTGTGTTGTATTTATACATAATTTAGGGACAATTGACATGTTCATGATATTAAACCTTCTGATCAAGAATCTTCTGAGTCTTCATGTTCCCTGCTGTGGTGTAAGTATTGCCTTTTGTTTCATTTCTAATTTTTCACAGCTAGTATATAGAAACACAGCCAGTTGTTCTGTGTTGCCCTTATGTCCTGAAACCTTGCTGAACTCATTTATTAATTCTAAAAGTTTGTGTGTAGTTTCCTTAGGATTTCCTAGACACAATCACGTCATGTGTGAATAACAGTTTTTTATTTCTTCTTTTCCAATCTTTACCCCTTTATTTCCTTTTCTTGTTTAATTAAACTAAGATTTTCCATGCAATATCATATAGAAATGTTGAAAGCAGCATCCTTCTTTTGTTCCTTATCTTGGGAGAAAGTATTTCGTTTTTCAATATTAAGTATAAATTTATGCTCTTTACCAGGCTGAGAAAATTCCCTTCTATTCTTAACTTCCTGAACTTTTTAAAGAATGAATGGGCGTTTAATTTTGCCGTATTCTTTTTCTGTAGATGTTGTATTCTTTGTAAGGAGATGATCCCATGACTTTTTTCAATTATTCTACTAATACAGTGAATTACATTGACTGACTTTTGAATGTTAAACCAACCTTGCATCCCTGAGATGGCACCTGCTGGTCAGGATTGTGATGATCCTTTCTCTGCAGTACTGGCTTTTCTTTGCTAACATTTTGTGAAGGATTTTTGCAGGATATTGATCTGCAGTTTTCTTTTCTTGCAGTGTCTCTGTCTGGTATCAGAGTAATAGAGGCCTCGTGAAATGAGTTGGGAAGTTTCCCTTTCTCCTCCATGTTCTAAAAGAGCTTCTGTAATTTGCAATTATTCCTTCAATAAATATTTTATAATATTTAGCAGTGAAGACATCTGGGCTAGGGGTTTTCTTCCTAAATGGCTTTTAATTATGAGTTTAATTTCTTCAACAGATGTGAAGCTATTCAGTTTTTAAAATTAAAATTGTTCACAAACGGTATTTTATAAATTCTCTATTTTCACCAGTAGCATTTATTATCCCTTTTATTTTTTAAGAGACAGGGTCTCACTCTGTCACCCTGGCTGGAGTGCAGTGGTGTGATCATAGCTCTCTGTAACATTGAACTCCTGGGCTCAGACGATCATCCTGCTTTGACCTCCCAAAGCTCTGGTGTTGCTGGCATGGGACTCTGTGCCTGGCCTATCTTTTTAGTATCTGCAGTATCTCTCCTTCTTCTATTCTTTCATTCTTGATATTGGAAATTTATATCGGTACCCTTTAAAAAAAAATCAGTCTGGGCTGGGTGCAGTGGTTCACACCTGTAATCTCAGCACTTCGGGAGGCCAAGGTGGGTGGATCACTTGAGGTCAGCAATTCCAGGCCAGCCTGGCCAACATGATGAAACCCCATCTCTACTAAAAATACAAAAATTAGCTGGGTGTGGTGGCTCACGCCTGTAATCCCAGCTACTCAGGAGGCTGAGGCAGGAGAACCACTTGAACCCAGGAGGTGGAGGCTGCAGTGAGCCGAGATCGTGTCATTGCACTCCAGCCTGGGCAACAGAGTGAGACTCCATTAAAAAAAAAAAAAAAAAAAAAAATTCAGTCCAGACAGAATTTCCAGAAGACAAAACAAAAGAAGAAACAGCCAGCTTTTGACTTCAATAATTTTTCACTACTGTTTTGGTCTGCTTCCTATTTTTCATTAATTTCAGTTCTGATATTTATTACTTCCTTTGTGCTTAATTTGCTTTTTTCCTGGCTTCTTCAGTTGGAAGCTTGGGTCATTTCTTTGCGCTCCTTCTTTTCCATATTCACTGCTATAAATTTCCCGTTAAGTGCTGCATTAGCTTTTCCCCAGAAATGTGGATATGCTGTTATTTTCAATTAACTAAACAAAGTATTAATTGTCTCCCAAGAGTCCAAGAGTCATACGATTTATTGAGAAATGTGTTGTTTAAAATTTCCAAATATGTTGGGACTTTCCAGATAACAATTTTTTATTTCTTGCTTAACTCTGTTATGCCCTAAAAGCATACTTTGTAGGATTTGTTTTTTTTTTTTTTTTTTTTTTTTGAGATGGAGTCTCGCTCTGTTGCCCAGGCTGGAGTGCAGTGGCGCGATCTCCACTCACTGCAAGCTCTGCCTCCCGGGTTCACGCCATTGTCCTGCCTCAGCCTCCTGAGTAGCTGGTACTACAGGCACCCACCATGGCACCTGGCTAATTTTTTTTTTATTTTTAGTAGAGACAGGGTTTCACCATGTTAGCCAGGATGGTCTCGATCTCCTGACCTCATGATCTGCCCACCTCAGCCTCCCAAAGTGCTGGGATTACAGGCGTGAGCCACCGCGCCCGGCCAGGATTTGTATTTTTAAAAATGTGTTAAGATGTATCTTAAGGCCCAGGATATGGTCTCTGTTGGTGACGTCCATGTGCATTTGAGAAGAACATTCTAAGCTGTTGTTGGGTGTGTGTTCTACAAACATCAGTCAGCTCTAGATGCCGGATAGTGTCACTCACGCCCTCTGCATCCTTACTGATTTTTCTGTCCATGTGTCTGACAATTACCGAGAGAAAAGAGATGAAATTTTAAAGCATAACTGAGGTTCTGTCTATTTCTCCTTCCAGTTCGATGGGTTTTTCTTCACGGGTTTTTTTTTTTTTTTTTTTTTTTTTTTTTTTTTTTTGAGACGGAGTCTCGCTTTGCCGCCCAGGCTGGAGTGTAGTGGCGTGATCTCGGCTCACTGCAAGCTCCGCCTCCTGGGTTCACACCATTCTCCTGCCTCAGCCTCCCGAGTAGCTGGGACTACAGGTGCCCGCCACCATGCCCGGTTAATTTTTTGTATTTTTAGTAGAGATGGGGTTTCACTGTGTTAGCCAGGATGGTCTCGATCTCCTGACCCCGTGATCCGCCCGCCTCGGCCTCCCAAAGTGCTGGGATTACAGGCATGAGCTACTGCACCCGGCCTTCTTCATGGGTTTTGAAACCCCGTTGTTTGGTACATGTTCATGTATGATTGTGATGTCTTCTTGGAGCACTGACCCTCATTATTATGCAAAGTCCCTCATCATCTATGTTGATGCTCCTTCTAGATCTACATCTACATCCATGTAGATGTTGAAATCTATTTGTCGGAGGTGAAGACAGTGACTCCGCCTTTCTTTTGGCTGGTGTTTGAATGGTGTATTATGCTTAACTCTATATATGTCTTTAGATTTAAAGTGCATTTCTTATAGACACGATGTAGTTGAATCCTGCTTTTTAAAATCCAGTCTGACAATCTATCTTTTAACTGGTATGGCTAGACCATTCACATTTAATAGGATTATTGATACAATTGGATTACAAGCTACCATTTTGTCACGTGTTTTCTATTTGTTATGTCTGTTTTTTGCTTCTTTTGCTTGCTTTTCTGCCTTCTCTTGGTTAACTGAGCATTACTTCATTATTCCATGTTATGCCCTCTTGTCCTATAACTTACACCTCTTTTAGAAAATTGTACTCACTGTCCCAGGGTTAAGTCTTAAAGTAATCAGAGTTTATCTTCAGATAGTGAGACTGCTTCACTTATAGTGTAAGGACCCAACAGCGGTGTTTTCCCAACTCTTCCCTTTCATCCTCTGTGAATTATCATCACACACTTTACCTTGGAGCATGTTATCAACACAGTACAATGTTACCACTTTCCCTTGAAATAGTTGTCATTTGCAGCAATTAAATTTTTTTTTTAATTTTCATTTTCATTTCATCCTTTTCTATATTGTTCTTCATGTCTGAAATAAATAATGTATACAGTGGTCCATTTCCAAGACAAAGTGCCTTGAATTGGCTTAGGTGAGCAAACTACAGAAGGAACAGGATATCCTAGGCCCCTGCTCAGATAGCCAACGCCTGCTTGTTGGCCTCCCCCTTCCTCCCTTAATTTTTAAAAGTTATTTTCACTGGTAAAGAATTCTGAATCAGGCCGGGCATGGTAGCTCATGCCTGCAATCCCAGCACTTTGGGAGGCTGAAGCAGGTGGATCACGAGGTGAGGAGATCAAGACCATCCTGGCTAACATGGTGAAACCCCATCTCTACTAAAAATACAAAAAATTAGCCAGGCATGGTGGCCAGTGCCTGAGTCCCAGCTACTCGGGAGGCTGAGGCAGGAGAATGGCGTGAACCTGGTAGGCAGAGCTTGCAGTGAGCAGAGATTGCGCCACTGCATTCCAGCCCAGTTAACAGAGAGACTCCATCTCAAAAAAAAAAAAAAAAAAAAAAAAAAAAAAAAAAAAAAAAAAATTCTGAATCAGTACTTTTTTTCCTTTCAGTACTAGAAAGCCATCCCTCCATCGTCATCCACCTTGCATAGTGTCTGCAGATAGCTCTGCTGTGCTTCTTGTCTTTGTTTCTCTCATGTCTCATGTGTCCCTCTACCTCCCTTCTCCTCCCAGTTGCCTTAGAGAGTTTCTATATGTCTTTTTTCCTCAGCAGCTTGAATATGCACAGGTTTCTGTGCTTGTTTTTGTTTCTGTTCTGTTTTGTTTGTTTTACTTTTTTGGCATTTGTCTCTGAGTTTTGTTAATCTGTGCTTTGATGTCTGTCATTGATTTTGGAAAATTATTAACCATTATTTCTTCAACTATTCCTCCCATACCCCCTCACCATCTGTGATTCCAATGTATGTATGTTAAACTGCTTGATAACATCTCGTAATCCCTTGGAGACATGCTCTGTGTTTCCCCCATTCCTTTTATCTCTCTGGTTTTTCATTTGGATGATTTCTGTAGAGCTCTTTTCAAATTCACCGATTTCTTTGGCTAGGTCGAGTTTACTGACAAGCTTCTCAAAGCCATTTTTCATCTCTTTTACTGTGTTTTCATTTTTAGCCTTTTCATTTCTTTCTTTCTCACAGCTTCTATCTCTTTTCAAGATAGTATGTTATTTTAAGCAAAGAAATGGAAATAAGCTAAGTCTCAGTAATGGTGAAGAATTGACTCTCATTATTAATTAATAAGCTAACTCATTAATTTTAGGGAGACTTAGCTAGTTAGTTTCATTTCAATCATTTACATAAATGTATTCATCCTGACATAGAAACAGCTAGAACATAAATTGAGCTTTAAAAGCAAGCTTCAAAACCATGGATATTATCTCATGTATGCTTTGTTTTAAACCTCCACAAAGCAACCTAATATTTCTAAAGTAACGAATATCTACAAAATGCTTTTTGTAAAACAGCCTGGAAGGACAACCCACAGGAGATGATAAGGGTTCGGTTTGGCAGGAGGCGGTGATGGGACTCCAGCTTTACTGGTCACAGGTGGAGTTTTACAGTGAGGTTGTGTCCTGCGTGAGTTGTGTGTCTTCAGACGACTCATCCTGTGATTGCGTGGATGGTGTGACCGGAGAGGGAGCACAAAGGGTCCCGACAGGTGCAGGTGGAGGCCTGGGAGGCTGTGGTGGGTTCATGCCAGCACCTCCCTGGGGCTGCACACTCCCAATCATCTGTCTCAGACATGCCAGGCTCAAGTTCCTCCCCACGTCCAGTCCTTCCATCTAAACACATGTATTCAGCATCTGCATCCTGCCAAGCATGGCTCTGGATGCTGGTGATGCAGCAGTGTGGTATGTATATGGTGTGTGTGGATGGCATGTGTGTAGTGAACGTGTGTGATGTATAGTATGTAGATGGTGTAGATGGTGTGTGTGTGATGGATAGCATGTGTGTGGTTTGTGGCATGTGGATGGCATGTGTGTGTAGTGTATGATGTGTATGTGTAGTATGTGGTGGGTGGATGGCATGTGTATACAGTGCATGAGTGTGATGTATGTGTGTGGTTTGTGGTGTGTGGATGGTGTGTTTGGGGATGTGTGTAAGGCATGTGTGTGGTGTGTGTGGTGTTGAGGGGTGTGTGGTACTGGGTGTGTGTGTGGTGTTGCTTGTGGGGTGTGGTGTGTGGATGGCGTGTGTGTGTGTGCGTGTGGTGTGTGGATGGCATGTGTGTGGTGTTGCTTGTGGGGTGTGGTGTGTGGATGGCGTGTGTATGTGTGTGGTGTGTGGATGGCATGTGTGTGTGTGCGTGTGGTGTGTGGATGGCATGTGTGTGTGTGCATGTGGTGTGTGGATGGCGTGTGTGTGTGGTGTGTGGATGGCGTGTGTGTGTGCATGTGGTGTGTGGATGGCATGTGTGTGTGTGTGCATGTGGTGTGTGGATGGCGTGTGTGTGTGCATGTGGTGTGTGGATGGCATGTGTGTGTGTGTGCATGTGGTGTGTGCATAGTCAGGGTGCCTCCCCCTGAGCATAGTCCCAGCTCCCTGGGAGGGCTGTGTCCTCTGTGAAGCCAGCAGTGAGATTCCCTTCTCCACGTGAGGCTGAGCAGCAGGAAGGAGAGGGGGCCCAGGTCTGGGTGGTGGCTCTGCTGCTGGTGGCGGCTGTCAGGCAGGCAGGGAGCGGCAGGGCCGGGTGTCTGGGGCCTGGTTCCTTCCTCCCGCGTCAGCAGCACCACGTGGGAGGCCAGGCGGTATGTATCCCGGTGTGTGGATTCTCCTCAGTCAACACAGGCCAGGTGGATCGGGGACCGGAGGCCTTTTCTCGCAGCAGCAAGATGGGGACGTGCACCCAAAACCAACTCAAATGGTTGTTGTAGAACCCTTCGGAAGTGTGGAAAATCAGAGCGAAAAGAATCGAGATCTCCTGTACTTTGACACTCAGAGGGAGGCGTGTGGCACAGTAGGCTCAAAGCGTCCTACACGGATGCTCCATGCCATGGGCCATGTGGCGTGTGGGGTTCTGGCTGCGGCTCTTTCCACAAGATGCTTTTTATTCTGATGGCTCTGGTGGCCCATTGTGTGGGTTTCCCATTGTTCACCTGCTAATTCCAGATTCTGCCATGACAATCCTCCTACGAACTGTCTGTGACACAGAGGGGCTGGCCCTGCCTGGTGCGCAGGGCTCAGCGGGTCAGTGTCCCCTCAGGCCATGTCCACCAGCGAGGCCCAGCAGTAAGGGCTGAGGTCCAGGTGAGAAAGGCAGCCGGCCCCTAGGTCTTTCATGTGATGGGTGTTTACTCCACACCATGCCAGGAGCGAAGATGCAGACACCAGCAAGCCAGAGCATCCCGTGGGGGGTGCCCGAGCCCCAGGTGGGACACAGGGAAACAAGCCTGGACTGCAATGTGCTGCAGCAACTGGGGCCAAGGAGGAGATAATCTGGGCAGCAGGGCCAAGTGGCAGGAACAGGGGTGGGAAGCACAGGGTCATGCAGGGGCCACGGCCCAGCCTCTCTCCCGCTGCAGATCTCAGGTGGGTGCTCACGGCCAGGATGGGAGCAAGCAGGCCCAGAGGCGCCTCAGTTATGGGTGGGCACGTGTGGTTAGGGCCTGGGAACGCCAGTGTGTGACCCCGCAGAAAACTTGATTTTGGGATACATGTTTGTGCTTTTCACAGCCTGCCCTGCCTGTGCGACAGTTTTCTTCCTTACTGGACGAAAAGTTACTTCCATAGTACACGGCAAGCTCTGCGGGGCAGGGCCCGCTGGGCACGGGGAGGAGGGACGGTTCCTGCAGCCTGGATCCCATTGTGCCTCCAGGGAGCACTGGGCCAGCTGGGCGAGCACTCCCCATGTCCACCTGTTTTCCTCTGGTGTCTCAGGCATGAAGGGCCGCTGGGGTGGGCGCTGAGGCCAAGGGCCTGAGTCTGTGCTGTTAAAGCCCCTTCAGGGCCAGAGCCAGGGCTGAGGTTGGGTCTGCTCCATGTCAGGAGGAGTGCAGCCCCTCACAAAAGTTGAACCTTTCCTAGGCTCCTGGGGCCCCTTAGAGGGCTGCACAGCGGGCTGTAGCCATGGCCCGGGCAGCTCCTCTGAGCCTGAGTGCAGCCCCTTCCGTGTCTGTACCACTTTCCCCTGCAAACCCACCAACCCCATCCCAGGCCCACCTGCCCAGGAAGAAAGACAGACACCTGTGGTGCAGGCCCCAGACTTGAGGAATCTGCTACCACTTCTTGGAACCCAGACACAGTCCTAAGCCTGCTCCACCTGCTCCACCCCAGGACCTTTGCTGCAGTTGCCCTCAGTCCTGGATGCTCTCTCCTCCCTGTGCCCCCCCCCCCACAGCCCACTCCTCCACAGCCCATGAGTCCTCCCCTGGTCCCTGCAACCCACACCTGTGCTGGTTGCACCATGGCCACTCTCCTGCTGCCCACACATGTGCTCCAAAGCCCCCCAAGCACCTGGCATGCCTGTCTCTTTGGGGGCACTGGTTTGAGCCTGCCCCTACCAGAGGACACAGAGCCTCTGGGACCCTGGCGGAGGGACAAACAGGGCTGAGCAGAGCTCCACGTGGGCGTTGGGCGCTGCCGTCAGAGCACCTGTGGGTGTCTGTGCAGAAGGACCCGGGAGGAGATAAGGTGAATGGAGGGACTTTTGGTCTTATTTTCTACGTGCGTTTGTGCATTTTCTGTTGATTTTTCCATGGCGATCACGTATCACTTGTGTCTATAAAGGAAACAATACAACTCTTAACAGAAAGAGGGGATGCTGCAGGGCCTATGGAGACGCAGCCACGAGGCCAAGGTAAGGCCCCAAGTGAAACAAATGAGCAAAAAGAGTTCTACAGCTCTCAGGTGAGCAGTCACATGCGTTTCTTAGTAGTTGTGTCTCCTACTGATTGCACCCTATAGTCCCCAAAGGTGGGGAGTGGGGCGGGAGAGAGGTAGGCCAACTCAGGCCACAGGTGGGCTGGCACCCGCCCTGCCCCAGCCCCTGCCTCCCAGGAGCCGCAGACAGGCCCCCAGGGCCGTGCATCAGGCCACACCTGCAGAGACCTGCTTCCCTGGCAGCAGGCGTCTCCCCTGACGGAAGACTTAGGAATGGGTTGGGGTTGGGCGGAAGTGGCGCCCCAGGGCAGGTGAGATGGAAGAGGTGAAAGAGACCTGCACTGCAGGGTTAATGGACAGGGCGCCAGACAGACCAGGAGCCTAGAGAGGAGATGCCACCAGGACCCAGGACACACGAACACCCCCGACACACACACGCACACATACTGACACACATGCACACACTGCACATAGTTACAGAAACACACACATGCACAGACACAGCACACAGAGACATGCAGACACATGCACACAAGATACAGTCACAGACACACACACAGCAGACACGCAGACACGCCCACTGCACTGCAGAGACACCACCAGATCCTGACATACACCACACAGACTCACTCCTCCGTCCACCTGAGAAACAAAAGTTTTGCAGAAGAGTGTGCGATGACCACTTCTACTCTATGCTGTTCTTAATCTTTTTATTTTTTAAAAAATGTGGGTCATAATCCTTTAAATTGATGTCCTTCCTCACAGAGGACCACAAGCACTCAGAGAAGGACTCCAGGTTTGAAGGCAGATGCTGGTGGGGACCTGGTCAGGTGGATGGGTGGGAAGGGGTGAGACTGGGCAGGACTGGGCCTGGGAAGGCTGAGGCAGGCAGCGATGATGCCAGCAGAGGAGAATCCCAAGCAGGCCGTGCAGCTGCGGCGGAAAAGCCACAGGAGTGGAGAGGAGGTGGGAGGCAGTGGTCAGGTTGGGAGGACCCTGGCAAGAAGCCCAGAGAGGAGGGCCCAGAGGGCCGGGCACTAGAAGTGTGAAGTCCCTGCTTCCTCCTGGGGCTGCTTCAGAGGATGGGTGGGGTCACATGTGGGTAGACCAGGGAGACAGGAGACTATGCTGCTTGGTCCAGGCATAGGAGATGAGCCCTGGCTGGGAAGGGACAGTGTGGATGGGCCAAGGTGGAATCAGGGTTTTAGAGAAAGCTGTCAAGTCAGTGCCATGAGTTTTGTGCGCACCGGGAGGGAGCAGGTGCGTGGTAGGGGGTTGCTGGTGTGAGTGAGGGCTCTCTGGTTGCAGGGAGCGGTCCGGTGGGGTGGGGGCACAGCTGCCGGGAGGAAGGCACTCAGGGCCCGCAGGTGGGGCTCAGGATGCTGGCCCTGCAGAAATGGAAACAGGGTCTTCACCTGAGAGGGAGGAGGAGCCTGGGAACTGGGGAGGAAGGGGCTCTGCTGAGCCGGGTCCTCCGGACAGGGGCACCTGGGGACAGAGCTGGCCCTCGCACGCCCCTCCTGTCTCGCGTCCCTCCGTGCAGCCGGGACAGGATCCTGCAGGGGCTTTGCGGGGCAGGAGGTGCAGGCTTCTTCCTCCATCCTGTCCCCCGCCCCCGCGGTGAATGTTTTTATTCAAATCTCCCTCCTTCCCGCTGCCCCACCGGCCTCAGGGGCTGGGGTCGTAGCCCGGCGGGCAGCGGTGGTCACCTTCTGCATAAACCTGGGCTTCCTCGCAGGGCAGCCCCCGGACCCTACTCTGGGTCTCAGCCTCGGGCAGCTCCCTGGGGGCGGGGCGCGTCCCTGTCCGCCCTCGCCCGTCCCCGCCGCGCCCGGGTCCCAGCCCGCCCCGTCCTCGCAGCCGCAGGCCCGCGGCGGCGCCCGCCCCGCTCTCCCCTCCCCTGGCCTGGCCCGGCTCGTCGCTCCGCCCCCCGCGCGTCCCCGCCCCGCGCCCGCCCGCTGCCCGCCCCCTGCCCGGCCTCTCAGCGGCGGCGGCTGGAGCGCGGCGGTCCGAGCGGGTGCACCGCGGTGGAGGAGGCAGCATCCCGCGGCGCTGACGGTCCCGGGGAGAGCATGGCGCCGAGGTGCGGCTGGGGCTGCGGGCAGGGGTCGGGGGGCGCCGAGGTGCGGCTGCAGAGCGGCGGGGCTGCGGGGGCCGACGGGGGTCGGCGGAGGTGTGCGGGGCCCTGACCCGTGCCTGTCCCGCGCAGGTGTCCCTGGCTGTGGCCGCGGCGGCGGCGCCTCCTGGACGTGCGTGCGCCCCTGCTCCTGCTGCTCTGGGTCTGCGCGGCCTCCGTGGAGCCAGGTAAGACCGGGCCGGACGGGAAGGTTCACGCCGGTCCCCGCCGGCCTCGCCGCCCTGGCTGGGGTCCCCGCCCGGCTCGCTCGCCCCCGCCCCGGCCGCTCTGGGCTCAGCCCCGGCCCTGCCCACGCGCGCAGGAGGCGCCAGAGCCGGACGGAGCGGGCGGGCGGGGTTGCCGGAGTCCCGCCCATTCATTCTCCCCGCGGGTCCGGGCCGGGCGGGGTGCGCGGTGCGAGCGGCCGGAGTCCACGCGCGGTGACCCGACCCCCGCGGCCGGCGGGGCCGTCGGTGCCGGGAGGGCTCGGGGCGGGGCCGCGGGGTCTCGGGAGACGCGGCCTGTGTCGCCGTCACGGCCTCGTCCCCGCAGGCCGGTCCCGGGACTGACCGCGGGCGGAAGACGATGGAGCGCGGGGCGTCGTCTCCGCGTTTCCAACCTGTTGAAGCGAAGCCGCGCGGGCTCCCAGGCTCCTCGCCGCGGGCCGGGCCTTGTGCGCCTCTGTCCCCGCCGCCCTCAGGCCTCTGTCCCCGCGTCCGCCGCGGTGTCGGGTTGCGCGGTCCCCTTTGATGCCACCGAGCGCCGCGCGGCCCGAGAACAATGCCCAGAAGCCGCTGCCCTGCCGGCCTCGCCGTTTCCCGTGCGCGGCAAACTGCGCGGGGGCCCGTGGGGACCTTCCTGCCGCCAACCCCAGGACCCAGTTCCCCACCACGCTGCTGGCCGGGTCCTCCTGCCTCCAGCCAGCCCAGCAGAGGCCCGGGGGAGGCGGCGGGACGCTGACCCCGGGGAGCCCCGCCCAAAGGGCCTGGGTGCCTTGTCGCGGGTGGGATCCCACCCGGGGGTCCACGCAGCCAGCCCCTGCCTCTGACTCGACTCCCCACCTGCTTGCTACAGCGGGTGAGGAAGCAGGAAAGGGGGAGGGAGGGAGGGATGTCGTCTGGATTCTTGTAGTAATTTGTTTCATTGTTTCCAATCGAGTTAGTCACCAGGTTAAATAGTCGCATAGACCTTTCAAAACCGTAGCTACCTTGTAAGTAGATGTATTGAAAACACCTGCTTGTTGAGTCGTAGACAATTCCTCATTTACTGTGTGAACTGTAGGGGGTGAAACACTGGCGGAGAAGGGCCGTGCGAGCTCACGCAGCTCCATCCCTACCGCGGCCCAGGGTCACTCGGGGCCATTAATCAGGCTGCAGAGCTGCCCTCTGAGCCGGGCCGCCAGCGCCCACAGGGCCCAGACCAGGGATCCCTGGGCGGGACGTTTAAAATCGCACAGGGACAAAGGAAAGGAAAGACGCTGGGGCCCAAGCCCCGAGCTTATGAAATGTTATCAAGGAGGAGATGTAAAAGGTGATGGATTTTGCCTTTTAATAGAAAAACAAAAACTGTTATGCGAACTTTGGTGAGATGCAATCTTGAGATCTAAGAGTGGGGTGTAAAGTCAGTGCAGATCTCAGCTGGGAAAGTTACCCTTCACCAAAGGGGCTGTGCGTTCCTCTTCTGTCCTGGGCCTGCCCCAGCCTCAAGCACTCTGGGGCAGGAAGGCCCCTTGGAGGTGTCTAATGGAATGTGGAAGGCGGGTGTCCTGGAGGCTGAAGCGGAAGCAGGCCCGGAGAGGGGCCTGGATGCTGCCCACACACCCCTCCCCCAATCCGGAGAGAACTCAGGCTCCAGGCCACCTGCAGCCCAGGTTCCAGTCCCTGCAGGACCAAGTCCCAGTGAAATGGGAAAACAGTCGCCCCCTTTAGGGGTTATTGGAGAAGAGCTAATGTGTCTGAAATGCTGACTCTGGCAAGGGTTTGAGTTGTTCTCAAAAGTTAAAAAGCACCCTGGAGAGCTGAAGGCCTGAGGCCCGGTTTGCTGATTTGCACATTTTTTTTTCTGGCCAAGAATGATGCATCTTTCCGTGTCTCTGTGCTGCACTTGACCCCTAGAAAAGTCTTTTGCTTTTTTGTGTCAGGATTGGTCGCTGTGATGCTGAGGTTTTTGAATGGTGTTTGTGCCTTTCCCCGTAATCAGGAACCTGCAGGCTCGGTGCTCACTTGACCACCTGATTGCCACCCAGCAATCAGGTGCTGCAGTCTTACCTGCAGTTTCTCCTCTGGTGAATTCGTGTGTGTGACATGTCCATGGTCCCCGGGAGGTGCTTGTAGTCAGTGCTTCAGAGTCAGAATGGGGCTGAGGAAGAGAAGCAGTTGCTGATGCCCATGGCCATGCCAGGAGCCTGGTCTCATGAGTGGCCTTGTCTCTGAGCCTCTCCTACACTCCACCACTGCATCAAGCTCTCCCCTCGCCCCCCTGTAGCTCCCAGAAGGTGCATATCCTGCCCCTGCTCACCACTAGGACCTCCTCCTGTTTGGTGGTGAGCACAGAGCCCAGTGTGTGGGTACAAGGCAGGGTCCCTGCACCTCACTCCCCATTCCCTCTGAAGCCCTGCGGGGATTGGGCTTCAGTGACCTGGCTTCCATGGGTGTGGCTCACCCCAGGGCACACAGCACCTAGGTAACGGGAGAGACCCTCCCATAGAAGGTGGTCTTATTCCTCGGCTCACCCACTGGGGAGTCTTCAGGATTCAGATGCAGGGACTTTGGAAGATAGTTTTGAATTTCAGCAAAACTTGTTTTTCAGGGTACTCCTGTTTTCCTATAAATGAAAGCAGAGCGGGGGAAATCCTCTGCAGGAAAACCTAGAAGGGGCAAACCGCCCTGCTCCAGAGTGCAGGCGCCAGACACTGGGGGCCAGTCCGGGAGAGCCCCACCTCACCCGCTGCTGCTCCATTTAAAAGTGCAAGGCACACGCATACATGGGCATGCACAATTGTGCACACAGGAGCACATTCCCAGTCACACACAAGTGCGGGGGCACACCTGTGTACATGCACACACACATGCACCCCGCAGATGTGTGATTCTCACGTAGTCATGCTGCATCCACACAAACTCTTTCTCCCTCAGAGTGCCTTGTTCTGTCTTCACCTGGATTGTGGGAAAGGCTGGGTTCTCTGGGCCCCGGGAGTACCAGGGGAACCTGTGGTATGAGCAATAGCACCACTGCCCTGGGAGCAGCTCTTGATTGCTGAGGACGGACAGTAGGGGATGGGCTGGGGTGGGGTAGAAGCTGCAGCCTGCAGGCAGCCCAGAGAGAGGGGCCCCCACAACACCCTCCCCGCCCGCCCCCCCACTGTGTGGGGACGGGGGTATGCAGGCAGCTCAGAGAGAGGGGCCCCCACAACACCCTCCCCGCCCGTCCCCCCACTGTGTGGGGACAGGGGGTATGCAGGCAGCTCAGAGAGAGGGGCCCCCACAACACCCTCCCCGCCCGCCCCCCCCACTGTGTGGGGACGGGGGTATGCAGGCAGCCCAGAGAGAGGGGCCCCCACAACACCCTCCCACCCGCCCCCCCACTGTGTGGGGACAGGGGGTATGCAGGCAGCTCAGAGAGAGGGGCCCCCACAACACCCTCCCACCCCCACTCACTGTGTGGGGGGAGGGGGTGCCTGCTTCTGCTCAGGAAGGAGACCCTCCTGGGTCTGCTGTGGAGCATATGTTGGAGACCCCGGTCCCCCCTGGAACTCTCTAGGTGAAGCCCAGGGATCCAGAGAACCTCACAGCTGTGGGGGATGGGGTGGGGTGACACCTGAAACCTCTAGCAAGTCTCTTCCTCTCTCAGCCCCAGGCCTGCAGAGGAGGGTGTGCCAGCCAACGGGGCCTTTGTGCCCGGCACTGGCTCCCCACCAGTGCTCAGGGGTCAGGTGCAGAGGCTGGCGGGGAGAAAGCTGGCTATGGCTGAGAACAGCCCCCAGGCTGGGGCTGTGTCTGGAGGGGCTGGCCATGGCCCTCACCTCACCCCTGGCATGGGGCACTGGACCATGCGGAGAAGGGGCCACCCCAGTGCCTGCCAGGGCCAGTCAGAGCTGCCACCCTCCGGGCTGTCTGTTAGCAGGTGCCTGTCAGAGAAAAAGATGATAGGCCTGGCTGGGCCAAACCCCATGGCGAGATTTCACTGGCCAGCCAGCGGTGGACAGCACAGGGCCTGAGACAGATGTTCCCTCATGTGGTGCTGTGCAGGGCAGGGACAGAATCCTGGGAAACTAAAATACATGTTGGGTGCCCTTATACGATGATGACATTTGGTACATTTTGAAATACTGTGGCCCATGAAGATCCTGAAAGCAGTTTGGGGCACTGTGGGGTGCTCTGTGGCCTCTGGGCTTGGGTGCTTCTATCATCTGAGGCCTCTCAGGCCTGAAAGTTTGGGGTCTGGGGCCCTTTTTGAGGCCCAGGCACCTGCCCAGAATGACTGGGCCACTGAGCCCCGCCTCCTGGGAGCCTTGCCAGGGCCAGCACTGGGCAGTCACAGGCCAGAGCCCAGCACCAGGTGGTCACAGGCAAGGACCTGTCCAAGGCAGCAGAGTGCCAGGCAAGTGAGGCCCTGCCATCTGGTGCCTAAGCGCAGACCCTGTTCCACAGCCAGTGGCCATCACCAGCCTTGCTGCCTCAGTTCCCCCTCCTTAACCCCAGGGCGGGAGTGGCTGCTGCTTCGAGGGGTTCTATGAGCGGCTGCTGGCAACTGTGTAAAAGCCACATTCCACAGACTGTGTCTTTGTGCCAGACCCCGTGCCACGTGAGAAGACAGCCAGCCCAGGCAGGGAGCTGATCTGTGTTGTCCCCTGGCGCTGCCCAGGGCCACAGAGAATGAGGGAGCGGCGCTTACCGGCCCTGGCGGTAATGTTTGAGATGGCAGGTTTGGGCCTCTGTAGAAGGGCTGTCGGGGAGCTTTTGATCTCGGATGCGCTGAGTCAGATGAAATGTGGAGGCTGCAGGGGAAGTGTCTGTACCCCATGCCCGCAGGAGCCTTGCCTTCCCTCCACAGCTCCTCCAGTGCAGGCAAGCCCCAGCACGGCTGTTCTGGCTTCTTCCACAAGAGCTGTGGAAAGGGGAACTATTCTCAAGCCCTCGCATCTTTCTGGCACTTTCTGGCATTTCATGCTGGCAGATGGGGTCACCTCTCCACCTCGGGGCTGATCCCCTGTGGGGCCCCTCGTTCCCACCGGGGCCATGTGATGGGCAGGGCAGGCACCAGCACCAGGCTGGATGGTGGTTTGGCTGTCACCATGCTGTCCTCCAGAAGGCCAGCAGGCCTGTGAGTGGGCACACGCTGGTGCTGGGGCCAGGCACTGACCGGGGGTGAGGGCTGACCCTGCGGGCAGTGCCCGTGGATGGACACTGGGGGTGAGGGCTGACCCTGCGGAGAGTGCCCGTGGACGGACACTGAGGGTGAGGACTGACCCCTGTGGTGAGTACCTGTGGATAGACATTGGGCCAGAGCCACAGGCAGGAAGGCCAATGGGAGCAGCAGGAGGAGAGAGCGTGATGGGTTACAGTGGTGGAACTCGCACCCACCCCCCAGCTGTTTGTTTGTTCGTTTGCTCATTTATTTTTGGTCTGAAGTCCTTGCTTTTGTATTTTCCCACCGTTCCAATGAGCAGCTTCAACATATGCCGCAGTTAGGCTTTTTTGGAATCTGCGCTTAGAGATGTTGAGATAGCATCAAGTTTCAGCAGCTCAGACTCCTCTGTCTGCAGAGAACCTGCCAGCACAGCTGCTCCTGGGGCAGGAGAGGCACTGTCTGTTTTGGGGTGACGTGAACCGATGAGAATGCCAGGCTGGACATAGCTCCTGGGCCAGCAGCCCGTCTTGGTGGCGGCTTCACCAGGTCTGGCGTCTCCAGTCCCGGAGCTTGAGGGCTCAGGAGAGCCTCTGATTCGGCTGCTCCAGAGGCCTCTTCTGGACGCACCTGGGCAGGCCCGAGTCCACACACCCCACAGCCTCGGGGACCGAGAGAGACCTCCCTTCCATGTTTCAGCTTAGACAGTGGGAGACTTTGTTTTGGGAGGAATCACTCGATTCACGTGGATGCCGCTGCTGGGCGGGACATCGGGCCTTTGGCTGTGGCAGGGAGGGGCATGGGAGAGAGACAGGGGTAGCGCCCCAGGACCTCCGTGGGCCTGCGGTGAAGCCCCAGCCCTGCAGCTGCCAATGCAGGGTGTTATCCAGGGGGCAGGACATCGTCTGCAGTGACTCTGCCTTCCCCGATGCCAGGTGACCCCACGGAACCAGTGTCTGTGACTTCCTCCATGTTTTGGGGCTAAAGAGGCCAGTGGGGTTGGGGGCTGGCATCAGTGGAGGACCTCAGAGCCCAGGGCTGTGGGCTGATGGGCGGTGAGGCCCCCACCAGCTGCTCTGGGAGAGCCCAGCCACTGTTCTTCGTCCTTCTGGCCTTTGATTCTTTTTCCTGTGTGCATTTTTGAGCACCTCTGTGTGTGAGAGGCCATGCCTGCCCAAGACAGGGGAAGGAAACACCACAGTGAGCCTCGGACGCCCACAGTCTGGAGGGCCCAGTGCTGTGAACGAGCAGACACAGGGAACAGCGCGCCCTTATCTCTGACGCAGGCTGTGGAGGGCCCGACACCGTGAACAAGCAGTGACAGGGAACAGCGCACCCTTATCGCTGACGTAGGCGAGGGCTTCGTCGTCTCACGTCTCTTATCTTGGGTGCCACCCCAGCCAGAGTCAGGGCTGAGTGGAGGGGGGCAGTGGTCGGGGACCTGCAGGAGAGGGGAGGGCCTCACTTCTCATGGGCGACGTTCATTTACACGCAGCTCTGCAGCCCTAATGGCCAGGCTGGGTCCTGTCTTTTAAAAAACCTTGTTAATTTGGTTGATGGAAAGTGTCATCTCAGAGTTCTGTTTTGTGAGTCCCCGTTGCCGTGCGGGCGAACGTTTCATCCACTCACGGGCCGTGGTGTTTCTCGGGGAATGTGGAGTTCGCCGTGCGGGTGAACGTTTTCACGCACTCGGGGGCTGTCATGCTTCTCTGGGAATGCTGGGTTTGCGGCTCGTGCCCACTTCCCTGAAGGTGCGTTCGCTTTCCCCTTTGCTTTTTGTCTGTTGATGCTTTCAGCTCTGGATGTCCTATTTTGCGTACTTTTATTGTTTATGGTTAGCCTTTAACTGGGGGTTTGATTTTTTTTTTTTTTTGAGACGGAGTCTGGCTCTGTCGCCCAGGCTGGAGTGCTGTGGCGTGACCTCGGCTCACTGCAAGCTCCGCCTCCCGGGCTTAAGCAATTCTGCTATTTCAGCCTCCTGAGTAGCTGGGACTACAAGGGTGCACCACCACACCTGGCTTTTTTTTTTTTTTTTTTTTTTTTTTAGTAGAGACAGTTTTGCCATGTTGGCCAGGCTGGTCTCAAACTCCCGACCTCAAGGGGTCCACCTGCCTCGGCCTCCCAAAGTGCTGGGATTCCAGGCGTGAGCCCCCATGCCCAGCCATGGGGTATGATATTTCTTAATGTGTAGAGTTGTTTTTCCTCATTTTTCTGGTTCCTTTAGAGGTGGGACCCTGGAGTGGCCAGCAGAGCTCAGGGGCCTGTGGCCCAGGCACACCGACAGTGGAGCTGGCCCTGTCACTTTGCTCATCTGCAGCACAGGTCTGCTGAGGGGCAGTGGGGGTCCTGCACGCGAAGGTGCTTGAGGCCTCAGTGCCTGTGGAGAGGCACGTGGCACCTGTCAACTGTTAGCGTCTTGACTCTGCCTTTGTGGATATGGAGTTAGAGATGCTTCTCACAGTAATGGCTAAACTGTCAGAAAGCCTGGCCATCGTCTATGGTCCTCTTTGCCCTCAGGAGTGGGATGCCATCTAGTGTGATGACTGAGAGCTCAGGCTGTGACCCTGAGTGCTGTGTGGCCACAGGCAGGCTGCTTACCCTCTCTGTGTCTTGGCCTCTAATCTGTGCCTGGGGATGGTCATGGGGCCACACAGGAAGGGTGGGACATCACACATGGGCTTCCTGGGGTGGGTCCTGCTGACAGCCCTCTGAGGCCAGCTGGTCCTGAGGCTCTGCGGGGGACTCCACGGTGGAGAGGGCTCCATCCCCGCCCTTAGGGCAGAGCCGCATAGGAGGGACTGGTGCACACCATGAGTAAAATGGGTCCCTGTGACCAGACGCAGGTTTGTGCTGCTGCTTACTCAGCCCCACGCTGTGCCTGCCCACAACGATGTGTATGAGGGAGGGCAGCCACCCCGACCTCCTCCAGCCCCCCTTGTGTCCGCAGGCCAGGGCGCCTGCACTCTGACAGGCTTCAGCGCTCCTGTCACGGGGACCCGGGGAACACCCGCCTCCTCTGCTTGCTGGATTTTGTTACTGGGCGGCGAGCGTTTTCTAAAATCTCCTGCTAAGACCCCTCGGCTGTCAGGAGACTTCAGAGAAAGCTGGGCCTCTTTTGCCCCTGCGAGGAGCTTTCTTGTCAAGAGGCGGTTCCCGTAGGCAGGCGTCTGTGCTTTGTAAAGTTGAGCCTCACGTGCCGCCTCTGAGGAGGAGATCAGAGAACATCCGCTTCCTTTCTGTTATCACCTCAGCCTTCCAGCCAGAAAGAAGGAAGTGTCCATGGATCCCATCCGAGCTAACCCCGGGGTCCCTCTGCCAGTCCTGCACATCCTTGTCCCCGGGCACTGAGGGAAGCAAAGGCCCCGCCAGCCATGCCCAGCACTTGTGCCTGGGCCTTTGCAGAGGACAGAGGCAGAGTGGAGGATGGAGAGGGCTTAAAAGGCAGGTTCTCAGGAAATTCCCTAGGTGTGGGATTGGAGGGGTGCTGAGGGAGGTGGCAGACCTTCAGGGGCAGGAGCCTTATGTAGTGAGCTGGTCCATGGAGCTGGGAGGCATCTTCTAGTATAAATTCTCATTTCAGCTAAACAGCTTACCCTCTCCAAGCCCGTGTGCACCTGAACTATCTCTGCTCTCAGCCTTGGTCCTTAGGAGGAGGAGGAGGAAGGGGAGGAGGGGGAAGAGGCAGGCTGTGTTGGTGCTGACCTCTGATCTGTCTTGGGTCCTGGAATCTCAGCCCTGTCTCCCTTTCGGGGGCACATCTTGATGCGGGGTCTCTGATCCCCTCAGGGCAGCCAGGACATCCCTGTTTCCCAGCTGAAATGAGACTTCACCCCCAAAGGGATGGGCTCCAGCCTGACCTGCTCAGAATTTGGGCTACTCAGGTTGCTAGTCACACGTTTCTATTGTGAAAATGACTAAGAATATTGTGGGAGGTTTGGAAACCAGGAAAACCACCTGTCCCAATTCAGCCTGTCGCGCCAACACGGGGGACGTCTGACACTTTAAACAGACCTGGGTGGCCTCCTGCAGGCAAGACGGGGACCCTGCAGCCGACTCTGCCCCGGCCTGGCCCCTGCTGACAGCTACACTCCGGGCACGTGGCCTGAGGGCCTCACGGACAGCCAGCCTCCCAGACCGGAAAACAGCCCTGCCCGCCAGTGAGAGGGCAGACAGATGGACGCTAACATCTCCGAACTTAAGAAACAAAACCCCAAACCCACATTTATGCTTCCACTTCCGATCACACACGTAGAAGGCTGAATACCGACCCCGAGCTGACCACCCCGGCCTGTGGGACCCGTGCGTGTGGCCTGTGTGTGGGATGAGGCTCAGGATCAGGTGGGGATGACCCTGGATTATCGGGTGGGCCCCACGTCGTCACAAGGGTCCTTATAGAGAAGAAGCAAGACAGGGAGGAGGGGATGGCGGAGGCGGAGCCACGGGCGGGGCTGGGGAGAAGGTTAGCAGGAAGTGGGTTCCCTTGGAGCCTCCAGAGGACCCCTCTGGGCACCGTGACTTCTGACTTCCAGTCTCCTGAGCTCCGAGAGACGCCTGTGTTGCTTTAAGACACTGACCTGTCCCAGCAGCCAGAGGTGGCAGCGCGGTGTGGTGTTGGTTCGCAGAAAGGGAGGCATTAGTAACCATGGGAATAAGGGTCTCTCACCTGTGAGGGACCACTCCGTGGGGCAGGAAGCCTTGGATGTGTTCTGAGCCTCAGCAGGACCCTCTAGGCTGCTGGGGGTCAGAATGTGGGCACTTCCTGCACACCCAGGGCCACCCCAGACTGTGGGCTCTGTTGGGACTTACAGATGAGTCCTTGGCCTTCAGAATCTCCTGACTGTCAATGGAACCTCTGGTCATCAGGTCCCCAGGATGACCTCCCAACAGGCCTGGGGCAGCAGCCAGGAGCTGGACGCCTGGGGCTCGGGGCTCAGGGCCGGCTGCCATGGGTGGGGCAGGAGGAGGGGCAGAACCACGCGCAGGGGTGGCAGAGTGGGGCTGTGAATGGAGCCCCCCTTCTGGAAGATGGATGCAGGTGGGAGCCAGCGCAGTGTGGAGTTGAGGGCAGGGGTGCGGCAGGCAGACTGGGCAGGCCCCGGACAGGAAAGTGCCGGTGGTGCCGTTGATCAGACCCCAGCTGGGGGCCTGGGGTTCACGCCTTGCCTGGCCTTCAGAGAGGTGTGAGCGCTACAAGCAGTCCTGGAAAGTGCCGTCCAGCCCAGTGCCTGGTGCTGCAGCCGAGGGGAGAACCGATGCCGTGTGGAGCCCTGGGTGGTGCTCACACAGACAGGCGGGCATAGTGTGTTGGGGGTTTTCATAAAGAAAAGCTGACCAGGTGCATGCCAAGCAGGCCCTCAGGTCTGTTTTTGGTGCTTTAGGTCTGTCCTCTGTGACCCGGTCACCCGGCTTCTCTTAGGTTCCAGCTTAGGCCCAGCAGGTGCTAAATATTAGTCAGATTGGAGCTGCATGCTAACCAGCACACGGTTTCTAGTTGAACTCCAGAGGTGCAGCCTCTACTCTCCCACTTGACTGGAAGCAGCACAGCTCACTTTGGCCGGGTCTTTTATCCCCAGCCCCTGCCCCTGACAACTCTTCCGTTCCTTCGTTCTGCATTCCCTCGTCTGAATTGCGAGCTGATCTTGCTCTCAGGAGAGTGACGGCGCTTTCAGTGTCAGGTATGTTTTCTTGCTCCGTGAGTTTTCAGATATTTGGAAGCAGCTAATTTGATCTTTGCCCTTCTGTTTTCAGCAGAAATAATTCTAGTTCCCTAAGTTAGTTTTGTTAAAGGGGTTTTTGGAGTGTTAGTGTTCTTGGTTGCTTTTGGTCATGGTGGGTCGCTGTCCAGATAACGTGTGTTTTGGAGAATGATCTTTCCAGAGGTGGTGCTGGGATCCCAGAGAGCCTGCCCAGATTCCCCCGGAGCAGCTCCCCTGTCGCTGCCAGACCCCTGCTGGTTTTTGTATTTCACGTGGACTCACCTCCTGGCTTGTCAGGGCCTTGTGGGATTCTTTACGTCTTTTTTTTTTTTTTTTGAGACGGAGTCTCGCTCTGTCGCCCAGGCTGGAGTGCAGTGCCTGGATCTCAGCTCACTGCAAGCTCCGCCTCCTGGGTTTTACGCCATTCTCCGACCTCAGTCTCCCGAGTAGCTGGGACTACAGGTGCCGCCACCTCGCCCGGCTAGTTTTTTTTTTTGTATTTTTTTAGTAGAGACGGGGTTTCACCGGGTTAGCCAGGATGGTCTCGATCTCCTGACCTCGTGATCCGCCCGTCTCGGCCTCCCAAAGTGCTGGGATGACAGGCTTGAGCCACCATGCCCGGCCATCTTTGCCTCTTAATGGGTATGAATGGCTCCAGCTTGTCTTACTTCCTTTCTGCGCTTGCTTCTCTGTGTTGTGGACTGTTCCACTGTAGTCTCTGGATTGGCCCCTGGCCATGCCTGCCTGCTGTGCAGGGAGCCCTGGGCTTCCCTGGGCCTTGGGGCCATTTTACCTGCAGGTTCCCTGTCCTGTGGTCTGTGACTTGCTCAGCGTCCTCAGGTGTCCTCTTCCGACTCGAGGGCCTCACGGGTGCCCCCGCCGTGCCCAGCCCAGCTGCCTTCTCTGTGGTGTTTCCAGGCCCGCGGTCTCTCTGGTGTTCTGTGCGCCAACTGTGGCTCCCTCCAGTTCCCTGATGGGCTTTTCGGCACACCCAGGACCTGCGCACCAGGCCTGTTAATAACAGCAGACAGAAGTGTGACCACTCTTTGCCGGGGGATGTGGTTTGGCCCAAATCCTCTGCATCCGTTGTTGTGGCCACTGTGGCCTGGGCAGAGCTAGGCCCTCCGTCCTGGGTGCCACTCCCATGAAGCGGCAAAGGAGGTGCTCCTCGGTGGAAAACGCTAAGGGTGGGGAGAATTGCATTGTAGGGAAGAGAGAAGGGGGTTCTGGCCTCCAGCTTCCTTCCCCAGGCCCCACGCACAGCGCAGCTGGTGGCACTCTGCATCTCCTGCCTCTCCTGCCACCCCAGACCCACCTTTCCCGGGAGGTGGCCTTGGCATGGCCAGTCCTGCTGCCGCAGGAACCGAGAAGGGCAAGTGCCTGTTCGTTCACACGTGCCGCTCCTGGAGCGCTGGCTGTGAGTGGGGGCACCTGGCGTGGGGCTGGACGGCCAGGGCTTGCTGTCTAGATGTGCAGTGACAAGACCCTTCCTTTCCAGGGAGCCGGCTCCGACTCCGAGCTTTTTGCGGACTGCATCTGCAGATCGAGGACAGCGCTGAGCGGAGCTGGCTGGGTGCTCATCCCTGGTGGGGGCAGAGGGATCTGCATCCCAACCCCCAGCTGCTGAAGTGGTGGGGTGGGTGTGCCCTTCCCATGCCTGCCTGCCAGCATTGCTGAGGGTCCCCAAGCTAGGGAAGGATGTCTCTGGCAGGGCAGCTCAGTGCTGGGCTCATTCTTTCCACACCAAGGTAGCCATCCCTTCTTGGTGGTTTCCCTTGCTTTGTGGCAGGAGCTGGTGGCCTGTAAACAACTGCTGGGTGTTTAGATGAATTCCCGGGTGGGCCCCGGAGCCACTCTTGCCTGGTCGCTTGTCTGCTGCAGTGAATGCAGAGGCTGCCTCCTCGCTGAGCCTCAGGACACTCACTGGCCGTTCTCACCTGCTCTGCACAGTCCGCCTTGTGCACCTCCTGACCCCACTGTGTCCACAGCCCGCCCTCCTTGGCTCACGTCTCTTCCTGGGGTCTCAGGGAAGCAGCACCTCTTCAGGGGCCTCCCAGCCACCTCCGAGGCTGTCTCTGCTTTCGTGTCAGTTTCCCGGGTTCCTCCCACCCCGACCCCCTGTGCCTGCGGACCTGCCAGGCGTGATGACCAACATACATCCTCTAGAGGAACTTCTGTCATGTGGAACCAGCCAGGCCCGCCGGACGCAGGCAGGCAGGGAGATGGAGAAGCAGCCCCTTCACGGGGCAGACGGTGCCATAGTCTTCACCGCCTCAGTCTGGGGGGCATTGGGGCTGCAGGTCTGCTCTTCCTTTTCTTCAGTAAAGGACGGACGAGAGGACCCAGGTCCCCAGTGTCAGTGGCAGGTCAGGGAGGCCAAAGGACTGAGCAGAGGTTGGCCAGTCCTGGCCAGAGGCTCTGGGGCTGGGCCCTGACACGCGATGGCATGTGTAGTGACATGTAATTCTGTGTGGTGATACAATGCTGTGTAGTGACGTGATGCCGTGTGTGTTGACACGTGATGCCGTGTGTGGTGACACTCGATGCCATGTGTGGTGACACGTGATGCCGTGTGTGGTGACGTGCTTGCAGGATTGCCAAGGCCAGGCTGGCTCCGAAGGCTCGGGTCCGGCTACCGGGGGCCACTGGGTGCTCTCAGGCCGCCCATCCCTGTTCGGGCCCTGGGGTGGGAGCTGGGCTGCAAAGTGGCCTGGAGTTCATTTACCACCAGGGACAGCGTTTCTCTCAGCAGATTTATTGGGTGTTTTGGGTGTAAATGCCAGAGGGCCTGGCTGGGGCTGAAGGACCCTCCTCAAAGCCACGGGTGGGCACCATGCTTAGGGGAGGACGTGGGGCCACTTGGTTGCATTGTGAAGTGTTCATGATTTTTAAACAGTTTTATTTTTTAAAATTACTGAAGTCCAACAGGAGCGTTATTCAGCATTTGAGATCCCAGCCAATATAGCGCTGCCTGGAATAAAAAGTAAAATGCCCCCCGAAACTCCAGCCCTCAGTTCTCCCTCCCTGAACCCCACTCCTGAGAATCTTCTTACAACCTTGGCTTGTTGATTCCACATTGAGGCTGCCTCCCTGCTCTGTTGCCCGGTGGACCCAGGTAGTTTTGACTCAAAACAGGAATTTGTTTACATCCTTTTATGGTCACAAATAATAAAAAGCAGCTTCTGAACAACAATGAGGTTGAGATAAACACCAGGACCAGACCGGCCACCTGCCCCGGGAGCCGTGGGTAGGCCGAGGGTCCCCCTCAGGACCCCTCATTCTGCCTGAGTGTGCAGCAGGCCCCCCGGGACAGGAGCGTCAGGGCTGGTCTCCTCTGCATCTCCTGGCAGAGGCGTTGCTGTCGCAGCTGGCACTGTTCACTGCTGGCAGTAGGAGTCGCTGTGCCTGGCAGCCCTTGATGCCTGCTGGATGTGTTTGCAGGGCTGGGCAGGCACCTGTCCCACGGCCCAGCCCTGAGGGTCTCATGGCACCAGGCTGGCAGGACGGGCATCTGTCCCACGGCCCAGCCCCGAGGGTCTCATGGCACCAGCCTGGCAGGACGGGCATCTGTCCCACGGCCCAGCCCCGAGGGTCTCGTGGCACCAGCCTGGCAGGACGGGCACCTGTCCCACGGCCCAGCCCCGAGGGTCTCGTGGCACCAGCCTGGCAGGACGGGTACCTGTCCCACGGCCCAGCCCCGAGGGTCTCGTGGCACCAGCCTGGCAGGACGGGCACCTGTCCCACGGCCCAGCCCCAAGGGTCTCGTGGCACCAGACTGGCAGGATGGGCACCTGTCCCACGGCCCAGCCCCGAGGGTCTCGTGGCACCAGGCTGGCAGGACAGGCACCTGTCCCACGGCCCAGCCCCGAGGGTCTCGTGGCACCAGGCTGGCAGAATGGGCAGCAGGGAGTTAATGGGAGCCATTGCGAGGACACTGTGATCTCAGAGCTGTGTCATCGCTGATGGAAGAGGTGACGTCCCCTCCACAGAAAGCGCCTTTGTGGGTGACCCTGGCTTGTCCCCATGCAGCCCCCACGCAGGTAGTGGGCGGCCCTCTCCCAGAGTCCCCTTGGGGCACCGAGAACAGCCCCCTCCTTCATCCCTGCTGTCAGCTCATGACACCGGACAATTTGGGTCCCAATTATATCTAGAGAACCAGGGGAAAGGTCACGCTGTCTAGACATTAATCCAGCGCTGTGGCATTTTTTCCTGGGCCTGTATCCTGGCAACAGGAAGGCGAGTGGGGGCCCCAGCTCCTCCCCTCCTCAGAACCTTCTGGTGCTGGAGGTGTGGCGTGTGTGGGGAAGGCAGCCTGGAGAAGGCGGTGCCCTCGGGCTGGACCTGGAATGGGTGGCCACGCGGGACTCCACGGGAGGAGAAACCACAGCTCTCGGCTGTGCTGGGGTGCAGCGAGTGGTAGCGGGGAACCTCGGGGAGCCGTGGATAACCCAACCTCGCTGGAAGCTGTGCATGGCCAAGCTCAGGCACCTGCTCTGCCTCTCCCAGTCCTTACTCTGTCTGTCCTGGTCATGGATTCCTGCCTCTCTCCCAGGAGGGCATGAGGACAGTCTGTGCCACTCACCCACATCTGCTCCCAGCCAGGAGACTCTGGCCACCCCCACCCCACCCAGCCCTGCCTCGAGATCTTGCACTGGTCCCTGCCCGGTACTGTGTCAGCTGGTGCCTGCCTGTCCCGCCCTGCACTCTTAAGGCTCCTCAAGGACAGACGGACAGACAGGCACTCTAGAGAAGGGACCTTGGCCAGACGGCTTTGCTGCCCCCACCCCCATAGGTGCTTGCTTTGAGCCCCTTGCGAAGGGGAAGCCCGTCTGGGATCCCAGGGCCTGGTGCGGCTGGACGTGGGAGGAGGGCCACAGTCATGCTTGCACAGAGCAGAGAATTCCAGAACCACAGGCCTCAGGAGAGCTGGGAAGGGGAGGAGAGGGTGCCGCAGTGCCTGGAGAGCCACAGTCTGCCTGTGTGGAAGTGTCTGGGGCTGTGCTGCAGTGACAGCCCCAGTGTCTCAGGAGCGGAGCAGGACGCTGTGTTTCTGGCTGTGCAAGGCTCCATGCGGATCAGCAGCCCATCCTGGCTTGTCATGCTGTTAATTAGATTGGAAAACCTCGGTCTTCCATTTCTTAAATTGCTCATTCCTGTAGTCCTCTTCTCTTGCCTGCAGGCCTGGAAGCCATGGAGCGGGTCGGGTGGTCAGCAAGTTGCCAGGAAGGAAGCTCACACTGTTTCAGCGTTGGCCAGGGACCTGCCGTGCCTGCCTGGCACAGAGACCCTCATTCCTGCCACCTCCCAGGCATTAGGCAGCCACCACCAATTGGAGAGAACCTTTGAACACCTCAGCACCTGAGGCTCAGGGCCCTGTGACAGGACACAGCCTGGGTCCCCCAGGGCCAGCTGAACCTCTGGAATTCCTGAGCACCGTGACCATGACCTGTGTCATATGTGTGGCCTCTCAGCTTGCAACCCTCCATTCCTGCCTGTGGTGTGGAGCCATCTTCACCCCATTCCATGCCAACACACTCACACACACAGACACACGCCCAGGCCAATACGCACACATGGCTGTCACACACAGGTTCACATACACTCAACTCACACGCACACAGGTTCACATACACACAGCTCACACATGCTCACACACACGCAGGCACACACAGGCTGTCACACACAGGCTCACACACACAGGTTCACAGACACACACGTGCAGGCACACATAGGCTCACACATAGGCTCACATACAGGTTCACATACACACAGCTCACATGCACAGGCTCACACACAGGCTCGCATACACACATGGGCTCACACATATACAGACACACACACACATGCAGACACAGGCTCACACAGGCTTATACACACAGGCTCTCATACGTGGCTCACACACACATACAGGCACACACACATGCAGACACAGGCTCACACACACACAGGCTTATACACACAGGCTCACATACACACATGAGCTCATACATACACATACAGGCTCACACACACACACACAGGCTCACACAGGTTCACATACACACACGGCTCCCGCACACATGGGCTAACACACACACATGCAGGCACACACAGGTTCACACACACAGGCTCACACACAGGCTCACACACACATAGGCTCACACACAAGTTCACATACACACATGGCTTACACATGGGCTCACACACACACATGCAGGCACACACAGGCCCGCACACACACATGTGCACACACAGGCTCACTGTGAGTTTTAGTCTCAGCAAAGCCTGAGCACCTGGACTTGGCTTAGGGACCCTGGCACATCCCCTTGCTGTCTGTCTGTAGAGGGGCAGGAGGCCCCTGGGCTTGGTGGGCTCTGTCTGTAGAAGGGCAGGAGGGCCCTGGGCTTGGTGCAGGCATTTGGAGTGCAATGGCAGGGCCTTGCCTGTGGGCACTGAGGGGTCTCACCTCTTCCTGCAGCTTTTG
This sequence comes from Rhinopithecus roxellana, assembly GCF_007565055.1. Classification (NCBI taxonomy): domain Eukaryota; kingdom Metazoa; phylum Chordata; class Mammalia; order Primates; family Cercopithecidae; genus Rhinopithecus; species Rhinopithecus roxellana. Next base: position 131,780,353 of record NC_044561.1, on the reverse strand, counting down.
AAGGAGTGGGAGGCTCCAGGGTGGAGTTGTAGGAACAGAAAAGATGGCAGAAGCCAGGAGCCGGGGCCTTTGCATGGCTGTCTGGCCTGACGCACCTCGCGCTGTGGCGGGACAGCAAAAGGCATCTGTGAGTCGCTGTGCTGTGCAGATCTCAGGGCACAGTGGGTGGCACGGGCTCTCCCAGCTGTCGGTCTGGGAAAACGGGGATGAAAAATGGGGACTCCGCCCAGCAGCCTGCCAAGGAAAGGGGAGGTGGCAGCCCCAGGTTAGGCCACTGGGTGAGGCAGGGCTGTGGGCCTCCTGGGTGGAGGGGTCTGTTCTTTGGGAGACCACCTGATGGGGGGTTTCAGGAAGGTCCAAGTGGCTTTTTTTTTTTTTTTTTTTTGAGATGGAGTTTCACTGTTGTTGCCCAGGTTGCAGTGCAGTGGCGTGATCTCTGGTCACTGCAACCTCCGCCTCTGGGTTCAAGAGATTCTCCTGCCTCAGCCTTCTGAGTAGCTGGGACTACAGGCATGCGCCACCACGCCCGGCTAATTTTTTGTAGTTTTAGTAGAGACGGGGTTTCTCCGTATTGGTCGGGTTGGTCTCAAACTCCTGACCTCAGGTGATCCGCCCGCCTTGGCCTCCCAAAGTGCTGGGATTACAGGTGTGAGCCACCGCTCCCAGCTGAAGTGGTCTTAATGTCCTCACTTTTGACCACTTCTCCTTCTCCACAGGGCAAATTGAGCTTGGAAATGGTGTCCTGGAGCTTAGGGGAGTTGGAAACCGTGGCTTACATTCCATGGTGACATAGTTCCTGAGGGTTAGCTGGTCCAGTTCCCAAGTGTTGGCCGGTCTGGTCCCGAGTGTTGGCTGGTGCAGCCCCTGAGTGTCAGCCAGCTGCCCTTGCTGGGCTGGGGTACGTTCCCCGAGCTTCCACCGTCTTCCCTTTCCTTGCTGCTGCGTTCAGTTATTTGCCGAGAGAAAGGTGTGGAGCCCCACAAGCACCTCGGGTGGCAGCAGTACCCTCCCAAAGCTGTGTCCACACACAGCCGGGCGCCCACCTCCCACCTCCCGGACGGCCTGGCTCCCAGGGTCATGTGAGGGGATCTGGGGATCGGCCTCTCTTGAATCCCAGCCTCCTCAGGGTCAGCCCAGGTTGTCTCCACCCCCATCTGAGTTACTGCGGAACCAGGGGGCTCATGGCCATTGAGTGACTCCAGTTAATGCTGAATTAGGTACCTCAGGCTTGAGTCAAATATTAACAGAGGAGGCCGGCCAGAGCCCCCAGTGTTTGGAGGATAGCCTGGTTTTCTTCCTGAGTGTATTGCCCATACCGGGTGGAGGCAGTTCCGTCCTGCAGACTCCGTGGTTCTGAGGTGGATCCTTTACCGGCCAGTTTAAGACCCTCTTGGACCAGAATTCTGCAGTGTCCTGGGGACAGAGGCTGGACGCACTCAGCTCCTCACCCAGGACCCTCCTGTTGGGCATTTGGATTTGGAATCTGAGGCTGTAGGAGCAGCTGCCTCCCAGCGAATTCTGATGCACAGACAGGGGCCTGTCCTGCCAGCAGGTCCTGCATGTGAAGCCAGGCCAGGGTGCTGGGTACTGCTGCTGGGCCCTGGTGGAAACAGTCCCTGCAGAGGGTCCCAGGCGCTGGTGTTGGGGGAGGGCAGGGAGTGCAGGGTTTAAGGAGGCCACGTGTCGGGACCATAGCAGGCTGCCCCAGCTCCCGCAGTGCCCGGTCTGCCATCCATAGTGACACAGGGGCACCTTCTCAGGTGGAGGAGGTGGCAGTCACAGCAATTCAGGAGCAAATCCGGGCTTCCTGTGCCTCTGTGGTGGGCCCTGGTGGTGCTGGCAGGCCCACGGCACAGGCAGACGCAGGGCTCCACCAGGGAGCAGTGGAAGGCCCTCTCTGCAGGGCGGGGAGCCACCTGGGGAGGTGTGTGGCTGCAGGTAAACATGCCTGGAGTGCAACTCTGCTGCGGGTTAGCTGTGGGTCTCCGGGCGAGGGTTCCCAGGATAAGGACACCTGCCCCAAGGTGCCCCACAGAGGACGACCTCCAAGGCGGCCGTGCCTGAACCTGCATGGAGTCACCTCCCACAGTACCAAGGCGCTTCCTCGAGGCCCCGCGGCCCACCTGTGCCAGTGGAGAACTCACAAGCATGCGGCCAGTGGTGCCTCCAATTTGCAGCCTCCAATCCCTGGTCGGAGGTGTGACCTGACCCTGGACCAGAGCGCTGGGCCAGGTCCTGGCGGCTTCTGCCCTTCAGCTTGGAAGCTCCTGAAAACCGGCTCCCTTCCGGGGCAGCCCTTGGCCCCCACTGACCCTCCCGCAGTCCTAGGTGTGCAGTGGCGTGGGGACCCTGGGAGGCCTGTGGCGCAGCCCGTCCCGCCTCCTGCCTGTCGGTCTCCGTTGCTCAGGCACTGCCTCGCCTGCGCCTTTTTCCCAGACCTGAGCCGCCGCTGCTGGCATCCTTCCCCAGCTGGTTTTCCTTCTCTTTGACGTGTTTCCACTGAAGGTCCAAACCGGTCCAGGCATGGGTTCCAGAACTTTCTGCAGGTCTCTTGCACCTGAAAATTTCCTCTGTAGCTGTTCACAGGAGGTTTCTCAGATGGACGCCCTGGGCTCGGGGGTCACTCAGTCTCGTGGTGAGGGGGTGGGTCTGACTTGTGGCATCGCAGCCTCTCTGTTGGTGTTGCTGGGCCTGTGAGCCAAGGGTGGGCAGTACCGCCCACCGCCTCCTTCCTCACACCAGCCTCGGGCTGCGCAGAGCCACAGCCGTGCGTGCTGTGAGTGCAGTGTGACCACGTCCGCCCGTCTCCCCGGACAGTGTCGCCTGTCAGAGCTCCGGCTGTGTGTGCCGTGAGTGCAGTGTGACCGCGTCCGCCCAGCTCCCCAGACACGCCTGTCAGAGCCACAGCCGTGTGTGGTGTGAGTGCAGTGTGACTGTGTCTGCCCGTCTCCCTGGACACGCCTGTCCGTCTCCCCGGACAGTGTGACTGTATCTACCTGTCTCCCTGGATACGCCTGTCAGAGCCCCAGACTGGGCTCCCCTGCAGGAGAGCACCCTGGTGCTGCCCCGTCCCTGGGGTCCCTGCAACTGTCCCCTAAGAGGTCTGCGTGGAGGTGGACCCCCTGCCTCACTCTCCGGTGGCCCAAGGCCTCTGAAAACCGTCATGGCAGGGGCCATGACCCCGCTCACCCACACCCTCCTGTGTGAACACTGCACAGCAGCCTCCTGGGGGCTGCCCTGTGAGGTGTGGCGTTGAGCTGCAGACTTGCAGAAGGTGGGATCCTGTGTCTGGAGTCAGAGGGTCCCTCTCGTTGTCCAGCCTTCCCGGCTCCTTCGGGCAGGTTCGGGGCCTGCGGCCTCTGGACTTGGGCAGCAGGAAGGAAACGCCCCTGGGGGCCTGTGGTGACCCCCATCCTCCCCAGGGTGGTCTGGTAGGGGACATTGTTTTCCAAAGCGGAGGCAGAGGGCCAAGGCTCTGGGGGTTCACGAGATCCACATTTATCCCAAGTCAGAACAGCACGTTTGTGCGTGCAGACTTCACTTTGACTTGGTCCGGCTGCCAGGACGCCGTCGTTCTTGCTTGAAGCACCGTGAGGCCTCATCTCCGCATCCCTGTTGCTTCTTTCATGTGGGATGAGAACCCAGGAAGGGGCTGAGTGTGACTCCCCTGGTTTTTAGAGAGCCCCGCCCCCGCCCCGCCCCCTCCTGCTTCCCCACCTTTTTGCAGTTGCCTGACCAGGGCATAAGTGAATTGACAACATTTAGTTTGAGTGACTTTTGGGTTACTTTTTTTCTTTTTTTGAGACGGAGTCTTGCTCTGTCACCCGGGCTGTAGTGCAGTGGCATAATGTCAGCTCATTGCAACCTCTACCTCCCGGGTTCAAGCAATTTTCATGTCTCAGCCTCCAGAGTAGCTGGAATTACAGGTGAGTGCCACCACACCCGGCTAATTTTTGTGTTTTTAGTAGAGATGGGGTTTCACCATGTTGGCCAGGCTGGTCTCGAGCTCCTGACCTCAGGTGATCCACCTGCCTTCGTCTCCCAAAGTGCTGGTATTACAGGCGTGAGCCACCGCGCCTGGCCTGGAGTTATTTTGAGAGAGGGTGGCCCCTGGTTCAGTGTGGTGAGGCCGCGCTTGCTCTCCCGGTGGGTGCTCACACACTTCCCGTGGAGATGGAGAAGCCCAGATCCCTGCAGGGCTGCCCCATCACATCCGGCTCTGGGAGCCCCTGGAAACCTTGCCAGGCCTGAGCAGGAGAGCGCGGGTCCCTTTGGGTGCCAGGCCTGGCCGGGACGGCAGCAGCACCGAATGCTCAGCCCTGGCGTGAGACCACGGAAGTGTCCGCCCTCTGCGCGTGCTGCTGATTGCTGCTTTGTCCGGCAGGTTGGGGAGCTGGTGGCTGCACCCTAGCAGACACTTGCCCATTCTGGGGCCTCCTCTCTGTCTTTTCTCCTCTGAGTGTTGAGGGGTCTGGGAGGGAGGCCTTGGGGGGTGCCAGTGCTGCTGGGACTGAGTTCCCCGCGGTGGAAGGAGCTGCCTCTTGAACAGCAAGGGGCTGAGCAGAGGGGAGGGAAGGCGGGGGCGCTGTCAACACAGGTGCTCTCAGGATACAGGGGCATCTCAGCCCCGCCACCCCAGGGCCGCACCCCAGCAGGGCAGCCTCCTGAGGTGCAGACGCCCCAGCTTCATGCTCACGCTTCTGGAAGGTGATGCCTGTGTGTTTGCTTTCTGCTGCAGTTTAAAAAGCCAGGCTCTCTCGGGAGCATGTGTGGGGTCTGGTCACTGGAATATCTGGACTTGGTGTTGATGCGCAGCCACGCTGGGGGCTGGGCCCAGCTTTCTGTTCTTTGTGTGGGTACCGTATCCACCTCCATCGCAGCCCTTTCTCTCTAGACCTTTTAAATCTCAGTGTCACCTCCCCCTGCTGTCCTGCCGGTGGCCCCTGGAGGCTTCTCCCCACCCCTTTGTTCTGGGGCTTAAGGTTGGCATTGACCCAGGAGGCCAGATGTGGCCCCTCATAACTCACCAGTAGTCCCTGAGGCTTCTGGCTCCCCCGACCCACCAGCTTCCCATGCCTGTCTCAGGCCTCTTGACCCGTCTAGCACTGACCAGACTGTGTGCCCAGGTACCGTGCTCATGGGCTCTGCCTCCCCCAGGCTCCCCCCTCTTGCTCTTCGGCCACCCCTGCCCCTGACCTCACACCTCTGCCACGTGTCTGGACACACCAGCACCACGGCGGGTGGGGAGCGGAATTCTCCAGGTGGGGTGGGCAGGCCGGCAGGCGTTGAGGGTTCCGGGCATACTTGTGTGTACCCTGGACTTTGCCGTGAGGGGCAGCCAGTGCTCTGGTGCCTTTGCTGGACAATGGGTCTGCCGGGCCCAGCATTCATGCTGGTCGCCGTCACGGGACCTCCGTGCGCCCTGGGCCTGGGGTTGGGTCTGCAGGACTCAGAACCAGCGGAAGCGGGGTGAGGCCTCGGGAATGTGCCGGCACCTAGAGATGAGCTCAGGCCTGACTAATGAGCGAGGTGACTCATACACCCCGGGCCTGGATGAGTCTGACGGGGCAGGCACTTCCCTGCTTGTTCTGTCCTGGGAGATGCTGTCCCTGGCCCTGCAGAGCTGGGAGGATGCGAGGTCTCCTAGGTCACAGCCAAGGCAGCCGACTCCTGCCCACTGCTCGCACCGGCCAAGGCCCGTTGGCACCACCTCCTCCATGAAGCCTTCCTGACTGCCCCCCATTCCTCCGTGGATGGCTCGAGTGTGCATCTTGAGTGCTGTGCAGTGTGGGGTCTGGTGCTTTTGTGAGCAGGTGGCGTCTGGGCCTGGGGTCTCTCAGTTTGAGAAGCGTGTGGTGAGGGTGGCCTCGGGCCTCAAACACTCAGCACTGTGGGAACCAGGAGACTGACTGAGCCCGCTCTGAGAAAGGTGGGGCCAGGGGCACCCTCAGCTGACCTGGCATGCCGGGGTGACCAGCCAGGCATGGCCAAGGGTGGGGTCTGTGGGGTCAGGAGACTTCAGTAGCAGCCAGGACCAAGGCCACCAATTTCCACCCTTGTCATGTTCCATCTTTGGAAGAACTGGAAACAATTGGATACTTTAACTTTTTAAAATTGAGATGAAATTCACAATGCATGAAAGTAACCATCTTAAAGTGAACAATTCAGTGACATTAGTATAGTCAGAACGCTGTGCAGCCATCAGCACTGCCCAATTCTAGAACATTTGCACGCCGGGGATAGGGAGCCCACTGCCCAGCCCCGAGAACCTGTGAGTCCACTCTCCACCTCTGTGGATCGGCCGTTCTGGCCGTTCACGCAAGTAGCTCCCACGGTGTGAGGCCTTTTGTGTCTGACTCCTCTCACAAGCCTCACATTTCCAGGTACGTCGTGTTGCTGTGCAGACCCACGTTTCATCCCTTTTCATGGGTGTGTAATAGTCCACCATAGGTTCTCTAGTTTTTCTTTTTTTTTTTTTAATTTGAGACAGAGTCTTGCTCTGTTGCCAGGCTGGAGTGCAGTGGCGCAATCTCGGCTCACTACGGCCTCTGCCTCCCAGGTTCAAGCGATTCTTTTGCCTCAGCCTCCCAAGTAGCTGGGTTACAGGTGCGCGCCACCCCACCCAGCCAATTTTTTTGTATTTTTAGTAGAGATGGGGTTTCATCGTGTTGGCCAGGATGGTCTTGATCTCCCAACCTTGTGATCTGCCCGCCTCGGCCTCCAAAAGTGTTGGGATTATAGGCGTGAGCCGCCACGCCCGGCCGAGACTCTCTACAGCTTTCTTTAACTGCGTCCCGGGAGGGATCTGAGAGTCCTTTCCCTGTCTCTTTTCCTTTGGAAAACGTTTCAGCGAGGCCTTCCTGAGATGAAAGGCCAGAGTCCCAGGCATGGACATTACAGGTGCACAGTTGCCACGGTGAGCTGTGGGCAACGGTCACAGTCAGGATGGCTGCTGCAGGTCCCTGTGAGGAAGGGGCAGTGCCCAGAGCAGGAGGAGAGGAGTCAGCGGACGTTGATTGGCAGTGCCCGCCCATTCCATCATTTAGTCACCCGCTGTGCGCCCAGCACCCCGGCTCGGCTCCATAGAACATGGCCCAGGAAGGCTCCACTTCTTGTCTCCTCTTCTCCCCTCTCCAGTCTCGTGACAGGGCTGGAGGCATCTTCTAGTTTTGAGTTCTGAGCTAATGAACGTGCTCGTGAGCAGGCGGCGGGATCCCAGGACGGTGGAGCCGGACTGCAGGTGACGGACAGGCTCTTGCGGCCTCTGTCAGTATCCCCTCCATGGCCTGTGAAGGCCACTGTGTGTCCTCGGCTGCCAGTGCCCCCTCCCCACGTACTCTGGGCCCATGTGCACAGGACCTGGGCTCCCCGCACCAAGCCAACCCTGACGCCTGCCCGCCGTGGTACAGCAGAGCAGCTCCTGCCTCTATAGCGGTGCCAGGCCAGGAGTGCTGTGTCCGTGAAGCAGGGTCATGGTTTGGGGGCCCCTTATCTCCCTAACGCCCTCTCGCCCTCTCTGGCATGTGAAGCAGGGTCATGGTTTGGGGGCCCCTATCTCCCTAACGCCCTCTCGCCCTCTCTGGCATGTGAAGCGGGGTCATGGTTTGGGGGCCCCCGTCTCCCTAGTACCCTCTCATTAGGGGCCCCCCATCTCTCCCTAGTGCCCTCTCATTGGGGACCCCCATCTCCCTAGCGCCCTCTCGTTGGGGACCCCCCGTCTCCCTAGTGCACTCTCGTTCTCTCCTGCGTGTGCTGTGTCCGTGAAGCGGGGTCATGGTTTGAGGGACCCCCATTTCCCTAGTGCCCTTTGACCTCTCCTGCGTGTGTGGAACTCTGTGATCAGAGCTAAAGCTCCAAACAGGTCGAAGCACCTCCCTGGCGCCTCTCACCCTGAGTGCTCTGGGAGGACACAGCCTTTTCATGGGCTATGACTGACATGGCAGGAGGGGCCTCCCTGCCACCCGGGTCCTCTGCTGCCTGCTGTTTGCTGGGGATTGGGCTCGAGACTGGGATCCTGGGCTTCTGCTCCAGCTGTGCCCAGGGTAGCTGCTGAGGAGGGGCCAGGTGGGGCATCCACCCTGGGCACGTTCAGGATCATTCTTGGTGACCCCGGGTCTGGTTACAAAGGCTGGTGGAGAGCGTGGGTGGCTGCCTAAGTCTCTGGAAGCCCAAGAATGTGGAGATGGCGCGTCTCGGCCTGGGGTCTCGTGGCTGGTCTGGCAGAACTTGCCTTTATTTCTAGGCAGGAGGCCACACTGCACGGGAGCATCGATGGCCCAGCTGGCTTTCCCTGGCCCTCAGCCTGCGCTCGTCCACCAAAGCAAGCTCCTTTGTGGGCTGGCCTGGGAAGCCGGGATCACGAGGCTCTGCCAGCCGTGGTCACCCCATCAGGCAGGGTCAGCTTGGGAGCAAGACGGATCAGACGGAACAGAATGCGTGGACTGCCTTGCCTGCCCTTAGTGGGCTGGGCTGTTGAAAATCAGGTTTGTAGAAAGACCTAGAAATAAGGTCCGGGGTGCCCTTGCCTGTCGACGGGCGGGCCGAGCAGGACTGTTCACAGGCAGGCACTGGTCTGTTGGCTTCCAGGTGGTTTGTTTGCGAGGCTGGGGGCGACGCTGGGGGTGACACACCTGTGCCCGGTGCCGGAGGAGGTCGCATTCCATTCATAGCGGCTTATCTGGGCTGTCAGGCAGGCCTGGGAGGGAGCCCGCCTCTGTGCTCGCCAAGGGTGGGCGACCGACACACAGGGTATCCCACCCTTTCTGGGCCGAGGACAGAAGGGCAGTGTTTGCAGAGACCTGGGGAGGCCCAGGTGACCTCCACCGAGCACCTGCTGGCTGCAGAGATGGTGGAGCCTGCTTGGACCCCAGGCCCAGGGGAGGTAGGCAGGTAGCACCAGGTGGCCCTGGGGGTCAGGGGTGGAGGCCAGGTCTAGACGGCCCACAGGAGTGTGGACTCATTCTGACCGATTCCTGGACGTCCCCGGAAGATGGTGATGTTCTGGAGGGCCCAGCAGACCCGAAGGCCCCCAAGACAATCCCAGCTGGCTGGCTGCGGCTCTTGGTGTCTGCCGTTTGAGACAATTGGGACACAGGCAGGTCAGGCTGCCAGGGCAGGCTGTCACGGATGGTCTAAGCCACGCGCATTGGTGGGGGCAGCAGAGCCCCTGCTCTCAGCTTCTCGGGGTACAGTGGGGACACCAGGACGGGTGAGTGTGTGGGTGGGTGGGCACCGACCGCTCCTGCCACAGGCAGCCCTGGGTTCGTTTTGCACTTGTTGCCCCTGGTGACGGCTGCTCTCATTCCTGCCCCGTTGCTAACAAGGGTGTCATGAGCTGCTTTCCCGGCCCACATCCTGTTAAGCCCATGGAGACCCTCCCGCAGCTGAGCCTGCTGTGGGCTGCATGCCCTGGATGGTGCCCACCTCAGTCCCCACTGGCCTCCTTCCAGCACTTTAGAGCAGACACAGGTTGGAGATAAGGAAAGTTCCAGAGCACAGATTGGAACAAGCCCCAGGCCTCTCCCTGCCCCAGCAGGGCCTCCCTGGGTTTGGGGGACAGGTGCCCTCATGGGGGCTCCTAAAGGTCAGGGCTGGGGCTGGGCTGGCAGAGGTGGCCTTGGCAGAGGCCACGTTCCAGGGTCTCACTGAGAGTCTGAGGCAGGCAGCCTTGCAGACACTGCTGAGGGACCCCCCACTTTGTGTTGTGGGTGATGCGGCCCATCGATTGCCTCCAGGTTTAAATCAGGCAGATATTTACCTAGCGGCCTCCTCTGCCTCTGCACAGGGCCTGGAGTGGGATGGACTGGGGTGCTCAGCTGGAGGCTCTGTGGACACGGCCCCCTGGGCTATGCAGGCCTTGCTGGGGGCCACATTGCCACTTTTCATCACCCACTTACATCTGCCACACCTCAGCGCCTGTGGCTTCACTCAGAGCGACTGGACCACACTGCTGAGGTCAGAGCCTGGCAGGACAATGGCCAGTTTCTCTGTGATTGCTGATGGGAATCTTGAGCCATTCCATGGGCTGGGATCTGGAAGCTTCCTTGAAATGTCTCTGGGCACGTGGCTCTGTGGGTCAGGGCGGCACATGGCCCCGTAGCAGGCCGCCCTAGAGCAACAACCTGCCCTGTGTGCCAGCCCTATGCAGGCCTCCCTCAGTACAGCCGCGAGGGGCCTCACCCTCCACCCACAGAAATCAAGGGCTACGGAAGGCAGAACCCTGCGCCAACCCCTCCGGCAGAGTTATGCCAAACGTCCCACTGAATTCACGCTTCTAGGAGAGGTGCCTCCTGCGGCCGCTTTTCCTGGAATAAGTATGAGAAACCCCAAATAGTTTCTAGAAAAAAACAGCAGTGTGCACAGATGTTAATCCTCTTCGAAACTTGACCGAATCATTTAGCCAAAGAAAATAGTTAACAGTGACTTCATTTTGAGAGGGTCACGGACATCCTTTCATGTGTGATTTCTTCTGACCTTGGGAGTTTATAGAAGGACAAGGAGAGAGGGATGTGCTGGGTTTGTTCAGATGTGGACAGAAAGTTTGGTTGATAGCACGGAACATTTAGTTCAATCTTTCAACTTAAGGCTCTTAAAAGCCCTTTATTTTTATAAGTAACATGCTTTAAAGACTTTAAAATTTGAGATTGCTAGCACTCACTGTGTGTGGATTGGACCAGCTCCATGAGAGTGAAGCCCGGAAGCCTCTCTGATCATCTTTGTGGGCGTCTGTGCCTGTGCCTGGTAGTAGCTCTGTCCGGAAGGTGGGCAGGGCCACAGAGCGCCGACAAAATACCAGGGCCTTTGCAGGTCTCAGGTGGATTCAGGTTGATCCAACAGACCCCAGCCCAGGGCCTGCAAGGAGGCTCCTTTTGCATGGCTGCCATGGCCCCTGGGAGCTCGGTTTGTCCTATGGGAAGGGCTCCTGCAGGAACACCTTTTGAGGTGACCCCTTGGGGAGATGAGCTGGACGGCGTTTGGAGCCCCCAGCTGCTCACTTTCCTGAGCTCTTGGTCCCATGTGGGGTTCAATAATTTTCTTTACACTGACAGGCAGCATCTCTTTGGCCAGCCGTGTGACTGTTGAGTCATGTGTCTTCTCTGTGCCTCAATTTTTCTCCCCTGCAAATGGGTTCACTGAAAGCACTGGCCAGGGGCAGGGCTGTGGCATGGCATGACAGGCTGAGGGGCACTGAGCAGGTGCCAGGAGCCAGGTGGTGTCAGGCAAGCCTCCCAGGAACCCCAGTCTGTGTGCACAGTGGGAAAGAGGCCGTCAGGGGCAGAGGGGAATGAACACCCACCCTTTGGGGGCTCAGGTGCCAGATGTGTGAGCAGGTGCATGGGCCAGATGTGTGAGCAGGTGCATGGGCCAGATGTGAGAGCAGGTGCATGAGCCAGATGTGTGAGAAGGTGCATGGGCCAGATTTGTGAGACGGTGCATGGGCCAGATGTGTGAGAAGGTGTATGGGCCAGGTATGTGAGCAGGTGCGTGGGCCAGATGTGTGAGCAGACACTTCCTGTGCAAGCCTGTGCTCCTGTGGCTCATGGGTTGTGTGATCCAGAAACCCAGAGGCAGTGGCTTTACCGGGGGGTGGTGACATTCAAGCTCTTGCAGGAGGGGGTTGTGACAGGGCAGGACAGAAGCATCTGACCAGAGGCTGCAGGGCCGCAGCATTTCTGCCCTTGGGGACAGGGGGCCTGTGCTGGGATGGCTGAAGCCTCCGCTCTCAGTTCAGAAACCAGATACCTTTCCCATCTGACCCCCCAGGCAGCAGTTAACAGGCCCAGGTGAGAGAGTTTGTCTCTGAGACCCGCTTTCCGTGCTCTCTCCTGGGGCACTCTCCAGGGGGGGTTGCAGCAGTTCTGAGCATCAGGCCAGAGGCTGGGACTCCCTGCCTGAGTCGGGGTGAGGGCTTCCTGCAGCTCTGTGAGCTTCAGAGGCTCGGCATGTACAAGCAGGGCTGTTGCGACAACCTTTAAAAAGTCACGGAGAAGAACCCAGTGTGTTTTCTCCTCAGAGGGAAGCAGAGGCTGAATGAATTTGCACCTGGACGTTCCGCCTCCACCTTCTTCCTGACCAAAGACTGTATATGCAGGTGGTTCCTGGGTATCGGAGGTGAGGAGGGCTGGCTGGCAGCGGGGAGAAGATGGGGGCTACCCCACACCTTGGCGGGGTCCTGGCGGGTTGCAGCCCCCAGAGCTGGGCTTCCCAGAAAGGGACGTCGCTTCTGTCCTTTGGGCTCTGCTGGGGTCTCTCTGGGGAAGGGTGACCCAGGGCCTTTGAGCAGCTGGTTCTAGACCAGGCCGTGGTTCCTGTGACGCTGACAGACTGCGGCTTGAGAGCCTGGGTCAGGAAAGCCCAGTCGGGGAAGCCAGGGGCTGGTTCTGACCCTGCATGGTTTCCTGAGGGATGTGCTCAGTGGGATTTGTCCCTGGAGCACCAAGGGCTGCAGGAAAGCTGCTGTGTCTCAGCCATGAGAGTTCTTCTGTGGGTGCAGGTGGGGATAGTGGGGTGAGCCCACCCTCCCGGGGACAGATATGGGGATGCCGGGATGCCATGCTACAGGTGTGAGTCCCGGGAAGTGGGTAGGGGGGCGATGGGAGGAATAAGAGGAAGGTGGGGTGGGGGCGGGAGGAGAGAGGAGGAGGAAGGGGGTGGGGGGAGGGAGGAAGGAAGAGGGGGAAGGTGGGATGGGGGTGGGAAGAAGGGAGAAGGAGGAAGGGGATTGTGAGGTGGGCGGAGGGAGGAGGAGGAAGTGGGGGCATCCCCATCAGAGACCTCCAGCAGTTTGGTCCATGGGTGGGTTGGTTAGGCCTGGGTTCAGAAGCCCCTGCAGTGTTAGGTGCTCAGCTGGGCCACGGAGCCCTGGCTTTCCCTCTGAGCACAGACCCACCAGGAATGGGCAGCCCATTCTTGGTGACCCTGGGGGCTGGGGAGCACCCACCCTCTGAGCCCTAGCTTAGCCTCCACGTGTGAGGTGGAAGGCATGGGCAGGGCCAGGCTGTGGGAGTCTGGGAGCGAGTAGGGGGTTGACTGGGGCAGAGGTGGGATCAGGTTGCAGGCAGTGAGTGTTTGCCCGCTGGGGTGGACGCTGGGTGGATGGGGAGCCGGGAGTCCTATGGGGAGAAGGGTCTGCCCTGGGCTGAGGCCCTGTCGGGGCATCACGGGCACCTGTGCGCCCTTCGAACATGCCCTCGGTATTCCCTGGCACAGGTCTGCTCAGGGTGTTGGCCTCCTCTGCAGTCAGGATCATGGGCCTGTTAATTGGAACACCTATGAACAAATGCTCTTCCCATCAGTAACCCCATGAGCCCGTCTCTTGGGCCCCTGTAAGATGCATCCTGGGGTCCCGGCCTCACCCGCTGTCCTTCACAGCAGAGCTGCAGGTCCATGGCCCAGGCAGGGTGGCCAACTCCTGCCCACTGGAGTCGGCGAGGGGGACACTGGGGCCTCAGGCTCATCTGGGCTCCTTTAGAAAGCCAGCACAACGTGGGATCTTTGCAGACAGTATTCTCTGTGAACAGGACCATGTTTAAAGAGGGCTCATTTGAAATCCTACCTACAGGGTTGCCGTCCCTTTGGTGAAATGCCCACACGGGTGACAGTGATTCTAGTCCTTGATTTCCTTGAGCAGATGGTGGGCCCCTGGGCTGAGAAGCCCCTCAGCCAGGAGTTCCCAGGCCCAGGGACGAGTGAGCTGTGCAGCAGTGTCAGAGCAAAGCAGCCGTCCTTGCCCTGGGCCCATCCAGTGTGTGCAGTGGGTAGAAGCCTGCGTGAGCTGGGCAGGGACGAGGGACGGTGCTGCCACCCCATTGTGAATCTGCGTTCATTTTCCTGACTTCCTGCATTTCTTGTGATTTGAAAGCTGGGGAGTGGAGGTTCCATTTCCTGCTCTATCTGGAAGGAGAAGGCTTTCAATTCGGCAAAAAGGTCGTCTTTGTGGGCGACTGTGTCTCAGGCCACGTGGAGGCCACATGGAACTCCCTTGGGGGTGGGGACCGTGGGACTGGATGGCGGGAAAGTGCCCCACCCCTGCAGCCCTGGAACTGTGGCTGGGGTAGGGCTAAGGCTGGGAGAGGGGGTCTGGCAGGGAGGGAGCTGAGGCTGCTGGGGGGACCGCCACTGGGGGTGCCCTAGAAGGAAGGAGCTGTGGCTGTGGGGTCCCTGAGGGGAGAAGGATATGGCTTGGCGGGGAAGCTGTCGGGGGAGGGAGCTGTGGCTGGGGGGATGGCATGCCTGGGGGTCCCTTACTGGGGAGTTGTTGGCTGGGGGGCAGCCATGGCTGGGGGAACTCTGGCTAGGGAGGGGCTGGCTAGGGGTGAGCCGGGCTGGAAGGGGGGGCCCTGGCTGGGGAGCAGCTGGCTGTGGCAGGAGCCGTGGCTGGGGCTTCTGCTCCCTGCGTCTGTTCCTGTACACAGTGAAGATGGGTTCTATTGCCAAGGTTCTGCAGGTGGGGTGTGTGCCGTTCACACCACAGCATCACACAGGCACTCTCCTGCACACACACACACACACACACACACTCAGACCCTCACACTCCAGGGTTGGGCAGGGGACCCCGGACCTGGCCTCCAGAGCTCATCCCTGGGTACCTGGGCAGGGAGTGTTGGTCACACTGTGCACCCCATCCTTGTTTTCTCAATGCTGGATTTACTTTTCTTGCCAGCCGCATGGCCTGCCCTTCTCAGGGCTTTGGGCTACTCTGCAGGGCTGGTGTTCGAGGCAAGAAAGGGAAAGGGGCAGTTGAGAGGGAGTGTGTGCTGTGGAGGCTGAGACCCCATTTGCACTGAGCCCTTCCATGGTTGCTCAACTCCGGCAGGAGCCCACTGAGGCTCAGGGGACCTCTGCATGGTGCCAGGGCCACACGAGCTCTGCAGCACATTGACAAAGGTGCATCTAATCCTTGTGGGCAGAGTGGCTTATAAGACACATTAGCAGGTCTGTCTGTGCAGCCGGAAGGAAGAAAATGAAGTTAGATGCCCACTTGTAATTTGGCACCCAGAGACACATTCCAGATGGCCACCTGGGGCTCCCTGGTGTGGTCTGGGGGCCGATGGGGGCCGAGGGGCTGCTCTGGGTCTGTGTGGAGGTGGATACCGAAAGCCACAGGACGTGCCTAGGAACATTCATGGTCATTTGGCAGGGCCGTTCCCGGCACAAAGAAAGGCTGTCGGAGGTGCGGGCCGCGCTTATCACCTGCATCTGACCCCACCAGGCACCTCACAAATGTGACCCTTATGTGTCAAAGTTTTTCAATTCGAGAAAACGTTTCTGTTGCTGTTATGGACAGTGCTGGCCTAAACAGACGTGTCCCTTGGTCATTTCCCCATCAGAACACGGTGGGAGGGACCTGCTCTGCCGCAGCACCCCAGGCCGGCCTGGACGGGCCCAAGTGGCCGTGGTCCAGTGGCTGTGGTCAAGTGGCCGT
This sequence comes from Rhinopithecus roxellana, assembly GCF_007565055.1. Lineage (NCBI taxonomy): Eukaryota > Metazoa > Chordata > Mammalia > Primates > Cercopithecidae > Rhinopithecus > Rhinopithecus roxellana. The sequence goes on along the minus strand of NC_044561.1, from coordinate 131,764,929 downwards.
GGTCCAGTGGCCGTGGTCCAGTGGCTGTGGTCGAGTAGCCGTGGTCCAGGGCGCGGAGGGCGCAGCGCGTTCCGTTTCGGCTCCTCCGGTGGGGGTCGCTGTGCTCCCTGCCTGCGTGCCTCGCGTGCGTGAGCAGAGGCTGTGGATGCCGGGCGCCCGCCGGTCACGGGCTGGTGGGCAGAGAGGTCATGACCTTTTACTTTCTGGGCCTTTACATGTTGCAACGCGTGCGTCCCGCTCGTAATAAAAATGTCCAACGAAACGAAGAGCGAAGTGAACTTTTTGGTTAAGGCTCCCATTGGGACTTCGGTGCCGGCTGAGCAATGCCTGGGCCTCTGGCTCCCCCTGGCGGCCGGTCCCCGGCTGACGGAAGCGCCTCGCGCAGGCTCCGGGCGTCCTGGATCATGTCCTGTGCACGGGCCTCCGGGTCTGCGAGCTGCGGCGGGGTTCAGAGCGTGTTCTCCCTGGAGCTGCTGCCACCCTGGGCGGCTTTGGGCGCGTGCAGCAAGCAGGGTTTGGATTTGGAAGTGCAGCTCGTCCTGCTGCCAAGCACAGAGCCTGGCCTCCAGGATGCTCAGGAAATGCCGCTCTCTGCGCCCCGGAGTGCTCAGTGCGAACCTGTGGCGGCCACTACAGTCTCCGGCTGCGAATGTAGCAAGGAGTGGGAACTAGGCCTGGGAGATGGGAGGGTTCGTCTGAATGACTTCCTGAGCGAAAGCAAACCGGGAAATCTCGGGCTGCGCGCTCTTGTCCCGACCTCGCACCTCCCACCCTTGCTGTGGGGCCAGCACCCAGAAAGCACGAGGGGAGGCTGGCAGGCCGTGGGTCGCACTGGCGGAGGGCCGACGATGGGGCAGACGTCTCCGGCCCAGCCCCCTGGGCTCGGGGATGCAAGAGCAAGGGCTGTGCGGTCGGAACGTCGGCCGTGGCTGTTTCTGTGTGAGGGCTCCACACCAGCTTAGCTTCCTCAGCTGGCACACAGGCTCCGGCTGGAATTTGCTGCGTTCTCCAAGCTCTGCAAGATTCAGAAGCAGAGGCCTCCCTGGGCTCTCGACCCCCTGGCTTCTTGCCCACCCACGTAGAGGGTCCAGAGCTGCGCCTTGCTGTCTGTGAGGAAAGCAGGTGCTTCAGGCCTGCCGGGGGCCCCTGGGAGTTGCTGGGTGGGCTCCTCAGACCCTGCAGGGCTGACCCCTGGCTCCAGGTCCTGGGCCTCTGTGCCGCGTTCCGTGCCTGTGCCTTGCTCTTTTCTTCTTTGAATCCCACCTGCGAGTTTTATTTTTGTAACTGCAGAGCATGATGAAAACCGCAAAGCCACCGAGGCACGCGTCCTGTCTGCGGGGAGGGCCCCTTACTCTCTGGCTCTGCATCATCCACGTGTCTCACTCACCATGGGTGTCCCTGCCCCTGAGCCCACCCTCACCTGTGTCCTCAGCTGGGTAGGCGCTGCCCTCTCTGCCTCCGCCTCCACCACCTCCCGGCCATAGTAGTCTCTGTCACCAGGTAGTAGCAGGGCCGGGCTCCTTTGGGCGAGCACGCCCAGGCCCAGGGGTGAGGGCCCACAGCCATACAGATCCAGCCAGGCCGGGGTCTGCCCTGCAGATTTCCCTCATCAGTAGGATGAGGCCCCGCGTGATGATGTGGGTCCCACTGTCAAAGAAGTGATTGAGAGCATCGGAGGACAGGGCGGGTGTGGTGTAGGAGGGAGCTGGAACCGCTGGGGTATCGCACGCCTGCCTTCACTTTCCAGGGCATGAGCTGGGAGGGTGATGCCTGCAGCGTTGCCACAGCAGCTCATGGGCCTGGGTCTGCCCCAGGTCGGGGCTGCCTTGCTGATGGTGGCCATGGTGCCCTAGGCGGACCACCTCCATGCACCTCACTTCCCAGCCAGTCCTGCTTTCCACATTGGTGATGATTTCTAGGTATTTGCAGTGAGGCTAGGTCCTGGGGCAAGGAGCAGACCGGGCTGAGGGGTGGTCCGTGGTCAGGAGCAGGACCTGGGACCCCAACCTGCATTGAGGTCCAGCCTGCCCTGGTTAGCTGGGTGGCCCTGAGCAGACCCAAGGGTGGCGGTCCTGGTGTGGGCGGATTCCTGGAGGACATGTGGGTCTTGCATCCAGCACAGGTCCTAGTGCCTGGGAGGTGCTTACCCCATGGACCCAGCAGGCACGAGTGTGGCTGTCACAGCTGGGGTCTAGGTAGGTCAGGCAGCTCTGTGGGAACCTGGCTGCATGAGGCTGCCCTGAGGCCTTCCATGAGAAAACCCAGTTAATGAGCAACCTGTAAACCCTTGAAAACCGAGTGGGCCTTCACCGGGTTGAAAGGCTGCCCATGCCTTTCCTCCTCGGCCCTCACAGCCCAGCTCGGCGTCATAGCAGAGTCCTGGTGGTGGAGATGCTTTGCCCACTGGCCACCCAGGGCTGGGAGCCTCGGCCAAGGGCTCCTTCCTTGCACTGTGTTCTCTCGGGACCTAGGAGGTCCCAGGGTGTGGACTGTGGTGAACTGTTCTCCGACAGATGGCCCTTTTTCTCCCAGGTGGGCAAAGGGTGAAGCCTCTGGGTGGTCCTGTACCTGTCTGTCACATCCTGGGCTGCAGCTGGGTCCCCAGGGAGGCCTCCATGAAAACACAAATCAAATGCTAATTTCCTGGTAAAGAGTCTTTATGAGAACAATGCGGCCCCGTGCTCCTTTGCGGGGCTCTGCTGGTGGAGAGGAGTAGCTGAGCTGTAGCACTAAAGAGAGATGCCTGCTACATGAGCCCCTAGACGTGTCCCAGGGACACTGGACATCTGGTGGCCCTGCAGACTCCTAGGAAGGGGACTGTCTTCCCAATGGCAGTCAGGACTGCCTGTCCTCTTTTGGGTGGCCAGGATGTTGCAGGCTGAGTAGGTGTCTGGCCTTACCACTGGGGGGCCACGTTGCCACGTAAGAATTCAGTGTCCCTCTGTGGGGAATGTGCTTCCTGGCTGCCACGCTGCCGCTCTCTCTTGTCTTCTGTTTGGCCCCTTCCCTGTTGCACATCCTGGCCTGGCGTGGTCATCCTGTGGCATCCTTGACCCTCTCCCATGTGACTTGTGTGCTCCGTGGTACCTCCTGCCTCCCGAAATCACCTCTCGGTTCACTTTGTGCCAGGTACAGTAGCCACGAGGGCTGAGACCCTCCCCTTTTGTTCTCCAACGCATCTTCAGTGCTGCGAGCAGGCTCGGCTTGCAGCAGGAGCACGGATGAGCGTGCGGAGTGAATGAAGGGCCATGTGCCCATGTGGGTGGTGTGCGGAGGTGTGGTGAGGCACGTGCAGGGGTGTAGCGAGGTGTGGGACGTGCGGAGTGAATGGAGGGCCGTGTGCTTGTGTGGGTGGTGTGCGGGGGTGTGGTGGGGCGTGGGGCTGGGGTCGGCTGGTCGTCCGGACTTTTGGTTTTCTGGCTGTAAAATGCACGTGCCAGGATAGTTGTGAGGTGCACGCTCACTCGTGCATGGAGCATGGTTCTACAGTGCTGTGGACAGAGGAGCCCTCGATAAATGCCAGCCGTGAGCATCGGGAGCCGGCACAAGAGCAGGTTTGAGAGCCTGGGTCGTTCGGGGCGAGAGAGGCTCCGGGAGCGGAGGCTGCGAGCCAAGGAGGAAACTCGCTACTCGACGTGTCCTGGGTGGTTCAGGGCGAGAGAGGCCATGGGGAGCACAGGCTGTGAGCCAGGGAGGAAATGCTACTCAACCGTTAGGAGGAAACGGCGTGCTCCTCGAACATGCTGGTACTAGGTTTGAAAACCAACACTAGCAGCAAAGATGACTCCGTGTCCATACCCTAGTTTTTAGAAGTTGATAAATACCCCCTCTAAAAATGAGTTTTAAAAGCACAGGAATTTAGAAGAGAAACACTTTCATCAGATACATGAAAAAAATCAATCTCACTCAAAATGGAAGTAATTAAGAAATCAAGCAGCATTAAGGATTGTGTGGTTTGGAAAATGTGATACGGGTCTCCCTTGATTGATTTGAACAGCTTTATTGAGATGTAATTCACATTCTGTGCAATTCACTCGAAGTGTGCAATCCAGTGGTTTTCAGTATATTCAAAAATCTGTGCCACCATCATCCCCGTTGACTGCGGAACATTTCATCACTCCAGAGAGAAGCCTTTCCGCCACCCTCCCTCCCTCCAGTCCTGGCCACTGTTCATCTCCTGGGGTCCCTCTTCTGAGCTTCCGTACAAATTAAACCATGTAAGGTGTGGTCCTTTCTGTCTGGCTTCTTCCCCTCAGCATGTGGTTTCCAGGTTCGTCCGTGTTACACCCTGTCCCAGGGCTTTATTCCTTGCTGTCACTGAATGATACCCCACCGGGTGGAGACACCACACTGTGTTTGTCGATTCAGCAGTTGGTGGACTTCTGAGCAGTGTCCACCTTTTAGCTGTGATGAACGGTGCTGCTGTGAACACTTGTGTACAAGTTTCAATGTGGACGTGTGTCTTCGTTTCTCTTGGGTATATACCTAAGGTGGAATCACTGGGACTATGGTAGCTGTGTTTACTCATTTGAGCAACCGCCAGCCGGCTTTCCCAAGTGTCTGCACCGTCTCACATCCCTTCGTGCAGCCTTGAGAGTTCCGATTTCACCACATCTTTGCCATCACTTGTTTTTACCTGACTTTTTGATTCCAGCCCAACTTGGATGTAAAACAGTATCTCTTGGTTTTCATTTGCATTTTCATGATGACTGATAATGTTGAACATCTTTTTTTGTGTGTTTTTGTTGGCAATTTGCATTTCTTCCTTGGAGAAATGTCTATTCCGATTCTTGCCCACTTTTAGTTGGATGATTGTCTTTTGTTGTCGAGCTATGAGTTCTTTACATAGTCTAGATGGATGTGCTTCCTCACATATATGATTCGCAAATACTTTCTCCCATTCTGTGAGTTGTCATTTCACTTTCTTGATGGTGTCCTTTGAAGCACAAACTTTTAAAAGCACAAAACTTTTAAATTTTTATGAAGTCAATTTATTTTTCTTTTGTCACTTGGGCTTTTGCTGTCATATGTAAGAAGCCTTTGCCAAATCCAAGGTTATGAAAAAGAAAACCTTTAAAAGGTTTTTTATTTTAGCTCTTATATTTAATATATTTTTAATATTTTTAATATGTATTTATATATTAATATATTATATTATATATTATACAATTATACAATATATTATATTATATAATTATATATTATGTATTATATATATTTATTATATATATTAGATTATATATTATATAATTTATGTATTTATTATATAATATATATTAACATAATATGTTTTAATATATATTTAATGTATTAAGATAAAAAATTTAATAGCTGCATGTGGTGTGAAGTAAGGATCCAGCTTCACCCTTTTGCGTGTGTCTGTTCCGTTGACCCAGCACCGTTTGTTGAAGGCTGCTCTTTCCTCATTGAACAGTTTCGACATTCTTGTCAAACGTGAGTTGCCTGTAGGTTTATGAGTTTATTCCAGAACCCTCAGTTCACTGCATCGATGCATGTGTCTGTCCTTGCACCACTCCCACACTGTCCTGTTACCATTGCTTTGTAGTAAGTTTTAAAATTGGGAGTATAAGTCCTTCAACTATTTTCTAATCCAATCCTATGAACAAACTGGATGGCAGATGAAACTGAAAATTTCCTGGAAAGGTGCAAACTACTCAAACTGATTCAACAAGAAATAGACAGTGTGAATAGATCTATAACAAGTGAAGAGGTTGAATTAGTAGTCCAAAAACACCCTTAAAGAAAAGCCAAGGACCAGAGAGCTTCCCAGCTAAATTCTACCAGGCATTTAAAGAATTAAAACCAGTTCTCACAAACTCTTTCAGAAGGCTAGGAGAGTGGAAAGCACTTCCCAGTTCATTTTATGAGACCAGTATTACTCTGACACCATAATCAGACAAAGACATTGCCAAAAAAAGAAAATTGCAGACTAATTTATCTTATGAATATGGTCACAGAAATCCTTGGTAGACTACTAGTAAATAAAATCCAGCAACATATAAAAAAAATTCACCATAACTAAGTGGGATTTATCCCAGGAATTCAAGGTTGGTTTAACACTTGAAAATTAATGTAATACATTATATCAATAGAATAAAAAATTTAAAACACCCAATCATCTCAATAGATGCAGAGAAAGTATTTGACACAATTCAACACCATTCATGAAAACACTCCACAAGCTGATAGCAAGCGTCTGTGACAAAGTCCACAGCTGACACCATGCTTGTGGTGAAGGAGCAAATGATTTCCTCCTAAGATCAGGAGCAAGACAAGGACGTTCCCTATTGCCCCTTCTATTTAACATTGTACTGGAGGTTCTAGCCAGGAAAGTTAGGCAAGAAGAAATAAAAGACATCCAGATTGGAAAGGAACAAGTAAAACTGTATTTTTAGAGGCCAGATCTTATATATGTATATCTTATATATGAGATATATATATCATGTATCATATATATCACATATCATATATATTGTATATCATATATATTTAAAAGCAAAAGTTTCTTCTAAAAAGTTTTTTATTGTTCCTCTAAAAATACAGTTTTTTCTAAGTAATCCACAAAAAAACTATTAGAACTAATAAATGAGCTCAGAAAGGTTGCAGGGTGTAAGATCAATATAGAAAAATCTATTGTATTTATTTATACTTGCAATGAACAATCCAAAGATGACATTAAGAAAGAAAAATCTGTTTACAACAGCATCAACAAGAACTTATGCTCTGAAAACTTCAAAACAGCATTGAAAGTAATTAAGGAAGATCTAAATAAATGGAAAGTTATCCCGTGTTTATGGATTGGAAGATAGAATATTTCCTAAATCGACTAGAGTCCACACAACTCCTGCTGGAATCCCCACTGGCTACAGAAATTGTCAAAGTGACCCCAATACTTAAATTGAATTTCAAGGAACCCGGAATGGCCAGAGCAATCTTGGAGAAGAACAAAATCGGGGACCCCTTGGCTCTCGAAGTTCTTAGTGTCTTTGAAAATATCTGCTTTGTTTTGGGTAGAGTGTGGATGGTTCCCTTAGAGCCTACAGAGCACAATGAGATCTTTTGTTTTGCCTTAGTGAACTTTATAACATCAAGCAGGAGATGTCGGTGAGCCTCACTGCCCCGCTGTGCTCCACCCATCGGCCCTCCTTGCTGCAGCATTCAGGAGAAGACAGAGGCAGTGTCTTCTGCCAACCTCCTCGGACTGGGAGGAGTAACAAGACTTTGAAGGCGTGCCAGGAATAACACCCACACGGAGCCCCAGGGGACATGGATCGAGGTCTGAAAAGCATTTCTTCCCACCCTCTGCTGAGTCACCTGCACTGCCAGAGGCGGAGCTGGCATAGGGAGTTTGCCAAAAGACATCAGGAAGAAACCTCTATTTTCTCTACAAACATCCGATTGAGAACATTTCAAACCTGCATTGACGTTGATAGGATGATCAGAAAATGCTCATACACACCTTCCATTCAACTCACAAGCAAACACTTGCTACGTTTTTCCCAGGCACTCCCTTTCTCTCCATCCATATCCACACACACACACATATCCACGCACACGGGTATCCATGTGTGTGCACACACAAGAATATCTACATGCACCTCCATGTGTGTACATATCTGCACACATCCATGATGCATATCCATGTGTGCACATGTACATACCCATGCACACATTCACGCATGCTCGTCTCTTTGCACACATAATCCACATGCAGTCCACGCACACAGATAGCCACGTATGCATGTATCCATAGCCATACATCCATGTACACGCACACACGTGTGCTCCTGCATATCCACAGGCAAGTACAGACACTCGCTGAGGTGAGCCACAGCATCTCCACCCATTGCCCTGTAGATGCACTTCTGTGTGCATATCCCAGGAACAAGGACATTCTTTCACAGAGCCACAGTGTCATCGTCACGCCCGAGAAGTTTACAATAATTCTGTCCATGCTCCCGTGAACAGGCCGTCTCCAGATGCACTCCATAATGTCCTTTGCCCCACTGGCCTGCGTGTCTTTTGGGCAGTCCCAGAGCTGTCGGGGACCACGTGTTGCATTAGTGTCCTGCTCTGTAGTCTGTTGACTCTGGAGCAGCCCTACCTGCCCCCGCCGCCCCACCACCTTCTTCCTGACATGGGTGTTTCTGGGAGTCCAGCTGGGTTTCTGCGGGGGTGTCTGTCCCGCAGCCTGGACTTACCCACCTGCCTGCTCGTGTTTAGGTGCAGGCTTTGTGGAGAACCATGGCAGTGGTCCATGTGTCCTCCTTGTGGCCTCCTGTCAGGGGCACAGGTGGCAGCTGTCCCTGGGAAGATGCCTCAAATGTCTTTTCTCTGCGACGCTTTGATCCTCATGCTGCTCCTGCCTCAGGCCCCGCTGCCCGGCTCATGACCCTTCACCAGTGATCCATCTCCCGTGTCTCTGGCGGCCTTCCCAAGGGTGGGCCGTGGGGGTGCGGAGGAGGTTGCACCAAGCCCAAGGGGAGGACCTGGCTCTCATGGGCTTCCAGCTGCTGCCGGCCAGGTGCGGGAAGAGGCAGGTTGCCCACTGAGCGCCAGGCTGTGCTTGGCATTAATTTAGGAGCCAAGAAGGCTCCCACCGCTCGTGATCACCCAGCGGAGGACTGGGGTTGAAGAGGTTGAAGAGCTCAGGCTCCCCACCTGGTGGTCCCCGAGCTCTCCCGAGCGGTCAGAGGGACACCAGAGCCTGGGGAGGGACACGGCTGAGTCCAGGAATGTACATCCAGGGAAGAGCTAAGAGAAGCCTCCTCATGGAATCAGGGGACAGAAGCCTCCGCTCTGCCCCACCATGGAGGAGAGAATGGGCCTATGGGGCACGCTGAGCACTGAGCAGAGGGGGAAAGAGGCTGTAAGCTGGGGGTAGATGTTAGACAAGGTGTTGTCACACCCCCTCTGCCTCCTTAGGTCTTCAGGTCCACATGGTGTTCGGTGACAGGGGAGCGCCCTCCAGGGACCTGGACCCGGGCCCAGCCACCTGGCCCTCTCACTGTGTGGCCACCTCCAGCCACTGAATCTGCAGATGGCGGCAGCTGGTCATGCCGCTGGCTGGGGTGTGCCCAGTCCAGGTCTGGTGAGAGGTCCTGGCCAAGCAGTGGAGCCTCCAGGGGGCACTTGCAGAGCTTCTGGCCTTTTGTCATTGTGGTTTGAAAAAGTAGCCACAAGATATAGAGTCCAGGAAGCACATTCAGAGACTTTAGACAATCATAAACTAGTTGCGCCACAGAAAGATGAAAAGTCATGTTTTCATTTCAAAAGGGCTGGAGACATGTCCGCAGCATCCAAACCTTGACTGGCTGTGCCCGCCTGGGGGGCGTGCCCATGGGCAGTGGCTACTGGGACCTCAGGGCCCAGGTTTCCCTCCGTGGAATCTCCAGGAGCCCTGCCTGGGCCTGTCCTTGGACAGTCTCTGGTCCCTGGGGAAGGAGGGGAGGGAGGCCACTCCTGAGGGGTCTCTGCAGGACATTCTGGGCTCAGGCAGGTATCTGGGGGCAAGGACAGGGAGGGAATGAAGGGGGTGGCTCAGGTGGGGGCTGCCCTGCTCCCTTATCTCTGTCGTCCTCCCCCAGCCTCCAGGGCTGAGGTGTGGGAGGCCCACGGGGAGGGAGCCCAGAGCCACCCGCCACAGGCCGAGGCCTAGGGTGGCCACGAGTAGGAGGAGCACTTCTGACAATTGAATAGCCTGGCGCCTCAAAGCTACGGTTGGGGCCTTCAGCCCGGAAATGGGCCCCCCTCTTTGCCCCCTGACGAACCAGTTTCCCCTGTTCACGTGTGGGTGTTTGTGCCTTTTTTAAAAAAGAAAATAAAAGACCACACCATTTAGGAATCCGAACAAGACAGACCAACAAGACAGTACAAAGCCCGGCTCGGGGCAGGTGAAGCAGTGGGAGGAGCCTTCCTGGAGACCAGATGGGGTGCGGGGAGGGGGGAGGCTCAGTTCTTGGCACCTGTGTTCATGGTGGGCAGAGTCTCCCTTGGCCTCTGAAACAGCCACCAGTGCATATGACCTCCCTCCGCATCTCAGGCCTCCCTCCCGCTGTGCCCACCCTGCACCCCGCTGCCAGCTGCTTCAGTGTTCGGAGCCCGTGGCTGGCGTGGCAGTGGCGAGCCCTCGATGGCTGTGTGGACGCCAGAGGCTGAGGGAGGACACCTGCTCTGTGGTGGGACAGCACCCCCGGGTCCACCAAGACCAGGTGGACGCTGAGGCTCCAGGGCCTCGTGGCTGCTCCAGTGGCCCCGTCACCTAAGGAGACAGGGCCCGACTCTACAGGACGGCACCGGTGGGGGATGGCAGGTCCTCTGGGGGGTGTGGGGTTCTGAGCTGTTTGCCTCAGGACCCTCAGGAGCGGGCAGGTCATGATAACAGGAGTGGCTGCATGCGGGCAGCCCATGGCTACAGCTTCCAACGGGCATTTCTAGTGCCCTGGCCAGATGGCCGGCCAGCGGTGGCCATGGTACCGCCACACTGGAGCCTAGCAACAGAGGGAGACCAATTTTCTCATCAGGTTAGCCGGGGAGTAGAGCAGGGAGTCACCCCAAGTCTGTCTCCACACCGAGTGGGACAGGCTGTGATGATGCCCAACACAGCAGCTGGGTCAGCTTGGCTTCCAGGAAGGGAGCCCCTTGGCCCGCCTGTTGTCATAACTGAGAGCCAGAGAAAGGGGCTCCACAGGCTCCGGGGCCCTGGGGACGCAGCTGGGTGGCTGTGTTGTGTGGTGCCGCCTTTCCGGTATCCCCGGGATTGGCGAGCCGTGCTCTTCCCCAGCTCCCCGCTGGCCTTCGCAGGGATGATGTGCTTGTCTGCGTGGGGTTTGCTGAGGGAGTTTGTGGTTAACATTGCCCTTGTTGAGTCGCATGAGGACCCCGTGTTCTGCGCTCAGCCAAGGAGCACTCAGAGGGGAAGGTGGTGGGATTTGAAGGCTGCTTCCTCTGCGAAGTCAGACGGGGAAGGTCGATCTCAGGCCTCAAGGCAACAGGGTGGAAGGACTTCAGACTGGGGCACCCTCCTGTGTCACCCAGGTCCTGTGCACCCCCAGGGAGGGGTCTCACCTGTCTTGTTGGCTGTGCTCTGTGGAGAGCCGTGGACCCTCTTCATCCTTAGCTTGGGTCATCCCATGGGAGCTTCATCATGGGCCTCCCAGCCGCCTCATCAGAGCCAAGCGGTTCCTGCCTTCCTGCAGACCCCAGGGTCCCTCATGATGACGTGTCCTCCGTCTCTAGCAGGCCTGAGGCCGCACTCACCCCAGGAGGGGCCAAGGAGCTGCAGGGAAACTGCCAACTGCTGCTCCCTGTGCCTCAGCTTCTCTGCTCTCTCCACCAAGGTGAAGAGGCCGCGCCGAAACCCTGGTCTGCGCTGCTCATGGTGCCGTCTGGGCACACGGACTCCTGGAACAAGTCATAGTCAGGCCCTCTACACGGAGCTGGGCAGGGGCTGGGGAGGAGGCCTGGATCCCTGGCCATACTGCTAGAGGACTTGGGCAACACCAGGGTGCTTTCTGAGAGCACAAGTACATGGTGAGTGTGCTTGCCTGTATGTGTGTGCAAGTATGTGTGTGCGGGCATGTGTGTGTGCACATGTGTGAGTGGTCTTGTGAGCATGCATGGCAGAGCTGAGCATGCGTATGCACAGTGTGTGTGATGTGTGAGCATGTATGTACGTGTGTGGGCTTGTGTATGTATGTGAGTATTCACACATGACGTATGGCATAGCTGAGCATGCACTACATGTGTTCATGTGTGAGCAGGAGTGAGCGTACATATGTGTGTGTGTATGTGGGTGTTCGTGTGTGAGCGTGTGTGTATACACACGTGTGTGTGATGACATGTATGAGGAGGCTCATGTAGTAGCCACTCTTGCCAGGTGCTTCCTAGTGGGAACTAGATCCCAGGGGCTGAGCTGTGGGGCCGTGGCAGAGCTGCACTAGGATTTCCAAGAGGTGAAATGTGTGATGCTGTGGAGGTGCTTGGAGGTGAGGGAACCCCGATGGGGGACAGGAGGCTCTCAAAGCACTTGGAGGTGGAGGAGTCCGGGACAATGGGCAGGAAGGGTAGGGTCAGGAGTGCAGTGGGCAGGTGAAGGTTGGAGGGAGCTGGGCACCCTGCAGATGGCAGGGTGGGTGCTCAGTGCGATGGGGCTGCCACCATCCTCCAAGTGTGGCCCCGAGGGCCAGCGCTGCTGTCCCTCCATTGCCGGGTGTAATCAGTTCCTTGTGCCTGGCTCTGCCCAGGAGCTGTATGTGGGGGGTGTGAATGACCTCGAGCACAGAGCCTTTGGGATGGGGCTGGGGGCGTCCCCACCCTGACAGTGTGGCAGGGCATCCCTCACAAGTGGAGCCCAGAGTTCCCTCCCAGAGAAGTGCTGGGGGAGGAGGGGGCGGTCTCTGGAATTTCTGTTCGGAGACTTTCGGAAGCGTGTTTAGGCATAAAATCACATCCGCGGCAGTCAGTTTTCAAGCAAAGAGACTATTCTCTGGGCATCTCTAAGACGAGTTTGGGCAGTGTGGGGATTCGTTTGGGGATCAAGCCCTCGCCAAGACGCAGGTGTTTGCTTGTGGGATGCCTGCGCCTGCCCTCGAGACGGATGTGGCACTCAGCTGCTTGAAACGAGGCCGGGTCCCAGGCAGCCCGGCCCTGCCCTGTGGGAGCCGCTGGCTGTAGCATGTCCTGACCTGGGGACAGCTGGGGACAGGTTGTGAGGCTGTCACATCTACTGACCCCGGCCCCGGGGGAGGGTGGCTGCGAACCCAGCCACACAGCCTGGAGGAGGCAGGGTGACAAGGGACTCCAGCTGGGGGAGCGGGTGTGCAGAGCGCTGTGGCGGGGGGGATGGGTTGTGGGGTGAAAACTGTGGGTATGTGCGTGTGAGGATGTACACATGTGTGAACATGTGTGTGATAGCACGTGTGTGCGTGTGAGTGCATGTGTGTGAGCATGCCTGTGTAGACTGTCTGGATTCCATGTGGCTCCACCTCTTCTGGGCTCCGTGATCTTGAGCAGGGTCCCCAGGCTCATGCCTCAGTTTTCTTCATCTGTGAAATGGGCCGATGGCCGGGCTGCACACAGATCCTCAGAGGGCGTAAGGCACACTCAGCACCCACTGCTGTGCCCGGGCAGCTGGTGGGGGCACAGCAGCCACTCACATGCCACTCACAGCCCTGTGGGTTACCCACTGCCTGGAATGTTCCAGTCTAATCGGATCCTTTTGTTGATGGGGAGACTGAGGCCGGGAAGGAGGATGCATTCCTGCCCTGGTCCCAGGCTCCACCTCTGCTGGGTCTCCTGGGCAGAAGGTCAGGAAGGGCTGAAAGGAACACAGTCCAAGACAAGTAAAGCCCCAGCTTCGAGGGGAGGCACAGTGGCTCTGAGGGGGTCCGAGCTCCCCGAGACCCTCCCCGGGATGTTTAACGACTGGGGCAGCCATTGCAACAGTGGAATTGGCACTGCAGCAAGCTGAGCATTTTTTCAGTTCCAAGTTTCCTACAGCACAATGGCTCCGGGCCAGGCACCTCTGGGCGTTCCAGGTCAGAGGGGCAGCAGGGGCTGGGGGCCGCTGCCTCAGTGCTTTTGTGATGGGGTCCTGGCCTGGAACCCCAGTCCAGAGACTCAGCAGCCCTGCCTGGGCAGAGCCTAGCGGAGCACATGGGGAGCCCCGCGGACACTGCACACACTGCCCTCTGTCCTCACGGAGCCTGGGGCTGCTGCAGGGCTGTGGGAAAGAAGTTGAAAATCCTTGGGTGCTCGAACCCTCGGGTGCTGGGCACCTTGATTCCAAGGCTAGTGCCTTCTTTCCTTCTGCAAGAGTGAGGGGTGGGAGACAGAACTGGCCAGAGGCTGGGAAGCCTGCATAGGGGAGGGCAGGAGGGCGGGAGCCTGGCTAGCCCCACCTCCAGGCACAAAGGCCCTCCCGCCGCCCTCGGCTCCAGCGTCACAGCCCAGATGGCTCCCGACCCCAGCGGCTGCCGCGTCCTGCTGCTGCTCTTCTGCTGCCTGGCAGCTGCCCAGGCCGACCTGCTGAACCTGAACTGGCTTTGGTTCAATAATAAGGACACCAGCCAAGCAGCTACCACGATCCCTGAGCCCCAGGGGCTCCTGCCTGTGCAGCCCACAGCAGACGCCACCACGCACGTGGTCCCCCAGGATGGTTCCACGGAGCCAGCGACAGCCCCTGGCAGCCCTGAGGCACCCTCAGAGCTGCTGGAGGACAGCCAGGGCACCCCCACTTCTGCCGAGAGCCCGGACACGCCAGAGGAGAACATTGCCGGTGTGGGAGCCAAGATCCTGAACGTGGCCCAGGGCATCCGGAGCTTTGTCCAGCTGTGGAATGGCACTGTGCCCACTGAGAGCTTGGCCCAGGCGGAAACACTGGTTGTCGAGGCTCCTGTGGGCCCCCTCGCCCTCCCTGGGCCTTCCAGCAACCCCCAGGAGAATGGGACCACTCTGTGGCCCAGCCGTGGCACTCCCAGCTCTCCTGGCGCCCACACGACCGAGGCTGGCACCCTGCCTGCACCCACCCCATCGCCTCCCTCCCTGGGCAGGCCCTGGGCACCACTCACGGGGCCCTCAGTGCCACCACAGTCCTCAGGTAGAGCTTCTCTCTCCTCCTCGCTGGGCGGGGCCCCTGCCTGGGGAAGCCTGCAGGACCTGGACAGCCAAGGACTCTCGCCCACCGCAGCCGCTCCCAGCCAGCAGCTGCAACGCCCTGACGTCCGCCTGCGCACACCACTTCTGCACCCCCTGGTGACGGGCTCCCTGGGCGTGCACGCGGCCCCCTCTGCCTTCTCCTCTGGGCTCCCGGGCGCACTGTCTCAGGTTGCAGTTACCACTTTAATCGGGGACAGCGGTGCTTGGGTCTCCCACGCGGCTAACTCTGCGGGGCTGGGTCTTGCTAATAACTCTGCCCTGCTCGGGGCTGACCCTGAGGTCCCCACCGGTCGCTGCCTGCCCCTGCCGCCCTCCCTGCCGGTCTGTGGCCGACTGGGCATCTCGCGCTCCTGGCTGCCCAACCACCTCCACCATGAGAGCGTCGAGCAGGTGCAGGCTGCGGCACGGGTGTGGGGGGGCCTGCTGCGGACGCACTGCCACCCCTTCCTCGCCTGGTTCTTCTGCCTGCTCCTGGCCCCACCGTGCGGCAGGGTCCCGCTGCCCGCCCCGCCACCCTGCCGCCAGTTCTGCGAGGCCCTGCAGGACACGTGCTGGAGCCACCTGAGTGGGGGCCGGCTGCCTGTTGCCTGTGCCTCGCTCCCAGCCCAGGAGGACGGGTACTGTGTGTTCATTGGGCCGGCTGCAGGTAACTGGCTGGCTCCACTCTCCCCACCCTTTTCTCTTTGCCTTGCCAGGTAAGCGTGGTCAGGGCTGGCATGAGCCTGGTACAGGTTCCCCCACACTGAGTCTCTACGGTCAGGGGCCCGTGGCCCTCGGGAGGCGGGAGAGCTGGGAGTGAGGCATCCTGTGCCGGGAGGAGGCCGGCGTCTGGACGGGAAGAGGGTGGATGAACCACAGCCAATGTGTCCTGCGGCTTCCTGGGCATTTTAGCGCATTTAGTCCTCAGTACAGTCCCGAGATACCCTGCCATGCCCTGAGTCACAGAGAGGAAACTGAGGCGTGGGGCAGTGGCGTGACTCATCCCAGGGAGCCGGGATTCCCACTCAGGTGCGGCTGCATCAACTTTGCCCCAGTCACTAAGCTGCACAGTTCGACCCGCTTCCTGGGAGCCTTAGCGTGCTCAGGCCAAGGGTGCTGCCTTGTGGACAGTGCAGAGACCCTCACCAGGGTGGGGACCAGGGAGGTCCGCAGGGCCTGTCCTGAGAGGGAGCCTTTCATGTCCCCCTCCCCATCATGAAGCACACAGCCTCCCTGCCACAGTAGGGGACGCTCCTGGGCCCAGGGGACGTTACCCCATCACCACGTGGCCTGGCCCTGTTGCTGGCTGGGCAGTTGGGGGTCAGGAAGGGGAGGGAAGGGGGAACTCTTTAACCTCCCGGGGGCAGGGGCAGCCCAGGAAGGACCCCAGCAGCTCCCTCCTCTGTGTCCGGGGGTAGACAGGGCCCCTGAGCTATGCCTGCCCCATTCAGATTCTGCCTGCTGTGTTCACCTGGCAGCCTTGGCCCAGAGGCCCCGTTCCCACAGGGCGAGGTGCTCTGTCCTCTTCTGCTGTCCTCCCCATAGTGCCGAGGGGACGCAGCCTTGGTCTTTGCCCTGTGGGCTTTGGGACAGGGTTGGTGGGGGTTAGCAGCTGTGCCGGACCTGGAGGTGGGGTTACCTGCAGTGGAAATTTTAGTGGACGCCCACCTGCCAGGCTCCGTGAGGGATGACGAGCTTGCTGATTCCCCTCGAGTTTCAGGCCAGTGACCATTTCACTCAGCAAAGCCCAGAGCCTCTGCAGACCCTGTGTGGGGCCTGGGGTGTGGCCGGGGGGCCACAGGCAGGGCAGGGACAAGTGCTGACAACAGGTGGTCCCAGGAGCAAAGCCCACATGGGCTGGAATGGAGGGGCAGGCAGGAAGGGAGGGAGGGCTGCAGTGGGGCATGGCTGAGCCTGAGGCAGGTACAGGAACTGTGCTGGGGGACGTGGTGTGTACAGGCGTGGGGGCCCTTGTGGATACGCCCCAGAAGCGTAGGGCTGGAGCTCTCCTGTGGCAGGGGCTGTGCCCATGGCTGTTGGCATCTCGGGGCTTCGATGGTACCCCCAGGGCAGCCGGCACTGCCACAAGCAGCCAGATTCGTGGGTCCCACTCATGCTCTGTCCCTGGAACACCCAAATACCAAGCAAGCACCAGCCGTCTTGCAGGCAACCCCCCTAGGGCCACACCCCACCTGGCAACTGGTGGCCAAGCCCTGTTCCCCACCCAGTGTGTGGGTAGGGCAGCACTTCAGGGGCCGTCCTGCCTGGAGAGACCCTGGTCCAGTGTCCTGGAGCCCCAGGAGGCTCGAGCACAGCCCACCTTGTCCTCGGAGGCAGACAGGACAGCGGCGGGCTGGGAGGGCTGCGGCCTGTGGGAAGGGAAACGCCAGGCCCCGAGGCTGTCTGGGATCAGCTGAGCACTCTGAACAAGCGTCGGCCTCAGGGAAGGTGCTGATCTCCTGGGAGTCGGTGCTCAGCTGCATGGCTTGGGGGCTGGGGTATGAGTGGGGCTATGAGGGCAAGGAATTTCTGTAACTGCAGCTGGCCCAGTCGGTGGCACAGACTGAAGGGGACTTTTCACTGAACACTGGACAGCTTGATAGTGTCCCCATGTGAGGAAGGCAGTGTCCCGCACAGGGTCCTGGGGATCTCCATCGGCATTCGTGGCCTACGTTGCCTCTGGCCAGAGGTGGGCCTCGGGCTTCATCATGGAGTCCCTTCCCAGGTGTGGCCTGGCCCGGAGGGTCCTGCCCCGTCTTCTGGCCTCTCAGCTCCTCCCCAGCCCAGGTTCCTCTTGGGTGAGCCCCCACTCCTGCCGGGCCCCCGTGTTGGGCTGGACACTCCCAGCCCTGGGTGAGGGGCAAGAGGAGGAGGGGGAGCCCAGCCCCCCATGTTGGTGCCTGACCCCTCGGGGCAGGCTGTGAGGCCCTGGAAGTGGGGGTGCTGGGCTATGGTCCTGGCACCAGAACAGAGCCCTCGAGGCCCACAGAGGGCCCTGGCTGCATCTCCAGGCCATGGGGTCAGGGAGTATGAGCCCCTGAGGGGAGGGGAGCTGGAGGGGTCCTGCTGCCTCCTGCCTGGCTCCATCTCCAACGCCCTCTCCACCTGGTCCTGGGCACTGCCCTGTGTGTCCACCCCCCTGGCACACCTCGAGGAGAGCATGGGGGGCAGTGTGGCCATGCTGGGGTGTGGGGGCACTCAAAGGGAGGGTGCACCCCGTGGTCAGCACGCAGGCAGGGACCCTGTGGAGGGTTTTGGCGTGTTGTGGGCTTGTCCCTCAGACCCACAAGGAAGGGAGTGAGGCCCCCACACAGGGGAGGGCCGGAGTGGGGTAGGGAGGCTCCCCCACTGCAGGTGCCAAGAGTGAGTGAACAGGGCTTGGGCTTGGGCTGCTGGGGACACTGCCTCCAGGAAGCCCCCTGGGCTGTCTCAGTGGGACTCTATGAGTGACACGGAGCTCAGGCCACAAGGGCTGTGGGAGTGTCACCCCACGACAGCAATGGGTGCCTGGCCCTCTGGACTCTGCTCTCTACGCCCCTCCTGAGCTCTCGCAAACCCTGGCCCCTGGGACCGTAGCAGAGGCAGGTGATGTTTCCAAGGAGTCCTACAGGCAAGCGTCTTCTGACCTGGGAGGTGGGTATTGTTCCTGTTTACAGTTGAGAAACTGAGGCCTAGGAAGGACAGACACGTGTGCCTGCCACGAGTGTGGCAGCAAGAAGGGAGCCTTGAGAGGGCCCCGCAGCCTGGCCCTAGAGTGCTCTTTAGCATCGCAGCAGATGCAGGACAAGCAAGCCCCCAGCCGGGGAGCACCAGGAGACCAGCAGCGTCCACCCTCGTGGTACAGGCCATCTGATGAGGGGCAGGGACCAGTGCTGGGATGGACGATGCCTATGCATAGAGTGGGGCGCACCTGGGCACAGCTGCCACCGGGGTGCTTGGGAAGCAGGTCCACACACACGCCAGCCAGGTCACTCATCTCCAATGTACCAGTCCCATGATCTTGGCAAGTGGTGCACAGGTCCCTGGGCTGGGGCTTCCTCTACCTCCACCCCCATCACTGGACATTCGGAGGTCGATGGGAGGCCACGGGAGTGCACGTGGAGGTCTCATCACCGTGATGGCCCTGAGGGGCTGCTCCTTTCTTGCTGCTCCCTACCCTGTGGGCCAGCCGCTGGTGCACAAGTGTCCTTACACGGTGCCTACCTCTTGCTCCTTTAGTCAAATGCAGAACTTGAGAAAATTGATTTGCCTGATATTTCTGTGTAACTTTGGTTTAAGAAGGAGAGAAGACCACTCCATGAGAAACAGCTCATTCTTATCTCTCACCGCTTGGCAACCTACAAATATTTTTTCGATGATGCTGGCTAAGCTTCTCATAAATTCTCCATGTCTCTCAGATGCACCAAGAGTGACTCAGCATTTAACTCCTACTGGAGTGTCAAGGGCCCAGTGCATTGGGTTCAGTTGTCTGTGGGTACAAGATCTTGTGTGATTCTGAACCAGGCACAGATAGAATGAAAAGCACAGCACTCCAAACAGGGCTCCCTGCAGGTCCTTACATATATTTGGGTTTTGTAGATATCTAAAGTCAAGCTAGTGGACATCTGTCCCTTCAACCAGTTACCGTTGTAAGTGTGGTGAGAACACTTAAGATCTACTCAAGTTTGAAGTGCCATATGCAGTACAGTATTCTATCTGTAATCACCATGTGTACATTAGACCTCTAGAACTTACGCTTCCTGCATAACTGAAGCTTTGTACCCTTCAACCCACAGTCATATTTCCTTCTCTCCGTGGGCTGGCCTGGGCTGTGCCCTGTTAGCATTCCCAGATAAACAACAGCTAAGGGATTTAATTGCCACTGGACCTTCCCTGCAGGAAATGGTCTGGTAGTCCAACAGGTGAAATGAAAGGGCATTGCTTAGTAACAGTAAGTCAAGGAGGCCCCCATTGCCTATGCACAGAGTGGGGTGGCAGCTGTGCCCCATTGCACCCCACTCTGTGCATGGGCACCATCTGTCCTGGCACCGGTCCCTACCCCTCATCAGATGGCCTGCACCATTAGGGTGGATGCCTGCTGGTCTCCTGGTGCTCCCTTACTGGGCCCTTGCTTGTCCTACATCTGCTGCAATGCTGAAGGGCACTCTGGAGCCAGGCTGCTGGGCCCCCTTTGAGGGTCCCTTCTGGCTAGCCATATCTGTGGCACACACACATATTTGTCCTTTCTAGACCTCAGCCCCTGACAACCACCATTCTACTCTGCTCCTATGAATATGACCTTTTTAGATACCATATATAAGTAAGATCATGCAGTATTTGCATCTGTGCCTGTCATTTCTTGTAGTTTAATATCCTCCAGGTTCATTCATAAAAAGTGCAGTTACAAACTGTCGTTGCAATACCAGCTTTTATAATTGCCCATGTATTTACCTTTATTGAAATCTTCATTTCTTCATGTAACCTGTTGTTATTGACTAGTGTCTTTCATTTCACCTGCTGGACTACCTGGACCATTTCCTGCAGGGCAGGTCTAGTGGCAATCAACTCCCTTCGCTTTTGTTTATCTGGGAATGCCAATTTCTTCTTCACTTTTGAAGGACAGTTTTGCTGAATATAGGACTCTCGGTTAACAATTTTTTTTTTCTTTTAGGACATTGAATATATTGGTCCACTGCCTTTTGGCTTCCAAAGTTTCTGTGAGAAATCTGGTGATAATCTTATTAAGAAGCCTTGTATGTGATCAGTTGTTTTTCTCTTGCTGCTTTCAAGATTCTCTGTTTTTAAAAGTTTTATCATAATGTACCTTGGTGTGAGTCTCTTTGAGTTCATCTTACTTGCAGTTCCCTGAGCTTAACTGTTTATATTCATGTCTCCTTACAAATTTGAGACGTTTTCAGCCATTATTTCTTCAGATAGTCTCTCTGCACCTTTCTTTTTCTCTTCTGTTTGCAGCTTCCACAGCATGCATGCTTCCTTGTCTCTTGATGGTGGCCACATGCCTCTTAGGCTCTTTTCACCTTTCATTTATCTTTTGTCTTTGATAATTTCCATTATCCTATCTTCAAGCTCATTGATTTATTCTTCTATCTGCCCAAATCACCTTCAGATTCCTTTTTTTTTTTTTTTTTTTTTTTTTTTTTTTTTTTTTGAGGCGGAGTCTCGCTCTGTTGCCCAGACTGGAGTGCAGTGCACTCAGCTCACTGCAAGCTCCGCCTCCCGGGTTTACGCCATTCTCCTGCCTCAGCCTCCGGAGTAGCTGGGACTACAGGCGCCCGCCACCTCGCCCGGCTAGTTTTTGTATTTTTAGTAGAGACGGGGTTTCACCGTGTTAGCCAGGATGGTCTCGATCTCCTGACCTCGTGATCCGCCCGTCTTGGCCTCCTAAAGTGCTGGGATTACAGGCTTGAGCCACCGCGCCCGGCCTCACCTTCAGATTCCTCTAGTGATGTTTTCAATTTCAACTATTGTACTTTTCAGTTCTATAATTTCTTTATGGATTCTGTCAAGGTTTTTATATTGATATTTCCATTTTGTTCATACGTCACTTTCTTGACTTTCTCCACACCTTCCTTTAGTTCTTTGAGCATCTTTAAGACAGTTGTTTTAAAGTCTTTTTCTAGTAGATCTGCCATCAGGTCTTTTGCAGGGACAGCTTCTGTTGATTTATTTTTCTCCTTTTAATGTGCTATACTTTCTTATCACTTTGTGTGCCTTGTGACTTTGTGTTAAAAAGTGAACATTTGAACTCAGTAATGTAGCTCTGGAAGTAAATACTCGCCCTTCACCAGTGTTCACTGCTTTTTGTTACTTTGAAAAAAATTTTTGTCTCTGTGCCAAAGATCTCCCTGAGGTGTGAACTTCAGGTCTTCTTGGGTCTTTTCTGAGCCTGTCCCTTTCCCTGGGTGTGTGCAGCCACTTTCTAATTTTACTCTTACATGCTGCTGTTTTTCAATGTCCTGTTCTTTCATGTTTGGCTCCCAAAGGAGGAACAAGATGAGAATGAGGAAGAAAAAACAGTGCCAGCCATCTAAATCCTCTTGAAGTCACTTCATCTGGAAGGGGAACTTGCAACAACAGAGGGAGTGTAAAACAACGGCCCCACCTCCCTGTCTGCACCTCTGTGTTCCCAAGCAACCTGATCAGAGCACAGGTTCTCAATGTCTGCAGGACAGAGTCCTTTTTGCCATCCTGTTTCCCACAAGCTGTGTGGCCACTGCTCCAGGAACTTGTGCATGGCACCTGCTATGGGAATGGGGGTGGGGGATGGATGTGCAGCTGCTATTGTGCCAAGAGCTGGGGTTCAGCTAAATTAACCATCTGTTACTGTTCAAACCTTCCTCTGGACATTGCAAACTTTCAGTAGACTCCAGAGTTCCAAAAGAGTTCTAAGACAAATTCTGTCTATGCACTTGTTAATTAGTTGGAGAGATGGATTCCTGGTGCTTTCCATCTGCCATTTCCCAGAGTACTCCAGAGTCATTTTCAAACATGTTTCTTTCTGTCAAATAATCAGGTCTTGGCCAGGTGTGGTGGCTTATGCCTGTAATCCCAGCACTTTGGGATACCAAGGCTTGTGGATCGCCTGAGGTCGGAAGTTCGAGACCAGCCTGACCAACATGATGGAGAAACCCCGCCTCTACTAAAAATACAAAATTAGCCAGGCGTAGTGGTGGGTTTCTGTAATCCTAGCTACTCAGGAGGCTGAGGCAGGAGAATTGCTTGAAGTTAGGAGGTGGAGGTTGTGGTGAGCTGAGATCACGCCACTGTACTCCAGCCTGGGCAACAAGAGCGAAACTCCATCTCAAAAAGCAGAAAAGAAAAGAAAAGAAAAGAAATCAAGTCTTGAGGCATCATCATTGTTATATCATGTGCAGGTGTCTATCCTGGATGCCACCCAGCTACGCCAAGTGCAGGGAGAAACTCCCTATGGGCACCGTGGCTGGGTCCAGAGCTCAGAGGCTGGAGCTCTGAGAACTGGGCTGGAGCCCAACCATGGTGGAAGCCTCTAGCTCTGGGGAAGAGACACACATCTGTAGGGGCAGAGTGACTACATTTCCAGGTTGCCCAGCCCTCGGGAGTGGCGCAGTGCTCGGGCACTGGGGCAGAGGTGGATCCCAGTCCCTCAATGGAAGCTCCAAAGCCTGCCGTTTTCCTCTCTTCCTCTTCCTGGGATGGGATTTGGGGGATGAGATCTTTCTGGTGGGCTGGAGTCTGTCCCAGAAGTCAACAGCTCACCCTGGGGCCGCAAGAACCCCTTAGATAAGGTAGACCCTCGGCAAGACTCCAGCCACACATGAGAGGACGGAACACAGCTCCTGAGTCCCACTCCCCGCGGCCACCTGCCCCCATGGGTTTGCACCGATTTGCATATAGGCGTGTAGCTTCCTATTGGCGACTGTAAGAAATTGCCACAAATTCAGTAACTTAAACCAGCACAGCTGTCTTATCTTTCCGTTCTGGAGGTCAGAGTCTGAAACCACTTCACTGAGTTGAAACCAAGGTGTTGTCAGGGCTGGGTCCCTCTGGGGCTCTGGAGGAGAATCCGTTTTCTTGACTTTTCCAGCTTCTAGAGGCTGCTGCTTTCCTTCGCTCAAAGCCCCTTCTTCCCCCTTCAAAGCCAACAGTGTTGGGCAAGTCCTCATGGTGCCGTCTTTTGTCCTTCGATTTTAAGGCTTTGTGTGGTTAGATGTGGATCATCTCCCATCTCCAGGTCCACAGCCTGAGTCCCAGCTGCAGCATCCCCTTGCCACGTAAAATTATGCTTGTGGGTTCCAGCTGTTGTGCTGTGGACATCCTTGGGGCCATGGTTCGGCCCATCACAGTTTGCCCATGTGCACGGCTGCACATGTGTGCGTACGCATGGGAGTCTTACGTTGCATAAATGGGATTACCCTGTGTCTGCAAGTTCCTCTTTCCTTTATCCTGCATCTCAGGAGTCTCCCTAACTCCAGGCAGATGCCTTGGCTCTTCGTGTGGCTCTGGTCTTTTCCTCAACTCCTCCTGCCTGAAGCACCTGCACGTATTTCTGCCTCTCTGTGTAACAGATGGCCCTGCAGAACCTGCTCAGCCCTGACTGGCGGGTTCATCGCGCAGACTCACCGTTGTTTGTCGGACACCAGCTGAGCTGCCCCACGTGGGCCTGACATGAGTTTTGGGTCAGCACTGACAGTGGAGAGACTGGATGTTATAAATGTGTCCGAGTGTCAGCAGGAGGTCTCCACCCAGGGACGGCCGTCTCCTAGCTTGTTTTTAGCCCTTCCGTGGGGCTCTGCAGCCTTGGGCATTGGTGGAAGTGTTTGTTCGGAGGCTGTTTTTCTTTGATGCCAAGATGTCCCCCCAGGCACTTCACTGTGTAAGTACCACGGTGTGATGGGGCGATGATGGTGGCGTGTTGATGCCCCCGGGTACTTTACCATGTCAGTGCCATGGTGCGATGGGGGGATGATGGTGGCGTGTTGATGCCTCCGGGCACTTCACTGCGTAAGTGCTGCAGTGTGATGGGGCAGTGATGATGGCGCGCTCTTCAAGCTCTGGATTGGGTTCCGGAAGCTCTGTGTGAGTCTTACTGAGGTGGTTATTTTCTCTCTTCACAGGAGAGTGGGCTGAGCAAGGAGCCTTAGGGTCTGTCATTGGCAGCGACTCCCTCGCCTGCAGGTGCACAGTGGTTCTGGCTCAGCAGACCCCACAGGGCTGTCAGGACGCGTCGTCCCCTCTGTCCGCTGAATGGCTCCGGCTCGGGTCCTTTCGGCCGATGTCAGTGTTGCAGTGCTCACTCTCACAGCCATTTACCTGCTGTTTCTCCGTTAGCCTTTGGTGTTACTTTAGCTAACGTTTTTGACAAGGTGGAGCTGGATTTTTCTTGCTGCCGCTGTTTTTCATCCACTGCTTGCCTTGTGCCCACCAATGTGGTCTGCATGTCCTGTGCCCCGGGCACCAAAACCACCGGCTCACCGGCACCTGCCCTGCCCTCTCGTGCCACTGTGGTCACTGACTGCAGGTTCTGGCTTTTGTCCTTCTTCTGCCTCTTTTGTGTCAGTTGTGACGTCTCCGTTTAACGAGAGTCCTGCCCGTGTGTGCTTGAAATGGAGGCTTCCATGGTCCCTGAAAGCTTTCACAGAACCACTGACGTGGCCTCCACTTGCTGGCACGGACCTGGGCAGCAGGTCCACGCAAATCTCCTGGGCACTTGGTCCTGGGAGTCACAGGGCAGCTTTTGTGGCCACACCCCGAGGTCTCAGCTACCATGACATGGATGCTGTGGGTTTTTGGACTTCGAGGTCACGCCCTGGGGATGCTGCAGCCCACCTGCCCTTGGCCCCCATGGGCCCCACAGCCGCTGTGTGTTTGGATTTCTGAACAGGCCCAGCTGGAGCTGAAGGACAGGCTGTGCTGGCTCCCCTGGCCTGAGGGAAACGTCCCGTCTCAGGGCCATTTTCTCTCGGAGCACCCATGAGATTGCTTTGATTTCTAGTTTGCATCAAACCCTGTGTCTTGGAAGCTGTTGGGCCTCTGAGTGCTGAACTGGATATTGATTTCTAGTTTGCATCAAACCCTGTGTCTCGGAACCTCTTGGGTCTCTGAGTGCTGAACTGGATGTTGCCTGAGCAACGTGAAACCCACCTGGCTGCACTAGGCTTCCCCGACTCAGCTCACCCCACGCAGGCAGGAGCAGCCCTGGCTCTGCAGGACGGGAGGCGGCTGCGTGGGAGGGCGGGGGGCTGGCCAGGCAGCCTTGGATCTTGTCCTCAGGAGCCCTTCAAAGGGGCGGCAGAGACTCCAGGCCCCGTGCCTCAGGGAGTCAGGCTGGGCTGGTTCTGGGGAGCGGCTGGAGCGCCTAGTGCTGACGGGCGTCCGTGGAGTGCACGTGTCTGAGGGTCTCTGAGGGGTCTGCCCTTTTCTTCGGGGCCACGGTGGCCATGAGGGATGCAGGACACCGGGTGTGGCCCTCGAGGACTGAGCTGGCTGGAGCCCACTCCCTCGTGGGTGAACGCTGCTCTGGGTGGAGAGCCCAGTTTGGGGAGAAGGGAGGGTCTTGTCCTGGGAGTTGTCAGACAAAGCTGAGGATGGGACTCACAGGGGACCCCCAGTCAGGCCGTGTCAGGGTGAGGCTGAGGAGTGAGGGTCCTGGAAAGTCCCGCTTCTGGGAGGGGGCGCTTTGGCTCAGAGGCTGCTGCCATGGAAGGGATGGATGTCCCCGGCCCCCTAAGATGAAGGACCCAAGGGGAGGGGCGGGGACCTCCTGCGCTATGAGAACAGCGGAGAGTCCTAGCCAGAGGTCCCTGCTGCTCTCCTGTGGGGAGGATGCTGGCTGCGCCGTTTGTCCTGGGCTTATTTAAAGGAGCCTTTGTTAACACACACAGGCCTCCAGAACCATCCACACTTCTGGCTGGCCTGATTCCTGAGGAGGAAATGGTCTTTAATGAGGCAAGCACCTTGATCCAAGGTGAGGTGACCCAGCAGGAGGGGCCGGCCCACCACATCCGGGAAGGCCGAGCTCTCGAAGTGGGGTTCAGGCACTTGCTGTTTGACTCCAGGACATCTGAGACAGCTGGGCCTGCACCTCGGGGAGTGAAGGCTGCGCCATTCTCTGCCCATCCAGCATCTTGGGGCCGGGTGTTTGGAAGCTGACTTCCGAAGGGAACCCCCAGGAGCTTTGTGGAGAGGAGACGGGACAGCTTTGGAAAGGGCTTTGCTGTCACTGGGGTCCCTGGGGCCGCCTGCGTAGCGTGCTGGTGCCTTCCAGCCCAGGAAGGTGGCAGCTGCCACATCTTGCTTTCCCAATGAATGTCAGAATGTTCTAGGAAGGGTGGCGGGAGGTTTCTCCAAGGTGAACTCTGGGCCAGCTGGGCGACTGCCAGGGCATCTGGCCCCCAGGCCGAGAGTCCTTTTTCCTGATCTTAGCACAGCCCCGGTGTGGACATGTGGGGCCTGGGCACTTCTTATAAGAAAGGATCATTGTAACAGCTCCCATCTGGGTAGACAGCAGCCTCTGTCTGGGGGGAGATGACTGCTGGCCCCAGAGTCCAGGCTCAGCCTGTCGGGACCCCTCTGCCCCTAGCCTCGGGGTGCAGGCGCCGGACGGACCAGGCTGCTGTCCACAGAGCCCATTGTCCACTCTGCACCTGACCCTGCTTCCAGTCGGCACGAGGGTAGGGCCCACAGGGAGTCCAGGCCGCCACACCACCTCATGCTGGAGTCAGGGCCTCGTGGGGGCAGCGATGGCGCTGGAGGTGCCCATGGCGTGTGCCGGGCGGGGTCTGCGCTCTAGTTTCCGTTGGTTCTGTGAGCTCTGTGGAGATACTGCTTCCCTTGTGATGTCCAGGCTCAGCACTTCTTCCCTTGTGTCTTGTCCCAGGTCAGCCTGGCCCAGCCACAGGGCCCCCAGCCCACAGGTACACGCACACAGGTGCTCGCGCCCGCCTTCCTCAGGACGCCTGGGCATCAGCAGCCCCTTCCCACAGGAGAGCTCGACCAGGAGCCAGCCCGCTGCACAGGCGTCCTGGAGTAACCGTTACACTCTGTCGGAAGCAGACCGTGTCCAGTCTGTCTGGGGCCTCGCGGTCACGGGAGTAGGGCCTTGGGGAAAGTCCCTGGCCCAGACTGTGGCCGCAAAGCCCCTGCTCTGCCTGGCATGGCAGGTGTGCTGGGAAGTCACTCTGAGCAGGGTCTGTCCTTGAGTGGGTGCTGCCCCCTCCTGTGGGCAGGAAATGAGGCGTGAGAACTCCGGGCACTGGGGCTGCATCCTGGCAGGTACGCAGAGAGGGATGGACAGGGCTTCTTCTGACCCTGGGCTACTGAGTTGAAGTGAGGTCAAGCTCCGCCTGGGCAGGAATGAGTGGAGTGAGTCACCCAGCGCTGTGGGGAATTTGCAGGGAGCAGCGGGGCTGGTGAGGAGACTGTGGCACGTTGGCAGGTACATCAGGCATGCATCCCCTCCAAGGGGTGACTGTGGCCCTGAGAGGAATCAGCACGGTGGGGTCGGGAGACACTACTTGTCCTTGCCACATGTGGCACCTCGCCCAGCGGGTGAGCCGGCGCTGGGTGAAATCCCACACGGTGCCTCTCAGACGCCACGCGGACCCCCAGCCGAGGCAGCCGCTCTGGGCGAGGCTCCGTAGCCGAGGCTTTGAAGAACATTGGGACGTGGAGTCAGCCTCCTTCCTTCCCTGCAGTGGAGCTGTGGCTTCACAGTGGAGGCCACGCTGGGTTGCCTGCCTGGGCTGCTCCAGCAGGGGCAGAGTGGGTGGGCGGGGCACAGGGCTGCCAGCCCCAGCCCCTCATAGCTCCTTGCTTCGGCAGGGGTGCCGGCCAGTCCCTGGCCCCTTCTCCCCACTGGCTGTGCCCATCCCTGCTGAAAGCAGGGAAGTGGGGGGCCTGTGGACACCATGTCCCCTGCAGGCAGGTTTCTGCATGGAGCGCGCCCGTCGTTTGGGAATGAGTGAACCAGGGTGGCCGTTGGGTGGCCATTGGGTGGCTCAGCCCAGGGCATCAGGGCAGGCTGCCAGGCACGTGGAAAGCCCTCTCAGACTCAGTTTCCCCTTTGTGCCCCTGCCTGGCCGCCTCTCCAGGCCACATCGGTGGCCCCTGGTTCTGTCCTGCACAGCCACCTCACCAGCTGTCTTTCTTTTTGCAGAGAGCGTCGGCGAGGAGGTGGGGCTGCTGCAGCTCCTTGGGGACCCTCCGCCCCAGCAAATCACCCAGACGGATGACCCCGACGTCGGGCTGGCCTATGTCTTTGGGCCAGATGCCAACAGCGGCCAAGTGGCCCGGTACCACTTCCCCAGCCTCTTCTTCCGTGACTTCTCGCTGCTGTTCCACATCCAGCCGGCCACGGAGGGCCCAGGGGTGCTGTTTGCCATCACCGACGCGGCGCAGGCAGTGGTCTCGCTGGGCGTGAAGCTCTCTGGGGTGCGGGACGGGCACCAGGACATCTCCCTGCTCTACACGGAGCCAGGCGCAGGCCAGACCCACACAGCCGCCAGCTTCCAGCTCCCTGCCTTCGTCGGCCAGTGGACACACTTCGCACTCAGTGTGGAGGGCGGCTACGTGGCCCTCTACGTGGACTGTGAGGAGTTCCAGAGAATGCCGCTTGCTCGGTCCTCACGGGGTCTGGAGCTAGAGCCTGGCGCCGGGCTCTTCGTGGCGCAGGCAGGAGGAGCGGACCCTGACAAGTTCCAGGTAACCCCCACTATGCTGTTGCCGGGGGGCTGGAGCAGCCAGGGTAGGGTGGGGTGGAGGTGGGCCCCTGGGACAGGGACAGAGCTGCAGCCTGAAGAGGAGAGCCCCACCCCAGCTGTGGTCAGCCCCGGCCTCCAGTGCAGGCCTCCCAGGTTCTTGGCCGGCCCGGCTGGGGTAGCATTCACTTTCTTGGCTCCCTGGCTCCTGTGCCCCTAGGAAGGGTTGCCCTGGGCTTCTGTGGTTTCTCTGAGACACCAAAGCCCAGCCTAGGAGGGCCCCATTTGAACAACTTTGTAACTAGATATCCACCCCAGCCGTGACCCCATGATCCAGAGACATCCCCAGGCCTGTGCCAAGCCCCGTGGTGAACTGGGGCTCCCGACCTCTGACCAGCAGGTTGGGTGAGTGGGGACCGAGTCTGGGTCCAGCCACAAGCCTCGGGGCCCCATGCAGAATGAAAGCTGGGGTCCTTGTTGAAAACAATGAATGATCCAAAGCTGGCGGCAGCAGGGTGTCGGTCCCAGCAGGGTTCTCCTGTGGTGACTCCACACCGGCTGGGACCAGGGGCTCAGGGTGGCCCTTTAGGTCAGCACCTTCAGCAAGGGTGCCTGTGAGACTCCACTTCGGAGCATGTGGTGGGATCCCCCAGTGGTGATGGCGTGTGGCCGTCTCCACCTGAGTCTCTGAGAAGTCCCTCCAATGCGCCTTCATTTCTTGGGGCTGGGGGAGCGGACAGAGCCCTAAACCCATGTGGGGTCTATGTCCAAAGCCCCTGCATTTCTGGGAACCTTTGGCTGGGAACAGCCGTGTGGGTGACCTCAGCTGGCACTGTCTCCCAAGTCCCTGAATTCTAACATTCAAGCTGGCCTGCAGCTGGGACGCCCCCTGCCCTGGCGGGCCACAGGGGACAGAAGGTTAACTATTGCCCTGACAAGGGCTGTTTGTTTGAAGTTGTTCTAAGTCCTGGTGTCTGAGGGTTCTGAAAGCTGACCTTTCACCTTTGGCAGGAACTTTTAACCCTCAGAGCTCAGGAGCCGCTAGGACGTTGACACCAAACTGGGCCTCTTTGTTTTCCTCTTGATCACAAACATGATTGCCGGGAAAGAAGTCAGAGTCACCCCCTCCTGTGAGAGGCAATTTGTTGTGTGAATCCCCAGCCATTTCTTGGTGGAATAAAGTCGCCCACAAGTGCTGTACATCTTTAACGCTGTAAGGAAAAGCGGCCAAGTGCCGAGAGCTCGGGTACGTGGGTACGCAGCTGTGCCCGATGGTGCTGCGGAGAGCCGGGCCGCCGCCCTGCAGGGAAGGCCTCCTCATCAGCGAAGTCCCACTTCCCAGTTAGATGTGTAGGAAAAGCGGGTCTGGGTGTTTAATTTTGCATTTCTTGGACTGTTAGTGAGGACAAACTTTCATGTTGTCACTTGTTTATTGTCTGTATTTCTTCCTTTGTGACTGACTGGTTTATGTTCTCTGTGTTTTCGGTGGGCCCAACTCTCATTGATTTATACAAACTCCTTACATGTAAAAGAAACTACTCTTTTTTTTTTTTTTTTTTTTTTTGAGACGGAGTCTCGCTCTGTCACCCGGGCTGGAGTGCAGTGGCTGGATCTCAGCTCACTGCAAGCTCCGCCTCCCGGGTTCACGCCATTCTCCTGCCTCAGCCTCCCGAGTAGCTGGGACTACAGGCGCCTGCCACCTCACCCGGCTAGTTTTTTGTATTTTTTTAGTAGAGACGGGGTTTCACTGCGTTAGCCAGGATGGTCTCGATCTCCTGACCTTGTGATCCACCCGTCTCGGCCTCCCAAAGTGCTGGGATTTGGTTCTGCATGCTGCAGACTTTATTTCCACCTTGTCTTTTTTTTTTTTTTTTTTTTTGACCATTGGGATTTGATGTGTGGTTTTTTGGGGTTTTTTTGGTTTTTTTGGTTCTGTTTGTTTTAGATGGAGTCTCGCTCTGTTGCCCAGGTTGGAGTGCGATGGGGTGATCTTGGTTCACTGCAACCTCTGCCTCCTGGGTTCATGTGATTCTCCTGCCTCAGCCTCCCAAGTAGCTGGGATTACAGACACCGACCACCATGCCTGGCTAATTTTTGTATTTTTAGTAGAGATGGTGTTTCACCATATTGGTCAGGCTGGTCTCGAGCTCCTGACCTCAGGTGATCCACCTGCCTAAGCCTCTCAAAGTGCTGGGATGATAGGTGTGAGCCACTGCGCCCGGCTGAGATTTGATGTGCTTATGTGGTTAAATCTGGCCTGAAGAAGACACCATGATTTACACAGCCCAGTGAAACCTTGGAAGGTCAGAGAGCTGGAACAGGAAGGAGCTAGAGGGCCCTGGGTCGGGCCCTGGGCTGGGGCCCTGCTGGGCCTGGGTGGCGCACTGCAGGGTGTGTGCTGCTGGGCGTGGGTGGTGCGCCGCAGGCCGTGTGCTGCTGGGCGTGGGTGGCGTGCCGCGGGCCGTGTGCTGCTGGGTGTGGGTGGCGTGCCGCAGGCCGTGTGCTGCTGGGTGTGGGTGGCGCACTGCGGGCTGTGTGCTGAAGGCTGTGTTGGTTGATCTCTGTGTCAGGTCCCTGCAGGCCTCAGGCGTCAGGAACTTTCTCTTTGGGTCTTAGATGAGATTCCAGCTGGGGAGAGGAGAAGCACGCTTGTGTGGTAGAGAAGAAGGTGAAATTGCTCAGCACAAGATTTTCTCAGACTTCTGAATTGAGATTCTTGGGAAAGAAACATTCAAGTTGTATGACTCATCATTTTTGGCAGAAACAAGCACAGAGCTTTGGGAGCAGGGAGGAAACCGAGGCTTCCTCCTCCTCAGACTCCACGAGGCTGCAGTGCCCCCAACGCTGCCACAGATGGTGCCTGGGACCCCCGGCCTCGGCGGCGTCCGACAGAGCCCCCCGGGGCCTTGGTTGTGTTGCTCGTCGTAAGAGTCCTGGGGCGTTGTTGGTCTTTTCAGGTTCACTTTCTTGAGTCGGGTTTGTCAGTGGCCGTCTCCCGGGAAATCATGCACCCCCCAAGCTGTGCTGTTGCCGTGATCATCATTTCCAGCTGTGTCCTGATTTCCAGGGCGCTGAGGCTGCAGCATGTCGGGAAGCATTTTACACGCTTTTCCCTAACAGAATTCCTGTGATCTCTGTTTCGGGTGTCTCCGGATTTCATAACTTTCAGTCCTAAGTCCCTTAAATATTTGCAGTGGGCCTGTGGCTTTTGCACTAGTGCCGTCTGCCCCACCTCTGGAGCCAGTGGCCAGACAGGCTCAGAGCTTCTCTGCCCTCTGTAGCTGCCCCCGACCCAGGCACCCTGTAGCCCCGTGCAGAAGGCGTCGGTGCCCTTGGGAGCACCCTCAGGAGAGCGCTGTGGCCGGAGAGCATGGCGGCCACATGTCAGGGTTGTCAGGGCCTCACAGGCCTCTCTGGACGGTGCATGTCTGCGTGGGGATGGATGTCAGGAATGCCCAGCCCCTCCCCCACACCAAGACCACCTAAGATGCACTCTCGGCACCCCCCTGCCCGGGCTGCCCCAGGGCTAGAATGCAACCCCAGCTCCTTCCCCGGGCATGACCTGGGGGCTCTTGAATGTGAAGGCTGCTGCCCCGCCCCCACGCAGCAGGTCCTGGTGGACGGTGGACCCTGGACCCCGCAGTGCTGCCCCTGGCCTACCCGGGGTGCTGTAGGCAATGCCCCTCCCCTGCAATGTGACGCCGAGAACCGCTGGTGCGTTCTGTGGGAAACCCATGCACACCCAGGGGGCTCATGGGGTCCACATGCCCCATGCATGAACTCACGCATGCATACATGATCTCATGTTTGCACACACGTGTCCACGGAGATGCATGGTCTTACACACACGTGCCCATACACTCAGCACTCACACCCCATCCTGCAGGCTCAGGCCCCACTCCTGAGCCACCTGCCTGGGCTTCAGGGCCCAGCTGGCGTGGGGAGCCCCAGGCTCCACCTGGCCTCACTTGGCTCTGAAATCTAGGCCAGGATGCAGAACCTGCAGTGCGGCCAGTGGAGCTCCTGGTCCTGTGCACAGCCCCCACCTGGCAGCCCCTCTTCCTGCCAAAGCCCCTCCCAGCGTCCTCTCCCCCGATGAGCTGCTCGCTTGAGGCTTAGGACGTTGCGCCCTGCTGTGTCCCTGCCCAGCGTCCCCAGCCTGCGTCTCACGAGACACTGCCGGCCGCGCCAGGACCCGAGAGGGCAGGGGCAGGCACCCTGGCACTCAGCCCAGGACTGAGGATGCCGGAGGGAGCGGTGGGTGGGTGGGTGGATGAGTGAGATCGGCTCTAGATGGAATGGGCGCAGAGACCCAGGAAACTCCCCTACACCTGCGGCGTTTGGGTCCTTGGCTTCTGGGTTTTGCTTTTTATGAAAAGGTAAAGTTCAAAGAAAGCAAAGCCGTGGTGCTGCCTTGGTTAGTCCGAGTCGGGAGATGAGGCCGCCTGGGGCTTGTGTAAAGCTCCCAGGACTTGGGGTTGGGGAACTTGACCTGCAGCCCCTCGAATCTGCCCCTCTCTCCCAGGCCTTGGATCGAGCCACGCCCACTGTGGTTCTAAACCCATAGCACTCAGGTGGCCCATCAGCCGCCTCGGATGAGCCGAGTCTGAGGGAGCAGCCTCCGCCCAGCCGGGTGCTTTCCACACGAAAGTGCCCAGGACCCCCCTGGGTCTCACCACGTCTTCCTACCATAAGGCACCACCAGGAGGCTGCCCGAGACCCCTTCCCTCCCCGAGACGCTCCAGCCCTCTGTGGGCCGCCGAAATCTGGAGCTCAGGCAGTGCCGGGGTTGCCGCTGCCGCCTCAGGACCGCTGGTGACCCCTTTCTCTGTCTGCATTTAGGGGATGATCGCTGAGCTGAAGGTGCGCAGGGACCCCCAGGTGGGCCCCATGCACTGCCTGGACGAGGAAGGCGATGACTCAGATGGGGTGAGTGACAGCCGGGACCCGGGTGGGATCTCCCTCAACCCCTGGCACGCGGAGTTCAGGGCCAAGGGCTGTGACAGGAAAAGTCCCAAAAGATGCCACTTTGGGTACCGGGAAGCTGCGATACCATTTCCATGCTCTCCTGTAACACCTCGGAGCCCTTCCTTACCCTAAACTTTCCCATATAAAAACAAATACAAAGCAGAAAATAAACACCAGAAACCACCCTCCATGGCAGCTGGTGAGACGAAGGCTGTTAGGCAGCTCAGCAAAGTGTGTGTGCGTGTGTGGTGTGTCTGTGTCTTGTGTGGTGTGTGTGTGGTGTAGGTGTGGTGTGTCTGTCTTGTGTGTTGTGTGTGGTATGTGTCTCTGTGTGTCTTTGTGTGGTGTGTCTGTGTGTCGTGTGTGTGTGTGTGGTGTGTCTCTGGTGTGTCTGTCTTGGATGTTGTGTGTGGATGTGTGCATGTCTGTTTTTGTGTTTGTATGTCTGGTGTGTGTGTCTGTCTTATGTGTTATGTCTGCATGTCTGTGGTGTGTCTGTGTGTGGTGTGTGTGTGTGTGGTGTGTCTCTGTGTCTGTCTTGTGGGTTGTGTGGATGTGTTCATGTCTGTGTTTTTGTGTGTGTATATCTGTGTGATGTGTCTGTCTTGTGTGCGTATGTGGTGTGTGTCTCTGTGTGTGTCTCTGTGTGGTGTGTGTATCTTGTGTGTGTGGGTGTGTGGTGTGTCTGTGGTGTGTCTGTCTTGTGTGTCATGTGTGTCTGTGGTGTGTCTGTGTAGTGCATCTCTGTGGTGTCTCTGTGTGTGGTGTGTCTCTGTGTGTGTCTCTGGTGTTTGTCTTGTGTGTGCAGGTGTGTGGTGTGTCTGCATGTCTGTGGTGTGTCTGTGTGTTTAGTGTGTCTGTGGTGTGTCTGTGTGGTGTGTCTGTGTGGTGTGTCTCTGTGGTGTGTCTGTCTTGGGTGTTGTGTGTGTGTCTCTGTGTCTGTGGTGTGTCTCTGTGTGTGGTGTGTCTGTGTGGATGTGTGCATGTCTGTGTGTGTGTATGTCTGGTGTGTGTCTCTGTCTTGTGTGTTGTGTCTGTATGTCTGCATGGTGCATGTGTTTCTGTGTCTGTGTGTTGTATGGCGTGTGTGTTGCTGGGGTGTGTGGAATCTCGTGTGTCTCTGTGTACCTGTGTGTTGGGGTGTGTGTCGGTGGGGTGTGTGTGTCAATGGGGTGTGTGTTGGTGGGCTGTGTGGAATCTCTGTGTGGTGTGTGTCTCAGTGTCTGTGTGTGTTGTGTGGCGTGTGTATTGGGGTGTGTGGAATCTCGTGTGTGTCTGTGTCTGTGCCTGTGTGTTGGGGTGTGTGTGTTGTGCGGCATGTGTGTTGTGCGGCGTGTGTTGTGCGGCGTGTGTGTTGTGCAGCGTGTGTGTTGGGCTGTATGTTGGTGGGGTGTGTGGAATCTCGTGTGTGTATCTCTGTGTTCGTGTCTGTGTGTTGTGCGGCGTGTGTGTTGTGCGGCGTGTGTGTTGTGCGGCGTGTGTGTTGTGTGGCGTGTGTGTTGTGCGGCGTGTGTGTTGGGGTGTGTGGAATCTCGTGGTAGCCAAGGGGAGTCCGCCAGCCCCAGGTGTGAGGAATTCTTCTCACTCGGGAGCCCAGGTCACAGCGTGCCCCACGTGACCGTGGACCCACAGCCTCACTCCTGGGCGGTGTGGGCAGGAGACACCGTGGCTGAACTGTGAGCAGCGTGTGCACATCCATGTTACTTTCATGTTTTTTTCTATATTTCACCCGAGAAGTCCGTTGTTTTTGCCTGGAACATGCCAGAAGATGCCAGATTGTTCACATGGTGGCCATGACAAGGCTGCTGGGTGCTGGGGGTCTCCGAGGCGCCACACCCCTCCCCTGGCCTGCCTTGCCCTCAGGGGTCATTAGTGGACCCTGAGGATGTTTCTCTTCCGGGTTTTCATGAAGTTTAAAACGTCCAGCTGCCTTGGTGCGGGTTCAGCCCAGGCCTGGGCCCAGCGGGGCCTGTGCTGGGGAAACCTGTGCGGGAAGCATCTGTGGTGGGGCCTCCTCCAGGGCAGGGCTCCGGCTGGAGGAGAGGAGCGTGTTCCCTCTCCCACCTCCGCGTGTCTCACCACCGGCTGAGGCAGTTTCGGAAGCGTCGCTGTCCATGACCCGACTGGACAAGACTTGTTGAAGCTCAGAGGGTGCTTGGGCAGGGAAGGCCAGCGTGCCCACCCCAGCGGCCCCTCTGAGAGCACCAGAGAGGTCTGGATGCGGCGAGAGGGGGCCAGGAGGAGGCAAGAACAGCCTCCTTTGCTTCCCAGGCCTGCTGGGCTCGGGGCCTGGCCTGGCTGCCATCTCTCCAGCCTTTCCCTTTTCAAACTCCTCAGGCATCCGGAGACTTTGGCAGCGGGCTCGGGGACACCCGGGAGCTTCTCAGGGAGGAGATGGTGAGTAGCCGGACGAGGCCCAGCCCACCCTGCAGGGTCCCGGGAGAGCCCCTCCCAGCAGTGCAGTGCACACATGTGCACACACAGGTGTGGCTCCAAGAGCTGCCTCTATGCCATGAAGACACATTCTTGGCTGGGAACAGGAATGCTAGGCTGGGCAGACGCTCTGAGCCTGGGGACAGGCCCTGCTCCAGCCCTGCCTGGCAACCGCGTGTCTCTGGTGAGACGACGTTCCTTTAAACGAGGTCCTGCCCTGCACATTCCTTGGTCTTTGAGGTGACCTTGGCCTTCCGTTCGCCCCATCCCTCCGTTAGCTCGTGGGTGGCCGCCAGGGAATGAACGGATGTGTGAGTCTGACGACCAGGAGGAGAAGGCGGTGCAGGGAGCATGAGGAAGGGCTTTCCCCAGCTCGGGCCACCTGAGAAAACACAGGAGGGGCGCGGAGCGGGGAGGCCCCAGCCCCAGGACTGAGGCGCCGTGCTTTCTGTTAGAGACGGGTGTGGGAATGTGGTCCCTGCAGGGACCCTCTGCAGGTTCACATCAGCTTCCCAGCATGGCCTGTCGGGCGCCAGGAGGCCTCTGTGGTGATGGCAGGCACCATCCTGGAGCCGGGTGGCCCACAGGCGGCCACACCCCTGCAGCCCACGTAAGGAAGCCCCTTGCACGCAGCCCTGCAGCGCCCCTCCTGTTTCAGAGGATTTTTCTTTATCTTTCTTGCAATCTTAAGTATTTCATTTCACAAACCAAGCAAGGCTCTGCCGGGCATCTGCTGGCTGAATAACAGGCCATCTCCCCTCATCCTCCAGGGCACAGCCCTAAAACCCAGGCTCCCCACGCCACCCCCAGTCACTGCTCCACCTTTGGCTGGAGGCAGCAACACGGAAGATTCCAGAAGTGAAGAAATCGAGGAGCAGACCACGGTGACTTCATTAGGAGGTAAGCTCTTTTCTGGATGTGTGTATGTGGTGTGGTGTGGGGTGTGTGTGGTGCGTGTGTGAGTGTGGTGTGTAACATGCATGTTTGTGTGGTGCTGAGGTGTGTGTGATGTATGGCATGTGTAGTGTGTGGTGTATATAGTGCATGTATGTGTAATATGTGGCACGTGTTTGATGTGTGTGTGATGTGTGGTGTGATGTGCATGTTTGTGTGATGTATGTGATGTTTATGTGATGTGTGTGTAGCGTGTATGGTGCATGCGTGTGTGGGGGTGTGTGCAGTGTGGTGTGTATTGTGTGTGGTGTGTGTTGCGTGTAGCGTACATGTGGTGTGCAGTGCGTGGTGTGTGTTGTATGTGTAGTGTATTGTGTGTAGTGTATGTGTGTGATGTGCATGTGTAATGTGTGATGTGTGTGTAGTGTGTGTATTGTGTGTAGTGTGTGTGATGTGCACGTGTATGTGTGTGATGTGTGTGTTGTATGTGTAGTGTGTGTGATGTGCATGTGGAATGTATGTGTATGTGTGTGTAGTGTGTGTGTTGTGTGTAGTGTGTGTGTGTTGTGTGTAGTGTATGTGTGTGATGTGCATGTGTAAAGCGTGTGTGTGATGTGTGTAGTATGTGTGTGTGTATTGTGTGGTGTGTGTGTGTGTGTGTGTGTGTGAGGCAGGTGGGGAGATGCTAAGGCCTGGATGGTGGCTCTGGGTACAGGCTCTGGGTATTCACTGTGCTTCTCTTGCAGGATTTCTGTTGGTTTTCATTTTTATTTTAATTAAAAGTTAAGAGGAAAAAAGGAAGAGAGACAAAGCATGCTGGGTGATAAGCCATTTTGGGGGGCTGGGGTCTCTTGTAACAAGTTCAGGAAGCATCTCCCAGGTTTCGGCTGTCATCGGCTTAGGTGGCCACACTGGCCTCACTGTTGATTTTAAATTCTCTCTCCCTGTTTCCCGTGCCTGAGAGCTAGAGCTTAGGGGAGTGCAGCTTGAGGCTGGGAATCTGATGGTGTCCAGCCAGGGTCCAGGACTGAAAGCGTTTGGGCTGCCGGGGCTATCTGGGGTGCCGAGAGTAGAGCTGGGGCCACCTGGGGGACCTGACAGTGGCCACCTCTGCTTCTCTTCTCAGCTCAGACACTTCCTGGCTCAGATTCTGTCTCCACGTGGGACGGGAGTGTCCGGACCCCTGGGGGCCGCGTGAAAGAGGTAAGGCCACCTCCCTGTGCTCTGGAACCATTCTGAACCAAAGACCCATGGCCTTTCGGGCCACTCACTGGTGAGCCCTGATGAAGCCCCTCCGTACCCGTGCCTCCTTTGTGCCCAGCACACAGTGCCAGCATGCATCCACCCTGCGTGTCCCCCGTGGGAAGCAGAGCCCAGCCCGGAACTCTGTAGGGCACAGCGGGACAGTGGGCAGGGTGTGTGGGGCCTCATCCCAGCCCGGGCCCTTGTGTTCTCTTTATTCCCAGGGCGGCCTGAAGGGGCAGAAAGGGGAGCCAGGTATTCCAGGCCCTCCTGGCCGGGCAGGCCCCCCAGGCTCCCCCTGCCTGCCGGGTCCCCCGGGTCTCCCGTGCCCGGTCAGTCCCCTGGGTCCTGTAGGCCCAGCGTTGCAACCTGTCCCCGGACCACAAGGACCTCCAGGGCTGCCAGGGAGGGATGGCACCCCTGGAAGGGACGGCGAGCCGGTGAGTCCTCCTGCCCCTCCAGTCCAGCGCCTTCTGGAGGTGGGGGCTCAGGCAGGACGGGGAGAGGCTGCGGCCGACATGGGAGTGAGCTGAGTTGGGATTGGGGCACGTTAGCAGCATCCTTGGGACCACCATTGCGTGGTTGGTGCTGGAAGGTGGTCAGATGTGGGAGGCGGAGCTGCTCAGACACAGCCCTTGTGGGTGTGAGGAGGCTCCTGGTGTGGGTCCCGGGACATCCAGGGAAGGCATCTTTGCCACCTCGTGGGGACTTGGAACGGGCGGTGCCTTTCCGATCACTCATGGCTTCTCTTGCACACCCAGGGTGACCCTGGTGAAGACGGAAAGCCGGTAAGTCTGCTTTTCTTTCTGACCCCCATGTGATGTTTGCTTAGACCCCAGGGCTTTGTTGCTGGGGACACTCTTTTTAAGAGGAGACTGCACAGCAAAACCGTTTTGAAAATGAAATTTTGTAAAGAAAAGATGAGGGTAACTTGATGGGAAATAGGTATTTACGTGTTTGTGTTGAGACATTTAGGCCACAACTACCAGGAAAAAGGAAAGGAAGTGAGAAAAGGCAGAGCTTCCAAACCCTTAGAGAGAAAACGCACCGCAAAGAAAAAAGAAGTCGGGGGGTGGGGGCGCAAGACAAGAGAGAAGCGCGGAGCGACCAGGGGATCTGTAAAGTCAGAGCTTCTGTCTCAAAACACGCAGTTCAGATTTTAAAAATCGCCAACACTGTTTCCAAGAACAGTGAAATGACGTGATAGACTGCGAATAAAGATCTGGGAATAGCCTGCCCAGCGAATGGTAACACTCGGCAGAAAGTGGGGCCGTCACAAGCACTGGACAGGAGGGTTCAAGTTAAAAACAGTCTAGAAAGTCTGAAAAGACAGGGAGGGCATCTCATGGTGCCCACCGAACGGTCATTACCGACCGCCTGGCACCCCACAGCCAAGCTGCCTGTGATGAGGACCATGGTGGACTAAGCAGGGCAGTCGGCTGGGGGGCGGCACGGGGCCCACCCACTGCAACAGGGTACACACACTTGTGAGTGTGGGGTGAGGATTCACGGGGCCTACCCACAACAGGGCACACACATGCATGTGTGTGTGTGTGTGTGTGTGCATGTGTGTGCGTGTGCCTGTTTGTGTGTGTGCGAGTGTGAGCTTGTGTGTGAATGTGGGTACGTGTGCACGTGTGTGAATGTGTGTGCATGTGTTTGTGCACGTGTGTGAATGTGTATGGGTGTGTGTGTTTGTGTATGTGTGCGTGTGTGTGCATGTTTGAGTGTGTGAATGTATGTGTTTCAGTGTCTGTGAATGTGCACGCGTGTTTGTGTATGTGCATGTGCATGTGTGTATGCGTTTGTGTGTGTGTTAATGTGTGTGCGTGTGTTAATGTACGTGTGTGCATGCATATATGTGTTTGAGTGTTTCTGTGTGTGAATGTGTGAGTGGGTGGGATGAGGATCCACAGGGCTCAGCAACAGGCTTGATCTTAGACTTTCCCATCCAGAAAAGAAAATCCTGCCCGACTTTGTCACCCTCACTTGGACACTTCAAAACACTGACCTTCACCTAGGCATGAGGCCCTCACCTGCTTACCCGTGCAGCAAACACGCAGATGCTCTGCCAACCACATCCCCACCACACCACATGTGGACACATGCACACTACACACACTACGTGTGCACACACCACACATTACACACACCACAGGTGGGCACATGCACACACGTAAACATACCACACGCACACATGGCATACACCACACATGACCATGCACTACACACATACACATACCATGTGTGCACACACCGTGCGTTATGCACACCATACATGCACACACACATCACACATACATATCACAGGTGCACACACCACACTCCTCACACATACCATGCATACCACATAGACACACCGTGCATTATGCACACCATACATGCACACACACATCACACATACATATCATAGATGCACGCACCACACCCCTCACACATACCATGCGTACCACATGCACACCCCGTGCATTATGCACACCATGCATGCACACTCACACATCACACATACATATCACACATGGACACACCACACCCCTCACACATACCATGCATACCACATGCACACACACATATGTAACAACCCAAGCACCGGCTATTGTGGAGGCCGTCGGGGGACCTGCCGTGACCTCCCGAGGGATGCTCCCCACAGCATCTCTGAGGCGTGGCTGGCGAGATGGGTTCAGGCGGGAGACAGTCTGCTGGGCCTGGCACCCTCCTACTTTCCGGGCCCCGGAGACTCCCCTGAAGAGCTCAGCTCCCGTCTGTCCCCTGCCCGGGGGAAGAGCACTGCGGGTGCTGGGCTGCGGTCCACGGTGGGGTGCCTCCCCTGACCGGGCTCCCGGCTGCTGTGTTCCAGGGCGACACCGGGCCGCAGGGCTTTCCCGGGACTCCAGGGGACGTGGGCCCCAAGGGTGACAAGGTGAGTCTTCATGGCTGGGCGGGGCCCGTTCCTGTGTTGGCCCTTGGCCCAAGGTGGGGGCTGCGTGCGTGTCCAGGGTGTGACGAGCTTGTCTTGTGTTCTCAGGGAGACCCCGGGGTTGGAGCAAGAGGGCCCCCAGGACCCCAAGGACCTCCAGGGCCCCCAGGACCCTCCTTCAGACATGACAAACTGGTGAGTCCCGCCCTTGGCTTCCTGTGACCTGGGGTCTGCCCTCCTCAAAAGCAGGTACTACTTCTGGGAGGGTATCCATCCCAGGAGCATCAGCTCCACCCTTAGGGGCTTGCATGAGGTCTCAGCTGAGCTGAGGGGTCACAGGTGTGGTGGGAGCTCCCACTCACCTGCCTTCAGGCTTCTCTGGGGGCAGCAGAGGGGCCGTGGTTTCTCAGCTCCTCGTAGAAACAGCTTGATACGCAGCTTGCAGCGCAGGGCCAGGAGTAGGCCAGGCGGGGGCCAAGCTCAGGGCAACGCTTCTCTCTGGCTCTTCTCCTCAGACCTTCATTGACATGGAGGGATCTGGCTTCGGTGGCGATCTGGAGGCCCTGCGGGTGAGTGGCCCTTAACCTGCGGCGCTGCCCGATGTCTGTGCCCATGAGGAACAGGCCACGGACCCCCAAGATTCAGCTGGGATCCTGTGGGGGGTGGGGATGAGCCCTGGTTTGGGGGTGGTCATCCCTGGTGGGTGCCACATGGGCTGTGACCATCTGTGTTTGCCCACATCCAGGGTCCTCGAGGCTTCCCCGGACCCCCCGGACCCCCCGGTGTCCCAGGCCTGCCCGGCGAGCCAGGCCGCTTTGGGGTGAACAGTTCTGACGTCCCAGGACCCGCCGGCCTTCCTGGTGTGCCTGGGCGCGAGGGTCCCCCC
Organism: Rhinopithecus roxellana; assembly: GCF_007565055.1. NCBI lineage: Eukaryota > Metazoa > Chordata > Mammalia > Primates > Cercopithecidae > Rhinopithecus > Rhinopithecus roxellana. The sequence continues at coordinate 131,722,757 of NC_044561.1, read as the reverse complement.
GGGTTTCCTGGCCTCCCGGTAAGTCCTGCCTGGCGAACCCTGTCTGCTGGGAGTGGGGGGTGAACACCCCACGTGGGGCCCCTGCCCCACCTCAGGCCTCCCCAGTCCCCGCCCCTCACCTCATCTCCTCTGGGAGCTGGCGGACGACTGCGGACTCGGGGCCACCCTGGGGTGTGCGGAGGCACCTGAGTGGCCACCCCGTGGTTCTGGGGGTGCTGACCAGTGAGGGTGACCGCAAGCAAGGCCTCCGACCTCTCTGGCCCTGTGGGTCCGCGGACCGCACAGTGTCTCCACGAGCAATTCCCATGGGTGGGGGTGGGAGGGCTGAGGTCAGCACTGCCGGAGGGCCAGGGGAGGGAGGAGCCTGCTTGGCCAGCACGACTTGTGGGGTCTCAGGGCCCCGTGGCAGGCTCCCCACCGGCTCTGCCACACATGATGGGCAGCAGGTGCCTGCAGACATGGCTGCCGTAATTGGGTCACGCTGTGCTGGCATCCCGTGGCCCGAGGTCACTCGGTGGCCGTGGCGTGCAGGGCAGGGAGTGTGTGGTTAGGTCACCCATGACATGCCCCTGCCTCCGTGACAGTCCCTACCTGAGCCAACCAACCCTCCTGATGGGCGTTCACCATCACCATTGGCTCTGAGGCCTCTCTGGTTGCCACGTGGCAAGCCCTCCCCAGCATCCATTCTAAGGGGCAATTTGGGCTTAAAGAACATGTCTAATCCATATTCATATGTGTGGCCAGACCGTCCCTCAGAGGGAGCAGTGGTTACCCCAGCCCTGGTGTTAAGTGCCTTCCGGCCGTGGTGCTGTTGGCCCTGCCATCTCATCCTGCCAATGTGGCCATGAAACTGTGGGCTGCGCAGGCTGTGGGGTCTCCTGTGAGCCCTGGGACCCAGGCCCTGTGTCTGGGGAATGCTCTGTGTCCTGCCTTCGGGCCACCTGTGGAAGCCCAGATAACCTGTTAATCCAGAAATCGTTTTAGTGGCTGAAGGCCATCAAGATCTCCTATGCTCTGCTCTTCCCCAGGGACCCCCAGGCCCTCCAGGAAAAGAGGGGCCCCCAGGAAGGACGGGGCAGAAAGGCAGCCTGGTAAGTCTCCCCTCGAGTCTAGGGTGAATGGGGCTTGGCACCACACCATGTGGCCAGGGCTGGCCGAGCCCTGGGGGTCCAGGGGTGCCTGGTGATGTCCGTGAAGGGGAAGTGCCAGGAATAGCGCCCCCCATCACTGCCCCACAGCCTGGGGCCTCGGGCTCTGCAGGTCGCCCTGACCTGGGCAGCTGTGGCTCGGGTAGAAATCATGGACCGTGATAAAATGACGGGACTCACTGGTTTTAAGAACGTGGGTGCCCCGCGAGATCTGAGATCTTACTCCAAGTTTCCACATTGGTTACGGGGCAGTGGCCACGAGCCTCTGTCGGACTGACGCCAGGAGCCGGGGCCCCGGACGTTTGTGGGTGGACCTGGTGGGAGGTGCCTGCGTCCAGCCCCCTGGAGAGCGGTCTCCAGCGTGACCTTGGATGAGAGCTGCTCTGCTTTGGGCTGTAAATGCCCCTTGCGGCTCTAAGCCTGTGGCTGAGCTGAAGGGCCTTCCTTGGGGAGGCATCCGGACCCCAGGCCCCACGGGGAGCCGGGTCCAGCATTGGGATCAGGCTTGGCGTCCCTTGTGGCTTCCCTTTCAGGACCCCAACCATACCAGAAAGGGGGATGACAGTGGCAACAGCCTCAGAAACTATTAAACCGGCGCAGGCAGCAAAGCAGGGATATCCCGGTCAGGGCGTAGTTCCTGGCAGGGCGATGTGCCTTCCTCTGTCCTCTGTGCTGCAGGTCTGATTGTGTCATAACCCTGCTCTTTTCCGTATAGGGTGAAGCAGGTGCCCCGGGACATAAGGTACAAGCAGAATCCCCGGCACAGCGGTCCCCTGTCCCTGGTGCCCACTCAGTGGTTGTGCTCCCAAAGAGGGTGGGGGCCCCACGGTCGAGGGAGTGAGCTCTCCTGGGGCTGGCCTTGACCCCCAATCCTGCCATCTCTCCACCCTGCCAGAATTGCTGGCAGCGGCCTCTGTCCCTCTGGTGAGGTGGCTTCGGCCCTTGTCACTCTTGCGATGTGGCTTCCTCCGAGCTCTGGTCTGCTGGTGAACTGAGGGCAGATGTGTCCTGGAAGCTGAGCTCCTCTGGAAGCGAGCTCCCTGTGGCAAGTGCGATAAAGCAGCTCTGGGAGCTTCGGGAGGAGGGGCTGGGCCACTGCAGGTGGAGAGGTCACCTGTGGCCTGGGGAGGGCCCTGAGCTGGGCCCCCCAACATCCTCCCACAGACGAGCCCCATCCACCTGCCCTGCAGGCTCATGAGCGTCTGGGGGCACTCGGAGGGAGCGCTGAAGGCAGCCGGGGTGTCCTTGGCGGCCCTGGCCTGGCCCAGAGTCTGCTCAGACCCTCTGGACTCAGGGCAGCCACTCTCCATGGACCCAGCCTTCCTTCGGGCAGCTTGAGGTCTGGGCCACAGCCTGCTTGACCAGACAGCTTATCTGACGCCCCCACAACGACCCACTTCCTCCTCCTGTTCTGCTGGAGTGGAGCTGGAGGAGGAGCCGGAACCCTGCAGAGGAGGTGCTGGGAGCTGGTCCTGGGCCTCCAGTCGGCATCCGTGCCGACCCCACCACCACACATGCCCCCAGAGGTCCCCTCGAGGATCCAGGCCTCTGTGGGCCACACACTCGAATCATGTCCAAAACATCAGGAGCTCCTCACCTTGGGCTGGACAGGGTTGGCACTAACAGGGAACTTCCCCCAGAGCACGGCCAAGCTCCAGGCTGGGGGTGATGAGGGAAGGAAGGCCAGTGGGGAGAGGCATGAGGAAGAGGACAGCAGCGAGTCAGGTGGTGAGAGCACCAGGAGGGGCTGAGAGGACACAGGCTGGGAGTGAATGCATGTGCATATACACGTGCGCATGCACACACAATGCACACACACACACATACAATCTCCAGCGTATGTGCACACACACACACAGATCTCTCCAGCATAAAGTTAGAAGAAAGGCTGCTGTGAGGTCTGCGTTGCTTTGTGGAATGTTCCTTACCTTTTGATTTGCAGGGTTTAGAAGGCATCATAAGAAAACGTGTCTACACCAGGGTTGCAGGGCCAGCGGGGGCTGGGCTGGGTCCTGACACGCTGTCCTCACCCCACGCAGGGGAGCAAGGGAGACCCCGGTCCTGCTGGCGCTCGCGGAGAGAGTGGCCTGGCAGGAGCCCCTGGACCCGCTGGACCACCAGGCCCCCCTGGGCCCCCTGGGCCACCAGGACCAGGACTCCCCGCTGGATTTGTGAGTACCGCCTACACCTGACCCCCTGGAGAGCCGGGGGCTGCCCTTGCCCCAGCCCTGCTACCCCTGGCATCTCACTCACAGGGCAGCACGTCCTGGGCGGTGGTCTCACTGGCACTGCCCTGGCCCACGATTCCATATTCCCCATGGTGGAGCTCGAGTCTCTCTCCCGTTGCCCGTGCCCCACGGTGCTGATGGGGAACTCGGCCCAGCCATACCCCGGCACCTGTGCCCTGACCAAGAGCGAATGAGCTGCCCCGAGATGGGCTGCCCCTGGGGGCCCCCACCCAGGCCCTGCCACCAGGTAGACAGTCCCCATCCGAGAATGGAGGCTCCCCAGGCCACCGTGGCCCCAAAGGGAGGGGTTGGTGCCGGCCCCAGGGAGGGGTCCTTACCTAAGAAGCAACACAGGCCCACGTGTGTCTTGTGTGTCTCCTCCAGGATGACATGGAAGGCTCCGGGGGGCCCTTGTGGTCAACAGCCCGAGGCGCTGACGGGCCGCAGGTACTCTTGTGAGCTGGGCATGGCCAGCTCTGAGGGCTGAGGGAGTGTTGCCTGGGGCAGGAGGGTGTCCCTGAGAGCCACCAGACTTGCATGGGCTGGACACCGCCCTGCAGAGCTGTGAGGGCCGCGTGTGGCGGGTGCTGTGCACTGTGGGCCACCCTCGCTCTTTGGAGATGCCCCTTCATTGAAGTAAAGTCACGGGATGAGGGCCTGGTCTGCAAAGTGGGAGGCACTGTGGGTGGTCAAGACAAAGGAGCGTGGGGCCGCATGCCGCCTGAAGGACAGGACTTTCTGGGGAAATTCAAGTCATCACATTCTTTTTGTGGCCCCAGTTTTGGGAAGTAACAAATGTTTGGCCTGAGTAGAATCTGAAATTCCTATGAAATCTCCACCTTGTTCTACTGTTAACATATATACTGCTCAGGGTTAGGGCCAGCAAAGAGTGACCTAAATCCCAAAACAACTGTGTTCAGACAGCTCAGATGTGTCAGGGGCAGACCCAGGGACCGGCAGCTCCTTCCTCCCCCACCCCCGCTGTCCCCTCCACGCCACCATCTCTCCTGTGGCGCCAGCATGGAGGAGCCCCCAGGGCCACAGCCCTGCCCAAGAGCCACATGGGGCGGCTGAAGCCACAGCGTCCAGCTTCAGGCTCAGAGACTCAGCCTGTTGAGAGCACGGGTGTCTGGGACACATTTCTTACTCTGAGCAAAATGAATGAGAAATTTCAATTAGGCAGAACCTAATTGATTCCATAATAAGTTAGAATGGCTTTACCATTTTAAGTCAGTACATTTCCTTTTACACACACATTTTTAATTCTTGACTATTACCAGCGGGCTTTTCTTGTGGGAGAAGCATCTCACAGCAGGGCCTCCAGCTGCACTAACGCTGTGTCTCCTCTGCCCTGACAGGGACCCCCCGGCCTGCCAGGACTGAAGGTCAGTGACGGATGCGCCTGGGTTTCTGCGGTCGCTGGCTTGGCCCTGGCCTCGGCACCCCCGGGCTGGGAGAGACAGGGCCTTCCCTTGGGTTTTCTGATGGCAGGAGTAGGATGAATTCATCCTGGGAAATTTGCAAAATACAGCAAAAAAGCCTAACAGAAATAATCACATACTCCTCCAACCCAGACTTCCAGCGTTAAGGGGCCATTGTCCCGTTCTCTCTCCAAAGCCCAGGAATCAAGTTTCCTGGGTTCACACACCTGAAGCATATTCTCAGACTCGGGCTGAAAAGAGGGGCATAGGAGAAGAACCCGGGGTTCCCACCTCAGCTTCAGGGACAGGTGGGCTCCTGGGCTCAGGGACAGAGGCGTGGTGACCTTGTAGGACCCAGGAACTTTGTCCTCTGCTTCCCCTGTCCCTGGGGGACAGCAGCCCCCAGCCTGGCCCCAAAGACCCCACCCTTGCCCAGACCCCGAAGCTCCCAGGGCAAGTGCCTGAGGGGTGAGCCTGGAGGCTCCTCTCCTGGGCCCTGGGCAGCAGCCACCTTTCACCCCGCTGTGCGCTCATCAATGTGTCCTCTGCTGCGTGGGGGCCAAGGGCACATGGGGCCCACCCTGGGACTGGACTTTCACTTGTCACCAGCCCCTACCGTGGCACCCACTCCTTTGAGAATGCTTTGCTTTCATTTGCAAGATGTTGGGACATTGCAAAAGGCTTTTTGGAAGATCCATGTATTCGATTTCTTAAATTGTTTAAATGAGGCCATCTCAGCGGGGTTCTGCCTGCAGTCCTAGTGATGGGATATGTCCACAGGCTCCACAGCAGTCCAGGCCGGGTGCCTTCGGCCAGCGGGGACCATGGGGTCCCTGCACAAGTTGCTCAGTGTCCCTGGGACCCCTCGGCTCTGGGCTGGGGGAGGGCGGTGAAATGCATCCTGGGTAACTCACCCTTCCCTGCCCCCGGGATGGACGCTGCCTGAGGACGGGGCCGGCCCAAGCAGATGCTTACCAAGCCCACTTTATTCACTTAGGGGGATCCTGGTGTGCCTGGGCTGCGGGGAGCCAAGGTAAGCTCTGTGCCTGGCAGAGGGCCCCAAGGCCACAGTCCACAGCCCTGGGAGCCTCCTCACCCCATGTAGGCTCTGGGCACCCCCTCCAGCGCTGGGTGGGCTGTGGGGTCCTGGCCAGAGTGGCTGAGATGAAATACTGGACGGGGACATGACCAGGCAGAGGCAGGGAGGGCCCAGGCGGACGCCTGTGGAGATCCACTCGGGGCAGCCTCGCCTGCTCTTCCTCGCACTGCTTTGTTTCTTTATAATTGAAGACGTGCTAGTTTCAAAGGCAACCCCCAGAACACCCACCTGTAGGGCACCCAACCCCAGGGTACCCCCTGGTTTGACTGCGTCAGGAACATGGCCTTCCTTCCTCCCAGCTGTCTGACGGTGCAGGCCCCTTCAGCCCCTGCCACTGGCCTCCCGCCTCTCCCTCCTTTTCCGTGACTTCCCCCTCCCCCTCCCCCTCCCCCATTCCCCCTCCCCCCCTCCCCCTCCCCTCCCCCTCCCCTCCCCCATTCCCCCTCCCCCACTCCCCCTCCCCCATTCCCCCTCCCCACTCCCCCTCCCCCTTCCCCCTCCCCCTCCCTTCCCACTTCCCCCCCCCCCCCACTCTCACACTTCCCCCTCCCCTTCCTCTCCCCCCAGCCACTTTCCCCTCCCCCCTTCCTCCCCGCTCCCCACTTTCCCTCCCTCCCCCACTTCCTTCCCCTGCCCCTTCCCTCTCCTCACACTTCGCCCCATCCCCCTTCCCTCATCCTCACACCTTCCCCTCCCCCTTCCCATCTCGCCCACTATCCCCCTCCCCCTTTCCTCTCCCCCACTTCCCACCCTCCCCCTTACCCTCTCCCCCGTTCCCCCTCCCCTCCCGTCCCTCTCCGCCACTTCCCCCTCCCCCTTCCCTCTCCCCCACTTCCCCTCCCCTCTCCCCCACTTCCCCCTCCCCCCTTCCCTCTCCCCTCCCCCACATCCCCCTCCCCCACATCCCCCTCCCCCACATCCCACTCCCCCCTTCCCCCTCCCCCACGTCCCCCTCCCCACGTCCTCCTCCTCCCGTCCTCTTCCTCCCGACTCCCCCCTCCCCCATTCCTCCATCCCTCTACAGCCCCTGCTCAAGCCCACAGGGGTGAGATAGAGAAGCCCAGGCCACCACCACACCCACGGGTGCCCCAGACTCCTCGTGGGGGTCCCCGCATTCCTGGACATGTGGCCAATGCCCTGTGTCCTCCATGTGACCCTTTCAGGGAGAAGTTGGAGCAAACGGAGCCCCCGGGTTCCCCGGCCTCCCTGGCAGAGAGGGCACTGCTGGGCCCCAGGTGAGCCGCCTCGGTGGGCCCAGGGTTCGGGGGTGGAGCCCCAAAGGGACTATGCCGACGTGAAAGCTGGCAGGAGCTGTGTCCCTCCTGGGTCCCTGGGCCTCCGTGTGCCCTCCCGGGTCTCTGAGTGCCAGGAGCCGAATACAAGTCTCCATCAGGACTCTCGGTGGCTGCCTCCCTCCCAGGCCCCAGCCGGTCGGGAAGTAACCCCACGTCTTCATCACGGCCATCCCTCACGGGGAGCCAGGGGCTCCTGTTTCTATGGGTGATCAACCATTTCCTTCCTATCTCCTCAGGGGCCAAAGGGAGACAGAGGCAGCCAGGGAGAAAAGGTGAGTGTCCCTGGGGCGGGTGGATGGGGTGGGGGGTGCTGGGACATCTGGAAGGTTTGGCCTCAGCTGCCCCCAGGTCCGTGCCCCTGCCACCCATGTGACCTCAGAGACTCGGGGAAAAGACCCTCAAGTTGACAGGGGTGGCTTTCAGGCTGGGGGCAGTGTGTGTGGCTCGGCCATCCCTGTTGGCGCCTGCCCTGCCTGGCAGGGGGCTCCAAGGCCACAGTCCACAGCCCTGGGCCCCTCCTCACCCCCCGTGGGCTCTGGGCACCCCCTCCAGGACTGGGTGGACTTTGGGGTCCTGGCCAGAGTGGCTGAGATGAAATGCTGGACATGTTTCATCCTTTTCCAGGGAGATCCAGGGAAGGACGGAGTCGGGCAGCCAGGCCTCCCCGGACCCCCTGGACCCCCGGGGCCTGTGGTCTACGTGTCGGAGCAGGATGTAAGGACGCTGCGTGGGTGGGCACCCAATCTGTCCAGATACCCCACTGGGTGCAGAGATCCCTCCCTGAGCCCCCCACACCCCCCAGGTCAGGACAGGCCTTGACTGCAAGGCCACACTCCAACTCCACATTGGGGGCTGCAGAGGCCCTCGGTCAGAGATGCCCAGGGAGCTCAGCTCCATGTGGTGATACAGACACCGGGGAGGGGTGAGGGCCTGCACAGGGGACCAGTGTTTTTATGTCAGAGGCTCCCATCGGGTTCAGTCCCTGTGTCCTTGACACTGTGGCCCCAAAGCTGCATGTAGTCACCCAGCTGCCCCGTCAGAAGAAGCAGACGCACCCTTGGCTCTCTGGTGAAGGTTGTGTTGGTTCCAGAACCTTCCTCCCCACCGCAGCCCGTCCATCAGGCCTCTCAGCTGCACCCTCTGCGCCTGCCAGCAGCGTGTCCCACTGGCCTCACAGAGGCAGACACGTCCCCACCCAGCCCCGCCACATGGAACACAGGGACCAAGCCCCCGTCTAGGCAGGAAGCTGAGCCCCGGGCAGATGCAGGGCCCAGGGGAGCAGAGCTGGGTGTGGCCAGGGGTTCAGATCCCTGCTTCTCTGTGGCCACCAGTGGAAGGGGCTGCCCAGGGCAGAGCTGAGAGCAGGCACCGTCTGTGACACTGGACAAGTTACTTAACCCTTGTGCTCCAGCTCCTCACCTAGGAGGTGGGACCATAACAGTCTCAAGAGGAGGGGTGGGGTTGGGGAAAGGCAGGAGAGGGCCTGCCCCCTCATGGCTTTGCTCGGAGCAGGCAGACAGGCATCGGGAGACAGCAGCTCAAGAGGCCACAGGGACCTTGGCGTGACGGTCAAGTCATTGGAACATCAGAAAAGCCCCCTGTCAGCCCAGCCGCCTCCGCCAGCAAGCAAGGGAGCATCTAGCACAGGGAGGAGCATTTTAAACCAAAATGGAAGTAAAAAGTGGCTTAGGGCTTAGGGTGTCTGGAGTCTGTGTCCGCCGCTCTGAGCCGCGGGGCGTCTGCGCTGCAGGAGGGACGCCCCAGGCCAAGAAAGAGTGTGGAAAGAACATTTTCCTTGAATTTCCTGTTTCGGTGTTTTGTTGATCTTGTAAGTCGCTCGGTGGGAGTCCAGTTTCATTTTAAATGTGGCTCTTTGTTTCCGGTTTTTCTTTTTGCTGACTGGTGGACAGGGTGCCGTCCTGAGCGTGCCGGGACCTGAGGTACGTGCCTGCCTGGCTTCTAAGGGACAGGCCTGTGGGGACCTTGGTACAAGGCTGAGTGGGGTCCGGGCAGCCGCGTGGGTGCGTGATGACCCCAGCTGACGCTGTCCCTTTTTCCCCAGGGCCGGCCGGGTTTCGCAGGCTTTCCCGTGAGTAACCTGGCGCCAGAGCTACGCGCTGCCCGCCACTGCCCTCCCTGCTGGGGAGGGGTCTCCGCCTGGTAGCACAGAGCAGCCTGGTCAAGCTGGGGTGGGCCTCGTCAGGCCTGAGGGATAGCGACAGTCACTGCCCCGAGGAAGTGATGGGAGCAGGATGTGGGCGAGAGCCCCTGGCAGGCCCCGTGCTGGGTGGACACCTGTGACACTGAGGCTGCTCCTTGCACCTGCGGAGGCCTGCAGTGTCCGGAGTGAGGCTGGGACCGAGAGGGGCCCTGGGGGGGCAGACAAGACAGGCATATTGCCAGGGGGCAGCTGTCCAGGGAGGTGGAGCAGCTGTCAGAGATGGGGGAGACGCTGGCCACTCGGGCCTCACTGCCTGGCCTCCATTCCAGGGACCTGCAGGACCCAAGGGCGACCTGGGCTCTAAGGGTGAACGAGGCTCCCCGGGACCCAAGGTAAGGGGCTCAGGTGCTGTCCCTCAACCCACTTTGTGATGCAGGGGTGGCCCCATCCTGCCCAGGTGGCCACTGTTGGGAGAAACCTGGGATCCCCCGGCTGCTACTGTGACTCACAAGCCGCGCTCGGGCCGTCCCTGTGGTCACCTCCCGTGAGAGGACCCGGGGCTGTTATGCTCAGTCACAGAGACCCTGCCATCCCTGTGGTCCTGCTGTCCCTGTGGTCCTGCTGTCCCTGTGGTCACCTCCCGTGAGAGGACCCCGGGCTGTGATGCTCAGTCACAGCGGCCCTGCCTTCGGGGCTCTGGGTGAGGCTTTGTGGGAAGGAGCTGGCCCTGACCCTGCCATACCTGCTGCTGTTCCAGGGTGAGAAGGGTGAGCCGGGCAGCGTCTTCAGCCCCGATGGCAGTGCCCTGGGCCCTGCCCAGAAAGGAGCCAAGGTGAGGGCTGGGCAGCCTCCTTCCAGTGGGCATGGGGGCTCCTGGGGCCATGGAGACAGCCTGAGGAAGGTCTTCCTTAGGGTCTGGCTCCTGACGCACGAGCTTCTCCCAAGCAGGGCTCCAGCATCCTGGCCTGGCCCTCGTGGCCCCTCCTCTCTTGCACCCATGTCAGAGGTCCCGCCGGCCCCTCATCCTCTCCCTGCCCCTGAGCCCACCCTGCCGAAGGGAGATTCTCAGTGGGCTGCGGCTCTGAACTCGCGCCTCCCTGGGGCCTGGCCTGTGGGGTGCAGGAGCCCAGGCTGTACCACCTCAGCCTCACCAGGTTTCTTGCTGCCCCTCCAACCTCTTCCTGGGGGCCCTGATGCTGTGGGCAGCAGCCGCATGATCCTTCCTCTCTGCAGCCCCAGGGTGCCTGCAGGACCCTGAGCATAGCAGGGCCCGGAGTCAGTTCGTCAAGGGGCCTGTGCCTGGGTCCCCACCCCAGCAGGCAGTCACCCAGACAAGCCCTGGGGGAGGGTCCTGGGGGGGAACCTGGATCTTTGGGGTGTGGAGCACTGGCTCTCCCACTTTCAGAGGAGCAGTGAGCCCTCTGGGGTCTTAGGGGTGCACCTCAGACACAAGATCCCCAGGCCCAGCGAGAGCTCCACTGTCCTACCCAGCTGTGCATCGGAGCCGGGGCCTGCAGCAACCAGGACACTGTGGCACACACACCCTCCGCCCCTGCTTCAGGGCCCCGGGGTATACCCCATGCTCGCACCAACCTGGATGCAAACCCCAATCCTGAACCTCCTCTTGCCAGCAGCTCCCGTCCTCCCCAGGGCTGCCGGCGCCTTGAGGACTGCCCAGTGCACCCAAAGGAGCCACAAGGGTCCTCAGGGAGGCTGCCGGTGGGGCACAAGCCGCCATCTAACTGTGCCTTCTTGGTTGTTTTTGCTCAGGGAGAGCCAGGCTTCCGAGGACCCCCGGTAAGTCGGCCTGTGGCTTTCTCTGCACCGAGCTTGGGCATGACGGCCCCCAAGGACGCGGTCGCCCGCGGCTGCTGAGTTCGTGCTGTGCGGCCCAGGGCTCATCTCCCAAGTGCAGCTCTAAAGCACGTGGGGCAGGTGTCGGTGTGAGGCTGCAGCGGGCTCCTCCGAGCTGATGGGTGGCCCAGGGCGACAGGCTCTGCACGGCCCCTCCCCTTCCCCAGGACCCCCCAGCTCGTGGACAAGGGCCAGGGTCTGTTCCTCTAAGCCTGGCTCCCTTCCTCTCACAGGGCCCGTACGGACGGCCGGGGTACAAGGGAGACATTGGCTTCCCTGGACGGCCGGTGAGGACCTGGGGTCTCCAGTGGGGGCAGCAGATGGGGTCTGGCAGGTGGGGAGCAGCCCAGGCCCACGGGGGTGACATGCCCAGAGGGGAGTGGACGGCCACCGCACCCCCTGTGCTCCCCCCAGAACCGGCCTGGGCACAGCTCTTGTCCTGGATGTGGCTGGCAATACACCAGGAGGGGCCAGTACCCAGGAGGCGGCCCTGGGGGGCAGACAGGGCAGTGGGCCTGTGTGTGCTGGAGTCAGTCACCTCCTCCCAAAAGGGTTCTTGAGCAGGAAGGAGGGGTGAGAAGGGCTGGAGTAGCCTGAAGGCTGGGAACGTTTGAGGCTGAGTGTGGGCCGGGCCTGGTGTGGGGCTACTGCAGCCACCTTGCCGGAATGTGGCTGGTGATGACCAGAGCCCAGCAGTCCCCACCCCCTGTGCTCTGCCCCAGGGTCGCCCCGGGATGAACGGATTGAAAGGAGAGAAAGGGGAGCCGGGAGATGCCCACCTTGGATTTGGCATGAGGGTGAGTGTCCCTCAAGGGGGGCCTGGGTGGCTGGGAGACCAGGACCTGGGAATGGCCTGGCCACAGCTTGGGGTCCTACAGCTCCTCTCAGAGGCCACTTATAAGCAGCACTGCCATGTGGCCACACTGCGCTGGTCCTGCCATACCTATGCACACTCATACATGTCCACACACATGCACACATGGCCCACTCATACATGCATGCACACATGCCCATACACTCGTACATGTGTGCACACATACACATGCATCGTGTACATCCATATCCACACATGCTCATACATGTACACATGCCCACACACTCCACATATGTGCACATATACACATGTATTCGTGCATATGCGTGCCTGTCCACATGCACACACACGTGTATACAGATGCTCATATACGTGTGTACATATACACATGTGTATCCATATACTCACACATGAATGTAAGCCCTCCCTGGCTCATTCCATGATTGGCATACACACTGCACACGTACACTCATGCACACATATACACAAGCACACACACCTGTACACATACATGCACGCATGTGCACCCATACACACACACACCAGGCCAGCATGGATTCTCAGCAGGGCGTTCATGGGCCTGGGCCATGCCCTGCAGCCCTCCATGCCCTCCATGCCCTCCATGCCCTCCATTCTGGGGGTTCTCCCGCTCAGCCCAAAGGCATCCACTCTGCTGCATTTGAGCCAAGAGCTTTGTGTCCCTGGTGTCAGCAGGGTGGGGCATTTTCAGTCAGCTTTTACCTGAGACGCAGACCCGGTGGCCTCTTCACTCCTCCCGAGGGACGTCTGTGCACGACTCCAACGTGGGATGAGGTGGGGCCGGGGCCAGCTCCTGTCCCCAGGGAGCCGTGGCCCGAGTGACCCACTGCATTCTCGGTTCTGCCTGGTCAGAGGTCTGCCTGGCCAGGTTTCTGATTTTTCTGATTTTTCTGAACTGTCCCTGCTCCCACCTGCTGCCTGACAGGCCATAAGCCTGACAACAGCTCTCTGCCCTCCCCACAGGGAATGCCCGGCCCCCCAGGGCCTCCAGGGCCCCCAGGCCCTCCAGGGACTCCTGTTTACGACAGCAATGTAAGTCTCCGGGGCGCCCACTGTCCTGCGGCTGCCCTTGGCTCTTCCACAGAGCCCCACAGAGGGGCTGGGCCTTCTTCTCCCCTGGCCTCTGCGTCCAGGGGTCCTTCCGGGATGGGCCAGTCTGGTGGGCAGTGGATTAGCAGCTGAGTTCCCGAGGAAGGCGAAGGCATGTGGAAGGCAGGGCTCTCTCGGTGTGGAGCTGCTTCCAGCTGAAACTCTGCTAAGAGCCTGAGCCCAGGGGTGCTGGGGGCACCCGCTTTTTCCCAGGCTCAGCAAGGTGAAGTGACCGATAAGGGTCAAGTGGTGTCACGCCGTGGCTCCTGCTCTCCACACCCCTGTTCCCTCCTGTCTCTGACTAGGGGAGGCTGCCGTGGCTCCTGCTCTCCGCACCCCTGTTCCCTCCTGTCTCTGACTAGGGGTGGCTGCCGTGGCTCCTGCTCTCCGCACCCCTGTTCCCTCCTGTCTCTGACTAGGGGAGGCTGCCATGTGGCCTCATGCAGGGGCTGGTGCTTCTGGACTTGGGGACCCCTGAGTGGTGGCGGCCTTCACTTCAGAACATCGCCCTCACAGCCACCTCTCCCCATTCCTTGCAGATGTTTGCTGAGTCCAGCCGCCCCGGGCCTCCAGGATTGCCAGGTGAGGGCCCCGGGCTCACAGCTGGGGATACAGGCGCTGAAGGGATGCTCCAGGGCCCCACGTGCCTTCCCGCGCCAGCAGCAGTGAGACCCCCCAGTGCCCTAAGGCCGGTGCCACGCGCCCAGCCCATGCCCCCAGTGCCCTAAGGCCGGTGCCACGCGCCCAGCCCATGCCCCAGTTCTGATGATGTTGGCCCTCCCAGCACAGCTGTCCAGGACCTGACCTTGGGGTGGCCCCATTTGCTGTTCTCCGTTTAGACTTTGCTTTTCTGCCCAAAGCAGAGTGGAAGCAGCCCCATCCCTGCTGTTGGTCAGCACATGCCCTGCAGATGTGGCCTGGCCTCCACGTGGCCTGCTGAGGGGGACCCGGGGTGCCCCTGCTCTCCAGGAGCTCCTACCCTGACTGTCCCCACGTCCATCTGATGCCCGCCAGCCAGGCCCCCAGGCACTGGGGTATTTCAGGCAGGAGGGGCACCACCCTGGAGCCCTCCCTGGCACACTCCGTGACGGGCACTGGGTCTCTTCCTCCAGGGAATCAGGGCCCTGCAGGACCTAAGGGCGCCAAAGGAGAAGTGGGCCCCCCCGGACCACCAGGTGAGCACCTCTGGGTCTCCCAGGCGGAGGAGGTGGTGTGGCCAGCACTGAGGCATGGTCACACCCAGAGCCCCCCGGCGGCTCCTGGACCCTCACTGGGTGGTGACCACCTCGCCCTGTGGGAGGAAGGAAGCCCCTTCTGGGTTGATGCGGATGTCAAAGGACCTGGATTTGGAGGCGGGGGCGGCTGCAGGGCACAGGCCCAGCAAGATACCCCCATCACCCCATCTCCTGAGGAGCAGGCGGCTGCCCTTCCGCACTAGACCCCAGTGGGCACTGCGCAAAGACACAGCAGCCTAGGTGTGCCGGCGGCCCTGAGACGCCCCCTCCCCTCCCCTCCGTGGGGCCGGCGGCCCTGAGACGCCCCCTCCCCTCCCCACCATGGGGCCGGCGGTCCTGAGACGCCCCCTCCCCTACATGGGGCCGGGGGTTGGCCCTGGAGGACCTTAGGTCGAGAAACTCTCCAGGGCCTCATGTGGGAAGGAGGCATTGTCCAACAGGCTGTCCGGAGGGTGAGCCCAACACCCCTGCTCCTCCTGAAGAACGAGAATTGCCCCCTGAGCCCCACCTCCATTGAGGGTGGTGGGGCTGCTTGGATGTCCTGCCAAGACCACCGAGAACAGCTGGATAAAATGTGAGAAAACCACTGTTTGAGGATGTCTGGGGGCTGGCAGAGCAGAAGCCCAGAGAGCCAGGCCAGCCTCGGGCGCCTCTCGCCGCCATGGTCCCCTCTCGCCACCAGGGTCCTCTGCTGAGGAGGCTGCAATACCTACTCTAGCTGGGGCTGCACCTTGGAATGGGAAGGGACCAGGCAGGCAGAGGTTGAGTCAGGCTGGGACATCCTTAAGGCCTGTGGAGGAAAAGGGAGGCAGAAAGCAAGCGGGAAGATGGAAGACGTGCCTGTCCCATCCTTGGATCTCTCAGCGTCACACACGATGCCCAGGAAGGAGTGAGTGGGGCATAGATGACTGGCGCTGACCAGAAACCAGGAGGAGAGGCCGATGACACACCCGACCGGGAGGCCCAGCTCATGGGGTCATCGGACCCGCCTTGAACTCTGAAGGTCACATTCAAAAGCCGCAGGAAGCCTGGAGATGGCAGCAGAGAGCTGGGAAGCTCAGAGGTGTCCATAAATGGTTTCCAAAATATCCAAGAAAGGCCAGTGTAGACTCCGACAGCCAATGGTATTCCCGTAGCCTTTGGAACGAGGATGACATGCAGGCTGGCCACTCCAGACCCGAGCTGTCTCGGCGGTGAAGGGCACTTCAGGGGGAAGATGAGGCCGACAGAAAGGAGTGCAGAGATGGGGAGAGACAGCGCCGGCGGGAACTGGCATCCCAGCAATAGTGGGGTCGTGTGTGGGGAACCAGCGTGGGCTGCCCAGCACAGGGTCCCAGTGACAGTGGGATCTGAGGCTCCTGCAGGAACCGGCGTGGGCTGCCCAGCACGGGATCCCAGCGACAATGGAGTCAGAGATCTGAACAGCAGGTCTGACAGGCGTCACCTGCAATGGTCTCCAGGCCACGTCCCCAGCATTGGGACCAGGGTCTGCCCCGGAGGGGCCCAGGCTAGGCTGAATGCAGGCCTGGCTTCCAGGAACTGTGATCTCATGAGTGCAGTAGAAACAAGTGGGAAATGCCCACAGGGTAGTGCCCTTCCAGGCGGCTCATGAGTCAAGGAGAAGCAGCTGGAAGTGAGGAACCCCTGGCGCTTAGATACGTCCAGGGCATCCTTAGTCCTCACACTGCAGCCTCAGGGGCCTCCACGGCCGGTCACATCCCTCTGCGGAAGGACCCTCAGGGGCCTCCACAACCGGTCACCTCCCTCTGCAAAAGGACCCAGTCCAGGAGGGAGCATGGGTCCTGACAGCAGCCATGACCTCCAACCCCAGGGACTGCACCTGTGGGATGGGGGTGCCCTGGGGGTGTGGAGCCACCTGCTCAGAGGCTTCTGGGTTACAGGGCACAGCCTCCAAGAATGAGGTTGGGCCGGGCGCAGTGGCTCAAGCCTGTAATCCCAGCACTTTGGGAGGCCGAGACGGGCGGATCACGAGGTCAGGAGATCGAGACCATCCTGGCTAACATGGTGAAACCCCCGTCTCTACTAAAAAATACAAAAAAACTGGCCGGGCGAGGTGGCGGGCACCGGTAGTCCCAGCTGCTCGGGAGGCTGAGGCAGGAGAATGGCGTAAACCCGGGAGGCAGAGCTTGCAGTGAGCTGAGATCCGGCCACTACACTTCAGCCCGGGCGACAGAGCGAGACTCCGTCTCAAAAAAAAAAAAAAAAAGAGTGAGGTTGTCTCCACCCCGGTCAGGGTTCCAGGGGAACAGTCACAGGAGAAGGTTTGCCCAAGGCCGTCTAAGGTCCCACCTGGAAGGAGAACGGGTTTTGTCATCTCCACTGACAAAATTACAGCTTTAAATAGTACTGTTTCCACACATCAAATGCTAAAGAACAAACAGCATTTATTGTTAAAGAGCAACAAACATTTATTTGATGAAAATAGATGGGAAGAAATAGTAAAGATCAAAAATGAGTGAAGAGAAATTGTGTACGGTGTACGTATATAAAAATAGCAAGGATCAGGACAGTCCAACAATCCGAAGTTAATTCTTTGAAAAGGCTCACAACATTCCTAACCTCTGCCAAGGCTGATGGAAAGGGGAGAAGCGACAAGGAGTGATTTCAGCAAAGGCCCCTCCGTGGTCTGGAAGGAGCCACCTGGGACTTCCACAGCTTCCCCCTCGGAGGCGGTGTGGGGACCTCAAGTCAGGGCCAAGGCAGCTGCCTGCCCACCCTGGGAGGGGCAGAGGAGAGACAGGAAGGACAGGACGCGGGAAGGAAGGAATCGCGTTGCTCTTTTCTCGGCACGTTTCCAACATAAGCCGCCCAAGTGGATCTGCAGGTGGACCGTCAGGGTTCACCGAGGTCACCAGATGGAAGGGGAGTTGAGAAAAACCACCAACCAGGCCGGGCGCGGTGGCTCACGCCTGTCATCCCAGCACTTTGGGAGGCCGAGGCGGGCGGATCACGAGGTCAGGAGATCAAGACCATCCTGGCGAACACAGTGAAACCCCGTCTCTACTAAAAATACAAAAAAATTAGCCGGGCGTGGTGGCGGGCACCTGTAGTCCCAGCTTCTCGGGAGGCTGAGGCAGGAGAATGGCGGGCACCCGGGGGGCGGAGCTTGCAGTGAGCCGAAATCGCCCCCTGCACTCCAGCCTGGGTGACAGAGCGAGACCATCTCAAAAAAAAGACACCGTTAGCAAAAACATCAGAAAGTATCAGCTAAGAAGAACCTAATGAAATATGGGATCTCTACCAGGAAATCAGGCAATGGCTAGAAGCGCCTCAGGCAAACCCGCCAGTGCTGGGGGCTGCAGGGGGAGCCCGGCGTCGTCAGATGCCACCTCAGCGAGACCCCACCTGTGTCTCTCTTGCAGGGCAGTTTCCATTCGACTTTCTTCAGTTGGAGGCTGAAATGAAGGTGAGTGACCTCCCTGGTGGGGTTGGGGGCCTCCAAGATCCTGTACATCCCCCTGGGTGGCTGCTTCCAATTCCTTGCGCCATCCAGCCCAAGACCCCTTCCTGTTCAGCCCTGAGAGGAGCGCTGGCTCCAGAGGGCATCGAGGGCGTCTCTCAGGACGTTTCTGTCCCCAGCTCAGTTTTTGGGGACTTAGCTGATACAGTGGGAGGTGGGGAGTCAAGCCCTATTCTCTGCAGCCAGCAGCTCCCAGGCCTGGGCTCCAGAAGCTTCCGACTGCCGTACCCTGGCTCGGGAGGGATGGGAGGTCACCTGTGGCTTGTAGGGGTTCGGGGCTCCTGTGTCTGACAAGTGTTTCCGTCCACAGGGGGAGAAGGGAGACCGAGGTGATGCAGGACAGAAAGGCGAAAGGGGTGAGCCCGGGGGTGGCGGCTTTTTTGGCTCCAGCCTGCCAGGCCCCCCCGGCCCCCCAGGCCCACCTGGCTACCCTGGGATTCCAGTAAGTCCCAGCCTGTGCAGGCAGAGTGTATGTCCCAGGGGTCTGGGTGCAGGAGCTGAGGGCAGGTCCAGCCCGGCCACCAACGCCCGCCAAGGCTGGAGCTGCCCCTGTAAGCTCAGCAGCCCCGACATGGCCCTGTCCCCGTGTGGGGACGCAGCAGGCCGCCCAGGTGTGGGTGCACTGGCCCCGGACACACCCCATCCCCCTGCAGCGTTCCATGGCCTGCCCTCCTGCCAGGGCCAAGCGCATCCACCTCTGCTCCTGGGCTGGTTCAGATCGGGGTTTAGGCCCATCAGTCCTGAAAGACTCCAGAGAGCCATGGGCCCCAGCTTCTGCCTGGGGGCCCACACTGTTGTCAGGTCTCTGGTATCTGCTGGTCTCTCTGGTCAGAGCTGGTCTCTGCCCCAGGATCGCACCCCCAGGGAAGAAGGGGTGATGGTGTGGGGGTTTCTCAGGCCATGGTGTGGGCAGGGAGGGGACCAGTGACTCAGGTGTGGGGGTTTCTCAGGCTATGGTGTGGGCAGGGAGGGGACCAGTGACTCAGGTTGCGCTCATCAAGGGGATGTTGGCAGCTGCAGACCCAGCCCCACAAGCTTGCCCACTCCCAGCCCAGTGCAGACCCAGCCCCACAAGCTTGCCTGCCCCCAGCCCAGTGCAGCCGCAGCCCCACAAGCTTGCCCGCCCCCAGCCCAGTGCAGCCCCAGCCCCACAAGCTTGCCCGCCCCCAGCCCAGTGCAGCCGCAGCCCCACAAGCTTGCCCGCCCCCAGCCCAGTGCAGCCCCAACCCCACAAGCTTGCCCGCCCCCAGCCCAGAGCACGAGGTAACCAGGAAGCGTCTCTTGTCGCCGTCCCTAGGGTCCCAAGGGAGAGAGCATCCGGGGCCAGCCTGGCCCACCTGGACCTCAGGGACCCCCCGGCATCGGCTACGAGGGGCGCCAGGGCCCTCCCGGCCCCCCAGGCCCCCCTGGCCCCCCAGGGCCCCCTTCATTTCCCGGCCCTCACAGGCAGAGTAAGTCAGTGGGGAGTGGACCCCGGGCAGAGGCCGCCTCGTGTGGCTTCCTGTTCCCACCTTGGTTTCTCTCCTGCAGCTATCAGCGTTCCTGGCCCTCCGGGCCCCCCTGGGCCCCCTGGGCCCCCTGGAACCATGGGCACCTCCTCAGGGGTGAGTATCTAGGCAGCCGGCTGGGCACCTGGGTCCCATGCCCTGGCTGGTTCTGCAGCCCCTGCCCCTCAGAGGCACTGTCCCACGGACCCCACAGGGAGATGCACAGGAGGCCGAGATGTGGTTTCCAGGGTAGAAGCAGGGCCAGGCTGCGGGGGGATCCAGTGGGCCCAGGAGGACGACCACCAGCTGGGAAGTGTCTAGGGCCCATGCACTGTCCATGGAGGCTGAGGGGCTTGAGGTGGGCAGGGGTCCCCACGGTGCTCATGGGGGCAGCTGCCTCAGTCCATGCCTGCCCAAAGCCCTGCGGCCCCTGCCCAGCACCCTGAAATGGGCATCACTTCCTTCTGCCCCTGCCCAGCACCCTGAAACGGGCATCACTTCCTTCTGCCCCTGCCCAGCACCCTGAAACAGGCATCCCTTCCTTCTGCCCCTGCCCAGCACCCTGAAACGGGCATCCCTTCCTTCTGCCCCTGCCCAGCACCCTGAAACGGGCATCCATTCCTTCTGCCCCTGCCCAGCCCCCTGAAACAGGCATCCCTTCTGCCCCTGCCCTGCGCCCTGAAGCAGGCATCCCTTTCTTTTGCCCCTGCCCCGTGCCCTCCCGCCTTGAGCCCCATGCCCCTGCGTTTGGGTCCCAGCAGGTGAGGCTCTGGGCCACGCGCCAGGCCATGTTGGGCCAGGTGCACGAGGTTCCCGAGGGTTGGCTCATCTTCGTGGCCGAGCAGGAGGAGCTCTACGTCCGTGTGCGGAATGGGTTCCGGAAGGTCCAGGTGAGTGCTGTGCATGGCAGGTTCCTGACTTGTGGAAGGACCCAAGCTGCCTCCTGGGGCTTAAGGGAGGCGAGAGGCCCAGGCCCCAGACAGGGATGGAGGCAGGTGGCAGCCAGCGCTTGTTAAACTTTCAAACTTTTGGCAAAGTTTAGTAAAATACTTTTGTGAGCAGTTTTGGGATTAGAGAAAAGTGAGCTCAAACTTCTGGAAGCAGATGAACACATGGTGCATGAGGGGCTCCTGGTGGGTCACGTCACAGTGAACATTTACAAAGATAAACATCACCTCACACGCCTGTTAAGGTGTCTGGTGGGACAAGGCTGGAGTGGGGCTCGGGCCCTCCAGGGCCACGTGATGTCCACAGCACGGCCCCGGCTGGGATGCAGGCTGTCCCATGGCTCTGCACCCCACGTTATAAACACCGAGGTGGGATGAAATGTGCCCTCGCCGCTTAGCATGGGCCTTGCTCACCAGCCTGGTTCCTCGGACACACCTGGGATCGCCCCTTCCAGTCCAGGCCAGCCTCTTTCCTGCTTTCCCAAAACGGCCTGGATGGCAAGAGCGGCCACTCTGACCCAGGTGGGTGTGGCATGGGTTTGCCTTCATGTGGCAAAGGTGAGGACTGATAGAAGCCCCGTGCCGCCAAAACGGCCTGTGACGTCTGTGGGAGCCTCCACGGCAGACTGTGCATTGACACAGCCCTGACTTCTGCAGCCCTCCCACCTTCCTGCTAGCACTCCCTCCATCTCACCACCGGCCCCCACCCGGGCCTGGGCCGGCCCCTGCAGTCCCCCAGACTGTGAATCCCATTCCAGTCCCTTATCTGGCCAGGGAGAGGCTGCCAGTCTCACAGCAGATGCCAAGCTGGTGCCCACTGTGTGCCAGGTGTCCTCGTAGGCAGTGAGATGCAACCCCATCCTAACTTTCAGGGGCTTTAGTCCTGACAGGAGGAGGCAGAGGATGGCATCCTAGCAAACGTGCTGGGAGGGCCGGGTGCTGGGCAGGGAGGGTACCCTTCTGTGGTCTGGAAGGGCCAGGTGCTGGGGAGGGAGAGGCGGGTGCTGGGCAGGGAGGGCACCCTGGCTCAGGCCCAGCCGCAGGTCCTGGATGACCCTGCTGCTTTCTTCCAGCTGGAGCCCCGGACGCCACTTCCACGAGGGACGGTAAGGAGCGTTTTCTCTGTTGAGACTGGTGGGTGGTCAGGACACGAGGGGGTATGTGCTGTCTCTTGTTTGGGGAACAACACGTGGTCCTTTGGAGCCCTGGAGCTGAGCATGTGGCTCACCATCAGCCTCTGGTGCAGAAAACGGGTGCAGGCCACCCAATACCTCCGTCTCAATGCAGGACACCCCAGTACCTCTGTCTCAGTGTAGGACACCCCAATACTTCCGTCTCAGTGCAGAACACCCCAGTACCTCTGTCTCAGTGCAGGACACCCCACTACCTCCGTCTCAGTGCAGGACACCCCAGTACCTCTGTCTCAGTGCAGGACACCTCACTACCTCCGTCTCAGTGCAGGACACCCCAATACCTCCGTCTCAGTGCAGGACACCCCACTACCTCCGTCTCAGCCGCTGGCCTCACGAGGGAGCCACTCTCATCCCTCAACTTTCCCAAATGTGTCTGTCACTCATTGCCCTCCTCAGGGTCAAAATCCTTGGGGCCAAAATCCACATCTTGTATCTTTGCCTTCCCTCTCCCAAAGTGCCAGACACAAGAATGGATATCTCTAGGGTGGTGGCTGACTGGGTGGGTGAATCAATGGGGAGGTGGATGGATGGGTGGATAAGATGGCGGACAGGTGGGTGAGTGGATAGATGGGCGGATGGATGGTGGACAGGTGGGTGAATGGGTGGGTGGGTAGATGGTGGACAGGTGGGTGAGTGGATGGGTAGGTAGATGGGGCGGTAGCTGGATGGGTGGATGATGGACAGGTGGGTGAGTGGATGGATGGTGAACAGGTAGATGAGTGGATGAATGGGTGGATGGATGGTGGACAGGTGGGTGAGTGGATAGGTGGGTGGATGGATGGTGGACAGGTGGGTGAGTGGATAGGTGGGTGGGTAGATGGTGGACAGGTGGGTGAGTGGATGGGTAGGTAGATGGGGAGGTAGATGGATGGGTGGATGATAGACAGGTGGGTGAGTGGATGGATGGTGAACAGGTAGATGAGTGGATGAATGGGTAGATGGATGGTGCACAGGTGAGTGAGTGGATAGGTGGGTGGATGGATGGTGGACAGGTAGATGAATGGATGAATGGGTGGATGGATGGTGGACAGGTGGGTGAGTGGATGGGTAGGTAGATGGGGAGGTGGATGAATGGGTGGATGATGCACAGGTGGGTGAGTGGATGGATGGTGCACAGGTGGGTGGGTGGATGGATGGTGGACAGGTAGATGAGTGGATAAATGGGTGGATGGATGGTGCACAGGTGGGTGAGTGGATGGGTGGATGGATGGTGGACAGGTGGGTGAGTGAATGGGTGGGTGGGTAGATGGTGGACAGGTGGGTGAGTGGATGGGTAGGTAGATGGGGCGGTAGCTGGATGGGTGGATGATGGACAGGTGGGTGAGTGGATGGATGGTGAACAGGTAGATGAGTGGATGAATGGGTGGATGGATGGTGGACAGGTGGGTGAGTGGATAGGTGGGTGGATGGATGGTGGACAGGTGGGTGAGTGGATAGGTGGGTGGGTAGATGGTGGACAGGTGGGTGAGTGGATGGGTAGGTAGATGGGGAGGTAGATGGATGGGTGGATGATGGACAGGTGGGTGAGTGGATGGATGGTGAACAGGTAGATGAGTGGATGAATGGGTAGATGGATGGTGCACAGGTGAGTGAGTGGATAGGTGGGTGGATGGATGGTGGACAGGTGGGTGAGTGGATGGGTAGGTAGATGGGGAGGTGGATGAATGGGTGGATGATGCACAGGTGGGTGAGTGGATGGATGGTGCACAGGTGGGTGGGTGGATGGATGGTGCACAGGTGGGTGGGTGGATGGGTGGATGGATGGTGCACAGGTGGGTGGGTGGATGGGTGGATGGATGGTGGACAGGTGGGTGAGTGGATGGGTGGATGGATGGTGGACAGGTGGGTGAGTGGATGGGTGGGTGGATGGATGGTGCAAAGCTGGGTGAATATTTTCGTTTTCCCAAGTGTTGCGTCCGGCTGCTGTTGGCCCCTCCTTGAGTACAGGTCATGACTTCTTAATTGGCTCAGGAGTGAAGCCTGATGTGGAGCAGTGTCGGGCTCTGCAGCAGCCGATCTCCTCACAGGGTTCAGCCCAGTCTGCTCTCACTCATTTGCCCATTCATTCATTCATTCAGTTGGCCAGTCAATAGTCACGGCCCCTCCTGTGTGCCGGGTGGCCATGGATATTGCCCTGGGTAGCACACAGCCCGGCCCTGTGGAGTGGACAATGGGGACAGCAATGTGGACGCAGTGCAGGTGGATGGCAGCTGGGTCAAGAGGGGCTCAGGGCTGTGGGGAAAGGTGCAGAATCAGGGGAATCCAGACTGGGGTGCAGACCTGGGGGCTGGGATTTCTAGGGTGGAGGTCACCTCTGAGGGAGACAGAGCAAGGGCTCAGGGACATGAGAAGGTTGGAGGTCACTGCGCTTAGGTCAGGGGCCCTAAATTGGAGCCACAGCAAGGAGAGGGCAGGTCAGGGCACGTGGTCAGTGAGGCCCACAGCTTCTGCGCACAGCTGGGTCTGGGGGCCTGAGCAGAGGTGACCACGATCTTACTCCTGCCCCCCCTGGCAAGGCAGCTCCAGGGTTGGGGGCACAGCGCCCTGCTTGCCAGCTTGGAGTGCAGCCCCTACACAGCCCAGAGGAGGACACAGATGGAGGAGGGGCAAGTGGAGGGCCCCCCTGCCGACAGGCCCCGCATCTCCCACCTGCAGGACAACGAAGTGGCTGCCTTGCAGCCCCCCGTGGTGCAGCTGCACGACAGCAACCCCTACCCCCGGCGGGAGTACTCCCACCCCACCGCAAGGCCCTGGCGGGCAGACGACATCTTGGCCAGCCCCCCTCGCCTGCCCGAGCCCCAGCCCTACCCTGGAGCCCCGCACCACAGCTCCTACGTGCACCTGCGGCCAGCGCTCCCCACGAGCCCACCCGCCCACACCCACCGCGACTTCCAGCCCGTGGTGAGTGCCCTCATAGTGGGTTCGGCTCCATCTAGCCCCTTGGCTCTTGGGGCGGCAGAAGAGGACCCAGCCCCTGCAGAGCTGCTGGGGGGTCCCAGACTTCGGCCATGGGTGGGTGTCTGGTGGCTCAGCCTGGGACTTGCCCTCCTGGTGGCCAAGCAGCGGTCATGAAAGTCCAGCCCCTATCACGTCCTTGAGGAACCGGCGTACCTCCGCCTGCAGCGGCAGCTGGGGGCACCCACGTGGCCCGGGGCTGCTCTGACCCGGCAGGGTATGGGGGCTGCTGCCTGGGCCCCTCAGTGTGTCCCTTGGGCGTTTCCCACTCAGCCCCCCTTGGCCGTGCCTGTCCATACAGGTGTGGGGCCGGGGTGGGGCGCCCAGGGCCTGGGTATAGGGTGCAGCATGGGACACAGCCCATGATGTGCCCCTCTCCCCACAGCTCCACCTGGTTGCACTCAACAGCCCACTGCCGGGCAGCATGCGGGGCATCCGCGGGGCCGACTTCCAGTGCTTCCAGCAGGCGCGGGCTGTGGGGCTGGCGGGCACCTTCCGCGCCTTCCTGTCCTCACGGCTGCAGGACCTGTACAGCATCGTGCGCCGTGCCGACCGCGCAGCCGTGCCCATCGTCAACCTCAAGGTGGGTCAGTCCAGTCCTGAGGGCATGGGCTCCTCGGCCCCCACTTGACCTCTGGGGCGAACTCCCAGCGGGGGGCTCCCCTCGAGGACCTCTGGAGGCCGCCATGGTAGACACTGCCACCCAGGCTGGTGACTTCAGGGCAGGCTCCGGGTGGGTCACATCCCATGAGGCTCAGGCCAGGGCCTCTGCATCCCTGGGTGCTGCCGCCTCCCCCAGGCCATCCCATGAGGCCCCCCACGTGGTCCCCTGACCCCCACTCCCCCAGCAGTGCCTCTCAGAGGCTCCCGTGCTGCTGGCCCGAGTGTCCACACAGGTGACAGGCCTCACAAGCCTGGAATCAGGAACCGTCCCTTGGGCCTCCAGTGCCACCCGGCCTGGTGGCCCCTCTGCCACAGCACCCCCCTCCATGTTGCTTTATTCTGTGGCTCCTTTTCGTGCACTGGGCTATTTCTGGGTGCCCTGGGGAGGACCACATTCCCAGAAGCAACAGCAGAGGGGTCACAGACCCAGGGTCCAGGGCTGGGAGCAGGCGGCTGCGGCCCGGTGCTCCCCACCCTCTTATAGCCTGGCATGAGGGGACAGGGTCCCCTGCCTTAGCCGAGGCCTCTTGGAGTCTGCAGAGGCTGCCTGGCCAGGACTGGCTTCCCTGCGCTTGTTCCCTGGCGGGACGTGCCCAGAGGCTGCAAAAGCCCCTCCGCCCACACACACATGGTTTCTCCTCCAGGATGAGCTGCTGTTTCCCAGCTGGGAGGCTTTGTTCGCAGGCTCTGAGGGTCCGCTGAAGCCCGGGACACGCATCTTCTCCTTTGACGGCAAGGATGTCCTGAGGCACCCCACCTGGTAGGTTCCCACTGCCGTGTGAGCAGCTCTGAGAGCCCCAGCCAGGGAAGGCAGACAGGCAGGACAGATGGATGGGCAGGCGTGTGCCCAGTGCACCTAAGAGCAGTTCCCCCTAAGTTTTGGGACAGATCTTATACATGCTCATTACTTAAAAATTATAAAATCCAAAAGAACATTGAGAAAAATGAAAACTGCTCTGATAAGTAATCATTAGCATGTGTTTGAGAGGAATGTAGTTCTAAGAACGCCTTTAAGCGCCCCCGGCCCTCTGCCCATGGCGGATAGACTCCAAGTCTCCCAAGATGTCACCACACCCGTGGTCAGCCATGTAAGCATCGCCGTGAGTTTATTCATGGAGAATAAACTCCTCAAAGGACAACACGGAGTCCGAGCATGTGTGCCCTTGAAATGTTGAGAAATTTCCAGGGTGTCCAGAAGAATACTTCATCCCAAATGTCGCTGTGCCCTCCCCACATGAGCGCCCCGATTCTTCCAACACTCATGCTTTTAGGGGTGTCTCGGGGTGCCACACAGCGTGTCCCCAGCAGTGCCTGGCCATCTGCTGTAACGGAGATGCACCTGCCAAGGGTCTCTGACAGCAGCGCTGTGGGTGGGGCTGGGCCACAGGGCAGGCCGGAAGCCAGGAGCCCAGGAGGTGGAGCTGCTTCCTAGCGAGGCAGCCGCAGGAAGGCTTTGCTTAGCAGGCATGAGGGCCAGGTTCACCCAGCCAGGCCAAGCCCTGGGCCCTCTTGCCTCTGCTGTGGGTGTGGCAGAAGCAGCATGGGGTGCAGTCTGGGAGATGCAGCTCCCTCCACAGGCAGCCAGCAGGGAGGCCACGTGGCCCTCCAGGTTGTGGGAGCCTCTGCAGCCCCGTTACCCCTAGGGCCGGCCTCCTGCCTCCACCTTTCCTGCCTGGGGGGCGGCCTCTGCCCTAAGCGGAGCAGGTCTGGGTGTGACTGACGGCCCGGCGCGTCTTACAGGCCCCAGAAGAGCGTGTGGCATGGCTCGGACCCCAGCGGGCGCAGGCTGACTGAGAGCTACTGCGAGACGTGGCGGACAGAGTCTCCCTCGGTCACAGGTCAGGCCTCCTCCCTGCTGGGGGGCAGGCTCCTAGGGCAGAATGCTGCAAGCTGCCACCACGCCTACATCGTCCTCTGCATCGAGAACAGCTTCATGACTGCCTCCAAGTAGCCGCCGCCTGGATGCGGATGGCCGGAGAGGACGGGCGGCTCGGAGGAAGCAGCCACTGTGGGCAGGGAGCGGCCGGCCAGCCCCCAGCCCCAGGACCCGGCGGCCATACTTTCCTGTATAGTTCACGTGTCATGTAATCCTCAAGAAATAAAAGGAAGCCAAAGAGTGTATTTTTTTAAAAGTTTAAAATGGAAGCCTGATGCTGACGTTCACCTGCCCCAGCTCTCCCCTGAGCTGTGAGCCCAGCTGGCACAGCCTGGGTCAGGCAGGCTGCAGTATCAATGCCCTGTGCACCCTCTTGGCCTGAATCAGACCACGGCTTGATTTCTCCAGGATTTCCTACTCTGGGAAGCTGTGCTCGCCCTGGCAAGTGCCAACTTCATTTCCCACCTAGCACCTCTGTTCTGTGCCCAAAACCCAGACCTGGTAGCAGACGGGCCCCGTGAGGCAATGGGAGCTGTGGCCACACTCAGCACAGGGCCACCTGGGCTCTCCTCCAGGGTGGGCTTGCCCTGCGGTAGATAGGAGGGGGCTCAGGTCTCTGGGGCTAGGGGCAACCCCTTCTGCTCAGCTCTGGGCTGTTCACAGCAACCCCAGGCATGAGCAGGTTTCCAAGCTCAGAGGTCCACTGTGACCCCTGGCTCTGGCCTGTCCTCCAACATCACACACAGGAGCCTGGGGCTGGCCTCCCAAATGACCCATGAGATACATCCAAAGCAAATAGCTCCATGCTGGCCAAGTCCAAGCTGGAAGATACGAGGGACCTGTGAGTTGGGGTCTGGCAGCCTCCCATCCAGGGCCCCCATCTCATACGCCCGGCTGGGACTTGGCTCAGCCAGCACTTGTCCAGCTGAGTGCCAGGATGGAACAAGGCCACGTCGAAGAGGCTGAGGCTGGCACAGGACATGCGGCAGCCAGCGCACAGGGCAGTGGGGAAGGGCTGCCATCTGTGCACTGCCCATGGACAGGCTGGCTCCAGATGCAGGGCAGTCATCAGCTGTCTCCTAGGAAACCCACATCCTTGCCCTCTTTGGGACTGAAGGGGACACCCGGGGTGCACACAGGCTGCCCTGCAGGCGAACAAAGCAGCCACGAGGTGCAACGAGGTCCTCTGTCGCAGCCACCCGTGAGATCTGGCAGCATCGACACCAGAGTCATTCGTGGTGTGGAGGGACAAGTGGACTCAGGGCAGTGCCAGGCTGACCACAGCACACCAGCACACACCTGCCTCGGGACTGCGACAAAACTGGTGGGGCTGGTTCTGTAACTGTGTGTGATGTGAAGCCAATTCAGACAGGTAAATAAAAGTGACCTTTGACACTGACTCTTGGTTTGCAAGAGTCTTCACTGTCACAGGAAGGACACAATTCTCCAAAAGGAGTCCTCAGGAGTCTTCTATCCCTGGACTGCCCCACTGGCAGAACCCGAGTGTGCACAGGCATGCAGTTACATGGGGGTATGCATGCCTGGGCATACACAGGTGTGCACAGTTATACACAGGTGTGCCTGGGCATACACAGGTGTGCAGTTATACACAGGTGTGCAGGAGCATCCGTAGTGTACACAGGTACACAGGCATGCACAGGTGTGTGGACACACCAACACTCTCAAGTCTCTCCTCACAGCAGGACCTGGCTTGCTCCCGGGAACACTACATCCTGACAGCCATCCCTGTCCTGGTGGCCAGGTGAGTGCAGGACTCAGAGGCAGGCAGGCGGTGGGTGCAGTGAGCGGGCTGCGGAGGGAGCAAGCCCTTGCCTGGGGGGCGGGTTCTGATGACAGCGTGGGCCTCCCCAGTGACGCTCTGGCCCATGGCACAGGCCCAGCCCACCTCCACCCATCACATCCTGCTAGATCTACGAGCCCAGGAAATGGCTGGTACAGACCCTTCCCAGCAGGGTCCCCAGGGTGGCCGTGACAGGGCCCCTGGATGTGTCCAGGACCACAGCCCTGTCTGACCAGCACCATCCACTGACTCGGGCCATCTTCCACGTGCAGCCTCTGCTTCAATCCAGGGTACCCCAAGATGCCTGCTCCCCTGAGCCACCTCGGGAGACCCTTGGGTCGAGCAGCTCCAGCGGCCCCTCCTCAGCCAGAGATTCTGTCCCCAGCTCTCTGTGTGGAGCCGGTGAGCAGCCAGCCATTCACCCGGGGCCACTGAGATGTGGCAGAGGCCCTGCAGGATAGGCCCATTGACTAGGGTTGTAGGGGGGCTCAGCTCATGGGCACCAAGGCCCTGAGTGGGCTGGTGGGGGGAGAAGGCTGGGATGCCTCTTCTGGCTTCCTCACTGACTGCCAACCCTCAACCCCCAGGCCAGGCGGGCCCAGAATCAGAAGCCCTGGGCACACTCACGTAACAAGTGTGTTTGATGTATGTGGGAAGAGCGTTCACATCACATCAGATGGTCCGGCACCTGTGGGCAAGGCACTAGCGCTCCTTAGACCCCGAGGCCGCTGGGACATACTTCCCCAGCGCCCACCACCAAGGCAGCTCCCCCACGGCTCCCCAGCCCAGGCAAGCCCCGCACACACCAAGGCCAGCACGTCTGCGGTGATCGGGACCAGTCCTCTCCGGGCTGGCACAAGCGTGGGAGCAGCTGAGGACCTGCAGGTCAGGATGGACACACTTCAGAAGGACAGACAGGACCATGGAGGGCTGCCCTTAGGGTGGGAGAGAGCAACCAGCTCCGAGGACCAGAGCCGCTGCTCCCTCTGATGAGGATGCGTTTGCCGCCAACCTGAGATGGCTTTTCCAAAGAGACAGAGAAGCCACGTGCAGTTCTTCATTCTACGTCAATTTGAAAAAAAAAAAAAAAGGGCCGGGCACGGTGGCTCACGCCTGTAATCCCAGCACTTTGGGAGGCCAAGGCAGGCGGATCATGAGGTCAGGAGATCAAGACCATCCTGGCTAACACGGTGAAACCCCGTCTCTACTAAAAATACAAAAAAAAATTAGCCAGGCGTGGCAGCGGGCGCCTGTAGTCCCAGCTACACAGGAGGCTGAGGCAGGAAAATGGCGGGAACCCGGGAGGCAGAGCTTGCAGTGAGCGGAGATGGTGCCACTGCACTCCAGCCTGGGCGACAGAGTGAGACTCCGTCTCAAAAAAAAAAAAAAAAAAAAGCAGAGCATCTTCCAAAACGCAAGAGCACCGAGGATGACCAGCAATGTCACAGCTCAGCTATGCCCGGGGGCCTAGGCTCCCACCCTGCCCTAGAGGGCTCAGAACTCCTGTGTGGCCAGTGTCCCCTGAGCTGGTATCTAAGGCCACTTCACCAGCCCGGAGGGGCACAGATTTGTCTCAAGCCCCAGAAGGAGCATGAGCCAGTGAGGCCTGGTGGACACAGGAGCCCACCACCCACCTCTTCCAGCAACCAAAGCCCGCGGGGCACAGCGCAGGGACAGCATGGCCAGGCAGCTGCCCTGAGTGTCGCCAGCAGGCTGTGGCCACCGCTCGAGTGCAGCACAGGGTGGGGGGAATCCCAGGGGACCTGCCAGCAGGCTAAGCGGAGGCCCCCGTGGCTAAGGCAAGCGACCTTCAAGGCAGGAGTCACAGGGACGTACCGAGGGCCACCTGCAAAGTTACCAGAGGGGCCCCCGAGAGTCACTGGTTCACATTCTGAACACTGTCACTTGGATGACGCTGCAAACCCAGCCTGCTGACAGCAGGAGGATGGACAGCCGGCTGGGGACAAGTCTCATCTGCAGTGTCAGAGCCTGAGGCCTGGGCGGAGCACGGAGTGCAGGCAGAAGGGACTGTCACTGGGCTCAGGAATCCAGCTGCCTGCAGGGCCGGGGCTGGGGCTGGGTCGCCCTGTCTTTGCTCCAGGGACGCTGGCCCCACAGTCCCCAGGCCATCTTCTGGGGAGAGCGGCGGGCTGTGGGCTGGCTGCACGCCTCCGAGGCCCTTGTCCTGCACGCTCAGCTCCTGTGCTGCCTTCTCCTCCGTGGGACTCCTCAGACCCTGGGCCGGGGGCAGCGGCACGTGGTGGCCCCGCTGGCAGTGCCGCAGGCCATCCAGCATGGCCCCCAAGAAGTAGATGATGGACAGGATCAGGAAGTACACACAGTAGAAGTGGAACTGGAAAGAGAGGCAGGTGAGGCGGGTGAGGAGGGCCTGGCTGGGATGATGGCACCCTACACCCCAACGCCTGCTCCCAGGCTCATCTTCCTCCAGCTCAGAGGCTGACCCTGAACATGGCACAGCAGTCAGAGGCCAGCCCCAGGAGTAGGTGCCACAGTGCTCACCACAGCCCCCCTTCCCGCCACGGCCTGGCACAGGCCTGAAGAGGGGCTCCCGCCATTTCCCAAGAACCCCTTGGAACCTGGCAGGTGGCTCTGCATGGCCTGCAGTGTCTGCTCCTGAGGCCCCTGCTTGGTGGTGCCTGCTGCCCATCCATGGTGCTGAGACAACAGGAGGACGCCCATGAGGGCTAGAATGTCCCTCCGGGCAGATCAGGGTGAGGACAGCCACAGCAGGTGACCGGGAGCTGCTCCCCAGGGCTTCACGCCCAGAGCGACCCCTCAGCAGCCTGCACACGCGCATGAAGCCCGTCTCCGCCTTGGCGGTGGAAGCTGTGCTACGATGACCAGAAGGAGCGGCACCAGCAGCAGCCACGTCTCTCCTGATTCTCACAGCTGCCAGGGGCAGGAGGGACTGGAGATGTCCCTGGGACACCAGGGAGGGACCTGATCATTCCCGGAGGTGCAGAGGGTTCAGGAGGCTGCAGTGCTTTCAGGACATCTGTGGGCAGAGCCCAGTGAGTCCCACCCAAGACCCCGAGGCCCCAACTCCACGCCCGCAGGCCAGAATCCCTGCAGCCCATCGGCACCGGCACCCTTCCAGGAAAACCGTTTTTAAAGCAAACTCAGGAAGATGGGGCTGACACACTTCTCCCTGTTCTCCTACCCAAGACACTGAGATAAAAACCTGGGAAGACTGAAAGCGGGAGTGAGGCGGGCAGACCGGCCGGGCCCTTGGGGTCTGGGGAGTTGTGCCACGCAGAGCTCCCTGGGGGCTTTTCTTTTCGCCTTAGATATTTTGAAACTCAAGAAGGCAGCAGGCTGGAAATGCCAACAGATGCAGAAAAAAGAGCCCATGAAAGCAGCTCTCTCTGGCCTCAGACCCAGGGAAGGAGCAGCCCAACATGAAGAAAGACCTTTTGACAGGAATCGCCCTGGTCCCTGCAGACACCAGACCTCGGCTCCAACCACCATGTCAGCAAGGACACCTCATCCTCCCCAGCCTGTAACAAGGACCCCCAAGTCCCCTGTGGCGTGGTATCAGACAACACCAGTGGGCACGACAGCTTTCACTCCCACTGGCTGGTAAAGATGCCCACCCTCAACTGCATGAGTCAGTGGAGACCACAGGGAAGCCTAGACTGTCACCCCCAAAGCCTCATGGAGTCAGTGAAGACCATGTGGGGAGCGTGGCCTCTTATCCTCGCCCAGTAGTAAGAGGGTGCCCATCCCCCTCCATGCTGGGAGGTGTCAGAGGAGGTCAAGCAGGGAGTCCAGACTTTCACCCAACCCAGGAATAACAAGAATGTCCCAACCCTAGGGGCATCAAGGGGACCCCAAGGGGAGCTGGACTCCCATCCTTGCCTGGCAACAAGAAGGAGCCCCCACCCAGCCACCCACCCTCGCTCAGGTGTCACGAAGGCTGAGTGGGAGCCTGGACTTCCACTGCTCCTCCCTGTAGTGAGGTGCACACCCACTTGACCTGCTGGAGCTGCGTCAGCCATGACAGGATGCTGAAATTACATCATACCCAAAATGCTTGCATCTCACTAAAAAATCCCTTGGCACACTAAGCCACAAAGCTCTCAAACTGAAAAACAACAGACACCGGCACTAAGACAACAGGGACGGTCGAATTCGCTGAGAAAGATCTTAAAGCAGCCACCATAAAAATGCTTCGGTGAACAATAACAAACATGCTGGAAACAAATGAAAAAACACAGTCTCAGCAAAGAAAGGGGAGAAATAAAAAAAAATTTAGAACTGAAAAGTACAATAACCAAAATTTTAAAACTTAATGAATCATCTCAACAAAATAGAAGAGGCAGAGAAATGATCAATGAACTGGAGGTAGAACAATAGAAATTATCCAACCTGAACAAAAAAAAAAATGGACTGAAAAAAAAATGAACAAAGTCTCATTCCTTGTGGGGTTTCATAACATGAACCTAACATTTGTGACACGGGGGTTCTAGAAAAAGAGGAGAAAAGGAGTGGGGTTCAAAGAGCACTTTAGGAAATAATGGCTGAAAACTTCCCAAATTTGGTGAGACATACACTGCAGATTCATGAAGCTGAGCAAACCCCAAACAGAAAACCCAAACAAAATCACACCAACACATACCATATTCAAACTTCTATAAGCTAACGATAAAAATAAGTAAAAAAATCTTGGTAGTGGCCAGAGAAGAATGACCCTTCATGGACAAGCAATTTGAATAACACTAATTTCTCATCAAAAATCCCGAAAGCTATGAGGAAGGGGTACCACATTTCTCACAGGCTGAAAAAAAGAACAGTCTACCCAACATCCTATATCCAGTGAAAACATCCTTCAAGAATAAAAGAACAATCAAGACAGTCAGGTGAAGAAAAACTAAGAGAAGAAATTCATAACCAGCAGATCTATCTAAAATAATGGCAAAAAAAAAAAAAAAAAAGTTATCTAAACAGAAAGGAAATTACTAAAGAAGGAAAGAATCTTGAAATAACAGGAAAGAGGAAATACCATAGTACGCAACATTATGGGTAAACAAAACAGACTTTCCTTCTTGAGTTTTCTAAAATATGTGTGATGATTAATGCAAAAATTACAATATTTTCTTATGTAGCACTAAAGGTATGTAGAGAAAATATTTAAGATAATTGTACTGTAAGCGGGAGATGGTAAAGTGACATAAAGGCAGGCAAAGTTTCCATACTTCACTCAAACTAGTAATGTAATACAGAAAGCAACCAAAAAAGCTATACTAAGTATATTCAAAAACACAATAGATAAACCAAACAAAATTCTAAAGGATGTACAAGTAACCCACTGGAAGCTGAAAAAATGTAAACAGAAACTAAAAACAGAGAATCAATGAAAAATTAAAAACGAAATGGCACTTAAGCCCTAATATACAAATTATCACATTAAATATAAATGGTCTAAATACACCAACTGTAAGACAGAGATTAGCAAAGTAGATTTTAAAACATGACTCAACCACGTGCTGTCTACAAGAAGCTCACTTCAAATATACCAAGATAGGAAGGCTGAAAGTAAAACGATGGAAAAAGATGTATCATGCAAACATTAATCAAAGGAAAGCAGGGGTGGCTATATTAATGTCAGGTAAAGTAAACTTCCGAGCAAAAAAAAAAAAAAAGACCAGAGACAGAGAAGGACATAATATAATCCACTATTACACAATGGACAAGAAAGTCAGTCCACCAAGACAAATTTCAATCCCAAACGCGTATGCAGCAAACAAAAGAGCTACCAATATGTGAAGCAAAACATGACAGAACTGAGAGGAGAAATAGATCCACAATTATACTTAGGAGACGTCAATACTCCCTCTCAATAATAATAAAACTAGACAGAAAATCCACAAGAACTGAGAGGAAATCAATACCATCAGCCAATAGGATCCGATCAGCATTTACAGAACACTCCACCCAAAAGCAGAATATACATTCTTTCCAAGTGTCCACAGTATATCAAAACGGATAATATTCTGGGTCATAAGACAAATCTTAACAAATTTATAAGGACTGAAATAATTATAGAATGTGTTTTCTGATCACAATATAATCAAAAAAATTAATAACAGATAACAGGAAAATCTCAAAACACTTGGAAATTAAACAACAAAATTTGAGATAATGATGCATCAAAAAACACACTGAACTGAATGAAAATGAAAACATAGCCTATTAAGATTTGTGGGATGCAACTAAAGCAGTACTGAGTGGGGAAATTTATAGCATTAGATGCACAAATTAGAAAAGAGGAGAGGTCTCAAACCGATAGCTCATCTCCAGAACCTAGAAAAAGAAGAGCAAAATAAATCTAAAGTAAGCAGAAATAAGGAATTAATCAAGTTCCAGCCAGTGCACTAAGAAAAAAAAAATAAAAGATATACAGATCAGAAAGGAAGAAATTTTTGCAGATGACATAATTATCTACATAGAAAATCTCAAGGAATTTAAAAAACAAAGACCAAAAAACAGAAAAGCCTCCTAGAACTAATAAGTAAGCTCAGCAAAATTGCAGTATACAAGATAAACACACAAATATCAACTATATTTCTATACACTAGCAATGAACACGTATACACTAGGGTTCACTATTGTGAACCCATCCCCCAATTCATATGTTGCAGTCCTAACCCGCAATGTCACTGCATTTGAAGACAGGGCCTTTCAAAAGGTAATTACAGTTAAATGAGGTCATAAGGATGGCGTCTTACTCCAACCTGACTGGGTGTCCTTATAAGCAGACAGACACTAGCCAGGCGTGGTGGCTCACGCCTGTAACCCCAGCACTTTGGGAGGCCGAGGTGGGTGGATCACCTGAGGTCTGGAGTTTGAGACCAGCCTGGCCAACATGGAGAAACCCCGTCTCTACTAAAAACACAAAGTTAGCCAGGCGTGGTGGCACATGCCTGTAATCCCAGCTACTCGGGAGGCTGAGGAAGAATTGCTTGAACCCGGGAGGAGGAGGCTACGATCGGCCAAGATCACACCATTGTACCCTAGCCTGGGCAACAAGAGGGAAACTCCATCTCAAAAAAAAAAAAAAAAAAAAACCAGATACCAGGGAGGACCACACACATTAAAAAGACCATATGAAGACAAAGGGAGAAAATGCCATCTGCAAACCAAGAAGAGAGGCATCAGGAGAAACCAATCTGCCAACACTTTAATCTCAGACTTCCAGCCTCCAGAACTGTGAGAGAATACATTTCTGTTGTTTGTCACCCAGTTTGTGATATTGGGCTATGGCAGCCCAAGCAGACTAATGCAGATAACAAATTTCAAGATACGGTTTGATTTACTTAAAAAAAAGCATAAACTAAAACATGTACAGTACTCATATGCTGAAAACTACAAAATGCTGAAAGAAATCAAAGATCTAAATAATTGGAAAGATATGCCATGTTCATGGATTGGAAAACAACACAGTCACCATGTCAGTTCTCCCAAAATTGATATACTGGCTTAATTGCAATTCCTAACAAAATCTGAGCAAGAATTTTTGTAGATATAGACAAGATTACTCTAAAATGTATATGGAAAGGCAAAGAAACTGTAAGAGTCAAAACAATTTTGAATAAAAAGAAGTTGGAGGAATCAGTCTATCCAATTTCAAAACGTGCTAGAAAGCTTCATAACCAAGACGGTGTGATATTGGTACAACGGGAAACACACACTTCACTGGAACAGGATAAAAACCCAGAAACAGGCTCACATAAATACGCCCAACTTTTGACAAAGGTGTAAAAGTAATTCAATGGGGAGAGCTAAGTCTTTTCAACAAACGATGCCGGAATAAATGGATACACAGGCCAAAAACAGTGACCTCAACCTAAACTTCACATCTTTTTTTTTTTTTTTTTTTTTGAGACGGAGTCTCGCTCTGTCGCCCAGGCTGGAGTGCAGTGGCCGGATCTCAGCTCACTGCAAGCTCCGCCTCCCGGGTTTACGCCATTCTCCTGCCTCAGCCTCCCGAGTAGCTGTGACTACAGGCGCCCGCCACCTCACCCGGCTAGTTTTTTGTACTTCTTTAGTAGAGACGGGGTTTCACGGTGTTAGCCAGGATGGTCTCGATCTCCTGACCTCGTGATCCGCCCGTCTCGGCCTCCCTAAGTGCTGGGATTACAGGCTTGAGCCACCGCGCCCGGCCAAACTTCACATCTTATACAAAAATTAACTCAAAGCTGATCAGAGACTTAAATGTAAAAACACAAAACTTTAAAAAAGAAATTTGAGGAAACTCTTCTGAATTTAGGGCTAGGCAAAGAGTTTCCATAAAAGGAAAAACTGTAAATCAGACCTCGTGGGAGTTAAAAAAACACTTGTTCTGTAAAAGACCATGTTAAGTAGATGAAACAACAAGCTACAGAGTTGAAAAAAACTGCAAACTGTATATATCCAACAAAGGACTAAAATCTGGAATACACAAACAATGCTTAAAACTCAAGAGTATAAAAATGAACAATCCAATGAGAAAATGGGCAGAAGACGTGAAGATTTTGCAAACGAAAAATAAGGACATAAAAAGATGTTCAACATCATTATCCACCAGGGAAATGCAAAACAACATTATCCCCCAGGGAAATGCAAATTAAAACCACAATCAAATATCACTACACCTATCACAATGGCCAAAATAACAACGAGTAGCAACACGACATACTGAAGACACTGTGACTGATCTCTCAAAGTCTGGTGGGGGGTACAAAAAGGTACAACTGCTGTGGAAAGCAGGTTTCTTCTTCATAAACAGGCAACTACCTCGTGACCCAACATTTGCACTTCTGGGCGTGTGTCCCAGGGAAAGGAAAACCTATATTCACACAAAAACCTATAAAAGAATGTCTGTAGCAGCTTTATTTGTAATACCCCACACTGGAAACAAGTCTTTCATAGTGAAGAGTTAAATAAAGCGTGCTGTATCCACACCCTGGAACACCACTCAGCAGCAAGAAGGAATCAGCTAGAGCCACAATAACAACCTGGATGAATGTTCAGAGAACAATGTTGAGTGAAAAGCGCCAATCCCTAAACGATACCCAATGCATAACTGTTTATATAACACTCCTGAAATGACAAACTTGTACAAGTGGAGAAGAGGGTAGTGGTTGCCAGGGGTTAAAGAGGAGGTGAGGCTGGGAGCAGGGTGGGCCGTGACTGTAAAGAGCGGCATGAGGGATCCCTGTGGGGACAGAATATTCTGGATCCCGACTGTCACCATGCTGGTTGGGATGTGCTGCAGAACTGTAAGATGTGACCACTGCGAAAACTGGGTATGGGGTACATGGATCTCCCTGTATGATTTATTAAACAGCATGTGAATATAAGATTACCCAAACATAAAGCTTAATTTAAAAAGCAGGCAAACCCAGGCAAGCTCCAGGCCTGTCTGCCCCGCGGTGCTCCATCACAGCTCCCACCCGTCTCTAGACTACCCGCAGCCAAGTCTGAACTCCTCCAGCTGTTCTCCCCATGCTGGAGGAGCGAGAGGGGACACTCGGCACCCAGTAACAGGCGGGGGGGGGGGGGGGGGGGCAAGATGAGCCGGCACCACCTCCTCTAGACCCAGCAGGATGTCTAGCCATGAGCAAAATGCCCCACTAGTTACTTTTTAACCTGGAAATCAAACCAGCCAGAGAAAAGTCCGTGTGTTTTTTTTCTATGTGACAAGAGGCAGCCAGGAACCACAGGCCAGAACCTGCCTTCGCCTCCCCATAGCCATCTCCCCACGGCCTCCATGGGCACACCAGGACAAGGACCAGCTGAGGAAGGGAAGGGGCTTCCTCGTGAGCACCCCTCTCGGGAAGAACTGCAGCACCCCTGCACCAAGCCCCCATGGGCCCTTAGAAGTCCACTGGGAGGCGCCCCCTCCACAGGGCAGCTGCAGGGGAGCACACGCACAGGGTCCCTAAAGGGCCCTCAGGCATCTGCCCCTCCAGCTGCCAGGGGCTGAACAAGAGGCAGTCACAGAGGGATGTAGGTGGAGGGGGGGGGCACAGTAGTCAGGGCAGTCAGCACCCAGAGGCAGGTCAAAAGCCAGGCCCAGCCTGGCGGGGGCCACACAGGGCCCTTGGAGTCTCCCTGGGACAGGCCCTCCCTGCCCATACACGCTGGCAGCCACCGCTGTCTGGGGGCAGAGGTAACTAGGGGCTCCAAGAATGGGGAGGACTTCCTACGGGGTGCTGGAGCCCCTCCAAGGCCAGCTGGACTGCTGCCAGCACCCCCACCCCCGGGGCCATGCATTCAACAGAAGCCTTCTGGGCCCCCTTTCTGCAGACCTGAGACCAGCCCAGCCACCAGGAGGCTGTGTCCACCCAGGCCAGGCCTGGACGCATTCAACCCCGGGCCTCAGAGGGTCACCGCCCTGAGCGTTCACCCCTGGGCCTCGGAGGGTCACCACCCTGAGTGTTCACCCCTGAGCCTCGGAGGGTCACCACCCTGAGTGTTCACATCTGGGTCAGGGGCGTTGCACCCAGAGGGCTCTGTGGAACGGGGCCATGTGGCCTGCCACTGTGGACAGGCCCTAATGACAATCTTGGGCTGAAGGATGCATTTCGATGAGTGGGCGACAGCCACCCTCACCTAACAGGCATTCGCAAGCCGAAGGGGATGCCTGCTGTTGCCCAGGCCTCATCCTGAGCTCCAGAGTCACCGAGGCTGAACAGACGTGGCACCCTCAGAGGATCAGGGCCAGCCCTGACAGTCCTCCTGCCCAGTGAGACCTGGGCCGCAGGTGGACAAAGCCCTTGTTCCACCCGCCAAGCCCATCTGTCTAGCTGCAGGCTGGGGCGGGGCAGTCCTGAGGAGCCCGGGAGGACCTCTCACACCACGCCCACCATGGCTGTATCCAGCTCACTTGGAGACCCGGCCTTGGCTGGGACCCTCAGGAGTTAAATGTGTGTTTTCCAGCTCCTCTTAGAAGCAGCAAAGGCCCACCAGAGGTGGGGAAGGGGAGGGTACCCGCAAAAGCCTGCGTGCCAACACTGCTGAGTGGCTCTGCTCAGCTCTCCTTCCTGAAGAGAACAAAGCTCACGTGGCCTCTAGCCAGGGCTCAAGGACACCAAGTTCCGGCAGCCACAGGCAGAGAGCAGAGACAAGGACAGGTCCACCTTGGCGAGCAGAGGCTCAGTCGCTTCCACCAAGGCCCAGGGCCTGACGGAGGCTCCCACCCACAACAACTGAGCCCTGCTGGGGTCTCTCTCATTTCCTGCTCTCACTGGCCTGGTGTGTCCCACTGGAAGCCCCAGGCCCGCACCCTGTGCCCCCGGCCCACAGTGGGTTCCACATCAGGAGGGCACCAGGAGGCCTTGGCAACGTCCCCACAAGTAGCTTCCCTCCCGGAGGATGCAGGCCTGAAATGGGCTCACCTGCTTGCGGACCGGGAAGCCCAGGCCCCGCACGTCCGAGACGATGAAGGTGATGATGGTCTTGACAACGGTGGCAAAGAACGTGTTGACCCCGAAGACCAGGGCACAGAGCTCT
This sequence comes from Rhinopithecus roxellana, assembly GCF_007565055.1. NCBI lineage: Eukaryota > Metazoa > Chordata > Mammalia > Primates > Cercopithecidae > Rhinopithecus > Rhinopithecus roxellana. Next base: position 131,682,454 of record NC_044561.1, on the reverse strand, counting down.
TTAGATAGAGAAGATGCGATCTGAAAGCTGAACAGGAAGAGCGGGCAGATCAGGCACTGCTGGGAGAACGAGAAGCAGCAACAGGGAAAAGCCTGCGGCCCGGCTCCCACCAGCCCATGACTCGCCTGGCAGCCATGGGGTCCCAGGGCATGTATAAGCCCCCCACCAAGCCCCCATCTCTCCCACACATGCCCGCCCCTGCCAGGCAGGAGCCAGCACCCAGGCCACCCACCCTTGAGGGGCCATTCTGGGAGCTGCTGCATCCCCCTGGCTCAGTACAGGGTGAGGATCCCTTATCCAAAATGCCTGGGGCCAGAGGTTTTGGATTTTGGAATATTCACATATCCATAAGGAGATACCTTGAGGATGGAACCCAAGTCTAAACATGAAATTCATTTATGCTCATATACACTGTATACGCACAGCCAGAAGGTGATTTTATATAATACCTAACAGACACTTGCAAGCCAAAGGGGCGCTACTGCCCAGGGCCTCACCCTGAGTTCTGGAGTAATTTGTGCATGAAGAAACTTTCGCCGTGTTCTGAGACTTGTCAAACAAGGTCAGGTGTGGGATTCCCACTGCATTGTCTTTTCAGAGCTCAAAACTGTCAGATTTTGGAGTATTTCAAATTCTGGATTTTTGTGGTGGTGGTTGTTGTTATTTTTTAGATGGAGTCTCGCTCTGTTGCCCAGGTGTGCAATGGCACCATCTCAGCTCACTGCAACCTCTGCCCCTAGGTTCAAGCAATTCTCCTATCTCAGGCTTCGAGTAGCTGGGATTACAGGCATGTGCCACAACACCCAGCTAATTTTTGTATTTTTAGTAGAGACAGTTTCACCATGTTGGCCAGGCTGGTCTCGAGCTCCTGGCCTCAGGTGACCTGCCCACCTCGGCCTCCCAAAGTGCTGGGATCAAAGGCGTGAGCCACCGCACCTGGCTGAATTCTGGCTGTTTTGATTAGGGATGCTGAACCTGTACAATGGGTGTCACAAAACACAAACTCAACAAGATGCCGAGAAGGGCTCCCATGAGCTCTGGGACGGACCAGGTCACAGGCATCTCAAAACACTCAGAAAATCATCAAGAGAACCCCTGGGCACTGACAGAAAAGTCTGGAACGAAAGTCTTTCATGGTTAAATGTTCGATAAATTAGAAGAGCAGTGAAACCAGAGTCGGTGAGGGAGCAGCAGCCAGGCAGGGCAGGCCCTGGAGGTGAGGGGCAGCCGGGTAGGGCGGGCCCTGAAGGTGAGTGGCAGCTGGGTGGGAGGTGGGTGGGCCTGGAGGCAGAGCAGGCCTTGAGGTGAATGGCAGCCAGATACAGTGGGCCCTGGAGGTGAGTGGCAGCTGGGTAGGGGGGGGCCCTGGAGGTGAGTGGCAGCCAGGCAGGGCAGGCCCTGGAGGTAACAGCCGGTTACCGCGAGCCCTGGAAGTGGGTGGTGGCATGCACATGTCCAGGAATGAAGGCACCACATTCCTGACATGGAGAGGTGACACACAAGGCTTCTGGTGCTCTGCAAAGAAACTAGTCTTCAGATGCAGTTCCAATTAAAATCTGCAAAGTGCTTTAAAAAAAAAAAAAAGAAAAAAGAACTGGACAAAAAAATATCCTAAAATTCACCTGAAGAAAAAATAAACAAAAATGCCAGAAACCCTTTAGAGAAGGGCAAAGGTGTCTGTGCTGCCAGGCACTGGAGATGGGGGGACAGCGGGGACAGTGCAGATGGGGGGCGGGTGGCAGTGAGGACGAGAAGCACACGGAGGTCCCAGTGAGCAGGTCAGCAGGACAAAGGGCAGATGAACAACAGGGAGAACCCAGCACAAACGAGCTTCTGGACGCTGGCGCTGGGTAGACCAGCCCCCAGGGTGCTTCCAAGGACACTGAGAAACACTGGGAGTTGAATTAAAGGCAAACGAGTGTGGGGCATGATGGGGGCACAGGTGATTGAAAATACATGATACAGATGAGCGCTCCCCAGATCAGCAGAGAGGAAAGTGAGTCCCAACACAGTCAGGAGACACACAGGGGCCACTCAGTCCACAGCAGGCTGGCCGGCCTTGCTCTTGTGAAGGAAAGGCTGGGAGCCCAGCTGGTCCATCAGGGTCTCAGGGAGGGTGGGAAGGCCACTCCACCATCCTGATGGGGAGAAAGCCCGCAGGCCAGCCTGCAGGGTACCTGCAATATTGACAGAAACCTTTCAAAAGCACATACTCTCCAACCTGGCCATTCCCCTTCCAGGAATCCACCTGAGGGCCATTATTAGAATTTGGAAAGAAAAATGTAGGTAGAAGGGCATTCATCTCAGTGTTCTTCTGTTGTAAGAAAAATAGAAATGGTGACTTTACCCACAGACTGGGGGTGGGTTGTAAGGCCCACCACTCATGACCCGGAGTGACCACCTACGTCTGTGTCTGACATCAACCCAACACAGACAAGCAGAAAATGCTGGGATTCCCCACAGCAAATGGCGGTTTTCTGCTTTGCACACTGCTGCACCGTGTTGGATTTTCTGCGATGGGCATCAATGACTTTATAACTAAAACCTTTCAGGCATTGTCCCCCTGGATGCAGCAATGGGACGGCACATCAGCAGAGGCCCTGGCACTTTCCACAGTGCTGGCAAGTCAGGGAGGGGGGCCTTCAGGAGCTGGGGGCAGCAAGAGCCCTGCGTGGGCCTCAGGGAGCATGGAGAAGGCGGCCACACAGGAGCAAAAGGGAACCCAAGTATGGCAGGGGCAGGAGAGAAGGGTGGGCCGGGCTGCCCATGCCAGGAGACTGCTGCCTGCGTGTGGGGAGGACAGGGAAGTATGGGGCTGGGCACATCCAGGCAGAATGCTGCAGGGATGAGGCTACCAACGCAGAGGGCACAATGCAAGGGTCGGCAGGGCACTCTCAGCTCAACAGGCTTGTGGCCAGCGTAAGCCTCAGGGGGACGACCCACGGAGGGAGGGAGACAGGGCTCGGAGGCCACCCTGGAGTGGAGGCCCAGGAAGGGGAGCTGGGGCCAAAGTCCTCCCAGCTGGCAGGAAAGAGGGGGCAGGTCCAGGGAGGCAGGGGCCAGTGTGAGCACACAGGGTCAGTGTCTGAGTGTGTCAGTGTGTGTGGTCTGAGTATGTGATAGGTGTGTCAATGTGTGGGTGTGTCAATGTGTGGGTGTGTCAATGTGTGGGTGTGTCAATGTGTAGGTGTGTCCATGTGTGAGCGTGTGGTGTGTGTCCGAGTGTGTGGTGTGTTCATGTGAGTGTGCGTTTGTCCGTGTGTGGTGTCCATGTGTAGTCTGTGTCCATGTGTGAAATATCCATGTGTGAGTGTGTTTGTCCATGTGTGCACGTGTGGTATGTGTGTGGTGTGTCCATTGGTGTGTGGTATCTGTTCACATGTGTGGTGGGTGTGCATGTGTGAGCGTGTGTTCATGTGTGGTGTGTCCGTGTGTGGTGTGTTCACGTGTGGTGTGTATCCATGTGAGTGCGGTGTGTGTTCACGTGTGGTGTGTGTCTGTGTGTGGGTGTGTTTACGTGCGTGGTGTGTCTGTGTGTGGTGTGTCCGTGTGTGTGGTGTGTCCGTGTGTGTGGTGTGTTCATGTGTGTGGTGTGTTCATGTGTGTGGTGTGTGTCCATGTGTGGTGTGTCCATGTGTGTGGTGTTCATGTGTGTGATGTGTGTCCATGTGTGTTGGTGTGTTCGCGTGTGTGGTGTGTGTCCGTGTGTGTGGTGTGTTCATGTGTGTGGTATGTTCACGTGTGTGGTGTGTCCGTGTGTGTGGTGTGTTCATGTGTGTGGTGTGTGTCCATGTTGGTGTGTCCGTGTGTGTGGTGTGTCCGTGTGTGTGGTGTGTTCATGTGTGTGGTGTGTTCACGTGTGTGGTGTGTCCGTGTGTGTGGTGCGTTCATGTGTGTGGTGTTCATGTGTGTGGTGTGTCCGTGTGGTGTGTCCGTGTGTGAGCATGTGTTGTGTCCATGTGAGTATGGCGTGTCTGTGTTGTGTGCCCGTCTGTGAGCATGTGGTGTGTGTTCATGAGTGTGTGGTGTGTGTCTGTGTGGTGTGAGTGCCTGGTGTGAGTGTAAGCTGAGGATGAACTCACACAGGTGCATGCTCCCGCTCCTGCCTGGATGGGGTCTCAGCAGCCTGGGGCCTGGAGGATGGGGTTGGGAGCAGGGCAGCAGCAGGCTTCAGAGAGGAGCGCGGAGGGCCTGGGGTAGCAGCTGGACGGCACAGGCAGGGATGCCCCAGGTCCCAGGAAGAGACAAGCGGGGACCCTGGTCAGCTCCAGGTGGCTGGCGGGGCCAGCAATGGCACAGTCGCTGGGGCGTGACGGGAAGATGGGAGCACCCGGCGAAGCGCGAGGCGTGATCCTGGTGCCTGCCCACCCCCGGCTCCCCACCCTTCTGGAACTCACGTGGCGATGGGCACGAGGAACTGGTAGGAGCCGCGGAACAGCACGAAGGCCGCATAGCACAGCCAGATGCTACTCGTGTGCACCAGAAGGAAGACCAGCCCGGCCTGCGTGGCCGTGACGCCCGCGATGAGCAGCTTGGACCAGCGCACCCAGCGGATCTTCACGAAGCCCGCGGCGAAGGACGTGATGGCACCTGAGACGGGAGGGATGGGGCGTTGCAGTGGCCCTGGGGGGCCACGGGGCAGGGGGAGGTGGCAGGAGCCTCTGAGGGAAGGTATCCACGGGGCAGGGGGAGGTGGCGGGGAGCCTTTGGAGGATGGATCCACGGGGCAGGGGGAGGTGGCGGGGAGCCTTTGGAGGAAGGATCCATGGGGCAGGGGGAGGTGGCGAGGAGCCTCCGGGGGAAGCACCCACGGGGCACGGGGAGGTGGTGGGGAGCCTCTGGGGGAAGCACCCACGGGGCAGGGGGAGGTGGTGGGGAACCTCTGGGGGAAGGTATCCACGGGGCATGGGGGAGGTGGTGGGGAGCCTTTGGAGGAAGGATCCACGGGGCAGGGGGAGGTGGCGAGGAGCCTCTGGGGGAAGCACCCACGGGGCAGGGGGAGGTGGTGGGGAGCCTCTGGGGGAAGGTATCCACGGGGCATGGGGCGGCAAAGGGGAGCCTCCGGGGTAAGGATCCACGGGGCAGGGGGGTGAACGGGGAGCCTCGGGGACCAGGGCGCACGTACCCAGTAGCGTAGAGGCAGCATCTGCCGCGCCGTTGTAGACTTGTGCACTGTCGGTGGTGGGGTCCACCTCGTTCCACAGGATGTGCACGTAGTAGACCACCAGGTAGTAGCCGGCCGAGTTGAAGACCCACCAGAGGGACCAAAGGCGGAGCTGCGGCCGCCGCAGGCTATCCCCCAGCTCCCGCAGCATCCGCGCCAGCACGGAGTCCCCACAGGCCGCCCGCAGCGCGCGCCCCAGCTTCCCTCCAGGGCCGGCGTTCATGCGCTCCAGCTCCGACGCCGAGGCTTCGCCCCGTTCCCGGTCGTCGCGGTTGAAGAAGAGGCTGCGTTTGGGGCGCTTCAGGAAGAGGGCGAGGACCACACTGAAGGTGAGGAAGGCCAGCGAGATGTAGTTGAGCGTGGAGAAGGAGACTCGGCCCACGGTGACCAGCAGCTGGCCCAGCACGGAGCTGGTGAACACACCCAGCAGCACGGCAGCGCGCGAGTAGCCAGCCACACGCTGGTAGCGCGCGGGCCGCACGAGAGAGAAGATGTAGGAGGAGTAGGCGATGCGCGCGGCCATGGTGACACTGTAGAAGAGCTCCATGAGCTGCATGTGTGCCACCGAGTGGCCCAGCAGCAGCAGCAGCCACACCGACACGAAGCTGAGCCCCTGCAGCAGCAGCACGGGCGTGTAGCGCAGGTAGTCGGTGAGCAGGAACACGGGCACCAGCACGGCCAGGTAGGAGTACGACAGCACCGGCGTGATCTTGTTGGTGACCTGCGGACAGGCGGGCGGGCGCCCCACTAGGCATTAGCAATGCTGAGGCTGCCGCAGACACAGCCCGCCCGAAGTCATGGCTGCTGACGGCTTCCTGCCCCAACACTGCCTGGTGTGACCCCTCTCCCCAACACGCCCCTGTCCCATGTCCCATTGCATCGTCCTCTCTGAACGGGGACCTCTGACTCCCGACCCTCCCGGGAGCCTGGGAGCATTTGCCTGCAGAAAGCTGACAGTAGCCACAGAAGGAATTGTTATTAATAATCCTGTTCATCTAAGCTTCTCTATTTTTATTTTTATTTTTTTCTGAGACAGAGTCTCGCTCTGTCGCCCAGGCTGGAGTGCAATGGTACAATCTTAGCTCACTGCAACCTCCACCTCCCAGGTTCAAGCAATTCTCCTGCCTCAGCCTCCCGAGTTACAGGTGCGTGCCACCATGTCTGGCTGATTTTTGTATTTTTAGTAGAGACGGGATTTCACCATGTTGGACAGGCTGGTCTCGAACTCCTGACCTCAGGTGATCTGCCCGCCTTGGCCTCCCAAAGTGCTGGGATTACAGGCATGAGCCACCACACCCAACCAGCTTCTCTATTTTTAATAGAATAAAAACATGGTTTTATTTCATCTTAAACAATATGGAAAACAGAGCTGTAACCCATAACACATTCACACTAACACAAGTTCCTTCCATCCTTCCTGGAGAGAGACAAAAACAGAAGGCACAGAAAGGAAGAGCAGGATCAGGAACAGCAGGTTCGTGGGAGGGACTGTGGGGAACCCAGCAGGGGAAGAAAGACAGGAAAGGGAAGAAGGGGAAAGAGAGGGCGTGGGGAAGGGCAGAGGGCCCTGGGCTGCGCACTCCCATCTCACACTTGTCCCCAGAGCAAGGTCTTTCAGGCCAGGCTCCAACCCAGGGGCAGGGAGGGGGGCAAGCACCCCTGCAGCCGCCCTACACCCACCCAGGACGGGGAGCACAGGCTGTCGGCCTGCCCACCCTCACCTCCTCCATCACATGTTATGTGGGAACCCAGCTCCACAGCCTTGGCCACTGAGCTGCCGGTGGACACTCCGGGCCTGGCTTCTGTGCCTGTGGCCTCAACACACATCCACCTTCCATGGGAACGTGGAGCTGGGCATGGGTCTGGGGGTGCTACCTCCTACAGGACAAGGTCAGAGGGCACTGCCCCAGACTCTACTCCAGGCAGGCACCAAATGTCCCCAGCTGGCTTGGCAGGGGCCAGGGCTTCTGCAGGCACACTTGGGCTCACCTGGGCACAGTCCAGAGGAAGAGGCCCCACCCCCGTGAGGCGCAAGCCGCTTGCCTTGCCCCTCCCTGGGGACTGATGTGGGAGCCACCTTATGCTTGGAGCCTCCCCTGGGGCCCAGGTGCATTTTCAGCAGATGGCCCTGCCCAGGGGCCCCACCAGACCCCACCTCAGATCCGCTGGAGGTTGGTACCAGGTGGGCCAGCAGGGCGCTGCTGGACTCTGGGCCTCCAGTAGGCCCCACCTGACTCAGGCCTGACCACCAGCAACCCCACAGCCCTACTCATGCTGCCCCAGGTGACCTCAGCCCCTGCCAGCCACACTTGAGAAGACCAAACCCTGGGTCAGCATAGGGGTGCTGTGCCAAGCCACGCCTCCTCCCCAGGGCCTCTCAGCACACCTAAGATGTGTGGCCCGATGTGCTCGGAGTCTGGCCACTGGTCACTGTGGACAGCTGGGGAACAGGCCCCTGCAGCCAGGCCAGCATGCTGAGAAGCTTCCCAGGGGCTCAGGGGAAGGCTGCCCAGAGACCCCACCTCAGGGCACCCTGAGGTTGCACCCCGGAGCCTGCACCGTCATGGAGACCAGGCTGACCTGAAGGCTGTGGTCCCAGCAGCACCAGGCACCCAAGGTCCCTCCTGCACTCCATCCTGCTCAGGACATTCTGGGACACTCTGAGGGTAGGTCAGGCGTCAGGAGGCTGAGTGACCATGCCGGGTCACAGAGAGCCTCAGGGCCGGCCATCGGCTTCTTCACTGTGTTTACAGTAATGTCCTGGGGACATCAAACAGCCCCACTGTGGGCAAGCTCTCCTGGCTGACGGCCTGCTTGACCGCGGGAGGCTCCTCCTCGGGGCCAGCCCAGGGAACCCCTGCAGAGGCCGAAAGAAGCGGCTCAGAGGCAGGGGCCCTCCCAGGGCCTCAGGGACCCCTGACCCCCAGACACAGGAGGCCGCGCGGGGGCATGACCGCCCCAGCCCCTGGCCAGGGCACAGGTCCTGCCCACAGCCCAGAGGCAAAATGGTAGCCAACCAGCAAAGAGGCTCTCCCCAGAGCCCACGGCTCTCTGGAAAAGGGCGCTGGGGGTCCTAGAAGCCTTGCCCACCTCGCTCATCTCCTCTTCCACCAGGAACCGGCTCTGCAGGCCGGGGCCTCATCAGGCACCTCCTGGTCTTAGTTGAGGGACCGAGTGCAGAGCTCCCCCTTGGCAGACCACAGGGTCAAGGTGGAGCCTTAACACCCCCCAACACCCACCCAGGGCCCTCCTGCTCCTCTCCCTGCACCTCCTCGATGGCCCCTACTCCCCCTTCCTCAGCTTTGGCAGGCAGACAGCAGGGAGGCTCTGCCCAGAGCTGTGACCTGCGACCCACTTACTAGGCTGCTGGGGGAGGGGCCCCCACAACGGTCCCAGCAGGGAGGTGGCATCTGTCAGGCGGCCACGGCTCTGACACGAGGACAGCCTCCTGCTGCCTGAGCCTAGCGTCCGCCCTGTTCTCCACAGGTTGTGGTTGGGGTCCAGGCTGAATGGGCAGAGTGCAGGGAGCTGCACCCAAATTTACACCCGGACAGCAAGGGAGGCTTCTCTGAACAGGGAGGTGGGAAGGTGGGCAAGGCCCAAAGGCAGGCAGGACGTTGGGGCAGGGCCGGGCGTGGGGCAGCAGGACTGGATGCCAGAGAAGGGCACCCAACAGGGACTGGCTGGGGATGGGGCATGGGCCGCGCGCGGGTCAGGAAGGATGGCTGTGCACAGGGTCCTGGGCCGGGGGTCTCCCTGGAGGAGGGTGGGGGCTGCAGCTCCCACCACACAGCACAGTTCCAGTGAGGTTCCAGGCAACCGCAACCCACCCAGGAGCACCTCACGGACCCCGCCGCGGAAAGCACTCTCAGCTGCCACTCAAAGCAGAAACCTCAGAGGGAAATGTGGCCAAATTCAAAATGACTCCAGAGAAACATCATACGTAACACACAGCCAGTCCAATCCCAAGGGCACAGGGTCTCCAGGAAGCAGAGGAGGGAACCAGGTCCAAGGAGGACAGCAACCGCAGGGATGCCAGGAAACACCGGCCCACGGCAGGAGAAATGGAGGCAGAGCAAATGTGAGCAACGGAAACCACGCTCCTCACAGCGGCCAGATGGCTGGCGCTCAGCAGCCCACCCGAGCTGGTGAGGGGAACACAGGCAGCCCGTGGCAGGCTGCAGAGGAAGCAGCATTTGCCCCAGCAGTGAGCTGGAAATGCCAGCCCGGGCCAGCTGGGTCACTCAGGCCCACTGCCTGAGGCTGCCGGCTCGTGCTCTACCCGAAGCCATCACCAAGCAGTGGCAGAAACCGGAATCCCCTAATCGCCTCCAGCAAAGCACCAGATAAGCACCTTGTAGTTCAACCCGGTAGGCGCAGCTTAAGAACACCCTTGAACCCACGTGGAACATCTCTTAAGTCAGACTGGGCAGGAGAGCAACTTGCGAAAGCTGGGTCATAAGACACCACTTACACGAACTTCCTAGACACAAGCCCGGCAACAACAGGGGCTGGCAAGTACTGGCAGGCTGGGCCTCCCTTGCCCCCAAAGCTGTTCCCCATCCACCTACCGGTGGCCGCCCCCGCACCTCGGCGCCCACGTGCCTGCTCCCGTGAGAAGTTCTTGTTGGACCCCAGGAGGCAGGGAGCGATAAAGCTCTCCTCCGGCCTCTCCTGCAGCCAGAGGAGCTGAGATCAGGGGGCCCCGCCAAGTGGCAGGTGCGCAGAGCACCTGCACCCATCGTCCCTCTGATGACATCCAAGGCCTGATGGAATGGCTTAATTTCTGGAATCTACTTTGTAATCCATTAATGTGCAACATGAGAGGGCAGGCAGATGGGATTTAAACATTTTCGCTCTAGAGACTTTTCTTATTGTGTTATTTTAAGGGAAATGCCACACATAATGCTCATCCCTATAAATAACCTTGGCGGTTGACAGTGGCCCTCCACTAAGAGCAGAGATGCCATCTGGTCAGTGGGTGGCAGGGAGAGGGGCAGACTGGCCAGGAGCAGAAGGCACTTCATGAGGGGTCAAGGAGATGGCTCTGCCGCTCCAGCCCCAGCCCCGCCACCGACAGCCAGAGCCAGGAAAAGACCCTGTCCTCACCTGGAAAGTGACCCCACCCTGGCGGTTAGCAGTGCTGGCCGTGGGACTAGACAACAGTCACACACGCATGGTGCTCTGAGCCAGGCACGCGGGAAGGGCAGCACCTCCACTTTTCCAAGACCACACCCCTCGGCTGCACATCAGTTTCACAATTCTAGGGTCTGCGAGGGGTGGGGGCCCGGCTTCCAGCCAGGAGACACAGGGAACAAGAGGCATGCCTAGCGACAGCAATGTGGGTGCAGGGGCCAGGTGGCTGTGCTGCAGAGGACGGGGACAGCGGCTGAGATGGGCAGCTGAGCAGGCCCCAGGCCCTGAGATGGGGTGTCGGGGTGATCAGCTGGGCCGGCAGCCTGTGAGAGCTTCCAGGCTCCTCCTGTGCGGACGTGCCGTATGGACAAGGACCCCACAGCCCCAGGAGGAAACTGCTTCAGATACGGCTGCTCCTGCCTCCACCGTTCATGTGGCCTGAGAGACCCGTGACTGGGCATAAGTCTATTAGAACAGTTTCAATAAGACCCTTTGTCCTCATGGCTGAGTAAAATGAAAATTCCTTCAATAATCTCTTTAGATAAATAGCCACTAAGTCTGTTGGAGGCAGGTGCCCAGCAGGGTTGGACGTGGGCTTCCTCCTCCAGGAGGGCCGATGAGCCCAGCCTGGCAGGTGGGGTGGGGCAGGCTCCCTCTCGGCAGGAACAGTATCACTTTTTATCTAGCCTGGTTATTAAGCCACAGCCAGGCCCCTCCATCTGATGGTGCCCGCTGCAGGGGGTGTGAGACCCCAGCCGGGTTCGCTCCGGGACCATTATCAGCTGACATGGCCACTCACCCTCTCCAGCCTCAAGTGCTCACGCCTCCAACAGGAAAAGCGCCCTGGCCCCCAAAGCTGCTCCCCACCCACCCACAGGCAGCCGCCCCGACACCCTGGCGCCTACGTGCCTCCTTCCGCGTGAAGTTCTTGTCTGGCCCCAGGAGGTAGGGCGTGATGAAGCTCTCCCCTGGCCGTATCTGCGCCATGAAGCCGTAGAAGCAAAGGTAGCACACAAGGCGCCTCCAGGACCGGAGCTCAGGGTCAGGCCCAGGTTCCACAGGCACCTGCTTCTCCACCGCTGGACTGGAGGGCACCATGCTGCTCAGGTCACATGCAGCTCCGGAGGGGACGATGGTGACACTCTGCCTGGAAGGAGGGGTGGAGTCAGGGCAGCTCAGAAGATGGTCTGCAGGCCTCCCCACCCCGCAGAATGAGGCCCAGTGCCGGCCTCCTCCTCGCCACTCAGGACCAACCACCTTTGAGACAAACGCAGACCCCGGACCCATCCTCACCCTGCAGCACCAAACTGGGAGCCACCCACACCTGAGTTGCTCCGGAGTCCCCCAGGCCAGGCTGTCACCACCTCCAGGGTCTCTAAGGCTGAGGGACGTCTCCAGTCTCATGGAGTGATTTAAATGCCAATCAAAACCAAGTTAATTAACTAATTGACTTACTAGATTAACTATACTAACAAAATTTAGGGTTTGGGGCCATAGCAGACTCATGTCACTGCTGGGCAGCGCGTGTGGCTGTGGCAGCCGGGCGGGCACACCTCACCCCACAGGCCTAAGGGCAGCCCACATGCCTGCTGCTGCTGTAGAAGCACCCAGGTGGCCCGGGGAGGGCACAGGCCGAACAGACGCTGCTGGAGGCCAGGCACACACCTGGTCACACCACGGGTGGCCGACAGTGGGTGGCTGCAGGTACCAGCCTCAGGTCCCCATCAGCCTGGGGTTGGATCCTGCACACGACCGTGGGAAACACACGCGCCCCTGTGCCCTGGCAGAAGGGCATGCAGGCCAAGTCCACAGGGAGGGAAGGGCAGAGGAAAAAGCAGGTGTCTTTGAGGGGGCTGAGGGCAGCCAGGGGTGAAACATGCATGGGACGGAGGATGGGATGGAGCCAAGGCCCAGCCCCTGAGCCCAGAGACCCCAGCATCCCCGGAGGCAGGTTATCCTAGACAAAAGCAGCTAGCAGGAGCCATGAGTGGACCTGACACGTTCCAAATGGAGCACCCCAGACCACGGGCCTTCATCCACGAGGCAACACGCATCCAACCTTGGGGACCATCCCAGCAGCACCCCCGCCCCACACGGCCAGGGCACGTGGCGGAGCAGCAGCAGCACGCAGCCCCTCGAGGGCTTGTCTCTTTCAGTCCTGACTCTGCCCAGGAGAAAGGCTCCTCTGGTGCGGGCAAGAGCTCATCTCGCCACCACAAATCGTGCCTTCTAGCTGCGGGGTAGCAGCCTGTCCACTTATCAGAATCATGTCTCCAGGTGCCACATAGTGCTGGTTTTCCATTTAAGGCCTCAGTGTAAAGTTCTCTTTCAAGTAAGTCAAAAGTGAGCCGTCATAAACAAGTGTGTCAGGGCCCACACCAAGCCAACTCAGTGAGGCCGGGACCCAGCCCCGGTCCCTGACGGGTGCACCTCAGGTCTGTATCAGCCGACCTCTGCTCCCGGAGGCCAGGCCTGGCAGAGTGCTCGTGGAAAGGCCACCTGCTGCTTAGGCGGGGTGGGGGCACGGCACATGCCGAGGGCAGCTGGGCAGCCGCACGGGGCGGGGTCGCCGTCCTGTCTGCACTGGCCTGACACAGTCGGACAGTTGTGCCTCACCATAGGGCCTGCTTGGGAGGCTGGCGGGGGGGTCTGCAGAGGGTCTGGATTTGGGGAGAGTCTCCTCCAACCCTCCAGCACGTGCTCAGAGCATCCCTCGATGTGAGGCCGGCTTTGGGGGTCCAGGGACTCTGAGGAAAAGCTGCCCCAAGCTCTCAGCACTCAGTCTCTGAGTATCAGAGACCATCAGGCTGGAAGTGGTCCCTGAACTGCCCCCAACCTGACACACAGGCTTAGGAAAGAGGTGGCCTGCAGGGACCGGAGAGGGGGACCCTCCCCAGGCCACTCAGGCAAAGCCATCAGCATCATCCTGGGTCCCGTCTTCACACCTCTACACACTCACATCTGTGACAAAGGCACACAGACAGGTGACAGCAGGGAAGCCCTTAAGAGGCACAGGCTGGTGGGCTTGCTGTGGGGGCCGCAGGGAAGTGGGGGAAGGGTTGGGGAACCTCGAGATTTCCAGAGCTCCATGGCAGGGCACGGCTGGGAAGATGATGAGACCAGCACCCCCCATTGGAGGCAGCTGGGACTCCAGAAGTTCTCAAAGGGCCAGAATGAAAACAGCCAGCCAGGCAGGAGGAAGCGCAGGCAGGGGCCACTGCAAGGCTGAGGCAGATCTGACGGTCACCTGCCTCGGCCTCGCATTCCACGCCTCCCCAGGGCCTGTGACAACAGCTGGGAAGATCAGTGCACAAAGGTTGGGCTCCATTACCAGGGACCCTGATGCCCAGAGAGGCCACGGGTAGAGCTGGACATACCTCAGACCACACCCACCCCTCCCCACTGGGAGACCCATTCGGCCCTGGGACTCCCTGTCAAGCTCACTTTCCCACCCATCAGCAGGTTTAGACAGGTGCACCGATCCCCAGACACACAGAGCAACCAGATCACCACAGACAACGGGAGCCGTCAGGAGCTGAACTAAGCCCAGGGTCTGGGCCCACAGTCCACAGCCCCAGGAGTCAGATCCCCACCCACAGGACCCCCAGGAGCCCCAGGTACTTCGGCCCCCCTGTTCGGAAAGGTGCCACCTCCAGAAGCGACCAGAACATTCCTTCCTTGGAGAGACAGCCAGAGTCTCAGCCAGCAAAGGGGGTGCTGCTGGTCTTAACAGCCTCTGCTGCCAGCATGCTTAACTTATGTGCAGTGAACGTAGCCCACTGGCAGATGCGCACGACCAAGACCACCTCCAAGAGAAAAGACAGGGAACTTGGTCACCATCATAGAAATGCAGCCCTAAGCCAGGGGAAGCCTAGACTCCAGCCCAGTCCCATAAGCTTGAGGCCTCTTCCCCGCATCTGAAGGAAGTCCCCAGCCAGACAGGAGGGCCACGGGGAAGCAGTGAGAATCCCTGCCTCAGGAGAAGGTTGTAACAGCCCCCGCAAATCGCCAGCCCCACTGTCCCCTGTGACCACCCCTGCCCAGACTCTGTCCTTCCAAGCACCTGAGAAGGCTGGAGACCCGCAATCAAAACAAAAGCAAACACCACCTATCATTCCGTGTTTAAACCAGCTCCTACTCTGGAAGGCTAACCAAGAATGTTCGTCGCGTTTTTAGAACGCCTGCTAGTTTAAAAAGAAGAAAGCATTGCACACCCTCCCACCCCTGTTCAGATGACCAAGTTCAGGGTTCCTAAGAGCATAATTAGACCCTCCAGCTATCACTGCTGCAGGCCCAAACACCCGAGAAGCACTGTTTCTCATCTGTGTCCAGCACAGAAAACTGTACTATCTGGTATTGTAAAAATCCACCAAAGCCCCTTCAGAAAGAAAGCAATTAGCAATTGCAACAAGCAGTGCACAGGTGGCACCCAAAGGCGGCCAGTGAGATGCAGCCTGTCTCCCAGGCCTGGACAGGGCAGGCAGGTGCACTGGGCCAGAGCGGCCTCAGCTCTGCTGATTGAACCAGGGTTGCACAGGGATCCTCGGGTCTCCGTGAGGGCAGGCCACCATTTTTTTTTTTTTTTTTTTTTTTGAGATGGAGTCTCGCTCTGTCGCCCAGGCTGGAGTGCAGTGGCCAGATCTCAGCTCACTGCAAGTTCCGCCTCCCGGGTTCACGCCATTCTCCGGCCTCAGTCTCTGGAGTAGCTGGGACTACAGGTGCCCACCACCTCGCCCGGCTAGTTTTTTTGTATTTTTTAGTAGAGACGGGGTTTCACCGGGTTAGCCAGGATGGTCTCGATCTCCTGACCTCGTGATCCACCCGTCTCGGCCTCCCAAAGTGCTGGGATTATAGGCCACCTCTTTACAGGGCTGCCGACAGGCACCTCCAAGGACTCTCCCACCTCCCCTCTGGATGCATTCTGGATTTCGGGGCCACCTTAGTTAAGCCTGTGTCCTGAGGCCAGGCAGGCCAGACTCCCCAGGACAGGAGTTTCCGATGGACAGGACCCTAGCGGGATGGCTTTCCTGCTGTAGGGGTGTTGTTAGGACCCACTCGGGAAGGGCTGCAGCGGCTGTCCAGACTCTCTCTGAGACGCCTCGGGTTTGCTCTGCTGGATCCGCACTCACAGCTGCTCCAAGGGGAAGCTGCACCTACAAAGTTTCTGGCACAGAAGAGAATGGCCTGGAGAGGTGCCAGGGGCCCGCCCCACGCGTGGCTGGCAGGATTCACCCGCCGGCTGGCCCGTCCCGAAGCAGCACGTGCCTGGACGCGAACTCCGGATCCACGCGTTCCTCCAGACCCGGGGGTGGGACTTGGCGCCCCAGGATGACGCGGAGGGCAGGCTGGGGGGCGGGCCTCACCAACCCAATAGCAGGCTGGGGCGGCAAGTTAGCGGCGGGAAACCCGCTGCACTGCAACTGTTCTGCCAGGCGCCCGGCTCTCAGCCCACCGCGCCCCCCGCTGAGACCCCGGCCCACGCCCCGCACCCTCCCCAGGGCCCCCCAGGCCGCAGACCGCAGACCCCGGCCCGAGCCCCAGCACCCTCCCCAAGCCCCGCGGACCCCAGTGCCAGCCCCCCACACTCACTTCACAGGGCCCTGCAAACCTCGGCCCGCGCCTCGCACTCACCCCAGGGCCAAGAGACACCCCGCAGCCCCCGACACGCGGCCCCGTTCCCCACCAGTACCTGCGGCTCGGCGGAGCGGCTGAGCTGGGGCTCCCGGGACTCGGCCCCGCGCACGCGGACTCCAGGACTACAGCGCCCACAAGGCGGCGCGGCGGGCCCGCGGCTGCGGGGAGGGCGGGTCCGTCCCCACTGAACGCGCCTTGAGGGCGGGGCCTCGCGCGTGGCGGGGCGCAGCTGCAGGAGCGTCCCCACGGGGCATCCTCCCACCTACAGCAGCGCCCGCCCACTGCCCTCTCCCAGCCCCGGCGCCGGCCTCTCCCCGCCCGGGTCACGAGGCCCCTCGTGCTGCGGCCCTGCCCCTGGGGCCGCCACCTGACCCCGACCGCCCCTCGGGCCCCCACCCCCGCCGGCATCAGCATCCTGGGGCGGCATGCGCGGAAGTGTCGGTCCCTCGGGCGGGCACCCTGCCATCCCTCTCCCCGCGTTCTTTCCACCCCCAGCCCCCCCTTAGTCCCCCTCCTGGACGAGGCCTTGTGCGTTCCTTTTTGCACCGTTAAACACCTGCCTTCCCGGCCGGTCGCAAGCCGGATCCCGGAGCGCGGCGGGCCCACGCGCCCTCAGGGGTGGCCCTGGGCCGCCTTCCTGGGGCTCCAACAGGGACACGCACAGCCTGCTCTTGGGGACTGCACGGCCCCGAATCCGGCGCCCCCAGGACCCCCGCCGCCCGCCCTCCTGCCTGACGGTGACCCCTACCGGCTTGTACGAAGAGCAAGTCGGATCCAGGACGCGGCCCGGGGCCACCAGTCCCCATCCCAGCAGGGAGAGCCCGGGGAAGACCCGCGCAGGCCTGGCAGGTGGGGACGGCAGCGCAGTCACACTCAGGAAGGGAGGTCTGGGCCACTCTCCCAGGAAGGCGCGGGGCTGCAGCAGACAGCGCCGCCGAAAGCCCCAGGACTGCGCAGGACACAGGGGAAGTGGGGGGCCACAGGGTCACTTTACCCTGGAGTTATCCAAGCCCTGGCTATGGGGAGGGAAGCTAAGCCGAGGGCTGTGGGGGCCCCAAGGCTAAGGAGTAGCCAGGAAGTCAGCCGCACAAAACAGAAGGGGATGGCCACCCTGGTACCTACACCTCAAGACTGCGGGTCCCAGGTGAGCGGTGAGTCTGGAGCAGCGTCCCTGGAATGCACCCCTTCCCGGGTGTAGACGACACAGTCCACGACCTGCCTTCTGGTGTGAGGAGTGCCCTGGCTCTCCTGCCCACCAGCCGGGCAGCCCCACTGGGAAGCCGGCACAGCGTCCTTGCCCTAAATGGCCGCCTGCCCAAAGCTCTGGCCTGAGCCTTCTTTCCGGAGTCCACACGAACAAATCTCAAAGGAACTTAAAAAGGATTTGTTGGCTGGAAACAGGGGATCTGGGGTAGCTTGCAGAATTTAAGGGAGCACTACAGGATGGAGCGCCTCGCCTGGAGGGACTCCCCGCTTCGTGGGAGCCCTGGCTGTCTCCCCAGTACTAGCCTTCTCCACGGGCGGGCAGAGCCTGGCCCTGCTGGAAGACAGGAGGGGCAACGCCAAGGAGGAGGAGGCCTTCCTTCCCTCCAGGCAAAGAGGAGCCGGCCATGGGGCCAGCGCTCCAGGGCAGTGTGCTCCCTTTATGCGCAAGACAGGCCAGGAAGCCCAGAGGAAGTGAGGATGAACAGCAGCGAGGCTCCTAGACCCCTTACCACAGAAGGTTGGCTCCCACCCCCTTCCCACCTGGAAACAGCAAGGCAAGGAGCCACAGCCCGAAGAGTACCCACAAAGGCCAGTCCCTCACCTGTCTCTCCGGCCAGGTGGAGCCAAGCAAATCTTCCCCTGCCTGCCCAAGCCGTCCTCCGGTCCACCTGTGTGGCAGGAGTCCTGGGAGTTCCCCAGCCACACAAGGCCCAGGTTTCCTGCAGGAGCTGCTTCGGAGTAGGGGGGGTGGGGCTGCAACCACAAACAGCACGTGGCAATTATAATCTGGAGGCAGCTGCTCTGAGGGAGGAGCCAGGAGACTGGTGAAGATCTTACAGAAACCTCCACTGAGGCTTCGCTGCGAGGAGTGGCCACAGACAGCAGGGTGTGGGCTTCCAGAGGGCTCCACCCAAAATAGAGACTTACAAAAGCAGGTGACTTGGGAGTGACACTGGCATCTGGGAATGGATCCTGTGCTTGGGGCCTCATGAGGCTCCAGCGGTCCCTGTCCTTGCGTATTTCGTCATTGGTTTGTCAAATAGTTTAAGTGCCTGAGCGTTAGGGACGGGAGGGAGAGCTGGTTCCTGGGTGAAGCCCTGGGCTGGAGGGATCAGCAGGGGCCTAGCAGTATGGATCCCAGCCCTCCAGCCTGTAGGCTCCAGCCATATACAGTGATGTCTGGGGGCTGCAGGCCACAGAGACCCCTTCCCCTCCTGGAGGGGCTCAGGTGGGCTCTGCAGCCCACCCCACAGCAGTGACCCATCCCCAGCTCCTGGGCCCCCACTCCTCAGCAGCCTTAGCACCCATAGTCCAGGCCCAAGAAATCTCGGCCAGAGAATGAGGACCCTGCCCACCCACTGCCTTCTGAGACCAACCAGCCAATCCTCTGCCTTGGCTGGAGAGACCCAGGGCTGTCCCTGTGGTTAAGTTACCTGTCAGCATCAGGGAGGCAGTGGCGTTCGAGCAGCCCTTTCCCTCTCAGCTGGTGCTGTTGTGGCTGCTGTGGCTCTGGAAGCAAGGCTTGGACCAAATGCTAACACATGGACACATGCATAGAGATACATCCACGCAGACGTGCAGAGACGTGCACACACAGATGGACACGCACAGACACGCACACACACTGATGTGGTTTGGATTCTTTGTTCCCTCCAAATCTCATGTTGGAATGTGATTCCGTGGTGGAAGTGGGGCCTGGTGGGAGGTGTTGGATCATGAGGGCGGATCCGTCATGAATGGCTTAGCACCATCCCCTTGGTGATGAGTGAGTTCTCGTTCAGTTAGCTCACTCGATAGTGGATTGTTTAAAAGAGTCTGGGAACTCCCCTTTTCCTTCCCCTTCTCCCACTCTTGCTATGTGATACTGGCTCCCTGTCACCTTCCACCATGAGTGGAAGCTTCCTGAGGCCTCACAGGAGCAGATGCTGGCACCATGTTTCCTGTACAGCCTGCAGAACCGTGAGCCAATTAAACCTCTTTTCTGTATAATACTTAGTCTCTGTATTCCTTTATAGCAACACAAAAACAGCCCCCCACAGACACATACACGTACAGACACCACCGAGACATATGCACAGATACAGAGATGTAAACACACAGACATACACACGATGCAGACATACAGAGACACAGAGACATACAGACACATGTATGCTCACATGCACATGGCACTCCACATGCAGGAAGATGGGTGCGGACCAGCCTTCCATGCCCCAGCGTGTACAGTGGACTGGCCTGCACACGGCCTCAGACACAGTTTCTCCTCCTACCCTTCCAGGCGTCGCCCCAGTCTCACTGAATGACAGGTGCTTCTGCTCCCATCTGAATCTGCTTGGTAGAGGTGCAATGCGCCCTGTAAATGCCTTGCCTCGCTTGTTGGCCAGTGGGTCTCTGCTGCAGCTGCCCCTCTCTCCACCCCCAACTCCCGCCGGGCCTTCACCCCCACTTTTTCCATGAGCTGACCTCCTAACACTCCCAGCGGCCAGGGGTGGCCCATCACAAGGACCTAGGGGCCCAAAGGTCTGGAGAAAGGGGGCTGACATGGATGCCTTTGTGTCAGGCCTCCCAGCACTGGCCCCCAGGCCCAGGCCGGCCTGCAGCTGTGGCCCCCATCCTCTCAGAGGCTGAGCGGGGCCACCGTCCTCAGCACCTTCTCTATGAAGCCAGAAGCCCTGTGGCGGCTGAGCGGAGAAGCAACCCCTAGAGGAAGGAGTGTTGTCCCTGGAGCCCAGGAGCTCCCGGCTTCTGCATCCCCTAGGTGAGCGCAGGACCCTCACAGCCCGTTACAGCAGTGGGGCTAACCTGGGCCTGTGCCTGCCACACTCCTTCCCTGGAAGTGTGTCCGACCTGGTCCTATGGAGTTGAATCCCGAGCCCCACTGGGGCCCCAGACAGTGGCCCCAGCAGGCCCAGACACTCCCAGTTGAGCCCTGCCTGGCCCAGCAGCAGAACACTGAATCCTGATGCCTCCAAGTCTCCCTGCAGCCAGACTTTCACAAAATTGTGATTAAATAGCCCATCTTTACTAGGGAAAGCGGGAGGTTTGAACCTCTTTGGAATCACAAGGCAGCTGTTTAGAATAATGTCATCTAACAAGAGAGTGTTAAAAAAAATTAAAATAACCAGTGGAAATCTGGCCAGTGCAAGGTGGAGTTTGAAGGCTACCCAGCCTGGTCCTCATTTCCAGAACTTGCAGGTGATAACCCTCCTGCCCGCAGGTGGAGTGTGCAGTGAGGCCAGCTACAGGAACATCCTGCGGTCGGAAGAGGTTTGCATTAAGCTCTACAATCACAGGCATGCATCCTGGTTGCAAGCAAGCTATTTGAGAAACCTATGCATGATGTTAGAAGACGAAATGATTGGGAAGGAAGGGGCAGAGTCTCTGTTCACAGATGATGCAATTGCCAGGGCAGAAAATCCTAACAGTTTATCAAAAATACTATAAATAATAAGGGCATTTAGCAAGGTCATGAGATACTAAGTCTATATACAAAAGTAATTGTGCTTCTATAATCTAGCAACAAATAATTGGAAGACAGAATTTGAAAAACAGCATTTACAATGCCATTGAAAATCAGAAAATACCTAAGAATGCATTTAATGAAAAATTTGTAAGTTCCCTATACCGAAAGCTGCAGAACATTGCTGAGAGAAATTAATGAGTAGCTAAACAAATGGGGGAGACACACCTTGTTCATGGATTGTGTAAACCAAAAATAAAATTCTAAGCCCCCAACCCTCTGAACAGACCACTCCTGTGGGCAAGGGCATTCCAAAATTAACCTGAAAAACTGGTTCAGACCAGGAGGGGAAGGGAGGGATGGATACACGTCATTATACCTGACCCCCTTTTGCAATTCAGGGAAAGTTGACCAGCTTTCAACGTCAACACAGACCTTAAGTCTGATAAGAATCATTTAGAATCTAGTCTTTGAAGCCTGCGACCCAGAGACTTCAACTGTTGATAAAACTTTGATCTCCACAACCCCTTACTGTAACCTAGACATTCCTTTCTATTGATAATAACTCAACCAATTGCCAATCCCAACATTTTTAGCTTTACCTGTAACCTTGAAGCCAGCCCCCACCAGGTTGTCCCACCTTTCCAGACCAGAGCAGTGTTTATCTTACATGTATTTGATTGGGTCTCATGTTCCCTTAAATGTATGAGACCAGGCTGTGCCCAGTCACCTTGGATGCATGCTTTAGGATCTCCTGAGGGCTGTGTCAAAAGCCATGGTCACTCATATTTGGCTCAGCATAAATCTTTTCATATATTTTACATAGTTTGACTCTTTTCATTGACAATTGGAAGGTGCTTTATTTAAGGTGAAAATTCTCCCCAAATTGATCCATAGATTCAGCACAATCCAATAGAGATCTCACAGGCTTATTTTTTAGAAATTGAGATGTTGATTAGAATTGAGGTGAAAATGTAAAAGATTTATAATAGCCAAAACAATTGTGACTAAGAAGAGCGACGTTGGAGAGCTCAGAGATATAGAGACTAAGGGAAGCTGGTGGAGTCCGAAAATAGGACCACCCACACGGAGAACAGATTTCCAACAAGGGTGTCCATTTAATTCAGTTGGGGAAAGGACGGTCTCTAGATCACATAGTTCGAGAACAGCTGGATATCCACAGGGGAAGATGAACATCAGACTTACCACATCCCTTTCACAAACACTAATTTGAGACGGCTGATAGACCCAAATTAAAAGCTAACACTGTCAAACTTGTAGATCTGTGTCCAGCGACACAAGAGGCAAACAAAATGTCAGGCCACACCTGGGAGGAAACATTCATATTCCTTGTATCTGATACAGGACTTGTATCCAGACACATAACTGTGCCTTACAACTGAGTAATAAGAAAACAGCCCACTTCTTAAAATACACAAGAGAAGCCGAGCACAGTGGCTCAGGCCTGTAATCCCAGCACTTTGGGAGGCTGAGGCCCGTTGATCACTTGAAGTCAGGAGTTCAAGACCAGCCTGGCCAACACGGTGAAACCCCATCACTACTAAAAATACAAAAATGAGGCTGGTGTGGTGGCGGGTGCCTGTAGTCCCAGCTACTCAGGAGGCTGAGGCAGGAGAATGGCTTGAATCTGGGAGGTGGAGGTTGCAATGAGCCGAGATCTCGCCACTGCACTCCAGCCTGGGCAGCAGAGTAAGACTCTGTCTCAAAAAAAAAAAAAATAGGCCAGGCGCGGTGGCTCAATCCTGTAATCCCAGCACTTTGGGAGGCCGAGGCGGGCGGACCACGAGGTCAGGAGATCGAGACCATCCTGGCTAACATGGTGAAATCCCGTCTCTACTAAAAAAATACAAAAAACTAGCCAGGTGAGGTGGCGGGTGCCTATAGTCCCAGCTACTCGGGAGGCTGAGGCAGGAGAATGGCGTAAACCCAGGAGGCAGAGCTTGCAGTGAGCTGAGATCTGGCCACTGCACTCCAGCCTGGGCGACAGAGCGAGACTCCGCCTCAAAAAAAAAAAATATATATATATATATATATATGCACAAAAGATTTGAACACTTAAATAAGATGTGAAAATATATCTAATATCATAAATATCATAATCCTTTGTCATTAAGGCCTGAGGTACCAAACCACTCCCACTATAAAGGCTAAAATTTAAGAAGCTGACAATACTAAGTGTTGACAAGGCTGTGGAGCAATATATGGGGATGTGAAATGTTACAAACACTTGGAAAACACTGGGGCAGCTTCTTGTGAACATGTGTCTACTTTATGAACCATAGTTCTACTCCTAGGCATCTGCTGAAGAGATATGAATGCATGATCCCACAAAAGCCCATGCACACAGGCTGTACCCTGTTCTCATGTAACTGCTAAAAACTGGCAACAACCCGAATATCCATTATGGGATGAAGGATAAACACGCAGTACATCCACATAACAGGGACTACTCAGACTAAAAGGAAATAACAAAGGAGTGAGTCTCAGCACCCTTGTGCTGGGGGGCCAGAGTTCAGCCTGGGAAAGTTCATCTGTGGGGGAGGCAGGTGAGCAGGGACCTGTGGTGGAGGCTCGGGGTCAGTGGAATTGTTTTGTGTCTGATGGGGACAGAGGTTAATGGTTGTGTTCACCTGTCAGACATGTTTGACAAATGCTTCTAATGGGTACAATTTATGGCATGTGAATTGCACCTCAATAAAATTGTTTTTTAAAAGCCTGCACTGGTGGAAGTGGGTGAAAGGCCTGGAAGCAGGTCGAATGCTCCAAACCCTCTCGTGTCTCTTGGGAGAAAATCCAGGCCTCAGCTGATTACAAAGGAGAACCCAGAATGGCCTCAGCCTCGGGAGAAAAGGGCAGTGGTGTGGCAGGGGAGGGGCAGGGGGACAGGTGGTGGGCAGTGCGGGGGGGGGGGGGGACAGGTGGTGGGGGAGGGGCAGGGGGACAGGTGGTGGGCAGTGCGGGGGTTTGGGGGACAGGTGGTGGCTGGTGGACAGCAGGGAGGGGACAGCTGGGCACACACTCTGGCTCTTGGTTGCAGGTGGGGTGCAGGTCCAGTGTGCTTCGGCCAGGTAGGTCTCCATGTGTCCTCCTTCACATCTTGTCCCCACAGAGACCCCCATCTCTGCCCTTTCTCAGCCCCAGGGCGGCCCTCCCAGGCTGCAGAGCCCCAAACTCTCCAGCATCTTGGGAACTGTCTCTCCCCGGCCAGGCTGGCACATGTGGATGTTGCAGGATTGGCTAAAAGTAGACAGTGTGGGTCAGTGTGGGGTACCGCCGACCCCATCCCAGCCCCTCCCGGGTTCCTGTGCATCCTGCTCCTGCCCACCCAGCCCAGGCTGGCACCTCCTCCTGGTCTCTCCCACACGCCATGCCCTGCCCTGGTCACCTTCGTGGTTGGGGAGTTTCCCTCCTGGGGAGGCGCCTCCTGCCCTGTGAGGCCTCTGAGCCCCAAAGGGTCACTTGAGACTGTGTCCCCAGGTGGCAGCTGGTGGTTCTCTCTGGCCCCCACAGACACCTCAGGCCCCCGTATGCCAGACCCCATGGAGACCGGGTCTTCCGTGCTCCCTTCTTCCCGAGGGCCCACCCGCCACCCTGTCCACAAGCACAAGTGAACGGTTCCAGGTGGAGAGGGCTGGTTCTCCAGCTGGAATTTCCTTGACTGCACTGTCTTATTAGATCCGGAGTGGAACTGCAGGAAATTAACAGGCAGATTTGGGCAGGATGGAGTTCAGTTCTCCCAGCCCAGGGGAGACCACAGCCAGCACTCCATCCACGGTCCAGGATCACGGCAGCCCCGCCCAGAGGCTCAGCCTTGCAGGCCTCGTGCTTCTGTGGTTTTGTTGCAGGTTTTGTCGTCTTCTTCAGCATGTTTCAGTATTCACGTGTTCCTGGATGATTGGCGTTCCCTCTCAATTTTCACACGCAGTGGTGCAGGGGCGTGCAGTCTGCAGACACCTCTCCTCTCCTCCGCCTCCCCCTCAACCTCCCTTCCCCCCACACCCACCTCCCCTCCCTGCCTCCCTCCTCCGCCTTCCTCCCCTCTCCTCCTCCTTTCCCTCCCCTTCCCTCCTGCCACCCCCCCACCACAACCCTTCCCCCGCCCTCCCTGACCTTCCCCCGCACCGGCGCCCGCCTCCATTCTCCTCCTCGCAACACCCACTTCCTCCTCACAACACCCACTTCCTCCTCCACCTTCCCCCTCATCTTCGTCCCTCTCCTGTTCTTCACAGTCCCAGCTGCACCTGGGTTGGGCACCCTTTCTCAGTCCTAGCACTGGAAGTTCGTTTTATTTCTTAAACTGGCCAGCGCATTCTCTGTTCCTCTTATTTTCTTTCAAGGAACTACCTTTTGGATCTAAAAAATCAAGTTTTACTTAAGAGGCTGAGGCAGGAGAATAGCTTGAACCCAGTGGATGGAGGTTGCAGTGAGCCGAGACACTGCACTCCAGCCTGGGCGACAAGAGCAAGACTCCATCTCAAAGGAAAACAAAACAAAAATCAAGTTTTAATTGCTTTCCAATTAATTTCTGCTTTTCTCATTTTTTCTTTTTCCTGTTGATTTTGTTGTTCCTTTTCTGTTCTAGTTTCTGAGTTAACTGCTATGTTCCTTTAATTTGAATAAAACTAGGAATAATAAACCATTTAATAATTCATTCCTCTCACGGGGCACCTCTGGCCAGCCCATAGGTGCTGTGTCACTACATTTGTTGCTGTCAGCCTCTATGTAGGACGTGATTTTTGCTTGACTTCCTTTTGGACTCATGACTCATTTGAGAGAATGATTCAAACGTTTCCAGCGGCCAGGTGGTGTTGTTTGTTGGTTTCATTAATATGTCGTTTTGTAAAGTTAAGATCAAAGAAGGTGGCCTAAGCAGGTTTTCATTTTGTGAAATTGTTTTGCGCTTCGATTTGTGGCTTGGTTTTGGGTTATCTTTTAAACTTTTTCATGGGCTTTTGAAAAATGCATATTCTCTATGCACATTGTGTTTTCTATGAACAATAAAATCTAAATTGCAAACAATGGGATTTCAGTCTTTCATAGCCTCATTTGCATTTTCTGGGGTATGTGTCAAGTTTGCCAGAGTTGAGGGCCCTCTGTGACTGGGGTTCACGCCTCCCTGCATGTCCACGCCTTCGTGTCCACATTTTAGGGCAGTGTGGAGATGGACCTGCATCACCTGCGTGTTCTGCCGCTGCGCCTGCCTGAGAGCCTCGGCTTCCTGTGCAGCCTCCTTATGGCTGTTTCCGGTGCATCCCTCAGAGCATGGGGTGGGATTTGCTTTTCTACAAAAGGTCTCCACCACAAGTGCCTGACCCATGGTCTCCACCACCCCACGAGGCTGGCTGTGTGGTGGGGACTGACGGCCTCCTCAGGAGAAGCCCAGGGAGTGGGCATGGGCACTGCCAGACCAAAGAGATCTGCAACGAGCCAAAGAAGAGGCTGGGCTGCTGCTGTCTGTGTCCGCCCAGGGGAGCTGCGTCCTGGCCTCAGGACCTCCCTCCCGGCCTGAGCAGCAGGGGTCGGGCCGGTCCAGCTCTCAGGAGCATCCCAGGGGAAGAGGAAAGTTGCCCTCCTGTCTGCTCCAGGGAGATCCCCAGGCTGTGCCACCAGCAGGCGGCGTGGACATTTGTGACTGTTGGATCAGGGGCCTCAGGGAGAGCCACGGGGGAGAGCCACACCCACCTGGAGGCTCAGCCCAGGCCAGGACCACAGCCTTCGAATGTGCAGAGATGCCCCGTCCCCACCCAGGCCCTGGTCTCGAGACCATGTGGATGAGAGACAAGCGGGTGCTATAATCCGCAGTCACCAGCAGAGCAGATGGCCTCTCGCCCAGAACAGGGCACCCGGGACAGTGTCGGCCCCAGCAGGGAGGGGCCGGTCTCAGCAGAGTGGGGCGGGTCTCAGTGGAGTGGGGCCAGTCACAGCCTGGCCCTGGGTGGGGTCCCAGACCCCTAATGCCGAGCCTGCAGGTTCCTGGGCCACGAGTCTGACCTGACACGGAGTCTCTGGGCTGGTCCGCCTGTCCACCCTATCCCTGTGTTTGTGCTGATAAGAGGACAGTGCACAAAACACATGACGGCTGTGCGCTATGATCCACACTCACCAGCACAGCAGACGGCCTCTCGCCCAGAACAGGGCACCCACGGCAGCGCCAGCCCCAGCTCTCCCTGGGGCCCCCTGTGTGCTCACTTTTACACAAGACCTCGCGCAATGGAAGCTCTTCCTCCAGGCAAATCACAGGGACAGATCCCTCATGCTTGAGGCGCCCGTGCTCACAGTACCATGAGCTTCCACTATCTTACCACCTGGAGGCCTCAGCACCAAGGCTGAGAAGAAAGAAGACTCCATCAGGGCGGCAGGTGGCCAGGCTCAGCGCTGGGGCAGGACGGGAGCGGGCCTCGCTGGAGGCTGGGCCTGGAGGGCAGGGGCCTTTGCTGCCATTCCCTGGGTGCTCTTTTGTAAGCAGAGGCTGGGGCTGCGTCCTGCCCTGCAAGCTCTACTGGTCCTTCCGGGCACAGTGCATCCCTCCCACCCGCCTAAGGGGACGGGAGCCGCTGACCTTTAGGACCTGTGCAATGGTCATGGTGCTGTGTGT
Source organism: Rhinopithecus roxellana (assembly GCF_007565055.1). Taxonomy (NCBI): domain Eukaryota; kingdom Metazoa; phylum Chordata; class Mammalia; order Primates; family Cercopithecidae; genus Rhinopithecus; species Rhinopithecus roxellana. The sequence continues at coordinate 131,655,238 of NC_044561.1, read as the reverse complement.
AGGACATGACTCCAGGCCACCTCCTCCCTCCGGCCCATGAGGGTCCCTGGGATAAAGTCCAGAGGAGCCACAGGGAGCCTGGCCCATCACAGTGCCAGCCCGAGGCCCTGTTGCTATTATTTTGTATTTTTTTGTGGTAAAAGAGACATAAAAGTACCATGTTAACTATTTTTAACTGCACACATCAATGGCATTAAGGACATTCACACTGTTGTACGGCCATCACCCCCATCATCTCCAGAACTCTTTCATCCTGCAAAACTGAAGCTCAGCACCCAGGACACACTCACCCCCAAACCCCCACGTCTCCCTCCCAATCCCCCATGCCCCCTCCCAATTCCCCGAAGCCCCCATGCCAATCCCCTGCGCCCCATCCCAGTTCCCCGCGTCCCGCCTCCCAATCCCCCGCGCCCCATCCAATCCCCCGCGCCCCCTCCCAATCCCCCGCGCCCCCTCCCAATCCCCCGTGTCCTCCCTCCCAATCCCTCGTGTCCTCCCTCCCAATCCCCCGTGTCCTCCCTCCCAATCCCCCGCGCCCCCTCCCAATCCACCGTGTCCTCCCTCCCAATCCCCCGCGCCCCCTCCCAATCCCTCGTGTCCTCCCTCCCAATCCCCCGCGCCCCCTCCCAATCCCCCGCGCCCCCTCCCAATCCCCCGTGTCCTCCCTCCCAATCCCTCGTGTCCTCCCTCCCAATCCCCCGTGTCCTCCCTCCCAATCCCCCGCGCCCCCTCCCAATCCACCGTGTCCTCCCTCCCAATCCCCCGCGCCCCCATCCCACTTTCTGTCCGGGTTTGGCCACTGCGGCCTCTAAGTGGAACCGCGCACAGGGGCGTCCTCTGGTGCCTGGCCAGGTGCGCTCAGCATCGTGTCTCCAGGTCCCTGCACCCGGCCGCGGCGCGGGAACTTCCTTTCAAGCCGGCGATCCTCCCTGCGTGCGTCTCCACCTTTTCATTTTTCCTTCACGGATGGACATGTGGACGTGTCCTTCCGCTTGGCTGTGGTGACTAAAGCCGCTGTGCTATCGTTTTTACTGTCATTGCTATGAAAAGTTGACAAATGAACCGTCCTCTTACTGTTTGGGTTTTTCCCATTTTATCTGCTTTTAACTGTCCGGATTCATTGAGCCCCAGCAGCGGGCCCGGTTCTTGGCTTCAGTGGCGAGGCCCCTCGCCTTCTCCCCAGCAGCAGCCCCTTTGACGACATCGGGACTTTCGGTCCATTCCCTGGGTCGACGTTTCCGGAACGCGCGCCCAGTCCCCGGAGCCCGTCTAGGTGATGCGCGGGGCCGCCTCGTGCGCGCTCCCGGAGGCCGCGGGTTTCCCGCACGCAGCGCGGGGAGCGGCCACCAGGGGGCGAGCGGCGCCCGGAGCCTCCGCGGGTCCCAGCCCAGCAGCCTCGCGGCGCAGGGGGCGGCGCTGCCGGTGGGGGTGGGGGTTGCAGGGGGCGGCGGGGACAGCAGGGCGGGGGCAGGGGCGGTGTGGGGGGGTTGGACGCGGTTGTAGGGGCAAGGGGACCGGCTTGGGTGGCGGCGCAGGTTGCAGGGAACGGAGGTGCAGGGGGCGGCGGCGGGGGCCGGGCGGCCTGCGTGGGGAGCGCCTGAGGCTGGCCCGGGGCCTGGGACCGCAGCCTCCGGTTCAGGCGGGTCTCCACGCGAACGGCGGGCGCTGGCAGAAAGCGACACACGCAGAGTTTCGCGCGAGCCCGAGGGGCCCAGCTGCTGCCCATGCGCGGTCCTGGAGGTGCCGGGAGGGGGTCTCGGACCTTGAGGCTGGATCCACGTGGTCCCCACGGCCCCAGTGAGTGACATCACTGCGATGCTGCGCATGGACCAAGGTCTGCACCCGGGAGGTGGCCACGGTGCGCATGGAGCAGGGTCTACGCCCGGGAGGTGGCCACGGGACAGACGCTCCCAGGAGGTTTCCAGGAAGACCCCCGCCCTAACCCTCTGAAGGTCGGAGGTCACGGATCAAAGCCGAGAACAGAAGCTGGGGCGGAGCACACAGAGCTGGAAAGAGGGGCCTGAGTGTCGGGCGGCCACCAGCAGGGTCCCCTCCAGGCCACAAGGATGCTCCGGTCCCAGTTCCCGGAAGAGGGTAGCTCCAGTCACCAGGGGGGTGACCAGCAGAGGTCCTCATGGCTTGCGGTCAGGGGAGACCTGAGACTTCTAAGTTGAGCACAACAGCGTCTCCACCGCCCCCGCAGACAGAAAGACCAGGCCGACCCAAGACTGCAAGCTCAAGCTCTGGCTGCAGGGCAGCTGAGCCTGTGAGGGCCCAGGGTGGAAGCTGCTCGGAGCCAGGCCCGGGTCCGCAGTCCTCCCCCGCTGCTCCCCACCAGCACCCGGCTGTGGGCTTGGATTTTTGATGCTTCCAACTTTTAAAGAGAAGCTTGAAATCTGTAATTATGTGAAACCCTGCCTTTCTTAACTAAAGACTTAAAATTAACTAGTTAAAATTAATTAAAATTGATTAAATTTGTACTAATTAAAGCTAACTGAATTCTTCTCAAAACACCGTGCAGATGAAACTAGCCAGAGACACACCTGTCTGCAGCCATGGCTTTAGGAGACACGGAGTCGGGGCCAGGGACGTGGCCGAAGCTGCCGCAGACGGGACAGAACAGGACGTTGTCAAGGGCTCCGTGGCTGATCTGTCTCTGTTGCACCAAAGTATTTTAAGTGTTCTCTCACGTCCCCTGGAAGATCTTGGATGGGGAGAGAGGCGGGGTGGAGGGTGGCGTGGGAGACCTATGGCTGGGGCTTCCTGGGGGCCCTGCACTGCAACCGGCCTGCATGTGTCTCCTGGGACAGTGCCTCAGAGGCCTGGCCACTCCGAAGGGCCTCTGGACACCTCTTAGCCTTCCCAGGCTTCCCTGGCCTGGCTACTGCCCTGTTGCCGGGACTTGGGCACCAGCCACTGCATCCCCACGTCAGCTCCTTGCACAACAGCACCTGCTTCATGGAGCTGCCCAGGACTCAGGAAGAACAGAGCTGGAGGCTGGGCCCTGGGGCTGCTGGAGCCCTGGCAGCAGGAAGCGATTTGAGATAGAGAACCCGAGGCCAGGGCACTGGGGCTCAGAGAGCAGCCCCAGGAGACGGGTCTTCCCTATCAGTGGAGCCAGACCTTGGTCTTGTGACACTCTGGAGTCCCTGGCTTTGACCCCGTAGCCCCTGCCACATTCTCCTGAGGCTTCTTGTCCACTCTGGGTGAATTCGATGCTGACCTGTGCCTCGTGGCCCCCGCCTGGCCCTGAACCCCGGGTCCTGCACACCTTGCTGGTAGCCTCTGCCACAGAGATGGGAGGGTCCACCTGGAGTGTCCCGCTTCAGTCACAGCCCTGGAGTGGTTCGTGGCCAGAGCAGAGGAGCGAGGGCTGGGGGTTTGTGCAGTGACCAAGACCAGGGTGCAGGGGCCCAAACCAAGGCCACTCACTGCCCTCAATTGAGCAGAAGGGATGTTCCGGGGAGCCTCAACCCTCCACCCCACTCAGACGGTGTGCCTCTCTTGAACCCTGCCCTGGGCTCTGGTGACCCTCAGGGATGCTAGTGAGGAGCTTGTCCTGGCTCAGACTGAGCCCTCTGCTCAACTAACAGCACAGATGCAGCCCAGACAGCTGCGGAGGAGAAGGGGGGTGTGGGGATGGCCGTGCCCTCAGCACTCGGACTTGGCCTCCTGAGCCCAGTGGGGTGGGGAGTGTTAGTGCGATGCCCACACTTGCCTCCTGTGTCTCTGACAGAATCATTCCTGTTCAGACATGAGCTCCATTCCTTGGAGGGCATGACCAGGAGGCCACCTATATTTAGGGTCGTGCCATCCAAGGCAGTCTGTGCCAAGTGGCTCCATATTCAGACAGCGGTGGCATCATCTCCAAGCCTGATCGCAGTGGTTGGCACGTCCCATGCTGGTGAGAGACTGGAGGCGGCTTCTGAAAACGCTTTAGGGCCAAGGCTGTCTAGTCGGGCTCCACACGGCCGGTGACAGATCAGGCCAGACAAGTGCATGACGCCAGGCATCCCAGACGACAGACTGAGACCCCCAAGCCCAGGTGGGCCACGGCTGGCTGGACCTCAGCTGGGACTCGGACCTGCTTGCTCTGCAGCCTGGCCCCAGGGTGTGGGCCTGCAGCTCTGGCTGCTGAGAAATCCTGAGTGAGCACTTCAACCTTTGAAGGGGGAAGGATTCGCCCCATTGTCACTGCAGTGAGATCCCCTGAGAACCCAGGAAGGCAGTGGTGCCACAGAAGGGGTGCTGGCTGGCGAGTCCTGGGGATCCTCCCAGGGATGCAGCCGATGGTGGGGCTGTGACCAGGCTGCAGTGGGCGTTTCTTCTTTGCATGTGGCCAGCGTGACTCGAGTTCAGCTCCAGAAATACGTGTGTGAGAGGACTACATTTGGTTTGAGCCAGGGCAGGCACAGGTAGGGAGCAGAGCTCCTACAGGAAGCCCTGAGGCCGGGAATCTGAGGGAGTCAGGGCAGGCTTGTTCCCACGGCAAGACAGAGGACGGCCACCTGGTTGCTTGGAGTAAGATGGAGAGCTGTGTTCCAATTTCTCAGCACACAAGAAAACACATTTCAGTTAAATTGAATTTTCTTTTTTTTTTTTTTTTAGACGGAGTCTGGCTAGGTCTCCAGGCTGGAGTGCAATGGCGCGATCTCAGTTCACTGCAACCTCTGCTTCCCAGGTTCAAGCGATTCCCCTACCTCAGCATCCCAAGTAGCTGGGATTACAGGCGCCTGCCACCACACCTGGCTAATTTTTGTATTTTTAGTAGAGACGGGGTTTCACCATGTTGGCCAGGATGGTCTCAATCTCTTGACCTTGTGATCCATCCATCTTGGCCATCCAAAGTGGTGGGATTCCAGGCATGAGCCACCGTGCCTGGCCTAAGTTGAATTTTCATGTGGAAGTCAATAACTACATACATTTGGGGATGCCAGTAGCAGAAATCACAAAGGAAAAGACAGGTAGACATGCTTGCATCCAATCTAAAAACATCTTTAAGTCAAAAGTCACCATGAAGAACTGCCAGCCCCTCAGCTGTGTGGAAACATCACAACATTGAGGCTGGGTGAGCGTCAGTGTCCTGGGTCCATCAGGCAATTGCCTCTGTCTGTGTATTTAGGTCGGTGAGGTGTCACCATGTACCAACAAGGAGACAAACATACACACTGAAAATGGCCAGGGGTGTGGGCGAATCCTCCCATGGGGACCAGCGGTAGGCAGGGTCCTCCGGAGACCACGGGAATGCGACGTCCTCCAGCTCCAACTTGCAAAGATTTGCTAAGATTTATATATTTTTTTCCAGTTGTTTTTCAGTCTTTATTTTATGGAGGCCCCTGAAGGTACTTGTGGATTCTGATTTGCAGCTCTGTCCAGGGAGCGTCCAGCCAAACCTGGAGCCCGGGGCGTGCAGATGGACCTCTGGACGTGGGGCCACACCTGCGCACCGAGTTTTCTCACTTACTGTCTGGAGGTGGTTCCACATCAGCACACACAGAGCTTCTATGTTCCTCATTAACAGCAGTGAAGAACTAGTCACTCAAATGCCCATCACTCCCTCACACAGGGTATTTTTTTTTTTTTTGAGACAGAGTCTCGCTCTGTCGCCCAGGCTGGAGTGCAGTGGCTGGATCTCAGCTCACTGCAAGCTCCGCCTCCCAGGTTCACGCCATTCTCCTGCCTCAGCCTCCCGAGTAGCTGGGACTACAGGCGCCCGCCACCTCACCTGGCTAGTTTTTTGTATTTTTTTAGTAGAGACGGGATTTCACCATGTTAGCCAGGATGGTCTCGATCTCCTGACCTCGTGATCCACCAGTCTCGGCCTCCCGAAGTGCTGGGATTACAGGCTTGAGCCACCGCACCTGGCCCACACAGGGTATTTTTAAGAGAAATTGCTAGACATGGAGTTTGCTGTCAAAATGGCCCCCAGTGTGACAAGCAGATTTATTTTCACTATAACATCCAGTTCTGGTGATGACAGGGGCAGACAGCCCTCCACATGGGCAGTGGGCACAGGTGAACCTCAGGCAATCAGCCACAGCCCCAGAGACAGGATCCGCATGTGAACAGACCATCCACAGGGGCCCAAATGTCGGAAACACAGCTTACTCTGCGAGAGGCAGCACGTCATACCCCCTGCTCCCAAAATGTAGGAAACTGGCTTGTGCCAGGTGTGGCCAGAACGTGGGCATAGGGGAGCCCTGGGGTCACTCATGGAGCATAAACCATGCAGCCTTCCTGGGGAGCAGCCTGGCCCTGAGAGGTGGGGACGCCAGGGCCCCACAAGTCCTCTCCAGGACCCATCCCTCAAGGACTCCTCCACAGCCACACAGGACCCACACGGGGACGTGCCACAGCTAGGTGAGGCCGGCAGGAGTAGGACACTCCATGTCCATCACCTGGGGAGGGTCAGGCAAAGCGCACTGGGTGCCCAGTGTGGCCCCCACAGGAGCTAATCCACCACGCAGCAGGGAGGGGTCTTGGAGATGCCATGTGGGAATGGGACATGGCACTGGCACCCCCGCTAGGGTGCCCACCATGGCCCCCACAGGAGCTAATCCACCACACAGCAGGGAGGGGACTTGGAGACACCATGTGGGAATGGGACGTGGTACTGGCACCCTGGTAGGAAGCAAAGTCAGAGTCCAAACAAAGAGACACACGCTCCTCCAGAACAGGAGGGAAGAGACCACACCAGCAAGGACAGCTGCCCACACGGGGGAGGGGGGCGGGGTCAGAGTTGGGAATGAGGATTTGAGGGACCAAGAGGCGGAACGACAAAGGTGAGGGGCCTTGCGGAGTGGTGACAGCAGTGGCCAAGTGCCAACGAGGAGGACAAACCCAATGCTAGGCTGAGGCCAAACAGAGAAACAAGAAGAACAGCACCCAGGCTTGGAGCTAAGAGATGCCCAAGCCCCGGAGAGTCGGTGCTGTCCTCTGAGCTGGCCTCTCTGATCCTGCTTTCTCCCTGATAAAGAGGCATTCTCATGGCTGGCGGAGGGGATGCTGGTGGCCTGGCTCAGCCTCAGCAGCTGCTCTTACCACTGCTGTGGTCATTCGCTGCCCTTCGAAACAAAGCTGCTTGCCAGCCACCCATGTGCAAAGAAGGAAGGAAAGAACGGGAACAGACGACCGAGCCTAATCCACTTTCCCTGCCATGTGAACCACAGTATTTTCCACTCCTGTGCACTTGGAGAGAGCAAATGTCACCGTCTTGTTGAGAAGACGAGAGAGGCAAGAGATCTGAACAACACCCAGCTCGGGGCAAATGCCTTCAGACAAGCGACCAAAGTAAAACAGGAATGAGTAATGACCCTAAAAGATGCGCTAAAAATAATTGACAAAGTATAAAATAAGTATTTGAGTATTCTATTGCAATAATTTGCCGTGCCATTCACTTGCAATAAATCAATCTGTCACGTTAGAACAGTGTTGCCTTTGTCCATCTTCTGAACCAGGATTACCTATGGCCGTTCTGGGGCCCGGAGTGCCTCCCAGTGTTCCCACTCCTGGCCTAGTGGGTTCCAGCTACAAGTGCTGGACTCTGCATTGGAAGTGAGGGTGAGGCCAGGCGCGGTGGCTCACGCCTATAATCCCAGCACATTGGGAGGCTGAGGCGGGCAGATCACCTGAGGTCAGGAGTTCGAGACCAGCCTGGTCAACATGGTGAAACCCCATCTCTACTAAATATACAAAAATTAGTCAGGTGTGGTGGCACGCACCTGTAATCTCAGCTATTTGGGAGGCTGAGACAAGAGACTTGCTTGAACCTGGGAGGCGGAGATTATAGTAAGCCAAGATTGTGCCACTGCACTCCAGCCTGGGGGACACAGCGAGACTCCATCTCAAAAATAAATAAATAAATGAAAAATAGTAATAATAAAAAGTGAAGGTGGGAACCTGCACAGCAAAGAAAGATAAGACTTCCAGGCTGGGTGCAGTGGCTGACGCCTGTAATCGCAGCACTTTGAGAGGCTGAGGTGGGCGGACCATAAGGTCAGGAGATTGAGACCATCCTGTCCAACATGGTGAAACTCCATCTCTACTAAAAAGACAAAAATTGGCTGGGCGTGGTGGCGGGTGCCTGTAATGCCAGCTATTCAGGAGGCTAAGGCAGAAGAATCACTTGAACCCAAGAGGTGGAGGTTGCAGTGAGCCAAGATCACACCACTGCACTCCAGTCTGGCAACAGATCAAGACTCCGTCTCAAAAAAAAAAAAAAAAAAAAAAAAGACTTCCAGAAATACATGCACATCACACTGACACAACACCACACACATCGCCACATCGGCATCGTAAAGGGAAACCCTCATGACTACTGAACATTTATGACGGTCTCCGGGAGGTTTTTCAAAAGGCCAAGTTCTGAAAACATCCACTTACAGCGCGTGGAGGAGCAGAACCTAGACTTTCTCTCCCCCATGAAACAACTGAAAAAACAGGCAAATATGTGAAGCAAAATGTTTCCAGACCCTGGTCTCCCGGCACTGTGGTGCAGTGCTCCCTGAGAGACACGAAACAAACGGGTTGAGACCTAGAGCTGCCAGAGCTCATGACAGGGAGAAAGTTTCCAGGACGCAGCACAGTGAAAAGGAATCCAGGCAGAACCACAGTTTCCTACAGCTGAAGAAACAAAGCTGGAAGCCTGAGAGCCAAAGATGGCCAGAAATCACAGGACGGAGTCCCAGACAGAAAGGAACTGTACTTACGGTAGATTCCAACAGTCCGTGGAAGATCCTCCTCCGGTATCTAGTTGTGAATGGATCAGAGAGGAAGGAGCTGAACTTACAGTAGATTCCAACAATCATGGAAGATCCTCCTCTGGTATCTAGGTGTGTACGGATCAGTGCAGGTGTGAGAGGCAAATACTCAAGGCCAGAGAAGGACCATCAGAAAGAAGCAGGAGTGACACTTGGAGCTCATGCACAGCCAGGAATGCTGCCTGTTCCCGCCAGTCAGAGAGCAGATCTCATGGCCCGTGGGACGTGGAGTGGAGCACTCGCAAGACTTTGCCACAGCAGGGGAGATGATCTTGTTCTAGGCTAAAAACTGTTCTGACCTTGCATGAAAAGTTCAAAGCAAGCCCTGGAAGAAACAGACTGTTTCCATGTAACTTAATTGCATTCCAGAACAAAGCTCAAGAATATTTGTAGGAAGACAAAAATGTCAATTATTTAACAAAATAAACTCATAATGTCTGGCATGCAATCAAAAACTAGTGGGCATGCAAAAAATAATAAGAAAGAAAGAAAACGTAACCCAAAATGAGGATATAAATTAATCCATGGAAACAGATCTAGAAATGACAAAGGTAGATTTAGTAGAAAAGGACATTAAAACAATTATTATAACTATATTTTTATGTTCAAAATGGCAAAGAAAAGAGTATTAGGAGGAGACACATTGAAGATTCAAAAAGAACACAAATTAAACTTCTAGAGATGAAAACTACAATGTCTGAGGTGAAAAATGCACTGGATGGGATCCCCGCAGATTAGACACTGAAGAAGAAAAGATGTGTGAACTTGAAGACACAGCAACAGCAAGAGAGACTGTACAAAATAAAACACACAGAAAAAAGACTTAAAAAAATGAGCAGAGCATCAGTGAGCTACGGGACAACTGAAAGTGTCCTCATATGTGTGTAATGTTAGGACATGTCACGTTGTAAAACAAGGATTTGAACAAGGGAAACCCACAAATCCAAGAATCTCAATAAACCCCAAGCACAATACATATTAAGAAAACACCACCACGTCACATTATAATCACACTGCTCAAAACTTGTGTTAAAGAAAAATTTCTTAAAACCAGCCAGAGGGAGGGAAAACTTCGCATACAAAGGAATGAAGATAAGTACAAGGATGGATTTCTGATTGGAAACAATGCGAGTGAGAAGACCATGGAGCAACCTCTTTAAAGTACCAACAGCCAACAGATATACAGCTATATATACACACATACATATATATATATATATACATTTTTTTTTTTTTTATTTGAGACGGAGTCTTACTGTGTCACCCAGGCTGGAGTGCAGTGGTGTGATCTCGGCTCACTGCAAGCTGCCCCTCCCAGGTTCAAGCAATTCTCCTGCCTCAGCCTCCCAAGTAGCTGGGACTACAGGCATGCGCCACCACGCCTGGCTAATTTTCATGTTTTTAGTAGAGACGGGGTTTCACCATGTTGGCCAAGGTGGTCTCAATATCTTGACTTTGTGATCCACTCGCCTCAGCCTCCCAATGTGCTGGGATTACAGGCGTGAGCCACCGTGCCTGCCCGAAAATACCAACAGATTTTTAAAAAGTGTTCAAATTCTATTACCTGAGAAAAGCATCTTTTAAAAGTGGAGGTGAAATAGACTTTTTTAGGCATCCAAAGACTGAAAGATTTCATCAACAGTAGACAAATGTCATATGACATGTTAAAGGCAGTCCTCAGACAGAAGGACAATCTGAACTGGAAAAAGGAATAAAAAGTATTGGAAATGGAAAACGTGGACAAATATTAAAAACTTACTTTTAAAATCTCTTTAAAAGATAACCAACTGCTTAAAATGAAAAGAAAAAAACCTAATGATGTATTGTGAGGTTTAAAAATGCGTGACTTTGGCCAGGTACGGTGTCTCACGCCTGTAATCCCAGCACTTTGGGATGAGATGGGCGGATTGCTTGAGCTCAGGAGTTTAAGACCAGCCTGAGAAACATAGTGAAACCCCATCTCTACAAAAAATACAAACAATTAGCTGGGCATGGTGGCACGTGCCATACTTCCCACTACTCGGGAAGTTGAGGTGGGAGGATCTTCTGTGCCCAAGAGGTCAGGGTGGCAATTAGCCATGATCATGCCGTTGCACTCCACACTCCAGCCTGGATGATAGAGTAAGAAAGACCCTGTCTCAGGAAAAAAAAAAAAAAGTGTGAGGTTTAAAAATGTTTGACAACAGCACAAAAGCTATGAGAGGGAATGGAAATATGCTATTTTAATATCACATTACTGTATAAGTTAAAGATGTATATTATTTATCTTAAAGCTACACATAAAAGAAAAAAGAATTATAGCTATTAAGCCAACAAAGAAGATAAATGGAACTAAAAACACAATGCAAAAGAAGGCAGAAAAAAGAAAAAATAACAGATGGAACAAATATAAGAAGAATAGTAAGATAATAGATTTAAACCCAATTATATTCGTAATTACAATTATGTTCTAATGGCCCGAACATTTCAAATGGGGCAGAAATTATATGATTAGATAAGAAAGCCAGACTCAACTTTATGTTGCTGACAGGGAAAAACACTTTAAATGTAAATATACAAATTGGTTTAAAATCAAAAGATGGAAAAATATATGCCATTACACTATTCAAAAGATGGCCGGAGTAGCTATTACAATATCAAAGTAGATATCAGATAAGGAACATTATAAGAAATAAAGAGCATTATTTTATAATAATAAAGGGATCGATTCATCAAGAGATCTTAACAACCCTAACCATGTACGCACCTAATAATAAAGCTTCAAAATACATGAAGGAAAAACAGCTAGGACATAAGGAGAAGCAGACAAACCAGCAATTATAGTCAGAGATTTCAAAATCCCATTTCAGTAACTGATAGAACAAATTGACAGACAACTTAGGAAACGCAGACAAGACTTGAAGGATACAATCAGCCAAATTAATATTTATCAAACATGTCACCCAACAACAGGAGAATACACATTCGTTTCATCTGTACACAAACAATTTACCAAAATAGGCTGTATTCTGGGTCACAAAACAATTCCTGGCTGGGCGCGGTGGCTCATGCCTGTAATCCCAGAACTTTGGGAGGCCGAAGCAGGCAGATCACAAGGTCAGGAGATGGAGACCATCCTGGCTAACATGGTGAAACCCCATCTCTCCTTAAAAAAAAATGCAAAAAAAATTAGCTGGGCATGGTGGCGGGCGCCTGTAGTCCCAGCTACTCAGGAGGCTGAGGCAGGAGAATGGCATGAACTTGGGAGATGGAGCTTGCAGTGAACCAATATCGTACCACTGCACTCCAGCCTGGGTGACAGAGCAAGACTCCATCTCAAAAAAAAAAAAAAAAAAAATTCCCAATAAATTTGAAGGATTCACTGCACCAGGGTATGTTCTCTGGTCCATCAGAAATATATCAGGTATTAATAGTACAAAGATTTCTCAATAATCTCCAAATATTTAGAAATTGAAAACAGATATCTGAATAACCCACCAGTCAAAGAAATGATGAACAGGGAAATTAGAAAGTATTTTAAACTGGTTGAAGATGAAAACACAATTTGAGATTCTTTTTCTGCTTTCTCTGGTTTTAACTGAGCATCTTACATGATTCTATATACATTCCATCTGACATGTTTCTTTTCTTTCCATATCAATTTTTATTAAACATTTTAAGTTGTTTTCCTAGAGTTTGCAATATACACTTATAATTCATCTAAATCCACTGTCAAATAATGCTATGTTGCTCCACGTACAAGTATCCTGTAACAGACTATTCCCAATCCTCTCCCATCCCTTACCACATTGCTGTCATTGGTTTTACTTATCTCCTATATGCTATAATCACACAATATCATTATTATTATTTTTCATAAATAGCTGTATTTTAGATAAACTAAGAATAAGGGGGGAGGATTTTATATTTATTCATTCTCAAACACTTAGTTTCTTTATGTAGATTCAAGTTTCTGAGCTATATAATTTCCTTCTTCCTAAGGAACTTCTACTATTTCTGCTGGTGATTAATTCTCTCCATTTTCATTTGTCTGAGAGCATGTTTATTTTTCCCTTACACTGAAGAATAATTTTACTGGATATAGAACTCGAAGTTGGTGGGATTCTCAACACTTTTTTTTTTTTTTTTTTGAGACGGAGTCTCGTTCTGTTGCCCAGGCTGGAGTGCAGTGGCGCCATCTCGGCTCACTGCAAGCTCCGCCTCCTGGGTTCATGCCATTCTCCTGCCTCAGCCTCCCGAGTAGCTGGGATTACAGGTGCCGCCACCACACCTGGCCAATTTTTTTGTATTTTTAGTAGAGACGGGGTTTCACCGTGTTAGCCAGGATGGTCTCAATCTCCTGACCTCGTGATCCGCCCGCCTCAGCTTCCCTAAGTGCTGGGATTACGGGTGTGAGCCACCGGGGCCCGGCCTTTTCAACACTTTAAATATTTCACCCTGCTCTGTACTTGGTTAAATGTAGATAGAAAAATTCTCAACTAAAATGTTAGCAATTATGCCCAAAAACATATACAAAAGAAACTCCATTGTGACCTATTGGTGTTTATCAAGCATGTAAAGTTGGTTTAGCAATGGAAAATCAATCAATGGAATTCACCACAATAAACATAAAGAAAAACCATATGGTCAATAGATACAGAAACACATTCCTGATAAATCTTAAAAGCATAAGACAGTGAAAGAAGTCAGGCAGAAAACACTACGCACTATATAACCCCAATGATATGACATTCTGGAGAAGGCACAGTCATTGTGCTGGCAAAAAGATCAGTGGTGAAGAGTTTGTGGGAAGGGCTGGAGGACTGAATAGCTAAAGCACAGGAGATTATTTAGGGCAGTTAAAGTATTCTGTATGATAGTGTATTGGTGGATATGTCATATTCCAAACCTATCAAAAACCTGTGAAACTTTATAGTACAAACAATACACCTCATTGTATGCAAATTTAAAAATCATTTAGGAAGCTCAGGGACCTCAGGATGGAATCCAGAATGTGACAAAACCATCTAACTGTATTACAAATGCATGAAACATCCTCACTGAAGGGAGTGGGGGGAAAGCAGTGACCTAACTCAGGATGAGTGGAGTCTGTGAGACTACAGACAAAGGAACATAAGCACTGGACTCTAGCTGACAAAGCTGTCCCCCAGTGAGGCGTGAGTTAACAGTTCCGACACCACCATAATATTGTCCTAGTCTGTTTTCTGTTGCTATAACTGAATGCCCAAGACTAGGTACTTTACAAAGAAATCTATTTCTTTTTTTTTATTTTTTCCTTTTGAGACGGAGTCTCGCTCAGTCACCCAGGTTGGAGTGCAGTGGCGCGATCTCGGCTCACTGCAAGCTCCGCCTCCCAGGTTTATGCCATTCTCCTGCCTCAGCCTCCCATGTAACTGGGACTACAGGTGCCCGCCACGTCGCCCGGCTAGTGTTTTGTATTTTTTAGTAGAGATGGGGTTTCACCGTGTTAGCCAGGACGGTCTCGATCTCCTGACCTCGTGATCCGCCCGTCTCGGCCTCCCAAAGTGCTGGGATTACAGGCTTGAGCCACCGCTCCCGGCGTAGAAATCTATTTCTTACCATTCTGGAAGTTGGGAGTTCCAACATCAGAGAGCTGCATCTGGTTAGGGCCTTCTTGCTAGTGGAGACTCTCTGGAGAGTCCCAGGTCGCACAGGGCATCAGATGGTGAGGGTACTTACAAGAGAGGGCCAGACTCGCTTCTACAACAGACCCATTCTCGTGAGAACTAACCCACTCCCTGCATAACCCATTCATCCATGAATTGATTAATCCAATCAACTCTCAAAGGTCCTGCCTCTCAACACTGCTTCACTGGGGGTCAAATTTCAACATAGGAACTTTTGGGGAACACATTCACACCACAGCACATGTATACTGAAATTGAACAATTAAATACACGGATAGCAGATGGTAGGAGCCAGGTTTCTCACTATTAGGAGGTTACAGAAGCAAGAGGAGGCAGCTGGGATGATCCACATGGTGCTAGATTTGAGTTGGAGACATTGGTATGAACTGATGTTTAGCCCAATATAGATTTTGATGGCTACCCGGAGAAGTGTTTTAGATACGCATATACACATGGGTTAATACCTGCACATATATTTTCTTCTCTGTGAGCTGAGAGGGTTCAGCAGCAGCAACATCCCACTGGCTATAAGCACATCTCATGCTCAGATCTTGGTTTTCAACACCCTTCTTCAGTGAAAGGAACCAGGGTTCCTTGAAGAACTGTTGGATTCCAGAGCTGGGGCCAGTAATATACAAGATGAGACTTCTAGTAAGACCTCTAGCATCTTCTAGTAAAAGGTAGTAGTAAGATGCCAAAATAAACCTCACACTGACGGGCCTTGTCAAAGGGCTACAGGAGCTGACTGGAACAGCTCCTAACGGGCAATGCTGGAACAGTGTGAGCAACAAAATCAAGAAATGTTATTGCAACATGACCCAAGTGTAAATACCCACAAATCCATGCCAATCGTAAACAAAGGATGCCATAATATACCACAAAGAAATGAAGGAGAAGAGACAAATCTGTGTGGAGGAATTACAAATAATTTACGTAGACACTCTGCCTCAAAGTGGGGTAACTCCTTGCGTGCAGGCTGGGCACAGCGACTTCCCTCCAAGAGGATTGTTCTGGAAGGGGAAAGGACATGGTCAGCAAGGACATGGACGAACTGCCTCAGCCAGGTGATGAAAGTCCTCATCAATGGTGACAATCATGTTGGTCATCTGGATCCTTCACATGATTGGCTGAAAATGGCAGGTTACCTCAATGGTCTTCTTCCAAAACCCCATAATCCCAGATTAATCATGAGAAAACCTCAGACCCCAGCAGATCCCAACTGAGAGACACTCTGTAGAATATCTGCCCAGTCCTCCTCAAAACTGACAAGACCATCGAAAGTAAGAAAAGTCTGAGAAGCTGTCACAGTCAAGAGAAGTCTATGGGGACGAGATGACTAAACGTAGTATGGGATTCTGAACAGGATCCTGGGACAGAAAAGTTGCCTCAGAGAAAAACATAAGATCTGAATAAGCCAGGGCCTTTGGAGAGTGACAATGTATCAATATTGGTTCATGAATTGTAACAAATGTATCCTAGTAATGGAAGACGTTTATAATGAGGGAAGCTGTGGGGATACCAGGTATGTGGGAACTCTCTGTACCATCTTCACAATTTTTCTGTAAATCTGAATCTGTTTCAAAAAGTACTTTAAGGTGGCTCATGCCTGTAATCCTAGTGCTTTGGGAGGCTGAGGTGGGTGGATCACCTGAGGTCAGGAGTTCAAGACCAGCCTGGCCAACATGGAGAAGCCCCATCTCTATTAAAAATACAAAAATTAGCCGGGCGTGGTGACGGGTACTTGTAGTCCCAGCTACTTGAGAGGCTGAGGCAGGAGAATCGCTTGAACCAGGGAGGCGGAGGTTGCCGTGAGCTGCAATTGTGCCACTCCAGCCTGGATGACAGAGACTCCACCTCAAAAAAACAAACAAACAAAAAAAAAAAACAACAACAAAAAAAGGATTTAAAAATGAATAAAAGAAAAAACTACACTAGAAAAAAATGATAAACAGTTTAGTTGTGGCAAATAAGCACATGAAAGTGTCATTATTCACGAGGGAAGCGGAAATTAAAACAGGGTGAGACAGCACCACCCACGGCTGGAAGGGCTGAAATGCATACGATTGGATATACCAGGTGCTGTGGAGGAGGGGAAGCAGCTGGAACACCCGTGCACTGTGGTGGGAATGTGAGAGCACAACTGCTTTAGAAAGTGGTACGGCCGCTCCTCAAAAGATACACTGCCAGCCAGGCTCGGTGACTCACGCCTGTAATCCCAGCACTTTGGGAGGCTGAGGTGGGCAGATCACCTGAGGTCAGGAATTCAAGACCAGCCTGACCAACATGGAGAGACCCCGTCTCTACTAAAACTATAAAATTAGCTGGGCGTGGTGGCGTGTGCCTGTAATCCCAGCTACTCAGGAGGCTGAGGCAGGAGAATCACTTGAACCTGGGAGGCAGAGGTTGCTGAGATCACGCCACTGCACTCCAGCCCGGGCAACAAGAGCGAAACCCTGTCTAAAAAGAAAAAGAAAAAAAAAGATACACTACCACATGACCCAGCCACCCCACTCCCAGGCATTTACTCAGGAGAAATAAAAGTGTGTGTTCATGAACTAGAAGTAACCTAAATATCAATGTGTGAATCAATAAATTGTGGTGCATCTGGACAAGGAATACCATGCAGCCATATAAAAAGGAGTGAATGGGCTGGGCGCGGTGGTTCACACCTGTAATCCCAGCACTTTGAGAGGCTGAGGTGGGTGGATCATCTGAGGTCAGGAGTCAAGACCAGCCTGGCCAACATGGCAAAAGCCACGTCTTTACTAAAAAATACAAAAAATTAGCCAGGTATGGTGGCGGGTACTTGTAATCCCAGCTACTCCGGTGGCTGAGACAGGAGAATTGCTTGAACCTAAACCTGGAAGGTGGAGTTTGCAGTGAGCCAAGATAGCACCCACTGCACTCCAGCCTGGGCAACAGAGTGAGACTCCATCTCCAAAAAAAAAAAAAAGTAAATGACCAATCCACACGCTCGGTGAAGGAGTGACCGGCCCACATAATGCCGTGAATGAATGTCAAAGCGACTGTACTCGTGACTAAGGCCAGTCTAACAACAGTGTGTGCTGCCTGAGTCCCTTTTTTTTTTTTTTTTTTTTTTTTGAGATGGAGTCTCACTCTGTTGCCCAGGCTGGAGTGTGATGGCATGATCTCGGCTCACTGCAACCTCCACCTCCCTGTTCAATCGTTCAAGCGATTCTCCTGCATCAGCCTCCCCACTAGCTGGGGCTACAGATGTGCACCACCACGCTCGGGTAATTTTTGTATTTTTAGTAGAGACACGGTTTTACCATGTTGGCCAGGCTGGTCTCGAACTCCCTACCTCAGGTGATCCACCAGCCTCAGCCTCCCGAAGTGCTGGGATGACAGGCATGAGCCACCGTACCCGCCCCCCGAGTCCATTTCTACACAACTCTGGAAGGTGGGGATCTGTCGGTAGCTCTGGAAACAGACCGACAGCTGCCTGGGGACAGGGGAGCAGTATAAGAATCCGAGGGGGAGGAAGATATTTTGGGGTGAATATGTTCATGATCTAGATTTGTGAGTTTCACAAGTGCCTACATAGCACATTGTACACTTTAAACTTGTGCAATTAATTTGCGTTCCCAATAAAGCGAAGCCAGGGTGGGGGAAGCACATAGGAACCCCAGAGTTGGAAATGTGGGTTTTGGAGTAAAGCCTGAGGATTGCTGGTGTTACAGGGGACCACAGCACTGCCTTTAGCATTCACCCTGGAGGTCTGTGGGTTCTTTCTGAGATTAAAATGATTAACTCTCAAGTCTGTAAACACAGACCGTCTAGTGGCACACTCCAACAGAAGCCCTGTCATCGGAGCGGATTTCATTTCACCCAATCTTGTTAAACAAACAGCTTGCATCGAATGAGTCATAATTTTTAAGACAAATATGTCTTCCGAATTCTCTTAGAATGCGTCTCATGTTTAAAAAATAACACTGCTAATAGCTGACTTCTCCTCGAGTGGAAACGTGCCCCACTGAGCTTCTTGGCAGGAAGATAGCAGCCCAAGTTGCTGTCCTGATGGGGGGAAACAGATTTGGTCTCCAGAACTCAGATGGAAATTTCCAGAGACCTTTTTTTTCCTTTGTCACATCTTTAATTTTTCAAATGGGCCTCTCTCTTGCTCCAGTTGCCAGGTTAACAAAGCTGCCAAGGCCAAGAAGAAACTGGCAAGCGTCCCCAGAGATGCATCTTAGTCTTCAACATAAACCAGACCTGATTCTGCCCGCTCTGCTGTCTCCAGCCACCTCCGTCCAGGGGCAGCCAGCACAGGCGCCTGGGAGGCCTAATCGGATCACAGCTCCCAGAGGGTCACTAATCAGATTGTTTTGCCTGCCTTGTTCCTGTCAAAATGAATGTGCAGCGTTTCCAGACGGATGCCGTCTTTAAAAGCACACGCTTCCCTCCTCATTCCAATTAGAAAAGACAGAGTGTGCAGGTGCATCGTGATTCATGAAATCGTTCTTTGCTCAAAGGTCTGTTAATGGACTATTGTTTTGGATGAGATCTGGTTCTATGAACTGCTACCTGTGACCCTGAGAGCATGATTTACTCTTTCTGGGCCCCAATCTCCTGCACCCTGCGGTCAAAGTGTCCCCTTCCTATCTACCATCCTGGGGCTCTTCGGACTCTGATTCAGTGTTTCTACAAAGTTCACGAAAAAGAGACCGTTTATTTTCTATCATGTGAAAGAAAGCAACTGCAGAGGACACCAGCAAGGCTGCAGGTCTTGTGTGGGTCTCTGCAGCTTTCCTTCCAGGGAGAACAGGTAAAAGTTTCTTCTAGCATGAACTGTCCAGCTGTGCAAGTCAAAGGCCAGCTATTAGATACATGCAGACAGAGCAGCCCCAGGGCCTACTGTAAGAGGAGGGAGGAGACTTGAAACCTGGGGTGAGAGATGCGTTGGAGGATGACTCAACACCCTGGAAAGGACAGAAGCTGGCGTGGGGTGCTGGAGGAGGCAAGGCCCTGGCCCAGCTCTGAAGTCGCCACGACTTGTGGCCAGCTGGATGCCTGGTTCTTACCAGGGGAGGGGGCTGCGGGGAGTCTGGGTTTGCAGGCCAACTGCCTATCCTCAGGGTTCAGCGACTTCCCCATTAGTGCTGGATGCGCACACTCCCCTGCTGGAGGGGTGCCCTGATGCTCTGAGCCAGTCAGCACAGCCTCCGCACTGATCCCAGCTTCTGTCAGATGGCCCTTCAATCATCAGGGCAGTTCCTGATCTTTATTTGGAAGTATAGGACAGAAGCTCCTGCTGTCCCTGGTGTGGGGTGTGAGGTGTGGATGTGAAGCCTGGAACTACTGCAGGTTTTTTTTTTGTTTTGCTTTTTTGTTTGTTTTGTTTTTGTTTTTATACAGAGTCTCACCCTGTTGCCCAGGCTGGAGTGCCGTGGCACGATCTTGGCTCACTGCAACCTCCACCTCCCAGATTCAAGTGATTCTCCTGTCTCAGCCTCCCCAGTAGCTGGGATTCAAGGCACACACCACCACACCCAGCTAAGTTTCGCATTTTTAGTAGAGACAGGGCTGTACCATGTTGGCCTGATGACCTCAAGTGATCTGCTTGCCTTGGCCTCCTAAAGTGCTGGGATTACAGGCATGAGCCACTGTGCCCGGCTACTACAGTTACTTTGATACCAGGAGGGAAGCATCCCTGAGGGTAAGACAGAGACAGATGGGTGGAGCACAGCATAGCAGAGATTTGCAGATAAATGTTACTGGAACCCTGATCACATTGTACCCGAACCTGCTCTTCTCTGGACTTTCTAGTTATAAGAGTCAATATTAATCAACAAATTCATGTTTAAGCTGGTTTGAGTTGGGCATTCTTTTTTTTCTTTGAGACGGAGTTTCGCTCTGTCGCCCAGGCTGGAGTGCAGTGGCCGGATCTCAGCTCACTGCAAGCTCCGCCTCCCAGGTTCACGCCATTCTCCTGCCTCAGCCTCCCGAGTAGCTGGGACTACAGGCGCCCGCCACCTCGCCCGGCTAGTTTTTTGTATTTTTTTTAGTAGAGACAGGGTTTCAACGTGTTAGCCAGGATGGTCTCCATCTCCTGACCTCGTGATCCGCCCGTCTCGGCCTCCCAAAGTGCTGGGATTACAGGCTTGAGCCACCGCGCCCCGCCGAGTTGGGCATTCTTGAAACATAGAAGTCCCCATCTGATGCCAGCACTAAATGGCACATTCTTAGTACTAGAGAGAACATCAAGCTCTCGGGTTGCTAAAGCTGTCTTTCTGTGGGCTCATACATGCCAATGATAACAATGTAATAATACAGTGCCTGACCCTACCTGGGGCAGTGCCAAGGTCTCCCCAGGCAGGAACTGGCTTCGTCTTCCCAACAGTATTCTGGGCGGGAGCTGTAATTAGCTCCATCTTGCAGAGGAGGAAACAGAGGCAGGAGCTTCACCCGCCTCCCTGGGTTCTGCTTTTCTTTCTCCCACACAGAGACACCCTGGGGTGGGGCAGGGGGTGGGGGACTGAGGACAGGCCAGCTTTGGTTTCTTTTGGGAATCTTTTTCCCTGTGGTTTTTTTTTCTTCATTAGACACACGTAGGATGTTTCCAAAATTCGTGTGATTCAAATTCATTCCCAGCATGTGTCTGTGTTTCTCTGCTTTGACTCCTTAAAGCAACACAGGGCACGTCCCCATCTGCGTCAACAGATCCTTCTGAGGCCCGAGGAAAACATTTCCACTTATGTTTTCAGTTATTTTTCTTTCCATTCAAATGTTTTTGTTTATTCCTCAAAAATGTCTAGAGCCCTTACTTGAGTGGGACTCTGTCTTCTCCGAGGATGTTGGCTGCTTTCACTCTCCCTTGGTGCAGCACGACGTCTCTGCCTTGGCCTCCGGGTCAGGTCTGCTTTGCAGCCGTGTCTGGTCTGTGACTGGCTCCCAGGAAGGGCCTCCTGGCCTTGTGACCTGCATTTCTCTGGAACTCAGCTGTAGCCCTTGCTTCTTATCCCACTCTCCTCTTTTCGTGGCTTTTTGCCTCATCGTAGTGGATGCTGAGGCTTCCAGACCTCGCCCATTCTGTTTGTCACAGCCCAGAAGTTTTAGGTGGGACCACCTTCCACCTGCTGGGCTGAGGGGCCTTCAAATGGCCTCATGGTGGTTTATTCTCGGCCTCTCAGTGTTTTTCCATTTTGCTTGTTCCCACAGATGTAAAGGCCAGCAGCGGCTGCACACCCTGAGTTTTAGTTTCTCCGGCTCTGCTGGGCTCTCCTCACTGGCTGCATCCCCCCTGCAGAGCCGCCTGTGCTAACATGCCAGACTGGCAGCGACACCGACCACCTGGGAGAAACGTCCCACACCTGCGCCCGACCACCTGGGAGAGACACCCCACACCTGCACCCTGGCAGGACAGCGAAGCCAAAGAGGCAGTGGGCGTTCCAGCCACCCTCCTCCCCGTCCAGACTCTTTTGTCCCAGGGCTGTGTCCTGGGCCTCACTTCCTGCCCTGAGCAGCCTACCCCACACCTGGCCAGGCTCTCAAGTCCCCTCCGCCCACGCCTGCAGCCTCAGGCTGCCCATGTGTGGGGAGGGGTCGGCTCTGTCAGGTGGTTCTGACCTCAGTGAGCCCCGGGGCCTGCGGGACATCACGTTTCAAGGCTGCAGGCGTGACCTGCGTGCTTCTTTTTCACAACGTTAAACTGATCTTGGCGGAAAGCTGCTGATTCCCTGCTGTGCCCTCCTGAGAGCAGTGAACAGTCCCACGTTTTAGATTCCATCCTTTTTCCCCCAGAGTAGGGGAAATCTAACTGCCCAATGCTTCTTATGGGGACCAGGGCCTCAGGAGGACTTGGCACCGTTCTTGGGCCTGGAGCTGTGTGTGGCCAGCCGGCTGCAGCTGTGCGGGCTGGGAGTCTGCGGAGGACCTCCCTGACCTCTGTGCACCCCAGCAGTGCGCAGGCATCCAGCCCCACCCCCACTTCAGTGAGCAGCCAAGAATCGGGCAGTGCCCCCCATCCAGGGGCAGAGAACACCGACGCGGACCCCACCCCCAGGCAGAGGCAGCAGGCACTGCTCGGAGAGTCACAGGGCCACAGGGCTGGCGGGGAGGGCGTGGAGGCCCTGCCCCGGCATGACAGGTGTGTCTCCCACACAGCCCCCACCCCACAGCAGCTGCCGTCTCCCTGCTGGTCTCCCCTGGAGCGCCTGGCTGGACAGTGGGCCCGGGCCACTTTTTTTTCTTTTTTTTTTTGAGACGGAGTCTCGCTCTGTCGCCCAGGCTGGAGTGCAGTGGCCGGATCTCAGCTCACTGCAAGCTCCGCCTCCTGGGTTTATGCCATTCTCCTGCCTCAGCCTCCTAAGTAGCTGGGACTACAGGCACCCGCCACCTCGCCCGGCTAGTTTTTTGTATTTTTTAGTAGAGACGGGGTTTCACCTTATTAGCCAGGATGGTCTCGATCTCCTGACCTCGTGATCCGCCCACCTCGGCCTCCCAAAGTGCTGGGATTACAGGCTTGAGCCACCGGGCCCCGGCCACTTGGTGCCCACAGGATGAGGAGGAGTCAGCCCAGCTCCTGCCTCCGGTGATGGGCATTTTCTGGTTGTTGGTGGTTCAAGTTTTTCTGTTTTAGTTCCTACCTCATTAAAAATTATAAGAATAATTTAAAACCCCTCCGAGTTTGTACAGGTTGGTGGACTCTGCGGAGAACACCTACGTGGCCGTAAGCACTTCTGAGGATGACCCAGCCCCACGAAGCAGCTTACAGCATGCACCACCGGGCCCCTCCCATCTCCTTAGGGAACCAAGAACCCTAGCATTCTCCAGGTGGCCCCCAAAGTGTGACCTGCTCCCGAAAGCAGCACCCCCCAGGTGGGTGGGAGAGGCCCTGCCCTGTATCCCGGCCGGCCCCCTGTAGATATGCACAGTAACAACCCCAGCACTGCAGACGGGCAGTCACCGCCATTGCTGGACGAGTACTTCCCACATCCACTTACCTGGGCACAGGAGCTCACCTGTGCCCTCCGGTGGGGCGCGGTGAGTAAGCAGTGCCCAGGGGGCTCCTGGATTTGCCTCCAGAGACAACAGGATGGAAGTTTGGTTCCGAGAATTTTATGTGCCTGGGGGTAGTTGAGGTTAATTAGCTTCTACTACAATGCACAAACCAGGTGTCTATTTCTGGGTTCTGATCACTTCATGCACAGGTGCACCCGCCACCCAGAGCAGGCCGGGCTGTTTCCCCACAGGAAAGCCCCTTTCCCACCAGCTCCCCACCCACTGCTGGGCATGCCCTGGGAGGATTCTTGGCTTCCCTCCCTGCAGCTGGGTTTCTTTTCCTGCCGTGGGGATAGTGGTCCAGGTGGGTTTCTGTTCCTGCCGTGGGGATAGTGGTCCAGGTGGGTTTCTGTTCCTGCTGTGGGGATAGTGGTCTTCTCTCTGCTGAGAGGGCTTTGAATGCGCAGCTGGACAGCGCCAGCCTTGGGTGGACATCAGTGAAACTGCTGCCAACAGTCTTGGCCCTTGGAGAATCCATCCCGAGGAGGACCTCGCAGGCTCCACTCCGGCCCCCTGGGCCTTCTCTTAGTGCCTCCTGGAGGCCCCCGCCTGGCGCCCCCACTCATCCTGCCCTTGTCCACAGCTGCGTGAGCTGCAGATGCAGGAGGACCCTGGGATGAAGCTCCCTGCCCTGGCCCCCCTTGCCCCCTCACATGGCACCCTGGCCCAGCTCATTCCCCTGCCTGCAGGGCCGGCGCTGTGAGCAACTCTGGCGTCACGGCTTGGTTTCTCCCTGGCAGACGGGCGCCTTCACAGCTGATTTACATTTCGAACACGGACGCCGTCTCCCTGGCCCCTCACACCGCGTTAGTGGCCCAGCCTGTATTCCATTAGCTGATTAAGCCTTTTCTCATCCTTCATTTGTTAGAAATAGAAGTTGGCTGAATCCCCCAAGCTTTCACCAATAACATCTTTTTTGTCCCTTGTTTCCGTCTTCCTCTCATTGACAGTAAAAGTCTTCTCTCCTTCATCAGAGACCCTGGCTGTCCTTCCGCCCCACCCAGCCCCCAGCCTCTGCCAGGGAGAGGCATGCTCCCCACCCCACCAGCTTGTGGAGGCCCCGGAACCACCCGGGAAGGACACTGAGGGGCCGGTGGGGTTTGTTCAGCTGTTGGCTCAGCTCAGCTGGAACCTCCAAAATGAGGCCGAAGCTGCCTGAGGTAGGCTCCTGGTTTCCATGGGTCTTCGGGGGCATCGACCTACAGGTTGATTTTAGGGGTGAGACAACCCTTGAGTTCCCCCTGGGGCAGGGCCAGGGCCGCAGAACAAGAGGTGGCGTCTGGGGAGCTGCCTGTGGCGGGGAATGCTGCAGAGTGACAAAAGGTCAGTTCCCCCCTCTCCCCAGTCAGTCTCCCCTCTCCCCAGTCAGTCTCCCCTCTCCCCAGTCAGTCCCCCCTCTCCCCAGTCAGTGCCCCCTCTCCCCAGTCTCCCCTCTCCCCAGTCCCCCCTCTCCCCAGTCAGTCCCCCCTCTCCCCAGTCAGTCTCCCCTCTCCCCAGTCCCCCCTCTCCCCAGTCAGTCCCTCCTCTCCCCAGACAGTCCCCCCTCTCCCCAGTCAGTCCCCCCTCTCCCCAGACAGCCTTGGGCTGCACAGGAAAGCATGCCACAGCACCAAGCAACACCTGACACTGATTCCTACCTCTGAACACACAATGCCATCCCTTCTCACGGTGAGGAGAACCTGTCAGAGCGACCCAGGCCCATGCTCCGTGCCTCCCCTGACACGGGGCAGCCCATGCCTTCCTGCCAGTGGCTGCAGTGGGCTGGGTGAGCAGCCCTCACCCCGTGGGAAGCAGCGGTTGCCTGCCTCGTATGGCTTCTGGGCAGGGGTGAAATCTATCTGGACCACATGGCACTGCCGGGGCGCTCCTTGGAGGGGCTTGAGGACCCCTCCCCACTAGCCCCCCAGGCACTCCCAGGGTGGGGGGCTCTGTTTAGCACTGCTGGCTCTGGGCCACAAGCCACCCAGCTGGCTGGCAGCTCCACCACACCAGGGAGTGATTGGCACTTTTCGCAGGAAGAAGAGGGCAGCTGTGCCGGACCTGCAAGGTTTCACAGAAGCAGGAAGTCCTTCCTGAGCTCCGTTCAATAAGAATCCGGAGGCTCAATTGGACCCATGAGGTTTCAGCTCCTGCCAAGGCTGGGAGCCCCGGGAGTTAGAGGGTGAGGGTCCTGCCCAGCTGGGAAGCCACGTGGCCCAGTGGCCAGGACACGAGATGCCGTGGGACAAGCACTCTGCCTCCGTGGGCCCTCCCTCCACAAAACATCAAAAATCCTGTTTTACATCTGTGTTGATAAGAAGCCCAAATGTGCTCATATTATATATTAAAACATTTTATTTGACCTAAAATTTCTTTTTTCTTTTCTTATGATTTAAAAGTAATTATAACAGTGTTGTGGGCCCTGAGCTGGCCTGGGGGAGACTGGGGGTTACCAAGGAGGTGGCGACTTGGTGGCCCCGAAGGACCTGGAGGAGCTTGGCGACTCTAGTGGTGAGAACCAGGAGTTCTCAGGGTGATGGGCAGGACAGTCCACCTGCTCAGGGGGCCCAGGTGGGCTGTGTGGGGTATGTCCCGGCTCAGGAAAGGGCCTCGAGTGCTGGCCAGTGCACAGCCCTGTGGAGGGGGAGAACAGTCCACCTGCTCAGGGGGCCCAGGTGGGCTCTGTGGGGTACGTCCTGGCTCAGGAAAGGGCCTCGAATGCTGGCCAGTGCACAGCCCCGTGGAGGGGCAGGACTGTCCACCTGCTCAGGGGGCCCAGGTGGGCTGCATCCCAGTTCAGGAAAGGGCCTGGAGTGCTGGCCAGTGCACAGCCCCGGGGCAGGTGGGTGGGGTTGCTGATCTGATCCTCAGATCCTGCCCACATGACCCTGGATACCTGGAGTTAGGGCACAGCCAGGCTGAAGGTGAGTTATACATGTGCTTGGACTCCCCAGGGTCAGGTGTGCAGGGACAGTGACCAAGTCTGCCCCTCGGGGTCATGTGAGTGGTGACTGTGATGTCTGCACCAGCTTTTGGAGAAGGTATGTGGCCTCACACCCGAAGTGGGGAAGAAGCTTGGGTGTGGCCTGGAAGGTTCCTGAGCCTTCACTGCCCTTTAGGGAGCCTGGGAGGGGCCTGGGGACTGGGGCAGGTGTGGTCTCCACTTGGGACCCAGATGCGCCCCAGTGCAGGCAGCGAGGCCAGCAGGCAGAGGTGGGCGAGTGTCCTTGCTGTGTGACTCTGGCCCGTCCTCAGCCACGGGGGCTCCTGTGTAGGCAGCTGTCCCAGGCCCACTTCTTCTTTCTGAGCTCCAGAATCGATTTCCTGGTGGAGGTGTGAGGGCGTGGCGCAGCTGTCTCTGAACCTGCTGCAGGTTCTGGTCCGAGTGCCTGGATGCCAGACACCCATAAGCCCTGCATCAGACCCGCCTGCCTTGGCAGCCTGGGGCTCACCTCTTGTTTGTCCTTCGACTGGAGCTGGCCCTGAGCCAGTTTCTACAAAGAGTCTGTCACTTTGATGGGACTTTTCCCCAGCACTGGGTGGACGTCCATTCACCACCCTGCATCCACATCCCTCCCACTCAGCCTGGAGCTCTGTGCCCAAGTGCTGCATCTTCAGGGTGTCTCTGCCAAACTCCACTCAAATCAGGGAATCAGGGCTCCCGCTGCCACAGTGTGCATTCCTAGCCTGGGGCCCACCCTGCCCTGACACTCCCAATCCAGACAGGGTTCTCTCCACCCTGGCCTGCAGCTCCTGGAGAGGAGTGCTCCTGGGGGAGGGGAGGGTCACCTCTTGTGCACAGCACCCCTGGGATGTGGGTGCTTCTGGGATGTGGGTGCCCCTGGGATGTCAGCGCCCCTGGGATGTGGGTGCCCCTGGGAGCAGTCACCCCTGGGATGTCGGTGCCCTTGGGATGCTGGTGCCCCTGGAATGCAGGCGCCCTTGGGATGCTGGTGCCCCTGGGATGCGGGTGCCCTTGAGATGCTGGCGCCCTGGGATGCGGGTGTCTCTGGGATGTCTGTACCCTTGGAATGTGGGTGCCCCTGGGATGTGGGTGCCTCTGGGATGTCTGGACCCCTGGGATGCTGGCACCCCTGGGATGTGGGTACCTCTGGGAAGTCTCTAACCCTGGGATGTGGGTGCCCCTGGAATGTGGACAACCCTGGGACGTGGGTGCCCCTGGGATGTGGGTACCCCTGGGATGCAGATGCCTCTGGGACGTGGGTACCCCCGGGATGCAGATGCCTCTGGGATGTTGGTGCCTCTGGGATGTGGATGCCCCTGGGATGTGGGTGCCCTTGCCTCTGACATCCTTCCCAGTGGGCAGCTTCAGCCACTTGGCCTTTGGCCGCTTGTGTAAACTCTGACCACAGCTTCATTCCAATGTGAGCCAAGGAGAGCTTCCTGGTGGCAGGGACTGGGAAGGCACAGTGGAAGCCCTGCACACTGTAAGGTTCTGCCTGAAGGTACCAGTACTGAATGGAGAGTCGAGGTACATGAACGGTGGGTATGATGGCATGCAAAGCCAGCAGCCCTGTTCCAGAACTTTCTTCAGGTTCCTGCATGGGGCCAAGACCTCTGGTGCCAGCTGTACCCTTGTTGGGCATCTGGCCACTGGGGGGGGCAGTTGGAATGTGAGGCTGGGCTTCAGCTGCAGCAGACACATGCCCAGTGCCAGCCACCAGCTTCCACATTCACTCATTCGTTCCACACACATTCTCGGAGGTCCTCTGTGCTGCCAGGGCAGGCTGGGTGTGTGAAAAACAGGCCCCAAAGTACAAAACAGCTCAAGCATAACAGTGTTCTCCACCCCTGTGGTCCCAGATGGGGTCCCTGCCTAACTGGTGGCTGAGCCCCACCATCTCCTGAGCCTGATGGAGACACAGCTGCCTCTAAAAGCCTCTAAAAGTGGAGTGGACTGCGTCTCTCCTGCCAAGTGCTGCTGGTAAGAACCAGTCTCAGGGCCACACAGGTCCAAGGCTTTCTGGATGGCAGTCACATCCCTGCCAGACTCCCCATGGGGTGCAGGAGGAGCTGGTCATGGTCTCCACCCCATTCTAGGTGCTTTCGCCACCCTGCAGCAAGGACAACAGGCTCCACCCCATTCCAGGTGCTTTTGCCACCCTGCAGCTGTGACCGCAGGAGGAGAAGGGCAGAATGCCACCCTAGGAGTGCACACCTGGCAGGGGACAAATCTCAGATGGCGAGGACAAGGCAGGAGGCCCAGCAGCACTGGGAGGGTGGGGACGAGCGAGTAGGAGGTGACACCGCAGTCCCAGGGGAATCTCTGTGGGACACAGGCCCATGCCCCACGCCATTCAGTGAGTGCGAAGCCAGGTGTGAACTGTAGCAGACGTGAAGGGAAGGCAGTGACGAATTCTCACTTCCCTCGTGAGACGCCTGCTTGGATTTGAACCTGGGCTCAGAGAAGGCCTTGGGTGAGGAGGGTCAACGTGAGGTGGGCGTTGGACCTGCGCTGTCTTTCTGGCACAGCAAAGCCACTGACCGGGTCTCTGGGGCGATCACTGGTGGCCTGCACCCAGACGGATTTCAGAATTGCTGTGGGCCAGCGGCCACTAGCACCCGTGCCCCTCTTTGGAGTAGGGAGTGCTATTTGCAGCTATTCTGTCCCGTTGTAGACTAGGGGGATCCATACCTGTGAAGCCTCAGCCTCGCCTGGACCCCATATGGATGACGAGATCATGCACTTGGAGCGATATTCTAGGGGATGCGTCATTGGGGCTTTGAGCAGGGTGAGTGCACCCTACATGCCAACATGTGATTCACTGTGGCCAGTATGTTCCCCAGAGACAGCTGCCACAGCCCTCATCCCATAATGGGACCCCGAGTCCAGCATGCCCCACGGCCAGGCTGACGGGCAGCACACAGCAGGGCCGCCTGTCCTTGGGAACTGGCTTATGGCCACCCCTTCCTGCTGTCTAGAAGCTCCTGCCATGCAGGAAGTCCATCTACCCTAGAACCCCATGCTGGGTGGAGCCCAGGCTCATGGAGAGGCCTGGGGGGTGGGCTTCCATGTGGGGAGAGGGAGCCCAGGGTCAGGGGTACACCAGACAAGCAAGTGAGAAGGAGGCCGCCTTGGAAGGGTACTGTCTGCCCAGCCCAGCCTTTTTTTTTTTTTTTTGAGATGGAGTCTTGCTCTGTTGCCCAGGCTGGAGTGCAGTGGCGTGATCTTGGCTCACTGCAAGCTCCGCCTCCTGGGTTCGTGCCATTCTCCTGCCTCAGCCTCCCAAGTAACTGGGACTACAGGTGTCCGCCACTGCGCCCGGCTAATTTTTTGTATTTTTAGTAGAGATGGGGTTTCACTGTGGTCTTGATCTCCTGACCTCATGATTCACCTGCCCCGGCCTCCCAAAGTGCTGGGATTACAGGTGTGAGCCACTGCGCCTGGCCCAGCCCAGCCTTTTTAACTGAGCAAGTCCCTCAGCTGCTTTAGGGGTCAACGTTACGTGGTTAGGGACAGCAGACAGCAGGAGCCCCTGGGAGGAACGTGACCTCGTACAGAGCAAGCACGAGGGGCCCTGAGGGCCTCCTGGGTACTCCGCACAGACGTGAGGTTACCAAGGCTTCTGACTCTATACGGTCTTTGGTGAACCCCTGGTATTTTTCTGGAGAGTATGGTGGGTGCGGCTCTGGGGAGGTAGTCATGGTCCTCAGAGAAGGTACCTGGTAACAAGGGCAGGTGCTTCCTTTCTAAAACCAAAACAGCGTGAGTCTCTGTACCCTGCAGTGGGGAAACTCTGTGTGACTCACTGCAAGCAGGGGTGGTGTGCACCAGTTCCATTGACAACAACAGGGTCTAAGGATCCCTTTATCTTAACTCACACCACCAAACTTGGAAAGATAAGACCAGGCTGTGAAAATTAGAGATAAAGTGGTTTTTAAATGGAAGAGGTAGAGAATTCACACAAACTTCTCCCCACTGTAAGGTTTGTCATATCTTGATACACATTTCAGTTTTCAAAGTAAATAGACCAATGTTCAAAAACTGTGTTCCTTTTCTCCATTGAAAATAGACTGTGGCGATTATTTCTGTCACCAATTTGACTTGACAGCACTTGGGAAACCAGCTGGATGCCTTTTGCAGGGAGAGTTAATCAGATTTTTTAAACTGACTTTTTCTTTTCCTTCTTTTTTTAAAAAAATGGTATAATACTAATACATGTGCATGACAAAATTTAAACATAAGGGAAGTAAAATTTGAGATACAAGTTTCTCTTTCCCCATCCCTACAAACTCTGGTTCCATTCCCCACTGGAACCTTGCAGAACATATATATGCAGAACCAAAGGGCGTGTGTGTGTGCGTGTGCATATGTATACTTTTAACACATCAATGAGATTACACTATGCAATACTGCTCTGCATCTTGGCATATTGAATAAATAATACATTGAAGGGATCTTTTCAAATTAATACAAACAGACTCAACTCATTCTTTTGTATCCTATCTGTTGTTATTGTCTTGCCAGTGAAATAGATACACACAACTTCTTGTGGACTCACAGTCCCATTAGTATTTGCTTTCTGTGTTTGGAGGCCTTGTTCTCAGGTGCATATGGATTCATCACAGTCATTCCTCATGCCCACAGTTTTTGTCCTGCTGGTGAGTCATTCCTCTTAACATCTTTGATGTTCATGATGCTTTTTGCCATTAAGTGTATTTCATGGGATAGTCATAGCAATTCAGCAGCTTTCTAATGGATAATATTGGTTTAATATATATTTTCTTTCACTTTATTTTAAATCTTCCTGTGTCCTATGTCAGCATACCTCTTTTGAAAAACACATATTTATAAAATATTAAAGGTACATACATACAATGTAGAAAGTGCAATCAACACAGGAGAAGTAAAGAATTCTAACCACCCCAAGCTTCCCTCCCCATGCAATAAATAGTAACAGTTTCTTGCAGATCCCTCTAGAAAACTCTATCAACAAAAACATAATGTCATTTTAGGTACTATGAAGCGATGGTCCCCAACCTTTTTGGCACCAGGAACCAGTCTCATGGAAGACAATTTTTCCACAGATGAGGGGTGACAGGGGGCTATGGTTTCAGGATTTCAGGACAAAACTATTCCATCTCAGATCATCAGGCATTAGATTCTCGTAAGGAGAATCAAACTGCTTCTCACGGTTTCCCCTATTGCTGTTTAGGTGTTGGTTTCAGTGCTGTTTAACAGCTACTCATTCTTCTCCCCAGCTGCTTTTATAATCTCTTTGTCTTTGAGAATCTCCAGTACAACAGATGTATCCAGATGTGGCTTTCTTCAAACACACTCTGCTTAGATTCTCTGAAGCTTCAGAGTCTGAGAGATGGTACCTTTCCATTCACATCTCTTGGCCCATTTAATCCATCCCCCCCCCCCCCCCCCCCCCCCCCCCCCGAGCCCCAGTTAGGCCATGTGGGGCCATTTTACTCCATCACAATGCCAACCACTAAAGATAACTGGTTTTTCACCCTGTGTCTGTGTTGCATTCTGGGTGACTTCTTCAAATATATCTTCCAGTTCGCTAATTTTATATGTATTTGCATCTAATTTGCTGCTTAGCCTATTCATTGTTTTCAAATTCATTTATTCTTTTTTATTCCTAAGATGTTTCTCATATCTGCCTCCTCAATTCTGACTGTGTGGCAGGGTGCGGTGGCTCACACCTTTAATTCCAGCACTTTGGGAGGCTGTGGCTGGTGGATCACCTGAGGTCAGGAGTTTGAGACCAGCCTGGCCAATATGGTGGAACCCCGTCTCTGTTAAAAATACAAACATTAGGTAGGCGTGGTGGCACGTGCCTGTTCCCAGCGACACAGGAGGCTGCAGGAGGCTGAGGCAGGAGAATCGCTTGAACCCAGGAGGTGGAGGTTGCAGTGAGCCCAGATCGCGCCCTTGCACTCCAGGCTGGCCACAGAGTGAGACTCCATCTAAAAACAAAGAATTCTGATGGTGTCTTGTCCACCTATTTTTAACCCCACGTATAGTTCTTTAAAGGGTCACGACACTCCCAGGTCCAGGCTGGGCCCTGTCTTCCTCGTCTCCCCTTGAGGCCGGGACGTGTAGGAGCGGGGCCTTCGCACGGAGTTCTCCAGCGGGCTTCTTCCTTTCTCGCCTTTTCGTTTATTTATTTATAATTTTCCCGTTCCACCCAGACCCCTCTGGGGCGCGGGGACGGTCCCCAGGTTGCGGGTCCCGCGCGGGCCGGGCCGCGCTTCTAAGGCGGGACAGCCGCGTGTGGGTCACGGTGTCGCGTGTTCTCTGCGGGACCGACGAGTCTTCAGGTCCGACCCGCCCGGCGGGAAGCGCAGACACTGGTTTTCTCGAAAAAGTCCTCGTTCCGTTTCCCGCACTGGTAGGAAAGCTGGGGAGACAGAAGGGGGCGCAGCGTCCTGGACCAGGCGGAACTACGGGGACCGCTCCCGGTCCGGGTGCGACTCGGGGTCGGGGAAGGAGCCCCGAGGACGCGCGGCCGAGCCCAGACCCAGCACCGCTCCCGGGTTTCCCTCCGTCTCGGCCCCGGCCGCCTCTGAGGTTCTGGACCAAGCGCGGTGCCCGCGGCCCGCAGCAGCCCTCGCTCCGGAGCCGGCGGGGAGGGCGGGGACGCGGCTGCCGACAGCTCCGTGCCCGCCCCGGGAGCGCGAGGGGCGCAGGGACCGCGGGGAGGGCTCGGGTCGGCAGCGGCGGCTCCCAGAGGCCCTAAGACGGGAAACGGCCCAGGATGGGGGCGGGGCGGGCCAGGGAGGGGGCGAGGCGGAGCTACGAGAGGGCGGGGCTGGTGCGGGGCGGAGACGGGAGGGGCGGGGCGGAGACGGGAGGGGCGGGGCGGAGACGGGAGGGCGGGGCGGAGACGGGAGGGGCGGGGCGGAGACGGGAGGGCGGGGCGGAGACGGGAGGGGCGGGGCGGAGAAGGGAGGGCGGGGCGGAGACGGGAGGGGCGGGGCGGAGACGGGAGGGCGGGGCGGAGACGGGAGGGGCGGGGCGGAGACGGGAGGGCGGGGCGGAGACGGGAGGGGCGGGGCGGAGACGGGAGGGCGGGGCGGAGACGGGAGGGGCGGGGCGGAGACGGGTGGGGCGGGGCGGAGCCTGAGACACCCCGCCCCCCACCTCCGCCTCGGGCCCGCCCCTCCCCCAGGCTCCTGTCCCAGGGCAAACCTGGGGGTCCTCTCCCCTGGCTCTGTGGGGGACCCCGGGGAGGTCGCCCTGGCACGGGACACTGCCACGGCGTAGGGCCCGAGAGGGTCTGGGGCGGTCGGGCTTCGTGCTGAGCACCGCCCGGGTGCAGGGGGCCTCGGTGCTGGGGAAGCGCGCGCCTGCGGGAGAGGCGGGGCGGGGGTGGCAGGGGTCCCCGGGGCACCCACGGCGGGCGAGGCGGCGGCTTCCACTCGCAGGGAGCGGGGGTTTCGCACAGGGGACGGCGCCCGGCTTGAAGTTTGGGAAATTCCGATGTCCCGTCCGCGCGGGAGGCGCTGGGGCATTTCCAGGCCGTGATAGGGCCGGGCCGCGTGGGGACCCCGGGGCAGATGCGCGCCAAGCCTGAGACGCCTCCCAGGGCCTGCCCGAGAAACCCTTGCATGCGCGGGCACACACACACAGATACAAGCAACACTCCATGTGGACACACACACACAGAGACACAACACTCCACATAGGCACACACACAGATACACAGGTACACACAACACTCCATATGGACACACATACAGAGATACACTCCACACAGACACACACCATGCACAAACCACACACACATACAACACGCCGCCCTAACTCCACCCTGAGGGACGGGGTTTGAGGTAAAACCTGTGGCCACCATGTCCTGTGGAAGGCAAAACCAGGGCATAGGTGGAAATCGCCCTAAAGCAGCATATGCCCAGTAACCTAAAACTGTAATAACGTTTACATGTGGTCCCCTCGCACCGGGCTTTTCTTAATGAAGTATGGGTAAAAATATGCACAGTTTAAAATGACATCACTCTGTCAGGCACAGCCCAAACCTCAGCTCCTCCTCACACACCCCACAGAAGCACCTTGAACTCTGTAACCAGGTGCTGACATCACTTCACAGAAATCAGCCTGCACACCCTCTGAGAGAGTATCACTGCAAATTTCAATCATCCTTGCTTTAAGCTTACATTTTGGTGTTTGCAATTCTTTGCTCACTGTCACAAGAACCAGATTGCTGGTTCAGAGCTCTGGCTCTGTGGATGTCGTCGGTTAAAAAATCCATCCACCTTCCTGGCTAACATGGTGAAACCCTGTCTCTACTAAAAATACAAAAAATTAGCCGGGCGTTGTGGCAGGCGCCTGTAGTCCCAGCTACTCGGGAGGCTGAGGCAGGAGAATGGTGTGAACCCGGGAGGCAGAACTTGCAGTGAGCCGAGATCTCACCACTGCACTCCAGCCTGGGTGACAGAGCTAGACTCAGTCTCAAAAAAAAAAAAAAAAAAAAAAAAAAAAAATCCATCCAAACACTGAATTCCCAGTAACAGACACACAACACACCACGTGGACATACAACACACACATGCACAAGGACATTCACGATGACAGTGCTTGAAATAGAAGAAAACTATGCGTCCACATTTCTGTTAGTCAACTGTGGACCGCCCATGGCCACCCATCCATAGGGCCTGGTTGAGGTCACACGGGGTCCCCGTCAATAGCGCAAGAAAATCATCAGCCAACTTTGCTGGGAACAAGGGTGCAAAAATCTAAACTTACAGAAATCACCACACAAATCTGACAGTGATTTAAAGATAACACCCGGTGATCAGTTAGGAGTGCAGGGCAGGCTGACAGGGAAACCTGCACCTGTTAAGGCAGGAAAATTGGGTCTGGAGGCAGGGAGCATAAGGCAGTTCACACTTCAGCTAAGACAGGAAATATCCTCTCCATAGGGCGTGGGCCCAGTAAATGACTCTGCAACTTCACTTCATCCTCTCCAGTTACATAGGGCGCACCACCAAGAAGCCAATGGAATCCCCTAGAAGGTATTTAAACTTCCAAAAATTCTGTAATGGGGGCCCTGAGCCCCTATGCTTGGCCGCGGCTCCCACCCTGTGGCAGGTGCTTTTGTTTTCAATCAGTTCCTTCATTCCTTGCTTTGTGCATTTTGTCCAATTCTTTGTTGAAGACGCCAAGAACCTGTACACCCTCCACCGTTAACACTGTGACGCCTAGGTTTACGCCCAGCAGCACCCCACGGCCCCGTCGCCCCAGGCCCGGTCGTTTGAGCACTGACGGCTGCTCTGCTCTGGGATGCGCCTGCCGCGTGCATCGATTTAAACGTCAGTGAGGTGATTGATTCAAATCCTGCCTACGCTTGCTAGTATTTTCCTTGCATGCTGATATGGGTTGGCTGTGTCCACACCTAAATCTCAACTTGAATTGTATCTCCCCGAATTCCCACGTGTTGTGGGAGGGACCCAGGGGAAGGTAATTGAATCACAGGGGCCGGTCTCTCCCGTGCTATTCTCGTGAGAGTGAATAAGGCTCACGAGATCTGATGGGTTTATCAGGGATTTCTGCTTTTCCTTCTTCCACATTTTCTCTTGCTGCTGCCATGATTCTGAGGCCTCCCCAGCCATGTGGAACTGTAAGTCCAATTAAACCTTTTTTCTTCCCAATCTCAGGTATGTCTTTGTCAGTGGCAATGAAAAGGGACTAATACACATGCTTTATTGGTGACCAGGAGATGTTTTAAATTTTTCTATATGATTGTGGATTTCTCTGCTTCTCTCTTGGACTCTGCAACTTTGTTTTCTGTAGTTTGAGGCTGGCATCTTCCCGTGGGCTGGGCCCCATGCCACCAGCTGACCCTGGTCTGCTGAGCCTCTTGCCCGTGGTTCCTCCACTTGGTGTTAATGCTGACACCCCAGCTTTCCAGACCTCCCTCTCCATTTATCCTTCTGTGGCCTTACATTGAGGGCTTGTCTCCTGCAGGATCCAGTCTGACCATCTTTCTGTTTGAATTGAACTTTCTGGTTCTTTTATTTTGATTTCATTATCTGGGTTTGAATTCTGGCATTATGAATTGTTTCCTGTTTTTCCTACCTGTTCCCTGTTCCTTCTTCTCTCTTCTTGTGGCTTCTTTCAGATCAATTATTTTTTATTGCATGTTTATCCTCTCCTAGCCTGCCAGTTATAAGTTACTGTTCATTCAGTAGTTATCCATGTTAAAGTCCAGCGTAAATTCTTCCTGCCATCTCTTACCAGACCACCAAAAATTTAGATTCCCCCTTTATTCCATCCCACCCTTTGTTCTGTTGTTCTTACGTATTTTAACTCTACTCTGTCAAACTCTGGGAATCACTATTGTTATTATTTTCTTTTTCATTTTTTTCAGGGTCTTGCTCTGTCACCCAGGCTGGAGTGCAGTGGCACCATCACAGCTCACTGCAGCCTCCAACTCCCAGGCTCTAGCAATCCTCCCACCTCAGCCTCCCCAGTAGCCAGGACTACAGGCATACATGACCATGCCAGCCTAATTTTCAAAAATTTTTGGTAGAGACGGTGTCTCGCTGTTTTACCCAGGCTGGTCTCAAACTCCTGGGCTCAAGTGATCCTCCTGCCTCTGCCTCCTAAAGTGCTGGAATTGCAGGTGTGAGCCCCTGTGCCGGGCACGTTATCATTATTTTCTACCATGTGTGCATCTGTGTATTCACTCCCGCTTCCTGGCTCTGCGTTCCTTCCTTTATCCCCAAGCTCCCATCCCACCTGGGGGGTCATTTTCCTTCCACCCTATGAGCCCCTCATCATGGGCGCAGGTCTCTGGGTGGCCGCTTCCCTGCCTGCCCGGGGTCACCTCCCTCCACTCCCCTGTCTGCCTGGGGTCACCCTCTCCATTCCCCTGCCTGCCTGGGGTCACCTCCCTCTACTCCCCTGCCCGTCCGGGGCCGCCTCCCTCCCACTCCCCTGCCCCCACCCCCCTGTAGCTTCTCTGCGTTGCTGCTTCTCCTTCACCTTTTTTGGTTGATTTTCGTCTTGTAGCCCTTGGCATTTTTGGTTGAGTGACAGATGTTCCTAGGACAGGTCTCAGAGGCCATCTCAGGCCACCAGTGGTGCCGTCTCCAGGGACACGAGTGGCGCTCACTCCTGTGGCCACCCAGGGAGGGAGACCCCTGTGACCCAGTGGCAGACTCTGGGAGGGTCAGGTCAGGCTGATTCCCCTTCAGGGTTCCCACCAACAGCTGAGGGGCTTCTCGGCTTCTTGGGGCCCCTCTTTCGTTTCCTTTGGCCCCATGAGTGCTGAGAGCTGAGTCCAGCTCCCATGGCTCACCTCGGCTTTTGCTTCCCCAGTGACTGGTCAGCCCGGATCCACGCTGCCCCAAGCGTCAGCCCATCATCTTTACTTTCCCTTTCAGACCTTGGCCCCCCAAATTCTCACTGCTTTAGGAATTCTCCATTGATTTTGAACAGACATGTTAAGATAGTTGTTTCTAGCTTGTGTTGTTGTTTTTAATTGGAGAGTTGGTCAGTGTCTGCTAGAAGAGAGCTACGTCTATGGAACCTTAGACTTGTTCGTGCTTTATTGTAAGTTTCAGTCACTCCTGTGTGCATGTGTCTGTGTATGTGTGCGTGTGCATGGTGTGCGTGTCTGTGCATATGTGCACGCATATACGTGTGTGTCTGTGCATGTCCATCTGTGCATTTGTCCATCTGCATGTGTGCATGTCTATGTGTCTGTGCATGTATGTGTGCGCGTGTATGTATGTGTGTATGTGTCTGTGCATGTGTGTGCATGTGTGTGCATGTGCGTGTGCACGTGTCCATCTGTATGTGTGCGTGTGTGTCTGTACATGTGTGTGCATGTGTGTGTGTGTGCATGTGTGTGCATGTGTGTGTCTGTGCATGTGTGTGATCTGAGGCATCTTCCCATGACTGCTGCTTTCTGCTCCAGTTGCTCCTGGCTGAGCATCAGTGCGGCATCAGTGCACTCCCTTAGCACCTGGACATCACTCCAGAGACTTCTGAGCAGAGGCTGACAGTGCATGGGGACTTACTAGCTGCCTTTCATGCTGGCCATGGTGGGTGAGCTGTCCAGTTCTCCTCTCCCAGATCTCCCAGGTGCCAGCAGGCTTCCTCTAGCCACAGGGCCTGGGGGCACTTCAGCCTACCTGGGCAGGTGCTTGCCAGGCCCATGGGGACCAGCAGGCTCCCACAGGCCCTCCCAGAGCCACATGCAGCAGTGAGGCTGGCAAGCTCCACTTGGGGGAGACCCTGCTGTTACCGGCCAGGCCTGTGGGACAAGCACAGTCTGACATCTTTGCTGATGGCCTGGAGATGAGCACCCCCTGCTCTCTCCTCAATGTTGCAGCAGAACCCACGTGTAGAGAGGGTTGGGGCGAGCAGTCCAGGCAGACCCCCGGGATTTTCCTGCCATACTGCACAAGCATTCATGCGTTCATTTAATCTTGCTTTTTAAGGCAATACTTTAAAAACACAAAGGCCCAACAACCATCTTCCGCTTGACAAGACATATCATTCTAATTTGAGCGGAAGTTGCATGTCCTGCCCTTTGAACGCGGCAGCCTGGACAGCTGACAAGGACACACTGTGTATTTCCATTTCAATTCTGGGAGTGCTCTGAGGCCTCTGGGGGAGAAGAACCCATGAAATATTCAAAACATAAGTGGAAAAAAAATCCAGGTGCTAGATATGGGCCAGGAAGAGCCCTCGGCCCTGCCAAGTGTGTGCAATGGTGAGAAGCTGTGGTGGTGAGAAGCTGCTGGAAGAGATGGTCCCTAGTCTTGGTTCATTCCTCAGACATTTATCAAGCTGACGAATACAGCAGAGATGCTTCGGTCGGCTGTAATTCCACGGGTGGAGTGCTGGCTAGACAGGTACCTACAGCCGTCACACTGCATGGGTTCCGGGACGCTGGGACTGTCCTTGTGTGGTGTCCCCAGAGGACCTTGCAGATGTCACACCACTGCTCCACACTGCCACCTGCTGTCACACCTGTGCAATGTATCCAGGTCTCTGGGGGCTAGAATGAAAAACATGTATCTCGTAACCAACAAAATCGGGCTTGTCCTGAAGACCTGGTGCATTCGTCTGTTCTTACACTGCTATAAAGACATACCTCAGGGCCGGGCGTGGTGGCAGGAAATCACTAAAACCTGAGAGGCGGAGGTTGCGGTGAGCTGAGGTCATGCCATTGCCCTCCAGCCTGGGCCACAAGAGCGAAAGTCTGTCTCAAAAATAAATAAATAAAAAGACAGCAGGTGATGTGGTTTGGACCTGTGTCCCCTCTGCCCAAATCTCACCTTGAATTGTAATCCCCCACGTTGGAGGTGGGGCCTGGTGGGAGGGGATTGGATCATGGTGGTGGTCCTTCACGAGTGGGTTAGTGCCAGTTTCTTGGTGCTGTTCTAGTGATAGTGAGTGAGTCATCGTGAGATCTGGCTGTTTGAAAGTGTGCGGCACCCCCTCTTTTTCTCTCTCTCCTGCTCCCGCCATTGAGACGCCTCACACTCCCTTCCTTCTACCATGACTGAAGGTTTCCTGAGGCCTCCCTAGAAGCAGAAGCCGCAATGCTTCCTGCACAGCCTGCAGAACCGTGAGCCAATTAAACCTCTTTTCTTTATAAAGTGCCCAGACTCAGATATGTCTTTTTTTTTTTTTTTTTTTTTTTTTTTTTGAGACGAGTCTTGCTCTGTCGCCCAGGCTGGAGTGCAGTGGTGCGATCTCAGCTCACTGCATGCTCTACCTGCCGGGTTCACGCCATTCTCCTGCTTCAGCCTCCCGAATAGCTGGGACTACAGGTGCTGCCACCTCACCCGGCTAATTTTTTGTATTTTTAGTAGAGACTGGGTTTCACTGTGTTAGCCAGGATGGTCTTGATCTCCTGACCTCGTGATCCACCCGCCTCGGCCTCCCAAGGTGCTGGGATTCCAGGCATGAGCCACTGTGCCTCGCCTACCTGCTGTCCTTTTGCATCTTCCAGGTAGACCTCAAAGATTGGTTTGTTGTCAGCATCACGTCTATAATCCATGGTTCTATATGGAGAAAACAAAACCCCAGTTGGGGAAAATGAACACACAGCATTTTGTTTCTTACCCTGGAGCCATTTCTGGCGTTTTATCAGTAAGCACACAGACCCACAGGACAAGCTCAGCTCATGGCCTGGAGTGCTGGTCTTGCTCATGGATATGCAATCTGAAGCCCCTGTGCTCATGGCAAGGAGCTACATGGGCTTTCAGGGTGGAGCCAGGGCTTCAGGGAACCCCCTCATCCCAACAGGCACACCCAGAGCAGCCTGCAGCGGCGTGGAAGGGGCTGGCGCTGGGCCTGAGGTACAGGGGAGGCCTGCCTACCTGCCTCCCGCTGGGCTTGCCTGGGCTCCCGCCTCCAGACCGTGAGAATTCCCCTAGCATAGGAAGAGAGTCTGACCAAAGTGACAACAGCCACCCCCTGACTGCACAGCACTGTTCACTTCCCAGATACTCCCACCAGACTAGGTCAGCCCTTTTCTTACTGGGGGAGCAGAAAAGTCCCCCCAGCCCCAGTCCGGGACTCCAGATGATGCCTGTTCCTCTCCCAGTCCCAGCAATCTCCCTTCTCAGCATCTGGCATCTTGGGATGTACCCTAAAGTTCACTGGCTCAGAGCGCCCTAACTATGGCTGTGGCGAGCGGGGGAGGGCGGGATCAGGTCGGCGTGCTGCACATGGGCCCCTGGAGCAGGAACAGTATTCCGAGCTATGCTTCTGTGGCTGGGCCCTCACAAGGAGGGCAGCGTCAGCACCCTCTCAAGGCTTTGCAGATAAGGGTTTATTGAAGAGGGAGGTGACCCACACCATCCCCGCTGAGAGATCTGGTTAGGGGGCTCCCCCCGGAATGTAGGCAAGAGGGCAGCACCCTGATCGTGAGGGTTGGTCACCTGGGAACCACAGTAACGTCCGCAGGGACCTTCCCCCAGCAGAACGCTCATGGTCACCCTCAGCTTTCAACTGTGGGGACCTCACATGTCTCCTGGTAGAGTCCTCACTCCCTCGGCTAAAACTTCTGAAAGCAGCGAGGTCGGGCTCTCTGGCTGGGATGGCTCTGGCCCTGAGTGGGTCATCCAAGTCGAGTTTCCACCACCCAGCACCCTGTGCTTTCCCCAGTCGGCTGCATGCTAGGCCTCTGGGAAGCCAGCAAGCCCACCTGATTCTGAATCCTCCCCGCGAGCCTGGGGGTCAATTCTGCTGACATCAAAGGAACTGCCAGAAGCTCCCAGCAGGGAGTTAGGCAGGGAATACAAGACTGTGTCCAGAGCAAGGGTGACTCCAGCCCCTCCAGGATGGAGAAACCAGTGTGACCCTGTCCCAGGTCCCCATGGCCCTGGCTGCTCCTGGCGGACAGAGGGGCATGTTGCCCATGCTATTCCTTGTTCCCTCCGGGCTGCCATGGCCCCTGGAGCAATTCCTGGGACAGTCTGGGGAGGAGCTGACAATCACGCAGGGTGGACTGAACTTGGCCCCTCCCAGTCACCTATGCGTTCCTTCCTCAGACTCCCGTGGGGTTGGAGTCATGGTCTTGTTCCCCATCCCATCTGCAGGCCGCCCCTGCCTGGATGTGGACCACTCCAACACTCACACGCCTCCCTCCAGGAGGACCCCAGCTCCACTTTCTCCAGGACTGCCTGTGATGCACCAGGATCCATCCTGTAATCCCAGCTACTTGGGAGGCTGAGGCAGGAGGCAGAGGTTGCAGTAAGCCAGGATTGGACCACTGCACTCCAGCCTGAGCAACAGAGGGAGACTTGGTTTCAAAAAAAAAACTATGCAAATCCCAATTACACACGCTGAGCGGCATGTTCAGCTGAGCCACCTGCCCAAGGTGGGAACCTCTCTTCCTCCATCTGCAGGTCACGTGGAGATGGCAGAGCACCTGCATGTGCACCTGGAGACCCTCTCAAGCCTGGTCTCCTGACGCTGCCTCCTCCTGATGTTGGGGGCTGCTGGAAGTGCCAGCCTGTAACCCTCATTGCAATGGCACCTGCCTGGTGCTATAATTCAGACATTTGTCTCCCCAACCTCGTGTTGAAATTTTGGACCCCAATGTTGGAGGTGGGACCTGACAGAAGGTGCCTGGGTCATGAGTGCTTAGTGCTGTCCTCGCGGTCATGAATGCTTTCATGCTTTATTCCTTCTCACAAGAAGTGATTGTTTAAAACGCTTGGCGCCTCCTTTGCCCACTCTCTCTTGCTCCCTCTCTCACCATATGGTCTGCAGGCACCTGCTCCCATCACCTTCCGCCATGAGTGGACACTTCCTGAGGCCTCACCAGAAGCAGATGCTGGTGCCATACTTCTTTTTTTTTTTTTTTTTTTTTTTTTTTTTTTGAGACGGAGTCTCGCTCTGTCGCCCGGGCTGGAGTGAGTGGCCGGATCTCAGCTCACTGCAAGCTCCGCCTCCCGGGTTCACGCCATTCTCCTGTCTCAGCCTCCCGAGTAGCTGGGACTACAGGCGCCCGCCACCTCGCCCAGCTAGTTTTTTGTATTTTTTGGTAGAGACGGGGTTTCACAGTGTTAGCCAGGATGGTCTCGATCTCCTGACCTCGTGATCCGCCTGTCTCGGCCTCCCAAAGTGCTAGGATTACAGGCTTGAGCCGCCGCGCCCGGCTGGCACCATACTTCTTGTACAGCCTGCAGAACTCTGTGCCAAATAAACCCCTTTCCTTTATAAATCACCCAACCTCCCAACACAAATCATCCAAGACACCTGGTGTCCCCCAAACAGCTCCTTGGTCAACCTCAGATTCCGGACCAATCTGAGAGCTATTTCCACGGAGCGGGGAGAGGAGAGCTATTTGCTGAAGAGGACATGGCTTTGCTCAAGATCCCTGTATCCTCTGCTGTGGCTCTCTAATTCTCCTCTCTGAGCTTGTGGCAGACATGGCCGATACCTCAAGCATGGCTGGGCAGCAGACGTGGGGTGAGAGGAAGAGGCTGAGCCCAACTTGTCCCTCCTTAGACCCCAGAATCGCCAAGACCAGAGTCCTCCATAAAGACCTCACAGAGAAGGAATCACTGCATGCTTTTGCACAATTAAATACCTGCACATCTTAAGGAAAGGCCCTAACATCCTTCAGTAGTATCTCCTTCCAGGGCAGGGAGTGACTGGGTCAGCAGCCTCAGCTACCTGGAAACTGTTCACATCAGGCAAAGTGTCGGGAGAGACACAGATGTTTCCACTGGCATTTAAAAGAAGGGAAAGAAAATTATTGACAAGAAGCTTCCATGGTGGATCAGGTTTTAACGTTTTGATGGACCTGGCCTCTCTTGGAAGCAAACCCCTGGATGGAGTCCGTGTCTCTTTGGGCCCCCAGAGGCAGCCCAACCTTGACACGGAGTGCAAAGCAGACTCAGCTGCTTGTGTTTAATGCGGATTTGCATAGTGTTTTTTTTTTTTTTCTTTTTTCAAGATGGAGTTTTGCTCTGTCGCCCAGGCTGGAATGCAGTGGCGTGATCTCTGCTCACTGCAGCCTCTGCCTCCCTGGTTCAAGTGATTCTGTTGCTTCAGCCTCCCGAGTAGCTGGGATCACAGGCACGTGTCACCATGCCCTGCTAATTTTTGTACTTTTAGTGAAGACGGGGGTTTCACCAGGTTGGCCAGGCAGGTCTCAAACTCCTGAC
Organism: Rhinopithecus roxellana; assembly: GCF_007565055.1. NCBI lineage: Eukaryota > Metazoa > Chordata > Mammalia > Primates > Cercopithecidae > Rhinopithecus > Rhinopithecus roxellana. The sequence continues at coordinate 131,611,197 of NC_044561.1, read as the reverse complement.
CTCAAGTGATCCTCCCACCGTGGCCTCGAACAGTGCTGGGATCACAGGTGTGAGCCACCGTGCTGGCTGGGATTTGTGTAGTTTTGTCCATGCTGTTACATGGTGCACTGGGCAGAGCCAGCCCGTCCCACCTCGAGCCATGTTACTTTAGTCTGTGATGCAGATGTTGTGTGGCAGTGGAATGGCCTCATCAGCCCCACCTGGGACCTGGCAGCGGGTGGGTCTGAGCAGCCCGGGAGGAGGGTCCCCAGGGCCCACAGCAAGAGTGACATGACCCACACCATCCCCACTGAGGGGACCCACACAGTGATCCTCCTCCCACACATCCTCTACTGCATCCTCTATGGCTCTCCCAGTCGGCCACTTGGACCGGAGAGACATTATCAAAGTGCCCTCTCGGAAACGTCCCCTTCATCCACCATCCTCTTTCAACCCACTGGGCTTGGTCAGGAAGCCGTCGGTCAGCAGGTGGGCGGGTGGGGTTGGGGGCACCCCTATGTCCTGTGAGACCCCGGCAGGCACTGCAGCTTGGGGTTCCCAGAGGCTCCGAGGTGGCTAAGAACAGGATGACAAATCAACTCCAAGGTTCAACTCTTCCCCCAATGGACACTCCTCCCTATGCTGTTCTCATCTCAGTTTTTACCTGTTTTTCTCAAGATGTTGGAAATGAGATCAAAGATCAGTGTGGATCTGAACATCACTATTCATCAGGGAAATGCAAATCAAACCAGAGATGAGACACCACAACACTCACACTAGCATGGCTAAAATTTAAAAGTCTAGCTGGGGCCGGGTGCAGTGGCTCATGCCTGTGATCCCAGCCCTTTGGGAGGCCAAGGCAGGAGGATTGCTTAAAGCCCAGGAGCTCATAACCAGCCTGGGCACCAAAGCAAGACTGTACCTCTACAATAATTTTTTTTTAATTGGCTAGATGTGGTGCACATGCCCGTGGTCACAGCTGCTTGGGAGGCTGAGGAGGGAGGATCACTTGAGTCCACGAGTTTGAGGCTTGGTGAACTGTGATCATGCCACTGCACTCCAGCCTGGGCAACAGAGTAGGACTTCATCTCTTAAAAATAAAGAAAAGAAAGGAAAGGAGTGGAAAGGATAGGAGAAGAGAGGAAGAAACTTGGTATTTCAATTATTTTAAATTTGTTGAGACTTGTTTTGTGGCCTAACATGTGGTCTATCCTGGAGAATGTTCCATGTGCTGAGGAAAAGAATGTATATTCTGTGCAGCTGTTGGATGAAATGGTCTGTAAATGCCTGTTAGGTCCGTTTGGTCTAAACCATAGTTTAAATCCAATGCTTATTTGTTGATTTTCTATCTGATGATATGGCGAAGGCTGACAGTGTGACGTTGAAGACCCCAACTGTTAGTATGTTGGAGTCTCTCTCTCTCTTTAGATCTAATAATACTCGCTGTATATATCTGGGTGACCTGGTGTTGGGTGCATATATATTTACAATTGTTATATCTTCTTGCTGAGTCAGTCCCTTTATGTAATGACCTTCATCTCTTTTTAGTTTCTGACTTAAAGTCTGTTTTATCTGATAGAAATATAGCTACTATTGCTCACTTTGGGTTAATGAAATATCTTTTTACATCCCTTTCCTTTCAGTCTGTATGTGTATTTATAGGTGAAGTGAGTTTCTAACAGGCAGTATATAGTTAGGTCATTTAAAAAAATAATCCATTCAGCAAGTCTATGTCTTTTAAGTGGGGAATTTCATCCATTTACCTTCAGGATTATTATTGGTAGGTGAGGGTTTATTTTACACTTTTGTTAATTGTTTTCTGATTGTTTTGTATATCCTTTGTTTCTTTGTTCCTTTCTTCCTTCTCATTATTAATCACTGAGGTTGGGTGGTTTCTTGTAGTGATAAGGTTTGATTCTTTTCTCTTTCTCTTTTGTATATCTGCTTTACCAGTGAGTTTTATACTTTTGTGTGTTTTCATGATAGTGATTGTCATGTTTTCACTTCCAGATGTAGGATTCCCTCGAGCATTTCTTGTGAGATCAGTCTAATGGTGATGATTTCCCTCAATTTTTGCTTTTCTGGGAAATATTTTGTTTCTCTCTCATTTCTGAAGAATATATAGTATAGCATTCTTGGCTGACTTTTTTTTTTTTTCAGCACTTTGAATATATTATCTCATTCTCTCCTGCCCTGTAATATCTTATCTCATTCTCTCCTGCCCTGTAATCTTATGTTAGTCTAATGAGGATTCCCTTATATGTGGCTTGATGATTTTCTCTTGACATTTTTAGATTATTTCTTTTACTTGAAAGTTTGACTATAATGTGCCTGTAAGAGGACATTTTGGGGTTGAATCTACTTAGGGACTTTGAGCTTCTTAAATGTCAGTATTCATATCTCTCCCCAGACTTGGGAATTTTTTAACTCTAATTTCATTAAATAGATTTTCTTTGCCTTTCTCCTTCTCTTCTACTTTTGAAATTCCCATTACATGAACATTTGTTCACTTAATAGTGTTACATACTCCTTGTAGGCTGTCTTCACTGTCTTTCATTCTCATTTCTTTTTGTCTTTGATGGGGTAATTTCAAATAACCAGTTTTCAAGTTCAGAAATTCTTTTTTCTGCTTGATCAAGTCTGCTGTTGAAGCTATCTATCGTAATTTGTATTTCATTGCTTGAAATCTTCAGCTATGGGATTTCTATTTGGCTCTCTTTATTATTTCTAGTTCTTTGTTAAATTTCTAGCTCACATAATGAATTGTTTTCCTGATTTTGTGGACTTGTCTTATCTACTTGTATCTCATTGAGTTTCCTTAAGATCATTGTTTTGAGTACCTTTTCTGGCAGTTAGTTGATTTCCTCTTCACTGGGGCCTGTTAGTAGAGAGTTATTTTGTTCCTTTGGTGATATATTTCCTTGTCCTTTTATGTTTCTTGTGTCCCCGTGTTGATGTCTATGTATCTGGTGGAACAGTTGCTTCTTTCAAACTTTCTAGAGTGGCTTTCATAGAGAAAAGCTTTTACTTGCAGTGGATTTTAGCGTGCCATTTGGGAAGGGTATGGTGACTGTTTCTGGATCAGTGCAGTGGTATAGTCTCTGCAGCTTGTGGACCCCCAGTAGCCTAGGCTGTAGGAGTTTGTGACACTGGTGGGGACAGTGTGGGTTTTTAACGTCCTCAGTTCAAGGGCTGTTGGGGTTCTTCTATTCTCATTTTCCCTGTAATGGGAAGACTAGCCAGGGGGATTCCTTAGACTCTAGGGGGATAGTTCAGCTCCAAGGAAGCAGGCAGTTGAGTTGTTTGGCCTGTAAGGTGGGATGTCTGGATTCAGCTTCTTCTGTTTCTCTGGGATGTAGGGCCCTGCCTCAGCTCAGCCCTCGCTGGGGTGTGAGGCTGCTCCGCTCAGCCAGGGCTCTGATTCCCCTTGGGGTGGTTTGTCGCTTCTGCTCAGGCCTGAGGGATGGGACTGTCCTGGGTGGCCCAGGCATCATTTTCCTGGATGCAGAGTGCTGCTTCCACTTGGGTTCCAGGAGGTACGACTGCTCTGAGCAGCCAAGGTATTGTTTTCACGGAGGCAGTTTATGGCTTTAGCTCCAGCCTGAGGGGGCGAGAGCGGGTAGTGGAGTGGTTCCACCTTTGCTTGACCCCACAGAGAAGGTGTAACAGCTGCCTGCAGCTTGGCTGGGGGATGTGGGGCCACGGGGTGGGGTGGTTGGGCAGCAGGCTAGCCTCAGGGGTGAAGGGGAGCTGGGGGCTGCTCCCCCAGGAACAAGACACTCCACGGTAGTTCCAGTTCCAGGAGGGCACCGCGAGGGCCATGCGGTTAGGCACAGTGTCGATTCTTTCTCTGGCGGGAGCACGGCGGTGTGACCTCCAGGCAGCTCACTCCACCCTGGGCTTCGTGCCTGTGAGGACTGCAGGGGACCCCAAGGGTGAGGGTGGTGGGTGTCCACGGTGTTGGTGGGGGCTGCTGGGGTCCTCTTGATTATCTCCTCACTGAAGGGAGATATCTTCCTGGCTTCTAGCTGACCCTGGTTAGGGGATTGGGTGGCAGGTGGCTGGCATTTCCTTATGTTCTTTTTGTGATTATCACGAATTTCTGGGCTCGCCAGGGTTGCTGTGGCTCCTCTGATGTGTTCTGGAGCTCCCTGTGGGGATTTTCATTAACATTTCATGGCTTGTGGCCGGTCACAGTGACTCACGCCTGTAATCCCAGCACTTTGGGAGGCCAAGGCAGGCAGATCACCTGAGATCAGGAGTTTGAGACCAGCCTGGCCAACATGGTGAAACCCCATCCCTACTAAAAATAAAAAATAAATAAAAAATTAGCCAGGCATGGTGGCGGGTGCCTGTAATCCCAGCTACTTGGGAGGCTGAGACATGAGAATCACTTGAACCTGGGAGGTACAGATTACAGTGAGCTGAGATCGCACCATTGCACTCCAGTCTGGGTGATAAGAATGAAACTCCATCTCAAAAAAACAAAAAAAACCATTTCCTGGCTTGTTTACTGTTCTGGGTCTTTGTGAGGGACACCAGTGCTGGGGGCTTCTAGTCAGCTGTTTCACTGACATCACTATCCCCCACTTTTTTCTTTTATTCCATATTTTACTGTACCTTTTCTATGCTTAGATACACAAATACCACTGTGTTACAGTCGCCTGCAATATTCTGTGTTACAGTCACCTGCAGTATTCAGTGCAGTCACATGCTGCACAGGTGTGCAGCCCAGGAGTGATACGCTGCACCACATGTCCTAGGTGTGTCGCCAACTCTACTGTCCCGGGGTATGTGAGTTGCCTCTGATGTTCTCACAACAGCGAAACTGCTACAGATGCGTCTTTCAGAAAGTCTCCCTGTCATTAAGCGACGCATGACTGTAGCACTCAGCAGTGAAAAGGAAGGAAGTACTGATGCGTGGACCTCAGGATAATTCTGCCAAATGAAAGAAGTCAGATGAAAAAATCTACACAGTATAATCCCATGTATCCAGAATCCTACAGCAAACTCACCAGCAGTGGCAGGAGGCAGACCTGCACTTGTTGTGGATCCAGGACATGTAGGAGGGAGGGGAGGACAGAGGGAGGATAGAGGGAGGAGGGAGGGGAAGATGGAGGGGAGGAGGGGGGAGGAAGGAGGGGAAGAAGAGGAGGAGGGAGGGGAGGGAGGAGGGAGGGGAGGGAGGAGGGAGGGGAGGGAGGGGAGGAGGGGGGAGGCAGGATAAGGAGGGATGGGAGGGAGGGAAGGAGGAGGGAGGGGAGGGAGGGAAGGAGGAGGGAGGGAAGGAGGAGGGAGGGAAGGAGGGAGGAGGGAAGGAGGAAGGAAGGAGGAGGAAGAGGATGGAGGGGAGAAGGGAGGAGGGGGGAAGGCGGGGAGGAGGGAGGGGAGGAGGGGAGGAAAGAGGGAAGGGAGGGGAGGGAGGGGAGGAAGGGAAGGAGGGAGGAAGGAAGGAGGAAGGAGAGGAGGGAGGGGAGGGAGGAGGGAGGGGAAGGAGGGACCACGAGAGGAGGGAGGGAACTCTGAGAGCTGCAGAGATGGGTTCAGGGTGTCATGTGTCAAAACTCAACATGCTGTGCACTTTAAACAGGGGCAGCCTAACTACATGTAATTGTGTATCAATTATGCCTCACTAAAGCTGGAGGAAAAAACAGAAAACAACGGAAAAGTCAGAGTAAAGAGAATTCACTTTCGAAATGCCAACCATTTAAAAATACTCCATACTGAACATTATGAGCCTTTTCCATTATTAATGCCTGAGAGAGAAATCAAAGTCCAGGCCGCAGCTATCCCTGCTATTCTCGAGTTAGGAGAAATCACCGTGTCCTACTTGACTTCAGGGTGGGTGGCGAGTGTTCCTGCGGCAGCTGCAGCCTCCCTGTGCCTGAGTCATGCTCCACTGTGCCCTGGGCAGCTCCGCTCCCACCCACGCCCCTCAGGTTGCTTATATACTTGTGCATGTTAGTTTGGACTTTGAGGGGTGCTTGCTGTATTTTATGTTAAGGTGCAGTTTACAGGCAGTAAAATGCATCCGCTGTCACTTTACAGCACAGTAGAGTTCACACACATATACGCTTATGTGACTGACCCCCCCAAAGCAAAATATGGAGCATTTCTATCTCCCAGGAAGTCCCCTCCTGCCCCTTCCCAGGCAGCAGCTCCCCACCCTACCCCTACTAGATACTCACAGTCTGATTTCTAGCTCGGCGATTCATTTTTCCTTTCTCGAGCTTCGAATAAAGTGGAGTGCCTCGGTGTGTCCTGTGCTACAGAATCTGACTGATCCTCTCAATCTGAGCTTTGAGACTTGTACAGCGTTTGCGCCTCCCACAGTGCCCCACCCCGTGTGTGGGCCTGATTAGCATATCCATTCTCCTCTTGCTAAATGCCGGCACTGTTTCCAGTTTGGGGTGTAACGCACAAGGCTGCTGTGAAGATTGTTCTCAAGCCTTTTTGTAGACAGATGCCTCCATCTCTTGGGCACACACCTAGAAGGAGCATTGCTGGGCCATAGGGTGGATATAGGTTTAACTTTATTAGAAATTGTCGAAATGATTTTCAAAGTGATTGTACCGTTCACACTCCCACAGCAACGTACAGGACTTCCTACGGCTCCCCGTCCCCGCCGGCTGGTGCTTGGTGTTGTCAGTCTTTTTAACGTTCATCCTCCTGGTGGGGGTGTGGTGGTGTCTTGCGGTGGTGTTGATTTGCATTCCTCTGATGAATGCTGATTCTGTGCACGTGTTCGATGCTTAGGGCCGCCCGGATATCCTGTCCTGGGAATCTGCTCAAGGCACTGTCAATGCTTTCGTTCAGTTGTTTGTCGCTTTCTTAATTACTTGTAATTCGTTATCTATCTGTACAGAAATCCTCTGCCATATAAATGTATTACAAACGTCTTTGCCAGACTCTGGCTTGCTGCTTCATTGTCTTGACGGTGTCTCTTGATGAATTTGTAGTAGATGCAATACTGTCACAGATATTCAACGTTCTTATATCTGCTGTGTCAATTTTGGTAGGTTGTGCTTTTCAAGGAATTTGTCTCTTTCTTCCTTTTTTCTTTATTTCTTCTTCTTCTTCTTCTTTTTTTTTTTTTTAGACAGAGTCTCACTCTGTCACCCAGGCTGGAGGGTGATGGCACAATCTCGGCTCACTGCAATCTCTGCCTCCTGGGTTCAAGCGATCTTCTTGCCTCAGCCTCCTGAGTAGTTGGGACTACAGGCATGTGCCACCACGCCCGACTAATTTTGTATTTTTAGTAGAGATGGGGTTTCGCTATGGTTGGCCAGGCTGGTCTTGAACTCCTGACCTCAGGCGATCTGCCCACTTCGGCCTCCCAAAGTGCTGGGATTACAGGTGTGAGCCACCGTGCCTGGCCAAATTTGTCTAATCCATCTTGAACGAAATTGCTTTTAATTTTTTTTAAGTCCAATTTGTCAATGTTTAATTTTACATCAGTGGGATTTTTCAGTCCTGCCCAAGAAATCCTCACCAGTGCCTGGTCCGGAGGCATCTCCTGTGTTTTCCTGTAGAAGCGTCATCGTGTTTGTGCCCCTTGTGCCCCATCCCCTTTGGATCTATGACCTGCTTCAAATTAGCTTTCATGTGTAGCCCAGAAGAAGGACCAACGTTCCTTATTTTCCCTGTTGACGCCCAGTTGTTGCGGCACCTCTGAGTGAAGATGCCGCCTGTCTCCAGGCAGGTGGCTGAGTGCCGGGCGGTCTTCACGAGGAAGTGTTGATGTTAGCCGAGGGTTTTCCATAGATATGCTTTACCGGACTGGGGAACCTACTGCTTCCAGTTTGTTGATAGTTTTTATTGTGAACCAACTGGATTTTATAAAATGTTATTTCCACCGGGCATGATGGCTCACGCACGCCTGTAATCCCAGAACTTTGGGAGGCCAAGGTGGGTGGATCACCTGAGGTCAGGAGTTCAAGACCAGCCTGGCCAACATGGAGAAACCCCATCTCTCCTAAAAATAAAAAATTAGCTGGGTGTGGTGGCGCATGCCTGTAATCCCAGCTACTTGAGAGGCTGAGGGTGGAGAATTGCTTGAACCCGGGAGGTGGAGGCTGTGATGAGCTGAGATAGCGCCACTGCACTCCAGCCTGGGCAACAAGAGCAAAACTCCATCTCAAAAAAAAAAAAAGAAAAGAAAAGAAAGAAAAAAATGTTTTTTCTGAGTCTATTGAGTTGATCATATGGTTTTTGTTTTTTATTTTATCAGTGACATTGATTGATTTTTAAATGTCAAAACAATCTTGCATTTCTGAGATAGCTTTTCTTGGTCTTGGCCTTTTAATTTTCATTTTATTTATTTATTTGTTTTCGAGACAGAGTCTTGCTCTGTCGCTCAGGCTGGAGTACAATGGCAAGATCATGGCCTACTGCAGCCCTGACCTCCCAGGCTCAAGCGATCTTCCCACTCATCCTCTGGAATAGCTGGGGCTACAGGTACATGACACCACACCTGGCTAAATTGTAAACATTTTTGTAGAGATGGGATCTTGCTATGTTACCTAGGCTAGTCTTGAACTCCTGGGCTCAAGCAATCCTGCCTTGGACTCCCAAAGTGCTGGGATGACAGGCGTGAGCCACCGCGCCTGGCCACCTTTTCGTATGTCACTGAGTCTGATTTGCCGGAACCGGGTTTAGGATTTCTGAGCACAGGGCTTTCCGTGGGAACACGGGCAACACTGCATTTGTTCTTCATCCTTAAGGGTTTGCTGGAGCTCATCGGTGACCCCTCAGGGCTGGGAGTTTTCTCTGTGGAATCTGTTTAATTATAGATTAAATTTGTAATGGATATAGTATGGCAGTAGATATGTCAGAGTTTTTATATCTGTGTGTGTCAATTTTGATAGGTTATGTTTTTCAAGGAATTTACGCTTTCACCTGACATGAAATTGCTCACAAGAGCCTTGTCTTAACCTTCTGGTGCCTGGAAGACCTGCCGGGTGTCCGCACCTTCTTTCCTGAGAAAGTAGCCACCATTGCTCCTTGCTCATTTTTCCCCTCTGTGTTTTTTTTTTTAATCAATTTTATTGATCATTTCAAAGAACCGGGTTTCCGTTTTGTTGGCTTTCTCCATTGCACGTCTGCTCTCTCTCACTGATGTCTGCATTTTGCTTTTCCCTTCTGTCTGCTCTCTTTGGGTTTAGTTTCTCCGTCCAGCTTTGACTCCTTGTGATGGTCCGCTGCTCGCCTGGTCCCTCTGTCCATCTGCCGGCCTCCCTGCCTCTTCACTCCAAAAACGATACGAGGTCGCCACAGAGTTCTCCTGTCAGTCGCAGCCTCTTATGTAGAGCTGGGGAGAAGCAGCTGGTGTTAGTGAGCGAGCTCAGGCTGGAATGGCAAGGACGTCACCGTGCAGGGCTGGGAAGAGCAGCTCCTGGGCAGCAGGCCCAAGATGTGCCTCCCTGCCGGGAGCAGCCTCAGAGCCAGGATGACGCCATGCCCTTCTGAGCAGGAAGGTGGAGCGGCCGTCTGATGCCCTGAGGTTGCCGTTTCAGGTGACTGGGGGTGTGGAGGAACCTGAGGCTTACAGAGCGTAGGAAGATGACATTCTGGTTCTTCTCAGACAGTTATTAGCTGGGGACATTTCACACTAGGAGCATCAGACTTTAAATAAACCTGAAAGTGACTCACCCTCAGTCTGACAGAGGCTGCCTCCTAAAACCTCCTAGGGCAAAAATGAGATGTAAGTCAGAAGTCTTCGGAATCTCAGGAAGCTTTGGGGTTTGGGTGCATGACTTGGCTTTTAGGGAGTGGCGCTGTCCCAGGCCCCTGGGCTCTCCCAGAAGGGCTCCAATGAAGAGCAGAGAGAAGGCGCTTTCTTCCTCACTCATTCGCACAGACTCCCTTGGCACCAGCCCAAGACCACTTTCTATGGGATGCTGGAGAAGAAGAGACCAGGTCCAGCTGGGGGGCCCATGTGTGCATTAGGATCTAGAGTGAGACCAGGTCCAGCTGGGGGACCTGCGTGTCTGTTAGGATCTAGAGTGAGACCAGGTCCAGCTGGGGGGCCTGTGTGTCTGTTAGGATCTACAGAGTGAGACCAGGTCCAGCTGGGGGACCTGCGTGTCTGTTAGGATCTACAGAGTGAGACCAGGTCCAGCTGGGGGGCCTGCGTGTCCGTTAGGATCTAGAGTGAGACCAGGTCCAGCTGGGGGGCCTGCGTGTCCGTTAGGATCTACAGAGTGAGAGGACCAGAGCTCCTCCTGTGTGGACATGTTTACCCACCACCTGTGAGGAAGGAAGAACCCCAGCAACACTCCATATCAGCCCTGCAGGCTGAGTGTCAGAAGGTGCCACATCACACACAGTGCACACCACGCCTGCGAGACGGGCGGGCCCCGCAGGGCAGAGGCCTGGCCAGCACCCCAACCTGGGGCTTCCCTTTCAGCTCAGTTTGAAGTCCTGCAGTTTACCTGGGGCTGGGCCAGGGTATTTGTGGGTCAGTCAGCGTAACTGTTACTGTGCATTATTCATGTAACGGGCAAGTGCTTTAGGTTAGCGGAGTAAAGTATGCAAGAGACAAAGACTAGAAACCGTGACAGGGAGAGAGGGCACCAGCCACAGCAGGAGGCTTCACAGGTGGGATTTGAGTCCTGGAAGGGAAGGAATGAGAGTACGAGCAGAAGACATATGTAAAGAGGTAACGACTGATGATTATGTAAAATTGATACCAAACCCCAGATTCCAGAAGCCCCCCACACACCACGCAGGATAAACTAAAAGGAAACCTCACCCTCACCTGGAGGGAAAATGTGGAAAGCCACGGATAAAGGGAAAAATTGAAAGTGAAACAAAGGACAGTTGAGTGAGGCGTTGAGTCTCCAGCCAAACGCCCACCTGCAGAGACCAGCGGAGAGCCAGCCCCGCCCAGACACGGGCTGTTGGAAACCTCTGAGTTGAGGGGTGGTTCATTATCCAGCAAAAGCTGACTAATAAAATCCTTGTTTCATCCCAGCCTCCAAAGTGAAAGACAAAACAAAATATTCTTTTTTTTTTTTTTTGAGACAGAGTCTCACTCTGTCGCCCAGGCTAGAGTGCAGTGGCGCAATCTGGGCTCACTGCAAGCTCCGCCTCCCGGGTTCACGCCATTCTCCTGCCTCAGCCTCCCAAGTAGCTGGGACTACAGGCTCCACCACCGCACCCGGCTAATTTTTTGTATTTTTAGCAGAGACGGAGTTTCACCCTGTTAGCCAGGATGGTCTCGATCTCCTGACCTCGTGATCCACCCACTTTGGCCTCCCAAAGTGCTGGGATTACAGGCGTGAGCCAACGTGCCTGGCTGACAAAACAAAATTTTCTAAGAAAATATAGTTACGACCTTGAGATACACAAACGGCACTAAACATAAAGGCAAAGATTGGTAAACTGGTAAGGTTAGAATTCAGACCTTCTGTTGTCTAGTGGATGCCATTAAGAAAGCGAACAGGGGCTGGGTGTGGTGGCTCACGCCTGTCATCCCAGCACTTTGGGAGGCAAAGGCAGGTGGATCCCCTGAAGTTAGGAGTTCAAGACCAGCCTGGTCAACATGGTGAAACTCCGTCTCTACTAAAAATACAAACATTAGTGGGTGTCTTGGTGGATGCCTGTAATCCCAGCTACTTGGGAGGCTGAGGCACAAAAATCACTTGGACCCAGGAGGCGGAGGCTGCAGTGATCCCAGATGATGCCACTACATGGCAGCTTGGCAAACAAAGCAAAACTTTATCTCAAAAATATATAAAAAAAAAAAAATAAGAAAGTGAACAGACATGCCACGGAGTGCAGGATGGTGCCTGCAGCGCATGCAGCCGTGGAGGTCTTACAGACCACACGCAGGAGTCCTGCAAATCCAGAAGGGAAACGGCATGGTGGGAAAGGGGACAAACACGTCCAGCTTCACCAAAGAGGACATTCGAATGGGTGGTAAAAAGTCAGAGGGTGAAAAGCCTCAGGACCCACCAAGGAAATACAAGTAAAGCTCAGTCAGATGCCTCCACTTGGCAGAATGGCTAAACTATGGCACTGTCGATGACCCTGTGGGGTGACAAGGACCCCAGCAGATGGCGGGCGCGAATGTGAACTGGCTCTGCCTCCTTGGAGGGCTGCCTGGCCCCCGGTCATTAAAGCCAAGCATGTCCGCCGGTGCTGACCCAGCAATTCATGTCCTAGGTCCATACCACAGACAAGTGCACGCGTGTGTGCTCAGACGTGGGAGAAGGGGGAACGGCCACAGGCTCACCAGCAGAGGGGAGAGAAATCAAGACAGACGACACAGTAAGCAGGCGTGGGAGCGAGCAGGCTGCAGCTGTACTGGGTGACGGTGACGCAGGTGACCACCGCGTGGGGAGCAGAGGAAACCACGTGTAGGAAACTCACCCAGATGAAAAACAGAGCGGCCCTGGCGGGGTGCCAGGAGGGCTGTGGATGTCCAGAGTTCTGCTGCTTTGCCTTTGCCGGGCTTGGTGGTAACTTGCTAGCCATCCTCTTCTGCTCTGTGCACCTCTCTGTATGTAACACTGTAACAAAAGTTAAAGAATAAAAAGTGCAGACAAAGGCCACGCCTCTGCCACCTCCACTGCTGCAGATCTCCCAGGGATTTGTGAAAGCTGGGGAGCTTCATGGAACCTAACAGAGCCTCTCCCACAGTCAGCCCACTCCTGGACTGTCCTGAAATGAGGACAACATGTGTATTCCAAAGTTATACATACTAATGGGCACCATTGCAGAACACACACATCTGGCACTTCTCATGATGTGGTCTGCACATCCCTCACCTCCCAGCAGCCCCAGCTGGCAGACCCCGTCCCCGCTGGCCTCCTCAGCCCCTCCTGCCCCTTGGGTCTTGCACTGCAGAGTCTGTCCTGGGCCAGGCAGAGGGTGGTGAGGACCACACGGCAGCTGTACCCCAGCCGACATCTGCCTTGTCCTGGGTTAGCTGGCTGCCCTGCACGTACTGACCACCTGCACCACAGGCTTCCCAGGAGCCCGTGTCCACCTCGCCCACCCAGAGAAGCTGAGTCTCTGCTGAAAATGCCCCCTTGTCACCTTTCCCACGCAAGATCCCGGTTTCCCACCAGCCCCTCCCCGCCGGGCTCCCGGCCGGGATCCACGCCTACCCACAGTTTTCTGTGCAAGACAGGTCACCTTAAAGGATGCTGAGTGTCACAAGGCTTCAAAAAAGCTGAATACTTAAACTATATTTACATCACATTTTTAAATTAAATAGTCAAGACATCGTTAAAGTTTTGGTATTTAGAATGAGTTTTGGTTTCTGTAAGTTATCTACATGGGTGCAAAATGCCTTGGGCAGTGGTACCCAGACCCGTGTCCCACATGGCATCATCCCAGCTGTGTGGTCTTGGGCAGGTCACTCCCTCCTGATGTCTAGTGGCCCGGGGGTCTCTGCTCTTTCCCATCAGGGCCTGCAGATGTGGCTAGTGAGGGTGGGTCACGGGGGGCGGGTTCCTCCAGGAAGGTGGCTGCTGGGGATGTGGATCTCTAGACCCCCATCGGCACTCCTAGAATCACTGCTGAATCCACTCAGCGGACCAGAGGGTGGACACGCACGTGCATCCTCTGCACAGGCCATGAGCCCAGGGTGGGCTCCCCAGCAGGGTCTGTAAGCTCCACTCCCGCCTGCAGCCCCGGGGCCAGGAGGTGGCTTTGTCCTCCTGTGGATTCTGTGCTCGTCTGGGGTACCCCACATGGATGAGAGATGAGGGCACTTAATGAGACCTCGCAGCAGCGCAGAGAACGCCGTGAGAACCAGCCGTGGTGGCCCTGACCCATGGGAAGGAGCCGCAGGGTCTGCCCCACTCTCACTCCTCGCCCTCCCACAAGCTGAAGCCTGGAGCGATGGCAGAGGTGCTGCTTCCTCAGGCCCTGGGGCAGCCACTCCCTCTGCCCAGGCCTCTCCTCCTTTCTCCCTATTCTCCTGATCCGCTCTGCCTCTGTGCTTTCCCCCTTTTCTTCACTCTTCTCCACAAAGTTTTTTCAAGAGCCTGCTGGACACCAGGCGCTGTGGTTTAACCAGAGCCACAGAGGTGTGTCCTGGAGATGGGAAATTCGAGGAGGAAGCTTTTGGACAGGAAGGTTGCCCCAAGCCGGCTCCCTCTGCTGCTCAGCCTGGCTGCTTGCTGGACAGCCAGCGCTTGGGTCTGCTTAAAGCACCTTCCACGGCCTGCAATGCCATTCGGTTCTCACAGTGACCTTGAGACCAAGTCAGGACATGGATGTCCTTGTCTTGCATATAGACAGAGAAACTGAGGCCCAGAGACAGTGGGTGCTGACCAGGCAGCTGGAGGTACTCATGTAGGGGAGTGTCCACCCAGGCAAACCTGACCCTGACTGGGGAGAGTGTGGGTGCCTGGGAGGAGAAGGACAAGGAGTTTTGAGGCCCCGCTCCTGGACTCTTGGACTTGGGAATCACTGACCCAGGGATGTCTAGAACGCTTAACAAAAACAGTGCAGTTACACCCAGAGGTAAGAATTATCTGGTGTGGACCACTGAGCAGACTCAAGTTTCAACCCCGAGGTGGTGTCTGGGCCACCCTGAGGGCTCAGCAGCCTCATCTGGACAGCCTGGGCTTCCTTCTTTAACTTCTCCCAGAAGCAGGTCACACGGAGGGGGGCAGATTTCCCATAACTCAGGAAATAAATATCTTTGCTTTGTAAAATCACTCTCAAGCGAATTGCGTGCCGGGAGCTTAAAGAGAAAAAATAAGCTTAAGCCAAATACTTTGGTTTCCAGTGATAGGCAGCAGGAAGTACAATGCCCCATGTCTCGAGGACCGAGGCTTTAATCCGAAGCCTCCCCGCACAGGGATATAAACTCTCAGGAAGGATCAGTCACTTCATCCTCGTCAGAATCTTCCCCAGACTTTTCTCCCTTGAACATTTTAATGCCCAGCTTTGTCCAAGATGAGTGTCGTTTGTCACGGAGAATGACGCAATGTGGCAGGGTGCCAGGGCGCCGGGGGTTACTGGCTCTGTGAGGAGTCCTGGGGGCCTCACATCCTGGGAAAGGCGTCACAGGACATTACAGAGTGCAGCTGTAACACTGAGCTGATAATCCAAGGGCTTATGGGGACCTGTCCTAGCTTTGGACTGATTAAAATTCTGCTTTTAAAGTGCTTTAAAGGAGCAGGAGCCCCTGGGGGTGTGTGGCTTGTTTTGCTGTTTCTTTTCTTTTGCTTGTAAGGAAAATGTGGTAACATTCCTGGGACAGTGCTCTCAGCAAGGTGATCAGGTGACCGAGGTGACCAGCTGGCTGGGAGTGGGCAGGGGTCCTGGGGGTGGGAGCTGGGTAGCCTCCTCTCCTTGGAAACCAAGGTCACCAGCCTCACCGATGCCACCAGCCAATTTCCCTTCAGTGCTTGGGGACTGTGAGCCCGTGTGGACGGGACCCCGCATTACACACCCTTGTCTTCCCAGGGCTCGGCGCCTGGGAGGTGCTTCGGGGTTTTGCTGAGTCAGTGAGAGGTAACGTTCCTTCTCATTCCCTCTAGCCTCTCACAGCTCTCCATGGACGAAGGGCTTGTGAACTGGGAAGCAGGTTCCCATGGAGTTGTGGTGTTCCTCTTCCCAGGCAGGGCCCCAGGCACGAAAGCTGCCCCGGGCTGACAGCAGAGGCTGCAGCATTGACCAGCGTTGTGGTGACTCAGCAAAGCTACTCTTTTCAGTTACGCAGGGCTGGGTAACCAGCAGCCGGACACCTAGTGGCTTAGAACAACGGCAGTGGTGTGTATTCTTGTCTGTGTTGGTTCTGTGTTGGCGGGGCTCAGCTGGCTGGCTGTCGTGTGCACTGAATGGTGATAGGGAACCACGGAGGCTCATTCACCTGTGCCTGACCCAGGGCTGGGGAGACTCAGCATCTGGCACTGGAGCTCTAACCGCCCAGTGGGTTCACCTTGCCCACTGCCTAGACAGAGCTGATTTATCAAGACAGGGGAATTCCAATGGAGAAAGAGAAACTCACACAGAATTGGCTGTGCAGGAGACCTGAGATTCATTATTGCTCAAATGAGTCTCCCCAAGCATTCGGGGATCAGAGTTTTTAAAGATAACTTGGCAGGTAGGGGTTTATGTAGGGGAAAGTGCTGATTGGTCAGGCTGGAGACGGAATCACAGGGGGTCAAAGCGAGTTTTTCTTGCTGTCTTCTGTTTCTGGGTATGACGGCAGACCAGGCTGAGCCAGATGACCGGTCGGGTAGGGTCTGCAGAATACCTCATGCACTGATCTTAGGTTTTATGATATTGATGTTATCCCCAGGAGCAATTTGGGGAGGTTCAGACTCTTGCAGCCAGAGGCTGCCTGACCCCCTAAACCGTAATTTCTAATCTTGTAGCTAATTTGTTAGTCCTGTAAAGGCAGACTGGTCCCTAGGCAAGAAGGCGGTCCTTTCAGGAAAGGGCTGTTAACAATTTTGTTTCAGATTCAAAACCATGAACTGAATTCTTTCCGTAGGTTAGTTCAGCCGAGTCAAACCATGAACTGAACTCCTTCCCTGGGTTAGTTCAGCCGAGTCAAACCATGAACTGAACTCCTTCCCTAGGTTAGTTCAGCCGAGTCAAACCATGAACTGAACTCCTTCCCTAGGTTAGTTCAGCCGAGTCAAACCATGAACTGAACTCTTTCCGTAGGTTAGTTCAGCCGAGTCAAACCATGAACTGAACTCCTTCCCTAGGTTAGTTCAGCCGAGTCAAACCATGAACTGAACTCCTTCCCTAGGTTAGTTCAGCCGAGTCAAACCATGAACTGAACTCCTTCCCTGGGTTAGTTCAGCCTACACGCAGGAGTGAACAGGGGCAGCTTAAGGATTAGAAGTAAGTTGGAGTTGGTGAGGTCTGGCCTCTTTCACTGTCATCACTTCCTCAGTTATAATTTTTGCAAAGGCAGTTTCAGAACTACCAGGCCCTGTGGAGCCCCGTCTACCTCCATGCGGTCTCCAGCCTGGCTCACTTCAGGCAGGCAGATGTTTTACGTGGCAGCTCGGGGCTCCAGAGGGATTGGCCCCAGAGAGACAGAGCCAGGAAAAAGCTGAATTGTGTTTTCTAGCCTGACCTCAGAAGCCACGGGGCATTGCCCACTCCGTCTTCTGAATTGAAACAGGCCACAGTCCAGCTGGGGTTGAGGGGAGCGGACACAGGCCTTGCCTCTTCGTGGGCCAGTAGCAAGTTCTGGAAGGATGTATGGGCAGGAAATCTGTGCCAGGAAACACTGCATTTTTTGGAAAGTATGAGCTGCCATGTTCCTCTAATGCCTCCATGCCTCATTTTCCTCATCTCTGCCATTGGGAGAAAGATGAATACTGATTTGTGGGTCAGACAGTTAAACAGTGGCAAGTTCATACAATTCAACCTCATCAGAACGGCAGCCTTTCTACAGCAATTGCCATGTGCTGGGCACTGATGATTTATGTCTGTTTGCTCATCCTCCCACCAGACCCAGAGACGGACTGTTATTATCCGTGTTTTCCAGTTGGGGACCCAGGCAGGGCTTTACTTGTACATTCATTGTGGGAATGAGTGAACAAAAACAGCTTCGGATGAAACTCCTGGCCACTCGCACTTTCTTCTCTGCTGTTTCCGATTTCTCCTCGGCATTTTGTCTATTTTTTAGCTCTTTACATTTTTTTTTTCTAATTCTTTAGCTTGATGAGTGGTCTTTAAACTTTTTTGGTCATTCAGCTCATCAGTAAAAACATCTGAGCAAATTTCCCCAAATATCTGTAATCTAATTAAAAACACACTAAAAACATGCACAAACATGAAAAAGGATGAGGTAAAATGGAATAAACAGTATTTCCAAATGTTTCACTTATTATTAAAAACACTGTGCACTCAATTTAACATTTTACTAATGTAAAATTAATAATCATAATCCTATTTAGTGAATTAATGTCAGCTTCCTTATCTTAAACACCTTGGTTTAGCACGCTGTGAAACTGATTTCAAGAGTCTGGTTTAAGACTAGCTTGTTTGAATAGTTGGCTATTACAGCCGAAAAGAACACCTCAAAAATATGCAAATTCAAATTAAAAAGTGGATTGTTGGCTGCACGTACAGAATCATAATATTCTTGGTTTCACCCCATCTATCAATTATGCACTGGCTTTTGGCTGGTAAATTTCCGTCTTCCCTGATGCCAATCGCCGTTCTTGCAAACTACTTGGAAAGAGTTGTATTTGTTCAAGCCTGTAATCCCAGCACTTTGGGAGGCCGAGACGGGTGGATCACGAGGTCAGGAGATCGAGACTATCCTGGCTAACACGGTGAAACCCCGTCTCTACTAAAAAAAAAATACAAAAACTAGCCGGGCGAGGTGGCGGGCGCCTGTAGTCCCAGCTACTCGGGAGGCTGAGGCAGGAGAATGGCGTAAACCCGGGAGGCAGAGCTTGCAGTGAGCTGAAGTGAGCTGAGATCCGGCCACTGCACTCCAGCCCGGGCGGCAGAGCAAGACTCTATCTCAAAAAAAAAAAAGAGTTGTATTTGTATATGTCTAACAAACGGCTTCACTGAAACCTTTGATTTAGAATACTTTTTTTAACAGGTTAGAGAAAACATTTCTATAATTTAAGGATGAGCAAATATGGTAGTTGTTAGATGTGACAAGTTTAACAGGTTTTGGCAAGAAGGTCACATGACATTCAGAAACCGTTCCAAACGTTTGCTTCCCCAGCAGCCTCTCCCAGCACCTGCCTCTAAGGGCAGCTGACTTTTCAGTGATTGCTAAAAACTTCATTTTTACCTGGAAGGGAGAGAGATTATGTCAGTACTTTTGCTTTTCGTTAAGACCGCCGGCAGCGCCCCGCTTTCAGGCCTGCCTGGAGTGTGAGGACGGTGCCTATGTGGGCGTCCACAGGCTGGAGAGCCGGCAGGGTCAGTGCCTTCTCTTCCACGTGTGGTGTGAGCTGCTGCCTTGTCTCCAGCCTGTGGGGCTGTGTGTGTGTGTGTCTCTTAAAGCCACTTATCTTACCCAAAGGATTATAAATCATGCTGCTATAAAGACACATGCACACGTATGTTTATTATGGCACTATTCACAATAGCAAAGACTTGGAACCAACCCAAATGTCCATCAATGATAGACAGGATTAAGAAAATGTGGCACATATACACCATGGATATATACCCTTTATAGGGACATGGATGAAGCTGGAAACCATCATTCTGAGCAAACTATCGCAAGGACAGAAAACCAAACACCGCATGTTCTCACTCATAGGTGGGAATTGAACAATGAGATCACTTAAACACAGGATGGGGAACATCACACAGCAGGGCCTGTTGTGGGGTAGGGGGAGGGGGGAGGGATAGCACTAGGAGATATACCTAATGTAAATGACGAGTTAATGGGTGCAGCCCACCAACATGGCACATGTATACATATGTAACAAACCTGCATGTTGGGCACATGTACCCTAGAACTTAAAGTATAATTTTTTAAAAAGCCACTTATCCATCTGGTGGGGGATAGTTACTGAAAGCAGAGTGAGACGTGTGTGCACCCACGCCGTCAGGCTCATGTCACCTGGACCTGAGAAATTTCACCCAGAGCCTGTCTGGTTCGACCTGCCTCTCCCGTAGTAGGACATAGACCCCGTAGAAATCCGTGGGGCCAACCAACGGGGTGTCTCCACCTGGATCCCACACTCCTTCCCTGGAGAACCACATCCTGGGTCCCCGAAGCCTGGAACTTCCTGACAAACTATCTGGGATAGCTTTCAAGCCCGTGTGGGCCTCCAAGGCAGACCCAGCTGCCAGCCTGTGGCCAAACGGTGGCTGTTTCCAAAACGTGGCAGACAGGCCACCGCAACGATGCTTCATGGCCCTAGGGTCAGGTCAGTGAGTGACAGCAAGAATCCCCAGTGTCATCCTGCAGACGAGGCTCTGCTGTCTCAGCCCTGTCTTGCCTGCAGTCCCCACATCCCTCACTGCGAGGCTCATCTCATGCCCCAGGCTTATTCAGGCTTCATGCTCCAGCCCCTGCATCCCACGGCTTCCTTCTGGGTTCAGTTTCCTTCTTGCTGGGCCATAACATTCAGTGGTCACTCTGGACGGACACTGACCTCAGCTCCCAGCTGGATGACAGTTCAGCTGGGCCCATTCTCGGGGATCCGCTCCCCTCCTGGACCCATTCTCGGGGGTCTGCTCCCCTCCTAGCGGGGAAGATGTCGCTCTTTCTCTGGCATCTGAGGCTGCTGCTGGCCCCTCCTGTCGCTCTGGTCCCTCCTCCTTGACAGCATTTACCTTTTCTCTCCAGTTACCTTCAAGCTCCTCTTCACTTTTGAGATTCTGTGTTTTAATCTTGCCCAAGCCTAAGAATGCTGCTTTCCTGTTTTTCTATCTTCAGTCGCTTTCTGTTACAGGCTGAACGGGGTCCTCCCCCCTCACCAGATTCCTGCGTCGAAGTCCTAACCCCCAGACCTCAGAATGGGACTGCACCGGGAGATGGGTCACTGATTTAAAATGGGGATGTTAGGGTGAGCCTAAACCAGTATGACCGATGTCCTTACAGGAAGAGGGGATGAGGACACAGACACGCAAGAGGGATGGCCTTGTGAGGACGCAGGGAGAAGATGCCATCTGCAAGCCCAGGGGAGAGTTCCCAGAGGAACCGGCCCCGTGGCACTCTGACCTTGGACGTCCAGCCTCCGGGACAATGTGCCTCGTTTAAGCCGCTCAGGCTGTGGCATTTCTCGTGGCAGCCCTAGTAGATAAAAGCACTTCACATTCTGGAGAATTCTGAGTCACCATCTCTTTGAACCTCATCTTCTTCCCCTCTCTCATCACTGCCTGCTGTGCTTCGAATACATGTCCCCCAGATTCGTGTGTGGGAACCTGAGCTAGTGTTAGGAAATGGGGCTTTAGGAGGTCGTTAGGCCACAAGGGCTCTGCCCTCAGGACTGACTTTCTTTCCTTTTCCTTTTTGGAGAGAGTCTCATTCTGTTGCCCATGCTGGAGTGCATTGGTGCAATCCTGGCTCCCTGCAGCCTTGACCTCCTGGGTTCAAGTGATCCTCCTACCTCGGCCTCGTGAATAGATGGGACTGCAGCACGCACCACCATACCTGGCCAATTAAAAAATATATATATATATATTTTTTGAGATGGAGTTTCACTGTTGTTGCCCAGGCTGGAGTGCAATGGTGAGATCTCGGCTCATGGCAACCTCCGCCTCCTGGGTTCAAGCAATTTTCCTGCCTCAGCCTCCCGAGTAGCTGGGATTACAGTCATGTGCCACCACACCCAGCTAATTTTGTATGTTTTTAGTAGAGATGGGGTTTCTCTGTGTTGGTCAGGCTGGTCTCGAACTCCCGACCTCAGGTGATCCGCCCGCCTCAGCCTTCCAAAGTGCTGAGATAACAGGCGTGAGCCACTGTGCCCAGCCTAATTTTAAATGTTTTTTGTAGAGACAGGGTCTTACTATGTTGCCCAGGCTGACAGATGAGGTGAGTGCCTCCTAAAAAGGCTCAAAACAACTGTCTGGGCCCTTTTTGCCCTTCCATCATCCTCCACATGAGGACACAGCCACAGGGCACCGTCTTGGAAGCAGAGACAGCCCTCACCAGACACCAAACCTGCCGGCACCTTGATCTTGGACTTCCAGCCTCCAAACTGTGAGCCATAAGCTCATGCTGTTTACAGCTCGCATGGCCTTGGGCATTTTGTTACAGCAGCAGGAACTGACAGATGCTGCCTCTGCTATGTGGCTCATTCTGCTTTTCACATCTCGTCATGACCCAGATCCCGAATATTTTAAGGCCTTTCTCTGCTGTTTTCTGGATAATTTTCTCATCTCTGCATTCTAGCTTGTTTGTTCTCATTTCTACAGTGTCTCATCTGGTTCTCACCTTTCCTTTGAGTTTTTAGGTTCTGTGATTATGTTGTTCACTTCTTTTTTTTTTTGAGACGGAGTCTCGCTCTGTCGCCCAGACTGGAGTGCAGTGGCCAGATCTCAGTTCACTGCAGGCTCTGCCTCCCAGGTTCACGCCATTCTCCTGCCTCAGCCTCCAGAGTAGCTGGGACTACAGGCGCCCGCCACCTCGCCCTGCTAGTTTTTTTTTTTTTTTTTTTTTTTGTATTTTTTAGTAGAGACGGGGTTTCACTATGTTCGCCAGGATGGTCTCGATCTCCTGACCTCGTGATCCACCCGTCTCGGCCTCCCAAAGTGCTGGGATTACAGGCTTCAGCCACCGTGCCCGGCCTATGTTGTTCATTTCTAAGCCATTTGTTTATTCGTGTTGCTCTTGATTTTATTATTGTTTTGATTCTTTAATGCATCTTTAGCTCTGGAGGACACAGAACCTGCATTCCTCAGCTCTTTGATGCTTCCTCGTGTGTTTCTCTCCCTCGTGGGGCTTGGGTGTCTTTAGAACAAGCTTGTCTTTCAGGTTGCAGGAGTTTCCTTCCAGGGAGACATGTATTTGCTTCTTTCCAGGCACCAGGGACTTCAATCACATTAAACAATGTTTCATTTTACTTTTTTCGTTGAGATCCACACACCAAGAGTGAGTGGAAAATCAGATTTCACATGGTCACATGTCACATGTTCATTTATCTCTTTGGGGAGGTTTTTTTTTCATTAAGATCTCTAGGCAGAGGGAAAATGCCTTTGCTGATATCTTAGAGCCGTGGGTAGAATTTACCTAGTCTTTCTTCACGGATGAGATAGCTCTTCAGGGTGTTGACCTTGCCAGTATCCTTAGCTGGGCGCAGTGGTGCACACCTGTGGTCCCAGCTACTCAGGAGGCTGAGGTGGGAGGATTGCTTGTGCCCAGGAGGTCAAGGCTGCAGTGAGCCAGGATTGTGCCACTGCACTCCAGCCTGGGCAACAGAGCAAGACTCTGCCTCAAAAAAATAAAGAAAAGAAATGTCATGGGTGAGGGCAGAGCCCTCGTGGCCTAATGACCCTATAGGAGGCTGCTGTCCCTGCTGTGGCAGGCCAGGGCCATCTCTTTTACCCCATTTGAAATAAAACCCAACCCTCACCTCTCCAGGGCCTGTTTCTGGTCCCTCTTCCCAGGGCTGCTTCCAGCATCAGCTCCCATGACAACTCGGGCTGTGATGTCTTGCTTCTTTTGGGCACTGATGAAGTTCTCTTTCTTTTTAAATCTTTTTTATTTTACTTTAAGTTCCAGGATACATGTGCAGAACGTGCAGGTTTGTTACATAGGTATACGTGTGCCATGGTGGTTTCCTGTACCTACTGACCCATCCTCTAGAGCTTCCCTCCCCTCACCCCCCACCCTCCAACAGGCTCCAGTATGTGATGTTCCCCTCCCTAGGTCCATGTGTTCTCATTGTTCAGCTCCCACTTACGAGTGAGAACATGCAGTGTTTGGTTTTCTGTTCCTATATTAGTTTGCTGAGAATGATGGTTTTCAGGTTCATCTGTGTCCCTGCAAAGGACATGATCTCATTCCTTTTTGTGGCTGTGTAGTATTCCATGGTGTATATGTACCACATTTTCTTTATCCAGTCTATCATTGATAGGCATTTGGGTTGGTTCCGTGTCTTTGCTATTGTAAATAGTGCTGCAATAAGCATACGTGTGTGTGTGTCTTTATACTAGAATGATTTATAGTCCTTTGGGTATATACCCAGTAATGGGATTGCTGGGTCAAATGATATTTCTGGCTCTAGATCCTTGAGGAATCACCACACTGTCTTCCACAATGGTCGAACTAATTTACATTCCCACCAACTGTGTAAAAGCGTTCCTGTTTCTCCACAGTCTCTCCAGCATCTATTGTTTCTTAACTTTTTAATAATCCCTGTTCTGACTGGCGTGAGATGGTATTTCATTGTGGTTATGATTTTCATTTATCTAATGATCAATGATGTAAAGCCTTTTTTATATGTTTGTTGGCTGCATAAATGTCTTCCTTTTTTTTTTTTTTTTTTGAGACGGAGTCTTGCTCTGTCGCCCAGGCTGGAGTGCAGTGGCCAGATCTCAGCTGACTGCAAGCTCCGCCTCCCGGGTTCCCCCCATTCTCCTGCCTCAGCCTCCCGAGTAGCTGGGACTACAGGTGCCCACCACTGTGCTCAGCTAGTTTTTTGTATTTTTTAGTAGAGATGGGGTTTCACCGTGTTAGCCAGGATGGTCTCGATCTCCTGACCTCGTGATCCGCCCGTCTCGGTCTCCCAAAGTGCCGGAATTACAGGCTTGAGCCACTGTGCCCGGCCTATAAATGTCTTCTTTTGCGGAGTGTCTGTTCATATCCTTTACCCACTTTTTGATGGGGTTTTTTTTTTTTTTTTTTCCTTGTAAATTTGTGTAGGTTCCTTGTAGATTCTGGATATTAGACCTTGGTTAGATGGGTAGATTGCAAAAAATTTCTCCCATTCTGTAGGTTGCCTGTTCACTCTGATGATAGTTTCTTTTGCTGTGCAGAAGCTCTTTAGTTTGATCCCGTTTGTCAACTTTGGCTTTTGTTGCCGTTGCTTTTGGCATTTTTCTCATGAAGTCTTTGCCCATGCCTATGTTCTGAATGGTATTGCCCAGGTTTTCTTGTAGGGTTTTTGTGGTTTTGGGTTTTACATTTAACTCTTTAATCTATATTGAATTAATTTTTGTATAAGATGTAAGGAAGGGATCCAGTTTCAGGTTTCTGCATGTGGCTAGCTAGTTCTTCCTGCACCATTTATTAGATAGGAAATCCTTTCCCCATTGCTTGTTTTTGTCAGGTTTGTTGAAGATCAGATGGTTGTAGATGTGTAGTGTTATTTCTGAGGTCTCTGTTCTGTTACATTGGTCTATATGTCTGTTTTGGTATAAGTACCATGCTGTTTTGGTTACTGTAGACTTACAGTATAGTTTGAAGTCAGGTAGCATGATGCCTCCAGCTTTGTTCTTTTTGCTTAGGATTGTCTTGGCTATATGGGCTCTTCTTTGGTTCCATAAGAAATTTAGGGCTGGGCGCGGTGGCTCAAGCCTGTAATCCCAGCACTTTGGGAGGCCGAGACGGGCGGATCACAAGGTCAGGAGATCGAGACCATCCTGGCTAACACGGTGAAACCCCGTCTCTACTAAAAAACACAAAAAATTAGCTGGGCGAGGTGGCGGGCGCCTGTAGTCCCAGCTACTCGGGAGGCTGAGGCAGGAGAATGGCGTGAATCCGGGAGGCGGAGCTTGCAGTGAGCTGAGATCCGGCCACTGCACTCCAGCCCGGGCGACAGAGTGAGACTCCGTCTCAAAAAAAAAAAAAAAAAAAAAAAAAAAAAAAAAAAAAAAAAAAAAAAATCCTCAATAAAATACTGGCAAACCAAATCCAGCAGCACATCAAAAAGCTTATCCACCACAATCAAGTCGGCTTCATCCCTGGGATGCAAGGCTGGTTCAACATATGCAAATCAATAAGCGTAATCCATCACATAAATATAACCAAAGACAAAACCACATGATTATCTCAATAGATGCAGAAAAGGCCTTTGATAAAATTGAACATCCTTCATGTTAAAAACTCTCAATAAACTAGGTATCGATGGAACATATCTCAAAATAGTAAGAGCTATTTATGACAAACCCACAGCCAATATCATAGTGAATGGGCAAGCTGGAAGCATTCCCTTTGAAAACCGGCACAAGACAAGGATGCCCTCTCTCACCACTCCTCTTCAACATAGTATTGGACGTTCTGGCCAGGGCAATCAGGCAAGAGAAAGACATAAAGGGTATTCGAACAGGAAGAGAAGAAGTCAAATTGTCTCTGTTTTCTGACACCATGATTCTATACCTTCCTTTCTTTCTTTCTTTTGAACAAGGCTGGATAGCCAACATTTTATTGTGGTGGTTGTGTATTCTTAGCCTAGCTCCCCAAGCAAACAGAACCTGAGGCAAAAGTCTTGTGCCTGCATTTTTCTGGGGAGTGCAATCCCAGGAAGCAGGAGTGAGGGAAGAGGGGACTAGGGCAAGAAAAGCAGGGAAGCGACTCTCAGGGAGGTCCACTGCAGGCTGATGGCTGGCTCCATGCTTCTCCTCAGGGACTGCGTGAAGCTCCTGCATCTCTGATCAGTGGAGCAGGGAGAGGAGTGGGACAGGGTGGACCTGCCAGTTCCTGTTGCTGGCATCATCTCACACCTCAGAATGCAGGTGGCAGACAGCTTCTGATGCGTCTCCCCCATCACAGGCAACAAGAGAGCCCTGAGAAAGTAAGCAAGAGGCCTCCAGTGCGATCGGAGCTGAGCGTTGTTGGGGTTTGTTGATACCTGATGGGTGGACCTGGGAGCAACTCCCCAGGGACCCAGCAACTGGCCACAGCTGCAGGAGCAACAGGAGCCACCCAGCTGTGCATGCAGGAGCTGGGCTGGACATTCGCGACGGCTGCTCAAGCCCGACAGCAAGGCGACCATGCCAGCCTCAGTGACCTGAATGGAACCTGAGATAGTCCACCCCGCGAGTCTCACCCAGGAACAGACGGCCCTGGAACCGATGACAGCCCACCCCGTGAGTCTCACCCAGGATTGGATGGCCCTGGAACCAATCACAGCCCACCCCGCATGTCTCACCCGGGAACAGATGGCCCTGGAACCAATGACAGCCCACCTCGCATGTCTCACGGGGGAATGGACGGCCCTGGAACCGATGACAGCCCACCCTGCGTGTCTCACCCGGGAATGGACGGCCCTGGAACCGATGACAGCCCACCCTGCGTGTCTCACCCGGGAATGGACGGCCCTGGAACCGATGACAGCCCACCCTGCGTGTCTCACCCGGGAATGGACGGCCCTGGTTCCTGAGGGGTGGTGCAAGTGCAATTCCTCCAGAGGCTCTCTGGTTGTAATCTACTGAAAAGCCATTAAAAGGGTTGCCACACCAGGCTGTGGTCCCTGCTGACACCACTAGTCCTGGGGCCAAACCCCACACTCCCTGTCCTTGCCCTCCCCACATTCTAGACTGGCCTCCCTCAGCTGAGCCTTGGTCCGAACTGTTCGCCCCACACACCCAGGCCTTGGTCGTCCTGCATTGAATAGGTCATGGTTGCTGTGATTACAGCTGCCACTCAGCGCAGATCCCGAAGTGCCCCAGCGAGTCTGTCGGCTGCAGGCATTCCCCTCATTGTCCCTGTGGTGCAGAAGCAAGCCTCGATCTCCACGATGTTCAGAGCCTGCCCACTCCCCATCTCCATGTGTTCAGAGTGTGGCCCCCCAACCCCAATCTCCATGGTGTTCGGAGCCTGGCACCCACCCCACAACCCCGCCGATTTCCATGATGTTCAGAGCCTGGCCCCTTCACAGGTACAGCAAGTGCATGTGTGGCTTGCCCACTGACACGAGGAGGCCACAGTGGCCAAATGGTGGTCATGGCTTCCAGTCTTGAGGCAACCTGTGTACTCTGGCAGGAGCCTCGTCTCAACCAGGGTGCCAAGGGTTCCAGTCCAAGAGAGCCTCAGATTTCAGCCCCAGGAAGCACAGTCATGCGAGCCCTTCACCGTGCGTGCTGGGGAGGGGCCGAACTGGCTTCCATCCCTGGGGTCTCTGGAGCTTTGTATGCAAGGTTCCAAGGACATGGGATCATTTCCTGACCGTGGGCTCAGCACGGATCCTACATCCTGGAGTGCAGTTCCTGGGCCAGACAGGCCCAGGCTGTCTCAGAGCTGCCACCCACGCTGGGCCATTCGCAAGTCTCCCTTCACTTGTTGTAGGCCGGCTGCTTCTGGGTGATGGGTCTGTGGTAACACCAGTGAATTCCACGGTCACATGCCCGTCATCAGACCTTCTTTACTTGGAAGAGGTCTCTGGGTGCAAGGCAGGTGCTGTGTGAAATACTGTCATAAATGTCTCATGCAGCGTAAGAAGCTACCTACGAACTCAGTGGCCTGAAACCTCGACGTGTTATCTCTCACTGTGCTGAGGGCTGACAGGCTCAGCTGGGTGTTCTGTTCTCACTCTGTTCCTTCACGTGGTGCAGTCAGATGGCGGCGGAGGCTGGAATCATCTGAAAGCTTCTTCACTGGGACACTGTGTCTGCTGCAGGGATCTCTCCTTCTATGAAGCCCCTCCTTCCGTCCAGCTGGGGTTTCCTCATGGCATGGTAAGCCCAGCGCAGTTGGATCCTATGTGCTGACTGGCTTTTTCCAGAGTGAGCAATCCCAGAGGGAAGAATTTGCAGGTCAACCCCGGAAATGCACAGCATTGCTTCTACCATACTGTATTGGCTAAAGAACCCACCCACTTTCAAAGACAAGGAGCACAGTTTTCACCTTTTCATGGGAGGGCTGTCAAGGAATTTGTGAGCATCTTTAATCTTCTATGTCAGCAATTCAGTGGGGTTCAAATTCTGAAAGCCACTGCCAGGGAAGCTGGAAGACACAGGAAGGGTGGGAAGGCAGCCCCACACCGTGAGTGTAGGTCAAGTTCTGTAAGGATGAATTGCCCTCTTCTCCAAGGCGAGAGGAGTTTGAGGTCATTGGTTTGCCTCCACGAGGCTGACTGGTTTTCCCCAAGAGCAGGGCCAGGTCACAAACCGTGCTAGTCCATGCTCTGGCAAGCCAGCCTTGAGGAGACCGACGCTGCTGGACCCAGGCCAAGCTTTCAGCCTTTCTCTCTTGTGTGCTCTGTTCCTGGCTCAGTTGGCTGATGGCACAGGCTGGCTCGTGGCTACTATCCGGCCATCCAGTCAGCCTGGTGGCCTATTGCGTTCTCTGCAGGAGATGCTTCCTGGTGTGTGTTAATGTAAGACACAAATGCCTCCACATGTGGGGCCCTCTTTTGTAGGACCACCTGCCTGCCTCTTCCCCCACATCTATTATTTCCCATGTTCTGATCTTGCTCCTTTTGGTTTGCTTGCCTAGGAGCCAGTGAAGATACCTGCCATCCGGTGTTTAGCATTCGTTCCACAGAACTGGAGCCCTGAGTGCTGTGTGCCCAGCTCTCACCAGGAGGACTTCCCGCACCCAGAGAGGTCATCGGGTGGCAGCATCCATGCCTGTCTGGAACTAACATATTGTGCTGTTGCATCTGTGTTTCTGGCTAGAAACATGGCAGCGTTTCCATCTTCCTCCGTCAGTTACCACAGGGAACCCCCGCGAGA
Organism: Rhinopithecus roxellana; assembly: GCF_007565055.1. NCBI lineage: Eukaryota > Metazoa > Chordata > Mammalia > Primates > Cercopithecidae > Rhinopithecus > Rhinopithecus roxellana. The sequence goes on along the minus strand of NC_044561.1, from coordinate 131,582,184 downwards.
GTGCGCTGTGAGCAGAGGAGTAGTAACGGTGCATGGAGGCAGGCAGCATGGACTCCGCAGCACCTGAAACTCACCTGTGCCTTCTGAACCTGCTCAGACTGTTTCCCTCGTGCTCTGGGCTGACCCTGCACTCGCCCTCCTGTGGCTCAGTGCACTGGTGATAGCCAGCCCACACGGCAGCTCTGCTCACACAGTCACTTGACCGCGAGTTGCGTAGTCAGCCTCTGCTAACGCCAAGCGTGCCCAGTTGCTTTTGAAACGGAGGGTAGCTCTTTGGCACTGAAAGCACGGCCTTGCTTGAGAACGCCAAGGGATGTTCTGTGACTGTCGTATCAGGATTCACCAGAAACACTGCCATGCCGTTCTCTCCAGAGGAACTTCCAGAACCATTGACTCTGCCGATCCCACAGAACAAGTGGCTCAGCAGCTTGCACTGTGGCCTGGACCTGATGCGGAGCCTTCCCTTGCTCTGGGTCCCACTGGAAACAGGCACTTTCTGGCTCTGACACTAGGTGGGTTGGAACTCATTCCAGCTGTGGCATACGCTATCTCTGAAATCTACAGAGGCCCACCAAAGCTGGTGCCTCCTTCTTAAAGGAAGAAGATTCAAGGTGCAACAACTTGCCATTTACCTAGAAGACAGATCCTGGCATGCCCCGAGTCACTAGACCCCCACGTCTTCACTCCTGGGTAGGTCCCTGAGTCCTCCTGGGTTGGCTCCCAATGTCCTGTGCACAGGTATTTCCTAGGGCAGGTAGGGCACTGCCGTGTTCTGCTTCTAGGGTGGCCAGGGCACCATGGTGTTCAGTTCCTAGGGTGGGCAGGGCACCATGGCGTTTAGCTCCTAGGGCCGGCAGGGCACCCCTGTGTTCTGCTCACCAGGCCCAGTTAGGATGCAGCAATACAGCAGCCCCCAGCACTCAAGGCCCTGTGGACTACACCCTCAGTAGTCCAAGAGCAGCGCAGGGTTGGGAGCCTGTGCTGCTGTTCCGGCCAAGCCGGCGAAGTGCTTCTGGTCCCCGTGCTGGTGGAGATTGAGGAGAACATGGGTGCCACTCCATAGCTACCTTCCTGGGCCAGAGGCTGGGCGGATCTGCCCCAGGTAAGACCCCACATCTGCTGCAGCAGCTGCTGTCGGGCTCCTTGAGGCTGGTTTCCTGGCCCCTCCTTCCCACCACGTCCCCTTCCCACCAAAGCAGTGACATCAGCTCCATCTAGTTTGAAAACAGAGGCTGGTTTGAGGGCTGGAGTCAATTAGTAATCATATTAAAATGTGTGCTATCCCTGGGGAACTTCCTGTTTCACTTCTTTTCTGTTTTCAAAGAACAGCACTCTTGTTGGCGGGGACTAGCAGAAGACGGAGACGTTTTGCCATAACTGGCTGCTGCTGTGGGAGTGGTGGGCTGGGAATGCAGCCGAGTCTTCTCTGGGGCATGTGGGTCTCTGAGGCTGGAGGTCTCAGATGGTGTGTGTGCATGTGTATGGGCTGTGGAATCTGTGTGGAGTGTGTACGTATGTGATGTGTGTGTGTATGTATGTGTGGTATATGTGTGTGTTGTGTGATATGTATGTGTGTGAGGTGTGTTTGTATGTGATGTATGTGTGTGGTGTGTATGCATGTGTGGTGTGTGTATGTGTTTGTATGTGACATATGTGTGTGGTATGTATGTGTGTATGGTGTGTGTGATGTATGTGTGTGTTGTGTGTGATATGTATGTGTGTGACGTGTGTGTATGAGTGTGTGTGTGATATGTATGCGATGTGTGTTTGTGATATGTATGTTGATGTGTTTGTGTGTGATGTATGTGTGGTGTATGTGTGTGATGTATGTGTGTGTTGTATCTGATATGTATGTGTGATGTGTGGTGTGTATGTGTGTGATGTGTGTGTGGTGTATGTGTTATGTGCCTATGTGTATGTGTGGTGTGTCTGTGTGTGTGATTCATAGTGTGTGTGTGTGTGATGTGTGTGGAGTGTGTGTGAGATATGCGTATGTGTGTGATGTGTGTTTGCATGTAATGTGTGGGGTATGTAATATATGTGTATGTGTGTGGTGTGTGTGATATGTGCTTGTACATGTGTGTGGTGTGGTGTGTGGTGTGGTGTGTGTGTATGTGAATGTGTGTGATGTACATATATATGTATGTGTGTGGTGCGTGTATGTATGCATGATATGTGTATGTGTGTGTGTTATGTGTATGGATGTGATGTGTGTGGTGTGGGTGTGAATGTGTGTGATATGTGTGTGATGTGTATATATTTATATGTGCTGTGTGTACATGTGATACATGTATATGTGTGATGTGTGTGTGGTGTGCATATGTGTGATGTGTATGTGGTGTGGTGTGCATGTGGTGTGTGAATGTGTGTGATGTGTGTGGTGTGGTGTGTGTGGTGGTGTGTGTGGTGTGTGAATGTGTGTGATGTGTGTGGTGTGTGTGTATGTGTATGTGTGTGATTGTGTGGTGGTGTGTATGGTATGTGTGTGATGTGTGTGGTGGTGCATGTGTGGTGTGTGTGTGATATGTGTATGTGTGATGTGTGTGGGGTGGTGTGTGTGATATTTGTATGTGTGTGATGTGTGTGGTGTGTGTGTGATATTTGTATGTGTGTGATGTGTGTGTGGTGTGTGTGTGATATGTGTATGTGAGTGATGTGTGTGGTGTGGTGTGTGTGATATGTGTATGTGTGTGATGTGTGTGGTGTGCATGTGTTTGGGGAGGGCTGTGCATTTCTGCTCTCAGCTTGGCGCCGGGCAGCCAGCAGAGACTGCTCTCCCCTAGACCCCCACACACAAAGTGGCGACCTGGCTCCAGGCCTCTCCCCTGAGTTCACACTGCCTCCTTGCAGTCCTCCCAAAGGGCTGCCAGGCACAGGGCCGTGGGCATGCTGGTGACCGGGCACAACTTCTCCAGCCCGGAGCATTCCCATCCTTGGCGCCGTTCTGTACCCGCAGTCTGTGCCAGGGAGCTCAGCGCCCTGCCACTCCATGTGTCCAGTAGCCCGGGACCACGATGCCCGCGTGCTGCGGCTCCACCGTGGCTTGGACGGGACTGCTCACAGGATCAGCACAGCATGCTCTGCCTGCCGCAGAGGGTCAGCGATCAGAGAGAGAAGGAACAGCAGTAGCATCCTGCGTGGGTGCAGCTGTGGAGCCTGCTGGGGTGGAGTTGAAGCTGCTGTCTGTCAGGCCCTCTTTGAGCAGCTGACAAGCACCCTCCGTGTAGTGTCCACACCAGCAGAGTGAGTGCCACCAGCTCCTCTGGGGTCCTTTAGGCCAGAGGTAGGCAAGGGTAGACCTGCTGTGCTCCAGGAGAGAGCCTGTGTGGGCCAGGGCTGCTGATACAGCGGCCACAGAGCTGGTGGTTAGTGGGGCAACTGGGGCATGCGGTGGGGCAGACCCCAAGGAGCTTTCCCAGCTGGAGCGGCCTGGAGCGCCCCTGGCTCTCCACGATGGCTGACCCCGGGACTCGGGAGTGGACAAGCAGGCTCCTCCACCTCCATCTCCACCTGTCCCTTCAGTATTTAAGCAGGGACCCACAACGGGCGCGGGGCGGGGCGGGGGGTGGGGGGAAGGATACACCAGTGCGGTCGAAGCTTGGGACGCTAACAGATGTGAGTCATATCTGTGCATTTCCAGGAGGCCCCATCATCTGGATGTCAGGCAGGGAGGAAGGGAACCTGCCGTGGCAACCCACCTGCTGGGCGCATCCTGTTCTCTGGGTGTGGGGCTTCCCACTCGTTCACTCGGGAGGCCAGAGGGCAGTACACACAAGACCTCCTGACCTTGGCTTTGTTGCCAGCCTTTGTTCATAGGTTTGCAAACTCCTAGGCTCCCCAGGTACCATAAACATAGAGACTGACCTAGTCCTAGGTGGTCTGGGGGGTGGCAATTGGGAGAGAAGGGGCTAAAAAGAATCCTTTGTGAGCCAGACTAAGTTCCTATGTTCCCCATTTGTGACTCCAGCTACAGTGGAGGGTTTTGTCCCCTTAATTTACATTTTAATGGTATATTTCTCACGATTTATGTTCTTGAATTTTCACCATAAAACACTTACCAGAGGTCGTTGGTTGCAAGGAGACTAAATGCATTGGTATTTATTTTCCAGTCCAGTAAAGTAGGAAGGCAGGTGCTTGCTAAACTGTGGCAGAGGTGGGACACCAAGAAATTTGGGGTCCTAAGTAAATAAAGGCTTGGGGGGCTGGGTGAAGCCTGTCCCACCACCCTCTTTCTCTTACAGGAATACTCTGCTGAACAGCTCCACGTGTTTAAATCCATCTCTACAAATATTACAGAGGATTACTGATGTCAACAGAGAGGTTTTAGGTGGCTGTAATAAAAAAGCTGCAAATGGATATAAAAGTCAGTCTTAAGGTGTTACTTGTCGGTAGGCAAAGCAAGGGCGTCTGCAGCACACCCCACCCATGCTGGTCTGCCCAGCAGCTGGTGGACTTTCTTTGCGGGATTTGGAAGCTTTGCGTTTCCCCTCCAGTCTCTTCCTGAGAACCCAGCAGAGGTTGGAGGGAGGGTGGGAGTGACGTGGTAGCTCGGCACCAAAACAAAGAGTTGTTCTAATTTTAGAGTCTTAATGGTGCCCGTTGAGGCACACAGAGAAGGGGCGGAGTTCTGGCTGCCTCTGAGCTGAAAGTCTTCCCAAAATAAAAGGAAGGTCTGGATGACCCGTGACGTTTCTGGTGCATCTGTGAAGTGTGTGCATTTCTTCTTTATGCAAAATATAAGAAACCTTGCATATAAAAAAGACTGGGGAGAATGCTCTGCATGCAGTGGGGGAGGGGCCCAGGGCAGAGGAGGACTGCTCCCCAGGGCTGAGAAGCACCCAAGGGCACCAGGGTGGCAGCAGGAGCTCTTTCCTCCCTCTCTGTCTCTCTCTGTCAGCAGTGACTCATGGACCTCAGGGCCTGAGATGTCTATCCCAGTTGCCGAGATGCCCGTCTGAGGGGGGCAGGCCAAGGATTCATTTGCTTCTTACCATGAAGGGCTGAGAGGACACAGGGCCCACCCCTCGTCCATTAGGCATGATGAGGACAACTGGGGGAGTTCTGGGCGCTTCTCCACAGCCAGATATTAGACACCCTGTGATTATTTTCTGCTAAAACCAGGGCACGCCACCAGAGAAGCTGATGGGCTGCTCTGTGTGAGACTCCAAATCACTTCCACGATGTTTTACCCTTCGGGGCAGAGCCATCTGCTTCCATGCATGGCTTGAATCCAACTTACCAACATTGATAACTTTTTGTGCATATGATAGGGACAGGTGTCACTGCCAGCCCTTCACGTTGGCAGAGCAGGCACTCCCCATCCTCTCTGTGTTCACTCTACGCTGGGGAAGGGGGTTGGACACTGAGGGAGTGGCCAGGATGCAGAAGCAGTGCGGAGTGTGCTTCTGGGAGATGCCTGGAAAGCAGGGCGGCTGTGGGGCACAGGGCAAGGGTTACCTTGCCAGCGCTGAAGAGGAGAGGTGGCTGCAGCCCCACCTACGCCAGATGCCTCTCTCCGCCTGTCCTGGGTGTTTCTTTCCAATGCTCCACCCATGCCCACTGCCCTTCCAGAGCACACTTCCAGGAAGTGCCCTGTTCTGGGTGTCACCATCACCCAAGCTGGGGGCACCTTGCAAGCCTGCTGGCCATGGCTTGCTGTCTATCTGCAGGTGCCCCAGGCCCAGGGCCAGGAGTCAGTCAGGCAGTGCCGCATGTGGGAGCTGCCTCTTCAGCAGGGGGACAGAGGAGAGGGCATGAGGGGACCCCTGAGCAGCTTCATCTAATCCAAGTACAAACACCACGGCACCAGGTAAGTTAGGTCAGGTGCATTTATGATGAGGCTGATATAAAAAGGAGGAAGCGGAAGTGGGAAGTATTTTTAGTTTCTGTATTTCCCTAACCAGGGCAGCTGGCACAGGAATTGGCTTCTTGGTCTCTGATTTCCACTCCAGCACTCTGGCCATCAGAGGATCCTCTGTGAGCTCAGCTGCGCCAGCACCCCCCCCCCCGCCCCGCCACCCCAGCAGCTTTTGGTGGGCAGTGGCAGCGGTCCCTGTGCAGGGCAGGAGCCTGGGGAAGCAGGGGCTGGGTGCTGCTGGTCCCTGGAAGAGGGACTTCTGCCCCAGTGCTTTGTGAAGAGGACAGGAGGGTAAAGTATTCATTTGCCCCTAGGTAACATGTGTTCTGGGGTTGCAGGCTGAGGTAAGGGTGTGAATTCTCCCTGAGGAAAGGCTCAGCCTGGAGTGTAGTCCTGCTGAAGGCCACAGAGACCACACACTCCACCCAGACTCCGGATCTCCCTCCCCAGCAGGGGGATGGAGGCCCTGCCGCTAGGAGTGCTGGGGTTGTGTGGAAGGACTGGGCTTCTCCAGGGCTCCTGGGAGGCCTAAACATCTCGCAGGATTGTGACGCTAATTACCACCGTGATTGCTTTCTGTGTGTAACTGCTTTCCCCAAACTTTAGTCATCTAATGTGGAGCTACAGAAGGCCCCCGCCCCTACCCCTCCAGATGTCCCAGCCCACGACAAGCAGGAAGGCCGGGTCCTGGGGCTGGATCTGACATCATTCCAAGCAGATGATAACCTGCCTTCCCGATTTCCATACCCGCAGCAAGACACCCTGGAGTTATTTATAAATGTGAACCCTTGGTGCCGGGACCAGCACCCTGACCACCATGAGAGGGTGGAGACAGCGCACTCCGAGCTCAGGGAGGCAGGAAACTCTGGACCTGGAGGCCAGGGACCACGAGGGACACGCTGCAGGCCCAGCTGCTGCCACCTGGGGCGGGGCTGCCCTGCAGGCTCCGGGAGAACCCAGAGCGAGGCCGGATCAGCGCGTGTCAAGGCGCGGGGCGTGAGAGATGGAGCTGCTTTTTTCTTCGCAGGGTTGGCAGGAACTGGAAATAATAGAAAGTCGTTAGGGTCCAACACGCTGCCCTGAAAACACTATCATTACTTTCCTAATGACTAACTGTGTCTTTCAGCCGGTGGGGCAGGCAGCTGAGGCCGCAGGCTCCCGCAGAGGACCGCGACGTGGGAGGCTGGCAGCCTGTAATCTGGGGGCGCTGACAGCGCTCTGCCCAGACCCTGGCGCCGGCTCCAGCCTCCAGCACAGCAGCCCTCGGTCCCTCCAGCCCCCTGCCCGTAGAGTCCAGGTGAGGCTGAGGCCGCCCAGTATCCCTTCTCCTCCTCCTTTTTTAAAAACACAGTCTCACGATGTTTCCCAGGCGGGTCTCCAACTCCTGGGCTCAAGCGATCCTCCTGCCTCGGCCTCCCAAAGCGCTGGGATTAAGGGGCAAGCCACCGCACCCGGCCCACCATCCCTTCTGGTTCATTTCCAGTAAGGTCCTGTCCACAGCGTCCTTCTCAGCATTCCCACCAGGCTGCGGGCCTCGGCCTTCCTCTCCTCCATTCTCATTCTCCCCGGAACCGCCAGGCCCGTCCAAAGCATGGGTTCGCCAAGCGCCCCCCGCTCCACATTCCCTTCCCCGCGGACTCAGCCTCCGTAGCTCGCGGACGGCCCCTCCTCACGCCAGCCAGGCTTTTTTTTTTTTTTCTATTTTAAGGTTTTCTTTTAATGACACAAGCGACATTTGGAGACAAGAGGGCACATCTCTTTCTGACCCACTTCCAACCCCAGCTGACGGCCGCCCTGCGCCTGGCGTGGACGGCCGGAGCGTTCCCTGGGTGGGTTCCGTCCATCCCGAACCCCTGTCCCCGCGCCCGCTCCGGGGGTGCGTGGGGCCTGTGACGTTGCCTCGAGGCCGCATCCGGTGACCCGGCAGCCCCTGGCGCTCGCGGCAGGCGGGCGGGCGCGGACCCCGGGCTTTGGGGCGCAATTCCTGCCACTGGCTGCCGGCCTGAGGTTCTGGGGTGTCCGAGGTCCCGGGCGGGGAGAGGACGTTTCTCCGGCTCAGGCCCCACCTCCTGCTCTGCCGCCCCGGCGAGGACCCGCGGGGAAACGGGGCCCAGGCGCGGCGACTGCGGAGGACGCGTCTCGGCCCCAGAGCCCTGGTCCTGGGGGCGTCCAGCTGCCCTTGCCCGAGGCGGGCGCTCAGCGCCGCGGAAGCAACGCCGGGGGCGGGACGCACAGCGAGGCGGGCTCCGCGGGAAGTACCGGGAAAACGGCGCGGAGCAGAACACCCCGGAGCCAGTCCAGAGAAAGGGCGGCCTCGCCCTGCAGCCCGCGGGGCCCGGCAACGCCCCGCCCCAGGCCAGGGCACGCGAACGCCGGGCGGGCGGAGGGGACGGGGCCGCGGGACCAACGCGGGGCGGGCGGTGTCTGGGCCCAGCCCGAGAGGACCAGCCCTTCACGGGGCGCTCGGAGCCCCTGCCCGCCGGGCGCTGCGGCCCCAGCCTCGGGGCCGGGGCCAGACCCGCAGGGAACGAGAAGCGGGAGCTGCAACGGGACGCTCGGGGCTGCGGCCCGGCCGGGAATTCAACGGCCACTAGCGTCCAGTCCGACCCGCCCACCACGGGCCCGCCCCGTCCACCACGGACCCGCCCCGTCCACCACGGACCCGCCCCGTCCACCACGGACCCGCCCCGTCCACCAAGGTCTCGCTTACCACAGGCCCGCCCCGCCCACCACAGGCCTGGCCCGCCTACCAAGGCTCGCCCCGCCCATCCCCGGCCCCGCCCACCACAGGCCCGCCCCCAGTCTGGACCCCGCCCCGTCAAGGACAGGAATCCCCCGACCCCGAACCCCGTCCACTGCTCTTGCTCGTCTCCCGCCAGCCCCGACTTAGGCCTCTCCCCGGCCTGGCTTCTCGAACTCAGCCCCGCCCCTTCCCCACCCCAAATGATGACCCGCCCCTCCTACTGCCCGTGTCCGCCCCGCTTCACTTCATTAGGGCCCCGCCCCGATTCTTGCCCCGCCCGCTCAATGTCCCGCCTACGACCCCGCCCACTACCAGTGACTAGCACGCCCTTTCGAGGCCCCGCCTCCTCCCCGCCCAATACTCGGCCCCGCCCTACGCGTCTTTGGGCCTAGTCCCCGCCCCGCCCGCAGCCCCATCCCCGCCCCTTTGACTCGAGTTGGCTTTTTCCAGAGAACTTCCCGGGCTTGGATTGGCCGCGCCGGTCGATGTTCCACCGTTTGATTGGCCCGCGGCGCCCGCTTTCGTGAGCCTGCCCTTAGGCGGGGGCGGGGCCGGCGGCGGCGCGCGGCGCTAGATTGGTTAGCGGCGCAGAGGGGCGGGCCCGCGCCGCGCGCAACGCTCCGGCTGAAGCGCCTGAAGCCGCGACCGCCGCCTCAGCCGCGGTCGCCGCCGCCTCAGCCGACTTACGCTCCGCCGCCGCCTTCTCACCCGCCTCGCCCGCCTCGCCCTGATCCCGCCCGGGCCTCCCGGCCTCTCCCCGCCGGCCCGCGGGCTCGCCGTCCGGCGCAGGGCAGGTGAGTGAGCGATGGCGGGCGGGGTCGGGGTCGGGCGCCCTTGCGGGTTACGGAGACCGAGTCCCCGACGGAGGCCGAGTGGCGGGGCGACCCCGGGCCGCGGCAAACTTCGCCCGAGCCGCGGCGGGCGGGGGTCCCGGGCTGGGTCGCGCCGTCCCCGACCGCCGCCGGCGCCTGCGGCGGCCCGGGGCAGCGAGGGGACCCGCGCTCCCTCCAGGTGCGGTCGCCGGGCCTGGCCCGCCCGCCTCCGCCCCTTCCCCAAATTCGGAAGTTGCGGCGGGAAGCCGAGAGCGCCTCGGACGTGGGTCAGAAAACGTCTGGACTACTTGATACTTGAGGCTTCAGTTTCAAAACAGCACAGATTTCATCTCTTGGTTGAGAAGAGATCTGGGGAACAGCCCGGGGCGGCCGCGGCGGCTGGAGGGCGGCGGGGCGCGGCGCGGGGACTCCTCCCCCTGGACGGCCGCCGGGAGAGCGCGGCCTCACCCCTCGGTGACCGCACGGAGAGCCGGCGCGGGCGGCGGGGCGCGCGCAGGTTCCTCTTGTTGGTAGCGGTGCTGTTTTAATGTGGGCTGGTTAGAACGTGTTTCTTATTGTCCCCGCACGTGTTGTCATTGGAAGTCTTGTTTTGTGAAAGAGCTTGTTTTCGCCTGGTGATGGTTTCCAGTTTCCCCTCCCGCTACTCGGAAATACTGGCTAAGACATTCGAAAGTTCACCAAAAGTCGGGTCCTCCATCTGGTGGCTCGGGGTGGATTATCTTCCACCGTCCTTCAGAGCAGCCTGGATTTGCAGGTCTTGTGAGCCCTCAGTGTGAGCCGACAGCACTCTTAGTTGTTGAGTGTTTGTAGAGGGAGATTCACCAGAAGGAATCTTGGGCAGCAGGGCCTTGCGGAGAGGCCTTTCGAGATTTGACTGGGTAACTTACAGACTCCCCCAATTCAAAAATATTTCCCTGGCACAGGCCCTCACACATTCCTCCGAAATTGAACTCACTTTGAGGGGCAAACTGTTGCCCTTTTTCTTTTCTTTGGACTTTCTCAGATGTGGATCCCAAAGGAGTGTGCAAGGGTGCTTCCCTGTTTAAGAGAACTAACTCCCAGTCTCTTCATATTCAAGAAAAATTCATCATCTTAAAGCGCGTCAGAGATACTTATTTTAGCCCCAAAAGGAGTGTTTGTAGGACAGTGGCACTCTGAAGGGATCACTGGCAAGATCTGAAAGGACCTGATTGATCCTCACATGAGAGAAACAGAAATAGTTCTGGTGTTTTCAGACTTGGAGATCCAGAAAACATGGGGCCTTAAAACATAAGTGCAGTGACTGACGAACTGATGTCTCACTTTCGAGTAGTAGTTTTTTTTTCGCTTGTGTGTAGATGCTGTTGTTTATACAGTGCAAGTTCATTACAAATGTTTTAGAACTTACATAACTTCACGTATTTTCTTAGTTGACACTCAATATTATAAGGTTTTGAAAAAGTTTTGATGGTAAATGGGGTCTTTATAACTGAAAAAAAATGGACTCTCTAGAATTCAGTGCTTTTTGGCTGGTATTGCCACAAGTGCTGCTGATTAGCAGTGCTATTGGACCTCAAAACATCTCTTTCCCAGATATCTTTATAATACTCAAGGTGGGGGAAAATCCACACAGCTTTGTGGTTACATTTTTAGCTATTTATGAGAAAAAATTCAACACATGGTTATATATTGTTAGCTGTTTTGAAGAAGCTACCCTTTACCCTATTGTTCTGAGGGAGGCTGAGAGCATGTTGCATTTATAAATTTGAAAAAGTCTCAATGAGCTTCTTGAACCAATCTAGCCATTCAAATTTGGATTCTGTGTGTCAGTTTTGATTATTTCAGCTCCTGTGTCAATGGCAGAATCATTTGTATTTTTACAAAAGTCTCAGGGCTTTATTGTAAAGGTGATCACTGAAGCAGATTTTAGTAGACGTAAGTTGTGTATCCTCTCGGTGAAGAAGGCTGTGCTTTGGGCCATAACCAAGGACAACACTTGCTCATGTATTGGAATTGCCCCAACTTAAACATTAGAATAAATGCTGTAGATTTTGGGGCAGCTCTGATGTCTCAGCTCTCATCTCTGGTGGCAGTGACTCTCACAGGCAAGGCGTCGTGGGCCCGCTGTCCATGGTGCTGAATCCGTGTCACCTGTTTCTCTCTGTGTGTGTTTGGTGGGGGGTGTTGTGTGTGTGAGGGGTGTGTTTTGCGTGGGGCGGGGGGCTCAAACTTCCTTTCCAGCGTACTTTAAAATTAATTTCAGAATTCATGTGATTAAATAAAATTTGATCAGGGAAATTCTGTTGAATGGGAGCATGTCTTCAAAACACTTAAGCCATTTTATTCTTCTTTTTAAGGAGGATAGTTATGCTACAGCATTCCGTTTCCTTTGCTTAGTCTTCACCGTCTCTCTAGGTGGGAGTTTTGTTGCTTGAGTGTGGGCATCAAGTAACAAATCACTGACATTACATGAAACCCTGTTTTCTTAACAACCATTCTTTTAAGAAAGTACCAGTTTGTTTTAGTCTGTTTTGTTTTGCTTATAACAGAATACCTGAAACTAGGTAATTTACAAAGAAAAGGAATTTATTTCTTATAGTCATGGAGGCTGAGAAGTCTAAGGTCCAGGGGCCAAAGCCATTAGTTCCAACTCACATGACAACCCACTAATCCATTAACCCTTGAATGGATTAATTCATTTTATGAGGGCAGAGCCCTCTTGATCCAATCACCTCTTAAAGGCCTCACCTCTCAATACTGCTGCATTGAGGATTATGTTTCAGCATAAGTTTTGGAGGGGATATTCCAACCATAGTACCTTTATTACAATACAGGCGATACATCTGTAGGCATATATCTACGCAGGGGCAACTTGTTCCCAAAAGGGTTGACTGTAGCATGTTTTGCATTCTCCAGTATGTTGGTTCTCAGCCTTTCCTGATGAAGGGATCTGTTTATGTGTTGGGCTAGTGAGTGGTTGTCAGGATTCCTGTTGTGTTAGAGCTATACCTACTCTCTTTTCTCTAACGTTGAGGACATTTTTGTAAATCATTTTACATGAGTCTTTTCTTTCTCTTGAGGTTAATTTTGTCAGCTACTTTAGAATTGCCCCACAGGTTAGCAGTAAAAAAAAATGATAGATGTCACTTGTGGTACAGAGATTGTTGCACATGGTAGTAAATTGTATATCAAGCTAAGCAGTGGATTGTTGAGGTGCTTTTTGTTATGATCATCTGAACTAATGCTTTGGCCCCATTTGTTGTACACTTAACCCAGGTTAGTTTTTGACATCTCTTCTGTAGACAGAAACTCAGGAAATCTTCCTTCTGCCTCATCCAAGCTTCAGAAATACTCCCTGATTGCCTACTCTTTGCCATTTCCTATGCTATGACCTGGGAACCCATGGGGGAATGAGACAGAGTTCTTATTGAAGGGCTCACCAGTTCAGATTGAGGAAGGAACATGTAAACATATAATTATAGGGGGCCATAGTCAGTGCTGCAGTTGGGATACATAGAAAGCCAGGCGAATGTGTTGAGGGGCGATTCATTTGGGCCGAGAATCAGGGAAAGCTTTAGAGAGGAGGTGGTCTTTGGGCTGGGCCCTAGGGCATGAGTTATAATTGGGCATGGATTGGGTATACCTTTATTAGAAAAAGACTGGAAGGTTGGAATAACCGGAGTACAGAGTGTGTAGTGGTGTGGAGGCTGGAGGTACGGAAGCATAGTAAAGGAGTTGGGACGCTGCTGGAAGTGTTAGGGGCATTGTGAAATGGTTGGAATTCTGTTGGAGATGGAGGGGGGCGAAAGTGGAGGAGGAGTTACATGGTAGGTAGAATAATGGCTCACAAAGCTGTCCACATCCTAATCTCAGGACTATGTTATGTTACATGGCAGGGGAGTTAAGGCAGCAGATGGAATGAGGTTGCTAATCAGCTGATTTTAAAATAGGGAGATTATCCTGGATTATCTGGGTGGGCTCTGAGTAATCACAAGGGTTCTTAAAAGTGGAAGAGAGAGGCAGAATAGTCAGTGTCAGAGTGATGTGAAGTGAGAAAGACTCTAACTGCCATTGCTGGCTTTGAGGATGGAAGGGTGCACTAGTCAAGGAATGTGGGAAGCCTTTGGAAAAGGCAAGAAAAGGGATTCTTTCCCCTAGAGACTTGGGAAAGGAATGCAGTCCTAGATTTCTAGCCCAGTGAGACCCTTGTCTGACTTGTGACCTCCAGAACTGTAAGGTAAATGTTTGTTGTATTAAAACACTAAGTGTCTGGAAGTTTGTTCCAACAGCGGTAAGAAACTGATACAAGCTGGGGCTCTTCATTTGGCAGTCTTAGCTGACAAAATTAAGGAGGAAATAACATGATTAGATTGGTTTTAGAAGATAAAATGATGGAGCTGCCACTTGGGGAGAATTCACTCCAGATAAGCATAGTTCTATTCTCTATTTCACCTCCTAGGCAAGACTGGCATCTGATACTGTCTTATTTGGCCCGGATCCCACTTACAGTCTCTCTGAGCAGCTTCCACAGCCTCTACCCTTCCCAACTGCCATGTCCCACTGGGTCATCTTTCCTCTGTGTTGGACACGTGGGAAAGAGTAGACCAGGTATACACTTACCACTGAGATTGTGTTGTCACAGGCTAGGCCCAATTCCAACAACCTAGTTGTTGTCAGATTACTTTCCAGAGGTTAGTTTCTTTACATCCTCACTAATCCTTTGTATCTTCAGATGTTTTAATTGTTGTCAATTGAGTAGATATTAATTATCTTACTGTTTTAATTAGCGTTTCCTTGGCTAGTGAGTTTGAGGATTTTCCACCCATACTTTGGCTACTTGAACTTCTTCTAAAAATTGTATTCTTATATTGTTTGTCCATTTATTGTCTGGATTATCCTTTTTATAGCTTTGTAGAAGTTCTTTTACATATTCTAGATTATATTTGTATCCTGTTCTTTATCCTTTGAAATATGCTGTTTTGATGAACAGATGTTCAGTTTTAATGTAGTCAGATTTATCAATCTTTTCTTTATGGTTTATGGTGATTGAGTCTGATTTAAGAAATCTTGTGTTACTCCAAGGTCGTTGTATTAGTCCATTTTCATGCTGCTGATAAAGACATATCCGAGACTGGGCAATTTACAAAAGAAAGAGGTTTGAATAACTTACAGTTCCACGTGGCTGGGGAGGCCTCACAATGATGGCGGAAGGTGATGATGATGAAAGGTACATCTCACATGGCAGCAGACAAGAGAAGAGAGAGCTTGTGCAGGGAAACTCCCCTTTTTAAAACTATCAGCTCTCGTGAGACTTACTTCCTATCACAAGAACAGCATGGGAAAGACCTGCCCCCATGATTCAATTACCTGCTTACTGGGTCCCTCCCATAACACATGGGAATTAAAGATGAAATTTGGGTGGGGACACAGCTAAACCATATCAGTCATGATAGATCCTCCTCTTTAAAAAATATTTAAATATTTGCTTTTTATAGTCTACTTGGAGCTTATTTTTGTGTGGGGTATGAGATAGAGATCCAATTTTAAATTTTTTTCCAAACTGATAACCAGTTGTATCAGCATTGTTTATTGAGTACAGTCCTTTCCCCAGTGATTTGCAGTGGTACCTTTGAAATACATCAGATTTCACAAATGGGTGAATCAGTTTCTGGTTTCTTTATGTACCTAATGATAACTTAATTTCTTTCTCCCTAGTTCTTAAATCTTTTATTGAGCTTTTTTTTTTTTTTGTCTTTTTTCCTTTGCTTGGACCACTAGAGAAAGTTGCATGGAGATTGTGGTAAGATTATCCTTATATTGTTTTTCATTTCAAAGAAATGCTGTGAAAGACCTTATTGTGAACTTTGTTATTTTTTTTCTTGGTAGATTCCTTTATTAGGTTAAGGATGATCACATTTACTAGTAGTTTAATAAAAGCTTTTTTAAAAAATCGTGAATGGATTTTGAATTTTCTCAAATGGTTTTCTATACAGTATACTTATTTACATAATTTTATGCTTTTCTTAAAACTTATGATTGAGATGAAATATTTTATTCTTTTAATTTAAGCCATCATTGATTTCCTGGGAGAAACTGTGATGTACTACATTAAAAAATATTATCGGGGCAGGTGTGGTGGCTCACACTTGTAATCCCAACACTGAGAGGCTGAGGCCGGAGGATCATTTGAGCCCAGGAGTTCAAAACCAGACTGGGAAATATAGTGAGACCCCATTTTTACAAAAACAAACAAACAAACAAAAAAAAAACCAAATAAAAAAATTGGCTGGGCATGGTGGCATGCATCTGTAGTCCCAGCTACTTGGGTACTTGGGGGACTGAGGTTGAAGGATCACTTGCGACTGGGAGGTTGAAGCTGCAGTGAACTGTGATCATGCCTCTGCACTCCAGCCTAAATTATTGGACCCAATATGCAAATATTTCATTTAGGATTTTGGCATATATTCATAAGAGGTGTTGACCAGTGATAATCTTTTCTTGTATTGCCCTTATTCAGATTTGGTATCAACATGATACTTCATCATCTTTGTAATAGTTTCTTTCTGTTTTTTAGGGACAGGGACTCTCTCTGTCACTCAGGCTGGAGTTCAGTGGTGCTATCATATCCTACTGCAGCCTTGAACTCCTGGGCTCCAGTGATCTTCTTGCCTTAGCCTCTTGATTAGCTGGGATTATAGGCACAAACCACCATGCTCAGATAATTTTTAAATTTTCTTTTTGTAGAATAAGGGTCTTGCTATGTTGCCTAGGCTGGTCTTGAACTCCTGGGCTCAAGAAATTCTCCCACCTTGGCCTCCCAAATGTAATAGTTTTGGAAAGGGAGGAATTTTTGTTTCCTGGAAATTTGGCAAAATCGATTCTAGCTGGTCTGGATCTGGACCTTTTAAAACATGGAGCCACTTGCAGTAGCAATTAATCACTTTGGAAGGGTCGCTAGTCCATTCTGCTCACATTTCATGGCCAGAAGGAGTCATTCTGGCCGTACCTAATTTCAGATGGGGCAGGGTGGTAGAATCTTCCTCATCCTGGAAGCAGGGGACACTCAGTCCAATAGCACAAGGAAACGAATTTTGTCAATAATCTTGAGTGAGCGTGGAAACAGATTCTTCTTCAGTCAAGCCTTCAGGTGAGAACACAGCCTGGCTAACACTTTGAATGCAGCCTTGTGAGACCCTAAGCAGCCGACCCAGTTAAGCCTGCTTAAATTCCTGACTCACAGAAACTGTGAGATATTAAACACATATTGGTTTAAGGTGTTAAATTTGTGATAGTTTGTTATGCGGCAATAGAAAACTGATGTACTGATTTCTACTGACCTCCCCTTAGAAGTGGATTTGGGTTGATGAAGGGTGTTTGACTCTGTTTAAGGTAATCAACATATTATTTATTTTCTTTTATATGATGTTTCTATTTATAAAAGTAATATAAATATTTTGTGTAGAAAAATTGGAACAAACAGAAAAGTATAAAGTAGAAGATCAACATTATCCATAATCTTACCACAAAAGGATATTCAGTGTTTTTTCCTACTTATATTTTTGTATGATATGCATATCCTAAAATTGGGATTCATTCTGAAGTATGTTTTTTGAAGCAGTATTTTTCCTTTTACTAGATCATGAGCATTTCCTTGTCTCATAATGTGTTCTTCCAAAATATGATTTCAAATGGCTGCATACTATTCCGAAGCGTCCCAGTTTATTGAACCATTTCCCTATAGCTAGACATTTATGTTGCTTTAAAATACTCATCATTAATAAATAATGCTTTGAAAAATATCATATACAAAAATCATTGTGCGTATCACTGATTGCTTCTAAATTTCTAAAGGTAGAACTATTAGCTCAAAGGTTGTAAATGTTTTTAAGTCTTTTTGTGCTTAACCATCTATCTTCCAACATTTCTAAAAAATAATATAAAACTTAGACATCTGTTTTTGTAACTCACCAGGTTGGGATAGGACAGAACTATTGATTTTTGAGCATCTAGATTCCTGTTTTCTTAACCCTGTTTGCAGAGTGGTTTTAAATTATTCATTAAAGTGCAATATGGATTCTATTTATAGACGCATTTGTGTATGAGATCACTTCCTTAATGTTTGGGGAAAAGCCTACAAATTGCTATTATCACATTCCTATCTTTGTAAATCTTTTCTACTCCTATTCACCCTTTCTTTGTTCTCAGTCAACCCAGTAGAGACACTGAGACAAATAAGGACTTGTATCCTTATATTACTCAGATAAAATGGCTATTCTGAGCCAGCCCTTGTTCTTTTCTTCTTGACATTTATTAACTAGTGGATCTCAAAAAGATGAGCCATCAGAATATTAATGATTAATTCAAAAATATTTTTCCTGGTCTCTAAAGTAATGGATGTTTGTGTAGAAAATTTCTAAAGGAAAGATTAGCATAAAAAGCAGAATAAAAATCTTGATAATTCTGCTACCCACAGATGACCACTATTTAACCATAACTTGATCATGCCAGCTTATTCTTAAAATATGTGACTGGATTCTGATGGCATATATATATATATATATATATATATTTTTTTAGATGGAGTCTTGCTCTGTTGCCCAGGTTTGAGTGCAGTGGCATGATCTCGGCTCACTGCAACCTCCTCCTTCTGGGTTCAAGCAGTTCTCCCTGTCTCAAGCTCCAGAGTAGCTGGGATTACAGGCACATGCCACCACGCCTGGCTAATTTTTGTATTTTTTAGTAGAGACGGGGTTTCACCATGTTGGCCAGGCTGGTCTCAAACTCCTGACCTCAGGTGATCCACCCGCCTCAGCCTCCCAAAGTGCTGGGATTATAGGCGTGAGCCACCGCGCCCGCCCTGATGACTAATATTTTGTTTGGAGTTTTTGCATTTGTGCCTGTGAGTGAAATTGGCTTGTAATTTTCCTTTATTATAGCTGTTCTCTTTCTAATCTGAGATGAATACTTAATTTATTAATTTGCAGCTTTTCCTTTTTTTCTAATATGTGTGTTTAAAGTGATATATTTTCTTGTAAACAATGCCTCAACTACATCATACAAACTTAGATTTAAGGCATTTTCATTATTGTTTGTTATACTTTCTAATTTCCATTATGGTTTTTTCTTTGATTCCTAGGTAATTTAGAAGAACATTTAAACATTTCTAAACATATGCATATTTTCTTGTTTTATTATTCTTCAGGACAATTATATTGCCCAAAGATCTTGCTTTCTATGATTTTAATCCTTTAAAATTTGCTGATTTGCCTTACAGCCCAGAATATGGTATGTAAGTTTTCTCAGATATTCCTATGTGCCTGGAAATAATTGGGTTCAATGTACTATACTACGTATTCTGTTTAGCTGAGTTAGTAAGCATATTATATCTGCTTTCTTACTAGTTTTTTTGGTTGTTATATCCATCACTGAGATAATTACACAATTTCATTATGATTATGGATTTGTCTCATTTTTCCTTGCAGTTCTGTAAGTTTTTATTTACAAATTTTTGAGACTGTGTTGTCAGGGCTACACAGATTTAAAACTATTAGGTCGGCCGGGCATGGTGGCTCAAGCCTGTAATCCCAGCACTTTGGGAGGTCGAGACGGGTGGATCACTAGGTCAGGAGATTGAGACCATCCTGGCTAACACGGTGAAACCCCGTCTCTACTAAAAAATGCAAAAAACTAGCCGGGCGAGGTGGCGGGCGCCTGTAGCCCCAGCTACTCGGGAGGCTGAGGCAGGAGAATGGCATAAACCTGGGAGGCGGAGCTTGCAGTGAGCTAAGATCCGGCCACTGCACTCCAGCCTGGGCAACAGAGCCAGACTCCGTCTCAAAAAAAAAAAAAAAACTGTCAGGTTTCCTGATGAATGGAGACTTTAATTATTATGACTGTTTCTCTTTGTATCTAGTAATGAATATTTGACTTTATGATATAGTATGTCTGATGTTAATATTAACATACCTGTACTAGATGTTTTAGGCTCATATTTACATGATGTCTTTGTTTTTTATCTTATTCTCGACCTTACTATAGTTTTATGCTTTAGGTATGTCTCTTGCAAAGAGTATAGTTAGATTTTTTTTTTTGAGATGGTGTCTTGCTCTGTCGCCCAGGCTGAAGTGCAGTGGTGCGGTCTCGGCTCCCTGCAAGCTCCGCCTCCCAGGTTCATGCCATTCTCCTACCTCAACCTCCCCAGTAGCTGGGACTGCAGGTGCCCACCACCATGCCTGGCTAATTTTTTTTGTATTTTTTGGTAGAGACGGGGTTTCACCGTGTTAACCAGGATTGTCTCGATCTCCTGACCTCGTGATCTGCCCACCTCAGCCTCCCAAAGTGCTGGGATTACAGGCGTGAGCCACTGCGCCTGGCTGATATATATATTTTTTTCATTAAGTCTGACAGTCTGTGTCTTTTAATTGGAACAGTTCATTTACATTAAATGTAATTACTGATCTATTTGGGTTTAAATTCATCATCCTATTATGTATTTGTCTTTTCTACATTTTCTGTTTATTTTTCTCTCTTTTTCTTGCATTATTTGAATCTGATTATGTGATATTTTGAAAAAATCACTCTATTTTTCCACCTTCTCCAGTAGATTGGAGATTATGTCCTATTTTTCGTTCTTTTAGAGGTTATTGTGTAAATTGCTACTAACTTATCCAGATAATGTGGTTATACCTTCATCTTTCTCCTAGACAAATCATAGTTTCTTAGAAGACTTGAACTCTATGAGCCCCCCTCCAGTTTCATATGTGCTTATTATTGTGCACTTTAATTCTGTATATTCTTTTTAAATTCAGTGAAATAAATTAACATTAGCAGTATTATATTAACAATATTGGTATTAATAGTATTATTACTGGTAACATTAGCAGTATTGTATTAACAGTAATATTAACAGTTAGTGTTCATTTAGATTTATTCAGATACTTGTCTTGTCTTTGCTCTTCATTGCTCTCTGGCATTTCTGACTTATTCTGGGATGATTTCATTTCTGCCCAAAGGGCCCTCTTTAGAAATTCCTTTATTGTAGGTCAGCTGATGTAGACACTGCATATATATATGTGTATGTATATATATATAGTTTTTTTTTTTTTTTTTTTTTTTTGAGATTTGCTCTGTTGCCAGGCTGGAGTGCAGTGACGCGATCTTGGCTCACTGCAACCTCCGCCTCCTGGGTTCAAGCGATTCTCCTGCCTCAGCCTCCCTAGTAGCTGAGACTACAGGTGCACACCAACACATCTAGCTAATTTTTGTATTTTTGGTAGAGACGGGATTTCACCCTGTTGGCCAGGATGGTCTCTATCTCTTGACCTTGTGATCTGCCCACCTTGGCTTCCTAGAGTGCTGGGATTACAGGAGTGAGCCACTGCGCCTGGCCAACATTACGTATTTTTTAATCTAAAAATATTTTTATTTCATCTTTTAGCAAATTCTTTCAACTTACTTAAACATTTTGTGGGATATAATTCACACATCATAAAATTCACCCTTTCAAAGTTTACGGTTAAGTGTTTTTTTGGTGAATTTTCAAGGTTGTACAACTATCATCACTACATAATTCTAGAACCTTTTTTTCACTTCAAAGAAACCTCATACACAGTAACTACCTGTTTCTCCCTCCCCAAAGGCCCTGGCAACGGTTAATTTAGTTTTCATCTCTGAGAATTTGCCATTATGAACATTTCATATAAGTGGAATTATATAGGATGTGGCCTTTTGTATCTGGCTTCTTTCACTTTGCATAACATTTTCAAGCTTTATCCATGTTGTAGTATGTATCAATATTTCATTCCTTTTTATGGCTAATATTCAGTTGTGTAGCTATATGGCATTTTGTTTATCCATTCATCAGTACATAGACATTTTGGTTGTTTTTTGGCTATTGTGTAAAGTCGGTACGTGTTTTCATATGAATATATGTTTTCACTTGTCTTGGGTTTACACTAGAAGTAGAAATCCTGAGTGATACAGTAACTCTGTTTAAATTTTTGAATAACTGCCAAATTGTTTCCCAAAGATGTTGCAGCATCTTCGGAAAACAATTTGGCAATGTAAAATTCCAAACAATTTGGAATGTAAAATGCTGCACCATTTTATATTCCCATCAGTAATTTATGAGGGTTCCAATTTCTGCACATTCTCTCAAACACTTGTTATTTTTCAGTTTTTTGATTATAGCCATGTAGTGGATGGGAAGTAGTAGATACTGTGGTATTAGCATTTCTGTAGTGACTGATGATATTCAACCCTTTTCATGTACTGCTTATTGGCCATTTTTGTTTTTTCTTTGGAGAAATGGCTATTTAAATCCTTTGCACAAGACTTTATGACTAAAACACCAAAAGCAATGGCAACAGAACCAAAATTAACAAGTGGGATCTAATTAAACTAAAGAGCTTCTGCACAGCAAAAGAAACTATCATCAGAGTGAACAGGCAACCTACAGAATTGGAGAACGTTTTTACAATCTATCCATCTGACAAAGGTCTAATATCCAGAGTCTACAAAGAACTTAAACAAATTTACAAGGAAAAAAAAAAGTCCATCAAAAAGGGGCGAGGGATATGAACAGAAGAAGACATTTATGCAGCCAACAAACATGAAAAAAAGCTCATCATCACTGGTCATTAGAGAAATGCAAATGAAAACCACAATGAGATACCATCTCACACCAGTTTGAATGGCAATCGTTAAAAAGTCAGGAAACAACAGATGCTGGAGAGGATGTGGAGAAATAGGAACGCTTTTACACTTTTGGTGGGAGTATAAATTAGTTCAACCATTGTGGAGGACAGTGTGGCAATTTCTCAAGGATCTAGAATCAGAAATACCATTTGACCCAGGAATCCCATTACTGGGTATATACCCAAAGGATTATAAATCATTCTACTATAAAGACATGTGCATACATGTATTTATTGCAGCATTGTTCGTGATAGCAAAGACTTGGAACCAACCCAAATGCCCATCAGTGATAGACTGGATAAAGAAAATGTGGCACATATATACCATGGAATACCATGCAGCTGTAAAAAAAAGATAAGTTCATGTCCTTTGCAGGGACATGGATGAAGCTGGAAACCATCATTCTCAGCAAACTAACACAAGAACAGAAAACCGAACACTGCATGTTCTTACTCATAAGTGGGAGTTGAACAATGAGAACACATGGACACAGGGAGGAGAACATCACACACCAGGGCCTGTCGGTGGTGGGGGCCTAGGAAAAGGATAGCATTAGGAGAACTAATATAGATGACATGTTGATGGGTACTGCAAACCACCATGGCATTTGTATACCTATGTAACAAAACTGCACATTCTGTACATGTATTCCAGAATAATAATAATAAATTTTTAAAAAGCTGAAAGCAAAAACAAAAATAAATCCTTTGCCCATTTAAAAACTGGATTGTCTTTTTATCACTGAGTTGTAAGTGTTCTTTATATATTCTGTCTATTAGTTCCTTATCAAGTATATGATTTGCAAATATTTCCCCTTGAACTGTGAGTAGTCTTTTCATTTTCTTTTCTTTCTTTTCTTTTTGAGACAGAGTTTCACTCTGTCACCTAGACTAGAGTGCAGTGGCGTGACCTCGGCTCACTGCAAGCTCCGCCTCCCAGGTTCACGCCGTTCTCCTGCCTCAGCCTCCCAAGTAGCTGGGACTACAGGCGCCCGCCACCGCGCCCAGCTAATTTTTTGTGTTTTCAGTAGAGACAGGGTTTCACCGTGTTAGCCAGGATGATCTCGATCTCCTGACCTCGTGATCCACCCGCTTCAGTCTCCCAAAGTGCTGGGATTTACAGGCGTGAGCCACCGCACCCGGCCTCATTTTCTTGATAGTTTCCTTTGATGCACAAATGATTTTTATTTTGATAATACCACATTTATCTGTTTTTTTTCTTTTGTTACTTATGCTTTGCCATATTTAAGACATTGCCTAATCCTAGGTCACACAGATTTATACCTCTGTTTTATTCTACATCTGTTTTATAGTTTTAGCTCTGAAATTTAGGTCTTTGGTGCATTTTGAGTTAATTTTTATCTGTGGTATGAAGGAGGAGTTTAACTTCGTTCTTCTGCCTGTGGCTGTCTAGTCCTGGTACCATTCGTTCAAAAGACTACCTATTGAATGGCCTTAGCACTTTTGTCAAAAATCAATTGACCATAAAATATGGGCTTATTTCTGAACTCTCCACTCGATTCCACGGACCTTTATGTCTGTCTCTATGCCAGCAGCACACAGTCTTGATTATTGTAGCTTTGTAGTAAGTTTTAAGATTGGGAAGTGTGAGTCCTTCAACTTTGTTCTTTTTATTTATTTTGGTTATTCCTGGTCCCTTGCATTTCCATATAATTTTTAGGTTTGGTTTGTCACTTTCTGGAAAAAAAAAAAAGGCAGGTAGAATTTTGATGGGGATTAATTGAATCTGTAGATAATTTGGGGAGTATTGTCAGGTTAACAATATTAAGTTTTCCAATCCATGAGCATAGCACTTAGTAGCTATAATAGTTTTTTAGTGGATTCCTGAGGATTTTCTATATGTAAAAATATATCATCTGCAGATATATATGCTTTTAATTCTTTGTTTCTAATCTGCATTAATTTAAAAAATTTTTCTCATGTAATTGCCCTGGTTATAACCTTTAACACACTGTTTAATTGTTGTGGCAAGGGTGGACATCATTGTTTGTTCCTCATCTTACAGGGAGGCTTTCAGCCAGTCACAAGTAAGTATAGTTAGCTGTGAATTTTTATAGATGCACTTAATTGGGTTGAGGAATTTCCCTTCTATTCCTATTTTGTTGAGTATTATTACCATGAAAGGGTGTTGAATGTTGACAGATGCTTTTCCTGCATCTGTACTATGTTATTTTTGTCCTTTATTATATTAATGTCATGTATTACATTGATTCAGTTTTGTATGTTGAGCCAACTCTGAATTCCTTAGATAAATCCCACTTGTCATGGCGTATAATCCTTTTTATATATTGGTGGATTTGGTTTTGCCAGTGTTTTGTTGAGGATTTTTTGAGATGGAGTCTCCCTCTGTCACCCAGGCTGGAGTGCAGAGGTGCGATCTCAGCTCACTGCAGCCCCTTGCCTCCTGGGTTCAAGCAATTCTCCTGCCTCAGTCTCCCAACTAGCTGGGATGACAGGTGCATGCCTCCATGCCTGGCTAATTTTTGAATTTTCAGTTGAGATGGGGGTCTTACCATGTTGGCCAGGCTGGTCTCGAACTCCTGACCTCAAGTGATCCACCTGCCCCGGCCTCCTAAAATGCTGGGATTACAGACATGAGCCGCCACATCCAGCCTTATTAAGGATTTTTATGTTTGTATTCTTAAGGCGTGTTAATCTGTAGTTTTCTTGTGATCTCTTTGTCTGGTTTTCGTATTAGGGTAATACTGGCCTTATAGAATGAGTTGGGAAGTGTCCGTTTCTCCTTGTTAAGGATTGGTGTTCATTCTTTAAATGTTTGGTAGAATTTAATAGTGAAGCCATCTGTTTCTAAATTTTTCCTTGTGGGAAATTTTAAAAATACTGAATATCTTTACTTGTTTTAGTTTTTTTTCAGATGTACTATTTTTTGGGTTAGTTTTGATAGTTTCTGTCTTTCTAGGAATTTGTGAATTTCACCTATTGGCCAACAGTTGTTCATAGTATTTCTTTATAGTCCTTTTATTTCTGTAAGGTTGGTAGTTTTCTTTCTGATTTTAGTAAATTGACTTCCCTCTTTTTTTCTTGGTCATTGTAGATAAAAGTTTGTCAATTTCGTTGGTCTTTAAAAAAAGAAAAAGCAACTTTGGTTTCATTGTTGTTTTTCTATTTTCTATTTCATTTTTGCTCGAATATTTGTTTTTTTCTTCCACTTGCAAAGGTTTAGTTGGCTCTTTTTCTAATTTCTTAAGGTAGAACATTAGGTTATTGATTTGAGATACTTCTCTTTTAATATAGGTGTTTACAGCTATAATTTTGTAAGAACTGCTTTCACTGCCTTTCATAAGTTTTGATATGTTGTGCTTTCTTTTACTTTACTTTTTTTTTTTTTTTTTTTTTGTGAGACAGGGCCTTGGTCTGTCATGCAGGCTAAAGTGCATTGGTGCCATCACAACTCACTGCAGCCTCAACTTTGAGTCTCCTGAGCTCAAATGATCTTCCCACCTCAGCCTCCTGAGTAGGTGGGCCTACAGGTGCATTCCCCTACACCTGGCTAATTTTTAAATTTTTTGTGAAACACAAGGTCTTGTCGTGTTGCTCAGACTGGTCCTGAACTCCTGGGCTCAAGCAGTCCTCCCACTACGGCCTCCCAAAGTGCTGGGATTACAGGTGTGAGCCACTGTGCCTGGCCTCATTTTTCATGATCTCAAAGTCTTTTCTAATTTCCCTTGTGGTTTCTCCCTTGACTCTTTGGTTATTTAGCAGTGTATTGTTAAATTTCCACAGATTTTGAATTTCTTAAATTTCTATCTGTTACTGATTTCTATTTTTTTCCCTTGTGGTTGGGGAACATGTTTTATATTATTTCAATCCTTTAAAATTTTGAGACTTATTTTCTTGGCTAACACCTGTTCTATTCTAGAGAATGTTCCATGTGTATTTGAGAATAATATGTTTTCTGCTTTTTGAATGGAGAATTCTATAAATGTCTGCTAGGTCTAATTAGTTTATTAGTATTGTTTAAATCTTTTGTTTTCTTTCTGATTTTCTGTCTTGCATTCCATCCTTTATTGAAAGTGGACTTTTGAAGTTTCCAACCATGACTGTTGAACTGTCTGATTCTCCCTTTGTCTTGTAGTATAATTTGAAGTCAGGTAATGTGATGCCACTAGCCTTGTTCTTTTTGATTTGGTTATTTGGGCTCTTTTTGGTTCCATATGAATTGTATGATTGTTTTCCCTAACTCTATGAAAAATGACATTAGTGTTCTGGTAGGAATTGCATTGAATCTGTGGATTGCTTTGGGCAGTATGGTCATTTTAATGATACTGATTTTTCCATTTCATGAGCATAGGATGTTTTTCCATATGTTTGTGTCATCTGCAGTTTCTTTCATCAGCATTTTGCTGTTGTCCTTGTAGAAATCTTTCACCTTCATGGTTAAATGTATTCCTAGGTATTTTATTATTTTTTTGTAGCTATCACAAATGAAATTGAGTTCTTTATTTGGTTTTCAGCTTGATGGTTATTGGTGTTTAGAAATACTACTGCGGGGGTATGGTGGTTCATGCCTATAATTCCAGCATTTTGGGAGGCCAAGGCAGGAGGATCACTTGAGGCCAGGAGTTCAAGACTGTCCTGGGTAACATGATGAGACCCCCGTATCTACAAAAAATTTAAAAAAAACTTAGGCAGGTATGGTGGTACATGCCTGTAGTCCTAGCTGCTTGGGGGGCTGAGGTGGGAGGATCATTTGAGCTCAGGAGTTTGAGGCTACAGTGAGCCTTGATCACACCACTGCACCGTGGCCTTTGTCACAGAGTGAGACCTCATCTTTAAAAAAAAAAGTGAGGCCGGGCGCGGTGGCTCACACCTGTAATCCCAGCACTTGGAAGGCCAAGGTGGGCGGATCACAAGGTCAGGAGATCTAGACCATCCTGGCTAACACAGTAAAACCCTGTCTCTACTAAAAATACAAAAAATTAGCTGGGTGTGGTGGAGGGTGCCTGTAACTCCTAGCTACTCAGGAGGCTGAGGTAGGAGAAGGGCGTGATCCCAGGAGGCGGAGCTTACAGTGAGCTGAGCTTGCGCCACTGCACTCCAGTCTGGGCGACAAAAGCGAGACTCTGTCTCAAAAAAAAAAAAAAAAAAAAAAGAAGTGCTACTGATTTTTGTTGGTTAATTTTGTATCCTGAAATGCGACTGAATTCATTTATCAAATCCAGGAGTCATTTAGGGCTTTCTAGGTCTTTAGGGCTTTCTAGGTACAAGATCATATCCAAACATACAACCTTCCAAGATTGAACCAGGAAGAAATTAGATATCCCGAACAGACCAATAACAAGTAGTGAGATTGAATCAGTAATAAAAATTCTCCCAACAAAACAAAGCCCAGGACCAAATGGAATCAGAGCTGAATTCTACCAGATGTGTAAAAGAAGAACCGGTACTAATCCTACTGAAACTATTCCAAAAAATTGAGGAGGAGGGCCTTCTCCCTAAGTCATTCTCTGAAGCTAGTATTACCCTGAAACCAAAGCCAGGCAAGGATACAATGAAAAGAAAACTAGAGACCAATATCGTTGATGAAAATACATGCAGAAATTCCCAAAAAAATACTAGCAATCCAAATCCAACAACATATCGAAAAGATAATACACCACAATTAAGTGGGTTTTATTCCAGGGATGCAAGGATGGTTCAACATATGCAAATCATTAAATGTGATTTACCACATAAACAGAATTAAAAACAAAAAACATGATTATCTCGATAGATGCAGAGAAAGCATTTAATAAAATTCAATATCTTTTCATGAAAAAATCCTCAATAAACTAGGCATAGAAGGAACATACCTCAAAATAATTCAAACCATATATGAAAGACCCACAGCCCACATCATTCTGAATGAGGAAACACCTAAAGCATTCCCTCTAAGAATTGGAACAAAACAAGGATGTCCATTTTCACCACTCTTGTTCATCGTAATACTGGAAGTCCTAGACAGAGCAGTCAGGTAAGAGAAAGAAATAAAAGGCATCCAATTTGGAAAAGAGGAAATAATATTATTTCTGTTCATTGATGATGTGTAGTTATCTTTTAAATCGGGTAGGAGGAAAGGGTTACAAATAGAAGTTACATTTATACTGTCTTTTATATTTACCGTTATAGTTACATCTTTACTGGTGCTATTTATTCATTCACCTGGATTTTCTGTACTATCTAGTGTCCTTTAATTTAAGCCTGAAGGACTCCTTTTACTGTTTCTTGTTAGGTAGGTTTTCTAGTGACATCTTCTCTCAGCTTTTATTTGAGAGTGTCTTAATTTCTCCTTTGTTTTTGCAGAATGATTTTTCTGGATATAGAATTCTTGTTTGACAGTCTTTTTCTTCTATGATTTTGCATATGTTATCCTACAGCCTTCTAGTTTCTATGGTTTCTGGTGAGAGATCTGCTATTATTCTTATTGAGAATCCTTTTTTTTTTTTTTTTTTAAGACAGGGTCTTGCTCTGTCACCAGACCGGTGTGTAATAGCGTGATCTCAGCTCACTGCAACCTCTGCCTCCCGGGTTCAAGCAATTCGAGAATTCCTTTTTAATGAGTTGCTTTCTTGCTGCTTTCACAATTCTTTGTCTTTGATAGTTTGATTATAATATGTTTAGGTGTGGATATCTTTGAGTTTATCCTTGAAGTATATTCAGGTTCTTGAATGTATAATTTTTTTCCATCAGATCTGGGAGGTTTTCAATTATTATCCTTTCAAATATTCTTTATACCCCTTTATTTTGTCTCCTTCTGAGAGTTTCATTATGCATCCATTTTTCCTTCCTTCCCTCCCTCCCTCCCTCCCTCCCTCCCTCCCTCCCTCCTTCCTTCCTTCCTTCCTTCCTTCCTTCCTTCCTTCCTTCCTTCCTTCCTTCCTTCCTTCCTTCCTTCCTTCCTTCCTTTCTTCCTTCCTTCCTTCCTTCCTTCCTTCTTCTCTGTTTCTCTCATTCATTCATTCATTCATTCATTCTTTCTTTCCATTTTTGTAGAGATGAGTTCTCACTATGTTGCCCAGGCTGGTCTTGAGCTCCCAACCTTAAGACATCCTTCCACCTCAGCCTCCCCAAATGTTGGGATTACAGGTGTGAGCCACCGTGGTTGGCCATCTGTTGGTATTCTTGGTGGTTTCCCACAGGGCTCTGAGGTTCAGTTCATTTTTTTCAAACTTCTTTACTTGACTTTCTGTTCCTTAGATTGGTTAATCTCAGTTGATCTATCGTCAAGCTCACTGATTCTCCTGCCTGTTCAAATATGATGTTGAACCACTCTAATGACTTTGCTATTTCAGTTATTGTATTTTTTAACTCCAGAATTTTTATTTGGTTTCTTTTTATAATTTGTTTCTTTATTGATGTCTGCTTGGTGAAACAACACTGCCATTATTTAATCCTTTAGACATGGCTTCCTTTAGTTATTCAAATATGTTTAAAATAGGTTATTTGAAGTCCAATACTGGGGCTTCCTTGGGAACAGTTTCTGTTGATTACTTTTTCTTGCCCTGTGTATGGGCCATATTTTCCTGTTTCTTTGTATGTGTCATAATACTTTTTTGAAAACTTTATGTTTTAAATAATATAATATGGCAACTCTGGAAATCTGATTCTCCTTTCTTCCATTTTCTTTTGTTGTTGTTGTTGCTGCTTGTTATAGTAGTTTCTGTTCATTTGTTTGTGTAGTGACTTTCCTGAACTAACTCTGTAAAGTCTGTATTCTTTGTCATGTATCTTCACTGACTCTGTACTTGAATAGCTTAGTGGTCAGCTAATAATTGGACAGAGGTTTCCTTAAATGCCAGGAATCAGTAAGTCTCATAGTCTTTCCCAAGAGACCCTGTGTATGTGTTGGGACATGTGTCAGCTCTTAACCTACCAGTTTATAATTGCAAAGGCAACTTTTCAAGTCTCATTGGAACAGCCTGTTCTCACAGTCTGCAGGAAAGAAACAGGGCAAACATTTTGCAACATTAGTCTTCATTTTCTGATTGTGCAGAGTCTCAGTATCAGCTCATTGTGAGAGCTTAGGGCTATCTCAGGGCACTCCAGTTTCTTTTCTGGGCATTCCCACAACCTTGAGTGGGTGCATGGCTCTATGTATGCACCATGGTCTTCTAGATTTCCAGAAATATACAGAGTTTTTAATACCCTGTGGGCATCTCATTCCCCAGATTTTCCTTTTAAGCTTTTGGGTTAACATATTATTTGCTCCAACTGTTGTCCACTGTCTCAGGTAGTCACAAAATTAAACAATTGTCTTTAGTTGTTTTGACAGATACCTCTGAGGAAAATACTTTTCAGTGAGCTCTGTGTCAGGCCAAATAAATGTAACCTTGCAGGTGGAACCTTGTAGCCATAACAAATAATAAGACTTTGAAGGAGCTCCAACCCTGTTTCGTCCTCTTCTGTTGCTGCCAGGATAGGATGTTGGTTTTCACTATGATTGTAGGCTGTTGGTTTTCAAGACTACTATAGAGCTGGGGTAGGGTTGGGGATTGGGGGAGGGAATAGGGCAAGTTAAAATACCACAAAATTTATGTTCTTAGGATATTTAATCATTTTCCTTTAACAAATATTCTCCAGATTGTGACAAATCTTTGGTTAAATTTCTAGATTTCTAAAGAAAAGTTGATTTGGCTAATTTTTTGGCATTTAAAAATTGCTTTTGTGGAAGAAGGGATTTTTGGAAGTTCTTACTTTGATATTTTCACTGATATCACACTCTCATGTTTATTCTTAAAAGATTTTGTTTCCGTATATTGAATTTAATGTTGACATTATTTTTTTTCAGCACATTGGAGATATATTTCCACAGCATCTGGCTTTTCTTGTTCCTGTTCTGAAGTCAGTAAATGTAACTGCTATCCTCTGGAGGTAATCTATTGCCATAAAGGATTTTCCAATTATCCTTAGGTTTCTATGGTTTTACTAAGTTTCATGCATCCCTGCCTGAGGTATGTTGGCTTCTTGTATCTATGGCATGATGTCTTTCATAAGTCTGGAAAATTCACTGCCATTTTCTTCAGCTGTTGCTTCTGCATCATCCTTTTTCTTTCTTTCTGGGACTCTGATTAAATTTGTGTTAGATTTTTCACCATATATTCTCATGCTCTCTCTTGTATTTCTAGATTTTGGCTGCTCCACTTTGCTTTGAATATTTTATTTTATTTTGACCTAGTTTCCAGTTCACCAATTCTTTCTTCAGCAGCACCCAATCTGCTTTAAAACCCATTCATGACTTTATAACTTTCCAGTTTTAGATTTAAAAAAATTGAAACTATTACTTTTTGTAGCTTCTAATTTCTTGTTTCTGTTTTTAACTACAAGTATAGTTTTAAAATTTTAGTCAAGCGTATATAACATAAAATTTGCCATTTTAAAGAGTACGTTTTATGTGTACAGTTCTGTGATATTAAGTACATTCATGTTGTTGTGCAACCATCCATTTCCAATACTCTTTTCATCTTGCAAAACTGAAACTCTTTACCCATTAATCCCTGGCAACTACCATTCTACTTTCTGTTTCTATGAATTTGACTTCTATAGATACCTCGTATAAGTGGAGTCATAAATATTTTTCCTTTTGTGACTGGCTTATTTAATGTAGCATAATGTCTTCAGGGTTCATCCGTGTTGTAGCATGTGTTGGAATTTCTTCCCTTTTTAAGACTGTATAATATTCCACTTTGTGTGTGTGTGTGTATATATATATATATATACACCACATTTTGTTTATTCATTCTTTGATGGACACTTGGGTTGCATCTACTTCTGGCTATAGTGAATAATGCTGCCACGAACATGGTTATACAAAATATTTGAGTCCCTTGCTTTTACGTCATTTGCGCATATACCCAGAAATGGAATTACTAGATCATATGCTAATAATTTTCTTAACTTTTTGAGGAATGACTGTATTATTTTTATAGCAGCTCCAGCATTTTACATTTCTACCAGCAGTGCACAAGGCTTCCAGCTTCTCCATATCCTAACCAATACTTATTATTATTTTGATGATAGCCATTCTAATGGGTATGAGGTGATATCTCTTTGTAGTTTTGGTTTGCTTTTCTCTAATGATTAGTAATGTTGACCATTTTTTCTTGTGCTTATTGCCCATTAGTATGTGTTCTTGAGGGAAATGTGTATTCAGGTTATTGGCCAGATTTTTAATTGGGTTGTTGGGGTTTTTGTAATTATACAAGTGTAGTTGTTAAAATAGTCTATGTTGGGTAATTCTAACTTCTTGTCTTTGTAGATATGTTTTTGTTTGCTGTGATTTCTACTCTTTCTTCCTAGATGTGTTACTGATTTCTGTTAGGCTGCTAGACATTTGTATTTGCAGAATTTTTTTGAGGAATGATTTGAGATAATTTGGGATGATTATTGTTTTTAGAGAGGTTTTTGTCAGGTACTGCTAAGGTTCTTAAAGGAGCAAACTTAATCCAGTGTAGTCTTAAGGACAGCCGGATGAGTAGAACAAAGACTCAGTGCTTGGGAGGGCTGACTTGCTTCTGAGGACTTATTCTCTACCTTGAGGGGTTAGCCTTTGTGGTTCCAGTGCAAATTGAGGGGTGGTTTCTCAGTATCTGATTCATGCTTTTACTCTGTATCTCTTGCCCCCAGTTTTTGGATATTTTGGTTAACTTTCAATCCCACAAATTTCAGGGCCTTACATGGTAAAATTTACTTCTTGCTCATGTAACAGTTCACTGTGGATGTTCCTCATCAGTGATTGGGTTTCCTCTGTGTGGTGATTCGGCCTAGCTCCTCACAGTGGGTGGTCATGCCATCTGCTACGGAGGTGGCATCCTTATCCTCTACGCCCAGCTTCCTGTAAGTCCAGCTGGCAGATGGGAGAGCACACATGAAGAAGGCACACATGCTTCTCAGCCATGTTGGCCCAAAAGTGACGAGGACCATGATCTGTATCTCTTCATACTTTCCACTGGCAAGATCTAGTTACAGGGTTCTATCTAGATGCAGGCCTGAGATCTGCAGTGTGTTATTTCTGGTTGACAGTTGCTTCCCAGTTTCATTGCTGTCCTGGGAAAGGGGAGCACAGTTCTTCATGAACAGTTAGTTATCTCTGCTTCAGTCCTTTGCCTTGGCACACCCTTCTTTCACAACTGTCATGCATTTATCTCTCCAGGGACACAATCCAGAGTTGCCCCCAGTTACTGTGTCTTGCACAAAGGATGGATTTCTAGCATTGTGTGATCTTTATCAAATCCAGTTGTTGCTCTTGTGGTTTGAATGACTGAACTGACACACAGGTTATCTGCTGTTCACACTGTACAATAGTGGAGCCAAATCAAGCCAATTGCAATTTTAAAACTTCTATGTTGGAAGGGGAGAATGGAAGATAAACGTCATTTCTTGGTCCACAGTAAGAGCAACATCCCACGGGCAAGTATTATGAAGGTATCTATCAATGTTTTCTAAGCAAAGGCCACTAGACACTCACTTGGGAACCATGGGGTGTTGTGGTAAGAGGGCATTAGAAAGAACCTGTTACAGGATTTGGACTTTGGTTAGGTGATTTGGGGGAGGGTTCAAGAAAGTGGGATGGTATCACTAAGTGGGGACAATTTTATGATAAGTGTCTGTAAATCTTATCTACAAGGAGGTTAGACTGGAATGAGGATAAAGCTGTGATTGGTAAAGAAACAGTCATCACTTACGTCAGTGGGGAGAGGGATTTTGGCACAATCTTGTTTTTGTCTTCATTCATCGTGGTCACAGTGTGGCTGGCGTGTCTGATTCTTTCATCTCCTATCTTGGAAATGGGGGCAGGAGAAACTGGTCTGTTGTTCTCCAGGGCTCCTTTCTCTGTCCCTCCATCTGGCTAGGCCTTGGGAGTGCTGTGGTTTGAGTATTTGTCGCCTGCAAAACTCATGTTGAAGCTTAATCTTCAGATATGATTGGATCTTGAGGACTGTTCCCTTATGAGTGGATTAATCCATTCATGGGTTAATGGATTAATGGATTAATGTGTTATCAGGGAAGTGGAATTGGTGACTTTATAAAAAGAGGAAGAGAGACCTGAGCTAGCACACTCAGCCCCTTATTGAGTGATGCCCTGCACCACCTCAGGACTCTGCAGAGTCCCCACCAGCAAGAAGATCCTCACTAGATTCTCCTCCTTGACCTTAGACTTCTCAGCTTCTACAACTGTAAGAAATAAATTCATTTTCCTTATAAATTACTGAGCTTTTGGTATTCTGTTATAAGCAACAGAAAATTGACTAAAATAGGGAGAACATCTTCCTTAGGGGTTAGGGGCTGCAAGATCCCACATCCTGCTTTCTGCTTGTGGAAGTTTGGAGGTCTGGGGTTGTTTTGACGGTCACTGACTGTTTTAGGCTCATGTTTCTTTGGCAATGCAGTTTCTCCCCAGTTCTAGTAGCTTCTGATCTATTTGCGTCTGATAGTTTCATGTGCCAGTAACTATAGCCAAAGTTCTTTTCTAGTCACAATCTTCCAGCTACTTCATATTTTTGCTTTCTTATGCATGTGTCTCTCCCCACTCAGGGCATCTTGAAGCTTAACATAATATAATAGGCATAGGTGTGGGTGGGAGACACACCTGTAATCTCACCTGTGTGTACAGTTTAGCCCTCTTTTCATTGTGGAGTCTTAATGGGTCTTTGCTGCTCAGAACATGTTCAGTCGCATATCTTACTCTTTGGGTGCCGAGGGATAGCTTTTCCTGGATTGTGAGGCCCATGTTTCTGGACTGTCTCTAGATGCTTTCCTGTCTCTCTCAAGCCAGCCAGTTTTTGCCTAAGCTCATGTCTTTCTGTGATGCTCAACTGAGTAAAATGGGTAACAGTCACCTAGACAGTTGGCATTCTTTTTTCTCTTCCCCCTGAGCTGGAGACTGGGTGTGTGCATGGTCTGCTTTCAGGTGATCAAGGGTAAACGGTTTCATAAAATGACATGCACTGTATAAAATAGGTCTTCTCACTATCAGCTTTCTGACAGCGGTTTTTTATCATGGTGTCACCTTCTTCAAAGAGCCCAATTCCGTGTTAATTTATTTTTGTTGAAATATGTGTTTAATGATAGATAATTTGAAAGAAGAAAATTTCTGATTAGACTCTTTCTTTGGGACTCTTTCTTTGGCAATTATTTGACCCATTTTCTTCTTCTCTCCTCCTCTCCACTGTTTGGAAATGAAGCTGTACATTTGTGGCAGTTTTCTAAGCAGACGTCACAAAGGTGTGGTATGGCAGTTCATCTTTTTTGTTTTTAACTGTGTTAACATTGGAAAATCAAACCTTTTCTGATTTCTTACAAGAAGAAAAAACAAGACACTTCAGTTTTTTTGAATAAAATGAGATATAAAGATAAACATTTTTGATGAAGAGAAGAGTTTTGCATTTAAGTTGCAGTGATGTGGACAACTCCCAGACTCATTCCCGTCTCTCTGTAGTATCCTACAAGAAGTGCCTGGACCTTCTTGCTTTCAGTCTTTTTCTGCTTTGAAGACAGGCAGAAACGAATACCTGGCCTGAGCTTCTCCTGGGGCCCTTGTGGAAGCAACATGAAATGACTGATGTGCAAACACATTCAATAGTAAAGCTCTCTGGGTAGAGAAGACATTATTTCATCCTGAAGTACTTTTGGAAGGTAAATGATTTATTTAGCATACTAAGTTCATCCTCTGAGGCCATGTGTTTCTACTATAAGGTACCCAAACCAGCCTTGGAAACTTACACATTGAGAGAGGAGAGGTTCCAGTGATCATGTCTCTCTATGAGTTTTACTGAGTTGGGGGCTTTTCTATAGAGTTCTGAGCTCTATTTATAATTATCCTTAAGCAAAAAAGAAACAATCCAAAATGGTGACACAGAGAGTCCAATTTACAGTTATCTGTGATATAACCCAGTTAATAATCACCATAATACTTAGGGTCCTAGACTGCTGGTTTGAGTTTTTATGGAATTTTGAAGATAATGAGATTTTGTAATGGAACCATGTTTCTCAGTAATGTCTTTTACTGAATTATCTTGACTTGAGTCAAGACAAGACTCAAGAGTGACTTTATTTTAAATGTAAATCTGCCATGTAACTTCTGACTAACCCTGACCTGATCATACCTCCACAATGTTTAGTTAATGTTATTACTCTTTATGTAGGAAGACCAATTCATTGTAAGTTTTCTTCAAAACAACCCTTGTTGTTGCAGAGATCATAGGCTGTGATGATTACAGCATCCTACACATATCTTCCAGAGCACTATACTTTTGTTCCAAGATATAAACCCTATGTCTAGGGTTTTGTAGTGCAGAAATCTACCTGTTTGCACCTGCCCAAGACCATGATTCTGTCTGTAAATTCTCCAGTAAATCACCCAATACCAACAAACTGGATTTCTCTGTCTCCTTTGGTTTCTTGGATTTCTCTGTCTCCTTTGGTTTCTCCTTTGATATTTGAGGATCGCTTTGCGTATATGGCCCTTTCACAGAATACTTGATTAATTATCCAATTAATTTAAAAAATGATAATGAAGTAGGTTATGTTGCTTACTAAAAAACTGATAAACTTGAGGTAGCCATACTTCTTTAGGTCCACTTAGGAAACTGAAAGTTTTAGTCTTTTCAAAGATAAGCCATGTATTATTCATATGATTAGTGTGGAGGCTGATATTGAGAGAAGGTGTAGTAGCTTGCTTTTATATGAGGGCACTGGAATGAGATGTGATCTGTAGATTCCCATAGTCTGTGACCCATGCTGGGACTGACTCTTCTCCCCAGCTCTTGGAACAGGGATCCAGCCCCACATGACTTCCCCGTTCCCTGGCTCATTTGGACATCCACAGGGGCCTCTTTCTTTTGGACCTGCCCCACCTAGCACCCATCATTTCTATTTCTCTTGCTCTGGGTGCCACCACATCTTCAGGACACAGCTTCTCCCGAGCTGATAGGGATGCCCTGGAGCCTGTGGAGTGCCTCTGTTGTCCAGAGTTCTGTGGTAAGGTCCCAAGAAGTTTTCTCACCTGAAGAACAGCATAGTTGAGGTGAGGTGCTGTGCTTTGCAGGACTTACTGAGGAGACTTTGACCCCGGTCTTCCTTCTGTCATTTCCGAAAGTGAGTGCATGGGGGCAGTGGGGTGGAGGTCAGTTCAGTGAGCACACACAGTGGGGAGGCAGAGCCTTCTACCTCTTGGGCAGCTGAGGCTGAGGTCCTGGGCTGGGCCTGTCTGCTTGGTGTCCTTGATGCAGGGATAGATCTTATTTCAGCGAACATGCTCCTACAGACAGGGGGGTGCCACCAAGGGAACCCACAGACAAGGCCCAAATGCTCTTATTTGTGGTGTACATTAGGCAAAGAACCAGATTGGACTATCAAGCCGGAAGGGAGCTTACAACTTCCTGCTGAACAGAGGAAAAAACTGTGACCCATTGAGGGCAGTAATAGCTGACGAGCAGTCATGGTGGTTCTTACTCCTGGTTGGCTCAGGGTTGGGGGCACTAGGCATATTGCAGCGCCAGTGAAAGCAGAGCTGGGACTCAAACCCTCTTTTTTTCCCTCTCTCTATGCCATAGCAACCACGGTAAGCCTGTAAAATCTCCTGTGATTTGTGGAGTTTCAGGGTCCCTGGAAACCTTTCAGTGAACTCATAAGGTCAAAACTGTTTTCGTAATGATATGGAGCCATTCTTTCCTTTTTCACTGTGTGGACATTTGCACTGATGGTGTAAAAGCAATGGCAGGTGCTTTGACACAAATCAAGACTGTGGCACCAAACTCTACTGACAGTCATCATACTCTTCACTGCCACCCACTCGCATACAAAAAGCCAACAGCATTTAAGAATGTTCTTGATGAAGTCGTAGGAATGATTAATTTTATTAAATTTTGACCTATGAGTACATGTCTTTTTAATATTCTGTGAGATGGAATTGAAAGTTTGCATAATGTACTTTGGCAGATGGAACTACAACGATTGTTTGAGGAAAAGCACTTGTGCTTTTTTTGGGTTAGGAGTTAAACTAGCTCCTCTTTTAATGGAACACTGTTTTTACTTTAAAGAACAACTGACAGACAAACCATGGTTATTCAGACTTGTATTTTTGGCATAAAATGTCTGAAAATTGAACTGACTGAGACTGTTACTTCAAAGGAATTAACTGCCTGTATTTGTTGCAAATGATAAAATTGAATTTTCAGGCAAAAGTTAGAATTGTGGAAAACTTGTATCTGTCATGGTGAGCTTGATAGCCTCCCAATATGGGCATCACTCATATTATTGCACTTTACAGAATTTTTTTTTTTTTTTTTAACAAATTTAAGGTTTGTGGCAACTCTGCATCAAGAAAGTCTTTCAATACCATTTTTCCAATAGCATTGCTTACTTCATGTCTCTGTGTCACATTTTAGTACTGCTCATGGTATTTCAAACATTTGCATTATTATATCTGTTATGGTTGTCTCTGGTCAGCGATCTTTGTTACTGTTGTATTATTTTGTGGTGCCATGAACTGTGCCCATATAAGATGTTCTATGTGTTCTGACTGCTCCACAGCCGATCATTCCATCTCTCTGCTTCTCTTGGGACCTGCGTATGCCCTGAGACACAACAATATTGAAATTAGGCCAATTAATAACCCTTCAGTGGCCTCTACATGTTCAGATGAAAGGGAGGGTCACACATCTCTCACTTTATTTTTTATTTTTATTTTTGAGACAGAGTCTCACTCTGTTCCCCAGGCTGGAGTGCAGTGGTGTGATTTCGGCTCACTGCAACCTCTTCCTCTTAGGTTCAAGCTATTCTTGTGCCTCAGCCTCCCGAGTAGCTGGGATTACAGGTGCATGCCATCATGCCTAGCTAATTTTTTGTATTTTTAGTAGAGTCGGGGTTTCGCTATGTTGGCCAAGCTGGTCTCCAACTCTTGGCCTCAGGTGATCCACCCGCCTCGGCCTCCCAAAGTGCTGCATTAGCCACTGCGCCTGGACACGTCTCCCACTTTACATGAAAAACTAGAAATGATTAAGCTTAGTAAAGAAGGCATGTTGAAAGCCCAGATAGGCCAAAAGCTGGCCCTCCTATGCCAAACAGCCAAGTTGTGAATGCAAAGGAAGTTCTTGAAGTAAGTGAAAAATGTTATTCCAGTGAACACACAAATGATAAGAAAGTGAAATAGCCTTGTTGCTGATATGGAGAAAGTTTGAGTGGTCTGGATAGAAGGTGCAACTAACCACAACATTGCTTTAAGCCAATGTCCACTCCAGAGTAAGGCCTAATGTGCTTCACCTCTATGAGACTGAGATAGATGAGGAAGGTATAGGAGAATTTGAAGGTAGTAGAGGTTGGTTCATGGGATTTAAGTAAAGAAGTCTCCATAATATTAAAGTGCAAGGTAAAACAGCAAGTGCTGACGTAGATGCTGCACCATGTTCTCCAGAATATGTAAGAGAACTGATGAAGGCAGCTACACTAAGGAGTAGATTTTTAATGTAGACAAAATAGCCTTCTGTTGAAAGAGCATGCCATCTAGGACACTCATAGCTAGAGAGAAGAAGTCAATGCCTGCCTTCAAAGATTTAAAGTACAGGCTGACTTTTTTGTTAGGGCCTAATGCAGCTGACGACTGTAAGTTGAAACCAGTGCTCATTTACTATTCCAAAACTCCTAGGACCCTTAAGAAGTATGCTAAATCTACTCGGCCTGTGCTCTATACTGGAACAATAAAGCCTAGATAACAGCACATCTGTTTACAGCATGGTTTACTAAATCTTTTAAGACTTCTCTTGAGACCTGCTACCCAGAAAAGGGTTCTTCTCAAAATGTTACTGCTTGTGAACAATGCACCTGGTCACCCAAGGGCTCTGATGGAGATGTGCAAGGAGAAGAATGTTGTTTTCATGCCCGTTAACACCGCATCCGTTCTGCAAACCACGGGTCAAGGAGTGATTTTGACTTTCAAGTGTTACTACTTAAGAAATACATTTTGTAAGGCTATAGCTGCCACAGATGGTGATTCCTCTGATGGATGTGGGCAAAGTAAATTGAAAACCTTCTGAGAGGCATTCACCATTCTCGATGCCATTAAGAACATTTGTGACTCATGGGAGGAGGTCAGAACATCAACAGAGTTTAGAAGAAGTTGATTCCACCCCTCATGGATTCCTTCCTTTATTGAAAGAAGTCACTGCAGATGTGGTGAAAACAGCAAGAGAACTAGAATCAGAAGTGGAGCCAGAAGATGTGACTGAATTGCTGCAATCTCATGATCAAACTTGAACGGATAAGGAGTTGCTTCGTATGCATGAGAAGCAGGAAAGTAGTTACTTGAGATGCAGTCTACTAGTAGTGAAGATGCTGTGAACATTGTTGAGATGACAACGAAGGGTTTAGAACATTACATAAGCTTAGTTACTAAAGCAGCAGCAGGGTTCAAGAAGACTGACTCCAATTTTGAAAGAAGTTATACCGTGGTGAAAGGGTATCAAACAGCATCACTGATGTGGCAAACTTTAGTGTTGTCATATTTTCAGGAATTGCCACAGCCACCCCAGCCTGCAGCGACTATCAACCTGATTGATCAGTGGCCATCAACATCCAGGCAAGACCCTCACCACTAAAAAGATGATGACTCACTGAAGACTCAGATGATAGTTAGCATTTTTTTTTAAGCAATAAACTATTTTTACTTTTTTCTTTTTACTTTTTTGAGACGGAGTCTCTCTCTGTTGCCCAGGCTGGAGTGCAATGGTGCAATCTTGGCTCACTGCAACCTCTGCCTCCTAGGTTCAAGCGATCGTCCTGCCTCAACCTCCCGAGTAGCTGGGATTATAGGTGTGTACCACCATGCCCAGCTAATTTTTATATTTTTAGTAGAAACGAGGTTTTGCCATGTTGGCCAAGCTAGTCTCGAACTCCTGACCTCAAGTGGTCTACTCACTTCAGCCTCCCAGTGTGCTGGGACTACAGGTGTGAGCCACCACTCCTGGCTGCAATAAAGTATTTTTAAAATTAAGGTATGTACATTGTTTTTAGACATAATGCTGTTGCACACAATAGACTACAGTAGGGTGTAAACATAAATTTTATATGCCTTGGGAAATGAAAAAATTCAGGTGACTTGCTTTAATTTAATGTTTGCTTTATTATGGTACCTGAAAAATGAACCTGCAGTATTTCTGAGGTATAGCTATATTCTAATAGGTGTCTTTTATCACATTTGCAAATATTTCTCTCATCCTGTATCTGCTCTTAATCCTCTTAATCTGTGCTTTTGCAGATAAAATATTTGTAATTTTCATGAAGTCCATATTATCAGTTCTTACAAAGCATGTTTGGTGTTAAATTTAGCCCTAGATCACAAAGATTCCTTCTATTCTGTCTAAGTTTTACAGTTTTACGTTTTATATTTGAGTGTGCAATTTATTTTCAGTTAATTTTTGTGTAAGGTGTGAGACTTAGATTGAAGTTCATGTTTTTGCCTATGGATATTTGATTGCTCTTACATCATTTTTTGGAAAGTCTATCCTGTCAGCAGTTGCCTTTGCAATTCTCCAAATCATCTGAGAAACTCATTTCTCCAAAATCATTTGGTTCTCTATAGTATTTTCCATACTGGATGTCTTATATTGTTTGATTGATTGCCACATGTCCATCCTTCTGACAGTGTCACATAATCTTGGCTACTGTGACTGTAAGTCTTGAAATTGGGTAGAGATTTCTCTCATTTTGCTCTTTTAAAAAATGTTTCAGTTATTCTAGTTTCTTTGCTTTTCCATATTTATTTTACACATATATATTATTTGCTTTTCCATATTATTATATACACACATTTTTGATGAAATTTTAATGAAAGTTGCATTAAACTTGTATAATAACTTAGGGAAGGTTGATATCTCTACTATGTTGAATGTTCTTATCCATGAACATAGTATGTCTCCATTTATTTAGATCTATTTTGTTTTAATTCTTCAGTGTTGTAGTTTTCAGCATAAAATTTCTACACGTTTTGGTGGATTTACACCTAAGTGTTGTTTATTTTCAGGGATTTCATTATATTTTAAATTTGAGTGTCCATGTGTTCATTGATAATATACAAAAATAAAATGAATTTTTGTGTGTTTATCTTTAGTTTTCTGACATTGCTGAACTCATTGATTCTAGAATTTTTTGGTAGGTTCCTTAGGATTTTTTACATAATCAAGTCATCTGCAGATTTGGACAATTTTAGTGTATCTTTTCTGATCTCTAGGTCTTTTATTTATTTCCTTATTACACAGATTAGAATTTCCAGCACTATGTGGAATATGAGTGAGCAACCTTGTCCTGTTCCCGATGTTAGGGGAAAATCATTCACTATTTTACTGTGAAGTATAATGCTAGTTGTAGATTTGTATAGATTATATTTATCAAGTTAAAATAACTTTTTCTCTGTCCTAGTCTATTTGTACTGCTCTAACAAAATACCTGGACTTAGTAATTTATAAACAATAGACATTTACTTCCCATGGTTTTGGAATACGGGAAGCTCAAGATCAAGGTCCCAGTATTTGGTAGTTGGTGAGAGCCTCCTTGCTGCATTCTCACATGGCAGAAGGGTCAAATGCTCTGTCCTTACGTGGCAGAAGGCAGAGGGCAAAAAAGGGCCTAAGCTAGTTCTCTCCACCCCTTTTATAAGACATTAATCTATTTATTAGGGCAGAGCCCTGATGACTTAATCACTTCCCAGAAGATGCCACTCTTAACACCACTACAATGGGGATTTAGTTTCAACACATTAATTTTAGGGGACAATCAGACCATAACAGCCTCTATTTCTAGTTTTCTGAGAGGTTTTATCACGAATAGATGTTGGATTTTGTCAAATGCTTCACTACATTGAGCAATAGGATTACTTGATTTTTCTTCTTTAGCTTGTAAATATGAAGTACTACATTAATTGATTTTCAAATACTGGAGCAGTTTTGCATTCCTGGAGTAAACCGCATTTGGTCATGTTGCACAATTCTTTGTACAGAGGCTCCCTGACTTAGGATGGGGTTACATCCTGATAAACCCATTGTATATTGAAAGTAGCATAAGTAAAAAATGCAACCGGTCTTTGGTCAAAGAATCACTGTTGCTAAAAGTCTGAAACCTCATGGTTTCATATGATTTTTTCACCATCATAAAATAAAAAAAGTCATAAGCTGAACCATTGTAAGTCAGGGAATTGCTGAATTCTATTTTTTAATACTTTGCTAAGGATATTTTACATCTATATTCATGAGGGATGTAGGTCTGTATTTTTATTTCTTTCGGTAATGTCTTGTTTGGTTTTGGTGTCAGGGTAATACTAACTTTGTAAGATGAATTCAGAAGTTTTTCCTCTTCTTTTTTCTTCTGGAAAATATGATAACCAAAATAAAAAACTCAATGGATGAATGGAGAGATCAGAGGAAGGAATCAGTGAAATGAAAGAACATTAGAAATTATCTAAACTAATAACAGATATAATATAGACCAAAAAAGAACAAAGGCTCAGAAACCTGGGGGGCTATGAAAAAAAGAGTAAGAATCATGTCATCACAGTTCTAGAAGAAGAGGAGAAAAAGAGCAAAGTTGGAAAAAGTACTTGAAAAAACAATAGCTAAAAATTTCTGTGGTGTTTGTCTGGAGTGAGCAGTTATTTTGTTAAAGTTTTCTGTCTTACTAGGCTGTCCCTTTTCTGGTCAAAACTAGATAAAATATACTTTTGTTGGGGCTTCTTCCCCCTCCCACCCCATTCATATTTATGGTATTATGAACACCCAGGGAGTTCACTATCGTGTCATTCCTTGGGTCCCAAGGTCTCTAGCTGGTCGGCCTTCCTCTAGCCATCTTACAGAGTCTATGATTTGTTTTATATATAATGTCCAGTGTTTTCAGTTATACTTAGTGGGAGGAATACAGAAAAAAGCACATCTACTCCATCTTCCCAGAAGTGGAAGTTAACCTACAGAAACATCATTCTGACTAGTATGGGACTGACTGCCTGTAACTGGGCAACAGCTGAAGCAAGAAGACCTATTAAAAAACTGAATGCACTTATCCACGTGAAGAATAATGGTGGCTTACGGCCATAGAGTGATAGCAGTGGAGGTGGTAAGAAGCAGCTGGGCTCTGAACATAGTGTGAAGAAAGTGCAGGTAGAATTTGCTGATTTATGAGGTATGTAGTATGAGAGGAAGAAAAGAGTCCCAGGGTTTTAGACTGATGAGCACGAGAATGGCGTGCCATCAGTTGATATA
Organism: Rhinopithecus roxellana; assembly: GCF_007565055.1. Classification (NCBI taxonomy): domain Eukaryota; kingdom Metazoa; phylum Chordata; class Mammalia; order Primates; family Cercopithecidae; genus Rhinopithecus; species Rhinopithecus roxellana. Next base: position 131,537,818 of record NC_044561.1, on the reverse strand, counting down.
GAGAAAGATGAGGAGGAGCAGACTAGGGGGAACAGAAGGATGGTTGAATTATGTTTTTCAAATGAGAAGTGAAACATGCCAATTATACAGCCAAATCAAGGTGTTAGGTAGGCATATGGAGAGCACCTTGGAGCTTAGGGAATGGAGTTCAGGCTGAAAAGAGATACTGGAGATTCATCAGCCCATAGGAGTTATTTAGAGCCATGAAACCACGTGAAATCACTAAGGAAGTGAGCTAGAGAAGAGTACCAAGAACCTAACCCTGGGTTTTCCAGTGAGGCCTGGGATAGAGGAAGGAATCTAAAACAAAACAAAACAAAACAAAATACTGCATATCATCAGTCAGAGAGCTAGGAGGAAAGACAGGATAGGGGTAGATCCTAGAAGCCAAGTCAAAAAAGTATTTCAAGAAGGAGGGAACAATGACCTGGTGCAGATGCTGCTGATAGGTCAAATAAGATAGGATTGAGACTTGACCACTGGATTTAGCAAAGTCAAAGAGGCCTTTGGTGATCCCCACAAAGCTGTTTTTGGTGGAGTAATAGGACAAAATCCAGATTGCAGTGGGTTAAAGAAAGAATAGGAAGGAATTGGAGATAATACATGTAGATTTAGGTGAGTCACTAAGTTCACCTATAATTGAGGATAGTGATGATGCCTTTCCTTCCTTAAATTAATCTTTACTGAGGACTTACTTTGGGTTAGACACAGCAAAGTAAGGAGATCTAGGGTGAAAGAGACTTTTAGGGTTATAGGGAGAGATATAAAAATAACAGGTATATTGGATTGTAACAGGAGATCATAGACAAATATGTATAATACTGCAATGGAATGGCAGATTCTTTACAGGATGGGAAGTCAGGACAGAATTTTCCAGGAATGTGACACTATGCCTTGAAGAAGTTTATCACAGGAATCAATACACGTGAGTGTTTTAAAAATAAGGTGTTGCTGCACCTGTAGTCCCAGCACTTTGGGAGGCTGAGGCAGGTGGATCACGAGGTCAGGAGATTGAGACCATCCTGGCTAACACGGTGAAACCCCGTCTCTACAAAATTACAAAACATTAGCCCCGCATGGTAGCGGGCACCTGTAGTCCCAGCTACTCAGGAGGCTGAAGCAGGAGAATGGCGTGAACCCGGGAGACAGAGCTTACAGTGAGCTGAGATCGCTCCACTGCACTCCAGCCTGGGTGACAGCGAGACTTCGTCTCAAAATAAATAAATAAATAAATAAAATAAATAAGTAAAATAAGATGTTGCTGGGCATGGTGGCTCATAACTGTAATCCTAGTGCTTTGGGAGGCCGTGACAGGAGGATTGCTTAAGACCAGCCTGGTCAACATAGACCCCACGTCTACAAAAAGAAAAGAAATTGCCAGGTGTGGTGGCACATGCCTGTAGTCCCAGCTACTCTGGAGGCTGAGGTGGAAGGATCACTTAAGCTCAGAAGTTCAAGGTAGTAGTGAGCTATAATCACACCACTTCACTCTCGCATGGGTGACAGTGAGACCCTGTCTCTAAAAACAAAACAAACAAACAAGTAATAAGGTCCTGTGGAAGTATATGTTAAATTATTTAAGAGGGTATTAAGTATGAAATTTAATCTGTTCTGATGGTGCCATTGGTAAGGAAGGACCTGAGTTTAACTCTTAAGAGAGATGGAGAACTACTGATTTTACTGCTTTGTATAGTTTGGATATTTGTCCTTTCCAAATCTCATATTGAAATGTGATCCCCAGTGTTGGAGGTGGGGCCTAGTGGGAGGTGTTTGAATCATGGGGGAAGATGCCTCATCAATGGCTTGGTGTCCTCCCCGCAGTAATGAGAGAGTTCTTACTCTGTTAATTCACATGATAACTGTTCGTTTAAAGAAGAGCATGGAACTTCCCCCCTCCTTGCTCTCTTTCTGTTTATGTGACATGCCTGTTCCTCTTTCACCTTCCACCATGAGTAAAAGCTTCCTGAGGCCTCAGCAGAAGCCAAGCAGATGCTGGTGCCATGCCTCTACAGCCTGCAGAACCATAAGCCAAAACACCTCTTTTCTTCATAAATTGCCCAGTCTCAAGTATTCCTTTATAGCAATGCAAAACAGAATAACATAGTGCTCATAAAATGTCTGCTAAACCAGAGGAATATGAATGGGCAATGCTACAGCTTAATTTTCCATTCTTAGTATTTATAGTGATTTACATGAGGTTTGATGAATGTTAAGCTATGGAATAAAACACACAGAAGTCTATCTTCCCCACACCCTGCCCCCTGCTACTCTGCCACAGAAAACCATCAACTTATATCCCTGTGACTCTCTACCATATCAGCTTGTTGGCTTGAACATTTTGAATATTACAAACCATCATCCTAACATTAGAAGCAAAGACCAAATGTTACACTTTCTTTAAAAACAAAGAGAGGTGAAATAAGCCCGTCATAAAAGGATGAATAATGTATGATTCCACTTAAGTGAGATATCAAGAGTAGTCAAATTCAGAGACAGAAAATAACATGGGGAGTGGGTTTTAAAGGTTGTGGGGAAGGGAAAACTGGGGAATTATTGTTTAATGGATACAGAGTTTCAGTTTTGCAAGATGAAAACTGTTCTGGAGATAGATGGTGGTAATAGTTGCAAACAGTGTGAATGTACTTAAAGCCACTTAGCTGTACACTTGAAAATGGTTAAGATGGTGAATTTTATGTGTAGTTTACCACCATTAAAAAAATAAAAATAAGAAATACAAAAAGGAAGGATACCTTTGCCTCTGCCCATGATGGAGTAACTAGGATAGGACTTATCCTTCTGTTGTAAACAACCAGAAAACTGGCAAAATATATAAAACAATTTTATATATTTATAAATATATAATATTTATAACAGGCTGCACAAGACTGATAAAGATAAACCCTATAATTCCCAACTTTCTTAGTAAAAGTACTTTTCAAACTGCATGGCAATGAGGGGGAACATGAACATAAGCAGAGGCTGACAGCATTCGAGTTGGTAAAACAGATAAAAGCTCAGGCAGGCTTAGTTAGTTGGAGATGGTGAAGAGGAGATACATGGAAAGACTGAAGAGAAGTAAAAATGACTCCAAACATCTGCACTGGGGATTCCTTCAGTCTGTTGCCAAACACTGACCAATAACCAACACATGAAACTCCATGAGGCAAGACAAGAAACAAAAACAAAACAAAACAAAAAGCCTATAAGATGAATTTTTTTTTTTTTTTTTTTTTTTTTTTTTTTGAGATGGAGTCTTACTCTGTCTCCCAGGCTGGAGTGCAGTGGCACGATCTTGGGTCACTGCAGCCTCTGCCTCCTGGGTTCAGGCGATTCTCCTGCCTCAGCCTCCCGAGTAGCTGGGATTACAGGTACCTGCCACCACCTTGCCTAATTTTTTGTTTTTAGTAGAGACAGGGTTTCGCCATATTGGCCAGGCTGATCTCAAACTCCTGACCTCAAGTGATTCACCTGCCTTGGCCTCCCAAAGTGCTGGGATTACAGGTGTGAACCACTGTGCCTGGCCTAAAGTGAACAATTTACATTGCTCAACAGAGGGTTGGGAGACAATTAGAGTTTTGGCCAGCCAGAATGGAGCATCCCTGCTGAACCACCAAGGCAATCAGTAGAGATAATGAAAGGTGTACCTCAAGAGTAGGGCTAACTTAGCTCTAGAGTAAAAGATACTGTACATCCAATCTAACAAAGCTTTAAAAAGCTGACCCACAAGTAAATTAACTGCATGAAAGAAGAAAGTCTACTGTTCTTTAAAAAATACTGACAAAGTCCAGACACAATGTAATTTTCACAATGTCTACTATCATCTAAAGCTATTGAACCTACAAAAAAGCAAGAAAATATGGCCAAAAACAAGAGGAAAAACAGTCAATAGAAACAGACCCTGAAAGGTAGAGATGATGAACTGTCCAAACAAGGATCTTAAAACAAGTATTATAAATATGTAGAAGTACTTAAAGGGCAACATGAACATAGTGTAAGATAAATAGAAGATATATAAAAAAGAATCAGATGGAACTTTGACAGTGAAATAAATATCAGAAATGAAAAATTTAATAAATGAAATTAACAGCTGATTAGATGTGCAGAAGAAAAAGAGTGGTATAACATAGAAACAGAAAAGACCTAAACTAAAACACAGGGAGGGAAAAAGAGCTTCAGTGACCTGTGGAACAATATCAGGCAGTGTGGCATAACTTACAAGTCCCAGAAGAGGAGAAGAGGAAGGTGTGAAGAAAAAAAACAATTGAAGAAACAATGGCAGGCAATGCCAGAAAATATTTCAAATGTGATAAAAGCAATAAACCCACAATTTGAAGATGCTTAATAAAACTCAAGAAAGATAAGCACAGTGAAAACCATATTGAGACCCCAAAGTATAGGAGGAGAACCTTAAGCACAGAGGCAGAAATATAAGAATGAATACGCATGGATTTCTCATCAGAAATTAACCTAAAAAACAAACAAATAAACAAAAAAAAAACCAGTGGACCTACAACTTTAAAGTGCTAAAAGAAAGACTGTCAACCTATAATTCTATTTCTGGAGTAAATATTATTTAAAATTAAGGGCAAATAAAGACTTCCAGAAAAACAAAAGCCGAATTTGTCACCAGCAAATTTAGGTAATAAGAGATGTTAGAGAAAGTTCTTAAGGAGGAATTAAAATGTTATAGGTGAGCATCTATCCATCAAGAAAAAGAAAAATCTGGCCGGGCGTGGTGGCTCAAGCCTGTAATCCCAGCACTTTGGGAGGCCGAGATGGGCAGATCACGAGGTCAGGAGATCGAGACCATCCTGGCTAACACTGTGAAACCCCATCTCTACTAAAAATACAAAAACTAGCCGGGCGAGGTGGCGGGTGCCTGTAGTCCCAGCTACTCGGGAGGCTGAGGCAGGAGAATGGCATGAACCCGGGAGGCGGAGCTTGCAGTGAGCTGAGATCCGGCCACTGCACTCCAGCCTGGGCGACAGAGCGAGACTCCGTCTCAAAAAAAAAAAAAAAAAAAAAAATCCGCTATGATAGATATGGATAATACAGTGATGTTGTCAGGGCTGGAGATAAATGGAATGCTAAAAGATAAAGAACTAATAAGAGGAACAAAGAACAGATGAAATGAACAAAAAACAAGTATTAAGTTAGTAAATTTAAACCCAACAGTATCAAAATTAAATAATAAAAGTAAATGGTCAAAACATTCCAATTACAAGGCAAAGACAGGATAAAAAAACGAGACCCAACAATATGAATAAAACTCACATTAAATATAAAGATACAACCAGGTTAGAAGAAAAAGGATGAAAAAGATATACCATGCAAAGACTAATTAGAGATAAAGACATTTCTTTTATTTTCCTTTTTCTTTTTTTTTCTTTTTTTGAAATGGAGTCTCGCTCTGTTGCTCAGGCTGGAGTGCAGTGGTGTGATTTCCACTCACTGCAAGCTCTGCCCCCAAGGTTTCACGCCATTCTCCTGCCTCAGCCTCCCAAGTAGATGGGACTACAGGCACCCACCACCATGCCCTGCTTTTTTTTTGTATTTTCAGTAGAGACAGGGTTTCACAGTGTTAGCCAGGATGGTCTCGATCTCCTGACCTCGTGATCTGCCCGCCTCGGCCTCCCAAAGTGCTGGGATTACAGGCGTGAGCCACCGTGCCCCCAGCCAAAGATATTTCATAATGATAAAGTATCAATTTATCAAAAAGATATAACAATCCTACTGTGTATGTACCCAAAAACAAGTTTTAAAATACATGAAACAGAATTAAAAGTAGAAATAAGACAGCACTCTTTTCCCTGTACTAAAGCAAGTAGACATGAAATCAGTAAGAGAATAGAAGAGTGGAACAACACCATCAACCAGTTTGTTCTACTGAAACTTATAGAATATGTCAGCAACAACTGAAGAATACAAACTAATTTCAAGAAAACATGAAAAAGTGTTAAATAATAAAATGTTTTCTGACTACCACAAAATTAAATTAGAAATCAATAATAAGGTTATTGATAAGAACACGAGACTCTTCTTATGATTTTTGCAACTTCTGGTAAGTCTACAATTATTTCCAAATATAAAAAGTTCAAAAATATGTGGGATATAGCTAAGGCAGTGGTTATGTACAAGTGTATAGATGTCAGTGCTGATATCAGAAGAGAAAAAAGATCCCAAATCAATTACTCTAACCTTTACCTTAAGAAGCTAATAAAATAACAGTAAAGTATATCCAAAATAAATAGGAAGAAAATAATAAAGTTAAGAATAAAGATCAATAAAATGAAAACAGTAGAAAGAAGACTATGAAGGCATTATCATTTTACTTGAAAAAGTCAATAAAATTAATAAACCTCTGGCTCAACTGATCAGGAGAAGAGAAGAAATACAGGTTAAAATATCAGTAGTAAAAAGAAGACATTACAGATCTTACAACACTGAAAAGGCTAATGATGCAATATTTTGTATCACTGAACTTGATAACTTAGGAAAATTCAGTACCTTAATAAAACAACATAAAGAAATTACTAAAAGTGACTCAGGACACAAAAATCTGAAAAGCTTTAAAAATCTAAGTCCTTAATTTAAAATTTTACCACTAAGAAAACTTGAGTCCCAGATGAATTCTATCAAAAAAGTTTGAGAAAAAAAAATTCCTTCACAATTTTTTTTTTTCCAGAAAATGGATGAGGGAATACTGCTGAATTTTCTTTAATGAGGCCAGCTTTATCCTGTCATGAAACCTGGCAAAAATATTCCAAGATAAAAAACACCAGAAAATTTAACTCAGGATCATAGATATAAAAGTCCTTAATCACTGATATAAAAGATGACAAGTATTAGCAAATCAAACTTAGGAAGATAGGTAGGTAGGTAGATAAGCCATCGGGACCAAATGGGGTTCAACCTAGGAATGCAAGGTTGGTTTAACATTTAGTAAACTCAAAATATTAACAGAACAACAAAAAAAATCTATCATCACCTCAATACGTGCAGGTAAAACACTTGACAAAATTCAACACACATTGATAATAAAAAAATGTTAGGAAACAAGAAAAAAGGGAACTTCTTCAAGCTAACAAGTGGATTTATGAAAAATCCACATTAATATTTTACTTCATGGTGAATGACTGAATGTTTCCCCCTAAGGTAAAAAACAAGGCAAGAAGATCCATTCTCACTACTTCTATTCAACATTATACTGGAAGTCCTAGACAATAAGGTGGGAAAAATAAATAAAAGGCACACATATTGGATAGAAATTCACAGACGACCAGATCATAGAGCAAAGGTTATTAAAACTAATAGCTTTAGCTAAATCGAGGATTCAAGTTCAATATATAAAGCAAACTATTTCTGTATACTAGCTAACATTGGAAATGATAAAAATTATAAATAGCCGTTTATAATAGTACCCCAGAATATGAAACAGGGTAAAGTTAACAAAATATGTGCAAGACTTGTATACTGGAAATTTCAAAAACAGTGCTAGGAGAAACAAAAGACTTAATACATGAAGAGATTATGATGTACACTGAATGGAAGACTCAATGTTGGTAATATGTCAATTTGAATTGATCTACAGATTGAAAGCTATCTCAATCAAACTCTAGCAGGCTTTTTTGGAAGAAGTTGAGAAGCTGATTCTAAATTTTTGTTTTTAAATGCAAAAGACCTAAAACAGCCGCAACTATTTGGATAAGACCAAAGTTGGAGGACTTGATTTATCTGGTTTCAAATATCCAGTAATCGATAGCGTATAATAGCATAGGGATAGGCATGTAGATGGAACAGAACACAGAGTCTAAAATTAGACCCAAGCTTGTATGATCAATTGATTTTTGACAAATGTCAAGGCATTTCAGTGGAGAAAGGGAAATATTTCCAACAAACTGTCAGAAGAACTGAATATCCATATAAAAAAAATGAACCTGATTCTTGCCTAACACTGTATTCAAAATTAACCTGAATATAAAAGCTAAGTCCATGAAACTTTTAGAAGAAAACAAAGGAGAAAGTCTTTCTGACCTTGGGGCTTACTAGATTCTTAGAAACATCAACAAATAAATAAATAAAAATAAAAAAGCAATATACCAACAAAAGAAAAACTTTAATTTACATTTCATCAAAGTTTTAAAATTCTGTTGTTTGCAGGGCACCATTTACAAAATGAAAAGGCAAATAACAGAATGGCAATTTTTTTTCCTACATATATCTGAGAAAAGGGCTCATTCAGAATATACAAAGACCTTTTGCAGCTAAATAATAAAGAAACAGCAACTCAATAAAAAAATACCAAAATATTTCTACAGGTACATCCTAGAAGACATATAAATGGTTAATAAGCATATGAAAAAGATGCTCATCATCATTAGTCTTCAGGAAAATGAAAGCTAAAAACACAATGAGAGATTAATATCTATATTAATTAGTCTTTAGGAAAATAAAAACTGAAGTTATAAAGAGATACCAGTATACATCTAACAGAATGCCTAAAATGGAATGAAAATAAGTAGTGATACAAATAGTGGTAAGCTGGATCCATCACACAGGCCAAGTGGGAGAGTAAACCACTCAACCGCTTTGGAAAATAGTTTGACAGATCCTTATAAAGCTAAATACCATAGCACTTACCATATACCACCTAACCATTCCACTCCCAGATTATCCACAAAAAAATGAAAGTATATTCTTATGCAAAGACATGTACAAAAGTGTTCATAGTAGCTTTATTTATAATAGTTAAAAGCTAGGAACAATTAAAAAATCTATCAACAGGCAAGTAAACAAACATATAGTGCAATACTAACTAATAAACAGGAACAAAATACATTGATACAATATGGATTCATCTTAAAAATGATGAAAGAAGTAAGCCAGACGTAACAAAAAAAGTCAGTACATATCATACGATTCTATTTACATAAGCATATCAATAATTGCCCAGACTGGAAGGTGAGAGTGGGGAATATTGAATGAAAAGGGGTACCAGAACTTTTTGGGGTGATGTTCTATATCTTGTTTGTGGGGGTAGTTATACAGCACTCTATTTATATGTATGTGTGGGTGTGTGTATATACATCACAGTTCACTAATCTGTACACCTAAAATAGATGAATTTGATTGTATTTAAATTAAACAGAGAGAGGGAGAATTCTGCCTTCAATTAGAATACAGTGAGTCAGAGCAGGCCAGTGTTACCAATGGAACAAGCGGATTTATAAAAAATGGTAAATTGCAAAAACTGTATTTCTAAAATGAACAAAGCAATGAAGAGTATATGAGCTATAACAACCCTCCTAGATAAGCTAAAAATAAGCCAATAATTCCAAACATTGCCTGGAATCAGGTGTGGTTCAAGCTGAGGGATTCTATGGGAGAAAAGAAAAACCAGCAGAGTGTTTGTAGAATCTTAAGTTACTACCGTAATTGACTGGGAACTAAAGGAGTCCCCAAACACAAGTCCTGTTCTGTCCATCAGATTATCTGGCAAGTTGTGGAACTGTCCAGGAAGCCAGGAGATGGGCCAGTGAGATAGAACGGCAACTCTCCCACCTTCTCCAGGTGTCTAGGGAATAAAGTCACCCTGAAGGAAACAGGCCTGCAACAAATACACAGTCCATCTCCCCCTCAAGTCATTTTTCCAGATTTTGAATCCATCAGTGTGTGGCAAGAAGCTAAAACGATCAGCTCAGAAGCTTTACCTGGCTGAACTTGCAGGATTGAGGAGATAAGGACCTGGAAGGGTCTCAGTGAAGAATCCAGGAAGGCCACTCTCAAGTTCAGGGACAAACTGAAGTTTTCTAAACAGTGACCTTAGGTTGCACTCAAAAAACTAGAAAAAGAACAGCAAAATAATCTAAAGTAAGTTGAAGGAAAAAAATAAGATCGTGGAAATCAGCAAAATTTAAAACAGACAAAAAATTGAGCTAAAAGCTGGTTCTTTGAAAAGATCAACAAAATCTATGAGCTCATAGCTAGAATGATCAAGATAAAAAAAAGAAGGCACAAAACATGAATATCAAAAATGAAAGAGGAATTATCTCTACAGATCCTACAAATAATAAAAGGATAAAAAGAGAATATCCTAAACAACTTTAGCCAGCATATTACACAACTGGGAAGAATTGGTCGAATTTCTTGAAAGACTAAAGCTCATTCAAAACAACGAAGCAATTAAAGCTCATTCAAAAAGAAATAAATAACCAGAATAGGCCCATATCTACTATATAAATTCAATTTCTAGTTAAAAACTCTAAGCTCAGAAGGCTACACTGGTGCATTCTACCAGATATTTTTAAAAGAACTAATACTGATTCTACCCAGACTCTTCCAGAGAATGGAAGAGAGGAAAACACTTCTGAACTCATCTTACTTATGAGGCCAATAATACCCGGATACCAAAACCAGATGAAGATATCACAAGAAAAAGGTATTGACTAATATTCCTCATGTAATTAGATACTAAAATCCTTAAAACATTATGAAATCAAATTCAGAAATATTTTAAATGGATAAAACATCACAACCAAATGGGGTTTATAGCAAGAATACGAGGTTTGTTTACTCATCATTCAATATAATTTACCATATTAACAATAAAGGAGAAAAACCAGACAATTATTTCAATAGTTGCAGAAAAACATTTGACAAAATTCAACACCCACTAATGATAAAAATTCTCAGTAAAGTAGGAACATACAAGAATTTTGTCAACCTGATAAAGGGCATCTATAAAAAACCTACAGCTAACTTCATACTCAAAGGTGAAATAGTGAACACTTACCTCCTAAGACTACCAACAAGGCAAGGATGTCTGCTCTGGCCACTTCTCTTCAACATTGTTCTGATACCCACGATAACGTGGGTGAATCTCAAAATTATTATGTTAAGTGAAAGAAGACAGAATTAAAAGAGTTTATAGTATATGATTCCATTAATAAAAAATACAGACTAACCTAAAATGACAAAAACGTGTCTGTGTTTTTCATGGACCCAGAGGCAGTGGAGGGAATAGCCTATAAAGGAACACAAGTAATCTTTTGGGGGTAATGGAAATGCCCTGTCTTAGGATCATATACAACTGTTAAAACTCATCAAATTGTACACTTTGATTGAATATAATTTTTAAGGTAAATTATTCCCCAATAAATTTGATGAGAACAAATATGATTAATATGTTTAAAAACAGGAAAAGAGGAACAAATGGATAAAAAGATGAAGAATTTCAATGCTGACAGAAAACTGTCAATCTAGAATTTCTATACCGAGTGAAAATATTTTTTAAAAATGAAGGGCAACATAATTATGTTATCAGACAAAGATTGAGACAGTCTGTCATTGACAGACCTGTACTATAAGAATACTTTTAGCAAGTTCTTTAGGTTGAAAGGAAATATTCCCAAATGGAAGCATAGAAGGAATGAAGAACACAAGAAAGGGTAAATATGTGAACAAATATTTTAAGATACTGACTGCTTAAAACAGAAATAATATCATATTGAATCTATAACATGTAAAAGTAAAAATGTATGACTCTGTCAGTGCAGGAGGGGATAAAGGGAGTTAAACTCTTCTGAGATTTTAAAAACAGTCTGTAATAAATTATAGTGTAATTGGAATCTCTTAGATAACTACTAAAATGATAACACTAGAATAAACAAAAGGCTGAGATTAAAACAACGGAATAAAAAATACCTCATTATTCCAAACGAAGTTGGGAAAGGGGAAATAAAGTAACCAGAGAACCACAGAACCAAAAAAATAACAAAAACAACAACCAACCAAATAGCAAGATGGTAGAATTAAAATGAACATTTTAGAAATACAAATTGAATGCATCTAGATTAAACACTCCAATTAAAATTCTAAAGGTTGTCAGACTGAATAAAAACTATGTTCTGTCTAAAAGAAGCATATTTTAAAAGTAAGGATGTAGTTAGGTTGAAAGTACATGAGAAAAATCTATACTACTTGAACATTAACCCAGACAAACTGGAGTAACTTTATTACTGTAGTCAAAATTGACACTAGGACAAAATATATTACCAGAGAAAAAGAAGGACATTGCATAATTATAAAAGGGCTAGTTCAGTGGGAAGATGTAACACCCTGAATAGGCATGCATCTAATATTGTCTCCTTAAAATACAAAAAGCAAAAACAGCACTGAAAAGAGGAATAGATAAATACGCAATCATAGTTGAAGACTTTACATGCCATTACACTGAAATTTGTAAATAAATTTAGCAAGGTTGCTGGATAGAAGGTGAATAAACACCACTCAATTATATTTCTATGTAGCAGCAACAGTAGACTTAAAAGAATTTCTAGAAATAAATTGAACAAAACCAGTGCCTCTATAGTAAAGACAACAGAATATCATTGTGAAAAAGAAGCTTAAGTGGAGGAATAAATCATATTATTTGCATTGAAAAACTCAATATTATAAAAGTATCAGTTCTTTCCCAAACTACTCTATGAAACTTAAACACCACAATAGAAATTTCAGCAGGTTTTTTTTTTCTTAGGTGTAAAGCAGCATGTTTATTCTAAAATGCATAAAGATGTGCAAAAGACTTCGAATAGCACAGGCAGTCTTAATGCAGAATGCCAGTGGAGGATCTCCACCAGCCATTATGAGGATATACTATCAAGCTGTGGTAATCAGTACAGATCCTTGACATAAGATGGAGAAATTGAAACAGAGGAGTCAAGAAACAGACCCACCCAAAAGGTGTGCTGTGCCAGTTACCTGTTATTACCTCTTAACTCCTGATCCCACCTGTCTTGGCCCCATTTGTTGAAATTGGTGCTGGACCCTAAGAAAATTTCTTCTTGACCATTTGGCATAGTGGTGGGCTTGTCAGCAGAGGGTGCTGGAGGGACACTGGTAGAGGAAGGGGCCTCTCTTCCAGGTTCCAGGGCTTTTGTTATTGTTTGATGGCATGGCAGCCAGTGGGCAGTTTCTTATCAACAGTAGCCAGCACCCCAGTAGATGAGTGCCCAGAGAGTCTCACAGGCACCTCAGCATTGGCTCCAGCCTCAAGTACCTCAGTGCGTTTCTCCAGTGGGTCAGTGCACTTTGTCACAGTGCCTGAATCTCAGACTTGTTAGAGAGACCCTCTTCTGTGTTTATTCCTTTTCTTAGGACTCTCCTTTAGTGGCTTTTACATTTGTTATTCCTGTATTCTTTACAGTGGTCTTCACCCTTTACCCATCTTGGTAGTTAATCCCTTTTACTAGTTAATTATTCTTTTTATTAAATTTTCCCTACTCAGATTACTACTGTAATTATTGTCTCCTGACTAGAACCTGGTACATAAGGCCGTTTGATTTTTAGCAAAGGCACCACCTACAATTAAGCACGAAAAGAATGGTCTTTTCCGGCCAGGCGCGTTGGCTTACACCTATAATCCCAGCATTTTGGGAGGCTGAGGCAGTTGGATCACGAGGTCAGGAGTTCAAGACCAGCCTGACCAACATGGTGAAATCCCATCTCTACTAAAAATACAAAAATTAGCCTGGTGTGGTGGCACACACCTGTAATCCCAGCCACTCAGGAGGCTGAGGCAGGGCAATCACTTGAACCCAGGAGGCGGAGGTTGCAGTGAGCTGAGATTGCGCCACTGCACTCCAGCGTGGGTAACAGAGCAAAACTCTGTCTCAAAAAAAAAAAAGTATTTTCAATAAATGGAAGTAGAGTAACTGGACATACATATGGCAAACATGAACTTGGACTCCGTCTAACACCAGCCACGGTTGGATTGGACCTAAATGTTAAATGAATATACTAACACTGCTAGAGGAAAATATGGAAGAATATCTTCTTCATGGCTTCAGGATAAACAAATTTTTCTTAAACCAGACTCAATAAGCCCTACCTATAAAAGAAACTATTGAGAAGTTGGACTTTATTAAAAATAAGAACTTTGGTTTATCAGAAGACCATTAAGTGAGAGAAATGTGCGAAGACAGGGCACACACTAAGAAAAGATGTTTGCAATACATATATTAACCAAAAGATTTGTCTCCAGAATGTATAAAAGCGACTGCAAGTTAATTTTTTTTTTTTTTTTTTTTTTTTTTGAGGCGGAGTCTCGCTCTGTCGCCCAGGCTGGAGTGCAGTGGCCGGATCTCAGCTCACTGCAAGCTCCGCCTCCCGGGTTCACGCCATTCTCCTGCCTCAGCCTCCCAAGTAGCTGGGACTACAGGCGCTCGCCACCTCGCCCGGCTAGTTTTTGTATTTTTAGTAGAGACGGGGTTTCACCGTGTTAGCCAGGATGGTCTCGATCTCCTGACCTCGTGATCCGCCCGTCTCGGCCTCCCAAAGTGCTGGGATTACAGGCTTGAGCCACCGCGCCCGGCCTAGTTAATTTTTTTAAAAAGGCAACAAACAGGCTGGGCGCGGTGGCTCACGCCTGTAATCCCAGCACTTTGGGAGGCAGGGGTGGGTGGATCATGAGGCCAAGAGATTGAGACCATCCTGGCCAGCACTGTGAAACTCCGTCTCTACTAAAAAATACAAAAATTAGCTGGGCATGGTGGTGCGTGCCTGTAGTCCCAGCTACTCGGGAGGCTGAGGCAGGAGAATTCCTTGAACCTGGGAGGCTGAGGTTGCAGTGAGCCAAGATTGTGCCAGTCTCTGTCTCAAAAAAAAAAAAAAAAAAAAGCAACCAACAAAAAGTGGGCAAGATACTTGAGCAGACACTTCACAAAACAGGACATTGAAATGTCCAGTAACTTATAAAGAAGTGCTCAGTGCTGTCAATGATCTGGAAAGTACAGATCAAAACCACAGTGAGGTACCACGACAGCCTTTAGAAAGGCAAGCGTGAAAAAGACAGAAAATGGCAAGTACTGGTAGGGGTGTAGAGCAACTGAATTCTTACATGCTGCTGGTTGATTGCGACCTGCTTTGACCACTTTGAAAAAATGTCTGGCAAGTATCTACTTAAAATAAACCTACACCAACCATATGACACACCAGTCTTCCTTCTGGATATATATGCAAAAGAAATATGGACATATGTTGGCCAAATGTTATCTATAAGAAATTTCATAGAAGCTTTATGCCTAATAGTGAAATACTGGAAACATCCCGAATGCCCGTCAGCAGTTCAACTGTTTTAGTTAAACAAACAAGCAAATTATGGAACATATGTACACTGGAATACTACATGGCATAAAAAATTACTCTAAATATCTTCCTAAATTTATGTTCCAGCACAAACTTGTGGAGAATACACTCACTAATAATTTAATTTTTAAAAACTTTTCCATCTTAATCATACAAACCACTTTAAAAAATCACAAAGTTGCCAGATGCAATGGCTCATACCTGCAGTTCCAGCACTTTGGGAGGCTGAGGCAGGAGGATTGCTTGAGTCCGGGAGGTTGAGACCAGCCTGAACAACATAGTGAGATGCCACCTCTACAAAAAATTTAAGAATTAGCTGGGTGTAGGTGTGCACACCTGTGGTCCCAGCTACTCGGAAGGCTGAGATGGGAGGATTGTTTGAGCCTGGCAGGTGAGGGCTGCAGTGAGCCATGATCATGTCACTGCACTCCAGCCTGGGCAACAGAGGGAGACCTTGTCTCAAAAGAAAAAAAAAATTACAAAGGAATTATTCTCCTACTTACAGTATCTTATTAATAAGACAGAGACAGAACATGTAGCCGTGGCTCATTTTTGAATCAGCTGTGTCCTACTAGTTTCCACAAAGTCCAGAAGACTTCTCCTCTGTTGTGTGAGCCTCAGAAGTGGCCAGGGGTAGATATCATGCAGGCTGAAGCATCTCAGTCATCAGACACCAGATACTGAGTCCCCATCTGGCCCGTCCACCTTCCCTACACACTACTCCCCATGCACCTTATCCTGTTGTCTCAGCTGGGCTTTACAATTTAGTCCCTGAGAGATGTGGAAAACAACTTTTTTCTATTTTACAAGTTAGAAAACAGAAGTCTAGGCAATAAAATAATAGTAACTCTCCCTTACTGCAACATCCCTATGTGCCAGGCCTGTTCCACAGCCTCTCCAAGATTAGGCTGTGGTGCCATCCTCTTGAGGCTCCTTCCCTTTCTCCAAAGTGCTCGCCTCTCTGACGCTCCACATTGCTTTGTGGAGTGTGTGCTCTTCTCTGATTATGCATACCTGACACTGTATGGCACTGAAGACACTTGTGTTCATGCATTAGCCTCCCATTATGGGGGACACATGCTCCTTGAGGATGGGAGCTGTCGCCCACCAAGCAGCTACCAGGACAGGGCTTTTCAATAAGTCATTTGTTGGACTGAATTTCTAGCATCACATCTCAGAGCCTCAGCCTGGCAGGGCTCTCTTGGGGAGAAGGGATCTGGGGATCATCTGATGAAAGCAAGGACCAGCATGTGACATAGAGGAAAAGAAAGAGCAGTCTACATGAGGTCTCTGGTCTGGTGCAGTGACAGCACTCATTCCAGAAGAGCTCTTGGCCAGGAATGTGGGAGCCAAAAGGCTGATTAGCTCATTGCTGCACTGCTGGCAAACATGCTGGCCTCTTGGCACAGCCCCAAAAGAATGTGATGTGAACATTATGCGCCATTAAGCTGACTCAGAGAACAAATGACTAAGTTTCCCGTAATCAAGGAGATTTTGGCTTGGCCCTTCATTTTGTTGCAACCTGAGTTTAGTGCATCATGATGGATGATTCCAGTCCACCCCAAAGGAAGTGTCTTTGCTGTGAGGTGTGCTCTTAGCCAGTCTTGCTTCACGGCAGGGGCAGGGAACATTTTACTGCCTTTCTAATGTTCTCCCAGCTATTCGGAATCCTCTGTGAACACTTTTCTCCATAGCAAGCTATAAAACAGGTGATTCTGTTTATTGGAGCTGTGCTATTTAAAGACCAGCTTGTTCATTAACATCACCTGCCACAGCCCTGAGCTTTATGTAGCAACTCAAACATGGCCCACAAATGGAGGAAAGTCTTCGTACCCCAAGGTAATGAAAGATGTTAGAGGGTAATGAAAGAAATAAAATGGGCATAGACAACCTAATCCACACCTCTGAGTCCCCAGCGAGGCATGGCCTAGGGCTCTCCCAAGTGACCTAGAAGCTAACAATTCCACATCACTTTCTGCATTTTCATTATTCCTCCATCCTGGAGACCTTCTGTGGAGGGCACTGACTCTTGCGATTGATTCTTGAATAGCAGGAGACAGTGGAGATTAGAAGATAAGCCAGAGTTCAATCTGCCCTCCCTCCAATGCAATCTGATAGAGCTTTCAATCAACACCCACTCCCTGTTTGTTACTAACACCAAACCTCAGTGCCATCCAATGTAGAGAAAGAGACAGTAAGAGAGTCCAGAGTCACATATAGCTTGTCATATCTGGAACTCTAGCCCTTACGCAGTGTATTAGTCTGTTTTCACGCTGCTAATATAAACATACCTGAGACTGGACAATTTACAAAAGGAAGAGGTTTAAAGGGCTCACAGTTCCACATGGCTGGGGAGGCCCTCACAATCATGGCAGAAGGTGAAAGGCATGTCTCACATGGCAACAGATAAGAGAAGAGAGCTTGTGCAGGGAAACTCCCTGTATAAAACCATCAAATCTCATGAGACTTACTCACTATCACCAGAATAGCATGGGAAAGACCCACCCGCACGGTTCATTTATCTCCCACCAGGTCCCTCGCACAACATGTGGGGATTGTGGGACCTACAATTTAAGATGAGATTTGGGTGGGGACACAGCCAAGCCATATCATTCTGCCCCAGCCCCTCTCAAATCTCATGTCTTCACATTTCAAACCAATCATACTTTCCCAACAGTCCCCCAAAGTCTTAACTCATTTCACCATTAACTCAAATGTCCACAGTCCAAAGTCTCATCTGAGTCAGGTTTTCTGATTTCATTTCTATAGTCAAGAAGCTGAGGGACAGGACCCATCATGCCAGTGACAATGTTTGCTGAGTCTGGTGGGAGGCTCCGCAATAGCAGGAAAAGCTCCCTGGGTGCTTCTGCTCTGAGACGGGAGATCTAAACCAGATGATTTCTCAGGACACTTGGATTATTAATATTTTGTGGTCAGTGATGCTCTTAGGCCCTGAAAAATCCTGTCTTTTTAGAAAGACTCAATCATATTTAATGTGTTCTAGGGAATAAATCAGAAACTTAGTCTTATGGCTTAAGGAATTTTCTAATGATGGTCTGGAAACTGAAAGGGAGCACATTAAGCAGAATTCCCTGTTCCCTGGATTCCCCATAGAAGAGATGTTCCTGTATTTCCACAAGGAGCCCTGGAAGCAGCCCATAGGTGGAGAGGACTGAGGCCAAGTGAGGATGAGTACACAGCACCCCTGTTCTGTGATCCTGGGCCTGTGTCCCACACCCTCCACAGGGAGAGTTCCTTCTGCAAGGTGCCCGCCCAGCAACAGCGACCTCTCTGGTGCTGACAGACCTTTTTTTCTCCACCACGCAGTGTGCCATAGGTACCCCGTGCATGTGAGTGAGCCAGCGAGCTCCATGTCCTGATAACAGGCAGTGAGATGTGAATTCCTGTCTAGGGCTGTAACCTGCCAGACTGCTTCCAGCCTACATGAAGGCTGGTCACTCCCTCCTTCTCAGGCACTGCCTCTCTTGGCCCAGAGCCTTCTGTAGAGAGTTGCTGTGGCTCCAGCTTTCCCATCTCCTCAACCATTTTACGTCGTCTTAGGCAGCCTTTCCATCGAGAGCTTGTCCTACCAACATTCTCTCTCTCCGAAAACCCTTAGGGGCAGAAAAATCATCTGCAATATCCCTGATCCCCTTCTTAGAACAGCACATTGCCCCCACCAAGTGCTAATAAATGTTGTTGGATAACAGAGCAATTTGGGTTAAATCTCCTCTCACAGAGCATAATCGCCTGGAGGGATTTTGCCTTGAAAATTAAATTCTGATATCAGTTTCTAAAATTATTTGCAATATTAAAGTTGAAATGAATCCATCAGTTTCCTTCCAATGTTAGTCTTTCAAGTGAACCTACTTTCCTATTAGCACTCACCTAAAAACAAACAAGCAAACAAACAGATCTTCCCTCTGACTCAGTGTGAGGAAGGGGACAGGCAGCATCTGGTGACAGCTTATCATCTCAGTGGGTCCATCGTTCTTCACCAAAACCACTGATGTTTCCTCCTCAAGCACCAAGGTATCCTATGACACTAGGCCAGTGGGCTCTCAAACATTTTGGATTCAGGACCCCTTTCCTCTCAACTTCTTAAGTTGGGTTCTATCTATTGATAGTTACCTTACTTGAAATTAACACAGAGATTTTAAAGTTATTCAGAAATTCATTTGTAATAATAATGAACCCATTACATAATAAAAACATTTTATTATTTACCTTTTGAGACAGAGTTTCATTTTCTTTTTTTGAGACAGACTCTCACTCTGTTGCCCAGGCTGGAGTGCAGTGGCATGATCTTGGCTCACTGCAACCTCTGCCTGCTAGGCTCAAGCGATTCTCCTGCCTCAGCCTCCTAAGTAGCTGGGATTACAGGTGTGTGCTACCACACCAGGCTAATTTTTGTATTTTTAGTAGAGATGGGATTTCGCCATGTTGACCGGGCTGGCCTTGAACTCCTGACTTCAAATAATCTGCCAATTCGGCCTCCCAAAGTGTTGGGATTACAGGCGTGAGCCACGTCACCCAGCCCCAAAATAACATTTTAATAAAAAGAACTATATTTTATAAAACAAAAATAAATTAGGAGAATTTCTAGAACTCTTTAATGTCAGCGTTACTACGACAGCTTGATTTGCCTATGTCTTTCTGCATTAATCTGTTGTGATACATTGCTCTGATTGAATTATGTGAAGAAAACTAGAAACAAAAGGAGTGTTTTTGTAGCTTTATCAGATTGTTGTAGATGTTCTTGTTAGATAGGACATCAGAACTTGACAGGTGGTAGTTTCTTAAAGGTTAGTTGCAAAATGGAATCTGAAACACTATCAATAAACTTGTAGTACTTTATTATAACCCATTGTCTGTCAGTCTTGCCCCTCAAAGAAATATTTTACCATGCATGATTTTCATAACATGCATTAGTCATTTGGAAATACTAGTTCACTGAGTTACGAAGATTTTCCTAATGTTAACACATTTCTATATACAGTGTCAAAAAATAACTTGATAATTTCACCGCTAAGCTCATTAGAAACATCAACTATAGGCAAATATCGGAGCTATTGCAGCTTCTATTCCAGACCACCACAATAAAGTGAATATCAAAGCAAGTCACGTGAATTTTTTGGTTTCTCAAGGCAAACAAAAGTTATGTTTACACTCCATTGTGTGTAATAGCATTATGTCTAAAAACAATGTATGTGCCTTAATTTAAAAAATACTTTATTCCTAAAAAATGCTAATGATCATCTAAGCCTTCAGTGAGTCATCATCTTCTCACTGGTGGAGAGTCTTACCTGGATGTTGATGGCCACTGATCAATCAGGGTGATAGTGGCTGCAGGCTGGGGTGGCTGTGGCAATTCCTGAAAATATGACAACACTGAAGTTTGCCACATCAATGGACTCTTCCTTTCATGAAAGTTTTCTCTGTAGCATGTGATGCTGTTTGATACCCTTTCACCACGGTATAACTTCTTTCAAAATTGGAGTCAGTCTTCTTGAACCCTGCTGCTGCTTTAGTAACTAAGCTTATGTAATGTTCTAAACCCTTCGTTGTCATCTCAACAATGTTCACAGCATCTTCACTACTAGTAGACTGCATCTCAAGTAACTACTTTCCTGCTTCTCATGCATACGAAGCAACTCCTTATCCGTTCAAGTTTGATCATGAGATTGCAGCAATTCAGTCACATCTTCTGGCTCCACTTCTGATTCTAGTTCTCTTGCTGTTTTCACCACATCTGCAGTGACTTCTTTCAATAAAGGAAGGAACCCCTTAAAGGCATCCATGAGGGTTGGAATCAACTTCTTCTAAACTCTGTTGATGTTCTGACCTCCTCCCATGAGTCACAAATGTTCTTAATGGCATCGAGAATGGTGAATGCCTCTCAGAAGGTTTTCAATTTACTTTGCCCAGATCCATCAGAGGAATCACCATCTGTGGCAGCTATAGCCTTACAAAATGTATTTCTTAAGTAGTAACACTTGAAAGTCAAAATCACTCCTTGACCCGTGGTTTGCAGAATGGATGTGGTGGTAACAGGCATGAAAACAACATTCTTCTCCTTGCACATCTCCATCAGAGCTCTTGGGTGCATTGTTCATGAGCAGTAATATTTTGAGAAGAACCCTTTTTCTGGGGTACCGTGACTGGGAGAGGGCGAGTTGGTCTTGAAGGGCCTTGGAGTCTGATGGGAGAATTAGACTTTTACTCCATGGGAAATAGGGAGCCATTGCAGGGTTTTGAGCAGAGCAGTGATATGAATAGACTTAGCCTGTAAAAGGATGATTGTGCATGCTGTTTCAGGGGGCATGAACAGAAGAAGGAGCATATTTACTAGGGAGGATGGTGGTGGCTGTGCCCAGGGTGGCAGCAGTGGATATGCATGGTGGCTGGGTTCTGGGTGTAGTTTGGTGGTACATCTCCTGGGGCTTGCTCATGAACATCCATGTGACATGAAAAGGACAGGCATCAAGAATGGCTCTTGGCCTGATAACCTAGGAAGATGGCTTGCAATTGTCACATGAGGTTGCAGTTTGGACATGTCCTGTGGGGGACAGCAATGGGATGTTACACGTGAGCCAGGGTTTGGGAGAGGGGACCAGTACCTGGAGATGGAGGTTGGGAGTGGTGGATGGATGAAATTACCAAGTGGGGGGGAGTACAAGGAGAGACGAGGATCCAGGATGGAGGCTGGCCCTCTGGCTGATGTCAAGAGGTTGGAAGGGAAGACACGTTTCTCTTGGGGAGTTGGGAAGAACAAGCTGGTCAGCTGGAGGAAAGCCAAGGGGCACTGCCCAGCCGCTGAGTGGGTGGTGGTGAAGGTCGTATGAGATGCTGGGGATGGATCCAAGGAGACTCTGGTGGCAACCCTGAGCACTGTGGAGTCAATGGTGACTGGAGAAGGACCACCACTGCTGGGGTGGAGCAGAGCCCTCAGGAATGAGGGGAGTCGACATAGTTTTTCTGCAGAAAAGAGTAAGGAAACATGGTGATTGATGGGGGAACTGGGAACAAGAGCAGGAAGTTTTAAAATGCAAGACATGATATCTTCTGTTGCTGTGGTCTGCGGGCCAGCTGCAGACTGGGAGGCTGCAGTGTCTGCCTCCATTTTCCTGCTCTCCCCTGGCAGAGGTGCCACAGGGGGCTCCAAGGGAGTGCTGTCTGCTACTGGGGTGGGGCAGGGGGGGATCGGATATGAGAAGGAGGGAGACATGGAGACATTAAACATTGTCTAAGTGAAGGGCAATTGTATTTGAAGTAATTTGAAGATTGACAGGAAATTCATAAAGGGAATATGGAGTTCCATTTACAACAGCAAGAGATTGCCTTGTCCATAGCTTCCTGACCTCTGGAAGAACAGAAGTTGCTGCTGGCAGAGTTCCAAAACATGAAAATGTAAAATGGAATTGAATAATCTCTCCTAAATCAATTTTGTGAGCCAAATGACCTAGAGAGTGATGTGATACAGTGCAGGTAGACGACACAGAGCCCTGCTGTCTGCTGAATACATGATGACAGTTGATTCTGGAGATAACCAAATACCAGCTTCCCTTTGGCCTCTGGAGCCTGGTTTCTACCGTTAGCCTCCACAGAGCCCATCTTGGGGAGGTGTGCCTCTTTTTTCTGGCTTTAGTGTGCTGATTCCAGAGTCCATTGTGAGGGTCACCTTGCTGGCTGTGAGGAGCTCTCTTTCTGGGCCCAGCCAGAAGGCCCCTGCGGCCTCTTGTCAGGAGCACTGGGCTGTTGCTCTCTCTGCAGCATGGTGATGGATGCGTCCTCTGAGTGAGGCTCATTTGCTTATGTGAGTTCTCTTGATCAGCCAGGTTCCCAGGGAATCTCATGGAGACTGGCTGCGTCGGCCACTGACGCCAAGTGAGGGCTGTTGCTGTTTGTACTTATCCAGGGACGCCTTCAGCTTGAGGCCCCACCCTTGTGAGCAGGGGTCTCAGTGAGCATCTGAGGGCCTCTATGTGAGGTCACAGCAGGACCCAGGCTGGAGATGTGGGCACAGTGTGTAAGTGACACCAGGGCTGGGACAAGCAGGGCCCCTCCTCGGCTGAAGATGGCCACTGTGCACATAGAGACAAGGGCTTCTGCAGCTCCCTGGGGAGTCTAGCCATTGGTGGCTGTGTTTTCTCTGAGGATTCTTTACTGAGAGTGCACTTCTACATGGCTTGACCTGCTTGAGCCATTTCAGGGTGCTCCTGTCTGAATTAGCAGGGAAAGTGCCCGTCAGTGTGGTCCCAAATAGGGAACCTCTTGGCACCTGTGGTTGCCACAAATCAGGGATCTGTGGATGTTTTCTGTCAAGGCCTGGGTAGTAAATATTTTAGGCATGAGGGTCACATGTGGTCTCTTATAGTCTTTTTCCCCCCCCTCAGCCTTTTAAAATAATAAAAATCATTTTTAGTTCATAGGTTGTACAGAAATGGTCTGTGAGCCATGGCTTACTGACCCCTGCTGTGAGCCCAGGAGGCAGGAATAAAATACTGACTTGGCCGTGGTGCTCACTAATTCAGTCCCTGTAGAGGTGAGAGAGGCACAGAGCACGTCTCTTTTTGGGACAGATCATTCTTTTGCACATGTGTGTTTATGTCATTGTGAAAGTCAGTTTTGAAGAGGACTCTCCATCTTTCTTACAGACTTTCACTGTTCAAGACACTCAGTTGTCAAAGAATCTTTTCCACCTTTACATTAGCAATGTTGTGTTTTAGAAAATCCTCATTGCTGCAATACACCAGAGGTAATGAATTTGAACAAACTCTTTCTCCCCCTAGAGCAGTCTTCTCTACTCTGACTACACATTAGTCATCTGGGGGGCTTTTGCAAAACAGCAGTGCCCAGGTCCCCTAACTAGGAAAGTTGAATCTCTTGGGGGCCCTGACATCACTGTGTAGCCAGAGGAAGAGCCCTCTGCCCAGGCTTACAGCGTCTAGCAGCAGGTTCATTGATTCTGAGTGTGCTGCCTGGATGTCCAGTCTGGCTGACATTACAGTATGCAGAGTCTGTCACACATTGGAGTGTGACAGGAGCTTACTATTGCTACTAGTGCAGGCTTCTCCTTTCCCTCCCTCTGCTCTCTCTCTCCCTTCTCTTCTCTCCCTCCCCTCTCCCTCTGCCTTCTCTCTCTACTGCCCCTTTTTCCCTACCTGTCTCTATTTCTCTCTCTCCCTCTGTATAGCTCCCTCCCCAGTCCCCACCGCTGCCCATATACTGTAAATGCTCTAGAATTGAGGAAAGATTTTTGGCTTAATCAGCAAGTGCTGGTTCAATTAGCACAAATCCCAAATGACATGAGGAGGTCTTTCAGCATTTAGGTTGAGAAGCCCTAGCCAGGCGGAGGGAGGTGGGCTGATGTGGAGCATCCACGGTGTGCACTTAGGGTGAGCTCGCTGCCTCTCAGATGTCAGGGACACCAGCAAGCCCCTGTTCTCTCTCTGTGCTTCAGTTGATACTGTTTCAGTTCCCAGTGGGACTGACATCTAGGAATTAGGTATTTACTTTGAAAAATATTTATCTCTGCAGTTTGGATCAAAGTTCAAGAAACTGCTTAGAAAGAGGTTGGTAAAAAGATGACAGAAAATCTCTTGGTTATGAGGCTTGTCAGCACGTTTATTTTGTCCTTTTCTGTAACTTTTATTTCTAGGCCCCTAAGGTCAGCCTCTGCTTGCTCTTCATGCTGAGTGTGCACGCACATTATTGATAGCAGGAATGGGGAAGGAGTAATGCTTTCTGCTTGGGAATATTCCCTGAGAGAACCCTTGGAATTGGAATACTTTTTTGTCTCTGGGGATCTAGGTCAGCGCTTCTGAAACTTTAGTGTGCATGAGTCACCTGGGTTTTTAAAATGCAGATTATGGCCGGGTGCAGTAACTCATGCCTGTAATCCCAGCACTTTGGGAGGCTGAGGCGGGTGGATCACCTGAGGTCAGGAGTTCAAGACCAGCCTGGTCAACATGGTGAAATCCCATCTCTACTAAAAATAGAAAAATTGTCTGGGCATGGTGGTGGGAGCCTGTAATCCCAGCTATTCGGAAGGCTGAGGCAGGAGAATTGCTTGAACCTGGGAAGTAGAGGTTGCAGTGAGCTGAGATCATGCCATTGCACCCCAGCCTGGGAGACAAAGTGAGACTCCATCTCAAAAATAAATACATAAATAATAAATAATATAATAAATAAAGTGCAGTTTCTGACCCAGTGGATGTGAGGCGTGGGGATCCACATTTCCAGTGAGCACCTCTGTCTACACTTTGTGAGACTTTGGGCCATCATTGCATGTGATCCTTGACTGAGGCATAATCAGAATGATTCCAGAGGATGTTTGCCAAATACAGAGGTATTATTAGGAGCATAATATCCAAATAGTGGAGGTGATAGTCCTGCTTCTCTGTGTGCTGCCTGCCTGTTCTTGGACTCCTCGGAGAGCAGGGAGAGAGTGGGGCCATCACTGGCACGTGCAGTCAGAGGAAGTGTCAAGAGCCCACGCTGAAGGATCCTCTGAGTTACAGAGCCGAGCACCCAGGTGTCATCCTGACTGCACGTGCAGCCCCAGGAAGCTGGTCCTCCCAGGTGAGGAGGATGACATGAGTAGCTTGCTTAAGGTCACTGCACTGGTGTCAGAACTTAGCCCAGGTGTCTTCAGTGGCAAAGCCCACATTCTGCTTCATCACTGAGTAAAACTATGGGACTGAGGAAGTTTAGTTCTACTGAGATAGTCCGACTCAGCATACCCTACTTCCCTCCTTCCTAGGGGTTCCACATGCCGAAATTGGGAAAAAGCTTTAGACTGGTTCTGTATGAAAAGAGGATGTTTGGGCTTGCCATGTGGGTGCTGTGGGGGAAGGATGGGTTGCAGCTTTTCTTCCCAAGGGCTGGAGTGGTGCTCTGGTCTCCTGAAGGTATTCCTGCAGAGGCTGGGCCACTTTGTGGGAGGAGGCATGGCAGGAGGGTCAGAATCTGCATTTCTATCCAATTCTAAGGTTAAATTGCTGCTGTGAGATTTTAGGGATCCTGTGACTCCCCATGGTCTCTGACCCCCTGAACCCTTGAGGGACACTGTTGATCAAGAAGCCAAGGAGGGCAACACCACTGTTTTGCTGCTTAAGTTTGGAAACCATGGAAATCTTGGAAGCTGACAAAGGATTATCCTAAAATTCAGGAAATAAAGTGAAAATAATCACTTGTAAAACATAGCTTCATATAAGCAAACTTCATGAGATAAAGAAATAAAAATCAACGTCTCATTTAAATAGAAAAAGAAAAGCTAGCAAGTGTAGCTTGCAGCAGGAGTGGGAGTTAATACAGTGAGGGGTTAATCGCTTCAAGGGTTCAGAAATACTTTTAGGGAATTAATGTCCAAGATCTAATGGCATATTGGTGACTGTGATTCATGTGGGTTCTGTAGGAGCTTTTAGACCCTGGCTCTGTTTCAAGGGCGGAAGAATCCTTTGTTCCCCGTAGGAGCATTTGCACTGTTCACACAAATGTCCAGTTGTCCAGAAAGCTCTGCACATGGCTGGGCGAGGCCCCCACTGGCAGGCCTATGTGTGTGTGCAGAGGCCAAGGGACCCAGCATGGATGAAGAAGCTGGCCTGAGCTTCAGTGCCTGGTAGATGTGATTTCAAAGACTGGTTCCCTTGCTTGCTAGCTGTAGAAGTTGTGGACAAATGCTTAGCCTTTCTGGGCCTCTGTTTCCCCATCTGTAAAACAGAAACAATAGTCCTTGTTTTGCTGAGCTGGCATGAGGAGAGCAGCCATGCAGAGGAAGTGCCTGGCATGCTGTAAGTTCTCAGCAGAAGGGGCTGCTGTTGTGGCAGGGTCCCAAATTGGTAGCCTGTCTTCAGAACATTCAGCCTCTTAAGCTGAGTATTCACTGTAAGAATTAGGAAATATTTTGGGGCAAAGCTGACGTTTTCTGCTTCAGTTGTGACTAAGCACATCACATACCTTAGTCAGAGGGGAAACACTCTATATCTTAGACATACGGCATCTAACTGGGTGCCTCAAATGATGAAATATTGAGTACTTCCTGTAAAGTTGGACTTTCTGGGTTCCTCTTCTAAAGACACTGTTACCATGACCTCTGCAATGTCAGTGTCTGAAGATAGGCGACGACTTTTCAGAATTTGACACTGCTGTGGGAGCTGCTGTTTTCCCAATGTGTTCAGACTAAGACTGGGGCCTTTTTTTTCCTTTAATTACTATTTCTTAAAAAATATTTTTTAAGATTTTAGAACAGTGTTAGATTTACAGAATTATGATGAGGATGGTACAGAGAATCTTTGTAAACCCCACATCCAGTTTAACATCTTACATCTGTAAGGGATATTTGTCAAAATTAATGGACCAATATCAAGCCATTATTATTAACTAAAGTCCATATTTTATATTTCTTCAGTTTTCCCTTAATGTCCTTTTCTGTTCCAGGATCCCAGTCAAGATCCCACATTATATTTAATCATTGTGGTTCCTCAGACTCCTCTTGGCTGTGACAGCTTCTCAGACTTTCCTTGTTTTTGATGACTTTGACAATTTTGAGTAGGACTGGGCAGGTATTCTGTAGAATGTGCCTCAGTTGGGATCTGCTGGGATCTGGTGTTTTCTCGTGATTAGTTATGGGTTTTTTTGGTTTTGTTTTGTTTTTTGAGACGGAGTCTCGCCCAGGCTGGAGTACAGTGGCGCAATCTCGGCTCACTGCAATCTCTGCCTCCCAGGTTCACGCCATTCTCCTGCCTCAGCCTCCTGAGTAGCTGGGACTACAGGCGCCCGCCACCTCGCCCGGCTAGTTTTTTGTATTTTTAGTAGAGATGGGGTTTCACCTGTTAGCCAGGATGGTCTCGATCTCCTGACCTTGTGATCCACCCGTCTTGGCCTCCCAAAGTGCTGGGATTACAGGCGTGAGCCACTGCACCCGGCCAGTTATGGGTTTTGGGGATGAAGACCACTGAGATAAACTGCCAGTGCTATCACATGTCAAGGAAGCTCACTGTCAACATAACTCATCACTCTTCATGGTGACCTTGATTACCTGGCTGAGGTGTGTTTGTCAGATTTCTTCACTGTAAAGTGACTCTTTTCTTTTTCTCTGTCTTTCCATACTGTACTGTTTGGAAGGAAGTTATCTTGTGTAGTGCACACTTAAAGGGTGGAGGGTTGTGCTCTGCCTCACTGAGGATGGAGTGTCTATATAAATGATTTAGACTAGTATTATCTTGGGAGATTTATCTGCTCTCCCACTTATTTATTTTTCTAATCATTTATTTATTTCAGTATGAACTGATAGATTTTAAAAAAATTCTTGGGTTTATAGTTCCATGTTGCATTTTTTTTCTCTCAAATTGCTCCAGCTTTGCCCATTGGGAGCACTTTCAGTTGGTTCCTGTGTCCCTTTGACATACCCGCATTGTTGTGTGTGTGTTTTGTTTTTAAGCACCTCTTTCCTTTCTGGTACTACTGAAAGTGATGATGCTCCAGGCTCACTTTGTGTATAATATTTCCTGCCCTTGTGGTAGGATCAGCCGTTTCTCCAAGGAGTCCTGATTCCTTTTATTGGAGAATAATATAAGAAACCAATATCTAGGTGCTGCATGTATTTGTTGCTATGGGAGTTTTGTTGCTTTTAGGCCATTTTAGCTGACAGAGCAAAGGAGATATATGTTTGTATACTAACTAACTTGTATATAGGCACATGTCTATAGATATTTCCATATGTAACCATCTTTATCTTTCTTGAGCTAACCTGTGTATATATACATCTATAGATATTTCTATATGTAATCATCTGTACCTTTCTTGAGCATTAGTTCATACTGACATTTGTAACTTGAATCCATTGCCGCATGGATTGTTCTAGCCTTCTCCCCTTGCTGGCCTCTCACTCCAACAGTGAGAAACTGGTTTGCACCATCCACTATTCATTTACTTAATTGTTCACTTTCAGTATACACGTATAGCAGTATGAGGATTGTTATCTTGTACTCCTTGGTAAACAACTTTATCAACTAGAGTACAGTGCTTATGTACTTCAGTGCTTACAGTTCCTTTTTCTCCTTCCACCTTAGAGATTCTACTTATTTCTAAAATGACTTAGGTCAACACCTTCTTCTCCAACCCCTTTGGTAAGGTTGTTTAATATATTTTTAATACAGTTAGATTGTTTTGTCACTTTCCACATCTTGTCTTGAGCTTGGACCTCCTAAATTATTTTTTAAAATAAAGTACCTACATTAAGTTTTAATTTTTGTGTTGTAAAGTTCTGTGGTTTTTGAGAACTGCTTAATGTCTTGTAGTTATAATTACAGCATCATACAGGGTAGTTTCACTGACCTAAAAATCCCCTGTGCTTCATCTCCTTACCCTTGCCCCTGAATCCCTGATAATCACTGATCTGTTAACCATCTCTCTAATTTTGCCTTTTCCAGAATGTCATCTAGTTGGAGTGATACAGTGTGTAGCTTTAGTGGTATGCATTTAAAGTTCATCTGTCTTCATTGCTTGACAGTTCATTTCTTCTTATCACTGAATAATATTCTGTTGTATAAATATACCTTGATGTGTTTATCCATTCACTTACTGAAAGATGTCTTGGTTGCTTCCAGTTTTTGGCAGTTATGAATAAAGCTGCTATAAACATTTGTGTTCAGGTTTTTGTGTGGATATGTTTTCAGTTCATCTGGGCAAATACCAGGGAGCACAACTGCTGGATCATATTGTAAAAGTATGTTTAATTTATAAGAAACTAGCAAACTCTCTTCCAAAGTGGCTGTACTATTTTGCATTTCCACCAGCAGTGAATGAGATTTCTTGCTGTTCTACATCCTTGCAAACATTTAGAATTTTTAGTTTTTTTGATATTAATAATTCTAACAGGTGTGAGGTAGTATCTTGTTTGAATATGCATTTTCCTAATTTTGATGTGTTTTTTAATGTGGTGATCCAGTTTGGAAAACTGACTCTTTTGTACCTCTTTCAGGTAAATTTTTACTTTTCCAAATGATTTGTCTCCGCATCTTTACTGACACTGTACACATTGGTTTGTGGTCAGCATCTTATTAGCCTGAGCTGTTATATACTAATTATGATGATGATGATTATACATTTCTTGTGAGGGTTGCTCTTTCTTTCTTTCTTTCATTTTTTTTTTTTTTCTATTGAGATGGGGCCTCATGCTTTCACCCACGCTGGAGTGCAGTGGTGCAATCATGGCTCACTGCAGCCTTTGGCTTCCTGGACTGAAGCGATAGTCCTGCCACAGCCTCCTGAGTAGCTGGGACCATACGTACACCATATGTACCACCATGCCCAGCTAATTAAAGAAAATCATTTGTAGAGGTGTGATCTCACTGTGTTGCCCACACAGTTGCCTCTGTGTTGTTGTGGTCTCGAACTCTGGGCTCAAGTGATCCTCCTGCCTTGGCCTCCCAAAGTATTGGGATTATAGGTGTGAGCCACCTTACGTGGCTGAGGGTTGCTCTTTCTATGAGTCATTTACACTAAACTATTAATGCCTTTACAGGAAGCTACAGAGGCCAGCTTCTAGGACCACATGGGAATTTTGGGATAAAATGTATTATGTAGACTTTAGGAAATTACTTCCAGTAGTAATGAATTCCAGATTTCACCATGCCACTACTGCTAAAAGTTGTGCTTAGTGTCCCTTTATCTTCCAGATAAAGCCCAGCCAGCAAGCCCCTTGGCCTCACATTCCAGATCTTCTGGCTTTGGCTTGCAGGCTCTCTCTCTAGCATATCCTACCACTTCTCCCTTTTAGTTGGTTTATGATCCAGACAAACTGGGATGAGCCACTGGCCTTGCTCTTGCTTTCTACCTGCTAGGACTGCCCTCACTGCATAAGCAGTCCTGCCCACATGGCCCCATACAGACACACCTTGTCTGTCCATGCAGTGTTCTTATCTACTACCCAGGGCCTGCTTTTGAATATTGTCCCTCACTAATGACCACCTTATGAAGGCAGAGCGAGATTTCTTCCTTACTTTGCACGTGGTTATGCATGTACCTGCCCCTCTTCCTGAGACAGTGTGGGCTCCCTGAAGATGTGCCTGCACCTGCTGATGCCATGCTCCACTACTTGCATGGCGCAGAGGGAGCACAGGACAGGCCGCACGCACTCTTTAGAGCACCTGCCATTCCAGCAGCCTCTTGATGGTGCTGGTGCTGATGAGAATGATGCTGCAGATGTGCAGCCATGTGAATCTGCTTCAGCATCTCCTCCCAGAACTTTCCCGAAGGAGGAGCCAGTGCTGTTGTCTTGGCCCTGCTTCTGATTTCTGTTTTCTTCATTTGCATGCGATATTTTTATTGTTGTCTTATGAAGGGGGCCTGTTGCCAGGACAGCTAGGGGTGGGGTATGGGCAGAGCCACTTGATAAAATTCCAGTTGTGTTCTTCCTTTATTTCAGTTTTGGGGATGGGAGAATGTAAACATTGTACACTTCTGTCCTCTTGTTTTGTCTTTCCTCTAAGGGCTGGTAGTTCCCACACATTCTTCTGAATGCACTGCCTATGCTCTGTGTTTTCGTTCTCTTCAGCGTGGCTGGTTGTGCCTCCATTTCCCCTTTGGGGTCTCATCTCTTCTCTCAACTTTAAATACTGGCTGTGCTCTGAGGACTCCTGCTCTGGGACTCTCCCATCAACTCCAGACTAATTTGTCTCAGTGCCTATTTGACATTTCCATTTGCAAGTCTAATAAGCATTTGAGACTGAATATGTCCAAAACTGAACTCTTGAGCATTCCAGGACAGCTCCTTTTTCTGGTTGCTTAGGCCAAAAGCCTTAGTGCCACACTGGGTTCTACTTCTCTTAACCCTTAGTCCAGTCCTCTAGGAAACCTGTTTCAGGGAAAACACACACACACATGCATATGCAGATTCACAATGATGAAGCTCACATTACAGGGTATTCATAGACTTAAAGGAGAAACTACAGATAAGATTATACGTTTGAAAATCATATAACTTGAAAGGGATTAATATCAAAGATCTAGAAAGAATAAGCATACAGTGGATAAAAGGCTGTAAAATGACAAGTCAAAATGAAGAAGCCAGAAAAGGTTATAAGTATATGGAAACTTCATTTTTGAGATGAATCCATGAAATATGAATTAAAACAGTGAGATACCATTTCACATTCATCAGCTTGGCAAGCATGAAGTCAGTTACTATGTACTGGTGAGATGTGGGGACCTTGCTCTTGGGAGTACACATTTTTATAACCACTTTGGAGACTATTTTGGAGGCACATTTTCAGGTAAAGTTGAAAATGTGCACATAATATGACCCACCGATGCCATTTTCAGGTGTTTGCCCTAGAAGAACTAGTGGGTGCCCAAGGATATGGGCCTGTGGTGTTTGTAAGAGCAAAACAGTAGAAACAGTTTATCTGGCCTCAGTAAGGGGAACCGGACATTTGTTTTATTCACATAGTCAAAAACTATTCAACATTAAAATGAATGAATTAGATCTATGGGTATCAAAATGGATAAATCTCAGTAACAGTGTTAACAAAGCAGGTTGCAAAAGGATAAATGCAGTTTGGCATTGTTGTTTTTGGATATGCATATGGTTGGTGAAGATATGTACACGTGAATGTGAGTACTGAGGTACCATCTGTAGATTATGTGGCTGCCTTCCTATAGGGAGGGTGGGGTATCAGTGGAGTATAGGGCTTTGGTGGTATCTGCAAGCATTTTTAAAAGAGATCCAAAGCAAATCAAAATGTTGACAACTTTTTAATCTTCATGGTAGGTATATAGATGTCTATTACGTTTATTTTTTGAATTGAGGTATAATTTGCATACCATAAAATCCTCCCATTAAAGCGTCCAAGTGAGTAGTTTTTGGTATTAATATATTTACAGAGTTGTGTAACTATTATCACTAATTTCAGAACATTCTTTATACCCTGAAAATAATTCCATATACATTATCAGTCACTCTCCATTCTTTCCTTCCCCGAGAAATGGGACGAAAATGCCAGAGTGTTTTCCAAATTGACTGCGTCATTTTGCATTCCTGCCAGCAATTTATGAGTGTTAGAATTTTGCATGTCTTCACCAGTACTTGTTATTGTCTGTCTTTTTGATTATTACCGTTCTAGTGAATGTGAAGTAGTATATCAGTGTTATTTTCATTGGCATTTCCCTGATGACTGATGATGTTGAAAAGCTTTTCATGTGCTTACTGGCCATTTGCATGTATTTTCCAGGGAAATGTATATTCAAATCATTTTCCCATTTTTAAGTTAGTCATCTTTTTATTGTTATAGGAATTCTTTATATGTTCTGGATACTAGTTCCTTATTAGATTTGCCAAATTTTTCCTTTGTTCTATGGGTTGACTTTTTACTTTTTTGATCATGTCCTTGCAAACACACAAGTTTTTTGTTTTAAGCCCAATTTATTTATTTTTTCTTTCATTGCTTATACTTTTGGTGTCATGTGTAGGAAACCACTGCCTAATCCAAGGTCATATTTTCATATTTTTCACGTTTTATTCTAAGAGCTTCAGTAGGTTTAGCCCTTAGGTCTTTGATTCATTTTGAATTAATTTTTGTATATAGTATGAAATAGGGTTCCAGATTCATTCTTTAGCACGTGGATATCCAGTTGTCCCAGCACACTGGGACAATTATTAAAATGAATAGTGTTTCTCCATTGAATTGTCTTGGCAGTCTTAGTGAAAACCAGTTGACTATAAATGTAAGGGTTAATTTGTTGATTTATATATGGGGAGGGAGAGAGAATATATCTGTATCTACATCATTATACCCTGAATTAGTCTGCTAGGGCTGCCATAACAACATACTACACTGAATGGCTTAAACAGCAGAAATGTATTTTCTCATAGTTCTGGAAGCCAGAAGTCTAAAATCAAAGTGTTGGCAGCTTAGGTTTCTTCTGGGGACTCTCTACTTCGTTTGGAGATGACATCTTCTCGCTATGTCTTCACAGTTCTTTTGCTGTAAGGATACCAGTCCTCTTCCTGTAAGGACACTAGTTCTTTTGGATTAGGGCCACACCGTTATGATCTCATTTAATCCTAATTATTAATACCTCTTTAAAGTTCCTATGTTTAAATATAGTGATTTGGGGGATTAGGTCTTCAACACATGAGTTTTGTGGGGATACAGTTCAGATGTATTGAGTGCTGTAGCTTTGTAATACATTTTCAGATTGAGAAATGTGAGTCCTCTGACTTTGTTTTTCTTTTTAATGATTATTTTGGCTATTCTGAGTCCCTTGAGTTTTCATATGAATTTTAGGATCAACTTGTCAATTTCTGTCAGAAAGTCAGCTGGGATTTTTATAGAGATTGCATTGAATTTGTAGATTAGTTTAGGACATATTGCCTTCTTAATAATACTACATCTTTCAATTGGTGAACATAGGATGTTTTTCTATTTATTTAGGTTTTGTTTAATTCCTTTCCCTTTTTTGTAGTTTTTGGTGTGCAAGTCTTGCATTTTTTAAAAATTAAATATATTCCTAAGTTTTTTATTCTTTTTGCTCTATTATGAATGGAATTTTATTTTATTTTATTTTTGGATTGTTCATTGCTAATGTACAGAAATACAAATACTTTTTGTGTATTGATCCCTGCCACCTTGTTGAACTTTATTATACTAGTTTTTTAGTGGATTTCTTATTATTTTCTATATACAATATCATGTCGTCTCCAAATAGAGATATTTGTATTTTTCCTTTTCAGTCTGGATGTCCTGTATTTCTTTTTCTTGCCTAATTGTCCTGGCTAAAACCTCCAATACGGCATTGATTGTACTGGCATCCTTGTCCTGTTTTTCATCTTAGGGGAAAAGCTTTCAGTCTTTTGCTGTTGATCATGATGTTAGCTGTGAGCTTTTCATAGATATCCATTATTAAGTTAATAAAGCTTCCTTTTATTCCTAGTTTTTTTGAGTGTTTTTATCATTAGACATAATGAAATTTGTCAAATGCTTTTTCTGTGTCTACTGAGATGATCATGTGGTTTTTGTCCTTTATTCCATTAATGTGGTGTATTGCATTGATTGATTTTTGGATATTAAGCCAACTTTGCATTTTGGGGATAAACCCCACTTGATTATGGTGTATAATCTTGTTTATATATTGCTAGATTTGCTTTGCTAATATTTTTGTTGTGATGTTTTACATGCGTATTCATAAGAGACATTGGTCTTTGGTTTTCTCCTGTTGTCTTTGTCTGGGTTTGGTATTGGGCTAATACTGGCCTCATAAAATGAGTTGGGAAGTATCCTTTTCTTGTCTGTAATTTTGAAAGAGTTTGTGAGGGGTTGTTGTTAATTCTTACTTAAATGTTTGGCAGAATACAGTATAATCCCATCTGATCCTGGACTTTTCCTTGTGGAAAGTTTTTTGGTTACTAAATCTCTTCACTTGTTTTAGGTTTGTTCAGATTTCTCTTTTATCTTGAGTCAGTTTCTGTATGTTTCTAGGAATTTGTTCATCTAGGTTTTTTGTTGATATAAAATTGTTTATAGTATTTTCTTATAATCCTTTTTATTTCTGCAAGGTTGGTAGTGATGTCTCCACTTTCGTTCCTAATTTTAATAATTTGAGTCTTCTCTCCTTTTTTTTTTTTTTTTTTTGCTAGTCTAGGTGAAGATTTGTCAATTTTGTTGATCTTTTCAAGAAACTAACTAACTTTGGTTTTGTTTTCTATTCTGTGTTTAATTTCTTGTTGCCATAGTATTTGTTGTTTCCTTCCTTCTGCTTACTTTGGGTTTAGTTTTCTCTTGTTTTACTAATTTCTTAAGATGGAAGTTTAGGTTATCGAATTGAGATCTTGCTTCTTTTTTAAAGGTAGGTGTTTACAGCTTCGAAAGACTCCTGTCTTGTTCTGCCCCTTCCATGCCCACCAGGCTGCTGGTTCTCATTGATTGCTGGGCTCTTGGTTTTTAAGGCTCGGATGCAGCTCGCAGGAAGGGAATGGAAGTAGGGTAAGTTAAAATGCCACAAAGTTCACTGTTCTTACTAAGGTCCAGTTGTTTTTCTTGAATCAGTGATCCTTGGATTGCTGCAAGCCTTTGATGAATTTCCAGAGCTCTTAAAAAGTTAATTGTGACAATTTTGCCAGTGTTCTCATTGCTTTTATGGAGAGGTAAGCTGTTAGTGGTTATTACTCTGCCATTCTCACGGATGTCATCTGCGTCCTATGTTTTATAATGAACACTTTTCAAAAAATGAATGTGATTGCCACAGGATATTTTATGAAAATTGATGAACTGCTTCTCAATGTCACAATTAAATAAAAGCACAAGACTGGCCAATAAAGTTTGGAAAAGAACAGCAGTGCAGAGCTGTTTATTCATCTGATATCAAGATGCTCTGTAAAATAAAGGAGTGGAAACTGTGTGGGACTTGTGCTAAGCAGGGCCAAGCAGCAAATCTAGAGTCCAGCTAATGGGACGGGAGGTCAACGTGTGAGAAAGTTCTATCTTGGGTTAAACCTGGCCTGGCTGAATTCAGGGAACAAGCCATGTTGTATGATTAGCTCAGCTGTATCTGGCTGACCATTCGTAATCCTCACCTTGCAGCAAGGTTGGCTTTACCTCAGAATTAGGGCTGAGGCAGTTGGGAAGGGGCTTCTCAGTGGATGTGAGTGACTTGGGGCCGCTCTTGGGGATGAAGGACAGAACAGCAAATGTTCTCAGGGAGGCCAGAGGGGCCATCACTGAGAGAGTTAAAAGAAGACAACTGAGGAACTGAGTGGTGAGAACAAGCCATATCTGGTGGCAGGAGATATGGGCAGAGGATTTTTAGTGTGTCTTCTCCAAGACATACTGATATGGTTAGGCTTTGTGTCCTCACTCAGATCTCATCTTGAATTGTAATCCCTATTACCCAAAATCCACACATGTCAAGGGCGGGACCAGGTGGAGGTAACTGGATCATGGGGATGATTTCCCCCATGCTGTTCTCGTGACAGTGAGTGAGTCTCATGAGATCTGAGGGTTTTATAAGCATCTGGCACTTCTCCATCCTGCCACCCTGTTAAGAAGGTGCCTGCTTCTCCTTTGCCTTCTGCCATGATTCTGAGTTTCCTGAGGCCTCCCCAGCAGTATGGAACTGTGAGTCAATTAAACCTCTTTTCTTTATAAATTACCCAGTCTCAGGTATTTCTTCATAGCAGTGCGAGAATGGACTAATACACATACTACGTCATGAACACCAAATATGGAAACTAAAAGATTGCCAGATTTTTGAACCTCTATAGGCAAAATCATTACCTACCAACTTGTAAAGCCAATAAGAGTAAGTGGAAACCTGAGGGGCCAGTAGAGAAGGCACCACCAAATGGCCCGCCAGAGATAAGCTGGCAGGACAACTGCAAAGGTCTTTAGCATCCACCGGTCCTTAGTGCCTAAAGAGGAATGCTCACTGCTGCTTGTACTTTATTTAGGGCTCAAAAATATGTTAAAAATATGATACTTGAGTTCTGGGATACATGTGTAGAACATGCAGGTTTGTTACATCTGTATATATGTGCCATGGTGGTGCGCTGCACCCATCAACCCGTCATCTACATCAGATATTTCTCCTAATGCTCTCCCTCTCCTTACCCCTGACCCTCTGACAGGCCCCAGTATGTGATATTCCCCTCCCTGTGACCATATGTTCTCATTGTTCAACTCTCATTTATGAGTGAGAACATGCGGTGTTTGGTTTTCTGTTCCTGTGTTAGTTTGCTGAGAATGATGGTTTCCACCTTCATCCATGTCCCTGCAAAGGACATGAACTCATTCTTTTTAATGCCTGCATAGTATTCCGTGGTATATATGTACCACATTTTCTTTATCCACTCTATCAAACCTGCACGTTCTGCACATGTATCTCAGAACTTGAGTATAATAAAAAAGTAATAAAAAATAAATTAAAAAAATATACTAATCAATTTTTAAAAACGATTTAAGCAGTGTGAGTACATTATTCTTTTAAATGCCTTAGCAGTAAAAATATTCAGAAATACAATGATTGTTTAGAGTTTTGAAAACACCTGCACTGTAGTTTAATTCTCCATCACCTCTGTACCTTTACCTTTGTAAGGTTGCAATGGTTTTGATGGATGCTTCTCTTACCTCTCTGGTGCGGGTAACGTCCAGCAGCTCAGCACTTGCACCCTGATCAGCAGGGTGCGGGCTTCATGTTCTAGACCAGTTAGTCTAGGACAGGTGACTTGGTTGCGTGTTCTAAGATGATTTGGACCTTGAGTTCAATCTGAGCTCCTACTTCAAACTTAAACAAGAATATTACTTACTCTCTCCAATGCCAGGATGGCCACAGCTTGGCTGGGTGTGGGGGCCCTTTCAGCTGCCACTTTGTGCTGCCCTGCGCTGCCCCAGATGTTTGAAGGTAACTTGCTTTCTGGTCAGAACACTGTGTCAGGCCCTCTGACTTTTTCTTGCCTCAAGTTGCAGAAGCAGCTACTTGGCCAATAATGTTTGCATGTATAGAAAGTTGTATTTGAGGCCAGGTGGGATGGCTCATGCCTGTAATCCCAGCACTTTGGGAGGCCGAGGCAGTAGGATCACTTGAGGCCAGGAGTTCAAGACCAGCCTGGCCAATGTGGCGAAACCCCCTCTCTACTAAAAATACAAAAATTAGCCAGGTATGGTGGCAGGCACCTGTAGTCCCAGCTACTCAGGAGACGGAGGCATAAGAATCGCTTGAACCCGGGAGGTGGAGGTTACAGTGAGCCAAGATTGCGCCACTGTCTGTACTCCAGCCTGGGCGACAGAGTGAGACTCCATCTCAAAAAACAAAAACAAAAAAAAGTCTAAACTCTTGGCTGCAGGACTGACCATGAGTATTTGTGGAGACCATTTTTGGTGAGAGAACTGGAAATAAGCCTTTTGTGGTCCCAAGTTCACAATGATATCCACAGCTCCTGACCTCAATTTAATTATTACTAAATGACTTGATTATTATTAGGTTCATTTAAAAGTTATTCTAATATGAAAGACATCAGAATTTCTTATCTAAATGTATTTGCTTAAATTTGTTGAGCTTTGACCAGAAGCTACTGGTTCCACTTTCTTTTCATGTTCCATGTGTTCCATTTGGTCCACTTTGTCACTTTCCTGTCGAATTTCACAGAGGTCCATAGACAGGGAGGGGACTGAGTCTTACTGTTGATTAAGCAAATGTATGTGCATTGTTCTTTCACGATCTCATCTGCATGTGTTTTGAGAAGGTTGATAAGGTAGAGTTTTGGCAAGAAATCACAGAAACTGAAGTCACTTCGCGTGTTTCAGAGGATGACTGTAGGGAAGCAAGCTTCTGGGGGCTCTTTGTTCAAGTGTATGAGAAGCTCTAAAAATATTTATGCACTCTGGCTGAAAATTCTGCTCTTATGGCTTTATCTTCAGGAGATAATCAGATAAGCACTAAATTTATGTACGGAGTATGTTCACTACAGCAGTAATTTAAATAATTAACAATTGGAAGCAACCCAAATACCCAGTAATAAAGGATTTAGTAAATCAGTTATTGTGCTTCACAACACAATGAGATATTAGGCAGCAATTAGTGTTTATAGGAATGATCCATGACATGAAAAAAATGTACCCAGTATACTGGCACCTAAATCAGTAATGTAGGTAAAAATGGCCTACGTGACATAAAATGTAAGTGGATATATGTGTGCATGTGTATGTGTGTGTACAGGTACAACCAAAGGCTTACAGCATCTGTCGCTGAGAGCTGAGGTCACCCTGCTATTTGTTTTCACACACTTCTGAATTTTCTAAGCTTTCTTAAATGAATGTATATCACTTTTATGCTCATAGGATAAATATATATTTTTATTGTTGGAGAAGAATTATGTGAATATTAACCTGATATTTGAAATGCAGAAGTATTTTTCTAAGCGTAAAAGCAATCCAGATAATCTTAAATAATAGAGATTTTCGTAGACAAATTTCTTTGACTATTAATAAATATTGTTAAAAGGCTAAAAACAACCTGTTATAAATATTTTCTACAAATACTACAGATACAGATTTACTACATTTTCTTAGCAAACATATGTGTGATATCATTTTTGTTTTAAAAATGTATATAGGTAAATGTAGCCGGGCACAGTGGCTCACGTCTGTAATCCTAGCACTTTGGGAGGCCGAGGCGGGTGGATCATGAGGTCAGGAGATTGAGACCATCCTGGCTAACATGGTGAAACCCCGTCTGTACCGAAAATATTTAAAAAAACAAAAAACTTAGCCGGGCATGGTGGCATGCACCTGTAGTCCCAGCTCCTTGGGAGGCTGAGGCATGAGAATCACTTGAACCCGGGAGGTAGAGGTTGCAGTGAGCTGATATTGCATCACTGCACTCCAGCCTAGGAGACCCAGCAAGACTCTGTCTCAAAAAAAAAAAAAAAAAAAGTATGTAGGTAAATGTAATAATAAGAAAGTACTAGAAGAAAATACACTCTACTGCTATCATCGTTTCTATCTGGGAAGTGGAGGTGCTTTTACAGATACTTTTTGCACTTTTCAGTTCTTTCCAGCTTTCTGCACAGAGAGCTGGCATGTGTTTGGCAACCAGGGGACACACAGGCGTCCTAGAGAGTGGCTCTGAGCACATGGCCTGCTGTCTGCGGCCTGGCGGCCTGCTGTTGAGGGAGGCTCTGGGGCAGGGCTCTGCAGAACTAGTTCTCCATCAGGGATTGGTGATCATATGGGCAGTTGTCTAGAGAGAGTGTAGCAGATATATTTTAGGCAACTTCACTACCCTGGTGAGAGGCCAGACAGACTTCCTGTGTCCAGTTCTGATAATGAGAGTGATCCATTCAGAAAAAAGGAAAGTAAAAATAGTGAATTTTAAATTTTTAATAAGTTCATGTGCTAACATTGAAACAAAAATCATTTTATAAATCATTACAAGTTGATAGTGAGTAAAGCCCATCAATGTAATTTTATAAGATTGAAACATGAGTATATGTATCTGTATTCACACATACCTGAAGTATGATCTATCTTAAATAGAAAAGTGAAATAAAAAATACACACTGTGGGCAGAGGCTGAATGTCTAAAGGGAGGAAACTTGCTGTCGAGTGTCTGGAAGGAGGGAAGGGGCTGGCTGCTGTCCCAGCAAGGGAGCACAGCCGGCACAACACTTAGGTTGGATGACAGGCCCAGGGTCCAGCTAAGGGTCTGTGGGATCTGCATTTCCTGGCCTTGTCAGTCATGTCATGGCCATGCCACTTTTGAGGGGGAGGAGTAAAGAAGTCCACCTGCTGACTGCTTCCTTCTTCTTTCTGCTAAGACCATCACTGAGAGTGGTAATTATTTATAATAGAAATGGTGATTACTGGTGGATTCTGCGATAGGAATTAAGTTGAATCTTCCTTGCCCGTCCTTTTCCATCATAAGCTGTTTTAAACTCTAGCTCCCTCACATCCTGCTTCTTGTTGGCACTGTAAAACTCTCAATTCACTCACCTGGAGAGGGTGAGTTAATGAGACACTGTCCCCCAGATCTGGAGAAATTCAGAGTCAAGGCTGTTCCCCTCCTGAAGTCAGATCCTTGCTGTGGCCTATTTAGGTTTTAGATAAAAACATAGCATTTGCTCATCTTACCTTTATTGAGATCTGTTGAAGTCTGAGCTCCTGTTAACACATGTAGCAAAAATGGAACCTATGAGCAAATTCCTAGGAGCTGCATTTCCAGGGGTGTCCAGCTGTGACCCACCCCCTCCCCCAGTGTTACCCCGAGTCATGAGAATGCAGTCTTTGGAAGTGGTGGGCTAAAACACTCCACAGGGTGGTGCATGGGGGCTGCCCCCACTCTGCTGCTTTCTGCTCTCTGCTTGCTCATCCTCTCCCAATGGGGCAGCCCCAGAAGCCAACACTGCATGTTGGAAGGAGTCCCAGCCCTGCCCCTGCCAAGCGAGGTGGGGACAGCTGGGAATCTCGCTGCCTTCATGGTGGCGGGCCAGGCTGCTTTGTAACACGAACATTAAAACTGATGTGAGGTGTTAGCGGTGTCACCGTTAAGTGTGAGAATGAGAAGCGGCGTGAGACGTGTAGACGTGTGGGCGGTGATGGGGAACAGCAAGGGTGCGGTGCCTCAGTGGGATCTAAAAGAGAACCCGCCCTCCCTCAGTTGGAGTGGCACTCTGTCTGCTATTGTTTTCAGGCTGTTGGACTGTGAGGCTGCTCTGGTCTGAGAAAGTGGGTGGCAGGAGGACAAGACGGCCTCTCTGTAAGGGAGGCACTGACTCTCAGGAGATGCTGTCATTGGGATACTACAGTATTCCATGAACTTCCTCTATAACTTAAGTGATGAAAGTTACAGATAATAGCTCAAATAAACTGTTTCGAGCAGTAAGTATGGCAGTTTGTATCATGGTTAAATCTGCAGAAGGTGTAACATTTTGCTTGCTTTTTTTTTTTTTTTTTTTTTTTTGCCCTATTACTGGCTGTGTTTTAAAAATATCTTTCTAATGAAGAAATTCTGTCGTGGCTGTGTGATTTCCCCTGCGATGCTAGGATGTGTTTGCAGACCAGTGGCAATGCCAGAGCCTGGGCCCTGGGCTGCGGCGCATCGGCTGGGCATGGTCTGTGGTAGCTTCCACCTGCGGCCTGCGCTTGGGAAGCGCCCTGAACTCTGAGCAGATGACTTCTGGTCAGACAGTTTCTGATGGTGCTTTTTTTCTGATTAATTGAATTATAAGTATCCTGTGGAAGGTTCAGGGTTTTCCCTTTCCCTTGTCCAATAAGAATTACTTCATTCTGTGATTTTTTAGAAAAGGAAGAGCGCCCACAGATGTGGAGGCACAGATGCCATGGGTCTCACAGCAAGCTTGTCCTTAACGCCCCATTCTCCTTCAGGACCTGCCACTTAGGGAGAAGACTTTGGGGGCAGTGCCTGCCTGTCCTCTCTCCATCAAGCCTCTGCTGGGGGCCTGCCTCCACAGTGCTCTTCCCAGTCTCGGAGTGGCAGGGGACACACAGGCAAGGTTCTTACTACCATGGGCCTTATTTCTAGTGGGCAGGGAGAGGGCCCACAACCAAAGAAAGTGACTTACAAACACAGCAGGCACATGCTAGACGGAGAGCAGGGAGGCTGAGCAGGAGGGACTGAGGGGCTGCCTGGAAGGTGGGCAAGGGAGACCTTTCTGAGGAAGAGGTGCTGGAACTGGGTGGCAGGAGGGAGCCAGGCATGTGTCTAGGCAGGAGGCGTGCATGGGGCAAAGAACTGATGGAGGAAAGGAAAGGAGGCAGGGGGCAGCTGGAGTGAGGAAGCCAGTGCAGGAGATAGGTCAGGAGGGCAGGCCCCCTTAGGAGGTCAGGTGTCACCCTCAGGGCAGTGGACAGCATGGCCCCAGACCCCACAGCACAGGCTCACCCTGGCTGTGGGAAAGGCACTGGGGCACAGGTTTGGTACGGAGGCCGCAGGTACCCAGGCAGTGTGGTTAGGCCTGCTGAGATGTCATACGTGCTGAGGCCACCAACAGGACTGGAGGGAGGACTCCGACCTGACTCCGAGGGGCCTGAGCAACTCAGGTGGGATGACTTGGGGAGGGTCAGGTCCAAGGTGGGAGGGGTTAATGATTTGGTCTTGGACTTTAGGTTATAGACATCCAAGTGGCTTGGCCAGGTAGGCAGTGGATATGGGAGCTCATGGGGGACAGCAGGGGCAAGGAGATTAATTTAGGAAATTATCAGTAGAGAAAGAGAGCATGGCTATGGACTGGGTGGGCTCACCTAGGAGAGGAGCAGAGGCCCAGGTCCAATACCCAGAGGCCTGTGGCTGG
The DNA here is from genome assembly GCF_007565055.1 of Rhinopithecus roxellana. Taxonomy (NCBI): domain Eukaryota; kingdom Metazoa; phylum Chordata; class Mammalia; order Primates; family Cercopithecidae; genus Rhinopithecus; species Rhinopithecus roxellana. Next base: position 131,493,867 of record NC_044561.1, on the reverse strand, counting down.
AGCCCAGAAGAGACTGGTGTGGTTGGAACTCCAGGTGGGGCTTGCTCCACTCCATCCTGGGTGCTCATGCCCCAGACCTCTGTGTGCTCAAGGAGTGTTGGCAGCATCCTGACTGGCCCTGCTCACATGCCCCATCCCCTGCTTTCCCCTGTCAGTGGTTTGCAGGCCCATGATCCCGCTAGGCCTGTCCATCTGTCTCTGTGTCGCAGACAGTGCCGACCTTTCCTGATGTTTGTGTCTCCCACTTGAAGCCTGCCTGTTTCCAGTGCCTTCCACCACGGCATTCAGGATGTGGAGGACAGTGACCCGCGTGTGGCTCCCATGGCTGGTCTGGCTGGTCTGGAAAGCATGTGTTGCGCTTTCCTGGCCAGATCATCTTTTCATGTGCTTATTTGCCATCTGTATATTTTCTTTGAAGTACCTGATCAAATATTTTGCTCATTTAAAAAACTGGGTTGTTTATTTTCTTATTGGGCTTTGAGAATTTTTTCTGTATATATTCTGGATACAGTCTTTTATGGCGTATGTGTTTTTCAAATATTTTCTCTCAGTCTGTAGCCTGACTTTTCATTTTTATAACAGTGACTTGAAGATGAAAAATTTTAAAATTTGCTAACCTCCAACATCAGTTTTTTTCTTTCGTAGTTCATGCCTTTTGTATCATGCTTAATAATTCTTTGTGAAATTGAAGGTCTTTAAGATTTTCTCTTCTTCATTCTTCTATAAGCTTTATAGTTTTGACTATTACATTTAAGTCTATGATCTATTTTGAATTCTATATTGGATGCAAAGAAAATGTCAAGGTTCTTATTTTTCTTGTTTTTTAAAAATATAATGTCCAGTTGTTCTAGCACCATTTCTTGAAAAGATGATCTTTTCCTCATTAAGTTGCGTGGGAAACTTTGTCAAAATCACTTGTTCGTATGTGTGTGTTTTCAGGAGATCTGGGATTTGTTTTAATCCAGTGTGCTAAGACATGAGACATAGAAATGACTGTCATGAAGGAAGAAAGTGTTTGTACCCACAGCTCCCTGGAAACAGGAGCACGGCTGCCAGGCAGGGCCACGCGGGAAGCACCGGGTAGGTTAAGAGGCAGAGGGAGCAAGGGGACAACATGGGCAGGGAAAGCCTCACCGTGGTCTCCACAGGACGAATGGGTGAGGCACGGGGAGCAGGCTTGGAAGTGGCAGTTTGAATCATTTCAGCAGGCCCTTGGGTGTAGAGTCTGTCCCTAGTTGTCTGCTGCCTGGCCTTGGGTGATTGGGGCAGGTGGGGAGTGGCCCCATGTGAGAGGAGGTGGTTGGGGTGTGGGCTCTGGATTGGGGGGTTTATATTTGAAAGGTACACTCTAGGGTGGGTTGTTTGCTATTTCTAGGAATTGGCTAACGCTTGGAGGGCAGACCCTCTGCTGACCCTGGATGTCAAAGCATCAGATACGGAAAAGGAAAAACATGGTTAATACTGTGTGCAGACTATTTCTGGACTGTACTCTATTCCATGGGTCAATTTATTTATCTTTATAACCAGCTTTATAATCTTGAAATCGGGCAGTATAAGCCCTCCCATTTTGTTCTCTTTTTCAGAGTTCTTTGGCTGGTTTATTTCCTCGGTATTTTCATACAAATTCTAGAATTAGATTAGTTCAGGTTTTGATTGGGGTTGCACTGAATTGATAGATCAACTTGTGGAGGTTGGTATCTTGTTAAAGGAAGTGCTTGGAGGAGACAGTGTAACTTTGTTCCTGAATTTAGGGGTAAGCATTCAGTTTTCACCCCTGTGTATACTGTTAGCTGTATGTTTCAACTGGAGGTCCTTTATCAGGTTCAGCAAGAGTCCTTAAATTCCCAGGTTGCTGAGGATTTTTATCATGAGTTAATGCTGAATTTTGTCAAGTGTTTTCTCTAGATCTATTGAGATGATCATATGGTGTCTCTTTTTTTGTTTATATGGTGAATTACGTTGCTTGTTTTAAAAAACAATAGTAAGCCAGTTGCATTTCTGGGTTAAAACCCACTTTATCTGCATGGATTTATTTTATATTGTTGGATTTTTATATGCTAAAATTTAAGAATTTTGGCATCTATATCTGAGGAATATGGATGTATTTTCTTCTGTGTCTTTTTCTGATTTTGTATCATGTTAATGCTTGCCTTATAGAATGAATTGGGAAGTATTCTCTCATCTTCAGTTTTCTAGATGAGTTAGTAAGAAATCGATATTATTTCTTCCTTGAATATTTTATAGAATTCACCTGCGAAGTCATCTCAGTCAGCTCTTTTCTTTGTGGGAAGGTTTTATCTTGAATGCAGTTTCTTTGATATATATATATAGGATTATTCAATTCTCCTTGAGTGAGTTTCGATGATTTGATTCTTGTAAGAACTTGCTCCATCTAAGTTGGCAGATTTACTGACATGCAGAGTAGTTCATAGCATCCGCTTATTGTATTTATTTATTTATTGAGGTGCAATTCACTTAAAATGCAGTTAGCCGTTTTAAAGTGTACAATTTGGTGCATTCAGAATGTTGTACAACTAGTACCGAGTTTCAGACGTTTTCAAAACTTGTTTGTTACCACAGAGGAATACCTCCCACCCATTAAGTAATCACTCCTGGTCTCCCCCTTTCCTTATGCCCTGGAAACCACTAACCTGCTTTTTGTCTCTGTGGACTTGTCTGTTCTAGATATTTCATCTGAAGAGATAATGCAATATATAACCTTCTATGTCTGGGTTCTTTGACTTAGCCCCATTTGGAGGTTCATCTGTAACACGTGCCGTACTTCACTCCTTTTGATGTCTGCAGAGTACTCCATTATACCCGTACGGCTATACTAAACGTGTTTACCCATTCATCTGCTGATGAACATTTGGGTTGTTTCCCCATGTTGGCTATTGTGAATAGCACTGTTAGAAACAAGGATCTGCTTAAATCTGTATTTTTAATTCTTTTGGGTCTGTACCTAGGAGGGGAGTTGCTATCGTATGGTGATTCTATGTTTAACTTTTTGTGGAACTGTCAGACTGTTTTCCACCCTAGCAGCACCATTTTTCATTTCCACCAGCGCCATTTTTCATTTCTACCAGCGATGTATGAGGTTGCCTGTTTCTCCAGGTCCTCATCAACACTTCCATTAGACTTTTTTGATTATAGCCATTCTGGTGTAAAGTGGTATCACATTGTGGTTTGACCTAATTGTCTTTATAATATGTTTTGTGTCTGTATAATGTTCTATTTCTTATTCTTGATGTTGGTAATTTCGGCCTTCTCTCTTTTTTCTTGGTCAGTGCAGTCAATATTGTTTGCCTTGTTAAAGAACCAACTTTCGGTTTCATTAATTTTCTGTATTTTTTGCTTCTATTTATATAATTTTAGAGACAGAGGCTTGCTCTGTAACCTTGAACTCCTTGGCTCAAGTGATCTTCCTGCCTCTGCCTCTTGAGTAGCTAGGACTACAGGGATGTTCCACCATCTACCATGCCTGGCTAATGTAACAGAATTTTTTTCTGTAGAGAGTAGGTCTTGCTATGTTGCCCAGGCTGGTCTCAAACTCCTGGCTTCAAGTGATCTTCCCACTTTAGTCTCCTGAAGCAAGTATTTTTAAAATGGCTTTCAGCTTATCGATTTCTATTCTTTATTTCCTTTCTTCTGCTTACTTTGCTCTGTTACCACCGGAGTTGGTTCCTTCTTCCCGGTGGGTTCGTGGTCTCGCTGGCTTCAGGAGTGAAGCTGCAGACCTTCGCGGTACAGCCGTCCTGTCCCGTATACTCTTCCTGCATTCTTACCATCCCCCATAGATTCAGAGGGATTTGAGAATCAGCTGTGCCCCAGACTTCAATGAGGCTTAGGACTGTGGGTCAAGGTTCAGGGACCCTGCGGCTCTAAGTCTTTATCAGTATTGTGTATGTTCCAGACTCAGTTTAGAATTGAATCACTTTTTGTGGAATTTTTTCTCTGGGAAACTGTCTTTGACCTTCCCAATAACTGGTTATGAACATGTCTTTTTAATAGATGACTTTGGTTTGATAAAATTTGGTGTCTAAGGTGAAAGATGATTGTGATTTCTGTCTCTCTTTGGAAAGCCTGTTATTTCCAATTTTAATTGTTTTTTCCTTCAACTGTTTACAGGACTGTCTGCGAGAGAGAAGCTCCCCACGTGGTTCTGTGTAAGTAGTGCTTCTTATGATGCTGTCACAGGCGATATTTTTAGACTAAACGACTCTTTCTGTGTCAGCAGAGTGGAAGCCATGTGTCTCTGCCTTCCCCCTGGATCCTGGTTTTATGTCTCATGAGGAACCTGCCTCAGGTCACACTACTGCCAAGAGCATATAGTGTGAGTGACACGCATTTTCCGTTCTTGCTTCTGTGGAACCAAGATTTTCAAAGAGGCAGTTTCCTCTTTCTCTGGTAACCTTTCTTCACAGTTAACCTGACCATGTAGACCAGCAGGAGCTGGAGGGCCAGTTGTTAGCACTCTTGGAGCCTACTGCACGCCTTTGTTCTTGTGCCGACAGTGCCCCCTGCCCTATAGTGCCTGTGTATGCGGTGGCCGTGATGGCACCACAATGCCTGAAGCCACACGGTGCGTGGGTGACATCTGTGGAAAGGACCTGGCACCAGCCAGCACACAGCAGCACACACCTGTCTCAGACAATGCACTGTGGTCTCAATTCTAGTTTTGTAAAACTACCTCGAGATGACTCCTTTTAAAATTATCCTTAAGATGTCTTTCTTTTTCTAAAGCTTATAAATGTCATTTTCAAAACGTTTTCAGCAGGAACTTAGTGTATATTTGCAGTTTTGCATGGAAAACTAATGTAGTCATGATGGCTGCCGATGCTGGTGAAGTAGTACCAGCCACCCTGATTTGGTAACTTCCATAGAATCACTCCCTTCATCCTCCCAGTGCCCCTTTGAGATAGGGATTGTTATTCCCTGAGGCTTGGCGAGGTGAAGTAACTCACTCAGGTTATCTTGGTGACAGTGGTGGGGCTGGGATTTGAGCCAAGTCTTCCAGCTTCACAATAGTAGAGTAAGAAGAGCTGCCTTGTTGATGTGATGTTGGTCGGAACTCCCAGTGTGTCTTGCCTTCCTGGTGTGCTTGATGGCAGCCCTGGGCTGCTGTGAGGTCCTGGGCACAGTGCATCCTGAGGAGACAGTTCTGCAGTTCCTGCCCACCGGCTTCCAGAGATGTCAGCTGCAGCAGGGCAGCGCCCTGGTCAGAGAGATGGCGTGGGGAGTTGGCAGGGGGAGCCCCTTGGAGAGATGGCATGGGGGGTTGGGGGCCCGTGCATGTAGGTGCTTGGGCTTGCAGGTGACTGGAACCCTAATATCCTAAGAGGAGAGTTCTTACCAACAAATTACTTGAACAAATACTTTGTTTGTTTCTTCATTTGTTTAGCAGATGTTTACAGTGTGCCTGCGATGTCCCAGGCACACTGCCAGAATCCTGACATCCTTGCCGGGGACTCGAAAACATAAATCTAGTCAGTGAGTTCATTCTGTGGCATGTCAGGGGCTGACAGTGGCTGTGGAGGAAACGGAAGGGCAGGGTATGGGATCCTGGTGCCATGTGAATAGGCCGTCAGTCAGCCCTGAGACATGGGGCATCTGTGTGAGTCTTGCCAGAGATGCAGGTGTGAGCCCCTTGGTGCAGGAGGTAAGTAAGGGGCTGCAGGGCCAAGGATGTTTTGAGCAGAAGTTCGGGTCTGACGTGCCTGGTGCATCCATGGAGCAGTGAGGAGGCTGCGGGGCAGGAGGTGAGAGTGCGGCTGGGGCATGTCAGGGGCCTCACAGGTCATCCTGAGGCTGCTCTCAGTCCGCATGGCATTGGGGGCTAAGAGGAGCCTACCAGCAGGGTGGGTGTGGGAGTGGGGAGCCAGCCAGTCTCTTCTCTCTGCTAAGTTATTGTCGTGGCTGTAACTAAAGCTTCTGTAATACCTCCTTGGAGGAATCCAAATCGCTGTTGCCTTGGGGCCAATTTCGTAATCTAACAGATCTGGATCTAATTTTCACCAAAATCTCAAGGGAAGAGCCTCTGGGACTCAGGCAGATAACAACACCTGTTATGTGCTGTTCCCATTTTCTCTTTGACTTTGGCGTTGTCCACATTCTTCTTCTGAGCCTAACTGTAGGCTTTTCAGACCCAGCCTACAGTTCTGGAAATAAACCAGTGTGCTGGGGTGGGGCGAGCCTGACCTCCTGCAAGCCGTGCCCTGGCAGCCAGGCTGAGAGGCAGAGCAAGCAGTGCAGGTGGAACCATCGCCTGCCAGCACGTGGGTTCTGGAGGCTGCAGCAGGCAGATTCTGGAAATTCCCTGAGGCCTGTGTGCAGTACAGACAGGGAACTTTTATAGGCACCTGTGGCCCCTTCTGCTGTTGGGAAGGGAGGTGCTATGAGCACTGAGCTGGTTGGAACAGAAGGGCTCTCCTCTCGTGGGCTGTGTCGAGTGAGTCCTGCAGCTTCCCCCTGTGGGATTCTGGGGTGCGGTGATGAAGCAGCGCAGAGCTCATCTGAGTGGATGTTTCCCAGGGGAGCCAGTAGTTTTGGGAGCACTTGGTTTTTCCATTCCCATGTCTTGGAGAACTCTTCCCCCCTCCTGAGAGAGAGCGATAAACGTAGGCCTCATGGAGAAGCACAGGTGGGCCTTCCCTGGGCTGTGTGTGGTCTGTGCGGACCTCTGAGGGCCACTTCATTTTGCAGGTAAGGACCCATCTCCCATAGCTGGTTAGTGCCAGAGCCCACTCCTAGCCCCATCTAGGGGCTGTTTTTCCGCTACAGCAAGATGGGGAAATAAGTAGTAATGAACACTTTGTTGAAGATTTTTATTTACTTTGAGGTCTTTTATTTCTTGTAATACTGAGTTGGTTATTTACTTCTTAGAGTTTTTGTTTGTTTTTTTGTTTCTTGAGACAGAGTCTCGCTCTGTTGCCCAGGCTGGAGTGCAGTGGTGCCATCTCGGCTCACTTCAAGCTCTGTCTCCCATGTTCAGGCCATTGCCATTCTCCTACCTCAGCCTCCTGAGTAGCTGGGACTACAGACGCCCGCCACCAGGCCGGCTGATTTTTTGTATTTTTGGTAGAGATGGTGTTTCACTGTGTGAGCCAGGATGGTCTCGATCACCAAGAAATTGAGAAAGAAGATGACAGAACTTTGAAAGTTGGAAGGCAAATGGACAAACAGAGCAGATCTGAACCTACAAAGCTGAGAGGTGCATGTGAGTGTGAGTGTGTGTGTGGTGTGTTTAGTGTGCGTGTGTGTGAAGTGTGTGTGCCTGTGTATTTACCCATGCAGGTCTGTGTGTACACATGCGTGTGTATGTGTGTGCAGGTGAGTGTGTATATAGGTGCGCACACCTGTGTGTGTGGAAGGTGTGTGCGTGCGTATGTGGTCTGTGTGCATCTGTTGTATGTGTGTGTGTTGAGGGGACTGGGAAGTGAGTTTCTTGTGTTGCAGACAGTGCCCCCACGTCTTGGGAATGGCGTTACTGTGCGGCTGAACATGGGGAGGCAGTGGAGGTAGTGTTGACATAGGAAAGCTGTGGAAAACCTGTCTGAGAAGGAGTCAGCCTCTCAGCCCTCTCCTACCCAGTCTGGTTCCTCCCTGGAAGGTGACCTGGGAGCCTGCCGTGTGTTGGGGGACTGTCCTAAACGGAAAGCAGGGCACAGAATAGCTTCACCCCAGCCCCTCATTTGGCCCCAGAACACTGGGAACCTAGGAACAGACGCAGGAGGGAGGGAAAGGAGCCACTGGGTGGGTGAGGAAGCTGGGCGCTGGGGCCCTGGAGCGTGGCTCCAAGAAAGGCTTGGAGGGTGATGTCAGGATGAGTGGGTCTGCAGTGGTCAGCCCCATGGCTAGGAGTTTGGAAAGAAATCAACCTAAGTTCATAGGGCACCAAGCAAAGCAGTCGGGAGACCCTGATTCCCTGCGAGAAACAGAAACAAGAAGGGAGCTGCAGCATGAGGTGTAGGTACCAGGTGCACAGCCGGCGAGGGGAGTCCTGGAGAGTGGGGAGGAGGACGAGGTAGGGGCTCAGGAGAATTGGTGCTCATCTTTTATAGCAGGAAGCTAACAGCTGATACATAAAATTGTAAGATCACGAATAGCAAATACAAACTCAGTGATTAGAAATATGGAGATAAAGAAATGCCAAAGGAGGCTAAGAGCTCAGGGAAAGATTGTGATGTGGGGGACGAGGGGGGGGCAGGGCCACTGCTTTTCATAAGCTTTCTCGAATTATTTGCTTTTAAAAACTGTGTATTTATAGTTTTATTAAAAATAAAAAATTTTAAAGGTTATATGGGCAAATATTATTTTATAAAAAATTGATGAACCTCAGGGCCTAAGCTCCCTTGCTTGCCCTGCTCCTGCCAGGTCAGACTTCCACTGCCCTTGCCCTCTGGTCCTCTCCACTGCACAGGCCCAGCCTCTGGCTTGGTGAATCTGAGGCAGATCTTTCTACTCAGGTTGCTTGAGCTCTGCAGCGTTAGGCCTGGTGAGCACCTCTTGCCCAGTGCTCTAGGGGCTGTGGGGAAATTTCAGTCCAGACTATCTGCGTCAGGTATTCAGTATACACTTCCGTGCCCTGCTTTTTAACTGAATAGTATTCTGCAAAGTGTTCGACCTTACCTAGTTTGAAAACATTATTTTTAGAAGGTTGCATGGTTTCCCATGTATGGATCTAGGTATCATTTATTGGATTATTCCCTTTTTGTTTATTTTTTTCTGATTTCCACTAATATCCGTAATACAAGGTAAACATCCTTGTGCATAAATCCACAGCAGCTTCCTCTCTTTTGTAGGCAATGTTCACACCTACAGAATTCCTGGGTCAGAGGACACGGACATTTAAAAGAGGCATAATGTGTAATTGCCAGGCTGATCTCAAAAGTGCAAGTTTGTACTGGAACAAGCTGTACCAGAGCACCTGTGCTGTTGTATCCTGACACACCAGGTGCTGCATATGTCTCCGTCTCAGAACGCAGAAGCGAACTGAACACACATGGCTTTAGCTCTTTAACAATAATGTAGTTTTCCCATGCTCATAAGCACTCTTACGTTATTGAAGATACTCTGCTTTTATGTTTGTGGGAGGAATTCTCCCCAGTTGAGTCACGCACCCTTTCGTCTCATCTGTAGCATTTTGGGTGGCTCTCAGTATTTTCCCTTGTGATGTCATCTTCTGTTGTGTTTACATTTAGAAAATCCTTTTCTTGGGATTTAGTTAGGTGTATGTTCTTAGATCTAAGTTAGTTTTCTTATATTAGAAACACCATTTAGGCCGGGCGCGGAGGCTCAAGCCTGTAATCCCAGCACTTTGGGAGGCCGAGACGGGCGGATCACGAGGTCAGGAGTTCGAGACCATCCTGGCTAACACGGTGAAACCCTGTCTGTACTAAAAAATACAAAAAAAAGCTAGCCGGGCGAGGTGGCTGGTGCCTGTAGTCCCAGCTACTTGGGAGGCTGAGGCAGGAGAATGGTGTAAACCCAGGAGGCGGAGCTTGCAGTGAGCTGAGATCCGGCCACTGCACTCCACAGAGTGAGACTCCATCTCAAAAAAAAAAAAAAAAAGAAACACCATTTATTAAAAATACTTCATTTTTCTAATGATTCATGTTGCAATTTCTGTTATGTATGCGTACCACATATGAAAATACTGTGTATTTTAGTGTCTGTTTCTGAATTCTCTAATTGACCTCTTTGTTCTAATGCTGGTACGCTATTTTAATTATTTTAGTTTCATGGTGTATTTCCATATCTGATAAAGGTAACCAATATTTCAAAAAACATTTTGGTTATTCTTGGCTACCTACTTTCTAAATGAACTTTAGAATGATTTTCAAGTTTAAAAAGTTAATCATATTGAGGTTTCTTTTCAAATGGATCAGATCTGTAATTTAAATTATAAACAGCTGATATTTTAACAATATTTAAATAGTTTCCTATATATACAAGGAATTCCTCTTTCCATTTATTCTGTTATTAGCCTTCAGTTACATTTCATAGCTTTCTTGCTATGGGTTTTATCTTTCAAATTCTTTTCCAACTAATTTGTGTTACTTGATTATTGTAATTGGGACTTTTCCCATTGCATTTATCAAATATTTAACATTATATAGGAAAACTATCAGTTTTTATATATTTGAATGTGGTCATGTGTTAAAATGGTTTTATTTGCAAGAGGGTTTTCAGGTGAAATTTGGCTTATTTTAACCTTGACCCAAATGCCTTCACCATGAAGTTTGCTTGCCGTAGCTATCTGATAAATATTCTTCATTAAGCTACAGAAGTTTTCTTTTATTCCTATTTATTAAGTTATGTGTTTTTTAAAATCGAAAATGAAAGCTGCATTTCACTAAATGTGTTCATTGCTACTATTTAGGCGGTCATGTGATTCCTGCTTTTGTCTCTCAATGGAGTGAATTCTGTTCCTGACATTCCAAGTGTTGATTCTTGGAATAAATACTGTTAGGCCATAGCTCTTCCAATTATAATATGCTTCCAATATCTTACTGGGACTAGAATAAGGGTTAACAATAGGGTTAGGGCTAGAGTTAAGGCTAGCATAAGGGTTGAGGTTACTGTTAGTGTTCGAGTTATTGTAAAGGTTAGGATTAGGGTTAGTGTTAGGGTTATCGTGAGGGTTATGGCTAGGGTGATATTGCTCTATAAGGTTCTTTTTTTCTAATTTTTATATGATTTTTGGTAATATATAGCTTACTTTCATAACATGATTTGAGAATCTTCCCATGTTTTTCTATCCTTTATTTAAATAACAAATTTTTCTGTTCTCTGTTTAGAAATGCAATGTTATCAGCCTTTGATAGAATTCTACCTTTGATAGAATTCGTCTATCAAAGCCGCTAAGCCTGGAGTCTATTTTGGAGACTAATTTTTTAGTGTCTATATAATTTCTTCCATGGTTATTGGTTTTATACACATTTTCTTATACACCAATGGTTTTTTCTTAGGAAATAGTCAATTTTAAGCAAGTTTTTAGGTAGATAGGTAAAAATGTATATATGTTATATATACACACACATATGTATGTATGTAATATATGTGTTGTGTTCTTGTCATTTTTCAGTCTTTTAAAATTTTTAATTTAATTTAATTTAATTTTAATTTTAATTTTTTTTTTTAGAAACAGAGCCACACTCTGTTGGATATTGATCTCAGCTCACTGCAGCCTTGAACTACTGGGCTCATGCGATCCTTCCACCTCAGTCTCCTAAGTAGCTGGGACTACAGGCATGTGCCAACACATCTAGCTAATTTTAAAATTTTTTTTAGGGACTGGGGTCTTGCTTAGATACTCAAGCTGGTCTCAAACTTCTTGGCCTCAAGTGATCTTCCTGCCATGGCCTCCCAAAGTGCTAGGATTACAGGTGTAGGCCACCATGCCGGGCCTAGTTTTTCAGTCATTTTATCTGTTACTGTGTTCCCTTTATTTCGAATATTTATTTCAGCATTTTAGTCATATTTGTCTAATTTTTTCTCCAAAATAGCTTTAAGTTATATTGATCATTTATAATTTTACTATTAATTTCTCATTTTAGCATACATTATAATTATAATTCTCTTTTTCTTCAAGTTAATGCTATTATTTTAATAGTTTCCTGAGTGCTTCTTTGAACATTTTCATTTATTTTCCAACTAATGCATTTGACTCTCAATCTTCCTCTAAGACACTTTTAACTCTGTTCTACTGGCTTTATATGTACTGACCTGTTGTCACTCATGTTTTTATTCTTTAATTTAAAAGATTAATCTATTGGTAGTCCTGTCTAGGAGGACTATTCTTTTGTTGTTAGGTTTCTGCTTTTTAAGTATCATGTTTGCCCTGTGTGGGTCAGAGAGGGACTGGGCCCTTTGTGATTGTGGGTGTTTTGTAGGAGATGGCTGTGGGGGTTGGGGATGGAAGAGTGGCACCCACTGTGGGCATGTCATAGGCTGTCACAGAGCAGCAGGGTACAGTGTGAGCAGTGGAGAAGGTGCCCAGAGGGACCCCATGGGGTTTTATGCTGCCTGTAGTCCTGGGAGATGGAGTGATCGCATTGGAAGAAAAACAGTCTGGCGTTTGCGGGGAGCAGACAGACTTCTGTGTGAGACCCGTAGGAGATGTGCCATGGAGGCTTTTGGAATCCCAGCTCACAGCTGAGGGGGCGGTGTGGGGCATACAGAGAGCCATGTGCCAAGAGGAGGAGTTGAACCCAGGGGAAAGGGTAAGCCACAGAAACACAGAGCTTCCCAGACCCACCAGCTTTATTTCATAAGGTCAGATGCTCTTGTTGACATCATCGTTCCAGGATGGGAGGGCTGGGCTCTGTGAGGCCTTCCCTGGCCTGGGCTCTGGGTGGCCTGCCATTCTTGATGTGTGGTTTCTGTCTCTTGCTATGTTGTCATGACTGCAAAGGTGGAAGGAACCCAGGTGCACCTCGTGTGTTCTAGCTTGTGGATGCAACAGGAGGCAACTTCATTTTAAGAATTGGAGGCCCAAGTTATGCTGACTTGTGTCATGGTATCTGAGATCAGGTGTGTCTAACATGTGCCAGGCGACCCTTTCTGCAGAGGAGCTGGGCAACACATTCTCCCGCTGGGCAGCCTTGGGCTCAGCCAAAGCTCTGTCTTCACAGACAAGGGGAGTAGAGGACAGGGGAAGAGCTTCTGCCTCCATAGGCAAGGATGAGGACATAGGAGGCACTGAATAGTGGCCAGGAGAGGAGTGAGTGAGGACGTGGGGTCACCCACGCTTCAGAGTGAGGCACACTTGCAAGAGTGTTGGCGTTGTGTGAAGGCAGACATAGTGCCCACACGGTGTTGTGTCAGCATCACTGGATCAGTCCGTTTTCAAACTGCTATGAAGAGATACCCTAGACTGGGTAATTTATAAAGAAAAAGAGGTTTAGTGGACTTAGTTCCGCATGGCTCGGGAGGCCTCACAATCATGGCCGAAGGGAAGGAGGATCAAAGGTGCATCTTACATGGTGGCAGGCAAGAGAGCGTGTGCAAGGGAACTGCCTTTTTATAAAACCATCAGTTCTGGTGAGACTCACTCACTGCCATGAGAACAGCATGAGAAAAACCCACCCCCATGATTCACTCACCTCCCACCGGGTCCCGCCCACAACACGTGGGGATTATGGGACCTACAGTTCAAGATGAAATTTGGGTGCAGACACAGCCAAGCCATATCAATTGCAAAGCCCACCGGGCATCCTTGTTCTAAGAGGAGCACCAGGCTGGGGGGTGAGTTCTGGGCCTGCTGAGCCTCCTGGATTCTAGCCAGCACAAACCTGGCATTCATGGGCGCTGCTGTGGTGACGCAGCAGGGCTGTTCCAGCCCTCCCAGCCAAGACCCAGGGCCTGCGGGGATGGGCGGCACTATTGCACTGTGGAAATGTGGGCGCCAGAACCAGGAGGGCTAGGGAAGACCTGGAGGTCTTGACCGGCTGGGGCAGGGCGTTTCCACATGCTCTCAGTCACAGAGGCTGAGGTCTTGCCCTTACCCCGCTCCTCGCCAGCCAGCAGAAGCTCTGCAGCCTCAGCGAATCTCAAGTTCTTTATTGGAAATGGTGTGGCACACCTCTCAAGGGAGGGCAGACTGCCATGGGCCCAGCGGAGGTCTCATGGCACTGGTGCCCTTCTTTCCTTCCTCCTCTGAGTTTTCTCCTTGGCTAGGTAGCGTTCCTTCTGGACCTTCTCCGCTTTGCTTTTTTCCCTCTCACAGGGATTTGGAGAGTGCTGCCCTCCCGGAGGTTGAGATCAGATTGCAGCCTGGCATGGAGGGATGATCATTTTTCGTGATGACTCATCCCTCCTCCGTGCCATGCTGCCAGGCTGTCTGGCGACCCTGCGTGCAGAGACAGTGATGGATCTAGAGAGCCGTTGTTGCTGGTCCATGGTGGCCGGGGATGGTATGTCAGATGGAGAAGAATTTCCTCTGTGTGCACATTTAGACAGGTGGGAGTCAGCATTTCTGTGTGCTTTTATTTTACAAAGGCACTATCTGTTCGTTGGAGATGCAGCCTGTCTACTCTTGCTCGTCAGCGTGCATGGTGAGCCGCATCCATCCCAGTCTCCTGCTCCTCCCAGGCCTCTGTCGTCTTCCTCTGGATCTGCGGTGACACTTGACAGCTTACTTCATTCTGTGTATTGTTCATGCGTTTGTGCCATAGGCCCTGTGCGAATTGTGTCACAGAGGCCACCCTGTCTTTGGTGATGAAGGGCAGTCAGTGATAGAGCTAGGTTGAGGCTTTCGGTGTGGGTATGAGCTTTACTCCAAGTGCTCTGGCCATTTTGCTTTTCTGAGGTACAGGCTGAGGTACAGCCCGACAGCTTTGTTCACCTGGTAGTGAGTAAATGGATTTGACTTTACCCACCTGTTTCCCAGCCTCTGCCTTCGCAGCAAACCCAAGATGGGACTCCTCTGAACACGGCTGCATCCGCGTGTACCTTCTTTGCTGAGCTTCTGCCTCTGGCCACATCCAGCAGGGCTGGTTGCAGTTGGGGGCAGCTGTTGTTAGGAGCACAGCGGTGGGCTGTTGTCATTGTTCCCTTGTGTTAAGCTGGCAGAGTCTGAGCACAAGTCCTGGGAAGAGAAGTGTCCGGTAGGGACCCAGCTGGGCCGGTGGAGCAGGACTAGCCTGAGAATCCAGAGACTGTGTTCTGCTTCTGTCCCCTCTCCCAGATCACCACGTGACCTCGGCTGGGTTCCTTCCCTCTCTGTGCTGCTTTTCCATCTGTGAGACTGGGTTTCCTGACCTGTTCCTGCCCTGACCCTTGGGGGAAGGTTGCTTCAGCTTTTACAAAGAGGGCAAGAACCACCAATGTCTTTCTAGGAACAAACATATGACCTGTGAGAAGATGGTTTCCTTAATCATTACTATATTCGCTGCAAAGGTTCCTCACTTAATTCCTGTAATTCTCCAAAACCTTGGAGAATTAACCCTTTTTATCAGTAAAGAAACAGAAACTAAAGATGAGTCAGCATTGGAGCAGAGTCCAGCCCATTGTTCCCCCTTTTCAGAACCTTCTCTCCTTCGCTTTATTAGATTGTAAGAAGTTCAGATCTCAAGTACTCATGGTCAAATTACCACCCAGAGTCACGGATATTTTACTTGTTCACCAGCGTTTAATGAGAGTGCCTGTGTGAGCACCCCTCAGTCACGCTGCATCACCAGGAAGCACTTTTTCTTTGTTCCAGCTTGAGAAGGGAGGAAAGCACAGCAGATGAGAGCTGAAAGATGGCATTGGACTTGGCACAGGGATGGTCGAGAGGTCCTGAGTCACTTTGAGAAGGTGCAGAGGAAGCCAAATTGAGCCAGCTTGAGGAGTGAGGGAGAGGGAGGGGTGGAGATGGCTGTGTGAAATGTTTGACTCTGAAAACTTGGGGCCTACAAGGGAGGTGTTTGGGTTGCATCTTTAGTATTAGCTACTTGGTTATGTTTAAAGCCTGAAAATGAGTTAGTAGAGAAACTTTGAAAATTAAGAGACAGAGAACACGTGGGTGCTGCTAGACATTGGTCCCTGTGGAGTCAAGAAAGTTATTTGGAGGGTGGAGAGGTGCTGTTTCCTGGGCATAGGGGTGTCCTCTCATCACCACAGCACCATTTTACAAAACCCATCTTAATGCTACACCCCAGTATTTCCATTCCCTCAGTAATGTCTTTTATATTGTTTTCCCTCCAGCACAGGATGTGGTCTGGGATCAGGTGTTGGCACCTACCCGTGTGTCTGTCGTCTCTGTCAATCAGGAACATTTTCCACAGCCTTTCTGTCACTTTCATGACATTGACGTTTTGAAGAATAGTCTCTTTTAATAAGTAGACGTTTCCTCCTTTGGGGCATGTCCGGGGACTCCTGTGATAGGATTCAGTGGTGCACGCTTGGCTGGTGCCTGCCTCCATGGGATTGTGCTTCCTCAGGGCCTCACCTCACCAGGTGCAGAGCAACCCTCTGCCCCACCTTGGGGTGTGAGGTTGCTGACTCACTGCAGAGCTGTTTGGCTTCTCCCGACTTTGGTTACCACTCATGACTAATAAACCATCTGCAGGAAGCCCCTGGAAGACCATGCGGAAATCCTACATCTCGTGACATTTCCCGTGGACTTAGCCGTGGTTGGTTTCTGCCTAGACCCGTCTTTACTGTGATGGCTGTAAGTGGCGCTTGTGCAGCTCCCATGCAGACTTAGCTATCTGCTGGGAGCAGGCCCCTCCCTTCTTCCCCATTTGCTTATCTGTTCATCTCTTACCAACTTCTTGTCCTGGACTCCTGTGTCTTAATTCACCGCTGTCCTAGTGTCTCATTCATCACTGTCCTTGAGGATTTTGTGCTCAAATTCTCCTAGATTTGATCAGTGGGAGCCCACCAGACCAATTCCCGGTTCCTTCCCTCTTTAGTTCCCAGCTTCCTTTCTCTTCCTGCTACCATCTGCCTTATTTAAAGAAACAGTTTCCTAACTTTTCCATATAATGTTTCGGGCCCATCTTGCACCTAACCTACCCAGCCCTGGAGTCCACCAGATAGATGTTTGAAGGGCTCTAGTTTTTGTAGTGTGAAAATGTTATCAAGGAAGAATATCTGGGTACGAGGTAGGCTTATTGCTGTCAGGTGTCTTTGCTTCTAACACTGTTAGGGGTCAGAGCTGGGAAATACGTGCATGTACGCATACACACCTCTGTGTAAACATACATGCATGTAAGTGTGTGTGTGTGTGTGTGTATATGCACATATACATGCATATATCTGCGTGTATAAAACAGACGAGTCCCACAAAGTCCTTTCTTTTCCTGTTATCCCCACGCCTTGTACATGACAGTGATGTTCCAAGGTGGTCTCTCACCAGCTCCTGGAGCCACTTCTGCACATCTCTTCCCAGTTCTGTGTTTAGTGACATCATGGCAGTAGGTTGGAAATCGCCCACAGTGGGAGGGTTTGCACATGGAAGGAAACTGGCAAACACTACAGGCCGGGTCCTCCCTCCCACCCCAGGAGCTGTTTGTTAAACGTTTGCTGGCATACCTCTAGGCAAACACATTTTTACAATTAGCCCTCCATATGTATGTTTTCTGTTTCTCTTCTTTCTCACCTAAAATGTACATAATGTATCTTGCTACATATGTTCTCTTTTTACTATTTTTATTGTAAACGAATATAACATTACATTTGCTATTTTAGCTGTTTTTAAGTGTATAATTCAGTGGCATTAATTACATTCACAGTGCCATGCCACCACCTACATCTCCCTTTTTGTACTTTGTGTTTTCTATTAAACAGCATCCCTGGAGTCGCTCCGTACCAGGGCGGAGTGATCGTCCTCATTCTTCCTTTTGCTTCCTCTGCTGCCCAGTGCTGCATCCTCGTTTGGGTTTCGTGATGGTGGGATGATGACGTAGTTTATGATATTTTGCAGTTACACACAGTGCAGTGGTGAATAGCCTTGTGCATTTGTATTTGTGTGACTGTATCTCCTGGAAAGGCCTTAGCAGTGTGGTAGTTGGGTTCAGTGGCAGTGCTCCGTGCTCCTACTTCAGTTAGACAGTTGCAAATCCCCTTCAGGGGTGGCCACCGCCCTCACCACCCACAGCCACACCACGGGGTCTGTTCTTCAGCTCATGAATTTTTGCCAAAGTGATGCCTGAACAGTGTAGCTCAGTGTAGTTTTAACTTGCATTTCTCTTCTTGTGAGTGAAGTAGAACATCTTTTCATAGGTTTAAGGACATTTTTATGTCTCTTTTCATGTATTTTATACATTTTTCTACACGGTTTTTGGTCTTTTTTGTCCCCTCAATTTAAACATTTATTTATTTATTGGTATCTTAGGGATATTATTTATTTTCCTGTGGAATACATTGCAAATATTTTCTTCCTAGTATTTCTGTCAAATTTTCTCATGTAATTTTGCTGTGCCAAGGATTTTTTAATTTTTATAGTCAAATTTATCTTTTATCTAGATTTTTAATTCACAATTAGAAAGCCTTTTCTACACCCAGATTAAAGAGGAAATCGCTCATGTTTTATTCTAGTACTTGTGTAGTTTAATTTTTTGTTAGTTTATTTTCATGAATTTTTCAATTGTTGATTTTTTTTCTATGGGATGTTTTTCTGTTTCATTAATATATGTTTTTATTTCTTCCTTTTGTTTTTTTCCAGTTCATGTTTCTGTTCTTTTTCAAATTTATGTTGGATGTTTGCTCATTGATATTCAGCTTTTTAAAAATGTAGATAAGCATTTAAAGTTGTACATTTCCCTCAAAGTATGTTGCAGTGCATAGATTTAGATATATAGTACTTTTATTATCCTTAACTTATAAATGTTATCTTGTTTCTACTGTGACTCCTTTTTTGGCTTATGAGTTACTTAGAAGTGTTTCTCAATTCCAAATACACAGAGCTTTAAAAACCATGTAGGCCGGGCGCGGTGGCTCAAGCCTGTAATCCCAGCACTTTGGGAGGCCGAGACGGGCAGATCACGAGGTCAGGAGATCGAGACCATCCTGGCAAACACGGTGAAACCCCGTCTCTACTAAAAAAAAATACAAAAAACTAGCTGGGCGAGGTGGCGGGCGCCTGTAATCCCAGCTACTCGGGAGGCTGAGGCAGGAGAATGGCATAAACCTGGGAGGTGGAGCTTGCAGTGAGCTGAGATCCGGCCACTGCACTCCAGCCTGGGTGACAGAGTGAGACTCCATCTCAAAAAAAAAAAAAACCATGTAAAAATATACATTTATATATAAATAATTTTAAGTGTTTTAGTTTCTAAGTTCACTGCATTGTGGACCAGGTGATCTTTGTGTTTGTGGTCAAAGGGCAGCTCACATATGGTCACGTATTATAAATGGCCTGTGTATCTGAGAGTGGAATCTATTCTACAATTTTGAATATATGCTTTCTGTATATGGCCATTAAGTGAAGCTTAATAATCTTGTCTTCTCTGTTCTCATAGATATTTTTCTCTGTGGCACCCTTCTGTAATCTCAGCATTTTGGGAGGCTGAAGGTGAGAGGGTTGCTTGAGGCCAGGAGTTCGAGACAAACCTAGGCAACATAGCAACCCTGTCTCTCCAAAAATTAAAAAAAAAAAAAAAAAAATTAGCTGAGCATAGTGGTGTGCACTTGTAGTCCTAGCTACTCAAGAGCTCAAGAAGATCCTTGAGCCCAGGCGGTCGAGGCTGTAGTGAGCTATGATCGTACCACTGCATGACAGCCTGGGTGACAGAGCAAGACCCCGTCTCCAAAAAAAAAAAAAAAAAAAAAAAAAAAGGAAAAGAAAAATGTTTCTCCAACTGATACATCAGCCACTATGACAGTTGTGTTCACATGTGCTGGTATGATTGGATTAATAGATTTGCCTATTTTCTTATATTTCTGTTCATTTCTGCTCTTAGGTCTATGTAAGTTTAGAATTGTAGTATCTTGCTGATAAATTGAACTTTTTAATCTTTGTATAAGGTAGTCTATCTCTGCTAGTGCTTCTTGTTTTAAAGCAAACTTTGTCTGATGTATTTGCCTAGTATATATTTTTCTTTCCCCTTTTTTCAGTATCTCTGTATCTGAGTTATGTTTTAGTGAATCTTTTAAAATGGGATGTAATGGATTTTTGTTTTATCCTTCCTGACAATCTTTGCCTTTTAAAGACTAGAACATTTACTTGACTTTCATTTATTTTAATTACTTATAATCTGGACTCCATTATACCGCTTTACTTTGGACTTTCTCTGTAGCTCAACTGTCTTATTTTTTCTTTCTTCCCTTCTTTTGATTGACAGATGACTGTTTTACCCATCAGTTTTCTCCTTCACTGTGTAATTTTGATTGCTCTTATTTTTGTGTTTGTCTTATATGTAGGTTTAATTTATCAGGGTCCAGAATCAGTCCGTACTCTGTCCACGTTCCAGAGAAGGCGGGCAGTGCTCACCTCTGATGATTCTCTCCTGACTTGAATGGCATTTTCATTCTCAACTGTTGTATTTTTAATATCGTGCAGCCTTCTCTAACATTTTATACATTGGTGCCTGTTTAGATTTACTCATATCTCACAACATTCATTACTATTTGTTGCCACTTGTACCACAGATAATGCTGCTTCTAAAATGCATCGTGGTGAGAATGTGGGTAAAAAACTATTTTTAACTGAAACCTTCTACCTTTTTTCAAAACCTGTATTTTATTTTTAATTTTTAATAAGTAAAATATATTTTACTTATTAAGTCATTCTGAAATTGTTTTACCGAAGACTTCTTTCCAAAATTAAATTTTCATGGAAAAATATTGGCATGTGGCATAGAAAAAGCTTGGACTACAAGTTTAGGAGTAGTGATGAGTCTTTGTCAACATATGTATAATATTATCATAATGAAAATGGTTATGATAAGAGTAGTTCAAGTACCCGGTAAAAAATTGATGCTGAAAAACCAAGAAAACTTTTAAATTGTGTCCTGGAAATCTAAGGTATTGACTTATTTGTTGTATCTTTGCCGGTACAGTTTTTTTTATTTTGGTGATTAATGTCAGTGGCTCGTTTCTTTTGCCGTGGTTGTTTAAATTAGGCCTGCTAACCTACCCAAATCTGCTGGTGTTTCTATTTGTGACCCACCAGAAATTATCTCAGATTTTCAGCAGCATTTAAAAAATATTCCTTGTTGACATAGCTAGAAAATAGCTAGAAAATATTCATGAGTTTTAAATTTAGCATGACACCTTGTGTCTTCTCACAGCCACATAAAGACTTAAATGGTAATTGCCTGTGTATCCCACATTAGAGTTTAGTAGAGAGTTTGAAAATCTAGTAATAGAGAAACTAATACTAACTCCTGCTCCTCTGGGTTGAAGTTCTTAGAGTATGGAAGAGATTTTATTCTACCGTCTTTGGCTTCCATTGCTGTTGAGAAGCCATCTTTCAATTTAAATAATACTCAGTTCAAGGAATTTCTTTTAAAATTCTGGTTACTTTTAAGAACTGTATGTCTTTGGTGTTTTACAGTTTTACTATGGTGTATTTAAGTGTAGATTTCTTATATTTATCTTGCTTGGGCTTGTTCTTGGTATCTTGTTTAACATCAAGTATATTGATATAATTTACATAGTATAAAATTCACCCTTTTAAGGATACAGTTTCATGAGTTTCGACAAATATATGCAGATATTAGCTGTCCACACAATCATATTATATATAGAATATTTTCACCAGCTCAAAGTTCCCTCCTGACCCTTCCCCTGAAGCCCCTGACAATCGCTGACCTGTTTAACTGCAGCTCTGCCTTTCTCAGAATGTGGAATCATACAGTATGTGACGTTCTGATTCTGCTTTATCCCTTGCCCATGATACTTTTGAGATGCATTCATACTGTTGCTGAGCAATTTTTGATAAATATGCCACAATTTATACATCCATTCACCTATTGATAGAAAGTTGGAGATTTACAGTTTTAGAGATTATGAATAAATCTGCTATAAACTTTCTTGTACCGGTCTTTATGTGGATGTATGTTTTCGTTTTTCATAGGTAAATACATAGGAGTGGGCTTTTCTAGATCATATGGTAAGTGTGTGTTTAATTTTGTAAGAAACTCCCAATGAACGCATTGTCCCAAGTTGCTGCAGCAGTCAGTGTACATTCCCACAAGCAGTGCATGAGAGTTCCTGTTGCTTGTGAAATAAATGGTCAGCATTCGGTGTTGTCAGCTTTTACAATTTTCTCCTTTCTAGTGGGCATGTAGTGGTATCACATTACAGTTTTAATTTGCATTTTCCTGGTGACTTGTGATATGCAACCTTCCACCCATGCTTGTTTGCCATCTGTATGTCTTCTGTGGTGAAGTGTCTGTTCATACATTTTGCCCATTAAAATTAAAACCTTGTGTACTGTTTGTTTTCTTATTGTTGATATGTGAGGGTTTATTATATACTATGAATACCAGCCATTTATCAGATATGTATTTTCCAAATGTTTTATCCTAAAGTGTGCCCTGAATTTTTATTTTCTTAATGTCTTTAAAGAAACAGAAGTGTTGAATCTTGGTAAAGTACAATTTGTCAATTTTTGTCTTTTATGGTTTGTGGTCCCTGTGTCCTAAGAATTCTGCACATTCCCGAGGTCACAAAGATTATCTCCTGTTTTCTCCTAGAAATTATATAGTTTTAGGTCTTTTAATTAGGTCTCTGATCTATTCCCCACCCCCCATCATTTTGAGCCAGTTTAAAAATATATAGTGCAAGATTAGAGTTGAGGTTCATTTTCCCCCAGGGATGTACATTTCCTTGAGCATTGTTTGTTCAGAAATCTGTTATTTTCTTCATTGGTCATGTTTGCTCTTTCACCAGGCAGCCATCTGTGCTGGCATCTGTCTGGACTCTGTATTCCAGTCCACTGCACTCCATTCCTGTCTTCTCACCGGCACCAAAGTGTTCTGTTTACTATAGTTTTATAATAAGTCTTTAAATCAGGTACAATGAGTCCTCTAATGTAGGTCTTTTTCAAAATTGTTTTTCCTATAAAGTCCTTTGCTTTGATTCTAAAATATAAATTTTAGAATCAGCTGTCAATTTCTATGAAAAAAGACCCCTGGGATTTTGATTGAGATAGTGTTGGGTCCGCAGAACAATTTGGGGAGAATTTGCATGTTTTTAAAACTTTTATTTCCATTTTATCTTGTTTGTATTAAGATATAATTCACACACTATAGACTTTAGTGGTTTTTAGGACATTCACTGGTGTGTGCAGCTATTATCACCATCACCACCGGTAAAACAACCCCGGGAGTAGTCACTCCCCAGTCCTTCCTCCTTTCTGTTCCTATGGATTTGCCTCCTCTGAAGTTTTGTATTAATGGAATCATACAACATGTGGCTTTTGGTGTCTGGTTTCTTTCACTCAGCATATTTTCAAAGTTTATCCATGTTGTGGTATGTATTAGTACTTTATTCCTTTTTATGGCTGAATAATACTCCATTGTATGGATGGACCACATTTGGTTTATCCATTGTAGTTGGTGGGTATGTAGTTTGTTTACACTTTTTGGCTATGATGAATAATGCTTCTACGAACATTCCTGTACAAGTTTTTTATATGCACGTATATTGTAACTTAGCTTGAGTTTATACGTAGAAGTATAATTGTAGTGTCATACCTTAACTCTGTGTTTACCTTTTTGAGAAGATGCCAAGTGGTTTTTCACAGATGCTGTCCTGTTCGACATTCCCACCCATCTGTGTGAGTGTTCCCGTTTCCACACATCCCTGTCAACACCCATCTTCTATTTCTTTATGAAGTAGTATCATGCTGTGGTATTGATTAGCATTTCCAGGTAACTAGTGATGTGGAACATCTTTTCTTGTACTTATTGACCATTTGTATATCTTCTTTGGAAAAACGTCTATTCACATTTTTTTGCCCACTTTTAAATTGTTTGTTCTTTTTATTGTTGAGTTGTAGGTTTTTAAAAAATATATATTCTGGGTACTAGACACTTTTCAGATATAAGATGGCTATCAGTTTTCTTTCATTTAGTAGGTTGTCTTTTCATTTTCTTGGTAGTACCTTTTGACAAACAAAAGTTTTTAATTTCAGTGAAGTTCACTTTACCTATTTTTTCTTTGGTTGTGTGCAGTTAAGGTCATAGCTAAGAAACTGCTGGCTAATCCGAGGTTATGGAGATGTATGCTAGTGTTTTCTTCTAAGAGGTTTGTAGTCTTAGCTCTTACATTTAGGTCTTTGGCCCATTTTCAATTAATTTTTGTCTGTGGTGTGAAGTAGGGGTCCAGAGTCATTCTTTTGCTTGGGGATATTCAGTTGTTACAAAACTATATTTTAAAAGACGATTATTTTCCTATGGAATGGTCTTAATATTCTAGTCGGAAATCATTTAACCATAGATGGAAGGGTTTATTTCTGGATTCTCAATTCTAACCCATTGGTCTATGTATATTCTTTTTTTTTTTAAGACAGAGTCTCACTCTGTAGCTCAAGCTGGGGTACAGTGGCATGATCTCAGCTCTCTGCAACCTCCACCTCCAGGACTCAACTGATTGTTGTGCCTCTCAGTCTCCCGAGTAGCTGGGATTACAGGCGTGCACCACCATGCCTGGCTAATTTTTTGTAGTTTAGTAGAGACGGGTTTTCACCATGTTGCCCAGGGTGGTCTTGAACTCCTGAGCTCAGGCAATCTGCCTGCCTCGGCCTCCCAAAGTGGCATGAGCCACCGTGTCTGACCAGTCTATGTATATTCTTAAGTCAGTACTACGTTTTGGATCCTGGAGATTTACAGGTTTTGAAACTGACAAGGGTGAGTCCTCTAACTTAGTTCTTCTTTTCCGAAATTTTGACTTTTTTTTGTCATTGCTGCATTCCATGTGAATTTTAGGATCAGCTTGCCGTTTCAATAAATAATGGCAGATCTGACAGTGATTGCCTTGAATCTGTAGATACATTTGGAGAGTATTGTCATGACAACAATATGAAGTCTTTCAGTCAGGAACATGAGATGGCTTTATGTTTATTGAGCCCTTCTGTGATTTCTTTCAACATGTTTTATAGTTCTCACAGTGCAAGTCTTGCCTTTTTGTTAAACTTATTTCTAAGTATTTTTTGCTTTTCCATGCTATTATAAATGTAATCGTTTTCTTAATTTTATTTTGGGTTTTTCTTGGCTAATGTATATAATAAATACAACTGATTTTTATTTGTTGACCTGGTATCTTGCAATCTTACTAAACTTGTTTTGTAGCTCTAATTATTTTTTTTACAGATTCTAACCCCTAGGCTCTTTATTTCTTTTACTTCTCGTACAGTAGTTACTGGGATCCCTGGTGGGATGCTGATTGGAGATGGTGAAAATGGACACCTTTGTCTTGTTTCTGCTCTTGGGGGAAGCATCTGGTTTCTCACCTTAAGTATGATGATAGCGTTTTATCAGGTTAAGGAATTTGCTGAAAAATTTTATCATGAATGCTAGTTGAATTTTGTCACATATTTTTTCTACATCAATTAAAATAACATGTTTTTTTCATTTTTAATCTATATAATGGCAAATTACTTTGATTTTTGATTGTTGAGTGAAGGTTTCCAAGTTAAATCCTACTTAGTTATGATGTGTTACAGTAAAGGGATTTTGTTAAGAATTTGTGCATCTATATTCATGGGGGATTTGGGTTTGTCATTTTCTTTCCTTGAAGTGGCTTTGTGTAGTTTTGCTGTTAAGATAAATTTGACCTCATAAAATGAGTTGGGAAGGATTTCCTCCTTTTCTGTTTTCAGGAGTTTGTGTGAAATCATGTTTTATCTTTCTTAATTGTTTATTAGAATTTGCCATTAAAGTAATTTGGGCCTGGAGTTTTTTTTTTGTTGTTGTTGTTAGAGAGTTTTTCAACTGTGAATTCCGTTTCTTTAATTGTTATAAGATTTTTTTTCTGTGTGGATCTGAGTTTTTGTTTGATATCATCTGAAACAGCTTCCACTAACATTCCATGTTTTTTGTCTTGTCAAATATCACCTCTGCTGCATTATTTTTCTCTTCTTTGGAAACCTCAGTTATATTATGTCAGACCTTCTTACTCTGTACTTCTCGTCATTTCTTTTCATATTCACCTTCCTTCTGTGGTTTTTACTGTAATCCACAGTAGACAGACAGAACACAGCCCAGAGGGACGAAGAGATATAAACTATGCAAGAGAAGATTTCAGACATGGAGAGACGTGGACAAGTTATAACATACAATTCACTGGTTTTCCAGAAAGAGAAGGGGGACAATGGAGTAAAAGTAACATTTGGAATAATGGCTAACAGTTTTCTAGGGTGGGTGAAAGCCACCAATCTACAGTTTCAAAAACTCTAACAAATACCAACCTGGTGAAATGAAGTCTATATTCAGACATATCATGGTGAAACTCTGGAACACTGAAGACAAGTACAAGCTCTTAACAGAGAGAAAAGACATTGCCTTCAAGGAAGCGACATCAAGGCTGACATGGCTTCTGACTGGCACCGGTGGAAGGAGAAGGTAGCTGGATAGTATCTCACATGCGGAGAGAAGAGAATCCAGTGGAAGGAGAAGACAGCTGGATAGTATCTCACATGCGGAGAGAAAAGAATCCAGTGGAAGGAGAAGGTAGCTGGATAGTATCTCACATGCGGAGAGAAGAGAATGACACTCTATTAGGTTGGTGCAAACATAATTGCAGTTTTTGCCATTAGCCTGCAATTGCTTTTGCACTAACTGATATACTTAATATATCTTTCAGAAATGATAGAAAAATAAACACATTTTTATACAAACACAAGTGGAGATAATTTGATACCTATAGGACTTTCTTAAAAGCATTTCTGTTTGTCTAGAGACAGGGTCTCACCACGTTGCGCAGGCTGGAGTGCAGTGGCTACTCACAGGCATGAGCACAGTGCACCACAGCCTGAACTCCTGGGCTCAGTCCATTCTCCTGCCTCAGCCTCCTGAGTACCTGGACTACAGGCATGCACCACTATGCCTGGCTACTAAAAGCATTTCTAAAGGACCTATTTCAGGAAGAGAGAAGGTTGTCTTCTATGGAAAGTCTGAGTTCTAAGAAGGCGTTATAAACAAAGTTGTATGCATGTGAGTGAATTGAACAGGCTTGAGGCAGATGTCTCCTGGACTAAACCACAAATGGTAGAACTAACATAATTGACATCAAGGTCATGTCAGCGGGAAAGGAATGGCATTAAAGAGTTTTAAGGTCCTGGGATTGTGTGGGTGGAGTGTGGGGACAGTAGGCTTTGGTAAGTTATATAATTAAGTCTAGAGTAAAAAGTAAAAAGAAAAAAATGTATAATGGGGAGAAAAATCCAAAAGAAGGCAAGAGAGGATACTTGAACACCGAAAGATAAGAAAAGTAGAAAACACGACGTAAAATAGTAAATAAATCCAGATATATTGGACATGTCTAAAATATTGATGGGCTAGATGATTTAAAAGTTCCATTGAGGCTGGGTGCGGTGGCTCATGCCTGTAATCCCAGCACTTTGGGATGCCAAGGTGGGGGCGGAACACTGGAGGTCAGGAGTTTGAGACCAGCCTGGCCAACATGGTGAAACTCCGTCTCTACTGAAAATATAAAAATTCACCTGACGTGCTGGTGGGTGCCTGTAATCCCAGTTATTCGGGAGGCTGAGACAGGAGAATCGCTTGAACCTGGGAGGCAGAGGTTTCAGTGAGCTGAGATCACGCCATTGCATTCTAGAGAGCGAGACTCCATCTCAAAAAAAAAAAAAAAAAAAAAAAAGTTCAGTGGAAAGAGCTGCCCCCCAGAACTCCACTGTCTTTAGCACACAGCGTTGCCATGTTGAGCCTTTCAGGGCTCTCTCCTCAGCCTTGGATTTTCTGAACTTAAGCAGGACGTTGTTCCTTGGATCCTTTCACTTGGAAGACTTATTTCTTTAGCTCGGGGAATTTTATTCTATTGCTTTTTTGAATGCTGTTTTCTTTCTTTCCGCTCCATGGTCATTCCTTCTGGACCTAGTGGATCTTTGTTACCTTCTCTTTTTCCCGTCACCTGCATTCTGGAGACTGCCTTGGCTTCATCTTCTCACCGTCTGTTTGCTCGCAAGCTGTGTCTGTTCTTCTCTTAGATTCTTCTCTTAGGTTCGCATATTGGGTTTCTATTTTGACAACATTTTTCCTTCTCAGGGTGGCTGCTTGCCTCTCTTGCCTGGACAGAGCATGTGACGGTCACCCTGGATGTGTACACTAGCGCTTGCCGCCTGCTTTGTGTGTTCTTGGGTGACTGTCCCTCCTTTAGATGACTGTCCCTCCTTTCAGTCTGGTGTCTCTCTTTCATCACATTGGCTTTCCTAAATAGTGTTTCTTTGTTAGTGGGGTTTGTGTTTCCAGAATGCCTCTTGGCCTTTCTGTGGGTGTGGTTGGTCTCTGGTGAGGACAGTAGGTGAGCCGTGGGATGCTTGTCCTGTGGCCCTGGGTGTCCTGGGCCTTGAGGGTGCAGTGACTGTCTGAGGCGCTGGCCCTCCCTTCTCCTCTGTGCCAGCCTTGACCTGGAGCAGACACCACCACTGCCACCACAACCAGGGAGGATGTCGGAAGGCCCAGCTGCCCCAGTGGAGCTCCCGTTATCCTGACAGCATCTTGTAACTGGTCTCTCTCTGTGCAACTCTTCTGTGGAACACATGGTCATTCCTGACACAGGCTCATGCATTGTGTATTCGGGTTTCTTTGCAATTGTTTCTCCATTGATTTTATCTGCCTCCTTTCTTTATTTTCTATTGCTGTGTAACCAACACAAAACTGAGTGGGTTAAAACAACAAATATGTATTATCTAAGAGATTTTATGAGTCCGGAATTCAGGGGTAGATTTCATGAGTGGGTCTGGCTTGGGGTCTCTCTTGAGGCTGCACACCAGCTGGACAGCCCACTTCCAGGGTACTCTCGCAGGGCAAGGGCAGGAGGCCTCAGCCCAGCACCTTGCGGCCTCCCCACAGGGCTGCGTGCGTGTCTGTGTGGCATTGCCATTCGCTTTTCCTGAACAGGCGATTGGACAGAGAGAGAGAGAGAGAGAGACAGCAAGGAGGGGTCACGAGGCCTGCATGTCCTAGTCTCAGGTGTCACACCCTGTCCCTTCTGCCACACTGTGTTCTTTCCATGTGCGTTACCAAGTCAGTCCACTGTTAAGGGAGGGGAATTGTGCTCCACCTTTTTTCTTCTTTTCTTTTCTTTTTGTTTTTTTTCTGAGACAGAGTCTCACTGTGTCACCCAGGCTGGAGTGCAGTGGTGTGATCTTGGCTCAGCCTTGCAACTTCTGCCTCCCGGGTTTAGGGGATTCTCCTGCCTCAGCCTCCTGAGTAGCTGGGATTACAGGTGCCCACCACCACACCTGACTTTTTTGTATTTTATTATTTTTAGTTGAGGCAGGTTTTTGCAGTGTTGGCCAGGCTGGTCTTGAACTGTTGACCTCAAGTGATCCGCCTGCCTCAGCCTCCCAAAGTGCCGGGATTACAGGCATGAGCCACCACGCCTGGCCTGCACTCTGCGTTTTTAAGAGAGATGTATCCAACAATTTGTGGGCATTTTCTCAAACCACCTCACTCTCATTGAGGACTTCTCGGATTTTCCACATTTGCCTTGTAGGTAAGGCCAGTGGCAAACCTTCCAGGGGGTCATGTGAGCCCTGGCTTTTCTGTCTCATCACTTTTGTGGTTACTTTCATTGCCTTTTCTTTTACAATAGGTTTTCTCTAGGTAATTTAACTTAAAGAGACAATATATATCCACATCTTCTTGCTGCTTGTTTAGGATTGAGGTTGACACATACCTCTTAGAAGGCTAGAGGTTTGGTCACTGGAGCAGCAGCGCTCGGTGACTCTCCAGAGGTGCCCCCTCTGGCTTTCCGCTCAGTCAGCTGAGCCGCACAAGCAGCAGTGGCACTGCCCTTACATGGGGCATGCTTTGCAGGGCTGAGGTTTTGCAGTTCCCACCATTGAGGGCTGTAACATTTCTCTATTTCTGGCTTAGAAGATGTGTAGGATGATAATTATTTATTCAGCATTCATTCCGCTTACGCTGTGCTCTGACCACACACCAGGCACTGCGTGCGGTGCTGGCACAGTCTCAGGACGCGGCTTCTCAGCCGTGGGGCTCAAGGTGCAGTGGAGAAGGCGCGAAGGGGCTGCCTGTGGATGGATTTGTTTCCTTTGCCGTTCGTTGTTGCTCCTCTCCCTCTCTTCTCCTAAACTGGGGGTAGAGGAGCATCCTCAGGAGAGACAGGAAGAGGCAAAGTTCACTGCAAAGATTTTTTTGGGTTGAACACCTGGAGGATAAGAATAGCAGAGGGCACCCCCAGACGAGATGCGACCGTGGTCAAGCATCAGGATCGTCTGCCTGAGCCCATCAGTGTGGTCCTGGAGCAGGGAGGTGGCAGAGCCAGGGCCGCAACCTCCCCGCGGGTCTCTCGTGCTGCTCGCTGGCGGTTGGTTTCATCAGCGCCCTGGCGAGTGTTGCTGTTTGCACGTGGGCAGTGTCCACACAGAGCGAATTCTCAGGCAGGCCTCCTTCCTCTCTCTCCCTGGAGGCTGCTTCATGGCACTCCCTCTATTTGCCCGTGGGAACCTCTAGGTTGATCACTGGATCATTTGATCTGCTTTTAGTTAGCCTTGATTTTTGTCTGCATTAAACAATTAATTGAGCTTCTACTAATACAATGTTTTGAATGTCATACATGGCTTTTCCTGTTGAAACATCTGCAGAAAAAAAAATAGCTTTATTATTTGTGAGTGAAGCTCTCTAGCTCCTCCCTTTTGTTCTTAGTGAGATAATTGCTTTTGTAATACAAAGTTTCTGTTTCTTTTTTTTCTTTTTCTTTTTTTTTTTTTTGAGACAAAGTTTTGCTCTTATTGGCCAGGCTGGAGTGCAATGGCATGATCTCGGCTCACTGCAACCTCCGCCTCCCAGGTTCAGGCGATTCTTCTGCCTCAGCCTCCCAAGTAGTTGGGATTACAGGCATGTGCCACCACGCCTGGCTAATTTTGTATTTTTAGTAGAGATGGCATTTCTCCTTGTTGGCCAGGCTGGTCTCGAACTCCAACCTCAGGCGATCCACCCGCCTCAGCCTCCCAAAGTGCTGGGATGACAGGCGTGAGCCACTGTGACCAGCCAGTAATACAGAGTTTCTTGAATACAACAATTGTGCTAGAGCAAAACAAGCTGGCTGTGTATTAGTTAACCACTGAGTGAGGGGTGCTGCATGTTCTGACCCTATTTCTGACCACTTCCGTTAACCCTGCTGCCCACCATGAAGCCTCTCTCAGAAACTTCAGCTGCAGGCTGAAGGCAGGGGGCTTGCAGAGAAACTTTCGCTGCAGTTTTCTGGAAGGTGGGCAGGCAGATGGGCTTAGGAGTACACCTGGGGTACACATGGAGTCAGCCCACTCAAGAGTGTTTTCATGCTTTTAATTTAAAACAAATCATAGAATGTAAAAAATAGCTTTATAATGTTAGTTTTCCATTTACCACATTCTGGCAAGGGAAAGAGTGGTGCCATCATCTGTGTGTTTGCTAAGTGATAATTACAAGTGTGGAGACAGATGTGCGCTTCCTGGGAACGGGTGGGGGCTATGCTGGAGATGCTCCTGGAAGGGAGGAGGTCTGGGAGTTTGGCTGCAGAGCCTTGAAGCTGGACAGGAAGGATCAGTGGTCGAGGCCCAGGGTGGGCCGTGGGGCCTGGGCCAGCCTGTGGTGAGATGTGGACTCGCTGCTGTCCATGTGTACAGCCCATAGAATGGACACCTGGTGTGTGTGCAGAGGGCATGAGTGTGCCTGACAGCACGGTGTGGGGTCAGAGTGCAGCTGCTGAGTTGGGGATGGTGCCCTTTAGGGGAAGGTGGGGGTAGACAGAGAGGCATGAGCAGATGTCCCTGTGGACTTGGATGACTGGGCACCAGGGTGACCCTCCAGGGGTGCCAGGATGTCTGTGGTGAGAGGAGAGGGTGGCCAGGCTGGGGCCTGGGAAACCCTTCCCAGAGCGCCATCTGCATCATCAGGTTGGGGTGGGCATTGGCCAGATGAAAGCAGGTGAGGTAATCAGATTTTTTGTTTCATAAAAATTATGGTCCTGAAGTGAAGTTGGTAGAAACAATAAGTTAAATAGGAGGACAGCTCAAATAGAAAAAAACCCTCAGTCAAACCAAGTCAGCAGCTACAGTGAGGAGCTGCAAATGTGCTCTCCCCGCGGGCTGGGCCTGCCAGCCCCCAGGGTGCATGCTGCCCCTCCCGGTGGGGCTCCTGGGACTGGTGAGGGCACTGAGGACAGTGCCATGCTGTTCCTGGGGGGCTTTGCCAGCGCGACTCTTCCATTGCCTGCCTTCCTGAGGGGTCGGGGTCTTGTCTCCTGGCTCCTGCCTCCTGGCCGGTCCCTAGGAGGCCCCTCATATCCAGACATCGGCTTCAGTTTAGGGCTGTGGGGACTTCCATGGGGACAGCTGTTCACTGGAGTAACTGCGGATGGTGCTGATAATAAAATACAGAAACAAATCATTCCTCCTGAACAAGCACTGGCGACGTGCTTCCTTCATGTTCTGAGATCGGGGAAGGCTCAGATTTTGTTCAGTCTCATAATTGTGCTGAATAATAGTGTACTCAGTGGATGCCTTCAGAAGTCTCCCGGAGCCTGGAAGGATGAATGCAGTAACGTTAATGGTCAGCGACGTTGGATGTGGGCTACTGTGCCTTTTAAATGTGGAGATGTTGGCACATTTAAAGCAGCGTTTTTTCCCATGGTCTTGTCTCCTGTGAGACTGACGTGGGTCTGTACAGCATCGTCATCCACGGCTTCACAGTCCCAGGCTGAGGATGTGGGGAGCAGCAGCGTCGACCAGCGGTCCTTCGTGAGGCACCTGCCCTGCAGATGGGCCGCTGGAGTGGCTGGCCACGCCTTTGATGTGTTGCTGTGCCTCATGTGACTTTCTCCTCCTCAGATACCACTAGCTATGGACCGGATTGTGCCCCCAAGTTCACGTGTTGAAGCCCAAACTTCTAGTGTGACTGCCTTTGGAGATGGGGCCCTTGGGATGTGATTAAGGTTACTGAGGTCATAAGGGCGGGCCCGAATTTGACAGGACTGTGGCCTTGTAAGAGGAGGATGCCAGAGCTGTCTCTCTCTGCACCCATGTGAGGACACAGCAGGGAGGCAGCCCTCTGCAAAAACGAGGAAGAGCACCGGCACCAGATTCCAACCCAGCCAGCACCCTGATCTCAATTTCCAGCTTCTGTGTAAGCCCCCAGTCTGTGTGGTTCTGTTATGGCAGCTGAGCAGACGAAAGCACTGTGTTTTACATCATGGTTACACTTTTGGGAAAGCAGCCTGCAGCTGGCCTGTGTGAGCACAGGCCCCAGCAGATGCCCACAGATGTCCCTGTCACCTGTCACTCGTTGGTCATTGAAAAGGCTGGAGGGAAGAGGCAGATTTCCTCTCAACAGGAAAGGTGTGTGGCTGCCAGGACTCTGCCTATCCTGAGAGTCTCCTTTCCCCCTTAGGGCTTCATAGCCAGTTAACTTGTGGATTATTTAGAGCTTTTTCTTTCTTTCTTTAAAAAAAGAAAAAAACAAATGAGAAAGCCAACACAACAAGAAGAGTGGTATCATTACTGTGTCAGACACTGACTAGAAACATGTCCACTTACACACAGTCACTCATTAACACAGTAAGTACTCAGTTTTGACCCTGACAGCAGCTCTGTGAGGGGTCACTCCCCTCCCCCCTTTTAATTGAGGCATAATTCACATAACATAAACTGTGCCATTTTCAAGTGTATAATTCAGTGGCATTGAGCGCAGTCTTCATGCTGTGCAGCCACCACGTCTGCCTACTTCCAGAACATTGTCATCCCCCCAAAGTAAAGCCCTGTGCCTGTTAAGTCCCTCACAATCCCCCCTTTCCCCAGCCCCGGGCAGCCACCAGTCTAATTTCTGTGTACGGATTTGCCCATGCTGGGTGTTTAATATAAATGGAACCACACAGTGTCTGGCTTCTTTCACTTGCATCCTGTTTTTGAGGTAGTTCTACGTCGTCGTAGCATGTGTCAGAATTTCATTCCTTTTTATGGCTGAATAATGTTCCATTGTATGAATATACCACATCCACTTATTGGTTAGTGACTGTTTTTTTCCTGCCTTTCGGCTGTTGTGAGTAGTGCCGCCATGAACGTTCTTGTACAAGTTTTTGTTTGACATCTCTTTTCAGTTCCTTAGGAGTGGACCTGGGGGACATGTAGAGACTCTGTGTTTAACTGATTGAGGAACCACCAGACTGTTTTCCACAGCAGCTGCACTGCACTGTTTTGCCTTCTCGAGGTAGCACTTTTTTAATCCCCATTTTAAGAAATGGGGCATGGATAGGTAAAGACTTGCTTAGGATAGGACAACCCTTTGTGGTGAGGCAGCTCTGTGCTGGCCAGTCGGGAGGCCATGGCAGGGCCCCTGCTCCTGCTCCAGTGCTCATGTCAGTCCCCAGGCCCCTGCAGGTGGTGCCCTAGAGGGCACTGACAGGCTCTCAGAGAGGAGGGGCCCTGTGCTGGGCCCTGAGCTGGCAGAGGGAGGGCTCTCAGAGGGGCAGGCAGTGTGAGCGAGGGCACAGATCCTGCTGGTGTTTAGTGAGCTCTAGCAGGTTTGCTTTTTGCTTGTTTGAGAAGGATGCCTGTAGTTTTAGGACCAGTGCCGCTACCCACGTTGGCCAAAGGCCATGGTGCCAATGTCCTTGCTGCCGCAGTGCACCAGCTTCTGTCCTGCAGGTGGCTGGCTGCTTCCCTCCCAGCTGCACTGGGGCACACTCTGTGGGGCAGTTGCCTTCTCACCCTTTGGCAGGGAGAGCCTGGGCTGTGGGGTGCCTCTCTGTGTGGCCGCTATGGTGCCTGCTGAGGCCTAGCGCTGCTGTGGGCCTTTGCTGATGCTTCCTGCGTGGGTGGCAGTGAGCCACCCTCATGTTTCTCAGCAAAAGCACTTGGACAAGATGAAGGTTTCCAGCATTGCGAGACTCTCACGTCTGTTATATTGTGTTATACTTGGCTTTGGTTTTGCTTACAGTAAATTCCTGAAGGCATTTCAGTTGCTCAGTGGAAATCATTGGCAGAATTCTTGTTACTGAGCATCAGACTGTGGGGCATGGTCATGGTGTCTTAGGGATGTCAAAGCAGATGCATTTGAGGGGAGATGTATTCACATTTTCCAGTATATCATTACCACATTCTTGTGTGATAGCTTCCTGGTAATTCAACTTGATTTAGTGTAATACAGCAGCACAACTTTTCCTTTCTGAATTGTGGAGATTTAAATGTGTTGAGCAAAGGAAACATTGAAGATGGCTCAGAACACTCCAGTTGAGTGCACATATTGCATGAAGCTGACGGCTCTGCCTGCTGCTACTTTCACCCCATTGCACTGGTGTGCTTGGCCCTCCCCACGGCAGCAGCAGACTTTCCCAGGGCGCCATCTGCAGTTGGAGGCCTGGCTGAGGACGTGCTGTGCCTGCCCTGTGAGCAGGGAGCCGGGCACCCCGGCCTGCTGTGCCATCGTCCCCTCGTCTCCACGACAGGCACCTCTGCCTGTTCTGTCTGATGGGGATGCCAGAACTCCAGGGCGCAATCAGGGCATGACAACCGATGGCAGGAGGTGAGTGTGTGTCGGGTGTTCCAGGAGGATGGTACCTCTGCTTCTCTGTTCAGGGCTGTTTGGGGATTGTTACCAGAAGTAGGGTTCAAGGCTTCGTGTGGCACTGGCTGCAGACTGCATTGCCTGTGCTGACTTAGCTCAGCCTCTGCCCCTCTTTCATTTGTTTCGCCACTGAATCCTTGTCTCCTTGCATTCACTGGGCATTGGCTAAGGCCCAGCTCAGTTCGAGGGCCCCACAAGGCACTGTGGGTGGCATGAGATGGGTTTGTTTTCCCACAGTGCTCTCTCATGGTTATTCTGTGATTTGAATTGAGTGGACACAGGTTTCTACAGTTGAGAGAGTGTTGAACGACTTATTCCTCAGGGTAAAAGCTAGCCCTCCCAAACCTGTCCCTGAGTGCAGGTGACAGTGCGTGCTCACCATTAGAAGGCGTGGGTACTCACGCAGGGCTGTCTGCTGCCTGTGCTGGGACTGTGGTCGCATCGCCCGTCCGTGCGGCTGGAGCACCTGCGTCTCTGAAATGAAAGGGATCTTCAAATGGGCGCCCCCTGTGGTGCTTTGTTCAGTTTAATTCTTAGAACCACCTCTCCAGGCAGGTCTTGCGTTCCCCCTACAGAAGAGAGAACTGGTGTCTGGACCTTTTAGGTTGCCTTCTCTCAAACTCTGGGTTGGCGTGCAGGCCAGCCTGCCTCTGCCCCACCCATTATTGCAAGTTCTCTCTGGGGTCCTAAAGTCCTGCATTTCTGCCTTGCCAGGTCTTCACCCTGGCTGGCTGTCTCTTGTAGGCAGGCCTCTGTAGTGTGACTAGTGTGTGATATTCAGAGAGAGAAAATGGGCTACTCCTTTCGCAAGTGATAGAAATGTGATGTGACATATTCAGAGAAAGCTTAACAGCACGGCAGCTCTGTGACTCAGCCCAGCAGAAGCTGTATCTCTTGTTAGGAAAAATACACTTTATTATTAAGCCTGTGGGAAGACAAGATGGAAGAACTTTTCTGGACGTTGTTTAGCCTGTAGGAGGTTTTGTTTTAGCCCTGAGATGCACAGTGGACCATGGGGGTAGTAGTGCTCACCACACTGGACATGGTGAACGCAGGGAGTTCGGCAGGTGGCGGCCTCATGTTGGACATGGTGAATAATCGAGGGTCACCCTGCCTCTCCGCTCCTTGTGTCTGTCTGGACGGTGCACCCGAACTCTGCTGAAGGGGCGCCTCCTCTCCCCTGATGTCAAATAAGCAAACAGAAGATTAAGAACATGGAAAGTAAATGAAATTTGTAATTTTGATCATTTCTTCTCATGATTACAGTTCCTCTAGACTTTATCTAAAGCTATTTTAAAGCCAAATATATTTTTTATTCATATTTCCCTTCTTTTTAGACTACCGTTTTACAATTTTTAATCTCGTTTCATCGAGTTTTTCTTTTCCTTCTTGTCTCTGAAAGCACATAGCAGGCCATTGACTAAAATCACCTGTTTCTTTTTGTACATATTTCTGAACATGTGTTCTTCTACCTTCTGCTGTGTTGTTGTATTTTTCTTCATATGGCAGAGACTTTTTTATGGCTTCTGTGTTTCTTTCTTTCTGTTCATTGCTCCCTGAAGGAGAAGTCAGTGCTGGTCTTGTCTTCTTCCCAGCGTGCATGTGTGGACATTTTCCGCTGTGCTCCCTCCTAAAGGATCCCCTTTAAGGTTGTTCTGACCCTCAGCTCAGCTGGATGAAAGTTCACTTGGGCCGTGCCTCATACCACGTAATAATACCATACTCTGGTATTATTAGATTTATTCCCTCTATCTTACTGAAGGTTTTGTAACCCACTTCCTTTGCTCTTTATCCTCTCCCCTAACCCCCATTCACTCTTCCTAGTCTGTAGTATTTATCTTTCCATTTTGTACCTCCATGTGATCAAATTTGTTAGCGTCCACATATAAGTGAGAACGTAAGAATTTGTCTTTTTGTGCCTGGCTTATTTCACTTAAGGGTAATGACTTTGAGTTCCCTCCATGTTGCTGCAACTGACATGATTTTATTCTTTTTTATGGCGGCATAGTATTCCTTTGTGTATATACTACATTTTCTTTATTCATTCATCCTTTGATCAATACTTAGGTTGATTCCCTATCTTTGTTATTGTGAATAGTACTGCAATAAACATGGGAGTGCAGGTACTACTTTGATATATGGATTTTATTTCCTCTGGGTAGATACTCAGTAGTGGGATTGCTTGATTGAGTGGTAATTTTATTGTTGGTTTTTTTGAAAAATCTCTGTACTGTTTTCCATGGTGGCTGTACTAGTTTACATTTCCACCAATAATATGTAAGTATTTTCTTTTTCCTGCATCCTCACCAGCACCTGTTATTTTTTGATAATTGCCATTCTATTTTTAACAGTAGCCATTCTGAATGGTTCAAGATGACATCTCATTGTGGTTTTGATTTGCATTTCTCTGGTGATTAATTATGTTGAACATTTTTTCACATACTTCTTGACTGTGTGTGTGTCTTCTTTCAAGAAATGTCTGTTCAGGTCCTTTGTTCACTTTTTAATGGGACTGTTTGTTTTTTTCCCTTTTGATTGTTTGAGTTCCTTTTATATTCTGGATGTTGATTCTCTGTCACAAGAATAATTTGTAAATATTTTCTCCCTATTTAACGGTTGTCTTTTCACTCTGCTGATTGTTTTCTTTGCTGTGCAGAAGCTTTTTAATTTAATATAGTTTCATTTGTCTGTTTTTGCTTTTGTTGCCTATGCTTTTGAGGTCTTAGTCATAAATTCTTTGCCTAGACCAATGTCCGGGAGAGTTTTCCCTAGGTTTTCTTCTAGTGTTTTTATAGTTTCAGGTCTTACATTTAAGTATTTTTATAGTTTCAGGTCTTACATTTTAAGTATTTAATCCATTGTGAATTGACTTTTGTGTATGGTGATAGATAAGGTCTAATTTCATTCTTCTGCATGTGGCTATCCAATTTTTTCCACCATCATTTATTGAAGAGGGTGTCCTTTTCCCCCAGTGTAAGTTCTTGTCAGCTTTGTTGAAGATTATGTTGAACATTTTTTCACATACTTGTTGGCTGTTTGTGTGTCTTCTTTTAAGAAATGTCTGTTCATGTTCTTTGTTCACTTTTTAATGGGACTATTAAACCAGAAACTTTGTGGTTTTATTTCTGGGTTCTCTATTCTGCTCCATTGATCTCTATGTCTATTTCTATATAAGTACAATACTGTTCTGGTTACTGTACCCTTGTTATATATTTTGAAGTCAGATACTGTAATGCCTCCAGCTTTGTTCTTTTTGCTCAGGATTGCTTTAGCTCTTTATGCCGTTTTTTGGTTCCATATGAATTTTAGATATTTTTTTTCTAATTCTGTGAATGAGGTCGGTATTTTGATAGGGCTTGCATTGAATCTGTAGATTGCTTTGGGCAATATGATCGTTTTAATGATATTAATTCTTCTTATCCATGAACATGGGATGCTTTTCCATTTGTGTCATCTTCAGTTTCTTTGATCAGCACTTTGTAGCTTTCCTTATAGAAATCTTTCGTTTCCTTGGTTAAATTATTCCTAGGTATTTTGTGTAGCTATTGTAAATGTGATTGTCTTCTTGATGTCTTTCTTGACTAGATCACTATTGGTGTATGGAAATGCTACTGCTTTTTGTATGTTGACTGTGTATCCTGTAACTTATTGAATTCATTTATCGCATCTACAAGTTTTATTGGGCTGGGCGTGGTGGCTCACGCCTGTAATGCCAGCACTTTGGGAAGCTGAAGTGGGTGGATCACAAGGTTAAGAGATTGAGACCATCCTGGCCAACATAGTGAAACCCTGTCTCTACTAAAAAAAAAAAAAAAAAAAAAAAGCAAAAATTAGCTGGGTGTGGTGGTGCGCACCTATAATCCCAGCTACTCGGGAGGCTGAGGCAGGAGAGTCCCTTGAACCTGTGAGCCGAGATCGCACCACTGCACTCCAGCCTGGCGACAGAGCAAGACTCCATTTCAAAAAAAAAAAAAAAGTTTTTTTGGTGGAGTCTTCAGTTTTTTCTGGATGAAATTATATCATCAGCAAAGAAGGACAATTTGACTTCCTCGTTTTCTATTTGGTTTCCTTTTATTTATTTCTCTTTCCTGGCTGCTCTGGCTAGGACTTCCAGTATTATGTTGAATAGGAGTAGTGAAAGTACATATCTTCTTCTAATTCTTAGAGAAAATACTTTAAGCTTTTCTCTAGTATTATGTTGGTTGTGGCTTTGTCATATATGGCTTCATTATTTTGAGGTATGTCACCACTATGCTTAGTTTGTTGAGAGTTTTTATCATGAGGCGATGTTGAATTTTATCAAATGCTTTTTTGCATTTATTGAGATGGCCATATGGTTTTTATCACTCACTCTGTTTTGTGATATATCATGTTTATTGATTTCTGTATGTTAAACCATACTTGTATTCCTGGTATAAATCTCACTTGATTATGGTGTATTATTTTTCTGATGTGCTGTTGAATTCGGTTTGCTAATATTTTGTTGAGCATTATTGTGTCTGTGTTCATCAGGGATATTGGCCTGTAGTTTTATTTTGTTGCAGTCGTGTCTGGTTTTGGTATCAGGGTAATGCTGGCCTCGTAGAATGAATTAGGAAGAATTCCATTCCCTTTGATATTTTGGAGTAGTTTCAGAAGGATTAGTATTAGTTCTTCTTTGTAGTTTTAGTAGAATTCTGCTGTGAATTCATCTGGACCTGGGCTTTTCTGTATTGGGAGACTTTTACTACTGATTCAGTCTCACTATTCCTTATTGGTCTGTTCAGGATTTTTATTTCCTCCTGACTCAGTCTGGGCAGGTTGTATATTTCCAGTTTATCCATTTCTTCCAGGTTTTCTAGTTTGTGAGTATATAGGTTTTTTTTTTATAGTAGTCTCCGATGACCTTTTGTATTTCTGTGGTATCAGTTGTGATGCCTCCTTATTCACTTCTGATATTGTTTTCTTTTTTTCATTTAAAAATTTTTTTAGAAACAGGGCCTCACTGTGTTGCCCAGGCTGGAGTGCAGTGGCATGATCACAGCTCACTGCAGCCTCAAACCCCTGGGTCAAGCAGTCCACCAGCCTCAGCTTCCCAAGTAGCTAGGACTACAGATGGGTACCACCACCCTTGGGTAACTTAAAAAAATTTTTTTTAGAGATAAGGTCTTGCTATGTTGCCCACACTGGTCTTGAACTCCTGGCCTCAAGCAGTCTTCCCACACTGCAGCTCTCAAAATGCTGGGATTATAGGTATGAACCACTGTGCCCAGCCTTCTTCTTTTCTTGGTTAGTCTAGCTAGTGGTTTATCAATTTTGTTTATCTTTTTGAAAAATCAAGTTTTTGTTTCATTCATCCTTTGTATTGTTTTTCTGGTCTGTATGCCATTTAGTCTGCTCTGATTTTTATTATTTCTTCTCTTCTGCTAATTTGGGGTTCGATTTGTTTTTGCACTTCTAGTTCCTTGAGATGCATTATTAGATTGTGAGTTTGTAAGCTGTCTGCTTTTTTCAGGTAGGTATTTAATGCTATGGAATTCCCTCTTAGCTCTGTTTTTGCTGTATCACACAGTTTTGAAATGTGTTTTTATTTTCATTTTTTTCAGGGATTTTTTTGATTTTCATTTTTTCTTTATTGACCCAGGAACATAGGGAATTTCCATCTGTTTGTGTAGTTTCCAAAGTTCCTGTTGGTATTGATTTCTGGTTTTATTCTGTTGTGGTCTAAGAAGATACTTGATATATAATTTTTAAACATTTGTTGAGACTTGTTTTGTAGTCTGTCCTGGAGAATGTTCCATGTGCTGATGAAAATGTATATTCTGAAGTTGTTGAGTACAGTGGTTCTGTAAATGTCTGTTAAATCCATCTGGGCTGAAGTCCAATTTAAATCTAATGTTTCTTTGTTGATTTTCTCTTTAGATGATCTGTCTAATGCTGAGAGTGGGATGTTGAAGTCCCCCACTATTTTTGTACTTGAGTCTCTCTCTCTCTTTAGATCTAGTAATATTTGCTTTATGAATCTGGATGCTCTGGTGTTGGATACATATATATTTAGAATTGTTATATCCTCTTCCTGGATTGATCCACTTATCATTATTTAATGACTTTCTTTGTCTTTATCTTTTACCTTTCTTGACTTAAAGTCTGTTTTATCTGATATAACTGTAGCTTCTGGTCACTTTTGGTTTCCAATTTGTACAAAATATTTTTTTCCATCCCTTTAATTTCAGTTCATATGTGTCTTTACCAACAAGGCTAGTTTCTCGCAAGCAGCATTTAGTTGGATCATGTTTTTAAAATATATTCAGCCATTCTGTTTCTGGAGCATTTAACCTGTTTGCATTCGAGGTGATTATGTGACAGGTTTGTTTCTGTTGTACAGTTGTTTTCTAGTTTTATGTATTCTTTGTTTCTTTTTCTCTTATTAATTTGGTGGATTTTTCTAGTGGTCCCATTTAAGTCATTTCTCTTCCTTCTTTGTGTGATGCTTTACTACTGAGTTTTATGGTTTCACATATTTTCATGTTGGTAAATGTCATCTTTCTGTTTCCAGGTTTAGGACTCCCTTGAGCATTTCATGTAGGGATGATGTAATGGTAACAAATTCCCTCAGCCTTTGCTTGTCTTGAAAGAACTTTATTTACAAAGCATAATTTTGTTGGATATAGTCTTCTGGGATGGCAGGTTTTTTTGTTTTTTGTTTTTTTTTCACCCAGTACTTTGAATATATCATCACATTGTCTTCTGGCCTGTAAGCTTTCCGCCCAGAAATTTGCTGTCAGTCTGAAGGGATTTCTTTTATAGATGACTAGGTGCTTTTCTCTTGATGTTTTTAGGATTTACTGTTTATCTTTGGCTTTAGAGATTCTGACATAATATGCCATAGAGAAGACCTTTTTGCATTGTGTCTGCCTGGGAATCACTGAACATTCTTATCTGAATGTCTAAATCTTCTGCTAGACGTGGAAAGTTTTCATCTATTATTTCATTAAATAGGTTTTCTAGGCCCTCCTTTGTCTTTTCACCCTTGGGGATACTGATAATTAGAATATTCTATCACTTTATGTTGTTCCAAATGTCATGAAGGATTTCCGTATTATTTTTTATCTTTATTTTTATCTGACTGGATTATTTCCAAAGACTTGTCTTCAAGTGCAGAGATTCTTTCTTCTGCCTGATTTAGTCTATTGTTGCTGCTTTCAAATGTATTTTGTATCTCCTTCAATGAAACTTCAGTTCTAGAATTTCTGTTTTTTTTTAAAGTATCTGTCTCTTTCATATATTTCCTTTTTATATCGTGAATTCTTTTTCTGATTTCTTTGTATTATTTTTCAGAATTCTCTTGTATCTCACTGAACTTCCTTAAAATCAATATTTTGAAATCTTTATTTGGGATTTCAAATATTTCTTTTTGATTAAGATCTATTATTGATGGATAATTATTGTGTTCCTTTGGGGAGGGTCATTTTTTTTTTTTTTTTTTTTTTGCTTTCTCATGTTTCTTGTGCTCATACTTTGATGTCTGCACTTCTGATATAACAGTTGCTTCTTCCTATTTTTGAATTCACTTCATAGGGAGGACTTTTTCCTGAAGATGAATCTATTGTGTTGGTTGGGATATTCTGGGTTTGACTCTGGGTGCATGCAGTAGGGAAGTCTCTGTATGATATCTTCGTCTGTAAACAGCATTAGTGGTGTCTGTGATTTCTTCAGTAGGTTAGGGTGCAGTTAGTAGTGGAGGCTGTGCTGAAGTTGTGCTGGGACTGGGATGCCAGGCGAGCCAGACTTAAGGCCCCACTAGAGGCAGCATTGGATTGAGCGTGCCCATCTTTTTGTCCCAGGGTGGCATGTCCTGTCACCTGTGCTAGTGGTTACCAGTAGACCGACTATTGGGCCTCCACGTGTCTTCCTTGGATCCTCGTAATAGCAGCAGTGGACCAAGCTGGTGGGTGGGTTCTTGGGCCCCTGGGAAACTGGCATGGGCGATGACAATAGCAGTGGTGGGATGATACTCTGGGTCCTAGGCAATGTACATTTATGTTGGTGGTGGCTGTGATGAGCAGGGAGGGCCAGTCTCCAGACCCACAGGTGGTGCTTGCAGGTAGATGCCAGCTGAGGTGATAGCAACTGGGAGATGAGACCCAAACTCAGGCCCCAGGAAGGAGTGCTGAGGTACCCACAATGGTAGATTGGGTTGGGCAATGCCCAGGACCCTGGGCTACATGCTCTGTCTTGGAATAGGGAAAGAAGGTGAAATTGTGCTGGATGGGCTTGTGCTCAAGACCCCCCAGTAGTGAGGGCAGATACCAGCTTTGGTTGGTGGGGGTGGGTCGATCCTCAGGCCCCAGGTGGAGTGCTGGGTGAAGAGTGGGAGCAGCTGCACTGAGGCCCTGCCACTGGAGCGGGTGGGTCCATCCTCAGTGATCAAAGTCTGGGTTGATGGATAGGGAATGCACACCCCTCTCAGCTCCCAGGACCCCCAGCCCTGGTGGCAGTAGGCTGTGCCTCACGTGGTTCTTATCCTCAGCTGTAGGAACACTCCCAGCTTGCTCCCCAGTCCCAGCAGTGACAGCCTGAGTTTCCGTAATGCCTCAGTAGCAGCCCTGTTGGGCCCTAGGACATCATGCAGTTTGCCAAAGGCTAGGTTTGAAAATGGTGCCTTGCTGTAGCCACTTAGGTCTCAGGGAGTCGTGGGACCCAGCATGAGCTCCCTCCCTGGAGCAGCTCTGTCCCACGGTCTCCTGGCAGCTCCTGGTGTTATTTTCGGGACTGGGGAAGGTT
The DNA here is from genome assembly GCF_007565055.1 of Rhinopithecus roxellana. Taxonomy (NCBI): domain Eukaryota; kingdom Metazoa; phylum Chordata; class Mammalia; order Primates; family Cercopithecidae; genus Rhinopithecus; species Rhinopithecus roxellana. The sequence continues at coordinate 131,449,921 of NC_044561.1, read as the reverse complement.
GGGGGAGTCTCCCATGGGCAGAATTGCATGATTCCATGGTAGGGATGTGGGCCACTGGAAGTTTCTCATTCAGCCTTTCCTTGTGTTGGGAAGTCACTTTTGGCTCCTGACCAATCCCAGCCAGGCAGGCTCCCCGTCTTCCTTTTCCTTAACTCACTTTTTGTATTTCCTGTTACTTCTCTGTTGAATTCACATTCTCTCTTAGATAATATATTCAAAATGTGACTATACATTCTTTTGTTTCTTCAAAGTAGAGGAGGTGGGCATAAATTGCATCTCGTCAGCCATCTTGAAGCTCCTCTCCATGAAAAAATACTATTTTTAATAACATTAGAAATCTAAGTTGGACAAGAGATGTTCAACACTTGAACATGGAAAACTACGAAAAATTGCTGACAGAAATTATTGAAGACAAATACATTGAGTGATATACCATGTTCATTGTTAAGATGACTCAATGTTGTTAAGATGTTAATTCTCCCCAAATTGATCAATAGAATCAATGAACTCCCAATCAAAGTCCCAGAAGGCTTTTTATAGACATTTGACTATAACAGTACTTGGTTTTATGATTTATTATAGGCTGCAATAATCAATGCAGTGTGATATCGCTGTTAAGATAGACAAGTAGATCAGTGGATCAGAATAGAAAGTCCAGAAATAGGCCTACACATACATGGTCAACTAATTTTCAACAGTAGTGCCCAGGCAATTTAGTGGGGAAAAGCATAGCTTTTTAAACAAATGGTCCTGGAATAATTGTATATCCAGGTGAAAAAAAATCCTATACTTCTTACCATTTATAAAAATTACAGTAGATCAGGAATCTCGATCTCTAAAACTCAAAAATATATAATTTCTTAGAGAAAAGATAAGGCATTCTTTATGACCGTATGATCTTGCATTAGGCAATGTTTTCCTAGTTATGACTTTAAAAGCATTATTCCTAAAATATACAAATTTATAAATTGGACTTCATAAAATTAAAAAATTTCTGCTCTTCAAGATACAGTGTTGTGATTTTTTTCCTCTGATTTGATATTGAAGTCTCTCTCTGGAAAGAGGTTATAAATTCTAGTTATGATCTGATGGGGCTCCAGGGTCATAAATGTTTACAGTGTGCTTTAATGGGATTCTTCTTTATCCTGGCAGGTGGTCTAATGCCTACTTAGGTACCTGGTCCAACCTGTGACGAGGTGTCCCTTTCACACGCAACTTGTTCCCTTGTTTGACTGCGTCTAGTTTATTCTTAGCAGGGTAGCCACTCTCTAGGAGAGACCTGATCAGGACAGGAGAGTTGGGTCTGGGTATGTGGCTCAGGTGAAACACACAGGAGACAGCACAGCAGAGCATGGAGCAGTGGAAGCCTTTGTATTATGTCATATGATCCCAGAGAGAAGAAGACAGCCGTGCAGGGCCAGTAGGCGGGGGAAGCCATGTGGGACACGTGCACTCAACCAGCAGGTGGGGAGCGAGAGAGACAGAGCCAGGGACTGATGGGCCAGCAGTTTTATTGGAGTCTAGGACATTGCTCAAGCTGGTTTCCTGCAGGGAATTTTAGTTGGTGGGTTTCGATCAAGCAGCCACAAGGTCCGTGGGATCACACTGACTGAGAAGGCGTCAGTGGGGTATATCTGGGCAGTCATTTGGGCTGTGGGGGTAAGTGGGGGAATCAAGTAGGTTGTGTCTAGCTGTCCCACAGGAAGGTGATCACCAGGAGGCTATGGTGTAAGGCAGATATCTGATCAATCACCTTGAGGACCCGGGAGGAGGTAGAGAACTGGAAAGTTTGTCAAAGATGATCAAGCCCTGCTCCTGGTATGAGAAAGTCCAACCTATATTCAAAATGGATTCTCAGGCAACATAATATTATAAAAATTCACTACATTCTCTTACATGGGTAAGAGAATGGAAAAACAAGCCACAGACCAGGAAAAACGTTTGCAAATCACATATCTAATGTATCTAAAATGTGTAAAGAACTCTTAAAATGCAGTACTAAGGAAATAAAGAACAAATAAAAATGACTGAAAGATTTGAAAATCCATTTCACAAAGACGTGTAACTGGTGCATAAGTACGTGAACAGATGCCCAGCATCATTGTCATCAAGGAAATGTGAATGAGAACCACGATGAAAAGCCACTTGGTGTAACTGATCATACTAAGTATGGGCAAGGATGGGAAGCATCTTTCATCTACTGTTGGTGGGAATGGGGAATGGTACAGTTACTTTGGCAACATTTTGGCAGTCAAACCAAGAGCTTATTAAGTATGTACCTGCCAACATCCCACTGTAACGTATTTACCCAAAAGTAATGAAAGCATATTTCCATACAACTTTGAACAGGAACATTTGTAGCAATTTGTTCATATTGCAAATGTCCATCCATACATGAATGGCTATACAAATTGTTGTACATCTATATAATGGAATACTGAATGAAGGTGTGTACATATGTTAAAACATTTCAATTTGCATATTTACAATATGTACATTTTGTTATATATCAGTTACCCGGCAACCACTTACTTGCCTTCTGATGCTACAGAATTTACTTTCACTGAAAGTTTATATAAATGGAAATGCACAATATATATACTTAGGATTTTTGATCTGGCTATTCTTATTCATCATAACTCACAAAATTCCTCAGTGCCATTATGTGTATCAGTAGCTCATTCAGTATTCCATTATATATCTCAAAGCTGATTTTTTTTCCCCCAAAAGAAAGCAGCATTCCTTTTTGGAGCAAGAGAACATTGTCCATAGTCTCAATTATTTTTTAACCATGATGTTCAGTACTCAGTAAAAAATTTTGAAGCATGCTAAAACAAGAACAGTAAGTGAAAGACAAGAGATAAAAACATGACAAATAGACCCAGAGATGATGTATATAATTGCATTACCAGATAAGAACTTGGAAATAACTAAGATTAGTATGTTTTTTTAAAAAGAGAAATAGAAAAATATATGAAAAGATGGAGAATTTCAAGTGCAATAATCTATAAAAAGAATCAAATGGACATTTTAGAATTGAAAAATATAGGATCTGAAATTAATAATTTACTGGACGTGTCTAACAGAAGACTGAACACAGCAGAAAACAGGCACGGTGCATTGGGAGGCAGTTCAGTGCAGTCAGTCAGTGTTGAAGCACAACAGAAAAAAGGATGGAGTCATTCAAGGCAGAATGCAAGAGGCCTATAGGATGGAGTCAATGGTCAAGTGTCATGTAATGAGCATCCCAGGAAGCAGGGGGTCAGAAAAATATTTGAAGAGATAAAGACCAGGGATTTTCCTAAAGCATCAAAAGACATTTATATTCAAATTCGTGAAACAACCTACCCTGAAATGAACAAATAAAAAAAGCAAGCAAACAAGCAAAGCAAACTTTTCACATCTGGGCATATCATTATTTGTTGCAAATCAAAGACAAAAAAAATCTTAAAAGCAACCCAACCAGATTTTAAAATGGTCCATTGCTCCAATGGTCCGTTGCTCTCCGAGGAGCCCAGCCGGCATCTGGCACAAGCTCGTGGTGGGCGCAGCACACACTTCTCTGTGACGCGTGTCGCTGAGCGGAACTGCTGTGTCGCAGGTTATGTGGAGCTTCCGCTTTGCTGACTGATGCCATTCTGGCTTTCTCTTATAGTTTGTACTCCCACTGGTAAAATGCAGACTGATCTCATATAATGACCATTCAGGCAACCACTTTCCTCCATAATTGCTCTTCAAAAGCTATACCAAGTTTTGGACAGCAGCATCTTCCACCTTTCTTGCCCAGATAATGACATTTTTGCCCAAAAATACATTAAATAAACTATATGGAGTAAAATTTCAGCAATATGGTTTTGGTTTTAATTTGTAAATCTTAATTTGCAATCCGTGAGCATCTTTCCATGTGCGATTGGCCATTTGGAGCTCCTCTTTCATGAAGGGCTTTCCTTCGTTTTCAGCCGTTTTTCTGTTGATGTCTGTGTTATGTATAAGGGATGATCAGGCTGGTCCGAGTTGTTTTTGCCACAATTTCCATGGTAGAAAAAAGTGTAGCAAAGTATACAAAAATCTTTAGAGAAAGAAATGATATTCTCAATAGTACATTTTCAACCTGTAAGAACTTGGGAAAAGTGATTCTCACAAGCATTGTTGAAAGAGCTCCTGGAGATAGAATCAGATGCCAGAAGAGGAATGGAGAATGGGGGAAGGTCACAGAGAGTGGCAGTGGCCTCCCAGAGGCACAGTGCACAGTGGAGTGAGAAGTCAGGGTGGGGACAGGGTTTTAACGTTGCAAGCTTCACAAGGTAGCCATGATGATGGAGGAGGTCAGTACACGGCCTGAGCTGCAGAGGCCAGGGTCAGAAAGACGGCTTTGTGCTCTTGGGGCCAACTGATGAGCAAGCAGGGATTTCAGGACATCGTTCAGTGATTACCAGTAAAAGAACCAAAACCAGCTGGATAACCTACTCACTCCAGCAGTGGCAAGCGTGTGAAGATGGCAGTTTCCTCCTCCCCCTTGGGGAGCCATCAGTTATTCCGCTTCCTGGACCAGGCTGTGAGCAGGACTTCACACACACAAAGCATGGAGTTCAGTGAGCATAGAGAAGAACTCAGACTCACTAAAAATGGTTGCAGTTTTATAGTTTTAAATCATTAAAATGACGAGGTAACATTTTTTCTTTTCAGTTTGTCAAAGGCTAAAACATTCGAGAGTGAATAGTGTAAGCAGTGGTGTGAAACAGCCCCTTGTCTACCTTGATGGGGATGTAATTTGCAGAGTCCAGTGTGGAGAAGATTCTGGCTAACATCTCTGAAATAAAAAGTGTACAATGTTTCACTTTTTGTGCCAAGGTAGCTCTGAATGTGCTGATTGAAAAAAATTTTAAGGTGTTTTGATTGTAAAGAATAACATGCCAGGTATAGAAAAGGCATGAACGTTTTGCTCCTACCTGTGTAGAAAATTCCTGGATGGACCACCAGGGAATGTTAATAGTGACAGTGAGCTCTGCATAACAGGAGAGAGTCTTGTTTTCCATTGTTGACATTTTTACTCTTTATATTTAAGTATCTTTTTTTTTTTTTGAAATGGAGTTTTGCTCTTGTCACCCAGGCTGGAGTGCAATGGCATAATCTCAGCTCACTGCAGCCTCCGCCTCCTGGGTTCAAGCGATTATTCTGCCTTAGCCTCCTGAGTAGCTGGGATTACAGGCACCCACCAACATGCCCAGCTAATTTTTGTATTTTTAGTAGAGACGGAGTTTCATCACGTTGTCCAAGCTGGTCTTGAACTCCTGATCTCAGGTGATCTGCCCGCTTTGGCCTCCCAAAGTGCTGGGATTATAGGCGTGAGCCACCACACCCAGCCTTAAGTATCATTTTGAAGAGTTACGAAAACCACCTAAGCCACAAAGAATTTTAAGAATTATTATTGTTAATAAGAGAATTTACATGTATTGCTACGTTCATTCCAACTCATGGTATGTTCCTGTTGTTTAATAATTGGGAAACCTGAGACATGATGTGAAGTAATTCACCCCCAACTTGGGGGTGCCTGCAGAGCAGGAATGTTCTGGTACCATGATTGCTCCTAGGAACACAGAATAATAGTCATTAAAATGCTCTAAATAGCAATGTGTCCTGAATTCACCCACACCCTCTGAAGGAATTGTTAGAACCTGTCTCCTGCCTCCTTCCACGAGAGTCCATGGGTCACCTAGTGGCATGCAGCCTGCTGGGATGGAAAGGGCCTGTGCTGCAACTCTGCACAAAGAATTTCCAGCTGTTGATCCATCACAACTGCTTACTTCTGTGAGCCTGATCCTCGTCTACAAAAATCATGATAATAGTGCCTGCTTTTCAATCTGGTAAATACTAGGTATATTGTAATAAACCTGAATGTTCTTAGAAATCATAAAATGCTTGAAAATAGTTTCACCTCCTTTTTAAGATTTTGCATGTGTTCATAATCAGTGCCTGTTTCTGGAACGTAATTCATTAGGATAACAGCTGGATCTTGACGTTTCATCTGAGTTTCGTTTTGTTTGAGACAGGGTCTTGCTCTGTTGCCCAGGCTGGAGTGCAATGACACGATCATAGCTCACTGCAGCCTCAACCTCCTGGGCCCAAGTGATCCTTTCATCCCAGCCTCCCGAGTAGCTGGGACTACAGGTGCACGCCACCACACCTGGCTTTTTTTTTTTTTTCTTTCTTTAATAGAGACTAGGTCTCCCTATGTTGCTTGTGCTGGTCTCAAATTCCAGACCAGCCGTGACTCAAGTGATCCTTCTGCCCTGGCCCTCCACAGTGCTGGGATTATAGGTGTGAGCCCCTGTGCCTGGCCTCATCTGAGTTTTTTGGAAGTGTTTCCTTGCTGCCTAAATTCTATAGAGGGGCCTCCAGGGAACAAAGCGAGTCCCCCTGCTTGGGCACTGGTGGGCACTGGCATTCCTGTCCGCACAGCAGTAGGGGACATCCCAGGCTATGGCTAATGGCTGTCCACAGGGTAGGGCCTTGCATCTCCATCACTTGGCTCCATCAGATGGTAGAGTTTGGTTGGGGTCTGTAGCATGCCAGGCACCTTTGACACTTCACAAATGTATTGCCAGATTTTTAAAAATGTATTTCTGCTATAACTGAGGATGTGGACTGTTGGAACAGGAAAAGCTGAAAGCCTTGCTAGAGATGAGGCTTTGTGGTATAGCTCAGGTAATGCTACCTGCACGTAAAGGGTAACTTTTTAGCAGACTATAGCAAAGGCGGGGAGAGAGTGGGGAGACCTACGGGGAAAGGTGGGGGCACCTACAGTTGCAGGGTGAGCACCAGTTGTCAGGAGTTGACAGGAGGGCATAGCCGGGAATAGCTGGTGTCTCCTTACTGTGACCTGCTGTGACCTGTAGAATCGTGTCTGACCATTGCTGGAGGATGCAGTACTGAATTCAAGTAACAAGGTGTCCTGTGAACCCCCACAGTCAGATGGGTGAGGGATGGGGAGGGTCATGCGGGGTGTGGGCGGTGTGCCTGGCATCGGCCCTGCCAAGTTCGTCGGGTAACGTGATGCTTCTCCCTTGCTTTTTGGTAGATGGACAGTGTCTCACCCTCGGGGAGCAGGTGGGCTGGCAGGACAGGCGGCCCCAGGCCGGGAGAAGGAGACACTCCCAGGTACTCTCGTCTACCCCTGCTGGTGACCTGCCTGCCCGGCCCTGTCCTGTTCCAGATGATGGCTCACCTGTGACCCTGCCTGCCCTGCCCAGCTTCTCCCCCATGCCTGCCTGTCCCTGACCTCAGTGCTGTTGGCTGACCTGCCTCAGCCCACACCCCGCCCCCTTTTTTCCCACCCCACGGGGCCGATCCTGACTTCTGGTTGCTCCCTTTGCTTGACCGTTCTCTCGAGGTTCTTAACCCTGAACTGCACCTACTCCCACTGACCTCAGTCACTGTGGGCCGCCACGAGGGCCCCTGCAGAGGCGATGCTAACAGCCTCTCATGCTGACCTGCTTCTTGTCTGTTTCCTTTTACAGGGTAATTTGTAGTGGAATGAGAAAAAAGTGTTGTACTTCTTAAACAACATGATCTGGAGTATGTGGTGACTGTAAACTTTTCATCTATGCAGAATGCGAATGACTCACCAGTCACAGGGCAGTTCTCCTCGGATTAGAGACACAGTGGAGCTAATGACACGTTTCAGAGTTAGAAATGGTTTTAGGAGTCATTCTAAATGAGGTTGGAAGAATTGAATTGCTGTCCAGATCCAACAGACTTACCCAGCCAACGGTAACTAAACACATGCTCTGTGCCCGGCTCTGTCCTAGGCTTGGACACACTCTCAGTGAGCGCACACCAATGGCTGTGTCCCCAGAGCTGGCCGTCCTGTGTGTGCTTCATTCCTGAGAAAAGGAGATGGCATGCTCAGCAGATCAAGGACGGGCACGAAGCAGAGGCCAGGAGTGAGTGTGTGCACACGTGCGGGTGCATGTGTCTGCACATGCAAGTGTGCACGCATGTTTGTGCATAGTGTGTGCACATGTGCGTGTGAGTGCATGCATGTGTGTGATTGTGCACGTAGTGTACCTGCATGTGTGCGAGGGTGTGTGTGCATGTGAGTTGTGCATGTGTGCATGAGTGGGTGCATGTGTATGTGTGCTTGTGTGCCTGTGAGTGCACGAGTGTACCTGCATGTGTGCGAGGGTGTGTGCATGTGAGTTGTGCATGTGTGCATGAGTGGGTGCATGTGTATGTGTGCTTGTGTGCCTGTGAGTGCACGAGTGTACCTGCATGTGTGCGAGGGTGTGTGCATGTGTTGTGCATGTGTGCATGAGTGGGTGCATGTGTATGTGTGCTTGTGTGCCTGTGAGTGCACGAGTGTACCTGCATGTGTGCGAGGGTGTGTGCATGTGAGTTGTGCATGTGTGCATGAGTGGGTGCATGTGTATGTGTGCTTGTGTGCCTGTGAGTGCACGAGTGTACCTGCATGTGTGCGAGGGTGTGTGCATGTGAGTTGTGCATGTGTGCATGAGTGGGTGCATGTGTATGTGTGCTTGTGTGCCTGTGAGTGCACGAGTGTACCTGCATGTGTGCGAGGGTGTGTGTGCATGTGAGTTGTGCATGTGTGCATGAGTGGGTGCATGTGTATGTGTGCTTGTGTGCCTGTGAGTGCACGAGTGTACCTGCATGTGTGCGAGGGTGTGTGCATGTGAGTTGTGCATGTGTGCATGAGTGGGTGCATGTGTGTGTGTGCTTGTGTGCCTGTGAGTGCACGAGTGTACCTGCATGTGTGCGAGGGTGTGTGCATGTGAGTTGTGCATGTGTGCATGAGTGGGTGCATGTGTATGTGTGCTTGTGTGCCTGTGAGTGCACGAGTGTACCTGCATGTGTGCGAGGGTGTGTGCATGTGAGTTGTGCATGTGTGCATGAGTGGGTGCATGTGTATGTGTGCTTGTGTGCCTGTGAGTGCACGAGTGTACCTGCATGTGTGCGAGGGTGTGTGCATGTGAGTTGTGCATGTGTGCATGAGTGGGTGCATGTGTATGTGTGCTTGTGTGCCTGTGAGTGCACGAGTGTACCTGCATGTGTGCGAGGGTGTGTGCATGTGAGTTGTGCATGTGTGCATGAGTGGGTGCATGTGTATGTGTGCTTGTGTGCCTGTGAGTGCACGAGTGTACCTGCATGTGTGCGAGGGTGTGTGTGCATGTGAGTTGTGCATGTGTGCATGAGTGGGTGCATGTGTATGTGTGCTTGTGTGCCTGTGAGTGCACGAGTGTACCTGCATGTGTGCGAGGGTGTGTGCATGTGAGTTGTGCATGTGTGCATGAGTGGGTGCATGTGTGTGTGTGCTTGTGTGCCTGTGAGTGCACGAGTGTACCTGCATGTGTGCGAGGGTGTGTGCATGTGAGTTGTGCATGTGTGCATGAGTGGGTGCATGTGTGTGTGTGCTTGTGTGCCTGTGAGTGCACGAGTGTACCTGCATGTGTGCGAGGGTGTGTGCATGTGAGTTGTGCATGTGTGCATGAGTGGGTGCATGTGTATGTGTGCTTGTGTGCCTGTGAGTGCACGAGTGTACCTGCATGTGTGCGAGGGTGTGTGCATGTGAGTTGTGCATGTGTGCATGAGTGGGTGCATGTGTGTGTGTGCTTGTGTGCCTGTGAGTGCACGAGTGTACCTGCATGTGTGCGAGGGTGTGTGCATGTGAGTTGTGCATGTGTGCATGAGTGGGTGCATGTGTATGTGTGCTTGTGTGCCTGTGAGTGCACGAGTGTACCTGCATGTGTGCGAGGGTGTGTGCATGTGAGTTGTGCATGTGTGCATGAGTGGGTGCATGTGTATGTGTGCTTGTGTGCCTGTGAGTGCACGAGTGTACCTGCATGTGTGCGAGGGTGTGTGCATGTGTTGTGCATGTGTGCATGAGTGGGTGCATGTGTATGTGTGCTTGTGTGCCTGTGAGTGCACGAGTGTACCTGCATGTGTGCGAGGGTGTGTGCATGTGAGTTGTGCATGTGTGCATGAGTGGGTGCATGTGTATGTGTGCTTGTGTGCCTGTGAGTGCACGAGTGTACCTGCATGTGTGCGAGGGTGTGTGCATGTGAGTTGTGCATGTGTGCATGAGTGGGTGCATGTGTATGTGTGCTTGTGTGCCTGTGAGTGCACGAGTGTACCTGCATGTGTGCGAGGGTGTGTGTGCATGTGAGTTGTGCATGTGTGCATGAGTGGGTGCATGTGTATGTGTGCTTGTGTGCCTGTGAGTGCACGAGTGTACCTGCATGTGTGCGAGGGTGTGTGCATGTGAGTTGTGCATGTGTGCATGAGTGGGTGCATGTGTGTGTGTGCTTGTGTGCCTGTGAGTGCACGAGTGTACCTGCATGTGTGCGAGGGTGTGTGCATGTGAGTTGTGCATGTGTGCATGAGTGGGTGCATGTGTATGTGTGCTTGTGTGCCTGTGAGTGCACGAGTGTACCTGCATGTGTGCGAGGGTGTGTGCATGTGAGTTGTGCATGTGTGCATGAGTGGGTGCATGTGTATGTGTGCTTGTGTGCCTGTGAGTGCACGAGTGTGTGCATATGTGTTTGTGATAGTGTCTTTTCATGTGTGTATGTGTACACGTGTGCATGCATACATGCAGTTGGGGGTTGCCAGTGTTCAATAGGGCCGTCAGGGTTGGCCTCATTGAGAAGGTGATGTTAAAGGAAAGATGAGGGTGTGAGCCATGGATGAGGAGTAGTCCGGGCAGAGGAGCCCCCAGCATGAAGGCTTTAAGGTGGAGAACAACCTGGGGCCAGTGTGGCCACAGTAGAGTGAGTAAGGAAGAGCTTCAGGGGATGAGTTCCAGGAGGTAAAGAGCAGGTCATTTGTGGCCCCCTGGTGTCCTAAGAGCTTTTGCTCTGAGTGGGAGCCATTGCTTCTTGTCTTGAACAGGGGAGAGACCTGAGCCAAGTTAGGTTCTCGCCAAATTGCTCTGGTGTCTGGGTAAAGAATAGTCTGTCAGCCAGGCGCGGTGGCTCATGCCTGTAATCACAGCACTTTGGGAGGCCAACACAGGTAGATCACGAGGTCAGGAGATTGAGACCATCCTGGCTAACACAGTGAAACCCTGTCTCTACTAAAAATACAAAAAAATTAGCCAGGTGTGGTAGCAGGCGCCTGTAGTCCCAGCTACTCGGGAGACTGAGGCAGGAGAATGGTGTGAACCCGGGAGGCGGAGCTTGCGGTGAGCTGAGATCATGCCACTGCACTCCAGCCTGGGCGACTGAGCAAGACTCCGTCTCAAAAAAAAAAAAAAAAAAACAGAATAATCTCTCAGGGGATCCAGTGGGGAAGCAGAGACCAGTGAGGAGGCTCTACCTGGACCCAGGTGAGAGGTGGTCCCAGGGACGTCATGAGAGGGTCAGATTCGGGATTGGTTTGCAGGTAGGACCTTCAAACGGAGTGGAAGTGACCTGTGGGATGAGGGAGTTGAGATGACTGCGGGGCTCTAGGCCCGATTAGCAGGAGGGACGGAGTTGTGTCCAGCACTTGCGATGAGGGCAGCCAAGGTGAGATGCTGTGCCATTCAGGCAGAGCAGTGAGCACACAGTTGGATAGAGAGACGCAGGAGAGGTGGACTTGTGCCTGATTGGTCCCTCCATGATGTTTTATGCCAGGAAATGGCATGGGTGGTCCAGGGGCCGTCTGCGGAGAGAAGAGGAGCGAGGACTGAGGCCTGGGACACCCCTCCCTTGGCAGGCTGGGATGCACCAGAGGAACAAGCAAAGTCTGAGCCTAAGAGACCAGCGAGGGACCCAGGAGACGCAAAAGCTGAGGGCATTGCCTCATCAGGAGAGGACAGAGAGTCTCAATCCTGGGGACAGGTCGGGTAAAGGGAGAGCCAGGAATGAGCCACCATAGCTCACGCAGGTCCTTGGGGGTCTTGAGCAGTTTTAGACTTGGCAGGCAACAAAAGCAAAAGCGGGGTGCTCTGGAGACGGAGAAGGACAGCAGAAGGGCTGGGGCAGCAAGGTGGAGTTTTGAAGAGTTTTACTACAAAGGAAAAGAGAGTAGTAGGGGAAAAGGAAGCCACAGTTTTATTTGAGAGTGGAAGAAACCGTAGGTTGTTTCTGTGCAGGTCACAGCAACCAGCAGAGCTCTCCCAAGGGCAGGAGAACCACTGGGCAGCGTTGGGATGCCCAGGATGGGGGTAGGCTCAGTAGAGGGGCTGGCCAACCCACCGAGGCCAGCATCTTGGAGTGGTGAAGGTGCAGAGATGGTGGGGTCCATCCCAGGAAGCCCCTCACAACAAGGCTGTGTTGGTCGTCAGCCCAGCATGGGAAGGGGGAGGTTTGAAGACAGGAATCGGTATGAGATATGCATATTTATATGTTTTTGACGTACAATAAAAGGCAGTTTCATATGGTTCCGTGTCTGGTGTGTGCAGTAGAATTTGGAAGGCTGGGAGCATGGCCAGGCCAGGAAGTGGGTGTTGTCACTGGTGTGTGTGGCCTTCCTGTGGTCTGGTCTGGCGTATACTGAACCGTTTGTGTTCTCCTCCAGTTGTGTGCAGCTCACGAGTCTAGGCACGGAATTGGCAGAGAGTGAGACTTTAATAGGGTGTGACTTTTGTCAAGCAAGGACAAGGAAGCAAGCGGGGAGCCAGATATGAAGGCAGAGAGGAGACAATGGTCTCACGGCATGATCTGGGCTATCGAAGGAGAGAGGCTTGGGAGGGAGGTATGCAACAGCCGGAAGGCAGGTGGCTGCCAACAACTTTCTTTTTCCAGTTGGTGGCAATCATAAGTCAGTCTCTATCGAAGTAGAATACAACTAAGAAAAAACTTTAAAATATAACTACCTCTTCAACTTAGAGAATAGTACTACTTGGTTTCCTTGGTAACTGTCAACCGCTTGACTAACTGCACAGCAAGTGTTAGGTCGTGGCTCAGGGTAATTACAGACAACAGAGAAATTGCAGGGTAAGGCTTAAATAAACATAAAGCAACTACATAGTTAGGTCCTGCTCATGAAAGCGAGGATACAGTTCATTTCCAGCCCTGGGCTGCACTCAGGAGCCTCATGCCCAGTCCCCATCCTAGGGCAATGCCTGCCCTCAGGCTGACAGCCTTTCCTTTCCTTGCTCCAGTCGCTTGGGTGTGAGTCCTGCTTCTCCCGTCTTCTCTGTGCTGGGACCTCAGGCAAGCCAACTCCAAGCCTACCTGGCCCAGGCCACTGCAGGGCCACCCTTCCCAGGGCCAGGCTGTGAAGCAGTTGGAGGCCAGGCCCCGGGCTCCAGACTACTGTGTTGAGGTTAATCTTACCAACCAGAACTTTAAAAATTGTGTTTCCAGCCTTTATTTGAAAGTGGGAGAAACAGTAGCTTGTTTCTGTGCCGGTTGCAGCAACCCACAGAGCTGCAGCAAGGGCAGGAGAACCGCTGGGGCAGTCTTGGGATGCGAGGAGGGCTGGCTCAGTGGAGGGCCCGGCTGGCCCACCGAGGCCAGCGTCTGGCAGTGATGAAGGTGCAGAGAAGGTGGGGGCCCTCCCAGGAAGCCCCTCTGGGATAAGAAGTTAGCTTATCTATTGTCTGTGGAAAGAAAACCTAAATAGAGTTTTCTTTTTTAAAAAAGACGGCACAAGTCGGTCTTCTGGTGATTGTAACAGGATGGTCACCAGAGAACAGTGATCTACTGACATCCTGAACCAGAATCTCTAGAAAAGACAGAAATTTTAAAACACCAGCAACAACAGAAATTCATGATGTGCTAGGAGACAGGGATGACTGCAGTCAGAGGACCAGATGTCTTGATTGATTATTAAGAGATAGAAACAGGCAATGTTTGTGGAATCAAAACACCACAGAAGACACGCAGAGAAGAGTGGAAGTGAGGACACTCAGCTCAGATTAGTGGACTCAGGGAGTTGGGGGTTGGCTGGCAGCACTAACTCAGAGGAGCAGAGTCAGGTATCCCCCTCAAACCCCCCGACTTTGGGCCCAGGCAGTCAGAAGGTATGTTGGGGCCAGCCACTAACTCCAGAGAGGGACAGGGAGCCAATTCCAGGAGACTAAACATTGTCACATGCAGTCCAAAGACACCCCTCCCTCTCCCCGCTGCAACACCCAAGGCTGACAAAAGTAGACAGGAACAGTATCCAGGATGAGCAAACCAAGCCTCTCCAAAGCCAAACTGCCGACAAGCTGGGAACCACAGCATGCTGGAGGGAAACCGGCAGCAGGAGAAAGCAGCAGCAAGCATGGCAGAAAGAAGACGTGGGGCTGCCTTCTGGACGGAGACTGGGTCAGACACACGGCTCCTTCAAAGGGAGCACCAAAGGCCTTGAAGAGTGGACGGTCAAAATGGCACAGCCAGGAAGGCAGGACTCACAGAACGGGCAGCATGAAGAGTGAATAGCCACGGACTATTGAGAACGCAGACCCAGTGCTGTTACTCAGACGTCAAAGACCGAGAGCTATTCCCGAGCGCAGACTGAGGACCAGGGAGTCCAGGACTCGCTGATGCAGAGCTCCAGGACTGACAGGCGAGGAGAGCGAGAGGAAAAGCTGAGGCTGAGTGCGATACTGAGAAGCTCCATATTGTGTTTAACAGGAGTCTGAGGACCAGGAAAAAGAGAAGATTGAGGGGACAATGGAGACATCCTAGAAGATCATCTCCCCGAGCACAGAGCGCATCACAGGACTGAGCAGTGTTGAGTGGGCGTGGGGAAAACACGGCTGCCGGGACCTGTGAGGACCGAGTTCAGAGTTCCAGATACTGTGGACAGCAGAGACTCCACAGGGGCTCTGCAGGAGGAGACAGGAGGCAATAGTCAGCCTCTGCAAAGCTCTGGCTGGTGATTGGCATCAGACTTCTCAATGAGAAATTGTACTCTAGATTTAATTGGAACAGTATCTTCAAAATACTCGGGAAAAATGATTTCAAACCTGGAATTTTAGACACAGACAGACTAGACACAGACAAATTCAAATTGAAGGGCAAAGGAAAAGTGCCTTCAGATAGTGAAGGACTCGGAGGTTACCAGCCTCATCCCTAATACCCTGACAAAACTAAAAAAAAGACAACTATCTATGAAAGAAAACAAGTTTTGATTCCACAGATAATGGTGAGGAAAGTATCCAGAGTAACACGTACTAGTCTAATCACTGTTGGTGTATAATGGTATGCAAATTAAAATACTATTTGAAATCAAAATCTCAAGTATATGTATCTATATGTAATGATGAGAAGGAGAAAAATGAAAGCTTACTAAACTTCAGGGTTTTTTTTTTTCAGGGGGAATTTATAGATGCTACTCATCTCCATAGTGTAGAAATGAAGGCTTAAATGGATTAATGATTTCCAAGGAATGACTGTAAATGATTTACAAGGAACCCTGGCTCTACAGAAAATTTACAAGTTAGCTGGGTGTAGTGGTGCATGCATGTGGTCCCAGCTACTCCAGAGGCTGAGGTGGGATTATCGCTTGAGTGTAGGAGTTTGAGGCTGTAGCAAGCCATGACTGTGCCTCTGCACTCCAGCCCAGGTGACAGAGCGAGACCCCATCTCTAAACATAAGTAAATAGGAGCCCCCTGAGGAATAGGGACAGATGCATGACTTCACATCTTGAACAGGAAAAATTTCAGAACTAAGAAAACCTCATCAATTCACCAAAAGGTGTAGTAGAAGGGAAAACATTTGAAATAGAAAATATATAAGGCAAGACATTATGTAGACATTAATTCAAATACAAGGTTAGATTTCTCTACTAAGAGGCAGACCTCAGATTGTCTTAAAAATGACCCAGAGGCCAGGTGTGGTAGCTGACGCCTGTAATCCCAGCGCTTTGGGAGGCCAAGGCGGGAGGATCACGAGGTCAGAAGATCAAGACCATCCTAGCTAACACGGTGAAACCCTATCTCTACTAAAAATACAAAAAATTAGCCGGGCGTGGTGGTAGGTACCTGTAGCCCCAGCTACTCAGGAGGCTGAGGCAGGAGAATGGTGTGAACCCGAGAGGCAGAGCTTGCAGTGAGCCGAGTTCGTGTCACTGCACTGCAGCCTGGGTGACAGTGCAAGACTCTGTCTCAAAAAAAAAAAAAAAAAAAAAACCCAGAAACAGAGAATTTGTTAATGGGAAAGGCACTGAGCAATGCCAGCCACTAGAAAGCAGACCAGCAATGACATTTTCACGAAAAAGATGAAAGGCATTAAATGGGACAAAGATACTTCATGTTGGTAAGTTATAATCCTCTAAGAAAATACGATCATTGTGAACTTTTATGTACATAATTACATAGCTGTGAAATTTATGTAGGAAGAAATTCTTTTTTTTTTTTTTTTTTTTTTTTTTTTGAGACGGAGTCTTGCTCTGTCGCCCAGGCTGGAGTGCAGTGGCATGATCTCGGCTCACTGCAAGCTCCGCCTCCCGGGTTCACGCCATTCTCCTGCCTCAGCCTCCCGAGTAGCTGGGACTGTAGGCGCCCACCACCACGCCCGGCTAATTTTTTGTATTTTTTTTTTTAGTAGAGATGGGGTTTCACCGTGTTAGCCAGGATGGTCTTGATCTCCTGACCTCGTGATCCGCCCGCCTTGGCCTCCCAAAGTGCTGGGATTACAGCGTGAGCCACTCCACCCGGAAGAAATTCTAAGAATAAGAGATGGATTAATTCAGTACCATAATGGGAAATTTCAATTGACAAATCAAGGGGACCAGAATGTCTGTATGTTTACGAGGAATTTGAAGAACATTTGTAACCCACTCTCTTTTTGGAAGGGGACACAGAGGACACTTGTCTTCTTCTTTTTTCTTTTTTCTTTTTTTTTTTTGGCTTTCCTTTCTTCTCTTTTTTTCTTTACCTTCTCTGTCCCTCCAGGACCATTCACAAATATCTCTGCCATGTATTCGATTTTATAGAAAATCTTAATTTTCAAAAGTGGAAATCATAAAGTACAGTAAAAATGGAAAAAAAAACACACAAAATGATAGCCAAAAATAACCCAGATGTCATTATATACTTGGGAATTTTGGAATGCCTTTAAATAAGGCATACTGTTTAAAAAGTAATGAAAATGAGAGAACACTGCGTGTCAAACATGAGGGATGTCACAAAAGCAATTCTCAGAAGAAAATGTTGGAAAACCAGAAACGTTTACAATGAATGAATTGGTCATATGACTCTAAAGATTAGAGAGACTTAAAACCAATTCAAGACAAAGTAGGAAAAATGAATGAAGATAAAAGTAGAGGTTGATACAGTAGACCATGGGAACTTATTGCTTGGTGTGATAAATTCTGAAAAAGAATCAATAAAATACTTAAACTATTAGCCACTTTGATCAAGAAAGAGAAGGTGTGAAACCTTGAAACTTGGGAAACAGGAAAATAGATGGCACTGCATGTAGGAAGCTGTTAACACTCTAAGAAACTGCTGTTTACAGCCTCTGTGCAAAGAAATTTGGAAATCTAAGTGAACAGTTTTCTACAAAGATGTATATCAACAAAACTGCCTCAATGTATGTGACAAGTCTGAAAAGACCTGTAATTGTGAGAGTGACTGAAAACGCCATTCAGAGGGCTGCACTCACACCACCTGATGATCCCCTCTGCAGGTGCGTTTCAGCGTGTCCCAAAGAAAGGGTGATGTGTGAGGTCTGTAAACCATCCTGGAGTAAAGAAACAACAAAAGTTCTCCAGATTGTCTGATGAGCTCAGCAATATTGTCATGCAGAAATTGTGCAAGAATTGTTAAAAAAAAAAATTGTATAGGTAACTGTGCCCTCAGGAAACAGATGTGCAATCGTAAGTAAAGTGTTAGAAAATTAAATCCAACCTGCACTTAGTTTTAACTATTTTTATTTTCATTTAGGAAGAGCTTTTTACAATTTGGTTGGGAGATTTTGCTGTGTCTCCTGCCTTAGTTTCCTCTTTGGGATGCTGTTCACATGTGTTTGCACTTCCTTGTCTGTCTTCTGTATGTATTACTTCTCTTGAATTCTTTTCATTGCTTTTGTAAAAATTTTAGAAATTTTTCTATTTTTTGTCTGTTGTGTTTATTTGGTCTTTTTGTGTCTTCTAATTTCATCTTTATTTTTTAAATATTTTTCTTTCTATTCCCACGTATTTTGTAGTTCTGTGACCTCAGATTTTTAGTTTTTCTAATTCTGATTTGTATTTTTTCACCTTTTGCACATTAATGCCTTTTAGCCTATTAAAAAATACTAGATTATGATTTTTGTGTTTTTCGTTAGCATGTTTTTATGGTGTGTTTATTGTCAGTAAAGATGATACTTAGTTTCTTATTTTCTTTTGTCTTTTAAAAAACTTTATATGGGGTTTGAATTGCGTGAAATTTGTTTCCCAAACCTCTTAGAATGGAAGCATGATTTATAATAGCATTTCTAATTACATAGCTCTTGAAGGCCCTCTTGTGTTATTTTTATGTAAAGTTTAAATATGAGGGCTTAATCAATGAATTTGTAATATGTCTGGGGACAGAGCATGGAGAATCAGCAGAGAATTAGGTGATAGTACCGGCTCAGTGCTCATGTTCTGATTTTGATCATTGTACTGTGGTTATCTGTACATTGTTTTGGGGAAACACATGGTACAGTATTTGGGGTGAAAGAGTATGGTGTCTGGTAAGCACTCTCAGATGGTATGGGCCTATAGAGAGAGTGAATATGTGGATGGACGGATGCATGGATCTGTAGAGAAAGTGAATGTGAATGCATGGATGGATGGATGCATGGATCCATAGAGAAAGTGAATGTGTGCATGAATGGATGAATGCATGGATGGGCGAATGCATGGGTTCACAGAGAGTGAATGCATGGATGGATGAGTGCATGGATCCATAGAGAGAGTGAATGCATGGATGGACGAGTGCATGGATCCACAGAGAGTGAATGCATGGATGGATGAGTGCATGGATCCATAGAGAGAGTGAATGCATGGATGGACGAGTGCGTGGATCCACAGAGAGTGAATGCATGGATGGATGAGTGCATGGATCCATAGAGAGAGTGAATGCATGGATGGACGAGTGCGTGGATCCACAGAGAGTGAATGCATGGATGGATGAGTGCATGGATCCATAGAGAGAGTGAATGCATGGATGGACGAGTGCGTGGATTCACAGAGAGTGAATGCATGGATGGACGAGTACATGGATCCATAGAGAGAGAATGCATGGATGGACGAGTGCATGGATCCGTAGAGAGAGTGAATGCATAGATAGACTGGATAGACGAGTTCATGGATCCACCGAGAGTGAATGCATGGATGGATGAATGCATGGATCCACAGGAAGTGAATACATGGATAGACAAGTGCATGGATCCATAGAGTGAATGCATGGATGGACGAGTGCATGGATCCACAGAGAGTGAATGCATGGATGGACGAGTACATGGATCCACAGAGAGTGAATGCATGGATGGACGAGTGCATGGATCCACAGAGAGTGAATGCATGGATGGACGAGTGCATGGATCCACAGAGAGTGAATGCATGGATGGACGAGTGCATGGATCCATAGAGAGAGTGAATGCATGGATGCACGAGTGCATGGATCCACAGAGAGTGAATGCATGGATGGACGAGTGCATGGATCCATAGAGAGAGTGAATGCATGGATGGACGAGTGCTTGGATCCACAGAGGGTGAATGCATGGATAGACGAGTACATGGATCCATAGAGAGTGAATACATGGATGGACGAGTGCATGGATCCATAGAATGAATGCATGGATGGACGAGTGCATGGATCCACAGAGAGTGAATGCATGGATGGACGAGTGCTTGGATCCATAGAGAGTGAATGCATGGATGGACGAGTACATGGATCCATAGAGAGAGAATGCATGGATGGACGAGTGCATGGATCCATAGAGAGAGTGAATGCATAGATAGACTGGATAGACGAGTTCATGGATCCACCGAGAATGAATGCATGGATGGATGAATGCATGGATCCACAGGAAGTGAATACATGGATAGACAAGTGCATGGATCCATAGAGAGAGTGAATGCATGGATGGACGAGTGCATGGATCCACAGAGAGTGAATGCATGGATGGACGAGTGCATGGATCCATAGAGTGAATGCATGGATGGACGAGTGCATGGATCCATAGAGTGAATACATGGATAGACAAGTGCATGGATCCATAGAGAGAGTGAATGCATGGATGGACGAGTGCATGGATCCACAGAGAGTGAATGCATGGATGGACGAGTGCATGGATCCATAGAGTGAATGCATGGATGGACGAGTGCATGGATCCATAGAGTGAATACATGGATAGATAAGTGCATGGATCCATAAAGAGAGTGAATGCATGGATGGACGAGTGCATGGATTCACAGAGAGTGAATGCGTGGATGGATGAGTGCATGGATCCATAGAGAGAGTGAATGCATGGACGGACGAGTGTATGGATCCATAGAGTGAATGCATGGATGGACGAGTGCATGGATCCATAGAGACAGTGAATGCATGGATGGACGTGTGCATGGATCCATAGAGTGAATGCATGGATGGACGAGTGCATGGATTCACAGAGAGTGAATGCGTGGATGGATGAGTGCATGGATCCATAGAGAGAGTGAATGCATGGACGGACGAGTGTATGGATCCATAGAGTGAATGCATGGATGGACGAGTGCATGGATCCATAGAGACAGTGAATGCATGGATGGACGTATGCATGGATCCATAGAGTGAATGCATGGATGGACGAGTGCATGGATTCACAGAGAGTGAATGTATGGATGGACGAGTGCATGGATCCATAGAGAGTGAATGCATGGATGGATGAATGCATGGATCCTTTGACAGAGTGAATGTATGGATGGACGAGTGCATGGATCCACAGAGAGTGAATGCATGGATGGACGAGTATATGGATCCACAGAGAGTGAATGCATGGATGGACGTGTGCATGGATCCATAGAGTGAATGGATGGATGGACGAGTGCATGGATCCATAGAGAGAGTGAATGCATGGATGGACGAGTGTATGGATCCACAGAGAGTGAATGCATGGATGGACGAGTGCATGGATCCACAGAGAATGAATGCATGGATGGATGTGTGCATGGATCCATAGAGTGAATGCATGGATGGACGAGTGCATGGATCCATAGAGAGAGTGAATGCATGGATGGATGAGTGCATGGATCCATAGAGAGTGAATGCATGGATGGATGAATGCATGGATCCTTCGACAGAGTGAATGCATGGATGGATGAGTGCATGGATCCATAGGGATAATGAATGGATGCATACATGGATGAATGCATGGATCTGTAGAGAGAGTGAATGCGTGCATGGACGAATTCATGACACACAGTTGGGCCAGAATGTAAGTAATTGGATAAATGTGGTAAAGGATGTGTAGATTCTTTGTAATACTCATACACTTTTTTCAAGATTTGAAATTATATCACAGTAACAAGTTGTCCAATGAGTACAGTAGTCCCCCTTTGTCCACAGTTTCACTTTCTGTGATTTCAGTCACCCATGGTACAGTATAGTGAGATATCTTAAGAGAGAAACCATATTTACATAACTTTTATTATGGCATATTGATAAAATTGTTCTGTTTTATTATTGTTGTTAATCTCCTTCTGTACCTAATTTATACATTAAAATTTATCATAGGACAGTTTATAACAGGGTTTGGTATAGTCCGTGGTTCCAGGCAGCCACTAGGAGTCTTGGAATGTACCCCCCTTGGATAAGGGGGTAGGGCTGCAGAATGAATTCTTCAGCCTTCTTCTCAGAACAGATCTTCTGCGAGACTTTGGCAGATGATGCTGTGACCCCACCTGGGCGGCCAGGCCAAGGTGTCTGTGCCTGGTCCTGAGGGGCCAGGCACGCGTCCTCGGCAGGGCCACCCAGAGCCTGGGGTGCTGGGAACTGGGCTTTGTTTTAGTTACTCAAATGCTTTTCTCAAACTGGAATTTTAATTACAACAAAATTAATGCCTCAGAATATGATTAAGAAATAAATAATGAGCGAGAACAAGCAGCCTCTTGAGGTGATGTCCCTGTGGCTGAGCCTATCACTGCATTTGCTAATTTGTTGCATTAGCAAGTATTTGGCTTGTGCATGCGAGACAACGTTAAATAGTCCAGTGTGGAAACAGAAAAACAGTATGTGGAGATCCAAACCCATATGATTATTCCCCATGATCTACTCAGTTTCATCAGATTCTGCAGGTTAATCATGTTTGTGATCCCTCCCGAACATCTCAGCATCGTCTGTGGAGCTGGTCTGTTGTCCTGTGACACTGACTGTCCCTCTGTGGCTCTCAGGGTCTCCCCTCCTCTTCCTTGAAGGCATTGTCATGATTCAGCAGTGACTTCTGGGCTGCGTGGCTAGAGGGGCTCCCTCCTTTACCCTCAGACCCCTTGGATGCCATGCTGGGCAGAGGCCTTGGCCCAGTGTGAACTTTCTGCCCACGTTCTCCTGGTAGTGGCTCTGTAGCTGGGCGCTGTTTCTGCCCTGTCATGCAAGTGGGGTGGCCGTGGCTGGGTGCAGAGGCTCGCAGCTGGGTGCTGGGACTGGGGGTGAGCCAGCCGTCCAGCCCCTGCATCAGCACCACCCCTTGCTGTGTTCCTGAAGCGTCCTGTCTTCCATGGTCAGGATGATCTTTCAAGACAGCCCTGATGGCATCACCTCCCTTCACTCACCTCTTCTTAGCTTGTTGTTCATTAAAAACAGTTGTACTTACTGAGTGCCTACATTGTCCTGTGGAGATACTCGGCCACCCGGGCTGCCCAAGGTGGTATGAGTGTCAGGGCACGTGGCCCAGAGGGCTCTGCAGAGAGGGCTCTGAGAATAAGAGTGAGCTGTACTGGAGAAGGGACAGGAGCCCCTGGGAGACATGAGAGATGGGGACGGGCTGAGGGAGGAGGAGGACCGGGCTCGGGGAGGATGGTGGGGCCCTAAGCAGGGCAGGAGATCAGATTGTGTGTTTGGGATGTTCCTCTCCTTCAGGGGGAGGAGAGGCCCTGAGGGAGACAGGAGCAAGAAGGGCATCAGACCCTGAGGAGCCCAGGCAGGGCCTCCAGGGCTGGTGCTGGGAGGAGGCAGGGGCAGGAGGGGTCCGGAGGGCCCTGAGCAGGGCTAACCCCAGGGAAACCACACGCAGGCCACAGAGGGAAAAGCTTTGAACCCTTGTCGTGTATAAAGGACTCACTAGGTCTTGGTGCATTTTTCATTGGTACTTATATATTTACTGTTGAATCTCTATGAGTTCTTTTTAATGATTTTTCTTGTTTTCAATAAAGTAACATTTCCCGTCTGCATTGCACAGTCATAATTTGAAAACAAAAGTTGTTTTGTTGTGTAAACAATTGTTCTGATTCTTTAACTTCATCAATTCATTGGAAATCTGTCACAGAGCCACTTCAGAAAACAGCCCGTCTCTGCCTCCAGCCTGGTGTGCCTGCAGCTGTGTGGGTGCGTCCCCTCTTCACTTTCTCAGCAGAGGCAGAGGCTGCAGTCTGAGTGGCAGAGCCCACGTTTCTGCTGCGGGTGGTGGCCATGTAAGGGTATTGGTGTGTTTTTTGCACATGTAGCTGGCCATGCTTTAAAATAAGCAGATGGACTTTTGTTTACCTTTCGCCCCTCAGAATGGTTTGGTCAATGACAGCAGCCATTTTTGTTGTTTTTATTGTTTCTTTTCTGTGGTGACAAAGGTGGCATCCCCTCCTAGCAGCTGCACACTGGGGTGGTCCTGAGGAGAGGAGGGCGAGAGCAGAACTAGCGGGTGGGCCATGAGGGGAAGTCCAGGCCTCTCCATCCAAGGATGACCCTTTCTCCAGGATCCTGCAGTCTGTTATTGGGTCGGGAAAAGCCGTGGTGGTTTTAGCCTGCCAGTGTAGGGAGCTTTCCCATGAAGTTTAAATGCAAACAGGACACTGAGGGCAGGAAGGTATGCTGAGCTGCCCTGCACAGTGCTTGGCTCTGGTGGCCACCCCACGGTCCCTGGGCACTGCCAACCTGGGCATGAACCTGGGATAACCCAGCAGAACCTGGAACAATATGGGCTCCGTGAGACCCCTGAGTTTCTCTGGGACCCAGATGGCGACAGCCTGGAGCATGGCTTCCCCGTTGCCTTGCTGCCACAGTCAGGCTTCGTGAGGTGACCCCGTGCCACGGCACCACGGCTGCTCCCAGAAGCCTGCACAGAGTCTGCCTCAGGGTGGCCCAGGTCCTGCTGGGGTGGGCTGCTGAGTACCTTCCTGTGAATGTTGTTCTTGCGCTGTATCTCAGTTGTGCCCTCGCTGAGATGAAGGACACCTAGACCTTAGTGCGGGTGCCTTGGGGGTGTCCTGGCACTAAACATCCTTGAGACGTCTGTGGTGCTTCTCTTCCTCATCTGTGGCGTTGTGGGCCTCCAGGGGAGGTGGCAGTCTGCCTGGAACAGGAGGTCCAGCCCACAGGTGCGCACTGCCGTGCCTCCCTCTCTGCTGCCCGTGTGGCTATAGCGTTTTTTACCCCATTGCTGTTTCGCTTGGCACATACACGTTGGTTCCCTCCTGTGCACTGGGCTTTGTGCTGCAGGCTCTGGCATGTTCACAGGACTCCTTTGGAGGGATTCTATTTTTAGAATGCGTGGTACAATACCTTGTCATCTTGGTAACTTATTCTTAATAAAAATGGTATAAAATGTGTTGCATCCTAGTGCCCACACCATCCATGTAGATTATATTGGTTTACTCCACCTATTCTTTGAAAGGCTTTGAGGTGATGTACAATGTCAAACCACATGAAACAGCACGATTAACTGGCAAAACCGAAAACCACGGAAATGAGCAGGGGAGCTTACTGAAGATCCTAGTCTTAGGGGAGATGCTTGGTGAAAATGTGTGCATTTGCTTATAAAAGACTTCTATTTATTCTGCACCCCCCAACTCTGAGTGTCCCTTGGTCAGTGGCCTGGGCTCTGCTGTCCTCACCAGGCACTGCTGCTTCCCCAGTCCCTGCTGTCCTGCTGATGTCGCCACATGCCAGGCATTCGGCCTCCCGAAATCACAGTGACTTTCAGGAATCACTTGGGTTGCAGTGTTGGCCAGTTTTAGCCACATGAAGATGGCTTCTGAAACCTCCTGTGTGTGAATGACAGTTTTCACCTTGGGCCAGTTCTTCTGCTGCCACCACAAGCAGGAGGGGTGGGAAGGAAGGATCGCCCCTGAGAGAGGCAGCACGGGAAGGCCAGGCCATGCTCCTGGGAGTCAGGCTTACCAGCTCAGAGCTGGGCGTGGTTCAAATCCCAACCCTGCTGTGGCAGGCCCTGTGCTTCTATGAAATGGGTCTCACAGGAGGGTGTCGTTGACATAGATAAAGGCCTCCCACTGCCTGGATGCTGTGACTGCCTGATCCCGTGGTGATGGCACAGCCCTGCTGTGGGGAGAGCCTTGCGGCCCTATGCCATGTGTGGGAAGGCCTGTGCCACCCTGGGCATCATCATCTTGGGCCATGGCTGCCACATATGGCGCTTCCTAGCAAGGCACTATGTCACAGCCACACCCCTGTGGCCTGGCCCCCGTGGCAGGGTCTAAGGCTGTACCCCGGAAGCCTGCCTTCTACAGGAAGAGGCATTCCTGTGTGACTCTCTGGTTGTTTGCTTGGCAGAGCTGGGAACCCCCCAGGTGGTGTCTAGGGGAGGAAAGTAATTAGAAGATAGATTATGGGTGGGTGTGACTGGTAACATGCAGGGATTTGGCACCCCCCTTGCCCACCTGCCCTGTGTGCTGGGGCCTCGGGGAGGTGGCCACGGGCAGCCCTTCCTTCTGGAGCCCCATGTCCTCCCTCATCCACTGCCTCAAGATTCCCGCCAGCAGAGTGGGGCCACCTGGGTTGGTGCTGACGAGGTTCTCAGAGGCTTTGTGGGCAGTGTGGCAGAACAGCACACACAGGTGCCTAAAATCAAGTTAGGGGACCTTGAAGATAATGCTTCCTGTCTGCTTTTGTGTCACCAGTTGGGGCAAGCACATTCCGCAGTGAGGGTGTGACTGGAAGGACCAGCCGTTGCTGCTGGCAGCTCGTCCTTGCACCTGAGCTTGCAGGCATGCTCCTGTCTTTCTGTGGTGGAAAAGGTGGCATCCCCTCTGAGCACCTGCACACTCGGGTGGTCCTGAGGAAAGGAGGACGAGAGCAGAGCTGGGGGGCAGGCCATCAGGGGAAGTCCAGGCCTCTCCACCCAGGAGTCTGTGCGGTTCCCATTGCATGAGAAGATGGAGGAGCCTCCCTGTGCTGCTGTGTCTCAGCAGTAGAGAGGGCAGTCCACATGAATGTCATGTTGTTGGGGATGTTTTTTCTTCAGCCTCTGTCATTGCTGCCTCCAGGGCTCTCGCTGGGCAGAGAGCAGATGTGATGTGTCTGAGGACCAGCAGCTCTGCACAGAGTGTGGAAGACCCCAGCACAGCCACCCTGCTGCAGGATCGCAGAATCGCCCTTGTGGCAGGCTTGGTGCGGATAAGTGGCTGTACTCGCGTGCTGGATGGAATGGCGGCCTCTCCGTCCCTTCAGCCAAGTGCATACAGAGACTCGAGCAGGGTGGGAGCTGAGGGCTGCTGCCAGCTACCCCTCACTGCACAGAAAGGGAAGTGGAGGTGGGGGCAGGAGACGTGTTCTTCCTGGAGTACAGGGCCAAGTCCTCCTTTCTTCTCAGATCCACCGGCACATAACTGCACCCTGGCTCTGTGTGGCCCTGGATGCCTTCAGAAAAGTATGGCCAAGGCATTCCTCCTACTTTTCTCTGTCCCCTTTTCTTATCTCCTATTTTTACTCTAGAATTATGCTGGGAAAATAAGGCTTGAAGTTCTCTCATTTGTATAGCACTTTGCAAATTACAGAGTACTTTTCACAACCTTGAAAGGTGGGTATTTCATCTCTCTTTTTTGGAATGAGGAGCTGAGTCATGGGGACCAGCCAGGGCCGCTCTAATGAAGAGTCCTCCACAAAGCAGACCCCAAAGGGCCAGGGACCCAGGCCACAGAGTCCCCACACCCCACAGAACATCTCCTTGGGGTCAGGGAGCAGCCTGCATTCAGAATTCCACTCTGGTCCTCTCACCCAGAGCACTGAGGCACTGGGCTCTGTTCTCTCTGGATGCTGGCCTCCCTGCCTCGCTCTTGTTCTTTCTCATCGGATGCTCCGAGCGCCTTGTCATTGGCTCCTGTACGCAGCACCCAGTCTCTGTGGACACTGCACACTCCAGGATTTAGAAAAACCCTTGTGGCTTTTCATGAATTTTATATTTGTGTTGCATTGCCCATTTTCCTTTCAAGGGAGTCAGCTTAAAAAAACAAACAAACTGATTTCTGCTATTTATGACAGACCCACTGCCAGTATCATAGTGAATGGGCAAAAGCTGGAAGCATTCCCTTTGAAAACCGGCACAAGACAAGGATGCCCTCTCTCACCACTCCTCTTCAACATAGTATTGGAAGTTCTAGCCAGGGCAATCAGGCAAGAGAAAGAAAGAAAGGTATTCAAATAGGAAGAGAGGAAGTCAAATTGTCTCTCTTTACAGACGACATGATTGTATATTTAGAAAATTCCATTATCGCAGCCCAAAATCTCCTTAAGCTGATAAGCAACTTCAGCAAAGTCTCAGGATACAAAATCAAAGTGTAAAAACCACAAGCATTCCTCTATACTAATAATAGACAAACAGCCAAATCATGAGTAAACTCCCAGGCACAATTGCTACAAAGAAAATAAAATACCTAGAAATACAACTTACATGTGATGTGAAGGACCTCTTCAAGGAGAACTACAAATCACTGCTCAAGGAAATAAGAGGACACAAATAAGTGGGAAAACATTCTGTGCTCGTGGTTAGGAAGAATCGGTATCATGAAAATGGCCATACTGCCCAAAGTAATTTATAGATTCAATGCTAGCTCCATGAAGCTACCATTGACTTTCTTCACAGAATTAGAAAAAACTACTTTAAATTTCATATGGAACCAAAAAAGAGCATGTATAGCCAAGACAATTCTAAGCAGAAAAACTCAAACCTGGAGGCTTCATGCTACCTGACTTCAAACTATACTATAAGGCTACAGTAACCAAAACAGTGTGGTCCTGGTACCAAAACAGATATATAGACCAATGGAACAGAACAGAGGCCTCCGATATAATGCCACACATCTACAACCATCTGATCTTTGACACACCTGACAAAAGCAATAGGGAAAGGATTCCCTATTTAATAAACGGTGTTGGGAAAACTGGCTAGCCATATGCGGAAAACTGAAACTGGACCCCTTCCTTATACCTTACACAAAAATTAAGATGGATTAAAGACTTACATATAAGACCTAAAACCATAAAAATCCTAGAAGAAAACGTAGGCAATACCATTCAGGACATAGGCATGGGCAAAGACTTAATGACTGAAACCGAAAGCAATGGCAACAAAAGCCAAAATTGACAAATGGGATCTAATTAAACTAAAGAGCTTCTGCACAGCAAAAGAAACTATCATCAGAGTGAACAAGCAGCCTACATAATGGGAGAGAATTTTTGCAATCTATCCCTCTGACAAAGGGTTAATATCCAGAATCTACAAGGAACTTAAGCAAGTTTACAAGAAAAAAAAAAAAACCCCCATCAAACAGTGGGCAAAGGATATGAACAGTCACTTCTCAAAAGAAGACATTCATGTGGCCAACAAACGTGAAAAAACGCTAATCATCACTGGTCATTAGAGAAATGCAAATCAAAGCCACAATGAGATACCATCTCACACCAGTTAGAATGGTGATCACTAAAAAGTCAGGAAACCACAGACGCTGGAGAGGACGTGGAGAAATAGGAATGCTTTTACACTGTTGGTGGGAGCGTAAATTAGTTCAACCATTGTGGAAGACAGAATGGCGATTCCTCAAGGATCTAGAACCAGAAATACCATTTGACCCAGAAATCCCATTACTGAGTATATACCCAAAGGATTATAAATCATTCTACTATAAAGACACATGCACACGTATGTTTATTGCAGCACTGTTCACAATAGCAAAGACTTGGAACCAACCTAAATGTCCACCAGTGATAGGCTGGATAAAGAAAATGTGGCAAATATACACCATGGAATACTATGCAGGCATAAAAAAGGATGAGTTCATGCCCTTTGCAGGGACATGGATGAAACTGGAAATCATCATTCTCAGCAAACTAACACAAGAACAGAAAACCAAACACCGCATGTTCTCACTCATATTGTGGGATTTGAACAATGAGAACACACGGACACAGGGAGGGGAACATCACATACTGGGGCCTGTCAGGGGGTGGGGGGCTAGGCAAGGGATAGCATTAGGAGAAATACCTAATGTAGATGACAGGTTGATGGGTGCAGCAAACCACCATGGCATGTGTATACCTGTGTAACAAACCTGCATGTTCTGTGCATGTATCCCAGGATTTAAACTATTAAAAAAAAAAAAAAAAAAAGATTTCTAAGAGCACTTATCATTTGTGATTTTCTGCTTTTATCATTTTACAATTATATAAATATTGGATGACTTATTGTAGTAATTATCTCTCTGCATTTCCATCTCTAATCTATCTAGAATTTATTTCGATGACTCTATACATCAGGGTTCAGTTAGGAAAACCATTTCCACTCCAGGCATTTAAAGAGAGCATGTTGAGTACCGGGAGTTGATTAGAAAGGTGATGCAGGGCTGAGGAGTATGAGAGATAAAGAGGGGGTGTGCGAGCAAGGGGAGGAAGGGGCTCACTTGGGCTGGAGTTGCTGGTGGTTCTGGGCTGGGCCTGTCAGCCTGGGCCAGCTGCTGCACTGGGAGCACTATTGTGCTTGGCTCTGGATCCACGTGAAGGATCTGATTTGTGTAGGGCTTGACTCTTCTAAAAGGAGCTTCCTCTGCTCCCCTCCTGCCACTGCCATTACAGCAGCTGCTAAGCGCAGCAGATGCCAGCAGCTGCTATGCTGCGATCCCGGTCAGGGGAGGGCCCTCTGTCCTGCTGCCTCCTCCCTGCAGCATCTCCCACAGGAAGCCAGCTGATGAGGTTTGAGGGGGCAGAATTCTAGGGGTTCCTAAGGCTTCTGCTCACTGGTGTACAAGCCTTGCATACACGCATCCTCTTGAGAGTGGCTGGGATCTGCTGATAAGGTGGGACATCACCCCTGTGATTATGCCATGTTACTTGGCCAAGGGGTTTTGCAGATGATATCAGGGTTTCTAACCAGTTAACTCTGAAGGATCAAGGACATCAGTAATCAGGGTGATGCCACTGGAAAGCAAGTTTTAGCCTAATAGAAAAAAGATTTATTGTGAAGTTTTATGCACAGTATTGAATTTTGTCAAATGCATTTTTCTGCATCTATTGAAATAATAATTTACTGCCTTATATTAGCATGGCAAATTACATATTGCCAGATTTTGCAATATATAACCAATTTTGCATTTCTGGTATAAACCCTACTTGGTTGTGATTCGATTCTTGGGGTTGTGTGTGTGTGACAGAGTCTCGCTCTGTGGCCCAGGCTGGAATGTAGTGGCACAATCTCAGCTCACGGCAGTCTCAGCCTCCTGTGCTCAAGCAGTCTTTACACCCCAGCCTTCTGAGTAGCTGGGACTACAGGTGTGCACCATCAAGCCTGGCTAATTTTTTTTTTTTTTTTTTTTTTTTAAATAGAGATGAGGTTTAGCCACATTTCTCAGGCTGGTCTCAAACTCCTGGGCTCAAGCGATCCTCCCACCTCAGTCTCCCAAAGTGCTGGGATTATAGGCGTGAGCCCTCTGTGCCCAGCCAATTCTTACATTTTTTTTGCTGGTATTTTGGTAGTGATTTTTTATAGCTATGGTCATGGGAGACATTTTCATTTTTCTCATCTCTGTCAGATTTTAAATTCAGTTATGGTTGGTTTATGCAATGACTTTGGAATTATTCCCTCTTCCCTGTTTTCTGAAAGGGCTTGTGTAAGATTGGTGTTGTTACGTCTCTATGTGTTTGACAGAATTTGCTGGTCCTTTGAGTCTTCTTGTTGGGAAGGTATTTGACAACAAATTTCATTTTTTGGTTTATATAGAGATATTAAAATTTCCTTTTATAGTTTGTATAAATTTTGGAAGTTGTAGTTTTAAAATGGCCCCACTTCATCTAAACTGATGCATATGTTGGCGTGAAGTTGGTCATCATAGTAATCTCACATTATCATTTTAATATCTACCAGATCAGTACTGACAACTTGTCTTTCATATCTTTTGTGATTTTGTTTTCTTTTTCTCTTGGTCTAGGGGTTTTTCCATTTTTTCGTATTTTTATATTAACCTTTATTTTGTTTACTGTTTGTTCACTGTGCTTTCATCAGTCTCCATTTCTGTTTGTTATTTCCTGCTGCATTTGCTACATATGGCCACCTCCAAATATCACCACAGACTCCATGGCTTACAGCACAAGCTCATCACCTTTCAGTTCTGCTGATGAGAACCCCGACAGCAGGAGGCCCACTGGGCTCTCCACAGCAGTGCTGCATCCCTTCTGAAGGCTCACAGGGAGGACTCCCCTCCTTGCCTTTTCCAGATTCTAAAAGTGCTCCTGTTCCTCTGCTCCTGAGTCCTCCTCCACCTCCTGTGTCAGCCATAGGACCCACTTTGGAAAGATTCTCCACTTTTAAGAACTCAAGTGATTAGAGTGGCCCTACCTGGATAATCCAGGATAATCTCGCCATTGCAAGGTCTGTGACCTTCATCACATCTGCACAGTCCCTTTGCACAGAAACAGCAAACACATTTAGGACTGTTACATCTTCTTGACAAATTGACCCTTTTTTATTGTGAAACATTTCCCTTTCTACCTGCTAATACTCATTGTCCTTACACCAGCTTTGTCTGGTATTAATGAGCCATGTTGGCTTGCTAGGATCAGTATTTGCATGCCATATTTTTTCTCATTGTTTTACTTTTCACTGTCTGTGCCTTTGTATTTGAAGTGTTTCTCTAAAAGTAGCACGTGCCTTGAGTCGTGCTTTGGTTATCTAGTCTAGCAGTACATTTTTAACTGGAGTGTTAAATCTGTTTACACCTATTGTAATACCTGATTTGGTTGAGTTTATTCTTTCTTCTTCTTATATGTGTTTTAAATTGTCCCTCTCTTCTTTTATATCTTTTCCTTTTCTGCCTTAATATTGATCAGTTATTCCTTAGAATTTTATTTTATTTCCTCTTTATCTTTTAGCCGTGCTTTGTATTGTTGTTTTAAAAATTGCAATATACAACCTTGCCGTTGTTCACTCAAATTTATATGACACCTTTTCACATTTACTGTGAAGATCTATACAACAATATACTTCCATTTAACTGCTCCCTTTTGGGGGAGATTGTGTTGCCATACAATTAACTTCTGCACATGCTGTCCTAAGCCAGAAAGTATCTGATACACGTCTCAGTCAATTTAGAGGTTTATTTTGCTAGGGTTAAAGACCATGGGCCATGACACAGCCTTGAGAGGTCCTGAGAACATGTACCCAAAGTGTGGGTTTTATACATTTTAGGGAGACAGAAGTTATAGACACAAACATAAATCAATGCCTGTAAGGTATATATTGGTTTGGCCTAGAAAGGTGGGACATCTCAAAACAAGGGCTTCCAGGTCATAAGTGGATTAAAGATTTTCTGACTGGCAATTGGTTGAAAGAGTTAAGCTCTGCCTGAGGAGTTGAGTTCAGCATAAAGAAATGCTTGAGTTTAGATAAGGGGGTTGTGGAAACCAAGGTTCTTGTCATGTATATGAAGCCTCCAGGTAGAGGGCCTCATAGAGAATAGGTGTAATAAGTGTCAGACTTTCCGGAAAAGACCTAGTAAGGAAAGGAAATTCTCTACAGAATGCGAATTTCTCTGAAAAGAGACAGCTTTGCAAGGGCATTTCAGAATATATCAATTTTGGGATAAAATACTTTGATTTCCTTCAGGGCCTGCTCTCCGTCATGTGATGCCATACCAGAGTCAGGTTGGAATGTGGAATCTTGTTGCTACAAAGAGTCCATTTTATCAGTCCTACCATCTCTGTTCTAGTGTGAAAGTTGGTCAGTTGTGTGTAAACTCCAAAGGGAGGAGGTATAATGAAGCATTGTAGTTATAATGAGGGGGGCATGTAAAACCCCTCCCTTTCCTGTCATGGCCTGAACTCATTTCTCCCATTTCTTTGGGATCCCCTTGGCCAAAAGGGGAGTCCATTCAGTCATTCAGGGTGCTTAGAATTTTATTTTTGGTTTACACTATAAACCATATAAAATATTGTTATAATTTGCTTTAGTCAGATTTCTTTTTAAAATATTGAGAATAAGGAAATATTCTTTACTGTTTTCTGTTTTTGGCACTCTGTATTCTTTCTCATGGATCTGAGTTTCCATCTGGCATCATTTTCTTCAGTCTGAAGATTTGCCGTTAACATTTTGTTGTTGTTGTTGTTGTTTTTGAGATGGAGTCTTGCTGTCGTGCAGGCTGGAGTGCAATGGTGCAATCTGGGCTCCCTGCAATCTCTGCTTCCCAAGTTCAAGTGATTCTCCTGCCTCAGCCTCCTGAGTAGCTGGGATGATGCCCACCACCACACCTTGCTAATTTTTGTATTTTTAGTAGAAACCAGGTTTCACCGTGTTGGCCAGGGTGGTCTCGAACTGCTGACCTCAGGTGATCCACCTGCCTCGGCCTCCCAAAGTGCTGGGATTACAGGCATGAGCCACTGTGCCCAGCTGTTAACATTTTTTGTAGTGCAGTTCTGCTAGGTATGAATTCTCTCCATTTTTATTGATAGATAATTTTGATGATGTCTTTATTTTGCCTTCATTTTGAAATTCTTTCTCAGATTTTAGGTTAGAGGTTTTGGGATTTTTTGCCCACATGTAATATATCATTCCTTTGCCTCTGGCTTCCACTGTTTTTGATGAGAGGTCATTCCTTACTGTGTTCATTCTCTTTGTGCAATGTATTTTTTTCCCATTGCTTTGAAAATTTTCTGTCTCTGATTTTCAGCAGTTTGCCTAGGATGTGTATGTGTATGGTTTTCTTCTCTTCTGTTTTTGTATGGGAGTTTGTTGAGCATCTTTATATGTGTGATTGACACTAGCCATCAGATTTAGAAAACGGTTAGCTATCATACTTAACTTTTTCCCATTTCCGTCTTTCTCTTCTAGGACTCCACTTAAACGTATTTTAGACCACTCACTATTGTCACACAGGTCTTTCCGGTTCTGTGATTTTATTTTAAGCTTTTTTTTTCTATCTGTGCATAGTGTGAATAGCTTCTGTTGATCTACATTGTAGTTCACTGGTTGCTTTGTCTGTAGTGTGTGTTCTGCTGCTGAGTCCATCCAGTGGATTGTCTTTTCAGAAATTTTTATTTTTCATTTCTTGATTTCTAGTTGGCTCATTTTTATAGTTTTCATTTTCTTCTTTAGATCCTCTTATGAGTTCACTCATTATGTTCAGTTTATTCAGTTTTCCTTTCATTTTCTTTTTTGGAGATGGAGTCTCGCTCTGTCACCAGGCTGGAGTGCAGTGGCGCGATCTCAGCTCACTGCAACCTCTGCCTCCCGGGTTCAAGGGATTCTCCTGCCTCAGCCTCCCAAGTAGCTGGGATGACAGGCATCCACCACCACGCCCAGCTACTTTTTGTATTTTCTTTTAGTAGAGATGGGGTTTCACCGTGTTGGCCAGGCTGGTCTTGAACTCCTGGCCTCAAGTGATCCACCTGCCTTGGCCTCCCAGGGCGTGAGCCACCACGCCCAGCCTTCCTTTCATTTTCTAACAAATTTATAATATCTCCTTTAAAAGTCCCTGCCCAATAACCCCAATATGTCTGCCATCTCTTTATTTTTATGGACTAAGTTTGTTTTCTGATATTGGAGCATGTTTTTCTGTGTTTACGTATGTGCAGTATTTTTGTTTGTATGATGTTCATTGGATAGTCGTGCGGCACTTAGTGACAGGGACACATGCTGAGAAATGTGTTGCTAGGCAATTTCCTCCCTGTATGAACATCATGGTGTGTACTTACACAAACATAGCTGGTGCAGCCCACTACACATCTAAGCTGTATGGTACAGCCTATTGGTCCCAGGCTACAAAGCTATGTAGTGCCTGACTGTGCTGAATACTGTACGCAGTTGTGACACAATGGTCATTGTGTGTCTAAACACATCGAAACATAGAAGAGGTGCAGCAAAAATACAGTATAAAACATAAAGAATGGCACACCTGGGTAGGGCACTTATGAAAGGAGCTGGCAGGACTGGAGGTTGCTCTGGGTGAGTGAGTGGTGTGAGTGGAGAGTGGTCGGTGAGTGGTGAGTGGTGAGTGAGTGGTGAGTGAGTGGTGAGTGGTGAGTGGGTGGTGAGTGAGTGGTGTGAGTGGAGAGTGGTGGGTGAGTGGTGAGTGAGTGACGAGTGAGTGGTGAGTGAGTGGTGAGTGAGTGGTGAGTGAGTGGTGTGAGTGGAGAGTGGTGGGTGATGAGTGGTGAGTGAGTGGTGAGTGGTGAGTGAGTGGTGGGTGATGAGTGGTGAGTGAGTGGTGTGAGTGGAGAGTGGTGGGTGAGTGGTGAGTGAGTGACGAGTGAGTGGTGAGTGAGTGGTGAGTGAGTGGTGAGTGAGTGAGTGGTGAGTGAGTGGTGAGTGGTGGGTTAGTGAGTGGTGAGTGAGTGGTGTGAGTGGAAAGTGGTGGGTGAGTGGTGAGTGGTGAGTGGTGAATGAGTGGTGAGTGAGCGGTAAGTGAGTGAGTGGTGGGTGAATCTGAAGGCCACGACATTACTGTGCACTGCTGTAGACTTCATAAGTACTGTACACTTGGGATGTGCTAAATTTATGATATAACAAAATTTATTTCTTCAATAATAAATTAATCTTAGCTTACTGTAACTTTTTTGCTTTATAAACCTTTAGTTTTATTTTTTAACTTTTTGACTCTTTTGTAATAACCTTAGCTTAAAACACAAACACATTGGATACAGCTGCACCAAAATATTTTCTTTCTTTATGTTATTATAATAATTTTTCATTTTTAAGATTCTTTTCCTTTCTTTTCTTTTCCTTTCTTTTTTCTTTTCCTTTTTAAACATTTTTGTTAAAAACTGAGACACACACACACACACGTTTAGCCTAGGCCTGCACAGGGTCCGAATTGTGCATGCCACTGTCTTCTACCTCTACTACTTGTCCCGCTGGAAGGAAGGTCTTCAGGGGCAGTAACAGGCGTGGAGCTGTCCTCTGCTGTGATCACAATGCCTGCTTCTTGACACCTCCTGAGGGACCTGCCTGAGGCTGTTCTACATTAACTTTTTTTTTTTTAATAAGTAGGAGTACACTAGCATAATGGTAAAAAATAGTATAGTAAATACACAAACCAGTAACACCATTGTTTATTATCATTGTCAGGTATTACTATTATAAATAATTATACGAGTTACGCTCTGATGTGACTGGCAGTGCAGCAGGTGAGTTTTACACCAGTTTCACCGCAAGTGTGGGAGGAACCATCTGCACTCCTGCCTAATGAGGCCACAGCGTCATGGGGTGATGGGACTTTTCAGCTCCATTCTAATTTTAAGGGACGGCTGTGGTATATGGCACGTCTGTTTTGCCTGAAATGTCGTTGTGTGGCACGTGATTGTATATGCTACGCTGTTAAGAATTTGGGGTGTTGTGTTTGTTGTTTTGGTTTTTATTTCTGCAGGCATCTAATTTACTGAAACTTCATGTCATGGCTCGGTCGAACTTTGTCAAGGAAGGTCTTCATTATCCCTTCCTCTAGAACTTAATGTTGTCCTCCTCCTAAGGTGTAGCCTTTCGTGGGTCTCACGTGAACACCCTGGATGTTGAGTGAGGGGCCTCCCTTGTGGCCTGTGAGCAGTCCCTGCCTCATGGTACCACATGACATTCAGCGTGTCTGTTCATCTCATACACCTCAGTAGTTCTCTCTCTCTCGGCCATTCCTAATGGAGTCCTTGCATGCACAGCATAGTATTTGGCCGACATCTTCCTGCAGTTTGGGGGCCCTGTCTCCTCTTAGCTCTTGCCTTTGCTATCCCCATCTCTCATATTCCAGCCACTGCCGCAGCCCCCATGCTTGCCTTTTGTCCTCAGCCCCCCAGCGAGGCAGCAGCTTCTGTGTGTGCTGCACTGCCATGGGCAGCAGCTTGACAGTGGACACAGCTAGAAAGCAGCCGAAGAGGAGCTCAGCGTGCGTCTCTGCCGGGTGAAAGATCACAGTCCTGCACCCTGCTGTGCAGTGCCCGGACACATTTGCTTCTTATTTCTGTCCAATTCTTAAGGTTTTTATTGTGGGATCGTAAGTCCTTACTCCTTCATGGTTGGAATCAAAATCTAAAACCTTGTAATTTCCATTTTCAGTTGATGATATCCTTATGAACTCAGGATTTATTTCACTTTTGAAAAGTTAATAGTCTATGTTTTAGGGCAGTTTTATTCTACAATACAGAAAAATTATTGGAAAGTAAAGAGTGTGCCACCTTCTCCCCTCATACAGAGCTTCTCCTGTTACATATATCTTGCCTCAAGTGTGGTACAGTCAATGAACCAATATTGGTACATTATTATTATTTTTTGAGATGGAGTCTCGCACTGTCGCCCAGGCTGGAGTGCAGTGGCGCGATCTCGGCTCACTGCAACCTCTGCCTCCTGGGTTCAAGCGATTCTCCTGCCTCAGCCTCCTGAGTAGCTGGGACTACAGGTGCGCGCCACCACGCCTTGCTAAGTTTTTGTATTTTAATAGAGACGGGGTTTCATCTTGTTAGCCAGGATGGTCTTGATCTCCTGATCTCATGATCTGCCTGCCTGGGCCTCCCAAAGTTCTAGGATAACTGGTATAAGCCACTGCTCCCAGCCTGGTTCATTACTATTAATGGATGTTCATAGTTTGCATTGGGGTTCACTGTGTTGAACACAGGTTTTGACAAGTGTCCAGTGACATGTTTCCCTGTCATTACTGTGTCATACAGAAGAGCTCCACTGTCCCCGTGAGCTTCATGTACTCACTCCTCCCTCCCCTGAAGCCCCTGGCAACCACTGATGTTTTTATTGTCGCTATAGTTTTGCCATTTGCAGAATGTTTTGTGAGGAACTGCCAACGTTTTGTAAGAAACTGCCAAACTATCTTCCCAAGTGGTTGCATCATTTTGCAAACTAAAAACTCTCTAACCATAAGATCTATTAGTCATGCTCCTTGGTATTTACTCAAAGGATTTGAAAACTTCAGCCTACACAACAACCTGCACACAGATGTTTATAGCAGCTTTGTTTATCATTGCCAACACTTGGAAGCAACCGAGACATCCTTTAGTAGGCAAATGAATACATAAACCAGTGGTGCATCCAGACGGTGGAATGTGGTTCAGCACTACAAAGAAATGAGCTGTCAAGCCATGAAGAGACACGGAGGAACCTCAAATGCGTGTTACGTAGTGAAAGCTGTATGATTCCAACTATATGACATTCTGGAAAAGACGAAACTATAAAAATAGTATAAAGATCAGTGGTTGCCAAGAGTTGGGCGGAGAGATGGATGTGTAGGTGGATCACAGAGGACTTTTACGACAGGGAAAATACTCCGGGTGATGCTGTCGTGGTGGATACGTGTCAACGTGTCACTACACATTCGCCCAAACCACAGAGCACGGCACCGAGCGTGAGCCCTGCTGTGACTCCGGACCTGGGGGGTGGTGATGTGCCCACGTGGGTTCGGTTGTGACTAATGGGCTGCTCTGGTGGGGGGCCATGGGGGGATGAGGGTATATAGGAAATCTCGCTGCTTTGTGCTCAGTTTGCTGCTCCAAAAAATAAAGCCTAAACAAAGCAGTCGTAGTTCCTGAAGACTGTCCTGTGACCAAGCAGGAAGGACTCCCTTCGCTCAGAGGGAAAGCGCTGGTTATGTATTTGCTCTTCTCCCAAGAACACTCAGTCTGATTTTGATCCTCTTTACAGACGGGAGGAAGAGCATGTCCGTCAGGTAAGCTGATGCAGGTGCGGAGACAACACCTGGCACGACACTGCCATTGGGCACCCTGAGGCTGAGGCCGGCAGCCACTGTTGTCCCCAGAGTCCGTCTGGTTTCTAGAGTGGAAAATGGAAAGGGGCCAAATCGCCCGTACAGCCCTGAAGTCCTTGGTGGTAGCCCAGACTCTACAGTCTTCCCCAGATGCTGTCTTGGCTGAGGTGGGGAAGACTCCCAGGGACCGTACTTGGCCTTTTCTGCCTTAATATCCTGCTCACGGCTGGGGCCAGAGGGCTTGTCTGGCAGCTGCTGGGTGCCTCTGTCCAGGGCTGTGCCAAAACGTCTAGAGATGGGTGGGGGCACAGGGTGGGGGCACAGGGCCTCTGCCAGATGGGCTCGGGCCAGGCTTTGTCTGTCATTTTAATTGTGGGTCCATGATGGTGTCTGTGTCCCCTGGAGTGGGCAGGAGCTCAGGCCCCAGACCCAGCCATTGTCTGAAGGCCCGGGGCCTGGCCACTCACTCTGCCCATCACGCGGTCAGGCCCTCTGGAGAAGGGGGGTGAATGTTTGCTGTACTCCGCAGGACTGTTGTGGGTCTTCCCTGGAGTCAGGGCCTCCCTTTCAGCCACTGGGTCTGACCCATGGACCAACTCAGACGTCGTCTTCTTCTCTGAAGGGAGTGGTGTTGGCCTTCTCCCGGCTCTCGGGAGTTTTTGGTGTGTCCATGTCAAGTGTATCCGTCCTAGGGACACCCAATCTGGCTGCCACGGCAGTGGGCACCACGGGCCAGCGCACCTTTACTGCCTGTGAGGTCATCACACCTACCTGGCCCCATGGGCTCCATTTTACCTCGTCGCTTTGCTGTCTGGGAACTCTTGTCACCCACGGATAGGAGTGCCAGGCCCAAGAAGATGTCACGCAGTGTTGGCACTTTGGCTGGGCTGCTGGCAATCCCTTTGAGGGCCTGTGATGACCCAGGTCAGGATGGGACAGGTGGCTTGGGTTCTGCGGGCCACGCAGTCTGCAGCGTGTGTGGCCTTGCCCTGGTGCTGGAAGGCAACTGCAGACCACGAGTCAAGGCGAGGGTGAGACTGTGCTCCGGGGAAATGTGGATTGTGGAAATGGGCAGCCAGTGGGGCCTGCAGACCCCTGGGTTAGAGCCAAGCCCCAGAGGCACCTTGGTCTCGGAGAAGCCAGGGGAAGGAGTTCCTGGGAGCTGGAGGATGACCGTGGACCTCTACTGCCACCTTGTGGCAGAGCTGACTTACCTGACCTGCGTCCTTTTCTCCTGGTTTAGAAATGTCCCAGTGGGAGGCGCTTTTTCATCCTTGCAGCCAACAGGCAGCTCTGTTGGCCCGGCGATCTGGACTGTGTGCCCCGCCTTTGGCAGAGACCCTTAGGACCCTGTGGGATGCAGCCCCGAGAAGACAGGGCCTCAGACTCTGAAGGCCACAGGAGTGATAGCACACCTGTGTCTGAGGAGTGCGTTCTGAGAGGAGACCCGGCCCCTCGTCCTTGTCCATCCATGTGGCTCCTGCAAAGCACCCTCGTCTTGCAGAGCCAGCGAGCCTGGTGTTGTGACCTGGGCTAACTTGGCAACTTTTTTCTTTTTAGAGGCAGAATCCTTTCTTGAGAACAGCATCTTTCTACTCCTGACCTCCCCCTTCCCGGTTCCCCCTCTTTGCCTGGCAGGCTGGGTGGCACCCTCTCTCCTGTGCAGCCTTTCGCTAATCCTGGACTCTGCAGGGGCTCCAAGACCCTCAGGACCGCCAGTGACTCCTGGGTCGCACTGTGGCCCAGCACACACTGAGCTCCAGCCTGATGTCCAGCCCAGCAGGTCCTCAGCTGAGGTCCAGTACCCCACTGCACCACGCTGTGGGCCCCACACCCTCCCCCAACTCATTTCTAGAACACTTCCCCCTGGCACCCTGCTGTGGGCCCCGCCCCCTCCCCTAACTCATTTCTAGAACACTCTTCCTCACCTGTCTCCCTGGTTCTTGCTCTGACTTCTCCACGAGAACCTCCTGTCCTCCCGTGTGATGCTGACTGCTCGTGACATGTTGCAGCCTGTCTCTGTTCCCTTCCCTGCTCTTGTCACTTCTGCCTGGTGCTCTGGGGCTGTCATGCAGGCTGGGGTTGGGGTTCTGTTCCCTCTACTGTACTGGAGCTGCAGGTCATGGGAGGCAGCAGAGCCCAGCCCTGGCCCTTCGTGCCTCCGTCGTGCGAGCGCTGGCAGTGTCGGGAGGCACTGCCCCGGGGGCTCCTCCTCAGGGTGCATTGTCACTCGGTGTTTCCGAGACCTGCTCTCATCATTTTCCTACCTTATCTTTCCTGACAACTTAGATATTTATCAAACCTCAAAATCATGAGCCTTGAGAAATGATATTCCACGTGCTGATCCTCTGGAGAACATCTGGAACTGAGCTTGTTCCCTGCTTGCCCTGGGAAGTGGTTTCATGATGTCCCTCGATGTACGACTGTCACCCATAGCCTCCGGCATCTCTCCGTTTTCAGTGTGAGGCCATTTGCTCATTTGACCCTTTTGAAGGTCAGGAGAAGCTGGCAGGACTCCCGCAGGCACAGGCACCGTCATCCTGGAAGCCATCGGGGTCCTTAGTCCCCACTGCAGCCTGAGCCTTTCTTCTGGCCGCACTGTCCATTTCTTTAGCCCCTCTTTTGCCTTTTCTGGGGCCTTCTCCAGTGTTTTGTGTTCTTTTAAATGTTTCATGGTTAATACTGGACACATCCCCCAAGAAGCTATAAATCAACCATAGCAAGAACTGATCTCTTTCCAAGTGACTGTAAAAATTATTTTAAGAAAACGATTCTTTAAAAATTATAGTCAGTTAAGCAGATAACAGACCCAAGACACAGCCAGGAGAGTGAGGGGTGGACATGGCATGGGACAGGGTTAGGAGAGTGAGGGGCGGACCCAGCAGCGGACAGGGTTAGGAGCGTGAGGGGCAGGGTTAGGAGCGTGAGGGGCAGACCTGGCACGGGACACACCCATCTTGGCTGTGAGTTTCTGACTCTTCTTGGTTTTGGTGACCTTGACTGTCCTAGGCAGGACTAATCAGGCATTTTTCAGGATATCCCTCAGCTGGGATCTGTCTGATGCTTTTCTCGTGGGTACAGGAAGGGGCTATGAGTTTGGGGAGGAAGCCCCCAGAGGTGAAGTACCACTGTCACCCCATGGTATCCGGCACACTCTGCCCCTGTGACTCATGAGGCTGAACTGGGCCCTAGCTGGTGGCAAGGTCTTCCTCCTCCATGCTGTCCTCTTATAGGACGTCGGTCTGTGCAACCTAAGGGGTAAGATAAGATTGTAGTTGTATTCAACTCTTACTTTTAAAATTTTACTTTAAAGTCCTTAAAACTTTAAGTCCTTTACTTTAAGTCCTTAAAAAGGACTTACACTGATGTAGTGGGTGAGATTAGAATTTGACTGTGACTTTTTTACTTTCTGGTCTAAAACTGATTGTACCAGCACCTTTTGCGAAATGATCTCTCCAGTCCCCATGACCTCTCAGGTCAGTCATCTCTATTCTCTGCATGTCGTCCTCCCCGGCGCCCGCTGGTGTGGCTGCTCTGCTGTGCCAGGAACACAGAGGAGTTTCAGAGTTTCGGAAAACATCGACCTTGATTCCTTCAGAGGACCTTCCACACTCTGCAGCTCCAGGAGAGCTGGTTGAGGCGTCCTGGGGATTTGGCTGAGGTGTCCTGCTGGGGATTCGGTTGAGGTGGCGTCTGGTTTCTTCATGAGTGGAAAGTGCAGCCACTTAACCCCCTTGAGCCCCAAGCCCAGGCGTGTACTTTCCGCTGTGCAGATTCCCTTTCACGTCCTGCGGAACCATGCATGTCCATTCTTTCGAAAGTTTTTCCTGGTCCTCACACAGTGCGTGGGCTTGGCATGGGCTGCAGTCTTTGGCTCTGTGATTCACTGACTCTC
Organism: Rhinopithecus roxellana; assembly: GCF_007565055.1. NCBI lineage: Eukaryota > Metazoa > Chordata > Mammalia > Primates > Cercopithecidae > Rhinopithecus > Rhinopithecus roxellana. The sequence continues at coordinate 131,407,022 of NC_044561.1, read as the reverse complement.
CCAAAGGGGTGACCAATAGGTGCCTGCAGGGCAGCCGTGGCAATTTGGGGTCTATGGGCCTGGGGTCGGGGATGTTCCTCAGAGAGCGTGGTAAAGGACCCCCAGCAAAATAGGTTGGTTGTTTTTTTTATTTTTTAAATTTTATTTATTTATTTTGAGACGGAGTCCCATTCTGTAGCCCAGTTTGGAGTGCAATGGCACGATCTCGGCTCACTGCAACCTCCCATCTTCCGGGTTCCAGCAATTCTCCTGCCTCAGCCTCCTGAGTAGCTGGAATTACAGGCACCCACCACCACACCCGGCTAATTTTTTTTATTTTTAGTAGAGACGGGGTTTCACCATGTTGTCCAGGCTGGTCTTAAACTCCCGACCTCAGTTGATTCACCCACCTTGGCCTCCCAAAGTGCTGGGATTACAGGCATGAGCCACCATGCCTGGCCTGTTTGTTTCTTTTAAATAAATGCTTCTCAATTTATAACGTGCCTTTAGTTGATTTCCAGCATCCTAAAATGGCTATTTTTTATGGTTTCGTCCCATTTGTCATTGTCTTGGGGAAGGGATATGCTGAGCCCCTCACTCTGCCTCCTGGGAGTCCTGTCTCCCGTATCGTTTCTCTCAGACACTCAGGACAAGTCTAAGGATCACACCACTGCACTCAGATGCAAGTTCGTTTCCAGAGCACATGTGCTTTTAGAACCCTCCGAGTTTTGCTGTGTGTTTGGATCTCATTTCCTTCTTTTTCTACATTCGTTCCATTGTCTAACTAAGAGACTCAGGGCATCAGGCAAGTCATGTCAGAAAGATTGGCTTGAGAACCCACATCCTAGAATTCCTAAACTTAATCGTGGAAGGAAGGAGCAGACTGGCAATGCATTCCCTACGTCCTCTAAAGAGATTTCTCCTCTGCTGCTCTGGGCCAGGGCTCTGGATGGGCCCCGTGTGGTGGGGGCTTCAGATTCTCTGAGATTCAAAGCTCTTTGGAGAGAGGACACTTTGCTGGAGAGAAGGTGCGTGGTCCATTTCTTCAGGAGTCCATGGCTTCTGCAGTTGTGAGCCTCTGCCCTCATCGAACACCCTCAGCATGCTGGCATAGCTCCCTGCACAGGGAGCCCGGGACCAGCAGAGGGTGCTGGGCAAAACCCCTTCCCGCTGGGCCTCTCCTCGGCATTCCTTCTCTGGGCCTGGCTTTAGAGTGTCCCAGTGTCTCTTGCAGTGTTTTCTGAACTTTTGGTGGCCTAGAGGTACCAAGACGGTTCTTTTAAGACACTTGTAAGAAGCCAAGCCACAGGAAGCTGCTTTCCTTGTACAAATCCTGGGTTACTGGGCTTCCTCACCCCAGACCCCACCTGAAGAGCAAAGTTCTGAAGGAGAAGTGGCTGTTAATGCAGTGCGGCTGGCTACACCCGGTGCGAAGGGAGCCCCCACTCCGCAGGCTGCCCAGGCACCCTGCAGGGCCCTCCCCACCTGCCCCCCAGGCTCATACACTTGTCCCACTTGAAGCGGGGAGGCCTGGTTCCCCTGACATTTTGCTGCTAGGAAGATGGAGCTCTAGGGCAGTGCAGGCATGTTCTTCAAGTGGGCCCTCATCCTGGCAATCTTATGCCATGGCAACTGCCAGTAACCTCAGCTTTCACCCACCAGCCTGAGACCAGCTTCTGCTGCCCTGCTGCAGTCTCCACCTTAGTTTGGGGCCTGCCTACTCAGCAGGGGAGCGGCCTCCCTGGGCCTCCGAGAGGCAGGTTTCCCTAGGCAAGTAGGAGGCTGCGGCCCCACGGGGATGGAGGCACTGCCTTCCCCTGACTCTTTTGGGGGCATGCAGTGAACATGGGCCCTGCAACCCTCGACCAGTCTCCAGGCAGGGCAGATGGTCCCTCTGTGCCCCAGAGCCTCGTCCTAACATCTGTGCAAATGTGCACTGTGGAGACCACTCCTGCCCCCACCAACGGCACTGGCTCTGCAGGGCGCCCCCCTTTTTTTGCACAGTGCAGGCATCTCTTAGGCTGCTCCTCTGAGCCTCTCCATGGGAGGTTCATGAACACACAGCCTTTCGGAGACCTCTGTAATGCGCCGAGCAGTTCTGTCACTAAACGGGAAGAGGAGACCTGCTAGACTACGGACAGCAGGCTGGCTGGGAGAGTAGGGTAGAGAGTGAGGCCGCTGACCTGTTGGGAGTGTGTGTGCGCATGCTCAGCACAGCCTAGGGCAGGGCTTCTAGCGCAGACAGCACAGCAGCGGGCTCAGGAGGCCTCTGAAGGGAGGGGAGAAAGCCTGGACCAGGACACCAAGGGCCACCCCGGGACAGCGGCCGCCCCTCCGCACCCCTTCCCCCTGCCTGGGTTGTGAAATGGCAGAAGCCCGTCTCTAATTAAATGCTCATCCTTACGTAAATCATAGCTTTAATAAAGTAATTAATCAATGGTTTGGGAATTGGGTATACTAACATTTATAAGCCAGCATTATGATGCTGAAAATGTTTAATGATGAGGCCTTCCCAGAAAGGCAGAGAATCGAGAGTGACGTAGTCACTGTCCACCTTTGTCCCTGCTGTCTATAAAGAAGGAGTGCTGTGCCCTCTGCCCTTCTCTCCCGGGCTCTTGGCAGCTTCTCCGGCGGACAGCAGTCCCCACACTGCCCAGGTGGAGCGGCCCCTCCGCCCCCCCACTCTGGAGCAGAAGTCAGTTTTCTCAACGAGTGTCTCTGTAGTCTGTCCTGCCCTCCTGGCTGATTTGTTCTTCTCTCCTGGGCTTAAAAGGAAAGGCCTCCTGACTTGCCTCCCTGCAGCTGGCTCTGCTCCGAGGGCCCTGATCACAGGCTCACTGAGGCCATGTCCAGGCCATGAGGCTGGCTAGCTCCAGGCAGATCCTCCACACATTACTCAGGGCAGTGCCGGCTGTCTCTACAAAAAATATAAAAATTAGCCGGGTGTGTGGCACACGCCTGTAATCCCAACTAGCCGGGAGGCTGAGGTGGGAGGATCGCTTGAGTCTGGGAGGTGGAGGTTGGAGTGAGCCAAGATCACGCCACTGCTGTCCAGCCAGGGCAACAGAGTTAGATGCTGTCTCAAAAAAAAAAAAAAAAAAAAAAAAAAAAGTATCAAAACTGATTAACAGCTTAGGGAATTAATGTAAGAAAACATGAGAATTTGATGTGCATATAGATGGTGAGGTCTGTTGTTGAAAGTCTGGCTCTCAGCAGTGCAGAGGCTGTAGTAGGATTTTCTAAAGAACTTCATAGCTTTTCAACCTGAATTGTGCTGTATTCCACACACTGGAAAGCATTGCACTGGTCATGTTACGGGAAGGGGGTCCCGATCCAGATTCCAAGAGAGGAGTCTTGAATCTCACACAAGAAAGAATTCAGGGCAAGTCCATAGAGTAAAGTGAAAGCAAGTTTGTTTGTTTGTTTATTTTAGACAGAGTTTCACTCCGTCACCCAGTCAGGCTGGAGTGCGGTGGTGCACATGTGGCTCACTGTGACCTCCACTTCCCAGGTTCAAGCGATTCTCCTGCCTCAGCCTCCTGAGTAGCTGGGATTACAGGTGTGCGCCAGGATGTCTGGCTAATTTTTGTATTTTTAGTAGAGACGGAGTTTCATAATTTTGGTCAGGCTGGTTTCAAATTCCTGACCTCATGTGATCCTACCACCTTGGCCTCCCAAAGTGCTGGAATTCCAGGCGTGAGCCACCGCACATGGCCAAAGCAAGTAGATTAAGAAGGTAAAGGGGGAAAGAATGGCTACTCCATAATCAGAGCAGCCCTGAGGGCTGCTGGTTGCCCGTTTTTATTGTTAGTTCTTAATTGTATACTAAACAAGGGGTGGATTATTCATGAGTTTTCTGGGAAAGGCATGTGCAATTCCTGGAACTGAGAGGATTTTACACCATATAGGGTAACTTCCTGATGTTGCCTTGGCATTTGTAAACTGTCATGGTGCTGGTGGGAGTGTAGCAGTGAGGATGACCGGAGGTCGTGCTCATCTCCATCTTGGTTTTGGTGGGGTTTGGCCAACTGTTTTACTGCAACCTGTTTTATCAGCAGGGTCTTTATGACCCTGTGTCTTGTGCTGACCTCCTATCTCATCCCGAGACTTAGAATGCTTAACCATCTGGGAATGCAGCCCAGCAGGTCTCAGCTTTATTTTACCCAGCCCTTACGCAAGATGGAGTCACTCTGCCAAATGCCTCTGACAGTCAGAACTTCAGCTTTGGGAAATTGACCGCTCTCTGCTGTGCAGCCACCCCTGGGACCCCACACCTGCATCATGTTGACAGTGAGTCCCACCCCCATGGCCCCACGCCAACCTCGTGTTGTACAGTGAGTGAGTTGTGGCTTCCTCCTGAAGTTGAGCACTCCTAGGAGCAAGAGAAGAAACAAATTTGGCAGATGGAGCTTAACAAATGCAGCTGTATTAGTTCGTTTTCACACTGCTATAAAGACATACCCAAGACTGAGTAATTTATAAAGGAAAGAGGTTTAATTGACTCACAGTTCCACATGGCTGGGGAGGCCTCAGGAAACTTACAGGAAACTTAGAATCATGACAGAAGCCGAAGGGGAAGCAAGCACCTTCTTCACAAGGCGGCAGGAGAGAGAAGTATGGGTGAAGGAGGAACTTGCCAGACAAAACCGTCAGATCTCGTGAGAACTTGCTGTCTTGAGAACGTATGATGGAACTGCCCCCATGATCCAATCACCTCCTGCCAGGTCCCTCAACACGTGGGGATTGTGGGGAATACAATTCAAGATGAGATTTGGGTGGAGACACAGCCAAATCATATCAGCAACCAGCAAGACTCTCTGTGGGCAGCTGTGGGCACACGCAAGGGACGGAGTGGGCACCCCCATCCAGCAGGTGGAGACAAGGCCTCAGGCCATGGGCAGGCAGGAGCTACCCCCACCTCGCAGTTATTAAATAACTATGTTACATAGGTAACTGTAGGGCAGTAGGGCTTTCATTCGTCAATATGTAGCATTTTTATGTTCACACAGTTTTGGACTTTGCTTGCCAGTTACTTAATGCCATCAGATGGAAAGCTGAGAGAAAGCCTGTTGTCCCCTCAGGCATCTCTGTAAAGAAGGCATTGCCAAGCTGAGGGGCGCTTCCCCGGCCTCACAACAGTACAACCTTAGAACCTAAAAAATCCAGCATGCTACTTGTGGTGCATGCCAGGCTCAGAACTTTCCCACAGTAGCCCCCGGCAGCTTATTCACAAAGACCGTCTGGTTCCAGCCAGTTGCCGAGGTGCTGCCCGTGTCGGGAGAGTGGGTGGAGGAGGCGAGAAGGGCTTCTTGGGACAGAGGGCATTTCTACTTCACCAGGATTCCAGACACGGGCCACCCCGCTGAGCACGACTGGATGGTGCCCAGGCCTAGTGTATGTGCCCATGAGTGTGAATGGCCAGTGCCAGTGGCAGAGGTCAGACCTAAGGGTCTAGGAGCTCTGGAAGGATCGTCTGTTTCTGGGCAGACCACAGGTGGCTGCTGTGGCCCCGTGCAGGGCAGGGTCATGGAGGGACCACCTTGCTGGGAGGAGCTTGCGGCCCTCCCTGCCTGGGCAGGAGCTCAGGGAACATCTGACTCCCTCTTAAAGTCATAAAATCATATTTGAATGTGAAATCTGTTTTTTAAATGTTGGAAACAAATTTGGACCATGTTGGCAATTGACTCACCTGTGCTTGTCACCACTTGGTGACCTCTGAGGATGGCGTGGACATTGTCTGGTCACCAGAGGGACAGCCAAGCACAGGGAAGGCTAGGGGCTGAGCCAGGACATGTCCTGGGTAGGGAAGGGAGGAGCTGGGCTGGCCGGCACCCCCACAGCCTGGGACTGCCACCAAGGCTCTGATTCACGAGTCCATAGAGCTCAGGAGTCTGGGTCTACATGGAGATTGTCAAGGGCCCAGACTCCAAGCAAGGCCAGGCTGAGCAGGCCCTTCAGGAAGATGCTGCACAGTGACTGGAGCCCGGCCGGCAGCTTCTCTTCCTGGCAGTGTTGTGCCCTGTCACTAGCTCTGACCGGGGCGCGTGTTAGAGCAGGGACTGGAAGTCGTGAATGAATCACCAAATGCTTTCCTAGAGGTTGACCGAAATCTGTGATTAGCTAGGATATCCATTTCCAAGGCACAGTATTTGCCGTGACAGAGTCTGGGGGTGGCCTCCCTGTGCAGCTTGTGCCTGGGGAGGGGCCAGCTGCCTCCTCGCCACTGCCCAGCACAGCTTGTCCCTGTGCCCACCAAAGAAATCCTTGTGCTAGCCTCACAGCAGAAGACGGCCACGGCCCTGCTCTCCCCAGACCACCACGTCCACGAGTGCTGCAGTGTGAGGGTGCAGCCGGATGCCTCAGAGGCAGCAGCACCTGTGAGATGGCGTGCAGATGGAAGCAGGCCATCGGACTCCAAAGGAAGCACCACTGAAAAATCAGATGTGTCTCTCAGAGGGCCACAAGGGAGGTGGTATGAAAGGTTTTAAAAGGACAAAGCAGACTTCGGAGCTGCCTCTAGAGAGCAACAGGTGAGTTCCGAGGTCACCTGGCACACTTTTCGGCAGAGCCCAGAAATGCCCACTTCTGAATGCTGAGTGCAGACCCCGTGAGGCAGCAGGCGTGGGGAGGCACTGTGATTCCCTCAAAGCGCTGCTGGAAATGTCACTCTGCTGGGTGTCCACCTGTGCTCAGGGTGGGCAGCGCCACTGAATGACGCGGGCGGCTTGGGAGGCTGGTTTGAGAATGCCGCAGCAGCCTCTGCTGACAATGGGGGCTGCTCCCCGCTCACAGAGCCACAGGTTCCTGTGGGTTTGTTTATGAGGATGTAGGAATCACAGGAGTTAGGTACATCTTTTCCTGTGGCAAGTGCCAGACGAGGGGAGCCAAGACAGAGAACAGCCCACGACTCCCTTGGGCCCCAGGGGTAGGGCCTACGCAGGCTCCCAGGAGTGTGGATGCGGCCTGTTTAAACTTCATTCCCCAGGACCTGCCTGGGAGCCTCCTGCACAAGACTTGCCCCACTCTGGAGGCTTAGCAGCACCTAAGGTGCTCTGTGGCCTGTTGGCAGAGAGGAGTCTGGCGCTCCTGTGCGCGGGGGTCACAGCAAAGCCAAGTGGCTGTAGCACTTTTAACCCTGGCCTCAGGTCTCCACACCTCCCTGTGGGCCATCAGCTCCCAGTCACAGACAGCACTGACCTGGAGCACCTTAAGGAACTGCTCTGCAAGTCCCTGTGCGTCTGAGAGGTCAGAGAGGCAGAAATACAGATCCAGGGTTCAAACCTAATTTGCCTCACTCAGCATCCCGGGCACTCACATGGTGTGCTGGGCCTGGCCTGGCCACATGGCCCCTGTGTGAGGAAGACGGAGCCTGCGCATGGCCCCACATCCCTGCGAGCTGCCCATGGACTTGGACCCTGGTTCTGGCAAACGAGGCTGCATAGCGGATCAGCTTCTCCTGAACCATTTTCGAGCCAGGCTACACCTGCCAGCTTGGGCCAGGGACAGACAGACCCTGGGCCCAGGGTCTTGAGCTTGACCAGCAGGAGGCCTGAGCCTTATGTCCTGGGGAGAAGAGACCGCAGAAGACCAGCGTCACGGCAACCCCAGGACAACAGGCCCCAGGCTGGGTGGGGTCTGGATCTCAGTTCGACAGAGGAAGCTGTGGCCGCGGGCAGGTAACCTCACCAAACAAAAAGCTGCCCATCTTCCAGAATCTGAGCAAGAAGTCTGTGAGTCCTTGATCACCAGAGGGGCAAGGTGGGGCCCGAGATGACAGGGGGTGCAGGCCACCCCCAGCAGCTCCTCCAGCCTTACAGAGGGGCTACCTGGTCTGCTCAGAGCTTTGCCTGCTTTCCTGGCCATGGGCTGCCCTGCTCCTGGGGCCGATGTCAGCAGATCTGTGGGGGATACAAACGGAAGGAACCTCAGACTCCTTCCTGGTTCCTCCTTACTCATCTGATTCAAACCCTCCCAATTCTGCCTCCAAAGTGGACCCTGACTCTCCCCAATCCTTACCATCCAGTCTCCAAGACCAGTCCACCCAGGCAGTGGCCAGAGGACAGCCCACCTGCGCCAGGCCTGTGTGTGCCTTTCCTGGCACCTGGAATGGGATTTGGTGCTGCCTGTGGCCAGGCCTGCTGGTCATGCCTTCCTGCCCTGCTGGGCCTCATCTCCATGACAGCGTCTTGGCCTTCCTGCCATCCTTTGTAAGCACTGCACGCTACCTGGCCCGGGATCATGCGTGCTGGCTCCTCTGCTTGCAATACTTGGCTACACTTTCCAGTTTATTCATTAAAATGTTGTGACATGTGAGAACTAGCATATGACACATATGTAACGTGAGCTGCGGAGCGTAGCTTTCTAATGAACAGCCGTGAACCCACGCCCAGGCTAAGCGAGATGACCCGTGCTGCCGCGGGTGCTTCCTCTTCTGGATCCTCCTCGACCAGATGTTACCGTGATCCGGAATTTTGTTTTCTCTTTAAAATAATTTTATTTTATTACACAAAATTGCTTGTTTCTGAACTCTTGGAAAGTGGTGTCAGTCTCTATATAGACTTCCCAAATCTGTTCTTTTTAGTTACACACAAGTTGTCTTAGATTCGTGTGTGTTTCTGGGCAGAGCTGCAGTTTCTGCACCCGGCTGCATGGTGTTGCACTGTGTGAATATGCATAGTTTATTTGTTCTCCCAGCAGGGCCATGCAGCTCGCTTGCCATTGTGAGTGATGCTTCTGTGGACATTCCTGTGTGTTTCTTTCGGTGCACAGATCAGGTGTTTTTGGTTTAAGGAAGTGGAATTGCTGCATCATAAAGTCTGTGAAAGGCGAACTTTCAGGAACTTCCAGGACCATGTCAGTTTTTGTTTCAAAGCACAGGTATCGATTCCCATCCCCCAGCAGCGTGTTAGTGCCACAGATGATCTATAGTCCCACCAATGTTCTGAATGTTTGGCAATGCAGCGAATATAAATAATGTTTCCTTGTGGTCTGTATCTCCCATCCCACATGCTCTTATGCTGTGACTTTGATGTGCCTCCCACCAGGGAGGGGCTCGTGATCCCCCTTTAATCTGGGCAGGCATGTGCCTGCAGCGGAAATGATGTTATGTGACGTCCGTGTCCAAGCCACAGGCAGTAGCACGGTGCTATAGGGCTCCCAGGATGCTGGCTCTTGGAGCCCAGGGACAGTGCTGTGAGGAGGACAGGCCACGGCGCCCTAGCTTCACGTTATAGGACATGGCTACGTGCATGTGGAAATTCTCCTACAGGCAGTTTCATGTCAAAGGCCCACTTGTAGCCCTGGGTTGTCTGCCTCTTGGGGTTCGCGGCCGTGTGGAATGCCTACATTCTGGATTTGGCTGGCTGCCTCCTCTGGCGTGGTGCAGAGCCCACCTGCAACCCCATGTTTGCTCTGGTAGATCCGAGGCGTGATTCCATGCAGAGTTATTTTTCCTGTGAGGCGAGCGAGCCTCCTGAGTGGCACTGCACGTTGTACTGCATGGCATGATGAGGCGTGTGGTCTGGCCTCTCCTTCACTGGTGCTGAGACTGAGGAGCGAGCTTAGGGGGTCAGCCTGATCCGCCACTGCTGGGTTCCCCACCAGCCTTGCAGCTTGCTGTCAATATTCACTGATGGTCGTTGCCTGGATGCAGTACACGTTAGGGGCTGCAGAATGGTGATTTTCTAATTGTGTTATTCTTTCTGTACTTATTAGTTGGGATTCATCTATGTGGAATAACGTTTGCCTCATCCACTAGGGCTGTTTGGTTACCTAAATTGTGATTCATGCCAGAAAGGCAGGATAGATGCTTCATTCTTTGCACTCAGTTGTTCTCACTGGGACGAGCTGGTTTCTGGAAGCCCCAGTGTTGTCCTGTGAGTTTGTCTTTGCCTGGTTTTCTTTCCCTGTGAAGCATTATTATTAACTGGTGGATGGTATACACACAGTGGAGTTTGGCCAGTGCAGCTGCCATTTCTTTACTCAAATTGTTCTGTGGTTTTTGGACTCCCCTGTCTTTCTGATGTAACCACATCAGTCTTGGATGGCTTTATTGCCTTCTGTCATATGTGTTCCCACCTTACCTTTTATATTTTCTTCCACAGACCGCCCGGAATCAAACTCTTGTAGGAGGCCTGTTTTTGTCCAAATAATAATAATACTATTTGGGGAATAATAGTTAGAGACCACAGCGTGAGTATTAGGAGTGCTCGTTGCAATTGGGTTGTCATTGCTTTTTTATAATTTAGTGAACAGAAATAAATCTTTGTAATTTTAAAAGAAGAGAAAATTAAGGTAAATATTTCTAAATCATGTTTAAGATTACATTATTTTAACTTAAAAATTTTAAATTTATACTAGTTTTTCTTTTCTCTCATCATTACCATGATTACTTATTTGTTTTAGCCTAAATAAATGTGTAACAGGCTTGGAGAATAATACCAGTATCATGATTAATGACTAAATTTAGAGCAGTATATCTCTTTGCACTTTTTTCTGTCTGTATAATATATTCCCTTGAGGATATGCAGTCAGATTCCTGTGTTTTAAGGTCAGTGCCCACTCCTCTCTGTGGTTATAGCTTCAACTGAAATTCCTGCATTTGATTATGTAAAATACAAACATTTACATGATTCTAAAGTCAAAATTATTGCAAGGGCTATTCACAAAATTCTCACTTCCCTCCCTTTCTCTCCATTCAGTTCCCTCCCTTCCCCTGTAAGTAGCTTTTAAATTTTTTAATCTTTCCATTTTTTCTTTTTGAAAACATGAACAAATGTGTGCATACATGAATTCTTCAATTTAGTAAACTTTTCCTCCATGTTCATATTTCTTTTCACTTTTAGGAAGGTTTGTATTTTTTTTTTCTTGGCTTTATATTATCACTCTCTATATAATTTGCATAAACCCCTCTTTTTTACATAATTTCTATTGACTTACTATTGTATGCAGTATTAAAATTAGCCAGAAGTCTCTTCTTCCTCCTCTCCCACTCCTAATATGCAGTATGAAAATCAGCCAGAAGTCTCTTCTTCCTCCTCTGCCACTCCTAATGTTCGTTTGCTCTCCCACCTCTTCTCCCATTTCATTAGTGTATTAATTTTATGTTTTAAGCACATTTAATGATTACATATTATCCTGTCACCCTTAACTCCATCATTTAGTCCTAGTTCAGTAGTTAAATGTGTTTGACACTTATCACCATACCTTATGACAAAGCTTCTCCAATTATTTTGTGGTTGGCCTAACCCCATTTTATAGTAGGTTCTTCAGGATGGGCTCATCAGAAAAATATTATCTGTGTTCTTGTGGAGTCATATCTTTTTATCTGAAGCCTTCACAGGAGAAGGGTAATTTGGCTCCATAAAATCCTTGGTTCATATTTTTCTCTTTAGTATCTTAAATATGTTGCTTTACACCATGGTGATTCTGACTGTGTGTAGGCCTAGGCTAATTTGTGTGTTTATGTCTAGTTTTGTTGTTGTTGTTGTTTTTGAGATGGAGTCTCACTTTGTCACCTAGGCTGGAGGGCAGTGGTGCAAACTTGACTCACTGCAACCTTCACCTCCCAGGTTCAAGCAATTCTCCTGCCTCAGCCTCCCAAGTAGCTGGGATTATAGTTGCCTGCCACCACACCTGGCTAATTTTTGTATTTTTAGTAGAGACGGGGTTTCACCATGTTGGTCAGGCTGATCTCAAACTCCTGACCTCAAGTGATTCGCCTGCCTCAGCCTCCCAAAGTGCTGGGATTTCAGGCATGAGCCATAGCCCCCAGCTCTGTGTCTTAGTTTTTAACCAAAAGTTTAAAAGTAAAAATATAAAAATTTTAAGATTAGAAATAAGCTTATAGAATAAAGATATAAAGAAAATATTTTGTGGAGCTGTACAATTTGTGTGTGTGTTTTAAGCTAAGAGCTATAAAAATTTAAAAGCTTATAGAGTAAAAATGTTATAGTAAACTAATTTAATTTATTGAAGAAAGAAAAATATCTTCATAAATTTAGTATAGCCTAAGTGTACAGTATCTCTGAAGTATACAGTAGTCATCCTGTCCCAAGCCTTCATATTTACTCACCACTCACTCATGGACTCACCCAGAGCAACTTCCAGTCCTGTGAGCTCCATTCATAGTAAGTGCCCTAGATAGATGTACCATTTTATTATCGGTTCACTGCAACCTTGACCTCCTGAGCTCAAGTGATCTTCCCGCCTCAGCTTCCTGAATCGCTGGCATGTGCCACCATGCCAGGAGAATTTTAAAATTTTTTGTAGAGCCGAGGTCTCTCTATATTCCCTAGGCTGGTCTCAAACTCCTGGGGTCAGGTGATCCTCCAGCCTCAGCCTTCCAAAGTGCTGGGATTATAGATATGAGCCACTGCACCCGGCCTTTTAAAATCTCTTATACCATATTTCGTGGAACATTTTCTATGTTGTTTAGATATGTTTAGAAACACAAATACTTACAATTGTGTCACAGTTGCCTACAGTTGCCTTCGGTACAGTAATGTGTTGTGTACCGCTTTGTGGCTTAAGAGCATTAGGCTACACCATCTAGCCTAGGTGTGTAGGCTCTCTCACCTAGGTTTGGGTAAGTATGTGCTATGATGTTTGCACAGTGATGAAATCACCTAACAGTGCATTCCTCAGAACATATCCTTGTCATTAACGCAGGACTGTGTCTCCCCACGCTCTTGGAAGATGCAACAGGAATCGCAGTTGTGTGTATATTGGATCTCTTTTGCCTGTCTTTTGTGTCTGTCATGTTCTCCTGAACCTTTTTTACCTCTCTTTCTGTTTAATTATTTTCATTCTCTTCTTTCTGTTTTCTTCCTGTGCCTTCTGTGATGTCTCCTTACTCTTACATTTCTTCTACTTTTCATTTCTGAAAAAAAATCTAGTTTGTTCTTGAGTTCTGTCAATAATAAAATATCTTCCTGTTTTCTTGCCATTCTACTTCTGAGATGTTCTAATACTATTTTAAATTATGTTATTCTAAAATGTTGGTTATTTTCTTGATTTTTAGTTCAGTTTCACATATTACGCTATGATTTTCACTTTCTTTGTGTCCACAGTTTTTTGTTATATTGTCATTATTGGCTACTATGTTATTTATCATACTTTTACTTCTTTTTGGTAATATTCGCATGCAGGATTTGAACATAATTTTTTGTTTCCGATTTTTAAATAAGGGTCTTCCTGAACTATGAGGAGAAAGTTTTCTGTAGAGGAGCTGGGAATGAGCCACAGTAGCATTCCTAGCCTCAACAACCAAGAGGTCTCTCTGTTGTTACGGTGAAATATGTTTGAGGCTTCTGTGCGTGGACACTTCTGTCTCTGGACATCACCTCCCACTCAGGAGGGCTCCCTTCCCTGACTCTTGTCTGGAGACGCACAGCCTCTCTCTCTCCATGCTGAGCTGTTGCCTTCAGTCACTGCCCTTTGTCACCAGTATGTTCTGGGGCTTACCTCCTCTGGATCTCTCTTTCTCTAGCACTTTCAATACAGAAATGCCTCGTGTTCCAGGCTGGCTGAATTTGTGTTTTGCTTTGGGCAGTTTTCTTTCAGGCAGTTCTCTGTGCAGAAGTGAATCTTCGTTGTATATTTCTGAGATCCTTGAGGACTTAGGCCCTTCAGCATGGCTTAAATTTCCACTGAACTCCCTAATAGTTCTTTTTTGTTTCATTGTGTTGTATTTTCTTGTTACTTTCCTGGAACTTGGAGTCTACAAGTACGAGTTGGAGTTTCTCCATTTGCTCTCAGGATATTCAAATAGATTCCCACTTGGTATGATAAATGATAAATTCAATTTCTTTAATTGCTGTAGGGATATTGAGATTGTCTGTTTCATTTTTTATTGGGTTTATTTTGTTTGTTTGTTGTTCATTCTCCATATAGCCTACTTATTTGCTGAGGCTTTTTTAGAAACTTGGTTTAAGCCTGTCTGTAAAAGGCTCAGGGAAGCTGCTTTAAAATCCTGGTAAAGGAATTCTAGCATCTCTCTTATCTCAGTAGTTGGTTTCTGTTGATTTTCTTTTCTCTTTCATGTTGAGGTATGCCTAATGTTGGGCATGACAAATAATTTCTGTTTGTATCCTGGAAGTATAGGTTATGATGTTATGAGGGTCTGAATCTTACATCAGTCTTCTGTTTTGGCCTCTGTTGACACCGTGGGGAAGGGATGTCTTGTTACCTGCAAGCTAGGGTGGAGATCCAGGCTCCTCCCTGGATCCTGGGGACACCATTGCTGGGGAGAAGGGTGCTTGGGACTGCTGGGTGGGAGTGGAAGCCAAGGCTCCCAGCTCAGCCCCTCTGACAGGGCAGGGTGCTGTGTGTGTGCTGTCCTCTCTGCATGGAGTAGGGCGGGTATTATCAAATGCTTTCTGACTTAATAGGTTTCCCTTTACCCATTCCTTTCCCTAGAGAGAGTTTTCTTCAGACTTTTTTTTTTTTTTTTTTTTTTGATGTGTATCCTTTGGCATTTTTAAATTGCAAGCTTTTCCAGTGACCTGTCTGAAATATACAGGAGGAAACACAAACAAATAAGAAACCCAAAGAATAGTGAACTCACTGCTATGTCATTCTTCAAATCCCAAGGGCCCCAGCCAGTCCCCCTTCTTGCATCCAGCTTTCAGGGTTCTTTTCTGTTTGTTCCACATGCCATGTCCATAGTTGTTGGCTGTGCTCAGCAGGAGGAATAGGGAGAAAGGTGTCTATTCCATCCTGTCCAGAACCAGAAGGCATGGCTTCCTTCACATGACTACATCCCCTGTGCCTTCGCAGTTGTTTTTCTTGATTAATCTTGTCAGAGGGTTGTATATTATTTAGACTTTAAGAACCAAATTTTATATTTACTGGTCTTCTCAGTTGCCTTTGTTTCTTTGCTTAACTTCTCAACTTTTCTTTGTTATTACCTTCTTTCTACTTTCTGTGGATACTTGGATACTTTCTGTTCTTTTCCTAACTTCTTAAATGGGATTTGTGACTCACTAATTTTGTTTCTTTACTCCTTTTAAAAGTTGTAAACGTTACTGTGAGTCCTGCTGCAGCTGTTTGCTACAAATCTTGGCATGCAATGATTTTATTATTGTTGAGGTCTGTTTTCTGATTTCATCCATTTCTTATCTAGGAATGTTTAAAAAGTGTTATGTCCAAGGGAATTGTAAAGTTATCTTTTGCTAATGATATTTAATTGCCTACTGAGTAGCAGGTACATTCTGTGGATTCCATGTTTTCAACATTTGCTGAAACCTGCATTGTGAACTAAAACGTTAACAATTTTTATTTTGTTCTCTGACAGCCTTAGGAGAACGTGTTACCTCTACTTGTCAGGTACAGGGTTTTATACACACACAGACACACATACGTACTATCATGTTGTTTGTGCTGTTAATATATTCTGCATCTTTATTACTTTTGTGGGGTGTGCTTGTGGGAACTGTAAAGGAGAGAGGTGTGTTGGCATCTCCTACCAGATGGGTGGTTTGGGGCCTGTGACCTCTGACCTCTCTGCTCCTTCTTGTAGCATTCTTCCCCCATTAATGCTCGTCTCTCTCCTTGACCTTCTTTCAGTGTTTCTTCTCAGTGTTTCTACCCAAAATTGCAGGCCCCAGCTCCAGCAGTCTGGTTGCGGACAAGACCATACTTATTTTTTGTTGGGCTGGTCTGTCCAACTCCAAGGCTGCCCTTTGAGCTGGACGATTGACCCACTGCATTAGGAAATGCTTTGCCATCTTGGTGCGAGCCCCACTTGAAGGAGTTCTTGCGCACTGCTGCATGGAGCACAGACACACTGGGTGGGAGGTGCCCCAGCACCTAAGGACTCTTTGGATTGGGTGGCAGGGATGGGTGGTGGTGCCCTGCCCTCCAGAGCCCTTCACATGGTCCAGATGCCACCCAGCTCGAGGTGAGGGAGCTCTGGGGTCACATTCTCCACCCTCCCTCCAGCATTGTCACAGCTGCAGGACACCTGCAAGGGTAGAATTCAGCGTGGCTGGAGGATTTTGTGCGGCAGAAGTAATGGAGGTGGTAGGCAGGCTGGGCTCCCCACTCCTTTGTGAGTACTGTGTGTTGGTGCTCCCTGCTGATGGTGCTCCTGCAGCATGGCTCCACGTGCACCACAAGGGCAGTGTGGCTTCCTCATCTTAGATGTGACACAACGGAGGTAGTCCTGGGTGTTAGCCTACAAAAGTGGCAATGTTAGGGTCCAAACTCTGGCACATACGAGACCACGGTTCCTCTTTCTTCCTCTCCAGGCAGATTCATAAGAAGAAGACTGGGTCTGAGTTTATATATATATAAAAGCTTTATATACATATGTTTATATATATAAAGTTTATATGTATAGATCTTTTTTAATACATGTGTATAAAGTTTTTTATATTTATAAATATATTTTTATATTTTATTTTAATGATATATATTTATATTTTATATATAAATAAAAGTTTTTATATATAAACATATATAAGCTTTATATATAAACTATAAACATATAAACTATATATGTAAGTTTATATATAAACATATATAAACTATATATACATATATAAACTTTATATATATAAAGTTTATATGCATAAACCTTTTTATATACATGTATATAAAGTTTTTTATATTTATAAAAATATATTTTTGTATTTTATTTTAATTATATATATTTATATTTTATATATAAATAAAAGTTTTTATATATAAACTTTATATATAAACATATATAAGCTTTATATATAAACTATAAACATAAATATAAACTATATAAGTTTATATATAAACTATATATGCATATTGAAACTTTATATATGTATAAAGTTTTTTATATGTATAAAGTTTATATATGTATATGCCTTTTTATATATATAAAGTTTATATATATATGCTTTATTTAAGGTTGAAAAAAATTTTGCATTCATCAGAAGCTTCTTTTTATGAATTCTTAAGACTTTTTTCACTGGGTACCCCAGAAATTTAAGGTATCAGCTTGAATATCTTCTAAACTCTCCTCCCTGAAAGGACCATACCTGGATTCCCAAGGAGTCCACCTACGGAGGGGTCACTGACGTTCTGCTCTCTTATGCCTTTTGTTAATCTTAACCAGACTTGGTTAGCAAGGGGCTCCTGCCACCAGATGATCTCTTACCAAGTCATGGTTTCCTGTATGAAGCGGCTGCCCTGACGCTGAGAGTCACAAGGAGAATGTTACAGAGGGACAGCACGCTGCCTGGTGATTGTCTGAGGTTTGAAACCTTCTGGTGAAGCTGAAGCCACTTCTTAAAAGCCTGGATAATGCTGTGAGCTGCTGAAGCACCTGTGTGCACATGTGTGTAAGTGTGTGCCTTTGCCGTGTGTGAGCTGCTGAAGCACCCATGTGCACATATGTTGAGTGCGTGCCTTTGCCATGTGTATGCATGTGTGTGAGCTGCTTAAGCACCCGTGTGCACACGTGTGTGTGCCTTTGCCATGTGTATGCGTGTGTGTGAGCTGCTTTAGCACCCGTGTGCACACGTGTGTGTGTAGTTTGCAGCTGAGTGCACGGCTTTTGTCTGGACTGTGCCCAGGAGGGAATGCGACACCCCTGGGGTCCTTGCCTTTGAAGCTGATCTGTTGTGGCAGCCAGTTCAGCATGTTCAGCAAGATGTTAAAGCCATTGCTCTGCTTTCCTCCCACGGTCTCACAGCCAGAGCAGGCCAGAGCTGAGGAAGGGGATTCCACGCCTCCTGCATCTCCTCCGTCTCCTTGCCTTCCTAAACAGCTCTGTGTTCCACTGAAAAGGGAGCTGCAGAGCATTTCCACGTGGAGATTCCATCTCGTTCGTGTCCAGCTCCATTGGGGAACTGCTCTCAGGCTCCCCCGGGCGTGTGCATGAGGTTGGAAGAGGCGGGTCACTGCAAGAATGTGTGGGTCTGTCACGTCACTCTCTCAACATCTGGTCTCATGGTGTTCCTTACCAATTTAGGGGCTTATTAGGGAGTTATCTGTAACTGGATTGATAGATACACGTCATGAACCAGTTCCCCTTAGGTGTTTCTAACATGATGTAAATTACCAAGGAAGTATACTTTGGTTGAAGTTCATTATTTTCTGGTCTTGCATTGTTAGCATAGACTGCTGCCTGCTGCCTGCTGTCTGTGCCATTTCTATTTCATGTAACTTACTGAGGTTTTCTTTGTGCCCTAATACAAGCTAGTTTTTTTTTTAAATGAATGTTTCAAGTATGTTTAAGAAGAAAGTATAATCTCTATTATTGGAGTACAAAGTTTGATGTAATGTCCCCAAGACCTACCTCCTGTTATTAGCTCTCTTTCATGTTTAATTATTTTTGACCCCTTACCTTGCCATGGTTGACGGTCATGTGTTAATGATTGCTATTCTTATGTTTCTGCTTCTTTCCCCAACACCTATAGTTTCTGCATTATAAAGCCAGCTTCTGTGTTTGGGGTTCTAGTCGATTCTTAACTCATAGGGCCTCACTGTGCGCTGGGTCCTCCAGCTTCTGTGTTTGAGGGGTTCTAGTCGATTCTTTGTTTTTGTTTTTGAGACGGAGTCTCGCTCCGTCACCCAGGCTGGAGTGCAGTGGCCGGATCTCAGCTCACTGCAAGCTCCGCCTCCTGGGTTCACGCCATTCTCCTGCCTCAGCCTCCCTAGTAGCTGGGACCACAGGCGCCCGCCACCTCGCCCGGCTAGCTTTTTGTATTTTTTAGTAGAGACGGGGTTTCACCGTGTTAGCCAGGATGGTCGCGATCTCCTGACCTCGTGATCTGCCCGTCTCGGCCTCCCAAAGTGCTGGGATTACAGGCGTGAGCCACCGCGCCCGGCCGGTTCTAGTAGATTCTTAACTCGTGTGGCTTGACTGTGCACTGGGGCCTCCGGCATCAGGAAGTGCCCTTCTTGGTCTTGCTTCCTGCTTTGAGGTGAGGCTGGACCTTGTCTGACAGGCAGATGGCAGCCCCTGCTCTTTAGCCTGGTGCATTGACCTCACATGCGTCTGCTCATTCCTTGACATTTAGCCTTTTCAAATCACTTGGCGTTGGTCATGTCTCTTGTGTAAAGCAGAGCTGGCTTTGTGAGCCAAGTGGAAACTTTCATAGGGCCGCGTGTTGCGCGATTGCTCGCGTGCTGCTGGGGCCGCACGTCCTGTCCCACCTGCCGCATGACTTGTTCCTGCACTGAGTGCGTTTACTGTCGTTTCAGTTTTTATGTAGTTTGTATCTTTGCTTTTTTTCTTTCTATTGCTTCTGGCATTTAGGAAAGTCTATGTTTTGTCCTGTCGGCTACTGTCACGACAACACCTCTTATCGCGCCTTAGCCCCTCTGTTTCTTCCTCTGACCTCTTTATTTTGGCTTGTCTGGTGGGATTCTTTTCTCCCACCTATTTTTCACGCTTCAGTCTATGAACTTATTCTACATTCCTTTTTTCCTGATTCATCTACCTCTGATTTATTTGCTGTATTTTTACTTCTGCAGAACAGCCTGCTCCCGATAAGAAGCTGTTTCCTACCCCACCTCCATCCTTGTCCTCGCTTTCTGTGTTAGTCTGTGCTCCACAGCTGTGTTATTTTTGTTTATGTGACATTTCCCAGTGGTCTCTTGGTGTGAGGGAGATTCTTTTGTGGTAGGTTTCTCGTGAAGGGCCTGGAAACACACTGTTCATGGGGTTCTTAGCTATTTAAAAGTATTTCTCTAGAGCTTTAATTTTGAAGGACAGCTTGGCTGACATAAAATCCTTTGGTCACACTTTATTTTTACTTGAGTTTATGAAAATAACTGCTCCACTGTTCACTTACCTTGTACATTGCAGTCAGGAAGTCCGATCCCTGTCTGATTTTCTTTCCTTTGTGAATGAGCTGGTCTTTTTGCCTGGAGTCCCCAAGAATTTTCTCTTTCAGTTGTAATCATTACTGGGCAGTGCCTTCAGGGCCACCGTTCTGGGTCAGTTTGTTCAAGTACATGATGAGCCTTTCAACTTGTCGATTATTTTTTCCTAAGAACGTTTCTAGGAATTTAAGTATTAGGTCTGTTTCGTAGTCTTGCTTTTCTTTTTGGGGAACTCCAGTCTGTGTTTCTTGGGTCTTTGTTGGCCTGGGCTCCGTATCTGGCAGCTTCTCTGCACGTCTCTCACCTCTTGGTCGGCCTCATGTTCTCTTTCATGTTCTCAGTCCTCCTGCAGTGTTCCTTATGCAGTCGTTACCGGTAGAGGGTGTCCAGGTGGCATCTCGAACAAAGGACTGGACAAAACGCACAAACAAAGCAAGAAAGCAAAAGCAGGGTTTTATGGAGAACGAAAGTACACGCTATGGTGTGGGAGCAGCCTAACCATTGGGGCTCAGGAGCTTACAGAATTTTCTGGGGTTTCAATACTCTAAAGGTTTCCCACTGGTTACTTGGTGGATATTCTATGAAAATGAAGTCAGAGTCATTTACTCAGAACGCACCCTACTGTAAAGGGAGAGGATATTACTTGGAGTGTGTGGTCTGTGTAAATGGAGAGGCTGCAGGTGAAGTTACAAAGGGTAAATGCTGTGAACTGAGAGGATGGAGTGCAGTTGCAAAGCCGTTCACATCCCTGTCATTGCTGAGGAGCTTTCATTTGATTTAGTTCTAGGAAGTCAGCCTGGATGAATCGGCCTTCTGTTCCCTGCCTCCTTCTGTTCTCCTGCCTCACACTCAACTGAATCTCTCTCTTTTGGTACCTTGTAACTTAGTCTCATTTCTAGGCTAATTGTGTCATTCTCTTTAATTTCTTTCTTAGGTTAAATTAATTCTCATTTTGCAGTTTCTTATTTTAACTGTGCATTTGTATTCTTGGTATTTTAGTGTTTCGTTTCTGGTGTTTCTTACACCTGCACAGCTTTTCCTCATTTGACTTTGGACTGCGGTGCTGGGCGGGCGTGCTCAGTTCCATTAGCTGAAGAAGTTTCAGTGCCTACACCCTGGTTTCCTCTCCCAGAGCCATGATGGACTTCAGGAGTGTCTGCGACTGGAGAACATCATTTACCCAAAAGGATTTTGCATGCCTTTTTTCTATTTATTTTAAAAGCACTTGGATTTTCCTGCACTAACAGTAACAGATGTTTCCAGCCGGGAACAGACGTGCCGAGGGACACGGGTGGTTTACTAGGTTTCTTTGTCCAATAGCATCCTTTTTTGTTGGTCAGCAGAAACGTAGGTTTTTTTTAAGAAAAAAACTGAATGGTTCATTTGGAAATGGATTAAATCTATGTCTTCTTATGCTTTGCTATGCTTTTATTTCTGTAGGAAACTGAATTTCTACCTTTTCCATCTCTCCTTCCCTTTTTCTCCCAAGGTTCCAAATATGCCTTTTTTTTTTAGATGGAGTCTCACCCTGTCACACCCAGGCTGCAGTGCAGTGGCGCAGTCTCAACTCACTGCAACCTTCACCTCCCGGTTTCAAGCAAGTCTCCTGCCTCAGCCTCCGGAGTAGCTGGGATTACAGGCGCCCGCCGCCACGCCTGGCTAATTTTTTGTATTTTGGTAGAGACGGGGGTTTCACCGTGTTGCCCAGGCTGGCCTCAAACTCCTGACCTTAAGTGATCCTCCCGTCTTGGCTTCCCAAAGTGCTGGGATTACAGGCATGAGCCACCACATCCAACCTCAAATGTGCCTTTTTTCCCCAAGTCTCTCCTCTAAGACCATGCTGAAATTGAAGAAATTAGATGAAATTTGTTCACTATCAGTGAAATTAGAAAGCCAGCCATGTATTAATGTATAATTTAATAAATATTGTTTTAAAATCAGTGTAGATATAAGCAGATACACTAAGTAAGTGCAGTTTTATCAAAACATTTCATGTAGACATCTCACTTGTGAAGTAGAAGCCTGCCTTTGGGTTGAGTCATCTCATTTGGGGTGTTGGGCGGAAGAGCACCAGGGGGAGCGCTTGCTGGCACTCCGTCTCCACACTCACACCATGCCTTGTACTCGAATGCTGAAGAGGTGTTGACTGCTGTGTTGAAGGCAAGAGGCAGTTCTGTTGAAGCCCAGTGCTGGCAGGCAGGCCCCGCACTGATGCACTCACACAGCCCTGTGTTTTTGTGTTTTAGGTCGGTGGGCTCCACGACAAAAGTCAACCCTTCTGTAAATCACCTGCTGTGGTTATGATGCTCTGAGTTCAATACGTCTGAACCTTTGCTGTCTATGGATCTGCTCTAAACCTTATAGCCTGCTTATGGGGGAAGGTGAGTTACTGTCTTTTGTTGGCATGTTTGTTTACCAAGAGTGTATATAACAAAGTCAGACTTACGCTTGACAAATGAAATCTGTTTGAAGTAACACAGTGCTGTATTTCACCCTGCTTCAGTCTACAATGTGCCCTGAAGACTATTCTGTGTATGACTTTGGGAAATCGGGGATCCCCACTTTTGGTAGCAGTAAGCTGGTTGTGGTTGGACACCTTTGGGTCCAGTGCTTGGCCAGGTGGTTCTTGCACAGCCTTTCGGCTCTGCCCTGGAGCCAGCCCTGAGAAGCAAGGGAGGCACAGGTTTCAGGAATGAAGGACAAGAAGGCGGTGCTGTGGGCTGAAGATCATCCCGAGGTGTTTGGAAAGAGTAGGTAATGAAAACATCAGGAGTGGGGGTGCTGTTTTGGTGGTCTGGTGATACCCTGCAGACATTAGTGCCTGTGGCTTGAGCTGTTACCATGAACTTCTGTTGATACAATTGCAAGGAAAGGTGGATGAATGAGCAGTTGTGTTTGGAGATTTTAACACATCCCTCCAAGAAGTAGGGCAACAAAAAATAAGCAGGAGTATTAATATCTGAAGCAATATAATAAATAAGTTTGAGTTGTTAGTATATTTTGAACTCTACATGTTACTTTCTAAGCATACAGAGAACATGTACAATACTAGGATGTGTACAGGTGAAGTCTGTAACATAGGGATGTATGTGTACAGGTGAAATCTGTCTATAACACAGCATGTGGAGAGCATAAGGCAATTATACTGGAAATTAATAGTAAAGGAATAACATATAAATAATATGCTATAAAAAACTCTTGTTAGAAATAAAATCATAAAAGAAATAAAGGAACTTTAGGGCTGAGTGATTATGAAGCAGTGTATGTCTCAATAGCACGGCAGACTAAAGCAGTGCTCAGAAGGACATTTGTAGCTATAAACACGTGTGTTAAGAAACATGAAACATTAACTCAAGAGGCTGAAAAAAGAGCAAGGGAGAAAGCCCAAGGATCCATAAGACAGGAAATAATAAAGGAAAGGGCAGAAATCCGTGCACTAGAGAGCACAGAAAAACACAGAGAAAATTAACAGCCCTAAAAGCTGTTTTGTGTTTTAGAGTCAATAGTTAGATCTCTGGTTAAAGAAAGTGGAAAGGGCCGGACACGGTGGCTCACGCCTGTAATCCCAACAGTTTGGGAGGCCGAGGTAGGCAGATCACGAGGTCAGGAGTTCGAGACCAGCCTGGCCAACATGATGAAACCCTGTCTCTACTAAAATACAAAAATTAGCTGGGCGTGGTGGTGCGTGCCTGTAATCCCAGCTACTTGGGAGGCTGAGGCGGGAGAATTGCTTGAACCCAGGAGGAGGAGGTTTTAGTGAGCCAAGATTGTGCCACTGCACTCCAGCCTGGGCCATGGAGTGAGACCCCATCTAAAAAAAGAAAAAGAAAGAAAGTGGAGGGGTGATACTGGTGACAGTTGATGGAACAGAATATAGGAAGGAGTGAATGAGTGAATAAATAAAAATAAATGTAGATGGATGGATGGATAGATACATAGATAGATAAGAAATAACCATAGATACAGCCGAGAAGAAAAGTTAGAGTACTGTGGGAACACATTTGAATATGCGAACACATTTGAAAACGTAGGTGAAAAGAAACTACCATCAGAGTGAACAGGCAACCCACAGAATGGGAGAAACTTTGCAATCTACTCATCTGACAAAGGGCTAATAATCAGAGTCTACAAACAGATTTACAAGAAAAAAACAACCCCATCAAAAAGTGGGCAAAGGATATGAACAGACACTTCTCAAAAGAAGACATTTATGCAGTGCACAAACACATGAAAAAATGCTCATCATCACTGGCCATCAGAGAAATGCAAATCAAAACCACAGTGAGATACCATCTCACACCAGTTAGAACGGCGATCATTAAAAAGTCAGGAAACAACAGGTGCTGGAGAGGATGTGGAGAAATAGGAACACTTTTACACTGTTGGTGGGACTGTAAGCTAGTTCACCCATTGTGGAAGACAGTGTGGTGATTCCTCAAGGATCTAGAACTAGAAATACCATTTGACCCAGCAATCCCATTACTGGGTGTATAACCAAAGGATTATAAATCATTCTACTATAAAGACACATGCACACGTATGTTTATTGTGGCACTATTCACAATAGCAAATACTTGGAACCAACCCAAATGTCCATCAATGATAGACTGGATTAAGAAAATGTGGCACATACACACCATGGCATACTATGCAGCCATAAAAAAGGAGGAGTTTGCGTCCTTTGTAGGGACATGGATGCAGCTGGAAACCATCATTCTGAGCAAACTGTCACAAGAACAGAAAACCAAACACCACATATTCTCACTCATAGGTGGGAACTGAACAGTGAGAACACTTGGACACAGGGTGGGGAACATCACACACCGGGGCCTGTTGTGGGGTAGGGGGAGGGGGAGGGATAGCATTAGGAGATATACCTAATGTAAATGACAAGTTAATGGGTGCAGCACACCAACATGGCACATGGATGCATATGTAACAAACCTGCACATTGTATACATGTACCCTAGAACTTGAAGTATAATAAAAAATTAATAAATCAAAAAGAAAACACTAATCTATCTCACTAGGAACAAAATACTACTTATCAATAAATTATCACTAAGTATAAAAAAAGAAGACGTAGGTGAAACTGATAACTTCCTGGGAAAATAGGAAATGCAAAAATAGACTTGAGAAGAAATACAGATAAGCTATAACTTGGATAAGCCAACAATCCTAAAGAGATGTAAGTGACAATCAAAGACCTCCATTCAAAAAGTTCTCAGACACATTTTTATGGATGAATTATACCTAATTTGAAGGAGCACTTGATTTCTAACTTACGCAGATTGTTTCAGAAAATAGATAATAATGCTCCCCAGCCCTGAGGCTGGAAGAAGAGAGGCTGGTCCACAGGTATGAAGTTACGGTTAGACAGGAGTAAATTCTGGTGTTCTGTTAACAATAGTGTAACTATAGCTAATAATGTGTCTGTCCAGATAGCTGGAAGGCAGGATGTTGAATGTTATCACAAAATCGTAAATGTTTACAGTGATGGATATGCTAATTTCCCTGGTTTGATCATTATATAACGTATACATGTATTGAAACATCATACTGTATCCTATAAATATGTACAACTATTATGCGTCAATTATAAATAAAGCTTAAAAAAAAATGAAGACTTCAAAGGTCGAGTAAGGGGCCATGAGGCAAGGAATGTGGCCTGGAAAAGACAAGGGAAAATTTCTCCAAAGCCTTCAGAAGGAACACAGCCCTGCAGCCATCCTGACTTTTGTTCAGAAGGAACGCAGCCCTGCAGCCACCCTGATTTTTGTTCAGAAGGAACACAGCCCTGCAGCCATCCTGACTTTTGTTCAGAAGGAACACAGCCCTACAGCCACATTGATTTTTGTTCAGAAGGAACATAGCCCTGCAGTCACCCTGACTTTTGTTCAGAAGGAACACAGCCCTGCAGCCACCCTAACTTTTGTTCAGAAGACACAGAGCTCTGTGGACACCCTGACTTTTGTTCAGAAGGAACACAGCCCTGCAGACAGCCGACTTTTGTTCAGAAGACACCCTGACTTTTGTTCAGAAGGAACACAGCCCTGCAGACAGCCGACTTTTGTTCAGAAGACACCCTGACTTTTGTTCAGAAGGAACACAGCCCTTCAGCCACCCTGACTTTTGTTGAGAAGGAACACAGCCCTGCAGACACCCTGACTTGTCTAGTGAGATCTGATTCAGACCTCTGACTTCCGGAAATAGAAGATAATAA
This sequence comes from Rhinopithecus roxellana, assembly GCF_007565055.1. NCBI lineage: Eukaryota > Metazoa > Chordata > Mammalia > Primates > Cercopithecidae > Rhinopithecus > Rhinopithecus roxellana. The sequence continues at coordinate 131,381,011 of NC_044561.1, read as the reverse complement.
ATTTGTGATGTAATTTGTAACATCAGCAATAGGAAACTAATACTGTAACTTTTATAGAAAAATGGGTGAAGGATCTGAAAGACAGTTTACAGAAGAAGAAGTACAAAAGGCTGGTGAAGAGATGTGCAAACTCACTTCTTGTCTAAGAGATGCAGAGTGACATGGCGTGTACCCTTCCTATGGCTGAGACCAGCAGGAGCAGGTGATGAATTTGCACCAGGCATTGGGAGCAGATGCGGAAAGTGCACGTGCCGCTGTCCAGAGGGGGTGGGCTGGCATGTCTTCTCTGGAGCCTGGGACTGGGGAGTCAACGGGGCATGTGACCTGGTATGCTGTCCTGCATCTCTGTGGTGACAAAATCTCCACAGGTTCATGGAGACAGATGCACACGGCATCTCCTTGTGCTCTGTGGGTGTCGGGGTGGGAGGTGACCTCAGTGCCCTTGCCTGTAAGAGTAAAAATATGGCTGTGGCAGAAGTCAAATGCCATGGACTGGATGTGCCAATGGGCCTTAAGGGCAGGGCTGGCGTTACTGATGGAGGGTGTCCAGGTTCTTGGCGTTTTGAAAAAATAATTGGACAAAACACACAAACAAAGCAAGGAAGAAATCAGTGAGAGCAGAGATTTACTGAAAATGAGAGCACAGTCCACAGGGTGGGAGCAGCCCGAGCAAGCAGATCACGGGCCCCAGTGACAGAATTTTCTGGGGTTTCAATACCCTCTGCAGGTTTCCATTGGTTGCTTGGTGTACACCCCCATGTGAATGGAGAGGGTGTTCCTGTCCTGGCTGAAGTGTTTGCATTGGATTTAGGTCTAGGAAGACCTTAGGTTTCTTCCCTGCAGGCCCTGTTCTCCTGCCTCACTGGGTTAAAAAGCTAAGAAACATGAGTGGTGTTAAAACCATTCTGCCTGTGTGAGTACAGATGCATGCATAGGAAATTAAATACACATATACTTGGCAAGAGCATATGTGAGTAAGAGTCAGGCACTCGGTATTTTAGAATGGGCTCCTGCGTGGTGGCAGTGGCAGGTGGTGGTGATAAGGGCTGGTGAGAATGAAAAGGAGTCGATGATACGGTGCAGGAGCCGCTCCCAGGAAGCGGTGGTGCCGACGTGTCATAAACTGTAGGATGAACTCCGCATCTCTGCCTCTGTGCATGAGGCTAGGAAGAGAAAAGATTTCCAAAAAGGTAAAAGTTGGGGGGGAAAAAAAAAAAAGCAAAGAAACACAGAGAGCAGCATCCATTTGAAGTTGGGCCTGGGAGAGAGATGGAAGGGGTGGGATGAGGCCTCCACGTTTCATAGCTCAGGAACCCGGGCCCTGAGAGGCTGAGCGGTTTGTTCCATACAAGTGCCAGTCTGGACTTGCAGGCTCAAATATGACTCCTCATGCCCTGCAGTGTGTGTCAGCTACCACAAATGCTTTTTTAAAATTTGTTTTATTTTTAGTTGTGGTAAAATGTACCTAACATAGAATTTTCCATCTTAACTATTTTTTAGCATACGGTTCAGGGATATGCTGGGATTATATGGCATTTGTCTGTTTGTAACTGGCTTATTTCTTTTAGCCCAATGTCTTCAGGGTTCATCTACACTGTGGCATGTGTGAGAATGTCCTTCCTTTTGAAAGCTGACCGATATCCCATTGTATGTAAAGACCACAGCCATCAATGGACAGGAGGGCTTCACCCACTTGGCTGTTAGGAGCAGTGCCCTTGTGTGTGCCTATCTTAAGTATTTTATTTTTTGTGATGCTATTGTAAACAGAATTGTTTTCTTAATTTCCATTTTGAATTGTTCACCTTGAGTAGAAGATGCTCTTTGATGAGACTGAAATGAAGCTGAGTGTGGGCTGTGGGTGGGTGGAGCAAGCACTCTGAGCCTCTGCCCCGTGGAATGCAGTGGTCTGAGAAGTGAGTAGCAGGAGTGTTGGAGGAAATGCAAACTTACAATCTCTCCTGCCTGAGTTCACGGCAGGCTGAAACCCAGAAGCTGGCAGAAAGCTGACAGGGGGCTCCAGGAGGAGCCTCTGGGAACAGCTCAAAGAGCAGGAAAGGGGTCCCCGATGCCCAGGGAAGTGGGGGCATGCCCTGGGTTTCGGTCTCCTCTCTGTTGTCTCACATCTAGACCCTAGGCAGCCTTATGGCGACAATAGTGGTGCCAGGAATGGCCAAGGGGTTTGCAGGGGCCCCCAGGCTCTACCATGGAGGGAGGGAGCTTCCTCTCCAAGTCTGGCAGTGATGCCCAAGTGGCACGATCCCCCAGTGCCTTCTCTCTCTCTCTCTGCACTTTCCCATAGCTGATCCCAGAGGAGTGTGCCTGGGAAGTGAGTTCAGAGGGCTGGAGCTTCCCGACTGTAGGAGGGAAAAGAGGAATCCTGGGATCTGGGAGGCGTAGGGAGGCCAGCGCAGACGCAGGCTCGGGAAACCCACAGAGAAGGCTGGGCAGTCTCCCACACTCACCCCCAGCTTCACATACACGCATCCGCCCCCGAACAGCCCATCACAGACCTTGAGAGCCACGCCATGGGGTGGACTGCTGCCCAGTTCCCAGACCCCACCAGCACAGGGGGGCATGCATGGAAGGCCTGGATAGCCCTGCAAAGACTGAAAGCACCAACGTGGGAACCACACAGAGCCCCTTAGAGTTGAAGCCTGAACCCAGCCAGGCTGGTTGCCTTCTACATCTGAGATATAAATACTCTCTATGGGATTTAAATGAGACCCAGGGTTGCCTCCGTACCCCACCACCCTAGGTCTGTGCTGCAGGCCATGCACTGTGTGGGATCAGGTCCACATGTCTGTCTGCCTTCTGCCCGGGATCCAAGTGCTCGAGGGCCGGACCCCACACAGGCACAGAACACACCACAGAAGTGACAGGCGGGTGGAACTCAGGGAGACAGAAAACCTCCTGCCAGGGAAGATGCTCGGCTTGTAGTGAGAACTAAATTCTGACCTATTTCCTCTCTTGCCCCCAAATTCCTATCTAAGGAGCCTGGGGGGCCACACCCTACAGACCGTAGCGTCTCATGAGAGGGGTTTTATTTAACCCAACATAACGTGGTTTTTCAGTCTGACTGTGGCTTCATATCACATGACAGATAAAGTAGGAAACAGAAATATTTTACCCCAAAATATGTTTATTTGACATAGTTTGAAATGGGCCTCCAGAACCATCTTTTGTGGGGGAAAGTTTGCATCTGTAAAGAATCTGTATTAACATAACTGGATCTTTCCCCTTCCAGACCCTCCCAATCCTGAGGAGACTGGCTGAGAGTCTAGTGCCTCGTACAGGTCTGAACAGGAAACATTTGTCATGTAATCCCTCTAAGGGAGGACACCTGTGAGGTTTCAGCCATATAATAAGGACCTTGGTCTCCACAGCCCTTACCTTAACCCGGACACTCCTTTCTATTGATTCCAGGCCTTCAGATAGTAACTTAACTCATTGAACCAAGTGCCCATCAGAACATCTTTTATCTCATCTGATACAGCTTGGATATTGGCCCTACCCACATCTCACATGGAAATGTGATCCCCAGTGTCAGAGGTGGGTCTGGTGGGAGGTGTTCGGGGCATGGGGGCGGCTTCCCCATGAATGGTCTGGGCCATCCCCTTGGTGATGACGAGCTCTCGCCCTTGAGTTCACAGGAGACCTGGTTGTGTAAAAGTGTGTGGCACCCCCTCCCCTTCTGCTCTGCCCAGGTGACAGGCCTGCTTCTCTGCCTCCCGCCATGATCGCAAGTTTCCTGATGTCAACGAAAAAAGTCCAACTCTAAAATATTTGAAGAGGTTTATTCTGAGCCAAATCTGTGTGACCATGGCTCTGCGTGACCATGGCTCTGCGTGACCACGGCCTGCGACGCGGCCCTCAGGAGGTCCTGATGACATGTGCCCAAGGCAGTCGGGGCGCAGCCTGGTTTTATTCATTTTAGGGAGGCATGAGACATCAATCAAATACATTTAACAAATACATTGGTTTGGTCCAGAAAGGTGGGACAACTCAAAAGTGGGGGCCTCCAGGCTATTGGTGAATTTAAACGTTTTCTGGTTGACGGTTGAGTTTGTCTAAAGACCTGGGATCATAGAAAGGAAATGCTCAAGTTAAGATAAAAGACTGTGGAGACCAACGTTCTTCTGAAGTCTCATAGTGCCTGCCCTTAGAGACAATTGATGACAAATGCTTCCTGTTCAGACCTTTAAAAGCTGCTAGACTCTTGGTTAATCTCTTCAGGATTGGGAGGGCCTGGAAGAAAAAAATCTAGCTATGTGAATAGAGATCTTTACAGATGCACATTTTCTCCCACAAAGGACGGCTTTGCAGGACAATCTCAAGATATGGCAAAGAAACATGTTTTGAGGTAAATTATTTTGTATTCCTTGTCTCATAATGTTACGCCAGGTTGGAAAGTAAGTCACGATATAGGGTTAAATAAAACCCATCTGATGAGAATTTATGGTTTGTAGAGCATGACTACCCAGACCCCTTAGATAGGAATATAGGCAAGATAAAAAAATCAGAATTGAGTCCTCATGGAGGCACCTCTCCAGAAGCTGAGCAGATGCCAGTGCGGAGCCTCCTGTGTGGCCTGCAGAACCTGAGCCAGCTGAACCTCTTGTCTTTATAAATTACCCAGCCTCAGGCATTCCTTCATAACAATGCAAGAACAGCCTAATACACCACCTATAAGCCCTCGCCTTCGAGCTGTCCTGCCTTTCTGGACCTCAAACCAGTGCACACCTCACTGTATCTCCCTAAACCATATAAAACCACACTGCAGCCCAACCACCCTGGCCACAGGTTCTTAGGTTCTCCTGAGGTGTGCCTCAACCATGGTCACTCACATTTGGCTCAGAGTAAATCTCTTCAAATATTATTTTGCAGAGTTTGGCTCTTCTTGTTGATAGGAGCCAGCACCCACCAGTGACCAGAAAGCCTCCAGCCCTGATGCTGGCTTCTCTGCCACTCTTGGATCCATGAGCCCTGGAAGGGGATGGGGAAACAGGGCTGCCCCCCAGGGCCTTGCTCTCCAGTGTTGACGGAGGTGTCGTGTGGGAGAGGCTCGCGGAGGGCAGGGATGTGGGCTCCCTCAACAGCCAAGCCAGGCCTCCCCCATTCCCACACCCTTCCCGCTGCCGTGCTCCTCAGACCCACCCTGCACTCTTGCCTTGTGGGCCCGGCCCCAGGGAGCCTCATGGACCTCCCTCACCTCCCTCCGGTCTCTGACCTGTCAACCAAAATGGGACTGTGGCAGATCTTAATCTGCCCAGAGGTTTATTTTGCCAGGGTTGAGGACTCACCTGGGAAAGAGAGACAGTTACTGTAGGACCTGTGGCCTGGGCTTTTTCCGAGGAGACTTTTAAGACTTCCGTGTTTGAAGGGGAATGAGCTGGCGGGAGGCGGTAGAGGACCTGTCATGTACGCACGGTCTCTCCATGAGTCTGCATTTGTCATAAAGTGAAGGAAACCTGCAGCAGAGGAAGACATGCGTGTGCCGCGGGCAGAGGAAGACATGCGTGTGCCGTGGGCAGAGGAAGACATGCGTGTGCCGTGGGCAGGCGGAGGAGGGATGGCTTCTGGTCTGGTCTTAGTCCTGTACCTGTGAAGATAAGCTGTTTATTGACACTGTCAGGACACTGCCTTAGGGCACAGACTGGGGCCCAGAGGGCATTTCCTTGTGGGCAGCTGATGAGGTAGGCCCCCGGGGAGACTCGCAGCCTTCTATCTGCAGCTGTCTGCTTAGGACCAAAAGGGAGGCCACCTTTGCGTGACTCTGTTCCCAAACTGAACTCTTCGTCATAGTGGGTTTGGGGTCCTGAGATTTTATTTTCCTTCCACAGTTCCCAGGTCCCCCTTCAGTGAGGTCTTCCTGACGGATGCTGATATGGTCTGGCTGTGTCCCCACCCAAATCTCATCTTGAGTTGTAGCTCCCACAGTTCCTACAGGTCATGGGAGGGACTCAGTGGGAGGTAAGTGAATCATGGAGGCGGGTCTTTCCCATGCTGCTCTCGTGATAGTGAGTAAGTCTCACAAGATCTGATGGTTTTCTAAAGCATAGTTCCTCTGCACATGCCCTCTGTTGCCGGCCACCGTGTAAGATGTCCCTTTGCTCTTCCTGCATCTTCCACCATGATCGTGAGGCCTCCTCAACCACGTGGAACTGTGAGTCCACGAAACCTCCTTCCCTTATAAATTACAGTCTTGGGTATGTCTGTATCAGCAGCATGAGAACAGATTAATACAGACGCCATTTGAAACCTCAGTCCAGCCTTGTCTGCTGCCACCAACTCCTGCTGCTTGTCCGCTCCTTTGTTGGTGTCGCCGTCCTTGGGATGTGAGCTCTGTGAACGCCCGGTGCTGCACTACGGTATCAGTAGGTGCCCGACCAGGAGCAGCCGGCCCGGGAGGGGCTAAGTAGCAGAGGTGGCCAGCGAGTCAGCTGGCCTGGGAGGCGCCACACAGCAGAGGTGGCCAGCGAGTCAGGGTGCAAGGCCACAGAGGGTTCTCTGAGGGGGAACTGCATCATATGGGGGTTCCCCTGCATGGCTATGCATCAGAAGTGGGGATGAACCCATTCCACACTCTCCATTTACTGCTTCAGAGCCCCTGGGGAGGAAAACTCCCAGGTTGCCCAGGAAACTCCACAGTGGCCCTTGGGACCCTGGATAGCTGGCCTTCCACTGGCTGCCAGCCTCACCTTGGCTCCCTGCCTCTGCCCAGGGAAGGCCAGTCCTAAGACACAACGTCTCCCCTCTTGGAGAAACCACTAGGCGTGGCCGTCAGTGTGATGGGTGGGTGCCTCGCCCCGGGGCAGGCCCCACACTCCGCTGGGCACCTCCCTCTCCAGGGTCTGTTCCAGCACAGGCCCTGGAGAGGGATCATGCACCGTGAGCAGCGCAGGCCTGGACCCCACGTGAGGGCAGTTTGCCTGCCAGGCCTGGTCTCCACACCTGGGTCACAGAGACGCTTCACCTGAGGAAGCAGGGCAGGTGACCTCTCCCTTCAACACCTTTAACTTCCTTTAAATAGAGAAGGCTGCTCCTGGGGAACATAGAGGGCCACTCTGCTGTCAAACCCCAGCAGCTGTGCACTGGAAGGGGCCTCCGGGATCAGCCAGCGCAGGGATGGCCGGTGCCCCCATCCTCCGACAAATGCACCCAAGAGTCAAGCATGGGAGTGTCCTTGGCACCTGGATTGGAAGGTTCCTGCCATCGTGGATGGGGTCTGACCTCCTGGGCTGCTGGTGGGTAACCAAAGGCTCCAGCACGCAGCTTCAGAAAGACTAGAGCCAGACCCAGGTGCCCCCTCCAGCCGATGGCCGGGCCATGGCCTCTGGGCTGCTTCTCCTTCCCATGGCTTCCAAGTCCCAGGGTACGTCGGTGCCCTTCTGGGTCCTGGTGGTTTGAGAGAAAAGGAATGAAGCAGCTGTATTCACATACTTGTACTAAATGTGAAATTTTCACAGCAACACCATTAGGTCCCTGATTTTATTATATCGAAAGTTGCATGTTGGCAGGAGCAACGTGGGTAATGGCAGTTAGGACCGTGCAGCTGACTTGGTTGACATTTGACACCATGTTGCTGTCTGTGTTGAACATGTAGCTAGAGCTGCAACTCAAATGGCCTTTTATCCTCTTTCTACCGAAATGGCTCAAACACAGAAGGGTTCCATGGAGAAATGGCAGATTCTGGGTGGGGAAGCACAGATGAGCCTGAGCACGTGACAGCCCCAAGGCAGAAAACCCACCGCCCTGGAGGAGTACCAAAGCCTGCCTGAAAGAGCCTCTCATGGCCAACAGCAAAGATCATGTGAGGCTGTGTGACGGTGCAGAGTAAAACAGGCACAATGGAGACTGCAGAGGAGACGGACAGCCCTTCCTTACGCAGGCGGTTCACACACACGTGATGCAGCTGTGCCTCCAGCCGGCAGTGACCCTCCCCTGAGCATGGCCCTGGGAGCAAGATTGGTAGAGGAAACAGTGTGGTGAGGAGCAGCCCCTGGCAGCGAACCCCATGGAGGTGGAGCGCTCGCCCTGGGTGCAGATGACTGTGTTCAGTCTCCACTCCGAGGCTGCTGGCAGTGACCCCTCCGAGCAGGGCCGCTCTGTACCTCCCCTCGCCCTCACTGGGCTCTTGGCAGCATCGAGCCAGCGGCTCTTCCTGCCCATCCTGGGCCCTGTGGAAGCCCCTGCCCCCTAGTTGCCCTCCTGCCTCCGGACTGCTCCTTCCCGGCCACACCCTCAGCTCCTCCCTTCACAAGCACAGTGGCTTGGTGTGCAGCCACCTCCATGCCTTCTCACTTCTGCCAGCACCCCATCTCAGCTGCTGTCTGGTCAGCTTCCTTCTCCCCACCTCACACAGCAGGTGGGAAGGCCGCTCACCCACAGCACCCACCTGGGCCTCGCGTCTGCTTGCAGCAACCCGCCTTCCACCCCACTGACAACCAGGCCCTGCCTGCCTGTTCTGCTTTGCCTTCCAGTAGGCTGTTTGTGACCACCACAGGCCCACCCACGCCAGACTCAACGCTCAGTGTCCAGTCCTCCCCTGGCCACCCGGGGCAACAGCCTGGGCCCTTGCCAGCCTGGGTGCCAGGCCCACCACCCAAGCTTTAGGGCCAGAGCACGCCCTGAGTGATTCTGCCATTGTTCTCGCCATGTGTAACAGGAACCGTAACGGCCCACGCCGAAAGCTGCTCAAGATTAAATTAGTCAGCAGTGCCAGATGCAGAGCGAGGGTAGTCTTAATGTGACCGTTGTATCCTCCTCCACTCCGTGTTCATAAGCTCAGTGCTTGCAGACAACACCGAGGGCAGAGCCTGCCCGATGGAGAGGAAGGGGCTGGACAGCGCCTGGGCCTGCTTCTCACCCTGCGCTTCAGCTGGTGCCTCCTTTGGCCCCAAAATTATAAGTACAGACTACAAGGAAATAAGAGAGAGACAGAGTGGGATCTCCCCAAAGGTCATGATTTTAGTCCGTTTCTGCTGCTAGAACAAGATACCCAACACTGGGCAATTTATAAACGGAATCAATGTATGGCTCCCCGTTACGGAGGCTGGCAATCCAGGATTAAGACTCCAGCAGGTTTCACGCCTGGGAAGGGTTGGCCTGTCTGAGACAGCACCTTGAACGCTACTTCCCCTGGAGGTCACAAACGCTGTGTCCCCATGGTGGATGGGATATAAGGGCATAAAGAACCCTGCTAGTTTTCTTGAGCCTTTTTATGAGGCACTGATTCATTTCTGAGAGTGGAGTCTCGTAGCCTAATCACCTCCTGATACCATCGCACTGGGTCTTAAGTTTTAACATAGGAATTGGGGCAGGGAGGACACGTACATTTAAATCATAGCAACGGTCATTAAATTATTAGTTAATGTGACAATTCAGAATACCTGGAATTGTCAGTCATTGCAGATTAGTTGTGTTCTGATGCATAAAAACACACAAAATGGAATACTGTGGGGAATCTGCTCCCTTTTATGCAGACTTCAATACATTAACATAGAAAAATATTTCATATATAATAGTAAGCAAGAAAAACAAACATGGTTGGTTACTATTTCTGCTAAAAAGATATAAAAACACAGGCCTACTAGACCAAAATCTGAATAGGTAGACAAGATAACACGTATCAGTGGTGATCCTTCTGGGTAATGATCAGTGACAGGTGTTTCTTTTGCATGTGCACATATTCTTTTTTTTTCTGTGTGAACCTCCGATACTCGTTATTTTAGTTTCTTTCTTTAATAAGCAATCGGCTGACTTTGCTTGGTCAGTAAGACCTGCAGGACTCCACACACTCTGTCTCTGTGCCTTGTCTGGCATCAGAAGGCTGCAAGCACATTGCCTGGGCCCCAGCAGGAGTCAGCTCAGCCTGTCCCCGATGAAACCGGGCCCTCTTCACAGCCCAGTGGCGTCTCTTTGCATTCACGTTTCACCTCTGCCCGTTCGGTGTGCTTTTCTCATTACCACCCCTGAGTCTTGTGTAACATGGTGGGATCAAGGTAAGAAGCCCATAACAGAAGAGAGGGGGACTTTCTCCTGCTCCATGGCAGGAGTGCCCAGTTCAATGGGTGGAGCAGGGTGCATTCTGCACCTCCTCTCTTGGCCCCGAGTGCCTGGGCTATGGGGTCCTGGGCCGGGCCTTTACACCCCACCTGCCCGGGGCACAGCTGGCGTCAGGACCACACTTGAGGCTGCAGCTTGTCTGCTCCGCTTCGCATGGGTTTTGCTTGTGGGACAGACCTAGAATATCTCAGTCACAACAAAGAGGAAAACAGGGAAAGGAGGGAATTTCCAGTTTATGCTGTTTCAGGTACCTCCTCCTGGTGAGGAATAGCCTCATCCTTCAGTTCATGAGGACCTGCAAGAGCGTCGCCAGCCAAGCCCAGGTCAACCCTGCTGTCTGGGTAGGGGCCTGCTTTATACCCACACTGCCCATGGCAGACCAGCGGCAGCAGCAGCAAAAGCTCGTGGCTTAGGAGCCGTGTTGGGATTAATGCTGGGCCCTGAGGTTTCTGCCCCCACCCACCCCTTCCTATTCCAGGGGCTTAGCTGCTGCGGCTGTGTGTCCTACAGGCTTGTCGGGCTGTTGAGTCGCCCCTGTGGGGGGAAGAGGGTATTGAAATGACAGTGCATGAGCGCTGGGTGCACCCTCCAAGGGCATGAGGGGAGCTGGGCAAAAAGTGGGTCACATGTGCCTGGCCCATGTCACGTGGCTCCCGCCCGAGGCCAATGGGGTGGGCAGCCTCCCTCGGTGGAGAGCGAAGCACCACTCTCATTTTTCTCCGTTAGCATCTCATCTTGTCTAAACGGGGAGAGTGGCCATCTGTCCGATACCTGCATCAAACCCGATCGTTCCCAGCCTCACGGAGCTGCTTTGTTCCGAGGTAAGGGATTGAGGGCCCTGGGTGAGTGGTCTGTGGCAGGACGGTTGGCCGAGACTGGCTTCGAGGGGAGCCGCAGGCGGCGTGGCGGGCAGAGTCGATGCTTGGTCGACTGTCGGGAAAATGCCTAGAGGATCCGCATAGCCGTGCACAATGCGTTACTATGAAAAAGCGGAAACTGGGTTACATTTATAGCCCGCTCGGGTGATGAGGTTCCCGTCAGGCCTGCTGTTCCACTAACAGGGTTCCTTCCAAGGACCCATAGCAAGTGTTAATGTTCTTTACTAGTCCAGTGTTATTATTGATAGAAACATAAACGTGGTTTTACGGATGTTTGTCCATCAGAGATACTGGATGTGGTGTGGGAGTGTGACTCTCACCTGCGCAAACACTGGTCACCCTCATGGGGCCAGACCTTTCAAGTCTGATGAGTGCCTTCAATCCCTGCTTCTGTGGGTGAATGCTGGCCTCGAAGTGAACAGGTGAGCGCGTCCTCGCCACTAGCGTGGGGCACTGTGAAGTCCAGCATCGGAGTGAGGCGGGATCATGGGTGCTGCCGATGGATGGAGAGCATGCACTTTTGCAGCGTGGTGCTTACAATGGGGAAGAACACGATTCTCTTAACCTCGGGAAGGCCAGTGGGCAGGATTCCTGTGTGATGAAGCCATCAGGGAATACATAATACTTTAAAATGTTTAGAAAACAATGCTGAGTTTTGCAGTTCATGAATCACAACAAATTGTTTTAGTTTCGCCTATTGTAAATGAACTAAAGTGTTCCCTTAGCTCAGGATCTTTCTGGCAAACGTATTTTGGCAGTTGTGAGTACAATAGAGAGGGTTTGCAATGTCTGTGTGGTGTGCCGACCATCGCTGCCATGTTTAGACACATTTCCTGCTCCTGCTTGCATTTGCTGGGAAAAGCGTTCCCGGAAATAGCTTGCCAGAGCCAAAGTCATAATGGAGTTTGATTTGAGTGTGTCCTATCGGGGAAATGGTTTTTCCTTTCAGAGCTAAATATTTTAAATTTGTGTTTTAACTGGCTTTCCAGGCAAGTGGGTCTGTGACCAAGTTCATAGAAATAAATATAAACACTTTAGATTTTTAAATTATTCTACATTTTAGTTGTATGGAATAGCAGTTGTACCCCTGATAACAAAAAGAAGCTTTTCTCTGCGTGAAAATAATACCCTTTGAAAACATTCTGCATTTAGGCTAATGCCCAGTTCCCCCCAACTACAGCCTTCAAACGAATCTCATGTAACATTTCTGAAGGGCTGTTTCTTACCAATGCCAATCTTGAGGGAGGGAGTTTTTCTCTTGTTTCTTTAAGACGGGGTAGAAGAATGTAATGTTTTCATTTTATAAATGCTTCTTTTATGCTTGGGGAAAGTCCCACTTACTTTGATGCAGTTTTTAACATTATCTCCATTTTTCTGCTCCACCTGACTTATGTCCCAAAACTTGGTTTAATGGGAGCAATTAGTCATCGTATGTGGTCACAAGACGGAGAGATGCTGCTGTAATGAGCATGTCTGCTCATATTAAAAATATTACAAAATCGTAGCCCACCCCCAGTCGCCTTTAGGGGAGAATGCGTACTGCTACCTCCAGGAACAAAGACTGCCGGTGCTACTGGATGGATTTTCCCTCGCTTCTATCCGTGGAAGATACTGCTGTTTCTGCAGAAATAATGAAATGGAACGATGCAGAAGCAACAAGGTGATGTCCCCTTTGTACTTCTCAGAAGAACCTCCATGCCTCCCATCCCATCTGCCACTGAGTATCTCATGCAGTGTCCTCTGGCACCAGGCAGGGGCTGGCGTTCTCCCTCACGCTGGCCTCATTGCTTGGGTCCTGACTCATTTGGGAACTGAAAGGGCTGCTTGGTGGAGCTGGGTTTGAGGGTGGTCTTCCGCAAGGCCCTGCAGACGCCACACGGCCTGCTCCGTGTGCGGGGTGTGTGTTGTCACCAGGAGCTGTGGGCTCTGCTCAGAAAGCGGGGGCTCGTGCCGCTTCTGCATGACCAGGACCTCAGTGGGGCAGGCAACTGTCCTACAGAGGCCTCAGGCAGGCTTGGGGTGTGCACCCCCCACAGCCAGAGCCTCCCAAAGAGACACTTTCACCCCAGCTGAGGCGACTGAAGGGACTCAGAGCCACAGGCCAGATGCTGTGACAGGGTCTCCAGGACCCCTGCATGGACAGGACCATCTGTGGGCAGAGCCACCAGGCTTGGCCTGTCCTGCCACACTCCAGCCGGCAGAAGAGCAGTGGGCTTCCTTCTCCAAGCATGGGCTGCGGTGTTTCAGTGAAACAGGACGAGTCAGTGACTTTCCACCTGTGACCCCTGGACCCCCCTTGCCATCACCTGAGAACCTTCTGGACCTTCTGGATCTGTACATTCTCAGCTTCCCTCCCCACCGGACTATGTCAGGAGCACTAAGGTAGGGCCCAGCTGAGTGTCCACACCTTGCACCCAGGGCCAGGGGCGCAGCGTGTGCTGTTCAGTGAGCCATCAGGTCAGATACAAGCCAGACAGACCTGTGGCCCAGTGACAGGAATTCCATGTACACTTGGCCAGGTGCACAGGCCAGGGTTCTTCTAGCATGGAAATGACACAGGGCCTGCCCCATCTGCCCCATGGACAGTGAAAGGAGAAGGGGCTATGGAGAAAATGTGGTCCTGCTCACTCATGGTCAAGGTTAGCAGGAACCCAAGACAGAGGCTGGGTGGGAGGGACATTGTGGCAGAGGCTGTGAGCCCCTCCAGGGGCTCAGGAGAAATGAAGGGTCTGTGTCTCTGGGGCAGGAACCAGCCACAGATGGCCTTAGGGGAGGAGAGGACCCGGCTGGGGAGGGGTCTGGTGGGGGGCGGGAGTGGCTGGGGGCAGTCCCAGAGAGGCTGAGGTGTTCAGGCTGGCCCCAGCGGCACACAAGCATGGAGCCTGTTCAGAAGCCAGCTCCTCACGCCCTCTCCCCTGCCAGAGGCTCCAGCACCCCCTCCCCCTTCCTGTCCCCTCCCCTTCCTGTGGTCATCCTGCCCACCCCACCCCCCTCTGTGTGTCACCCTCACGGAGATGCGTGTACCAGGGCAGAGGTCGGGGACAGTCGTCAGAAGGACACAGGAAAGAAGGGAATAGGAATCCCGTAACAGAACATTATCAGGCAGGAATGAGTAATTAACACAGGCAGGACTGGAGGCTGGTTTTGTTTTGTTTTGCTTAAATAACAGTGGTATTTAAGTTACTTGGCATGGGCAGACTATTCAGTGAAAGACGTCGGGTCACTGAGGTATCTATTCCAAACCACGGTTTAGTACTCTGCCACACACCGAACGCAGCGCCACAGCAGCCATAGAAACGTGTGTTTAACGTGGTCTTTTGGTGGAGGCATCCTAAGCAGAGCAGGCGTGGAAGGGAAGGTGGCCGACGGAACGGAATGCTGGCACGCAACCGCCGCTGCGCCAGATCTGAGACAGGGCCAGCCTGCGGGAGCAGCACCATCGCTCGCAGGACAGCGATGGAGCCCCCACGAATCAGTGGGAAAGCAGCAACCAGCTAGAAATGAACGTACAGCTGCTAAGAAACACAGAATACGGATGACCCGAGAGACTTCCCGAATGTAGTCACTGGCACACAGGACCTGGCGCGGGCGTGCGGGCAGGATGGGTCGCGACAGGGTCCCTGGCGCACCTGCTGCCGGCACTCACCGCACGCGGAGGGTGCGGGCCGTGAAGATTATAAATGCAAATATCCTTCCACCAGCCAGTTCTCCTTCCGGGAATCTGCCACCCGACCCTTGCGTTGCGCACAGACATGCTCCGGGTATTTGCGACCTGATTGTTTATCTGAGAGAGAGAAGTGAAACCTCCAGGCTCACTGTGGGCTGCAGGAGCTCTGGGTGCTGTGCCCATCGTGGAGACGGACAGCTGTCTCTCATGAACACAGGACAGCAAGTCCGGCTGCGGCCACAGAAGACTCGACCTCCTGGACGCAGCATCTTCCTTCCTCAGCCCCACACTGGAAGTGGCCAGTGCCATCCACAGCAGAAGGGGCCAGCAGGGACCAGGCTCACGCCGTGGAATTCTGCTCTGTGGTAAGAGGAAGAGCGATAGCTAGAACCCAGTCCTGTCGCACACACAGCATGGATGAGTCTCAGAAATGTTACTTTGAGTCAAAGAAGCTGGACACAAAAAGGTGCAAGCCAGATGGTGCTGAAGAGGCCGCAGGAGGCTGGCAGCCGGGGGTCTGGCACCTCACTCGGGGGCGCAGCAGCCCTGTCCGGAATTAGTGGCCACACCGTAAGTGCCGAGTGGACATCAAGACGTCACTTCAGACTCCTGCGCTTCACTGCCTGTCAGTTATGCCTGGATTTTGAAGTAAGTCACAGAACACCTGGAATGTGGTGTTTACGCAGAACAAAGCAGGTGCCTCGGAGGAGAGAGCCCAGGGACAGGGGCTCCTCCCGGTGTGGGCACCCAGGGTTGCTGGGTCGCTTCCTCTGTCTGCACAGTTTTCAGAGCCCCAGGGTCCTGCCTGCCCGGCTGCAAGGAGGCGGCCCACACCCTGCTCTGTCCCGCCGAATCTCAGCCTGCGCAGCTTTGCTGGTGTTTGTGTTGACTTATTTGCTTTTTTTTTTTTTTTAAATAAAGGATTCCAATGCTGTTACAGTCAAATCTTTTAAAAGCCACAGGTCTAGGTGACCTACAAATGTGTGTGTCTGACTTTCCGCAGTTTAAATCGCCACTGAGCCTTAGGGCGTCTGGCAAGCACATTGAGGAATCCACCTGGTGTCGGGGGTCCCCATGCTTGCCCAGCTCCCTGCCTCAGCCTGGGCAGGTCTGGAGGGCATTTCTGCGAGCCTGTCCCTGGGCCCGCCTCCTGGCCAGACTTACAGAAACACTGTCCCCATCCCCGGTGTACATCCCCCTGTCGCCGGAGACTGCAGCCCACAGCACTAGGAAGAACCCGGGAGGCAGGCGTTAGGATGGCATGGCCGAGATGGGAAAGGGAGCCATGGCGGACGTCCTCATCCAAGCCAAGCCAGGGCTTCCTGCCCCTGTGGTACTGACAGGAGCCCCCCAGGACGGTGGGGTTGGCTCTGGGCAGCTCAGTGGATACTTCCCTTTCAGATCCTGCCACAGCAAAGCTCATGAGACTCACTTCTTCCCACTGGAATTCAGTAAGAACAAATTTAACGATTCAGATGCCCCAGCTGGAGGTTTAGTTTATGGATTTTACCTGTGCAGTATTTAGGGATGTGTTTATGAGGAAAGGTGTGTGTTCTGGCAAGTGGAAATACAGAGCTTGTCTTTCACCCAAGTATCTGTAACTTTCTCCCAGCACAGACCCTGAAATACAATTAAAAAAAACCAAACCCATTAAACATAAATTAGATGAGGCAGGCTGCTGGGAGGTTGTGGGATTAACAGGCCATCAGCGGACTGAAGCTGCGCACATGACGGGGATGCTGCTGCCGGAGGATTCGGTCTAATCCGGGAGCATCTGGCTAGGCAGTGGGCAGCGTCTGCAGTCGTGGCTGCTTGAAGGTATGAAGGTTGTGGCCTTTGCTTCCCCCCACCAGGCTGTACCCTGGACCCCACCCAGACCCCTTGGACACCCCGGGGTCATCTTCAGCTCCCCCTCCTCTTCCCTCCTTCTTTTCCGCCTGGGCCCCTACTCTGACCCGAGGTCAGCAGAGGACCCTGGCAGGTGGCCGCTCCCTGGGGCTCGACTGTGCAGGCGAGGCTTCGGGGGACCGCCGCTCCTGCTCCTCTCGCCGTCCCCACCCTCTGCCATCATGCTGTCAACATGCATGTGGGCTGCAGTCCTCAGCCTGCAGGACGCTGTCAGTGTACACACACGTGTGCGGCTCCTCAGTGGCCGGGCAGCTCCAGAGCTGGGAGGAGATGGGTGTAGAGACCTCGGTGGGCAGAAGGGCATTGGGGCCTGGGGAGTGTGACCCCAGGGCACCAGGGCCTGTCCCCTCGCCACCAACCTTGCATGCCACCGCACCTGGCACCTCTTTGGATCCCTGCAGCCCTGATTGCAGAGCTGCGTACGTCCTCCCTCGCAGGCAGGGCCCACCAAGGTGCTGTGGCCGCACGGGGGTTTAGCACCGGTACCTTCAAACCGGTGGTGCCAGGCCCAACCACGGACTCACACCGTGCTTAGCTTTTTAGTCAGATTTTTTGTAGCTGTTAGTCGCACTTCAAACTTTAACTTTTTTGTGTATGTTTCTTATCTATCTATATTTTTATTGAATTTAGTTTTGTTCATTTATTTGTAGTTGTGGTGTTATCTCTTTATCTTCTTAACCTTCATAAATTTTAACTATTATCATTTATTTATCTTATATCACTCATTTGTATTCTCTTTAAAGTTCTACTCAACACTTATTGTCTTCTGCGTTTTTCTTAGTGGTTTTTTTCTTTCTTTTGGGAAAATTCTTAATGGTTTTAGTTGCTTTAGCTTATATCTTTTTTAAGGAGATATTTTTAGCAGATACCATGTGTCATATTATTAAAATATTAAGATGCTGAAAGAAATGATTTGCTAATCTAATTTTAGCTTATTTTTCTGCCATAATAGAGTGATCTATCTTACCTGTGATGATGAATGAGTCTCCTAAAAACATTAATTCATGCCTCTGAGGGGACCTGCCAGCCCCATGCACACCCTTCCTAGGGCAGCAGGGAGGCTGGGAGCTGTGTCTCCTGTTTCCCTCCTTCCCAGCCCTCCATGGAGACACGTGTGACCACCACTGGCAGCCTTGCGAGGCCAGACCCAGCTGCGAGCAGCTCTGGTTGGCTGGAAGCTCCTGGGGTCTGAAGTGATGAGGCCTGGCCCACACCCCGGGCCCTTCCTGTGCACAGCAGGGTTGACTGGGCGGACCAGAGGGTCCAAACCCTACTGCTGCTGCCCACCACTTGCCACGCGACCATGGGCCAAGCCACTCACTGCCTCTGGCCTCTTTCCCCAGCTGCGTGTGTCCAGCCAGCAAGTTGGTGAGTAGTGTTACCTTGTTTCTGTTCCCACCACACTCATCCCGTTCTGAAGGCAGAGGGGATGTTAAGTCTTCTTAGGACAGGGAAGTCAGCTCTCTCATGCGCAGAACCCCTGTGGCACCTGGCCGGCCTTCTCACCAGGTCTTCACACCCCTCACGAGACCAGCCAGGAAAAGGGGGCCCCCAGGGAAGGCTGTATAGTCCAGTGCCCGGGAGAGCCCAGCACCCCCCGGGGAAGGCCATGCAGCCTAGTGCCCAGGAAAGACAGGAACCCCCCCAGGAAGGCAGTGCAGCCCAGTGCCCCGGAGAGATGCCCCCTCGCCAGGAAGGCCATGCAGCCTAGTGCCCAGGAGAGCCTGGCAACCCCCAGGGAAGGCCATCCAACCCGGTGCCTGGGAGAGCCCAGAATCCCCCAGGGAAGGCCATGCAGCCCAGTGCCCAGGAGAGATGGGCACCCCCTGGGAAGGCCATGCAGCCCAGTGCTTGGGAGAGCTCAGTGTCCTGGAGAGCTGGTGCCCTGTGACTAGGGTGGGGAAGGTGCTGCGCAGGGCTTGCCTGAGTCCTCCTCCCTCCACCTGCACCCAGAGACCTTCATGGGAGCACCTCCTCTCCAGGACCCTGGGGGCGGGGTGATACTGCAGAGGCGACTCTGGGCTTCCTCCCTCTCCCCTGCCAGGCTCTGCTTCACTCCCGCAGCCCGGGCAGGGGTATGGGGTGTGGAAGGAGAAGCGAGTGACCCCTTCTCTTCAATCCTTGCTGGAAGCTGCAATCCCTGAGCCTAACCAGGCCACAAGAATGCAGAGCCTGCTGAAAGGAGGCCAGGGCCACTGCCCTCTCCCTGCCCTTGGCACCAGTACCATGGCTGTGATCTTTCTGGTGGCGAAGTCTCCGACTCTGTGGGAAGAAGCATCCCTGCACTTGCCTCTCTCCTCAGAGCCCTGGTTCCACAGAGGCCCTGGTTCCTTCCATGCCTGTTTCTGGGAGTTTTCCTTAAGCAGCTCCTGGAAGGACGCAGTGGTGTCTCCTGCTGCAGTGACAGTTCCCTTGGGATGGGGAAGGTGCCAGACTCCGGAGAACACTCCTAGAGCAGAGGCCTCCGACCCCCAGGGGAGGGGCTGGGCTCCGGTTTGGGGGCGCACAGGAGTGAGTGGGCAAACACCTCAGAGGGTTGGGAGAGCATCCGCTCGTGCTGGCGGCAGCTGTGTGCTGTTGCTCCAACACGCTCTGCCTGGGCATCCCGCAAGCCTTAAGTGAGCTGGGGAGGGGTGTGGACAAGGATGAGGGCTCTCCTGGGACGAGGGTCCCTCCTTAGTATCACGTCCATGCAGACCCGTGTAGACCCAGCCTTTTTCTCCATAGCCAGGTGGGCTTTATTTTTCCTTTAACATCTTAGGTGGTACTCAAGTAATTGGAGGCTCGTCTGCTTTTCCTGCTAGCAGTGCAACGCCCCATTTTACCATGTGTGTCTAACAGGCTTCCCTGGTCCCTCATTTTTCCTAGTCTCCTCAGTTACCTCCTGTGACCATTTAATGTAACGAAAGCTGGAAGGAGAGCTCTGTGCCCACCCACCCACTTCTGTGAAATGTGGGAGCAGGGACCGATTTGGAATCAGTGCTGTGCTTTTGTGTTTTGCTGAATTGTCTTTACCTTCCCTGAGCTGTTTTCTTCCGTTCCTGCGGGATTGGATTCAATTCCATTTGATGGTGATGGCTGTGGACAGTACTAAGTGCCCTCCGAGCTTCTACAGTGGAGCAGGCCCCGGAGCCTGCGCTGGGGCTTCGGTCCCAGTGCCCCTGCCCACTGTGTGGCTGTCGGCACGGTCCCAGCCGGCCTGCGGCTTCCATGCTTGGAGGGCTGTGGCAAGGGCTGTCTGTGCCTGGCGTGTGGTAAACATTCTATCAGTGTGTTGTTTATTATTATTTGTATGGTTATTGGGGTTTCCCCTTTAATTTGTCAATTATGTTGACAGAATTTGTGATATTACGATACCCATCCATTCCTAAAATAAACCCCATTAAGATACTATCTGATTGGTCTTCATATATACGATTGATTGCATTTGTTCATATTTGATTTGGAACACGAGTTGGAATTTCTGTCTGGATAGAAGCTGGAATTGCTGCGTCACAGCATGTGCCCACAGACAACCTTCCTGGGCGGCACCGAGCGGCTTTCCCTGGCGATGCGGGCGAGCGGGGCAGGCTGCCTGGTGCCGCGTGCTCTCCCGCGCTTCCTGGAGCGATTTTTGTTGGGCTGTGTCTTCACCTCTGGGGGCTGTGGGGTGTGTGCTGTGACGTCCGGCTGCCTCTCCCTCCTGGCTGATGCGTTCCACTGCCTTTTGGATCACGGATTGGCCATGAGGGTGTCCTTCTGGGATGTGCCTGCTTAAGGCCTCTGCCCAGTCCCCTGTGAGCAACACAGACTATTCTCTGCGTAGGAACCCCTCGTATTAAACAACTGCAGGCACCTTCTGTCACTTGTGGGCTCTATTTCTGTCCCCTCACAGTATTGGCTGATCCAAACAAAATCTTAATTCTAATGTGGTTTATCATTTCAGCCTTTTTCTTAACAGTCAGAGCTTTCCGGTGTCTGAAAACTCTGCCCCTCCCGGTTTCCCAGCTCCGTGTAAATCTTCTCCCCTGCCTCCCAGCTCTGTGTAAATGGCGTCCTGTGCTGTCTTTCAGACGCTGTGTCGTTTACGCTTCCCCTTGAGATGCACAGTGCCCGAGTCCGTGTGAGGGTGGATTGATGAGGGGGTTCAGGCTTCATTTTACCCACCTGCCCATGCAGGGGACCATGCACTGGGTACTGAAAGGCCTTCCGCTCTGCCCGTGTCTGTGCACACCTGTTTTTCATGACCTTCCGTTGAATTATTCCATGGTCTGCGTGTCTGGTTTTTGTTGTTGTTGTTGTTGTTGTTGACACAGGGTCTCGCTCTGTCACCTAGGCTGGAGAGCAGTGATGCAACCTCAGCTCACTATACCCTCCACCTCCCAGGCAGCTGGGACTACAAGCGTGTGCCATCATGCCTGGCTAATCTTGAACTTTTTTGTAGAAACAAGGTCTCTGGATATTGCCCAGGCTGGGATCACAGGCGTGAGCCACCACGCCTGGCCCAGACTGGGCTCAAGTGATCTACCCACCTCAGCCTGCCTAAGTGCTGGGATCACAGGCGTGAGCCACCACACCCGGCCCGCTTGTCTGTTCTCATGCTACTGTCATGTGAGCTAAATTGCTGCAGCTTCATGTCCAGATCTCTGGTAAAATAAGTCGGCTCACTTTTATCTTTTTCTTCAGGATATTCTTGAACTGATGAATTTTTCCTGTACATTTTAAAATCAGCTTGTCTGCGGAATTGAATCTGATCAAAATTGGAGAGATCAAACATGGGAGATCTAACATTTTAAGTTATGGACTAACTTTTTTTTTTTTTTTTTTTTTTTTTGAGACGGAGTCTCGCTCTGTCGCCCAGGCTGGAGTGCAGTGGCCGGTTCTCAGCTCACTGCAAGCTCCGCTTCCCGGGTTCACGCCATTCTCCTGTCTCAGCCTCCCGAGTAGCTGGGACTATAGGCGCCCGCCACCTCGCCCGGCTAGTTTTTTGTATTTTTAGTAGAGACGGGGTTTCACGGTGTTAGCCAGGATGGTCTCCATCTCCTGACCTCGTGATCCACCCGTCTCGGCCTCCCAAAGTGCTGGGATTACAGGCTTGAGCCACCACGCCCGGCCTATGGACTAACTTTTTAAGTTTAAGTTTAAGTTTAAAATGTTAGTTTAAGAACTAACATTTTAAGTTATGGAGAGTTTGAGTCAGTGAAAAATATGTTTTCTAATTCTCGGGTCTTCTTTAATTGCTCTTTATGATGCTTTGTAATTTCTACATAGAGGTTTCACACATCTTTCTTTGGGTCTATCCCAACTCTTTGCCTTTTTTCTGATAGCCTTATACATGGTATCTTCTTTTTTTTTTTTTTTTTTTTGAGACAGAGCCTTGCTCTGTCACCCAGGCTGGAGTGCAGTGGCGCGATCTCGGCTCACTGCAACCTCCACCTCCCAGGTTTAAACGATTCTCCTGCTTCAGCCTCCCGGAGTAGCTGGGATTACAGGCACTTGCCACCATGCCCGGCTCATTTTTTGTATTTTTAGTAGAGACGGGGTTTTGCCATGTTGGACAGGCTGGTCTCGAATCATATCTTCTTTTAAGATTTGATTTTCCGTTGCTGGCTGCGTGGAGATGTGGAGTGCCCTCACCCTGTGAAGGCATCCCTTCCCGTCACTGTGTCAGTCACTGTGGTTTTTGCTGCCTGTGTCCCCTGTGCTGCTGCTCCTTCCTGCTGGCCTCTGGCTATGTCACCAGCTCTGGAGTGGCCCTAGAGAGCGTGCAGGTCCCAAACCGAGAGTGGTTGGAGGCAGGAGTGCTGCAGGAGTGCCTGGGCCAGCCCGTGTCCAAGTAGGGAGCTCTGCCCAGCTCCCAAAAGAGCCTCCTCACATAGACAGTCATTGAGCCCAAGCAGCGTGGTCGCCCCTGACGCGGCACCTTCCTTCCAGGCTCCCCACCTGGCTCAGGGCGTCCAGCAGCAGCCACATGGACTGGGGGCTCCTCCATGTTGCCCGCTCCAGCTGACTCACCGAGGCTGGGGCCCTCTCCATGCTGCGCGCTCAGGCTGACTCTCCGGGGCTGGGGTCCTCTCTATGCTGCCTGCTCCCGCTGAACATGTGCTGGCAGCTGTTCCAGGTTGCCACATCCTGGGATTATCTTTTCAAGTAAACTGTGGGGTCTGCAGGCCCAGTACTCGCCTTGCTGCTGCCTTTCACCGCCTGCACCATGGGGATGCATTGGGTCAAGTCACACAACGTCAGAAAACTCAAATTCGATTAAAAGCTCAGGTCTGCGCTGGGCTCCTGGGAAGGGGCAGAGTCAGTCGGGGCCACTCTGGCGGGTTGCAGTGCCTCTACTTCTCCCTGGCTCAGTCTGCCCACACCGGCTTCCCCCAGGGGTCTTGGGACATTACCAGCAATAGCCAGGGTGACGCCACTCCCTGTCCAGGATGAGAGCAGGACAGATCATGTCTCTGATGCCCACAGGGAGCTGGGAAGGACTCTGCTCATTTGCAGCCTCTCCTCCTCATGCCCACAGGGAGCTGGGAAGGATGCTGCTCATTTGCAGCCTCTCCTCCTCATGCCCACCGGCCCTGAGGCTACAGGGAGGTTGGCCTTTGCTTCCTTGCAAGAGGGTTGAACTTTTACTGTTCACTTCTGGATCTTTCACCTATATAGGACACAGGTTTGAGGGCGAGGGGGGATCCAATGTTGATTTTTGGCCATCTGGCTCCCCCACTGCCCCAGCCCCAGCCCACAGCCAATTTCTCCACCAGACTGCCCCGCATCCCTGATGCTGTGTGGGAACTGAAGAAAGGTGTGGGGTGAGGAATGTTCCCGCTGGACCCTTTTTCATGGGCCGATAGGATGTCCCTGCTGCGTTCAGCTTCCCACTGCAACCAGAGGGCCCGTGGAGCCTGAGCTGCTGTGTGCAGCGCCAGGACGCAGATGGAGCGGCCGGGGGCCTGAACCTGCCCTCAGGCATGCGAGTCCACCTGTGTCCATCACAGCCAGGATGATGTCAGAGCTCAGGCTTGACTCAGCTCTCAGGGTGGCCTACCCTGTCTTTCATAAGAGATATTACGAATCCCGAAATTAGCATTTGAAAGAATTGGGACATTTGTAGGAGGCACACTCTTACATGAATTCCCAAAGGTGGGACCAAAGAACGCTGGCACCGTGAGGGCGCCTGACTATGGCCAGGGAAGCTCAGCATCTTCCAGACATGAGACCAGTGTTCCTGGGCTGCCGGAGCAGGGGAAGGTGAACGGTCACTGGTCCCCACCGGCACCTTTGTCTGCCTTGACACTGAGTAGCAAGGGAGCAGGCTGTTCAGGATGCTCGCCGAGACCAGGCTGTGTAAGCCCTAGATGGCCTCCGAATGCCGCCTGTGACAGGCAGGAGCATGAAATTCCAGAAGCCTCCCCTGCTCTGGGTGGCCTCAGGGACATGATGTGCATTATGTGAGGCTCTCAAGGAGAATGTGGCAGCTAATCTGCCCTGTCATTTCCGCCGTCCTGGCCTCATGCAGCCTGATGCAGGCACTGAGCTGTTAAACAGGATAAATCAAGTTGGGGCTGCTCCCGCCCACCCCCCGCTGTGTTCCCTCCCATAGTCACGTCCCCCAGACAGCTGAGGCCCTGAGTGCAGCCCTGGACAGAGCACAGCTAACGGGGGCATGGCCAGAGCCGCTGGCCGTGACAGCGCTCGCTGTGGCTGCAAGGACCCCAGATGGCAGTTTGCTGGCAAGACTTCTCCCGCCTTCTCGTGACAAGCAGTGGCACATAGGAGAGAGCTCAGGGCGCCTGCTGCCAGCCACACTCATAGCGGTGTGACCGCCCTTCTACACTCCAAGGCATCTCTATGTTAATATCCAAACCTATTCATCCGACCCCCAGAAAACAAGCCTTACAACTTGGGCCTCAGGTGACACTTTCAAACAGGGGGCTCTTCCCTTCGAGTCTGAAGGGATGTCATTCACCGTTATTTTTGGGATGAAAATAGATGGTGGGTTACCTGTCTGGTTTTCGGGAACCTGGGCCTGGAGCCAGCTGGTCACAGTTCAGGGTCATCGCACTGCATCGCCTCATGTGTAAAGCGGAGGAAGAACTCGCCCTACTGTGTTAGGACAGCCTGGATTTATATATGGAAAAATGTGGGGCTGTCGTCCTATGTGGCCGCTGTTGCATTACACATCACTTCTTACTAGGACAGTATTCATTTTACTAGCATTCTGTTGATTTGAATATTTTTTTAAAAAAGAGTAACTGGCAAATTTGTCAGAATTTCTCTGTAATGGTACCAGTTTTAAACAGATGTTGCCAATTTAATCAATATAAAAATGAAATGGCCAGGCGCAGTTGTTCACGCCTGTAATCCCAACACTTTGGGAGGCCGAGGCAGGGAAATCACCTGAGGTCGGGAGTTTGAGACCAGCCTGGTCAACATGATGAAACCCCATCTCTACTAAAAATACAAAACATTAGCCAGGTGTGTGGCGTGCGCCTGTAATCCCAGCTACTCGGGAGGCTGAGGCAGGAGAATCACTTGAACCAGGGAGGTGGAGGTTGCAGTGAGCTGCTGTACTCTAACCTTGGCAACAAGAGTGAAACTCCATCTCAGAAATAAATAAATAAATAAATGAGGTTTGATTCTGGTCAAATGGAAAGGGGGTACACCCCCCGCCCCTCCCACTGAGCACAGCTGGGACTTCTGCACAGATAGCTGGAGCAGCTCCCTCGGGACGAGGAGGCAGCAGTGGGGGCAGGCTGGAAAGGAGTCCAGCCCAGCAGGAAGCTTCCCGTATCCTCGCTGCCCTTGCTACATGGCCTGGACTCCAGGCAGCCACATACCCAGAAGTGCAGCCACAGAGAAGCTCCGCATTTCTGTCTGAGGATGGAGAGGGAGCTCCTGCTGGTTGGCATTTGCTCCAGCTTCCAGTCTCTCCCATCCTCACCCCCAGGCGATCCTGTGGTCACAGTGGCTTTGAGGGCACAGCAGCCTGACAGACTGGAAATCCAGAGGGGCAGAACCATTCTGTCTGACCAGAGGACCTGTGGTCCCGGAGAATGAGGGGGCCCTCCCAGGGCCATTTCCCGTCCCTGCCCTCCGGGGTGGGGGGTCCTCCTGGGGCTGTTTCGTGTCTCTGCCCTCCTGCCTCTTGGCCCTAGATGGGATGCAGGTGCAGGAAGTTTCTGGCACTGTGGCAAAAGCCAGACCCTGGCCAGAAAGCCCTGGAGATCACAGAGAGGGGTGAGTTTGAGAAAGGGATTTCATGAAGTTGTATGTGCATTACTGGGCACTGCCTGCACTCTGCGTGTAGATCCGACCACACACAGCACAGCAAAGGCTTTGACAAGGGGACTACAGGGTTGATGACCCCCAGGTCCCAGCCGGGCACTGGGTGGCACACACGTGGCACAGAGTTATCAGAGGTGCAGAAGCTCTCAGAACAGAACTGACGTTGGAGCCACAGCCCACAGAGACTTTGGAAGAAACTAGGACCACTGCCCAACAAAATAAAAATGTCGTGGTTCTGCATGAGATTTAAGTGATCACTGGAGTGTTATGACAATATTCAGACAGACCAGGGACAACTCAACGTCCGTACTCAGCACAGGAAGAAGTGGAAACTCAGCTTCTCCAGCCGGGAGATGAGCAACACACACCAGCCTGGGGTCCTTCCTGGTGGAGGATCCACAAGATCCTCAGAGCAGCTGTACCACCGTGCTCCAGGAGGAAGGGCGAGCCCTCTCAAAGTGAATGGAAAAATAGGAACTCTACACAGGGAAAGCAAAGGTTTTGTTTGTTAGTTTGTTTGAGTGAGGCAGGGTCTCACTCTGTCACCCAGGCTGGAGTGCAGTGGTGCAATCTTAGCTCACTGCAGCCGCCACCTCCCAGGCTCAAGTGATCCTCCCATCTCAGCCTTCCAGCAGCTGCAGCCACAGGTGCAGCCTCCACACCTGGCTAATTTTAAAAATTTTTTGTAGAGTTGGGGTCTCTCTGTGTTGCCCGGGCTGGTCTTAAACTCCTAAACTTAAGTGATCTGCCTGCCTCAGCCTCCCACAGTACTGGGTTTACAAGCGTGGGCCACTGCGCCTGGCCAAGGAAGTAGAAGATTTAGAGAACAATATGGAAATTTTAGAACTAAAAAATCTAATAACCAGAATTTAAAATGCATGATGTAGACTCAATAGCAATGGAAGTGACAGGGCACAGAGTCAGCAAACATGAGGACAGCTCGGTACAGATGACCCATGCTGAGCGGTAGAAAAAGGACTGGGAGAAATGAATGGAGCTTCCGAGACCTGCAGACAATCCAGACACCACAGTACACGTGGTTTTTATGTGGACATGGGATGTTCCCCCAGGCAGGCCATATTCCATGTAAAAAACTAAAGCCTAACAAATTTAAAATAATTTAAATCATATAACGTGTATTTTCTGGCCACAGTAGAATTAAACTATAAATCAATAACCAGAGATAACTGGAAATTTTCCAAGTACTTGAAAATCAAAACACACACCTCTAAATAATGCCCTAGTCGAAAAGGAAGTATCAAAGAAAATTAGAAAATACTTTGAAGTAAGAGAAAATGAAAAAAAAATCTATAGGCCACTGGTAAATCAGTGCCCCTAGAGAAATTTATAGCGTGACAGCATCCATTAGAAAAGAGGAAAGGTCTTCAAACAATAATGTAAGTTTTCACTTGAAGAAACTTTAAAAAAAGAAAAGAAAACAAGCAGAAGGGAGTAAATCATCAAGACCCAAACCCAATGAAATTAAAAACAGAACTAGGCCTTTCGCATTGGAGCAGCTCAAATAAAGGAAGGACAAAAACAATCATGGGTTTCAAGAGCTTGCAAGATGGTGGCAGTTCTCTGCTGTCTGCTTTTGTTGTGTGGCGTAAGAGTCTGTCCTGTTTTCATGGCATTTTTCTCTGCATCCTTTTTATTGACAAGATATTCCTTTCGTGAGTGGTTTTCCTTTGGCCTCTTCTAGGAGCTGGTGGATTTGCAAGTCACGTCGAGCCTTCAAAAGCAGGACTGTTGCCTTGTTCCCCAGTTGCCCTCCTGGAATGCTCTACCCTACTGGCTGGGAATGGCCCTGGGCCTCGGAGGGGAGGGGAGCGCCTGGGGCGCTGCGGTCCTGGCCCCACACAAATTCTCCTGGCATGACCCCACACCCAGCCCTGTGCCTCCCTCTGTGGGCCTGGCACACAGCAGACTCCCAGCAAACCCTCAGTGAGTGACTGAATGGAAAACGTGGGAGTGGATGGTGTGAGAGGAAATAGGATTGCAATGCTTTGAGTATTGAGTTTAGAAATCGCTGAATTTCAGAACGTTCCAGGAGGCCATGGAAATTGAGCTGGGCTCAGTGTGCATGGTGTGAATCTGTCTAATCCTTGAATACATCCTGTTGCCCCCTTGTGGGCCAAGAGTGGTGCTGGGAACTGGGGATTCAGTGATGAATGGAGGAGACACGTGTGCCCTCTGCCCTCTCGGTGCCAGGGTGCCCCAGGTGACTGCAGCAGGGCCAGGAGAGACGGGGTTGCAGGGATGGCCTGGTGGGCAATGCCCTCCAGAAGAAGGCCCTGGTAAGTGGTTAGGAGAATTCACCCTGTCCCTGCAAGGGAAGCCAGGGAGCCAGTGGGAGGGCAGGGGGCAGTGACAAACAAGACCGAGGGGGCAGGTGCGGGGCTCTGGGCGGGAGGCTCAGGGCCGGGATTGAACAGCACAGCAGTGGGAAGGTACCCAGGGGCTTCAGCAAGGGGCGAGTCCAAGCTTAGAAGCTCACTGGCAGCGTCAGGCAGCTCATGCCCAGCCAAGTGCTCCTGAGCGGACGTGCCTGGACAAGCTGCGGGCCACAGCTGTGGCTACTTTCCTGGCTGTCCTTCATCAAGCTGAGCGAGTTCACCTCTATTCCTGCTTTTTTTCTGATTGTTTAATTTTTATAATGAGTTGGTATTGAGTTTTGTGACAGGCTTTTCTGCATGCATTGATATGATTGTGTGCTTTCTTTAGTCTGTTAATAAGGTGGATTACACAGATAGATTTTCCAACCCTGAGCCAGCCTTGTATCACAGGAAGAATGGTTATAGTATATAACTCTTCTGGTATATTGCTGAATTCTATTTGTTCATGTTTGTTTGTGTGTGAAATGATTAAATCAAGCTAATTAACATATTCATCACCTCACATACCTTTGTTTGTGGTGAGGCTCGAGCGATCCTCCCACCTCAGTCTCCCAGGAGTTGAGACCACATGTGCACACCACCACACCCAGCTAATTTTTTCAACATTTTGTAGAGATGGAGTCTCTCTATTTTGCCCAGGCTGGTCTTGAACTCCTAGACTCCAGCGACCTGCCTATCTCAGGCAACAGCCTAGGCAACATAGAAAGAGACCCCATCTCTACAAAAAATTTAAAATCTGCTCTCAGCAATTTTCAAGTATACATTGTTCTTCCCCATAGTCACTGTGCCGCACAGCAGCTGTCCAGCCTGTTTGCCTCTTGTCTAACTGAACTCGTGTCCAGTGACCAACAGCTCCCATTTCCCCCAAACCCCCGCAGTCCCCGACAGCCACCATCCCACCCTCTGCTTCTGTGAGATGCACTTTTTTAGATTCCACATGCGTGAGATCATGCAGGATTTGTCTTTCTGTGCGTGGTTCATTTTACTTGTTATAATGTCCTCCAGGTTCATCTGCGATGTCACAGATGACATCATTTCTTTCTGTGTGTGTGTCTGTGTGTGTGTGACATTTTCTTTATCCGTTCATTTCTCCGTGAACACTTAGGCTGATTCCACCGTATCTTGGCTGTTGTGAGTCGTGCCACAATCAACATGGGCCTGCATGTGTCTCCTCACTATAGTGACTTTGGGTATATGCCCTGAAGTGAGACTGCTGGATTCTATGGTGGTTCTAGTTTTAGTTTTTTGAGGAACTTCTGTACTGTTTTCCATAATGACTGTACTAACTTAGTTTCCCATCAGCACTGTACAAGGGTTCCCTTCTGTCCACATCCTCACCAAAACTTATCTTTTATCTTTTTGATAATAGTCATTCTAATAGGTATGAGCCAATATTCCCATTGTGGTTTTAATTTGCATTTTTCCTGATGATTAGTGATGTTGTGCACTTTTTCATATACCTGTTAGCAATTTGTATGTCTTCTTCTGAGAAGCTTCCATTCCATTTCTTTGCCATTGTTTTTAAATCTAGTATTTGTTTTCTTGCTATTGAGTTGTTTGGGTTCCTTATGCGTTTTGAGTATTAACTCCTTATCAGATGTTGTATGGTTTGCATTTTTTTTCCAGTTCCCTAGGTTGTCTCTTCACTCTGTTGTTTGTTATGCAGAAGCTTTTTAGTTTGTTATAATGCCATTTTTCTACTTTCTGCTTTTGTTGCCTATGCTTTGAGGGCCATATTAAAAAAAAAAAATCATTAACTAGACCAGTGTCATGGAATTTTGCCCTGTGTTTTTTCTTAGTGGTTTTACAGATCTTACATTTAAGTCTTTAACCCATTTTGAGTTGATTTTTATAGATGGTGTGAGATGAGGGTCTAATTTCATTCTTCTGCATAGGAACATCAAGTTTCCCCAACATGGTTCATTGAAGACACTGTCCTTCCCCGGTGTGTGTTCCTGGTGTCTTTGCTGTAGGTGGATGGATTGGCTGCAGCTGTGGGGTTTTCCGCCAGGCTCTCGGTTCTCCGTTCTCCTCCACTGGCCTGTTTGTCGTTTTTATACCAGCGCCACGTTCTGGTCTTTAGCATTGCCTTCTGCTGCTTACTTGGATTTATTTTGTTCTTCTTTTATTAGATTCTTAAAATGAGTGCTTAGATTATTGATTGGAGGCTTTTCTCTCTTCAAATGTGTGTGTTTCATGCCACAGGTTTCCCTCTCAGCACTGCTATAGTTACATCCTGCGATTTTTGATATGCTGTGTTTTTATTTTCATTCAGGTCCATGTGTTTTTTTGATGTTCCTTGAGATTTGCTGTTTGACCCATGGATTGTTCGTGTCTGTATTTCATTTCCAAGTGCTTGGAACTTCTCTTGTTACCTTCCCATGACTGATTCCGGTTTGATTCAGCTGTGGTCAGAGAACATACACTATGATTTCAATTCTGTTAAATTTGTTGGGGTTTCTTTTATGGCCAAGGATATGGTCTATCCTGTTATAGATTCTGTACATGCAGGAAAAGAGTATGGATTCTGCTGAGGCTAGACAGAGTGTTCCGGAAGTGTTCATTAGACCCTGTTGGTTGAGAGTGTTGAGTTCTTCTAAATCCTTTGCTAATTCTCTGCCCAGTTTTTCTTACAGTTGTTGACAGTAATAAAGTCTTCAGCTATCGTTGTGGATTTTTATATTTTTCTTTTCACTTCTATTAGTTTCTGCTTCACATATTTTACAGCTCTGTTATTTGACTCATACACATTTAGGATTGCTATTGCTTATTCAGACTCTTTTATCGTTATGTAGTGTCCCTCTCCGTCTCTGATCACATTCATTGCTCTGATGTCTATTTTTTCTGATACTAATATAGCCATTCCTGCTTTCTTTTGATTAATGGTTGCATGATACACCTTTTCCCATTAGTTTATCTTCAGTTTGCTTATATTGTTCTATTTGAAGTGAGTTTTCTGTAGACAGTATATGATGGGGTCATATTTTTAAATCCACTCTGCCAATCTGTGCTTCTATTGGTGTATTTGGATCATTTATACTTAAAGTTATTATGGTATTGAGATGTTAGGGCTTAAATCTGGCATTTTGCCTTTTATTTATCTTTTGTATTTATTTATTTTGAGATAGGGTCCTACTCTGTCATCCAGGCTGGAGTGCAGTAGTGTGATCATGGCTCACTGCAGCCTCTTCTGGGCTGAAGTGATCCCCCCACCCCAGCCTCTCAAATAGCTGGGACCACAGGCTTGCACCACCATGCCCAGCCAATGTATTTTTACATTTTGTAGAGACATTGTCTTCCTGTGTTGCCCAGGCTGGCCTTGAACTCCTGGCTCAAGTGATCCTCCCACCTGGACCGCCCAAAGTGCTGGGATTACAGGCGTGAGCCACCGCACCTAGCCTCATTTTTAATTTTGTTGGTTCTGTTTTTTGTTTCTCTGGTTTTAGGTTTTTTTTCTGTCTTCCTGTGAGTTAGTGAACATTTTTTCGGAATTTTATTTTATCAGTAGCATTTTTGAGTATGTATCTCTATGACTTTCTTTTTTAGTGCTTGCTCCAGGTAGTATATCATACATATATACACTCATGTACTGAATTCTAAGTATATAGCATGTATATATATACACACATACACACACATATGTAGCACACACATATATATGTATATATATACACATATACACAAACATACACATAACATACACATATGCAACATGTATGCACATATATACACGTATGTCACATGTGTGTGCATGTATAATATTTGAGACAGGATCTTGCTCTGTTGCCCGGGCTGGAGTGCAGTAACACAATCATGGCTCACTATAGTCTCGACTAATCAGGCTCCAGCCTTCCTCCCACCTCAGCCTTGCCAGTAGCTGGGACCACAGGCACCACCACACCCAGCTAATTTTTAAAAATTTTTTGTAGAGACAGGGTTTTGCCATGTTGCCCAGGCTTATATATGTTGTCAATTCTACTGCTGTCAACATTTCACATTTCACCAGTTTGAGGGAAAAAACTGTAACTTCCTTTATTTATTTTTTTTTACTGTCCCTCATTTATGATGTAGTTGCTTTAAATATTTCCTAAACATTCTGTACATATCAATGCTATAATTTTTGCATCAGCCATCAATCATAATTTAGAAAACTCAAGAGGAGAATGAAGCCTTTCTGTGCACTCACATTTGCCTTCTATGTTCTTTCTTCCTTCCTGATATTCCAAGATTTCGTCTCTGTTTAGAGGACTTAAGCATTCTCCCAGTGTAGGCACGCTGGCAGCAACTTCTCTTAATTTTGCTTCATCCCATAATGTCTTTATTCCTGATTATTTTCACTGGATATATCATTCCAATTGGCACTTCTGTCCTTTTCAGCACTGAGCAGTTCGGGGCCACATCCTCCTGGCCTCTGTGGCTTCTCGCCTGAAATCCACGTCAGCCCTTGTCTCCCTTCTGTAGCGTAGGGTCATGTCCCTCTTGCTGCTTTCAAGAATTATTATTTGCCTTTGGTTTTTAGACTTTTTTTTTTTTTTTTTTTTTTTTTTTTTTTTGAGACGGAGTCTCGCTCTGCCACCCAGGCTGGAGTGCAGTGGCCGGATCTCAGCTCACTGCAAGCTCCGCCTCCCGGGTTTTACGCCATTCGCCTGCCTCAGCCTCCCGAGTAGCTGGGACTACAGGCGCCCGCCACCTCGCCCGGCTAGTTTTTTGTATTTTTTAGTAGAGACGGGGTTTCACCGTGTTAGCCAGGATGATCTCGATCTCCTGACCTCGTGATCTGCCCATCTCGGCCTCCCAAAGTGCTGGGATTACAGGCTTGAGCCACCGCGCCTGGCCGGTTTTTAGACTCTTGACTACAATGGTGTTTGTGTGGATTTCCTTTGATTTATCCTGTTTGGGG
This sequence comes from Rhinopithecus roxellana, assembly GCF_007565055.1. Classification (NCBI taxonomy): domain Eukaryota; kingdom Metazoa; phylum Chordata; class Mammalia; order Primates; family Cercopithecidae; genus Rhinopithecus; species Rhinopithecus roxellana. The sequence continues at coordinate 131,347,933 of NC_044561.1, read as the reverse complement.
TTTACTCAGCTTCTTGAATATGTAAGCTTTTACTTTTTGCCAAATTTGGGAAGTTTTAGCCATTATTTTTTCAAGAGTCTTTATCCCCATCCCCTTTGTTCTCTTTTTCTGGTACCCTAAGGACATGAATGTTAGGTCCTCCTCGTGTCTCACAGGTCTCAGGAGCCCCGTCTGTGCGTCTTTGGTCTGTTTTCTCCCTCTTGTTGGGATTGGTACTTTCTGTTGTTTTTTCTCACAGCTCCCTGCTTCTCTTCCCTGACTCTTCTACTCTGTTATGGTACTTTCTGGTTCTGTCGTTCCCTTTTAGTTCTCTGCAGCTCCCATTAGCTTCGTGGGAATTGGCTTCCCTGTGGAGACATTTTGTTCTGTTTTCTCATTTGTTTAAAGAGTGTTCCTGCTTGTTCGCTGAAGCATTTTTATGAAGGCTGCTTTCACGTCTTTGTCAGAGGATTCCGACAGCTCTGTCATCCTGGGGCTGACACTGTCCTTCATTCAGTTTGAGATCTTTTGGGTTCTTTGTATAACAGGTGATTTTCTGTTTGAAATCTGGACCTTCTGGATATTATGTTATGAGACTCTGGTTATATAAACCTTCTATTTAGCTGGCTGCTTCTGATACTTCTCCAGCAGGGGAAACAAGAAGTGAAAGTCCAGGCTTTCCACTCGGCCTCTGCTGGTACCAAGGGCAGAGGATGTGGTGAGGTGTGGAAGAGGCCTCATTGCTGCTGATACCAAAGGCAGAGGACATGGTGAGGTGTGGAGGAGGCCTCACTGCCGCTGGGCAAGGGTGGGAGCTCTGGGGCCCTGGAGGCCTGTGCAGAAACCTCCCTGCTCAGAGGAGGGGGCTCCCTCATCCCTGCCCCCGCATCGCCTCCACTGACACCAGGGGGCAAGGACTCACCACCTGCGGGGATGAGAGCCCCTGTCCCTGCTCAGCCTGCTCTGAAGCCACCCCAGCGTGGGGTTCGGGAGCCTCTTGACAGCCTGGTGAGGGTGGAGGTCTAGGCTCCGTATGCGGCCTTTGCTGCCTCGGTGGGGAGGGGCATCGTGTCCTCCACGGTGCCTGGTGGAATAAAGGAGCTGCCACTCAACATTTCCAGCCTCACTGTGCTGTCCCTTCACTGACCCTTCGGCTGGAGAGAGCAGACTTTTGTTGAGGCCCTTTTCTTGTCTGTGCCTGTTGGCATTTCCAGCTTGCCAGCTTTTCCGCTTCCAAGTCTGAGAGACACAGAGAAAGCCCAGGGGGTTCACCACCATGCCGTTCCCTGGCTACCCTGGTCCCTGGCTAGTCTACTTTCCCTACGCATTTCAGTCTTCTAGTGTTTGTTGTGGATACAATATCGAGGCTCTTTTGTTGTATTTAGCAGGAAGGATTGGGAAGCGCTTGTGTGCTCCATTTCCCAGAAGCAGCAGCCTTGCCGCTCCTTTTGTGCATGTGGCATCTGAGAGCACAGATGCCGGAGCTGCTGGGGCTGCCCCAGCTTTGCCTTGCTCAGCTGTGTCCCCAGTGCAGGCCCTCCAGCCTCTAGCGTCAGTCCTTCCATCTGTAAGACAGGGTGATGGTGGCTCCACACCTCATTCAGTTAGAGGGACAAGTAAACGCATCAGCAGACACCAGCTGCTGAGGACAGGCCCAGCCAGAAGCAGACAGGAGCTCCTTGGTGTGGGGGACACTGTCACTAGTGGCCTCGTTACCCAGCTGTGGACACGTTGGTGCTGGTTTCCAGTGGGCACCCACGCAAACAGCATCGCCATTCCAGGCACCTACTTTTTGAATGTCTGTGCCCTTTTTTGTGGGAGGAGAGATTTCTGCAAACATACTTTTCTAGTTTAAAGATGGCAAGTATTTTAGGCTATTGGTACATTCTGCCAGGTTGCCCTGTATAGAGCCTGCAACTGCTACACACTCCCCAGGCTTCCCAGAGAGCCCTGGCTTTGTGACGACCTCACTGTTGTCACTGCTGCTCTTATCGATAGATGTCTAGGACCAACCCCCAGCGAAGAGAGACAAGCCTGACTCTGGAAGGTAGGGCTGCCTTTCCCCGACCTGCCCTTGCAGCTGTGCCTGCAGCTCTGTCCTCCGGGGATGGCCCTGCATCGCTGCTGAGCCATGGGCATTTCCGGAGGGGGCCAACAGTTCTCAGGGTCTCTCCTCAGGAGCACTGGGGTCCGCACACTCTGCTGGGTACCTATCCTGGCCGTGTACGAATCCCAGGGAGGCTGCACAGGGCAGAGGGGTCTCCCGTAGCTGAGCCCTGCTCTGAGCCTGGGCCCTCCTTCTGCTCCTGCAGCTCTTCTGTGTCACCTGTTTCTGTTACTTTAATAATGACAGTTCCTTTCTTGGGAAGGCACCTTATTTTACCTGTTTTTCTTCAAGGACAGCACAGAGCCTAAAGCTTAGTGACTGCCTAGGAAATATTTGTGAAAATACTCAAGTTATGAATTAATAACTGGTGTTACCTCCAGGGTGGATTTCAATCTGCTCCTTGCATTTATGGGTGCCTGCAGGTGGGAACCAGGGCTGGAGCAGCCCACCCTGCTCCTGTAGTCCCACCTCCCACACCACAGCAGGGTGGACTGGCCCCTCACCCACCCAGTGTCTCCCAGCCAGGGCCGCCCACACACCACCGCACGCAGCACCTTCCCCATGGCAGACGCCTGCTCTGGGGCAGGGCCCTGCTCCACAGCGACACGGCGTGTGATATCACAGGCAGCTCTCCTCCCGCCAGCCTCCTGTGTGCAGCTTCAGTGCTTTGAGACCCGCCATTGGAGCTGAATTCTTAAATCCATTGTGGGTTTTGAGTGAAGCTGAAATGAATAAACACATGTTACACACGTGGACAGTATCTATACATGGAACGATTATAAGGTTTGCACGTTAAATAGCCCTTGTATGTTAACTTCCTAAATATACCTTTATGGGCTCAGTACCACTTTGCCATAAGCAGGTAAGTAAAGAAAGAAATCTTGCATTCTGGCCCGTGCACTGTTGCATGACTGGAGCTGCATTGATGCCCTAATCCTGGGTCTGTTTCATCTTTGCAGACAAAGAGTGATGTGTGTGGGAGTGGGGGTTCAGGCAGGAGCGCTCACAGGGGCTTCAGAGACGGTGGAGTGGAGAGAAGAGCTGTGCCTGTTAAATGTAAGCGCCCCGAGCTGCCATGAGCCGCTGCGTGTGGGCCAGCAGCCTCTGATGTGTGCTTCCTCTGACTGCAGAAGGAATCATTAAGTCACATCAAGCCTGGGGCCTGTTTAGAAGCTGTCAGGACCATCTTTACTGCTCCCTGATGCCTCCATTGTGAAGACCCAGCCCACCTCTGAATGCAGGGACAGCACCTGTGCTTTTTCTGGCAGGCACAGCTCAGAGCAGGAAACCTGGTCTCCACCTTGGGCAGACAGCAGTGGTCCAGGCAGTGTGGTCGCCTGGCACCCCTTCCTCCCCTCCTCGTGGCCAGGGCCACGGCCAGCCTCCTTCTCCCTTCTTCCGCAGCCCACCCTTGGGAAAGGATGCTGTGGACTTAGAGGCAGGGGAGCTTCGGGCCTGGTTGCGTCTCTCCCTAGCCTGGGGACCTTTGAACAGTTCCTGAGTCTCCTCCCACAGCTCTTGCAGCAGTACGTTGAGGTGGCTCCAGATCTTTGTTGCTGTGAGTGCTGCTCAGCCCTCAGGGGCGTGTCCGTCCGCCTGTGACACTGGTGTCCAGGGAAGAGCATGCAAGTACCTGGAGATTTCACCTGCCGCTTCTGATCCCCCCCAGATTCTCTCCAACATGACATTAAAGAAAAGATACTTTTGAAAACCAAAGGGAACTTTTAGAAGTCAGCGTAGCTCCGAGACGGAGGCTTGTTTCTGCTCTGTCTTGGAGCTGAGAGTGGCTCCAGCCAGCCACCCTGTTCCTCCAGTAGCCCTAAGTAAGGAGTGCTGTGCCCCTGACCTGAGAACTTGGCCCATCCAGGGGCCTGGACTGTGTCTGTCACTGCCAGGGGTGGAAGATGTGGCCTCGCAGCTGTCGCAGGGACAGTTTCCACCAGCTCCTCTGCCATGGGAGAGAATGGAGCAGACAGGCCATGAGGCCAGCATGCGAGCACGTGGAGGGGTCCTGCCTGGCGGCACCCTGCAGCTAGACAGCACTGCACGCCCGCTGGCCAGCACTGAAAAGGCGGATCGGACCAGGTGTTGGCAGGGGCGTGGAGGAGCAGGAGCTCTGTGTGCTGCTGAGGGAATATAGATAATAGAACCTGGAGCTCTGTGCACTGCTTAGGGGATGTAGATAATAGAACCTGGAGCTCTGTGCGCTGCTGAGGGGATGTAGATAATAGAACCTGGAAGTCTGCACTGCTGAGGGGATGTAGATAATAGAACCTGGAAGTCTGCACTGCTGAGGGGATGTAGATAATAGAACCTGGAAGTCTGCACTGCTGAGGGGATGTAGATAATAGAACCTGGAGCTCTGTGCGCTGCTGAGGGGATGTAGATAATAGAACCTGGAGCTCTGTGCGCTGCTGAGGGGATGTAGATAATAGAACCTGGAGCTCTGTGCGCTGCTGAGGGGATGTAGATAATAGAACCTGGAGCTCTGTGCGCTGCTGAGGGAATACAGATTATAGAACCTGGAGCTCTGTGCGCTGCTGAGGGGATGTAGATAATAGAACCTGGAGCTCTGTGCGCTGCTGAGGGAATACAGATTATAGAACCTGGAGCTCTGTGCGCTGCTGAGGGGATGTAGATAATAGAACCTGGAGCTCTGTGCGCTGCTGAGGGAATACAGATTATAGAACCTGGAGCTCTGTGCGCTGCTGAGGGGATGTAGATAATAGAACCTGGAGCTCTGTGTGCTGCTGAGGGAATACAGATTATAGAACCTGGAGCTCTGTGCGCTGCTGAGGGGATGTAGATAATAGAACCTGGAGCTCTGTGCGCTGCTGAGGGGATGTAGATAATAGAACCTGGAAGTCTGCACTGCTGAGGGGATGTAGATAATAGAACCTGGAGCTCTGTGCGCTGCTGAGGGGATGTAGATAATAGAACCTGGAGCTCTGTGCGCTGCTGAGGGGATGTAGATAATAGAACCTGGAGCTCTGTGCGCTGCTGAGGGAATACAGATTATAGAACCTGGAGCTCTGTGCGCTGCTGAGGGGATGTAGATAATAGAACCTGGAGCTCTGTGCGCTGCTGAGGGGATGTAGATAATAGAACCTGGAGCTCTGTGCGCTGCTGAGGGGATGTAGATAATAGAACCTGGAGCTCTGTGCGCTGCTGAGGGGATGTAGATAATAGAACCTGGAGCTCTGTGCGCTGCTGAGGGAATACAGATTATAGAACCTGGAGCTCTGTGCGCTGCTGAGGGGATGTAGATAATAGAACCTGGAGCTCTGTGCGCTGCTGAGGGAATACAGATTATAGAACCTGGAGCTCTGTGCGCTGCTGAGGGGATGTAGATAATAGAACCTGGAGCTCTGTGCGCTGCTGAGGGGATGTAGATAATAGAACCTGGAGCTCTGTGCGCTGCTGAGGGGATGTAGATAATAGAACCTGGAGCTCTGTGCGCTGCTGAGGGAATACAGATTATAGAACCTGGAGCTCTGTGCGCTGCTGAGGGGATGTAGATAATAGAACCTGGAGCTCTGTGCGCTGCTGAGGGAATACAGATTATAGAACCTGGAGCTCTGTGTGCTGCTGAGGGGATGTAGATAATAGAACCTGGAGCTCTGTGCGCTGCTGAGGGAATACAGATTATAGAACCTGGAGCTCTGTGCGCTGCTGAGGGAATACAGATTATAGAACCTGGAGCTCTGTGCGCTGCTGAGGGGATGTAGATAATAGAACCTGGAGCTCTGTGCGCTGCTGAGGGAATACAGATTATAGAACCTGGAGCTCTGTGCGCTGCTGAGGGGATGTAGATAATAGAACCTGGAGCTCTGTGCGCTGCTGAGGGAATACAGATTATAGAACCTGGAGCTCTGTGCGCTGCTGAGGGGATGTAGATAATAGAACCTGGAGCTCTGTGCGCTGCTGAGGGGATGTAGATAATAGAACCTGGAGCTCTGTGCGCTGCTGAGGGAATACAGATTATAGAACCTGGAGCTCTGTGCGCTGCTGAGGGGATGTAGATAATAGAACCTGGAGCTCTGTGCGCTGCTGAGGGAATACAGATTATAGAACCTGGAGCTCTGTGCGCTGCTGAGGGAATACAGATTATAGAACCTGGAGCTCTGTGTGCTGCTGAGGGGATGTAGATAATAGAACCTGGAGCTCTGTGCGCTGCTGAGGGAATACAGATTATAGAACCTGGAGCTCTGTGCGCTGCTGAGGGGATGTAGATAATAGAACCTGGAGCTCTGTGTGCTGCTGAGGGAATACAGATTATAGAACCTGGAGCTCTGTGCGCTGCTGAGGGAATACAGATTATAGAACCTGGAGCTCTGTGCGCTGCTGAGGGGATGTAGATAATAGAACCTGGAGCTCTGTGTGCTGCTGAGGGAATACAGATTATAGAACCTGGAGCTCTGTGTGCTGCTGAGGGGATGTAGATAATAGAACCTGGAGCTCTGTGCGCTGCTGAGGGGATGTAGATAATAGAACCTGGAGCTCTGTGCGCTGCTGAGGGAATACAGATTATAGAACCTGGAGCTCTGTGCGCTGCTGAGGGGATGTAGATAATAGAACCTGGAGCTCTGTGCGCTGCTGAGGGGATGTAGATAATAGAACCTGGAAGTCTGCACTGCTGAGGGGATGTAGATAATAGAACCTGGAAGTCTGCACTGCTGAGGGGATGTAGATAATAGAACCTGGAGCTCTGTGCGCTGCTGAGGGAATACAGATTATAGAACCTGGAGCTCTGTGCGCTGCTGAGGGGATGTAGATAATAGAACCTGGAGCTCTGTGCGCTGCTGAGGGAATACAGATTATAGAACCTGGAGCTCTGTGCGCTGCTGAGGGAATACAGATTATAGAACCTGGAGCTCTGTGTGCTGCTGAGGGGATGTAGATAATAGAACCTGGAGCTCTGTGCGCTGCTGAGGGAATACAGATTATAGAACCTGGAGCTCTGTGCGCTGCTGAGGGGATGTAGATAATAGAACCTGGAGCTCTGTGTGCTGCTGAGGGAATACAGATTATAGAACCTGGAGCTCTGTGCGCTGCTGAGGGAATACAGATTATAGAACCTGGAGCTCTGTGCGCTGCTGAGGGGATGTAGATAATAGAACCTGGAGCTCTGTGTGCTGCTGAGGGAATACAGATTATAGAACCTGGAGCTCTGTGTGCTGCTGAGGGGATGTAGATAATAGAACCTGGAGCTCTGTGCGCTGCTGAGGGGATGTAGATAATAGAACCTGGAGCTCTGTGCGCTGCTGAGGGAATACAGATTATAGAACCTGGAGCTCTGTGCGCTGCTGAGGGGATGTAGATAATAGAACCTGGAGCTCTGTGCGCTGCTGAGGGAATACAGATTATAGAACCTGGAGCTCTGTGCGCTGCTGAGGGGATGTAGATAATAGAACCTGGAGCTCTGTGCGCTGCTGAGGGGATGTAGATAATAGAACCTGGAAGTCTGCACTGCTGAGGGGATGTAGATAATAGAACCTGGAAGTCTGCACTGCTGAGGGGATGTAGATAATAGAACCTGGAAGTCTGCACTGCTGAGGGGATGTAGATAATAGAACCTGGAGCTCTGTGCGCTGCTGAGGGGATGTAGATAATAGAACCTGGAAGTCTGCACTGCTGAGGGAATGTAGATAGTGGAACCGCTGTGCCGTGGCCTTGAACAGTTTCTTAGGACGTTCTGCGTGCAGCTACTGCAGGATCCCGCCGTTCTACTCCTAGGTGGTACCTGCAGGAAATGAATGTGCTTCCATGAGAAGAACTGTGCACAGATGTCCAGAGCAGCTTGATTTGGGTAGCTCTCCTTGGAAACAGCTCGAATGTTCTTCACTGGGTGAATGGAAGCCAGTGGTGGTATTTTCCCACAGTGGAATTCTAAACAGAAAGGAACTGTTGATACGCTCAGCAGCATGGATACATCTTCAGTAAATACTGAGTAAGAGAAGCCAGACACAAAAGAATACTTACGACGTGATTCCATTTGTATCGACTTCTGAAAGTCCCGGAGCCTATAGTGACCACAAGTGAGGGATTGTCGGGGGGCAGTGACGGGTGCAGCGGGAGCAAGGACTGCGGGGGACCAAGGACTGCAGACTTCTGTGAGCCGCTGTGGGGCAGCTCCAGGTGTATACACGGGCAAGGCTGTCACACTGTAGACTTTAAGTTTGTGCAGCCTGTTAACAATCAATGATACCTTTAAAAGGCCACGGCGCCACATTACACACACAAGGATAAATGGTGAGTCGGTCTACACTGCTGGACGGGGCCGTCAGAGCTCTCACTGAGTGCCTGCTCCCCTGGCCCGGCCCCTCCTCCCACACAGCCCCGGGGCCTCTGCGCCCCTTTGACCTCAGGCGCCAGCCTCCTGGGTTGTCTCAGTTGTGCCCTGCCTGTCACCCAGTAGAAGCAGCCCCTGAGGCAGGACGTCCACACAGCCTGCATTCCACAGAGCCCCACCGGCCTAAAATCACCACAGGGTCAGAATCTAATGTAAGGGGGGTTTATTCAAAGGTGGGTGGAGGCTGGCCCACCCGGAAACACCAACTCCAGAGGAATGGAGTCCGCCCTCGGAAGCAGGGAGGGGAAGGGTGCCCTCAAGCAGGTAGAGGCCGAGGGGCTTTTAGCAGGATCGCGGCGTCCTTCCTACGAGGTGGGCGCAGTCACAGCGTTTGACGGGTGACGGGCAGTGCCTGTTTCAGGGAAGGGTACATTTAACCCGTCAGAGGGTGCGGCAGTCACTGCTTCCCGTCGTCTGGTCTAAGCAGTGCAGAAAACAGGGGAAGTTCATCTACAAGGGTCATGAACTAAGAAGGCTGGAGGTTTCTGCCCCTGGCGTTGGTTAATTCTCTCCAGTCACTGTGCAGAACAAGGAAACAGCACATTAGTCCCTGGCCTGAGAAAGGGGAGCTGCAAGTGCACGTCAGGGGTGCAGTCCCATCTCTCACAGGGCATGAGGCACGGTCCTGTCTCTCACGGGGCTTAATGTGCCCAGACTGTGTTCATGTTCACACCTGGGAGGAGGGGAAGTGGGCATGGTCTGTGCGGCAGGTCCAGCCGATCCACAGGGCCTTGGATGAGGCGTCTCTGCAGCTGAGGCTGGCCCTGCCAGGACTGACCCCAAGGCTGTGGCTAAATTGGGCTCCCAGCACTGGCCCTGTGTCCTCTGTAAGGGGTTCTGCACCCCAGTTCTACGCACGGACTGTCCCCACGTCTAGGCCCCACGCTCAGCCCCCTTCAGCCTGTGTATCCTCAGGGCACCTTCACTCCGTCCACCTGGATCTCCCCATCTTGGTGACCGTCTCCACTGTGGGTGCCGAGACCCTCTCTGCTTCCGTAGCTATGCGTCAGGGCCACTGTGTGAGCTGGAAGTCGGCGCAGGGAACTCTGGAGAAGGGAGGGAGTTCTGGGGAGGGGAGCCATTACTAACAGGGAAGCCCCAGGAGGAAGGACCACCATGGAGCGAGGACTGAGCACGGGAAGGAGGGTGTTCTAGGCTCAGGCAGGGCGGGAGTCTCGGGGGAGGAGAAGTGCCGGGGGCTTTTACCCTCAGGGCCTGTGGCAGTTGGGGGGTGGTGGATGAGGCCTTAGACTAAACTCTGAGAGAATGGGACCGTGGAGAGTTGTCTTGAGTGGGGAGGGGGGAGGGGGCTCTGTGTTGCTGGTTGGAGGCGTCCCTGGCACTTGTGACAGCAGGGGCTGGAGAGTGGGGCAGGACTTGGGGGCAGTGAGGGTGGAAGAGGGTCAGAAAAGCTCAGATTGTGCCTCGCATGGTGGGTAGGGGCTGCTGGGTTTGTTAATGCATGGGATGGGGTAGGTCAGGAGTCGTGCTGGTCACATATGTCAAATGTGGGTGTCTGAAATCCCCGTGGCCACAGCTATAGGCTGCATCCCCTGCGATCTGGGGTGCAGAGTATGTTCTGGCCTGAGACACATCTGGGGGTGGTGGTCCACAGACCCCCTGGGCAAGTGCAGACAGTAGGAGGAGGTGGGGACCCTGGGTGCAGATGCGGGGCAGGGGGAGGCAGGTGGGGACCCTGGGTATAGACAGGAAGGGAGGCAGGTGAGGGCCCTGGGTATAGACGGGAAGGGAGGCAGGTGAGGGCCCTGGGTGTAGATGGGGCAGGGGGAGGCAGGTGAGGGTCCCGGGTATAGACAGGAAGGGAGGCAGGTGAGGGCCCCGGGTATAGACAGGAAGGGAGGCAGGTGAGGGCCCCGGGTATAGACAGGAAGGGAGGCAGGTGAGGGCCCCGGGTGCAGACGGGGACAGGGATGAGGCGATTGGGGGCCCAGGCCCTCACGGGATGACTGTGCCTGTCTCTTCTTCCCCTCCCGTTGCATGGGCTAAAATGTGGTAAATCTCCAGCACTGGACAGGACAGAGGGAGGGACCTGGATGGACCAGAGCTCTGCCTGTTTCTGGAACACAGTGTGGGGAGTGGTGGGCAAGCCTCAGAACGGGCTCCATTCTGAGGAACGGCCAGTCGCATGGGGCCTTGGATGCCCGTGGTCAGAGCGTGGGCTGCTGCAGGCTCCACTTCAGCCCTTCATATCCTGGTAGCCACCAAACTGCCCCATGGACTCTGGGCAGATGGCCAGTGTTAGCTGGGAAGGACAGCAGCAGCCGCAGAGGTGGCAGCAAGGCCAGGGTACTTTGCAGATGGCATGGACAGGCAGGGGCCCAGGGACAGCCAGGCAGTAGCTGACACTTGGTTCACCCTGGCCTTTCAAGTGGTCTGCAACTCTGGGAGCTGCTAACTGGAGCAGGGTAGATCCTCTGGGGTCCTGGGCACTGAGTCCCAGGTGACCCGCACTGCACAGGACAGCCCGTCACTCACCCTGCCCTTGCAATGAAGAGAGGCGCTGGCTGCAGCTCGCTGGCCTGTGTGACTGATAGAGGCTGACAGCCTGGAGCCCCAAGCACCCCTGGCAGGAGCTGACCCACTTTCCCTTCCCTCGGCTGGAAACCTTGACATAACAGATGGCTGCAGGGCCCTGCTGTCCCTCTGATAGGGAGGAGAGTTTTTAATTAAAAAGGAGGCACAGAGCTCCAGAGCGGCCACACCGAGATCCAGTCCATGTGTGCTGGTCTGTCGGTACCCACAGGTGAAAGGCTGCAGCCGGGCTTATCTCAGGCTGCCCGTGTGCGCGCAGAGGTGCTTATTGGGCCACACCATGCATTGGAACTGATACTCTTCTCTCCTTTCTGAGACCTTTCTACACGAATGCACTACTTAGAATGAGTCACCGAAGCGATGGCATGAGCTGTGCTGTCCAGCAGAGCTGTCCGTGGTGCCAGAAACGGCCTCTCTGCTTTTCCCCCGGGAGCTGCCGCTGCCCACACAGGACTGTTTTGCACTTTAAATGTGCTTGTGGATGTTTAGGTTTTTTTTGTTTTGTTTTTGTTTTGTTTTGTTTTGTTTTTTTTGAGACGGAGTCTCGCTCTGTAGCCCAGGCTGGAGTGCAGTGGCGCGATCTCGGCTCACTGCAAGCTCCGCCTCCCGGGTTCCCGCCATTCTCCTGCCTCAGCCTCCCGAGTAGCTGGGACTACAGGCGCCCGCCACCTCGCCCGGCTAGTTTTTTGTATTTTTTAGTAGAGACGGGGTTTCACCGTGTAGACCAGGATGGTCTCGATCTCCTGACCTCGTGATCCACCCGTCTCGGCCGGATGTTTAGTTTTAAACTGAAAAAGCCACATGGGGCCAATGTGCTGCACAGTGAAACAAGAGCATTCGCATGCAAGGATGATCTTCAGAACCCTTTGTGCTACGTGAAGTCCTCGTTAAATGCAACGTGAAAATCCTTGTCCTTCGAAGTGTCATTTTATTACAAATAATAATGTAATAAAATGATAAATTAATACAAATAATATTACAGATAACAATTTGTAATAAAATTGCAGTAATTTTGTGATAGTCTGAGTGTGTTGATGAAGTGTCCTATACATGCGTTTTTAAGCACAGTAAGCACGGGTGTAGACAGCATCAGCGGGGGTGTAGACAGCATCAGCGGGGGTGTAGACAGCATGTCACTTTGTCAGTGCAGAGGTGCATCTGAGGCTGTGGCTCCACCCCAACACCTGTGGCTGCTTTTTGCAGATCCTCCTTACACACCACACAGGCAGTTGGAATGGGCTTTGCCTCTGTGTTATCTTTGTGTTTTTCTTTTAGCTTATTTTTAACAGAACTATTTTATTGAGAAAAAAGCCCTTTGTCCCATCTTTTAACCCATCGCCTCTTCTTCTGTGTGAACCGGTTGAATGGAAGGGCAGTGTCCAGGCAGCTCGATGATGGTGGGGGTGCGGCTTCACAGGGTTCTGTTCCTGGTGGATTTTGCGAGGCAGCCCCCTGGGTGAGGTGGTGCCCTTCAGGGAAGGACTCGGTGTGGAACTGACTCTGCAGAGCCCAGTTCCTCGGAGCAGGGCCCCCACCGTGCCGCACAAAGTCGCTCTGACTGTCGCACGAGCTCCTCCCCTTCACTACCATCATTCTTTGCTGATCAATCATAAAATGAGGCCTTAATTTTGCCCAGTGGGCTCCGTCAGTTCGCTGAATGACAGTGCACAGCAGTGACACGATGACTGCAGACAGCGCTGTGTGCGTTGAAGGTACTTGCCGAGAACTGCCAGGGACACCAGCTGTTTGGCAGCTTAGTTGACAGAGACTAAGTCACATGAGAGCATGAGGGGATGAGGATGGCAGGCTCGGGATGTGAAGGGCCAGCTCCTACACCCTGGCGAGGGGACTCTGGCACCCCGCAACTGTGTGTTGAGGCCACAGCAGAAGCAGAGGGGCAGAGCCGCAGGGCGCTGGGCCTATGAGATGCGAGTCCCCAGGGCCTCACAGGGGTAGCTCCTGCCAGTCTCTGGCTGCTGAGAGAGGTGCTCCTATGAGCCTGGGCAGATGCAGACCTTGGCCAGGAGCTGCAGTGGCCTGCCCAGTGTCAGGAGGGAGGTAGCCGTGGGGCCTCCCTGGAGACCTCTCCCAAGGCCCTCCCCTGAACTCCTGCGTACGCTGTGCCAAGCATGCGAGGCCTGGTCAGCACGTGGCGGATGGGCAACCCCTTCCCACTGCCACCCAGGAGGCCCCTGGATGTGCATGGGCCATGAGACTCTTCTCTAGCAGCAGCTGTGCCTTGTCTCTCCAGGTGACGCCTTCTGGGCCCCATCTGTCCTTCCTCACAGCACCCTCAGCGCCTTAAGCCACCACCCCCAGCCACAATTTGGCAGAAGGATGGAGTCCAAGGTCTCAGAAGGTGGCCTGAACGTGACCCTTACCATCCGCCTGCTGATGCATGGAAAGGTAAGAGGAGCCGCCATTGGCACTGTAGGGAAGGCGGCCACAGCAGACAGAACCTGATACTGCCTGCGTCTTTGGATCATTTTTTAATCTCATTTTAAGCAATCTCAAACTTACAAAGCAGTTATAGGTACAGCCCCTTTGAGACTCAGTGCCAACCTGATACCTCCTGCGTGTTTCCTACCAACAGGGACCTTCCCCAGCACAGCCACACACAGCCATCAGTGTCAGGGCACCCACACGGATGCATTCCTACCACTGGCTCCCTTCATAGCGGCCGCACAGCATCCCCTGGTGCCGTCTCGAGTCCCTTCCACCTGGAATAGATGGTTGGCTTTGACTCTGCAGTTGACACTTTGCAGTGTGTGTGGAGCACCTGTGCCTTGGTCTAGGTCTCCTGGCCGTTGGCAGGAACACAGCAGCAGCTCTGCCCTGGGGTGTGCCTGTTGGCCGCTCCCAGGAAACTCCTCGGACTTTCAGAGCATGTGTTTCTGTCCTCTGGGAGGCGGGTTGCTGTGTTCTTCCCTGGCCCATCCTTCCGTGACCACGTGATTTGCTCCGATGCCCTCGCTGCCCTGCTTTGGCCAGAACCCCAAGGCCTGATGAGTCCCTGTTCCTACAGCCCCATCCTGCTCTCTGTTCATCTTGTCCTCCTTGTCCCAGGCCTGGAACCAGCCACTCCCTCAGTAGCTCCTGTATGTAGTGGCATGTTCTGGAAGCCAGGGCGCGTGGTGCTCCTGGGCTGCTGTGGGTCCCGGGCTGCACCTCCGCAGAGCACTTCCTTCCATGTTCAGCTCCCTATATGGAACCCCAGTTCCAACCCCACAGCACAGGGTCCCCCAGTTCTTCCTGCCTCAGGTGTGCACCATGAGGAATCCAACTGCCAGTATCTGTGTGTGGCCTCCCTCCAGGAGGAGGATGGCGGAGGTTCTGGGCTCTAGCCCCACAGCACTGGCACATCCTAGGTTTCCAGAAGACAGCCTCCTCCTGAGGGAAGGTGGTGGTGCCCACACCCAGAGCGTTCATTCCTGCAGTGGAGACAGAGGGACCTGCCTCTCCGACTGTGGGTGTCAGGAGCCAAGGCCCCATGGTAGATGAGGCTCTGTGAGGCCAGGTGCACAGGCCCATCTCCAGCAGCAGTGGCCATGCTACCCAGCTGCACTCTGGGGGAGAGGTGACCTGGTTGACAGGGGCCCCTCCTTGTGTCCAGTGTCCCTCTCCCTCCATGGACCCCTCTGCACTCCGTCCTCACGGCCTCCCTCTCCCTCCACGGACCCCTCTGCACACTGTCCTCATGGCCTCCCTCTCCCTCCACGGACCTCTCTGCACACTGTCCTTATGGCCTCCCTTTCCCTCCACGGACCCCTCTGCACACCATCCTCACAGCCTCCCTCTGCCTCCACAGACCCCTCTGCACACCATCCTCACAGCCTCCCTCTGCCTCCACAGACCCCTCTGCATACCATCCTCACGGCCTCCCTCTCCCTTCACCGACCCCTCTGCACACCGTCCTCACGGCCTCCCTCTCCCTCCACCGAACCCTCTGCACGCCGTCCTCACAGCCTCCCTCTGCCTCCACAGACCCCTCTGCACACCATCCTCACGGCCTCCCTCTGCCTCCACCGGCCCCTCTGCAGGCCATCCTCATGGCCTCCCTCTGCCTCCATGGGCCCCTCTGCACGCCATCCTCACAGCCTCACAGAGTCACCATTGCTGGCCCCACTTCAGGTGACAGGCACAGTTGCACCCGTCAGCTCCGCCCCGCTGCTGGACAGGGAGACACTGGGCCACTCAGCGCAGTGGGGAGTGTGTCCCAGACCACCTCCGGCTCGCGATCAGAACTGTGGCAGCATCTTCCAGCGTTCCTTTTAACAGGCCGCCTTTTAAATAGCAGTCATGGAGCACTAGCAGTGCTAAGTTTTATTTGAGTCACACAATGGAAGGAGACTTTATTTTTCACACATTTCTTCCAGGGTTTCCTGGCAGCCTGAGTGCATAGGTGATGCCCCCTGAGTTATTTATTGGGGGCAGCAGCTGCCCTCCCCCGGGGCACTTAGAGTCAGCCCATCTCTGGCCTGGTCAGGTGGTTGCCAAGGAAGCCCCAGCTCAGGGCCTCTGTAGAGGCAGCCTGTTGTACACACACACCCCGCCCCCACCACCGGCAGATTCTGAATTCTCCCTTCTTTACTCACACAGGGAAGGTAGGCAGGTTTCAGCAATGTCTGCCTCCAGTGTTTTCCTCCTCCTGCTGTATGACATTATCTTTCTGTGATTTTTTTCCTGCAGGAAGTTGGAAGCATCATTGGGAAGGTAATTATTGATGGAATCTCTGCCTCTCTTGGGGTCTCTGTGAGGGGATGGTGAGGACGGCAGCCTCCTTGGGTGCTAGGTGGCACCCAGTAGGTGCGCCATTCCCAGTAGGTGGGTGGTCTGTGTTCCATGAAGTCGGGACCCCAGAGGTGTCACCTTTATGCTGCGTGACATTGAAGCTGGTACCTGGCTCTGTGCAGCCTGAGGGGAAGGGGTTCTCCCCAGCTGGTCACCTCGCTGCCCCCTGCCCATGGCCTTGGTGGCCAGCCCTTCTTTCCTGGTTGAAGACCCCACAAAGAATGATTTCTCAAGCGTTCTTCAGCCGGCCGTGTAGTCTGGGTGGTCTCCAGGAGTGCCGGTGGAGGCAGCAGCCCCCAGACACTTCCTTTCCCAATCAGGGCTGGCCCAGGGAAGGTAAGGCCCAGTTTGGAAGCCTGCTGCCCTGGGAGGCTGAGCAGTGAGGGCCACCTCCCCGTCTTTGTCACATTTTCACCACCTCCGGGGGTCCTGTGTCCTTCCCCTCAGTCCCACCATGGGGGCGCCTCTAGTAGGTTATTGTCCCGGCTTCCTCCCAAGCACTTGAGAGGGCGCGTCTCCGAGAGTCACCACCTCCGGGAGGGCGAGCCAGAGCTCAGCGGGCCATGTGGGGCGCCTGAGGGCACGCACACTGCCACGTGCCACGAGTGAGCTGCTGTGGGGAGTCAGGTCAGACCTGCACCACCCTTGCCAGCTGTGTGCCCGTAGGTGGGTGCACCTGCCTTCCTAGGCCTCAGTTTCCCATCCGAAATGTCCACCAGGGCGTGGTGGGCATGAAGCCTGGCCTTCTTAGTGGAGAGGCTGGTTTGCTCCTCCAGCGCAGGTGGGAGGCTCTGCTATGTGGGCACATGGGCCAGGCCATTCCCCACCCACCCTGGGCCGCATTGTCCTCAGTGCCAAAGGGACGCCTCTTCCTTATTGTCTAAATCTTTATTCCAGAAAGGAGAAACTGTGAAGAAGATGCGTGAGGAGGTGAGTGTTGTGGGTCCTCACCTGTCTGCAGCCATTCCGGGGTGGGTGGGGAGGGTCCCCAGACTCTGCCCCTGCTGACATCCTACCTGTGCTCTCAGCCGGGGCCTGTGGGAAGTGCAGTGTGGGGCCTCTTTCCCCCTACTCAGGCCTCCTGTGCTTCCCTGTGGGGAAGGAATCCATTGGATTCTTTTTGCTAATTAAAATTTCCTTGTAAAGGAGATTGTTGAGAAGCATTTTACTGTTCAGTCGTGGTTTGCCAGTCAGCGGACAGAGGCATGTGTTTGTGTCATTGTCAACGGACTTTGGCCCCCGGCCCACTGGCCCAAGGGTTTCTCTGCTCTCACCCTAGAGTGGTGCGAGGATCAACATCTCAGAGGGAAACTGCCCAGAGAGGATTGTGACCATCACAGGCCCCACAGACGCCATCTTCAAGGCCTTTGCCATGATCGCATACAAGTTTGAGGAGGTAACCTGCACCCGGGCACCTTGGCCAGCCTGGCGGGGGTGGGCCTGGTCCCAGCTGGCTCCCTGGGCCTTCTTCCCTGTACCTGGACTAGGGGATGCCCCAGCCCGCCCAGGCAGCCCCATAACTACACTCACCTCCTTTACCTCCCAGGGCCTTTCCCCAGCTCTGGTTCACCTGGTCAGGGGCCAGTGTCCCTCTGTCCTTCTGAAGCCAGCTATTCCCAGCTGTGTGCCTTAAGTCCACCTCCCTCAGCTTCCCCAGACCCTGCCCTGGGGCACCTAGCATGGCCTCAGAACACCCCACCCTTCCCCCCGGGGCATGCAGCCTGGCGGACCCTCAGGCCCCGCCGGCACCTCCAGCCTCCAGCCAGCTCTGCCATGTGGCTCACGACGAAGCCCTGGCTGCACAGCCCTGGTCCTCAGCCACACAGCACCATGCCTCTGGGCCCCCCATGAGAGCTGATGTAGCCTGGCTTAGATATGGATGGTAAAGGTAGAGACCATCCGTGTTGGTGGTTATGAGACAGAGACAGAGAGAGAGAAACGGAGAGAGAGAGAGAGAGAGAGAGAGAGAGAGAGAGAGAGAGAGAGAGACAGAGATGAGAGAGACAGACAGAGACAGAGAGAGAGACAGAGAGCGAGGGGGAGAGAGAAAGAGCAGCACTTCTGTGTATTCTGTCATTGAGTGAAATTATAATGTCTTCCATGTGTTTCTAATTTTCTTGAAATTGCTGGAAGTTAGAGATGCATTTAGTGTCTTTGAGGGGTGACCATTAAGTAATGAGGTACACTTTGTGGGAATAAACAAAGAGTCCTCCAAGGGAGAATGGGCAGAGGCTCTTTAGTATTCAAAGCTGGCCATGGTGGTGGTCGGTGCCATCTTCTGTGCTTGACAGAGACTCAAAGTCAGGCAGGAGGGGGAACTTCGGAGTGGGAGAGGAGGGGAGGGATGTGCTCTGGGGGAGGCAGTGGGGCTAGAAGTGGGGCATCCCATGTGACTGGTTGGGGGAGTGTGTGAGGCCTTTTCGAGTGGGTCCTGAGTTGGAAGTGGGGACGCACATGAGGGAAGCTGACTGCTCAGGGCCGAGTGCAGCAGAGGCTGTGGCCTGGCCTCCAGGGCTGGATGCTGCAGACACTGGGGCCGGTGTTCCCCTATCACAGGTGGCCTGGCCACTGTCTGGAGGTTGTTTCTTCGTTTCCCCTTTTAGCTATTCTCTCATTTGCAAGAGGATAGCCAGTTCAGGAAAGGCTAGAGAGCCAGGTCATGCTGCTTGGGGATGGTTCAGTTGCCTTTTTGGTCAGCTGTGCTGCGGGGTCCTCTGGATCTTTCTGTTGCTGAGTCATCCTGGCCATTGTCTGACGGGAGACTGATGGAATGCAGCAGACCAGCATCGTGACACCAAGACAGAAACAAGAACAACTGAGTCCCCGGATGGTGGTGAGACCAAGAGCGCTGTTACCCAACCCAAGGCAAGAGGACACATCCCATAGCCATGAGGACCAGCCTTGGAGAGCCTCGTGGCCACTCCTTAGAGTGCTGGGCAGCCCGCTCCTGGGACCTTCGCTCTACAGGTGACATGTGCAGTGGCCCAGACACCAGCATGGCTGGCCAGCAAGAAACCTGGAGAAAAGCGATTACTTACTGCTGCTTATGCCAACACATCTCCCACCCAGGGCAGGCGGCGTCCCAGATAACTTCTGCCAGAGTTGGCGATGTGTTTCTGACCGCAGTTTCTGCCTGTGTGATTCCCACTGTGGGAGACACTCAGTCATCCCTCCCACAAGGTACACAGATAATCACAGGTGGCCTGGTTTTGGAACTTAAGTTTGAGTCAGAATTTCCAGCTGTGGAGATTATAGAATTAGGGTCTTTGTATATAAAGAAGTCTCAGGATACCTTTCCTAAGGTGTCTGAGGTATTCATCTGAGGCCAGCAGGGCCTGGTGACTGGCCCCAAGAAAGCAGTGTCTGGTGGAGGCATATGGAGACTGGGGAAGGGCTGTGGCTCAGGCCAACAGGTTAGAACCGAGGCCTGTGCCCTCCAGCTTCAGTTGGGACCTGTCTTTGTTTCTCCCTCGTGGCCAGTGTTTAACAGCTGGTTGCCCTATGCAGGTTGCTGAATTTAAGTTTCAAATGACCTGGGGACCGATCAGTAAACTTTAATAATTGTTTGCTTTTCTAAGAGAAAGGGATGCTAGCAAAGTCACAGGTGATTTGTTTAGAGTAAGTTGTCCATGTAGATGCAAGCAGAAAGCATCAGCTGTCATCCCCCAGGGTCCCATTTGATGAAATTGGCATGTCTCGAGATTTTCCTCCCTGGGGCCTGGTGGTGGGCGGTGTGTCCAGTAGTCAGTGAGAGTGTGGGCAGTGGTTACTGTTTGGGATAATCAAGAATGGCATTAGAATGAATATGTGTTAACCTAACAATGATCATAAAGTGAAAAGAAAATAGAAAAGGGACCGTCACCAGAGGTGGATGACAACCAGGGGCCCATGGAGAATGAGAGGGAGAATGATTAAATGTAAGCAGATGAAAAAGGAAACAAATCAGACAGAGGTCTTGTCAGGACATCTAAGCAGAAACTGGCCCTAGTCCAAGGTCTTCGGCTCGCAGGAAGGTCTCAGATCAGCCGTCTGTTTCTGAAGAATGGCTGCCTCTAGAGGATCTCAGAGAACCTCAGTTTGAGGTCCTGTGTGGGAGTCATTTTCTGGTTGTGTGGAATTCTGAATCGCCACTTTGGCTGTGAAATGTGAAACCAAGGACTGATTCCTTGGAGTTTCACTGCTGGATTTGTTAGCAATACCAGGTAAGGCCCCTTCCAATGAAGTTAGAGAAACAGATTTTCTCTGATGTCCCTTCCAATAGACAAAATCTCCTGGTTGAAGAACCTAAGGAGGATGTTTGGGAAGATGTCATGGGAAGCAGCCGTAACCTACGCTATTACGTAGGTTACGTAGGGCTGTGCTGAGTTCTCTGCAGTCATTTGCCATCTCTGCCCGCAGCAGGACAGAATCGAGTATCAGGAATCCCTCAAGGTATGAGCCCTCCAGTCATCAGTCCATGGAGGGAGAGCTGAGGTGTCTCCAAGCGAGCAGACTGTTTGGCCGAGAAAGCTTGAAGGATTCGGAGTTTTCATCTTTGGGTCCTTCGGTTTTTCCAGAAGACTGGGGAGGTCAGGACAGTGTTTTTCTTGAGTAAGGGATAACCACTCACAGAGTTCTGTTATAATGGTTCGTGTAAAATGTATTTCTCAATCACTTCATGTAAAAGTTGGTATGCTTCAGCTTGGAAATACAAAATCAAGGAATTTTTTTTAGCAACTTTAAGGACTACAGCTTTTAAACAAGGAAATGCTTCAACCCATCCTGAAAACACACACACAACGACGAAAGCATTTCCAGTCCCAGGTGGACGCTGGTTAAAATCTACCTGAAGGTATTCAGAGGGCCCTTGAGGCATCGCTCTGGGGCGTTGTCTCACCCTCACACCATGTGGGATTGTGCTGTTGACAGATACCTGGCCTGAAAAGAACCTCAGCAGTCTTTGTAAAGCTTCCCACCGATGCTGACTGGAGATGTTCATCCATTTGTCTATGGTATGAGGAGTAGTTTCATGGATTGACTTAGCTAATACCCGTTTGAAATCATCTGGTGCCAAAGCCAGCTGTCTTGCGAGCACCAGAAAAGACTGAGTAAAGGTACAACCAGAATTTTCAGAATTTGTCCATTCTTCCTTTTCAAAATCAGGGGCAAAGTGTGGAAATCTTACAATGGCCTCTTTGCTTGCCTCCAGAGATCCAGCCTTCAAGGCTTAGCTGGAGTCCGCCATGGCCAAAGCACTAGGTGGGGCAGAATGACCCCCCCAGGGCACCTCCTCCAACGTCCGCATCTCCATCTGCACTGGCCTCGCGTCTGCAGTCACCACCTCTCTAGGAAGAAGTGTGCCTGAGAACTCAGCACGCGGCCCATGTGGGGTGGGCTTCCAGCAGAGCTAAAAGCCCCTCTGTTTCCAGAGCATCCACCACCACGGGCCCTTGGCCAGTTGACAAGCGCCGGGGAGTGTGATGAGTTCTGCATCTGGCAGACTTTCCCCATCACAGGGGACTATGCCGAAGGAGAGCCAGGTTAGCAGCAGCACACTGTCCCAGCCTGCTTGGGCTGCCATTGCAAAATGCCACAACTGGGCGGCTTACACAGCAGATGCTGGTTCTCTCACAGTCCAGGAGGCTGGAAGTCTCAGATCAAGGTGCCATCAGGGCCGGTTCCTCTGAGGCCTCTCTCTTTGGCTTGCAGACGCCACCTTCTTCCTGGGTCCTCACAGGGTCACCCCTCTGTGTGTGTCAGTATCTTCATCCCCTCTTCTTACAAGGACACGAGTCAGATTACATTAGGTTCTACTGTAGGCACCCCATTTTACCTTAGTTACCTCTGTGAAGCCCCATCTCTAAATGCAGTCACACAGAGGATCAGGGTTTCAGTGGATGAACTTGGTCCGGTTCTGTAGCATAGGCCCTGCCTGATCACCTCCAGCTTCAGTTGTGAAGTAGGACGTTAGGCTGGGGTTCTCAGCAGGAGTCTGCTAAGGCTGCAGGTGGGTGGGGTCCCTCCACAGGCTTCCTGGTCTCTGAACAAAGGAGGGTGTCACCAGGACTGAACTGAATTGCTAGGGAGATTTAGGTCTTCTAAGTCTTAATGAGCACCTGGAAAAAGCAGGCGAGGGCTTCAGTGACCCCCAGGGCGTGACCATCCAGGTTCATCGTTGTCCTCCCCAGTGAGGGCAAAACGTGCTCACTCTCCTGGTCTAGCGGCAGCCCTGGAGGGACTGTGAACAGCCACCACGAAGCAAGTGGCTTTGGGAAGAATGGACAGCGAAGTTGTGTTTCGGTTCGGTACACCTAGGAAGTAAGGGAGAGTGATTTTGTTGGTGGCCCTGAGGTCTGCAGCAGATCAGTATCTCTGTCTGTTTGGTATCTGTACTGGCAGGACGGGCACGTCCCAGCGGCTGGGGTCGGGTCAAGAAGGCCTTTGGGTAGGAGCCGTAGGGGTGGGGTCAGGTCGGGAAGGCCTTGAACAGGGGACGTTTATCAGTAGTTTAAGACCTTCTTTTGGATTTGGGGTCACAGGATTGTGGAGAATTTCGGGTCATGTTTTGGTGGAACCTCTCGGAGCCTTTGGAGGCTCTGCCCCAGTCATTTTGCCTGTGTTAGTGGGATTGTGTCAGGTACAGCGTCAAGACCCTTGTCTGGAGTCTGCACCCACCTCATGAGGTGGGGGTCTGTCCAGAGCCCACACAGCTTGCCAGTGGGCCAAGGAGTTCTCCAGGAGCTCAGGAAACAGTGTCTCTGATGTGCATTTAAGATGCCATTCCATTTTCAAGCAAAGTCTCTGCCTACTAAATTTTCAGGGGTGGAGTCCCAGAGCAGGAATGAATGTTTTCCAGGCAAGGGCCCAAGGGTTAGGAAATAGGGAGAGAAAACACGGCGGGTTATTTGAAGCGCCTTCCAGGGTGTGGTGTACCTAAACTGAGGAGGAGGATGACATGAGACCTTTCTGCAACTCGGATGCAAGAAGAGTCGCCATAGCCACCGGGAGGATGAGGAAGACGCCCTGCGTCCAGCATTAGTCACTCTGAGGGCTGAGGGCCAGGTGGGATGCTGGCCGCCCGTTCCTTCCCGGGCTCCCTCACTGCCTGGACCCAGGATCTTTCTGTGTCTCAGTTGTTATTTCTGAGGATGGGATCATCTTTTCTCTGGCGTCCTTTCTGAATGCAGCAGCTATAATGAGCATCCTTGTCCGGCGCTGGGGCTGGTGAGGGGCGCCTAGCTCTCTAATCTGCAGGAATCCTGGCTCATTTTTGTTCCAGAGCTTTTTCAGTGTGTTCTGCCAGTGGCTGTCATTCAGCAGAAGGGCTATTCCCATCCCCACTTCTGTTTTCACGTGGGGTTTCATGAGGGGGACATGAGGCCCTTACGCCAGCGCCTCCCTTACCTTGGAGGGTAGAGACAGTCGAGGTTGTCAGAAGGGACTTTCTAGTCTGTCCC
This sequence comes from Rhinopithecus roxellana, assembly GCF_007565055.1. Lineage (NCBI taxonomy): Eukaryota > Metazoa > Chordata > Mammalia > Primates > Cercopithecidae > Rhinopithecus > Rhinopithecus roxellana. Next base: position 131,324,715 of record NC_044561.1, on the reverse strand, counting down.
CAAATCTCCAGTCGTTCCGTCTTACAGCTGTGTTTGTGATTGTTCTAATCAGTTCCTGCTGGGGATGTTTTAGGAGTGGCATTTAGGACTTTGCTGTGGGACCTTTTTTGATCCTTGGGTTTATTTGTTGACAGAGTTCAGGTAACTCTGGGTCATGTGCAACCAAAATAATTCTAAATTCTTCTGTTGGCCATTGCAGGTCTTGTCTGGGTGTAGGGAATCCATAAGTATAGCTCTCAATTCAGCTCCAGTCCAAGGTTTAGCTTCTGGAGTTGCCTATTCACCTGGCTTTTGGGGGGTTGGGTTTTTACAGACAGCTGGCATTTGGGGGTTTTAGGAGGGCTGGAAAAGAGAGAGGTGGAGTCGATGGAGGAACTGGAAGGGAAGGACAGGGCGGGGGAGTGCTGGGCAGGGGCAGCGGGAGGAAAAGGAGGGGAGAGCTTATGAGCCTGGGGGTCTGGTGTGTTGCTGATGTCTGCCAGGTTGCTGACTAGCTTTAGCCAAAGAATGTTTAGTGAAGCTATTTTTAAATCAGAACTTCATATGGAGGCCTCTTCGTACCAATCAAAAACTGCTGCCCATTGGGCCTGAAAAAATCTTATTTTCTTTCTTTTTTAAGGTGCCTCTCCCTGAACAATTTTGTTAAAGTCAAATGTTCCCCGGGGCAGCCACTGAGGCCCAGTCATCCTTGGGGAATTGAAAGCACTTGGAGAAACAGGCACCAGAATTGGGGTTGCAATGAGTCCATTCTAGAGTTTTCCTGGGAGAGGAGGGGATTGAGACATGGCCCCATGAGAGTGGGTGGCAGGAAGTGGGAATTTAGTGCCCGTGCCTGTGCCTCAGGTCCCCAGCCTTGACACACAGAGGCTCTCCCCAGCCTCCAGCAGGTACAGCACCGGAGAGAGCGCTCTGTCTGGGTCAAAGTCAAGCTCCCAGCACAAAAAATAGATAAATGGGAACACCGTCCTATTTTCTTGGTAGTCTATAGCAGTGTGTCCAGGCACACACTGACCCAGGCCTTGTTTCTAAGAAGAGGGCACTTTTTGTGGAGACCAAATTGTGTTGCCCTGAATCGTAGCTCAGGCATGATGGACCCAGAGCTGGGGGGTGTCCTGGGGGAGCCTCCCTGTCACTGCCTCTGCTGAGCTCTTTACCGCGCTCTGCAGCGAGCTCCAGGCCACAGCCTGGACACTTCCCATGCAGCTGATGGAAGCCCTGTCCCCCATGGGTTACCAGCCTGAACCCAAAGCCCAGCTCCGTCTCCTGGGTGTCAGGACCACGAGCCAAACACCAGGCTGCCCAGGAGGGTGGGCACTGGCCCACCCCCACCTCAGCCTTTGCTGCCCCCTCACACTTCTACATTGGTCTCCTTCCCCAGGCCAGACCCCAGGAGCCATTCTCTGCCCCCATACCCTCGACACCCAGTTGTGGCCTGTCCCCGGCAGCCCTGCCTCACCTGGCCCTGGGCATCTACCCAGCCCTGCTAGTCTCCAGCCTCCATTCTCCCCTCCCCTTATGCCAGTGTCCACACTTCCTGTGTCAGCCTGTCTACCCACATCCCCTGCCCACCAGGTCTCCACGACCAAGGCCAGACCTGTCCCAACCCCACTGTGGCACAGTGACCATCCTGCCTTGCCGTCTGTGTGCCGTGTTGGGCCTGCCCGTCCATCTCAGCAGCATCTCCTGGTCCTCCCTGGCCTGGCCTGGCCACTGTGTCCTCGGCTGTGCACGGGAGGGGCTCTGTGGGCTTCCAAGCGTGGGAAGTCAGGACGCACCCCCTGCACTCCTCCTGCTTTCTCACTGCGTGAGGCCTGATGTGCTGCCAACACGTGTGTCTCTCCCCTAGGATATCATCAACTCCATGAGCAACAGCCCTGCCACCAGTAAACCCCCAGTGACGCTGAGGCTGGTGGTGCCTGCCAGCCAGTGCGGGTCCCTGATCGGCAAAGGAGGCTCCAAGATCAAGGAGATCAGGGAGGTAACAGGACCTTCCCAGCCTGGGCCGCTGCGGAGCCTCTAGGCAGGCTGCGGATGGTGGCCACGGGTCAGGCAGCCTTCCTGAGCCTCATCCCTGCGGTCTGTGAGCCCAGTGCTGGCCACGCAGACCCCACAGCTCCAAGTCCGAGAGAGGAACACAGGACCCATGAGCAAGTGCAAGTGTGCTGCAGGGACCCGGCCCCCCCCCCACAGCCCCCCCCACTGCTCACCTATGGATCCTGCCCACCAACTGCACACCTATGGGCCGTGCTGGGGACAGGGAGGAATTAGCTGGTCGTATGGCTCTGGGCAAGGGAGGCCCTGGGCACTGGGCGCTGTATCTGCTCCCTGTGAGGGGCCTCCATGGCACCTGGAGACAGCCCTGAGCCATCGGCCTGTCCCAATGGGCGGAGTTTGCAGGTGTGAACTTCACATTCACACGTTTGTCCCGTTTCAAGGAAAGCCTGAATCCTTTCCCTACGCAGCAGGGCAGCCGCCCCAATCTTCATTTCCTTTCCCAAGACCAGAGTCCACCTTTCTCTGTGACCTAAAACTCCACAGAGAGAGAATTCCATGTATTTGAAAGGAGTCATTTATCTCCCTGAAAACGCCTGTGGTTAGATGCCTCCTGTCTAGCCTTGGCCAGGTGTCACTTGCACCTGAGGGAAGGCACAGGGCCGGGTGGCAGGCTGTGGTGGCAGCAGCGGCACGGGGGTGGTGCTGGGATGGGGGCGGGGGAGGGGGCATGTGACTGAGTGCCAGGCTGTGGTGGCAGGGGTGGTGCTGGGATGGGGCAGGGGAGGGGGTGCGTGGGCTGTATGCAGGTTTCTAAGGAAGTGTTCTCAAGCTGCCTTGGGTGCCGAGACCCGGGAGGTGCTGACACCCTGGTGCTCCCTTCCAACGTCACCTCTCTCCAGTCCACAGGTGCCCAGGTGCAGGTGGCCGGGGACATGCTGCCCAACTCCACGGAGCGGGCAGTGACCATCTCGGGGACCCCAGATGCCATCATCCAGTGTGTCAAGCAGATCTGTGTGGTCATGCTGGAGGTACCGTCTGCATGCCAGGACGAGCCCACGTCAGTGCTGTGTTTGGCCTCCTGGCACTGTAGGCAAAGGCTTGGAAGGCCCGGTTGCCCCGAGGACTCACACAGTTGGGGCTGTGGAGGGCTCCGGACCTGGGCTTCCAAGGCAGCCTGAGCGAGAGCTGTGTCGGTGTGGGTGCCATAGGGGTGCGGGGGCTGCCAGCTCAGGGTCCAGTGTCTTCATGGGGGCTTCTAGGGGAGAGCAAATGGAGAGGAGGGAGCCTCTCCTCTCCTCTTCAGAGTTGGATAAGAAGTTGTCATCCCACTGAGGGGTCTTCTGCACTGAGTTGGAGCTGCAGAAATGGTGCTCATTACACTGGAGCCAGGCCTTGGCCGGCAGCTGGGGGTGGGAGGGAGGCAAAGGCAGTAGGCTCCTCTGCTCATGCAGTTCTGCAGAAGGAGGCGTCGTTTTAAACCACTGTGGAGGAACAGAGGGCAGAACTCGGGAAAACATACGAAACCCATGCAGAAGTAGAGATGGGTGAACAACAGCATTAAAATGGAAAAGCAGAGAAGGACCGGCTCAGAGCAGACGCCTGTCTTGAAATTTTGGGGGGAGGAAAAAAATCTCTGAAATATACTCAAAATTCATGAAGCTATCAACAGTTGCCAGTCTTTCCTGAAGCAAAAATGAAGAAGCATCACCCCAAATGGAAGGTTCTAGCAGCTCTGCGGGGTCAGCCTCCAGCCCCTCCTGCAGCCCAGGCTCACTCCTCTCTCATACTTGGCTTGGGGTTCAAACCCCGTGTTTGCCTCTTTAAAAAATGTTTGTGTAGTTGTTTCCCTGAAGTTTGATATTTTGTGAAGTCAAAAATATTTTTCAAAATATTCTTGTTCTGAAATATTCCCCACTCCCTGGTTAGGGTGACAGTGCCATGCTGGTCGGAGCTCTCTGTTCAACCCTCCAGTCTCGGGTCCTGGGGCCCTGCCGGCCGAGGCTTAGCAGCAGCCAGTGACATGAACAGTTCTAGGAGGGACATCCCTAATGGAGGGCCGAGGTCCAGCTCCTCAGCAACACGTGGGTCTCGTCAGTGCCACCCCGTGCCTCTGCAGCTGCATCCCGGTGCAGTGCCAGCTGCAGCTCCACAGATGCAGGTGCCCCAGCTGTCCCAAGGCTGCCCACGCCCCCAGGGCCGTCATCCCAACCACCTTGTCTCCTTCCTGGGCAGGGAGGTTTGAGCAAGACAGGGAGCTCATAGCATACGTGGCCAGTGAAGATGGCCGGGCAGCTGCCCTCACTCCCGCTGACTGTGCAGCATCCCGAGGCCCAGGGGCCATCATCCCAGGGAGGAAGATTTGTCACACCTGGAAAGAGCTGGCTCCGCCCTCAGATGAAGAGTGACTGGAAAAATAAATCAAGGATGCCTTGAAGACCCTCCTGGTTGATTGCAGGACTTCTGGGCTTGGTAGTGGGCATGCCTCACCTCACACCCGGGAGATGACGGAGGAAAGGGCTGCCCAGGGTGCCATGAGTCTGGGTGGGGCCCGCCGAGAATACAGACATCGCCACAGATGGTGCCCTGCCCACCCAGGGCCCAGCACCCCTGCACCCAGTGCAGGGAGGCTGGTGCGGTCCCAGGGGAGGCCAGCAGGCCCTGTGCCCACACAAGAAGCAGGAATCACAGGTCAGGGTCAGCTGGGAGCTCCTGTGCCAGGGTAGGGGTTGAAGGCCCATAGCACAGGGGCACCGGCCCGAAGCTGAGCATCTCCAGGAGTCAGGGAGGGTGGCGGCGGCTCCCTTCCACCTTAGTCAGTTCCTCCCACCCCAGACCCAGCCTGAGTCAGCCCAGACCCGCCCAGCATCCCCTTCCTCACAGTACTTGAGGCCACACCCTAGGACCCTGGCCCTGCGGATCCAGCCACCCACTCGCCATCATGGGGTTTTGAGTGTGAGTGGCGCTCCCTGAGTGCTGGGCTGGCCCTGAGTCTGCCAAGGCCCCAGAACTCCCAGCAGGACAGGCTGCCCTCTGCCAGGAACGGCTCATGGGCTCCAGCCCCCACCTCTCCCTGCTAGACCAAACCCAGTTGTGGTGCCCCCCAGACCCAGGACTTCTGCCTCCCTGACCTGGGCCTGGGGGACGGTCACACAGGGAACTGACCCAGGAGAAGCAGGGCAGGCTCAAAATGCCAGCGCTTGAGAATGTTAATCCTCTGTTTCCGACAGAATAACCAAGGGAAATTACGGCCAACTTCATCATAACTATGGGATTTTTCCTTTGGAGTCTGTAAGCGCTTTAAATATGCTTTTTCAAATAGTGAAGTGGGATGTTTCCAAGTCTCCTGTGGAGATCTCTGCTGACTGTCACCACAGGCCAAGCCAAGCGCTTTGGACATGGGTCCTGGTGGAGTCCTGCAGGGCTCAACTTTCTTCAGAGCACTCAAGAGAATTGCTCCAAGGGGCAGCTCCCTGTGAAGCCGTGCAGCCTGCAGGGCCCTGCGCATCCCAGGAGGGGCCCCCGCGGAGAGGCCAGCACCACAGGGGCCGTCTGGGTTGGCGGCCAGCCCTTGTCCAGCAGGGTCTCATGCGCAAGGGACCCACCCCACCTGGCCTCCCACAATGGGACTGACCAGCCACAGAGCCTCCCAGGGATGTTCGGGGCAGGTGGTACTCTGAGGAGGCCGGTGTGTGGCAAACTGCAGCCCAGGGCTCTGCAAAAAGGAGCCATCTGGAGGGACGGGCCGTAAGACAGCCACACAGAGGGTGTGGGGGCTGGAGGTCTTCACTCCCCTCCTCCAGCACTGCTGCAAAACTCAAAACTCAGGGAGGCGTGGGGATGGTGGAGCTGGTGCAGGGGGGTGAGTGGGGTGGGCCGGGGCGCGCCTCTCCAGTACCAGGCTGTGAAGCTGCTCTAACGCTCTCTCTCCCTCTCCTGTCCCTTTTCCTAGTCCCCACCGAAAGGTGCCACCATTCCCTACCGCCCAAAGCCCGCCTCCACCCCTGTCATTTTTGCAGGTGGTCAGGTAAGAGCCGATCCGCTCGCGGCCTCCACTGCCAACCTCAGCCTTTTACTGCAGCACCCGCCGCTGCCCGTTAGTGCACTCAGGTTTTCTCGCCTTCTCACGTGCACGTCTCCCACCCGTGCTGGAGGCAGAGCTCTTCCACCTACACCCAGCACCAGGCGGGCGCAGGGGGCCTTCAGAACGGCATCCCCCCACAGAGACGGCCCCAAGGGATCATGTTCTCCCTCCCTGACCCAGGCAGGAAGATTTGGCTCTGCCTAAATCCAGTTCTTGGAAACTGGGTGTTTTTAGGAAGCTTAGATAGCCAGCATGCAGGCGCTTTCTAGGTGACTTGAACGCTCACGTTGGAAACAGCATGGTGAGAACCAGGGTCTTGTTTCCCCTGACATCCGTGTTCCCAAACTCCCAGGATGTGCTCGTAGCAGGGACACGCGAGAGGGGGGAGCTCTGCACCGAGGAAGGACGCGTGGCCCGACCAGCGGGCGTCTGTGCCGCTGTGCCCAGACCTCCCTCCGCTGTGAGCAGGGGCCTCGTGGGCGCCCCACGCCCAGTCTGCAGAGCTGGCCCTTTGGTGTCAGCCTTCGAGCTTTGTGTTCTCCCACCAGGGATGGCAGCACCTCTGCAGGAGAGTGGCGGAGGGGAGCCCTGCCCCAGCCCCTCATCTGAGCTCAGACCCTGGCCAGGGCATGGGGAGCACCCGTCCACCCACGGCCACTCTGTGGCCAACAGACTGAAGGTGTCCGGCGGGGGTTGGCCTGGAAGAGCTCTGCGTCCAGTCGGCTGCCATGTATGTCTTTGTTCAAGGGAGAGTTGAGACAGATGTCCCCACGGGTGACCCTGGCAGGGCAGAACGGGCCTGAGGTTTGACTTTACCATCAAAAAGAAGAGAAGAGGCAAATGTTAGGACTTTTCCTGGTGCTTTTCTTTATGGTGTAAAGGAATCTTATCAGATCTCCCAGTTGTGGCCCACGTTTGAGGGAGAGACGGAGTGTGTCCATCCCTTCCCTCCAAGGGGTCCCATGTGCTCAGGGCAGGGCACGCCTTTCCCCCACGCTGGCCTCGTCTCCACAGCCTGGCACACACCCCTTCCTGCCTTGCTGTGGTCAGGGAGCACCCACATGCACGTGCTGTCCTTACAGCAGCCCCAGGACACGGCACACCCCCATTTTATAACCAGGAAACTGGGCCTGGCTTGCCAGGGATTTGCCTCGTGTCACAGCCTTGTGGGCAATGGGACATGTCCTTACCTCGCTGACTTAGGGGGCTCAGGTCACAGGGCCACACGGAGTCACACAGCGGGAGAAGTCCCTGTGCAAAACTCCATTTCACTGCTTTTCCCACATTCATAGTTAGGTAACTGGGTTAGTAACCTGTGGACTCCACCGATGTTTAAATAAATCCATGATGATATCATGTGGTAAAAGGTAGGATTTTTTTAAAAAGGAAGGTGTATTTATACAAACACATGTGGAGTCACTTAAAGCCACTGGGGGTGAAGTCACAGCTCCAGGAGAGAGGGGGTGCAGCTGAGCCCTGCTCAGCCACTGGCCATGCACCCCTCACTCCTGTAAAGAGGGCAGTAGCCCACCCTCCCGACTGCAGCAGGTGAAGGGCCCTCTGCAGTGGATGCTGTCCCAAGGCTGATACTAAAATGTCAGCCCTTTGAGAGCTGGGCCCGGGGGCCCTGGTGACAGTCTGGTCTGGCCAGTGGTCAGCCTTAGTGGTGGAGGACAGAGTCACAGGGATTTACCTGCCCTGAGGTAACCCAGGGGAGCTGCCAAAATGCAAACCCAGAAGTGTGGGCATGAATAAGACCTGAGCCTGCAAGGCCACTGGCATCTCCTTGACAACTCAGACCCACAGGGCCTAGATTAGGACACACACCCCAATATGGACCTGAGAGCTCACCTGGAGGCCCGTCCACTTCCTGAGAGCTCACCTGGAGGCCCGTCCACTTCCTGAGAGCGCTCACCTGGAGGCCGGCCACTTCCTGAGAGCTCACCTGGAGGCCCGTCCACTTCCTGAGAGCTCACCTGGAGGCCGTCCACTTCCTGAGAGCTCACCTGGAGGCCCATGCACTTCCTGAGAGCTCACCTGGAGGCCGTCCACTTCCTGAGAGCACTCACCTGGTGGGCTGTCCACTTTATTTCTGTCCAGTTGGAGAAATCAGGGACCTGGAAGATGCCCCACCACTGTGAGTGCTCTGGGGGTGCCCACGCAGCTCCCCTGTGGCCTCTGCACCCAGCAGCAGCTCCTGTCAGCCACCACCGCGTTTCTAGCACAACATGGTCATGAGTTCAGTCAGCAGAGCCTGCTAAGGGATGAGCAGATAGAAAACATAACACTAAGAAGATCAGTCAGAAAACTCGTGTGGCCCAGGATGCAGGATGCTTGAGCTCTTCCTGTTCAGCTCAGACAGTCGGGGCTGACCTGGGACCCTGTGCCCTGAGGGGGCAGCTCCCAGCATGAGTTCCATGGCCCCTCACCTTCAGTGACATGTGGGAACATGCCCCTGGCAGCACAGGCCCCTCACCTTCGGTGACACGTGGGAACGTGCCCCTGGCAGCACCTTTACAAAACCCTCGCAGTTGGTCCTCAAGACACTTTGTCCAGGACAGTGAGGCCCTTGGTTCCTGCTCTACCTGATAAGATTCTTTTACTTCCTCAGCCGATGCAGCACTGTGGCCTTACAGCCCTGGGGCTTGTTTCAGAGCTGGGCTGCAGGCCGGGTCCCTGTCTGGAGGTCGATTGGCCTTTAACTCGCGGGATTGGGTTGTTTATGATGAAAACTCTTGGCAGATACAAAACCCATGGGAGGGTTTGGGCTGCACAGAGGTGACACGCATCCTTCCCTGAGGCGTCCCTCTCAGGTGCACAGGGGCCCCACATGTGGCCACCGCAGACACTGACACCACAGGTCCTCATGGGAAGTGGTGTGGGGCCTGCACAGTCAGGGGCGTCCCTCAGGTGCACAGGGGCCCCACATGTGGTCACCGCGGACACTGACACCACAGGTCCTCAGGCGAAGTGGCGTGGGGCCCACACAGCCAGGAGCTGGTAGCTGCTCCCTCCACCCCCAGGCCACCACCAGGACTGGTGCAGTCCCGTCCACGTCCCGAGTCCTGACAGCTGTCCGTGGTCTTCACTCTCCCTTGATTCTGTGTGATCCATTTGTTGTCTGGCCATGAGTTTCTGAATCACCTGAAAGCGTCTCCACTGATGGGACCTGTGGGGCAAGTGGGGCCTCGCTCACCTGCCCGGATTTCAGAGTCAGGGTGGGTGGGAAGAGGCTGCAGGTCGGAGTCACTGTTTTGAAGGCAGGAGAAATGCTGAACCCAAAATGAGGCCTCAGGAACCCCACACGACAGCTTTGGAGGGGCGCATTGCCGCCCCACATCAGGAGGACCACCCCCTCCCCGCCGCCCCCACGTCAGGAGGGCCACCCCCTCCCTGTCTTCAGGGCGGTCATGAAAGGCAGCAAGCCGTGACTGACGTAGACCCGCTTCCTACGTAGACTGGCTTTTGGTGAATTGTTTTTGGTCACCTTTTAGAGCTTTTCTTTTGTTGTTTGAATTTCTTGGGGCTAATATTTCCCAAAAGTATTTACTCAGTTGGCTGATTACATTTTCAAAACCTTAATAATTAGTGGACCTCTTACTGGGAGGTCAAACAGATAACTCTTTGATTCTCTTGCTTTAAGAAACTTGGAGTCGGAAGCATCAAAGCTGAACTGTTTCCCTCCCGCCCCCTGACCTGGCCAGCTCAGCTCTGCCCGCCCAGAGCAAGTGGGCGCGGTTCCCCTGGTTTCCCCTCCCCCTCGCTGACCTGGCCAGCTCAGCTCTGCCTGCCTGCCCAGAGGAAGTGGGTGCGGCTCCCCTGGGGCTCCTGGTGCCCTGGGAGGGTTGGCCCTTTGTCCTAGGATGGGGACAGGTGGAGAGGCACACGAGGGGAAGCTTCTACCGGAGTGTTCTTGTCATGCTGGAGGGTGGCGGCAGGTGCTGAGCCGCGGTGCAGCCGGGCCGCAGTCTGACAGGGTCTCTCTCTCTCCTTCTCTCTAGGCCTACACAATCCAGGGACAGTATGCCATCCCTCACCCGGATGTGAGTTCACTTTGTCTTCCTCTCACCTTTCTCTTCTCATGGTTGTTTACCTACCTGCATGCTGCTGTTAATTGCTACTAACATTAATATTACACAATAATATTAATCCACTTCTCAGCGTTCCTGACCTGTGTTGTATCCATATGACCTCAAATAACCTTTTAACCTCTTAGCACTAATTCTGCTTGTGTTGAGGACTTGGCCTGATGTCAAATTGTCTCGATTCTGCCGCAGTCCTGGGTTTTCCTCCCTCCCATGGGGCCTGGGAGGGAACTGAGACGGGCTCTGTCCCCGTGCAGGGCGGCGAGGATGCGCTCACCGCCACAGGCAGGTGTCAGTGGCACTTTCTGTGCCTCTAAGAAGTTGGGCAACATTATCAAACAGGCCACAGAGATACCTTGGGAAGGACATTTGAGGGCCTGGTGAAATTAACTCTCCCCTTTCAGAGTCCACATGGAAATGTAGGGTCCATCTACACACAGAGATCCGGGCTGTAGAAAGCCAGTGGAACAGGCCTTTGTCTTCATTCCAGAGTCAGGGGGATGCCAGGCGGGCATCAGCATCCTTGGCCCGGGCCATGCAGAGCTGGGTACCATGCGTCTCCATGACTGGTGGCTCCGACACCTCTCTCCTGCTCCTGCTGGGTCTAGGTGTCATTCCAGTGATGGAGGAAGAAGATACCCTCAGATAAACTGTTGGAGGGGAACCCTGGGCTGCTCTGGGCTGTGCAGCTCTGAGCCCTTAGGGGCCAAGAGATAAAAGGTGCAAACTGCGAGCAAAGGGCCTCTCTGGAGGCAGCCTTAGGGCCCCCAGGGGGTGAGGGCTGCACTGGTTGGCGCTGGGGAGAGGAGAGGCGAGAGCAGGAGAGAACGAGAGATGGCCCCACTGGAAGGGCTTCGTGTGTCCGCAGATGGGGCAGACCTGGAGTTGGTTCTGAGGAGGTTTCTCTTCTCTAAACCATTTTGAACGGTTGCCCAGCTCAGCAGCTGCTCCTCGTAACACATTTCCCGGCCGTTCGCTGTTCCCTGTGAACTGCGAGAGGCACCTCTGAGCTGGATGGGAGGCGGCCACCCGGTGAGCGGGCTGCTCAGGAGCCTTCAAACCCTGATGCTTTTGAGTTGGGGGCAGAGACGTCCATCTGAGTGAGATGAGAAGGCAGGTCAGGAGTGTTTTTAAGAGTTAACGATCATTAAATAAGTCTGCTATAGAGCTGCAATTTACTATCATTGCAGGAAAATTTGTATTGAGTGGAGAATAGATAACAATAGTTACCCCGTTGAAGGCGACACATGAATCAGATGGTAGAGAAACCTGATCAAGAAAAGCCTTTCGCCACCTGCCCCAGAGGCCATTTTTAGTGGTTCCTGGCTTCAGACTTTTGGTAATGCGGCTGTAGCTACATCAAGGACATCTCATCCTGGGGTCAGCTGTAGACACCAGTGCCTGTCCCCACCAGGAAGCCGGGCTGTGGCCACCACACACCGGAAGGCACTGTTGGGGCCGCTCAGCAGCAGTGTTGGGCAGAAGCAGAGGTGTGTGTGCGTGTGTGTGGCAGGGGCACGGGGGGCAGGTGTGATGTCTCCCAACGGAAAGCCTGTGTGAAGGAAGATGAAGATGGAAGCCAGGGGAGTCAGAGCCGACTTTCTGGGATGGCCCAGTTCCATTTCAGACTCAGGACAGGTGGTCATGCACATCTAGAGATACACGTGTGCAGAGGCAGGTTCCAGACGGGGCGGGGGGCTGCTTGACTTTGCAAAGCTCTGGAACCCAAAGGAAAGGCAATGTGTGGCACCCATGGTAAAGGGAAGGTTAGTCAGTGGGGTCAGGGTTTGTCTTTACCCCAGACAGTAGCCGTGAAGTTGGATGATCAGACCTGCAGGGACCCTCTGGTGACACCTTATGGGTTTCCTGTGGCCACAGAGCCAAACGTTCTCACTGCGGCCTTTGGCTGAGCACCCGTCTGAGCCAGAATGCTTATGGTCTGAAATTCTCAGAGGCTGTGGCTGTGTGCACACAGTGGGACCGCAGGACCCTGATGTGTGGTTATTGGCGTTTACATCGATCAGTGACTTTGTTCTTTCTCATGTGACTGTCTCAGTGTCTCTTATAAATGGGTAGTTGTACAGATTGTTTCAAATTAGTTTAAACTAATGTATAACTAACTGTTAAGTGAACTGCCTCAGTGCATATGGTAATGATTTGAGATACCTGGTGCTATAGTTTAAATGTGTCTATTCTTTCACAATTTCTGTGTTGGAACCTAATCACCAAGGTGATGGTATTAGAGGGTGGGGGGTCCCAAGGCTGGGGAGTGATTGGATCATGAGAGCTCCACCCTCGTGAACAGCATTGGTCCCTATAACAGAGGCTTCAGATAACAGAGGCTTCAGATAACAGAGGCTTCAGATAACAGAGGCTTCAGATAACAGAGGCTTCAGAGAGTGGCCTCCCCTCCATCCCTCCTGCCATGTGAGGACAAGAGCGTTCAGGCACCATACTGAAAGCAGAGACTGGGCCCTTCCCATACACCCAACCAGCCAGCACTTTGATCTCCAGTTTCCAGCCCCCGTAACTGTGAGACACATTTATGCTGTTTCTGAATTGCCCAGTCTAAGGCATTTTGTCATAGCAGCAGGAGTGGACTAAAGCGCTTGGTTCTTTCCTGTGAAATAGCTCTCTGTGGAAGACATTCTGTTTCTACATCTGTGTCGTGAGATTTGCAGAGCAGCTGTTATTAATAGAAGACTGGAAGCTTCCATAGTGCTTTTGTTGTAGGCACGTAAAATGGAAGACTTGGACCATCACTTAATAATTCATTAAACACAAAAATAAAATGATTATTTAGTGACATATGTAACAACAGTCAGGAAGCAATTTTTATCTGAGCTTGGTATTTAGTAGAAATCTTTAAAGCTTCAATTTCTTATAATATCAATATAATTATAGAATATATTGTTTTAATTTATAATATAATTGAATACAAAGTTTATTTATACCACAGTGGCGGCTTATGGACAGATACTAGAGTCATTTTTTAGCAATGTGATATTTGACCTGGATGTGTGGGCCCGTGAATAAGAAACATTGAGCGTAAGTTAATACATTCCTTAGGTTTGAGTCTTTCTTTATGTAAAACTAAAATATGCATGTGTTTTCTGTGCCCAATTAAAAAAGTGTTTTTAGCTTGTTTTTATTTAAGAATCATTGGGGCTAGGCATGGTGGCTTAGGCTGGGTGTGGTGGCTCAAGACTGTAATCCCAGCCCTTTGGGAGGCTGAGGCAGGTGGATCACTTGAGCTCAGGAGTTTGAGACAAGCCTGGCCAACATGGCAAGACCCCGTCTCTAACAAAACTACAAAAAAATTTAGCCGAATGTGGTGGCACACGCTTGTAGTTCCAGCTACTCGGGAGACTGAGGTGAGAGGATTGCTTGAGCCCGGGAGGTGGAGGTTGCAGTGAGCCAAGATCATCCCACTGCACTCCAGCCTGGGCCAGAGAGTGAGACCCCATTTCAAAAACAAAAAGGAGTAATTGGCACTGATCTGCCTTTGCCCACTTTTCTCCAGCTCCTCGCATGCCACGTACATCGTTTTACCCACATGCTCCTCGAGGCTCATTGTGCTCTGGATGTGCAGGTGTTTTGAAGAGGCTCAAAGCCACTCTACAGGGGGAAGGACTTTGGAGGACTGCAGTCAGGCTCTCCAGTGTGGCCACTCGTCAGCCCTGGAGAATATTCATATGACTCTGTGTGTCCTGCCTGGGTCAGGCCAAGTGCAGTTTCAGAAACGAGAAAGAGAAACAGCACCTGAGACCTGGCACCTGAGAGCAGAGCCCAGAGCGCCCACACCTGGACAGACCGCTTGACTCTCACCCAGCACATCTGCACCTTTAATTATAGCAGGGAAGTTACACCAGGAAGGAACTGTTTTTTCTGGAAGAAATGAGTGAACTTCAAAAATACCCTCATAGGCCAGGTACAGTAGCTGTCTCCTGTGATCCCAGCACTTTGAGAGGCCAAGATGGGAGGATTGCTTGAGCCCAGGAGTTCGAGACCAGCTTGGACAAAAGAGCAAGACCCCATCTCTACAAAAAAATACAAAAATTAGCTGGTTGTGGTGGCACGCACCTGTAGGCCCAGCTACTCAGGAGGCTGAGGTGGGGCGGTTACCTGAGCCCCAGAGGTCGAGACTGTAGTGAGCAGATATTGCTTCACCACACTCCAGCCTGGGTGACAGAGCAAGACCTTATCTCAAAAAAGAAAAAATACCCTCATATATACGAATCTTTACTTCCAGTCTTCCAGGTCTCCTTATCACTCCCTTACTTAACGTCCCCATCATTTAAAGGGGATGTTGAAAACAAGCAAAAATAAAAACATGTTAGAGTTGATGAAGAATTTGCCATGTAGGCTATTTTAGATGAGCCTTGCACCAACCCTGTGAAGCAGATCTCGGGACTGTGGGGCCAGTTCAGCACACAAGCAAGTGGAAGCTCTGAGAGGTGCTTTGGCCAGAGCTAGGGAGCCAGGAATGGGGCGGGGGGGGGGTGGGGGGGTGCTTGGCACAGCCGCCCAGGCAGCTGGAATGAGCAACAGATGTGCAGCAATGCTGGGAATCAAGTGGACACCAGTATCTGCTAAGAAGCTGGTTCTTCAGTGAAAGAGTCGTGGGGAAATTGTAGAAACATGTCGTCGTAAGAGGAACCCAGGGATAGGAGGCATGGCCAGATCTGTTGCTGGGTGCAGCCCTTCATCCCAGCTGTGTAATCCCCGGGACCCTGTTGGTGCCATGCATTTCCCCTGGACACATGAAGAGCATATGTGGGCTCGTGACAATCTCGTGTACCTGCAGAGATTTGGACAGATTGTTGCAGAGTGCTTTCTCCTCCCACTTGTTCTGTGTCTCCCTCTAGAACCCTGTGGGGAGGTGGGTGAGGGGCCCCCTCACTGTAGAGAGAGAGTAGTCAGTGCCGCGTGCCCTGGGCACCTGCTGAGAGGTCCAGTCTGTCTCGCTCTGAAGCCTGGCACCTTCCTAGCACCTTCCTAGACCCTGCGGCTGCAAGTGGTGCAGAGACTTGCCCATGGCCCCACCTGCTGTCAGAGCTGTGCTATTGCAGCCACTCCTCTCACGAAACAAGAGGCCCAGGCAACCCTCACTGTTGGCTGGAGTTCCATCTTTCCTTTCTTGGAACACCCCATCCTCTGCAGGGCCCCAGTGACACGGCTCTCACACACCGTTCCTCCCAGCTTACCCTTCTCAGAAGGGCAAGGGCTTGCATTTTTACAGGACCCTCGGGCAACTCACTGGCCCGTGGAGGTCTGAGAAACACTGGTCAGGAGGCCTGAGAAGGAAGAACATGCATCCAGTTGGAAGCCCAGAGGAGACATGGAATGGAGAGAGAAAATTCCAAGAGACACACAGAAAACCTTCCAAAATTGGAAACCATCCTCATATTCAGAAACCCCAACAATTCCCAAAAAGAATAAACAAAGAGAAATCCATCTTCGAAATATCGAAGCCAGACTATATAACACCAAAGACCAAAATCAAATCTTAAAAGTAATCAGAAAATATGACAGAGGAACAACAGTGAGAAATTTGGTGACTTCTCATCAGTAACTTTAGAAGCCAGCAGATGTTGGTATAATCAAAGAAAATAGTCAGCATAAAATTCCATCTTAAGGGAGGATCTTCCAAGGACCTACATGTAGCCATTTGTAGACAAACTGATCTGACCAGCAGGCCCCAGCACATGATCTTCTGATGGATGCCCTGTGGGAAGAAGGAAAACTGTCCCAGAAGGAAGGCTGGAAATGCAAAGAAAAGTGTGCACATTTGGTAAACATACATCATCTGTGGACTCACTGATGCCTTTGCCTGATTCACAGGATTGATACAACAGTCGAGTGGGTAGAAACAGCACACATAAGATCAGGTGTGCGCGAGGAGATACGAACACCCGGAACAGTCAAGTGGATACAAACAGTACATGTAAGATCAGTTGTGCGCGAGGAGTTGTGAACATCCGCAGGTCTCTGTCTCATTCCACTGCAGGGTGAAGACACCGAGTGTAGACTCTCAACGCACATGTTAAAATTTCAATGACCACTAACAACAAAGGAGTCTGATATGTAACCTCTGTGACAGGACAGGGGAAACAAGTGAGGGGGAAATTATTAATCCAAAAGAAGAAAAGGAGTGAAATCAAAAAGAAACCCTGGAAAAGCAGGACAATTAGAAAACAAGTGCCAAAAATTAGTCTAAACATGTGGATGATTGTGATCAAAGTAAAATTATGAAATTCTAGTTAAGAAGCAAAGGCTGCCAGACTGTATTTTTAAGCTGAACAAATAGGCAAATCAACAAGCAAAAATAATTTTGTTGTTTTTTTCTCTTTCAAGAGACACACTTAAAGCGTAAGGACCCAGAAAAAATGAAAGAATTGAAAAAGGCTGAGGAATATGCAACAAAATTAACTGGTGTACCAATATTAACATCAGCAGGGGAAAAAACAAGACTTTAAGAGAAAAACTGTAATCATTACATGTTGATAGAAATCAAGTCAGCTCACAAGAAGATAATAATTCAAAATTTATGTGTGCCTAAAACATAGCTTTAAAATATATAAAGAAAATAATTGACAAAACATAGAGAATTTGACAGACATTGTAGCAAAAACTTGGCACACCTCTCTTTCCATGAGTGATAGGTCAAGTAGACAAGTGTGAAGAAGGCATCAGCAGAACTATCCATGATCTTGACGTAATTGACGTACCTTGAACACTACACCCCCACAGCTGTAGAATTCATGGAGACATTTACAAAACCTGATCATGTACCAGACCATAAAGCACATCTCATCATCTTTCAAAAATTGGAATTGTATCACCCACACTGTCTTAGCACAAAGCAATTACAGTCATGCACCACATGACGGTTCAGCCAGCATCAGACCACATAGACGATGGTGACCCCATGAGAGTATAGTGGAGCTGAGAAATTACTGTTGCCTGGAGACCTTGCAGCTGACCTGAGATTGCAGCACGTTACCCCCATGTGTGCTGCTAGTGCAAACCCACTGCGCTGCCAGCCGTCTGGCCGTCTAGCACCCGCTGTTAAGCACAGCTCATCATTCTTCATAACGCTGATAAACAGCTGCTTTACTGGTTTGTGTATTACTATGCTTTTTATCATTATTTTAGTGTATTCCTTCTAATTATCTAAAAAAAATTAGCTGTAAAACAGCCTCAGGCAGGTCCTGCAGGAGGTGTCCAGAAGGAGGCACTGTGATCATCAGAGATGACTATGTCAGACTGTGTGGTTTTGGTGCAGTGGGAGACAAGTAGACTGGATGAGACCTGAGAGTCCAGGATCCCTCACACAGGAAGGAAGCCATCCACGATACTTGGACGGAACAAAGCTGCCCACGAGAGAGAGGGCAGATGGCCCACATAGTGCCAGGACGGTGGGTCAACCATGTGGGGAAATTGATCTTTACTTCCTGCCATAAACAAAAATCATTTCCCATGTGTCAAGAACTCCAACACAAGACAGAAAAAATGAGCAGTTTTAGGAGAAAATATAGAAAAATGTCCTATTCTCAGGTCAAGGGAGGATTTCTTAAAATGTAAGCACAGACCATAAAGGAAAATAACCGGTGAGTTCAACTATATTAAATGTTAGAATACTGTTTCTTATAAGACACCATGGGAGAGAGGGGAGAAGATCTGTGCAGCAGGAATGACAGACAGGCTGGCATCTGAAATGCTGGGTGCTCTTGGGAAGTCAACAAAAATCAAGCAATAAGAAAAATGGACGAATGACAGAAATAGGCATTTTGCTGCAAATGAAATAGAATGCAGGTTAGAACCACCGTGGCTGGGACCTGTTTCTTGGCCTGAGTGATAGTTGCATGGGTGCATTCGTTTTGTGTTAATTCATTGAGTTGCATCTTAACAAATGGTTGCAATTTTAGTAGTTGTCTGTGTGTTACATTCTGAGACAATGTGAAGTAGAAAAGACAGTTTACAGAGAAACATCAGTAACGGGATATTTCCCCTGCCCACCCTCCTGCCCTCCTCTCCCTCCCTCTCCCCCTCCTCCTTCCCTTCCTCTCCCTCCCTCCCCTCCTGCCTTCCTCTCCCTCCCTCCCCTCCTGTTCCCCTCCCTCTCCCCTTACTTCCTCCCCCTGCCCTCCTCTCCCTCCCCTCTTCTCCCTCCCTCCCCTCCTCTCCCTCCCTCCCTCTCCCCCTACTTCCTCCCCTCCTGCCCTCCTCTCCCTGCCTCCCTTCCTGTCGCCTGCCTACCTGACTTTCTTCCCCTTTCCTCTCAGTGATTTGGAGGTACTGGTGAGAACCAAAGGTCTCATTTTTTTACAGGGCAGAATCTTCTCAAAAAGTGGAAGGCCCCTTGGCACTTAGTCCTGTTCTCTCCTTTAAAAAATGTGGAAATTGAGTCCAAAGGAGGTGCAGTGGCTTGACTGATCCTGGGCAGAGCTAGGGTGAGCACCTGCCCATCCTCTCCACAGATGCTCCCCAAGCACCGCCCTGTTCTAGTCCAGACCTCCCTAGGACGTCCCCTACATTTGTAGGTGGGGAGGAGAGAGATTTATTTGCTAGTGTGGTCATTTCTTCGTAAAAAGCCAAAAACCTATTGAGAGACTTTTTGTCATCCACAGCCACAGTTGCTGCTCACTCACATCCATTCCCTCACTTTATAGTTCAAGGAACTGAGGCCTGGAGACACCAGGCCTTCTATCGCCACAGCAACCGGCTGGGCCATCTTGGAGCTGACTCTAACCCCTGTAGAGCCCAGGGCGTGCCCCTCCCCTGTACCCCATTCCCTGGCCGCAGGGCAGCTCCTGAGCCCCACTGGGAGTCAGGGGTTTGCGGATCCCACCTGTGCCATTCAGCATCTGATAACTGGATGAATTCGCCAGGAGTGTCTCACCCCACCATGGGCGATCTTGCCTGCAGTCCTCCTACCCGGCCTGGGACACCTGCAGTCTTTCCTGACGTGCCCTGTCTAGGTGGGGCGCCTTCACTAGGACCCCAGATATGCCTGCTTCCTCCTGCTGTCTCCGCAGGGCCTCACGTCTTTCCAGGAGGTAGACTGTCCTGGTGTAAGTGCTCACCAGATGTGTCTGCAATGGCAGGTGCTCAGGGAGCGAAGTCAGGCTGTGGTGACAAACACCCTACAATCTCATGGCTCTCCACTGAACACAGAGGTGTGCCAGAGGCCACGGGCTTGCCATGGGGACCAGACCCTATCCCGTGGGAGCAAGAAGAGGCCAGATGGGCCGCAGCACGCCAGATGGCCACCTCCTGCCAGGCCTGCCCTGCCCCCCAGCCCAGCACCTGGCTGCAAGGCCAGGTGTTGGGGGGGGGCGGGGCTGGGGAGCAGCCCCCCATCCTCCCAGGTTACTAGGTACTGAGGAAGGGGACTTTACCTTGACTCTGGGTGAACTCTTAGGGGAGGGCTCCCTGCTCCTGGGAGGCCAAGTGCACACCCACCCAGTAGTGCGCAGCTGGGAAGGTGCTGGGACCACAGTCGTTGCCTTCCTGACTGCTCCCTGGTGTCAGGGAACCCAGGTTCCAGGGGTGGCCAGGGCAAGCATGGGGGTCTGGTCAGGTGCTCAGCAGCCGGCCTTCTCACATGGGGACAGCAGCTCTGCTCCGAGTGCCCACACCCCCAAGCATTGGTGGCCTCTGTGGCAGCTTCTGCCACCCACACCCTGTGCAGTGAGGAAGCTGGGCTGCCTGCCTGGCTGTGGGTCGCAGGAGTCCACACACAGCCACACTGGGATGCGTTTGGGTTGAATGTTCTGAAGGGAAAAAGCTGGGGAGGTGGTACCCTCCCTGAATGTGCCGCCTCCCCTGCCTGCCGGGCAGTACTACAGAGGAGCTTTGCCCGGTGCCCACTTGAGCCCCAGGACACCCTCTGCAGCACCCATCCTTGACAGCGCCACTGGAGGCCTGCGGCTCCTGGGAGAGCCAGGCCTGAGGAGCCCCATGCCCTCTGCTGAGCAGCCCTTGGCTCTCCAAAGGGTGGAAGAATTTTGAGTCTCACCTTGTCACGTTTACCGTTATCTTCTGCTATTTTTAGTTTTTATTTAAGAAATGAGGCTCAGGTAAAATAACTTTAAAAATGGCATCAAAGCCCCCTTGAAAAGTCTTGTGGCCCGAGGATGGGAGGAGAAGGGCTGGGGGCAGCCTGCAGGGGCCAGTGGCACAGGCGGCTCCCAGCTGAGGGCCCTAGGTGTCCCTCATACCCTCCACAGAACCTTCCAGTGCTAGTGTTCTGTAATCCCAGGAAGGCGAGACACTCTTGGAGGTGACTAAAAGGCAGGTGTGTGGCCCTTTGGGTGTTCCCCCCACCTCAGGTCACCTCATGAGTAAAGCAAGGCCCTGCAGGGGAGGGGAGTGGGCCAGGCCTAGCACAGGGTGAGACCGGGGCGAGGTTTGCAAACTCGTGCCTCTCGGACCCCCCAGGGGCTAGTCTGACTTTAGTGACTAGTGACTTGGCCTTGAATCGCCTAGAAGCACAGCTGGGTTTCCTCTGTGGCTCCTGGACTCCCCCAGACACTCCGTGGCCCACTGGCCCAGCCTCCTGTCCATACCAGCCAGTGAGAGGGAGGCTGGGCCAGTCCAGGCTGGAGCTGCCAGGAAGCCAGGGAGAGAAGACAGCGACTTCCAGTGCTGCTGTCTGCACGCCGGGCATTGGCCTGCTCATAGCCTGGGCTCCATTGGCTTCCCCCAGGCCAAGTCCTTGCGTTCTCTTGCGTCTGCCATGTGTCCGCATGGCCCTCTTTCTATCTATCTGTGCAAAGTTCTGTTACTGCCGTTTTAATTTGGTGTGACTTGTACTCGATGACAATAACCTTCTTAGCTCTCATGTCCCTCCTACCCCAGCAGTTGACCAAGCTCCACCAGTTGGCCATGCAGCAAACCCCCTTTCCTCCCCTCGGACAGACCAACCCCGCTTTCCCCGGTACGTACCCAGCCCTTTTCTCACCTCCTTCTCTTCTCACCTGGGGACTTTCTCTTTCTGAGCTGTGTTATTCGGTGCAGCGTGTAGAACAGGTGCAGTTGGAGTTGTGAGTGCCGGTGGTGCAGGGTTCACATGCAGCAGGCTTGCCAGGACCGGGACTGGGGACAGGGCAGGGGCGGGGTGTGGGTCTCGCTCCCACTGTGGGGAGCTAGTTCACCTTACAGCTGGCCTTGCCATAGCCTTGCTTGTGAAGAGATGTCTGCCCACCGAGGGTCTGCACTTGCTGGGCAGTGCCCTGTGCTGCCCACAGTCTGTCCTGGGTGGCCCTTCCTGCTGAGCGTACCCATTGGGCCGCCCTGGAGACTTCTCTCCAGGAGCGAGCGCATAGCAGGCGTGGATGCTATTCTGCAGGAAGCCACTGTGTATCCCAAGGTGGCACCCAGCCCTGCCCCAGGAGAGCAGTGGCCCGAGTCAGCCCCAGCCCAGTCGCTGTCATGAGGCCATCAAGGGTGGCCATGCGTGGCAAGCCCATCCTGCCCCTGGCATGCCTGGCAGTTGGGTGTCCCTCCCCACAGAGGCAGTGCCATGCCTGTGGCCGTGGCCGGAGACAGCGCCGGTGCGTGCGCCAGTCATATTTTGAGCTTCCCTAGTTGAAGGGACACTGCTTATCTCCTTGAGGGCAAAACATTAAACCTGTCTCTTCTTTGCTCTCCAGGAGAAAAGCTGCCTTTACACTCCTCCGAAGAAGCTCAAAATCTGATGGGCCAGTCATCAGGTAACACAAAGCCACACGGACAGGAGAGCAGGCCAGGGCGGCAGAGCAGAGCCCCCGCGGGAGGAGGTGTGGGGGCCCTACAGCTGCAGCAGTTTACATCTTCCATGGGAGGCTGTGGACCAGCTTCAGGCACTGCCAAGGGCATGGGTGGTGCCATGCTGCCACTGTGGCTGGATGGTGGGGCCTGAGGTGCTCAGAGCAAAGCACCCCAGCAATGGGAGTCAGCCGTGGGAGCAGGAAATGGAGTTGTCCCATGGTGTGCTTTGGAAGTGGGTTTTTTAGGACTATGAGCAAACCCTTAAGGAGGACGATCAGGCTGTGCTGGATTTGCCTGCACCCCTCCCGACTCGCATTAAAATGTTCATTCCTCGGATACTGTGGGGTAGCACATAGATTTGTAGATTCAGTGACCAAGGCCATGAAACAGACACAGTTGTTTGCCTGGGGCTTAGCGGGTTCCTAGGTGCCCATGAGGAAGATGCCACACACACGCAACACCTCATGGCTCCATGTGCACGTGGCCGGTGCCACAGTGGCTTCCTGGTGGCCAGCTAGGCGTCCTGTGATGACCCTCCCCTCACCAAGGCCCTGGGGACTGCAGTGCACACACATGCCAGCCACAGCAGGGTTAAACTGAGTGGGCAGCAATGGGAGGTGTTTGTGGCCTCTTTGAATGCTGAGGCCAGGAGACTTCCAGCATGGGCTTGGGCGGCAGGTTGGGCGGCCTCCTTTACCCTGGTATCTGGAATGTCGTCATCTTCATAAGAAACAGAATCACCTGGGCCATGCCGTCCTGAGATGAATGAACACATCGGCCATGCCGTCCTGAGATGAATGAACCCAACGGTCATGCTGTCCTAAAATGAATGAACACATCAGCCATGCTGTCCCGAGATGGATGAACACCTGGGCCTTGCCGTCCTGAGATGGATGAACACATCGGCCATGCCGTCCTGAGATGAATGAACCCAACGGTCATGCTGTCCTGAGATGAATGAACACATTGGCCATGCCGTCCTGAGATGAATGAACACCTGGGCCTTGCCGTCCTGAGATGAATGAACACCTGGGTCTTGCCGTCCTGAGATGGATGAACACATCGGCCATGCTGTCCTGAGATGGATGAACACCTGGGCCTTGCCGTCCTGAGATGGATGAACACCTGGGCCATGCCGTCCTGAGATGAATGAACACATCGGCCATGCCATCCTGAGATGAATGAACACATCGGCCATGCTGTCCCGAGATGGATGAACACCTGGGCCTTGCCGTCCTGAGATGGATGAACACATCGGCCATGCTGTCCCGAGATGGATGAACACCTGGGCCATGCCGTCCTGAGATGAATGAACACATTAGCCATGCCATCCTGAGATGAATGAACA
Organism: Rhinopithecus roxellana; assembly: GCF_007565055.1. Taxonomy (NCBI): domain Eukaryota; kingdom Metazoa; phylum Chordata; class Mammalia; order Primates; family Cercopithecidae; genus Rhinopithecus; species Rhinopithecus roxellana. The sequence continues at coordinate 131,301,449 of NC_044561.1, read as the reverse complement.
CATTAGCCATGCCATCCTGAGATGAATGAACACATCGGCCATGCCGTCCTGAGATAAACGAACACCTGGGCCATGCCGTCCTGAGATGAATGAACACATTGGCCATGCCATCTTGAGGTGAATGAACACATCGGCCATGCTGTCTTAAGATGAATGAATACATCGGTCATGCTGTCCTGAGATGGATGAACACCTGGGCCATGCCGTCCTGGGATGGATGAACACATCAGCAATGCCGTCCTGAGATGGATGGACACCTGGTCCATGCCGTCCTGAGATGAATGAACACAGCTGCCATACTGTCCTGAGATGAATGAACACATCGGCCATGCCATCCTGAGATGAATGAACACATCGGCCATGCCATCCTGAGATGAATGAACACATCGGCCATGCCATCCTGAGATGAATGAACACATCGGCCATGCCATCCTGAGATGAATGAACACATCGGCCATGCTGTCTTGAGATGGATGAAGACATCGGCCATGCCGTCCTGAGATGGATGAACACGTCGGCCATGCTGTCCTGAGATGGATGAACACATCAGCCATGCTGTCCTGAGATGAATGAACACCTGGGCCATGCTGTCCTGAGATGAATGAACACATCAGCCATGCTGTCCTGAGATGGATGAACACAGCTGCCATGCCATCCTGAGATGAATGAACACATCGGCCATGCCGTCCTGAGATGGATGAACACATCGGCCATGCTGTCCTGAGATGGATGAACACCTGGGCCATGCCGTCCTGGGATGGATGAACACATCAGCGATGCCGTCCTGAGATGGATGGACACCTGGTCCATGCCGTCCTGAGATGAATGAACACAGCTGCCATACTGTCCTGAGATGAATGAACACATCGGCCATGCCATCCTGAGATGAATGAACACATTGGCCATGCTGTCTTGAGATGGATGAAGACATCGGCCATGCTGTCTTGAGATGGATGAAGACATCGGCCATGCCGTCCTGAGATGAATGAATACATCGGCCATGCTGTCCTGAGATGGATGAACACATCGGCCATGCCATCCTGAGATGGATGAACACCTGGGCCTTGCCATACTGAGATGGATGAACACATCAGTCATGCTGTCCTGAGATGGATGGACACCTGGTCCATGCCGTCCTGAGATGAATGAACACAGCTGCCATGCCATCCTGAGATGAATGAACACATCGGCCATGCTGTCTTGAGATGAATGAACACATCGGCCATGCTGTCCTGAGATGGATGAACACATCGGCCATGCCATCCTGAGATGGATGAACACCTGGGCCTTGCCGTCCTGAGATGAATGAACACATTGGCCATGCTGTCTTGAGATGGATGAAGACATCGGCCATGCTGTCCTGAGATGAATGAACACCTGGGCCATGCTGTCCTGAGATGGATGGACACCTGGGCCTTGCCGTCCTGAGATGAATGAATACATCAGCCATGCTGTCTTGAGATGGATGAAACACATTGGCCGTGCTGTCCTGAGATGAATGAACACCTGGGCCATGCTGCCCTTAGATGGATGAACACCTGGGCCATACTGTGGATGAACACATTGGCCGTGCTCTCTTGAGATGAATGAACACATTGGCCACGCTGTCCTGAGATGAATGTCCTGGTTATGCAGACATTTCTTTATATTATTTGCTTAACTTTAGTGCCCTCCTAGGAAGATTTCCCATACTTTCCTCCTTTCAATCAAAATATCCCAAGTTCAACAGGTCTGGCTCACTCCTCTCTGTTCATCTAAGATCTACTTTGTTCGGGAATTCCTGTCTAGGACTCAGGCAGGACCAAGGAAATCTTTTAAGTGACATTTTAAATATCACTGTTTATGGAATGTGTGTAGGTAGTTGAATAACCAAATAAGTGTTGTTTTGAAAGTATCTTTATTAAAAGAATATAAAGAACAGAAACTCTAGGCTTATATATGCAAAAGAAAAATAATGGAGAATTAGAGATGAATTGGTTCATTCAGCACCAACTGATCCCCTCCTGTGCTGGACGGCCCCACAGGACTGCATCTGCCCTGTGGGGTCTCTCCCTGCCAGGGAGACTGGCTGGTCACAGTGAGAGGATCCTCTGGTTGGGGGTGTCAGTACCATAAGACAAGATGAGAGGTGGCATTGTAGACAGACTGCCCCACCCAGGGCCCAGGGAGGGTGTGGCTGGCAGGGACGGGGGGCAGGGCAGAGGTGGTGGGAAAGAACAGGAGCTGTGTGGCTTTAACATGGAGTTGGGGGGCACAGGAGGTGCTGTGAAGAAGTAGGAGCTCATTGGGAGTCTACAGCCATTGGACGTGCATTTTGGGGAGCCCTCTGGTCTGTCTGGAACCTAGACTAAGGGGCACAGCAGAGGCAGGAACCAGCAACAGGGGAGCATGTGGGTGGGAGGAGGGCTCCCCAGTCTGGGGTATTCTGAAGGTACATCAGCCGGGCCTGTGATGGTTAGGAGGAGTGGATCCTGCAGTTTCCAGGGCCCAGGCTGAGCTGCAGAATCCGAGTCACAAGAACCACGTGGGGCCTGCAAGGGGAAGAGCAGAGTGTCAGTGTTAGACTTGCAGGTTGGAGCCGCCACTTGTCCAGGAAATGGAAATGCTGAGCATGAAGAGCACAGCAGGCCTCTGGCCCTGCCCCTCCTGTGCCAACACTCATGAGGCTTGCAGCCTCCAAGCAAGAGCAAATCTTGGACTTGAACTCTGAGAGGTTGTCTTTTATCTGATGGTACTAAGTGGAGATTTGTAAATATAAAAACTTAGGCTTGATGATCAATTAGACCCATATCGTCACTCTTCAACAAAGAAAGATATCTATATAGAAATGTGCAGCTTTTCATTGGTCCTAACACTTCTTTTTTGGCTCAGTGATGCTATTGAATCTCCTTGCTCCAATTTGGAAGAACTGCCTGGTGGACCTGAGCTGTCTGAGCCAGGCTATGTGCAGGGGCCTCTGGATAGAGTTACATCAGAATCGGAATGAGAGGCAACTTTGTGTGCTCTGCCATCTGCTGTCCCATGCAGCAGGCCAGGGGGTGTCACAGGGAGGTGGGGCACTGTTGGGTAGAGTGGTGTAGGCCTCAGAACCAGTGGGGTCTCCTGAGAACTAAGGGAAAATGGGCACTCAGCATCAGTGTGACCAGCATGGCCTGTGCCCTGGGTGCTGCACAGAGACCCTGAGACATGCTGGGTGGCCCTGCCCTTCAGCCGGGGGCCCACCAGGGTGGCCTTCCAAGGTGTCACAAGAGAGCATACAAACATGACAGGGGAGTGAAGTCACGCTGTGTACAAAATGAAAAAAACAAAATGTCCTGCTTAAGTCTCTCTTTCCTTCTTTTGAGAGAAGTTGGGACTAAGGAAGTTAGGTGGCAGTTTCAGACTGAAAGCTCACAGGGTCCTGGCCCTCTGGGCTGTGCTGACCCTCACACTTGGGCCAGCTCTACAGCCCTGTCTCTCTTGAACCAGGAGAGTGGGGGCACTGGGGTGTGACTGTTAGCAGCCTTCCACCAGCCTAACCATGTCCCCTTGGTATGCCCAGGTCTGGACGCCAGCCCACCGGCCAGCACTCATGAGCTCACCATTCCCAATGATGTGAGTATGCCCCCTGTACCTGCCTGTCCCTGGGTGGAAACACTAGGCACAAGTGGCTGTCAGCTCTGCTGTCCTTTGGGCAGAGGGACCCACTGCTTGGTGATGCCTTCACCACCCCAACCCCACTGTTTGATCTGCATCCTCCCTCCTTTCCTTTTTAAAGTGGGTTTAATGCCCATCAAAAGTTGTGTGCTTTTATATCCCTAAAATGTTGAACAAGCAGCAGGCTAAAGGGGACTTCAGATATTAATCAGTAGTCAGATGAGAGTTGGGCTGAGAACTCATGTTGCTGTGGAGGCACTGCCCTGGTACGGGTCAAACCTTAAAGAACAAGGTGGCCCAGGAATGCTCTAGAGTGGACCCACCCGCAGTATTATCTCCATGGGCCCTGGCCTCTCAGGAGGTTTGGGATTCTCCATGAGTTGGCTCCAACAGACCTGAAGTTGGTTGGATGTCACAGACTTGTCTAGATTTCTTCTAGCACCCCTCAGTCTGTTCATGCCTTAAGCATACCTGAGGATGTGGCCTTACGAGCTCCCCTCAACACACTCAGTCCTCCCCAGAGTAAGCATGGGTCCTGAGGATAGTAAGGACTATTCTCTGAGTGCTTGACTTATCCACAAACTGAGAGACCAGGGAGGGCATGGGCCATATGTCCTTGAGGGATAGCTGCCAGAGCAGCAAGCAGAGTCCCTGTGTGGGCTGTGGAGATGGCTGCCCCACTTATAGCTCAAGCATCCAGCAGCCTTTTCTGCCCTAGAGCTGTGGATTTTGGAAACCTTCACTGTTCTGCCCCCCTTTACACCTGCTGGGCAGGAATTCTAAGCCCTGTTCCTTCCTTTCATACAAGCTGACCATAGGAAGCACAGATTTGGCAGTTCAGGGAGATCACCAGTCCTGTGTGTGGAAGATGGACAGTGGAGTGGGAGAAAAAGAGGCAGAAGAGAGCAGGGTCACCAGAGGAGTGGACCATGAGGCTGTCTGGCTGGTGCCACTGACCTGCCTGAAGAGCCATCTCATTTGAGCCCCTCGTGGCAATGTGCACTCTAGGCCTTCTGTCCTGGTTGCTGGTCAGGCACAGAGTCCCCATGTCTGCTAACAGAAGCTCAGGACACTCACCCTCCAGGCAGCATTGTGGTCCAGCCTCTGGCATCCCCGAGGATTTCTAAGGTTGGCCCAACTTGAAAGGCAGCAGCACAGAGCCATCTGCCCAGGTGTGGGGTGGCACAGCCAACTGGTCCCTGCATTCTTGGAGAGAGGGGATTTTTCCTCAGCCCTTTCCCTCACTGCAGTGGTTCCTTGAGCATGCGACTTCTGGCATCCTCCTGAGTCTTTTCCTCCAGGTAGTAAAGCCAGCAGGCTTTTCCTGTGGGGTTTTCCTTCTTTGGTGAATCAGTGTTCACTAACACCAGGTTTGGTGCTCTTATCCAAACACTCATTTGAAACGGGAATGAACTTTAAGAGGACAAGTCATCTTTGGAGAGCTGGTCAACCTGTTTCCTGGGGTCTCCTTTGTACAGATGGATGCTGGTTTTCTGAGCTCTTCACCACTCACTTCCCATCCTCCTCCTGGTGATCTTCCTAGGGAAGAGACCCACTTCTCAGAAGGAAGGCAGCTTCCTCTTATCCCAGTGCATTTGGGCGCAGCCTTCCATGCTTCTTCATGGAAAAGGCTGTTGATGGCACTGTCAGGGGCTTTCACCAGCACCCCCAGACTTCATGGGGGATGTATCTGGGCTGCACCAAAGCTGATGTTCCTCACCTGGTAGCTGCCTGCTACCTTCTTGGAGAAAAGGAAGAAATAAAATGGGTGTGCTTGTTCTGAACTTGCCTGTCATCTCGCTCACGTCTGTCTCTTGGTCACAGTTGGATCATGCTGCCTCAAGGTTCCTGCAGAAAGACACTGCTTGGAGGCAGGGACTCTTGAGACTCGCAGGCTCCCCAGCATGGCCAATGGGGACACAGGGCAGTCCAGGGGCCCCAGGCCTTTGGTTCCCTTTCTGACGATCACTGTGGGCTTCCCTCAACGCCTATTTCAGTGCTTGCTCTTGGCCATGCAGACTGTGGTGCCTGTGGTCTCCCCTACTCTGCCCTAAGCAACAGTCACCCACCCACCAAGGCTCATGCCCCTTTCCCTGGTTCTCAGCTGCAGAATCAGCCAGGCCTTCTGCTGGGGAAAGGAATCTAAGGTGTCCAACAGTGGTCTCTAGGAGGAGAGGCTGCAGTGGGAGGTGTCACCACAGTTCCAGTGGAATTTGGCATTGACATCTGATTAGGAGGGGCCACGTTATTTCAGAATATTTCCATCGTTCTTCTTTGAATTTGCAGTGGAGGCACACGAGGATGAGAGGAGGCGAGAAGTCTGCTAACTGCTGGCAAGGTTCACAGGTGCAGGTGGGGCCAGGTGGGAGGTGCCCTTGGGCTGTAGAGCTCAGCCTAGAAGCCATCTTCCCCTTCACTGAGCCAGCCAGCCTAGGGCAGGGCAGGTGAAGGAGGTCCGACCTCCCCACATTCACTTCTCGTGGTGGAGAGTGCCGGTACAGAAATCACAGTGCTGTTCACCTTGGCATTTGTGGTGAGGTGGGCATGCCTTGCGGCTCAATGATGTCCCATCAGCATTCAGACCCCACAGCTGTGTGCAGAGGAGGGGAAAGGCCTGTGGCAAAGGCAGCATCCTCCAGAGCCTGGGGAGAGGGGCACCCTGAGCAGCACATCACAGGGAGCAGAGGGAGAGGGCGGGGGGAGAGCAGGAGGGGAATGCGTGCCAGGGCACAGCTGGAGTGAGGCAGTTAGAAGACGGGCAGACGGTTAAGAGAAGAGGGTAGGCACTTTGTGCAGGAGGGGCAGGGAGATACTTCCTCCAGCAGGCTCTGAGGAGAGATCCAACAGCATATGTGCACGAGGTTCTCAGTGCTGTGCGCTTCAGCAGACACCACGCACTCCAGCGCAGGAAGTGCTAGGGAGGAAAGCTGGCTGTGTGCTGGCCAAGGAGGGATACAGGAAGTGGGGCAGTGCGAAAGCCCAGGAGCTCTCCCTCCTGGATGCTGGCATCTTGCAGGGACCTGTGGTCATGCTGCCGAGTCAGCCACATTCCCCCTCCCCATGCGGGCCGTGGCTGCTGTCCCTGGCCCCCAACAGAGATGAGCCCTTCAGATCTGCCACCAGGGAGGAGGATGCAGCCAGGCAGGTAAATGTGGCCTTGTGCCGATTAGGAAACCACCCTCCTGACCCCAGGGGCACACTGAACACCACACACAGGTGTGAGCAGGGAGAAGGCTGGACTGTGGGCGGGGCCTTGGGAGATGTGGGTGGGGCCTGAGGTGTGGGTGGAGCCCAGAGATGCAGCAGGAGATAGAGGACTCCCAGCAGCCCTGGATTCTCTAGAGTGGGGGTCTCTGTAGATGTCTGCAAAGACTGAGGGTTCTGTAGTCTAGTAAGATGGCTGTCATTTCCTAAGTAACCAGCAGAGACGGCCTCTAAGGTGAACAGAGTTGAGACACCGTTGGTCTCCTCAGGGACAGGGGCTGGCTGGCAGGGCAGCTGTGTCCCACCGTGGAGCTGCTGCTCACACCACAGATTGAGCCCCGGCACTCTTGGAAGTGGACGTCCCTCCTGCATGCCGCCACATGGCCCGGCCCAGCCCTTCCACCCAGCGTAAGGACAGAAACCTGCTCCTGTCACTCAATTTCACCACCATTCTGACACCCTAGCAGCCTCAAGGGAGGTGGAAGTGGACTCCGCCTGAGGGCCCTCAGGGATCTGTGTGCCCAATTGCCCTCCTGGCACCCTGTGCCAGGTACCTTCCAGTCTCGGGCTCTCCCTGCCACAGGTCTGGCTACTTCTCTTTCCGTCCAAGCTCCAGAGCTCTCATCAGTGGCCTGTGCGTGCATGAAGGGACTTCCGTCCAGTGGTGGGCATTGAGAGATGCCACTGGCTCCTGTGCAGTCTTCTCTGGGTGCCCGAGTTGTCCCTGAAGCCCCTCATGGCTGCTCCATACACCACCCTCCTCTCTCAGCTACTTCAAGGAGCACCCTCATTCTTGATGACCGCCTTGGCCAGAGGCCATTGTGTTCCATCTTTAAACAGGGGTCCCAAAGGAAGAATGAAAGGAGGCGCCTGAATGGCCTCAGAGTTTCACCTAAGTTCAGCAAAAGCTGAGTTTTAGGCAGCAGTGAGTTTCGCTCTGGCTTCAAGCACACATTTCTTTTTGAGCATTTGTGATGTTGCCTGTCTGGGCAGAACTGGTCTCCCTGGGATGCGGCCAAGAAGACGCCTCCAGGCCGTGGTGGAGCCTCCCTGCTCAGCCCCTGGCTGCCACCTGTGGGTCACTCCTGGACCCCGGGGTGACCAGTGTGGAGCGCCCAGGCCGAGTGACTGTGGCCTCTTGGCTTTGTGGACCTCCCACAGGAGCGGGGAGCAGGGCGGCTCTGAGAGGGGCCAGCAGAGGCACAGGTGCTCTTAGCCTGACCTCGGGCAGGTGGCCTGGATCAGGCACCACCTGTAGGCAGGTGTGGGCGGGGCCTCTCCAGGGTGTTGCGCTCAGGGCTTGGGGCAGAGTCCAAGGCTGGCAGCCTGTCCCACAGGCCCCTCGGGCACACTGCCCACAGTCTTCAGGGGCTGGCTCGGGTTCTTCTCTAAGAAATCCCCCTGTCCTTGTTTCTAGCTAATAGGCTGCATAATTGGACGCCAAGGGACCAAAATCAATGAAATTCGACAGATGTCTGGAGCTCAGATCAAAATCGCCAACGCCACTGAAGGGTCATCAGAGCGTCAGATCACCATCACGGGGACCCCGGCGAACATCAGCCTTGCCCAGTATCTCATCAACGCCAGGTGAGCAGCTCCAAGGGCCTCTGAGAGACGCCCAGAAAGGGACGCGCCAGCTGGCGTTACATCGCCCGGACAGTCGGGGGTGGGAGGAGGCACGGTCTGGGCCACACTCTGCCTCCCCCTCTTTTCCCTCTGCTCCAGGCCGGATAGTGGGGACAGGATGGGATGGCGACAGCCTTCATGTAGACGTGAGGCCACCTCACTCTGCCGACCTCCCATCCAGTGTCTCCGGGGATGATCCCCAAAGCTAGAGGGGAAGGCAGGTGCTCCCGTGGCCCCAGACAGGCGGCCACACCTATGCTGGAAGACCTGACTCTTGTCCACTCAGAGCTCTCCAGAAAGACCAGTGTTTGGGGACTTTGCTGTTTTGCCTCCTTTTTCATCCTCATGGAAAAGTGTAGGGAAAGGCAGGACAGGACTCTGCAGGCCCCTTCCTTCCGTGGGTCCCTGGTGCACACGGGAGGGTCTGAAGCCACCTGGGTCCCTGTGACTATACCCCACTCGGCCTCACTGACCTCTCAGCCAGTGCCCCACCCCTGCCAGGCAGGCTGTACCACCAGCACCCCCTGCCAGGCACGCCGTACCACCAGCCACCCCGCCAGGCAGGTCGTACCACCAGCGCCCACCCCCGCCTGACACACCACACCACCAGTCCCCCCACCAGGCAGGCCGTACCACCAGCCCCGCCTCTGATGTAAGGAACATCCCTCCTCCCTCCCCAAGGATGTCCTCCTGCAAGAACCCCAAGCTGGGCTTGTGGGAGGAAAGGGGAGGGGAGGAAAGGGGAGGGGAGGGAAGGGGAGGGGTCTCTGGGTGGACACAGCCCTGTATGGGCCCTGGAACCCCTGTCCCATGACCCTTCTGCTATCTGCACGCCCAGTGAGTGGGTGAGGGGCTGCCTGGAGAGGACAAGGAGCCCCCCCGACTTTACCCACGGATGCCCCATTGGGCTTCTGCCTCGATCCAGAGCCAGGTTGGGCCTCTTTCCATCCCTGTGGCTGCAGGCCCATGGGCAGGAGGCTGAGCAAAGCGCATTGTTGGCAAACCCAGGGCGAGCCTGGGGATGGGGCTGGTCAGGGAGGCTCCCGCCTGCCCGACCACATCACTGACAGCCCCGCTGGGCCCCGTGCTTAGGGCCAGATGGCTCTTACCCACATACGCTTACTCCTGTGGCAACCAAAGCCCCTTCTCAGATGCCAGGTGTGAGACTGGGAAGGCCTTGTGCCCCCGCAAGGGCAGACCCGGGGCTGCACGGGAGGCTTCATACGGGGAAGGCCTCAAGCCCCCATGCAGGGCTGGCTCACACACCTGACGTGGTGACGGGCATGGCGGGGACCAGGGCGGAGAAGAGGCCCGTGTACTCTGCTGTGGTCTCCAGCTCAGAACTTCCTGAGCTGACCGGGACAGCCTGTCCCAGCGAGCACAGAGGCCACACAGCCCGGCCTCACATCTGCCCACGGATGAGGGTGTTCATTGTGACCGTCTCTCCCTCTCCTGCCTTTGTTCTAGGCTGACGTCCGAGGTCACCGGGATGGGCACGCTCTAATCCTACCCAGCACCCTCCCCCGACGTCACCCACCTGCCAGAGCCCAAGGCCCCCGGCTCTCACACTCTGGACAGCCCACCTTCCCTCACACGCTGGACAGCCCACCTTCCCTGCCTCACAGATATCCATAGAGAGGTTTTCCTAATTAACAGAAGGACATATGCCCTGGAGACACACCCCCTCTACAGAGGCTGCAGGCTCCGCCGAGTCCCCCTTCCGTGTTATTTATGACGTACAGCGCTCCAGTCTGCCCATGCACCGGCATGCAGTGTTAATTATTTTAGAAATATTGTTCCTTGGTGTCAGCATAGCTGTCTGTCTTAGGAGCTGGGTCGGCGTTCCAACAGCACTTCCTGTCTACCATTCTCCTCCGCCATCCAGAACTGTCCAGAACTGTTGCCTGAGACCCCTCCTGTCTCACACAGCCCTGCTGTGCTGACTCAGTTTCCCCTCAGAGCCAGTGTCATCTGGGCTCGAGTTTCTGCCCTAGGTCAGGTTGTGTGCTGGAATCAGGGGTGGCTCTCCTGCCACCCACGGGGAGCACCACCCACGGGGAGCACCACCCACGGGGAGCACCAGAAGAGGAGGGTTGTGGAGGAGGTTGGGGCTCTGACCTCAGGAGTGGGGTGGAGGGTGGAGCCTGCTGGGGGCCCCGCCTCCACAGAGATGCTGCGTACTGGGAAGGCATCGGGGTCCCCTGAGCGTCTTCCAGGGTGGCTGGAGAGCACAGACACGCCAGGGAGCCCCTCTGTGCTCCTCAGAGTTCAATAAATGTCGTGGCCCCTCCTCACCGGCTCTGGCTCGTCTCTGTGCCCCCAATGCACCCAGGACTCAGCATGTCCTTCCCCTGGGGAGACACGCCCTGAGCCCGGTGCTTATTGGAGAAGCCTGAGTTTGTTCTCACACGCAGATACGATTTCATGCCCCCTTTCCACAACACACACAAGCACTTCTGTTTGTACTTTGGCAAAACTACCTAAAATGACAAACAGAAAAACACCATTCTTGCCCAGGCACCAAAATGCCAGTTCCTAATTCGTGAGACTTACTCCTCCACAGCCATCGTGGGTACCAGAGGCTGTGCCCAGTGACCCCCAGTGCTTCCACAGCGTGGAGCCTGTCCACGTCACACCCACTTGGGGACGGTCCGCATGGCTCACTTGGCAGCCTGTGCTCACCTTAAGGAGCCCGGCTGTGCCCCTGCGCAGTCCTGAAGCCCTGGATGTGACTCAGGCCCTCCCTCAGGTGATTAATCCCTAACCCAGGCCCAGGGCATGGGGGGAGCCCCCACGTGATTTATCAGGAAGGACCCAGACCCAGGATGGAGGGGGAACCAGGCACCAGGGAGGGCAGGACTCGGAGGCTCCTGTCCCAGCTCTGCAGGCTCAGGGTACCACCTCCACACCTGGATCCTAGTGTTCACAGGACCTTCTAGAAGGTAGTGGGCCTGGGATGTGTGGACAGACACAGCTCACTGACCCCTCACTGGAGGTGTCTGTCAAGAGTCGGCGGTTCCAGGAGGATGGGAGTCTGGCCAGAACCTGGGGAGCCTCCAAGGGCCCAGGACAGCCTGCCCCAGGCTCCTAGCCAGCCACAAGGCACCCGCTCACGGGAGCCCCGTCCTGCCCGATCAGGCAGAAGCCGCCCTGTTTCCCAGACTCCACCTGGCCTGCCTCAGGCACCTGGCTGAGGTGCTGGCCTGGAGGGCCCCGACTCAGCCTCCTGGACACACTCCTTGCCCACCTCTGCCCCCGGGAGGGCCCAGTCACAGGAGTGAGCCCAGCATGGCACCTGGGCACACATGCTGGCAGCTTAGGACTGAAGTTCCCCCTGGGGAAGACACAGGCCTTCCCCAGCACCCGTGTCAGTGGAGAAGGTTAGTCAACAGCGTGGATACAACTGACAATGACAGACGCCCTGGAAATAAGATACCACGAGAAGAGAGGAATGAAAATGGGATGGAAAGACCCCTAGAAGATGCAGGCTGGGCAGGACCTAAGAAGGTAAGGGGTTAGTTGCTCACTCATCTGGACGAAGAACAGCAGGCAATGGAGCACTCCAGGTGGGGAGCACTCCAGGTGGGGGGGCACTCCAGGTGTGGGGAGTACTCCAAGCGAGGAACACTTTAGGTGGGGGGAGCACAGTAGATGTGGGAAGCACATCAGGTGCAGGGGCAGCCAGAGCTGGGGTGGAAGGGAGCCCAGAGCACGTGAGGAGGGGAGACGGGGGTGCTGGAGTGGCAGGGTGGGGGTTGTGCAGAACTCAGACCCTCAGGACCCGGGGGCACGGAGGCACAGCAGAATCCAGAGTCCCAGCTGGGTATGAGAGGGCCTGAGTGGGGACTCAGAGCCAGGGACCAGGGCTCCAAACCAGAGCTGGAGGCATCCTGTCACTTGGGGCAGCTCACAGGGCAGTGCTGCGAGCATTGGACCTCACACGAGGACTGGGCTCTCCCGCGATGTGAGACCCCGCAAAGTGGCAGTTCTCAGTTCTAAGGAATCGAGTGAGCATGAGCCTCAGCCCTGCAGGTCAGTGGTTCCCATCCTGTGCCTTCTTACATCTCCAGCAACCCAGCTCCCGGTGCCCCTTCCCCACAGTGTGAGTCCCGGTTCCACCCACAACCACGTGGTCAAGGCCTTGGGCTGAGGAAATGTGCAAGCTTAGAACAAGGGGCGCTGGGGCACCCCAGCTCTGCTGGGCGCGCATCATGGGCATGGGAAATGTGGCTGTTAGCTTCTGGAAGCCTGTGGCTGAGTCTCCATCTCGCCAGGGCACTGGCACCTGGCCCAGGGCCACGGGGTCACACCCTGTCACAGCGAGTGTCCCAAGTCATCAGACATCCCCGCACCTCGGTGTCCTGTGGACACAGCAGAGTCTATGCCCCCTGCTTCCTCAAGGACAGCGGTGGGGTCTGTGGCTGTCAGGAAAGGGGCAGGAATTGGCTGACTCCAGTGGCGTTCGATAGATGCTCACAGTAATTGGAAAATAATTTGACAGTCTCATGAAGCAGCACACGTACCCAGAAGGGCGGCATCTGAGTCCCTCAGTTGCTGAGACTGGGAAACAAACACGACGGAAACGGGTGGCCCACAATTCTGGAGGCGGGGACGTCCGAGATGGAGGCGCTGGGCTATGTGTCTGGTGAGGGCTGCTCTGTGCTTCCAAGGGTGCCTTGTTACCGTGACCTCAGGCAGAGGAATGCTGCGTCCTCACGTGGCTGGAGAGCGGAAGGACGAGCAGGCTGGAGGGCCCCCTTCAGCCTCCTGCAGAAGAGCGCTCGCCAGCTCATCACCACAAGAAGGCCCGCCTCTACTACTGCTGCGTTGGGGATCACGTTTCAACGTGAATTTTCAGTGGCCTGCATGCAGGCGACACAGGAAGTAGCCTGTGACCATAGGGGACGGACCCCACAGAGGCCCCGGGACCCCCACTCAGCATTGGAGGACCCCCTCCCCGGGGCTGTGGGAGGGATCTGTGAGTTGCTTCTGACCTGTGGGATGTGGCAAGGGCCAGGACGTCACTCCCTGGCACTGCGTAAGGCTCCAGCTCCCCTGGTGGCACTGGAGAAGCAAGCAGGCATTTTGGGACTGCCCTAGAGTGCCCGCAGAGTGACCGCCTCTGGAGGTGGACTGCAGGCACCCCTCCGAGCGAGCTTGGGGGCCCCAGTGACAACCAGCCAACGTCAGAAGCGCTCACTCCTGTGGCTGCAAGGAAATGAATTCTGCCAACAACCTGGGTGGGCCCAGAAGTGGGTTCCGCCCCAGTCCAGCCCCTGCATGGGAATGTGACCACCAGCTCCCCGATGGCAGCCTGGGAGACCCCAAAGAACAGGAGCCAGCTGAGCTGAGCCAACTCCTGACGCAGGAACTGAGTTAACACCTGGGCGCCGCTTCGGTCATTTGATACGCGGCTGGAAAACTAAGGCCGTGGTCAGACGCGTGGCTGGCGCTTCCTCCCGCTTCTACCTTCTGGAAGCTCGTGGGCGGGTCGAGGTCAGTGGGTGCTTCTGGGATGGCAGGCATTCCCAGCAGGCTGGGCCTGTCCCCAGAGGCTCAGGTCCGGTTGCTCTCTGGCCTGTGTGACCTTGGATCAACACATCCCCCTGATATGGGGCTCTCCGTCTGAGAGCCTACCTGGCACGGGAAAGTCTCTGGTGTTGAATGCCGTTTTCACGCAGAACAATGGGCCGACATTCATCCTAGAATGGGCAGTTTGGGTCTTGTGAAAATTTGACCATTTGCAATTTTTTCCAAACATTCTGTTGGAGAAGCGTCGCATTGTCCATTGTTGACATCTCTGAAAATCTTACCGGGACCGTGATTTTATAAAATCAAGCTGCCTCACCAACAGCTCCTTGTCACGGGCAACAGGGAAGGACGCTGCCCTTACAAAGTCGAATTCATCCAGGCGCCCCTTGGACCACATGGTGGAGCTTCTCTTGCTGTTTTAACTGTACCTTCTTCCTGTCTTTTGGTTTCCAGAACACAAGTCTTCTTTCGTCTTACCGTTTTCTCTTCCTTCTTTGTTGTCATTGTAATTATCTGTATTTTCTTGGCAACAACTGCCAATCACAAATTATTCTTCTCCGTATTGTTGTGGTTGTGGCCCTGGAGCTTCCGGCTTCCTGTGTCAGCAGCCGACTTTCACCGTGTTTTGCTTTGCTTTTAACATTTTGAGGGCCCAGGATTTTTCTTTGTACATTTAGTCTCCAGTTGATTCCTTCCTGCTCATCGAGTCTGAATTGTGGCATGAGGAATAATTCTGAAACATACACGCTACTATATATATGGTGTGTGTGTGTGTGTGTGTGTGTGTAAAGCCATAAGTAAGAGCAATTCAGATGGGGGTTTTTTGGTTGTTGTTTGTTTGTTTGTTTGTTTGAGATGGAGTTTTGCTCCTGTTGCCCAGGCTGGAGTGCAGTGGCAGGATCTCAGTTTGCTGCAACCTCTGCCTCCCGAGTTCAAGCAATTCTCCTATGTCAGCCTCCAGAATAGCTAGGATTACAGGTGCCCACCACCATGCCTGTCTAATCTTTGTATTTTTAGTAGAGACAAGGTTTTACCATGTTGGCAAGGCTGGTCTCCAACTCCTGACCTCGTGATCCACCTGCCTTGGCTTCCCAAAGTGCTGGGATTATAGGCGTGAGCCACCGCACCTGGGCTCAGATGGGTTTTTAGACTCTAACTGCCTAATAGTGCTCCAGTTACATAGCACTGTATTCACATATGTAGGGATGTGGGGAGGGAGCTTTGTCACTGAAGTATTGATATTTGTCTCTTCACACCATTCTGCGTGCCATGCATTAGTGCAGATTTGCTGCCATTTCATCCGGAACTGCCAGCGTGTATGAGGACAAGACACAGCAGACGCAGCAGGTGTACCGAGCTGTGCGGAGCCCGTGGTCCCACCGGGGTGCATCTGCCCCGTGGAGCTACAGGTGTGGCTCTCCCCACGCACTGCCTGTGTGATGGTGTGCTCTGCGCTACCGGCCCATTCCCAAGGGGAGAGGGTTCTCCTGTGGCCACAGTGTGAATTCTGTCGCTTGCTGACAGAGGCACATGGCTGAGGACTGAGGGAACTTCCCACCAATGGCTTTCATGCTCAACCATTTGAACCATTCTCCATGACCAGCATATCCTGAAGCTGGCAAGGCCGCTCTTTGCCCGTCTCCTAGACAGAGGCTGGGCTCTGGATGATCCGTCTTCCTCTGGAGACGCTTTGTCCAACCCGCTGGCTCGCATTGGGATGGATCATCTTAATCTCACTGAAGTTGGGTCAGACTTTGTGAGGGTTACTCTGCTCCCAAGTCACCCCGGCTTAGGACAGAGTGCCCAGGGCTGCCTCTGGGTGTCCACTGGTCCTTCCTCCTGGGTGGGTTTTGAACTTGACTTGTCATCTGCCCAGCACCATTAGACCAGAGCTCTGTCCAGCTTTGAGCAGTTTTCTGCTGGTCTTCATAGCCTTCTGTTGAGTGAGGTTCACGGGGCTGCAGATGCCTGCCCGAGCGAGCCAGTGCGGTACTCCAGATCCGGAGCCGCGCCTCTCAGGCCTCTCCTGTCTCCAGGACCCTAGCCTCTCTCCTGAGGCTGCTGCAGAAATCCTCAAGCAGCACAACAGATTTTTTAAAGTTCAGCTTTTGAAATTATACTTGGTGGGAATGTTTGTTTAAGTAAACACCATCACAGAAGCGGCGGCCCATGAACTTGAAGGCTTTCAAAGAATCTCATGGTTGATGTAAAAATCTCACGAGGTAGGAGCTTTCATTTTTAAAAAATTAATGTAATAAATATACTGATATTTAATAGACAAACTGTTCTCAGGAACTGTGGCGACGTCCAGTCAGTGGCCACCTCTTCTTGTTCCAGGTGAGCATCACTTAGCACCAGTGCGGTTTTGTAAAACAGAGGATAACGTCACGGGAGTGGCCGGCCTCAGAATTGTCCAGGGTTTGGACACGTGGAAATCCAAGGCACCCTGCAGCTCAGCCACGGGAGTTCACGTCCGACTCCAGTGATCCAAGGGTGGGAGTGAGGCCCCCTCTGGGACCAGTATACGCCTCAGCATGGCTAAGGCCAGTGCCGTGTGTCGACAGACGTGGGGAAGGTGGAGGAAGGAGGCCTGGGGGAGGGGTTCCTGTCACGCAGAGTTGCATGGGTGGATTTCGGGTTGATGAGGGCGGGGCTGCATTTTTAGGTGTTTCTACTGACAAGACCAAGGGTAGTTGGGAAAAAGCCCAGCACGTCAGCAGCTGGACAGAGAGCAGCTCCCTGAGGTTGCCAGCAGGTTCCCGTGGATGTTGGTGATCTCATGTTTGTCCTCAGTCAACCCCCGGAACCACAGAAGAGCACAGGGTGAGACCTGGGGAAAGGCAGACTCCAGCGTCCAGCGGGAGGCCGGGAAGCAAAGTTCTTGGGCCTCCCGGGCCCCCGTCCATCCCGCTTTGGAAGAGCATCTTGACTCTAGGATGAGGCGACGAGGCAGTGTGGAGACTCACCGCCTCCGGAAGGCAGGAAGGGAGGAACCGTTCGCCACAGGCACAGCCCGGACGCGCTGGGAGCTGCACTCGGTGTTGGCCGTTGGGCTGATGCTTGTCAGGAGCCGAGGACAAGCTCCGTGGCTTACCTGGGATGATTTCACGTTTCTCTGAGATAAAGGTTCATGATGACTTTTCCTGCGCTATGAAATACATTAAATAACAATTTCTACTTTCAACCCTCGGATGCACAATATTATAATAAAAATACATAAAAACTACTTCAACAGGAGTAAAAAGCATCATGATAAAAAGGATTAAGAGGTTTGTGGTTGACGAAAGGGCGTGTCACTGTGGTGAGACCTGAAACAAACCTCGTGGACGTGTGCTTTTCTCCACAGCATGCCACGTGCAGGCTGCGCTGTCAGCTTCGTTCAGCGTCACCCAGAGAATAAATTCTCTTTACCTCCCATGGGGATTGCCTTCTAGTTTGGAGAAGTTGGAGACAACTCTGTTAAGTGCAGAGCCACACAGTCATAAAAACACACTCGAGGGCACTGTTTTGAGAAAGGCAGATGTTCCAGCAGAAGCATCTGGGCCGGGCACGGTGACTCACGCCTGTCATCCCAGGACTTTGGGAGGCCAAGGTGGGTGGATTCCTTGAGCCCAGGAGCTCGAGACCAGCCTGGCCGATGTGGCGAAACCCTGTCTCTACTAAAAATACAAAAATTAGCCGGGCGTGGTGGCGCATGCTGCTAGTCCCAGCTGCTCTCGAGGCTGAGGAGGTGGGAGGATCACTTGAGCCCAGGAGGTCGAGGCTGCAGTGAGCCAAGATCACGCCACTGCACTCCAGCCCGGGCAACAGAGTGAGACCCTGTGTCCAAAAAAAAAAAAGAAAAAGAAAAAGCAGCGCCTGGCTCTGAGGAATCCCAAAGGCAGCGCCACCCTGAGCAGACCCGTCTGCCCCTTCGACTGTCGCCCACCAGCCCCTCCTGGTGCCCTGTGTCATCACATGACTGGCTTGTTGAGCCCAGGGGTCACCGCAGCGCCTCCTGGAGTGATGCCAGCTTCACTCTTTGGCCCCGGAGCTCCCACAGGGGGTGGGCACAGGGGCACCCTCAGTACCCGCAGGGCCATGCTCCCAGCCTGGGTCTGATGGGCCGGGATGCGACCACTGCCGGCGTCTGCAGTGCTGTGAGTGGGCAGCGGTGACGTACTCACCCGGGAATGACAGTGAGTGCCCCGACTGCCAGATTCCCCCCAGGCTTTCACGTCTAAGGATTACGAGGAAGACCTGGACTACGTGCCTTTGTAAGATGCCTCCTGTGGGTCCCTGAGGACGTTGGGTACCACCTCGCCCCTGCGTGACCGGCCTGGAAACGGTGACCTGTGACCCTGGGGCGGGGTGGCCTTGGGGACACTAGCAGCGAAGGGTGCACCAGGCCAGGGCACCGGGCTGGGGGCCTTGCCCAGGACGACAGGCAGGGCTTGTCCAAAACCCCCTGGCCCTGTTCCAACCCCCAGGAGGGTTCGAGCCCTTTCGAGGATCCCATGCTGTGTCCAGAGCAGCCATGCACCCACCTTCTCCACTGCAACACAGCCACCCTCCTTCTCCGGAGTGGCCTTTTACAAAGCACACATATCATTACCTCCTGAGTGAAACCTGTCCTCAGGGCGGAGACTGTGTCCCAGGCCTGGCCTCAGACACACCCCTCTTGCCCGCCTCCCTCTCTCCAGGCGCTGTCCTCACTGCCCCGCGGCAGCCTCCCAGCGGCCACCTCCTGCTCTGCCTCCAGGACCCACTCAACCTCCAGGGTGCTGTGGCTCCTCCTCAAGGGAGGGCGGCTGGGGGAGGAGACGCCTCAGTACAGAAAAGCCCGAGGCTGTCGTTGGGTCTGACCCCACCTCTCCTGCTGTTTCCTGCCAAGACAGATGAGGATTTAGCTCTCGACTCTTCACCATGCCTGCCACCTCCTTTGCAATCTTTGTAAATTGTATTCTTATTCTGTTTCCATATTTAATAACTCACTTAAATTCTTACCATAAAAGCTGACAAACATACACAAAAGTACAGAGAACCTAAATACCTGATACAATGAATAATTGTAAGACACCTTCGTCAAGAAACAGAAAATACCCAGCCCCTGACTCAGCTTCTAGAAGTAACCGGGCCCTCCCTGCAGGTGTAGGCTGGGGCTGAACACACCTGCCCTGGGGACAGAGCTGCTTCCTCTCCATCCCTCTTACCACGCTTCATGGCATCCTGAAGATTAGGCTCCCTCCAGAGGTGGGAGGTGGTCTGAGCGTCCCTCCCCAGCCAGCACCAGGGGCTAAACCTCTCTTGGAGTTTGCCCTGTCTTCCCCATGGGCACCTAGGGGGGTTTCTGGAGGCAGAGTCTGCAAAAAGATGAAACTTCCCTCTGTCCGCGGCGCCCAGGGGCTCCACACTTCCCTGAAGCTCACAGCCTTCAGCAGTTTGTTATGAATTTCCGGTTCTACCATCTTGCCCTCTGCTCTGGCCTTCAGGTAAGAAAATGCCAGGACCCTGCAGGTGCCTGTCTCTGGATTTTGGGCTAGAGATTGGTCCTGTGACCTTGGTTCTCTGACAGGCTCAAGAAAAGTTGTTAATCTGCAGTTTGCAAAGTTTGTTACTGAATGGAACTGGGGTCTGCCTACTCCACAGAAAACCAAGCCCCAACATCGGGATTTGCAGCGAGAGAAAGCGAGGCGTTCATTGCAGGATGCCAGGCAAGGAGAATCGGGCAGCTGGTGCTTCAGATTTGAACTCTCCGACGGCTTCCGGCTCAGGTTACTAAAAGCGGGAGGCAGAGGTCAGGGGCAAGGCCAGAGATCAATACCTGGAGGCTGCCCTTTGGCTTCTCCTAAAGGGTGGGACATCTTGAAGCCGGGGGCTACAGGTCATATTCTCTGACTTGTGATTGGTTAAGGAAGGGAAGGAAACTTTATCTGGAAAACTGAGGCCGTCAGAAAGGAATGTTAGCTCTGGCCCATGGGTGTGACTTCCTCCAGGCCCCTCAGGAAGAAATTGAGGACAGAGAATGGTGGTCCCAGTTCAGTCCTCAGCACCCCGACCCCGTCCGATGTCTGTGCGTGACGGGACCTTTCGTTTCTCTGGGGAACCGAGCATTTGGTCTCTCACCTCCTTGGCTGTTGCTTTCAGCTGTTCTCACCTTCTTGCTTATCAGGCTGCTCGCTTACTTTTTAAAGCCAGCGACCTGCCTGGAATTTTCCCTGAAGGGACTCAAGATTTCCCTCGACTTCTGTGTTTTGGGCCCTGCAGGCCCTTAAGCGGGATCCCTGCTCCATCTTGAGTTTTCTCTTCTTACTGTACGGTTCCTTCCAGCTCAACAGGCTCCGGGCTGAATCCCAAGCTATTGATTTTTAATTTCATCTTGTATCTGGCAACTTTGCTAAATTGTCTTTGACTGGTGATTCTGATGGTTTCTGTGGCTGGATTGTGTCACCTGCAGATGACAGCCGTCTCTCTTCCCTTCCTATCTTTGCATCTCTTTCTTTCTCTTTCTACACTTAGCCATGGTAGGAATAACACTCAAAATCCTAAGGAAATTGAACACTTGAACAAAGGATTCTTAGCAAAGCAATTTTACTTCTGCACAGAGGGGTGCCTCCTCGGCCAGTCACCATGAGAGAACACCTGAACAGAGGGGCACGAGAGACTTTATTCCTGACGCACCTCCTGCCCCTGTGCCCTTTCCCCATTGGCCGGGATTGGGTCATACAATCTAATCCCGGTTGGCTAAACATCTGAATTTGTTTAGATAAGGTGAGCACATAAAAGAAAAAGAGAGGGAAGGGGAAGGGGTGTCTGTAGTGGGCTAGAATGTTAGTCCTCTTTCCAAATAATGAAAGGAATGTGAGCTGGTCTGTGGTCTGGTACTGTGGTCTGGTACTGTGGCGTGGTCTGGTAATATGGTCTGGTACTATGGCGTGGTCTGGTAATGTGGTCTGGTAATGTGGTCTGTACTGTGGCATGGTCTGGTAATGTGGTCTGGTACTGTGGTCTGGTACTGTGGTCTGTACTGTGGCGTGGTCTGGTAATGTGGTCTGGTACTGTGGCATGGTCTGGTAATGTGGTCTGGTAATGTGGTCTGGTACTGTGGTCTGTACTGTGGCGTGGTCTGGTAATGTGGTCTGGTACTGTGGCATGGTCTGGTAATGTGGTCTGGTACTATGGCGTGGTCTGGTAATGTGGTCTGGTAGTGTGGTCTGGTACTGTGGTCTGTACTGTGGCATGGTCTGGTAATGTGGTCTGGTACTGTGGCATGGTCTGGTAATGTGGTCTGGTACTGTGGCATGCCTGGGCATCTAACAAAGGCAGAAAGGATAAAGGGAAAAAAGAGTGTGGGGGCTACTATGAATTAAAAGATTGATCAGGCTAACTGGGAACTTCTCTCCCAGTTCATCTGCGTCTCGTTACTGAGCCAGGAGCAGCCCCTACCCTCGCTTTGGTCTGGGAATGGTACCCAGCAGCGGAGCAGGCAAAAGCTCAGATTATCTTTAGCTGGTTTTGGAATCGGCTTTACCAGCCTTTTGCCCCTTCTCTAAGTTCTGGGACAGTTTGTCTAAGTTAAGTCAGCTGTTCCTTGAGTTTGGCACAGTCCACCTGGAAGCCTGGGGCAGGCGCACACCGGCCTCTTCCGGGGTCAGCTCTGGCATTTTGTTTTTCCTTGAAACGATCTGGGAATTCAAACGTTAGAATGCAGCTGCTCATAATGTTCTTGTGATTTCTTTGATCCCTTCTGTCTGCAGTTAGTTTTCTATTTTTAGTTTCTATTGTTATTTATATATTTTCCTCTTTTTTGCTCATGTCAAAATCAGTCTATCTTTTCAAAGTATGATCATTGGTTTTTCCTACTCATATTATTTTATTGTTCTCTATTTCATTGATTTCTGGCAGTATCTTTGTCAGTTTCCCTTTGTCTTATTAATTTGGGATCATTTGTGACATTGCTGCTTTCTCCAATTACGTGATTTGTATCATTAGTTCTATTCTCACTTGACCTATTTCTTTTTTTTTTTTTCTTTTTTTGAAAGAAGGTCTTGCTGTCCTCCCCAGGCTGGAGGGCAGTGGTGCTGTCATAGCTCACTGAAGCCTCCAAGAAATTCCTAGACTCAAGCGACCCTCCCACCTCAGCCTCCTACGCAGCTGGTTCTACAAGTGCTGTTAGAAATCGCAAAATTGTTAGATAATCGGTGCCGTGAAGAAAAGTCAGCACAGAGACAGAAGATCTCTCAGCAAGGCCATCTTCACTTTCTGCAGAAAGGGTGCTTGATTGCAGATGGAACGACGGCGAGAGCACCCCCGAACAAAGGAAAGGCAGACATAGTTATCCCTCACGCATTTGGGTCGTCCTGACCGCTGTGTCCTGCATCCACTGGCCGGAGCAGAACCTCACAATCTTTCAGATTGCTGAAAGCAATAATCACGGAGGCCCTGACGCCTCCCACCTGGGCTGTGACCCTGGCCTAGGGCTCCTCTCACCTCCTGCACCCCACAGCCTCTGGGCCAGGCTCTGGCTCCCACCCAGTCCCTCCAGCCGAGGGAAGCCGCTGCCTGCAGGCCTGGGGGCCTCCCTGTCCAGCTGCCCCCTCACCAGCTTCCGGCAGGGTCAGGACAGGGAGGGGGTTGCAAATCCACTGATTCCAGTGGAAGCCTCACCGGAGTCTCCCAGGCACGGGTGGACCCAGGCACCTGGGGCCAGTGGAGAGGCCATGGAGAGGGGACAGTGACTGGCTCTGGGCCCCTCTGGGGACCGTCCTGCACTGGTGCCCATGGGCAGCAGAGGGCGCCCCTGACCATCCCTCCATGGCATCCGCGGGAGCCTCACCAGCCTCAGGGTCCAGGGGCACCCAGCTGTCAACCTCGGAGTGAGCTTCAGTGGGAGGGGAGGAGGGGGACTGCGATTGTGTAGGGACGAGGCTGGGGGAGCAGAGACTCCAGAAACCGTGTCCCACACCCTGCACTGCCCCACACTGTGCAGCCCCCGCCTCCCTCCCAGAGCCCCCCAGCAGCTAGGCTGTGACAACTGCTTGTGTATCAGGACCTGGCAGGTGGCAGGTCGCTGTGACCTTTGGGCCTGGGGTCCCAAAGCCAGGCTGCCTGCCCCTGGTTCCCCCACGGCCATCTCCAGAGCCACCACCGCCCTGCTCTGCCAACCCCGGCCCTCCCTCTCACTGCAGGGCGGCCTTGGACTCGCTCAGACCCTGAGTTCAGACTCTGGGGTGCAGAGGCTGATGGCCCCGCGCTGGCCTCCTGCGCCCTCCTCACCCCTGGGCACTCAGTCCTGGGCCTGCTCTCCCGAGGGCTAAAGGGCACCCAACCCCTTCCCCAGCTCTGAAACAACCCTCAGATCCTGATGCTCTTGGGGTCTCATGTTTGGGGAGGGAACTGGCGACAGCCCAGGACCCCCCAGACCATGGAGCTCGCCCTGCTGAACGCAAGGGTCTCTGCCTCCCAAGGGTGGGGACTCCAGAGGCCAGGCACCAGGGAGGGCCTTGCTCTGGGCCCTCCTGCCTGGCTGTGGCTGGCACCCTGGGACCCCAGACCCGGCTCAGAGCAGGGATGGCTGCGTCTTGCTCCCAGCCTGTCCTGATCCCAGGCCCTCCAGCCACAGCTCCATAAGGTGGGCGCTGAGATGTCCCTGAAGCCCGGAAGCCCTGAACGGAGGTGCCGTCTTTCCGTGGACCGGCCGTGTTCCCACCGCACCCTCTCTTTCGGGTTTGATTGGCCCAAAGAGTGTGAGTGTTTCTGAGAAGCCCAGATATTACCCAAGCGCTAGGCCCCAGGCTCTGTGACTCCCATGTGGGGACAATGGAAACCAGATGCCGGGAAGCCGGGCTGGGTGGGCGGGCCCCTGGCAGCTGTGCGCTGCGTCCATCTGGACTGGTCTCTGAGCCCCCAGGCCTGTGGATCTTGGCCTCATGGGAGCCCCAACTCTGTCACTGTTACTCCCTCCACCAGCTCCCACCGACAGAGTAGGTGTTCTCTTGACAACTTGAGAAAACAGAGCTTCTGGGAGCCTGTGTTCCGACCTGAGCTCACGCAACTAGTGGATGACAGAGCTGGGACCTCACCCAGTTCTGACTGCCTCAGCTTTCCTGGCTCATCCAGCCTGGGGTATACCAGGCAGAATGCCAACAGTTTCTCTGAGCCACGGTGTGGTCAGGCAGAGAGACACCTTATAGATGTCTTATAGAGACACCTTATAGATAGGCAGTGGCCCCTTATAGATGCTGTGGTCCTGCGTGGAAACCCTCTGGGTCTCTGAGGAGTGGGGTGACCTGGGACTGAGGCCACCCATGTTCAGCTCCCTGCAGAGTGGGAAGGAGCCCCCTGCCCCATCTCCCTGGGACCCAGCCGGAGTGGGGGCTGCTGGACTGTAAGGGACCCTAACCCTGTCTTCCCTACTGCTCCAGCCTCATTAAAACTGCTGCACCCCGGCGGGTGGGCGGGATGTGGGGCAGCCCCGCAGCCGAGCTCCCCACTGCGGGGGGGCCTGTGTGGGGCTCCCAGACCAGGTCCTAGCAGCCGCCCCGCAGCCGAGCTCCCCACTGCGGGGGGGCCTGTGTGGGGCTCCCAGACCAGGTCCTAGCAGCCGCCCCGCAGCCGAGCTCCCCACTGCGGGGGGGCCTGTGTGGGGCTCCCAGACCAGGTCCTAGCAGCCGCCCCTCAGCCGAGCTCCCCACTGCGGGGGGGCCTGTGTGGGGCTCCCAGACCAGGTCCTAGCAGCCGCTCCGCAGCCGAGCTCCCCACTGCGGGGGCGCCTGTGTGGGGCTCCCAGACCAGGTCCTAGCAGCTCTTCAGCCATGCCCCGCACTGCGAAGAGAACCGGGTGTCTGAGCATTGGGCCTGCAGGACCCACAGCATCAGGGCCGGGAAAGGGGCTTGAAACCCAGTGCTCAGGAGGCTGCCCTTGCCCCCACCACCTTTTGGGCCCAGAAGCCATGGTGGGGGCACAGAGGAAGGAGGTTCGGGCCCCAGCCCCGGGAGTTCTCACACAGGGACCCCAGGTCTGAGCTGTGTCCGTCGTGCAGCCCTGGCCCTCCCCAGCCTCGGTGACCCCACCCGAGGGCCCCACTGCTGCCCACAGACATCTCAGGGTCTCCCAGCCCGGGTCAGCGGCGACGGAAGTGATTCTCATCAGCAGGAATGCGCTGGCTGCCCGGGACCCTTCAGGGTGGGCTCTGGGGGGCCAGGTGCGGCCTCAGCGCCGTCACTTCCTGGGAAGCCTCATCCCTGGGGTCCACGCCGGCTGCTGCTGGCTCCCCCATTCCTCTGAAATCTGAGGAACAGGCTCTGGGAACGCAGCCAGACTCCCCCACAGCTCAGACGGCTTTAAAGAAATATTCCTGCCAGATGTTGGGAGGCAGAGGCCAGCATGAGGTGACGTGGAAAGCTTAACCCGTCCAGCCCCGCAGCCTCGCAGCTGCCTCCAGGACCCAGCTCGGGGGGTTGCGGGGACCCTGTGCTGTGGGGGACGCCCCTGCTGCGTCCGTGTCCCCGGGGCTGGGCCTGCCTGCTGCGGGAGCCCCCCGTGTGCGGTCGGACGGGCTCAGAGCGCTTTTCCGCAGTCTGCAGCCCTCCCTGGAGGGCGTGTTGGACCAGCCCCCGATGGGCACCCGGGAGCCACAGCATGGGGCGTGATGCCAGCCTGGGAGAGGGGTGCATTCGGGGGTCCTCAGGAGGCGGCTCCAGCACCCGGCACGGCCTGGAGGAGCCTCTGTGTTGCCAGCGCCGGGCAGCCCCGGACCCCCCACCCTTTGCCTCATGGGCCCTGGGTTTCAGGGCAGTGGCCTCTCAACCCAGCGAGATCACAGCGTCATCGAGACAGCCTTCTTTTTCTTTTCTTTTCTTTTCTTTTTTTTTTTTTTTTTTTTTTTTTTTTTTTTTTTTTTTTTTTTTTTTTTTTTTTTTTTGCGTCTCTTTGAAATGACAGTTCCCAGAACCAGAGCTTCTAGGACGGATTCTCACCAGAAAATGAAATCCTCAGCTTACAGGCAATGGAACAAAATGAAATTAGGCCAGTGCACGTGGCCCCGGGAAGCACCAGGGGGCCTCAGCGAGCTCCTGAGTGTCACACTCAGTGCGGGTGTTTCCGCTTCAGCCCGTCTCAGCAGGAGTCACTAAAGGAAACGCAGAGAGGGCGGGGACGCAACCCCAGGACCCTGCGTCTCCCGCCATGGGGTCGCGCCCGCCCGCTGATATCCAGAGTCTGCGGCTCCCAGAGGCGCTCCCGGAACACACGAGGCGCGCAGAGCTCTTTCCCCCGCAGTCTGGGGGTCCCCGTCCCAGGGCCCGTGATTGACAGAACAGCCCCTGGAATGGAGCCTTGACTGTGTGGCCGGGTCTTTCCAGTTACAGGCAATGCTCCAGAAACGCGTGTTTTCCTGTCTGGGAGTCAGTCTGTCGCAGACCCATTCCTGGATCGCCGACGTCGGCCACTCTCCCCCGAAGCCTGCTCCCTCCCGACCCGACCGGTGGGAGGCCGCGTCCCCCACGCTTGCCAGGGGCCCCGTCTGCAGCCGAGGCGTCTTCCCTGCAGCCACCGGCCCCTGTGGCAACGGCCGCCTCTCCCCGGCCTGTTTTCTGCCTTCTGCCGTCCTGTTGGTGACTGGGGAGGCCCGTGGTCAATGAGGCCCCAGAGATCACCTGGGGGACGTCCTGTAGGGACAGCCTGACTCAGAAGGACCAGCGTTGAGTCGTCGCACCCCCGCTTGGGACCAGGACGGGCTGCACCTTCCCCACCTGTGGCCCTGGGACCTGCCCCGCCCGACCCCGGGGAGATCCAACCGCAGGCTGCCTCCGGCCAGTGGACTCATTCACACTCGGCAAACAGGCTGGGGCCAGGCGCCGCCCTGCCCTAGGTGCCCAGCAAACCCGTGGGCCAGCCAGACCCCTGGACCCTCACAGGGAGGAGATGGAGATGGGTTCACCCCCTACAGAGGTGGGAGGGGGAGGGGATGGCCGCCGTGCCCAGGTGCCGGGGCGGAGCCCAGGGCCACCTGTACCACTTGGGCCCTTGGAGGGGCCGGCATGTGCCTCTCTGTCCCTGTGCCACTTCCACCGGCTACAGGGCCACCACCATGGAAACCGCATGTGTAACCCCTGGAAACAGGGTCCTCCTTGATGAATCATGTTCTAAGTTGGGAGGAAAATTCACTGGATAGTGGAGGCAGTAGGATGAAATAAAAAATGTCTTTGTTCCACAGATGCTTGGAGGGCTTGGGTCCTCGGTGTTTATAGTGGGGGCTGCCTTCCAACACCACACCCTAGGAGGGAGTCATGGGAGGGCGTTCCGGAAACTCCGCAGTCACTGGGGAGGGGTCACAGCCCCACCACCCGCCCTCTGGGCGCAGACACAGGGCCTGTCCCCTGCCCGTGGGCGCAACTGTCCTGCTTCCTCCCAGAAGGCACTTGGACTTTTGTGGAAAAAGAGCTTCTGGGATGGAAAATCCCTGGATGAGTTTCCTCCCAGCCTTTCCTGGGGGTGGAGGACAGGAGGGAGGTCCAGCCAGCGCCGGGAGAGTGGAGGGCGGGGCCCGAGGCTCAGCGCTGCAGCTTGGCCCTGCGGGGCTGGGAGCACTGTCCCCTCCCCGTCCACCCTCACTGCGTGGGCCTTGGTGGCCTCCTTGTCCAGAAAATTTCCCAGGTGGGGCCTGAGTTTTTGGAGCCCATGGAGAGCAGGCCCTCCACATCTCGGGTGCCCTGGGTAGGGCAGGGAGGCGACCAAGGCATCGCGCAGAGCTTGGCCAGCCGTGGTCAAAGGAGAGGGGGTGACTGAGAGACCTGGGAGGAAAAAGATTTTTAAAGGGGAGGTGGGACCCTACCCTGGGGCTGGAGTTGGGGGCTCCGCGTGGGCGGGGGAGGGGGTGCAGTTAGTCCAAAAGGGGAGGCGGAGGAGAGGCGTGGGGAGGAGAGGGGCTGGCAGAAGCGGGGCCTGGGCCAGCAACCCTGGGCTCCCACCAGCAGCCCTGAGTCTCCTCTTAACTTCCCTGTGGACAAAGGCAGTTTCCTGGGATGGTCTTTCCTTCTTGTTCCACCCACTTTTATGGGTTTAAGAAAACCACTCACACAGGACAGTGGTGGTGGGTAAT
Source organism: Rhinopithecus roxellana (assembly GCF_007565055.1). NCBI lineage: Eukaryota > Metazoa > Chordata > Mammalia > Primates > Cercopithecidae > Rhinopithecus > Rhinopithecus roxellana. Next base: position 131,273,370 of record NC_044561.1, on the reverse strand, counting down.
TCCCCTTTTCCTGCGCTTGCTTCTTTTCCCGCGCTCACGTTTGGAGGCACCAGGGCTCCCCGAGGCGGACCGAGGGGCTCCTCTCCCAGAACGCAGGATCCCGATGGGGTGGGGTGGGGGTGGAGGGCAGGCAGATTCCAGAAATAGCCCCGCCCTCCCCTGCCTCCCAGGACAGCTTCCTCTGCCAAGCCCACCTCATGCTCCCTCCTCATCCCCTGCCTGGCCAGGTCGTGCTGGAAGAGGAGGGTCGGGTCCACCCGCAGGAGTCAGAGAGGCCCTGCCAGGGGCACTGCCATTCAAGGCCCTCTCCTCCATCCTTCTTCCTCTCCCTCCTCCCACCGTCTCCCCCTCCCACCCCCTCCCCCTCCTCCCACCCTCTCCCTCCTTCTACCCTCTGCCTCTTCCCACCCCCTCTCCCCCTCCTCCTACCCCCTCCCCACACCTGGAGACTCAGACCCACCCAGGGCTGTGGACGACGGGCACAGTGGGGTAAAGGCCTGCTCCCCACAGCTGCTTCTGGGATACCAGACTGGGCCCAGAGTCCCCATCCGCAGAAGGGCCGGCAGGCCCGAGAAAGAGGAAAAGTCCCCAGGTCGCAGGGGAGGGGGTGTGGCTCGCCTCCTTCTTCCCTTTCTCTGCAAGCGCATTTACCTCCCCCCACACACAGGCGGGGCTGCAGGGCCCTTCCCAGTCAAACCCTGCAGTCCAGCTCTCCGGTAGTCCCCCCAGGGCAGCAGTTTCCTGGCTCTGTGCTTCCTAGGATCCTGGAAGCCGACTGGGCTCAGGAGGGGAGCCCCATGGGAGAAGGATCTCTTGCAGGAATGGCCTGGATTGGGGCTGGGGGTGGACATGTGCCAGAGACACCTGGGTAACTTCAGGAGAGAGGAGGGAGGGGGCGAGGGGGAGAGGAGGGAGCAGTAGAGGAGGATGAGGACAGGGGAGAAGAGGGAGGGGGAGAGGAGCAAGTGTGAGAGGAGGGAGGGGGAAAGGAGGGAAGGGGAAGAGAAGGGAGGGGAGAGGAGGGGACAGGAGAGAGGAGGGAGGAGCAGAGGAGTAAGCGTGAGAGGAGGGAGGGGGAAAGGAGGAAAGGGGGAGACGAGGGAGGGGGCGAGAAGAGGGGAGAGGAGTGAGCATGAGAGGAGGGACGGGAGAGGAGGTGACAGGAGAGAGGAGGGAGTGGGACAGGAGTGAGCGTGAGAGGAGGGAGGGAGAGAGGAGGGAGGGGAGAGGAGTGAGCGTGAGAGGAGGGAGGGAGAGAGGAGGGAGGGAGAGAGGAGGGAGGGAGAGAGGAGGGAGGGGAGAGGAGGGAAGGGGACAGGAGTGAGCGTGAGAGGAGGGAGGGAGAGGAGGGAGAGTGAGAGAGAAGGAAAGGGGGAGAGGAGGAGGCAGGAGAGGGGAGAGGAAGGGGGAGAGGGAGTGGGAGAAGGAGAGGAAGGGGGAGAGGGAGTGGGAGAAGGAGGGGAGGGGGAGCGGAGGGAGCTCACCCGCTGTGGGGTAGGGTAGGGCGGGGGGTGGAAATCAGCCCCATGACAACAGTAAGCTCAGCCAGGACTGGGATTCAGGATGTTTTATTTTCATGCTTTATGTGGTTTTCATATTCTCCCCAAGACATAAGCATCACTTACAGTCAGGGAAGATCCCTGATGAAAGTGCATAAAGGGATACAAAGTGCGCGATCGCACGTCTATAAACATGCTTACAGCACAGTGGCCGCAGTAGCTCATGCCTGTCATCCCAGCACTTTGGGAGGCCGAGGTGGCCAGATCACCTGAGGTCAGGAGTTCGAGACCAGCCTAGCCAATATGGTGAAATCCCGTCTCTACTAAAAATACAAAAATTAGCTGGGCACGGTGGCGGGTGCCTGTAGTCCCAGCTACTCGGGAGGCTGAGGCAGGAGAATCACCTGAACCCGGGAGGCGGAGCTTGCAGTGAGCCGAGATCGGCGCCACTGCACTCCAGCCTGGGCAAGGAGCGAGACTCCATCTAAAAAAAAGAAAAATGCTTACAGCAGAAACACACCAAAGTATTAGCTCCGAATCCTGCTCGGTGGTGAAACTAGATGTTGCTTTACGATTTTAAAAAAAATTCGCTATGATGAACATGTATCTTCTTCATAAGAGAAAAAGTAAAGTTTACTCTGGGTCATCACTGCAGAGTTCCTGTGAGGCAGAGGCACCTCTGGGCCCCACCCAGGCCCGGAACCGCCCTGAGCCTGAGGCCCTCACTCAGTGCGGCCCCAGCCCTGCCTCCGAGAAGCGCAGGCCAGGCTGCAGCGTGGGACCCGGGGAGGAGTCGGACCGTGGCCCTAGAGCTCCGAGTGCTGCAGCCTGGCGTGTTGGTGCTATTCCCACGCCATCTCCACAGCTCCTGCTGCACCCGCCTCGTGAAGTGGGCACCCACGCTGCAGACCTGCTGGTGGTGCTGGTGGTGTCTATGAACTGACTCACAAAACCACCTCTGCAAAACAGGCCATCGGCCACCGGGCCCAGTGAACACGTCCCTGTGTGTCAGGGCATCTGCATCTCTTCTGTTTTACAGACCGTGTGTCAGCCACCTGCTGCTGTGTGCCTGTGGCGGGGTCCTCGCTGCAGGGAATGCCGTGTTCTTGGTGTTTGCTTACCCAGCAGTTCCAATTTCTTTTCCCAAATCTGCAAGCACTTCTTGCAGATAAAACAGCTCAGACTCGGGGAGGCCAAGAGAACACGGAGGTCCTGAAGCCCCCTGTGCTTGAGTCAGGGGCCCAGAGGCTGGTGCCACAGCTCCAGGCAGGCAGCACCAAGCCTCAGCACCCACAGCCACAGTGTGGATGACATCAGTGGCAGGTAAATTGCCTGTACAGTAAGTGTACAAGGCCAGGCACGGTGATTCATGCGTGTAATCCCAGCACTTTGGGAGGCCGAGGCAGGAGGACCCCTTGAGTCCAGGAGTTCGAGACCAGCCTGGGTGACATCGTGAGACCCCCATCTCTACAAAACATAAAAAATTAGCTGGGTATGGTGGCACGTGCCTGTGATCCCAGCTACTCGGGAGGCTGAGGTGGGAGGATCACCTGAGCCCACGACATTGAGGCTGCAGTGAGCTGTGATGAGGCGACTGTATTCCAGCCTGGATGACAGAGTGAGGCCCTCAGATAATAATAATAATAGGAAGGAGGAGGAGGAGGAGAGTTTACAACTTCTATAAAGTAGGTGTGGGGAAATATTGAAGGCAATCCAAGAATAGTCTGTGGTGTGGTGGGATTACGTATGAATTTTAAAGGTTTTTTCAAATGTTTCTTTAACATGGTTTTTCGTATGAACAATTTGTGTATGTTTTAAAATTACCAGACATTTAAGCAGGTGTTAGGCAAGTGTCAGCAGCTCCAGCTCTGGGAAAGCTCTTCTGGGACCTTCTTTGGGGCAGGGATGCGTTTGGCCCCATGTGGAGTCCACCCCCGGGTGATATCAGGACGTCCCGTCTCTCCTCTCTCTGTGTCTCTCTCTGTTACTCTCTCTCTGTTTCCCTCTCTCTGTCTCTCTGTCTCTGTCTCTCTGTCTCTGTCTCTCTGTCTCTGTGTATCTGTCTGTCTCTCTGTCTCTATCTCTCTCTGTCTCTCTGTCTCTGTCTCTCTGTCTCTGTGTATCTGTCTCTGTCTCTCTGTCTCTGTCTCTCTCTGTCTCTCTCTGTGTCTCTGTCTCTGTCTCTCTGTCTCTGTCTCTGTCTCTCTCTCTCTCTCCACACACACCATATATAACAACTATATTGTGGGCAACTTTGTTTTCCCATAGTACAAACAAATATTTTTGGCAAAGACGTATTTGACTACACTGTGAAGAAATATTTACGTGAGAAAGAGCTCAGAGACTGTTAAGGCAAGGGTTCAGCCCTCGGTGGGGTCCTCTGCGGGAAGCGGTTGGTGGGAAGGGGCGAGTGAGCCTGCCCGTGCGTCCCACACGGAGACATCTGGATTGGAAACCACCAAAAAATGTTTCAGGGAGACTCTCTCTGGGGGACACGCGCGTTTTCAGACATTTTATTCAGCCTGGCTGCAGTTTCGTCCTCCCGGACACGGGAACTGAACTGCAGGCCACGGCGAGCCAGCCAGGGAAACCGCCTTCTCCAGCCACAGCCAGCGGGGCCCTGGGCTCAGAGCTGCTGCCCGTTCTGGAGGGAGAGACCCCAGCAAGGAGGCCGTGACTCACGGGGCCGGCTCCTCCCCGCCCCGCCCCGCCTTCCCCCTCCCACCCCGGCCCTCCCCCTCCCGCCCCTCCCGCCCTCCGCTCACTCTGGCTGGGAGCAGAAGACGGCCTCGGTCTCTGGTCGGCCACGGAGGCCCACCCTGCCCTGGCCGCGCTGTGTGGTGACTGCAGGCCCCAGACATGAGGGCAGCCGGCGCTCTGCTGCCCCTGCTGTTGCAGGCCTGCTGGACGGCTGGGCAGGATGAGCCGGAGACCCCCAGGGCAGTGGCCTTCCAGGGTGAGTGGTGGCTGGGGGTGGAGGCTCCAGACTCCCCGCTCTTTGCTGCCGGCCAGGGCCAGATGAGCGGGGTCCCTTCCCATCCGTGGAACTGCAGATTGGGGGCCTGGAGCCCCTGAGCCCCACTCCCTGCTCGGGGCGGCTGCAGCGCCCAGCTCTGCCCCACCAGGCCTTGGCCGGGGCCCTTAGAGGGTCAGCCTTCTCAGCAGGGAAGGAGAGCAGGCAGCTCAGGAGGGGCTCCCGGGTGAGGGGGAGCTGATGCGGGGCTGTCTCAGGGCTCCATAAACGCCGTCGAGCCGTGAATCCGTTTGACCCCTCACCTGGCAGTGAGTCCAGACGCACGGCCCCCGTTCTAGACTAAGTCGTGCTGCTGCTGGTTCTGAATCCAGCGAGACACCTTCACGTGAGGTCTCATTTGTCCAGTCCCATGCCAGGGACGCCCTGCCCTTCGGGGGAGGTTGTGAAGGGTTCTGACTCCCCTCGGGGCACAGGAGCGGTTTGGGGTCTCTCACTCCACCCCGTCCCCACCGTCCCCACCGAGGGATGAGGGACGTCCTGCTGCCTTTTCCTGGGAGAGCCTCTCCAGGCCCAGGGCTCTGTGCTGCAGGCGCTGGGCTGGCGGGGAGAGCAGGCCCAGCAGAGACGCGGGGAATGGGGCGAGAGCTCGAAGGCCCCTCTCCTCCGTCTTCGGCCAGACTGCCCTGTGGACCTGTTCTTTGTGCTGGATACCTCTGAGAGTGTGGCCCTGAGGCTGAAGCCCTACGGGGCCCTCGTGGACAAAGTTAAGTCCTTCACCAAGCGTTTCATCGACAACCTGAGGGACAGGTAGGAGGGACGCCCTGTGACCTTCCTCCGGTGCTTCTGGGCTTCTTGGAGGGTGGGGTGGGGGCCCAGGGGACCACGGGCGCGATGGCCTCAACCTCCCCTCTAAGAAGGGCGAGCGTTGCCCTGGCCAGAGCCCCTCCTGGCGCCCTCCAGAGTGAGCTGGTTTGAGACCCTGCTCACGGGGGTGGCACCTGTTCAACGGGGCCAAGGTGACAGTGAGGCTGAGACGTAGGGAAGAGAGGCTCCCGCAGGCTGACCGAGAGGGCTTGGCATGTTGGCCCAGCCACGCAGTCCTGCCGGGTGCCCGGCAGCCCCTCACTAACCACCCGGGCCCTGGTTCATTCTGTGGGCCGTGAGAGCCTCTACCTGGGTCCTGGATTCCACGTTCTGAAGCTCCCTGACTCAGGGGCCGGGAGGGGCGTCGCTCTGCAGCCCCAGGGCCCCCAGGCTTGGTTCTGGGCTTGGGACCTGGCACACTCTCCTCCGCGTTCCTCCATCTGTGCGTGTGGCTGAGGACACACCGGGGGGCAGGGAGGGGTCTGTCCCGTGGGTGCACAGGGCCGTGGGGGTGGGGCATGTAGAATGGGGGCTCCCCCACTGAGACGGGCCCTGGCAGTGGGGACACAGCTCAGCCGACGAAGGACCCCCCAGTCTTCCCTGACCCTGCTGACTGGCCACTGGGCCCGAGCCTCCCGCCCCTAGAAGGGGCACAGTCAGAGGCTGTGGTAACAGCACTGTGTACCTGCCAACCCCCACCGTGCCCAGCGGGAGCCACTGGGATTAGAAACCCTGGGCTTAGTGGACGTGGCCAGGCCCGTGAGGCAGTGTGCTGGGGGTCTGGCTGTGGATGGCACCAGGGAGGGGCGGCCATGTGACCCAGCGTCCCCCGAGTTGCCCTTGTTGCCTTTACTCAGGCGCCCCGTGACTCAGTTTCCCACCTGTGAAATGGGGCGGAGTCATCCCCACATTGCCGCTGGCATTCCTGCAGGAGCTGCGGTCACTCTGCGGAATGGGCGGGAGGGCGGGAGGAGAGCCCACCCCAGGCTGGGGCAGAGCAGACCCCTGAGAACCTCAGGCCCCAGTGCTCAGACCCCCCGGGTGCCTCCTTCCCCCAGAGTCATGCTGACCCACTGCAGGCCCGAGGACCCCACCCCAGCAGGGCCACATGCTCAGGGCTCCTGGTCTGAGGCCGGGGTATTGGGGCACAGGTTGCCTGCTGGCCACACCCGCCCACACAGCCTTCCAGGAGGGCTGGCCTCAGGGCCACGGGGAAGTCCAGCTGTGTGTCAGCCTCGGCCAGGGTGGGGCAGCCCGTCCATCCGGGTGACGTCGCACCCTGGGACGGGCAGTGATGGTGCCAGGGGCCGCCCGTCTGACGCCCACCGTGCCTGTTCCTGGCAGGTACTACCGCTGTGACCGAAACCTGGTGTGGAACGCGGGTGCACTGCACTACAGTGACGAGGTGGAGATCATCCAAGGCCTCACGCGCATGCCTGGTGACCGCGACACGCTCAAAAGCAAAGTGGACGCCATCAAGTATTTTGGGAAGGGCACCTACACTGACTGTGCCATCAAGAAGGGGCTGGAGCAGCTTCTTGTCGGGTGAGTGGCCTCCTGCCCACGCAGCTCTCACGCGTGGTACCCAGCCTGGGCCGGGGTTGGCCTGGGGACCCTGTGTGGCTTCAGCTGCAGCCTCCCTGTTCTCTTGGAGGCTGTATGGCCTCCCTGACCACTTTGTGGGCAGGAAAGAGACAGAGACAGACAGAGACAGAGACAGACAGAGACAGAGAGAGACAGAGACAGAGAGACAGAGACAGAGACAGAGAGACAGAAACAGACAGGGACAGAGATAGAAAGAGAGAGAGACAGAGGGAAACAGAGACAAAGACTGATAGAAAAAGACAGAGGCAGAGAGAAACAGAGACAGAGAAATAGAGACAGTCAGACAGAGACAGACAGAGACAGAGATAGACAGAAACAGAGAGACGGAGACAGAGAGAAACAGAGACAGAGAGACAGAGACAGAGAGAGACAGAGACAGAGGGACAGAGATGGGAATAGAGACAGGCAGACAGAGACAGAGAGACAGAGACAGAGAGACAGAAACAGAGAGAGACAGAGACAGAGGGGCAGAGACAGGCAGAGACAGAGAGACAGAGACAGAAAGAGACAGAGAGAAACAGAGACAGAGACAGACAGAGACAGAGAGACAGAGGCAGAGAGACAGAGAAGCAGAGACAGGGACAAAGACAGAGAGAGACAGAAACAGAGAGAGAGATAGAGACAGGGGACAGAGACAGGCAGACAGAGACAGAGGGGCAGAGAGGGAGACAGAGAGATAGAAGCAGAGAGAGAGAGACACAAAGACAGAGGCAGAGAGACAGAGAGAGAAGTGCAGAGACAGACAGGGACACACAGAGACAGAGAGACCAGAAACAGAGGCAGAGAGACTGAGAGACAGAGAGAGACAGGGCTGGTTTTCCCCACAGCATCAACACCAAGCAGGGCTAGGATCATTGGAACTGACTCTCATCAGACCCGAAGCACGCGCTGAATTTTGTTTGCTTCCTCGGGGTTTTTCTGGACTGAGGGGTTTCCTCTCATCCCAGTGTCCAGATGTGGGGAGAGAGGGGCTGCAAGCCCCAGAGTGTCTGGAGGGGAACGTGGCCTCCCCACACCCAGCCCTTCCCGAGGCCTCAGGATCACAGTGGGGGTCCCGAGGCTGCCCTGTCCATCGAGGTACAGGGGGAGCCTCTCCTGAGGTCGGTCTCAGAGGCCCACACGGCCGGCGTGGGCCAGACACTTGCTTTCCAATGGTTGTGCCCACCTCCCTCCAGAGTTGGTGCCACGCTGGGACCTGGGGGACTTGGAGTCGCTAGGAAGTTGTCTGCTGTCTGCAGGGGGTGCGTGGGGGACGTGGCCACACATGTCAGAGTGTGGCCCCGCCGTGGAAGCCACGGACAGACATGACTCCTCCTAATGAGCTCGCCCTGCTGGCCGACAGGCTCGGTGTCCCCAGCAGCCCGCTCCACTGCCCTGCGACGCTGCCCTCCTTCCATCTGCTCTCACTTTCCCTTTAGGGGGGTTTGATTTGGGGCACTCTGGGATCGCCCTGTTGTTTGCTCATCACACCCATTTCCTGCAAAAGCCGTAGTGACAGAGCAGCCTTCAGTTGAGGCAGCTTGTGGGTAGACGAGGCGGGCATCTCGGAGGGGCACACTCCCTGCCCCTTTCAGCCTCCACTCACTGGCCAGGGGCTTTGTGCCGCGGGCACCCCGGGAACCAAGCCTCCTTCAGGGTCGTGGGTGCCTCTCCTGGGAGGGCGTGAATTTTCCAAAGCAGTTTAGAGAAATGAGAGCCACAGAGCATTACTCCCCACGGCGAGGTTCTTTTCAGTGATCCTCACGGTACAGCCAGGATCAGCAAAGAGAAACAGCTCCTTGCGATGAGACAGGGACCAGCACCTCCCAGATGGGCTTGGGTCTCCCTCCAGTTCCCCCACCTAGTCTCGGGGTCTCATGCTGCCCTCTCCTGTCCAGGGGCTCCCACCTAAAGGAGAACAAGTACCTGATTGTGGTGACTGATGGGCACCCCCTGGAGGGCTACAAGGAGCCATGCGGGGGGCTGGAGGACGCCGTGAACGAGGCCAAGCACCTGGGCATCAAAGTCTTCTCAGTGGCCATCACGCCTGACCACCTGGTAGGCACCGCCTGCCCCGCAGATGCCCCCAACCTCATGGAGTGGCGGCTGCGAGGCCCCTGGCAGCCGGGCCGGTCTTTTGGTCCTCAGGAGGGTGTGGGGACTCCAGCCGGCCACCCTTGCCCCTGAGAGGGCAGCCCCTCCTGCTGAGGAGCCTGGAGCGCCCCAGCCCCCGCTCTGGCCCTGTGGGAAGCGTCCCCGGCCATCAGGGGTCCCAGCCCTGCTCAGCCCGCCCTGAACACTGCCCCCAGGAGCCGCGTCTCAGCATCATTGCCACGGACCACACGTACCGGCGCAACTTCACGGCGGCTGACTGGGGCCAGAGCCGCGACGCGGAGGAGGTTATCAGCCAGACCATCGACACCATCGTGGACATGATCGTGAGGCCCCTGCCCGGGAGACGGGGAGACCCTGCCCGGGAGACGGGGAGACCAGCGGTGGCCCCAGGTGGAAAGTAATTCTACGTTTCCATTTCTCTTTTCAGAAAAATAACGTGGAGCAAGTGGTAAGAGCCCTCCCCGCCAACCCCCAGCCACGAGTCCGCACACGTCCACCCACATGTCCACCTGGTGTTCAGGATGCGTGTCCCCATGCACAGCCACCCATGTGCCCGGGACACGTGTCCCCTGCATGTCTGCCCATGTGTCTGCCCGTGTGCCTGGGACGTGTGTCCCCTGCATGTCTGGCTGTGTGTCCGGGACGTGTGTCCACCCGTGTGTCCGCGTCTGCCCATGTGCCTGGGTCACATGTCACCCTGGGTGTCCCGGCCACGTGTCCGTGCCTTTCCCACTGACTCGTCTCCATGCCTTCCCCCCCACAGTGCTGCTCCTTCGAATGCCAGGTGAGTGGGGCCTCCCACCCCTGACCCCGTGCCCTGCACCCTGGGAACCTGAGTCTGGGGTCCGGGCTGACCATCCCCTCTGCCTTGCAGCCTGCAAGAGGACCTCCGGGGCTCCGGGGCGACCCCGGCTTCGAGGTGAGTGGTCACTCCTGCTCCTCGTGTGTTGTGGGGTGTCCCTGCAGCTCGGGGCCTGGGAGTGGGGGTGGTGGGACCAAAGCCTCCTGGGCACCCAAGTCCACCAGGAGGGTCCAGCAGGCGGGTTCTGGCCCGTGCAGGGTGTGGGCTGCCCTGGGGGCGTTGGGGGCTTCTGAGGGTGTCTCTGTCCGCCCCGCCCTCAGCCGCACTCGGCTCAGGAGAAGGATGTTTCTGGGGGTCGGAGGGTGAGAACGTGGGGCCCCCAGTCGTGTGTGGCTCACACAGGATGACCTTCAACGTTAGAATTAGCTGCTGATAATTGCAACTTGCCACGAGGCTGCTCATGGACTTCAGATTTCTGGCTTCTCCTAATAACCATCCACCCCAGCAGCTGTGGGCCATGGCCGTATCCTGGGGGTCGAGCCGCGGCCCTGGGGGGCTTCTGTGCTGCACATCCGTCCCGCCTGTGCCTGGGGGTCAGCAGAGCTGAGCAGACAGGAACGGAGGCAGGGAGTGGGGGGAGCTGGCGTGCGGGGTGGAGCTCCCAGACCCAGGCTGACCAGGAGTGATGGGGAAGGTGCTTTAAAGCCCTGTGATCCCTGAAGACTGGACGAAGTGTCTTTTTAAAAACCTGTTTTGTGAGCCAGCTTTTTAGAAAGAAACGGGACTGCCCCCAACCTTGACCTGTTTTATGTTCCAGGGAGAACGAGGCAAGCCAGGGCTCCCGGGAGAGAAGGGAGAAGCCGGAGATCCTGTGAGTGCCTGACTGTGGGGTGGGGGCCCTCAGAAGCTGGAGGCGGGGAATGACTAGGCCTCGGAAACTTCTGGAAGAGTGTCTGGGTTCTGAGCGCCAAAGTCACACTGCCTGTTCCTTATGGGTGGGAGCAGGCCTGGAGGGGCCACAGCCCAGCCATCCTTCCACACAGCCCCCCAGGCAGCCCCTGAGCCCACCTGCCAGGGAGGGGCTGGGTGGGGAGGTGGCCCAGGGTGCTCAGGCCGGCACTGTCTGGGGCCTCTGCTGTGGCTCCTTGGCCCAAATCCTATCCATAGACCTCCCTCCCCCAGCTCCACCTTGGAGCCCCTCGGCACCACAGGCCCCGTGCAGCAGGGCCACTCTCTCGGGTTGACCAGGCCTGGGCTGGAGGGAGGGTGTGCAGCTGGGTGGGACTGGCCCCTGCCCCTGCCCCTCCAGGGGTCTCACCATTTCCTCCTGTGTTCCAGGGAAGACCCGGGGACCTCGGACCTGTTGGGTACCAGGGGATGAAGGTACGTGCCCCACCTTTCCTCACCCGAGCCTGGCGGTGCCCTCAGCTCTGCACGACACTAACAAGCCTTCCTCTTCCTCTTCTTCCATGGGGCGTGTAGGGAGAAAAAGGGAGCCGTGGGGAGAAGGTGAGTGAGGCTCAACCTCGGCGCTGGTCCCTCTGGGCGCAGATGTGCCATCCTGGACGAGGGTGTCCCTGGGGATGAGGACAGCGTCCCTGACAGGAGCCACGTGCCCGGCAGACCCGCTCCACCGCCCCTCGCCGTCCCCTCCATCTGGAAGGACAAGGACAGCCACCTGGGCACCCAGCAGGGGCACTTGTGTCACTTTCACCCCACCCCAGAGCGGGGTCCCACGGGCAGTTACCCTCTGCAGAGAGGGGGTCCCATGAGCGGTTACCCTCTCCGGAGTGGGGGTCCTCTGGGCAGTTACCCTCTGCAGAGTGGGGGTCCCACGGCGGTTACCCTCTGCAGAGTGGGGGTCCCACGGGAGGTTACCCTCTCCGGAGCGGCCCCTCCCCATCACTGTCGGACCCCATGATTCTCAGCAGTGACGTTGCCCCCTTGGGTTGGGGGCACCCGAGCCCCTGCCTTGTGTGGGCCTAAGCCAAGGTTGCTCTGCCCTCCCCACCCCAAACACCCCCTCATATCCTCTTCCTGTCTCTGCAGGGCTCCAGGGGACCCAAGGGCTACAAGGTGAGTGTGGGCTGCTGGGAGGGGGGAGTTCTGCCCCCACAGCAGCACGTCTGACCTACATCTGACCCCTGCCTTCGTTTTCCCGCCTCGCAGGGAGAGAAGGGCAAGCGTGGTATCGACGGGGTGGATGGCGTGAAGGTGACTGGGGAGGATGGGGTGGACGGGGAGGGATGAGGAGGGACAGGGAGGTAACTGGGGAGGGATGGGGTGGACGGGGGGGGATGAGGAGGGACGGGGAGGGACAGGGAGGGATGAGGAGGGACAGGGAGGGACGAGAAGGTACGAGGGGGGTCGGGAGGGTTGGGGAAGGATGGAGTGAAGCTGACCCTGGTAGGAGGGACAGTAAGGGATGGGTTGGACAGCATGAAGGTGACCAGGGGAAGGACGGGTAGGGATGGGGAAGGATGGAGTGGACTGTGTGACCTTGGGAGGGACAGGGAGGGACGAGGAGGGACGGGGAGGGATGGGGAGAGATGGAGTGGACGGCGTGAAGGTAGCCAGGGGATGGATGGGGTGGACAGTGTGAAGGTGACCAGGGGAGGGACGGGGAGGGATGGGGTGAGGCGACCCCGGCGGGAGGGACGGGGAGGAGTGGGGTAGACGGTGTGAAGGTGACCCCAGGGGGGTGTCTGCTAGGTGGGGCTTTCCAGGGAGGGCATGGAGGGCGCAAAGTCTGACAGGTGATTGGCCTTGGTTTACCCACTTGGCCTTCAGATTTTCTGGTTTTCTTCCTCTTTCCAGGGGGAGATGGGGTACCCAGGCCTGCCAGGCTGCAAGGGCTCGCCCGGGTTTGACGTAAGTCACTTCCTCTCACTGATAAGTTAAAACTAGCGCTGTGAGCAGCACCACGTGTGGACTCAGTTTTGACTCCATCTGGGCGGCCCGGTGGCCTCTGCTGGTATCATGCTGCCCTCTTCTCTCCAGGGCATCCAAGGAGCCCCCGGACCCAAGGGAGACCCCGGCGCCTTTGGACTGAAAGGAGAAAAGGTGAGTGACTGGCGGCCCCTGGAGGGCCAGGGCCTTCACCGTTGGCTGAATCGGAAACGCTCCTGGAAGCAAGTCCTGGTCCGAGCGGGTCGGCCACCCATGCGGCCTCAGAGGAGGGGAGCTGGTGGAGGCTGGAGGCAGGCAGGGGAGCGGCGGGCACAGGGCCCAGCGTGGGGATAGCCGCCATGGTGCTCCTGCCCGGAGCCTTCCCTGCAGCCCAAGGGCCTTCAGGCCTCCGCCATTCTGTTGCCCGCACCTGCCGCTCGCTCTGCACAAATGGGACCGCACCGCGTCACTCCCAGCCTGTGAGCCGCAGCCCAGAGTGGCTCTGAGAACTGAGAATGGGCCAGGTGGCACTGAGGGCGGCAAGCAGGTGGGAGGGCGGGCGGGCAGCGGGAGTGCTGCGGGAGGGCGGGAGCGCAAGGCGGGAGAAGGAGCTTTTTAGTCTGACTGAAAGCTGAGTCTGCCATGGCTGGTGTTTTCTCTGGAGTTTCTTTGTTGAAACCTACGTGCTGCGGAAGACAAGGGTGAATGCTGACCCCACCCACATGTTCCCGGACGAGCTCCTAGAACCCAGCAGACGGTTTCCAAATCTCATCTTTGAGTTCCCAGATTGCCCTCCAGGCCCTAGATTTGAGTTTGCCAATTTGCCAGCCTGGCAAAGCTGTGCCTTCTCTAATGGGAACTGAGTCCTGCCCCTTAGACAAGACGGCCCTTGGCTGGGCCTCATAGGGAACAAGGTTGAAACATTCCAGGAGGTTTTTGTGCAGGGTTGTGGATGTGCAGGCTGAGGGTGCTGAGGGATCCGGGCTCAGAAGGTGTTGGTCAGAGGGAGGGCCTGGTTTCGGTGAGGCGGGCCCTGTACGTGGCATGTGGCAGCTGCACCCCTGGTGCACACCCCTGCAAGCGTGTGTGACCCCCCGGTCTTCCCCAGGGTGAGCCTGGAGCTGACGGGGAGGCGGGGAGACCAGGGAGCTCGGGACCACCTGGAGACGAGGTGAGTAGGTGCACAGCCCCCACAGATGCTGGGCATGGGCCCAGGGAGGGTCAAGGAGATGGAGCAACCATTCTACCCCTGTTCCCCACAGGGCGAGCCAGGAGAGCCTGGTCCTCCCGGAGAGAAAGGAGAGGCGGGCGACGAGGTGAGTGAGGGCTCCGGACACCTTCCTGGGGAAGTGCACGGCCTCGGCCTCCGATCCTCTTTGCTCGGGGTCTGCTCCACATCCCTGAGACCAAATACAGGGTGTCCACCAGACTAACGTGGCGTCTGTTTCTCTTCATCGCAGGGGAACCCAGGACCTGACGGTGCCCCTGGGGAGCGGGTGAGTGGGGCAGGGGTGGCCTGCGCTGTTGGCCTCACTGTGTAACTGTGGACGTGGCCTCTGTGGCCCAGTCTGATCCTCCCAGCACTGAGAGTCACGGCCTTCCGCCCCAGACAAGTGGGTTTCTTCACCCACACGTCCAGGACGCCTCTTCCCACAGGCTCGGAATGGGTGGGACCTGGGCAACCAGGAGATTCCGGCCTCTGGAACCGTGGAGCATGAGGTGGAGGGATGGTACCTCGCAGGGATCCTGCTGGGGGAGTCGGCCCAGGCCAGGCCTCAAGCCCCACCCCAGCGGCTGAGGCTTCACCCTCTGTGTCTCTCCACTCAGGGCGGCCCTGGAGAGAGAGGACCACGGGGGACCCCAGGCACACGGGGACCAAGAGGAGACCCTGTGAGTCACAGTTCCTGGACCTGGGACCCACCCCAGGAAGGGGCAGGCAGATGCTGGGGCTGGTTCAGGCCTCCGGAGCCACAGGACATGTCACGGAGCCCTGTCGCCCTCGCCTTGCCCAGCCCATCCGCATGGCGTCAGGGCGCCCAGCCACGTGCCTGATGCTGGGACCTGTTTCGTGTGATGGCGGTGCCCGTGGGCCCGGTGCCCACTTTCCCACCAGGCGGCACCCACATTTCTGCCTCCGAGCTTGGGTTCTTCTTTGGAACAATTTTCCTTTGTTAAAATTCCCAGCGTGAGGAAGTTGGGTCAGAACCCCAGATGGGAAGCTGGGCCAGCAGGGCGCCTGCCTGGGAAGTCTTGACATAGAAACCTCACCCCAAAGCAGAGATTCTGGCGGCCCCAGAGGCCACCCCCCACCTCCAGCTCCATGGCTGTGGGCCTCGCTAGGCCACCCCACAGCCCAGCCTCAGGGTGCAGAAGCACAGGGCCCTTCTCTGTCCCTGTGACTTGCTGGGAAAGCTGTACTGAACCCGGGGCAGGGCAGCTGGCAGATTCTGGGTGTCTCAGTCCTGCCCGGCTCAGGCAGAGTGAGGGGGGAAGAATGCCCTGTTGTGCCCAGCCGAGCCGCCAGGCCTCAGAGGCAGTGCCCCCAGGTGCTCCCTCGTCCGACAATCAGGACATGCAGCTGTCGTGTGCTGACAATCGGGCGGGGCTCCAGCAGGGCCGGGGAGCTGAGCTAGGGCCAGAGTCACGCCACCGAGGGGTTTGGCTCCCCAAAGGGGGAAGGGGTATTTCTGACCTCCTCCCTGGGAGCTCCCCAGAAGCACACAGCCCCCGTGGAGGGGTCGGGGGGACGTCAAAGCAGGGGTCGTGTGACTTAGTGACTCAGACTGCCTTCCAGGCCCACTTCTCTGAGATCAGGAAATGAGACTGACAGCCAGGCAGAGCCCAAAGGAAGGGCGGGCCACACAGCTCTGGCTTCCCAGCAGGCCACAAGTCTGTGGCTACAAACACCTGCCAGGTCTGCAGAGCTCACTGGAGAAGCAGGGATGCACGCAGGGACGCCTCTGGGGCCCCAGGAGAGCTGCCGGCCTCCTGAATGAAGACAGCCAGCCATGCTGATGGCCGCGCACGTGGGCCGAGGAAACGCTTGGGGAGGCCAGGAAGGAGCTGTGTGGGGAGGGAAGGCCGGAGCAGCCCGGTAACCACCTGGATAGCACGCTCTGGCTCCCAGCGTGCCCTGGCAGCTGTCCTCCCCAAGGATGGCCCAGCTCCACACTCACTGCTCGTCTCTCCTCAGGGTGAAGCTGGCCCACAAGGTGATCAGGGAAGAGAAGGCCCCGTTGGTGTCCCTGGAGACCCGGTAGGAGGCCCTGTGGGGTTGGGGGGCATTGGCCAATTTGGGTTTTGGAGGTAGAAGTGCTCCAGCAGCTCACGCACTGGGGGCCTCTTCATTTCCATTCGAGGGCGTCTGTGTTCCCGTAGATCTCGTGGGTGTCCCTGCACGGGAGCCGGGTCCTGGGGGTGAGGCGCAGCCTGGGCCGGGCTGGTATGGATTGGTGAGGCCCAGCGCCCGGGGGCCCGACGCTCAGACGCTCAGCCCCAAGTGGAGAAGCGCTGTCTGGGGACCCGTCTGGGGCAAGGGTGCCTTGCAGTGAGGAAGAGGCGTTGGAGCCCCTGGGAGATACTGTGAGAGCTTGGTCAGCATTTGTTTTTCTGGGTCAGGGGCCAGGCATGACTGTGGCTGGAGGTCAACTGGGGAGTGTGAGGCTATGGAAGGTTCCAGAATCCCGGGATGTCGGGATGAAAATGCACTCTCATCTCATTCTAAATTCCCTTCTCCGAGCCTCTGGAATCGCTGTGCATGCCGCGTGGCTTTCTGTCTCTTCCCCCATTCCGATGACTGCCATGATGGTGAATCTACTGTGGTGTTGCCCACAGGCTGGGCTGGGCCGTTGCATCCTCCCGGAGCTCACCTGCCCCACGGGGACAGGAAGGCCTCCACATAGTCACGCCCAGAGACAGCAAGTCTGTACTCCCCGAGCTTGTCTGCTTCTGTGGACAAATCAACCTCATAGCTCCATGCGCATAGCTGCCCACCTGCCACGCATAAGGCCAGACCCTGGGCATGGCAGCAGGCATGGCAGCTGTCTCAGACGTCCAGCAAGACGGGGCCTCAGACCCAGGGAGATGGGAGAGGCCGTCCCAGTGCAAGTCACATTTGTATTTCTGTGCACGAGGTGAAATCGTGCTTTTGTGGTACCAACAGGTGTTGCACAGCTGTTAAAAATACCTGTCATAGATTAGGACCAGGGCAGGGCAGGGCTGGGCAGGCGGGATCTGGGCCGTTCGTCCACCTGGTCCTTCGTGCAGCTCATAGCCGGGGCAGAAAGGGCTCCCGACACCTTCCTGGTGAAGCGCACGGCCTCGGCCTCTGATCCTCTTTGCTCTTTGAGCTCCCAGGGCTCCAGCCCTGAGGCTGCTCTGACCTCTGGTGTGGTCACTCCAGGAGAGGGCCAAGTGCAGGGCGCAGTGCATGGAAGAGGCCATGCAGCCAGTGGCAGGTGGTGGGGCGGGGACAGCCCAGGGCCAGGTTCCAGGCTTTCGAGGCAGCTCAAGGCCTTGGTAGCTGAAAGTCTCAGTGGGAGTGAGCGTTCAGAGGCCAGGACTTGCTCGGAGAATTCTGACCACACCCTGTCTGTTTTATATGTTCAGTTTTCAAAGTAATTAATAGCCACTATCAGAAAAAACAAAGCCCCTGTCAAAGAGTTGTGGTAAGAGAGGCAGTCCCGTGAGCAGGCGGCTGCAGGACCCCCCGTGTCACGGGGCAGGCTGCACAGGGGCTGGTTGGTCCCGTGCCTGGGGTCTGGGAGCAGTCCCTAGGCTGCTGTCCTGGAGGAGGTTCCCCCAGTGCCTGAGACCAGGGCACCATGTTAGCCTTGACTCACAGTTGCCTCGCCGAGGCAGGCACTTGTTCACCTGGAGCCTCCCTGGGGCCTTTTGGGGCCTGGGATGTGGATAGGTGACTTTGGAACCACATTTGTCCATCGGGACGTTGGGCTCCTAGCTGGCCTCCTGGGCTCTCACTGCTCTGGGCACCTCCCTACTCAGCGCTTGCCAGCCTTACCGCTCCCCTCCACCCCGCCCAGCACAGGGCTCTCCCTGTGTGGACACCAGAAGTGGTTGGGCCCTCAGGGCTGGTCCCGGGAGGTGCCCCCAGTGAGCTGCCTCTGCAGAAACTGCCGAGTCTGGCCTCCTGCTCTCTGTGGCACACTCTGACTGTGTGTGGTGAGGTCCAGGCCTTCTGCCTCCCACTCACCTGGCCCAGGGCACAGAGACCTCCTTTCCATCCTCCCTCCTGGCTCCCCTTCTTGTGTTCCCAAGGCAGGGTCTCAGGGTACCAGACTAACCCCTGTGAACCCCAAGTTTGGTGGGCTTCGGGACCTCCTTGAGGCCTGTGTGCAAAGTCCCCAGTCAAGTGTGAAGTCCTCACACTGCTGGGGTGTTGAGCACGCAGGGTGCAGGAGCTTCACAGCCAGGGCTGGATGCTCACATGATCGGGCAGGGAGAGCAATACACTAGGTGCCGCCCGTCTGCCTGGTGGAGGCCACAGGTCAGGCTGGTGAATGGGCCAAGTCTGGTAGTGGGGAAGTTGTAAACATTTGAACACCAGGACAGGCCTCATCGCGAAGCATCAGCCTAACCACAGGCCAGGGACAGGCGTCCGAGCAGGCTCATGGCTGGGGCCCACCAGGGCCAGGTGGGCCAGGCAGTGTGCACACGGCTCCCTTCTTGGCTCAGCTGGCTGCACTGGGAAGTGCTTGGGGAGCCTGGGCTAGACTCAGAAGGGCAGGGACTCACCACTGGATTGTCCACGGAGCAGGCCCTCGAGGGTGGAGGCTGGGGCCAGCTCTGGAAGTAGACCCCACAGGGGGTCCTCATGAGATGTGGGGGACCCAAGGAAGTCCAGCAGGCAGCCTCAGGTGCAGGTGGGGGCAGGGTGGTGTCCAGGCTCAACCCACAGAGGCTCCTGCGGTTGGGGGTGGGCTAAGGGGACCAGGCCAGGCCCAAAGGGGACCATGAGGGAGGGCAGTCTGGGGCCAATCTGATGGGAGAAGGGGCAGGTGGTCTGAGGCCCAGGGACCTGTAGCCTCACCCCTCCGTGGGGGCCTGAGGCACCAGCCGGGCGCCCACTGAAGTCATCTGAAAGAGGTTTCAACACGTGTACCCAGGCCCTTCATCAGACCCAAGAGTGGGCCTGGCTCGCCCCCTGTGCTGATTGGACCAGGGCCGGAGCCTGGGGGTCCTGACGCTTCACGGTCCGAGACCCTCAGCTTAGGGTCAGGGAGGGCTCAGGCCTGAGGGCTGGGTGAGGCCTGCGGTCCAACGTGCCACATCCATCTCTCTACAGGGCGAGGCTGGCCCTATCGGACCTAAAGGCTACCGAGGCGATGAGGGTCCCCCAGGATCTGAGGTGAGTCCCACTCCCCACCCACGCCCGCCACCCAGGAGGAGCCTGAGGATCCAGAACCCACTCTCTGCCCAGTGCTTGCCCCGCGTCCTCTGAGGACTCCATGGTCCTGGGTGTCCTGGCTCCTGTTGGGACCTCTCCCGGCCCCAGGAGGGCCCTCTTCCCTCCAAGGTCACCATGCCTGAGCCTGCTCCCTTCACGCCTCCCTCTTCCTCCTCAGGGTGCCAGAGGAGCCCCAGGACCTGCTGGACCCCCTGGAGACCCTGGGCTGATGGGTGAGAGGGTGAGTGTCCAACAGCTCGGGCCCTGGGGCTGAGGCTTGGCTACCAGAGGCCCTGGGGAGCCCCAGCCCTGCACTGTGGAACTGCCTGGGGTCCCTGACTGGGCCAGGAGCGCCTGCAGCATCACTGGCTCCTGGCCACAGTCAGCACCTGCGCCAGAGGCTGCCTCGGCAGGGCCCCTCCTGCCCTGAGGTCTGGGTCCCAGGGTCCACGGGGACCAGCAGGGTGGCCCCAGGGGAGGGAGGGGCTCTGTGGGGTCAGTGCTCCTGGGCCCGTGCTGGTCAGTGGGTATCCCAGGCCTGGCTGATTCGCATTGTGACGGCTACTGTGCTCCCCCAGGGTGAAGACGGCCCCCCTGGAAATGGCACCGAGGGCTTCCCTGGCTTCCCCGTAAGTGCCCAGAGGCTGAGCCCACAGGAACATGCCCCAAGCCGCCTGCAGCACCCTCTTTAGCGGACTGGGCACTCCTGGGTGGGCGGGTTGGCCCCAGGACCGCCAGCTGGCCCAAGAATTCCATGGCCAGGATTCTGTCAGCTCAGGCCCTTCCCAGTGCCCCCCTCACAGCCTCCCCTCGAAGTCAGAACCCGGCGTCACTGCCCTGCTTTTCCATGACAGGGGTATCCGGGCAACAGGGGCCCTCCCGGGATAAACGTGAGTACACCCCCTCCTCCATCTGGCTGTGGGCACACACACATTCACAGTCACAGGGACACGCACGTGTGAACACACACGTGTAAACAGGCTCCCGAGCAAACACACAGGCACCGACCACTGCCCTGCTCTGTGACCACAGCCCCAGTCGGCATCAGCTCCCGCAGAAGCCGAGGCTCGTGGCCAAGGCCCTGCAAGGCTCCCGCTGTGGTGTGGCCGGTGGGTCCCCTGGCTGTGCCTGGTGCCCGATGCTCCCCTCGGTGAACAGGGCAGGCCCAGCCCCAGAGGCCGCCCCACGGCTCCCTAGGCCACTCCAGGACCCCGTTTCTCCAGCCCAGGAAATGGGGAAGTGGGGAAGGGAAGAGTGCCTCCCTTATCTTTATTTTTCTCCTTTTAAAATTTCTGCTTCCTAAAAACAAAATAAAACCCATGATAACCAAGCACTCTCCCATCACTGCAGGGCACGAAGGGCTACCCCGGCCTCAAGGGGGACGAGGGGGAAGCCGGGGACCCCGGAGACGACGTAAGTGTGGACGGGGGCAGGGCCAGCCTGGAGTCCACCTGGACCACAGAGGGTTGCCCTCGAAGGGCAGTGGACCAGGACTGGCTGGTGGGAGGCCTCATGGGCCCCGGCTGCTGGACGCTCTGTGGACGGGGCCAGTGCGCAGATGCCCAGGCGGTGCACAGCCTGTTGACACGCTGTTTCCTTCCAGAACAACGACATTGCACCCCGAGGAGTCAAAGGAGCAAAGGGTTACCAGGGCCCCGAGGGCCCCCAGGTGGGTGGATGTGGCTGGGTGAGGCCACGGTGGGCTGCGCCTGGGATGCAGGATGCTGGGGCTGGGGAACGCTGGAAGAGGCTGGGAGAGTGGGAGGCAGCGGGAGGGAATTTGGGGGAGCACGTCATCTGGGAGGCTCTGGGGGTGGGAGGCGCCGGTCGCCAGGGTCTGGTGTCGGCCAGGGTCGGGGTGGCGGCCAGGGCAGCAGAGCTGAGCCCAGGGAGACAGCAGGTCCTCAGGGGGGGCCCCACCTGGGATGGTCGCCCGGACCACCAGTGTGCGAAGCCCCAGGTGCCCTCACAGGACCCTCACTGGAGGACGAGGGGCCGGGCAGGGAGGGGCCGGGGGTGGAGCCTGTCTCAGCTCAGGAAGCTCAGTGGGCACCTCACCCTCAGAGCTCCTCTACCCCGTTTCTCGGACAGGGACCCCCAGGACACCCAGGACCGCCCGGGCCAGATGTAAGTGGGGCTCTGTGAACATCGCTGGGGGCGACCACTGCGGCCTCCGTCCCTGGGGGTGTGGGTCCTGTCCGTGGGAGCTCCTGTAGACGCTGCTCACAAGGGGGGTGGGTTGTGGAAGAAGAGCTAGTGCCAGGCTATGAGGACACGTGAGGATAATGGGGGGACATGTGACGGCCGTGGGGGGACCTGTGACGGCCATAGGGGACACATGACCGTAGGGGGACACGTGACGACCGTGGGGGGACACGTGACAGCCGTGGGGGGACACAGGATCATGGGAGGACACGTGATGGCCATGGGGGCCCGTGAGGATCTTGGGGGGCCTGTATCCATGAAGACCATGAGGGGACCCATGGTGGCCACGAGGAGACCCACGACAGCGCTGTTTCTGTGACCACGTCAGGGGTCCAGCCATGTAGCAGGGGTGTAGTGGGCAGAGCTGGGCATACCTGCAAAGAACCCCGTGCCCAAACCCAGCCCTGTGGGGGCCCTGGGGAGGGTGACCTGGAGACCCAGTAGCCCACAGTCCCCGCTGGCAGGGGCTGTCCATGGCCTCAGTACCCTCGTCTCTCCCTCCCCAGGAATGCGAGATTTTGGACATCATCATGAAAATGTGCTGTGAGTATCTCTGAGAAGCCGTCCTTCTTAGGGAGAGCAGGGCCGCCAGCCTGGCCTGTTCCACTCCTAGAAGGATCTCTCCCCTGTTGGGGGCCCGGGTCTCTGGGTACATCCTGGAGGAGGCACCTCAGCCAGCCCCTACCAGCCTCCGAAGCCCTCCCAGGCCCCCAGGTCGCCGTACAGGCTGAGAGTCCCTGGTGCCGGGCAGAGCTGCCACGTCGGGAGGGCGGCCAGGGAGGCAGGGAGGCAGGGAGGGAGGCCGGGGAAGGGGGGAGGCTGCCCTGAGAGCAGGAGTCTGAGGTGCGCAGGATGCAGCCCTGACTATGGTCTGACTGACTCTTTCTCTTCTCCTCAGCTTGCTGTGGTGAGACCCGTGCTCTAGCTCTGGAGAGAATGGATCCCGGGGGTGGGGGAGCGAGGCCTGGGTCCCACGCACGTCACAGGACAGCACGTGGCACCCTGGTCCCTGCCCACAGCTCCTTGCACCTGTCTACCCCTCTGGGGTCTGCTCCAAGCCAGCAGGGTCCCGGGTGCTGGGCTGGGCCCCTCCCTCTTTCACCCATAACTGAAATAACCAGGAGCAGGCTGGGGGTCCCTGCTCCATCGTTCTGGCCCACAGGCCCCACGCCCAGCCTGAGCAACGCAGGCCCTGACCAGCCACCGAACGGAGCGGCCATTGGGGGGCCATGCGAGGGGGTGGGCTCATCTAGGGCTGAGACAGACGGGACCCCGTGTCAGGCGATGACATGGCAGCCAAGGAGGGGCCAAGGCGGAAAGGGGAGGGGCCAGGGCAGAGAAGGGGAGGGGCCAGGGCGGTGGAGGGGAGGGGCATGCCCTTCTGACACCGCCCCTGCCTGCAGAATGCAAGTGCGGCCCTATCGACCTGCTCTTCGTACTGGACAGCTCAGAGAGCATCGGCCTGCAGAACTTCGAGATTGCCAAGGACTTCGTTGTCAAGGTCATCGACCGGTTGAGCCGGGACGAGCTGGTCAAGGTGAGGCCTCGCCCCTCCCGGCTTTGCCAAGCGCAGGTGCATCCCGGCCCTGCCAGCCGCCCCTGCCAGCGCCAGACCTCAGCCTCCCGAGGCCATCGCTGCATCCTGTGACTTCCCTTCTCGTGAGGAGGATGCCAAGCACGCGCCAGTCCGTCCAGGCCTCCAGCTCCACCTGGCGAGGCTGGCCCATTCTACACAGGCACCCCAGATGAGGGAGGGGCCCCCCTCTCCTTGAGGGCCAGCAATCTGGGGTACTGAGTTCTGGGGGTGGGCTTGTCCCTCGTGGACAGAACCTACGAGGGCATCATCCACCAAGGAAGATTGGTTTGCGGAGGACCCAGGTTCTGGGGGCTGTGCCACCCCCTGGGTACCCAGAGCCAATCGCAGGGGACCCAGGCACCCGCAGCCAACAGAGTCATCCCTGGGAGGCTTATGCGGACCTGGGGCAGCGCTCCCATCCTGACCCTGGTGCTGGTCCCACAGTTTGAGCCGGGACAGTCGTACGCAGGTGTGGTGCAGTACAGCCACAGCCAGATGCAGGAGCACGTGAGCCTGCGCAGCCCCAGCATCCGGAATGTGCAGGAGCTCAAGGAGTGAGTGCCCCCATGCAGCCAGGGCCCTCCCACCCCTCGCCCCGACCCCTGGCCCGGCGGCGAATCGGCCCTGACCCCTGATCCCAGGTGGGCTCGGCCCCGTGGCAGGCCTGGCCCCAACCGGCCCCTCCCACCCCTTCTTGTGCAGAGCCATCAAGAACCTGCAGTGGATGGCGGGTGGCACTTTCACGGGGGAGGCCCTGCAGTACACGCGGGACCAGCTGCTGCCACCCAGCCCAAACAACCGCATTGCCCTGGTCATCACTGACGGGCGCTCAGACACCCAGAGGGACACCACACCGCTCAACGTGCTCTGCAGTCCGGGCGTCCAGGTGGGGTGGCCACCCCCAGGCTGCACCTGCCCCGCCTAGGGCGCCCCGCCAGCCAGGGTGGCCTTGTCCCCAGAAAGATGACGGCAGAGTGGGCTGCGCCACACTGACACTGTCTGTCCCCACAGGTGGTCTCCGTGGGCATCAAGGACGTGTTTGACTTCGTCCCCGGTTCCGACCAGCTCAATGTCATTTCTTGCCAAGGCCTGGCACCATCCCAGGGCCGGGCCGGCCTCTCACTGGTCAAGGAGAACTATGCAGAGCTGCTGGAGGACGCCTTCCTGAAGAATGTCACCGCCCAGATCTGCATAGGTGCACGGGGCGTCCAGGGGTGTCCCAGATCTGCATAGGTGCACGGGGCGTTCAGGGGTGTCCCAGATCTGCATAGGTGCACGGGGCGCCCGGGGCTGTCCCAGACAGAGGCCTCCTCCCAGCTCACTGTGACCTCCAGGGGCACAGCCACCCCTGTGCTCAGCCAGAGGTCCTGGGACATCTCCTAGGGGTTATAGGTGGAGCAGTGGGCCCACATTGCATGGTTTTTCTCTTTTACAGATAAGAAGTGTCCAGATTACACCTGCCCCAGTGAGTACCTCAGCACCCCGGGCACATGGGGAGGAGGGCACCGTGGCTGTGGCGGGGGCTCTGAGAGGAGGGGGCTCTGGGAGGAGGGCCTGGCAGTCACAAGAGCAGGTGCATGGCTCACTCTGGTGGCTGAGCACTACCGTGCCGTGCCCTCTCTGGGGAGTTCAGACGCCCTCTGGCCGGCCCACCACGGCTGCATCACCCTGGCCTCATGCTAACGTCTGCCCACCCTGCTCTGCAGTCACGTTCTCCTCCCCCACTGACATCACCATCCTGCTGGACGGCTCTGCCAGTGTGGGCAGCCACAACTTCGACACCACCAAGCGCTTTGCCAAGCGCCTGGCCGAGCGCTTCCTCATGGCGGACAGGACGGACCCCGCCCATGATGTGCGGGTGGCTGTGGTGCAGTACAGCGGCACAGGCCAGCAGCGGCCAGAGCGGGCGTCGCTGCAGTTCCTGCAGAACTACACGGCCCTGGCCAGTGCTGTCGATGCCATGGACTTTATCAACGACGCCACGGATGTCAACGACGCCCTGGGCTATGTGACCCGCTTCTACCGCGAGGCCTCGTCTGGCGCAGCTAAGAAGAGGCTGCTGCTCTTCTCAGATGGCAACTCACAGGGCGCCACGCCCGCGGCCATCGAGAAGGCTGTGCAGGAGGCCCAGCGAGCAGGGATCGAGATCTTTGTGGTGGTCGTGGGCCGCCAGGTGAATGAGCCCCACATCCGCGTCCTGGTCACCGGCAAGACGGCCGAGTACGACGTGGCCTACGGCGAGCGCCACCTGTTCCGTGTCCCCAGCTACCAGGCCCTGCTGCGCGGTGTCTTCCACCAGACCGTCTCCAGGAAGGTGGCACTGGGCTAGGCCGCCCCGCACGCAGGCCCCAAACCCTGTCCTCCCACCCCTCCCCACCCATCACTAAATAGTAAAATGTGATGCAAATTTTCCCGACCAACCTGATTCGCTAGATTTTTTTTTTTTTAAAGAAAAGCTTGGAAAGCCAGGACACAACGCTGCTGCCTGCTTTGTGCAGGGCCCTCCGGGGCTCAGCCCTGAGCTGGCGTCACCTGTGCAGGGCCCTCTGAGGCTTAGCCCTAAGTTGGCGTCACCTGGGCTCCCCGCCCCGGGCCCTCCTGCCCTGCCCTCCTGCCCGTCCTCCCTCCTGCAGCTCCTTCCCTAGGCACCTCTGTGCAGCATACCAGCCTGAGCCGGACGCCCTCTTGGGACCTGTGCCGCACACACCTCCCTCTCCTTTGTCCCCATAGCCGGCTTTTCCCACCAATCCTCACCTAACAGTTACTTTACAATTAAAGTCAAAGCAAGCTTTTCTCCTCAGCTTGAGGCCGCCATTGGACTCTGTCTCATTTTGGGAAACCAAGGTCAGGAGGCCGCTGTAGACATAAATCTTGGCGACTTGGCCCTGTCTCCTGAGTGTCCTGCTGGTGACCGGCCTGGACCTCGGCCCCACAGCCCTAGGGGCTGCTGCTGACCAGCACTGACCCCGACCTCAACGAGTACTCGCCGGGGCGCTGGCTGCACTCAAGACCCTCGAGATTAAAGGTGCTAACCCCATCCGCTCCTCCCTCCCGCAGAGACTGGGGCCTGGACTGGACATGAGAGCCCCTTGGTGCCGCAGAGGGCTGTGTCTTACTAGAAACAATGCAAAACTCTCCTTCCTCAGAACGGTGACATGTTTGGCGTGTTATCAAAGCCCCTTTCTATGTTCGTGTTAGTTTTGCTCCCTCTGTGTTTTTCTCTGAACCATATCCATGTGGCCAACTTTTCCAAATAAAGGTTTTCACTCCTCTCCCTGTGGTTATCTTCCCCACAAAGTAAAATCCTGCCGTGTGTGCCAACGGAGCAGGCACAGGAGGTTGGGGGAGTGTGCATGTGTGCCCACTGCCAAGCCCCATCACCACCAGTCCCAGGCCAGAACCAGGGCTGCCCTTGGCTACAGCTGTCCATCCATGCCCCTGATCTGCGTCTGCGTCGGTGACATGGAGACGACGCTGCACCTGTGGACAGAGAGGAGCTGAGGAGACATCACCCTGGGCTTTCAGGCCTCAGTGGTCTGGGGCCGGCCACATCCACCAAGGTCAACCACAAAGGCCAGCCCCAGGTTCTAGGCTTGGTACTGAAATACTCCTGGGAGTTGGCAAGGAGAGTTGAGATCCTGCAGGGCCCAGAGGAAGAAGTCCTGGGAGGCCCCACCTTCGGGGCAGAGCAAGAGGAGGGTGAAAGGTGGAGGGCGGAGGGCAAAGGCAGCGGGGCTCATCCTCAAAAGAAAGAAGTTCGTAGCCCCTGAATCCCAGAATCTGGGGTGCACGGTTGTTCCTGGGGTCGTTGGGGGACTAAGAGGATCAGCCGAGGGCTGGGCTGGAGGAGGGCAGCAGGAACGGGCATCGGGGGTGAGGGTGGGGCTTCCTGAAGGCCCTCACCTGCAGCGACCCTGGTGAGCCCCTCAGGTGCCACAGGCAGGGACATGCCTTGCTCGATGCGTCACACCATGTGGCCAGCAGAGCTGCAGGAAAATGCTGGGGCCGGCCAGATCGAACAAGGTCAACCCAAGAGGACCCGCCCAAGGCTCTAGCTTTGGTACTAAAACACCTCAGCCAAGGGGCCTTAGGGCTGCTGTGTCCAGAGCGTGTCCAAGACCCTCTTCCTGAAGGGATATGAGAAGCCACGAATGTGAGCCTCGCTGTGCATTCAGCCATTCTCACCCTGCTCTAAAGAACTGCCCAAGGCTGGGTGTTTTTTTTGTTTGTTTCTTTTTTTTGAAACAGAGTCTTGCTCTGTCGCCCAGGCTGGAGTTCAGTGGCGCGATCCAGGCTCACTGCAAGCTCTGCCTCCCAGGTTCACGCCATTCTCCTGCCTCAGCCTCCCGAGTAGCTGGATTACAGGCACCCACCACAATGCCCTGCTAATTTTTCTTGCATTTTTAGTAGAGACAGGGTTTCACATGTTAGCCAGGATGGTCTTGATCTCCTGACCTAGTGATCCGCTCTCCTTGGTCTCCCAAAGTGCTGGGATTACAGGCGTGAGCCACCAAGCCCAGCCAAGACTGGGTGATTTATAACTAAAAGAGATTTTATGACTAAAAGAGATTCCATTGACTTACAGTTCCACACGGCTGGGGAGGTCTCAGGAAACTTACAATCATGGCAGAAGGGGAACAAACACGTCCTTCTTCACATGGCAGCAGGAGAGAGAAGCATGAAGGAGGAACTTCCGAATACTTATAAAGCTGTCAGATCACAAGTGAACTCATTCACTATCACAAGAACAGCACAGGGGAGGCCACCCCTGGGATCCAGTCACCTCCCTCCCTCAACACGTGGGGATTACAATTTGAGATGAGATGTGGGTGGGGACACGGAGCCAAACAGTATCACCTGCTTCAAGAAGGGAAGTGCTTTGATCCCTGAACCATCCTTCAAGCTGGTGGCCGCACTGTGCTTCTCACCTGTGGACTCCCAGGTCAGGAGCACCCTTTTGTTCTGGGTGCTCCCCACACACAGCAGCTCGACTTTGAAAAAATAGTTAGGAAAGAAACCTTAGCCCATCCGGCCCATACTTATTCCCAGTTTAGAAAAGTAATGTTTCAGATCATCACACTAAGTCTCCAGGTAAGAGGGAGAAGCCAGTCACCCCGATGCTCTGAGTGATCAGAGACCCCAATCCTTCCTGGGCCGTGGCCATCCACAGCATGGCTCCCTGACTCCTAGGTCAAAGCAGGCTCCTGCACCTTCCTGGCCCCTCCTGTCCTGGTGCAGGAGGAGCTGGGACCCACTGACCTCAAGAAGGCGGGGGATTGGCCGGAGGCACAGAGCCCTAGGATCTCAGGCCTGTCAGGAGGGTCTTCCCCTGCAACCATCCATCCTGATCCAGAACCGTGGGGGCAGTGCCAGGCTTGGGCCTCTCCTTGGGAGCCTCTGGCTGCAGTTCCCTCCCAGGAAGGGTCCTCGAGGGGACAGGGACCCAGGGGATCTGAGGGAGCATTGGGGTCTAGCAGACTGTGGGGGTCCCAGGTGTCTCCCCAGCCCCCTTCCAGCCCTCACCAGCTCCCCTGTGAGGCCAGCCCCACCTGCCTACCTCAAAAGCTACCCCAGATTCAACAGCCTGAGCTGGGGACTACAGGGCCTATTCGCCCACCTCGGAACCCCTCTAGCTGAGTGCCATCCTAACCACCATCCGTCACCGGGGGTTGGTGGTGGATGGAGGTCTGAGGCCGCTTTTGTTTTTCCTTCTGCCACTGCAGCTATGACGGCCCAGCGCTGTGGTCTGCTCTCATCCACGTCGATGAAAAGCGACCCTAGCTGTGGCTTTGCTGTGAACCTTTCCTGGACGGCACCAGTGCTGGGGTCCTCACTTTCCTTTTCTGGATTTTGTTTCTCCTTGTTGTGTTTCACTTTTAGTCTTTTGAGATATGTTGTCTTCCATGCCCGTTTGCAGACAGCAGTATTCACGTTTCCAAACCCAATCAGGTCATCTTTGCTCTTTATGGGAAAGTTAAACACATTCATATTTCAGACAACTGACATTTGGTCTTTTCAATGCTACGCTACGATTACGGAAGCACGTAGAGGGATTGTTTCCATTTCATCCAATGTCAGTGGGTCGGTGCAGTTCCGTGACCCCCGCCCGAGGGAGACCTCCGGGTTGGTGAGATGACCGAGCACAGGTGTCCTCCCACGCTCCGTGCTGGCTGGTCCGGCAGCACTTTCTGCAGAGACAGCTTCTAGACAGCAGCGTTGTCTAGAACCCACACAGGTTGCAGACCATGTCCCTCTCCTTGTCGCAGTTCCAGGTGGTGATGCCTCAGGCCCCGGAGGCTGGGAACCACATCTTGAGTGAGGGTGCGATGTCGCCTAAGGGACATGAGTTAAACTGTGAGAGGCGCCCCCTCACACCCCCAAAAGACTGAAGCTGGACTGGCAGCACCAGCGCCGGCAGTCTGCAAGGACGTGGGGTGACTGTAGCCCTCCTGCAGGCTGTGGGGTGCAGCTGCTTTAGAATGTCCCCTGTTTCTCAAAGCCAAGAGCACACTTGCCCACCCCAGCCAAGCTCCTGTGTGTTTACCGAGGTCAGTGAAACACAGAACTCGTGCACAAGTTCGGAAAGACGCACACGGATGTTCACAGCCGCTTCGGTTGGTGAGTGGACTGGGAGCAGCCGGACGTCCGCCAGCAGGAGAGCAACTGGCAGACTATGGCTGGTCCATCTATGACGGTGCCCAGGAACAGAGGGCAGGTGGCAGAAAGCTCCACGTGGGGGTGCCGTGTGGAAGAAACTGAGAACTGCCAAAGCCAACTGTGGCGATGGAATTAGGACAGCAATTCCCTGCAGGATGGGCTGGGTGGGTGCCAAGGAATGTTTTGGAGTCCTGCAGAGGCTTCTGTCCTGGAACGTGGGACACGGGTGTGCATTTCCCAAAACTCTGAATTGTACGTGTGGAATCTACACATTTCCTGTATGAACACTCGACCTTAAACAGACAAACAGAGTAGCTGCGACTGTTCCTCATCTGGCCACCGCCTCCCGTCCCTCCTCTCTCCCCATGGTCAACCCAGCTTGAGGCACGACCTCCTGGGTGGGAGGTGCACTGGGACCGTGCCTCCCTTCTCATTTTATTGGCAAAGCCACTCAGCCTTTTTGCAGCTGGAATATAGTGTGTATTTACCATCCAGAGACGGCCCTGGGACTCCCCACTGACCGTGCCCCACATAACTCCTTCCCCTGGAGTGTGACTCTGCTGGGGCCTCCCACCCGGGACGGTGCTGCATTATTCGGCATCAGGGACTTTGCGGTTGTGATTAAGTTCCCTCATCGGTTGACTCTGAGTTCATCAGAGAGAAGGTCGCTTATGCTTGGTGGGTCAGACCTAATCAGATGAGCCCTTAACAGACGCCAGATTCTCCTCCCGGCCTTAAAGGAGCAAACACCCTTCTTAGAAACTGCCTATGGGGGGCACATGACAAGACCCCAAGAGTGGCCAGCAACAAAAGGGGCCTCCGCCCTGCAACTGAAAGCAACTGAGTTCCGCCACCACCTGGCGAGCTTGAAACAGGAGCCTGAGCCTCCAGTGAGGGGTCGACGCATTGATTTCACCTGTGAGACCCCAGCACAGGCCCCAGCTGAGCCGTGACCAGGCGTCTGACCGCAGAGCTGGCGAGATGGCACGTTGGTGCTGCTGAGACCCCAGCACAGGCCCCAACTGAGCCGTGACCAGGCGTCTGACCGCACAGCCGGCGAGATGGCATGTTGGTGCTGCTGAGACCCCAGCACAGGCCCCAGCTGAGCCATGACCAGGCGTCTGACCACACAGCCGGTGAGATGGCACGTTGGTGCAGCTCTGAGGCACTGCGTGGTGACGCTTCGATACGTGGTTGTGTTAGAGAATGAATACACCTCATCTTTATCCCCAACCCTGTGAGCTCTTGCCATATTTCTAGTAGGCTTTTCCTTCCCTCCTCCAAACCCTTGCTCCTGGAATGGAGCCCCCATTCACCCAGGGTGGGTGCCCCTCCTTTCTTCCATGCAGAGTGGGGGCAGCTCCTTCCACGGCTGGTTTGCACATCGACCATCCCCTCCCATAGATCTCCTGGGGAAGTGAGGCCTTCCCACCTCCTGTCAGCTCCGGGACCCACTGGCCCCGCACACAGACCCAAGCAGGAGCAGCAGGGTCTGGACCCCAGGCAGTCTGGTCCATCCTGGGCTCGGGGGGGCTTCCTGCAGATCTTCATTCTCTCCCTTGGAGAGGACAGGGCATGAGCAAACACCTCCAAGGGAGTGACCTCTTCACAGAGTGACCTCGTCAAGGGAGTGACCCTCCACACCCCACCCCACCCCACCCCACCCCACCCCACCCCACCCCACCCCACCCAGTCAGCGGTGGTGGCTTCCACCTCGCCCAAACGCAGCCAGTGGGCTTGCTGCTCAGTGGTGTTGCGAGGCCTCGCTTCCTGGCCCTGTTTGGCCTACCTCACCGTATTACCTTGTGTCATTCCCTCCAGCTTCGACAGTGTCTTTTGCAAACCCAGAGCTCCTTGGAGAATCACCCACAGCCCAGAGTCCTTTCCAACACAGTTTCCTTTCTTCCCCTACACCTTTTGTGATGACCGCTGGAAACGCCTTGCCAGAGGGAGCCGTCTCTCTCAGAGTCTATCATTCCCAGCTCTTGCCTGGCTCCTCTCACTGCCAGATGCGACTCCCATGAAGAGGCCACTCTGTGAAGAGGTCACTTCCTTGGAGAGGTCAGTCTGTGAAGAGGTCACTCCGTGATGAATTGATGTGTTTTTAAACATAGAGTGTCGGTTGTTTTTGCGCCTCAAATCCTGATCATGGATTATATTACTTTGGCTTCTAAACATTTTGGATTCTTCAGAAAACACTCGGCCAGGGACTGTGAGGACACGCCCTCAGCCGGGCGGCCTCGTCCTCAGCTCGAAGACAGGACTGCTCTCCCTGGAGGAGTCATGAACGCGGACCTCGCAGCGCCGTCTACTCCAGGACAGTCACCACACTGGCCCCATCTCATGGTGGCCAAGACTCGCAGCATGCGGTGCCCGGCAGCTGGTTCCTGAGACGTCGCTGTTCCTTTTGAGGCTCCCTGGAGAGAAGTCATAAAGTAACAAGGTGGGCAGGGCCGAGCTTTCCCTGCCAGAGCCACCAGCCAGGCACAGGGCTGATGCCACCAGCGACCCCACAACCCTCTCCCCCTGCCCCTGCTGGGACCGCTCGCCCTGGCCCTCTGAGCACCTCTTCCTTCTCAAGCATCAGCTCACACGGCCCCACGGCCTTGCCCAATCCCGTGTCTCATTAGATCCCCTTGTTGTTTTTCCTCACCATCTTTTCTTTCATTTATGAGACTCCTTGGATGTTGACAGTACAGCAAACCGTCCAGTGAACATCCCAGCTCCATCTCCCGGGTCAATTGCTACGGCCATTTGCCAAGCTTGCTTTAATGACCTTTTAATTTAGTTTTAATTTTTATTTATTTATGTATTTTCGGACAGACTCTTACTCTGTTGCCAGGCTGGAGTGCGGTGGCACGATCTTGGCTCACTGCAACTTCCGCCTCCTGGGTTCAAGTGATTCTCCTGCCTCAGCCTCCCGAGTAGCTGGGACTACAGGCGCACCACCATGCCCGGCTAATTTTTGTATTTTTAGTAGAGACAGGGTGTCACCATGTTGGCCAGGATGGTCTTGATCTCTTGACCTCGTGATCCACCCGCCTTGGCCTCCCAAAGTGCTGGGATTACAGGCGTGAGCCACCGCGCCCGGCCTGCTTTGATGACTTTATAGGTAGAATGTTTCTGAGTGAGTTACGGACATTATAACAGTTACAGGTAAATACTTCAGTATTCATCTCTAAAAAAAAGAGTGCTTTCTATACAAGTGTAACACCATTACTGCACTTAGCCAAATTAGAAATAGCTCCCGAACATCTTTTAACACCCAGAGCACACTTAACATTTCCACAGTTTCCTGATGTTGTCTTTACAGCTGCCTCTCTTTCCTCCAAACTTCGCATGAAATTGAAGAATTCTTTTCCGTCCTTTTTGTCCTGTGCTGCACTAAGGGTGGTTGGTAAAGTGTGGCGTTCTGGAAGTACTTGCATGGATTTTTTTTGTACCGTTTTTACCTTTGTGGGGTCACGTTTTGAATGTATGTAGTTTGAATGAAAATGTAGTTACATTTTCAACTTCTTTTCAATATTGAGATTTTTGTTTCTTTTTAATTTAGTTTAATAGTTCAAATATAAAAAACAGTGACCTGGTTAAAAGTCAGAGACCAAAGTGTCCCCGGAAAGGCCAGGTTTCCCAGCCTGTCTCTGCCCCACGCGACTCTCTTCCCAGCAGGAGCCTGTTCAATTTCTGGTTAATTCTTTCAGCGTTTCTTTTTGTGACACCTTTTTTATAAAGGTAGAACACTACCGTCACAGATCTGCACTCTACTTTTTCACTTAATAACATATGTTGGCGATTACTGTATATCACTCTGTGTTCCCTGTAGAAGGGGGTTTCCAGGAGGTGGGTCTACCAACGTTTCAAGAGCCCCTCACAGTAAGATGTCTGGGTGGTTTCCAGTCTTTGAGGCTGCAAAGGAAACCCACATGCCAGCATCATCCACATGTCGGCATCATTTCCTGCTTTGCTCACATGCGTGCTCTCAGGACAGGTCAATGGCATCATTTCCTGCTTTGCTCACATGCGTGCTCTCAGGACAGGTCAATGGAAACGCATCTGTGACTTTGTTGGGACTGGCCATCTCCCTTCACAGGGTCATGCCGTTTTGCATGACAGCCAGCAATGTATATCTGGGCCTTCCCTCACCATTCCCGCCCACAGAATACGCGGTCAGCCGCAGCGTCTATCACCCTGGGGGCTGGGACGAGCTGTTTCAGAGCGCTGGCCTTTCTCTCTCCACCGCGGAAGTTGGGTCCTTGCTTGCGTGGCGGGCCATGCTCAGCCGCTATTTCTGAGAAAGGCCTGTTCATGGCTCTTGCCCATTGTCCTGTCGTCCTGTTTTTAATTCTCCATTTCTGGAAACTATATACCATGTAGATTCACCCTTTGTGACAACGTACAAGTGTTTGTTCACAATTTACCCCCAGTATTTTGATTTTGCTTTTTTGGGGAGGGGATGGCCAGGGGTGTTTTGTATTTTAAGGTAGCTGAATTTCTTGGTCATTTCTTCTGTTGGTACGGAATTTTGAACAACATTTAAAAAGGATTTCCCCACGCCCAGGTGATGAAGCGATTCTTGTATTGTCTTCTGGTGTTCATGTGATTTCCTGTTTCCTGTGCGGCTCGATGACCTCACTGGAGTGTGTCCTACACTATGAAGCCCAGTGTGGCACGAGGATCCAAGCCACGTTTCCAGGTGGCCTCCAGAGCAGCCAGAACCATTTGCTGACAAGTCCATCTTCTGAGCCTGACGGGCCGCTGTTATCACACATAAACCCCACGTATTCATGTGGGCCTATTTTTGGATCTTCTAGTCTGTTCCATTATTCATTTATTTGTCACCAGAACCACACTATTAATTATGAACACTTGATCCTACTTTTAATATCTGCCAGGGTCAGCCCCACAGCCCCTGCCCTTGCTAATCTTTTCCAGGATGTTCCTGACTCTTCTTATTTATTTTTTCTTTTGGAACCTTAGAATAAATTTTGTCTAGGCCCTGGCAGACACGGAGAACCTTTTGGTATTTTTGATTATAAATTAATTTAAGGAGACCTGACAACTTCACGATATTGAGTCTTCCTGGCCAAGAACAGGCCCTGTTTTTCATTCGTTTAAGTCTACTTCCATGTCTTTTGGGTTAAACTTTCTTCTAATAGATTTTCTTATTTCTTGTTTATTTCTGGCTATGTTGTCCACTTTCTACTATTATTTGTTGATTGTGTCTGTGAGGACTACTGATTTCTCTATGTTAATTTTATATCCTGCCACTTTAGTGAATTTTGTTATTGTTTTAATATTATAGTTTCTTGGTCAATTGCCTTGATTTTACCAGAACTACAATCTGCAATAGAGGTGGTTTCACCTCTTTTTTCCAGTTCCTGTGCCGGTGCCTGTGCATGTGAGTACATGTGTGCATGTATGTGTGCATGTGTGTGTACATGTGTGTACGTTTGTGCGTGAGTGTGCATGCATACATGTGTGCGCATACCGGTGTGCACGTGTGCACACTTCTGTGCGCATGTGTGTGCATGTATGTGTGTGCATGTGTGCGCGTGTGTGCATGTGTGTGTACATGTGTGTACCTTTGTGCGTGAGTGTGCATGCATACATGTGTGTGCATACCGGTGTGCACGTGTGCACACTTGTGTGTGCATGTGTGTGCATGTATGTGTGTGCATGTGTGCGCGTGTGTGCATGTGTGTGCATGCATGTGTGCGTGTGTGCACACATGTGTACATGTGTGTGCGTGTATGTATGCGTGTGTGACTTCATGTGAGGATGTCTGCCTCTAATAGTGGGGTAACAGAGTGCAGCCTGTTCTTGTTCCTGACTTTGGCAGAAATGCTAAAAGTGTGTCCCACTAAGGCACTGTTTTTCTATTTGTCCATAAAAATGAGGAAATAAATCTTGTTTTTCATAGATGGAGATGATTATATAATTAGCTCCCTTTGAAATCACGGAAGCCTGGTGATTTGGGGTCAGGGGTTGAAGGGAGCAGTTCTGATTTTTCTATGTGAATGTGTCTGCTTAGATTTTCTATATTTACTTAATTTCGATCAGTCATATAAAACTGTCTTTTCATTCAGGTTTTTCAGTGTTTGGGTTCAGTGTTACAGCAATCTTCTACGTTGTTTTTTTTTTTTTTATTTTCTTATAGGAAATCACTTGGTGATCAAGCAACCAAGAACATTATTCTGACAATCATCAAAATTTTAATATGTCTGTGAATTGGATGATGGCGTTGTATCAGTGTTAAATTCCTGATTTTGATCACTGTACTGTGGTTATGTAAGAGAATGTTCTTGTTTTTGGGAAACACATACTGAAGTATTTAGGAATAAAATAATACTGACTCTACTCAGCAATGGGATTAGCTTTTGTTTAGTAGTTTCAATAAGCAACTTTGCAAATGCACAACGGCCACAATGTTTTTAACAAAGGTTCCATTTGGAATAAATTTACTAATACCACTGAAGTAAGAAAATGGGGTGTATAAAGTAAAAATTCTAACACATAACTAACATATTTTGGTGTGTATTTCTACAGCAGTTCCATGTCTATTGTTTTCTGAATATACAGAGTAACCCAGAAAGTTCTAAAATGTAGGAGGAAAACACAGAACCTCACACAAGCTGCAGACTAAGTTTCTCTTGGGGAAAAAAAAAGTGATAAATGTTACTAAATTACTGACCCCCCACCCCAACAAGGTTGGAAAAAATCGAGTTTTACCGATAGTGCACGACCATGTTTATTTCTTCACATACCCATAGCTATGAACATTGTACATCGTCCTTGGGTGGACATATACTTTCATTTCTTTGGGTAAATACCTAAGAGTGGAATGGCTGTGTTATATGGTAGTTACTATTAACTTTTTAAGAAATAGCCAAATTGTTTCCAAAGTGATTCTACCATTTAACATCCTCATTGGCAGTGTATGAGCATTCCAGTTGCTTCACACCCTCAGCAACACTTGGTCTGATCAGTCTTCTAAATTTTAGCCATTCTCACAGATATGTAGTGGTATCTCACTGTGGTTTTATTTGTATTTCCCTAATTACTAATGCTGTTGAGAATTTGTCATGTGCTTATCTGCCATCCATATATTTTTTTTGTTAAGTTTTTCTTTAAATCTCTTGCCCATTTTTAAAAATTGTTAGTTTTCTTACTGTTGGGTTTTGAGTTTTTACTTATGTTCTAGAAAAGTGACTTTAATCAGATGCATAATTTCAGTAGTTTTTTTGCCAACCTTGCTTTCATTCTCATAACAATGTATTTCAAAGAACAGAATTTTTTTAATTTTGATGAAGTCCATCTCTTTATTTAATGAATCATGCTTTTCATATATGTAAGAACTCTTTGCCAAGCCCAATATTTTCCTCTGTAAGTTTCATAGTTTTAGGTTTTAAATGTTCCATTTTGAATTAATAATTGCATATGGTACAAGATATGGATCCAAGTTCATCTTTTTTCAAGTAGATGTCCAGTTGTTCCAGCACCATTTGTTGAAAAGACTATCATTTCTTCGCTGATTTTTATTAGCTCCCCGGTTAAAAAAATTAGCTGTGAATACACATTTGGATTTATTTCTGGACTCTATGCTGCTCCATTGATCTATTTGTCTATCTTATGCCAATATTACACTGTCCCAATTGCTGTGGCTTTACAAGTCTTGAAATTACAGAGTGTTAATTTTCCAATGCTGTTGTCCTTTTTCAAAGTTGTTTTGATTATTCTAGGTCCTTTGAATTCCCATATTAATTTAAAATCAGCTTGTCAATGTTTATAAAATACCCTGCTGGAATTTTGATTGAATCAGCAGACCACTTTGGGGATAAATGACCACTTAACAATAACAATGGACACAGTTGACTTAGTTCATTCTGTGTTGCTATAAAGGGATATCTGAGGTTGGGTAATTTATAAAAGAAAGTTTATTTAGATCATCATTCTGCAGGCTGTATAAGGAGTATAAAGATGGCATCTGCTCAGCTTCTTTTGTGCTGCTTTAAAACACAGTGGAGAAGGTCAGAAAGGAAGCAAGCACATGCAAAGGGGAACCAACCCTGATGTGCATCCTGACTTTATAGCCACCCACTCTCAGGAACTGGTGCATTTATCCAGAACCAATCCAGTCACCATACAAACATCCAGACTATAGCAACAGTATAATTCTCCATTTATTTGGATCTTATTTATCTCAGCAATGTTTTTTAAGTTTCAGTGTACACGTTTTGCTCATATTTATATAGATTTATACCCTAAGCATATCATATTCTATGCCAATATTGTAAATGGTAATTTTAAATTTCAATTTATAAGTATTTGTTAATAACAGATAGAAATACAATTGATTTTTGGATATTGAGCTTGTGTCCTGCAACACTGCTAAACTTACTATTTGTAGCAGCTTTAAAAAGATTCAGTTGGATTTTCTATGTAGATGATCATATTGTCTATAAATAAAGACAGTTTTACTTCTGTTATTCCAACTTAGATGACTCGTTTCTTTTTCCACCTTGTTGCACTGGCCAGAACCCCTATTCCAATATTAAAAAGAAGTAGTGAAAGTGGCCATCCCTGTCCTGATCTCAGAGTTTCCCACTAAGCATAATGTTAGCTATAGCTTTTTCAGAAATGCACTTTAACAATTGAGGTACTTCCCTTCTATTCTGTGTTTGTTCAGAGTTAGGGGCTTTTTTATTTTAATAAAGAACAGATACTGGATTTTATCAAATGCTTTTTCTGCATCTTTTGAAATAATCACAATTTTTCTCTTTTCTAGTGTGTTAATATGGTGAACTTAAACCAATCTTGTAATGTTCATGTATTTACAAATTTTTTAATGTTTTGTTTTGAGATAACTGTAGATTTCCATGCAGTTGTAAGAAACAATACAGAAAGATTCAGTATACCCTTTACCCAGTTTCCCCCAATGGTAGCATCTTGCAAAACTATAGTACAATGACACAAACAGGATATTGACATCGACAGGACCATAATAAAGAACAATTCCATCACCACGAGGATCCTCTGTGTGGCCCTTTTGTAGCCATACCCACTTTTCTCCCATCTCAATCCCCTCCACTACTGGCAACCACTAATCTACAGTCCATCTCCATAATTTCATCATTTCAAAACTGTTATTTGAATACTATCATATTATCTGATCCTTTTGGATGGATTTTTTCACTCAGCATAATTCTCTGAAAATTTATCCAGGTTATTTCAAGTACTAATAGTTCACTTCTTTTTATTGTTGAGCAGTCTTTTATGGTATGAATGTACCACAATTTGTTTAACTATTCACCTGCTGAAGGACATCTAGGTTGTTTCCAGTTTTTACCTATTATGGATAAAGTCACTATAAGCATTTGTGTATAGGTTTTTGTGTGAACATAAATCTTCATTTCTTTGGGATAAAATCCCAGGAGTACAAATGTTGGGTTATATGGTAGTTGTATGGTTAGTTTTTTTTTTAAACTTCCAAATTATTTTCTAGAGTGTCTGTATCATCCCCTCCAGCATTATGTTGATCCAATTTCTCCACATTCTTGTCAGAATTTGGCATTGACTGTAACCTTTATTTTAACCATTCTGATAGATGAGTAATGATATCTCATGGTTTTAAATTGCATTTCCCTGATGGATAATAATGTTGACACGTTCTCATGTGACTATTTTCAATTGATACATCTTCTCTAGTGAAATATTTCTTCGTGTATTTTGCCCAGTTCCTAATTGAATTGTTTGATTCTTTCTGTTGAGTTTTGAGAGTTCTTTATATATTTTAATACTAGTCCCTTGTGAGATAAGTGATTTGCAAATATTCTCTATAATTCTGTAGTCTTTTTATCCTCTTAATAGAGTCTTTCACTGAGCAAAACTTTTCAATCTTGATAAAGTATAAAGTACAATTTTTTTCTTTTATGTATTGTGCTTTTGGTGTCAAGTCTAAGAATACTTCGTCTAGCACTAGACCCTGAAAATTTTCTATTTTTCCAAAAGTTTTATACTTCTATATTTTTCATTTGTTTCCACAACCCATTTTGAATTAATTTTTGTATAAGTTGTCGCTTAGGTTAAGATTCATATTTTTGCTTATGAACATCAAATTACTCCAGTACCATCTGTTGAAAAGGAGTTTTCCTCCACTGAATTGTTTTTGCACCTTTATGCAAAATTGAGTACTTTTTCAGCTCTGCCCTCTCTTGCTTCTCTCCTTCTGGGACCCTGGTGGCATGTGTGTCAGATCTTCAGTCAGTCCCACAGGTCCTAAAGCTCTATTCCTCTCTTGTTGTTCAGATTGGATTATTTATATTGTTTTATCTTCCAGTTCACTATTTTTTGTTTCCTTCGTTCTTCTCCTTTTTTATTTTTTTATTTATTTTTTTATTTTGAGACAAAGTCTTGCTCTTTCATCCAGATTGGAGTGCAGTGGCATGATCTTGGCTCACTGCAACCTCTGCCTCCCAGGTTCAAGTGAGCCTCTCAAGTAGCTGCCTCAGCCTCAGCCTCTCAAGTAGCTGCTTCATTCTTCTTTTGAACTATCTACTGAACTTTTTATTTTGGTTATGACAGTTTTCAATTATAAAATTTCCATTTGATTCTTCTTTACATCTTCTTTTTATTTGATAAGACTTTCTATTCCATTGCTTTGCTGAGGCTTTCTATTTTTTTTCATTTGTTTCAATAATATTTGTAATTGTTTGTTGAGGCAGTCTTATCATCACTATTTTAAACACTTTGTTAGATAATTCTAATATCTGTCATCTCAGCACTGGCATTTTTGACTGTCTTTTTCATTCAGTTTGAAATCTTCCTGGTTCTTGGTATGGTTAGTAATTTTTTTATTGAAACCTGGACATTTTTGTATTATGTTATGAGACTCTGCATCTCATTAAAAAACTCATTTTAGCTGGCTTTCCTTGACACTTATTTAGCAAAGGGAGGGAGGAAGGCACTACCTTGTTACTGCCAGGTGGAAGTAGAAATCCAGGCTCCCACGAAGGCCTGTATTGATACCCAAGAGGAAGAGAGGCACCTTACTACTTCTGGATGGTGGCAGGATTTCTGGCTCACCATGTGGTCTCCACTGATTCCACTCTAGGGGAAGCCTCATTACTGCTGAGTCATAGTGGAGGTCTTAACTCCTCACTAAGCCTCCTCCACATCATCCCACTGGGGAGGTAAAGGCATACTTTATTACTGCTGGGTAGGAGTGGAGGTTTAGGTTGTTTGTGGTTTCCATTGAACTGTGAGGTGTGGGGTGTCATGCCTTATGATCAACTGGTGGGGACAGAAATACTGGTTCTCTCAAATACTTGGCATGTGACATCACTCTCATGAGCATGAAAATTTAGGCTCCCCAACTTGGGCTTTGCTTGAGTAAGTGAGAGTGAGGTCACAAAGTTTTCTGTCTTCACAGGTTGCTTCTATCCTGGTCCTGTGGCTAGAAACACTAAACTCTTATTAGGGATATTTTTGTCTGCTCTTTGGTGCTTCTAGGTTTCCAGCTTCTTCAGCTCCATATCTGGGATATACAAGGGAAAAGGAAAACCCAGGGGGCTCAACACCCTATCATTCTTCAAGTTCCCATGTTCCTAGCTGATCTGCATTCTTCGCTCCACCTTTCAGAATATTCTTCTCTTTGTTTTACATATAATTTTCAGGGTCTTTTTGTTGTACTTAGCAGGAG
The DNA here is from genome assembly GCF_007565055.1 of Rhinopithecus roxellana. Classification (NCBI taxonomy): domain Eukaryota; kingdom Metazoa; phylum Chordata; class Mammalia; order Primates; family Cercopithecidae; genus Rhinopithecus; species Rhinopithecus roxellana. The sequence continues at coordinate 131,232,101 of NC_044561.1, read as the reverse complement.
GAATAGGGAAAAGTGTATCTACTCCAGGTCCCAGAGAGGAAGTCTGTTCCTGTGGTTTAATTGCTGTGTTATTTGGTGCATTAATATTTCATCGTTGGCTGAGCAAGGTGGCTTGCGACTGTAATTCCAGCACTTTGGGAGGCTGCTTGAGCCCATGAGCTCAAGAGCAGCCTGGACAACATGGTGAAACCGTCTGTACTAAAAATACAAAAAATTGGCTGAGCATGGTGGTGCATACTTGTAGTAACAGCTACTCGGGAGGCTGAGGTGGGAGAATCACATGATCCTAGGAAGTTGAGGTTGCAGTGTGAACCATGACTGCACCACTCCACTCCACCCTGGGTGATGGGAGTGAGACCTTGTCTCAGAAAAAAAAATTCATGAACAATATACAGTGCTGTTTTAACTCACTTCATAATTTGTGTCTTGAATTTAATCTGCCTTTGTTTCTCTAGGTTTTAATGTGCCCTTTCTGAATCACTTTGTTTTAGATGAATTTCTTATTTACTTGGGCTTTGCTACAACTTTCAATAGGTGAGTATATTTAATTTGCATTTGACACATTTTATTTTAATGCCAGCATTTTACATTTTCTATTTATAATGTTTTCTTTATTTTCTAACTCTCACTGTATGAACTTCTTTCAGAAGTGGGATGCTTTCCTTGTGGTAATCTGAAAGGGTTACACTGTTTAATTATTATACCTTTTTCTTTCATATATTATACCCTATATTAGTTTCCCTGGGCTACCATAACAAAGTACCACAGACTGGGTGGCTTAAACAACAGAAATTTTCTTTCTATCATAGTTCTGGAGGCTGGAGGTACATCAAGATGCCAGCATAGGTGATTTCTGGTATAGGGGAGGACCTCTTCCCAGCTTGAAAACAGTTGCTCTCTTGCCAGGTTCACACATGGGAGGAGATCGTGAGGGCAGAGAAAAATATTTGGTGTCTCTAAGGACACCGCTCCTATCAGATCGGTGCCTGACCCTTATGACCTCATGTAACCTCAATTTCTTCCTGCTTTAAATATGGCCACACTGGAAGTTGGGCTTCAACATACAAATTTGAGAGAGGAAGAGACACAAGCATTCAGTCCATAAAACACCCCAACACTCTTTTCACAGATTTAGCACATTTAAACAATGTCTATTGAACATCTATGTTAAAAGATAAGAAAAGCAGCAGACTTTCTCTTACTTACTTTTCTCACCTCTCCTCCTATCTACTTTCTGATCTTTCTTGATTATAATTCTTTCTTTTTGAGACAGAGTCCTGCTCTGTTGCCCAGGCTAGACTGCAGTGGTACAATCATGGCTCACTGCAACCTTTGCCTCTGGGTTAAGCAATTCTCCTTCCCCAGCCTCCCGAGTGGCTTGGACTACAGGTGCATGCTGCCACTCTGGGCTAATTTTTTGTATTTTGGTAGAGATGGGGTTTCATCATGTTGCCCAGGCTGGTCTTAAATTCCTGAGCTCAGGCAATCTGCCGGCCTCAGCTTCCCAAAGTGCTGGGATTACAGGCGTAAGCCACCATGCCCAGCCAATTCATTCTCATTTTTATTTTAGTTCTTCATATGGCTACCTTTAGAACTGTTACTTCTTGATTTTTTTCCAACTTAGAAACTATCTGTGCCTTCCCACTGTGAAAGACCAGTAGTCTAATACACTTACACTCCTTTCCCCAAACCTCCTGATTTGTCAACCTCACCTCAAAAAGATTTATGTCATTTTCTTCCAAGACTGTCTACAAGTTGTTGAGACTTGGCTTTCCAAGCTGGCAAACCCAGCCCTAATCCATAAGGAATCACCATGGGTCTGGTGGGGGCAGGAGGAAGTCAGTGAGAAAGGCTACAAATGCTCTGAAATTCCCACCTCCTTTCCCATCTCCTTCAGCTCTCTCTTTTTGGAAGAATCAATGGGAGGCGGAGAGGGAGGGCATTCCCTTGGGCTCTGACTTCTGTCCTCTCCCACTGCAGCTTCCAGGCAGAGTGGAGGCAGGTGCTGCTTTGATGCAAGGAGCTGATCTCCCTTCCTCCACTTTCAACAGTAAAGGCTGTTGCTGTTTGTCTTTTCTTGCTCAAATCCTTGTGGTTCACATCCTTGGGTGTGAGGGTAGTGAGACAGAGGGCTTCATCCAGCTCCCTAAACCAGAAATCACTGACAATTCTTCAAAAGTACAGAGTAGGTGCTATGGTCCCTAAATTACCAAAGAGAAAACTGGGACCAGGGGAGGTGATGACTTGACTTTCTCCAGGCCCTCAGGCAGTGGATGGTGGGGCTATAGCATGGAGCCTTCTCCCTCCTTGTCCTGTACTTTTCCTTCTCCAGTTGGGGAGAGACAGAAACATTTTCTGACCACAAAATTAAGAGAGCTTCATTCACCAGAGGTGTCTTGGTGGAAAGAGCTCTCACTTTCTTTGCAAAAACTCAACAAGTACTGAGATGAAGGGCAAAAGTGCTGGCACCTATTCTCCTCGTTATGGCTACTTCAGAAAAGGGAGTTGGCATAACTATACAGTAAACTGAAGAGTTTACAGTCACTAGGGGAAATATGGGAGGGAAGAGAAAATACTGAAGAGTTTACAGTCACTAGGGGAAATGTGGGAGGGAAGAGACCACGCTGAGGCTGTGGAGTGGTTAAGTCTGGGGGAGAGCTAAGTGGGCTTCAGAAGTCCAGGCACATCTTAGTGTTTCACAACACGAATACCCTCTGCAAGCGCCTCATGTAGCAGAAGCTTTTGAGAAGTGCCACAGTGTAGAGTCCTGCACCCAGATGAATGTAGAGCGGGACTGCCAGCAGCATACAGACCCTGGTCCTAAGACATGGAATCAGGAGAGGGAGAGTCTTCATGAACTAGCAGAAATCCCCCAGAAGAACCCTGGACTTTGACATGACTAGACTCAAAGCCAAATGTATCTGGCTCTTTGAAGGAAGAACGGAACTTGAACTTGACAGCTTCCTCGCTTTAGTCCTTGTTACTGTGCCAGAGGCAGCACAATGCCGAGGTTAACAGCATAGGCTCTGGAGCTGACCTGCAGAGACTTAGATCTCAGCCGTCAGGGCCTCCATTTGCTCATTTCTGATGTGGGAGTAATAACATCACCCACAGTAGAATGCTGTTCCGAGGGTTCAAGTGATCTTTGCAATACACTTAGACCAGTGCCAAGGGCATGGTAAGTACGATGGGAAGTATTTAAATAAAATGTGTAAAGCTGGATAAAAGTGTCTGTCGCATGGCTATAAGAGGAAGTGAGGAGGGGATGAAAACTGCCTCACTCTCTAGGCTGCTCCACACATATGAGCTGTAGCCATCCACCACTGTGCTTTTTGTTAAACAGCATTCCTAGCTCAGATCCCCACTACTTTTGCCTTCAAGTTGCTTTTCTGTGGGTTCTGTCTCCTGTTCAGCCTATTTGTTCATCTTTTGCCAGTTGGATCTGAGGTTTCCCCTAGGGCTTGCGTTTGATCTCTTCTCCCAGATGGTTCCCAAATGTGGCGGAAGAGGCTGAGGTCAGCTGCCATAGTGCTGTTCAGACTTTCTTCTGTGGTAGAGCACGTACAGGATGGCTGAGCTGAGGCTGGCAATGTCTGAACCACTCCAGGAGACTGAGGGGACAAGTACGGTAAGAAGTCCCAGACACACAATGGACTTCCCATGTGTCAAACTGCCTCCCACTAAATGCGGGCACAGAAATGACCCTGCAGACTCCAGGCGCAAACTGGCAAGGGACCTGGAGCCATCACCTGGACTCCATGGTCTACCATCTCCTCCAGGTGGCCTTCAGTCCCAACCTGATCAGGCTTTCAGAGTAGAGGTCCTCTGCTGGCTTCACATGCATAATTGGGGGTCGGGGAGTCTTTAAGGATTCTGAGGCCAGGCCCAACCCAGACCAAGTCACTCCCACCATCTGGGCTAGAGCCCAGGCCCAGCTAGCGTTGGAAAGAACCCAGGTGATTTAACGAGCTGACATTGTCTTGGAGGAAAAGCAGCCCACGGGCTCAGGTCTGGGATGTTAGCATTCCTTATGTGATCTGGAAGCTACAAAAACCAAACAAAACACTTTGTTCAAACACCACATGGAGGAGGATGAGGGCCACTCGCAGCTGCACAAGAACATTCCTTCCGTGAGGGAGATGAGCTTCCTCACGGGCTTTCTGGAGGACTCGGATTGGAAATACTTGCAATGTAACAATGTCTCCCAAACCAGCTTCCCAGAAAATGAAAAGCACTTCAGCATTCACCCTGGAGCAGGAAGAGCTTTCAAAACCTGCAACACGCCCCAGAGCTCGAAGGCCCTCAAGGGTGGGGCTCTGGCTGCTGCCATCCATTCCGCTCCAGCCAGCGGTGAACCTGTCCCCAGAAACCCCACTTCTCGGAGCCTGGGCTCCCACTTCCATGCTTGTTCCCCTGGGGTCCCGAGGGTGCCACTGCACGGGGACAGGAACTGCAGCGGGACAGCAAGTGCCCAGGGACTCCGCAAACACCACAGATTGAGCAGCTGCAGACCCGGCGCCACCCCTGTGGTTCCGAAGACAAACCCTTCCCAGAATCCCCCAGGCTCCTAGTCCTTGCATCTCATTGGCTGGAGGGGCATCACGTGTGCATCTCTAAACCAACCACAGGCTAGATGCGCGGTGGCCTGGCTCCTGCGTGCCTTTGGATGTGTGGTTCCAGCTATATGGGCCTTCCAGTGGCATCCATGTTCATCCACCGTGGGCGGCGCCTGCCTCACCCTCCCAGCTGAGTGGGAGCGTCTTTCTGGTCCAGAGCCTCCTGGTGGGCTGCTTGGTGACCGCCTGGCTTGGGCCACCTGGGCCTGCTGGGGGCAGTTTGCACAGGTGGAGCTGTGTAGTCCCCAACGGCTGGCCAGACAGGCTATGCCTGCTCCCACTGGACCCATGGAATAACTGAGGCACAGGGCCGGGATCCAAACTCAGCACCGTATCCACAGCCGATGGTGTTGATGACTCCACTGAGCAGGTGATTGGTCCAAGCTTGGAGTCGTCTGCGTCTGCCCCCTCCTCTGGGGATTCTGGGGTGTTGGCATCACCCCCACCCGTGTGGATGGTGTTGCAGGCTGACTGTTACCTCACGTGCCTCAGTGTCCTCCTGGTTCAGCCAACTTCTGAAGTGGATCCTCTTCCTTCCCATGTGTCGCAGATGAGGCAGTGAGGCACGGAGAGGTCAAAGGTGCCCACCCAAACAAACAGGGCTAGAGTTGAGGAGTCAGTGTCCGCATCCAGGGTGACTGCATTCCGAGCACTGCATCGTCCACCTGTGCGGACGGGTCCGCAGTCCAGGGTGAGTTTCAGGATGGTGTCCAGGCCAGACCTGTCAGTTATCTGTGGTCATGACGAGTCTTTCCTAACTCTCCAGAGTTTTGATGGACTCAAGCTCTCTCAATATCAGGAACTTTAAAAAAGGAAAAGAGTCCACCCAGGTCTGAATGTAGGAGACGTTCCTGATGTGAGCAAAAAAAAAAAGGAAACCCCAGGAAGGGAAGCTTTTAATTTTCACCTCAGTGACGGGGACCAGGGCAGTGTGGACTGAGGAGAGTGACTGCAAAGCTGGAGTCTCCAAGATGACTTAGAAGCCATAAAACTTCCTCCGGTTGGTTTTTGTTGTCACCGGTCTGTTTTGCTGCAGTGACAGGCAGTAAAACTGTTATCTTCAAAATGCCTTGTCTAAAAGGCAGCCAAGAAAGGAAAACCAGGGAAATGCATCCCATTCATGCTGATGTCAAAAGAAGAGGCAATTCCAGAAAAAAGCCTTTGAAGGAGCGAGATAATGGAAACACAACTTAACATGTGGCCCTGGACTTAGCATGGGAAAGGCCTCACTTTTCCAGAAACATCTGGTTCAGAGTGACGGTGTCATGTGAGAAGAGCCAGCATAATACTGGACAGGGGTCTTGTGGGCAGGCTGTGAGAGGCTCTGCATGACACGCTTGCTCCCTCATGCCTTACACTGCAGTGCCGAGTACCCTAAGACCTGAACCCAGAAATATCTACATGTGGACTCAAAGGTGTGGGTCAAAAGCGTGATATGAAACAGTACTTTAAAGAATTACAACTAGAAACAAAGAAAATATCCATCAGTGGGGAAATGGCTAAATAAATTCCAGCACATTCATACTGGAGAATAATATGCAGCCATTAAAAAGAATGGGAGAGCATCAGGGAAGTGCAAGTTAAGACTTTATGGGGCCCTGTCACACACCCAACAGAGGACAGTACTCTAAAAAGGCTGATAATACCAAATGTGGTGAGGACGTGAAACAACTGGAACTCTCATACACTCTTGGAATGCAAAGTGATTCCATCATTTGGGAAAATAGGCAATTTCTGTTAAAGCTATATATACATCTCTTCATGATACAATCATTTCACCCTAAGCAAAGTTAGAAAAATCAGTGAAATGTCCAACAAAAATTCACAGTGACTTTATTGATAACAAGCCAAAAACTTGAAGCAACTCAATTGTCTATCACTTGACTAATGGAGAAATAATTGTGGTGTAATTCGTCAATGGAATCGTATACAACAATAAAAAGAAGCAGCAATGAAGACACATGACAATATGGATGAATCTCACAGACATTATTTGAGCAAAAGAAGTCAGGCACAGTAGAATACATACTACGCACTTCCAATTATTAAACTTAAGAACCGGAAAAATCTAAACCATGATGCTAGAAATGAAAATAATGGTTTTCTCTGGGAGACGATATTGACTGGGAAGAATAATGACGGAAATGTTTTATATCTCGATATGAGTGGTGGTCACACAGTGTAAATATATCTAAAATTTGTTGAGCTATACAACTGAGATTTGGGCATTTTGCTATATGTAAGTTATTCCTCAATTAAAAAAAAAAGAAGACAGCGAAAGTTAGTGATTAACTTTGACTTTTATTTTTATTGTGCTTTCAGTACTCTACCAATAGTGCAAAGGCATTACTTTTGTTTGAAAAACAAAGTATAAGTGTTTAAAGCTCTAAATTATAAGGTAAACCTATTGTGTTCACATGAAAAAAATCCATGACACACTGACTGGAAAAAGAAAGTAGCAGAATGCAAGATACAGGAGAGTTCTGCTTTATATTAAGATGAGAAAGACTTTGTTCCCATGAGAACAACAAGAAAAACTCAAACAAAATTAAAATTGTACTTTTTTAAAAGACCCGGGGCAGGGGGTTGGGAGGATAGTCAGGCAGCGGCATGAAGAAAGCCTTGAGAACTCAATTCCAGAAGGAAACAAGCATAGGCAAGAAAGAGAGACATGACAGCTCCCAGGCTTCCTACTGAGGTCTGAGGAGGATTGGCCTGCTGTGGATAAGAAACTTTATGGGGACAAAATGCTGTCTGCTGAACTTTGGGTGGCAGTATGAACTGATGGGACAAATTGGAGCCTAGAAAAGCCACAAAGGCAAGGATAGAGCATCTAACCTGAGCAATTCTTCCCCACTCCAAATTTTGACATAAATACGGCAGTGGAGGAAGGGTGGCTAAGCAGAAACAAACCGTAAGATCTCATACTTGCTGTGATTAATGGATTCCACACCCCTGCCTGAGTTGAAACTGCAACCAGCCCCTTCTGAGACCAAACATTGACAAGTCTGAAAAACTCTATCTCAGGAATTTGAAGTTGAGTAATCACAGGTTAAAGCTGCAACTTTTTTTTGGTCTGAAGGAGATTCTAGGAGAAAGCTGAGTGATTGGCTTCTCACCTTCACTACTGAGGAAAGGAAATGCATGTCTAAGGAACCAACACAAAAATGCTTCAATCTTCATTATTCATTTATACACAATGTGCCAAACAACAAAAATATATGAAACATACAAGTAAGTGAAAATGTATGGTTTATACTTAGGAGAAAACAAAACCTCTGGAAGGAGATGGTTAGCAGATGGACCAGTAATTGGGAAGATAAAATACTAAAACAATTATTTCAAATATGGGTGAGCAAATGGTATATTTCAAAAGATGAATGTGAGTACTAATAGACCATATGAAAGAAAAAAATAAATGGCTGGGCTTAAACTGTATAATGCAAAAGAAAGGATCAGTGAACTTGAAGGTCACTGGAAAATATTCAAACTTTTTCCTCAAGACAAAGGAAAAAGATTTTTCAAAATATGAACAGAATTTCTGCAAAATGTGGGATTATAACAAGTAGTCTGAAATATAAGCATTTGGGATCTAAAAATGAGAGAGAAAGAGAGAGAAAATGAAGGACAAAAATATTTGAAGAATTAACAGCTTAGATAAAATGGATGAAAACCTTGGAAGATCTTATCAAAACTAACCCAAGAATAAGCAGAAAATCTGAAATAGAATTTATATTTAAAAACTTTCTAAGAAAGAAGACTTCGGATTCAGATAGTTTCACTGGTAAATTATACCAAACACTTAAGGGATAAGTAATGTCTATCATTCACAAACCCTTTCAGAGGAAAACAAAGGAAGAGAGGATGCTTCCTAAGTCATTTTATGAGGCCAGAATCATCCTGATACCAAACCCTGACCAAAAAAAAAAAAAAAAAAAACCCTACAGACTAATATTCCTCATGAGCATAAATTTAAAAATTAACAAAATGTTAGCAAATCAAACAACAATACATTAAAAGAGATAATGTATCATGACAAAGTGGGGTTTATTCCAGGAATGTAAGTCAAAAATCAATAAATATTTTTTACCACATTAATAGGTTAAAGGACAAAACTCACATGATCATCTAAATAAATTCATTTAAAACTTTGGTATAAAATTTAATATCTGTTCATAATAATAACAACTGTCAAGACACGGGGAATAGAAAGTGGCATCTTTAACTTGTAAAATTACAGATAACATCATACTTTATAAGGAAATGCTGAATGTTTTCAACCCAAGATTGAGAACAGGGCAAGGATGTTGGCGTTTATTATGTCTATTCAATGTTATACTACAGTTCCTAGCTAAGTGCAATAAGGTGAGAAAACTAAAAATCATAAAGATAGGAAAGGAGAATGTAGACCTATTTGTTCATAGAGAACATGACTGTGTATGTAGAAAATCCTAAGTATCAACAACAACAAATTACTAGAGCTAGTAAGTGAATTAAGCAAGAACTCGGGATACAAAGTCAATATGCAATCATCAAATGAATTTTTGTGCACTAGCAAAAAACAGTTGGAAAGCTGAAACCATTTAATGGAAAAAACACCATTAGTAACATCAAAATAAAAAATATTACAATATTTAGGATTAACTTTAATGAAAGATGCACAAGAACTGTTCACAGAAAACTATAAAATATTGAGAAAAATTCAAGAAGACAAACAAATGAAGATTTGTTCATGTTCATGGACTGGAAGGGTACACACTGTTAAGATGTCAATTCTCCTTTTTTTTTTTTTTTTTTCTTTTTTGAGACAGAGTCTCACTCTGTCACCCAGGCTGGAGTGCAGCTCACTGCAACCTCTGCCTCCCAGGTTCAAGCGATTCTCATGCCTCAGCCTCCCGAGTAGCTGGGACTACAGGCACACACCACCATGCCTGGCTAATTTTTGTATTTTTAGTAGAGATGGGGTTTCGCCATGTTGGTCTGGCTGGTCTCGAACTCCTTGCCTCAAGTGATCTGCCCACCTCGGCCTCCCAAAGTTCTAGGATTATAGTTGTGAGCCACCGCACCCAGCCCCTCCCAAAATTAATGTACAGATACAATGCATTCTCAATCAAAATCACAGCCAGCTTTCTAAGAACAGAAAGTCACGAGTTGATTCTAAAATTACATGGAAATGCAAAGGACCTAGTAGCCAAGAATTTTTGGAAAAGAATAACAAAATCAAAGATTTTACACTACCTGAATTCAGAACTTAGTAAAGCACTGGTAATTATGAGAGTGTAGTATTAGTATAAAAGCAGGTAAATACATCAATGGAACAAAATGTAGTTCAAAATGAACCGGCACTTACATAGCCAATTTATTTTCAACTAAGCCACCAAAGCAATTCAATGGGGAAAAGAAAGTGTTTTCAACAGACTGTGCTTGAAAAACTGGTTAACTATTAGGGACAAATACTTATCTTGATGCCTACCTTACACCATACATAAAAAATTAATTCAAGCTGGCACAGTGGCACATTCCTGTAGTCCCAGATACTCGAGAGGCTGGGGCAAGAGGATTCCTTGAGCCCAGGAGTTTGGGTCCAGCCTAGGCAACATAGCAAGACACCATCTCTAAAAAAAAATTTTTTTTAAAGTTTTTTAACTACAATTTTTCCCTCCTATCTTGAACTTGCAAATTGAGCCCTAAATATGTAGTGTTTGGCATGTGGCTTCCAGGCCAGATGTGACCCCAGTGAGGTTATCACAGAGCTCAGGGAACATTTTCAAAACATAATCCAGAATCTGACATCTCTTATAAACAGCTTTCATTTAAGGGGAATCTGCTGGATGGAGGACAGTGTGGCCTGCCAGGATTTTCGTAAGAGATTTGGTCTCTTCCTTTGCTCTGAGCTTTCTCCAGCTCTGTTGGCATTAACCTCAGCTGGGCCACAGAACCAGTGTTACATACCCAGAGAAGCAACTAGGTCAATGGAGCAGCTGAAACGCACACATCAGATGTGTTAAGTCAGTGCTTTTTACGTGAGTTAATTGTCTTTTTGGAGCCCTTCTTCGAAATTTTTTTTTTTAACCTGCTGTGTAACACCCTGCCTTTGAGCAATAATGGAGCAAACAGGCATTATTCATAGCAGCAACCAAAGTCCACTAGGAGACTGCCATTCACCCCAGTGCTGGAGGCACCCAGCTGACCCCACAACAACAAATACTAAAACCTCACCCTCATTCTTCAGCACTTTCTCAGGGATTTCTGAGGAACATTACTGGGGCATTCTGGAATGAAATCACAAAGTAAGCCAGGGACTGAGCATCTGGCTGTCTTCCTTCTATAAATCTCACTGTCAGAAAAATAAAGGAGATAGCTAAAACTGCAATCCAATCCACCTGTGGTGCAAGTAGAAGCCTGACCTGTCTCCCAACCAGTGATGCACTCAGGGCTGTAAATACTTGTGGGGAAGCTAATCTCTCCCCCATCTCCTCTCTCAGTCCCTGACAATTTGGCATCTGGGTGGCTTTAGTTTAGTTGTTTGCGGTCCCACATTACCAGCCTCAATCCCCTATCAGCAAGCTTGCACCAAGCACCTGCCCTGCATCTACTATGTACAAACATCTCCACATGCCCCATAAAGATGCTGATGATATCTTCATTTTACAAATGAGCAAAGTAAGACTGAGAGATAGTGGGTAATGTGTTCAAGACTGCACAAGAATCAGTGATGATTTGGATTCAAATCCAGGCCTGCCCAGTTCCAAAGTCTGTTCTCTTTCAAACAAACATGTCATTCTCCCTGACATTATCAACAATGATTAAAAAGAAAGACTCCATGACCTCATGTGTGTACAGCCAATTAGGGAAGAAAGAGCATCATTATGTAGTGAAGTCCCCTGGTTGCTCTCCCCATCCACAGTATCTAAGATAGCCAAAGACCACACTCGTGGGAAGAGGGGTGGCACCACAGGAGAGCACTTAGTGAGGAGTCCAGGGGCCTCGGTTCTCATTCTGGCTCTGTGCTAACCTTAAGTGTGGTCTCAAGGAGCTCGCTCACTTTCCTTACCTCAGATATAAAGCAGAGTCCAAGTTTTAAGCAGAAAAAATAGTGTCCAACCCCCTGTCCCCCCTCCGCACACACTCATACATTAGAGTTTAACTACAGAACCTCAGGGATAAGGATGATTCACCTGCAAAGGAACAATTAGATTAACGGCAGACTTCTCGGCCGGGCGCGGTGTAATCCGGGCTCACGCCTGTAATCCCAGCACTTTGGGAGGCCGAGATGGGCGGATCACAAGGTCAGGAGATCAAGACCATTCGGACTAACACGGTGAAACCCCGTCTCTACTAAAAATACAAAAATTAGCTGGGCGCAGTGGTGGGCATCTGTAGTCCCAGCTACACGGGAGGCTGAGGCAGGAGAATGGCGTGAACCCGGGAGGCGGAGCTTGCAGTGAGTGGAGATCGTGCCACTGCACTCCAGCCTGGGCGACAGAGCGAGACTCTGTCTCAAAAAAAAAAAAAAAAAAAAAGCAGACTTCTCATCCAGATGAATAGAATCAAGAAAACAATGAAGAAATAGCTCCAACTACAACCTATTTTACACCCAGCTAAGGTTTTACTCAAGACTGAAGGTATAATGAGAATAATTGAATGTAGACATGTGACCTAAAAGAATGAACTGTTGTTTTAAACTAGAGTTTAGAAAAACCGTAATGGGCTCAGAACAATTTCTCCAGGCAGCAAAGAGCTCTCAAAGCAAGAAAGGTCCTCAGGGCAAAAATAAAACCCGGGTCATTGTCAGCAAAATACAGTCTCAGAGTAAAGACGAAGCCACACGTCTGACCCAAAATTATTGTTAAGATTTTTGGTAGCTGGAAGTTGGATGCTGCTGGAAAAAAAAAAAAAAAAAAAAAAAAAAAAGACCTGAAATTTTGTTAATTTGGGAAGTAGACAGCAGGCAGAAATCTGATGGGCCTTGATAAGGCTATTGGTTAGAGTTTAAAGGGAAGTAATTAAAATGCTCTTGGAAGTGGACATAAAGGACGTTCTTGTTACATGGCGTGGAAGTTTGGCAACACTGACACCTGAGGGAACATGGAAAATAGAAAATATTCCTAATAAACTGATGATCTAGCTGAGGCAATTTCTGGGCAGGGTATGTTGAAGCTGCTTCCTGGATTCTTTCAGCTGCCTGTAATAAAATTCAAGAGCAAAGAGGTGAACTGAGAAACTTTTCATTTTTCAAGTAAAATTTAGAGAAATTATAGAGAAACAGTCTGACTTGCCAGAATATGATTCTCAAAGTAAAATCAAGCTTAAGGATAAAAATCAAATTCAAGTCACTGTTCAGACAACATGGTCTCAGAGTAATATAAAACTGAGGATGTGACTGTAAAATCCCTAGTTAAGACCTCTGCTGTGGTCTGAATGTGTTCCCCAAAATTCATGTGTTGGCAAATTGGTCCCCAGTGCTGGGAGGTGGGGCCTGTTGGGAGGTGTTGAGGTCATGAGGGCTCCATCCTCATGAATGCATCCATGTTGTAAAAAGGGCTTTGGGGAGTGGGTCGGCTTTCCCTTCCACTCTCCACTATGTGAGGACACTGCACGAAGCCCTTCACCAGATTCTGGTGCCTTGGTCATGGACTTCTCAGCCTCCAGAATTGTAGGAAATAAATTTCTGTTCTTTATAAATTACAGTCCGTGGCATTTGTTGTAGCAGCACAAAAGGACTAAAGACAGCATCAAAAATATTTAAAGTAATGCCTCAAAGACCATTTCAAATAAGTGACTTTCTAAGGATCTTACAGATGTGCCTTCTATGTTAACCAATAGATTTTAAGAATTTTAAGATCACCTTCCCACAGTAGCCTCACTGAGAACCTAAGGTACAGAAGAATCTTTTTTGGTGTGGCTTATTTTTTTTTTCCGACGGTCTCACTCTGTCACCCAGGCTGGAGTGCAGTGGCGTGATCTCGGCTCACTGCAATCTCCGCCTCCCGGGTTCAAGCGATTCTCCTGCCTCAGCCTCCCAAGTAGCTGGGATTACAGGTGTGCACCACCACACCCGGCTAACTTTTGTATTTTTAGTAGAGACGGGGTTTCACCAGGTTGGCCAGGATGGTCTCAATCTCCTGACCTCGTGATCCGCCTGCCTCAGCCTCCCAAAGTGTTGGGATTACAGGCGTGAGCCACCGCATCTGACAGGTGTGGCTTTTATCTAATGCAATTTATATAATTTAAAAACCACAATATTTCTAAAGGAATCATATCAACTTTGTCTAAAAGGAACAAAGACGATACCAACTTACAAGAGGTCTTTGGGCCCCTGAACTTCTACAAGAAGGAAGTAGATAAAACAGCAACAACAAACCTCAGCTGCAAACATTGGCCATTTCTTATGAAAGATAAAAGATGACTCCGAAGGTCATAGAAGCACTCAGAGAACAGAGATAAGAGAATAGGAGAGTCTCTCATAAGTAGTGGGGAGCCTCGATCAGGGAACTGGTGATGGATGTCTGACCGGATGTCAGAACTGCTGTGAGCCAGTGACTGCTCCATGCCTCCCATTTTCTCCCTTTTCAAACAGGAGTGTCTGTGATTATCCCATCCCTGTCCCACATTGTATGTTGGGTGTGTAGGTGGAAGATCACTTGTCTCTCTCTTCATAATCTGCAGAACAAGAGGGAGTGCACTTGAGGAACCAGTCCTGGGGCGTCTTACCCCTGGACCTGATTAGGGATAAGAGCCTCAGCTTTGAGCATGAGATGGAAAGCATAATGGGATGTAGCTATTGGGGGAAGTCTTGGGAGGAGATGAATATATGTGGCTTGATGGGGAGTGTAAACAGCTTTTGTCTAGAGAGAGACTGTGGCAGTTTTAAAACACAAATGCAGGTTATTTGACACTTCTCCCTAAAGAGGAGGCATTCTACCACCCTTCCTTCTGCAGGCGCTGGGCTGTGCTGAAGCTTTTCTTCTGGATCTAAGTGAGGGCATGGCTCCTTTCACCAGGAGAGTCCAGTGGAATAACACGAAGTGATCCCCATTGCCGAATCCCCACAGAAGCCCATGTGCACCTTCTGCTAAAGGCAGAATACTTGCTCTTGGTGCTCTGGGCAACCATGCAGGAACTGTCTTGAAGCTGCCATGTGGTGAGGAAGCTCAAGCCACGCAGACAGGTCAGGTATAGGTGCTCCGATCCACAGTTCCGGTCCGCAGTTCCCGCAGGCAGGTCGTGTATAGGTGCTCCAGTCCACAGTTCTAGTCCACAGTTCCAGCAGTCAGACTGTATATAACTGCTCTGATCCACAGCTCTGGTCCACAGTTCCGGTCCACAGTTCCAGCTGAGCCTATCCTTCACATCACCTCCGTGCAGATACTAGACATGTGAGCAATCAATGGTCCAGGTGATTCCAGCCCTCAGCTTTTTTAGTCCTTCCATCTGAGAATGCAGACATCCTGGAGCAGAAACAAGCCATCCCTGCTATGTTTACATAATCTGTTTACATATGTTTACATAGCCTGACCTGCATAATCTGGGAGAATAATATTTGTGTATACCACTGCATTTTGTCATTGTTTGTTAAGCAGCAATAGAAAACCAGAAGAAAAAGCTGAAGTCCAAGGTACTCGCTAAAAGAAGGAGAGTACTTCATCCAAAAGGAAAATGAATTTGGAGAAATGGCAAGGGTTATAATAAACAATGGTCAAATTTTGGCACCTCTCACAAACTAATGTTTACAAAGTTTAGTCTTAAAAAGGTAAAACTAAAACAGACAATACAACATGATAGGACAGAGTCCCATGGAAGGGAGGAATGCTAAGGTCTTCCCATTCTGGAAAAGAATAGATATTTTGAGTAACTTTAGGCTTTCTCAGAAAATGTCCAGTTAATGTATGATACAATTTTAAGGTTAACTTTTGAAATAGTAGAAATACATATCTTTGTTTTCAAAGTAACAGAGAAAATCAGAAATAGATTAAAAACATATTCACTAAAATTCAAGGAAGAAAAAAAGAAAAAAGCAGGGGAGATAAAACCCAAGTAAGTAGAAAACGCATAATAATATAGTAGGGAAAATGTTTACATATGTCAGTAATTACTGTAACTGTAAATAAATTAAATTCACATTTTGAAAGATAGAGATCAGCAGACCATATTAAAATAAAATTCAATTAATGCTGATTACATAGACACACCCAAAATAAACCACACAGCTCTCTGAAAACTATAGCTTGCCACAGTGGGCAATTTCATCTTGTTTCTGACACCAGTGCAAATTTTCTAGTTTCACTATTAAGTCTAAGGTTAACTGAATTTTTGATAAATATCTTTGATCAAATTAAGAACATTTCCTTCTATTTCTATTTGCTAATATTTTATGTTTTGAGTGAGTACTGAATTTTATTAATTTTTTGCATTTATTATGATGGTTGTGTGGATTTTTTCTTTTATAATTTATTTATTTTTTCTTTTTGAGACAGTCTCTCCCTCTCTCACCCAGGCTGGAGTGCAGTGATGTGATCTCAGCTCACTGCAACCTCTGCCTTGCAGAGTTCAAGTGGTTCTTCTGACTCAGCCTCCCAAGTAGCTGGGATTACAGGTGCCCACCACCAAGCCCGGCTAATTTTTGCATTTTTAGTAGGGACGGGGTTTCATCATATTAGCCAGGCTGGTCTTGAACTCCTGACCTCAGGTGATCCACTGGTCTCGGCCTCCCAAAGTGCTGGGATTATAGGCATGAGCCACCATGCCTGGCCAGATTTTCTCTTTTAATCTACTCCTGTGGCATTCACAAATTAGTATATTTTCTAGTGTTTGGTAGGATTATTATTTCTTCTCTTAGAAACCAGTGCCTTTTGAAATTGGGGAAGAACACTTTGAGGTTAGATTGTATATATTTTGGCCGGGCGCGGTGGCTCACTCCTGTAATCCCAGCACTTTGGGAGGCCGAGACAGGCGCATCACGAGGTCAGGAGATCGAGACCATCCTGGCTAACATGGTGAGACCCCATCTCTACTAAAAAATACAAAAAACTAGCTGGGCGAGGTGGCGGCGCCTGTAGTCCCAGCTACTCGGGAGGCTGAGGCAGGAGAATGGCATAAACCCGGGAGGCGGAACTTGCAGTGAGCTGAGATCCGGCCACTGCACTCCAGCCTGGGCAACAGAGTAAGACTCTGTCTCAAAAAGAAAAAAAAAAGATTGTATATATTTTATTTCTCAAAGAACATGGGAAGCAAATATGACAAAATGCCAAGATCTGCTCAACCTAAGTGGTGGCTCCATGAATGCTGGTAGAATTGTTCTCTGCATTCTCTTTGCATTTGACAGACCCCACTACTTCCTAAGTGAAAAGAATGAAGAGCAGTTTAGATCTTACAGAAAATCAGACCATGTAAAAGACAACCTCAAGAAAATGTCTTGGTATACAGAAGAGAATATGAAGTGAAAAAAAAAGATGAAGCATTAAAACATGTGAAGGACAGATCCAGATGTCTTACATAGAGATCCTTTCCTCACACCACACAGAAAAACATGCATGCATGGACAACTGGGCAGCTAGAGGCTGGTTTTAACTGATAGATAAATACATTTTAAAAGAGCCTCGAGAACAGGGAGATACGATAGAAAGAAGTTGTGGTGAGAAGTAAAACCTTAGTGAGAGTGGTGAGCTAGGTTTAATTCATTGTGGTTTACCTGGTTGTAAAATTTAATTCAAGTAAACTTTTAACATAAGTTATGTATTTAGTCTTTAAATATATTATATTTACTATTAAAAAATAATGTGTATATAAAATACCAGATCATCTCAGCAAAAACTAGGAGATATGGTGAGTAAAATAGCACCAGGTTTTCTACCCTTCACACTAGAGTTCAAAACGTTTGTGGGCCACTTTCTTTACCCTCTCAGTACTCAGTGGGGGTCTTCTCACTGCTCTTTGGAATTTACTTCTGAAGGGGCACATATTCCATCTGAAAACAGTAACAGTTCGCTTTTACTTTCAATCCCTGGGTTCCAGAGGCTGTTTGTCTGCCCTGGGCTGACTCTGTCTCCCACCGTGTTTTCATCTCGTGATTCACACAAATTGCCTTGGTACCAATTTTCTTAGAGACTCCGGAGTGGGAACGTTGGGGGATGAGGTGTGACTGCAGGCAGTCTGGGGAGATGATGGCCCCATGAAAAGGAACAGATTAAAATGGAGAAAAATTTCAGTGCCTCAAAGAGCACACAGGTGAGTAGCTTTGCAGGGAAAGCTGTCAGGCCCACGCTTGTGGCTGGGAGGCAGGCATCAAAGACTTCAGCAGCCGTCCTGAAGTTTTTTGGATAAAGAAGAGCCAAGGAGTGGGGGAGGAGACCCCATCCCTGCCCCAGGCAGCTTCAGTGTAGGAGGAAACCTGTGGTCTGCTCCCTTTCACGCAGCTTTCTGAACCACGTGTTCTCTGCAGCTCCTGCCCAGAATTACTGGATTCCAAACATCTGACAGGGGGCTGGGGCACCCCAAAGGCTGGGATGAGAGGCCCAGGCTGTGTCCTCTGGGTCAATGAAGCACCTAGGCCGACACAGTGCAGGAGGGAGCAGCGTCTCTTCCCTCGACGCCTGCCTTCCACTCCTGGAGTAACGTGTTTCCCCAGCAGACTCCCGTGTCCAGAGCTATGGACAGTCAGCCGGCATGTGAGGACACCCTGCCGGGGAGCTGAGCGTTTCCCAAAGTCATGCAGCTGTCGCTCTCCCTTGGCCAAAAGCAGGTCAAGGGAAGGTCTCCATTAAGTCAGGAGCCTGAGGCTTGGCAGGGCTGGGGACAGTGGGGTCTGCCCTGGGGTGACGCAGGAGGGAGAGGAGCAGACGCCTGAGGCCCACTAGGGTGGGATTTCTGCACCGCACAGCAAGCTGCAACCCCACACCCTCCAGGCATCACCTAACTCAGCCCTCACAGCAGCCACATGTCCCCTGCGACATGGGGAGCCCGAGGCACAAAGTGGCACCCGCATGGCAGGGGCGGCCCCCTGGCTAGACCCCTCCCCGAGGTGCTCCACAAGGAAGTCTGGGGGCCCTGGGTGGCAGATTGGGTCGGGCCTCCAAGCCAGGGGCACACAGAGTCAAGCAGGGGTACCTGCCTCGGGAGCCCACACCTTCCAAGTCCAAACCCTGCATTCCCTCCACCAACCACAGTTGCCCTGTGGCCTTCAGGCATTGCCAAGGGTTTGAGGGTCACCATCGGGCACCTGAGGTCAGGATGACCCAGCCACACCCCCAGGTGACCAAGCAGCGCCCCCATTCCCAGGACCAGAAGACTCTCACTGGGACCTCTACACGGCCACAGCAAAGAGGCAGATCCTGCAGCCAAAGTGTCAACCACTTCATCTCTCTGCCTCTGGGTTCTCTCTGTCCTGCAGGCACCCACACACGCTCCCACACACACGGGCACGGCCACAGGCACCCACACACGCTCCCACACGCACGGGCACGGCCACAGGCACCCACACACGCTCCCACACGCACGGGCACGGCCACAGGCACCCACACACGCTCCCACACGCACGGGCACGGCCACAGGCACCCACACACGCTCCCACACGCACGGGCACGGCCACAGGCACCCACACACGCTCCCACACGCACGGGCACGGCCACAGGCACCCACACACGCTCCCACACGCACGGGCACGGCCACAGGCACCCACACACGCTCCCACACGCACGGGCACGGCCACAGGCACCCACACACGCTCCCACACGCACGGGCACGGCCACAGGCACCCACACACGCTCCCACACGCACGGGCACGGCCACAGGCACCCACACACGCTCCCACACGCACGGGCACGGCCACAGGCACCCACACACGCTCCCACACGCACGGGCACGGCCACAGGCACCCACACACGCTCCCACACGCACGGGCACGGCCACAGGCACCCACACACGCTCCCACACGCACGGGCACGGCCACAGGCACCCACACACGCTCCCACACGCACGGGCACGGCCACAGGCAGGCCAGCAGCAAGCCGAGGGCTCCCAACCCCTACACTGCACAGCTCCCAGGCCCCCCACTGAGCAGAGGAGGCAAAGTCCACCGGGAGGCCCTCGGGTAACAGCCCTCCACGTGGAGTCTTGGGGTCGCAGCAGGAGCTGGAAGCCACGTGGATCTGGACTCGCCATCTCCCTTTGGGAATCAGTGATGCTCCCACAGACCTTCTCCCAGGGACGTGGACGGGGACATGGACACAGCACACTCCAGCTGTGTCTCCCTACTGATGTTTCCTGTTCTTCTTTTTCCGTTCTGACTACATTCAACCCTCCCTGTTCTGAGAAGTGAGGACAGGGAAGGAGCCCTCTGCCCTCATGTCAGCGCAGCCTGACCTGTAACGGCAGCTCCCCGCATCCTCGGCCTCGTGTCAGCGCAGCCTGACCTGTAACGGCAGCTCCCCGCATCCTCGGCCTCGTGTCAGCACAGCCTGACCTGTAACGGCAGCTCCCCGCATCCTCGGCCTCCATGTCAGCGCAGCCTGACCTGTAACGGCAGCTCCCCGCATCCTCAGCCTCCAGGCTGGCACCAGGCTCATCTCACAGCATAGCCCAGTGGGAGCTGCAGCCCCTTGGTTGGTCCCAAACCCACCGACACCTGCCCCGGGCTGGTCCCCTTCCCACCTGCTGCACCCGTGTCGGCAGCTGCTGCTGGGCTGAGTTCCCCCCACGTCTGCTGGCCCTGGCGGGCTGCAGGCCTGCTGGGCTTTGGTAGCCTGGGGCACAGCCTTCCTGCTTCCAGAGACTCTGGTACAGTGTTCACTTTACTTTTAACTTTTCATGCAATATCTATTTATTGAAATCAAAGGGTGTATATGATATTGATACATGGGAAACAAGCAAGTTATAAACAGAAACCTGAAGAGAATCTTATTTTTTAAAAACAACATATTGGTGTGTGTAGATGTCTTCATGCCTAGAAAATTTTCTTTTCTTTTTTTTTTTTTTTTTTTTTGTGATGGAGTCACTGTGTCGCCCAAGTCGGAGTGCAGTAGCGAGATCTTGGCTCACCACAGCCTCTGCCTCTCGGGCTCAAGTCATCCTCCCAACTCAGCCTCCTGAGTAACTGGGATTACAGGCGTGCGCCACCACATCCTGCTATTTTTTGTTTTTTGTTTTTTGTTTTTTGGTAAAGACGGAACCTCACTCCATTGTCCAGGCTGGTCTGCAATTCCTGGGCTCAAGCAATCTGCCCACCTTGGCCTCCCAAAGTGTTGGGCTTCCAGGCAGGAGCCCCTCGTCTGGTCACACAGAGCACACCGTGGAGGATGTCCTGGTGGGTGGCGTTGGGAGGCTTATTGACGCTTTGCCATTTATTTTTTGTGCTCCTTTGTAAACAGTTCCACATTTTCTCAGGAAACGTGTGACACTTCGTTTTCATTTTTCTTTTCTTCTTTTTTTCAGTCAAGAATACAGTGTTTTTTAATTGAGATGTAATTCACATACCATAGAATTCACCACTGTAAAGTGTACAGCCCTGTGGTTTTCTGGTATATTCACAGAGATGTGCGCGGCCACCATGCTCGGATTCCAGCACCTTCCCACCGCTTAGAATGGAGCTCACACCCACTCAGGCCCTCCCCAGGGTTTGGGTAACTCATCATGTACTTCCGACCCTGGGTTTATGTGCTCTGGACATCTCAGACACGTGGGATCACGTGTTCCGCGGCTTCTGCATCTTCCTCACGTGGCATTTCCCATGTTCATGGGCGCTGTGGCGCGTGTCAGTACCTCACTCCCGGCTGTGGGTGAGTAACGGTTTACTCTGCGGCTGCACCACATGGCGTTCATCTACTCACCAATCAATGGGCACCTTTCAGGTGAGTAATGCTGCTGTGCCTTTGTGCGAGTGTCTCTGTGCCTTTGTGAGCGTCTGTGTGGATGTGGCTTTCGGTCCTCTTGGCCTGGGCCTAGGAGAGGAAGAGCTGGGTACCATTTAGCGCATCCGTCTCAGTGAATGCGAAGCAGCCCCTCACTGTGGTGTTTATTGACATTTCCCTGACATCTGGAAAGTGCTTAAAACCATTAGTTACTAGGAAAATATACATTAAATCACAATGAGTTACCACTACACACTCACCAAAATGATCAAAATTAAACCATCAGTACCAAGCATTGGAAGCATATGGAACCACCAAACACCGGGCTTGGGAGGGGGCGGCTGATACACTCAGTCCTGGGCTTGGGAGGGGAGGTTAACACACTCAGTCCCAGGGGTCCAGGAGGCAGCACAGGGTGCCGGGGGGACCCACACAGAGGTAGCACGGGGTGCCGGGGGGACCCACATGGAGGCAGCACGGGGTGCCGGGGGGAGCCACACGGAGGCAGCACGGGGTGCCAGGAGGCAGCACAGGGCACCGGGGGGACCCACTCGGAGGCAGCACGGGGCGCTGGGGGGACCCACACAGAGGCAGCGCGGGGTGCCGGGGGCACACATGGAGCTGACGCGCAGGGTCTGTGCTTTCTCTTTGGAAATGAGATCTCAGTTTTAAAGTAGTCACAGATATCCACTAAGAATTCATTCCCTTGAAGTCTAGTAACTCCTGTTAGGGATATTTATCAACAAGCTAGTCTGGAATGTAAATATTTACTCAATCTCTGGAAGCCGTGTAATCACCAAGTGTTTGTAAGGGCTCCCACTGACGGGAGATTATAAGGGACTTTGGTTCCATTCTCTGTGCCACAGTTGACCCTGGAAGAGGCCCCTGAGGAAGCGAAGCCCTCCCCTGCCCAGTTACAGAAGGATCGCGCCGCCAGGTCTCCTGGGGTGTAGACGGGCCTCTCCAGTGTGTGCCAGCCTCCAATAACCCTGCATCTCCTGTGGTGTGGACAGGCCTGTCCAGTGTGTGCCCAGCCTCCAATACCCCCGCGTCTCCTGCAGTGTGGAGAGTCCTCTCCAGTGTCTCCTGCGGTGTGGACAGCCCTCTCCAGTGTCTGTCAGCCTCCAATACAGTCTTGTCCTTTAACGAGGTCTTAGGGACAAGGTACAGGGGCAATTGTCTTGCATTCACAGCAACAAATAAGTCAGTAGGATGAACTTTCTACTGTGGCCAGCTGGAAAATTTCATCCTTGTCAGTGGGCGCACAAAGACCTTCCTTAGTTGCCAGTTAAAAATAAAAGGAAAAACAAGAACTGTTGGCCCCGGTTGTGTGCAAGCAGCCCAGAGGCCCGCAGAGACAGACTGACCCGGCTTCCATGCTGAGGCCCTGCAGAGCACTAGGTTGAGGGGGAGCGCCTGGGCAGGAGGCTGCACGGCAAAAGCACAGGGTGTGCCACGGAGGTTCCCCGGGAGCCACAACCCTGCCTGCTCTTCAGGGCCCCTGGGAAGTGCCTGCCTTGCCAGAGAACGGAATCCAGGACCCAGCCACAGACGATCAGGGGAAGGTATGGAGGGAGCGAGGAGAGATGGGAGCCAGGCATTGGAGGGATTACCAGGTTTGGGGTCCTGCAGGCAGAATTCAGGCAGCAGGGTGGGGACGCATCGCCCCCAAAGTGAGCAGGGGCCATGCAGTGCAGCCTGACAGGGGCTTTGCCCTGAGGACTGTGGGCAGCTGCTGAGGGCATTTGGGAACACCCCTCCCTGAGGGGTGAGGCGGCCCAGCCTGCAGCTGCCAGGGACCTGCAGCACAGGTTCTGCTGTGGAACCCACAGACGCGGCCACAACAGGTCACAGTGCAGCTGCCAGGGAACTGCAGCACAGGTTCTGCTGAGGAACCCACAGACACGGCCACAACAGGCCACAGTGCTCAGGCCCACATGGCCTGGACCCACATGGCCCTGTGTCCCCTCCTCAGGGGCAGGCTTCAGGGCCTCGAACCCAGAGACCGCCCCTCGGTTCTGCTCCATGGACGGCATAGGCAGGCCCAGGCCTGTGACGAGTTCATGGAAGCTCCAGGATGACCCCCACTCTGCGCCCTCCTCTAGCATTCCAGACCACAAACCACTCTGGGCTAAAACAAGGCATCTCCAGAGCATCCCACTTCCTCGGAAAGCTGCGGTCTGGGGACATGTCTTGGCCCTGAGGAGGCTCCAGATGGCTCCCATCCGGTCTCTCCGCCTACGTGCGGCCGGCATGGAGTGACAGAGTGTCAGGGATATAGAATTCAGAGCTGGGCCTGGGGCTGCTTTGAGATACTGACGGCTGCCCGGGGCACAGAGGCCCGTCCTGCAGGCAGGGCTGTGAGGGCCACGGGGGGCCTCAGGGAGAGGCAGTGGGAGGGAGGACAGTGGGGGCGTCTGGCTGAGTGAGGAGCTAGAGCGAGAGGGGCCAGGGCTTGCGATGGTGCTGCCGACCCTGGAGGTGCCAGCCCTACGATGGAGAACATGTGGGGCCCCCTGGGAGTCAGGAGGCCGGGCCTGACCTCGGGAGCTGCAGCCAGGGGAGGCCGGCACCCCAGATAACCCCCAAAGAACTGCAGGCCCAGAGGCGAGGCCAGAGTGGGGGCCGGGGCGGGCCCAGCCGAGGAGGGGCTCCATGCTGCCTGAGCAGGACAAGCTGTCGGGGCTGCAGGAGGCGAGTGTCCGGCAGCCCCCACCTGGCCCTGGACAGCTCCCAGCAGATCATCTCCACACCCAGGCCCGGGCTCAGGTGGGGACCCACCGCCAAGCCCCTCCCCAGTGCTGGGTGCTCTCGGCCCCATGACGGGGTGGCCCAAGGCTCTGAAGGTGGAAAGGCCTCACACTCTGTCCCGGCTGACGCCTTCCTTGGGCCAGTCTCGGAGGTGTGTAGCAAACACCAAGACGCGTTGTAAAGAAGGAAGGCTGCGTTTCCATCACCGGCCTAATATCAAACAAAAGTGCCGTTCTGAAAATGTAGTCCAAGGTTGTCTTCTGTGGCACAGAAATGGCCAGGCCAGACCTCCATGGGTCATCCTTCGTGTCTGCGTCAGGGCCCCACGTCCACGCTGTGGGCACCGTGATCTCACGTGCGGAGCTGAGCGGGGCTGGCACCCCGAGAGCCGGGCCGGTCATGAATGGGGCCTAGAGGGCGTCAGGCCCCAAAGCACTCACAGATTTCTCCTCAGTCCTCGGGGCCTTCAGAACCCACGTGCGCCGATTCCCCTGGCCACAGGGTTTCCACAGTGTGTGCTCAGAGGACAGTTTCCTCCAGGATGACCCGTCAGTGGCTCTCTGTGCCAGGGACGTGACGTGTTAGGTCCCGGTCTGAATGCTTCCTAAGGATTTAACCAGTTCCTTTCCTCCACTCAGGGGGCGTTTGCTGAGAGGCACAGGCTGAGTCCCCAGTGCTGATGTCATGACTGAGGGAACAGGTCTCCCCGTGGCGTGAACTGACCCGGCCAGGCACCCACTGTCCACTCGGACTGTCCCCCAGGTACGTGGCGCCCTCCACACACTCAGCTTTGGGGCTCATGCTGATGAAAGCCGAATGCGGGGGTGCAGCTTTCACCGACTCAGAATCCCGTTTGGAAGGGACACGGTGAGACACGATCCACCCTAAGTTGTGATCGTGGGTGAGCCGCCGCCCACACCCTGCTCAGGGTCCCTTCACCCACTTTATTCTCCAGAAAGCCCTGCCCATCAGGGCTGAGTCCCACACCCTCTCCCTCCGTCCAGGCCTGGCTTTGACATCTGGGGTCATATGGGGTGCAGGGAACACCCCGTCCAGGCAGAGGCCCTATGGCTATCTGGAGGAAGTGGTGGGAGCTGGGCTTCTGCCTGGAGGACGCACCCAGAGGGGCCACAGTCCACGCAGAAACACACAAGTGCCTTCCAGATGGCTGAGCCAGTCCAGCCCAGGGGAGCCTGGGGGTTGGGGGCTGAACCTGGCGTGTCCCCACCAGCAGGGCTCAGGGCTTCCCAAAGCGTGTGGGGGAGGGGGGCAGCACCTCTCAACCAGGTCATCTGAAACACGAACTGAAAGGCGTCCTGAGTTAAGACATTAACTCCCGTTGTCAAGGTGCCATGGTCAATTTCTTCCCCAAATCCTTCTTTGTTATTTCATGTATTCACAGAGTGACGCTCAGTATTTCATTCAGCCCTCCAGGCAGGCCTGCAGAAGCCACATCTCGGGATGGCCAAGAGCCCGGCCAGGCCCCACGGCTGCACCGAGGACAGGATTCATGCCCCATGCCTAGCTTCTCACGACCACAGAGTGCCTTTCCCGGGACTGGACAGAGGCAAAGTGAGAGAAGAGCCTGGAGCAAGTGTTTTGGACCACAGTGAACAAGCATGGAGCCCGTGGGAGGACTGGAGCGTTTGGCTGGTGTTCTGAGCAGCCGTCAACCTTGAGTTTTGCTGTCAAAAGCTCTCCTCTCCTGCCCCAAAATATGCCTAGACCATGCCCCAAGAGGAAAGGCCTTTGTGCCAGGTGGGCACCCAGCTGCCTCTTGGCAAAGACTTGTTGGAAAAATGAGTGAGTGACGAGGCTGCTGGTCACTGTGTGGACTGTGGCGTCACTAGGGCCTCTGGCTGCTGCAGGAACCAGCAGAGGAGCCTGCACTGCAACCCTGGCTTTACCACGTCAGGGTCTCACCGGGAGCCAGAGAGCTTGTTCCCAGGCAACCCTGAAACGGAGAAGCATCCTTGGAGGCTTCGCCCACGCGGACCTGCGGCTTCCTGGTAGGAGCCGGCCTCACCGACCCGGCTCTGTGAGGAGAGCGGGCTCCGGGGAAACAACCTGGCGTTGGCGTGGCCAGCCTGTGAGTCACGGGGAAGCCAGCCACCCGGACGCCCCCTGAGGACCCGGTGAGTCCGCACGCAGCACAGCAGGGCCTGGGCCCACACCGCCGCCTATTCCTGCAGGCCCCTCACATCCACTGACTGCACCTCCAGGGACTCTGCCCGGCAACCCGGGCACCCCCAACCCACCCCACCATGCAGCTCCTTCTGTCTTACCCACACCCCGCCAGACCCTGAGTGCTCGCGGAGAGTCTTCTTGTCAAAAACTTTGAGAGCCAGTTGCTAAACACAGATGTTATTTATTTATTTGAGACAGAGTCTTGCTCTGTCACCCAGGCTGGAGCGCAGTGGTGCAATCTCGGCTCACTGCAGCCTCGGCCCCCCGGGTTCCAGCGATTCTCCTGCCTCAGCCTCCTGGGTAGCTGGGATCACAGGTGGGTGCCATCACGCCCAGCTAATTTTTGTATTTTTAGTAGAGATGGGATTTCGCCATGTTGGCCAGGCTGGTCTCAAACTCCTGACCTCAGATGATCCTCCTGCCTCAGCCTCCCAAAGTGCTGGCATGACAGGTGTGAGCCACCGCACCTGGCCTACAGATGTTATTTTTTAAATTACATAAACTTACAATTAAATACATTCAGTTAAATACCACAGTCACAAAGGTGCCTTCTGCCTCTGCGTCTGCACGTTGGAAATGCCACTGCAGCGTTTAGGAGCTTCCCAAGGTGGCGTATTTGCAGCTGGAATCAGCACTTGCGATGAATCCCAGGTGCTCTTCCTCAGGGCCAGTGGGTAAACAGTTACCAGCACGGTGCGCCTCACCCCAGCCCACCACTGCCTGCCAAGAGCCAGCCCTTCCCTCCTGTCCATTCCATAGTGCAGAGCCACGTCCCACCCCCCACCCTCCCTCCAGCCCCTCCCAGGACCCTCTGCATGTCCCTGGTCCCCGCAGCCTGCATCTGAGCGAGACTCCCAGGGTTTGCATGGCTGTCCCTGGGCCTTCCATCTTCTGACCATCTCTTTGTGCAGCTGGGACCCCTTCTCGGGCACCTGCGCACACTCAGGGCTCCCACCCCAGACCTAGCGTCCCTCAGAGCAGCTCTGCCTTTGAAATCTTCTCCTTGGGGTGTCCTCTGTGAACACCCCTACTTTGCCTCTGGCACCAGGGCCACTGACTGACCAACATCTCCTTCTGGGGGGTCAGGTCCCTCTGATTTCAGTCCCTCCCCACCCAGCGGGGACACGGCCACTCCCTTCCAGGTGGGCTTCCCAGCTGAGGTCAGTCCCCAGGCCAGGGAAGACGGGCTGGGCGCAGGGACCAAGGGGGCCTGTGGGGGACCGTGGCAGGGAACAATGGCACTGCGGCCGCACCTTCAAAGCCCACAGGCCTTCTTCTCTGTCACAGGTGGGCCGTTCAGCTGCAGCTGGGGTCCCGGGGCCTCCAAGATCCCTCTTTTCCACTCCCCACAGCATGGGCTCTGAGCCTTCCCCTCCCACGCCTGTCCCCACCCCAGCCCAGCCCCCTTGCTCTCAGCAGAGGGCCACGAAGTGTGAGCCTCTCTCGTGTGTTTGATGGTGCCACGTGTTGAGACTTGGCCGTGTCCCCAGCCGGTCTCTCCGTGAATTGTAATTATCCCCACACATCAAGGGCGGGGCCAAGTGGAGACAATTGAATCATGGGCGCGGTTTCCCCCACACTGTTCTCATGGTGGTGAATAAGTCTCGTGAGATCTGATGGTTTTATAAAGGGGAGTTCCCCTACATAAGCTCTCTTCTCTGACACCATGTAAGATGGCACCTTTGCTTCTCCTTCACCTTCCTCCATGACTGTGAGGCCTCCCCAGCCATGTGGAGCTGTGAGTCCATTAGGCCTCTTTCCTTCATAAATTACCCAGCCTAAGGTATGTCTTTATTAGCAGCGTGAGAACAGACGAATACACCAGGGCAGGTTGGCCAGCGTGCTGCCGACCGACATCATCTGTTTAAAGCTGACTCCTCGAAGATCAGCTGTGAGTAAAGGCAGCACTCCAAACTCAGGCCCTTTGAGCCGCCATGTGTGGTCCGGTAGCCAGAGCACAGTATGCCTGTCGGCCAGTGGGACTGAGGGCTGGGGCCCCCAACCCCAAGCTAGAGCCTGCATCCAGACCCCAAACTTTCTCCCACTGCCATCCACTTGGCCAAGCCGAGTCAGGTACCTTGGAGAATGTCACAAATAAAAATTAGCCTAGCGGGGTTCCGGCATCTACTTCCTGCAAACCCTAACTTCCTTCACACGTGTCTCTGCAGGAAGGTCTGGTCTGGGGAGTTTCTACTCATGTCATAGGCAGAGTCTGACCTTCCAATACTTCTCTCGTTCTCAGGTTCACAAAGCTGAGTGAAGTCTAAACAGGAAACGCCCAAATACAGCCATACTTAGACACACCACAACTCAGAAACATCACAACTCAGACACATCACACACTCAGACACATCACAACCTAACTTCTGAAAAATAAAGACAAAGAAAAATATAAAAGAACAACAGTTGAAATGACGGCAAATTTCTCATTAGAACCACGGAAGCAGCCGGGCACAGTGGCTCACACCTGTAATCCTAACACTTTGGGAGACTGAGGCAGATGGATCACCTGAGGTCAGGAGTTTGAGGCCAGCCTGGCCAACATGGCAAAAGCCCATCTCTTTTGCAAAAATGCAAAAATTAGCCAGGAGTGGTGCACACCTGAAGTCCCAGCTACTTGGGAGGCTGAGGCAGGAGAATCGCTTAAACCTGGGAGGCGGAGGCTGCAGTGAACAGAGATGACGCCACTGCACTCCAGCCTGGGCGACAGAGTGAAAAAAAAAAAAAAAGGAAAAAAAGAAACCATGGAAGCCAGGAAAAAGTGGCACGTTAAGACAAAGTCACAGCTCCCTGAAGCCTCGGCCTCCCAGGTTCAAGCGATTCTCCTGCCTCAGCCTCCTAAGTAGCTGGGACTACAGGCGCCCACAACCACATCCAGCTAATTTTTGTATTTTCAGTAGAGATGGAGTTTCACCATGTTGGCCAGGCTGGTCTTGAACTCCTGACCTCAAGTGATCCACCCACCTCGGCCTCCCAACGTGCTGGGATGACAGGCGTGAGCCAGCGCGCCCAACCTGGCACATTGTTTAATTGCTGAAAGAAAATAATTATCAGTTAAGGATTCTATATCCAGCAAAAATATCCTTCATGGATGAGGGTAAAATGGAGACATTCTCAGATGAAGAAAAACTAAGAAAATTTGCTGCCAGTAAATATACCCTAAAAGAATGCCTAAAAGAGTTTTAAATATACCCTAAAAGAATGCCTAAAAGAGTTTTTCAGACAGAAAACCATCAGGAATGAAGGAAGAGCAATAAAATGATAAATATTGAGAAGATGTAATAGACTGTTCTTCAGTTCTTTAAAATATGTGTGATGATGAAAAGCAAGTACCGTAATATTGTTGGGTGGAGTTTCAGCACATGCAAATGTATTGACTAAGATGAACTGCAGAATAAAAGATGCAGGTCCAGGAAGCTACACGGTGGCAAGGGTTCCACAAAACACTTGAAATGCTAAAACACTGATTCTAAGGAGAGGGGAAATGTTAAGTATGCATATGGTAATCCCCAGAAAACCAGTAAATATTTTACAGAGCTATATCATCAAAAACACAATAGGTAACTTAAAATACCAAAAAATGTTCAAATAATCAGAAAAAAAAAAGACAGGAATAAAAAAACAAAAGAACAAAGAAATGGAGGAAATAAGCAGAAAACAAATAATAAAATGGTAGGTTTGAATCCAAACATATCAATAATTACATTAAATGTAACTGGCCTAAATTAAAAGACAGAGACCTGGTGCCATGGCTCGTACTTGTAATCTCAGCACTTTGGGAGGCCAAGGCAAAAGGATCACTTGAGGCCAGGAGTTCAAGACCAGCCTGGGCAACAGACTGGGACGCTGTCTCTACGAAATTTTTTAAAATTACCCAGGCATATGGTGTGCACCTGTGGTCCCAGGAACTCAGGAGCCCAGGGTGGGAGGATTGCTTGAGCCCAGGAGGTCAAGGCTGCAGTGATGTGATCATGATACTGTACTCCGGCCTGGGCAACAGAGTGAGACCTTATCTCTACAAAAAAATTAAAAATTAAAAAAGACAGATTGTCACAATGGATTTTTTTAAACGACTCACCTATATTCTACCCTCAAGAAACTCACTTCAAAGATAATATTGGTAGGTCAGTGTTAAAAGGATGGAAAAAGGTATGTCATCATGCAGGCACAAATTTTAACAAACTGAACTGCCTATTTTAATATCAGATAAAGTGGACTTCAGAGAAAAGAAAATTATCAGAGGCAAAGAGGAAAATTACATGATGATAAAAGGGTCAATTCAGCCTGTAATCTCAGCACTTTGGGAGACCAAGGCGGGCAGATCACAAGGTCATCAAAACCATCCTGGCTAACATGGTGAAACCTCGTCTCTACTAAAACTACAAAAAAAAAAAAAAAAAAAAAAATTAGCTGGGCATGGTGGCAGGCACCTGTAGTCCTAGCTACTTGGGAGGCTCAGGCAGGAGAATGGCATGAACCTGGGAGGTGGAGATTGCGGTGAGCAGAGATCCTGTGATTGCACTCCAGCCTGGGCAACAGAGCAAGATTCTGTCTAAAAAAAAAAAAAAAAAAAAAGGGTCAATTCACCAAAAAGATATAACAATCCTGAGTGTGTGTACAATTTACAACACAGGTTCCAAGTATGTGAAGCAAAACCCACGAGACAGAAATGGAATAAATCCAGAATTATAGTTGGAGACCTCAACACTTCTGTCCCAGAACAAATAGACAGAAAATCATCAAGAGCATAGAACTGAACATCACCGTCAACCAACTTGATCTAATTGAATTTATGGAACACTCCACCCAACCACAGCAGAACAGAAATACTTCTCAAGGGCACCTGGAACATTTACCAAGATAGGCGGGTGATGCCCAGTGTCATTAAAAAGTCTTAGGCCAGCCAGGCCTGGTGTCTCGTGCCTGTAATCCTGGCACTTTGGGAGGCCAAGGTGGGAGGATTGCTTGAAGCCAGGAGTTCAAGGCCATCCTGGGTGACATAGTGAGATCCTGTCTCTCTTTTTTTTAATCTTAAATAAATCTGAAAAAATTGAATCATGCAAAGTATGTTCTCTGATTATAATGAAATTAAACTAGTTATCATAACAGAGATAACAGGAATATCTCAAAATGCTTAAAAGTTAAGCACCATACCGCCAAATAATCCACAAAGAGAAAGTCTCTAGGGAATTTAGAGATAATATTTAACTGAACAAAAAGGAAAGTATGTCAAAACCTGAAGTATGCAACTAAAGTAGTGCTTGGTGGAAAATTTATAACACTGAATGTCTATATTACAAAAGAAGATCTCAAAAGAATAATCCAAGCTTTGACCTGAAGAAATTATTTTGAAACAGCAAAATAAACCCAAAGCAAGTAACAAAGGAACAGAAATCAATGAAACTTAAAACATGATGGAGAAAATCAATGGAAAGAAAGCTGGTTTCTGAGACAATTAATAAAATCCATAAAGCTTTAGCAAAACTGACCAAAAAATGAGAGAATAAATAATATCAGGAATAAAAGAAGGGATATCAAAATTATAGACCCTGTAGACATTAAAAGGAAAACAGAATACTACAAGCAAATCTACACACAGAGATTCAACACATTGGATGAAATTAACCAATTACTCAAAAACAGCAAGCTACCAAAACATCTCCAAGTGGAATGGATAATCCAAATAGTTTTACAACTCTTGAAGAAATGGAATTTCTTTAATAAGTTCCTGCCGGGCGCGGTGGCTCAAGCCTGTAATCCCAGCACTTTGGGAGGCCGAGACGGGCGGATCACGAGGTCAGGAGATCGAGACCATCCTGGCTAACACAGTGAAACCCCGTCTCTACTGAAAAAATACAAAAAACTAGCCGGGCGACGTGGCGGGCGCCTGTAGTCCCAGCTACTCGGGAGGCTGAGGCAGGAGAATGGCGTAAACCCGGGAGGCGGAGCTTGTAGTGAGCTGAGATCCGGCCACTGCACTCCAGCCTGGGCGGCAGAGCCAGACTCCGTCTTAACCAAAAAAAAAAAAAAAAAAAAAAAAAAAAGAAAAAAAGAAAAAATAAGTTCCTTAGCTGAAATGCCTTCCGAAAAAGAAAATCCTGGCCCAGATGGTTTCACCATCTGGTGAATTCTACCAAACATTTAAAGAGGAAATAGCACCAATCCTATCTAATATCTTCCAGAAAATAGAAGAAAGAGCACTTTCTGTGTGATTATATGAAACCAACATTACCCTGACACCAAAAGAAGACAAAAGCAACATTTTTAAATGGCGCACTAATATCTGTCATGAGCAAAGATGCAAAAATCATCACAAACTGTTAGCAAATCGATTACAGAAATATATAAAAAGAATTATAAACCACAATCATGTAGGATTTATTCCAGGAATGCAAATGCTCTTTGACAGTTGACGGGGTAAATAAACTTGGACATCCACACAGGGAATACTACTCGGTAACGTGAAGGAACAACTACTGAGACATGCAACAATTTAATGGATCTCAAATGCATTATACTCAACGAAAAAGACCAATCTCTCTCCCTCTCTCTCTCTCTCTCTATATATATATATAATCCTATATAGTTTCGTTTACATAATATCCTTGAAATACCAAAGTTGTAGAGCTAGAGAACAGATAAGTAGTTGCCAGGGGTCAGGGTTTGGGGCAGAATGTGACTGAAAAATGAAGGAAAGTCATATATCCCGACTGTGATCATAGTTGCACAAATCCATGTTTGTGAACTACGAACAGAAAAACTACATGTAAAAAACTGACAAAATCTGAACAAGATCTGTAGCTCCATGAACCGTTTGGTACCAATGTCAGTTTCTTGGTTTTGATATGCTTTGATTTTGATAGTTATATAGGATAATATTGAAAACACTGGTTGAAGAGCACATGCGAACTCTGTACTTTCTTTGCAGCTTCTCTGAGAGATGTAAAATTATTTCAAAACTCAAACGTTTAAAAAAAAAAAAGGCTGGGTATGGTGGCTTCTGCCTGTAATCCCAGCACTTTGGGAGGCTGAGGTGGGAGGATTGCTTGAGCCCAGGAGTTCAAGGTGAGCCTGGGCAACATGGCAAAACCTCGTCTTTACAAAAAATACAAAAAGTTTAAAAAGAAAAAGAAAGAAAGGGAGAAATAATTAGAACAGATACTGCCTGAAAGAAGATACACACGCAATTGACCCGTGTGCTCAGGAACCAGAGCTCAGACCATCGACCATCAGGGACACGCAGAGGAGAACCGCGATCAGAGCCCACAGCACACCCACAACGATAGCGGAAACTTCAAAGACTGACAGTAACAAGTGTTTGTTGAGGGCATGGAGGAACCGGAGCTCTCATGCACCACTGGTGAGAATGCAAGATGGTGCAACCACCCTGATAAACCAGCAGCTTCATAGGAAGTTAAACACGCACCTGCCTCATACCCTGGCCACTCGAGTCCACATGTTTGCCCACAAGAAACAGAAGGACACATCCTCACCAAGGCTCAGGCCCAAGTGTTCACAGCAGGCTTCATCACAGCGAACCCCAAACCAGAGCAATTGTGGCACAGCCATGCCGGGGAACATTTGGGGGACATTCAGGGAACATTCGGCAATCACAGGTGTTTTCTTATTTTTTATTTTTTTGGTTTTGTTTTTTTGAGATGGAGTCTCACTGTGTCGCCCAGGCTGGAGTGCAGTGGTGTGATCTCAGCTCACCGCATCCTCTGCCTCCCGGGTTCAAACAATACTCCTGCCTCAGCCTCCCAAGTAGCTGGGATTATAGGTGCCCACCACCGTGCCAAGCTAATTTTTGTGTTTTTAGTAGAGACAGGGTTTCACCATGTTGGCCAGGCTGGTCTTGAACTCCTGACCTCAGGTGATCCTCCCGCCTCGACCTCCCAAAGAGCTGGGATTACCATCGGCCCGGCAATCACATTTGGATGCACCTCAAAAACAAATGCCAAGGCCAGAAGAGTCCTTATTGTCTTATTCCACCACAGGAAATCCACACAGAAAACCCATCTACGGTGACAAAGTGCCAGTCAGCGATTGTATGAGGTGGGGCGGTTTGTTGCGGATGGCATGAGGGGTCTTTTTGGGGTGATGGGATGTTGCAGATGGTAACATCCACTGCCCTCCACGCCCTCTACCCTGCTGACCAACTCCCTGTCCACCTTCCCCCACTTGGCCCAGCGCGAGGGGCAGCCCCCTGCAGTGAGAGCAGTTAGGGCCTCCTCCTCCGGCACCACTCAGGAAAAGGTGACTGGGGCCTCTGGAAAGGATTCCTGACTCCGATTCCCAGGAAGAGGTATTCACACTGCATCCCTCCTCTGTCCCAGAGAGCCCCAGGGCTTCTCGCCAAGCCCAGCTGGCCGAATCTGTGCAAAGCTCCCTCCAAACCAACTTGAGTAACTTCTCTGGCCGAAAATGGGAGGGAATTGCATAACCAGACATCTGTGGATCCAATTCCTGAGAAAATGTAGGCAGATGAGCTGGACAGTTAGGAGAGGCCTGGAGAAGATGAAGACACGGGCCGGAGGCCGCACTTGGCCTCTCTCCCGTTGGCCTGACACATTTTGCAGCTGCTTATCAGGGGGTAAGGAGAACGCCGAACAGGAGGCTCGGGAGGCCAGTTCCACAGCATATTACACACACAAATCACCGCTTCCAGGGTAATTCATCAGATTAGTTCTTTGTGTAATCACCTAATGCTTCCTCCTGGGGGAGAGGATTTGTTTATTGATCTTCTTCCCTTCCTATAGATCTGTTGTTCACAGGCGTGAGGTAAACACGTGGATTTTCCAACCAGGAGAATGTTCTGCTCAGCACGCACACCTGGAGACAGCCCAGCACTGAGCAGGAAATGCCTGCTGGGCTTGAAGAGGGCTTCCTGGGGTATGATGGATGATCAGGTTCTTTTTAAAGAATAGGAGGTCCCAGTCGGCTTTCCAAGTCCCACAGCCAGAAGGTCTGGGGGACAGGCCCCTGGCCAGGACCCATCCTGCTGTGGCCCCAGCACCCCCAGACCTCCTGGCATCTGACCCAGACTCTTGGGACCTGGCACCCTCGTCCCTAGAGGTCAATGCTCCAATGTCCGCTGGGTGTCTGACCTGAAGGAACGGGCTCCGAGGCACAGCCCACGGCTCAGAATGAAGAAATGGTGCCCTCCCGGCGGACCCTCCACCATGCGGCCAGTGAACGAAGTGTGTTTGTACGGGAGGGCTTCCAGCCGCCGCGACCCCCACCATTGAGCAACCATCCTCTGGGCCTGCCACAGAACCCACTGTGCCCACAGTGGTGGCAGGGCTCACTGGGGAGGGTCCTCAGAGCACTGTGGTGAGTGGACAGCACCCTGACCATCCTGGGCAGGCTTTCCAAACACGGCTGGTGGACAGCTTCCCCCCTTGGTCCCCGAAGTGAGGCCAGGTCACCCACAAGTCAGGAGCACTGGCTGCACCCTGGCAGCCCTTGGCATCCTCTCTCATTGGGGTGTCACGTTGTTCCAGGGAGCCAGGCCGGTGACACTGGGGTCTAGGAAGAGGGACCTGGCCCTGTCACACACACCGTCGGACCCCCAAGGTGGCACGGGGACAGCAAAGCCAACAGCTCCTTGTGTGGAACCGGCTGGTCCCGTCAGCTCTGGAATCAGACCCCCTGAGGCTCAGAAATAAGACGGACCAGGGTCAGGGGATGCTCAGTCGAAGGCAGACACCGCTCCCCTCTTCGCCTCACAAGCAGAAGCTCTTCCCAGCGAAGGCACAGCAGGGCAGGGGCCGCCAGGCACAGCGAAGGGGGTCAGAACCTGCAACCCCCCGCCCAGAAGTGGGCAGGGCGCCGTGCAGGCTCTGAGGTGGGGCAGCCACTGGAGCTCCCTGATGTGGACTAGAGGGCAAGTGGAGAACCTGGGACCTCTGCAGGGCGCACAGCCATTTCCACACACAGCCCACTTCAGACCACTTGCTGCGGTGGTCACCAGTGGTCATAGCACATAGCAAAGCGTCTGGTCCTGCGCCCCAACCCTGCCAGCAGGACAGTCCCCAGCGGCTGCATGGTGGCCTGGGCAGCTGTGATGGGAGAGGCCCTCACAGGCAGGGCCCCAAGTCAGCTCCTGGCTCTGCCCTGGACCAGCTCTGGGTTCTTGAGAGGCTTGCCCAGCCCTGCGCTGCTCTGAGCCACGCAGACCCCGTGTGGAGGACCCCATTCTGCAGATCCCTCACCTGTAGCCCCCACTCCAGGCCAGACTGAAACACCGTGGTGGGCTCCCGGAGCACCCCCCACACCCGGGTCTGGCTGGCCTGGGAGGGGGGGACAAAAGAGCTTGGGACGGCAGTTCTCAAAGTGCAGTCTGGGGACCCCAGAGGTTCCTGAGATGCTCTTGGGGGGTCTGTGAGGCCCAACTTAATTTGATGATGAAACTAAGACACTGCTTGTCTTTCTTATTCTCACTCTCACAAATGTTCCAAGTACAAAACCCACGCTGTAGTTTCAGATCTCACGTTGCAACAAACCTTTAAGACAGGACCCCTTGTCGGGTTTGGGGATCAAATCGAAGCTTATCCACAGTTATCTGAGAGGACTGCCGAGGCTCTCCTCCCTCCAAGTGCGTGGAGAGGCCAGACTTTCCGCAGATTTACCCAAAACCCCGTTGCAGCGGCTGGAACACAGACGCAGCTCCGAGAAACAGCTGTCTCCCAAGAAGCCAGACACCAGAGACTTGGAAAAATGAAAAACAGTGCATACTCCTCACAGATCTTCTGTTTGGGAAACGATAATTTAATTGTTTTAATTAAAAACATATGTGAAAATGCGGTGGGTTTATCCTTGTTAATGTGAGATGGATCGATACATCGGTATTTTGGGATTTCTGTTTTAGTTTCTGATATAATCAATGTTGATAGACATCACTTGTGCCAACAGAAGCTCTTCACAGTTCCCAAGATCGATGGGCGTGGGGTGGGGTCGTGAGACCACAGTGTGGGGAGCAGGTCCCTCAGTCACTGTCCGGGCTCGGCAGCCCCTTGGCATGGGGTGTCTGCGTCCAGAGTCCTGCAAGAAGGAGACTCAGAGAACGGAGCCCCAGGGGCCCCAGTGTGACAAGCCTCCAATGCTTTCTCAGCATCTTTTTCCAGATAGAAATGCCAGCCCTTCCTCTCCAAAGATCTGAACCGCCTGGTGTTTTCTTGGCCTGGCACGACCTTCCCTCATCCGGCACCAACCCTTCCCTCCCGTCTCCATGGTTTCTCCCGCTCTTTATCCTCACAGCCCTGTGGAAAGACGTGGTCTGTGTGCCTGGAAAAAGATGGAAGGCCGTGGTGCCTGTGACGTCCTCAGACTCACACCAAGGCCGTGGTGCCTGTGACATCCTGACTCACACCCCAACACAGAGGACTGAACGTTTGTGTTCTCCCCAGTTCACAGGTTGACGGCCTCGCCCCCATTGCAGCTGCGTCTGGAGATGTGGCCTCTGGGAAGTGATGACGGTTAAATGACGTCATGAGGATGGAGCCCCAGCTGGCTATGGCTGTGGCCCCAGTGACACCGGCGTGCTCAGCCGCCTGCCAGCTGGGAAGAGGCCTCACCAAGCCCAGCCCTGCAGCACCTTGGCATTGGCCTTCCAGCCTCCGGATGCAAGAGGATAAATGTCTCCTGCTGAAGCTGCCACGTCTGTGGTCTCCTCATGGCTGCAGCGGCCGCACTAAGACACCAGCCACACCTGGTTTCTCCACAGCTGCTGACAGCCACAAGGAGAAGGCCACCCTCTCGCAGGTCACAAACACGGGTGCTTTTTAACTTTCACAGTAAATTGCATCCAGGTGTAACTTACATAAGAGGAAGTGCAGATCTTAAGGGTAGACTGATGTCTTCTTGCAGGTGCACCCGCCGTGGAACCACAGCCACAGTGGAGCCGTGGAATGTGCCCGTCACCCACAGCCTGCCTCTCGGTCACTCCCCATCACCCACAGCCTGCATCTCAGTCACTGACCGCCTCTCAGTCACTGCCCACCTCTCAGTAGTTACTGCCACCACCCTGGCCGCTCCTGGAGTTGCACAAAAATGGAATCCTGCGCTTGGACGCCTCCGTGCCCAGCCCCTGTCCCTCCGCGATTCCTCCTTGCTGCTGCATGAAGCAGTCATTGGCCACTCACAGCTGGGCAGGGTCCGTCCTGGGAACAGACCCCTCCTGCTGCGGCGGTTCCCCCGGGGGTGGAGAGGGCTGTTGGCGCATTTTAGCTGTCATCAGTAAAGCTGCTGTGAACATCCTTGTACACACCGTTGTGTGGAATGAGTTTGATGTGTCTTAGGGAAATCCTTGTGAGTGGAATGGCTGAGTCATCAGGTGAGGATACACTCAACGTTTTATGAAACTGCCAAGTGCTTGTGACACTTGAACTCCCACCACTGCTGTGTCATCGTCTGGTGGCCCCGCAATCCCCCACCAACGTCTGGTGTCTTTTTAATTTTAGACGTTCCAGTGGGTGTGCACTGGTGTGTCATTGTGGTTTTAATTTGCATTAAATTAACTACGTAGGCCACACACACACACATATATTTGGTGTTATACCAATACCACAGTCTTATTTACTGTAGCTTTATAGTAAGTCTTTAAGTAGTTTAAAACATACAACTTTGTTCTAAGATTACTTTATCTATTCAGCGCCTTTTGAATTGCCATATACATTTTAGAATCAGCTTTTTGATGTCCATGAAAAAGACATTGATTGGCATCACATTAAATCGAAATACCAAAGATTTAATGAGTTTTGAGGAAAAACTCTAAGCTTAAAAAGTTGAGTTTCCTAATTCATGAATACAATATATTTTTCTACTTTTTAGGTCTTTAATTCTCAGCAATGATTTTTAGTACTCAATGTACTGATCTTGTACCTATTTTCTTTTTTTCTTTCTTCTTTTTTTGAGATAGGGCTTCTCTCTGTCGCCCAGGCTGGAGTACAGGGGTGCAATCTTGACTCACTGTAGCCTCAACCTCCTGGACTCAAGCCATCCTCCCACCTCAGCCTCCCCAGTAGCTGGGACTACAGGCACCCGCCACCACGCCCGGTTAATTTTGTATTTTTTGTAGAGACTGCGGTTTCTCCACCTCGCCCAGGCTGGTCTTAAACTCCTGGGCTTAAGCAATCAACCCACCTCGGCCTCTCACGGTGCTGAGATCACAGGCATGAGCGTGGCCTATTTTCTTAGACTTATCCCTAAGTAATACATTTTCTTTGATGCTATTGTAAGGCCTTTCTTTGATGCTACAATAAGGCTTTTTTAATTTCTCATTTTCCACTTATTCACTGCTAGAATATGCAGGTATGCAGTGCGCAGGTCGGCCCCACGCTGACACAGCGGAGCGGAGAGGGACGGCCCTGATGGCAGGCCAGGGATCAGCACCGCCCACTGGGCCTCTGACCCCTCTAACCCATGCCCTCCAAGCCCTGGGGTCAGTCTGTGCCCAGGCCTGGTCTGTGCTGGAGCCCTCCCTGCAGCCCCCTCTGGCAGGACTTCTGATGAATCCCCGGCTCCTGGCCCACATGGCTGCATCTGGCCCAAACACACACGTTCCTTTCGCCACTCTCCTTCTTTGAATGGAATCTGGCTTGCCCTGTACAGCCTCTGCCTCCCCCTGCCCCACATAGACCCTGTCTCCCTCTGCCCTGCACAGCCCCTACCTCCCTCTGCTCCAAACAGTCCCCCACCTCCCTCCACCCCACACAGGCCCCTCCCTCCCTCCACCCCACACAGGCCCCTCCCTCCCTCAGCCCCACACAGGACCCCCTGCCTCTCTCTGCCCCACACAGGCCCCTCCCTCCCTCAGCCCACACCGGCCCCTCCCTCCCTCTACCCCCATGCAGCCCCCTCCCTCCCTCTGCTCCACGCAACCCCCCTGCCTCTCTCTGCCCTGCACAGGTCCTGCTTCCCTCTGCCCCGCCCAGGGAACCTGCAGGTTCAGGATGGAGTGGTCTAGCCCAAGCCCTCGGCCTTTCCTTGTGGGTCTGGGTGCCTTCTGAAGGGGCTGAGAACCGGTTGGTGGTCTGGACTCTCCCTTGCGAGCTTATGAGCCATTGCACCTCGGTCCAGCCATGGAGACCTCGGGCTGACATCCCCTCAGAGCCTCCCCCGTGGCCAGAGCCCCAGCAGGCAGTGCTGAGCCGGCCACACTGAGAGGCCAGGAGGCGGTGCGTGGGGTCGCGGGAGGAGCACCTGGTGAGCTGGGAGGCGAGGCCCTGGGGCAGGACGAGTAGCAGATGTCTGCGCACACAGGCTCACTGTGGCTCCTACCGGCCCCAGACTGGCTCTCTGCTCCATGTGGTCCTCAGGATTCAGGCTCCTTGGCCCCGATGGCTCTGCCCACCTACCACCTTGGGGCTGTTCCTCGAAACCCCCTGCCCCCTGAGGTGGGGATAGGAATATGTATTACTTAGGGATAAATCTAAGAAAATAGGCCAGGCGTGGTGGCTCACAGCTGTAATCCCAGCACTTTGGGAGGCCCAGGTGGGTGGATTGCCTGAGCCCAGGAGTTTAAGACCAGCCTGGGCAACATAGTGAAACTCCCACGTAGACTGTCTCTACAAAAAGTACAAAAATTAGCAGCTGGGCATGGTGGGAGCTGGGCCGAGAGTCAGGCCTGGAAGTGGTGCCATCACTGGGTCCTGCTCAACAGAGAGGAGGCTGGGAAACGAGGTGCAGCTGTGTGCCCACAGGTGGGTGGGGCAGGACTGGGCCTGGATCCCGCACCCACTCCCCGCGCAGCTCAGCGCAAGTGACCTCCCGGGGGCCTCCTCTCTGCAAGGGGAGTGCGTGCCTGGCCCTGACCCTGCTTGCTGATTCCCTGGAAAGTTCACGTCTAGGACTCCTCAGTGACCCTGGGCAGAACCACCCACATGTGCTGCCCCCTCCCACCGCCTGACAGGGCTGGAGATGCCTGGAGGTTTCTGGCCTCCACTGGCAGCGACGAGCGTCCCTCCCGCAAGGCTCAGCCTGTCCCCTCCAGCTGGGGACCCTTTGCGCAGGACGCCTTGGTCTGCTGTTCCTTTTGTGCACAACCATCAGTGATGATGTCAGCCCTGAGCTGGGGCCACAGAACCCTGAGCAAAGTGGGACATAATGGAAAGCAAACAAAAAAGAAAGAAAATTATGGTTTTAAACTAAAAACCTGAGTTCACATAGCGATAGATTTGAAACTATTTTAGAAAAACACTCATTATCTTCCTGGCCTATTTTTCATTAAATTGACCAAATCTGTGGCTACTCGATTGCTTGTGATGACTGCAAATGTGCATGTGAGCCCACAGGGAGGCGGCTTCCGTTCGTCTTCGCCAGCGCCCCTCAGTCCTCACTCTGAGGAGGGCAAACATGAGATTTCCTTTTTCCAACGGAGACTCTCCACATCCAGCCTTTCACCAGAAGCCTCTCTGAGAAACAGGGGTGAGTAAATCTCCACTGCTGCTGCCTTCAGAGAGGCTTGAGAACTAGCGGCCTTTGGTGCCCGCCCCACAGCCCCCACGCGGTCCCGGAACTCGGGCCAGGCAACACCCTCTCCTCCCGCCGGGCTTAGTCACCGCCGTGCCGCTTGGCAGTGGTCTGTGGCCCCTCAAAATGTTTCCATTTATGGAGAGGACGTGGCCTCCCCGATTTGCTCACACAGATGGGAAAGCTCAGGCACTCAGGCGGCCTCAGGCTTCTCTCAAGAGCAGCAGAGATCGGGGCCTGCAGGTTGGAGGGAAGCTCCCCGTGCGGCCCGGCTTCTTCACAAACCTCCACCAAGTGTGGACTGTGGGCCCGGCGGGGGGACCAGGGGGCGGTGCCCACCCTGATGGGCACTGTGGTTGCCCACTGGTTCTGTTTGTTTAAAGTCTGGGCCTGAAGGCCTGCAGGTCTCACCACACAGGACCCTCCCTGCCCGTGATGGGTGGCAGATGAGGTGTAGGCAGCCCCCACGCTGCCCCTGCCCCAACCAGAGGGTGCACTTGTGCCGTGGCTGGGGTGGCCGTAGTGGCCCCGGATGTCTGCAGCTGGTGAGCAAAGACAGCACACCCTAACCCACCCCGGGCCCACACCTGGCCCTCAGATGCACCACGGTGCACACACCTGGCAAGGCCCAGCACCTGAAACTGCCTGGCTCCCCCGCGTCTCTCCCAGAACCACAGCCCCCCAGAGCCCGCTCAGCACTTCTGCGGCTTTGGCGGCATAGCCCGCGGCTCCCTGTCACTCTCCCAGCTGGCCGAAGGCACAGACCCTCAGCTTCCACAACCCACAACTCCAGGAGGGGATTCCCAACCAAAGACAGGGGTCTTCCCCCGCGGGAAACCTTCCATCCTTCTTCAGG
This sequence comes from Rhinopithecus roxellana, assembly GCF_007565055.1. Classification (NCBI taxonomy): domain Eukaryota; kingdom Metazoa; phylum Chordata; class Mammalia; order Primates; family Cercopithecidae; genus Rhinopithecus; species Rhinopithecus roxellana. The sequence goes on along the minus strand of NC_044561.1, from coordinate 131,189,376 downwards.
CTGCCAGCTAAAGTGCAGCCACTTTTCAAAATAACCGTTTCTCCCTTTGTGTGACGTGAAAGATGAGAGAACTCTGCCTTCACCTCAGTTCTGTCGCCCACACGGCAATCTCCGGGGGGCTGGGGCTGTGAGTCCCTGCCACGCGGGTGCCCAGTGGACAGGGTCGGGGAGGGCAGCGGGATCATATAGCAAGGCTTTGAGCTTTATCCCACATCTCCGTTGAAGAAATTTACTTCTGTGACTGGAAAGAATGGGTGCTCCTGCCTAGAAAGATCCAAGCCGCGCAACTTACGGCCGGGCTTTCCTGTTAAACCCATGGAGTGGGGTCTGATCCCTGCTCACAGCCTGGGCAGGTAGCACCGTGCTGGGGAGACGTCCAAACGAAGGTGCTGGGGCTCAGCTCCCTGCAGGTGGGTCCTGCAGCTCCTGTCCCCCGAGCGGGTGATGTGGCCTCGCCATGTTCCCGACCGGCTCTCCACAGAGGCTGCACCTCTTGTGCATCTTCGGTGTCAAGGTAAAATGTTCGAAAAGTTAAAAACATGCCCCTCTCCAAATGCAGGGTGAGGACACAGCTGAGCCTCTCTTCAGCGGGAGATGGCAGGGCCGGTGCAGGAGGTGTCGGAGGAGCAGGGACAGCAGGGCCTCAGGAGAGACACTGTCGGGAGGGTGTGGGGCAAAACGCTGTACCCTGCGCAGCAGAGAAGCTGAGCCCAGCAGCACGGCGCTCTGCCCAACAGAGGCTCCGGGCACCTTTCCTAGAGAGAGACAGGAAACTTCACAGAACCGGAGCCTTGAATGAACCATGATGTGAAACACGAGCACACAGGTTCACGGGCCCAATACCCCACAGGCCCACACAGCTGCAGGTTCACAGGCCCAATACCCCACAGGCCCACACAGCCACAGGTTCACAGGCCCACACACCCACAGGCCCACACAGCCACAGGCCCACACAGCCACAGGTTCACAGGCCCAATACCCCACAGGCCCACACAGCCACAGGTTCACAGGCCCAATACCCCACAGGCCCACACAGCCACAGGCCCACACAGCCACAGGTCCACAGGTCCACACACCCACAGGCCCACACAGCCACAGGTTCACAGGTCCACACACCCACAGGCCCACACAGCCACAGGTCCACAGGTCCACACACCCACAGGTCCACAAACACAGGTCCACAGACCCAACACCTCACAGGTCCACACACCCACAGGTCCACACACCCACAGGTCCACACAGCCACAGGTTCACAGGTCCACACACCCACAGGCCCACACAGCCACAGGTTCACAGGCCCACACACCCACAGGTCCACACACCCACAGGCCCACACAGCCACAGGTTCACAGGCCCACACACCCACAGGCCCACACAGCCACAGGTTCACAGGTCCACACACCCACAGGCCCACACAGCCACAGGTTCACAGGTCCACACACCCACAGGCCCACACAGCCACAGGTTCACAGGCCCACACACCCACAGGTCCACACACCCACAGGCCCACACAGCCACAGGTTCACAGGCCCACACACCCACAGGCCCACACAGCCACAGGTTCACAGGCCCAATACCCCACAGGCCCACACAGCCACAGGTCCACACAGCCACAGGTTCACAGGTCCACACACCCACAGGCCCACACAGCCACAGGTTCACAGGTCCACACACCCACAGGTCCAGTACCCCACAGGCCCACACAGCCACAGGTTCACAGGCCCAATACCCCACAGGCCCACACAGCCACAGGTTCACAGGCCCAATACCCCACAGGCCCACACAGCCACAGGTTCACAGGCCCAATACCCCACAGGCCCACACAGCCACAGGTCCACAGGTCCACACACCCACAGGCCCACACAGCCACAGGTTCACAGGCCCAATACCCCACAGGCCCACACAGCCACAGGTTCACAGGTCCAATACCCCACAGGCCCACACAGCCACAGGTTCACAGGTCCACACACCCACAGGTCCAGTACCCCACAGGCCCACACAGCCACAGGTTCACAGGTCCACACAGCCACAGGTCCACAAACTCACAGGTCCACAGACCCGACACCTCACAGGTCCACATACCCACAGGTCCACACAGCCACAGGTTCACAGGCCCAATACCCCACAGGCCCACACAGCCACAGGTTCACAGGTCCACACACCCACAGGTCCACAAACTCACAGGTCCACAGACCCAACACCTCACAGGTCCACACACCCACAGGTCCACACGTACACAGGTTCACATGTACACAGGTTCAGACACCCACAGGTCTACACACTCACAGGTCCACACCTAAGTTCACAGGTCCACACGTCTACAGGCCCAACACCCCACAGGCCCACACGGTCACAGATTCACAGGTCCGCACACTCACAGGTCCACACACCCACAGGTCCACACACCCACAGGTCCGCACACTCACAGGTCCACAGGTCGACATGTCCACAGGTCCACTCACTGACAGGTCCATAGGTCCACATGTCCACATGTCCACAGGTCCACAGGTCCACACACTCACAGGTCCACAGGTCTACACATCCATGGTCCACATGTCCACACACTCACAGGTCCACACATCCACAGTCCACAGATCCACACGTCCACAGGTCACAGATCTACACACACAGGTCCACAGGTCCACACATCCACAGGTCACAGATCTACACACTCACAGGTTCACAGGTCCACACATCCACAGGTCCAGCAGTCCACGGGTCCATGGGTTCACACACAGTCCATGGGTCCATGGGTTCACACGTCCACAGTACACAGGTTCACAGGTACACAGATTCAGAGGTCCACAGGTTCACACATACGTGAGTTCATAGGTTCACAGGTCCACAAGTAAACAAGTCCACAGGTAAAGTGGTCCACAGGTTCAGAGGCCCACAGGTCCGTGGGTCCACACATTCACAGGCTCACAGGTCCTCCAGTCCACAGGTCCACAGGTCCACAGCATTAACATGACAAGCTGGCATACCACACCCCAGTGTGATGCTGAATGGCCCCATCTCTTTCCTACGTGTCCATGTCCAAGTTTTAAATAACCCAAGGTTACAAGTAATGACACCAGGATATAAACGCTTCCCCGAGCCCCATTCTTCAGTGGCTCTGTTGACAGTCTGTGTAGACATGAATGCCCACCTGAGCCCATTGCTCAGTGTCTATATGGACAGGTGGTGTAGACATGGAGACTCGCCTGGGCCCGTCGATCAGTGTGTATGTGGACAGGTCGTGTAGACATGGACACTCGCCTAAGCCCATCCCTCAGTGTCGTGGACATTCCCCTGAGTCCATCCCTCAGTCTCTCTGTGGACAGGTAATGTGGATATAGACACTTGCCTGAGTCCATCCCACAGTGTCTGTGTGGACAGGTTGTGTGGACATGAACGTTTGCCTGAGTCCATCCCTCAATCTCTCTGTGGACAAGTCGTGTGGTCATGGACGTTTGCCTGAGCATGTCCCTCAGTGTCTTTGTGGACAGGTCATGTGGACATGGACGTTCACCTGAGCCCGTCCCTCGGTGTCTCTGTGGACAGGTCATGTGGACATGGACATTCCCCTGAGTCCATTCCTGAGTGTCTCTGTGGACAGGCCGTGTGGATGTGGACATTCCCCTGAGCCCATCCCTCAGTCTTTCTGTGGACAGGTCGTGTGAACGTGGACGTTCCCCTGAGCCCATCCCTCAGTCTCTCTGTGGACAGGTCATGTGGACATGGACGTTCCCCTGAGCCCATCCCTCAGTGTCTGTGTGGACAGGTCATGTGGACATGGACGTTCCCCTGAGCCTGTCCCTCAGTGTCTGTGTGGACAGGTCATGTGGTCGTGGATATTTGCCTGAGCGCATCCCTCAGTGTCTGTGTGGACAGGTCGTGTGGTCATGGACGTTCCCCTGAGCCCGTCCCTCAGTCTCTCTGTGGACAGGTCGTGTGGATGTGGACATTCCCCTGAGTCCATTCCTGAGTGTCTCTGTGGACAGGCCGTGTGGATGTGGACATTCCCCTGAGCCTGTCCCTCAGTTTCTGTGTGGACAGGTCATGTGGTCGTGGATGTTTGCCTGAGCGCATCCCTCAGTGTCTGTGTGGATAGGTCGTGTGGTCATGGACGTTCATGTGAGCCCATCCCTCAGTCTCTCTGTGGACAGGTCGTGTGGACGTGGACGTTCCCCTGAGCCCGTCCCTCAGTCTCTCTGTGGACAGGTCGTGTGGACGTGGACGTTCCCCTGAGCCCGTCCCTCAGTCTCTCTGTGGACAGGTCGTGTGGATGTGGAGGTTCCCCTGAGCCCGTCCCTCAGTCTCTCTGTGGACAGGTCGTGTGGACATGGACATTCCCCTGAGCCCGTCCCTCAGTCTCTCTGTGGACAGGTCGTGTGGATGTGGAGGTTCCCCTGAGCCCGTCCCTCAGTCTCTCTGTGGACAGGTCGTGTGGACGTAGACGTTCCCCTGAGCCCATCCCTCAGTCTCTCTGTGGACAGGTCACGTGGTTGTTTCATGCTCCTCATTGTTCTTTTTCTCACATGGAGTTGTTAAAACAACAACAACAAAAATCCAGAGTGTCGTTGTTTTCATAATGTTTGCTTAGTAGAGTCGTACGTTTCATACTCTGAGTTTTGTACAAGTCGTGGGATGTTTTGTCCTTCTAATTTAAGGGATTGCTTCTTGATCCTGGACTGAAAGTCAGGTTCACCAGCCCCACCTGCCTTCAGCAAGCACAAGGAGATACCACACACCAGGGTGCAACAGTCACAAAGGCCGCCAAAGCAGCTGCATCCAAAACTTTCTAAAGGTTAAAGGGTTGCATGGGTGAAGGTATTTATTAAAAAGTTAGTAAGTCATGTTGAAGAACTCATTTTTAGAAGTTCTTCTGAGAGAGCCCATGCCTCACTTTTCCTGACGTGCCAGTCACAGGGCTCTGAGGGTGGAGGGCTGTGGACCCACTCCCGACCCACAGCCTCAGTGGCCCTGGGCAGGCCACCCTTCCCCACCCTGGCTCTCTGTCCCCATTCGTCATGGGACCTGCAATTCTACAGCTAGAGAAGGATTGTGGTTTGGAGGAGAAAAACAGCCCAGGTCATGCCACAGCATGGAGGGGCCGTCCCTTCCCCCAGTTCCTCTTGTCCCCGCTCTGGAGTGTCATTCTGCAGCTTGGCGTTTGGCTCTGACGGGCTTCCTTCAGCCTTGCTTTTCCAGTGAGGCGGTGACCGTGGTGAAACAAGGATCATGAGAATCCATTCAGCCAAAACTCACAGTGGAAGTGGGTCACAGGGTGACCACAGTGAGTCATGCTGGAGAGGCTCAACCCCCGCCTCCCTCGGCCGCCTGGGTCCTCCAGGGACTTCCAGTGGAAAGTCTCTGCCTCTGACTCAAGAAGGATGGTGTGGCCCATCCCAGTGGGAACGCTTAAGAAAGTCAACGCAACGGAAATCGATTTGAAATAAACGTTTACTAAGCTTTTCTGAATCTGTTTGCCAGACCCTGTTCATTATGTCAAAGTAAACAAGAGGCCACATAAATTTGGATGGTATTGGAAACAGTTCTCATGCAAGAGTGCTTTCCAGCTCTAGAAAGATGGTTGAGTTGGAAACAGATGGCGATGATTGGGGCACATTTCAGATGTGGGGAAGAACATAAGAGAAATGAGAGGTGGGAACCTCATGCTCCATCCTTGGGGAATGGCAAGGGTTCCTTTGACAGGGAAGCTCCAGCACTGGCCGTGTTGCCGACTCCTGAGCTCCGGTACTCCAGGGAGAGATCATCTCTTCATGCTCTGACTTTTATGCCAATCCTTTCTGAAACCTCTGCAAAAATTATAACAGTGGGGAAAGTATACAGTGAAAGAGATCTAACCAACTCCATCTTACTTTTAACCTCCAAACTGCCCCTGGTCATTCCTGGGCTTGGCAAGCTAACTTGGGAGAAATTAGTTTATAGTTTAAATGATAATACCCCTCTTCCAAAACTAAACCACCTTTGTAAACCTAACGAAAGACCACCAGGTTAAGAGGATGAGAGGCACCCGAATTTTGCTAAGATGTAGGCAAAAACGATGACCAGCCATTATGCCAGAGGTCACAAGATTTGCAATGTCTCCAGTTACTCCTGTGGGTCACATCACTATCGTAGAACCTGAGATTGGCCTTTTGATGCCAAGCTGCGCCAAGCTCTGCTGAAGGCAGCGGAGCACCATCCCCTGTTGTCCTCCCTCGGTTTCATCTTCGCCCATCCCCTTCGAGCACTGTCTACAAAAGAAGAAAATGCACATTTGAAGAAAAGACAGCTAAGTGGAGCCAACATTTGGTCATATGAATCACTCATTGGTTTGTTTGTGATATTTGTTTCTCATTAAATTGTGAGAACACAGAGGAACACACAAGCACTTGGAATTGTTCTAAATCTTGGGATAAAGGATCTAACTCTTTAAGGCTCAACCCTTAAGACCCTGGAGATTTCACTAGGAACCTTCCTCAGGCTGTTTTCTGGCTTATTCTGCACAGGGCAGGTTGAACAGACAGACTGCATGACCACAGGTGTCTAGCCCTGGTGGACACTGCCTTTCACAGGGTTTTCTCATTTGCTGTGTCTTCCATGGCCGCCTCACTGCTCATCAGTTATGGGCTATAGTAAGCCCCAGCAACAAACCCTGACACAGGCAACTCTGCCTCCACCATGCATGGTCATCTAGCTCCCAGACTACAGAGCAGTGTGGCCAGGGGTCTGGCCTGAAACTCAGGAAAAGAAGGACCCAGGCCCATTCCCACCTACTAAACTGCAGATCTCAAGCACTGTTTAAAACAATCTTTAGACAAATTAAATTTAGCAGTTTACTTGAGTAAACAATTCACAAATCAGGCAGCACCCAGAACCTCTAGAGGTTCAGCAAGTCCCACCCAGAAACATGTGCAGGCAGCCCTTATAGACAGAACCCAGAAGTGAGGCACAGAAACAGTCTGATTGGCTACAGCTGGATGTCTGCCTCATGTGGGTGTGGTCTGATCTGTTGGCAGCCTGTGATTGGCTGAAGCTTGGCTGCTGTGATTGGCTAAAACTCAGCTATTTGTTGAAAGAATACCAGAGGCCCCTCAACTTACAATAAGGTTATGGCCCAATAAAGGCATCATAAGTAGAAAAAAATCATGAGTCAAAAAATGCATTTAATGCCCTAATAAACCCATTGAAAAATCAAAAAAATCATAAATCAAACCAGTGTCAGGGACCACCTGAACACATTTAGTTAGGTTGCAACTTGTTTACATCCTGTGGTAGGTTGCAGTTCACTACATATGGGGGCAGCTTCAGGCCAAACTTAATTTAACAGCACCCACGACCCACCCTGGAAGCCCGCATGTGCCCACAGCCCCACAGAGGTCCTCTGACCACAAGTATGCTCAAGAAGAGGCTAGGTGGCCTGGACCTGTCACCTGAAGGGGAAGCCAGAACTTCCCCACCCATAGAGGCCAGAAGTTCAGTACCTGTCCAAGCCACCTGCACCCAGGAGGAGGGAGCTCTGCCCTGCCGGAAGTCACAGGGACCTGGCACCAGAGGCCCTGGAAAGCCCAACAGCATCTGGGGTATGGGTTCCATTCACTGATTGTGGAAACTCCAGTGGATGCTGAGGGTCCTGCCAGCCCTGCCCGGAGCCCCTCCAGGATCAGTGCCTGTGCAGTAGTCACGCCCACCATCTCTGCTCCCTCTACTCGTGCTGATTTCATAGGTCTCAAGAGAAAGGGGGGCCACAGCAGCGTTTTTACAATAGCTAAAAGGTGGACGCAATCCACGCGTCCCCAGTGGATGAACGGAGTCTATCCACGCAACGGAGTATCATTCAGACGTGAAAAACATGAAGTCCTAATGCATGCATGCTACAGCATGGACGAACCCGAGACGAGTTCTGCTGAGCGAAGGAATCCAGACACAATAGGCTCCTGTTGTAGGATTCATTTATACGACTTGTTCAGAATAGGCAGATCCGTAGAGACAGAAGGTAGGCTGGGGGTGCCAGGGGCTGGAGGAGTGAGGAATGGGCAGGGGGCCTTCTGCTTCCTGAGGACCAGGTTTCCTCTTGGGGAAATGAAATGTTCTGGAACTGGATCGAGGTGGGGGTGCACAACACTGTCAAAGTACTACATGTGGCTGAACTGTACACTTTTACAAAAGTTAAAATGATAGATCCTGAATTTTATCTCAATTAGGAAGGAAGGAAGTGAGGAGGGGAGGGAGGGGAGGGAGGAAGGAAGGAAGGGAGGAAGACAGGAAAGGAGGAAGAGAGGAAGGGAGGGAAGGAGGAAGCAGGGAGGGAGGGAGGAAGAAGGAGGGAGGGAGCAAGGGAGGAGGAAAGAGGAAGAGAAGGAGGAAGAGAGGAAGGCGAGGGAGGAAAGAAGGAAGGAGGGAGGGAGGAAAGAAGGGAGGAAGGAAGAGAGGAAGACAGGAAAGGAGGAAGAGAGGAAGGGAGGGAAGGAGGAAGCAGGGAGGGAGGGAGGAAGGAAGGGAGGAAGGAAGGGCGGAAGACAGGAAAGGAGGAAGAGAGGAAGGGAGGGAGGGAGAAAGGAGGGAGGGAGGGAGGGAAGAAAGAAGGAAGGGAGGGAGGGAGGAGGGGGAGGAAGGAAGGAAGGGAGGAACACAGGAAAGGGGAAGGAGGGGAGGGGAGGAAGGAAGGAAGGGAGGAACACAGGAAAGGAGGAAGAGAGTAAGGGAGGGAGGAAGGAGGGACGGAGGGAGGAAGGAAGGGAGGAAGGAAGGAAGGAAGAAAGGAAGGAAGGAGGAAGGAAAGAAGGAAGGAAAGAAAGAAGGAAGGAAGGGAGGGAAGGAGGAAGGTAGGGAAGGAGAGAGGGAGGGAAGGAGGAAGGTAGGGAAGGAGAGAGGGAGGGAAGGGAAAGGAAGGGAAGAGAAGGAAAGGGAAGGGAAGGGAAAGGAAGGGAAGGGAAAGGAGGGGAGGGAGGAAGGAAAGGAGGAAGAGAGGAAAGGAGGGAGGGAGGGAGGGAGGGAGGAGGAGAGAGAGAGGCCTGTTCCGGTCTCCCATGGTGGGTGCCTGACGCCTGTCATCTGAGGGTGCTCGGCTCCCCCGGGAGGCATGGAGGATGGCACTGGGGGGTGCTCGAGAGATGGAATAAACATGCCGAGGCCCAGAAGGGGCATCCATCTGCTTTATAGGGAGGCAAGAGCCAGGGACTGCCTGGTGACCGGCCAGCAGCAGGACAGGGTCCCCCCGGTGCCGCGCTTGCCTGGCCCTGTGTGGCGCCCCTTTCTCTGGGCCTGGTTGAGGGGAGACGGCCTCACCCCACTGCTTGGGAGCACGCTGGCAGTGCCTGCACCTCCTCCACCCTCGACGCGGGTGCTGCGGGATGAACTGGAGGTTGCATCTGGCCGTGGGCCTTCTCCTTAAGTTCACAGCCTCCACCTTTCGGCCCGATTGCTGGTGCTCAATGTGCTGATGGGACCTTCCCTCCACTCATAACCACCTAGAATGCAGCCGGCGTCTCCCTGCGGCTGGTGGTGTCTCAGAGCGAACAGTCCGCGCAATGTGTCACTGGCGCTGGTCGTTGCTCCATGCGGAGCCACCGCCCCTGGCCCCTTTCCCCATGGAAAAGCCAGCTCCTCTCCTTCCTGTGGACACTGGGCGTGGGCCGGAGGGGCCGCCAGCAGAATAGAGCGCGCTGGGACTGGGGCGCGGCCGCGTGTGTCGCTGCCATGCACTCAGATGCTTTGGAAGTCAGTTTGGATTTTTGTGGAAACTTTATTTTTTTACTTTCCCTCTCGTTTCTCTGGTAACGCCAAAAACAAACACTCACAGCTGTGTCACCTGGCTCCCTGCTACATTTTTCCAGCAGACACCTAGGGCTTGGACTCCAGAGGTCCAGGCGCCAAGCTCACTCTCCGTTAACCCCTCCTATCCCGCTCAGGCCACACCCCTGCCCTGCCACAGAGCTGGGTGGGAAACGCCTCTTCCAGGGCCCCCGGGAGAAGGAACTGGGGCTGCTGCCTCCGCCCGCAGAAGAAGAGGCCTTCTCCCCAGGCCTCTCTGGCAGAAAATGAAGCAAACAAGAAACAGCCCTGCTTCCACACCAGGCTGAAGATCCCTGTCTCTAGAAGTCACAGAATGTGTTGCTGGAAAGTCAGGGAGCCTTTATTCCAGCCTTCTCATTGCAAAATTAGGACTCCAGGGACAAAGAGAAGGCCACACAGTGGATGGGTGGCAGAACCAGAACCGGGAACCCTCATTCCTGCACTGCCTTCCGCCCGACCTTCCCACCTTGCAGCCCCTGAGAACGGCTGTGCCTGTGCGGCCGGAGGCCTCCGGGACCGAGGGTGGCCACTTCTCCAATTCCGTTCCTGCTGACTTGTTCTATTTTTGTTCTAAACAAAGAATTCCATGTTTCCACCCAGTTTTGAATCCCAAATATATACTGTGACAACACAAATTTTCCTAACACATACAGCGTATCAGCCAAGTTCCCCGCCCTTCATTAATTCACCAAACGGTTGTTCAGCACGTACTGAGAGCAAAGCACTGCACTGGGGGCCGGAGGAAGGAGGCCTGGTGTTGCCCAGAGACCTCGGGAGCCCTGCTGTCCGACAAGGTGATTCGGAGACAAGCCGGTGCACAGTGCAGGCCGCAGCGCGTGGCTCGTGGGTCTGTGTGGAAAGCTACCGCCCTCTGCGGCGTTCTGCAGGGGCAGAATATCTGTCGCTTTGGCCTCTCGGCAAACACAATTTAGTATTTACGTCCTTATTCTTATACCCAAAGGAAACAAAAATAGGAAACAATTATTAAAATCTCCAGGTGTCCACCAGGCTTTGCAAGCTCAGCCGTTGCTCCCAGCTACGTGGCTGCACCGATGCTGGCCATGGTTGGAAAAGCAGCTTCTAACTCCCCCATCCAGGAGCCCTTTAGAAACGCATCTAGGCTGGAAATTCCCCACCCTCTTTAAAAATGCGTGCAGGCTGGGAGCCAGGGGAGAGGCTGAGCTGCCGCCCAGAAGCTGCCCTGCCTTTGTGGAAGTGAGAAGCCAGCAGGAGCAGCTGGGGGCTGTCTGGCTCCCCTTCTGCAAGGGACCCAGGCCCAGGACACAAGGCCAGAGGGAGGGCGGGCCTGGGACTGTTGGGCCATAGACCCCGATCCCCGTCTCTGTGGAGGTGGGTTGCTGGGGCCACGGCCACAGCTGGGGGCTCCGGGATGTCCAGTCACAGAGTCTCTGTTCCTATGCAGGCTCTCAGCTCCCACCCTGCATGCTGGATCGTAACCCATGAGGCCTCCCCACCGCAGGCTAGAGCATAACCCAACACAAACTCGGGGTCAGTCTCTTCCTTCATCTGGCTGAGAAGGAGTTCTGCTGGGAGCGTCCTCAGTCCCAGACAGGCCCCTCTCGGTTCTAGCACGACCCTGAGAACGAGGCACTCGGGCAGAGACCTCCCTCAGAAACACTGAGTGAAGAAAATCACTGGAATTCATTTTTAAATGCTGCCCCTCAGAAGGAAAACGACAAGAGATGCCAGCTCAGGCCCTTCCAGAGGCAGAGGCCGGATGGGCCTGGATGTGGAGGCATCTGGGGAGGAAGGGGAAGGGAGCCGGGGAAGCAGAGAGTTCGACGGGAGTGGGGCCTGGGACTCCAGCTCGGGTCGGGGAGCTCGGACAGGCCGACGGGGTTCTCGAGCCCAGGTCAGCACTGCATGGGGTCCTGTGTGCCCCAGGAACGGAGCTGGGAGTGCAGCCAGGCCCACAGAGGTGGAGGAGCCGGGAGCTGCCCATCATTCCACTCCCTGCACACCGCACTCCCGGCTATCTCACTCGCTCCCCTGGGCATTGACCAGAGCCACTTCGAGGCTCTCACCGGCCTCTCCTCCCTGCCAGGGATCTTAGGGCCACAACTGACGCACGTCCCTCTCTCCATTCCAAATGCCCCCACCCGCAGCAGCTGTCACCCGGGCAAGTCTCAATGACTCCCCTGGGGTGTGGCTCAAGACCTCCTGTGGCCAGTACAAGGCGGCACAGGGTACCAGGCGAGACACCTGGGTTTCACACGCGTTCCCCTGGCCAATGCCTCCTGCCAAGACAGTGACTTCCTTCTTACCTGCCAGTCCTGGGGCATAGGGAGTCCAAAGTGCCGGCAGATAGAACACTGGGTCTAAGGGGACTCTGAGGACAAGACCTTCAACCCCACAGAGCTCAGAGGTGCAGGGCAGGAAGTGCCATATTCTCCAGGGTTACTGGGAGTGACGGGAGCGGGCACTTCTGCTCCCAGCCTTGGGTTCCTGGACCCGTCAATTCTTCCTGATGGGATGCAGCACAGACCAGCGCCCTGATTCCGCACAGACACCACACCCCGAAGGAGCTTTCTGCCCCGCTGCAAGCCCCACTCTAGCCGGGGACCTCGGTGGCATTGTAGTCTCTGAGTAACAGATTCAGACTCTGTCCAATTGCCTTCAAATGTCTGAACTTCCTCCTTGCCCCCGTTTACAGCCACCCAGTTAAATAACAGCAGGTAGTTTTCTTACTGCCCATCAACCCATCTGCGTGTGTGTGCATGCATGCATGTCTGTGCATGTGTGCATGGGTGTGTCTCTGTGTGTCCATGAGTATGCACGTGTGTGCATGTATGTGGATGTGTGCGTGTGTGTGTGCGTGTGTGTGCATATGTGCATATGCACATGGGTGTGTGTGCATATGTGCATATGCACATGGGTGTGTGTGCATGTGTGCCTGTGTGTGTGTGCATGTGTGCATGCATGTGTATGTGTGTGTGCATGTGTGCCTGGGAGTGTGTGCATGTGTGTGCATGTGTGCATGGGGAGGTGGGGGAAGTGCTGAATGTACCTTCACAGTGACATCTCCAACTCTAAGCTGGTACCACGAGGCTCATTCTCGCCTTTCTTCCCTGTGTGTCTAATGCTTCCTCTCCAGGAGAAACCTGCTTCATGCCACCCATGTGTGCGTGTGTGTGCATGTGTGTGCATGTGTGCCTGGGTGTGCGTGCATGCGCATACGTGTGTGTGCCTGGGTGTGTGTGCATGTGTGCCTGAGTGTGTGTGCATGTGTGCCTGTGTGTGTGTGCGTGTCTGTGCATGTGTGCCTGGGTGTGTGTGCGCACGTGCATGTGCATGTGCCTGGGTGTGGGGGGGGGCACGAGTGTGTGTGCACGCGCATGTTTGCCTGGGTGTGTATGCGTGTGTGTGTGTGCATGTGCCTGGGTGTGCATACGTGTGCGTGCACGCATGTGTGTGCGCGTGTGTGCCTGGGTGTGTGTGCATGTGTGTGCGTGTGGGAGGCGGGGGGAGTGCGGAACGTACCTTCACAGTGACATCTCCAGCTCTAAGCCAGTACCACGGGCTCATTCTCGCCTTCCTTCCCTGCGGGTCTAACGCTTCCTCTCCAGTCAGGAGAAACCTGCTTCACGCCACCCACCCTCCACTTACTGATCTGTTTGACCCTGAAATTCACGTGAAGCAGTTTCAGAATTGCACCTTGTGAGAAACAAATGTCTCCAGAAAGTCAGCCAGAGGATGATGCGGCACAGGGTAGCTCGAAAGATACAGACTCTCCAAGGCCGTCACAGACGCCCTGGTGGCGGGGGCTCCCCTCAGACCCTCAGCGATGGCACCTTCTGACGCCCTGGTGGCGGGGGCTCCCCTCAGACCCTCAGCGATGGCACCTTCTGACGCCCTGGTGGCGGGGGCTCCCCTCAGACTCTCAGCGATGGCACCTTCTGACGCCCTGGTGGCGGGGGCTCCCCTCAGACCCTCAGCGATGGCACCTTCTGTAGGCCAGGGGAGGGAGGGGCCGCAGAGCCAGGCTTGCTAATGTCCGTGGGACGCTGAGGCCCCAAACAATAGAGACCAAATGGCAGCACTTACCCCAAGGGCTGGGCTGAGGGGTGGCCAGAGGCGCTTGGCCTGCAGGGAGCCGTGGAGGCTGGCAGAGCACGGCACCCTGGGAAAGGTGGCAGGGGCAAGATGGTCACACAGGTCATAGGCCAGCCCAGAGGGCAGGGCCCTGTACGTCCTTCTCACTGGCACCTCTGCAGGACCCGACAGGGGACGTGGCCCAGAGAAGGTGTTCAATAGTTGTTTGAGTGTGTAACTAATAAAGGAACAAATGAATGATTGGAAAATTCACCGACTGGTTCCCTGATGACATGTAGGGAAAAGGGTGATCATTTGGTACATGGTAAAGTTTAAGCATCAGAAATGCCGGATTAAATTGAATAAATGTGCCATCGATTAATTCAGTGGCTTTGAGAATTAATGCCCAAAAGGCCAGGCATGGTGGCTCACGCCTGTAATTCCAGCACTTAGGGAGGCTGAGGCAGGTGGATCACTCGAGGTCATGAGTTCAAGACCAGCCTGGCCAACATGGTGAAACCCCATCTCTACTAAAAATTAGCCAGGCATGATGATGCACACCTGTAATCCCAGCTTCTTGGGAGACTGAGGCATGAGAATCACTTGAACCCGGGAGGCGGAGGTTGCAGTGAGCTGAGATCGTGCCACTGCACTCCAGCCTGGGTAACAGAGTGAGACTCAGTCTCAAAAAAAAAAAAAGGGGGGAATTAATGCCCGAAAGAGTTAGCGAGCATCCCCCCAAAGCCCGCCTTTCTCTTGGCCACTCATGTGCGCTCTCAGCATGTCCAGAGGCTCCTGCATTTCTGCATCTGCAACAGAAGGCTGGCCTGCTGACTGATTGACAGCTTCTTTAAAAGCAGAGACTCCAGTCATCTTTCAAATGGCTCATGTAGACCACGTCTCTTAGGCTGGTGGCACCCTTCTTTTTTAAAAGTATGCCTGTGGTGGGAAGTTAACACTCTTTGAGGACTGGATGAGCTTGTATTTCACTAAGGCACTGTGGATTTGGATGCGAGAAGGTGCCAGGGCTGTGCAGGTGGACCTGCTCTGCGATTCCACCAAAGAGCAACTGCCCCAAATACCCCACCTGCCGCCAGCCCGAACACCTTCATCCCCACTGCGAACCCCTCTCGGGACCGAAGGCACTGATAACATGGGCATCTGCTCCCTGCATGGGCTGGCACGCCTCTCCAGAGTCTCTCATTAACAAGGGACCCTGAGAACCCGGCATCTGGGAGGAAGGCATGGATTTCAGTGGGTGTGGCTCACGCTGGGTGTGGTGTGAAGCCTCGCAGAGTCGAGAGAGGGCAAGAGGACAAGTGCGTGGCGGAACCCGTGAAGGAGGGGCAGGAGCCAAGCTCTCCATGAGCCCCTGGACCCCCAAGCAGCTGAGACACGGCTGCTCCAGCCAACGAAACGCAAGCAGGGACGTGAAGAGAGCCCTGGAGTCAGAGTGAGAAGTCCTTGGCTCTGGCCACAGCTCTGCCCACTTGTGAACATGATTTTTGTAAGTTCATGAATAGAAGGAGAGGAATTCTCTTAGTCTGCTTGTGTTGCTATAACAAAATACCTGAGACTGGGTAATTTATCAATAACAAAACTTTATTTTCTCACAGCTCTGGAGGCTAGGAAGTCTAACATCAAGGCCCCCACAAGTTCAGTGAATGGGCAAAGGCCCATTTCTCATGGAAGGTGTTGCCTGGGAGTCCTCACACGGTGGGAAGAACGAAAAGGGGAAAAGGGATAAGTGCCATGTCCTCAGATGGCAGCAGAAAAGCAAAAGGCACACGCAGGTTCCCCCCACCCTTTTATAAGGCGCTAACCTGCTCGGGGTGGTGGAGAAGGCCTCATCTCTTCATACCCCAAAATGAAGATTAACTTTCTTTTTTTCCCCAAAAAGCATTGGTCTTACTGATACAGAGTCCTAACCACTTGAGCGGTGGGAGAAGTGGGAGAGGATCTCTTTCAATCATAATGCAGCTTCACTGTTACCAAATACGCAGGCTGGTGGCAACACGGATTTATAAACCAGTGACAGTGTTTAGTTTCTGCTAGAATGACAAGGTGAGCGTCAGCCTCCACTTCTGTAAAAATCCTGAATTTAGGATTTTCAACTGTAATCTCTTCAACTTTTCTTTCTGACGATTTGAAACCAATGGATAGCACGGGTAGACAGGCAGGTAGTTGCAGTTGCCACTGTCTGTTCAGGCCGGGCGCGGTGGCTCATGCCTGTAATCCCAGCACTTTAGGAGGCCAAGGCAGGCATCTAGGAGGAAGGCATGGATTTACGTGGGTGTGGCCCATGCTAGGTGTGGTGGTGAAGGAAATGGTGAAGTCAGGGGTTCGAGACCAGCTTGGCCAGCATGGTGAAACCCCCGTCTCTACTAAAATTACAAAAATTAGCCAGGCGTGGTGGCACATTCCTGTAATCCAAGCTACTTGGGAGGTTCCGGAGAGGGGGAAGTTGCAGTGAGCAGAGATTGCGCCACTGCACTCCAGCCTGGGTGACAGAGTGAGACTCTGTCTCAAAAAAAAAAAAAAAAAAAAGATATGCCAAGCAAATAGTAATTATAAGAAAGTTGGAGGTACAACTTTAATGTCAGGCAAAATAGATCCAGGACAAACCATATAAGGAATAAAGAAGAATGATAAAGAAGTGAACTCATCAAGAGGACAGCACCTAAAATGAATATTCATCAAATGCGAAATTCTCAACATCCATGAATTAAAAACTGATAGAACTGAAAAGAGAAATGGATTAATCCACAATTATAATAAAGGAGATTTCAACTCCCTTTCAGTAACTGTTAGAACACACAGGCATTAGAGTTAATCAAAAAGTCAATAATTATTCATCTAATAGTCAACATTTTGAAGACCTCCAAATATTCTGAAATTAAGCAATACGCTTTTAAATAAGACTTCAGTCAAAGAGATCAGGCCGGGCGCGGTGGCTCAAGCCTGTAATCCCAGCACTTTGGGAGGCCGAGGCGGGCGGATCACAAGGTCAGGAGGTCGAGACCATCCTGGCTAACACAGTGAAACCCCGTCTCCACTTAAAAAATACAAAAAATTAGCCGGGCGAGATGGCGGCGCCTGTAGTCCCAGCTACTCGGGAGGCTGAGGCAGGAGAATGGCGTGGACCCGGGAGGCGGAGCTTGCAGTGAGCTGAGATCCGGCCACTGCACTCCAGCCTGGGCGACAGAGCGAGACTCCGTCTCAAAAAAAAAAAAAAAAAAAAAAAAAAAAAAAAAAAAAAAAAGAGAGATCAAAAGAAAATTTAAAAATATTTTTTACTGAAAGAAAATAATATTTTTAATATCAAAATAAAAGATATACCTAAAACAGTGTTTGGAGAAAAACACACAGCCTTATGTGCTTGCATTAAAAAAGGAGAAAAGTCTAAAATCAAGGATATAGGTTTCTACTTAAGAAGCTAGAGAAAGTAAAAGTAAATCAAAAGGTAAGTAGAAAGATGGAAATTAAAAAAGAAAAGAGTGGATATCAATGAAACTGACCCAAAAAGTGGAGAAAACCAATTAAGTCAAAGCTGGTTTATTGAAAATGTCAATAAAATTAATAAACATCTAGATAGATTGATCAAGATAAGAAAAAAGAAAAGACACAAATCACTAACATGAGGACTAAACTGGAGCACAGCACTACAGGTCTCACGGATATTAAAAGGATCATAAGGAAATATTATATTATAAAGACCTCAAAATTGACAACTTAGAAGAAATGGAAAAAATCATTAAAAGACACAAATTACCAAACTGAATAAGGGAAATAATAGAAAGTCCGAATATCGCTATAGACTAAAAGAAATTAAAATTATTACCAAAACCTTCCAGAATGGAAACTCCAGGCCCAGAAGACTCCCTGGATGAATTCTATCAAATACTGAGGAAGTAATAACGCCAATCTTCACGAAAGCTGTCAGAACATAGAAAAATTTCCAACTCATTTTTTGATGCTAATATACTAGTCTTCAAAACAGACAGATTTGTTTATTTATTTATTTATTTTGAGACAGGGTCTCACTCTGTCACTCAGGCTGGAGAGAAGTGGCACAAGCACAGCTCACTGCAGCCTCGACCTCCCAGGCTCACACGATCCTTCCACCTCAGCCTCCCGAGTAGCTGGGACTTTAGACACGAAACCACCATGCCCAGCTAATTGTTTTTGTTATTGCTTGTTTGTAGAGACAGAGTTTCACCATGTTGATCAGGCTGGTCTTAAACTCCAGGCTGGTCTTGAACTCCTGGGCTCAAGTGATCCACCCGCCCTGGCCTCCCAAAGTGCTGGGATTACAAGCATAAGGGCAGCACGTCCAGCCAAAACAACAGATTTTACAAGGAAAGATAACTATATGCCAATATCACTCATGAGCATAGATTTAAAAGTCCTTAACAAAATAAAATTCAGCAATGTATTTTTTAAAATTCATCATGATCAAATGGGATATATCCCAGAAATGCTAGATTCATTTAATATTAAAAACCAAATAATACAATTCACCATATTAATACAAATTTTTTAAAACAGAGTCTCACTCTCTTTCCCAGACTGAGGTAGAGTGGCATGATCTCGGCTCACCGCAACCTCTGCTTCCCCGATTTAAGCAATTCTCCTGCCTTAGCCTCCCAAGTATCTGGGACTGCAGGCACATGCCACCACACATGGCTAATTTTTGTGTTTTTAGTAGAGATGGGGTTTCACCATGTTAGCCAGGCTGGTTTTGAACTCCTTACCTCAAGTGATCTACCCACATAGGTCTCCCAAAGTGCTGGGATTTAAAGATGTGGGCCACAGCGCCTGACCTAGAATTATTTTTTAAAAATAATATGATCATCTCAGATTTTTCTACATCTACAGAAAAAGCATTTGTCAAAATCCAACAGCTTGTTTATCATAAAAGCTATTAGAAATCAGAAATAGGGAACTTCTTCAAACCTGATAAAGAATATCTGTAAAAAGCTTATAGCTAATATCAATTTAACGTGAAAGGTTGAATCTTTCCTCTTAAGGAGCAGTACAGTGGTGAATGCTCTCACCACTTCTCTTCAATGGCATATTCAATGCCGTGGCCTAAGCCCAGACTTTTTATGAGAAAAAGAAATAAAAGGCATACAAACTGGGAAGAAAGATGTAAAATTGATTGTCTTTATACACAGACAACATGATTGCATATCTAAGAAACTTAGGAAATCCAAAAAGCTACTAGAACTGACACTTGAATGTAGCAAAGTCACAGAATACAAGATCAATGAACAGTCAGAAATTATAATTTATGAACTATAATTTATGATAGTATCAAATAACAATAAATGCTTAGGGATAAATTTAACAAAATTAATTTGAATCTCCGGGTATAGTGGCTCCTCACACCTATAATCCTAGCACTTTGGGAGGCTGAGGTGAGTCCAGGAGTTCAAAACCAGCCTGGGCAACATGGAAGGATGGCCTCTCTCACTACTCCTATTCAACGTAGTATTGGAAGTTCTGGCCAGGGCACTCAGGCAAGAGAAAGAAATAAAGGTATTCAAGTAGGAAAAGAGGAAGTCAAATTGTCTCTGCTCACAGATGACATGATCCTATATCTAGAAAACCCCATCATCTCAGTCCAAAAGTTTCTTAAGCTGATAAGCAACTTTAGCAAAGTCTCAGGATACATCAATATGCAGAAATCACAAGCATTCCTATATACTAACAACACACAAGCAGAGAGCCAAATCATGAGGGAACTCCCACTCACAATTGCTACAAAGAGAATAAAATACCTAGGAATAGAGCTAACACGGGAAGCGAAGGACCTCTTCAAGGGGAACTACAAACCACTGCTCAAGGAAATCAAAGAGGATACAAACAAATGGAAAAACATTCCATGCTCATGGATAGGAAGAATCAGTATCGTGAAAATGGCAAGTAATGTACAGATTCAATGTTATTCCCATTAAACTACCGTTGACATTCTTCACAGAATTAGATGAAACTATTCTACAATTCATATGGAACCAAAAAAGAGTTCATATAGCCAAGACTATCTTAAACAAAAAGAACAAAGCTGGAGGCATCACACTATTGGACTTCAAACTATGCTAGAAGGCTACAGTAACAAAAACAGCATGATAATGTTAAAAAAAAACAAAACAAAACAAAACAAAAACAAAAAACAGACACACAGACCAATGGAACAGAATTGAGAACTTAGAAATAAGACTACACATCTATAACCATCTGATCTTTGACAAACCTGACAAGAGAAGCAATGGGGAAAGGATTTCCTATTTAATAAATGGTACCGGGAAAACTGGCTAGCCATATGCAGAAAATTGATACTGGGCCCCTTCCTTACACCTTATACAAAAATTAACTCAAGATAAATTAAAGACTTAAATGTAAAATGCAAAACTATAAAAACCCTAGAAGAAAATCTAGGCAATACCATTCAGGACATAGGCACAGGCAAAGATTTCATGATGCAGTCACCAAAACCAATTGCAACAAAAGCAAAAATTGATAAATGGGATCTAACTAAACTAAAGAGCTTCTGCACAGGAAAAGAAACTAGTCAACCTACAGAACGGGAGAACATTTTTGCCATCTATCCATTTGGCAAAGGTCTAATATCCAGAATCCACAAGGAACTTAAACAAATTACAAGTAAAAAGCAAACAAGTTCATCAAAATGCAGGCAAAGGACAAGAACAGACACTTCTCAAAAGAAGACATACATGCAGGCAACAAACATATGAAAAAAAGCTCAACATCACTGTTCATTGGAGAAATGCAAATCAAAACCACAATGAGATACCATCTCACACCAGTCAGAATGGAGATTATTAATAAGTCAAGAAACAATAGATGCTGGCGAGGCTGTGGAGAAATAGGAAAGCTTTGACACTGTTGGTGAGAATGTAAATTAGTTCAACCATTGTGGAAGACAGTGTGGCGATTCCTCAAAGATCTAGAACCAGAAGTACTATTTGACCCAGCAATCCCATTAGGGGGTATATGCCCAAAGGAGGATAAATCATTCTATTATAAAGATACACGCATGCATATGTTCACCGCAGCATTGTTCACAATAGCAAAGACATGGAATCCACCCAAATGCCCATCCAACATAGAGTGGATAAAGAAAATGTGGTACATATACACCATGGAATACTATGCAGCCATAAAAAGGAATGAGATCACGTCCTTTGCAGGGACATGGACAGAGCTGGAAGCTGTTATCCTCAGTAAACCAACGCAGGAACAGAAAACCAAACACTGCATGCTCTCACTTGTAAGTGGGAGCTGAACAATGAGACCACACGGACACAGGGAGGGGAACAACACGCACTGGGGCCTGTCAGGGTGTGGAGTTGGGGGAGGGAGAGCATTAGGAAAAGAGCTAATGTGTGCTGAACTTCATACCTAGGTGATGGGTTGAAAGATGCAGCAAACCACCATGGCACATGTTCACCTGTGTAACAAACCTGCACATCCTGCACTATACCCCAGAACTTAAAATTTTTAAAAAAATACTCTCAGCTTCTGTGTGTCTGTATCATCGCCTCTTCTTACAGGGACACCAGCCATTAGATTAGGGCCACCTAATCCCATAGAGCTACAGGACACAGGATGTCCTGGTTCCCAGAGCATTGACTGTAAGTCAGATGTTACGTAATAAAATTATCTCTTCACAAAGAGAAATGGATAAAATGTGTCTACTTTGTCATTTTGGATTGGAGAAGAGAAACCATTTCACCAGGTCTCAGTGGCCCCAAGAATCCTTAACAAATACCCTGGGCTTGCAGCAGGGACCCCGGGCCCACTGAGCTGCAACTTATCAACTAAACCCAAGGATTCAGGCCACGTGGTCCCAGATGGGAGTCAAAGCCCCGAAGCCGCTATCAGACTTCGGAATCCCAGCCAGGTCACCGGCCTCCCTGCTCCTGGCTCCCTCCTGGTCCAGCATGGACTGGGGGTCTGAGAAATCCACAAAGCAATGTGCTCACTGCTCAGACACTCACCCCCGCACATGCTGTCACTGGCGGCTGGGCTCATAATTGGAAACAGATGCATGTGACTCAGAGGAAGCCAGCACTGCCCCAGCTCACGCAGTCCCTCTTCGGAGTTTTAACAAGGGACTAGCTTCCTGTGAACCCCGCTGTGTCCCACTGACATGTCAGCCACACTGCTGAGCTCATCCAGCCCTGGAAGGTTCTGTTCCCATGCACGTAGCCAACAGCACCAAGCTACACACGCACACACGTGTGGACACACATACACATGCACACACACATGCACACACATGTGCATGGACATACACACCCGCAGATACATGTGTGTACTCACACATACACATACATGTGTACACTCATACATGCACGTGGACACACATACACATGCACACAAGTGCACACACAAAACACGCACACATATACACACGTGCACACACATACACATGCACACACACATACACACATGCGCACATACACAAATACACATGCGTGGGCGCGCACACACACGTGCACACACATACATACACATGCACACATACACACATGTGCACACACACACATGCACACGTACACACATACACATGCACACACAGCATGCTCTCACCAGCCCCTTGCAGCCACCCAGGACACAGGTTCACAGTGCACTGCAGTGACCACTCAGGGCTCCCAACACTCGGTCCGGAGACCCTCGCTGGGGACTCTGCTTTGGGAAAGTGCAACAGAGAGCAGACGTCCGCAGAGGCAGCCGCAGCCGCACAACTCCCTCACTCCCCTGCTCTGCGGGCTCAAGAGGTGCTGTGGGGGTGGCATGGAGGTGCCTTGTGGGTGCCCCGGGGGTGCTGTGGGGGTTCCCTGGGGGGTACCAAGGGGTGGGCCACATGGGCGAGCCCCCGATGGCGTGATGCACTGCTCCCAGACTTGTCCTGTCAGCGTGGTGCCCCCCATTTGCCTTCTCACGTCCCCTCCTCCTCCCTGGAAGCAGGTCCAGATGTGAAGTTCTGCCCACGTGGCCACCGGTCTCCCAGCAGATGACCAGGAAGTCGCTGTGAGCCTCTCACGGGGATGGAGAAGCATATTCAGTGAATGTCAGGAGGACGCCAGCCTAGACTGGGTGAGGTCCCAGGTGCAGCCCCGTGGGTCATAAACAGCAGCTACACCTGCAGGGCCCAGGATGGAGCAGCTGCCGAGGCATGGAAGACGACGAGTGGCACTGGCAGGAGGCCCCCGAGCACCTGGGCTGTACATGCAGATAAAAGCAGCAGACGCATGGCCTCACCAGCTCCCGCTGCAGCCCAGCCTGCAGGCCAGGAGTCTGGGGCTCAGCCAGTCTCACGCAGCGACTGCGGCCTGGTCCCAGGCCTGGGGGGATGGCCGTCTCCAAGCTCACTCAGCTGACAGCCGACCCGTTCCCGGTTCCTGGCAGCTTTGGGACTATGTCTTCCGGGGACTGCGGCCAGGCTCAGCCCTCACCGTCGGCAACAGCCCCCCAGCTCCTCACAGGAGTCCCCAGATGCTTCCAACCCTACGACTTCCCTTCTGGCCCCACTGAGGTGCCATAGGCCTCCCGTCATGAGGCCAGGTCCACCCAGTGACCTTCCACCTAAGATCAACTGATGAGCACCCCAACTACTCTGCAAACGGGGTGTCACAGAGCAGGAGTGACGCCAGGGTACAGGCCCGGCCCACCCAGTCTCCTGCCCACCACCGAGGAGAAGATGCTGAATGGGGCTTCTGAGGCCAAGTGAGCCAATGCAGATGCCGCATAGCCCCATCAGGGACAACAGGATGAGGAGGGTACTCGAAGCCGCCCAGCACACGGCTGTCTCCTCCGTGCACCAGGACCTCCTCCCGAGCTCAGACACAGAAGGCCTGCTCTGCAGAAAACACGGACGTCTGACTGTTACCAGTCACTCGCCAACAGCCCAAATTCCTTCCTGATAAATGTGCCGTCACACATTCACCTGGACCCAGCCACCTTCGGAACATTTTCTCCGAGTGACGAATATGACTCCACGGCCCGGGCTCTGGAAAGTGTGTCATTTACAGGAATGGCCGAGGTCGTTTAGCTGGCGTGGGGGGTGGGCACGGCCCTGCATCCTCCCAGCCGTGAGGCAGGGACAGACTGTGAAGCCTCCCCCATGCCTCACTGAAGACCCCCCTACGGTCCCCAACCCTAGGGACTGAGGGATGGGCCCAGAGCAGGGACGGGGGAGCCTCAGGGTCTCTGCAGCTGGGGCCTCCCAGTGCTCCCCCTGGCAGGTGGCCAGGGCCAGGGCAGCTGACTCCCCCAGATGGCAGGGAGGCCCAAACCAGCTGTGGCACCCACAGACGCACCCGACAGCCGTGGAAACTTCCCAACAGCAGCCCCTGTTTCACAGCTGAGAAGGAGAGGGGAGCAGCCCGGGGCCCTGCAGCAGATGCTGTGTGGACTCTGCCCAGCCCTCCAGGACCCGAAGAGCAGGTGCAGCCACTGGAGAGCTAGGGATTCCAGGGCTGAGAAGGAGGTGCCGGCGGCTTCCAGAGACCAGGCCATTTGCTTGTTCTCAGCAGCCCCCAACACACAACAGTGAGAACCTTCACACCCCACAGAGGAACCTGCAAGACATGCATGCCCATCTCATGGGTGGGGAAACTGAGGCACCCAGGGAGCAAGTGACTTGCTTCAGGTCGGGCAGAGGATGAATGGGGGCCTTCACGCCCCGTCTCTCCCAGGCTCTGAGCAGCTGAGCACCATTGGCTGAGGCAGCCTGGGAGTAGGGGGCAACAGGAGCCTGGACAGCAAAGAGGGGGTGAGCGGCCAGCTCCCCTGGCCCCTCCACAGACCCCATCCACTGTGCAGGGCCCCAGAGCCCAGGGTCCAGAGGCCACCCCTCAAACACACGTGGCTTTGCAGTCCCTAAGGCTGCCATGCGTGTCTGTCGTGGGCAGTACTAGGACGGGAGAGCAGCAGCCCCGAGGCCAGGCCAGGTGGGGGCAGGGGTCCTGCAGATGCGACCTCGGGGCTCCCGTCAGGACGGCTTTCAGGGTCAACAGTCCGACCCACCCACCCCAGGCAGCCGTTCACCCTGCCTCAGTCACGGCTTGGACGATGACACTCGCTGCTCAGTCATCGTGGTGTGGCCCCAGGGGGCTGTGGTCAGTCCCAGAATGAGCAGGCCTGGGGGTGCTGTGCCCCCTCCCGGCAGGGACCCACCCACTTGATCAGGGTCCACCAGCAGCCACTGGCCCTCTCTTCCCATCTGACCCTTGCTCCCCGGAGACCCTTCCAGTCCCAACCTACCCCATGGGCTGGGCCTTGCCAGAGAAGCCAGGTGGGCTGGAGGGTCCTCTCACTCTGGGCCTCTGTGTCCCTGGGGTGCTAAGCCTGGGACTGCCCACACCAACTGCAGGGGAGAGAAGCTCAGGAGGACTCAGGACCTGGCAACGCCAAGAAATGACCCCCTCCTCCAGGAAGGCCATCGTCACCATCCAGGTCTTCTTATTGGAAGACCCTGGGCCACACCCAGCAGCCCTCCCCTGCCTGCCACCACATCTGCACTTGCAGGGATCTAATAAGTGAGTTGGGTAATTGGGTGGGTTGAGCGGGGAGGGGACCTCATGTTGCTGGTCTCACCCTCGACTGCATCTGCTCACAGAGAGGAGGTTTGCCCGGTGGTCTCCACAGGGCCCTCCAAGGCCAGGTCTCAGACCCTGGGGGAGGGCCGGCAGCAGCCTCCAGGGAGTCCCGACTGTGGGGAGAAATCGAGAGGCCCCTGTGGCGTTTCGGTTAAACCAGCCCCAGAAAATCCCACCCCTGTGATTACCGTGGGCCCTGGAATCAGGCCCTCCTGAAGTGGCTTCCCGCTCGCAGCCACCCCCCAGCTGCTGCCCACAGCGCCGTGCCCTCCACACGGGGCTGCAGAGCTCCCCAGGCTGCACATTTGTTCCGGGTCTCAAGGCTGTTAATCCTCAAGGCAGCTGGTTCTGTTTAGGGCTTGATTTGTCAGACAATTTAAAATTTTCTTCCTGCTCGAAAGCGGCTCCATCAAAGGGAAGAGAGGCTTCTCTGCGGCTGATGTCCCTGAGTCTTCCAAGACTTCAGCCCACAGAGTGGGAGGGGCCCGGAGGGGAGCATGAGTGCCTCAGACCAGGGGAGGGGGCTGCCCGGGAGCCAGGAGGACCAGTGCCCCCAAAGAAACTCAGCAGGGCACACAGCCCCACCACTCCCCACTCCTCCCAATCTCAGGGAGCAGAGCAGGCAGGAATGGGAGGGAGGCGCAGACGAGGCCCATGGCCTGGGCCTGCAGGGGAGACGCTGGAGAGAGCAGGCCCTGTACCCTGAGGATGTGGAATGGGCGCCCCACCGCAGATGGCTGCTAGGGTCCCTTCCAGGCGGCACTCCTAATTTCCGGGGATGCGTCATCCATGTCGCTAGGCTGCACGGACTGTGAGTCGCTCCTGGTGCCTGTGGAGCTGGGGGCTGCTCCCCACCCCCGCCAACATAGGGGGCAGCGGAGACGCAAGCAGCAAGAGCCCGACTTTGAGGCTGGATGTCCCGTCTCTGGGTCTGAACCTCCCCCAGGCTAGCTGTGGTCCCAGCCCCGCTAGTGCAGCTCTGGGGGGACCCAGGGCCCTGTCTTGAACTCTGTGAACTCCCCTCCCCTCTAAAACTGGAAAATGGTTCCAGGAAGTGTGACCGCCCCACACCCGGCCCTGTGGCTGCTGTCAGCGCCCTCTGACACGGCACTGTGGTGGCTTCCTGTGAGCAGCAGCAGACCCATCTGCTCCCGGGTTCCCGTCTGAACCCTCCTGCCGTCCTGGGGGCTGTGGGAGGGGCTGCCCGCCAGACGGGAGCTGACCTGGGCAGTGAGTGCAGTGGTGCTGGGGAGGGTCTGGGGTCTCGGTGAGAATTGCGAAAGGTCAAACCCAGAGGCTGCACCCGAGGCCAGGTCCAGAGGGGAGCCCAGGCCACCCTGAAGGACAGATCCCTGGGTGGAGCAGGAGCCGGAAAAGGAGGAACATTCCGGAATGCATCCCAGGTTTTGCCATCAAGCTGATGCTGGCATCAGGGTGAATGTACAATTCGAATAATGTGAGAATAAGGTTCATTAGAGGTAGATGTTGGGTTTTGTTAAAATGTATTTCCAGCCTCTCTTTTTTTTTTTTTTTTTGAGACAGAGTCTCGCTCTGTCGCCCAGGCTGGAGGGCAGTGGCCAGATCTCAGCTCACTGCAAGCTCCGCCTCCCGGGTTCACGCCATTCTCCTGCCTCAGCCTCCCGAGTAGCTGGGACCACAGACGCCCGCCACCTCGCCCGGCTAGTTTTTTGTATTTTTTAGTAGAGACGGGGTTTCACCGTGTTAGCCAGGATGGTCTCGATCTCCTGACCTCATGATCCGCCCGTCTCGGCCTCCCAAAGTGCTGGGATTACAGGCTTGAGCCACCGCGCCCAGCCTTCCAGCCTCTCTTAAACCAATCACAGGATTTCTCTCCTCTTGTGTCCATCGAGGACACTTATTTAGGTGCCTCCGGGTTTGGCTGCTTATGGTTTCACACCATCATGCCAGCCTCCACAGTTAGCCAGCGAACCCTGCCTGCGGCTGCCACTGTCCCAACCCTGGGACCTTGGGAAGTTCCTCACGGGCAGCTCGCCTGACCCAGGTGCGGTGAAGAGTCCCCTGTGACCGAGAAGGAGCAGTGACACAGCCAGGGCACGGTGTGACTCCAGGGCCCTGCCCCTGTGACTGGTCATGTGGGTGCTTTTGCCCCACCATCCTGACCACTGTCATCATGGACCAGTCAGCGGCACTGCTGTCCTCAGACAGTCTGGCCTGGGCTGAATGGTGGCCTTCAAACTTTGTCATCATCCCAGACAAAATGACAGGCCCAGCCATACAACACTGAAATAGAAAACAGGCAAACAGTAGAGAAAATCAACACAACAAAAAGCTGATTCTGAAAAGATCAATAAATTTGATACAACTCTACCTATACCGATTTTTTGAAAGAGAGAAGTCACAAATTATTAATATGAGAAATGAAATAGGAAACATCACTACAAATCTGACAGACATTAAAAGGATAATAAAGAAATATGATGACCAACTTTATGCCAATAAATTTAGACAACTTATATAAAATAAACAGATTCCTTGAAATATATAAATTATCTAAATTAACTCAAAAATATTCCTGTAGTTATTAAGAAAACTGTGTGAGAAGGCTTCACTGGAGAATTCTGTCAAACATTTAAGAAAAAAGTAACACCAATTCTGAATAAACTCTTTCATAATATAGAAGGGAAGGGAACATTTCAAAATTTATTTGATGAGGCCAAAATCATCCTGATACCCAAACAAGAAAAGAAAACTAAAGAAAAACACAGACCAACATCTCAAATGAACAGAAACACAAAATTCCTTAACAAAGCATTAGTAAATTGAATCTGCCAATTTCTACAAAGGATACTATACCATAGCTAACTGGGCTTATGCAATTTTGGCTTAAGATTTTTTAAATCAAACAATATAATTTACTATAATAGCAGAATAGAGGTGATGAACAGTTTGATCACCTCAATAAATGCAGAAAGTATATGTGACAAAATGCAATACCTGTATGTGAAAGTACCCAAGAAAACTAGGAACTGAAGTTAACTTTCTCTAAAATAAAAACTAAAAAAAAAAGAAGTTAACTTTCTCAACATAATAAAGAGCATCATCACCAACAACCACCAAAACTACCCTATAGTTAATACCATATTTATGTGAAAGACAGTAGACTTTCTCTCTAAATTCAGGACTATGTTAAGAATATCCATTCTCACCACTGCTATTTGACACTGCACTGGAGGTTTAACTAGTGGATAAAGGCAAGAAAAAGAAATAAAGGTGTACATATTGGAAAGAAGAGGTGTATTGGTCTGTTCTCATGCTGCTATAAGAACCGCCCAAGACTGGGTAACTTATAAAGGAAAGAGGCTTAATTGACTCACAGTTTAACATGGTTGGGGAGGCCTCAGGAAACTTACAATCGTGGCAGAAGGGAAAGTCAACATGTCCTTCTTCACATGGTGGCAGGGAGAGAGAAGTGCAGAGTGAAGAGGGGGAAGCCCCTTATAAAACCATCAGATCTCGTGAGAACTCACTCACTATCACAAGAACAGCATGGGGGAACCACTTCCATGATCTAATCACCTCCCACAAGACCCCCCCCCCAAACATGTGGGGATTACAGTTCAGATTACAATTCGAGATGAGATTTGGGTGGGGACACAGAGCCAGACCACATCATAGGTAATATTGTCTTTATTCACAGAGGATATTATTTTGTGCTTAGAAAATTCTACAGAATCTATTTTAAAAGCTGCAAGACCAATAAGTGAATTTGACAAGGCACATGATCAAGGAACAAAAATTAATTATAAGGCCAGGACTTCTGGAATGGTGGTGTGAGAACCTCCACAAATCCAGTTTTCCTTAAAAACAATTAAATTACTAAATATTAATTATCAAAATCTTCTTTTTCAGAGTTCTGCAGATTAACCAAAGGATTGCAACAACCTGAAAAGCATTTATTCCAGAAAAAATACTGTACCTTGGTAAGAATGAACTACTGACACATGCTCTATCATAAATGAACCTCAAAAACATTATGCTAAATGAAGGAAGCCAGACACAAGAGACTACATACTGTATGATTCCATTTACATGAAACATCCAGAAAAAGCAACTCTATAGACAGAAAACAGATTAGTGGTTTCCTGGGGTGGAGGGTATGAAAGAGTGTTAACCATAAATGAGCATGAGAAGTCTTATTGGGGTGATGAAAACTTTCTAAACCTGATTTATGATGATGATTATACCATTTCATAAATTTACCAGAAATTATTGAATTGCATACTCATACTTGAAAAGGCTGAATTTTATGTTATGTAAAATATACCTGAATAAACCTATTTTGGAAAGAAAAACAAACTAAGCATAGTCTTTGCCAGTTCCTCAGTGCTAGAGAGAAAACACCTAGAATTCAGGGCCCTCAAAGGAACAGGACCCTTGGCAAATACCTTAGACTCTCAGCTGAGTCCCTTGGAAAGTTAGGCTCTAGGATTAGGGAAAAACTGTTGATATATCGTATTCACAAAGACATAAACTTAGATTTGAATTACATCCAACTGTGATTGGTAAAAGGTGAACTGTCCCTACACCATCTGTCCACCAAAATAACATTAAATCCTATAAAAAGTAAGATAACATTAAACAGAGTGTCTACAATATTTCATACACAATGTCCAGAATTTAATCAAAAATGACCCAGGAAGACAAGAGACGGGACCATATGCTGGTATGGGGGAAAAAACAAACAAGAGAAACAGATCCATGAGTGGCCCTGATTTGGGAATTATCAGACATGAACTTTAAAATAAGTATGATTCACAAGACATTAGAAGATGAGATAGACAATTGCATTAAAAAAGTAATTGACACTGAAGATAAAACAGAAATTCTAAAAGTAAAAAATGTAATAACTAATATTAAAAGCTCAATGGATAGGATTAATAGCAGATTAGACACAGCAGAAGAGAGAGTAAGTTAATTTGAACATAGGTCAAAAGGAAATGGGCAGACTGAAGGACAAAGACAGACAGATAGGAAATATAGAAAAGCGTATAAGAGATGAGTGGAAGATGGTGAAAGGCTCTAACGTGTGTGAAATTTAAGTCCCAGAAGGAAAATAAAGACAGAAAGGGACAGAGGCAATATCTGAAGAGAAAATAGCCAAGAATTTTTCTAAAACTGATCAAAGATATCTTACCACAGATGCAAAAAATAAAGTCTACACATAAAGGACATCGTTCCTAGGTACATCATAAACTGCTGTAAACCAAAGACAACAAGAAAACCTTGACAGAAACCAGGGGGAAAAGCACATTTTCTTTAAAGAAACAACAGAAAGACAGATTTTTTCCACAAATTGGAAAGCCAGAAGATAATAGAATGTCATCTTCAGAGTATCAAAAGAAAGTAACTGCTAAGTTGGAATTCTTACCTAGGGAAATACCTTTCAAAACTGAAGGTTAAATAAAAGGCTGTTGAGACAAATTAAAACTGAGGAAATGTATTGCTAACAGACCCACACTAGGCAGTCTCTAAAATAGCCTCCAGCAATCCCGCTTCCTGGTATTCCTGACCTTGTATAATCCCCTCCGCCTGAGTGCAGACCGGACCTAGTGACTGACTGCTAACAGATTATGGCAAATGTGGTAGTGGTGATGATGATGGTGGTGGTGGTGATGGTGGTGGTTATGGTGATGGTGGTGATGGTGGTGGTGGTGGTGGTGGTGGTGATGGTGATGGTGGTGGTGGTGGTGGTGGTGGTGATGGTGGTGGTGGTGGTGGTTGTGGTGATGGTGGTGATGGTGGTGGTGATGGTGGTGGTGGTGGTGGTGGTGGTGGTGGTGGTGGTGGTTATGGTGGTGGTGGTGATGGTGGTGGTGGTGGTGGTGATGGTGGTGGTGGTGATGGTGGTGGTGGTGGTGATGGTGGTGGTGGTGGTGGTGGTGGTGATGGTGGTGGTGATGGTGGTGGTGATGGTGGTGGTGGTGGTGATGGTGGTGGTGATGGTGGTGGTGGTGGTGGTGGTGGTGATGGTGGTGGTGATTGTGGTGGTGATGGGGTGATGGTGGTGGTGGTGATGGTGGTGGTGGTGGTGATGGTGATGGTGGTGATGATGATGGTGATGGTGGTGGTGGTGGTGATGATGGTGGTAGTAGTGATGGTGGTGATGGTGATGATGGTGGTGGTGGTGGTAATGGTGATGATGGTGGTGATGGCAATGATGGTGATGGTGGTAGAGATGATCACGGGATTACTGGTGGCAGTGTCAAATCTGGACTCCCTAAGTCATCAGAGAAAAATTGAACTTTCCTTAATGTGGATTTTGTATGTTTTGTTGTGTTCCAGTTCTTTGAAACTATGCATTACCTTTGGAGTTACATGTACCTTTTTCCAATTAAATCTCTGGGTCCTCTTCCCAGGAAAATAGAGTTTTGTTCAGACTTTGGGGATTTGTGGCACTACACTCTGGGTTGGACCCGCAGTGAGAAGCCCTGTGCTGTGCTTACCTGACATTCTCATGTCACAAACAGGTTGTGCCAGCCACTGAAGTGTTTGTCAGTGTGGCCTTCCTGCGCCAGCAGGGAACTGAGTTGCATGACATTCACGTGGCCCCTTCAGTTAGCACCACACAGCTGGTTAAGAAGAGGGTTTTATTTAGGCATAAATATTTTGAAATATTTGTAATCAAACCCCATGTAGTTTAGACAACCTCCCAGGTGGTGGAGGGGAAACACACTACCCCCCAACTGGGAGAGAAAAGACCCACGGTTTTCTCCCTGCTACCTGTCCTCCTCTGGGAGCCTCAGTCTCCTCTCTGTGGGACGGGGCAGCCTCCCCCGGCTTCTCCTGGGTGCAGGATCGATGAGGCTCTCATCCACAGCCTTTGTCCCCTGACCTTCCTACCACCTGGTGTCCTCACCCATCTGAGCCTCGAGCACACAGCCTCTGGTCCTGGTTTCCACTAAAACTGTAAACTATGGTCCATGCTGCATTCTCCAGCACTCCTGTGTTATTGTGAATCTAAAAGATAAAAATACAAGTGCTTGGCAGCCCAAAAGCCTGGTGAGATTATTGAGAATAATGCAGTGACTCTGGCTTAAAAAATAAAAGCCGGAGGATCCACCGCCAGCTCTGAACACACACCCGTGACACAAACTGACTCATGTGCAATTGCCCATTAGAGGCAGGTTTTGCCATTTTTCATTTTTTTCTGAGTCGAGATCAGCTGCGGCCGAGGAGAACATTAGTTCTATCTGTCGGCCCCATGAGTAAGCAGAGGAAAGTCTGACTACAGAGGCATCTTCTCAAATGTCCGTGAAAGGCTGCAAGCCCGAGAGTAACGCCCCCGCTGCCCTGAGTGGTCCACATGGTGTCCAGAGTGTGAGAAAGCAACGGAGAGCTTTTCCACATGGAGCCACTTAAGGCCTGCCTCAGCCTGAGAACACGTGGGCAGAAAAGGAACAGCACAGCTTGCTCCTCCTCCAGGCTAGGCCTGCGAGCACCCATAGCCCAGATAGAGAAAGTCCCTTCTCTAACGGCATGCGTGTGTGTTACTGTAGCTCCCAGTTAGTCCCCTAAGCGTGAACAACCACCCACCCATGCTGCTTCTCTCCCACCATCTCTCCATAAACCAGACCCAAAAACTCACAGTCATGTGACCTTGGCATTGGCTTCCTCATTAGGAGCCAGGCCTGGAGGTGCCCTGAGCACTGGCTGCCAACCTCAGCAGGGCCCTTTGTGGTGTTGAGGTGTGGTGTCCACAGGGCAGCCTGCAGCCTGCTGGGGTCCGGCCTGGGGCCTCAGGTCCTGGGAACCCTGGTTGAGGCTGGGCTGCCTCAGTGCCCCTCCACAGCCTGCTGCACCCCAGCACTCTTACAAAATGAGCAATCACCCAACTTCAGTCTGAAAATGTGCATGCAGAGAAGGGTGTGATGAGGGGAAGCAGACAAGAGCCCAATGGCAAGGCTAGAACGTCAGCCCCGCCCTAGTGGGACAGACAAGAAGGAAGCCTCCTCACACCAGGAGGCAGTAAGGCCAGAGCCTTCCCTCCAGGGCTCTCAGGAGAGCCTGTGCTGGTTCACGAAAAAGTGAGGCCTCTGGGCTTTGCTGCAGTAGTGTGAGGTCAAAGCCCACACACCCCACAGATCATCCTCCCTGCCAAGCACAGGAGTCACCACTGCTTGAATTCAGAGGGCAGTTCTGAGGGTCCTAGGTCCCCTGTGAATCTCCACAGAATCCTGGGACCTCACAGAGCCTGCATAATTTGGGGCCCCATGCAGGGACTTAGTGACTCAGCAGCCCCAGTCAGGGCCCGCTCTGTGCCAGGCATTGCCCTGCAGAGGACACCAGACCAGTCCTCATCCTTGGGGCCTGCAGTGTAACACAGAGGCCGTGCCACAGGCTCTGCTCCTCTGCCAGCAAGCTGCGCAGTCTTGGGCAGGTTATTTCAGTGCTCTGGCCTCAGCTTCCTCTGCAAGTGGTGGCAGGGCTGTGCTGGAGGCATGAGAGGGATGTGGGAGCTGCAGGCTGTGGCAGGTGGCACACTGGGGTTCTTGGAGAGGGGTGTGCGGCTGCCAGGGGACTACTACTGTCATTGCCATCTGCAGAGACAAACAGAAACCCAACATGGCAGCCATCACTCGGGCCCCTTCATGGGAAGAACAGGGTGGAAATTGTCAGGTCCCGGCAAGGCCCCAAAGCAAGTGCTCAGCCTCCCCTGATCCTGAAGCCAGGTCCTGGTGTGCACAGAGATGCCCGGCTGGGCTGCTCCACCCACTCAGGCCACAGGAAGCATTTCTCTAAAGGTGAGCAGCTTCCTCTACAGGTGGCATGGCCTCCACCCACACCCAGGGGCTCTGGCCCTCCCACTGCAGCTTGCTGTGGCCCCACACTTGCCTGCTTCCACCCTGACACCCCAACACCACAGGGGCTGCTGGGTCTCGTGGCCCAGGTGGCAGGGCTGCTCGGACAGTCATTTCCTGCTCCTGGCCCCCTCGAAGCTGGCACCTTCCACGTCAGCTGAGCTATGGGTCAGAGTAGTGCTCCCAGGATTTAATATGTTGCCTTCAGAACCCAAAAAGGCATGCCAGGCCCTGTGCTTCCTCCTTTGAAGTAGGGGATGCAAGATGTAACAATTTCTCTTTTACTTTAGAGGATGTCCTGGTATGAACCTGATCACTGGTGCCCTAAAAACTTCCATGAAGTTAGGTCCCTGAATCCTCAGAGTTCACCTCCCACCCATAAATGCAAACGTGTCTCATAAGGCCTTTAGCACATGACCCTCCCCATCCTCCTCCTGCCCATAATGTCGTCACTGTAATGGATCAGTGTGGTGTCCGGTGGACTGCTCAGGTGCCCAAATCTTTTCAGGCAATATTAGGACAGAGGACAGAGTTAGAATGGCCCTGCCACTAAACCGGGAATGAGTGTTGCTGTTCCTCCCATGTAAATGCAAACTCTTTCTGATCCTCTTTTCTAGTTGGAATAGCAAAGACTGCAACAGCCAATCACTGGCCTCATTAATCTGCTACAATGATACGTCTGACACAGCAAATGCAATTGGAGCTACTACCGGGTTGAGGCTACGTGGTCTACAGTCACTTTCTAGGATCCATCAGTCTTTGCAATGACCAGGCCAGAGAATAAACAGAGATGACAGTCCACCGCCCTCACCTCCATGAGGCCTTTAATGGTGGTGCCATCCTCCCAGGGTGCAAAGTGGTTTGTGATTTACTCTCTTGGCCATGGAAAGGGGATGGTGTCAAAGACTTTCCTGTGGGCTTCCGCACTGTGATGTCTGTTACCACACAGGCCTGGGATCCAATATATGGCTACTCCAGCCACCAAGTACCTAAATTATAATTACATACTCGGGGGCAGGGAGGGGTCTCACTGTGACCAGCACTTTAGCAGGATTCCTTTTATTACCTGACCCCGTCAGCCCCTTCTCTAAGAGGGAGGCCACAATGGCACTTTGGGCCTCCAGTATCAGGGTCCACTCACATCCCGTGTCCATTTGTCCTCAAAATCTCTGGATTTTCCCAGCGTGCAGCCACCTGAGTGACAGCGGGATTCTTTTTTTTTTTTATTTTATTTTATTTATTTTTTTGAGACAGAGTCTCACTCTGTCGCCCAGGCTGGAGTGCAGTGGCCGGATCTCAGCTCACTGCAAGCTCCGCCTCCCGGGTTCACGCCATTCTCCTGCCTCAGCCTCCCGAGTAGCTGGGACTACAGGCGCCCACCACCGCGCCCGGCTAGTTTTTTGTATTTTTAGTAGAGATGGGGTTTCACCGTGTTAGCCAGGATGGTCTTGATCTCCTGACCTCGTGATCCGCCCGTCTCGGCCTCCCAAAGTGCTGGGATTACAGGCTTGAGCCACCGCGCCCGGCCAACAGCGGGATTCTACAGAACATCCTTGTCAAGGTATTGCCTGGTCCTTCCTTCTGGTAACCTGGCCACCTCCACAATCAATGGTTCCAGACAGGAAATTAGCTCAAGTCCAGGAATGGAGTAGGGAACCACAATGTTTTACTGGAGTCCCTGCCCTCGGCCTCCTTCTTCCTTCCTCTGCCATCTGCCAGGGCAGCTTGGCTCAACACAACCCATCGCCTTCTCCAGGCTTCTGGGAGCCATCCCAGAATCATCTTTGACCCACGACCTGCAGACCTTGCCAGGTAATTAATCCTATGTGCCAAGCAAGTGCCTCCACCTCAATAGTTCTTCTGTCCCCCTGGATAAAGCACCCTGGAAATCTAATACCAGGGCTGCTCCCTGGCTCCTGCAGGCACATGCTGGCTGCCTCATGCAGCTCCTGGACATGCAACCTCTCTTCTCCCTGACCAGGCCCAGCAGGTCACCATCCAGGTTACCCTGGACTTTCTCCCTAGTCACTGCTGGCAGCCAAGAGACAAGGTGGGGCAGCCCCCAGTGAGGACACCTGCTGCTTTGGCGGGGGAGGCTCCTGGAACATCTTCCAGCACAGAGGAAGTACTGGCTTCCAAGGGCAGGAGGGGTCCCTCTGCAAGCTCTGAGGGGACAGGGGTCTGCAGGGCCACGCCCTCAGGGCTTCCACCTGGATGTCCAGCCCATGTTTCAGGGTCCCAGGTTTTCCCAACCAGGGTCCCAACCTTCACATAGACCAGCATCATAGGCTGGTCTTCACATAGGCCAGGCATCAAAACATGCCTAGAGCCAGGTGCTCCCCACAGTCACTGTCGGCTCCTCAGCCATACTAGTTCTACCTCTGCTGGACATGGTACTCCTTTTCAGCAACCAGAGAGGCCCTCTGTTCTCACACCAAGCCTGATGGGCAACCATGGGTAACATCGCAATCTCCGTTCATCCCTCTGTGGAGCATCCAATCCACCGTCCCCCATGCATTGAAAGGGGGAAACTGCCACACCCACAAGCCCTTCCCTTCCACCAGGAAAACTTCCCAGGTCAGTCTTGGTGAAATCTTTAACAACTGGGGCCCTAACTTTGTGCCAAAGACTACCCATGTCCCACATCAACCAGAATGGTGTCCTAGGTGTTGGCCAGGGAACGGCCACCGCACCAGCTGAGTCTCAGGCCCCTCCTGCACCACTTGTGTTAATTAGGGTCTTCCAAGAGGCAGGTGCCACGGAAGTTCTGACGTGACTGGAGATTTATCAGTGCGTTGTCGGTGAAGGATGCTGGGGAGGTGGTCAAAGAGGATGGAAGCCTCAGACCACAGGTGAGACCCCTGTGACAGAGACACAGGGAGCCTCGGCCAGCACGTGCCCCTAGACAGTGCTGGCCAGAGTGAGGGGAACATCGGAGCCAAGGTAACCCCCTAAAGGATTCTGGTCTTTTGAGGAGGGGCCTGGCTTCCCCCCCGGCAGCTGCTGGCTTGGAAGTAGGAGGAGTTGCCCAGGTGAGAGCTCAGCGTGGACCCAGGGGAGTGGCACACGGTGCCCACAGTCAGCTGAGCTCAGGTGCAGCAGGCAGGAGGCCTGAACTCACGGCCGCCATGTGGCTGCCACAGTCAGGCACACTTAGACACACACACTCACACTCAGGCACACTTAGACACACTCACACTCACAGCCTCAGATGCAGACACACACCACACACAGATGCACACCACACACTCACACTCAGTCTCAGATGCACACACCACACACACTCAGCCTCAGACACAGACACACACCACACACAGACGCACACACCACACACTCACACTCAGCCTCAGACGCAGACACACACCACACACAGATGCACACATCACATACTCACACTCAGTCTAAGACGAGGACACACACCACATACAGATGCACACACCACCCACTCACACCCACTCACACCCACTCAGTTGCAGACACACACCACACCACATGCTCCCACAGCCTCAGATGCAGACATACACCACACACAGATGCATACACCACACACTCACATTCACACAGGACACACAGTCACTTGCACACTCACACCACCTCTCCTTTAACACCCCTGGCTCCAGGCACCACCACCCACTCAAGGGCCCGTGGGAGGTGGCAGAGGACACAAGTAGCTGACACTGCTATGGAGGGGTTGGCCGTAAAAGGAGGGGCAGGCACAGCTGGCACGAGCTGTGAGGTGGTCCAGCCAGAGTCCAGAAACCAGGACAGACGGGAGGCCATTGGCTCCCAGGCTGGGGCCAGGGTGGACCTTGCAGGCCCCGTGGACAGCAGGCAGGGGCATTTGGGGACAAGTTTCCGGGCATCCCGGTGGACAGCTGCCATGGTGGCTTTCTCTTCCTTACACTAGGAAGTTCCACCACCTGGGCACACTGGGAACACAAGACACTGCCACAGACCCCTGCCCTGGCCACCCTACCATCCACCAGGAGAGGGGGTGAAGATGCAGAGAGAGGGTCTGGCCTCAGGGGGCAGAGAGAGAAGGCCCTGAAGACCGAAAGACACCCACACAGGGGGCCGCCTCCTGGGGCAAGGGCCACCAGGCAGCTCAGGGACCCTCTCCTCCGGGGAAGGGGCTAACGCAGCCATCTGTAAACCTGCTTATCCCAAGAGGGGCCTTGCCCCCAGCTGCTCCACCCCTTTCCAGGACAGCTCTGAAGGGGGCCCTGTCCCGGATCCCAGGGACCTCTCCCAGAGCCCAGGGAACTCTCCCCAACCGCGCCTGCGTCTCACCTCAAGGAGGAACCCCGGCCCTGGCTGGGGGGCTGTGACCAGAGTGGGGAGTGGGGACCCCACAGCCCTACCAGGGACCCCTATCACTCTGTCCCAGGCTGGGCTCAGGTGGGGACCTCACGGTGGTCCCAGGGCCCAGCACCAAGCCCACCTGTGGTTTCCAGAGGTAAAGGGGTGGCAGGGGTGGCTCGCCGCATGCCCAGGCTCTGCTGTCCCTGCCATCGGGGCTCCCCACCCTCAGGCCCCAGGAGCAGCAGTTTCTGCAGGAGCTCTTGACCCGGGGCCTCTTCTCTTGCAGGAGGCCAGAGCAAGCGGGACACGTGACACGGGGTACGGGAGGGTTGGGGGGACTGATGGGGGGAACCCTGCACCCCTCAGGGCGGCTCCTACCCAAGGGCGAGTCCCAGGACCCCGTCGGCCCTGAGTGTGGGGCGCGGTTCCCAACACCCAGGGCCCGGGAGGCGGACACAGCCCCAGCCAGGTCGACCCTGGGAAATGGGGCGGGGGCGACTGGTGGCCGGCCCCGGACGTGAAGTCCGAGCAGCGGCGGGCAGGGGATGGCGGGGGAACTCGGTCCAGGCTGCAGGGGGGTCCCCATCCTCGCCACCTCCTCCTCCTGCCTCCCGCCCTCGAGGGTCCCCCCTTCCCTCCCATCCCCCTTCCGTTCCCCCCCCGCCCCCTCCTCAGATCCGCGGGGCCGCAGCGCTTCCTGGTGGCGGGTCCGGGCGGGCGGACGGGCGGGGCGGAGTATAAAGGGGGCGGCTCCGGCCGCGGTCTCCTCCCTCCTGCTTACTCGGCGCCCGCGCCTCGGGCCGTCGGGACCGGAGCCTCCTCGGGACCAGGTGAGCGCCTCCCGGACCCGCACCCTGGAAGCCGCTCGGCCCGCAGGGGTGACCCAGAGTTCTGGGAAGGCGGCGGCGGCGGCTCCGTCCCTCGGGCCCCCGGGAAGAGGGACTCCAGCCCCAGGGACGGCGCGGGGGTTCGGGGGTTCGGGGCTCCTCCCGGCGGGGCTGGGGCCGCGCCCGCCCCTGTGGCTCCGCGTCTCAGTGTCCGAGCCCCCGGGCCCGCGACTTGGGGCCACCTCCCCGCGGCCTCCTCTGGGGCGGAGCCGGCCTGGGCGGGGTGGGGGGTCCCTCTCTGCGCCCGAGCTCGGTGCTGGGACCCCCGCTCCCGGGACGACCCCGGCACCGCACTGCCCGCCAGGCCCCGCATCTGCGAGCGGTTCGGGTCCAGCTCCGGCCCGCGGGGAAGACGCCCCGGCTGGCTGGGACCTCCGGGGGCGCAGGGCCTCTCCCCAGGCGGGAGGGAAGGGGCGGCCGGGCGGGGGGAGGAGGGGCCTTCGGCGCCCGAGGGCGGGACAGGGCGGGGAGGGGACGCGGGTGGCCCCGACGCCCCATCGCTGCGCCCCCGCCAGGCCCTGGAGAGGCTGCAGCCGGAGGCGGCTCCACAGGGCGGCGGGACCCGGGCTGCCAGCGACCCCCAGCCGCTGCCCGGCCGCCCACACCCGCCCTGGGACGCCGCGGGGGGCGCTGGTGGAACCGCTGGGCCTGGGTCTCCACTGCTGGCAACCACAAGGATCAGCCGGCTGTGGAGCCGCAGGTGTGCGGACGAGCAGTGCCTGTCCGGGCTCTGCCGGCAGGACCCCGGCGCCTGCGCCTCAGGCGTCCCGGGAGAAGGGAACCTTCCCTCTGGGGTCGGTACCCAGAAAGGAGGGGCCTGCGATCCGCGGAGCTCCTTGTTCTTGCGATAACACAGCTCTGGCCTGGAGGGCCCCTTGCACGTCGACTCTGGTGATTATTTTAAGAAAGGCCAGGCCGCGCACGGTGGCTCACACCTGTAATCCCAGCACTTGGGGAGGCCGAGGCGGGCAGATCACCTGAGGTCGGGAGTTCGAGACCAGCCTGGCCAACAGGTTGAAATTCCGTCTCTATTAAAAATAAAAAATAAAATAAAATAAAATAATTAGCCGCGTGTGATGGCAGGCACCTGTAATCCCAGCTACTCGGGAGGCTGAGGCAAGAGAATCACTGGAACCCGGGAGGCGGAGGTTGCAGTGAGCTGAGATCATGCCACTGCACTCCAGTCTGGGCGATGGAGCGAGGCTGTCTCAAAAAAAAAAAAAAAAAAAAAAGAAAGGCCCAGTGCGATGCTTTCTCTTAAACACGGCCCTGCACGTTGAGTTGCTGCCACCATGGCCTATCTCACGTTTATGCAAAGTCAGGTACCTGGTGCGGGGCCCACTCGCCACAAGCAGGGGTCCTGGCGCTGCTCATGGAAAGGGCCGTGCCCAGCCCGCGGGGCACTCGCTGGGACGGGGCTGCCCAGGTCCACCCAGGATCCAAACACCCAGCCCCGCCCAGAGGCCCATCCTGGCCAGCCGTGGAAGCTGTAATGGGCAGGGGCGGTGGGAATTCCCAGCTCACAGGGTGCCTGCTCTTAGAAGGGCGGCGTCTGGGTCCAGAGGTCAGAAGGTCAGAAACATCAGATGCCCATCCCAGAAGTGGCGAGGAACCTGTCTCCACAATGGATAGGGGCACTGTCTTTTTTTTTTTTTTTTTTTTTTTGCTCATTTCATAGATGAGGAATGATGCCTTGTTGGGGGTTTGTTGTGCATATCTTTGGTTTTTGTGCAGTACAAGGTTATTTGGGCTATTTGATCACTGACCGTGTGTAGTGATGTGCATTGCCTGCTTGTGATGTCCCCGTGTTCCCAATGGATGTTCGTTTTTTGTTTTTTTGGGTTTTTTTTTTTTTTTTTTTTTTTTTTTTTGAGATAGGGTCTCGCTCTGTCACCCAGGCTGGAGTGTGGTGGTGCAATCACGGCTCACTGTAACCTGCACATCCCTGGCTCAAGTGAGCCTCCCACCTCAGCCTCCAAGTAGCTGGAACTACAGGCATGCACCACTGTGCCCAGCTAATTTTCTTTTAAGAGATGGGGTCTCACTATGTTGCCCAGGCCATGGATGTGTGTTTGTTTGGGAGGTTTTTTTCTTTTTTCTTTTTTTTTATTGATTTGAAAAAGCTTTATTTTCCCCAATTTTTTATTGTGCTATACAATATAAAATGTATCGTCTTAACCATTTTGAAGTGTGCAGCTAGTTCAGCGACAGTAAGTACGTTCATAGTATCGTGTAGCCATCACCAAGATCCATCTCTGGAACTCTTTTCCTCTTGTCAGACTGAAGCCCGAGGAGCGCCAACTCCCATCACCCCTTCCCTAATCCCCTGGCAGCCACCATTCTACTTTATGTTTCCAGGAATTTGGCTACTTAGGTGACTCATACGAGTGAAAGTGTATGAAATATCTCCTTTTGTGACTGGCTTATTTCACGTGGCTTAATATCCTCCAGATTCATCCATACTGTAACATATGTCAGCATTTCCTTCCCTTGTAAGGCTGAGTAATATTCCACTGCATGCATGTCCCCATTTTGTTTACCCATTCATCTGTTGCTGGATACTTGGATTGCTTCCACGTTTGAGCTACTGTGAATGATGTGGCCATGAACATACCACACAGATACCTCTCTGAGATCCCACTTTGACTTCTTTTGAGTATGTTCGCAGAAGTGGGATTGTAGATCATCTGATTTTTTCATTGTTTTGAGGAATTGCCTCACTGTTTCCCAAAGCGGCTGCACCATTTTGCTTTCCCGCCAACAGTGCACAAGGGTCCAGTTTCTCCACATCTGCACCAACAGGTGTCATTTTCTGGGCTTGTTTGTTTTAAATGTTAACCATCCTGATGGGTGTGAGGTGGTATCTCATTGTGGTTTTGGCTTGCATTTCCCTCATGATTAGTGATGTTGAGCATCTTTTCATGTGCTTTTTGGCCATTTATGTGTCTCTTGGGAGAAATATCTGTTTAAGTCCTTGACCCATTTTTGAATCAGGTTGATTGTTTTTTGTTGTTGAATTTTAGGAGTTCTCTATATATTCTGGATATTAATCCCTTATTAGATACACAGTTTACAAATATTTTCTTTCATTCTCTGGGTTCTTTCTACTCTGTTGATGGTATCCTTTCGCTAAATAGATGCAAAAAATGTTTTTAAATTTTGGTGTAATCTTATTGATCTATTTTTTCTTTTGTTGGCTATGCCCTTATTGTCATACCCAAGAAATCATCTCTCAGTCCAGTGTCATAAAGGTGTTGCCTTGTGTTTTCTTCTAAGGGTTTTAAAGTTTTAGGTCTTAAAACCTACTGGGGACATGGATCCATTTTGAGTTAATTTTTGTACATGGTATTAGGTAAGGGTCTAACTTCATTCTTTTGCATGTGGATAT
Source organism: Rhinopithecus roxellana (assembly GCF_007565055.1). Classification (NCBI taxonomy): domain Eukaryota; kingdom Metazoa; phylum Chordata; class Mammalia; order Primates; family Cercopithecidae; genus Rhinopithecus; species Rhinopithecus roxellana. The sequence goes on along the minus strand of NC_044561.1, from coordinate 131,146,493 downwards.
CTACTTGTCTCAGGACCGTTTGTTGAAAAGACTGTCTTTATCAAATGGTCTTGGCAGCCTGGTTGAGAGACATATATGCAAGGGTTTATTTCTGGACTCTCTATTTTATTCCGTTGATCTGTATGTCTGTCTTTATGCCAGTGCCGCAGCTGCACTGTTGATGACTGCAGCTTTGTAGTAAGTTTTGAAATTAGGACATGTGGGTCCTCTAGCCTTTTTTTTTTTTTTTTTTTTTTTTTGGTTATTCATGGTCCCTTGAGATTCCATCTAAATTTTAGGATTTATTCACTATTTCTGAAAAAAATCACTGGGATTTTTATAGGTATTACATTAAATCTCTAGATCAACTTGTGTGGTATTGACATCTTAATAATAGTAAGTCTTCCAATCGATGAACATGAATGTCTTTTTTTAATGTCCTCTTCAATTTCTTTCAGAAATGTTTTGTAGTTTTCATTGTACAGGTCTTTCACCTCCTAAGTCAATTTTTAAGTATTTTATTATTTTTGATACTATAGTAAATAGAATTGTTTTCTTAATTTCCTTTGGATTGTTCATTGTTAGTGAATAGATATACAACTGATTTTTATGTGTTGACTATGTATCCTGCCATTTTGCTGAATTTGTTTATTAGTTATAACAGTTTTTGTGAATTTTTTAGAGTTTTCTACATATAAGATCATACCATCGGTGATCAGAGATCATTTACTTATTTCTTTCCAATTTGAATGCCTTTTATTTCTTTTTCTCGCCCAATTGCTCTGGCTAGAACTTCCAGTACAGTGTTAAATAGAAGTAGTGAAAGCAGGCATCCTTCCTTTATTTCTGACCTTAGAGGAAAAGCTGTCAGTCTTTCACCACTGAGTATGATGTTCACTGTGGCTTTTTCATATAATATGGCTTTAATTATGTTAAGGTAGTTTCCTTCTATTCCTAATTTGTTGAGTGTTTTTGTCATGAAAGGGTATTGAATTTTGTCATATGCTTTCTCTGCATCAACTGCAATGATCATGTGAGAGTTTTGTTTTTCCTCCTTCATTCTGTTAATGTGTATTACATTGATTGATATTTTTTGTATGTTGAACTATCCTTGCATTCCAGAAATAAATCCTACTTGGTCAATTCATTAAATTCCATTTCATTGCATCAAATTATTCCGAATTTAGTTTACTCTTGTTAATAGGATTTTGTTTAGGATTTTTGCATCAGTGTTCATAAGGAAGACTGGATTGTAGTTTTCTTCTCTTGTAATATCTTTGTCTGGTGTTGGTATCAGAGTAATGCTGGCCTCACAAGAATGAGTTAATAGTGTTCCCTTCTCTTCAAGTTTTTTGACAATTTTGAGAGGGTTAGGTGTTAGTTCTTTATGTGTTTGGTAGAATTCTCCAGTGCAGCCATCAGGTGCAGAGGTTCTTTGTCAGCAGATTTTTGAGTATTGATTCAATCTCCTTACTAGTTATGTCTATTCAGGTTTTCTGTTTCTTCATGATTTGATTTTGTCTTGATAGGTTTTGTCTGTCTGGAAATTTTTCCATTCCATCTGTGTTATTCAAATTGTTGACATATAGTTGTTTATAGTACACTCTTATAAAGTCATTTTTATTTCTGTGGAATTGGTAGCAATGTTGCCACCTTCACTTATAATTTTAGTAATTTGAGTTTCTTCTTTTTTTCTTAGTCTAGAATCTAGCTTAAGGCTGGTCAATTCTGTTGATCTTTTCAAAGAACCAACTTTTGTTGTCATTGATTTTCTCGGTCGTATGTCTATTCTCCATTTTGTTTATCTTTGCTCTGATCTTTATTGTTTCCCTCTTTCTGCTAGCTTGGAGTTGCATTTGTTCTTTTTCTAGTTCCTTACACTGTAAGGTTAAGTTCCTGTTTGAGAGCTTTCTTTTTTAATTTAAGTATGTATAGCCCTGAGTTTCCCCCTTAGCACTGCTTTCACTGTCTAACAAGTTTTAAAATTTTTGTTTTCATGTTCACTCATCTCTAAGTATTTTATAATTTCCCTTGTGATTTCTTCTCTGATCCTTGGTTATTTGACAGGGTGTTGTTTAATTTTGTGATTTTTTTTTAAATGTCCTTATTGCTGATTTTTAACTGTACTCCCTTTGTGGTCTAAAAAGATATCCTGTATGATGTAGATCTTTCAAAATCTGTTGACACAGACATTGTTGTTGCAACTACCCCCATCATTGCAAGCCCTTCTCCCTCTGGTTGAAGTGACTTCCATGAGATTTAAAGGACTGGCACCCTTTTCTCCCTTCATTTTTCTCTTTTTACTCTTTTGAGAGGTAGACATTGAAGACTAGCACGTTCAAAAGCAACCATATATGTGGAGAAAATTAAAGAGTCATTGCACATGCTCAGGGGAAGTCACAGGCTCAGAAAAGACCTAAAGAGACTTTAAGGTTATACTTTATGCTGATCCTTAGCACAGAGACAGCAACAATCAAAATTATAAAAACAAGAAAAATTGGCACACTCTGGGGAAGAAAGAGATTCTGATCTCACAAGGCATACAGAGAAACTTTCCTATTTCAAAGGAAAAAAAATAAACCAACAGAAACGGTCACTGAAAAAGACTTGGTGGTAATCTACTAGACAAAGGCTTTGAAAGAACTATCTTAAAGATACTCAAATAACTAAGGGAAAATGTGGAGAAAGTCAAAAAACAATGTAGGAACAAATGAAAATATCAATAAAAAGCTAGAAAATTTAAAAAGAAACCAAAAAGAAATTCTGGAGCTGAAAAGTACAATAACTGAAATTTAAAATTCACTAGAGAAATGCAAAGGCAGACTTCAGCAGGTAGAATAAAGAATCAGGGGCCGGGCGCGGTGGCTCAAGCCTGTAATCCCAGCACTTTGGGAGGGCGAGACGGGCGGATCACGAGGTCAGGAGATCGAGACCATCCTGGCTAACATGGTGAAACCTCGTCTCTACTAAAAAATACAAAAAAAAAAAAAAAAAAAAAAACTAGCCAGGCGAGGTGGCGGGCGCCTGCAGTCCCAGCTACTCGGGAGGCTGAGGCAGGAGAATGGCATAAACCCAGGAGGCGGAGCTTGCAGTGAGCTGAGATCCGGCCACTGCACTCCAGCCCGGGTGACAGAGTGAGACTCTGTCTCAAAAAAAAAAAAAAAAGAATCAGGGAACTTGAAGATATGACGATGGAAATTATTGAGTCTGAGGAGCAGAAATAAAAAGACTGAAGAAAGGTGAACAGAGCCTAAGGGGCCTGTGGGATACCATGAAGCAAACCAACATAAACATTGTAGGAGCCCCGGAAGAAGAGAGAGCAAAGGGAGCAGAGAGACTATTTGAAGAAATAATGGCTGAAAACTTCCAAAATACGATGAATGACATGAACATAACCATCCAAGAAGCCCAAAAAACTCCAAGCAGGATGAACTCAAAGAGACCCACACTGAAACATTCTAATCAAATTGTCAAAACCCAAAGACAAAGATTCTGAAAACAGAAGAGAGAATGATTCATCACATGTAAGGAATCCTCAATAAAACTATTAGCAGATTTCTGATCAGAAATTTTGAAGGCCACAGGCACTGGGCCAATATATCCAAAATGCTAAAAGAATAAAAACTGTCTATCAAGAAGCCCACATCCAGCAAAACTGTCCTTTAAAGTAAGGAAGAAATTAAGACATTATTAGATCAACAAAAGCTGAGAGTATTCATTACCACTAGACCTGCCCTATAAGAAATGCCAAAGGGAGTCCTGTAGGTTGAAATAAAAGGATGATAGACAGTAACTCAAAGTTGTATGAAGAAATAAAGATCTCAGCCAGGCATAGTGGCTCATACCTGTAATCCCATCACTTTGGGAGGCCAAGGCAGGAGGATAACTTGAGCCCAGGAGTTCAAGACCAGCCTGAGCAATATAGGGAGACCCTATCTCTATATAATAAAAATAATTTTAAAAATTGACCAAGCATGGTGGTACATACCTGTGGTCCCAACTGCTTGGGAGGCTGAGGTGGGAGAATCGCTTGGGCCTGGGAGGTTGAAGCTGTAGTGAGCTATCACCACACCACTGCACTCCAGCCTGGGCAACAGAGCAAGACTTTATCTCAAAATAAATAAATAAATAAATAAATAAACAAATATCTCAGTAAAGGTAAATATATGGACAATTATAAAAGCTAGTATTGCTGTAACAATGGTGTGTAATGCTACTTTTTGTTTTCTACATAATTTAAGAGACTAATGATTTAAAAATAACATTATGCTTTTGGACACATATAAAGGTATAATTTTGTGACATCAATAACTAAAACGGTTGGGGACAGAACCACTCAAGGAGCAGCATTTTGTTTGTGCCATTGAAGCTAAACTGGTATAAATTCAATGTAGACTGTTATAATTTTAGGATGTTAAATGCAATCCCCATGGTAATGACAAAGAAAATAAGAATAAATACAAAAGGGAAGGAGAAAGGGATTTAAATGTTTCACCACCAAAAAATTAATTAAACACAAAAGAGGACAGTAATACTGGAAATTAAGGACAAAAAATCCGTAAGGTATGCAGAAAACAGATGCAAAATGAAAGAAGTCCCTCTTGATCAGTAATTACTTTAGATATAAAAGGATTAAACTCTCCAAACTCTCTCTGTTAAAAGACAGAGACTGGCAGAATGGATTTAGAAAGCCAAATCCAACTATGTGCTCTCTATAAGAGATGCACTTTAGATCCAAAAACATAAATAGATTGACAGTGAAAGGATGGGCAGTGACATGCCCTACAAATAGTAACCAGAAGAAGCAAGAGTGGCTATACTAATGCCAGACAAGATAGACTTTAAATCAAAAAAGGTTACAAGAGGGAAAGAAAGACATCATATATTAATAAAAGGCTCAATACAGCAAGATATAATAATTATAAATATTTATGCACCTAATAACCGTCCATCAAAATATTTATATCTTACATTGGGAAGATCATGGCTGGCTCTCAGTCTGCCTCCAGTCTGCTCATGTTGCTTTTGTTGTAATGATCGTCGTATCTGGGAGCTCAGTATCAAGAGAGCAGACTTGAGCCCACACTGCCAGGCTTCAGACCTCAGCTATTAGCTCAGTGCCCTGGGCAAGTCACCCACACTAGGCCTTGGTTTCGTCATCTATTAGAGTGGGGATGGTAATGTTACCTACGTCCAAGGGCACAGGTTCAGTCGTGAATGTTAAATGAAGGGATATAGGACAGTATCTGGTACACAATAATTAGAGATTTTTCATGGACATTTTATACATTCTGTTTTCTTCAAAGACTTTTTGGTTCATGTTTTGCACTCAGATACTTACTTTGCCTGGAATTTATTTGGGAACACCATGTGAGGTAGTACCTTTATTTCTAGTCACAGGGTCGGCCCTCATCCCAGCCTCCTTCCACCACTCTGAAAGGCCACCATGTCATAGCCTAAGTTCTCTTATGTTGTTACACCCATTATTGTGTGGACTGTTGGCCTGTTCCAGCACCAAAACCAAAACCAAAACCGTAATTTTATCGTTTCATTCGATAGCACAAGTTTTCTCATCACTCTATTTTTTATTTTGCTCAACTACTCTTGCTTTTTCTACCAAGTGAAACTTGGATTCATTTTGCAAACTCCTATCTACAAAAATTTTTCTTGGAAATTTTAATTAAAATTACATTCTATTGTAGATTCAGTTAGAAATAACTGATTTTTTTTTTTTTTTTTTTTTGAGACAAAGTCTCACTCTGTCGCCCGGATTGGAGTGCAGTGGCACGATCTCGGCTCACTGCAAGCTCTGCCTCCCACGTTCACGCCATTCTCCTGCTTCAGCCTCCCGAGTAGCTGGGACTACAGGCACCCACCACCACGTCCAGCTAATTTTTTGTATTTTTAGTGGAAACGGGGTTTCACCATGTTAGCCAGGATGGTCTCGATCTCCTGACCTTGTGATCCATCCATCTTGGCCTCCCAAAGTGCTGGGATTACAGGCGTGAGCCACTGCACCCGGCCGAAGTAACTGATATTTTTAAATCAGTTTAAGATACGGGGATGATTTCTCATCCAAAAACAAGGTTTGTCTTTCCAATATATTTCTCAAAAAATTTTTTGAGTTTTTTTCATAAGTCCTGCATGTTTTTATTCAGTTAATTCCTTGGGTTTATGTTGTTTGTCTTGCTAGTGTAAATAGCATTTTTCTGCAACATTTTCTAACTGTTCATCACTGATAGAAGAAAATCAATAACTTTTTGTATATTGAGGACTAAGCTCTGATTTTTTTTTTTTTTTTTTATCTTGCCTATATTCCTATCGAAAGGGTTTGGGGAGTCATGCTCTACAAACCATAAATTCTCATCAGATGGGTTTTATCTAACCCTATATACCGTGACTTACTTTCCAGTCTGACTCTGGCATGACACTACACGACAAAGAGGAAAATAAAAATATTTTATCCCAAAGCATGTTTCCTTGCCACGTTTTGAAATGGCCCTGCAAAGCTGTCCTTTACTGGGGAAAATTTGCACCTGTAAAGAATCTCTATTAACATAGCTAGATCTTTTTCTTCCAGGCCCTCCCAATCCTGAAGAGATTAACCGAGAGTCTAGCAGCTTTGAAAGGTCTGAATAGGAAACACTTGTCATTGATTGTCTCTAAAGGCAACCACTATGAGACTTCAGAAGAACGTTGGTCTCCACAGTCTTTTATCTTTAACCTGAGCATTTCCTTTCTATGATCCCAGGTCTTTAGACAAACTCAACCAATTGTCAACCAGAAAATGGCTAAATTTACCTAAAGCCTGGAAGCCATCCCTCCCCACTTTGAATTTTTCTGCCTTTCTGGATTAAACCAATGTATTTCTTAAATGTATTTGATTGGTGCCTCCCTAAAATGAATAAAACCAAGCTACACCCCAGCCAGACTGGGCACATGTTCTCTGGACCTCCTGAGGGCTGTGTCATGGGTCATGGCCACTCATATTTGGCTCAGAATAAATCTCTTAAAGCATTTTACAGAGTTTGACTCTTTTCATCGATGATATATTTTTTTAAGGGCTCACTAAATTCTCTCTCCCTAATCTCCTGTGCTTTCTCTCTTTCTGTAGATAGATAGATGTCTATATATATATGTATGTATGTATATCTTTTTCTCTTTTTTAAAAAACTTTGTGCAGTTGATTTTCTGAGTAGACAAAATCCTATCTTTAATAAGGACAGTTTTGTCTCTTCTTTTCCAACATTTATACTTTGTTTATTTTCACTGTCTTATTGCATCAGCTTCCAACACAACACTGAATAGTAGCATAAGGCCAGTACTGTTTGCCCCCATCCCGTTTTTTTTTTGTACTCTAGTAAGCATTCTTCTAATGCAGGAGTTTTTAACCCAGGGTTAGATCTGTGAATGGAATCCCTGAATTCCTGGATGTAATTTCTGTATATGAGTATCTAGGCGTTTGTGTAAGGTGAAATTGTCTAGACTCTTAAAAGCGTCCATGACCACAAAGATAAGAACCATTATTTTAGCTTTTTGTGTAAACTATGATGTGAGCTCTTGGTTTGAAATGTATATCCTTTATAATGTAGATCCTACTCCTAAATTTCTTACTAGGTTTTACCTTGTCTGGCTGTTGTTGTTTCTCAATTAGAAATTGATGTTTCAGGGATCTATTGAAGCAATTGCATATTTTTCTCTTTTTATGTTAATGTGACTTATATTAACATATTCCCTAGTGTTTGTGGCATCACTGTACTTTAACTTCATATTATAGTTCTGGTATAGTGGTCCTTAATATGCTACTGGATTTTAGTTTTATAATATTGGCTAGAATTTTTGTGATAATTTTATGGGATTTTTAGAGTGTCACTTTTCTGGCCTGAAACCTCTGTGGCCAGTGGCGCCTTTGCCCAAGTTCTTGTCCTGTGTCCAGAAAGAATGAGGTACACAGACAAGTGGAGGGTGAGCAAGACAGAGAAGCTTTATTGAGTGTTAGATCTCACAGGAGACCTGCAGGGGGCAGCCCCTCTCTGTAGGCAGGTTTTCAAGTGTTCAGCTCTCAGCAGAGAGAAGGCCCTGGAGTGGGTGGCTCCTCTCTGCAGACAGGGCATCTCAACTAGTGTTCAGCTTTCAACAGAGAGGAAGCCCTGGAGAGGGTAGCTCTTCTCTGCAGCTGGTCGTGCCATGTTGTGCCCTGCTCTGATGGAGCCTGGGGCTTTTATGGGCCCAGAGGGGGAAAGTGCATGCCCATGGTCCATGGGCAGCCATGTGCGGGCCCAGAAAAAATCACCTTGAGTTCCCCTCTGGTTCACAGGACAGGCAGCCTGGCCCCCAGGCTTCAGGCCTGCCCCAGCCAGAAGGTGGGGCTTTACTGGGGACCCACCCCCATCTGCCCAGGGGCCTGTCTGCCTCCTGCAGCCATCCATGGTGCCCAGGCTTCTGGTACCAAGGCGCACGTGTGCCCAGCCACCCTCAGCACACCCAAGCTTCCCCTCCTGCACCTCTCAGTGCCCACAGTCTGGAGGGGGCCAAGGCAGGAAGGGGCTGGCATGTCAGCACTGCCACAAGCAGGCACACACCCGGCCAGGCTGTGACAGTGCCCAGGCTCAGCCCCAACTCTGCTTTGAGATTGGAGTGGGTGCTGGGAGCGGGAAGAGACTGGGCAGCGGGAACAGGCACCTCCAAGCCTACAAGGGCAAGAGGGGCCTTCCCTGGCTCCCCAAGAGTGCAGGGATGCCTGGGTCAGCAGCCCCAGTTTGGGCAGCTGCAACTGCACCAAGAGTGGGGGTGGGCTCTTGCCTGCTCCATGGAGCAGGAGGCCCAGATCCATAGCCACGAGTTAGGCAGCTGCAGTTGTACCTGGAGAACTCCCACCTCGCAAACCTGCAAGGGGCAGGGATCCCACTTATCCCCAGCTCCTGCTGGCTCCATGGAGCATGGCACCTGGCCACGTCCTCTCGCAACCTGGGTTGGGGTCTCCAGGTCCTTGCCAGACCTGAGCCATTATCCCGGTCGGGGCAACACCACCGTGAGCTCCCCTTCACCCAGCACGCCACTCAGCCCAGTCCCATGGCAGTGGCCCTCAGGGAGGCAGTCTGCGGGGTTGGGGGCCTGTCTGCCTCTTCCTTGGGCCCTCCCTGAGCAGCCGGTGTGGCAGAAGCAGCTACATCAGATGGCCTGCCACTGCCATCCGTAATATTTATAGTGATATTTATCTGTAGGTACTTTCAGGGATTTTTTTTTTTTATCAAGCTTTAGTCACAGGTTATGCCACATTTAAAAATGAATTGGGAAAAAGTTTATCCTTTTACGTTCTAAAACAAGTTAAATAGCATAGAAGTGTTTGTCCTTGAAGGTGTGAAACTCACCCACAGACTGCCTGAGCTGTCGCCTTTGGAAAGGGACTTCCTTCCTCCCTGGGCCCCAGGCTGAGCGGGTATGGCCTGGGTCACCTCATCCACTCCAGATGCCGCAGAATCACAACCACCCTTCAGGGCCTTCTCCTGGCAGGGCCTTCTCCTGGCAGCGCCTCCCCTGGTTCTGGTGCTAGGACTCGCCTCCTGTCTGCACCGAGGGGAGGGCGGCAATCCCATCCCTGCATTACCCTGGAACTGCATGCTCTGAACCAGACCTAGTGCCCCTTCCACCCGGCTGCCCAGCTGCTGCCAGCCCCACTCTGCGGAGCCAGTGGCACAGTGAGGCCCGTCCTGATGGCCTCCTGGAGCTGGAGCTCAGGCCAAGCCACAGGGCATCAGGGAGGACAGATGTTCAAGGGCAGGATCCATTTGCTCCAGGATCCTGCCCTGGAGAAAGGAAAGCCAGGCTAATGACGGCCGTGTCCCCACACTTGACAGAGTCCTCCCTCCGTCCTTATCGAAGTTTAAAGGGAATGGAGCCAGGCTGGAGAGAGTGCCTAGCTCTGCAGGGGAGCCTGTCTGGGGAAGCTGGGATCTTTCTCCCGCCCTCCCCTCTGCGCTGCTTCCAGGGCAGCCCCAGGCAGTCAGGGGCTCCAGACAGTGGTGCTCCATTCCCTTCCATGCCACCACGCCTAGCTGCCCACTCCATCCAGGCCTGGAGGGCATGGAACGGCCTCAAACATCCAAATCCCACCCAAAACTGAGCCCAGAGGCACCCACTAAACATCTGTTTACCCCACCCAGGGCGGGGCAAGAGGGCACAAGCCCCCCCAGTTCAGATGCTGCTGACGGTGTGTGCTGGGTGCAGACCCCGCTTCCTTGAAGACTGAGGGCAGTGCCCCCAATCCCGCTGACCTGCTGTGTGTGCACCTGCCATGGGGGAGGGTGCCAGGGGAGAGGCACTGGGGGTGTCTGAGCTACCCCCACAGGGGAGAGGCGCTGGGGGTGTCTGAGCTACCCCCACAGGGGAGAGGCGCTGGGGGTGTCTGAGCTACCCCCACAAGGGAGAGACACTGGGGGTGTCTGAGCTACCCCCACCCCCTGTTGCAGGACTTCAGGGCCACAGGTGCTGCCAAGATGCTCCAGGGCCCCTGCTCCATGCTCCTGCTCTGGGGAATCCTGGGGGCCACCCAGGCCCAGCAGCAGGAGGTCATCTCGCCAGATACTACAGAGAGAAACAACAACTGCCCAGGTGCCAGGGGCTGGGGGCTGGGGACTCTGGGCATTCGGGGGGCAGTCGGGACCAGTGCCCAGGTGCCAGGGGTCAGGGAGTGGGGACTCTGAGCGTTCAGGGGGCAGTGAGGTCAAACCACAGGCACGGGGCCAGGAAACGGGGCTGGAACAGCAGTCCCTCCTGAGGCTGGCTCATGACGGGTCCCGTGTCCCACAGAGAAGACGGACTGCCCCATCCATGTGTACTTCGTGCTGGACACCTCGGAGAGCGTCACCATGCAGTCCCCCACGGACATCCTGCTTTTCCACATGAAGCAGTTCGTGCCGCAGTTCATCAGCCAGCTGCAGAACGAGTTCTACCTGGACCAGGTGGCACTGAGCTGGCGCTACGGCGGCCTGCACTTCTCCGACCAGGTGGAGGTGTTCAGCCCACCGGGCAGCGACCGGGCCTCCTTCATCAAGAGCTTGCAGGGCATCAGCTCCTTCCGCCGTGGCACCTTCACCGACTGCGCGCTGGCCAACATGACGGAGCAGATCCGGCAGCACGGCACCAAGGGCACCGTCCACTTCGCCGTGGTCATCACCGACGGCCACGTCACCGGCAGCCCCTGCGGGGGCATCAAGCTGCAGGCCGAGCGGGCCCGCGAGGAGGGCATCCGGCTCTTCGCCGTGGCCCCCAACCGGAACCTGAAGGAGCAGGGCCTGCGAGACATCGCCAGCACGCCACACGAGCTCTACCGCAACGACTACGCCACCATGCTGCCCGACTCCACCGAGATCGACCAGGACACCATCAACCGCATCATCAAGGTCATGGTGAGCCGCGGGCGGGAGCGCCGTCCACCCATTCCGGGCCTCACTTTACCCCTCCGTGAGTGCCGAGGCCGAAGGAGGAAGCTCCGGGCAGGGCCTGGGCCACTCAGGTGTCCCTTGATACCCACCCAGACTCGAGGTGCAGCTGCCCCAGGTCTGGAGGCGCACAGCTAACCAGCGCCTCTGTCTTTTCTGCAGAAACACGAAGCCTACGGAGAGGTGAGTGGCGCTTCCCTTCCTGCCAGTGCTGGCCGGCAGCTGACCCAGCAGAGATGATGGCACCAGGCTGCCGACTCCTGGCGCCTCCAGGCTGGAACAGATGAGAGGAGAGGGAACCACCTGCTCCATGTTGGACCTGAGGCCTTGGAGTCTGGACAAAGCCCAAAGCCAGGCTGTTTAGATCCCGGGGTGGGGGGTCAGCATTAGGGTCACCCACAGAGCACATGTTACAAGGAGAGGTCAGGGTCTGGCCTCCAGGCAGGCGGGATCCATCCACCCTGGACTCCAGGCCCGAGCCCAGCCCAGTAGGTCGGGGGGAGAAGGAACTGGCATCATCGGGGTCCATGACATCCCCACCTCCCTGTGCGTCCCAGCTCCAGCTCTCAGGAAGGGGAGCAGGCATCTGAGATCTCCCCTGTGAGGTTCCTGCAAAACCGTGCCCTGCCTCAGAATTGCTGCTCACTGTGGTTTCGTGGCTGTGTACAAATGGTGCCTCCCTCACCAATGCCCCTTGCTCTTCCATCCTTTTGTAAAATTTATGTATTTATATTTGTTTTTTTAGAGACAGGGTCTTTCTCTGTCACCCAGGCTGGAGTGCAGTGATACGATCACGGCTCACTGCAGCCTTGAACTCTGAGGCTTAAGCTATCCTCCCACCTCAGCCTCCTGAGTAGCTTGGACTACAGGCACCTGCCACCATACCTGGTGTGAGCATGTAGTTCCAGCTACTTGGGAGGCTGAGGTGGGAGGATTGGTTTCATATTTTTTTGTAGAGACGGGATCTTGCTATGTTGCCCAGCCTGGTCTCTAACTCCTGGCCTCAAGCAGTCCTCCCGCCTCGGCCTACCAAAATACTGGGATTCCAGGCGTGAGCTGCACCCGGCCTTTCTTCCCTTCTGTTTTCTGTCATGGCTTAAACCAGCCTTGGTTTTTGAAAATTTACCTAGAACACTTGACAGAACCAAACTCTTTGGCTTGTCCCTGGTGGGGGCAGAGCCTCACAGCACCCCATGTCTGCTCCCTCACCCCGCCCGGGTTCTCAGGGCGTTTCAGTGTCTCCTTGGCCCCTGCTGAGGGTCGTGGGCTACACGTTCTGAGCCCCTGCTCTGCCACCTGGGGAATGTCCCACCCATGCAACCTTCTGTCTCTGCTTCCTCGTTTCAGTGCTACAGGGTGAGCTGCCTGGAAATCCCTGGGCCCCCTGGCCCCAAGGGCTACCGTGGACAGAAGGTAAGATGTCCAGATTGCCCGCAGGGTCTGTGCTACCGGTAAGCCCCTGATTTGTTTTGAAATCCACATTTGGCCGGGCGCACTGGCTCACGCCTATAATCCCAGCACTTTGGGAGGCCGAGGCGGACGGATCACAAGGTCAGGATAGCGAGACCATCCTGGTTAACATGGTGAAACCCTGTCTCTACTAAAAATACAAAAATTAGCCAGGCGTGGTGGCATGCGCCTGTAGTCCCAGCTACTCGGGAGGCTGAGGCAGGAGAATCGCTTGACCCTGGGAAGCAGAGGTTGCAGTGAGCCGAGATTATGCCACTGCAGTCCAGCCTAGGTGACAGAGCGGGACTCCATCTCAAAAAAAAGAAAGAAAAAAAAGAAATCCACATTTAAGGCCAGCTGTGCCTCAGATGGTCTCAACACTTCTGACCCTGGAGAAACTAAAATTCTATATTTGTCTAATTCCTTTTAAATAGTGTATTGAGAAAAGCAGAAACTTTAAAAAAATTATTAAGATATGCCATTAAACTACTTTTGTAAGCAAGCATTTTCAAGTAAGTAAATAAAATGTGAGATGCGTTACAGTTAATAATATGATTGCTCATTAACATGAAGGAACTTCTTTTGTGGCTTATTAGATAAGTGGTTTTAGGGAGCCTGGTTTGAACGTCCCCTGCATTTTCCTAACAGAGGTGCATAAAATAAAATCCTTCCAAAACTCACTAACAGAGTATGTGAAACTCCAATAATTCATGTCTGTCAAAAATTATAAAGAAAGGCATAGGAGGAGAAAGCAGCTTTTAAGGAGATGAAATAAGGAATGGACCATCATAGAGGATGGTATTGCTAAGTAGCTTCGTGTTTTTCTAAATTTGGATGACAGCTGTCTAGACCAGTAGGTAACTGGATGTACTTTCTCCAGGATGAGACATCTCCAGGCTGCAGGTCAAATCCTGCCATCTCCTTCCTTGGCTTCTCCAGTCCTGGTGGCAGTGCCTACCCCACCATAGCTGGGAATGAATTTGCTACTTGGGGCAGCCTTGGCTGCACACAGCAGTGCAGTGACCTGTTCTGTTGGGGGGCCACTGGAAGCTGCCACAGGGGCCACTGTGGTTAGAGTTTGAGGGGGTGGCAAGGTGCCAAGCAGAGCCCAGGACAGGGCACAGCTGCAAAGTTCCAGAAGCCTCTGCCCACCTGATTCCCTGCCCTGAGTTTCCTCCCTTTTCTTCCCTTTGACCTCGTAATTCCTCCCCTTTCCTCTGCTCCTCTTTGCATTTAAATTGGGAGCATATCAATAAATTTATTTATTTATTTAATAAAATTCTGTGTCATAGATTAAAATTTTAATTCCAAGGGAGTGTAACCTTTATGTGGTTTTCTGAAGTCCTGATCTTTCTAAAGCTACTTAGATAATCTTTGTAGTGACGGTGACCCGGGCATCACTGGAGAATCAGAGCCCAGGGTTGGCCATGGTCACGGCCACTGGGTACAGAAGGCACCCCCACCCTCAGGCACCCCCACCCCCAGGCACCCCCACCCCAGGCACCCCCACCCCCAGGCACCCCCACCCCCAGGCACCCCCACCCCAGGCACCCCACCCCCAGGCACCCCCACCCCCAGACACCCCCACCCCCAGGCACCCCCACCACCAGGAACCCTCACCACAGGCACCCCCACCCCCAGGCACCCCCACCCCCAGGCACCCCACCCCCAGACACCCCCACCCCCAGGCATCCCACCCCCAGACACCCCCACCCCCAGGAACCCTCACCACAGGCACCCCACCCCCAGGCACCCCCACCCCCAGGCACCCCCACCCCCAGGCACCCCCACCCCCAGGCACCCCCACCCCCAGGCACCCCACCCCCAGGCAGCTGTTCTGGCTCCATTTTGCAGCTGGCTTTGCGGGAAGCTTCCCTCAGAGCTGGGAGAAATGGGTCAAAGCAAACCCTGGTCTGACAGAGCCTGGCCCCTTGGGAAGCAGCCGACACCAAGACATCTCCACCTGGGCGGGGGAATCAGTACCTCTGCTATGTCACCTCTCAGAGGAGTCCCCAGCTGCCACCACCCACCCTACCCTGCCTCAATTTACTCCTTTCTCTGTTGCCTGCTTTTAGGGTGCCAAGGGCAACATGGGTGAGCCGGGAGAGCCTGGCCAGAAGGGAAGACAGGTGAGTGTCCTTGCCCCATGCCCGCCCCACCTGCAGCCTAGTGCCCCAGGGCTGGGCTCACACTGCTGCTTTGTCCCTCACAGGGAGACCCAGGCATCGAAGGCCCCATTGGATTCCCAGGACCCAAGGTGAGTGACCTCGGCCAGGGGCCTGGCTCCACCCTGCGGCCCCAGCACTGCCAGGCAGGCTCCCCCAAGCCCAGCCTCGGCCTCAGCCTCTACCACCCTCCCCCAGTTACCAAGGAACAGAAGCACCTCGATAACTTGACGGCCGTCCCAAAACCCAGCCTCCTGCCCGACCCTGGGCCCAGCCTCCTCCGCAGACTCTTTGTCGAGAACACCAGATGCCAACGGCCCACCAAGCACTCCCCTCAGCCTGCAGAGCCGGCCCTTCCCTGCCTGTGTCTCTGCAGAACTCCTCACTAATGCCCCTCTCTCCTCCTGCCCCCAGGGCGTTCCTGGCTTCAAAGGAGAGAAGGTGAGGCTCTCGCCCTGACAGACCTCAGACCTGCTCCAGCCTTGGCCCAGGCCCACCTGGCAGCGTCTGCCGCAGCCTGTCACTGCTCCTGGAGCACCGGCTTGGGCTTTTCTCATTGGTGGCTTCGGGGGTTCCTGGGGGGTCCTGTGGCCTCAAGTTTGGCCTAAGGGCTTTGGCCCCCCAGAGACAGCAATACCCATGATGCTTTGAGGCACCAAGCTCACTGCCCCGGCTTTCCTCCTACACAGGGTGAATTTGGAGCCGACGGTCGCAAGGTAGGCTGGTTGGGTGAGCAGAGCCCCTCCTTTCTACTGCTTAGGGCAGAAGGACTGGGGCTAATGGAGTCCCCTCTTCCTTCTTTCTCCAGGGGGCCCCTGGCCTGGCTGGCAAGAACGGGACCGATGGACAGAAGGTAGAGGCAGCCTCGGGCTCACAGCTGGACTGGTCTCACGGAGGCATCTGAGCCTCTGCAGAGCCCCCAGATCCAGCCTGACCTGTCAGCTTACATGTGTGCCTACAGGCATACACATGCATACACACACACATGCACACACGTGCACATACACGCACATACATGCGTACACGCACACGGAAACGTGCACATGTACACATGCACACATGCATACATGTATGCACCTGCACACACGTACACACACATACACACGTACATGCACACGCGCACACGCACACATGCACACACGTATGCACATGCACACACGTACACACGCACATGCACACACATACACACACGTCCATGCACATGCACACACACGCACTCCAGGTCCCGCCACATCCTGCTGCCCCACCCAGGGCTTCACCAGCCTGCATCTAATTCAGGGCTGCACATCCTGGCTTGGGGGCAGCTGTGCTGCCAACAGAGGCCAGCAACAAGCCCACCTCCTCCCAGGCTGAGCCACAGGAGAGCACCACCCACTCCTTCCATGGCTCCCCGTGGGAACATCCTCTGTGCCCAGGGAGCTCTGCCCTCAGGGCCTCTGGGAGGCAGCCTGGGCTGAGGAGCAGCCAGGGATGGCTTGTTCCCGCACACCGGCCACTCTGCCTCCCCAGAGACAGCTGCACAGCAGCCATGGCCTCATGTGTGCGCCCGTGTGCTGGGAAGAGAACGCTGCAGCTCTGAGGGGCAGAACCGGGCGGGCTGTGCCTTGGTCACTGGCACACACGGACCCCAGAACCCTGCCCTGAGACTCCTCCTGCCCCCTTCTCCTTCAGGGCAAGCTGGGGCGCATCGGACCTCCTGGTTGCAAGGGAGACCCCGGAAACCGGGTAAGGGCCGTTTGCACCCCTCTTTCAGCCTCGGCTCGGGTATGGGTGCCTGACTGGGCGGGAGAGTGGTTGCTGCTGCGATGGGAGCTTGGGTTCTCTTGGCAGCCCAGCACCCCAGCCCAGCGTTCTGCTGGGTCTGAGTCATATGAGGAATCCCCCTGGGAGCTCCTGGCGGATCCCCGTGGCCTGGAGACCTCATGTGTCTTCAGCTTCAGTGTCACTGGACAGCTCCATGTCTCTGAGCAGCAGATCTGGGCCTGGCCTCTTGGTCACTGAGCCTGGGGCCTCACAGCGAGGGTGGGAGGTGCCTCCCAGGCTGGGACAACGGGGCACTGGGGCCCTGGCTCATGGGGAGAATCTCACCCGCCGTGTGCTGAGCTCCACCTCTCACTCCTCTCTCAGGGCCCCGATGGTTACCCAGGGGAAGCAGGGAGTCCGGGGGAGCGAGGAGACCAAGGCGGCAAGGTAAGTGACCTTGTCAAGGTGCAGGCCGGCCAGGGCAGGTGGAGTCACCAGCTTCTAGGGGTTTCCCTGTCCCCCCACCCCGAGAGGGGCCTCCTGGAGGCAGCCCCAGCTGAGAAGCTGACCAGAGAGGGCCTTTCCTGAAACACTGGTCAGTGAGGACCCAATGGCCGTGGGACGCGATGGGGGTACCCTGCCCACTGCTTCATCAGCTTGCGGCTAACCCAGGGCTGCACGTCCTGCTTGGGGCGGCTCCACCACTGCCCACCTAGGCCTCAGCAACAAACCCACCTCCTCCCAGGTGCAGCCCCAGGGAGCCCCACCCACACCTCCTGGAGCTCCCCATGGGAATGTTCGTGCCACAGGGGCTCTGCCCTCCTGGGCTGCCTGCAGTATCGCCCCATCCCTGGCGGCCCAGGATCCCCAGGGGCTTTTCTCTGGGAGCCTGGCACTTGGACCCAGGGCTTCCCACTTCCGGTCCACCTTCCCTCAGCCTGAGCCCAAGTCTGGCTGAGTCCCCTGTGTAGATGCACGGGCGTCCTGCCTGCGACACACACTCTGCCCTCGGCTGGCATGGAGGTTCCGGCAGCCCCCAGCCAGCATCTGGCGTCCGAGGTGCCCTGCGGATATCAGGGAGGTGCAGCCCCAAGCCCGACTGTGGGTCCTGCCCCACCGCTGGGCAGCCTGCACCCCCTTCCGCTGCCAAAAGACGTGAGGCTGATTCTGCAAACCCTTCCAGGGGGACCCTGGCCGCCCAGGACGCAGAGGGCCCCCGGGAGACATCGGGGCGAAGGGAAGCAAGGTGAGCCCCTCTGCTTCTTCACCTGCAGCTGAGCTGGCCACACTCACGCCCATGGCCCGGATGGACGGTCACACTGGCCACCGTCTCTGCTGTCACCATGGTTCCCCATTGGGCTCTGGGGACATGGGGAGGGACAGGAAGGACAGGCCATGTGCCCTGAGCCACCAACTGCTCTGACCTGTGCCCTCCTCACGAGGCTGGACAAGCTCCAGGGGACCCTGCAGGCCCCACGTGCCTGGCAAGTGGATTCCGCTGGAAGACAGTAGGGGCTCCACACCACACACGGACAGGCGTGACAGTACCTGAGGACCCGGGGTCAGGCCCTGCTGTGGCCTCTGCCTCTGGGTGACTGTGCTGTTCTCTCCTTCCTCAGGGGTATCAAGGCAACAACGGAGCCCCAGGAAGTCCTGGTGTGAAAGGAGCCAAGGGTGGGCCTGGGCCCCGCGGACCCAAAGGCGAGCCGGTGAGTCCCGCCCACCCCCGCCTCAGGGCCCCGCTCTGAGCATCCTCCTTGCAGCTTGAGGAGGACCATGGGAGAAGGGCACCTGGGCTGTAGGCAGGACCCCCTGCTGGCAAGGCAGAGCCAGGCCCCCATCTTCCTGAGAAGTAGACCCGGACCACCCCACGGGCACCCCCAGGGCTGAACTTAGAGGGGAGGCCCAGGCAGGTCCTCCATGGTGTTCCCTAAACCCAGCCCCAGCTGCCCAGGCCGTCCTGTGAAGGGTGGTCGGGGCCCGTCCCAGTGCTGACCACTCCAAGGGGATTCTGTCTGAGCACGGAGCCTGCCTGCGAGTGACCACAGTGGCTGGACGGCACCAGATCCCCGCCGGACCCCAGCCTATCACCTAAAACGCCACTCACCGGACATGCAACTCCACCTGGAGCCTCCCCAGATCGTTCCTAACTCCTCAGCATGGGCGGGACCAACCCAGCACAGGGATGAGGGCTGGCAGCAGAGCCACCGGCGCAGGCTGAGGCCGTTGGGAAGGAGCCTGGGGATCGAGGTCCCAGGTCCCAAAGCCAGAGCCCTCCTGGAGAGAAGCAGCATTGGCCCCGGCACAGCTCCCACCCTCCAGGGGCTCTGGGCTTGCGCTCAGCCCCCTCCCTCACCCACACGCCTGTTCTCTGCAGGGGCGCAGGGGAGACCCCGGCACCAAGGGCAGCCCAGGCAGCAACGGCCCCAAGGGGGAGAAGGTGAGTCCTCGTGTGGAGGTGCCACAGGGTCTCACTGTGGTGCCCATGGGCTCTCCTGATGAGGGCCCCAACCCCATTCCTCCCAGAGAACGATAGAACTCCAGGGCGTCACCCTCCAGGGGACACTCCCTGTGGAGTCTGGTAACGCAGCCTGGAGATCCCCACACCCCATTCCCTGCTGAAGGAGCTCCACTGCCCGCCCAGGCACACCCCACACGGCTGTGCAGGCACCGCACACAGGCCCGTGACTTCAGGGGTGACGCTGAAGGGCTGGGCGGCAAAACCCCGGCCACCAGCTCCCCTCGACACCAGGGGAAGGGGCTTCCTCCCGGGAGGTGGACAAGGCCTTACCACATGTGGGTGGCCTCAGGGGGACTGAGAGACCCCATGCTCAGAGCAGCAGCTACAGGCACCAGGAAGGAACTGTGGGTGAAACAGGCGACTGGTCCATGTCCCCCTGGACAGACAGGGGTCTTCCTCTCAGGCCCCCTTCCCCAACCCCGGCCACACCCGCCTCTCACGTGGGACCCAGGCTAGAGGCGTCAGCTGAGACCCATGGGGCCTCCCTTCCCTTCCCACAGGGGGACCCTGGCCCTGAGGGGCCCCGCGGCCTGGCTGGAGAGGTTGGCAACAAAGGAGCCAAGGTAGGGGGGCAGGGGTGCTGCACCCCAAGGTAGGGGGGTGAGGGGGCTGCACCTCAATGTAAGGAGGCCCAGGGAGGCTGCACCCCGAGGTATGGTGGAGGGGGGCTGTACCCCAAGGTAGGGGGGAGGGGCTGCACCTCAAGGTAATGGAGGAGGGGTGCTGCACCCCAAGGTAGGGGGGCTCGGGGCTGCACACCAAGGCAGTGAGAAAGGGGGCTGTACCCCAGGGTAGTGGGAGATGGGGGCTGTACCCCAAGGTAGGGAGGCCCGGGGGGCTGCACCCCCAAGGGCAGAGAGGGACTGCACCCCAAGGTAGGGGGGCCAAGGGTGGCTGTACCCCAAGGGAAGGTGGACAGGGACTGCACCCCAAGGTTGGGAACCCAGGTGGGTGCTGCACCCCAAGGTAAGGGGGGCCCAGGCGGGGGCTGTACCCCAAGGTAGGGGTGCTTAGGCGGGGGCTGCACCCAGAACCTGGTCTGCTCCACGCAGTGTGGTCAGGGCTGAAAGTCAAGTGGAGCCACAACCTCCGGGAGGGTCGCAGGGGCTAGGGCCAGACCCACCTTCCCCCCGAGGCCCTGCAGTGTCCACAGGATTGATGTCGGGGTCTGCAGGGTGCCGCTGTGAGTCAAGAGGACCCCAAACTCCTCCCCTTTCTTCCAGGGAGACCGAGGCTTGCCTGGACCCAGAGGCCCCCAGGGGGCTCTTGGGGAGCCCGGAAACCAGGTCAGTGTGGGACACCTGTAGCCCTATGACGAGAGATGGGACCCCTGTGCCCTCTGACCCCACGGCTAGAGGTGGGACCCCAGTGCCCTCTGACCCCACGGTCCATGCCCTCTTTGTGGCACCACTCAGGTTTCCCTGTCCGTGTGGGGACAGGCTGGAGCCAGCCACTGTCCCCATAGGAAACCCAGGCAGCAGAGCCTGGCCTCAGAAGCCAGGACCTGCTCCCCTAGACCCCAAGTACCTCATACCCACTCTCAGCCCCAGCCCCTCATTCTGCCCTGAAGGACCCAGGTGGGGGAGTCAGGGGCAAAGCGGTGGGCCTGAGGGCCTGGATGAGCCATGGGGAGAGGAGGAGCTGGGACCCTCAAGACAAGGGTCCACGGCCCCCACAGGCAGCAGGAGGAGCTGGGGCCATGTGCCCGGATGCTCAGGGGTGGACGGAGCATGTCAGGTGACCCCTGGGCATGGCCAGTCCTTGCCTGTGCTGACTTCTGATTTTCTCTCCTGCCCTCAGGGATCTCGGGGAGACCCCGGTGATGCAGGACCCCGTGGAGACTCAGGACAGCCAGGCCCCAAGGTACGTGCTCCTTCTCCAGCAGGATGTGTTGGGGGTTCAGGGCAGCTGCCTGAGGAGCAGGACGGGGGCCGGCCTGGGGTCGCTGTTGCCAGCAGAGGTGCCTCAGGCCGGGCCTCTGCCTCCTGTTCTCCGCTCTGGAGGGAGGGGCTGCCTCCAGGTCCAGGAAGCCCCCGGCTCTCCTCTTGAGCAGCGACCCTTGGGTGGGGGAGGCGCATCCTTCCTGAGGCAGGGCCTGAGGGCAGCCATGTGGCCTGAGCAGCGTCCTCCCCGTGTGTGGGCAGGCGGCAGCTCCTGGGTCTCTAGGCACAGCCAGCCCCAGCTGGAGATGGACAAGGCGAGGTTGGCTCTGCCAGGCCCCTGCTCACAGCCAGCCCTGGACAGCACCCTCAGCCCACTTCTACCCCCGTGTGCACCTTGGGCCCTGCTGAGCACAGCCCCCCAGCCCCACCCCGTCCTATGACCTTGCTGACCGACTCAACGTCCTCCTCCAGGGAGACCCCGGCAGGCCTGGATTCAGCTACCCAGGACCCCGAGGAGCACCTGTGAGTCACAGCCTGAGATGGCAGCTCCCAGGAGGGGGTGGACATTGTCCCAAGGGCCCTGAAGGTTCCTAGTCGTTCCCTCGAGGCCTCCTCTGTGCAGAAGAAAGTGAGGTCCCTCCTAGGGGACGGAGTGGTGAGAAGGCTCTGGGTGACTCAGCGAAGGACAGGTCCAGCCCAGCATCAGAAGAGTGTGGCTCAGAACGCAGCACGGCGGCCTCACCCAGAGTGTGCATAAGCAGAGGGGACGGCCGCAGAAGCTGCCCAGAGGGAGGACGGAGCCCTGGGGTCTGAGGCTGAGTCACCCTGACTTCTCTTTGCTTCCCAGGGAGAAAAAGGCGAGCCTGGCCCACGCGGCCCGGAGGTACATGTGGGTCCTGGCCACCTGTGCCCGCCCAGGGTGGGGGTCTGGATGCCCACCCACTATTGCTGGGAACACAGCGCCCACCGTCACTGACAGGACCATCCCTGTCTTGGGATGGTCCTGGCCCCCCAAGGCCCAGCCATGACACCTAGGCTGAGTTCTGAGGGAGCCACCGGCCACTGGCTGGTTCCTTTCCAACCAAAGTTCAGCCTTTGCCAAAAAACCACATAGATGTTCCCATTTAAATAATCCCAAAATGCCAGATATATTTTTCCAAGTAAAAATCTCAAATCATCTGTCCCAGGCTAACATGTGTCCCCTGTCACAGGGAGGCCGAGGCGACTTTGGCTTGAAAGGAGAACCTGGGAGGAAAGGAGAGAAAGGAGAGCCTGTGAGTGTCACCGTCCCGAAGCCCACAGCAGCTGGGCAGAGGCAGGGAGGGGCCCTGAGGCTGAGGGTATGCATCTGAAAGTACGGGAGGATGCCAGGCAACTTGGCCCCAGCCGTGAGCACCACCCCCACCTTCCTGAAGGGGACGGCTGGCTCAGGGGCCGTCTCCTTCCACCCACCCTCACTTCCAGCGTCCACCAGGGTCCCTTCCCCAGCATCCCCCACCAGGGTTCCCTCCCCAGCATCCCCCACCAGGGTCCCCTCCCCCCAAAGATACTTCCACATAGCATTCCCCTCAGAGTTCACACACACAGCATTCCCCAAGGGTCCCCTCCCCAATGTCCCACACACAGCATCCGCTCCCAGCATCCCCTAGCAGGTGCTCTGGGCCTCCAAATCCCCAGCCTGGCCAAGGGTTTAACCAGGACCGCAGGTTGGTCTGGAACTGAGTGAGCATAAGACGAGGGATGGATAATGATGGATGGATGGGCAAGTGGATGGGGGTGGGCAAATGGGTGGATGGGCGGTGGATAGATGAGTGGGTGGAGAGAGGATGGATGGATGGGCAAGCAGATGGGGGTGGGCAAATGGATGGATGGGTGGGTGGATAGAGGATGGATGGGAGGATGGATGGATGAATAGGTAGATAGGTGGGTGAATGAGTAGATGTATGGGTGAGTGGATGGATGGGAGGATTGATGGATGGATAGATGAGTGGGTGGATAGAGGATGGGTAGATGGATGAATGGATGAGTGAGTAGATGGATGCATGGGTGGGTGGGAAAAGGGTAGATGGATGGATGGATAGGTGGGTGAATGAGTAGATGGGTGAGTGGGTGGATGGATGAATGGGTGGGTGGGTAGAAGATGGATGGGTTAGTGGATGGGTGAACGGATGGATGGGTAGGCGGATGGGTGGGTGGGTGGGTAGGTGGATGGATGGGTGGGTGGGTGGGTAGAGGATGGATGGGTGGGTAGGTGGATGGATGGATGGGTTAGTGGGTGGGTGGATGGATGGATGGGTGATTGGGTGGATGGGTGGGTGGATGGATGGGTTAGTGGGTGGGTGGGTGGATGGATGGATGGGTGGATGGATGGATGGGTGATTGGGTGGGTGGGTGGGTGTGGAATTGGTGGGTACCTGATAATGGGGTGGAATAGCCATGGATTGGAATGAGCTGTTTTAGCTGCCATTTCTGGGACACTCAGCTCTGCCAGGCCCCTACCCCTCTGATGGGCCCGGCTCTGACGGTGGCCACTCACGGCCTTCCCAGCTCTGGTGCCAGCACAGGAGGTGGGGGCACAGCCTCATCTTCCTCCTTGCACCTGTCAGGACCCCCCAAGGCAAGACCCGTGGTTGGGGACAGCACAGGGCCCTGCTGTGTGCAGAGACTGTCCCTGTGGCCACTAAAGCCTACCTGTCCTTGTTCCTTCTCAGGCGGATCCTGGTCCCCCTGGTGAGCCAGGCCCTCGGGGGCCAAGAGGAGTCCCAGGACCCGAGGTAGGCAGCTGGCCAGTCCCCATGCCCTTCAGACCTCAGCCCCCGGCCTGCCTTGCCAACGCGCACCCAAGCCTCATGGTTCCACCCACGGTGGACCCACGTTTCAGTGGACAGGGGCCTGGGAGTGACTTGGCTGCTCAGCCTTGGCCCCGGCGTCTCAGCCTCATCCTTCTCTCCCCAGGGTGAGCCTGGACCCCCTGGAGACCCTGGCCTGACGGTAGGTGTCACATGGGGCAGAACCAGTGTCCTTCTCCTGCCAAAACTAGAAACCAAGAGCAGTGGGGCGGGGGAGGTCAGCAGGGGAAGGTCAGAGGGCAACATCAGTGGAGGAGGTCAGAGGGCAAGCTTGGTTGGGGGAGGTCAGAGGGCAAGGTTGGTGGGGTGGGGGAAAAAGGGCAGCAGCGAGGTTGGCAGGGACAGGACCCGACCAGCCTCCCCATGTGGGCTGGAATGTCCCGGGGCTGCCGGGCCAGTACCTTGCTGTGGAAACTCCTCTGGGGCCCGGGGGGACTGCCCTGCCTGACGCTTGCATTGCAGGAGTGTGACGTCATGACCTACGTGAGGGAGACCTGCGGGTGCTGCGGTGAGGCACTGCCCACGGTGGGGTCGGGGCCCACGTGCCGGGTGGAGGGCGGGAGTGCGGCAGGGCTGGGTCATCGCTGGGTCCCACATGTGCGCCTGGCCCTGGGGTCTGAGGTCTCCCCGGTGCCCCCTGCTGACCCTGCCACCCCCCCAGACTGCGAGAAGCGCTGTGGTGCCCTGGACGTGGTCTTCGTCATCGACAGCTCCGAGAGCATTGGGTACACCAACTTCACACTGGAGAAGAACTTTGTCATCAACGTGGTCAACAGGCTGGGCGCCATCGCTAAGGACCCCAAGTCCGAGACAGGTCAGCGCGGCAGGGGCGTGCAGAGGCACGGCAGAGGGGCCGGGCGGGGCGTGGGAGGCGATGGGACAGAAGTCCAGACACGTCCCTCAAACGAGGGAGGGCTCTGCGCGGCCGGGGACGCCCCAGACCCCGAGGCCTCCAGCGACACCCTCACGCATGCGGCTCACAGGGACGCGCGTGGGCGTGGTGCAGTACAGTCACGAGGGCACCTTCGAGGCCATCCAGCTGGACGACGAACGCATCGACTCCCTGTCGAGCTTCAAGGAGGCAGTCAAGAACCTCGAGTGGATCGCGGGCGGCACCTGGACACCCTCGGCCCTCAAGTTTGCCTACGACCGCCTCATCAAGGAGAGCCGGCGCCAGAAGACACGCGTGTTTGCGGTGGTCATCACGGACGGGCGCCACGACCCTCGGGATGATGACCTCAACCTGCGGGCGCTGTGTGACCGCGACGTCACAGTGACGGCCATCGGCATTGGGGACATGTTCCACGAGAAGCACGAGAGCGAGAACCTGTACTCCATAGCCTGCGACAAGCCACAGCAGGTGCGCAACATGACGCTGTTCTCCGACCTGGTGGCTGAGAAGTTCATTGACGACATGGAGGACGTCCTCTGCCCGGGTGAGCGTGCAGGTGTGGCCCAGTCGGCCGAGGAGCAGCAGGCCCCAGCCGCTGTCCAGCGCGGGCCCCAGGGACACCCCTCACCTGAGGGACAAATATGCAGCCCAGGATACTGGGCTTGGATGGGAAGGAGTCGGGTCCTCTCGGGGCCACAGGGCGGAGGCCAGCTGCACCCTGAGCCTGTCTGGGCAGATCAGTGGGCGGCTGCTGAGGGCTCGCTGGGGACTGGGACTGACCCTGGCCCGGCCTCTCTCCTCTCTTCCAGACCCTCAGATCGTGTGCCCAGACCTTCCCTGCCAAACAGGTAATGCAGGGCACCCGGAGCCCCCCACCCCAGACTACAGAGCACCCCGGTGTCCTTCCTCCTCAAGGGCCGGGCTGGGGGAGGGGCCGTGCAGGAACCCAGCGGGCGGCGGAGCCGCAGAGGCTGCTCCTTAGTGAGATGCCCCCCGGACAGCAGGACAGCAGCGGAGGAGAGGAGGGGCTCGGGGAGGGCAGGCTCCCGGGAATGCAGGAACGGCATCGCCAGGCCATGGGGCGGGTGCTGCTGGCCTGGCTCTGTGCTTAGCGTGTGGCCACTGGTGTTGAAGGCCCACCACCCACCAAGGTCTCCATGAGACCTTGCAGTCTCTCTCAGCCGCCGCCCAACTCCCATGGGCTGGCCGTGCCTGTGCCACTCGGAGGAAGCCGTGGATTCAGTGAGTGAAACCATCCCAGGTCGGAGGCACTGACACCCACCAGTGCCAACAGGTCTTGCTCCGACCCTGGCCTGCCTCGGAGCTGCGGCCGTGGCTCTCATCTCTGGGAGCCCATGTCCTGGATGTGGCCCACGTGGGTGTGAAGCTGGAGCTGGGGGTGCCCAAGGCAGAGGTTCTGCCAGTGCCCAGGGCTGGGGGTGCCGTCCAGGCTCTGCTGGACGTGGTGCTGCCCCCACAGTGACTGCTGCACCGTAACGGGCCCACAGGAGGTCCCCAGGGGCGTTAGGAGCTGAGTCCCCCTCCGTGAGCCGTCCCCTCCAGAAGCGTCAAGGTGGGGACGCCGTGGAGACGGGTGGGAGGGTCCGACCTGGAGGACCACGGGGACGAAAGCTCGGGGTCTGCGGTGCGATGTCAGCACTTCCTCAGCACTCGGGTCAGGGTGTGCGTTCAGGCGTTCCATGGGGAACTCCCGGTGGGTGTGCTGGGCCACATTCACAGGCCCTGAGGCTGCCCCCGGGAGGAGCCGTGGACTCGGGGCCAGGGTCCCCACACATGCTCCGACAGAACCTGGAGGTTGCACCTCGGTCTGGCTGCCCTTCAGCAGGTGGGCAGCCTCTGGTCCCACAACACAGTGGGCTGTCCTCTGCGCCGAGGTGTGGGCGTCCTCTCTCAGGGTCTGCCAGGGCCTGCACCAGCACCAGGGGTAGCTGGACCCTGAGGGCAGGAACCAAACCTTGGCCCCTCCACCCAGCCCCTCGTCCCTGATGGGGCAGGGACGTCTCAGGACCCCATGATGGGCGACACGGCAATGTCCACTGTGGGCGCTTTGCTCTCTACCAGATGGAAGCCTTCCCCTCCCCTCCACCCCAGGGTCCAGTGTGAGTGGGCGCTGTGGCCTCTCCACCCCGGGGTCCAGCATGAGTGGACGCTGTGGCCTCCTCTCCACCCCGGGGTCCAGCATGAGTGGACGCTGTGGCCTCCTCTCCACCCCGGGGTCCAGCATGAGTGGACGCTGTGGCCTCCTCTCCACCCCGGGGTCCAGCATGAGTGGGCGCTGCGGCTTTCCCTCCACTCTGGGGTCCAGCGTGAGTGGGCGCTGTGGCCTCCCCTCCACTGTGGGGTCAAGTGTGAGTGGGTGCTGTAGCCTCCCCTCCACCCCGGGGTCCAGTGTGAGTGGGCGCTGCGGCCTCCCCTCCACTCCGGGTTCTCTCGTGAGTGGGCGCTGTGGCCTCCTCTCCACCCCGGGGTCCAGCATGAGTGGGCGCTGTGACCTCCTCTCCACCCCGGGGTCCAGCATGAGTGGGCGGCTGCGGCTTTCCCTCCACCCCGGGGTCCAGCATGAGTGGGCGCTGCGGCCTCCCCTCCACCCCGGGGTCCAGTGTGAGTGGGCGCTGTGGCCTCCCCTCCACCCCGGGGTCCAGTGTGAGTGGGCGCTGTGGCCTCCCCTCCACACCGGGGTCCAGTGTGAGTGGGCGCTGTGGCCTCCCCTCCACTGTGGGGTCAAGTGTGAGTGGGTGCTGTAGCCTCCCCTCCACCCCGGGGTCCAGCGTGAGTGGGCGCTGTGGCCTCCCCTCCACTCCAGGTTCTCTCGTGAGTGGGCGCTGTGGCCTCCTCTCCACCCCGGGTCCAGCATGAGTGGGCGCTGCGGCTTTCCCTCCACTCTGGGGTCCAGTGTGAGTGGGCGCTGTGGCCTCCCCTCCACTCCGGGTTCTCTCGTGAGTGGGCGCTGTGGCCTCCTCTCCACCCCGGGGTCCAGCATGAGTGGGCGCTGTGGCCTTCCCTCCACCCCGGGGTCCAGTGTGAGTGGGCGCTGTGGCCTCCCCTCCACTCCGGGTTCTCTCGTGGGTGGGCGCTGTGGCCTCCTCTCCACCCCGGGGTCCAGCATGAGTGGGCGCTGTGGCCTCCCCTCCACCCCGGGGTCCAGTGTGAGTGGGCGCTGCGGCCTCCCCTCCACTCTGGGTTCTCTCGTGAGTGGGCGCTGTGGCCTCCTCTCCACCCCGGGTCCAGCATGAGTGGGCGCTGCGGCTTTCCCTCCACTCTGGGGTCCAGTGTGAGTGGGCGCTGCGGCCTCCCCTCCACTCCGGGTTCTCTCGTGAGTGGGCGCTGTGGCCTCCCCTCCACTCCGGGTTCTCTCGTTAGTGGGCGCTGTGGCCTCCCCTCCACTCCGGGTTCTCTCGTGAGTGGGCGCTGTGGCCGCCTCTCCACCCCGGGGTCCAGCATGAGTGGGCGCTGTGGCCTCCTCTCCACCCCGGGGTCCAGCATGAGTGGGCGCTGTGGCCTCCCCTCCACCCCGGGGTCCAGTGTGAATGGGCGCTGCGGCCTCCCCTCCACTCCGGGTTCTCTCGTGAGTGGGCGCTGTGGCCTCCTCTCCACCCCGGGGTCCAGCATGAGTGGGCGCCGTGACCTCCTCTCCACCCCGGGGTCCAGCATGAGTGGGCGCTGTGGCCTCCTCTCCACCCGGGGGTCCAGTGTGAGTGGGCGCTGCAGCCTCCCCTCCACTCCGGGTTCTCTCGTGAGTGGGCGCTGTGACCTCCTCTCCACCCCGGGGTCCAGCATGAGTGGGCGCTGTGGCCTCCCCTCCACCCCGGGGTCCAGTGTGAGTGGGCGCTGCGGCCTCCCCTCCACTCCGGGTTCTCTCGTGAGTGGGCGCTGTGGCCTCCTCTCCACCCCGGGGTCCAGCATGAGTGGGCGCTGCGGCCTCCTCTCCACCCCGGGGTCCAGCATGAGTGGGCGCTGTGGCCTCCTCTCCACCCCGGGGTCCAGCGTGAGTGGGCGCTGTGGCCTCCCCTCCACTCCGGGTTCTCTCGTGAGTGGGCGCTGTGGCCTCCCCTCCACTCCGGGGTCCAGTGTGAGTGGGCGCTGTGGCCTCCCCTCCACCCCAGGGTCCAGTGTAAGTGGGCGCTGCGGCCTCCCCTCCACTCCGGGTTCTCCCGTGAGTGGGCGCTGTGGCCTCCCCTCCACCCCAGGGTCCAGTGTGAGTGGGCGCTGCGGCCTCCCCTCCACTCCGGGTTCTCTCGTGAGTGGGCGCTGTGGCCTCCCCTCCACTCCGGGTTCTCTCGTGAGTGGGCGCTGTGGCCTCCCCTCCACTCCGGGTTCTCTCGTGAGTGGGCGCTGTGGCCTCCCCTCCACTCCGGGTTCTCTCGTGAGTGGGCGCTGTGGCCGCCTCTCCACCCCGGGGTCCAGCATGAGTGGGCGCTGTGGCCTCCTCTCCACCCCGGGGTCCAGCATGAGTGGGCGCTGTGGCCTCCCCTCCACCCCGGGGTCCAGTGTGAATGGGCGCTGCGGCCTCCCCTCCACTCCGGGTTCTCTCGTGAGTGGGCGCTGTGGCCTCCTCTCCACCCCGGGGTCCAGCATGAGTGGGCGCTGTGACCTCCTCTCCACCCCGGGGTCCAGCATGAGTGGGCGCTGTGGCCTCCCCTCCACCCCGGGGTCCAGTGTGAGTGGGCGCTGCGTCTTGTCAGGGCCTTTCTCTGCGTCTGTGGATGTCACGTGACCTTTCCTCTTTAGCCTGTCATTGTGATTGGGAGTTAGCCCGTTGAGCCTCATTGAATTTCCGATGCTGAGCCAGCCCTGCATGCCTGGGATGAACCCACCTGGCCGTGGTGTGTGGCTCTGTTTACGCGTGTGGGCCCTGATCTGCTGATGCCTGCCTGAGGGTTTGTGTTCATCAGGGATATTGGCTACTTTTCCTTATGTCTCTGGTTCTGGCCTCAGGGTGATGTGGGCCTCGTAGGGCCAAGATGGTGACGTGGGGTGAGCCAGTTCTCCCTCCTGGGAGTGGGTCACTCAGGCCACCAGAGCACCACAAGGAAGGCAGCCAGGGAGGACACGGGGGCCCTTGAAGCTCTGGCCTCCTCTGATGCCTCCAGGACCTGACAGTGACTGGGAGCAGCCCCCCAGAACCCCTCCCCTCCTCTCGGCTCCCTGACACCTGGTCCACAACACTCAGAGCTCATCCTCCTTTCAAGCTGTTTGCAGTTTCAAAGTGAACTCCACCTTGTGGCTCCAGGAGGTACAGCAGGGACAGTGTTAAATCAGCTTTCACCAGCCCGCACGGCCAGGCATCCTCCTCGGCTCTCCTGGGCACTGGGTGGACGCCACTGGCTGTGGCCTGGCCCTGGCCTTCTCCAGACAGCCCTGTCCACCCTAAAGCCCAGCCACCCTGGGCCTGCACCAGGCCCGTGGAGGTCTCAGTTGCGTGGGGACCAGAGGGTGCCGGAGAAACAAACCGGATGCAGCTGAAGGCAGCCAGGGCAGAACCCACTCAGCGGTAAGAGCTGGACGGGGACTGCAGCGTAAGCTGAGCTCCATTCAGTGGAAAGGAAAGGCAGAGACGTTGCAGAGGCCAGGTCTGCTCAGGGGAAGACAGTTCTGGGTGTAGAGGACACATCCCAGAGAGGCTGAGGAAGGGTTTGCCACCGCAAGCTTTCTTAGGCAGGCTCTTGAAGGGTGGCTGGGGTCTTCCTGGCAATGGGGCCTGCGGCACTGGAAGCCCTGCTGGAGTTTGGCACATCGCTGACGCAGGTTTGGAAGGAGCTGTTTTGTGCTGAAAGGTTTTCTCGGGGTCCGTGGTGTCCCCCATAGGTGCCGCCGTGTGGGTCTCCTCTCCTAGGTCCCTGCCAGCTCCCCGTCCTCGTGCTCACCGCCCCCACGCCTCGTGCCAAGGCCGAGCCACACACCGCTCCACTTGCATCTCCACCGACTTGCCGACCCAAGTGCCGCTCTTCACGCTGGCCTCGCCGAGCGGCCGCCCGAGGAGGAGCTTTAGGCCCACGCCCGCCACAGGCCTTAACGTCTTCTCTGGACGCTCCCTTGCAGATGCACCGTGGCCTGGTGGCGAGTCCCCGGTCACCTTCCTCCGCACGGAAGAGGGGCCGGACACCACCTTCCCCAGAACCATCCCCCTGATCCAACAGTTGCTAAACGCCACGGAGCTCACGCAGGACCCGGCCGCCTACTCCCAGCTGGTGGCTGTGCTGGTCTACACTGCCGAGCGGGCCAAGTTCGCCACCGGGGTAGAGCGGCAGGACTGGATGGAGCTGTTCATTGACACCTTTAAGCTGGTTCACAGGGACATCGTGGGCGACCCCGAGACCGCGTTGGCCCTCTGCTGAAGCCCAGCCCCTCCCTGCCACGCTCGCTTCCCAGGGCTGCCCCCAGCAGGCTGGCTCTCAGTGGAGGCCAGCAGTCTGGGATCGGGGTCAGCGGGGCCACAGTCCCTCCAGGGGCTCCGGGGCAGCTTCCGGCCTCTTCCCACCCTGGTGGCCGCCGTGTCCCTTGCTGCGGCTGATCTCCGTCTTCCTGTGGCCTCTTTATAGGAACACCAGTCATTGAATTTAAGGCCTACCCCCAAGTCCACAATGACCTCCTCACAAGACCCTTAACTCAGTCCCGTCTGCAGAGTCCTTCTTTGCCATATCAGGTCACCCTCGCAGGCTCCTGTGCTAGGGCATGGAAGTCTTTGGAGGCCCTTACTTGGTGGCCCAGCTGGGCTGCCGTGCATCTGGGATGGGGCTGAGGGAGGGTGCAGCCCACATGCTGGAGAATGTCTCCCCCATCGGGCGCCAGTGGAACCTCAGAAACAGGCCCTGAGGCTGCTAAGCCTTGCTGGGTGTGGGCACTAATCCCGTGCACGGTGACTCGTGGGCGCTCATGGCCCACCTTGTGGTGGGTGAAGGCTTTGGGTTGGGCAGCAGATAGTCCTGGGGGAACCTGGCGGTCCTGGCACCATGACGTACCTGGGCCGGTGTCATGCCCATTGGGGCAAATGGACACAGCTGTCTGCCAGCAGCTCCGGTCCCAGGGGTGTCTGTACCCTTCCAGCCCATCCTCTGGGTCCCCAGAAGCAGTCGGGGGAGCACCCACCAGGAATGACCTCTGCTGTCCTCGGAGGACTAAGCAGAGATCCCCGGGGGCCACGATGTTGGGGAGAGGCAGGGGTCACTATCCATAGGGCACAGCCCCCACAGCGAGCTCAGACCCCCACGTTCTGACTGCAGGAGGCTTCATCCAGGCTGGGCTCCTGCCGGGCAGGGCTGTGACCATTTCTCATGACCAGGTTCTCGTCCCCACACCCGCTGCACAGGGCAGGGCAGGCTAGGCTTCCCACTGTGGGAATGAAGGATTCCCCCACAGGAGGAGGAGAGCAGAGTCCACAGACATCCTGACAGTCTCAGCCTCCCTGTGCCTGGCCGGCCCCCATGGCTTCCCCGTCTCCTCCAGGCCCCACAGACACTGATATGTGGAGAGACACCAACACCAGCTTCCCCCTGCATGTCTGTGTGTGTGTGTGTGTGTGCTGACAGCAGTGACAATGTTTATTAGTTTGGAGGGGGTTTGGGAAGCCCAGTGGTACCTGAGAAGTTTCTGGACGTTTAAGCCAGTTCCTAGGTGTGGCCTTAATGTGGAGGCTGCCCTTCCTTTCACTGAATAAGCTGCGTCACTCATAAGCTCACTGAGGGAACCCCGTCTGCTAGCTCATGTGTGCTCAGACGAGGTCTGTGTCTCAAGCGTTCTATAAAGGCTGCAGTGCAGTATGAGGTCACACTGCTGTGTTCAGGGCTTTGCTAACTGCCTGCGGGGCTGGACCTTTGCACCTCCAGGGCCCCCGGAAGCTGAGTTTCGGGTCAGTGTCCTCCGTGTGCATTCCTGGGGTCAGGACCTTGCTCCCGAGGGATTCCTGGGGGGGTTCATGTACCAGCTGTGACAACGTCCAGGGGTTGGGCCGAGGAGCAGACACCCTTGGGGAAACTGGCTGTGTCCCTCCCCTCCCCCATCCCAGGAGCTGAGGTCCTGGCGAGGCCGCAGGGCCGGGTCCAAGCATGTGGACTGTCCATGTCCTGTCCTGTGGTCTCTGACCCCACGTGACACCCACATGTGTGGTGGGTGGCCTGGGCTGTGGCCAAGCCCCCAAGCTGTGCAGGATGCCCAGGGCTGGTGACCACCCAGGCAGGTGGGGGCCCCTTTTGGTAACAGGAGTCAGGGCAGAGCCCACCTGGGCTGCTGCAGAAGGTTTGGCTGTCCC
Organism: Rhinopithecus roxellana; assembly: GCF_007565055.1. NCBI lineage: Eukaryota > Metazoa > Chordata > Mammalia > Primates > Cercopithecidae > Rhinopithecus > Rhinopithecus roxellana. The sequence goes on along the minus strand of NC_044561.1, from coordinate 131,113,305 downwards.
TGTACCCACTGCCCCCCACCATGGCCAGTCAGAAGGGTCAGGGGCTCCTGGTCTTTCTGGGAGGGATGTGGCCTGGCCAGCTCTAGGGGTTCTGAGCAGCTCTGGGACCCAGTGAGGGGTCAGGCTGGGGGTGTCAGGGCCGGGGTCCTCCTGACATCCCTCCCACACCAGACAGTGGCTTTTTCGTGGGCAGCAAATTCTTGAGCTACGAAAAGATGCAGATACAGGCCGCCACCAGGAGGGCAGCCCGGGCGGGGATGGCACTCAGCAGGCGGACAGGGCCTGGGGCCTGCGTCAGGGTCTCAGGCTTGGGAGCACCAGCAGAGGAGACGGTGGCTCCCACCAGTACCACTTCAAAGGGGCTTGGGCTGAGGACCCACACCTAGGGCTGCCCTGCAGAAATACCCCCGCAGAGCCCAGCGGTCTGTGGGGCCAGCAGGTGGGGTGTGAGTGGAGGGGCACGGGTGCGGGATTGGCGCCTGCCTGGTCCTGCCAGCCTCCCCTCCGCCCAGCCCGCACCCGCGTCTCCCCGCAGAACTGTCCGTGGCACAGTGCACGCAGCGGCCCGTGGACATCGTCTTCCTGCTGGACGGCTCCGAGCGGCTGGGTGAGCAGAATTTCCACAAGGCCCGGCGCTTCGTGGAGCAGGTGGCACGGCGGCTGACGCTGGCCCGGCGGGACGACGACCCCCTCAATGCGCGCGTGGCGCTGCTGCAGTTTGGCGGCCCCGGCGAGCAGCAGGTGGCATTCCCGCTGAGCCACAACCTCACGGCCATCCACGAGGCGCTGGAGGCCGCGCAATACCTGAACTCCTTCTCGCACGTGGGCGCAGGCGTGGTGCACGCCATCAACGCCATCGTGCGCAATGCGCGTGGTGGGGCCCGGAGGAACGCGGAGCTGTCCTTCGTGTTCCTCACCGACGGCGTCACGGGCAACGACAGCCTGCACGAGTCCGCGCACTCCATGCGCAAGCAGAACGTGGTGCCCACCGTGGTGGCCGTGGGCAGCGACGTGGACATGGATGTGCTCACCACACTCAGCCTGGGCGACCGCGCCGCCGTGTTCCGCGAGAAGGACTACGACAGCCTGGCGCAACCCGGCTTCTTCGACCGCTTCATCCGCTGGATCTGCTAGCGCCGCGACCCGGCCCGCAGTCGAGGGTCGTGAGCCCACCCCGTCCATGGTGCTAAGCGGGCCGGGGTCCCGCATGGCCAGCACCAGTGCTTACTCGGAGGACGCCCCAGGCCCGCACCCCTCCAGCTCCTCCTGCGGAGTCCCCGTAGCCCCGGACCCCACCCAGGCCCAGGTCTCCCTAGGCCCCAGGCCCTCGGGAGGCTGCCTGGCCTCCCTCCCCCTGCAGCCCTCCCAGGGCGCCTGGCCCCTGAGCTCTGGAGCAAGCCCTGACCCAATAAAGGCTTTGAACCCACTGCATGCCCACTTGCAACCATCTGTGCTCAGGAGAGACCCCAAAGCTGTCTTGTGGTCAGGAGGAAAACACTGCGGCTGTCACTTGCCCACCAGGATCAATGGCTCCCCCGACCCAGCCCCCCCCTCCCCCCAGGACATCACCTGCAGGCGCTGGCTGACCCCACCTGTGCAGACCCCACAGGCTTGATCAGCAAACTCTCCCTCCACCCCCAGCCAGGTCCAAAGTGCTCTAAGAAGTGTCACCATGGCTGTGAGGGTCTGCTGTGGGTGGACGCATGATTGACACTAGATGGGGAGAGACAGCTGGTTCTGAGCTTGTTTTGTTCACTGGGGCAATCTCGGTGAGTTTTTGCTGTTCAGACCTCCAGGGTCCTTCAGGCTTAGCTCGGGAGCACCACAGTGAACCACAGGCTCCACGGACAGGCGCTGGCCTGGCAGGAGTGGGCTTGGCAGCCATCATGGGGCACCACAGACACAGCTAGAACAACTACCATTATCAGCCACAGCTCTGGAGGTGTCGGCCGGGCCAGGCTCCCTCTGGAGGCCTAGAGAAGGGTCTGCCCCGGCCTCTCCCCAGCATCCCGGGGTTTCTGAGCTCCTGGATAAGACACAAATCACCACACTGGAGTAGGGCTCAGCCTGCTCTAGGATGACCTCACCCAAGTCACACTGGACCAGGGCTCAGCCTGCTCTAAGGTGAGCTCACTTGAGTCACACTGGACTAGGGCTGGGCCTATTCTAGAATAAGCTCACCTTAGTCACACTTGACTAGGGCTCAGCCTATTCTGAGTTCACCCGAGTAACACTAGACCAGGCTCAGCCAATTCTAGGATGACCTCACCTAAGTCACACTGGACCAGGCTCAGCCTATTCTAGGATAAGCTCACCTGAGTCACACTGGACCAGGCTCAGCCTATTCTAGGATAAGCTCACCTGAGTCACACTAGACCAGGGCTCAGCCTGTTCTAGGATGAGCTCACCCGAGTCGCACTGGACCAGGGCTCAGCCTGCTCTAAGGTGAGCTCACCTGAGTCATACCGGACCAGGCTCAGACTATTCTAAGATGAGTTCACCCGAGTCACACTGGACCAGGCTCAGCCTATTCCAAGATGAACTCACCCGAGTCACACTGGACCAGGGCTCAGCCTGTTCCAAGATGAGCTCACCCGAGTCACACTGGACCAGGGCAGAGCCTGCTCTAAGGTGAGCTCACCTGAGTCACACTGGACCAGGCTCAGCCTATTCTAAGATGAGTTCACCCGAGTCACACTGGACCAGGTTCAGCCTATTCTAGGATGACCTCACCTAAGTCACACTGGACCAGGCTAAGCCTATTCTAGGATAAGCTCACCTGAGTCACACTAGACCAGGGCTCAGCCTGTTCTAAGATGAACTCACCCGAGTCCCACTGGACCAGGGCTCAGCCTGCTCTAAGATGACCTCACTTGAGTCACAGTGGACCGCCGCTCAGCCTGTTCTAAGATAAGGTCACCCCAGTAACACTGGACCACGGCTCAGCCTGTTCTAAGATGAGATCACCCATGTCACACTGGACTAAGGCTAGCCCATTCTAGTATGAGCTCACTTGAGTCGCACTGGACCAAGGCTCAGCCTGTTGTAGGATGAGCTCACCCGAGTCACACTGGACCAGGGCTCAGCCTGCTCTAAGATGACCTCACTTGAGTCACAGTAGAGTGGGACTCAGCCTGTTCTAAGATAAGCTCACCCCAGTAACACTGGACGAGGGCTCAGCCTGTTCTAAGATGAGCTCACCCACGTCACACTGGACCAAAGCTCAGCCCATTGTAGTATGAGCTCACTCGAGTGGCACTGGACCGAGGCTCAGCCTATTCTAGGATGAGCTCACCTGAGTCACACTGGACCAGGGCTCAGCCTGTCCCAAGATGAGCTCACCCGAGTCACACTAGACCAGGGCTCAGCCTGTTCTAAGATGAGCTCAACCCACGTCGCACTGTACCAAGACTCAGCCCATTCTAGTATGAACTCACTCAAATCGCACTGGACCAAGGCTCAGCATATTCTAGGATGAGCTCACCTGAGTCACACTGGACCAGGTCTCAGCCTGTTTCAAGATGAACTCACCCGAGTCACACTGGACCAGGGCTCAGCCTGTTCCAAGATGAGCTCACCTGAGTCACAATGGACCAGGGTCAGCCTATTCTAACATGAGTTCACCCAAGTCACACTGGACCAGGCTCAGCCTATTCTAGGATGACCTCACCTAAGTCACACTGGACCAGGCTCAGCTTATTCTAGGATAAGCTCACCTGAGTCACACTAGACCAGGGCTCAGCCTGTTCTAGGATGAGCTCACCCGAGTCTCACTGGACCAGGGCTCAGCCTGTTCTAAGATGAGCTCACCTGAGTCACACTGGACCAGGGCTCAGCCTGTTTTAAGATGAGCTCACCCACGTCACACTGGACCAAAGCTCAGCCCATCCTAGTATGAGCTCACTCGAGTGGCACTGGACCAAGGCTCACCCTATTCTAGTATGAGCTCACCTGAGTCACACTGGACCAGGGCTCAGCCTGTTCCAAGATGAACTCACCCGAGTCACACTGGACCAGGTCTCAGCCTGTTTCAAGATGAACTCACCCGAGTCACACTGGAACAGGGCTCAGCCTGTTCCAAGATGAGCTCACCTGAGTCACAATGGACCAGGGTCAGCCTATTCTAAGATGAGTTCACCCGAGTCACACTGGACCAGGCTCAGCCTATTCTAGGATGACCTCACCTAAGTCACACTGGACCAGGCTCAGCTTATTCTAGGATAAGCTCACCTGAGTCACACTAGACCAGGGCTCAGCCTGTTCTAAGATGAGCTCACCCGAGTCTCACTGGACCAGGGCTCAGCCTGTTCTAAGATGACCTCACTTGAATCACAGTGGAGAGGGGCTCAGCCTGTTCTAAGATGAGCTCACCTGAGTCACACTGGACCAGGGCTCAGCCTGTTCTAAGATGAGCTCACCCACATCACACTGGACCAAAGCTCAGCCCATTCTAGTGTGAGCTCACTCGAGTGGCACTGGACCAAGGCTCAGCCTATTCTAGGATGAGCTCACCTGAGTCACACTGGACCAGGGCTCAGCCTGTTCCAAGATGAACTCACCCGAGTCACACTGGACCAGGGCTCAGCCTGTTCCAAGATGAGCTCACCTGAGTCACAATGGACCAGGGTCAGCCTATTCTAAGATGAGTTCACCCGAGTCACACTGGACCAGGCTCAGCCTATTCTAGGATGACCTCACCTAAGTCACACTGGACCAGGCTCAGCTTATTCTAGGATAAGCTCACCTGAGTCACACTAGACCAGGGCTCAGCCTGTTCTAAGATGAGCTCACCCGAGTCTCACTGGACCAGGGCTCAGCCTGTTCTAAGATGACCTCACTTGAATCACAGTGGAGAGAGGCTCAGCCTGTTCTAAGATGAGCTCACCTGAGTCACACTGGACCAGGGCTCAGCCTGCTCTAAGGTGAGCTCACCTGAGTCACACTGGACCAGGCTCAGCCTGTTCTAAGATGAGTTCACCCGAGTCACACTGGACCAGGCTCAGCCTATTCTAGGATGACCTCACCTCAGTCACACTGGACCAGGCTAAGCCTATTCTAGGATAAGCTCATCTGAGTCACACTAGACCAGGGCTCAGCCTGTTCTAAGATGAACTCACCCGAGTCCCACTGGACCAGGGCTCAGCCTGCTCTAAGATGACCTCACTTGAGTCACAGTGGACCGGCACTCAGCCTGTTCTAAGATAAGGTCACCCCAGTAACACTGGACCAGGGCTCAGCCTGTTCTAAGATGAGCTCACCCACATCACACTGGACCAAAGCTCAGCCCATTCTAGTATGACCTCACTCGAGTGGCACTGGACCAAGGCTCAGCCTATTCTAGGACGAGCTCACCTAAGTCACACTGGACCAGGGCTCAGCCTGTTCCAAGATGAGTTCACCCAAGTCACACTGGACCAGGGCTCAGCCTGCTCTAAGGTGAGCTCACCTGAGTCACACTGGACCAGGCTCAGCCTATTCTAAGATGAGCTCACCCGAGTCTCACTGGACCAGGGCTCAGCCTGTTCTAAGATGACCTCACTTGAATCACAGTGGAGAGGGGCTCAGCCTGTTCTAAGATGAGCTCACCTGAGTCACACTGGACCAGGGCTCAGCCTGTTCTAAGATGAGCTCACCCACATCACACTGGACCAAAGCTCAGCCCATTCTAGTGTGAGCTCACTCGAGTGGCACTGGACCAAGGCTCAGCCTATTCTAGGATGAGCTCACCTGAGTCACACTGGACCAGGGCTCAGCCTGTTCCAAGATGAACTCACCCGAGTCACACTGGACCAGGGCTCAGCCTGTTCCAAGATGAGCTCACCTGAGTCACAATGGACCAGGGTCAGCCTATTCTAAGATGAGTTCACCCGAGTCACACTGGACCAGGCTCAGCCTATTCTAGGATGACCTCACCTAAGTCACACTGGACCAGGCTCAGCTTATTCTAGGATAAGCTCACCTGAGTCACACTAGACCAGGGCTCAGCCTGTTCTAAGTTGAGCTCACCCGAGTCACACTGGACCAGGCTCAGCCTATTCTAGGATAAGCTCACCTGAGTCACACTAGACCAGGGCTCAGCCTGTTCTAAGATGAACTCACGGCCGGATGCGGTGGCTCAAGCCTGTAATCCCAGCACTTTGGGAGGTCCAGACGGGCGGATCATGAGGTCAGGAGATCGAGACCATCCTGGCTAATACAGTGAAACCCCGTCTCTACTAAAAAATACAAAAAACTAGCTGGGTGAGGTGGTGGGCGCCTGTAGTCCCAGCTACTCGGGAGGCTGAGGCAGGAGAATGGCGTAAACCCGGGAGGCGGAGCTTGCAGTGAGCTGAGACCCGGCCACTGCACTCCAGCCTGGGCGACAGAGCGAGACTCCGTCTCAAAAAAAAAAAAAAAAAAAAAAAAAAAGATGAACTCACCCAAGTCGCACTGGACCAGGGCTCAGCCTGCTCTAAGATGACCTCACTTGAGTCACAGTGGAACGGTGCTCAGCCTGTTCTAAGATAAGGTCACCCCAGTAACACTGGACCACGGCTCAGCCTGTTCTAAGAGGAGCTCACCCACGTCACACTGGACCAAAGCTCAGCGCATTCTACCATGAGCTCACTCGACTGGCACTAGACCAAGGCTCAGCCTATTCTAGGATGAGCTCACCTGAGTCACGCTGGACCAGGGCTCAGCCTGTTCCAAGATGAGCTCACCTGAGTCACACTGGACCAGGGCTCAGCCTATTCTAAGATGAGTTCACCCGAGTCACACTGGACCAGGCTCAGCCTATTCTAGGATGACCTCACCTAAGTCACACTGGACCAGGCTCAGCTTATTCTAGGATAAGCTCACCTGAGTCACACTAGACCAGGGCTCAGCCTGTTCTAAGATGAGCTCACCCGAGTCTCACTGGACCAGGGCTCAGCCTGTTCTAAGATGACCTCACTTGAATCACAGTGGAGCGGGGCTCAGCCTGTTCTAAGATGAGCTCACCTGAGTCACACTGGACCAGGGCTCAACCTGTTCTAAGATGAGCTCACCCACGTCACACTGGACCAAAGCTCAGCCCCTCCTAGTATGAGCTCACTCGAGTGGCACTGGACCAGGCCTCAGCCTGTTCTAAGATGAGCTCACCCGAGTCTCACTGGACCAGGCCTCAGCCTGTTCTAAGATGAGCTCACCTGAGTCACACTAGACCAGGGCTCAGCCTGTTTCAAGATGAGCTCACCCGAGTCTCACTGGACCAGGGCTCAGCCTGCTCTAAGATGACCTCACTTGAGTCACAGTGGAGTGGGGCTCAGCCTGTTCTAAGACAAGCTCACCCCAGTAACACTGGACCAGGGCTCAGCCTGCTCTAAGATGACCTCACTTGAGTCACAGTGGAGCGGGGCTCAGCTTGTTTTAAGATAAGCTCACCCCAGTAACACTGGACCAGGGCTCGGCCTGTTCTAAGATGAGCTCACCCACGTCACACCGGACCAAAGCTCAGCCCATTCTAGTATGAGCTCACTCGAGTGGCACTGGACCAAGGCTCAGCCTATTCTAGGATGAGCTCACCTGAGTCACACTGGACAAGGGCTCAACCTGTTCCAAGATGAACTCACCCGAGTCACATTGAACCAGGGCTCAGCCTGTTCCAAGATGAACTCACCCGAGTCACACTGGACCAGGGCTCAGCCTGTTCCAAGATGAGCTCACCCGAGTCACACTGGACCAGGGCTCAGCCTGCTCTAAGGTGAGCTCACCTGAGTCACACTGGACCAGGCTCAGCCTATTCTAAGATGAGTTCACCCGAGTCGCACTGGACCAGGCTCAGCCTATTCTAGGATGACCTCACCTAAGTCACACTGGACCAGGCTAAGCCTATTCTAGGATAAGCTCACCTGAGTCACACTAGACCAGGGCTCAGCCTGTTCTAAGATGAACTCACCCGAGTCCCACTGGACCAGGCCTCAGCCTGCTCTAAGATGACCTCACTTGAGTCACAGTGGACCGGCGCTCAGCCTGTTCTAAGATAAGGTCACCCCAGTAACACTGGACCAGGGCTCAGCCTGTTCTAAGATGAGCTCACCCACGTCACACTGGACCAAAGCTCAGCCCATTCTAGTATGACCTCACTCAAGTGGCACTGGACCAAGGCTCAGCCTATTCGAGGATGAGCTCACCTGAGTCACACTGGACCAGGGCTCAGCCTGTTCCAAGATAAGGTCACCCACGTCACACTGGACCAGGGCTCAGCCTGTTCTAAGATAAGCTCACCCACGTCACACTGGACCAAGGCTCAGCCCGTTCTAGTATGAGCTCACTTGAGTCGCACTGGATCTAGGCTCAGCCTATTCTAGGATGAGCTCACCTGATTCACACTGAACCAGGGCTCAGCCTGTTCCAAGATGAACTCACCCGAGTCACAATGGACCATGGCTCAGCCTGTTGCAAGATGAACTCACCCGCGTCACACTAGACCAGGGCTCAGCTTAAGATGAGCTCACCCGAGTCACAATGGACCAGGGCTCAGCCTGTTCTAAGTTGAGCTCACCCGAGTCACACTGGACCAGGCTCAGCCTATTCTAGGATAAGCTCACCTGAGTCACACTAGACCAGGGCTCAGCCTGTTGTAAGATGAGCTCACCCACGACACACTGGACCAAAGCTCAGCCCATTCTAGTATAAGCTCACTCGAGTGGCACTGGACCAACGCTCAGCCTATTCTAGGATGAGCTCACCTGAGTCACACTGGACCAGGGCTCAGCCTGTTCCAAGATGAACTCACCCGAGTCACACTGGACCAGGGCTCAGCCTGTTCCAAGATGAACTCACCCGAGTCACACTGTAGCAGGGCTCAGCCTGTTCCAAGATGAGCTCACCCGAGTCACACTGGACCAGGGCTCAGCCTGTTCCAAGATGAGCTCACCCGAGTCACACTGGAGCAGGGCTCAGCCTGTTCCAAGATGAGCTCACCCGAGTCACACTAGACCAGGGCTCAGCGTGTTCTAAGATGAGCTCACCCACGTCACACTGGACCAAAGCTCAGCCCATTCTTGTATGAGCTCACTCGAGTCACAATGGACCAAGGCTCAGCCTATTCTAGGATGAGCTCACCTGAGTCACACTGGACCAGGGCTCAGCCTGTTCCAAGATAAGCTCACCCCAGTAACACTGGACCAGAGCTCAGCCTGTTCTATGATGAGCTCACCGACGTCACACTGGACCAAGGCTCAGCCCGTTCTAGTATGAGCTCACTCGAGTCGCACTGGACCAAGGCTCAGCCTATTCTAGGATGACCTCACCTAAGTTACACTGGACCAGGCTCAGCCTATTCTAGAATAAGCTCACCTGAGTCACACTAGACCAGGGCTCAGCCTGTTCTAAGATGAGCTCACCCACCTCACAGTGGACCAAGGGTCAGCCCATTCTAGTATGAGCTCACTCAAATGGCACTGGACCAAGGCTCAGCCTATTCTAGGATGAGCTCACCTGAGTCACACTGGACCAGGGCTCAGCCTGTTCCAAGATGAACTCCCCCGAGTCACACTGGACCAGGGCTCAGCCTGTTCCAAGATGAACTCCCCCGAGTCACACTGGACCAGGGCTCAGCCTGTTCCAAGATGAACTCACCCGAGTCACACTGGAGCAGGGCTCAGCCTGTTCCAAGATGAGCTCACCCGAGTCACACTGGAGCAGGGCTCAGCCTGTTCCAAGATGAGCTCACCCAAGTCACACGAGACCAGGGCTCAGCGTGTTCTAAGATGAGCTCACCCACGTCACACTGGACCAAAGCTCAGCCCATTCTTGTATGAGCTCACTCGAGTCACAATGGACCAAGGCTCAGCCTATTCTAGGATGAGCTCACCTGAGTCACACTGGACCAGGGCTCAGCCTGTTCCAAGATAAGCTCACCCCAGTAACACTGGACCAGAGCTCAGCCTGTTCTATGATGAGCTCACCGACGTCACACTGGACCAAGGCTCAGCCCGTTCTAGTATGAGCTCACTCGAGTCGCACTGGACCAAGGCTCAGCCTATTCTAGGATGACCTCACCTAAGTTACACTGGACCAGGCTCAGCCTATTCTAGAATAAGCTCACCTGAGTCACACTAGACCAGGGCTCAGCCTGTTCTAAGATGAGCTCACCCACCTCACAGTGGACCAAGGGTCAGCCCATTCTAGTATGAGCTCACTCAAATGGCACTGGACCAAGGCTCAGCCTATTCTAGGATGAGCTCACCTGAGTCACACTGGACCAGGGCTCAGCCTGTTCCAAGATGAACTCCCCCGAGTCACACTGGACCAGGGCTCAGCCTGTTCCAAGATGAACTCCCCTGAGTCACACTGGACCAGGGCTCAGCCTGTTCCAAGATGAACTCACCCGAGTCACACTGGAGCAGGGCTCAGCCTGTTCCAAGATGAGCTCACCCGAGTCACACTGCACCAGGGCTCAGCCTGTTCCAAGATGAGCTCACCCGAGTCACACTGGAGCAGGGCTCAGCCTGTTCCAAGATGAGCTCACCCAAGTCACACTAGACCAGGGCTCAGCGTGTTCTAAGATGAGCTCACCCACGTCACACTGGACCAAAGCTCAGCCCATTCTTGTATGAGCTCACTCGAGTCACAATGGACCAAGGCTCAGCCTATTCTAGGATGAGCTCACCTGAGTCACACTGGACCAGGGCTCAGCCTGTTCCAAGATAAGCTCACCCCAGTAACACTGGACCAGAGCTCAGCCTGTTCTATGATGAGCTCACCGACGTCACACTGGACCAAGGCTCAGCCCGTTCTAGTATGAGCTCACTCGAGTCGCACTGGACCAAGGCTCAGCCTATTCTAGGATGACCTCACCTAAGTTACACTGGACCAGGCTCAGCCTATTCTAGAATAAGCTCACCTGAGTCACACTAGACCAGGGCTCAGCCTGTTCTAAGATGAGCTCACCCACCTCACAGTGGACCAAGGGTCAGCCCATTCTAGTATGAGCTCACTCAAATGGCACTGGACCAAGGCTCAGCCTATTCTAGGATGAGCTCACCTAAGTCACACTGGACCAGGGCTCAGCCTGTTCCAAGATGAACTCACCCAAGTCACACTGGACCAGTGCTCAGCCTGTTCTAAGATGAGCTCACCCAAGTCACACTGGACCAGGGCTCAGCCTCCTCTACGATGACCTCACTTGAGTCACAGTGGACCAGGGTTCAGCCTGTTCTAAGATAAGCTTACCCCAGTAACACCGGACCAGGGCTCAGCCTGTTCTAAGATGAGCTCACCCACGTCACACTGGACCAAGGCTCAGCTCGTTCTAGTATTATCTCACTCGAGTCGCACTGGACCAAGGCTCAGCCTATTTTAGGATGAGCTCACCTGCGTCACACTGGACCAGGGCTCAGCCTGTTCCTAGATGAGCTCACCCGAGTCACACTGGACCAGGGCTCAGCCTGTTCCAAGATGAGCTCACCCGAGTCACACTGCACCAGGGCTCAGCCTGTTCCAAGATGAGCTCACCCGAGTCACACTGGAGCAGGGCTCAGCCTGTTCCAAGATGAGCTCACCCAAGTCACACTAGACCAGGGCTCAGCGTGTTCTAAGATGAGCTCACCCACGTCACACTGGACCAAAGCTCAGCCCATTCTTGTATGAGCTCACTCGAGTCACAATGGACCAAGGCTCAGCCTATTCTAGGATGAGCTCACCTGAGTCACACTGGACCAGGGCTCAGCCTGTTCCAAGATAAGCTCACCCCAGTAACACTGGACCAGAGCTCAGCCTGTTCTATGATGAGCTCACCGACGTCACACTGGACCAAGGCTCAGCCCGTTCTAGTATGAGCTCACTCGAGTCGCACTGGACCAAGGCTCAACCTATTCTAGGATGACCTCACCTAAGTTACACTGGACCAGGCTCAGCCTATTCTAGAATAAGCTCACCTGAGTCACACTAGACCAGGGCTCAGCCTGTTCTAAGATGAGCTCACCCACCTCACAGTGGACCAAGGGTCAGCCCATTCTAGTATGAGCTCACTCAAATGGCACTGGACCAAGGCTCAGCCTATTCTAGGATGAGCTCACCTAAGTCACACTGGACCAGGGCTCAGCCTGTTCCAAGATGAACTCCCCCGAGTCACACTGGACCAGGGCTCAGCCTGTTCCAAGATGAACTTACCCAAGTCACACTGGACCAGTGCTCAGCCTGTTCTAAGATGAGCTCACCCAAGTCACACTGGACCAGGGCTCAGCCTCCTCTACGATGACCTCACTTGAGTCACAGTGGACCAGGGTTCAGCCTGTTCTAAGATAAGCTTACCCCAGTAACACCGGACCAGGGCTCAGCCTGTTCTAAGATGAGCTCACCCACGTCACACTGGACCAAGGCTCAGCTCGTTCTAGTATTAGCTCACTCGAGTCGCACTGGACCAAGGCTCAGCCTATTTTAGGATGAGCTCACCTGAGTCACACTGGACCAGGGCTCAGCCTGTTCCTAGATGAGCTCACCCGAGTCACACTGCACCAGGGCTCAGCCTGTTCCAAGATGAGGTCACCCGAGTCACACTGGACCAGGGCTCTGCCTGTTCCAAGATGAGCTCACCCAAGTCACACTGCACCAGGGCTCAGCCTGTTCCAAGATGAGCTCACCCGAGTCACACTGGACCAGGCTCAGCCTGCTGTGGGATGATCTCACCTGAGCTCACTGAATCTGCAAGGACCCCGTTTCCAAACAAGGTCACATCCAGAGGTCTGGGGTTAGGATTAGGGTTAGGGTTAGGATTAGGGTTAGGGTTAGGGTTTAGGGTTAGGGTTTAGGGTTAGGGTTAAGGATTAGGATTAGGGTTAGGGTTAGGATTAGGGTTAGGGTTTAGGATTAGGGTTAGGGTTTAGGATTAGGGTTAGGGTTTAGGATTAGGGTTTAGGATTAGGGTTAAGAGTCAACATGTGGGCCGGGCATGGTGGCTAAAGCCTGTAATCCCTGCACTTTGGGAGGCCAAGATGGGCAGATCACGAGGTCAGGAGTTCTCTCCGGAAAGCCCAAAACTTTGTTGTTCTTTGAGAAGACTCACTCTTTTCTTCATACTCCACCTCTCCGTCATCTGACCACATAGCCTGCAGCTCCAGGACAGGACATCAGTTATTTTCTCTTCCTCTCCTCCTCTTCCCATCCCACAAAAATCTATTCAAATGCCTACAACAGACGCAGAAGAGGTCTGCCTGTTTCGCTAAGCCTCTGGGTCCTGAGTGTCAGTCCTCAGATCTCTGTGCTCCAAGTGGACATCGCAGATCTCTCAGGTGGAGGAAGGCAGAAGCCCCTGCAGGTGCACAAGCTCTGCCCACAGGAGCCGCCCAGGGCCTCTGCAGGGAGAAGATGCTCCCCTCCTTGGTGCCAGCTCCTGTGTGTGCAGCCTTGGACCCTGCAGGGCAGGAATGTCAGTCCCACTAGAAGGGACTTCCAGCTACCCACAGGGTCCACCCTACAGCTCCACCCAGCAACTGCCCCTCACCACTGGCCCTTCACCAATTATACCACACCAGCATCCCCCACCAGCGTTCCGCACAAATGTCCCCTCACCAACCCAACACCAGTGTCCCCACACCAATGCCCCCTCACCAATGTTCCCTCACCGTCCCAACACCAGTGTCCCCACACCAATGCCCCCAATGCCCCCTCACCAATTCCCCCTCACTGTCCCAACACCAGTGTCCCCACACCAATGCCCCCTCACTAATGCCCCCAATGTCCCCTCACCAATGTCTCCTCACCAATGCCCCCTCACCATCCCAACACGTGTCCCCACACCAATGCCCCCTCACCAGTGTCCCCCACCAATGTCCCCCCACCAGTGTCCCCCCACCAGTGTCCCCCCACCAATGTCCCCTCACCAATGTCCCCTCACCATCCCAACACCAGTGTCCCCACACCAATGTCCCCTCACCGTGCCAACACCAATGCCCCCACAAATGCCCCCACACAAATGCCCCCTCACCAATGTCCCCTCACTGTGCCAATACCAATGCCCCCACCACTGTCCCACCAATGTCCCCTCACCAGTGTCCCCTCACCATCCCAACACCAATATCCCCTCACAAATGTCCCTTCACAAATGTCCCCTCACCAGCCTAACACCAATATCCCCTCACAAATGTCCCCTCTCCACTGTCCTCTCACCAATGTCCCCTCACCAATGTCCCCTCACCACTGTCCTCTCACCAATGTCCCCTCACAAATGTCCCCTCACCAGCCCAACACCACTGTCTCCTCACCAGTCTCCCCTCCCTGGCGCCCCCTGCCTGCTGGATGTGTAGGAACTTTTCATGCTGAGTGATGCTGACCCTGTGCCCACATGCACCTTGGGTGTTTTTTCTCCCTGTAGGATTCTTGTCGTTTGTCTTGGGTGACAACATCTTTTTCCAGGAACAAGTGTGTTCTATTTTCAGAATGGGAAATCTCTCCAATAAGGCATTTGAGTTTTCTGCCTCACTCAAGGACATAGTAATCTTTTTTAACACCCTGCATTGCTGTCTAACAAATACATTCATACTTTGTCTATCACATGTAATAGTCCATCTGGAAGTAATTTGAGGGTATAGTGATTTTTTAAATTATTTTTTAACAAATAACTTCTCTGGAGGCAGGAGGCTGGCCCGGCAGGGAGCTGAGGCAGGGAGGAAAAGTCTCCCAGGGAGCTGCCGGTTGAAGGGTGGACGGGAACTGAGGACGGGGCCAGTACCGTGCTCCGTGGGACTGTCCGGACCCGCCGGGAGCTGCACCTGGGAAGCGAGGCTCTCCTTCCAGCGTCGAAAGTCCTGCTGTCCCCAGGGTTTCTGTCCCATGCACAACCAGGGCCCCTTTCCCTCAGATGAGGGGCCTCGCAGCCCAGGGACCTGCACTGAACCCCAGGTGCTCCAAATACCTGTGACCCTGCCCACTTGGGCTGCACTGGGCTTCTGGGGACCCTGGGGCTGAGGTCTGTCTCCTCACACTGCGGCCCCATTCCCTCCAACTCCAGCTCCCGTGGCCCACTGACCATGTGTCCTGCTCCTGCCCCAAGACCTGCAGCTCAGCTCTCAGCCCTGCCCCCAAAACCGCAAACACACAACACAGGTTTGGGGCTAAGACTTTACTGGAAATCACATGGGACTAAGGGGTCTCCTGTTTCTACCAGCACCTCCATTCCCGGGAGATGCCCCGCTGCCCACCCACCTATCCTCCAGGCCCCACACGAACAAGCTGTGTCCCAACCCAGGTCACAGCTCTGCCCTCTGGGGATGGGCGAGGGAGGGGCCACAGAGCCTAGAGGCCTCCGGCACCATCACGCCTGCCGGGTCTCCAGGCAGTCCAGCACCAGTGCAGCCTGGGTCTTGGCTTCCTGCAGGAGGCTGGAGATGCGATGGTGGATCTGACAGACACACGGGGGAAGAGGGCCCAGGAGTTCCAGTCTCAGCCTGGCTTGCTAGGCAGCAACCTCTGACCCCCGCTGCCCATGGACAGTCGGCAATCACCCTGAGGCTGTGAATACAGGCCCCACGTGGGGTCCAGGCACCACACCTGCCTCCTGCTCACCTGGTCCTTAAATGCCTCGTCTGTGACGTCCCTCAGGTTAATGAGCACGTTGAAATATGCGCCAAACACGCCCGTCTCCAGGGCTTTGGCCGCCACCTGCAAGGACCCCAGGGAGCCCTCCGTGCATCAAGGCTGAGCAAACTGCTCAGAGTGTCTCTGCCTGAGGGGCTCCTCCTCACCACAAGGAGCCCAGCGCAGCCCCTGCTCTCACCCCACAGAGGGGAGCCGCCTCCGGGGCGACAAGCTCAGCACGGCTCCTGGTTTCTTCCACTACTGAGCTTAGAAAATGAAACTTCCACCCCGTCTCTACTAAAAAATACAAAAAACTAGCCGGGCGAGGTGGCGGGCGCCTGTAGTCCCAGCTACTCGGGAGGCTGAGGCAGGAGAATTGGCGTGAACCCAGGAGGTGGAGCTTGCAATGAGCTGAGATCCTGCCACTGCACTCCAGCCAGGGCGACAGAGCGAGACTCCGTCTCAAAAAAAAAAAAAAAAAAACGAAACTTCCTCTTATCCAAGCAGGGCTCAGCCCCGCAGGAGGCCTGGAGCAGCCGCGCTGGAGGCTTTCTGCCACTCTAGGAGCGGGGACCACGGTTCTAGAGGCAAAGTCATCCCCTGGAGGGCCCCCGGAGGCAGCTTCAGGCTAACTGCCCAGGGCCTCTTCCCGGGGATTGAGGGGACACTTCTCTGGGACCAGACGCTGAAAACTGGTGTCTTTCCCGTAAAGACCCCAAAAACCATGAGGTCTTAGGGTGGCTGCAGAAAGTGCCGAGCCCATGAGATAGATGTTCCTTGTCCGGGAGCCTCTGCCCGGCTGTGGCCTGTCAGTGTGACGCATCTACTTCCAGGAACTGCCTTGCGTGCTTTCTTGTGTTTTGTTTGTTGTTGTTGACACAGGGTCTTGCTCTGTCACCAAGGCTGGAGTGCAGTGGTGTGATCACAGCTCACTGCAGCCTCGACCTCCTGTGCTCAAGCAATTCTCCTGCCTCAGCCTCCCAAGTAACTGCGACCACAGGCACCACCGTGCGCGGCTCATACTTGTCTATTGTACACACGTGCCCCACTACGTTGCCCAGGCTGGTCTCGACCTCCTCTACTCAAGTGATCCTCCCGCCTCAGCCTCCCAAAGTGCTGGGACCACAGGCGTGAGCCATTGTGCCTGGCCTGATGTAGGTGTTTTCTAGAACAAGAGGGTGGGGTGGTACAGGGGCCCCTGGGGGAGGTGGAGCAGTGTATACAGTGGTCAGGATGGGCTCTGCAGACACATTTGGGTCTCTGCCTGTCTGTGGTGCGACCGTGGGCGAGATTTTAGAAGGCAGTGGATACCCCAGCCCTGCTGGAGGAGGCCAAAGCCCCGGGAACTGCCCGTGAAGTGAGATCTCCCCAGCTGGCTCAGCCAGCAAACCACCGTGCTCTCCAGTGACTGAGCCCCAACAGCTCCTTCCTGCTCTGCAGCAGACCTGGGGTCCCCCAGGCCCCCCTACCTGGAGGTCTGACCGGCAGGCCAGGTTCCCACACCGGGCCAGTTCCTGCAGCGCCGGCCATAACGAGGCCACCGTCTCCGCCAGCGTCAGCGGCACAGAGACTGCCCGCCTCAGCCCCTCCTGCAGGGCTGCCGTGTGCCTGGGAGGAACAAAAGAAGAGCCTGGGCACAGGGGCACACACAGACAGGCAGTAGTCACACTGCACCCCAACAGGGCTGAGCAGGCGCAGAAGCGGGCAACGGGAAGTCACTCCCAAACACCTAGCACGCCCAGGCCGACCACGCCCTGTCACAGCACCCAGGTACCCAGCATGCCCAGGCCGACCATGCACCATCACAGCACCCAGGTACCCAGCATGCCCAGGCTGACCATGCACCATCACAGCACCCAGGTACCCAGCATGCCCAGGCCGACCACGCCCCGTCACAGCACCCAGGTACCCAGCACGCCCAGGCCGACCACGCCCTGTCACAGCACCCAAGTACCCAGCATGCCCAGGCCGACCATGCACCATCACAGCACCCAGGTACCCAGCATGCCCAGGCCGACCACACCCTGTCACAGCACCCAGGTACCCAGCACGCCCCGGCCGACCATGCACCATCACAGCACCCAGGTACCCAGCATGCCCAGGCCGACCATGCACCATCACAGCACCCAGGTACCCAGCATGCCCAGGCCAACCACGCCCCGTCACAGCACCCAGGTACCCAGCACGCCCCGGCCGACCATGCACCATCACAGCACCCAGGTACCCGGGATCCTGGCTGCCAACTCCCCAGACATAGAGCCCCAGCGCGGCCCTCCAGGACCTCCAGGCTCACCTGTCCTTTTCCTCAGGTGTGTTCTTGGGCAGCCTCGTTGCTTCCTGCCAGAGAGAGACAGAACCACTGGGTGACGGACCGTTGATGTCCTCTGAGCTCCCACAAGGTGCCGTAGCAAGGACCGTGTCCCAGGTAGGGACGAGTCCTCTGGGAACCAAGCTTCCGCTGGGTCAGTGGTTTACAGCCCTTGGCATCAGACCTGGTGAAGTGGGGTGGGGCGTGGTCAGGGGCACACAGCAGATGGTCGGAGCCCGTGATGTGAGGAGGGGCAGGTAGTTCCCTTAGGGCTCTGATTCTCAGATGAGGAGCCTGAGGGCCCAGGAGGTCCCCTGAGCCCTTAGAACCTATAGGGCAGGAGTGGCTCTGGGCCTGTGTCTCCAACACAAGCAGCTGCACCACCCTCAAGCCTGGGCATAAGAGCAAACCGCAAAGCCCCTCGCGTCCCTGCCCCGGACACAGGCACTGGCCTTCCCTAGGTGCTCACATGTGTGGCATCACCCAAAGGCACTCGGCTCCTCAGACCCACCCCGTGTGGGCGAGCATGGCTGGGGCCACACACCAACCACCTAGGGTGAGACGGAGCACAGGGACCCACCAAGCCCTGCTCACATCCGCTGTGGCCAGAGCCCCAGCAGAGGGGCGGTCAGTGGGGAATGTGCTCCCTTCATCTTGGAAGATTCAGCCAAATCTCCACCAGAAAGTCATCATCAACAGCCCCTACCCTCGGCCACGGCTGGGAGAAAATGCTCCCTGGGCCCTGGCCAGAGCTGGATCCTATGACCTTTCCAACAGCGGCGATCGAGGAACAGAAATGCCCAGGGTCTCCCTGATTGGCTGGGGCATTGTCCAGACCAGGCCTCCTGGCTGCAGCCCCTCTCCTGGGCTGTCATCTGCACGAGGGTCTGCAGCAGTTGCAGGCGGAGCAGGGACAGCCATCCCCACGCTGTGACTCGTACTATGAACACCCTCTCTCAGCCAGACCTTGCGGTGTGCACGGTCTCCCTGGGAGATCTCAGCCAAGGGTGTGCTTCACGTGGTAACATCTGTGTCCCGCTGAGGCCTGCCCACCTGGTCAGTTTTGTTTTCTGTGATTTCTCGTGAGGCTTTGTTGTGTTGGTGATGGGGAAACACAGCTTTCTATTCCATCTGGAAATTACTTATGCATTTGGTGCAAGGTAAGGATATCTCCTTATATTTTTCAAGTCTACCTTTGCATTGCTCACAAGGAGCGTAAACCAATGCAGCACTCCCCCACACGCTGGAGTGACCACTGATGCCTGGTGCAGTCTCACCGTCCCCACTCATGTTTCTCTAAACCACACGTCTTATATGTATGTTTCTTTCCTGCCTCTTAATTACATTTTCATTTATGTACTTTTCTTCTCTACTTGGTTTTTATTCAATTATTCATCTTATTTTAAATTTCTAAATTTAAAGTTGTCCCTGCGTTTTATATATATTTACTTTAGAGACAGGGTCTCATTCTGTTCCCCAGGCTAGAGTGCAGTGGTGCAATCACGGCTCACTGCGGCCCCAACGCCTGGCCTCAAGCCACCCCCCACCTCAGCCTCCAGAGTAGCTGGGACCACAGGCACCAGCTCCCACGTCTGGCTTTTTTGGGGGGAGGTGGGGGGTAGATACAAACCCTCAAACCCTGCTGGGCCCATGCACTTGCCCGGTGGAGGCGGTACCGGGGATCAAGGCCCAGACAGCGGCCAGTGGTGACCCCCTCAGGCCACTCCTGGGCCCCAGCCCCTCCCCCAGCCGGAGGCTGACCCGCTTCTCACCGGGGCCCCAGCTGGGGGTTCGCTGTCGGAGGGGCCCGGGTGCGCTGCTGTGGCCGCCACTCACCAGGTAGGCGGCGAAGGCCTCGGCGTCGGCATCCACCAGCGCGGTTAGCTTGGCCGCGGCCTCGCGGAAGGGCGGGATCAGGCGCCGCATCGTCGCGTCCAGGGGCTGGAACTGGCGCCGCCCGTAGGTCATGAGGCCCACCATGGAGCCCAGCGCCGCGCCCTGCGCGAGGGGTGGATGTGCGGGTCGCGGGGACCCCAGACCGCCCCCAGGGACAGCGAGGGGCCCGGGTGCTCCCGGCGGGGCCCTGGCCCTGGGGTCCCGCCCGTTTGGCCCCCGCGTCTCCGCCCGGGGCCGCCCCACCGCGCCCTCCCCCTCCTCGCCTCCCCGAGCTCACCATGGCTGCAGCCGCCGCCGCCACCGAGCCGCCCCCCGGGGCCGCGGAGCGGGCACCCACCTCCCCCACGAAGGCGCGCAGGGACTTGCCGCCCAGGCCCCGCTCAGGCCCGCGCTCAGGGACCAGGTACCTGCAGGGTGGGCGCGGCTCAGCGGGTCCGGCCGGGGTGGTGGGGGCAGCGCAGTCCGCCCCAGGCCCCACGCCCACCCGCACCCACGGGGAGGCGCCCACTCGGGAGAGAACCGGCGGGGACCCGGCCGGGGTCTGTGCCCCCCTCACCCCCCACACCCCGACTGGGCGCAGGCCGAGCCCAAGGGGAGGCGCTGGGAGGATGAGCGGGGCCTCCACGCAGGGACCCCCGCGCCCCGCAAGGCCAGGGAGGCAGAGCCCGGGACGGGGGAGAAGAGGTCGGGAGGGCAGAGGCTCACTCGATGATCCGCTCCTCAGGGTTGAAGGGACACAGGGAGTCCAGGCCCAGCCGACTCACCACCTGGAAAAGCGGCTTGGAGTGGAGACGGCCTCGGCGCGTCTCCACCACCAGGAAAGCCTCGGAACCCGCGGGTCCCACCCTTGCGGCAGCCGCCTCCTGCCCTGAGCACATGGGCGCTTTTGCGGGGAGCAGGGCAGGGGCGTGGCTGGCACCCCCACCCCACCTCTGCTCCACCAGGAGCCCTGTGGGCCCCGCCCCAGCACGCACTCGGTACAGGATTCTGCAAACAGTCACTCACCCTGAGTTGCCCTTGAGGAAACCGAGGCCCAGAGAAAGGAGTTGCCCCCTGGAGACCCCACAGCAAACTGCTGCTCATCCCTTGCCGCCCCCCCACCACCACTTGCCCCGCACCACTCGCCCCACTCCGCACCACTGGACACCCCCTCCCGCACAACTTGCCCATCACTGACAGGGGCGGGCAAGATTTTAATTCACCAAGTCTTCACATCTAACAAGTCCTTCAAAGCTGAGGAACAGCCCTAAGTCACCCACACATAAACTTGTATGCCAGAAAAGTGAATTTTACCTAAATTCAAAATAAAGTTGTGACAGTCCTATTTAAGATTAGAATTCACTCTGCGAAACCCATTCAGAACACGTTGGCTATGCGACCCCCACCCCACAGAGAGAAACAGCAGCCGGGTGGGGTGGAGAACACCTCCCCGTGGCCACAGAACTAGCAAGCGGCAAGGCAAAGCCTCCTTGGGCAGAAAAGCCCAGGGAGATGCGGGGCGTTTTAAAGGCCTGGCTAAGCTAACAGACAGGACATCATTGGAGACCAGACATGACCAGAAAGGTGAGTCTGGAACAGCCTGCCAGCCTGGAGCTGGGTCCACCCTGGGGGCAACTGCCCCGCTCTGGCAGCCCCTCATGAGTCGGGGAGGTCTCAGGCCTTCAGAGTGGGGTCAGACTGGAGACCCCTGGAAAGTGACATCCCCAAGGATGAATTAGAAACAGCCACCCGCCAGAGGAAACAGTTGAGGTACTTCCCAGTTCCTGCGTTCCCTTTGGGTGAAGCAGGAAAAAAAAAAAAACAAATCTCCTGTGAATTCCTAACCACAAGCCACCCTGACAGGGCTACAGGCCTCACCCGACACCGAAGTCACGCTTGTGCAGTTCCAGAGCTCCAAGCCAATAACTCAGCTTTGGGGCAGTGTCCACAGTCACCAGCACAAAGCCTCCTTGGAGGAGAAAACTTTGAACCCAGGTGACCAAGAACTACCATAGATACAATTCCAAAGAGCATGCACTCGCAATCAAAAATCACACAATACAAAGCAAAGCAGCCTCACCACCAGGAGGCAGCACGCAGCCACTGGCACAGCCAGACCTGTGCAGGTCGCAGGCATGGGGTCCTTCGGGTAAAGACAAAACCCCGGCTGGTCACGGTGGCTCACGCCTGTAATCCCAGCACTTTGGGAGGTCAAGGTGGTTGATCACGAGGTCAGGAGTTCAAGACCACCCTGGCCAAGATGGTGAAACCCCATCTCTACTAAAAGAAAATACAAAAATTAGCCGGGCGCAGTGGTACATGCCTGTAATCCCAGCTACTCCCTCCCAGATGCTGAGGCAGAGAATCGCTTCAACCTGGGAGGCGGAGGTTGCCATGAGCCGAGATCGCGCCACTGCACTCCAGCCTAGGTGACAGTGAGACTCCGTCTTAAAAAGAAAAAAAAAAAAAAAGATGACAACAACAACAAAATCCCATGCTGGAAAGCAGAGGGCCTCACACATAAGAAGACAAGGAAATGTGGAGAAGCGACAGCTGCTGCTTAGAGAGACAGGAAGACGTTAGAACACTGTCACTGGCTCCTAAAACGCTGGAATTTCAGTAGGTAACAGGTATTTCTCTACCTACTCAATACTTTAAACACCTTCCAGTACTCCCCACAATGTATTAATTGCAAAAGGGAAGAACAGTAACATTACAGTGAAGGGCCCAGGAGGAAGGGGCCGCCTTGGCCAAGTGACTGGACCACGTGGGCACCCTGAGAAAATGTGCATCGTGGGGAGGAAACAGCACCATCTATGCTTTCCCTGCCAAAAATGAGTAACTGGCTTGGCATGGTGGTGTACACCTGTCGTCCCAACACTTTTGGGAGGCTGATGTGAGTGGATTGCTTGAGTCCAGGAGTTTGAGACCAGCCTGGGCAATAGAGCAAAACCCCATCTGTGCGAAATTAGCCAGGTCTACCTAGTGGTGCTGCCTGTAAATCCCAGCACTTTGGGAGGCTGAGGTGGGAAGATCGCCCGAGCCCTGGAGTTTGGGGCTGCAGTGGGCTGTGATTGTGCCACTGTACTCCAACTGGGTGACAGAGAAAGACCCTGTCTCAAAAAATAAATTAAATTAAAATAAAAATGCACAACTATCTCTGGCCACAAGCAACATCAGACTAGTCCCCACGGAGGCACTTTTAAAAGTCTGTCCTTTTAAACTATGTCAAGGTCAGTGAAGGACAAGGAAGACAGGAACAGTTCGGGATGAAAGGAGAAAAGGTGGGCTCAGTGCCCTGTGTTACGTGAGCTGGATCATGGATTGGAGGAGAAATTGCTATGATGGGAATCACTGGGACACTGAAGCAATTTGGTTATGGCCTGAGGATTATTAGATACTAGGATTGTATCAGTGCTGAATTTCCCGATTTTGATAATTACACTGTGGTTATGTAAGAGAATGTCCCTGTTCTTAAGAAACACAACCTTAATAAATTAGGGGTAAAAGAGCAGAATGTCTTCAACCCAACTTTTAAACAGTCCAGAAAAAAATATTATTATACACAAATGGGGCAAAATGCAAGCACTTGGAAAATATGGGCGGAAGGCAGGAGTGGAGGGCCACCCATATCTTCTCTGTAAGAAATTATACAAAATTTAAAGTCACAAAAAAAATTGTTAACAGCCAGGAATACAATAGACTAGGCCACAAATGTACCAGTGATTGAGAGGCTGGGTTTTGGAAAACCACTGTGAATCCAGAGGAAAGGAGTGAAGGAGGCAGAGAAGACATCACAGCTGCTGCAGCATCACAGTGTCCCTATAGCTAGAGAACTAAATAACTGGGTCAGCGATCTAATAGAAGAAAATACGCCTGAGACTAAACAAGGACGGAATCCACAAGTCCCAAGAGCTAAATCAGTAAAAACACAAACGGTAAAAACCCAACAACAAAACACAAAACCTCTCCAAAAAAATCCAGTCAAGTGCACTGTGCTTACTTCGAAAAACACACCTAAAACTAAGTGACTTCTAGTGAAAGGACAGACCGAGGTGGAGAGCGGCTCTGCAGACACTGCCACACCCCAGCAGGACCTGGGGCCCCACCAGAACCCAGACTCCAGGAGCCTTGAGGTCCAGGTGTCCACAAGACCAAAGGAATCACTTTCTGAAGGAGCCGCTCCGTGGACGGGGATCTAAGTCCCATAGCTGAAGGCACACACACCTGTAAGCCGCCAGTTCCAGGGGTGCAGGGAGCCCCTATGGAGGTGGTGAGAGAAGGTGCAGGCCCCTCCATGGGAGCACAGCTGGCCCAGGAGGCAAGACCCAACAGAAAGGGGGCTGTCCTCTTCATGGAATTTGTACAAGTGAGTATATCATAGGTCACAAAAAAACCTCAATAAGGTTTCCAAAATGAAAAGTGAATCTCATCTTCTGAACACAAGTCAATAAAATGAAGAGGGAGGAGGGGGAGGGAAGCTGCGCCCCAGGGGTATGAGCTCCACCACCTCCCCACCCTCCCCGCATGCCCCTGTCCCACCCTTCCTCGGCAGCCCGGCCCACCAGCCTGATCCGCTGCTCCTCCTCCAGGATGAAGAGGTTCTCCTTCTCGCAGTAGAAGGCAGCCGCATCCAGCAGAGCCTTCAGGGGCACCAGGCCCACCAGCTGCGAGCCCACCACCGGGAGGCTCAGCTCCTGCCGAGGCACAGGTAGCATCACCACCTGGGGGCTGGCTGGAGAACGGCCCTGGCTGGAGGATGTGGGGCCCTTGCCCTGCCCACGGGACGGATCTGCGCACCCCTCACAGCAGCAGTGGCTGCTCCTGGGCTCACCTGTGCTTCTCGGCAGGTCTCCTCGTAGACTGTGTGCAGCGCCGTGACCTCGAAGTCCAGGAGATTGGTGGACACCTGAGCCAGGTTCTTCTCATCCAGGTACCAGCCGATGCCCTGAACCTTCTTCAGACGTCCTGGCTGCAAAGGCAAAGCATTCCCCAGCCTGGGCTAGGAAGCTCATCCTGCCTGGCCCTGCCAGCCTCTCCTGGCACTTGCGTCCCCCAGCTGGACAGGGAGGAGCCTGTGCCTGGGTGGGTGCTGTGGTTTTCCTCCGTCCCCCACTGAGCTGACCAGGGAGGGCCAGAGAGACCTCGCTTGCCACAGGGAAACGGAGGCCCCCGAGGGTCAGACACCGGACCCACACCCCGACAGGCCCTCGCTCAGCCCAGGCCCTGCCTCCCAGCCATGCTGCATCCTAGATGTTGGGGGAAGGCTGAGGGGTGGGGCCCCAGCCACACCCATGCCATTCTCCCATCCCATCTGCTCCCCCATCCCCTCAGCCCCGCACTCCTCGGGGTGACTGAGTCCACATGGGGGTACTCTGACCTCTGCCCTTGGCTGGGGCCTAAAGCAGGACTTGGAGGCCCCTGTGCTTTTGTGCTGAGTCTGCAGGTCGGGAAGCTGGGCCCCAGCACCTCTGCTGCCTGTGGGACTGGGGTCTCTGAGTGAGGAACACATGGACAGGGGGTCCCTCCACCTCTTTCTCCAGGTATCTATACCATCTGTGCAGGGGTGACGCTCAGACTGGGTGAGCACTGCTATGTAGACTTGGAGGGAAAGGCCCAGGGGCACCTGAAGGCTTGTAGGGCTGTCGGGGCTCCCAAGGCATCTGGAGGGATGTGGGGGGCCCCTGAGGGCACCTGGGACTCCGGAAGTCGCTGTTTCCCAGCAGTATGGAAATACTGCCATGTTAACAAAGGGAAGTCCTGCCTTCTTCCATGGAAAACCCCCACGAGGCCAGAGCTCCCCAGCTTCACTCCACCCCCGACCTGCCGACCTGCGCTGTCCCCACATGCTGTGGACGCGGAGGCTGGGCCAGTCTGTAGGTGGGAGACCAAACCCTGTCTGGCCGGTGCCCCGTCCACCACCGACCGCCCCACCTGAGGCTCTCGGCCTCTGACCCTTTCCCGAGGGGCTGGGTGGGGCTCCATGGGGTTGGTGAGGGGTCACCTGGTCCTTCCCGCGGCCCTGCTCCCGCAGGTTGAGCGCGATGCGGTGGGCTTGCTCCTTCGTGCTGAGTAGGTTGATGTTGAAAGCGATGAGGAACTTCCTCGCCCCCGTGGCCGTGGCCCCCCAGCTGGGGACAAAGGAGCTGGGGCCAAAGTCGGGCGCCCACTCAGCTTGCTGGAGCTGTGGGCAAGTGTACCCTGGGGTGAGACATCCCCTACGGGAGGGAGCAGCCCTGCTAGGGTCCCGGGAAGGAGGGGCCCAGCCCAGCCGCCCCAGCCAGGACAAAGGGGCAGGTCCACCTCCTTCCCAGGCCCGACCACCCAGGATTGGGGCACCTTCTCAGGGAGGGCCTCGTACTCCCCGGCCCGGATGGCCGGCAGGGTCCGGCGACTGTCCGTCTTGGCAGCCTCACCATACAGGTACACTGCAGGAGAGCCCGGCGGTCAGGCCTTGACCGGCAGGGGGTCCAGGACTCAGACCCTGGAGGACCCAGGTGGAGGGGCTCCCTCAAGCCTAAACCTGGGAACGGGCCCCCACTGCACCCTCTCCCAGGGAGTGCCCGTTCTCTGCCTTAGATGGATGATTGCGGTTTTGAGGGAGATGCCTTGATTTCATTATTGAGGGAGGCTGCCTTGATTTCAGTATTGAGGGAAGCTGCGTTGATTTCGTTATTGAGGGAGGCTGCGTTGATTTCGTTGATTTCGGTATTGAGGGAAGCTGCGTTGATTTCGCTATTGAGGGAGGCTGCGCTGATTTAGGTGATTTCGGTATTGAGGGAAGCTGCATTGATTTCGTTGATTTCCGTATTGAAGGAGCTGCGCTCCTGCGTATTGGCTTTTTGTAACACTCTGCCCTTGCAGGAGCAGCCAAGGGCAGGGAACTGCAGGATACAGAAGGAGCCAGTAACCCGCACCAATGAGACGGGAGTGGAGCAAGGAGGGTGGGGCATGCTCACCTGGCACGTCCAGCTCCTCTGCCAGCCGCTGGCCAAAGGCCTGGGCACAGAGCACACACTCGTCCATGCTGACGCCCCTCACGGGAATGAAGGGGCAGACGTCCAGGGCCCCCATGCGGGGGTGCTCCCCTGCAGAGAGATGGCGAGGCTGGGCAGGAGGCCGGGCGTGGGAGTGGGTGGGAGCTCCACGGGGTTCTCGGACCCTCTGTCCTCTCCGGCCTGGGCAGCCCCCCAGTCCACACACCCAGCAAGCTGCCCACACTGACGACAGGGAGGAGGCCGGCACTGGGCGCTCCCAGCCCTGCCCCAGCAGCAGCACCAGTCCCTCCCGGGACAACGGATGTCCCTGCACCGTCCTCCCAGGCAGTGTGGGGGAGGCCGCTCAGCCCAGGACCAGCAGCAGCCTGAGTGGATGATCTGGCATCTCAGAGATAAACCTCTCCCTCTCCTAACACACATAAATAACTTTCCAAGGCCTGCAAAGCTCAGCTCTCAGGAAGGCCTGACCAGGTCAAGAGTGGGCGCCTGAGGCTGGGTTCTGGCCACCCCAACCCCCTCCCCTGAAGCCCAGAATCCACACTGCATTTCCAGAACATTCTTCTCACTAGCTGAGTCCCTCACTGTGGCTACACCAAGCTGTGGGTCAGCGCCCACCCCAGGGAATGCCAGCCTCCCCCGCCTTTGCCGCCACCGCCCAGGGCTGGTCACTCTGAGATAAGCTGCTCATCCATCCACCCCTTGGGATCACTGAATTCCTGGCCACTATGAGTGGCCCACGGCCCAGCCCCTGGCCAGCACCCATGTGTCCACACACCTTTGGCCCTGCCCGCCCCCTGAGGTGTTTGGCTTGTGGGCTGTTGACACATCAGCTTCCGGGCAGCCCTTCCCCGACCAGTGCCTGCTCCAAGACCGGCTCTCAGCCCCCCTGACGTGTGGGCAGGACCCCAGCGTGGCCCCCTCCCCCCACCCAGCCATGGAGGTGGCCTGGTGCTGCGGGAGCGTGGCGACCTGGGGGTCCCCCAGAGCACAGCCATGCAGGCAGGCTGGGGGCCGTGACCCCCACACTCCAGGGTCCTCCTAGGAGAGCCAGAGTCAACCCCACTGGATCCCACGTTCCAAGCCTGGGCCCCGGGTCTACCCCCTCTCCCAGGACACCAGGACACCAGGACAGGCCTCAGCCCCCGACAGTCCAACACACAGCGGCCACAGGAGAGCCTGGAGCCCTCACCTTGGTGCCTGCTCATGTCGATAAGCTGGGAGGCTGCCCGGGCGGCGTTGAGGGCCCCCTCCACCACGCAGTCCGGCGGCCCCACGAAGGTGTACACGGTGCGGTTGGTGGAGGGGCCTGCGTCCACATCCAGCAGCACGCAGCCGGGGGTCTGTGTAATGGCTCCAGAGATGGCCTGGATCACCTGGGACACAGGCCCAGTCCCCACACCTCAGTCTCCCCGTTTGAAAGAAGGAAAAGGAGCTTGGAGGTGGCTGTGCCCAGACACCCACATGGGGGCCTTTGGGGGCTCACTGACAAGCTGAGCTCCCACTAAAAGTGCCTGCACACAGTGGCCGCCCAGAAACCCTCACAAAGGCCACAGTCGCTCAGGCCCAAGCATGGTCCCCACGAGGGGCTGCAGGTGGTGCCTCCAGTAGAGACTCACGGGCTCTGTCCCAACAGACAGATGCCGGAGGCGTGACCGGGAAACCAAGAAGGTGACCACAGGCACAGGTCACAGAGGGGCCAGGACCCGCAACTCCCGAGCAGGGGAGGGGCCTAGAACCTTCTGCGTGACAGGACGGCTGGGAGCAGGGCTCAGCCCCAAATCTTGCCCTGTCCCAGGGCCTTGGTGCTGGCTGGAATCCTGGCTTGACGAGGCCTCCCTGCACCCCTGCAGGTGACCCCTGTGGCCCAGTGTTGCCCTCTGGGGGGCCTTCCAGGTGGCCCGTGGGGCCTGCGTTTGTTCCTGGAAGAGCCTGGACCTCAGGGCTGTGGAGGGCGAGAGGCCAGACCTGGGGGCCTGCTGCCCCCTCTGTGCCTACTTCATTTTGGGTCCAGTGGGGATGGTGGCTGCAGGGTGGGGGCTCAGCAAGTTAACTCCAGTGGAGATGGAGTGGCGGTGGTGGGGACCACACTGGGCAACCCCGTGTGACCTCACGCAGCCCCTTCGGTTGGTGGCAGGAGCCCCATTCCCAGGGGGGAGCACAAGGCCTTTGAGGCCCAGAGATCGGCCCAACCCCCCACCAGAAGCACCCAAAAGGCCCCTGGAGCCACAGCCAGGCCTCCGCCCCCACAAGCACCAGTCGTGTTCCACCCACCCCTGGGTCAGGCACTCCCGAGGCGCCCCCAGTCACAGGATGTCCTTGGGGCCCACGGGCAGCGGCTTCGCCCATCCTGGGAAGATGACCCCCACACCAAGCCCGCCGCCTCCTCCACGGCCTGGGCCTCAGCCACCGAAGCTGCCCCATGAGCCCTGGATGCTTGACCAGCTCCTCGGGGCCTCACCTCCTGGTTCTTCCCCTCCGAAAAGTTGGGGACGCATTCCACCAGCTGGGACATGGCCAGCACCTTGATCCTGATGCTCCTATCTGGGTAGACGGAAGGACGGAGCCTTTATTCGCTCACCGGCAGCACCTCCCCACCGGCTTCTCATTAACCAGCGAGTCACAAAGGGCACTGGGGCCACCGTCCCTGTGCAGGTGCAGAGTGGGCGCTGCAGAGCCACCCCAGGTGCTGTTGACCTGCAGGGGACGGCTCCACTTAGCCAGAGTGTGGGTTCCCTGGAAAGAAGCACATGCTGGGGCGAAGGGGCGTGTGCTGAGGACCCCCAGGGGCATCAGGCCAGCCTGGCTGGAATCTGGTCGTGACGAGGCCTCCCTGTGCCCCTGTGGGTGACCCCCGTGACCCTCTGCTACCTTCTGGGAGGTTCCAGGGAGCCCGGGGGCCTGCGCTTGTTCCTGGAAGAGCCTGGACCCCAGGGCTGTGGAGGGCGAGAGGCTGGTGTGAGGCCCTGGCTTGCAGCACCCCACTGAGGTCAGCTCAGCTCAACAGGAGAATGCAGGAGAGCACGCATGTGAGTGAGCGAGGATACATGTGAGCGTGGGGCAGGGGAGCACGCGTGTGAGAGTGAGCGAGGATACATGTGAGCGTGGGGCAGGGGAGCACGCATGTGAGAGTGAGCGAGGATACATGTGAGTGTGGGGCAGAGGAGCACGTGTGTGAGAGAGTGCAGACACACATGAGCGCGGGGCAGGGGAACACGCATGTGAGAGTGAGTGCAGACACACATGAGAGGGGGCATGTGTGATGTGGGGGAAGGCAGGTGAGAGAGGCCCCAGCTCTCCCCAGCTGCTGCTCCCCTGACTGGAGGCTCCCCACGAAATCAGCAGCACCAGGGACGTGCTCACAAGGGACAACTCCTGTCTCCACGTTCAGCCGCCGCCCACTTGCAGGGCTTTTATTTTCTTTTTTTTTTTTTCTGAGACAAAGTCTCACTCTCACCCAGGCTGGATGTACAGTGGCACAATCATGGCTTCCTGCAGCCTTGGCCCCCGGGCCCAACAGATCCTTTCACCTCAGCCTCTGAGCAGCTAGGGCTACGGGCACACACCACTACACCGGCTAATTTTTCAATTTTTGGTAGACATGGTGATATGGCTTGGCTGTGTCCCCACCCAAATCTCATCTTGAATTGTGGCTCCCATAATCCCCCCGTCATGGGAGGGACCCGGTGGGAGGTCACTAAATCATGGGGACGACTGTTCTCGGTGCTGTTCTTGTGATAGTGAAGAGTCTCACAAGATCTGACCTTTATAAAGGGCAGTTCCTGCCCACGCCCTCTTGTAAGACACGACCCCGCGCCTTTTTCACCTTCCACCATGACTGTGAGGCCTCCCCAGCCACACGGAACTGTTGAGTCCATTGAACCTCTTTTTCTTTAAAAAGTACCCAGTCTTGGGTATGTCTTTATTAGCAGCATGAGAACACATGAATACACATGAGGTCTCACCATGTTGCCCAGGCTGGTCTCAAACTCCTGGGCTCAAGTGATCCTCCTGCCTTGGCCTCCCAAAGTGCTGGAATTACAGGTGTGAGCCACTGAGCCCAGCCCCACTTGAAGTTCTTAATGGAACCTCAGCCATGTGGGCCTTAGGGACCCCACCTCCATGGCTACTCAAGGGGACTGGGATGAGAGAGGAGCCAGGTAAG
The DNA here is from genome assembly GCF_007565055.1 of Rhinopithecus roxellana. Classification (NCBI taxonomy): domain Eukaryota; kingdom Metazoa; phylum Chordata; class Mammalia; order Primates; family Cercopithecidae; genus Rhinopithecus; species Rhinopithecus roxellana. The sequence continues at coordinate 131,082,422 of NC_044561.1, read as the reverse complement.
CCCAGAAACCTTCAGAGACTGGGAGCACACAGAGTTCCCCAGCCAGGGCTCCATGTCTGGAGGCCAGGAGGGGAGGATGGGGTCAGGGCTCTGTGGAGGCCGGCAGGGGAGGATGGGGTCAGGGCTCTGTGGAGGTTGGGAGGGGAGGATGGGGTCAGGGCTCTGTGGAGGTTGGGAGGGGAGGATGGGGTCAGGGCTCTGTGGAGGCCGGGAGGGGAGGATGGGGTCAGGGCTCTGTGGAGGCCGGCAGGGGAGGATGGGGTCAGGGCTCTGTGGAGGTTGGGAGGGGAGGATGGGGTCAGGACTCTGTGGAGGTTGGGAGGGGAGGATGGGGTCAGGGCTCTGTGGAGGTTGGGAGGGGAGGATGGGGTCAGGGCTCTGTGGAGGCCGGGAGGGGAGGATGGGGTCAGGGCTCTGTGGAGGTTAGGAGGGGAGGATGGGGTCAGGGCTCTGTGGAGGCCGGGAGGGGAGGATGGGGTCAGGGCTCTGTGGAGGCCGGGAGGGGAGGATGGGGTCAGGGCTCTGTGGAGGTTGGCAGGGGAGGATGGGGTCAGGGCTCTGTGGAGGCCGTCAGGGGAGGATGGGGTCAGGGCTCTGTGGAGGCCGGCAGGGGAGGATGGGGTCAGGGCTCTGTGGAGGCCGGCAGGGGAGGATGGGGTCAGGGCTCTGTGGAGGTTGGGAGGGGAGGATGGGGTCAGGACTGTGTGGAGGCCGGGAGGGGAGGATGGGGTCTGTTGAGGGCTGCACTGCATCCCCTCGAGAAACCATGTGTTGAAGGCTTGACCCCCAGCACAGCAGACTGGATTGGATGTGGAGATGGACAGGGTGGTGAGAAGAGGGAGAGGCATCAGGGATGCACTCAGAGAAAGGGCCAGGAGGACAAAGCAGAGAGGCCTCAGACAAACAGAATCTGTGGATGCTTTGATCTTGTACTCTGGGCCTTCAGGACTGTGACAGAATAAATTTCTGTAGTTTAAGCTGCTGGGTCTGCGGTACTTTGTGACGGCAGCAGCACACACCCACAGGTGCAGGGCATCGGAACATGCTGGCTGCGAGGGTTGTCCACCCTGGGCTGACACCTTCATCCTCACACCACAGCAGAGTGCCCGGAACCATCCACTCATGACCCAGGACAGTGCCAAGGCCAAGACCTGGCCCTGTCCTCCAGCCCAGCAAATCGCCTGTCAGGAGAGAGGGTTGGGGCTGGAGGCCCTGGCAGGAGCTGCACGCGTTTCCTACCCAACTGCTGCAGGGCCAGGGCTTGGCTACAGCTGAGAACACAAAGGGGAACAGGGCCGGTCGTGATGCAGGCGCTGGTTCTTGGGGGCAGCACTGAGACATTAGAAATGCTGGCAGGTGCTGTAAATAGCTCCTGAATCGGGGACCCTAAGGGACCCCACTTACAGGAGAAAGAATCTCAGCCATGCCCACACCAGGGTTTCCACCATCTCTCCCCAGTGACAGGCCCAGGGCTCCTGATTCCAGGGCCAGGCAGACCATACACTTTTCTAACCCAGAGTATGAGACAAACATCGTGGGCCCGTAAGTAAATGACTGAATACAGAGCTGTGTGCAGGAGAATCTGAGTTCATTTGGGCCGGTGCCCACCTCCATCCCAGCAGGAGGAAATAGTCCCCCAGAAGCTCACTGCCCTCCTGTCTACAGATGGAAGAGCTGGTGCCCAGGGCCCAGGTGCTGCCCCAGGAGACATGGCCACACCAGCCACTTCAGGGCCACCCTCCTCACCCGGTTCCCATTTCTCCTAATTTTAATAGTATAGTAAGAAAAAGTGCAGGAATGGGCTCCACCTTCTCTGCAGGGAGCCCTTCAGAAAGTTCCATGTGTACCTGCAGCCTAGGGGATGGCACTGCCAGGGTGGGGGTCCAGCCTCTGACCACAGGGCCCCCCCAGGCTGGCCCAGCACAGTGGATACCATGGGCCCCACTATATGGACAGAGGGTGAGCCATGGGCACCGCCCTGGCGAAAGCCCCCAGGGGCCACTCCAAGCCAAGCCCAAGATCCTGGAAGACACCAAGGCTGTCTGGGGGACCCATGGCCAGAGGCTGAGAACCCCGTTCTTCTAGAGATCCAGAGCACAGGGGCTGAATGCCACCTGCCCACCAGACTGTTCCTGTATAACCCACGTGGTTTTTGTTTTCCGGTTTATGATGCTTTGACCTCTCCGGGGCCTTACTGGCTGTGTGGAGACTGCCCTCCCAGGGCTGGCTAATTCCTAGAGACAGCAAAAGGTGCCTACAGAGCTCCCCTTTAATGCACAAGCCAACCCAACTGGAGCCTGTAAACCCAACCACCCCTTATCTGACTCACTCACCAAACCCATGTTCCTCTGCCCTCAACCACCCAGGAGCAGGATGGTGGTCAACTAGACACCACCCCATAGTCCGGAGCCCCAGGAAATTAACCTGTCCAATCCTGAACTTGCTCCTGTGCCTACCCCCCCTGGCCTCTCTTCCCAGGGAAACCCCTATAAAGCCTCTGGCCACACTCTCCCCTCTCACCTTCCGGGTCCTGTTGCCATGGCGCCCCCCGGTGGCCCTGTGTGGCATGGTATGTGCCCTCCTGTGGTTTCAGCTGCTGGGTCTGCAGTACTTTGTGACACACTCTCCTTTAAAGTCAGGGTTCCTGTGTCTGTATCCCACCACACCCAACGGAAATAAATCCTGGTGCGTTTCATCACAGCCCTGCCTATCCCAGGCTTACTGGAAATGTCCACTCACTGGCACCGAGGGGAAGGGGGCATGGATCACCTGGCTGAGACTATGTGGCTGCAGCCCTAGGCCTGGGGCCCAAAGCTCCTGGCCCAACCACAGAGCCAGCCCAGTGCCGGTGTGGCCACAGGCCATCCCCAAACGTAAGGCCAGAAATCGGCACCCAGCCAGAGCTTCCCAGGCCAGCAGGCCCCACATCTGCGGGGGCATGAAGTTGGGCCCCCACCCCAGGATCCAGCCCATCTGCACCTGGGAGCTGAATGTCCTAGCTACCAGCCAGAATGGGGTCCCCAGCGGTCTCCATCGGGCTCTGAACTGTTTTTTTGTTTGTTTGTTTGTTTTGAGACGGAGTCTCGCTCTGTCGCCCGGACTGGAGTGCAGTGGCCGGATCTCAGCTCACTGCAAGCTCCGCCTCCCGGGTTTACGCCATTCTCCTGCCTCAGCCTCCCGAGTAGCTGGGACTACAGGCGCCGCCACCTCGCCCGGCTAGTTTTTTTTTTTTTTTTTTTGTATTTTTTAGTAGAGACGGGGTTTCACCGTGTTCGCCAGGATGGTCTCGATCTCCTGACCTCGTGATCCGCCCGGCCTCCCAAAGTGCTGGGATTACAGGCTTGAGCCACCGCGCCCGGCCTAAACTGTTAATGTGTGACAGCCCTGCCCTCCCTGCCACTATTGCTGAGACAGTGTAGGGCCAGGCTGAGCACGCTGGCTTGTGCGGCCTGAGCCAAGACTCCCCTGAGACACGGTAAATGCCCCTTGTTCCAAGGCACTTTGGAACTGGGTATCTCCTCAGCCCCAAGGTCTCGCCAATTCAGAGTGCTCGTCGTCCTGGCCTCCTGCAGGGAGATGACCCAGGGGAAGGGGAATTGATGGGTAAGTTCCCCAGCTCCCCGCTCCAGTATGGCGCAAAGTGCACCCCCACGGTCTCGGTCTCGGGGCTCCCTGGCGCTCGCCCGCCTGCGTTGCCACCGCTCAGTCCTAAGGCCCTGGTTCACTGTAATTCTTTGAATTCTTCGCTTTTGAACAAGGGGCTGCGTTTCCATTTTGCCTGCAGGGGTGCGCAACCATCCGGCAGAACCAAATCCTTACCCCAGCTCGGCATTTGGGGAAACTCAAACTGGGACAGGACTCGTCGTCCCGGGCGGGAAAGCGGGTGGGTGCAGAGGCCCGGGGGAGGGGTGGGGGGCGGAGAAGAAAGTGGGGAGCGGGGGTCCCTGCAGGCTGCGGCTCCTTCCAGGCTTCCCGCCAGGAGCACCCAGCGGCGCTTCCTGCAGGCGCCCTTCACGCCCTCAAAGAGCCAGAGGTGAAGGCAGACAAGCAAACGGAAGACTTTAATGAGGGGTGACAAGCACTCCGCAGGTGCGGGCGGCGGCGGGCTGCGGTCGGGGCCCAGCGCCCGCTGGAGAGGCGCCTGCTCCGGCCTCGCGCGCGGGGGACGCGGCCCTTTCCCCTCCGGGAGACGCGCAGGAGGCACCACGGCCTCCGGGTTGGAACAAACGCGTTTACTGCAGGCAAGGCGGTGGGCACGGGGCGGCTCACCAGGCGAAGAGGGGCTTGCTGTCCTCCTTGGAGAGCTCGCACAGGCAGTTGAGCAGCAGCAGCGAGTCGCCCAGGAACTTGGGGGGCACCACGTCGATGACCAGCTTGCGCAGCGCGGCCGGGCTGCTGTGCAGGGGGTTGGCGCGCAGGTCGGGCCGCTGCTTCAGGATGCCGTAGGTGTTGATGAGGAACTCGCTGAACGCCGGGTGCACGTCGCGGCTGTAGCCCAGCTTCTCCAGGCGCGCGCTCAGGGCCAGGTAGCGCTGCGTCAGCTCGCGCAGCTTCTTCTCGTCCACGGAGCCGTCCAGGGACTTGATGGAGGTCTGCGGGCGCAGCGCATGGATGGTGGAGGGCGAGGGGGCCTCGGGGCCCTCGGACGGGGACTTCCAGGCCCAGGGCCGATCCCTGCCCCGCCTGCCTGGGTCCCCGGGGTCCCCTCCCGCGGACAGCGCCCGGGCAGGAGTCAAGATCTGGGGGCCTCACAGGGAGGAACCAAGCGCCCCGCACCCTCCTGGCCGCGCCCTCCCCGCGGGGCGCACCTGCTTGATCTTCTCGGGGATGTTGGCCACCGTGAAGCCGTAGAGCCGCGTCACGCCGGGAAACACGTAGGCCAGGATGCGGCGGTCCAGCTGGAAGGCGATCTCGCCCACCACGCGCGCGTCCTTCTCGGCGCCCGCGAAGCTCTGGATCTCTGGGGGAGGGAAGGCCGGGGACAAGGTCAGGGGAGCGCGAGGATCCACTGCCCCAGAGGGTCCCACCCGGCCACGTGGGGGGCGGCTCCTCCATGCCCCTCCCCTCCGCCTGCCGCCACCCCCCACTGTCCGGCAAATAGAATCTGAAAGAAAAGGAGTTTCTTAAAGTGCCAAAGGGCAAGACAGGTTTCCCTTCGCCCTGTCCTCGGCTCCCCTCTGTCCCTTTGGGATGAGGCAAACCTTTTAATCTTGGGGGTGGGACTGAGCCTGCCCCAGCGCTGGCTCTGCGAGGACAGAGGAACCCAGCCCTGGAGGGGTGAGTTCGGACGGGTCACCCAGCCGGCTTGCCTGGGAGGAAGGGGACAGTCCCTCTGTCTTGGCAACCTCTGAGCCTCTGGGCACCAAAGGCTGCTTTAATGTTTATTCAGGAAAATGGCTTCATTCTTTCCCACCTCTGAGAAGATGGTCACTGGATTGGCAGGACGTTCTTTTTTTTTTTTTTTTTTGAGACGGAGTCTCGCTCTGTCGCCCAGTCTGGAGTGCAGTGGCCGGATCTCAGCTCACTGCAAGCTCCGCCTCCCGGGTTCACGCCATTCTCCTGCCTCAGCCTCCTGAGTAGCTGGGACGACAGGCGCCCCCCACCATGCCCGGCTAATTTTTTGTATTTTTAGTAGACACGGGGTTTCACCATGTTTGCCAGGATGGTCTCGATCTCCTGACCTCGTGATCCGCCTGCCTCGACCTCCCAAAGTGCTGGGATTACAGGCGTGACTCACCACGCCCGGCCGGACACTGTTTTTTTTTAAGACGGGGTCTCGCTCTATCATCTAGGCTGGAGTGCAGTGGTGCCATCTCCACTCACTGCAACCTCCGCCTCCCCGGCTCAAGCGATTCTCCTGCCTCAGCCTCCCGAGTAGCTGGAACTATAGCTGCGTGCCACCACACCCAGCTAAGTTTTTGTAGTTTTAGTAGAGATGGGGTTTCACTATGTTGGCCAGGCTGGTCTTGAACTGCTGACCTCAGGTGATCCGCCCGTCTGGGCTTCCCATAGTGCTGGGATTACAGACGTGAGCCACCACGCCTGGCCCAGGATGTTCTATTTTAATTACTTCCTCGACATTACTTAGGAGTCTCCAATGTCCCCACAAAACCTGCTTCCAAACCCCCCTCCCCAGGGCAGCCTCTAATGGCATCCGAGTCCATAACAGCACATGACCTTGTCCATCTTTTCCTGAGGGACGGGAAACAGTATCTCATTTGCATTTCACTAACGACTAGTGATTTGAGCATCTTCTCACGTGCTTATTGGCCATTTATATACTGTATCTTCTTTGGAGAAATATCTATTCAGGTCCTATAGCGATTTTTCATTGGATTGTTTGTCTTCTTACTGTTGAATTGTCAGAGTTCTTAAACATTCTGCATACTAGTCCCATTTCAAATGCACAATTTACAAATGTTTTCTCCCATTCTCTGGGTTGGCTTTTCATTTTTTTGAAACTGTCCTTTGAAGCACAAAAGTTTGTTTTTTCTTTTGTTCTACTTTTGATGAAGTCCAATTTGTGTCTCCCTTTGCTCATGCTTTTGGTGTGCTAAGAATCCATTGCCAAATGCAAGGTCACGAAGATTTACCCCTATGGCTTTTCTATGAGTTTTCTGGCCTCAGCTCTTTGGGGCCTCTTAGGTCTTTGATCCATTTTGAGTTAATTTTTGTATGTGCTATGGAGTAAGGCCCAGCTTCATTCTTTGGCATGTGGATACCTCCTTGTTCCAGCACCACTTGTTAAACAGTATTCTGTCCCTACTGAACTGTCTTGTTGGAAACCATCTACGTACGGGTTTATTTCTGACCTTCCAATTCCACCGCATTGATCTGTATCCATCCTTATGGCAGCACCACAGTCTTGGTGACTGTAAGTTTTACAGTCAGTTTTGAAACCTGGGAATGTTGTTCTCCTTTTCCAAGATCGTTTTACCTATTCTGGTTCCTTACACTTCTACATGGTTTTAAGTTTCTGCTTGTCAGTTTCTATAAAGAAGCCACTGGGATTCTAATTGGGATTGCATGAATCTGTAGATCCAATGTAATCCATATCAAAATTATTGATTATTAAACAATATAAAGTTTTCCAATCTGTTAACACAAGATGTTTTTCTGTTTATTGACTTTTATTTATTTTTTGTTTGTTTTTTGGAGAAAGGGTCTCGCTCTGTCACCCAGGCTGGAGTGCAGTGGCATGATCTCAGCTCACTGCAACCTCTACCTTCTGGGCTCAAGTGATCCTCCCACCTCAGCCTCCTGAATAGCTGGAACTACAGGCATGCACCATCACGCCCAGCTAATTTGGGGGGTGGGGGGTTGGTAGAAATGGGGTTTTGCCCTGTTGCCCAGGCTGGTCTTGAACTGCTGGGCTCAAGAGATCTGCCCATCTCAGCCTTCCAAAATGCTGGGATTACAGGTGTGAGCCACCGTGCCTGGTCATTGATGACTTCTTCATTCCTTTCAATAATGTTTGTAGTTTTCACTGTATTCCTTTCCCAATCACTTTTCAAGACTGCAGAAGAGGTAAGTCAACGTGCAGAAGAGGTAAGTCAACGTGCAGAAGAGGTAAGTCAACGTGCAGAAGAGGTACGCCAACACACTACACAGAAGTGTGTTAGAGCCAATAAGGGGTGCGGAGGAGCAGGTGTAATCTCCTCCTTCTGTATCAATGTATTTCTGTCATCAAGAATCAAGCTCTTGGCCAGGTGCAGTGGCTCACGCCTGTAATCCCAGCACTTTGGGAGGCCGAGGTGGGTGGATCAGGAGATCAGGAGTTTGAGACCAGCTTGGCAAACATGGTGAAACCCTGTCTCTACTAAAAATACAAAAATTAGCCAGGTGTGGTGGCAGGTGCCTGTAATCCCAGCTACTCGGGAGGCTGAGGCAGGAGAATGGCTTGAACCTGGGAAGTGGAGGTTGCAGTGAGCCAAGATCGTGCTACCGCACTCCAGACTGGGCAACAGGGCGAGACTCCATCTCAAAAAAAAAAAAAAAACCGGAATCAAGCTCTTTCTCTCATCCCCCGCCCCCGACCAAGGCATAAATTAGGTATAAGAAACATGCTACAGGTGAGAAATGATTCTAGTATAGGTTCTAGAAATGATTTCTAGTCCAACCTGTGCTCTGTAAGATCCAGCCAAAAACCTATTCTTCAAAGAAAAAAGGCCATACATTGATAAACCTGTAGCCAGACTTAGGGGAAAAAAGAAAGAAGACAAAAATTACCACTAACGGAAATTAGAGATGCCACTACCGCAGATTCTACAGACATAAAAAGGATAATAAGGAAGTATTAGGCATGACTTTATGCCAATAACTTTGACAACCTAGATGAAATTGATCAATTCCTTAAAAGACACAAACTACCAAAGTTCACTCAAGAAGAAACACATAATCTGAATAGCCTTCTATCTGATAACCTTACAGGTCACATTTGACAGGAAACAGACTTCCAAACTGGCCTTGGGAAAGCCTTGTGATTGATGATCCCTGAGAAAAGAATCTTATCACGATTCCCTCAGATTGCTGACGTGCTGATTAATGCACTGAAAGACGCTGATTTATTCCTGAATCATAAAGGTTTACTGACTGTCTTGCACAGAGACGTGTTGGCCTGTATGTTGTCATCTGTAGCCAATGCTTGTAACCTCTGTGTTGTACCCTCCAAAGAAAGGGCAACATGAGTATGAGGAGTCCTTTCCCTTCTCCTAGCCTCTCCTATAGAAGTCTTCTGACTTAGATTCCAGAACACTCTTAGCTTTGTTGGTGTGTTCCCATGGGTTGATTCTCACATTTGGCTTCCAACAAATCTTTATCGAATTATTTCTGTCTCAACAGCCTTAATTTCTGTTGATATTATCAATAAAATGGAATTTGTAGGGGAAAAATGTTCCTATAGAGACCATTCAAGGTTCAGGTAGTTTCAGCAGTGAATTCTACTACTTAAGGAATAAATAAATAACACCAAGTCAACACAAACTCTAAAGAGGAGGGAAGATCACAAAACAATGAGAAAACAAATAACAAAATGGCAGGAGTAAGTCCTTATCAATAATAACTTGGAATGTAAATAGGCCGGGCGCAGTGGTTCATGCCTGTAATCCCAGTACTTTGGGAGGCTGAGGAGGGGGTGGATCACTTGAGGTCAGGAGTTCAAGACCAGCCTGGCCAACATGGCAAAACCCTATCTCTACTAAAAATACAAAGATTAGCTGGGCGTGGTGGCATGTGCCTGGAATCTCAGCTACTCAGGTGGCTGAGGCATGAGAATTGCTTGAACCCAGGAGATGGAGGTTGCAGTGAGCCAAGATTATGCCACTGCACTCCAGCCTGGGCATCAAAGTGAGACCTTGTCTCAAAAAAAAAAAAAAAAAAAAAATTACAGCACCGTCAAATCGATGAATGATGGTGTGTGAGTTTGGTCAAAAACAGGCTTGGCACGGTGGCTCACGCCTGTAATCCCAGCACTTTGGGAGGCTGAGGTGGGCGGATCACGAGGTCAGCAGATTGAGACCATCCTGGCTAACATGGTGAAACCCTGTCTCTACTAAAAAATATAAAAAATTAGCCGGGTGTGGTGGCGGCACCTGCAGTCCCAGCTACTCGGGAGGCTGAGGCAGAAGAGTGGCGTGAACCCAGGAGGCGGAGCTTGCAGTGAGCTGAGATCGCGCCTCTGCACTCCAGCGTGGGCGAGAGACCGAGACTCTGTCTGGGGGAAAAAAAAAACAAGAAACTTTGAATGTAAATAGACTAAACTCTCCAATCGAAAGATGGAGGAGTGGCTGAATGGATAAAAAAAAGACCCAACCATCTATTGCCTACAGGAAACACACTTTGCCTATAAAGACACACATAGACTGAAAATAAAGGGATAGAAAAAGATATTCCATGCAAATGAGAACCAAAAAAGAGCAGTAGTAGCCAAACTTCATCAAAGCGGATTTCAAGACAAAAACTATAAAAAGAGACAAAAAAGGTCATCATATAATGATAAAGGGGTCAATTCAGCAAGTGGATATAACAGTTGTAAATATATATGCACCCAACACTGGAGCACCCAGATATGTAAAGCAAATATTACTAGAGCTAAAGCGAGAAACAGACCCCAATACAATAGTAACCAGAAACTTCAAGACCCATTTTCACCCTTGGCAGATCTTTAAGACAGAAAATCAAAGGAATATCAGACTTAATTGATACTACAGACCAAATGAACATAATAGATATTTACAGAACATTTCATCCAACAGGTGCAGAATATACATGCTTCTCGTAAGCACATGGATCATTCTCAAGGATAGACCATATGTTAGGCTACAAAACAAGTCTTTAAAAATCAAACAATTGGCCGGGCACGGTGGCTCAAGCCTGTAATCCCAGCACTTTGGGAGGCCGAGATGGGCGGATCACGAGGTCAGGAGATCGAGACCATCCTGGCTAACGTGGCAAAACCCCGTCTCTACTAAAAAATACAAAAAAACTAGCCGGGCGAGGTGGCGGACGCCTGTAGTCTCAGCTACTCAGGAGGCTGAGGCAGGAGAATGGTGTAAACCTGGGAGGCAGAGCTTGCAGTGAGCTGAGATCCGGCCACTGCACTCCAGCCTGGGCGATAGAGCAAGACTCCGTCTCAAAAAAAAAAAAAAAAAAAAAAAAAAAAGAAATTAAACGATACACTCCTGAATGGCCAGTGCATCAATGAAGAAATTAAGAAGGAAATTTTAAAATGTCTTGAAACAAATGATAATGGAAACACAACATACCGAAACCTAGCATGTACTAGACACAGCAAAAGCCATACTGAGAGCTATAGTGATAAGTATTAAGAGTTTACAGCGATTAGTGCCTACATCAAAAAGTAGAAAAACTTCTTTTTTTTTTTTTTTTTTTTTTTTTTGAGGCGGAGTCTCGCTCTGTCGCCCGGACTGGAGTGCAGTGGCCAGATCTCAGCTCACTGCAAGCTCCGCCTCCCGGGTTTACGCCATTCTCCTGCCTCAGCCTCCCGAGTAGCTGGGACTACAGGCGCCCGCCACCTCGCCCGGCTAGTTTTTGTATTTTTAGTAGAGACGGGGTTTCACCGTGTTAGCCAGGATGGTCTCGATCTCCTGACCTCGTGATCCGCCCGTCTCGGCCTCCCAAAGTGCTGGGATTACAGGCTTGAGCCACCGCGCCCGGCCGAAAAACTTCAAATAAACAAGCTAATGATTCATCTCACAGAGCTAGAAAAGCATGAGCAAACCCAATCCAAAATTAGAAGAAAAATAATTAAGATCAGAGCAGAAATAAATGAAATTTAAATGAAGAAAACAATACAAAAGATCAATGTAACAAAAAATCGGTTATTTGAAAAGATAAATAAAATTGACAGGCCAGGCATGATGGCTCATGCCTGTAATCCCAGCACTTTGGGAGGCTGAGGTAGGCGAATTACTTCACTCCAGGAGTTCAAGACCAGCCTAGGCATCGGAGCAAAATCCCATCTCTACAATAACAAAAACACAAAAAAGCAAAAAATTAGCCAGGCCAGGTGGCATATACCTGTAGTCTCAGACACCGGGGAGGCTGAGGTGGGGGGTCAGCCTGAGCCTCAGGTGGATATCTACATGCAAACCTCACACCATATATGAAAATTATCTTGGAATTGATCAGAGACCTACATGTAAAACCTAAACTATAAAACTTCTAGAACAACACATAGGAGAGAATCTGTGTGACCTTGGGCTTGGCAAAGATTTCTTAAACTGAACATAAAAAGCATAAAATACAAAAGAAAAATCAATAAATTGGACATCATCAAATTAAACAGTTTTGCTCATCAAAAAACATTATTATGAAAGTGAAAAACCTTGGAGTGGGAGACCATATCTGCAAAACATACACCCAAAAAAGGACTCACATCCAGACACGTAAAGAACCCTTCCCAAGAAGACAAGCAATGCATTTTTTCTTGGCAAAAGACTAGGACAGACACAGCCTTGGACCCCAGCCTCCCAGCCTGGCTCTCCTCCCTCCACTCTGTGTGACGCGATGGAGAAACGGCCCTGCCTGACCACCCAGATGTGCCCTCCGCACAGCTACCAGCTGCACTGGGGGCCCACCCAGGCATCCCCGCACCTGGCCATACCGTTGAGGTAGTAGCTTCTCCTGGTCCTGTCCCCAGTGGGCAGGCTGCTCTCTGAGAAGCACACCTTCTTAGGCCGGACCATCTCCCTGGGCTCCAGCAGGGTCTTGTCCACCAGTGAGTCTTGCAAGGGGCTCAGGAGCGGGGACAGCTTCCTGTCGGTGCCTCGGTGGCTGTGCAACTCCGGGGAACTGAGGAAGGCCTTGAAGGGTGACTGGGAGGGGGCTGCACAGCCCGGGGAGGTGTCGTCCTCACTGGACAGGGGGGCATGTGAGCACAGCAGGTCCTCCAGGGAGGATGTCTGCAGCTGGGAGGGCATGTCGGCAACACTCATGAACCTTCCGAAATCCGGAACTGAGGTGGGGAGGAAAGGGATGAGAAGTCAGGCTGATGCTCCTAAGACATTCCTGAGAAGTACAGAGAACATGGTAACAAACTGTATGCACCCCACCCCAAGCTTCAACACCTGCTGGGGTTTCCCTGGCTTCAGAGCATCCTCCTTCTCCTCAGGCCTCAGGTGTAAAAGGAGGAGTTGGATGTGGTGAAGTGGCCACAGGTGCCCATCCTGCCCGTGGGAGCACTGCGTCTATGGGCACAGCAAGTGGGCAGGCCTCCATGTGCCTCCTGCCTGTCTGTGCACCCATACACACTGGAGAATGACTTCTATATGCTTCTTAAATTGTACATAAATGGTACCACCCTACACATTTTATTCTGCAACAGAACTTTTTGCTGTTGCATTATCTCTGAGATGTATCCACGCTGAGCCGTCTGGTAGCTCCCTGGTTCATTTAACTGTTTCCTGGCACCTCTGTACACATGAGCACACATACATACACACACAGTGAATTTGTATCCCTTGCCCTATTGATGGACAGGGCCTGTTTCCATGTTTCCTTGCAAACACACAGCGGTCATCGGCCTCCCAGGAGGAGCTTCCCTGCTCTGTGAGCATCCTCTGTGGTCCAAAGCTGGGCTCAGGTCACAGCGGCAATCAGCCTCCTGGGAGAAGCCTCCTGATCTGCGAGCATCCTCCACGCCCTGGGAGGAACCTCCTGCTCTATGAGCATCCTCTGTGGCTGGGGAGGAGCCTCCTGCTCCATGAGCATCCGCTGTGGTCCAACGCTGGGCTCAGGTGTGTGCATTTTCTTTGCTTTCCACACCAAGGGGGAGGGTCCATGCCCACCAACAGCTCCTGGCCCCACACCCTCATGAGGACTGAGTATTCCCCAACCAGGCTGATGAGGTCATGTGGCATTTCCCTAATCCCTGGTCAAATTTAGCTTATCTATGCCTTTATGGCTTATAAAATTCTATTCTACCTCCATGTCATGAGTACTCTCCTAGCCATAAAGCAAATACATATTAGAGAAAGTGTTCAGACCCATATAAAAAAATTATACCTTAAAATGTGTCTACCGGAGCTTGCAGTGAGCCGAGATCATGCCACTGCAATCCAGCCTGGCCAACAGAGCAAGACTCCGTCTCAAAAAAAAAACCAAACAAACAAAAAAAAGTGCCTATAAAGGAACCAACTAATCTTCCATCTGAAATGTTTTCCAAGGAAAAAAAGTGTTCAAAAGAAGCAAAGTCATTAACGTGTGCCTGGCCTCCTGCCACATGGGAGGCCTGGAGTCCTCAGGCTTCACAGGCTCCCACCCCAGATACTTTTCAAATTATAAAAGAATATTATGTACAATTGTGTATTAGTTAAAGTTTCAATAAAAGGAGATATCTTCTGGAAAATTACTTTCAAGTGACTCAGTAAGAAGTATAAAACCTAAGTGAACCAATACACAAGGAAAATCTAGAAGTTATGAAATGATTATTCCCCAAAGGGCTGCAGGCCTCGATGGTCTGTGGGTGAGTCTGCCAACTTCCCAAACAAGTCATAATCCCGACATCATACAAATGAGGCTGGAACCATAGAACAGGTTAAAAGATGCTCAATTAGCTTTCAAAATTTGTCACAACTCTGATGTCAAATTCCTACAAAGATAACCCCCAGAAAAAAAAAAAAAAGCCATGGCCAAGCCAAAAATTATTGCACAAAGTCTCATCCAAACATGATCAAGAACAAATAGCACGAGGCACAAGTGTACACAGACACGAGGTGGAGGTGCAGAGCGTGAGGCAGGAGATGCACAGAGCATGAGGCAGGCTGTGCAGAGCACGAGGCAGGAGTGTGCACAGAGCACAAGGCAGGGGTGTGCAGAGCATGAGGCAGGGGATACACACAGCACGAGGCGGGAGGTGCGCAGAGCACGAGGCAGGGGTGTGCAGAGCATGAGGCGTGGGTATGCAAAGCACGAGGTGGGAGATGCACAGAGCACGAGGCGGGGGTATGCAGAGCACGAGGCGGGAGGTGTGCAGAGCACGAGGTGGGGGTGTGCAGAGCACAAGGTGGGACGTGCACAGAGCACAAGGCAGGGGTGTGCAGCGCACAAGGCGGGGGATGCACAGAGCATGAGGTGGGGGTTGTGGAGAGCACAAAGCAGGGAGGTATGCAGAGAACAAGACGGGGTGGAAAGCAAGAGGCAGGGTGTGCAGAGCCCAGTGGCTGTGCAGCATAGCAAGATCCCACATACAGTCCCTGGCAAGAAGCTGAGTTACCTCCCCTGGTTCAGAGACAGGCTCATAAACACTGAACAAGATGAGCCATTTCTCAAATTTTCTGTTTTTCAAAAATAAGAACTGGAAGGACTCTTTCCCAGCATCCAGCCTGTGCAAACCTCCCTCCTCTGGGCAGAGGGGACCGTTGGTCCCTCCCACAGCTGGTCAGGAGGACCAGGATGCAGCTGAACCCTCTCTCACCTTCCCTGGAGGAGACCCCATGAAAGTCGAGGCCAAGGCCCGAGTTCTGAGTAATAAGGACAAAAACAGAAATAAGAAGTTCATGTGGACTGGAGGGGCAGGATGGCCGGCCAGATGCAGCCAGGCGATACAGCTCCCACAGAGGGCCTGAGATGATTGGTGAGCTTTTAACACATCTTCAGAGGGAAGGTGCTGAGGGCAGATGGAGGGAGCACACCGAAGCTGGGCTGAAGGGGAGAAAGCTGGGAACCCTGCCTGGGACTACTGAGCACTGGTACTCATTTTTGGACCCACAACAGCTCTGGGAAAATGGGGGAGTTAAACGGGCAAGGAGCAGCAACCCACTGTTGCCATGGCCCCCTGGACCCCCAGCTGGGGGAGACCCCTCGCCCACCATGGACCCTCCAGTTGGCAGGGAGAGCTGCTTAGAGAAGTG
Source organism: Rhinopithecus roxellana (assembly GCF_007565055.1). Lineage (NCBI taxonomy): Eukaryota > Metazoa > Chordata > Mammalia > Primates > Cercopithecidae > Rhinopithecus > Rhinopithecus roxellana. The sequence continues at coordinate 131,067,051 of NC_044561.1, read as the reverse complement.
CTGGGGGCAGTAGTTAGCTGAAGCGGAGCCCAGAGGGTCTGGTGCGGGAACACAGCCAGGGATGGCCACTTCCTCAGGCTTGACTTGCTCCCATAGGAGACTTTGGGCCTAGGGGAAGTGTCAGACCTGATCTCTGCAGGGTGGTCTTGCCCATCAGATGGGACCAGTCCGACCTGAGCACCCCCTTGGTCTTCTGGCTTCTCCTGGGGCCCCAGCCTGGCCATGCCTGCTTACAGGGCAGTCTTGGGTGCCCTGGGGGCCTTCACCATAGCTTCTGTGCTGGCAGACTGTGCCTGACCAGTGGAGAGCTCCAGCGAGACAGCCCTAATGGCCACGCACCAGCCCGCCCACTCCCTCCTCCTACTGCAGCTTCCCCTGGGCCCAGGCAACTCGCCACATCACTCAGCTGGTGTCTGCACAGGTGGGTTTTGATTTCCTCCCCCCAGCAGCACACAGGAGTCCAGTCGGCCTCCCCTTTCCCCACAGACTTCCATTGCAGATGAAGCCTTGGCAGACACAGAGCCAGCAAACCCCATACCCGCCAGCACCCTGCCCTTGACCTAACACTGAGCAGAGAATGGTGGATCCTCCTGGACCCTGAGCGATGACTCCTGCTTGCAGGACACAGAAAAGGCACCTAGACCTGTGCCCACCAGCACCCCGCCCCATGCCTACAGTACCTCCAGAGTGACTGCACACAGTCTCCAGCCAGAGCCCCCATGCCCACCCCAGCTGCTTTGCCACCACCACTGTGGTGAACCGCCACAGGAAGGCAGGCACCCTGCATCTGGCAGCCATTCTGCTGTAGCTGCAGTACCTCAGTCCCCCAGTGCAGTGGATTACAAACCTCAAGGAGCCAGAGAACAAAGTTAGGGCCCAAAACAAGTGCCCCAGAGCGAAAGCATGCAGTCTAGGAGTTGGGAGCTGGGCACCGGCCCCTTAAATATTCTATAAATGAAGCCAGTTGGCTGAATCCACCTTATACCACAATCAAAACCTCAAGGTCATCAAACAGACCAGGTACAGTGACTCACGTCTGTAATCCCAGCACTTTGGGAGGCTAAAGCAGGCAAATCACTTGAGGCCAGGAGTTCAAGACCAGCCTGGCCAACATGATGAAACCTCATCTCTCCTAAAAAATAACAAAAATGGCCGGGCATGGTGGCTCAAGCCTGTAATCCCAGCACTTTGGGAGTCCAAGACGGGTGGATCACGAGGTCAGGAGATCGAGACCATCCTGGCCTACACGGTGAAACCCTGTCTCTACTAAAAAATACGAAAAACGGGCCGGGCGTGGTGGCTCAAGCCTGTAATCCCAGCACTTTGGGAGGCCGAGACGGGCGGATCACGAGGTCAGGAGATCGAGACCATCCTGGCTAACACGGTGAAACCCCGTCTCTACTAAAAATACAAAAACTAGCCGGGCAAGGTGGCGGGCGCCTGTAGTCCCAGCTACTCGGGAGGCTGAGGCAGGAGAATGGCATGAACCCGGGAGGCGGAGCTTGCAGTGAGCTGAGATCTGGCCACTGCACTCCAGTCCGGGCGACAGAGCGAGACTCCGCCTCAAAAAAAAAAAAAAAAAAATACGAAAAACTAGCCAGGCAAGATGGCGGGCACCTGTAGTCCCAGCTACTCGGGAAGCTGAGGCAGGAGAATGGCGTGAACCCGGGAGGCGGAGCTTGCAGTGAGCCGAGATTGCGCCACTGCACTCCAGCCTGGGCGACAGAGCGAGACTCCATCTCAAAAAATAAATAAATAAATAAATAAAAATAAATAAAAAATAACAAAAATTAGCCAGGCATGGTGGGGGGTGCCTGTAATTCTACCTACTTGGGAGGCTGAGGCAGGAGAATCATTTGAACTCAGGTGGCGGAGGTTGCAGTGAGCCGAGTTTGCGCTACCATACTCCAGCCTAGAAGACAGAGCAAGACTCTGTCTCAAAAAAAAGACACAGAATGGCAAGTTAGATAAAGAACCAACACTCATTGGTATGCTGTCTTCAAGACACCCATCTCACATGCAATAACACAAATAGGCTCAAAATAAAGGCATGGAGAAAAATCTACCAAGCAAATGGAAAACTACAGTTGCAGGGTTGCAGTCATAGTTTCTGACCAAACAGAGTTTAAACCAATGAATATAAAAAAAGACAAAGAAGAGCATTACACAATGGTGAACTGTTCCATTTAACAAGCAGACCTAACTACACTAAATATATATGCACCCAACACAAGAGCACCAAGATTTATAAAGCAAGTTCTTAGAGATCTTCAAGGAGGCTTAGATTCCCTCATAATAATAGTGACACCACACTGACAGTATTATACAGATAACTGAGACAGAAAATTAACAAAGATATTCAGGACATGAACTCAGCACTGGATCAAATGTACCTGATAGATATCTACAGAACTCTCCACCCCAAAACAATAGAATATACATTCTTCTCATTGCCACATGGCACACACTCTAAATTCAGTCACATAATTGGAGGTAAAATACTCCTCAGCAAATGCAAAAGAACTGGAATTATAACAATCTCTCAGACCACAACGGACCCAATTAGAAATCAAGCCTAAAAAATTCACTCAGAACCACACAATTACATGGAAATTGAATAACCTGCCCCTGAATGACTTTTGCATAAATAGTGAAATTAAAGCAGAAATCAAAAAGTTCCTTGAGGCTAATCAGAACAAAAATACAACATACCAGAACCTCTAGGACACAGCTAAGGCAGTGTTAAGAGGGAAATTATAGCATTAAATGTCCACATCAAAAAGTTGGAAAGATCTCAATCAATCAACCTAACATCACAGCTAAAAGAACTAGAGAATTAAGAGCCAACAAATCCCAAAGCTAGCAGAAAACAAGAAATAACCAAAATCAAAGCTGAACTGAAGGAGATTGAGACACAAAAAGCCATCTGAAACATCAACGAATCCAGGAGCTGTTTCTTTTTGAAAAAAATAATAAAATACATATACCACTAGCTAGACTAATAAAGACAAAAAGAGAGAAGATTCAAATAAACACAATCAGAAATAAGGGGTATATTACCACTGACCCCACAAAAATACAACCAACCATCAGAGAATATTATAAAAACCTCTATACACATAAACTAGAAAATCTAGAAAAAAAATGGATAAGTTCCTGGACACATACACCCTCCCAAGACTGAACTAGGAATAAATGGAATCCCTGAACAGACCAATAACAAGCTCTAAAATTGAGTTAATAATAAATAGCCTACCAACCAAAAAAAGCCAGGACCAGATGGATTCACAGCTGAATTGTACCAGATGTACAAAGAAGAGCTGGTACCATTCCTGCTGAAACTATTCCAAAAAGTTGAGGAGAGTCTCCTCCCTAACTCATTCTATGAGGCCAGCATCATCCTGATACCAAAACATGGCAGAGATGCAACAAAAAAAGGTAACTTCAGGCCAATATCCTTGATGAACACTGATGCAAAAATTCTCAACAAAATACTGGCAAACCAAATCCAGCAGCACATCAAAAAGCTTATCCACCACTATCAAATAGGTTTTATCCCTGGGATGCAAGGTAGGTTCAACATAAACCAATAAATGTGATTCATTACATAAACAGAACTAAAGACAAAACCACGATTATCTTAATAGAGCAGAAAAGGCTTTCAATAAAATTCAACACCCCTTCATGTTAAAAATGTTCAATAAACTAGGTATTGAAGGAACATACCTCAAAATAGTAAGAGCTATCTATGACAAACTCACAACCAACATCATACTGAATGGGAAAAAGCTGGAAGCATTCCCCTTGAAAACTGGCACAAGACAAGAATGCTCTCTCTCACCACTCCTATTCAACATAGTATTGGAAGTCTTGATCAGAGCCATCAGGCAAAAGAAAGAAATAAAGCCCATCCAAATAGGACGAGAGGAAGTCAAACTATCCCTGTTTGCAGACGACATGATCTTATATCAAGAAAACGCCATAGTCTCAACCCAGCTTCTTAGCTGATAAACAACTTCAGCAAAGTCTCAGGATACAAAATCAATGTGCAAAAATCACTAACATTCCTGTATACCAACAATTAAGCCAAGAGCCAAATCAAATGGAATGAACTCCCATTCACAACTGCCACAAAAAGAATAAAATACCTAGGAATACAGCTAACTAGGGAGGTAGAGGATGTCTACAAGGAGAACTACGAAACACTGCTCAAAGAAATCAGAGATGACACAAATGGAAAAACATTCCACATTCATGTATAGGAAGAATCGATATCAAAAAATGGTCATACTGACCAAAGTAATTTATAGAGTCAATGGTGTTCTTATTAAAACACCATTGAGATTAATCACAGAACTAGAAAAAAACTGTTTAAGAATTCATATGGAACCAAAAAAGAGCCTGAATAGCCAAGGCAATCCTAAGCAAAAATAACAAAGCTTTAGGCATCACACTACCCAACTTCAAACTATACTACAGGGCTATGATAATCAAAACAGCATGGTACATAGATCAACAGAACAGAATACAGAACTCAGAAATAAGTTTGCACACCTATAACCATCTGATCTTCAACAAACCTGACAAAAACAAGCAATGAGGAAAGGATTCCCTATTCAATAAATGGTGCTGGGATAACTAGCTAGCCATATGCAGAAGATTGAAATTGGACCCTTTCCTTACACCATATACAAAAATCAACTCAAGACGGATTGTAAACTTAGATGTAAAACTCAAAACTATAAAAACCCTGGAAGACAACCTAGGCAATGCCATTCAGAACACAGGGATGGGCAAAGATTTCATGACAAAGATGCTAAAAGCAATGGCAACAAAAGCAAAAATTGACTAATGGCATCTAATTAAAGAGCTTCTGCACAGCAAAATAAACTATCAACAGAGTAAACAGCAAACCTACAGAATGGAAGAAAAATTTTGCAAACTCATGTATCTAACAAAGGTCTAATATTCAGCATCTATAAGGAACTTAAATAAATCTACAAGAAAAAAACAAACAAACAACCCCATTCAAAAGTGGGCAAAGGACATGAACTGTTTTCTAAAGAGATACATACAGCCAATGAACTATGAAAAAAAGCTCAACATCACTACTTATTAAAGAAATGTAAATAAAAACCACAATGAGACACCATCTCACACCAGTCAGAATGGCTATAATTAAAAAGTCAAAAAACAACAGATATTGGCAACGTTGTAGAGAAAAAGAAATGCCTATACACTGTTAGTCGGAGTATAAATTAGTTCAGCCATTGTGGAAGACAGTGTGGCGATTCCTTGAAGACCTAAAAACAGAAATACCATTCAACCCAGCAATTCCGTTACTGGGTACATACCCAAAGGAATATAAATCACTGTATTACAGAGACACATGCACGCATGTGTTCACTGCAGACTATTCACAATAGCAAAGACATGGAATCGACTTAAATGCCCATCAGTGGTAGATTGGATAAAGAAAATGTGGTACATAGACACCACGGAATATTATTCAGCCACAAAAAATAACGAGGTCAGCAGGGAGCAGCGGCTCACGCCTGTAATCCCAGCACTTTGGGAGGCCAAGGCAGGTGGATTACCTGAGGTCAGGAGTTCGAGACCAGCCTGACCAACATGGTGAAAACCCGTCTCTACTAAAAATACAAAATTAGCTGGGCATGGTGGTGTATGCCTGTAATCCCAGCTACTTGGGAGGCTGAGACAGGAGAATCGCTTGAATCCGGGAAGTGGAGGTTGCAGTGAGCTGAGATCGCACCGTTGCACTACAGCCTGAGCAACAAGAGTGAAACTCCATCTCAAAAAAAAAAAAAAAAATGAGATCATGTCCTTTGCATGAACATGGATGGAGCTGGAGGCCATTATCCTTAGCAAACTAACAGAAAACCAAATGCCGCATGTTCTTACTTGTAAGTGGGAGCTAAACAATGAGAACGCGTAGACACATAGAGCGGAACAACAGATACTGAGGCCTACCAGATGGTGAAGGGTGAGAGGAGGGAGAGGATCAGGAAGAATAACTAATGTACTAGGCTTAATACTTGGGTGACAAAATAATCTGTACAACAAACCCCCATGACACAAGTTCACCTATGTAACAAGCCTGCACTTGTACCCCTGAACTTAAAAGTTTTTTAAAAAAGAAATACATGGTCAGGCACTGTGGTTCATGCCTGTAATCCCAGCACTTTGGGAGGCCGAGGTGGGTGGATCACTGAGGTCAGGAGTTCAAGATCAGCCTGGCCAACATGGCAAAAACCCGTCTCTACGAAAAATACAAAAAGTAGCCAGACATGGTGGTGTGTGCCTTTAATTCCAACTACTGGGGAGGGTGAGGCAGGAGAATTGCTTGAACCCGGGAGGCAGAGGTTGTAGTGATCCAAGATGACACCACTGCACTCCAGCCTGGGCGACAGAGCCAGACTCTGCCTCAAAAACAAACAAACAAAAAACCATTTACTCCTGCCTTCTGAACCAATGATTCTATTTTTAAAAACCCTGCTGGACAGTGGCTCATACCTGTAATCCCGACGGTTTGGGAGGCCAAGATGGGAGGATTGCTTGAGCCTAGGAGTTTGGGACTGGCCTGGGAAACACAGGGAGACCCTGTCTCTACAAAAAAAAAAAAAAAAAAAAAAAAAAAAAAAAAAAAAAATTTAATTAGCCGCTCATGGTGGTGAGCACCTGTGTAGTCCCAGCTACTCAGTAGGCTGAGGTAGGAGGACGCTTGAGCCCCAGAGGGAGGTCAAGGCTGCAGTGAGCCATGATCATGCCACTGCACTCCAACCTGGGGAACAGAGACCCTGTCTCAAAAAGAAAATAAAAAATAACAGGCCAGGCACAGTGGCTCACACCTGTAATCCCAGCATTTTAGGAAGTCAAGACAGAAGGATCCCTTAAGCCCAGGAGTTCAAGACCAGCCTGGGCCACACAGAAGATCCCGTCTCCATAAAAGTAAAAAAATCACACACACACCAAAAAAAGAAATCCAATGGAAAAACCCTAAATATAACAACTCTTAAAACCTTTTTTGTGGTGTTATTTACCTCAAGGGGAAGAAAAACTTTAATTTCAAACCGAAGGAGAATTCATTACATTGTGGTTCATCTGAATCTGCAATATTGCATGGCCATTTAAAAACACATCGAACAACACAGGAATGATCTTCTAGAGTCAGAGGGAAGGAGGGACCAGGAGTTGCACATAGAGAATCTTCACCACTGTTGGAAATCATCTGACAATCCACCACCAACAACCAGGGAGCGAGTGGGCAATCTGGAGGGGCCTGGCTGTCCTCAGGGGACACCTCTCCAGTGGAGACATGGCAAGTGGCATCGTGGCAGTGCTGGAGGGACCAGGACGATCCCGAGGGAAACGAGATGGGGCAGCCGGGAGGGGAGGCAGAGGACTGCTGCTCCCACTGGCGCTTCGCGTCACTCACTTGGAAACCTGGGTGAGAAGACCTGGAGGCCTTGCTGCCCAGCTGATGGGGACAGATGAGCACTCCTGTGACATTGGAACGATGCTGGCGCAGCGCTCTCCTCCTCCATTAGTGGGGTGTAGGGGCTTTCGGAGAGCGTTTGACCGTGTCTATTTCAACATTTCAAATGCACACAGCCTTTGACCCGAGGACCCCCGAGTGGGATATCCTACACAAAGAGACAGGGTGCCTGCACAGGCCACCCACGGCAGCAGCGTCTGTGGTCACAAAGAACTGGTAATAGTGCTGCCTGCCTGGGGCCCCCACAGGAGGAGCCCAGTGTTCAAGTGTGCCAGGGAGATCTGCAGATGAGGACTGATGGGGAATGACAGTGAAATGGATGGTTAAGGGGCAAAAGTCAAGTTGCAGAACAGCACAAGCCTGTGTAGATGGACCAAAAATATACACAGACAAACACACGGATCTCCATCAAAGTTCCAGAGAAAACCCAAGGAAACAGTGATTGTGGCTGCCTTTGGGGAGGGGGCCAGAGGCGTGGCCCTTTTTAAACCTTGCATCCTCCATGGCGTGTGTAAGTTTACCATGAGCACATATTGTTGAATCCATAAGAAAAGTGGGTTTTTACTCATCCTGTTTTGAATACAGACACTGAAGAAGTCTTGGCAACATGCAAACATTGCTGGTGGTGGTTCCCTTGTTTATAAACTTCTCCTTTTATGCAGGAGCTCAGTGCTGGTTTTCCCAACCCCAGTCCCACTGAGGGCTGGTCCTGAATGCAGTGTCCCACAGCCCCAGGTACGTTCCCAAGCACATGCTGAGGCCCAGAGCATCAAGGGTGCACCACACGCTGCCACTGAAGTGGCAGAGTTTAGAGGGTGGCCTTGCCCTGGCCCCTCCCCACTGCCAGCCTGGGCCACACTGAGCCTGCCCCAAACCCTGTGGCGGGGGCTTCAAGGCCCTCTGTGGAAGGCCTGCTGGCCTCGGGTTGAGGCTCCTCCCAAGACCTGTATCCAGCAAGACCTGGGTTTGCCAAGGTGACCCAAGGGCAGGGGCACTAGCCATGGTCATGGAGACCCTGCCCTGACTCAGCCCCTGACAAGGGTCCCTCTGGGGACTGCACAGCCTGGGCAAGGGTCGAGGGTCTGCCCCTCTCCTGCCAGGGGAGGCCCCAGCACTCTGTCCAGCCCTGAGGTCTGGCCCAGGGTGATTCCTTCTTGGGGAGGAGGACGGCAACGCAGCCCGGGGCACGCAGCCTGTGGTGGTCTGCACGCACCAAACAGATTAAGGGCCCTTTTGCAGCCACAGTGCCTGAGCCTCACAAGTGCTGGGAACGGGACCCTGCACGTGGCCCAGTGCCATAAGCGCAGGTCTGCCCAGCTAACGCCCTGTGGTGAGCGTGGGGCTCAGTGGCTGCTGATGGAGACGCAGAACCCAGGGCCTCCCACAGCATGGCCCCCAGGCGCCGGGTTCCCCAGCCACACTGTCCCCACGCCTTCTGGTGAGGTGCTCTCCTCCCAGCTCCCTGCGAGGAGCCCCTGCCTGTTGCCGGAGACTGAAGGTGTGGGGATGCTGCCATGGATTCCCCACTTTGCTTCCAGACAAGCTCGCTCTCAGGCTTGTCCACGGAGCTCCGAGCAGGGCCTGGGGCCTGGTTGCAGAGAGCACCTCCTGCATGCTGCGCCTGCTCAGAGTGCACATCTGAGGGTGGTGGCCGGCGTTTGGGAAGGACTCAGGGAGCGACCCGACCAGCGCAGGTGCTGGCGCGTCCCCTTGGTGAGTGGCAGAGCTGGCCTCCCGGGCATGGCTCATGCTTGCAGACAGCAGCGTTCACAGGCACTGGTGAGGCTGCCTGCTCCATCGTCCAGGACCAGGCAGGCTGACTACGTCCTTTCCCGGCCCAGCTGGGTGGGAAGATGAGGTTGGCCATGGGAGTCCCAGGAAATGCTGGGTCCTCTGTCTTCTGCCCACCATCCCAATGAAGAGTCAAGGGGTACAACTGTCAGCCACACCCCAGATCACATGCAGGAACGGGGGCTGTTTTCCCAAAACTTTTAGAATAAAGCCTACTGCTTTGCATAGAGTGATCAAACTCTCGATATTTTTTTCAATAAAAAGCCACAGAAGGTTGGAGTCAATACCGTGTGGTGGGATCATGGCCCCACACTCCCACCCCAGGGACAGGTGCCCACTCGTCCCCACCCGCTCCCCTGGCCCGCTCTGGGGCCTCCCTGGGGTGGGACCTTCCTACCATGGGGCTGGCCTAGCTAGCTCTGGCCAGGGATATGAGTGGACGGGACACAGCACCCATGGGACTCGTGTGGCTGGTCTGACACTCCCCTCGCCCCTGACCCAGGAGGAGAAGAGACACACGCAGCAGAGCACACTGCCAGCCAGGCCCAGCCTGGAAGAGCTGCCTGGGGCCCTGGAGGCCCACAAGCCTACATGCCACCTGCTCTACCCCTATGGCGGCACTTCCATGACTGCAGCTGACCACTCCCACTTCACTGGAGTGGGCCTGGAGGGGAGGGGCCTCACCTGAGCGCAACAGCAGAACCCACCACCTGGTCTTGCTTTACTCAGACCTGAGGGTGTGAAAGGTGCCTGTGACCTCCCACATCAGGGAGCTGCCCGCCCCCCTCAACTCCCGGGGAGCAGATGTCCGACGACCCCCCCATCCACCAGGCTGGACCCTTGGGCCATGTGAGCCAGGTGGTGCCTCACCTCCACTCCCGGGGGAGCCGGCCTCGGGGTAGGCGGGCACCCTGGGTGGGAGCAGGTCGTGGCCGCTGCCCTCCTGGCAGCTCTGGCTGAGCAGCCGCCGCAGCATCTGATTCTCCTTCAGGAGGCGCACCTGCTTCTTCAGGTCTGCGTTCTCACTCAGAAGCCGGCTCATCAGCTCGCCACCCTCAGCCATGGCGGGCGCGTCCCTCCTCGTCCCTCACGGCTCCTGCAGCCCCATGGAGGTGGGAGCCCAGAGCCTGCAGGCACCACAGAAATAGCCTGGGCACGGAGTTCCGTAGCCACCGCCGCCTTCTGCGCCTTGTGATGTCACTGCCCTAGTGATGAGGTGCCCGGCACCCCCGCCTGACCCGGCGATGGCTCATAGCCCTGTTGAGGCCGTGAAGCTGGAGGCCCGTGGTGTGCACAGGCAGCCACTCCCACACCACGACCAGGGCCCGAGAATGCCAAGGACATGAGGCAGGTACGGGATGTCGGGACTGCACTCCAAGGGGGCGTCCAAGCCTCTCCCCAGTGAGCGGCCCAGCCAGGGTCCGGCGTCCACCCTGTGTGGAGTCCTCAGGCTGGGTGGGGATGCTGCCTTCACCTGAGTAACATGTGGGCTGCACCTCCCACAGGATCTGCCCAGGACACAGGGATCCCAGTGCAGTTTCCTGTGGGCCCTGGCACCCAGGGCGGCCTCTGGTGTGCAGGTGTTCATCAGGGCCCATCCTTGGCACCCACATTTGAGAAAGGAGGGGCTGGTGAGGGCAGCTGGAGGAGACCAGTCTGGGGAGGAGACCAGCCTGGCAGGGGAGACCAGCCTGTGGTGGGGACCAGCCTGGTGGAGGGGACCAGCCTGGTGGAGGGGACCAGCCTAGTGGGGAGACCAGCCTGTGGAGGAGACCAGTCTGCGGGGAGACCAGTCTTGGGGGGAGACCAGCCTGGAGGGGAGACCAGCCTGGGGAGGAGACCAGCCTGTGGGGGAGACCAGTCTGTGGAGGAGACCAGTCTTGGGGGGAGACCAGCCTGGAGGGGAGACCAGCCTGGGGAGGAGACCGGCCTGTGGGGGAGACCAGCCTGGGGGGAGACCAGTCTTGTGGGGAGACCACCCTGGGGAGGAAACCAGCCTGGGGGGAGACCAGCCTGGGGCAGCCCCACCATGAGCCCCATGATTGGCCCCACATGCTGAGGGGCGCTGGGTGGCCCTGAGGGCTGGGCTGGAGGCCACCTGCTGACCTCACTCCCCAATGAGAAGGGTCCAGCAGTGCCTGTCCACCCCTCGGACCACGAGCGCCCATGTCTAAGACACCAATTGTTCCTGACTGCACTGCTCCTGCCTGCACCTGAGGACGGCCCGAACCCATGGCCACGGCGCCTCGGGCCATCACGCAGGGCTGTGGCTCACAGGGTCCTACTAGAGCAGGCATCTGTCCTCGGTCAGTGTGACCATCTTGAAACCCACCCTGACTCCCCGCTTCTCCAATTACTTGGGAAAGTAAATCACCTCAGTGTTGTTTCTTGGCTCCAAGGGTCTTGTTTTATCAGCAGCCGGGATGCAACAGAAGGGTCATCTCATCCTCGTGGGAGGGGACGTAGTCCAGAAAACACGACCCACTGGGCTGGCCACACCTCCAGCCCTGTGACGGGCACCCACCACCACCAACCCAGTGGGCCAGCCACACCTCCAGCCCTGTGACGGGCACTCAGGACCACCAACCACCCAGTGGGCCGGCCACACCTCCAGCCCTGTGACGGGCACTCAGGACCACCAAGGGCACTCACGTGCAGACACCCCCAAGGGGAACACCACCTTCATTCAGCCCGGGGGGCCACATTACGGGAACATTGCTTCCAGGAGAGAGTCTCGAGTCAGACTTTGTGGGGAATGGAGGTTGCTATACCCCAAGTGTTCCTGACACAACCCAACCCGCCTGGCTGCACCACAGGGCTCACACCTCAGATCAAGACGAGGGCCCAGACACAGCCCACTGACGAGGGCATGCCCCTGCACGTCCAGGATGCAGGGCAGAGAGAGAAGTGAGGGGTGAGTCACAGATGTGCCCCCTACTCTCAGCCCGACGGGGCTCTGAATGGCTTTTCCTGCCCTGGCTCCTCCCATCGTATTTTAAATGCCATCTTCTTCCCGCTCCAAGGAAGCCTTCTCCTGACATCACATACTCTCCAGCCACGGACCTATCAACACTCTGACAGTTTTCTGATCTTGACACATTATCCTTTTAATATAGCACTGGATTCAATTTATTAATATCTTAAGTATTTTTATGCTCACAGGGGAAATCGATCTCAATCTCCTTTTCTTGTGATGTCTTGGTCTGGCTTTGGAACACTGGCCTTTTAACATCAGCCGCAGGAGTTCCATGCCATTTTCTGGGTGTTCCTTCTTTTTGTTTTTTGTTTTTGTTTTTTTTTTTTTTGAGACGGAGTCTCGCTCTGTCGCCCAGGCTGGGGTGCAGTGGCCGGATCTCAGCTCACTGCAAGCTCCGCCTCCCGGGTTTATGCCATTCTCCTGCCTCAGCCTCCCGAGTAGCTGGAACTACAGGCGCCCACCACCTCGCCCGGCTAGTTTTTTTTTTTTTTTTTTTTTGCATTTTTTAGTAGAGACGGGGTTTCACCGTGTTAGCCAGGATGGTCTCGATCTCCTGACCTCGTGATCCGCCCGTCTCGGCCTCCCAAAGTGCTGGGATTACAGGCTTGAGCCACCGCGCCCGGCCGGGTGTTCCTTCTTAAACGTCGGATGTAATTCACCTGTGAAGCTATCTAGAATTAGATTTCTTCTGGGAAGGTTCTAAATTTCTAAATCAATTTATTAACTAGACACAACGCTACTGACAGTTTCTATGCTTCCCTCATGTGCGTTTTGCTGACAGGTGTGGCTGTCAGGTAGTTTGTCCGTTTCCTGTGGTTGGGGAGCCCGGGCATCAAGCTTTACACCCCACAATTCTAATGTCATGTTTTTATTCTCATTCAACTTCTCTGGTTTCCTTTGTGCTTTTGTCTTTTTCAAGACTGTTTTTAGAGGAGTTTTAGGTTCTCAGCAACATTGAGAGGAAGGTACAGAGATTTCCCCACTCTCTGCCCCAACAAATGCACAGCCTCCCCTATTATCAACGTCCTGCACCACAGTGGTACCTTTTTGAGACAAGGTCTCGCTCTGCTGCCCAGGCTGAAGGGCAAGTGGTATGATCACGGCTCACTGCAGCCTCAAATTCCTGGGCTCAAGAGATCCTCCTGCCTCAGCCTCCCAAGCAGCTGGGCCTACAGGCGCGCACACCCACACTCGGTCCCAGAGTCCCTTTGTTACGGCTGATGAACCTACATGGACACATCACCACCACCCAAAGCTCACAGTTTACAGTGGGGCTCACTCTCCAGGCTGCACATTCTCTGGCTTTGGACAAACGTATGATGACCATATCCACCGTCGGTGTCAGGCTGGAGCACTTTCACTGCCCTAAAAATCCTCTGCACTCTGCCTGTTCGCCCCTCCCCCAGCCCTGACCTCTGGCAACCGCTGACTTTTCACTGTTTCCACAGTTTTACCTTTGAGAGTGTGATCTAGTTGGAATCACAGTATGCAGCCTTTTCAAACTGCCTTTTCCACTTACTAATATGCACTTAAGGTCCTCCGTGTCTCTTCATGGCTTGATAGCTCACTTCCTCTTAGTGCTGAGTAATATTCCATGGTCTGGCTGCACTGAAGTTTACTCACTCATTCACCCACGGAAGCACATTTTGGTTGCTTTCACATTTGGGCAGCTATGAATAAACAGCTATCAGCCTCTGCGTGCAGGTGCTTGTGTGGACATAATGCTTCCACTCCTTTGGGTAAACACCAAGCAGTGCAATTGCTGGATAGATGGCGAGAGTATGTTTAGTTTTGTCAGAAACCACCAAGCTGTCTTCCACCGCGGCTGTGCCTATCCAAGTTATCAAAAGAGAAGGAAAAAAACGAAATTAAAAGAAAACAAAGAGGCCACACCATTTTGCATTCCCACCAACAATGAGTTCCTGTTACTCCACGTCCTCACCACCATTTGGTGGTGGCAGTGTTCTGGATTGTGGCCATTCTAATAGGTATATTGGTCGTTTTAATTTGCATTCCCTTGATGACATATGATGTGGAACATCTGTTCATATGCTTATTTAACAACTGGGTATCTTCTTTGGTACGGCGTTTGTTAAGGTCTCTGGCCCATTTTTTAACCAGGTTGTTTTATTGTTGGGTTTGAAGAGCTCTTTTGGATACTGATCCTTTGTGTTTTTCAAATATATTCTCTCAGTCTCTGACTTGTCTTTTCATTTTCTTGACATTCTTTGCAGAACAGAAACTTTAATTAATGTATTTTATTGAGACAGGGTCTCACTGTCACGCAAGTTAGAGTACAGCGGTGCAATCACAGTTCACTGCAGCCTCAACCTCCCAGGCTCAAGCAATCCTCCCACTTCAGTGTTCCAAGCAGCTAGGACAACAAAGAAAGTCCCTCCTATGTGGACATTGTATCATGTTTATTTATCTTCCTGGATATGCTTATGGCCTTTAAAAGATATTAAAATAGGCTGTGCTATTATCTCTTAAAATATCTATTTTCCCTTAGGTAACTGGAGATGCACCCTGCTACTACTCACATCACTCCTGTTCCCTGAACCAGGCTGGGCCTCCAACTCGCCCCACAGGCAGGTGAGGTACGACAGCCAGAAACCCCAGATCTGCAGTTCTCCCCAGGATGAAATGAAACACTGTGACAGGCTTCTGAAAAGGGAATCAATGTCTGTTTATTAAGGTAGTTGCTCGTAAAAGTGACTTTCAATAACATTTTCACTATGAAAATGGATTTACATTTAATTTCTGGAAAACTGTTTTGTACAATGATCTGACCATGGCTAGGAGTCCCAGGGACAGCAGCCTCTGCTCAGGGCAGACTCTGTGATTCACTCTCTGTCCTGCTGCTGCCCCACGTGAGGGAGAACACGTGGGCTGAGAAAAAAACAGCATGTGCAAACCTGACAGATGTCAAGGGTCCCACCACAGTTTCTTCTGCGAAAATAAACCCGAGTTTTAAGATGTGCAGACAAGTGTTGACACTCAACAGGCAGCTGACCAGGCCCTGCAGGGCTCTGAGCAGGCAGGTGAGTCCCAAGGAGAGTCAGTGACAGCAGGTGGGGCAAGGGAGCTGGACAGGAGACCCCAGAGGGTGCAGCGCCTGGGTGAGAGCCCTGGACCCTGCACCAAGGCAGAGGGGTGGCCCTGAAGAACTCTGGGCGGGAAATGACAGGTTCCGAGGGTGTCCAGACGCAGACCTCCACTGCCCAAGGGAGGGCAATCAGCCAGGAGGCAGCAGGGAGGGGAGGGAGAGCAGATAAGGAGGCGTAGGGTGTGCTCTGGGCAAGGCAGCAAGGGTAACAAAGCTCTCAGTGACTCCTCCCAATAGCCAGGGGAGAAGAGTGACAGTCTCGGGTGGCCCTGAGCACGTGAGCTGCTCATCCACATCACTCAAAGGCAAAGCCAGGACCTGAACTTCCTATCCCAAGCCCTACATCCATGCAAGCCAGACTAGACTGGGTCAGAGGCTAGAAGGGAGCTCATAGGATTGCCTGGGGAAGCCTCGACCCAAAACCTGGCCCTCGCTCCAGCCCAGAGCACCTGCCTTGGCGTGAGACTGGCAGCAGCTGTAGGGGTGCCCTGGGCATATGCCGGGCTCCCAGGGTGCCATACCTGCCCAGTCAGCCCAGGGAGTGGTGATGGGCTGGGCGCTGGCTGTCCCTGCATATAGTAGTGCCTCGCGGCAGAGACCACGACTGCTGCCTGCCCCTCACCCCTGGTTAACCTCGGCCTCCCCTGTGCATTTCTGTGACCTTAAGACTACTATAAGCCCTGTAGGCACCTCACAAACCACATTCCACACAGGTGGGCTCACGTCTCAGGGGCATGGGACTCCCTGCTGCACAGACTTGGGACATTCCGTGACAGCCCCCGCATACACGGGTGAGCTCATGACTCAGGGATGTGGGGCTCCATGACACTCCCCACATATACAGGCGAGCTCAGGACCCGGGGCATGGGACTCCCTGCCGCACAGCCTCAGGATGCTCCATGAGCACCCCCACACTGGGCTGTTCACGGATGCACACCGTACATGCCATTGTCACAGGGTTGCCCTCGTGTCCCTCAGCCCAGCAGACAGAAGGTGCAGGAAAGCAGCCTGCCCAGGGCCAACCCCAGCCCAAAGCCCACTCGACACTCAGGAATCGCACAGGCACAGCTGCTCCTCTCCCAGGAACTCAGCGATTGGTCAGAAAAAACCCTCCTAGCCTCACTACCTCGAGGAGGCCCTGCCCAGAGGTGGCAAAAGGCACTGTGCCCCCTTCCTCACCCAAGCCCGACAAGCGACTCTCAGAAATGAACCTACAGTGAAAATTAAGAGTCTAAGCCACCCACCCTGTCCCCATCCCTGCCTCCGGCCTGGTCCCCAGATTCACATCTGTGAGGCAGAGGTAGAGGGGCTGGAGCCCGAGACAGGGTTATGGGAGGGCTCCCCTACCCGGCCAGGACCCCTCGGCCTCACTGGAACACACAGATGGCACCCAGCAGGCAGGCATGTTCTCAGGGGTGGCCGGCAAGGGCTCTCTCAGGGTACAGCTGGGAGAAGCGGCCGAGGGCCCAGATGGGGAAGACGTTCCTGTAGCTCGTGTAGGAGATGGCACAGGACTTGTTGAAGACCCCGGAGATGTTTTCCTAAAAGAACACGGAGAAATAAACACAAAGGCTCCACCAGTCAGCTGAGGGCTGGTCCCTGAACTGGAGCCCTGGCTGTTGGCTTGGCTGACTTGTGGGTGAGTCAGCCTGGAAAGGGCTAATTAAGCAAGCGCACAGGAAAGCAGGTCGTCCATCCCGCACCAGTCACGGCACCGTCAGTCCAGCTCAGACTCCCCACCCTGCAGCAAACCCTGAGCCGGGGACACCAGCCCCTCACGACCACATCAGCTTCCACCAACTCAGCCTCATCCCAGGGGAGGGCGGTCGGCCTCACATGACCTCATGACGCCCACAACACAGGGACTTCCAGCTTAGTGAGGGGCCACTAGGTCGTCTGGAGCCGGAGGGTCTGTCCTGGAGCAAAAGGGCTTCCTGCCCACTGGCTTCTCCCATCCAGCTCCTCCCCCAGCCACAGCATCGCTTGAAAAAGCAGCAAGATCTGGACTTTAGGACCCAACCACCTGCCACAGACCTGCCACCAACTCTGGCATTCAGTGGCAGAGTTGACGCCTCCCAAGTGTCCAAAATACCCCAAAAAGGACACAGAGCAGGGGGACGTGGAAACAGCTGCACACACTGGAGGTCGGTGCTGGGCCTCGTGTGCTCAGGTCCCTGGCAGCGTACCTGCGGCCAGTCTCCATTGGGGAGCTGTTTCTCAAGCAGACATCGGATTCCTCTCTCCTGTGCCTCGATGTCAGGATGCCTGGAGGAAGAGGAGGCTGAAACACACCCATTGTGCATGCCGTCCAAGCATCATCCTCACCCTCACACAGCTGATCATAAGGGCAAACCCTGGAATGCTGCAGTGAGAATGGATGCATCTAAATTGATGCCCACAGGCCCTGCCAGGTGCAATCAACACCTCGGGCTCTTGCCACACCTTCTTCCTAGGCTCCCTGAGAAGCGGAGCCACAGCGATGACAGGCTGGGGACACAGGCCTCCTCAGGCCTGCCCTGGAGTTCCCCCCAGAAGAGGAGGCCAAGCCTTGTTCCCACCTGGGCCACTGGTCCTCATAGGCCTCTGGAGACCCACAAGAGCTCACGCTTGCTTGCTGACCAGGATAAGACACCAAGAAGGATCCAGGGCTCAGTAGGTCCAGCTCAACTGTGGGTCCATGACTGTCCTGCCCTCAGGGGTCCCCCAGACCCCACTGCTCCTGCTCAAGCAGACCTGCCCTAGCTTTCAGGGCTTTAGGAAGATTCCCCAAATGATCAAACCTAATAGGGCAGCATAGACAGGACGCTGCGGGTGCATCTGTATGTACGTGTGCACAGGTGCCTGTGCATGCGTATGTAAGTGTGTGCATACATACATGTCTGTGTGTGACCCAGATGGGATACTGCGGGTGCATCTGTATGCAGGTGCCTGTGCATGCGTACGTGTGTGCATAGACCTGTGTGTATGGCATCTGTCTCCATGTACCTATGTCTGTGTGTGGCACAGATGGGATACTGTGGGTGCATGTGTGTGTGTGTGGACACAGTGCCTGTGTGTGCATGCATACGTGTGTGTACAGACCTGTATGTGCATCTGTTTCCATGTACCTATGTCTGTGTGCGGCACAGACAGGATGCTGCAGGCACATCTGTACGTGTGTGTACACAGGTGCCTGTGCATGCATACGTGTGTGCATAGATCTGTGTGTGCATCTGTCTCCACGTACGTCTGTGTGTGCACATCAGTGTTGTGCAGGTGCATGCCAGCATGCATGTGCGTGTGTGTGCACCTGGCACATATGTGGTGCAGCACCAGCTGTGGACACAGGAGGGCCACAGAGAGCAGCTGCTGTGACCGTCATCACTACCATACCAGGAAGCAGCACTCTCATCGCAGCCCACCTCGCTGTTTCCATGGGTCCCCGATGCCCTTGCTCTTCCACCGACACTGCTAATGGTGGGTGGTTCACTTCTAAGAGGCGAGCCTCTCTGAGGGCCCCACTTGGTGAGAGCAGCCCACGTCCTTGCCTGGGCACATGGCCCTTGTAGGTGTCTGTTCCCAGAGTGGCAGCTGAACAGCCCCTGCCCCACAGGCCTCCCCTCCTGTCTACATTCACTCAGCCCAGGCCACCTGCTCACAGCTGAGTGTCCCTCCTCCACCCAAACCCAAGGCTCAGGGACGGGTCCCGTCGTCCCCACCGAACGGCCATCAGCCCCATCAGGGCCCAGCATGTGTTATGGATCTGGGACTGGGCGCTCTGCACGTAACGCCGCTCCTCGCAGGACTCAAAATCCTCCCCCCAGCCTCCATCTGCCATCTGCCAGGACAGGAGGAAGTCACAGGCCCGGGAGACCTCTGCACAGGCAGTCCTGCAAAGACCAGAGACAGGAGACACATCACACCAAGGAAGGTCCCAGACCCCTGGCTTCTCACCCTAGCAGGCTGCCTTAGGGTATGGGGAGGAGCCGCCCTACCTAAGGGCCATAGGCCACTACTGAAACCCCTGAGCTTGACTTCTGCAGATGTGAACTGGGAACAGATACTCCTGCCTCCCAGAGTCGCTGGGAAGACAAAGGGACATGCCAGTACTGCGGATGGCCTCACGGATGTGTCAGGCTGAGTGAAGTCTGCAGTGCTTAGGAGCAGCGTCTCACAAGCTGCACCCAGCCAAGCACGGTGCTCCACACCCCTAAACATCCACATGGCAAAGAGTGGGGCAGCTGGAGACAGGGCTGGGACCCAGCCAAGTACGGTGCTCCTCACCTCTAAACATCTATGCGGCAAAGAGTGGGACAGCTGGAGACGGGGTTGGGAGAGAGCGGGGCAGTTGGAGACAGGGCTGGGAGAGAGTAGGGCAGCTGGAGATCAGGTTAGGAGAAAGTGGGGTGGCTGGAGACAGGGCTGGGAGAAAGTTGGGCGGGTGGAGACAGGGCTGGGAGAGAGTGGGGTGGCTGGAGACCGGGCTGGCAGAGAGTGGGGTGGCTGGAGATAGGGCTGGGAGAGAGTGCGGCAGCTGGAGACAGGGCTGGGAGAGGGTGGGGCAGCTGGAGACCGGGCTAGGAGAAAGTGGGGCGGCTGGAGACAGGGCTGGGAGAGAGTGGGGCAGCTGGAGACAGGGCTGGGAGAGAGTGAGGCAGCTGGAGACAGGGTTGCGACCAGAGGTCTCCTGCCTTCTAACCCGGTCCAGCGGGGCCCTGGACCCCAATCTTCCTACTCAGGGTTGGAAGGCATCTGTGTGCCTGGAAGGGCCAGAGGCCAGAAGCGTCCCTCCAGCATACATGTCAGGAAGCTCTGGAGCGCTGTGGGACCAGGGAAACACCCTCATTTCAACAGGGGATCTTATCTCACTGTTTAAAAACGTTAAAAACAGGACAGGCACAGTGGCTTATGCCAGTAACCCCAGCACTTTGGAAGGCCGAGGTAGGAAGACTGCTTGAGCCCAGACCAGTGTGAGCAACATAGCAAGACCTCATCTCTACATAAAAGTTTTAAAAGATTAGCCTGGGGTGGTGGCATGCGCCTGTGGTCCCAGCTACTCAGGAGGATCGCTTGAGCCCAGGAGCTCGAGACTGCAGTGAGCCAGGATCATGCCACTAACTGCATGTTGACTAAGCCCAGTTGACAGAGTGAGACTCCATCTCAAAAAACAAACGAACAAAAACACCCCTAAAATCAAATGTCAAAGCAAAAAACACTCATGACAGAGCATTGGGTTGAGAACCCCCGCCCACCAGAGGACAGGCACTCACTCACCCATCTTGGTAGGTCTGCCCCATGCAGGCGAAGGCCTCCAGGCCAAACCAGGTGCCGTAGGTGAAGCAAACCCCCCAGGAGCTAGAAGGAAACAGGGAGAGCCTCAGCCCTTCCATCCTGTTCATAGCCGGTGTGTGAAACAACAGGCATTCTGCAACAATTACACGTGCCCCAGCCAGCCCACCAACTCCAGTGCCTCAGGCATTAAGGCCATGGAAGACAGCAGCTCTATGTGCTGGACCCACCAGCCAGACAGACACCTAAGAGCAAGCAGAAGGGGTGGAGGGGAATAGCCATGCTCAGCCCACAGCGTGCTCCCAACAGCCTAGCTGTGCCCAGCAACATACTGAGCAACTTTCATCAGGGCAAAGGCCAGGCATGCCACAAAGGAACGAGGTCCCCCAGAAGTCACAGGCTGGCAGCTCACTTCCAGAAACTTCTGGTGCAGCACCAACATACAACCCAACATTTATGAATGCAGTGTTTGACAGCAGAAACCTCTAGATTCCATGCACGTCTGCACTCACGGGCAGAGGCTCACTCACCCTTCCCAGGAGCCATCGGCCCTCTGCTGCCGCCGACAGAACTCTAAGCCCTGCGTGAGGGTCTCCCTGGAACACATGAGATTGGTCGAGTGAACATTCCGGTAAAACGGCAGTTTACCTATCCCAATTCCACCCATTCCAGGGTCTCAAAAGAATGAGCATGGTCTCCCTTAAAAACCACATAAAAATAAACAGTTTACACAGACCTATGAGGGTTTTAAAAAGAAGCAACTACAGGACACCAGAGTGGGAAGCAGATCGGCAGAGTCCAAGAAAGGGACGTGAGGGGAAAGCAAGGCCTCGGGAGGCCCCTGCAGGTGCCTCCCCTGCAAACAGGAGCAGCATCACTGAGATGCAGTGACCCAGGCTGGAGTAAACCCAACAAAGTGAACTAAATAAAAACAGGGAAAAATCAATTAGAGAGAAAACAATAGATTTAGAAGACAAAGAAGACCCATCCTAAATCTAACTGATATTTCCAAAAAATAACTGGTTCTCTGAAAAGGCTGGAGTGCAGTGTCTACTCCAGTGTCACCCTGTGGGACTGAGACTTGTCTTTAACCAGCAGATCTCGGCAGGGTTGATGGGTGTCGGTCCTGGGAGGGACCGAGGTCTGTGTTACTGCACATGGTGCTAGCAGACTCCCTCCACCAACTCTCCCTTCTCGCTTTTGGGAAAATGCCATCCAGAGAGGTCCCTGCAGCAAACGGCCGTCGGCAGCTTCCAGCTGAGGAATGGGATCGTGCCGAGGACGCTGTGTGCTCAGAGGCAGATCTTTCCTCACTGGAAGCTCAGGAGAGACCCCAGTCCTGCCTAACACCCTGACTGAAGCCCGGAGAGACCCTGAGGCAGAGGACGACCCGCAAGGCCACGCCTGGACTTCTGACCAACAGAAATGGTGAAGTAACCAACGTGTGCTGTTCTAAGCCACTAGGTTTGTACTAATATTGTTACTTGGCAACAGGTAACGAATACAAACAGTCAAAGTACAAATTAGTAATATTAGCGATAAAAGGATAGAACTACAGATACGATGAGAAATGAGAAGCAAATTTTATGTATTACATTTGCAAACTTAGAGAAAAATCTACAAATTAGAAAAATTAACTTACCAAAACTGCCTCAATCAAGAAATAGAGAACCTAAACAGTCCTAAAACTACTAAAAGAATGAGTCAAAATGTAAACTTTTCCCAGAAAAAAACCCTAGGCCTAGGAATTTTATAAATGAATGCTACTAAATTATCAGATACACTCATTCTAATCTCACACAAACTCTTTCAGAGAATAGACATAGGAGGAACACTCTAGTTCATTCTAGGAACCCAGAGAAATAAGATATGGAAAGGGAAAATTTCAGGCTCACGCATGAACACAGACGCAGAACTCTAAATTAAAACCGAGAAACTGCAGCCGGGCGCGGTGGCTCACGCCTGTAATCCCAGCAATTTGGGAGGCCGAGGCGGGCAGATCATGAGGTCAGAAGATCGAGACCATCCTGGCTAACATGGTGAAACCCCATCTCTACTAAAAATACAGAAAATTAGCTGGGCGTGGTGGCAGCGCCTGTGGTCCCAGCTACTCGGGAGGCTAAGACAGGAGAAGGGCGTGAACCTGGGAGGCGGAACTTGCAGTCAGCCAAGATTGTGCCCCTGCTCTCCAGCCTGGCGACAGAGCGAGACTCCATCTCAAAAAAAAAAAAAGAAAAAGAAAAAAAAAGATACACTGCCACATGACCCAGCCATCCCATCCCCAGGCATTTACTCGGGAGAAACAAAAGTGTGTGTTCATGAACTAGAAGTAACCTCCATCTCAAACAAAAACAAAAACAAAACTGAGAAACTGAATACTGTTTTTTTTTTTTTTTTTTTTTTTTTTTGAGACGGAGTCTCGCTCTGTCGCCCAGGCTGAAGTGCAGTGGCTGGATCTCAGCTCACTGCAAGCTCCGCCTCCGGGGTTTACGCCATTCTCCTGCCTCAGCCTCCCGAGTAGCTGGGACTACAGGCGCCCGCCACCTCCCCCGGCTAGTTTTTTGTATTTTTTAGTAGAGACGGGGTTTCACCGTGTTTGCCAGGATGGTCTCGATCTCCTGACCTCGTGATCCGCCCGTCTCGGCCTCCCAAAGTGCTGGGATTACAGGCTTGAGCCACCGCGCCCGGCCAATGAATACTGTTTTAAATACAGACCAATACTAAGGTCTATCTCAGAAATACAAAGGTGTCTGAAGAAAAATCCATAATAATCCTCTACAAATTAACAAAGGACACAAATAGCAGACAGGGGAGTTTGAGACCAGCCTGGGCAACAGAGCAAGACCACATCTCTACAAAAAAGTTTAAAAATCAGCTGAGCGTGGTAGCACATGCCTGTGGTCCTAGCTACTCAGGAGGCTGAGACCGGGATTCTTTAAGCGAAGGAGTTTGAGGCTGCAGTGAGCTACGATGGCACCACTGCACTCGCGCCTGGGCAAGACGGTGAGAACGCATCTCTCAAAAAAAAAAAAAAAAAAAAAAAAAAAAAAAAAAAAAAAAAAAAAAGAAGAGTCAATTGTTTTCCTACCAGCAATGAACAATTAGATTTTGACATTTAAAACACAATGCCATTTACATGAGAACCAAAAAGATGAAATTCTTAGGTATAAACAACAAAATATGTATGAGATCTATATGTGATGAAAACTACAAAATTCTGATGAAAGAAATAAAAGATCTTCCCAACTTGAGCTACAGATTCAGTGTAATCCCAACCAAAGTCTCAGCAAGTTATTTTGTAAACTATCGACAAACAGATTCTAAAATGTGCATGGAGAGGGGAAAAAACCCAGAACAGCCAAAACGCTATTGAAAGAGAACACTAACGCGAGAACGCTGACAGTGACCGACGTCAAGGCCTACTCCAGAGCTGCAGGAACCAAGACCGTGCGGGAGTGCTGAGAAGAATAAACAGATGAACGGAGCAGAACGGAGAGCTCAGAGATAGACCCACGCAAACGCAGGCAACCGATTTTTACAAAGAAACAAAGGCAACAAAACGGCACAAAAAGAGTCTTCTTGACGGGCGGTGCCAAACAACCGGACATCCACACGCAAAAAAATCTAGACACGGACCATAAACCCTTCACAAGAGTTAACTCAAAATGAATTATGGACCTAGACGTAAAATGCAAAACTTAAAAACTCCTAGAATATAACACAGGAAAAAAATCTAGGTACCCTTGGGCTTGGCAGTAACTTTAGATATAACACCAAAAACATGATGCATGAAAGAGAACACTGATAAGCTGTACTTCATTAAAATGAAAACTGGCTCTGCAAAAGATACTACTAAGAGAGAGAAAAGATAAGACACAGGCAGAAAATACTTGCGAAAGACGTATCTGATAAAGGACTGGCAGCCAAAATATACAAAGAACTAAAACTCAACGATAAGAAAACCCAATTTAAAAATGAGCCAAAGACTTTAACGGACACGTCATTGAAAAAGGTATACGGATGGCAAATAACTATATGACAAGATTTTAACATAATGTCATTAGGGAATTGTAAATTGAAACAAGGAGATACCACTACACACCTCTTAGAAAGGCTCAAACCCAAAACACGACAGCGAATGCTGGTGAGGATGTGGAGCGACAGGAACGCTCATCATTGCTGGTGGAAACACAAATGGTGCAGCCACTTTAGAATCCAGTTTGGCAGCTTCTTACAGAACTAAACACGCTCTTACCACAGGACCCGGCAGTCATGCTCCTTGGCATTTACCCGGATGAGCTGAAAACTTGTGTGCATGCCAACATTGATAGCAACGTTATTCACAGTTGCCAAAACTTGGAAGCAAGCAAGACATTCACCTTAGTAGGTGAATGGATACACTGTGGTACATCCAGACAATGGGATATTATTCAGCACTAAAAAGAAATGTGCTATCGAGCCATGGAAAGAGACTCAGGAACCTTAAATGCTTATTACCAAGTGAAAGAGGTCAGTCTGGAAAGGCAAAACTATGGAGACGGTAAAAATATCAGTGTTTGCTACTAAGGGGTTCCGGAGGTGGGGACAGCGCAGAGGACCCTGGGGCAGTGAATTCCTGTGGGGGTTCGGAAGCGGGGACAGCGCAGAGAACCCTGGGGCAGTGAAATCCTGTGTGACACTGCGGTGGTGGGCACATGCATCACACATCTGTGAAACCACAGAATGAACAACATGAAGAGGAACTTGAATGTAAACAATGGACTCTGGACAATATTAATTTATGAATGTTGACTCATCAATTGTAGCAAATGCACCACTTTAATGCAAGATGTTAATATTAGGGGAAACTTGGTGCAAGGTGTGAGGAGTTAGTGGCTTTATGGGAACACTGCATCTTCCACTCAAATTTTCTTTTTTTTTTTTTTTTTTTTTTTTTTTTTTCAGGTCAAACTCATTTCCCTTTTATTAAAGTCCAAGTTGCCATTACATGGCTTGGTACTCAATAAAGGAAAACTTGTTCAAATAAGGTAATATGTTATCATCAGTATTTCCAGGAAACTGTTCACACTCAAGTAGCAATGTCAATAAATCCATGGGGAAGCCCATCCATGGGGTTTACACTTTGTCAAGGCCCAGTTCCTCCGGAGTGGAGATTCCCAGTTCATTTAAAGTTGGTCTAAGTTCCTGGATGACATAGGGGTAGATTTCCTTATGAGGTCCTGCTTTGTCCTTAACAGCCTCTAGGATACGAACTGTACTAGCAAAATCATTTAACCGTCTGCATGCCCGCAAAGCAGCATCAATGATTTTGGGCTCTGGAACCAGATCATAGGTAATAAGTGTGTTTATCCCTTTACGCAATTCCCAGGCATCTATATCTGGCTTGTTGAAGTATGTTACCCAGCGAGCATCAAACTCCTCATCTGTCTCATGTGGCCCATGAGAGTAGCAGCGAACTGACTGGATAGCCGCGGCGGGGCCGGGGGTCCGGGCGGAGTGCAGCAGGCCTCGAGGGCCGGCCCAGGTGGTGGCGGCCACAGCGCAGCGGCGGAGAGCGGCGCCCAGCATGACGGCGATGGCGACGCGCGGGCTGAGGGTCTTCCACTCAAATTTTCTATAAATTTAAAGCTGCTATAAAAGATAAACTGCATACATTCTTTTTAAAGTTTAGCAAAATTATCTAGCTATGAGATCAGTATCAAAATCAACAGCATAAGAATCTAAGAGTCCACAGTGATAATAAATAAGTAAATAAACAGAGGCAAACGAAAGGCTTTTGGAAGAACACCAACTAATACATATGGAAGAAATGACAATTTGTAAGCATTATGCAAATAATTGATTCAGGCAAGAATCATCATCAGATGCTAACACTAACAGCTCTAAGTGTGATGAGAAATAGGACAGTTACATAGTCTAAAACTGTCTCCCCACAAAGAAATAGAAAGCAACTTCATAGTGGAGAAACTAAGTACAGTGCTCGTCACCTTAATCACCTTAATCAAGGGATCAAAGCTGCTGTGTGCTTCCTGGTAAGGTGCAGGGGAAGGCCCCATTTCTTCTGCAATATTCCTGACAAAAATGTACAACTTCATAATCTGAATCTAATCACGAGACACCAAAAAACAAAACACTGAGGCTATTCTACAAAATAACTTGCTGAACAATTCAAAAATGGCAAAGTCAGCAAACACAAAGAAAGATCAAGGAATTATTCCAAGTTAAAAGGGTGTCAATGTGATAACTAAATGCAACCAACATGCACAGTGAGAAGGGTAAGGAAAACAGAACAAGAAAACAAAAATAATTAAAAATAAACAAATGCAACCCATGATGTTGGATTAAAGCTCGAGGAAAAATTTTGCCACAAAGGACATTATTGGAACAATTAGGCCGGCAGATTAGTATTTCATCAACATTAACATTCTGACTTACACTTACACAAAAGAATACACCTGCTAAGAAATACTCAGGCAGTTAGGGGTACATCCTATCTGCAACTTCCTCTCCAATGGTTCAAGAAAGAATGTGCCTGGATCATGTGGCAGGACAGGTAATGAAGCCCTCAGGGCAGAGCGCCACCCACTAAGGAATCCTAGTCAGAGTAAACAGGAGCACTTTTCACTATTTTTCTAACTTTTTTATAACTTTGTGAATTTAGGGGCGAATTTAAGTCTGCATAGTAAAATAGAATATTCCATATAAATAGTGTTAAAGTAACTGGCAACTCCAAATTGTATCTCAAAAACTCTTCAAGTAAGTTTAAAATCTTTTTTTTTTTTTGAGACGAAGTCTCGCACTCTCGCCCAGGCTGGAGTGCAGTGGCGCCATCTTGGCCTCCCGGGTGTACGCCATTCTCCCGCCTCAGCCTCCCGAGTAGCTGGGACTACAGGTGCCTGCCATCATGCCCAGCTAATTTTTGTTATTTTTAGTAGAGACGAGATTTCACCGTGTTAGCCAGGATGGTCTCGATCTCCTGACCTTGTGATCTGCCCTCCTCGGCCTCCCAAAGTGTTGGGATTACAGGCGTGAGCCACCAAGCCCAGCAAGTTTAAAATCTTAACATAAAAATCAGACTAATACATTTAACCACTTAAAAGTTAAAAACGTATGTTCGAACTCCCTAAAGAGATAAAAAGAACAAAGAAATTGAGGGGAAAATATCTGTAACATAATACACAAATACTTATTGTGCTTAAAAATGAAAGAAAAATCGGCCGGGCGCGGTGGCTCAAGCCTGTAATCCCAGCACTTTGGGAGGCCGAGGCGGGTGGATCACGAGGTCAGGAGATTGAGACCCTCCTGGCTAACACGGTGAAACCCCGTCTCTACTAAAAATACAAAAAACTAGCCGGGCGCGGTGGCGGGCGCCTGTAGTCCCAGCTACTCGGAGGCTGAGGCGGGAGAATGGCGGGAACCCGGGAGGGGGAGCTTGCAGTGAGCCGAGATCGCGCCACTGCACTCCAGCCTGGGCGACACAGCGAGACTCCGTCTCAAAAAAAAAAAAAAAAAAAAAAAAAAAAGAAAGAAAAATCATCCTGGTGAAAATTTTTTAAATGGCTGGATGTGGTGGCTCACTCTGTAATCCCAGCATTTGGGGAGGCCGAGGTGGGAGGATTGCTTGAGCCCAGAAGTTCGAGACCAGCCTGAGCAACACAGCTAGACCCCATCTCCACAAAACATTTTAAAAATTACCCAGGGGTGACGGTATGCACCTGTAGTCCCAGCTACTCATGAGGCTGAGGTGGGAGGATTGCTTGAGCCCAGGAGTTTGAGGCTGTGGTGAGCCATGATTTCACCACTGCGCTCCAGCCTAGGTAAAAGAGTGAGACCCTGTTTCAAACAAATAAACAAAAAAAGAATGTTCTAGCTTGGAAGTCACCAAACAAATGCAGAGGAAGCCCGCGAAGAAGCCACCATTGCTCCCCTGTGTGCCACATCCAGGACTCATTGTTCTACACAGTGACAACAGCTGACGTGCTTCCCTGCGGCATCTCACACAATCCCACCACTCTGCGAGGCTGTACTCTTGACAAACCCAGGCAGGGAGAGAGATGAGCAGAGAAGAGAAGTCACCAGGCCAAGTCAGACAGCCAGAAGAGGCAGGGATGGGGGCCGACCCAGACAGGTGGACCCCAAGCCATGTGGCTCTAGGGAATAATAATGGTCATGAATAAATATTTAACAAGAAAATACCAGTTAAGGTTAAAATTGGGAAAAGCTAAAAAAAAACAATGAAAACTGAAAAATAACCCAGGGGCTACTGAGTAAAACGACACAACACCCGTGTCATGACTGCTCCTGCTGGAGGAGCACGCTCAATGGTGGGGCTTTTAGAAACCTCACCAGGCACAAAGTGGGCCAGGTGTGAAAGAGGCAGCAAGCCACCACGGAAATGTGGAGGCCAAACAGCAACAGCAGATTCTCCTTCAGGGGCGAGGAGGGGCGACTTAGCTGCTTCTTCGCACTTCTCTGTATTTTGCAAGTCTTGTTTGCGAAGAACCTGCTTTACTTTTATTACAGTGATTTTTAAAAGATGATCTGTTTTTTAAAAGGCCAATTTTCTAAATGTGGCTGAGGACAACTCGCGCCCACTTCACGCTGCACAGCAGACATGGCCAAGGGCCATGCCAGGCCAACAGAAGACCCTGAACACAGTGCCCTCCTAGCTGTACCTGTGAAGCACAAGAAAACCCCTGCTCCATCCACGGCTTCCAAAAAAACCACACCAGAACATTCTCAGATTGTACATGAGGCAGCATGCTCCCACATAACCCATGGGCCAGAGAAGAACAGTAGAAACAGAAAACACTTTGAGTATCTGTGCTACCGCAGCGAGCACCAGAAAACACTTTGAACTGAATGATATATCAAAACTCATCTATAGCCTTAAGTGCGTATTTCAATAAAAGCCTGAACATCAAATATCTAAGTATTCAAGAAAAATAAAGGAGAAAGAAAATAACAAAGACCGGTGTGGTGGCTCACACCTATAATCCCAGCACTTTGGGAGGCCAAGGAAGGCAGATCACCTGAGGTCAGGAGTTCAAGACCAACTTGGCCAACATGATAAAACCCCGTCTCTAATAAAAATACTAAAATATTGGCCAGGCATTGTGGTGAGCACCTGTAGTCCCAGCTACTCGGGAGGCTGAGGCAGGAGAATCGCTTGAACCCAGGAGACGGAGGTTTGCAGTGAACTGAGATCACACCACTGCTCTCCAACCTGAGCGACAGAGCAAGACTCCCTCTCAAAAAAATTAAGAAAGAAAGAAAATAACAACGAATAGAAACTGATGAAACCAAAAATAAAGTCTCTTTAAAAACAGAATCAAAGACTAACATGGTTTTTTTCAAAAGATCAGTATAAAATTCTCAGAAGGAAGAGGAGGATGTCAGCGTTGAGTTCAGAGCCATCCAAGAGGACACTGAACAACTTTGCGCGAATCAGTATAAAGCTGAGTGGAAATGGGAAGACTCACCAGACTGATATAAAAATGGAAAATCTGCTCAGTCCTATAAACTATTAAAGAAATAACACTGTACTCTAGCCTGAGTGACAGAGTTAGACCCCATCTCAAAAAAAAAAAGAAAAAAAGAAATTGAACTTCTAATTTAAAACCTTTCCTCAGGCCGGGCGCGGTGGCTCAAGCCTATAATCCCAGCACTTTGGGAGGCCGAGGTGGGCGGATCACGAGGTCAGGAGATCGAGACCATCCTGGCTAACACGGTGAAACCCCGTCTCTACTAAAGAAGTACAAAAAACTAGCCGGGCGAGGTGGCGGGCGCCTGTAGTCCCAGCTACTCGGGAGGCTGAGGCAGGAGAATGGCATAAACCTGGGAGGCGGAGCTTGCAGTGAGCTGAGATCCGGCCACTGCACTCCAGCCTGGGCGACAGAGCGAGACTCCATCTCAAAAAAATAAATAAATAAATAAATAAATAAAAATAAAACCTTTCCTCAAAGAAAACTCCAGGCCCAACTGGCATTTCCGGTAGTTTTTCCCAAACATTTAAGGCAGAAATATTATGAATACTACACAAATTCTTCTAAAGAGTATTTTAAAAAACACTTTCCAACTGCTTTTCTGAGTCCAGCATCATCTTAACAGGAAAATCTGACAAAAACATTATAAAGAAAAAAAAATTATAGACCAGTGTCTCTTGTAACCAGAGTTATTAAAGTCCTAACAAAATATTCTTCAAATTGAATCTAGCAATATATAAAAAGGACAACGCATCATGACCAAGGTGAGTCTACACCAGGTTTAACAAAAGTAAAACAAGGAATCGTAATAGGATAAAAAAAGAACCTACAAAAACCACATACCCTATAACGTACCCTCTAACACAGCAATGCCACTCCTAGGTATGTGACCATGAGAAATGGGTACCAGGTGCCCCCAAAAGATAAGTACAAGAGTGTTCACAGTAGACGCTTCATCATAACCCAGACTGAAATCCTCCTGGGTGGTGACAACAGGCAGCTGCATAGCGCAGCATCGGCGTTCAACTGAAGGCCAGAGGGAGAGAGTGCTGCTGTTACCTGAGCCACCTGGCTAACCACACGCAGGAGAGCAGGAGAAGGCAACACGAGTTCCGCACCTCAGGAGTCCACCTACACAAGGTTCAAAGCGAGCAACAGAAGCCCACAACCTGGCAGGCATGTGGGCACCCCTCATGGGGAGGGCTGAGTGATTTGGTGGCATCACTATGTCTAATGTTGGCACCAGCGCCTGTTCACTTCAGGAAGATCAACCTGTACACTTTTCTGAATACTGGCTACCCTCCAATAGGAAAGGTTACTTAAAAACTGCTACTGGGACACAGGTGGAGTAAGGTATGTAATGTCTTTTTAACATTATTAAAAGAGAGAGAGAAAATCCATTTGTGTGTTATAATTGTGCTATTCTGAGCCCCTAACAGATATTTTCCTGCTTCAGGGCATATGACTAGATTCTACAACATCCGAAGTCTCTTGCATGTTTCCATGAGTTTTGTTTCTGAGATGGGCCGCCAGGGCCCTGTATTAGAGAACGATGCGTCTGGGTCGTGGCCCCCGACTTGGCAGCCCCCACACTGAGTGGCAGAGCATCTTGGGCTGAGGCCCTCCTTACCTGATCTCTGCTGCCCTGTGGTCCGGGAAATGCTTGTGGAAATACTTAAGCGCCTGCATCACGGCAGAGGTGCACTCCACATATGTGTAGTCAATCATGATGTCCCCTGGGAGGGGAGGAACAACCAAGGTGTTGAGTCTCACCCTGGCTGCCCAGGCCAGATCACAACAAGCAAGAGCATTGCAGTGAGCCCCGGCCTGGACACTGCCTCCCTGACCAACCTCCAGAGCAAACACTGGCCAGCCCAGGACACACACCTGTGCTACGTGACAGCGAAGATGAGGGGAACACAGCAGAAAGCTGCGACCCCACCCCAAAAAGCCATGTGTGATGGGGAGGGGACCAGAAACAGGAGTATATGTGAGGTGCTCAGAAGTGGACCAGGGGTGAGATCCTCCCCCAAGACCAGTACAGTGGCAACCACGCACACACAGCAGCCTACCGCCCATGGCATGGGTCCCCTCAGTCCCCACAGACACCTCCCTGCAGGCGCTCTGGACACACAGCAACCCCCAGAGAACACAAGCCCTGTGGACTGAGCAGGAACCAGCCCAGGCTGTGGATCTCAACTGGAACCCTCCACCGTCCCCTAAGTCTGACCTGATGCCCTCCTATCCACAACACAAGGATCCTGCCACCCCCGGGCATGGAGGAGCGCAGAACGGCCTGGGCTGAGGGAGGGTTCCAGACAGATCTGCTGGTGAACCTGGGCCCTTGCAGCCTTGGGCAAGAGGGAAAAGCTGGTCCCCGGGTTTGTGCACCACAGCGCTGGCCGACCCCGGGTTTGTGTGCCACAGTGCTGGCTGGCCTTGGGTTTGTGCACCACAGCGCTGGCCAACCCCAGGTTTGTGTGCCACGGTGCTGGCCGGCCCCGGGTTTGTATGCCACAGCGCTGGCCGACCACTCACCGAAGACCTCCGAGGGGTTCAGCAGCTCCAGCAAGTGCCCCCCACGCTTGGTCTCGTAGGTGGCGAACCCTCCGTCGTGATTCCTCATGTTCAGCAGCTGAAATCACACAGAGCACCCGAGAATGCACCCACGTGCTGAGACACACAGGCGCCCAGGCCACAGTGGAACTCTCTAGAGGCAACACCAGGGCTGACAACTGATGGGCAGGAACAGAGGGTGGAGACCCGATTTCCATGTTAACCGAGCCCTTGGGTGCCCCAAGCAACAGCTGCAACCTCAGCCATCAGGGCTTCCGTGCACACCCACCAGGGAATATGCCCCCACACGTGCCATGGCTTAGAAACCAAGTGTGTGCTGCCAGATTAGGGCAGGGTCTCCACTGGGAAACACACACAAAAGCCATATGTGCTGAAAGGATGTGGCACCAGAACCAACAAATTCCTTCTTCAGACACCCAACGGAAACCACCAGACAGAAACCTTGTGGGCCACACCGGCTCCTGCAAGCATCGGTGGCTGGGCTGGACACCAGCTCCGCAATGCAGGGCCCTGTGCACACAGCCCAGCAAGGCCCCTAGTCCAGCCAGAGCTCACAGTTCTCCACATATAAACGCTGTCCAAGGACAAGCTCCTATGGCCCAGCCGGAGTGTGTGCTGTGCCGGAGCCCACGGGAGTGGAAGTGAGCATGCAGCTCTCTGTGGGACACGATGTATGGACAGGGCTGCTGGGACCACAGCCTTACCACAGCCACAGCATCGCAGAGCCGCTCTCGGGGGATGTGCTCGGTGACATAGGGACACTTCTCCTGCAGGAGCAGCACAGCCTTCAAGGCCTCAGCTGTGCAGTCAGCAACGATCCAGCCGCAGTCCAGCGTGCTGAAGGAGAAGCCACCCTGCAGAACACAAGCCGTGACCCCAGGTTGGGGGTGTCCACACCCCAGTTCTCAGACCCACCCCACAGCCGCACGCATCCCTCCCCACCACAGAGCACCCGGTCAGGGCAGGGGCCCATCCACCAAAGGTGTGTGTATAGCCAGGGCCCCAAGCTGGGTACATCCAGACAGACCT
Source organism: Rhinopithecus roxellana (assembly GCF_007565055.1). Classification (NCBI taxonomy): domain Eukaryota; kingdom Metazoa; phylum Chordata; class Mammalia; order Primates; family Cercopithecidae; genus Rhinopithecus; species Rhinopithecus roxellana. Next base: position 131,033,302 of record NC_044561.1, on the reverse strand, counting down.
CCAGCTTCCAGCATAGGGACCCTCAGGGGTGCAGCTCACACCCTCAACACCTTCAGATCTCACGACAGACAGGATGGGGCCCAGGTGCCCCCCACCCGCATCGTAAACATGCAGCAGCAGCTGTGTCCATGCCTAACTTCATAGCCTGCACCTGTGGTCACAGCCCACACCGGCTCTGAGGTCTGCTTCTTCCCTCTGCCTTCCCCGGACGCCCTGGCTACACTTTGGCTGTCCTTCCGAAGCCCGTGTGTACCGTGACCACCTGAACCGCTCTGAGGCACAGCCACGTGTGCAAGCCAACTGTGCCCCCATGTGCCAGGCAGCTCAGCAACATGAGGCATGGGCCCCTACGCCAGGCGTCTACCACAGCAGGACACCCAAAGACGCCAAGGGAAGAGCCCCCCTTCAGACAGAATGACCCACTCTGCTGAGGGCAGCCTCCCCTTGGGGACGGGGCAGGGATGGGGCTGGCTTCCGCATACCTTGCACATCTGGCGGTAGTACTTCTGGTAGTCGGGAGGGTTATCTGGGACCTGGGCAGCACCGAGGGTAAATGTAGAAGCAGAGAACATGTCACCACGGGAGATCCCCATCCGGGACATCACTGAGACAGACTGGGCAGGACCGGAGAGGCAGGACGTGCCCGGGAGCTTACTCTGCCGGCCATAGCCATCATGGTGCTGCGAGACACCCGAGGGCCCGCACCTGTTCAGCTCACCACCCACGGCTGCTGGGAAACGTGACTGGCCATCGAGGGCTGAAACCAGCCCAGACGGGAGGCACCTGACTCCCCTGTGATCTCCCCACTGGCCAGAAGGCAGGGAGGGGACCCAGGCCTCTGCGGGTGTGCTCTGTGCCAGGGGCCCCCGCTGCCTCCTGAACAACCCCAGCTCCGTGGACCTCAGCTCCTGGGCTGCCTCTCACTTCAGTGAGAAGGAAAGAGGCCTGGAGTGCAGTAGGGTTCAGTCAGCCTCCCCAAGTCCCCATCACCCAGAGCAAGTCCTCGGCAGGAGGCAGGAGCAGGAGCAGGCTGCCATAGGGGCAGGCACAGCAGGACCATACCCCTCCTCTGCTTGAGCCCAAGATGGGTGCCAGCCTCGGCCACACGGAGGCCAGGAAGACCCAGAAGCCCTGCAGAAGCAATGTCCTGGTGAGAGGTGAAGGGTGGGAGATGGCGCTGGGGGGCAGTGGTTCCAGGCAGAGGGACACTGGCTGAGGCATGGGAGACATGGGAGGTTGGGGTGCATGTATGGGATGATGATGGCTGAAGACTGGGGTGCAGGCATGTGTGAGAGACACCGAGGTCAAACTATGGGCGCGGGCAGGGTCTATGGGCAGCTGATCTGGCAGGATGGACTGGGGCTTTCGCTGCCGTCTCAGGAGGAAAAGTCCACAGGCTGGCATCACCTCCGTGGGCAGAGGTGCTTCAGGGACACGGAGGTGCCGTGTAGGCTGTGCAGCTCAGGGTACACAGCCTCTGCCCATGCCTGGCCCCTGCACACAGTGGCTCCAACATGAGCAGGACGCAGAAACTGCCAGCACCTCCAGCACCCTGCAGGCCTCAGAGAGCTGCCCCAGGTGAGGCCAGTCCGAGGAGGACCGGTGGATGGAGCATGGGCTAGGGAGGGGAGGGGAGTGGAGGGGAGGGGAGGGTGGGGGTGACCTGAAAAACCAGTGCAGGAAATAGGGCAGGGTGAAGGTGAGGTGGGCACTTCCGCCTGCAGGAGCTCCCAGCCCTGATCCCCCTCTTCAGCCTCCTCAGAGCCCCAGGCACTGGCCTCACCTGCGAGAGTCGCAGGAACTCATGTGCTTTCTGCAGGCAGGATGAAAACTCAGGCCTGTGGTGCCCGCCTGCCTGGAAGAGACAGCAGGACAGAGAGGCTGAGCTGCCTTTGCATGGCCAGCATGGCTGGGCTGGTTTCCCGATGGTCCTGGCCACATCCTGCCCTCACTGGGAACCAGAATCAAACTGGCAGACATCTCTAGAGAGTGCCAGGGTTTCTTGTTGCACTTACTTTTAAAGACAAAAAAGCAGAAGTCCATGAGATATGAATGAAGATGGAAGGGCACAGAAGAGACCATTTATGGATGCCGGTGCCCACCTGCCTGGCCAGCAACTACGCCCAGAGGGTCTCCAGCACCCTGCATGGGCAGGCCCCTTGCGTGGCCCAGCCCTCAGGACTCTCCAGAAACACTTTCAGAATCCCACTGACCTCATTCCCACCAGCGTAAAAATCCACTCTTGTTTTTCTCCAGTACTGGCTGGAGAATGCCCATAACAAGCACAAGCAATTCCAGCTCTTTTTTTTTTTTTTTTTTTTTGACACGGAGTCTCACTCTGTCACCCAGGCTGGAATGCAGTGGTACAATCTTGGCTCACTGCAACCTCTACCTCCCGGGTTCAAGCAATTCTCTCCCTCAGCCTCCCAACTAGCTGGGATTATAGGTGCCCACCATCACGCTCGGCTAATTTTTGTGTATTTTTAGTAGAGACGGGGTTTCACCATCTTGGCCAGGCTGGTCTTGAACTCCTGACCTTGTGATCCACCCGCCTCGGCCTCCCAAAAGTGCTGGGATCACAGGCCTGAGCCACCGTGCCTGGCCTGAGCAGTTCCAGTTCTAAGAAGAGCCTGGAGTCCCACTCCCGCCTACACTCTCAGAAACAGCCCTCACCAGGCTCCCCTTCTCCCAAGGGCCCCAACCCAGCCCTACACCCAGGGCTGCTGGTCAAGGCCGCCCCCTCCACAGCACAACCATCTGAAGCCAGAGGCCAGAGCCCAGGTCACTGGAAATACCAAGGAGTGGCAATCGTGTGGCCAGCAGTGCTGCCCTCAGGTGGACGCGTGGGCTCACGTGCACAGGAAGGTCAGCTGAGGCTGAGAAAAGAGGAGCCACGAACCTCAAGCAGAGCTTGGATGGCAAAGGCGGTGTCCCAGATCTGTGAGCCGTTGGTGCCCTACACACAAAGGACGGTGTTACAGCAGCGGGTGCAGCCCCTCCCACTCCCAGCCACTGCCTCCAGGATCCAATGGGCACCTGAGGGCCAGGTGTGGGGGCTCCCACCCAGCCAACGCTCAGCCTCAGGCTCTGAGCCCTGGGCACCCCTCATGGCTGACAAGGGCCTCAGAGGAGGCTGAGCCCTGCAGGCAGACACAGGTCGGGGAGCCTCGTGGAGTCCCCCCTTTCTTCATGGGCCACCAGGCAGGACAGTGTCCCTCTGAGGACACTTCTAGGACTGGACGATCCCTCAGAGGCTCCAGTACCCACACAGAGCATCCAGCTGCTCTCACCCAGTGACAGCAGCGCACCTCAGTCATGGTGACGCTTGGAAATGACCCCCATTTCTTTTTTTTTTTTTTGAGATGAAGTCTCACTCTATCACCCAGGTTGGAGTGCAGTGGCGCGATCTCAGCTCACTGCAACCTCCGCCTCCTAGGTTCACACCATTCTCCTGCCTCAGCCTCCGGAGTAGCTGGGACCACAGGCGCCCGCCAGCACGCCCAGCTAATTTCTTTTGTATTTTTTAGTAGAGTTGGGGTTTCACCATGTTGGCCAGGATGGTCTCAATCTCCTGACCTCGTGATCTGCCCTCCTCGGCCTCCCAAAGTGTAGGGATTACAGGCGTAAGCCACCGTGCCTGGGCAACAAGTACACCTGGAGGTGATGGGAATTCTGCACAGGGCTGGGAAGGCCCCACCTCATATCTCACCCCGAGCTGGGCTCACAGGTACACACTCTGGTCTCAGTTCAAAGGGCCGGTGACCAAACCCTAGTGAGACAGAGCCGGGCACTGACCAAGATAGACATGGGGATTGGGCGGAGGGTGGTGTGTGGCAGAGGCATCCAGACACCACGCACTGGAGGGACAAGGCAGGGACCACCAGAAAAGCATTCTCACCAAAGAAACACAATGGGATCAAGCCTCAGGGCCTGGCCAGTTTACAAAAACTCAGGGAACAGCAGGAGCAACCAGTCAGATCTGGAATGTGCAGCCCTTCAGGGACAAATCTTCCAGGAGGAGAAAAGAGACCACAGAGACTGCTGGACTAACAGGAGCTCAAAGACCAACAACCAAAGGCCTGTGTGAATGGCCTGAATCCTGATTCACACACACCAGCCACAACGTGAGGACTACACTCAGGAACCGTCACGAAGTTTGTTGGGTGTGACAACCTCAGAGCAATTTTGTAAAAACACAGACGCCCTCATCAGCTTGAGGTACACTGAGGAGTCGGAGATGTGGGACAGAGAGGGTCAGAGAGGAGGGTCAGGGAGGGACAGGGAGGACCAGGGAGGGAGGGTGAGGGAGGGCTGGACAGGGAGGGCCGGACAGGGAAGGCCGGACAGGGAGAGAGGGACAGGGAGGACCAGGGAGGGAGGGTGAGGGAGAGCTGGACAAGGAGGGAGGGACAGTGAGGGCCGGACAGGGAGGGCGTGACAGGAAGGGTTGGACAGGGAGGGCCGGGGAGGCCAGGGCCTGCTCTAGGGCTTGTTACTCACCTCTACTTTGCATGTGTTTTGAAAACCTTTTCACAAAACACGGACAGTGTCCAGGGAGCCTCTGGAGATCTCAAGGCCAGCTGGGTAAAAGCTCGTGGCTGGGGGCACCTGGCACCAAGGGTAGCCCTGGGGCGGGCAGTGCTGGGCCCACATGTGTCTATCCCAAATGTGACACCCAGGACACCTCTGGAGACTCCATATTCCCACACTGAATCAGTGTGGGGGACAGAAGACAGGCCCCGCAGGGCGTAACCCTCCTTAGACCACAAGGCATAGGGCAATGCTTTCTGGGTTTCTGATACACCCACTGTGTCAATGCACAAAGGGGTGCAGGCTCAGCCCAGTCGGACAGGACTGGGGTCTACAGGGCCCCCAGAGCCAGGACAGGACCAGGGTCAGCCAGGATCCCACACCGGCCTCCCTACTCTCGTGCTTGGTGCCCCTCATGACTGGGTTCCAGCCCACTCAGGCCAAGTCCTCGGGGAGCATCCAGGCCCGGCCACAGGCTACCACGGTCTTCAAGCTCCTGTCCTGTCCACCCAGGACCTGAAGAAGGAGCCTCTTAAATTAAGAGTGCATGGAGGAGAAGCCCCCACGAAGCAGAGGCACCTCCTGCCACAGTAACAAGATGAGAGCTTCTGCAGCTCTGGGTCTGTCGTTACACAGTTGAGCCCACTCGGACCATCAGGGCAAAAAGCAAACAGGACAGCTGCAGACAGACATTTGAGAACTGTGGGCACCCACAGGGACACAGCCAGAGGCCTCAACTGACGCAGCCTCTGGTCACACGCTGCCAGGACCTGGTCCAGGAGGAGTTATTACTGAACCCCAAAGGAAAACTAATAAAGCGTAGAAGTGACTGCAAAGGAAGCAGGCAGCCGCAGTCCTGCAGCCCTTACCTGCATTTTCATGCCGTCAAGACCCATCCTGTGAGGACAAAAAAAGCCCAAGTCAGGTGCAAGGAGAATGCTGGAAGCCCAGCTGGTTACCCAGACCCTGCACCCAGGAGGGTCCCAGAGAGGGGTTCTGTCCCCTCCCCCGAGGCCTGGCACTGGCCTGGATACCACCCCAGCTGGGCTGCTGGGCATGAGGGCCACACTCTATGGAAGACAGGACACACTCACCCAGGAGGGGCACAGCCAAGGCAAGGGGCAGCGGGAAGCTCCCTGACCCCAGGCTGCGCCATCCCTGCTGCCCTCATGCAGTGCCGAGGGACCAGAGGAAGGGGCCTGCACAGCGGAGGCTTCCCACTGTGGGACAGCTCTGTGCCCTCCATGACAGGGGCCCCACCTCCAGGGCACAGTCCATGGCTGACAAGCTCCCCTTGTCCACAGGCCTCCCTGACGCCAACCTGAAGCTGCCCTGCTAACCTACCACCCCCTTCCTCACTCTACCTTCTGGGACCACCCCACGCTTCCACTGGGTGACAAATCTTCCGATTCAAAGACAACCCTCAGTGGCTTCCACAAGCCCTGACACTGCTGGTTCCTGGTGGTATTCCCTGGCAGCATTCCCAGATGGCACCGTGGGGGCCCCCTCACTGGGACGCAGCCGGGGCTCAGACCCAGCCTTCGTGAGAGGCCTCACCAGCACATCCCAGCCACACTCACCAGAGATAGTCCGGGATTCTGGAGACGTGCTCCTGGAAGGCAGTGGAGGCGGGCCCGTCCACATACCAGCGCACAAGCATGTTGATGGTTTTCGAGATCTGCAGGAGATGCAGCCCTGTCAGGGCTCTGCTCCAGACCCACAGCAGCCCCCAGGGACAAGGTCCTGTCCAGAACCAGAGCAGCCCCCAGGGACAAGGTCCTGTGCAGCTCACTCAGGGCCAGGACAGGGGCCTTCTGCTCTAACAGGCATTTCCTGAGTGAGGATGGGCAACAACTGTGTCCCCAGGACCCGACTCAGACAGAGGCAGTGGTGGCCGAGGCCACAGCCTGGCTTATCATGTGAGGACTGACCGGCACTCATCAGGGAGAAGCAAGGGGTTCCAGGAGGAGCCAGAGGGGCGTGGGCTACCAGGTGCCTTAGAGACAACACAAGGGACAGAGGACGGGGCCTGAGGGGCCCAGGAAGAGATGCGAAGACAGGACTGTAGCAGTAGGGACCGATTGCCCCCCTTCTTCCTCAGAACAGAACGTTCCAGAGGCCCCCAACTTTTTACTTATGGATCACACAAGTCAAGATCCAATTGTAAGCGTGTTTCTAATGCATTTAGTACAGATGTGCTCTACGTGGGAGTAAACCAAAACCCACAAAGAACCACATCACTGCTGAGCAGCAAACAAGGGACCCGCTGCAGGGTCAGTCAGAATTGGTGATTCACTGAGGTGGCAAGAGGCCCCGAAAACCTGAGATGCAGTGTCAGGGTGGGACTCAGTGGCCAGTGCCACCTGGGTATGTCTAGAGAACGCCCAGGCCGACCCACTACGCCGCAGCAGCTACGGCACAGCCCAGGGGCTGCTGACTCTGTCAGGAGGCGGCCCTGCACCAGCAGCCCAGGGACTGCACCCTCCCAGGTCACTGAACCGGCCCACACCTGGCCCCTGCAGGCCCCGCAGAGGCCAGCGCTCCAAGTCCCTAGCTAGGCAGGAGGAATCAGGAGTGAACCCAAGGACCCTGCTACCCCCACCCACCCTGGGCATATCTAAACCGGATGGGAGAATGGCGAATGATGAACTATTTAGGGAGAGGAATTCGGAGGGAACCCAGTGAGGAAACAGCACCCCTCCCAGCTAGCCAGCAAGATCTCAGGAAGGGGCCTCCAGGAGAGTGTCCAGGCACACTGAGGACAAGAGCTGATGGGGGACGGAAGCGGGGGTCAAGTGTGGTGGGGCGGCTTCACTGAGCTGGGCGTGCAGGGGACCAGGACAGAAGCCCTCAAACATTTGTGGGATCAGAGGGCCACCTCCCAAATGGAGGTGCTCCAGGAGACCCCACTCCCAGCTCATAGCCCGGCCTCCAGGACTTCACTTTCGGACCTTAACCCTCAGGGGCTGCAGTCAGAAGCCAGGCAGGGGCACTGACCGGGCCAATGCTGATGCTCTTGGTGAATCGGTCGTCAGCCACAATGTGTTCATACAGCTTCTGCACGGCCCGCTGCCGCAGGTGGGCACTGTGGTGGCGCTCATACAGGTTGAGGAGTGCTGCAGGGGATGCGGGTCAGCGGATGCCAGACACTATGACACTGGCCTTGGCCTGGAGCCCCGTGCACTGCAGCACCCGGACTTGCCCTTCCCCAGGGTTCCCCCACAACCCACCCCAAGGCCTGGTCTCCGAGCTCCTCCTTCCCTGCCCAGGAGGGGCTGCCGCACACCTCCTACCACACACCCTTGCACAGGGTGGGCTCCTGAGAGTGGAAGACCAGCTGGTTCTCAGGGGGGAGGGGCAGGGCGATGAGATCCCGCCCCTGGGGCCTGGCATAGAGGAGGTGGCCCAGTGCTGCTGGCAGGGGATGAGTGCGTGAATGAAAGGGCAACACCCTGACGCCGGGCTGCCCTGCCAGCCCCTCAGGAGGTGCTCACCATACACCATGCGGAGCAGCCAACTGTGCGGCGTGTACAGCTCGTCGGGGGCCACATTGTTCCTCTGCGCCAGCCAGTCGATGCTGGTGAAGTCCTCCACATAGAGCTCCTGGTGGGGGCAGTGTCTGAGCCTTGGGGCCTGGGGGCACCCGGCAGGCCTGGCTCAAACCAGGAGGGGTGGCCTCCCACCACATGCCCCAGGGCCCCGGGCCAGTCCCTTCCTGGGTGGGGGTCCCTCCAGCAACTGACCCCAAGGGCACACGAAGGCCCCCTATGTGAGGACTGCTCTAAGGAGCTCCCCAGCTCCATGAGCCCCAGGTCTGCCCAGAAGCTCATTTCCTCCCTCTACCCCTCCTCCTTCCCCAGGGCAGGCCTGATAAACATCCTGCACCTCAAACCCCGCCTCAGGCCTGCTTCCAGAGGACACAGAGTGCATCTGCCTCTTGCATCCCTTGAGTCCTGGAAGTCCCCCCAGGAACCCTGGGCTACAGCTGCTGCGTGTCCCATAGCACAAGTCCCCTCTGGGCAGAGCTTGCTCACTATTCATTATAGAATGGAGGAAGGTGGAGGCTCTGCTCTGATCACACGGCTCTCGGCGGTGAGTGGACAGGTGTGGTTGGATTCCAGAAGCCCCAGGCCCTGTGGGTCCCAGCCCCAGAGGCCCTCGCTTTGTTCCAGATGAGGTCCTACCTGGCGGAGGCTCTGGACCAGCGGGTCCTCCGCGGCACTCAGCCGAATGGCATAGCAGTAGCTCATGGGCAGGTACACCTGCCGGCAGTGGCACCAGAGTGTGGAGGGGTGTGCCGGTGCCCAGTCAGGAAATAGCCTGGGGCGACAGCAGGAGTCAGTGGGAGACCCCAAGACTCAAACCTGCCCCCTCCGCCAGCATCCATACCTTGGGGCCTTCCAAGCATGAACACTGGTGGATGGCTATTCCCCACCACGTCAGTGCATCTGCAGGCACTTCCCAACCGTGCTCCTGAGGGGGACAGTTGAATGGCAGGTGCACCCTCCAAGGAGCCACACCTCCTAGTTTGGTCAGCATTTTGCATCCTAAAGCCAGGTGGAGCTCCTAAAGGCTTAGGATTGTCTGTGGGTTTCTTAGCTACAACATACCTTGGTAACATAAAACATCAGCAATGGGGATATGGTGTGAGGGCCCCAGGGAACACACTCGGCTATCTTTGCAACTTTTCCAGAAATTGAAAACTACTCCAAAATTTAAAGTTTACTTTTAAAAGTTTAAGAAACTTGGGGCGTGGTGGCTCACGCCTATAACCCCAGCACTTTGGGAGGCCGAGGCTGGTGAATCACTTGAGGTCAGGAGTTTGAGACCAGCCTAGCCAACATGGTGAAAACCTGTCTCTACTAAAAATACAAAAATTAGCCAGATATGGTGGTATGTGACTCTAGTCTCAGCTACTCGGGAGGCTGAGGCAGGAGAATCGCTTGAACCTAGGAGGAGGAGGTTGCAGTGAGCCGAGATTGTGCCACTGCACACAGCCTGGTGACAGAGCGAGACTCCGTCTCAAAAAAAAAGAAAAAAGAAAAAAGAAATTGTAGAGGTCTGTACAATCTCCCTAAGGCCTGGGTCTTTGATCACTGTCTGCTCACGTTAGCACAGTTCCACCAGCTTCCCAGGGTCTGTGCGTGCCTCGTGTTTTCTCTACCCTTTCCCTGCTAGCCCCCATCCTGATGTGATGCCACAGGAGAGTGAGCAATGACGAGCCTTCCCTGCTCCCTGACTGTGGCGTCAGGTCTTGGCCACTTCCACATCCACTTACTTAAAAGCGTGGTTTTTTTTTTACATTTTGGGTTATACTTCCAGCATTTCTGCAGCTGGAGTGGTTCAGGTCTGTGGTCCCCCTTTCACCTCCCAACTCACCCTCCAAGCAACTCCAGCAAAGACAAGCAGCACCCTAGTGTGCTCCTGCAGCAGCACTGACTGACGGCCCCACCAACTGGGGCAGATGAGACGCCCTCACCAGCACCAGCGTGTGGACTCCATACCCCTCCTGCCCTGGCAGCTGGGCCGACTGCCGTCTCAGTCCTTCCTCTGCTGCTCATTACACATGGGTGAGGTGCAGAGTCCAGCTGGCATCTGAATGGCCCCAGGACACCTCCCAACCTATGTGCTCTATGGCCCACCTCAGGTAGCAGCACCCTACCCTGCCCCCTACTCTGGCAGCTCTGTCTACCCTCCAGGGGTGATCTCACCATCCCCGTGCCTCCCCCTCACCACCCAAACTGGCTTCCGGGGTAAAACCCCCGGACTTTGTATCAGGACACTGCTGTCCTCTCCTGAGCAGCCCCTTCACTTCCTGCCAACTTGATCCCCGCTCCACCAAAGTCATCTAACACAAGGGACCCCCAGCTCTGCTGACAGCTCTCTAGGGGATATCCCCACCAGGGTTCCCACAGCACTCCAGGAAGCCGGCAGGGGCTCTGTGTGGTTCCAGGGTCTCACTTCCCAAAATGTATAATGGGGTAAACGCATATGCATGAGTGTTTTCTGGGGAGATGTTCACTGCTTTCAATAGACAGCCACAAAATGTTACAAGACATTGGTTAAAGACACCAGATAAGGCCGGGCGCAGTGGCTCATGGCTCCCAGCACTTTGGGAGGCCAAGGCAGGCGGATCACCTGAGGTCAGGAGTTTGAGACCAGCCTGGCCAACATAGTGAAACCCTGTCTCTACTAAAAATACAAAACTTAGCTGGGTGTGGTAGCCTGAGACTGTAATCCCAGCTCCTCGGGAGGCAAAGGCAGGAGAATCGCTTGAATCTGGGAGGTGGGGGTTGCAGTGAGCCAAGATCATGCCACTGCACTCCAGCCTGAGCGAGACTCTGTCTCAAAACAAAACAGAACAAAAAAACACCAGATAATAAGAAATTAATGTTGATTTTGCTGGGTATTTAAACAGTATGTGGTTCTGTTTAAAAAAACAAACACTGATCCTTTTTTTTTTTTTTTTTGAGACAGAGTCTCGCTCTGTTGCCAGGATGGAGTGCAGTGGCACAATCTTGGCTCACTGCAACCTCTGCCTCCCGGGTTCAAATGATTCTCCTGCCTCAGCCTCCCGAGTAGCTGGAAACTACAGGCGTGGGCCGCCATGCCCAGCTAATTTTTGTATTTTTAGTAGAGACGGATTTCACCATGTTGGCCAGGATGGTCTCGATCTCTTGACCTCGTGATCTGCCTGCCTCGGCCTCCCAAAGCACTGGGATTACAGGCGTGAGCCACCGCACCTGGCCGCAAACACTGATCTTTTAAAGGCACACACGCTGAGTCCACAGGTGAGGTGTCCCATTGCGACGCACTTCACATTCAGCAGCAAAAGAGAGAAGCGTAGCAGCAGCAGCAGCAGCACAGGACGCCCCTGCGCTGGCTGGGGGAGGGGCAGCCTCCCCCTACTCCTACAGATGCTCAGAGTCTTCCATAGCAAGATGGAAGCCACCCAGCCCTGCCTGCAGCCTGACTCGGGGGACCTCCATCCACGGCACAGCCTCCTTCCTGCCCAGTTGGGAACCTCCCCCTTTCTGTATCCCCGTAGGACTCAAGCTCAATCAGGGCCTCTGCCAGGAGCCTAACTCCACCCACCCACAGAATGACCACCCCTCTCTGTGTCACAGCCTGCGCCTGACCCACAGTCCCTGTCACTCTACTCCTCGGGACAGCAGCAGCGACCCAACAACCAAATCAACAGCAGACATACCACATCTCTGGGAACAGGGTATTGAGGCCTTCCCAGCTGTAAACATTCAGGACAGCCAGCCAGAACTTCCCCCAGGAGGGGATGGCCACAGCACCACCTGAGGGGGGAGAAAACAGGCCCATGTCATCTGCTTCCTGTCAGCAAAGCCAGCACTGATCTAGCTCGGAAGCTTTACCCTCTGGGAGTCACGTGTGCCCCTCTCCATGAGCCAAGGGCAGCCGCATGTGGATCTTGCAACCCCCATGTGCGAAGCAGGTTCCAGAGTGCTCAGAACTGCCCTGGATACATGGCTCCTAGGTGGAACCAGTGGCTTTCCTGGGAGTGTCCAGCCCCAGGAGAGGTGTTTGCAACCCCTGGCCCCAGGAAGGAGCATGTGAAGACAGCTACCTGGGAAGGTCCAGGGACACCTCAGTGCTCAGGTGAGCGAGGGGCCCAGGTGCACATGCGCCTGGAGAAGGCAATGCGGGGAAGTGACAGCGCACACTCGGCCTCGCCCTCGGAGCCAAGCCTGAGCTGCCCCGTCTGTGTCATCTCCACTTGGCAGACCGGTCCCATACGGGAACAAGGACAACCCCAGACTCCAGAGTAGCTCCAGCACACTGGCCCCATGCCAGAGCCACTTTGGCAGCATGCAGTTCTGGCACAGCCACGCCATCTACACACACTTCTGAGGAGTCCCTGCTCCAAACCCCAAAAGGTATGCAAAAGTCAAAGACACACAAAGCTACTAGGCAAAGTGCAGCCTAAACACGTTCCTTCACCAGGCAGGCGCCAGGAGTGTGGTGGGAACCAGACAGCGGCCTTGGAGACGCAGCATCAATGACACCAAAGGCTGACAGTGAACTGATGACAACAGTGACAAGCCCATGAAGAAAGAGGGCAGGATCTCATGAGAATGCGTAACAGGACACTCCACCTGGCATGGTAGGTCAGGAAGAGGTCCTCAAAGAAGGAACATGTAAAGTGTGAGCCAGCGGCGCAGGAGTGGAAGGTAAGAGGCTCTAGGTTAAGGAAGCAGTGCACGGCGAGCCCTGGGATAGCAAGGGCCTTTGAGGAGCTGACAGGAGGCCCCTGTGCATGGAGCAGAGAGCAGGGCAGGTGGGACTGGCTACGGAAGGTCCGTGAAAGGCAGAAGACAAGACCAGGCCAGGCTCTGCAGAGCCATATCATGAATTAGGTTTTCTTGCAGAAGCAGGAGCCATGGATTCCCTTGGGCTGGAATTGCCCTCAGTGCCTATAGGCAAGAGGAGAGGTAGCCAGGCCGGGGCTTGGAGAGGTAGCCAAGGGCTTGGAGAGGTGGACAGCCAGGGCTTGGAGAGGTAGCCAGCCCGGGGCTTGGAGAGGTAGCCAAGCCGGGGCTTGGAGAGGTAGCCAGGCTGCGGCTTGGACAGGTGGACAGTCAGGGCTTGGAGAGGTAGCCAGACCGGGGCTTGGAGAGGTAGACAGTTGGGTCTTGGAGAGGTGGACAGCCCAGGGCTTGGAGAGGTAGCCAGGCCAGGGCTTGGAGAGGTGGACAACTCAGGGCTGGGAGAGGTAGACAATTGGGGCTTGGAGAGGTGGACAGCCAGGGCTTGGAGAGGTAGACGGCCAGCTTGGAAGGTGCAAGCTGCAGGCCTGCTCTCGCCTGCAGTCAGGCTGCCCCCAGAAGGTGGACATATTAACATGCTTCGTTTAAGTCTTTGCCAGTTCAGGAAACAAACAGAATTACCTAGTTGTCTTAATTTGCTTTGCTTTTTTATTTTTTCAGAGACAGGGTCTCACTCTCACCCAGGCTGGAGTGCAGTGGTACAATCAGCTCACTGCAACCCAGAACTCCTGGGCTCAAGTGATCCTCCTGCCTTACTAGCCTCCAAGCAGCTAGGACTACAGGTGCATATCATCACACCTGGCTAATATTTTATTGTTTTTGTAGAGACCAGGTCTCACTATGTTGCCCAGGCTGGCCTCAAACTCCTAGGTTCAAGTGGTCCTTCCACCTCAGTCTCCCAAAGTGCTGGAACTGCAGGCGTGAGCCACTGTGCCTGGCTCTTAATTTGCTTTTTTAAAAAAACGATGCCTAGGTTAAACAGTTTCTGCCTACTTCTGTTTTGACAAATTCCCTGCTCATGTGCTTTGCCCATTGTTTCAGCTGGAAGTGCATCTTTCTGTATCACGTATGCGAGAGCTCATTATCGAGATGACACGAACCCCTGGCCCAGGACATGCTGCACAGGGCGTACCTTTCTTGTGAAGAATGTTACGGGCTCGTACCAGGTCAGGATCGTCAGGCCCAACACCCAGAATTCTGAGAGACACATAGTTGAGCGCAGTCCCAAACACGGTGGACTTATCCTCAATGTGCCTAGAGGGGCAGAGGACAGGTGAGAAACTGGTATCTGTCCTTACTTTTAAGAAATAAAGTAAAACTTTCTGTGGAGTTTCCTCAGAAAACTAAGAATGCTAAAATACCTTACCCTGACATAACATGCCACCACAGGAGACCCCCGAGCAGCCACTCTGCAGTAGAGATTCACGCACCTCCCATGACAACCGAGCCCCCCGCACCTTCCTCACCCTGACCCGCCTGCTCTACACCTTCCCACGCCTGAGTCAACACTTCTAGCGCAAGGGCGGTTCACTTTGGGCTACAGCTCTGCTCCCAAAGCATGTGCCACGCGGCAAGAAAGCTGTCAGGCCCTGCCTCCACCTGCTGCCAGCCCAGAGTCAAAGGCAATTTTCTTCTGCTTTAAGTGATAACAGACTGACAGTTTTCACATGTGGGTCTCAAGAGTGTCCTGACAGTCACAAAACCCATTTAACAAAAGATGTGAAGCCGAGGCCCCACCTGCACAGCCTCCAGCCCACTGCCCTCCTGCTAGTCTCTCCCCAACCCACCCCGGGCCCACAGCTGCAATCACTCCTAATCCTTGGCAGCTGCCTTGAAACCCAAGTATCTCCTACATCATGAGAACACACACATGCACATGTGCAGTGACACAGGGGAGGCACACTCACAGGCCCCATCCACCGTCGGGCAGCTGCACTGACCGCAGGTACCGCACAATCTCTTCTCTGTATCCAGCTGGCAGAGGGATGCGTGCCACGTGGCAAGTGATCAGGAGGCCTGTGTGGCAGGAGAGATGTTCCTCGCTGGGGGCAGATGGTCATCACTGCTAAGACCAGGCCCCTTTCCTCCTGAGCACCTCACTCCAACAGGGAGCTACCTCCTTCTCATAAAAACACCCCCCTGGAAAGGCCATTCCTCCCAGGCCCCCATGGGGGACTTTGGGAACAGGGCCAGAGGGAACGTCAGCCACAGCACAGGCGATGCTCCCTGCCTAGGGCCTGCAGAGTCCACTCAGCCATGTCTGGCTCCCATGACCATCTCGGTCGGAGAAACACCAGACCCTGCACAGCACCTCAAGAAGGCCTCCCCCAAGTGCCCTGAAGGTCCAAAAGGAACCAACATTTTAGATCAGTGGGCCTTCCATGAGGGGAGGCTGTTGGTCTTGCTTTAACATCTGCTAGGAAGAAAAATACAAAATTGGTCCCCCTTGCATGTGGTAATACCTATTTGCTTATTTATATTTTTCTGTTTCATAAATTTTTTACAAGCATATGCCGCTTTGCAAATGTTGGGGGGGAGGGAGAGACAACAATAAATATTATCCACTAAGAACCTTCTGTCCCCAGCCTGGTCCTCTCAGACATGGTGGTCACAGGCCACCCTCTACCCCCCATGCTTGGTTCCATCAGCCACGTGCCCCAGAGCCTGGCACGGGACAGGTCTCAGGGCAGACCCCAGCCACATGTGCCATGGAATGAATACCTGACTCTGGCTTAGAGTGTCAGAAGCCCTAGTGTTCAAACCATCCAGACATGCCCTGGAAGAAGAGCAGATGGACTCAGAGCGCACGGGGTCCCATAAAATGAGCCATCCCAAAACAAGCCTATCTCTTTCCTAACAGTTATAATGCTGTCAGGACGCGGAAATGTGCAGACAGGAGCTGAGCCAGCATCTTCCTGATTTTACAGGCAAGGAAACTGAGGCACAGCCAGTAAATGGTGGGGCCAGGTCAGACTCCACTCAGTGCTCACCACAGTGCTGCCCAATGCTGCACAGGCCACACTCGATGGGAGTTGTCTACATAGCATCATGGACCAGGAGCATTTTCCAAAGTCCAGAAAGAGGGAAGAAAAGCTCCAACTCAGCCAGATGCGGTGGCTCACACCTGTAATCCCAGCACTTTGGGAGCCAGAGTGGGGCAGATCATGAGGTCAGGAGTTTGAGACCAGCCTGACCAACATAGTGAAACCCCGTCTCTACCGAAAATACAAAAATTAGCCAGGAATGGTGGTGCATGCCTGTAATCCCAGCTACTCGGAAGGCTGAGGCAAGAGAATCGTTTGAACCCAGGAGGCGGAGGCTACAATGAGCCAAATTGCACCATTGCACTCCAGCCTGGGGAACAAGAGCGAAATGCTGTCTCAAAAACAAAAAACAAAAGAACTCCAACTCACAGCCAGTCCACAGGAAGGGTCCCAGCAAGCTAAGCCCAGAGCCAAAGCAGCAAGAACAAACAACACAGTAGTCCCCACTGACCAAGCACCACTGTGTGCCTGACACTGTGCACATAACCAAACCTGATTCCAATCCTGTCACAGATGAGGCTACAGAGGCAAAGTGAGGCTGACCCACCTCCTGACCAACTCTATGTCATTGCCTCACCATGAGCCCTGGGAACAGTCTCAACATTCCCTGATGGGGCCAAGGGAAGAAAGAGCACCTTGACTTCCCTAAGGACAAGCTCGCAAATCCCAGGACAGGAAAACTCAAAGCTGTACAGTCCAGGTGGCAGCAGGGCTAGAAGTCAAAGCAGAGATGGGGATCCCAGTGCTCCTCCTGCTAGTCTAGTGACCTGGAATAAATGTGCCTCAGCTCCCTAATGTATCTCATTAGGCTTATTCTAAGGACAAAAAGAAGAACAGGACTTGAGCAGGGCTTGGTCTACAGTAAACACCATGGAACTGTTTGTAACATTAAAGGCCAACTCTTCCCAAACTAACATATAAACCTAATGCAACTTCATTTCAAGTCCCAACAGGTTTTATTCTGGGACAGAATCAGGATAAAGGCAATTTGGATGAGTAAATGAATAGACACAGGTAAGAGATGTTTTAAAAAGAAAAGCAACAAAAGTATATAAGGACTTTCTATCTACTACAAAGTCAGCGTAGTAAAAGAAAATGACGTATCAATAAAAGTCATTACAGAAACAAAACCTATTTATGTAGGAATTCACATCATTGAAACACTGTGATCACAAGTCACTAGGGAAAAAAGTCCTATTGCATAAATTCATAGGAGGGAATTTCCCATTTTACAAGGCTGAGGATTTCTGTAGAGAAACACTCCCAGTATGCAAAATAGTCTTGTGTAGCCAAATCAATTCAATACCCAGGCAGTCCAACTGCTACGCTCCTCCTACTCACCAGCCTGAACCTGAAGTTCCCCTGCAGTAGCTCAGAGTAAGTTCACAGCAGGTAACAGCTCCCCACCCACCACTCTGCCCACCTACAGCCCCTTGGCAGAGGCTAGGTCTTCCACCTGGAATGCCCATCCCACTCTGTACTGAGACTTCAAAGCCCATCTTCCTCCTCCCTCAAGGCAACACAGACCCCTAGAGAACCACCTGCTTCTCTTATCAGAGAGCCTGTCACCCTACCCTGGCAAGGCTAGCTGATCCCCTAGGCCAACAGCAGGACGATTCTGACACAGAGCAGAGTTTGCCAGCCCTTTTCTATGTGAACCCCTGGATTTTCACCTGCTTCATCAAAATCCTAGACCAGGCTGGGCCAGGATCCCAAAGGTGATCCAGGGTGGCCATACCCTCAAGCTGGGGCAGCATACTCCTACCTGGCAGGAGGAAAAGTGGGCCACCGTAGTCACCCGTCCAGTGCCCATCCTCAGCCTGCAGCCCCACGTAAAATGTCATCCCGTTCAGAGCCCCCTCACAGGTGGTGTGGGCTTTGGGCAAGTCCTTAAAGTAATTCTTCTGCAAAGAGACCGAAAAAAAAAGGGGGGGGGGGGGCTGACGGGACTGTTGCCCGGCCAGAGGAGCCCTCTTCATATACAGCCCAAGTCAAAATAGTAAATCTAAATTACTTTAAAAGTTTCAGGCCGGGCGCGGTGGCTCAAGCCTGTCATCCCAGCACTTTGGGAGGCCGAGAGGGGCGGATCACGAGGTCAGAAGATCGAGACCATCCTGGCTAACACGGTGAAACCCCGTCTCTACTAAAAAATACAAAAAACTAGCCGGGCGAGGTGGCGGGCGCCTGTAGTCCCAGCTACTCGGGAGGCTGAGACAGGAGAATGGCGGGAACCCGAAAGGGGGAGCTTGCAGTGAGCTGAGATCCGGCCACTGCACTTCAGCCTGGGCGACAGAGCGAGACTCCGTCTCAAAAAAAATAAAAAAAAAAAAGTTTCAGCTGTTTCCATCAAAAGTCTGAAACTCTTCGATGAGAGTATCACACCTCAGCAAAGTAAAAGAACAGTTGCACATTTTCACTGCTTTACTTTCCAGTCATGTATTCTTCACAACTTCCTCCAAGATGTCTGGAATAAAGCAGGCATCGAGTGTGGGGTGGGCACGGGTGCCCACCTGGGCCTGGGACTCGGGCCTCTCAAAAAGGGCCCAAGGGGTGGCACAGCCTTTCCCACGGTGGCAGGGGCTTGGCAGGAGACCCTGTTTACACTGCAGACTCTGACGAGGAACATCTCTTACAATGCACACAACGAAGACACTGGATCCAAACACTTTTTGTGAACAAAAACAAAGTTACAACTATCTTTGCAACTCTTCTATAAGTCAAAAATTACCTCAAAATAAGGTGCTAAAAAATACAACATTAGGAGTCTCCTATGCGTGGTTTAGAGATGAAGGGGCTGAAGCGGAGGGGCCCGCTCACGCAGTTCCCGTGGGCGCTCGCCGTGGGGAAGGGGGTCGCTGGTCGGGTCGTACCACCCGCCTTTCTGAGAGACAAAGTGCTCCTCACGGCTCACCCCTCAGGGCCCCGCGGGGTCCCCGCGCTCGCGGACGCTCCGCGGAAGCCACTTACGGTGTCCAGCCCCAGGGCGTGGGCTTCCAGACCGGTCTGCTCGCGGCCGGCGCGCTCGTCCTGCAGGTAGGTCCACGTCTGCCGGCCCCTCTCGCAGCTAAGTCGCCAGCGGCCGAGGTCGGTGGCGGGCTCGGTCTTGTAGGGGCCCCCTCGGCGCCGCAGACACCTGAGGGCCACCGGCCGTCAGCGACCCAGGCCTCGCCCCGACCCCCGGCCCACTGCCCGCGTCGCGCTCTCCTCAGCACCCCGACCACCCCGCCTTCGCCGGGAGCCCGGGGCGAGGGGACTCACGTGCCCTCAGTCATTGCAGCCGCAGTGCTCTACGCCGCCCACTACCAGCCGCCCGCTCCCGGCACCCAGGACATGCCGTCCAGCCCCGCCCCTCCCGCGCGCACTACGCAGGCGCGGACCTCGGCCGACGCGAAGGCCCAGGTGGGACGATGCCCACGCAACCAATCAGAGCGCCGTGAGCGTGAGCCCGGGGTGTGTCAGGCGACCACAGTGGTGGAGCGCGAGGAGCGCCATGCGGCGTGGGGCGGGGCCTGAGGGGGCGGGGCTGCGACGGGGCGGGGAAGGCGGGTGGGGACTTATGGGCGGGGCATGAGGGGCAGGGCTGGTCGGTGGGTCGGTGGGGGCGGGGATGGTGGGTGGGGCCGGCGGGAGGGGGCGGGGCCTCTTGCGCGCCCTTTAGAGGCTTGCGTCCCAGGAGCTTGGTCTCGGGCGCAGCGCTGTCGAGTGAGCGTGTCTGAGTCGCCGGTGAGGAGGGTCCCGCTGCAGGTCGGAAGGAAGGACATGGGGAGCGAGGCTCGAGCGAGGGACAGCGAGTGCGAAGGTTGGGTGGCAGGGAATTGCTGTCGCATGGCAGGATTTGTCCGGACGCCGGGGCCGGGGGTGGGGGCAGGAGGCCGCCCTGAGGTGAGGTGGGCGCGGGCGGTCGGGGCCAGTGGAAGACCAGGGGGAGGGCGCCACCGGGCGTCCCTGGGAAGCTGAGCGCCGCGTAGGCTTCGCCGGGGGGAATGGGGTAGACGCGGTGAGGCCGAGGCCCCCAGGCCTGGCGGACCACAGGGGCCAGAAGCCCTGCAGCCCGGGGCAGGGAGGGGCTGCGTTGCAGGCCAGGACCGAGCGCGGTAGAGCCTCAGCTGCTCACGGGGTCGCTGGAATTCGGGGTGGGCGCCCTCAGGAGAAATTAAAGGTGAAGAACCTTACCAGCAGTGGGAAGAGGAAGATGGAGGCAGAGCGAGTGACCGAACTTGGAAGGGACAGTCGGGCGCAGCAGGGCAGGAGGCGTCTGACTGTTGGAAACATGGCTGACGTCTGGAGACTGCAGCCCGTGGTCCCTAAGGTCAAGGACCCAGCATGTCTTCATCTGGCCCACAGAAGCCCTAACATCCAATTACAACTGCCCCAGCCTAATGAGCGTTTCTGCACCCACTCCTCAATTCCTGCCCCCAGCCTAACTTCGAAGGGGGCGTGAGCCACAGCAAGCCGGAGAAGAAAGTTGGAAGAGAGAGTGGACAAAAGAATACCCACAGGCATCTTCCCCCTAGTGGAATAGCGGGGTTTTAGACAATCAAGGATATTCACCTTTTCCTATCCCAGTTCAGAAACGAATGAAAAAGACACAGCAATAAGATGGGTGGATATTAACATATCAGCCTTGCCACAAATTAAAAAGCTAGCTTGAAGGACAAGGCTCAAATCTGCAAGCAAGAGGGCATGCTACTAAATCACCCATAAGTCATACAAACATATCCCCCAGCCTCTGGGCCATGGAACCGCCTCACCGAGCACTATGCAATTGAGTGCCAACCAGAAGACACCCCTCCAGTCAACCCACAGACCCCAGAAAGAGTACCCAGAGGAGCTTGAGCACTCCACCCTATCTGTTCTCTGAAATTCAACCAAATGAGTCACTCTACTTCTCTGGAAGCAGAAAGAGGCTGGAAGTTTTTCTCTAGATAAGTTCCTCCACGTAGAAACATGAAGAATAGGAATAAGGGGCTTCAGCCTGGATGGAATCTCACATTGAACCTGGCAAATCTAGGTGAGGGAAGAGGTTTCAATTGGAGAAGAGTTTGAGTTTTGATATTTTAATGGACTGGACTTTTTATGAGTAAAATAACCCGCTCTTTTTAATGTCTGAAAGAGAACAAAAACTGTAAACTACGTCTGGGAATTGACGCAGTTAAGCTTCTAGGGGCAGTCATGAGAAAAAAACACTGTTCCTATCTGCTTGCATACTACTGCATCCAGCTTGTTCATTAAGCCAGATACAGAAGGCTCTGAGGATTTTGGCCTGCACAACTGGGTATATGGTGGTGGTCATTTACTAAAATAGAGGTGTCTTTTACTTATTTATTTAGTGACAGGATCTCAGTCTGTCACCCAGGTGGGAATGCAGTGGCACAATCATTAGCTCACTGCAGCCTCAAATTCCAGGGCTAAGTCATCTTCCGGGCTCAGCCTCCTGAATAGCTGAGACTACAGGCCTGTGCCACCACACCTGGCTAATTTTAAGTTTTGTAGAGACACGGGGTCTTGCTATGTTGCCCAGGATGGTCTCAAACTCCTGGCCGCAAGGAATCCTCCCACTTCAGCCTCCCAAAGTGTTGGGATTATAGGCATGAGCCACTGCATCTGGCCTAAAATAGGGAAAGTTTGATTGGGAAGTTCAGCTTTAAGTGGGGACAAGTTATACTAGAGATGTTTATTAGACATTCAAGTGAAATATTGAGTAGGCTAGCATTCAGGAGAGAAGATAATGCTAGAGATAGGAATTTGGGAGTCATTTGCTTTCAGGTAGTGTTTGAAATCATGAGATTGGACAAGATGAATTAGGAAATGCACCTAAAACAGAGAAGTTCCAGGATGAGCCCTGGGGCACCAACCTTTTCCAGTATAGAGGAATGGCCAGAGAGAGGAGGAAAACCAGAGGAATATGAAGTCATAATATAAGTGAAGACATGGTGATCTTTGCTGAGGCTTTGAAGGGATTGCAAAATGAAGACTGAGAATTTATTATTGGATGCAACAAAACAATGTATTGGTGACTGACAAGAGCTATCTCAGGAGACATGGGGAGAAAAGCCTAATGGCAGAATTTTGAAAGACATTTTCAGTTAAACATGGCAGACTGAGCATAAACATTAACTTCCATTTCCTACCCAAACCCTACTCACATAAAGTAATGAAAGACCAAAAAAACGCACAAAGAATGGGAGGAGACACCAGTAGGCAAGAGAAGTCAACAAAATTATAGACGGATGGAGAAATCATAACTGACTTAGCCAGAGAGAGTTGAGACTTATGTTTGTGGGTGAAGCCAACAAGAGACCATTCCTGCCAGCAAATACCAGGAAGGTGCAGAAATTGGAATAACTGGTGGAAAATTTTTGTGAGGAACAGTGTGACCACAGGTCCCCTCTCCTACTTGGGTGGAGGAAGTTTGCAGTAGTTGAATCAGAGTAGGTGTTACCTCAGGCATGAGGCATAGCTGAGGGTCACTGAAAGCAGACGGATTGAATGAAAGTCTACACATGTGGGTCCAGGCTCACTTCTCCCACTCAGCCAGATAGCATGAGATAAGAGTGGAAGGATTCCTCTGGAGCAGCTGGCTCACAAGAAAAGTCCTGCAAACACTGGCAACTATAACCCAGTAGAAAAACAGAAACCTATTAGCTGGCAGACTACCCATTGACAGTTTTCAACAAGCTCCTTAGAGCCCCATCGTCAGCATGAGCCAGACATTTGGGGAAAACAGTATGACATTACCTCCAGCCATGCAGGTGATCCATCTTGGACTGCTAACCCAGTCAAGCCTTCAGATGACTATAACCTCAGCTAATACCTGACTGCAGCTGCATGAGAGATCCCAAAAGAAAGCTGCCCAGCTGAATCCTCAAATTTAAGCTACTGTATTTGGGGTGATTTGTTCAATAGCAATAAAAAACTAGACAAAAGGACTACAAAGTGCCCAGCACAATAAATTGGGCAGGGGTTGGGGAGGGAATGGGGAGGCAACATATGAAGTAATGTCGTTGAGAAATTTGAGAACACCAGGAATAGAGGTGATCTCAAAAATTTCCAGCAACAAAAAAAGCAAAAACACAAAGGAATTATTTCCAATCTAAAATTCTGTTCCCATTCAAATGATGAATCAAACATAAGGATAGATAAGTCCAAAAAAAAAAACCATTTCTTTACTCTCACAACATCCTTTTGACACCAGATGTAGAGGATTTCTCCCCACTGGCAAGCAAGCATTCAGCTGTGCAGCAGACACCAGCTGGGTATCCGCTTCAATCCTGCACCATCTACCTGGAGATAGCAGCAGATCACACAAGTTGAGGACTCTGTGCCACAAGACTGAGCCCCATGTCAAGTGTCAATCACAAGCCCCCGGTTGTTTTACCTGTCCTTCTGGGTTCCCAAGACCCCTCCTTGGCTTTAATTTACAAGAGCAGTTCACAGAACTCGGGGAAACACATATTTATTATAAGGCTATTTTAAAGGCTACAAATAAACAGCCAGAGGAAAAGATACACAGGGCAAGGCCTAGAAGTGTCCCAAGAGCAGGAGCTTCTGTCTGCAAGGAGTTGAGATGTGCCATTCTCCCAGCATGTGTATGTGCTCCTGTCCACCTTCCTGGAAGCCCCCACACATTCGGCTATCCACAAGGTCTCTGAACCCTGTCCTTTTAGGTCTTTAGGAGGCTTCATTACATAGGCATGATTGATTAAATTATTGGCCACTGGTGATCAACATCACTTACAGTCCCTCTCCCCCAACCTCTGGGAGTTTAGGGGGTGGGCTGAAAGTTTCAACCCCTCTGATCATGCCCTGGTCTTTCAGATGACCAGTCCCTATCCTGAAGCTACACAGGAGCTGTCCACCATCAGTCATCTTACTAGCATACAAAAAGACATCACTTTGGAGATTCCAGGGATTTTAGGCGTTGTATACCAGAAGGCAGAGACAAAGACCAAATATATATTTGATAATATTACAGTAGAAATAAAGACATTATAGATATTCAAGCTCAGAAGGCTACTAAAGGACAGGCTCCATCAAGAAGAGAAAACCAAGGAAGAAGAAAATACGATTCGGAATCCAGGAAATGTTCAAGTTATGGCAGGAAGACAGGGGGTTCCCAGAGGAACATCTTGAAGAGAAAGTGGAGCATATTACCTGATGCACGTGACTTTGTTGGGAAGAGCTTTACACTTAGGGCAGCGACTTTTGGATGAAGTAGTGACAGGAGCATAGAAAACCAAGCAAATGAGAAAAACAATGTAATTATTAACTCCAGGAAAAATCAAAAGTTGTACCTAAAGGAAATGTCATCATAAACCAATAAAGGGCTCAACAGCAAATTGTAAACATACAGTTATACTAAACTGTGATTGCAAGTTTCAGCCAATATTAAATTGCTTAGGGAGACTAATATGAGAGGAAATGTGGGTGTCGAGGGTGGGGGTGATAGTATGTTGTGGGAAAGACAGTATAAGAGAAGCTAACTCCTCCTCCATTGTAGGAAGTCAACAGTGTCTAAAGTCAAGATTAAGAAATAGCATTAAGTCTTTACATGAAGTTAATCACTGAAGATCCCTGAGTTGAGTAGCGTGTGTTTGGAGAAGCAGGGATTGGATGGTAGATTTGGTAGAGGAGGAGGTTCTCTTCTTAGTGCTATTGTTTTCTCAGTGAAATAAGAAGGACATGATCTAAGAGGTTTGAAAAGAATGAGAAGACATGAAATAGAGTCTGGGGATGTAGGATTAAGTCAGGAGATGCTGAGTGCCAGTTTAAGATTGGTGGTCATATGCAACGTCACCAGGTCTATTAATACCTCTTTCTGTATATGGCTCAAATTTTATCCCCTCTTCACACCAATTGCTAGCAAACTTAGGCTTATTCCCTTTGAATTTCACCCAAATGCCTGTAGCAAGATTCCTGCCCCACATGCCATTTTTAAAAGAAAATGTGACTAGATCACTTCTCTGCCAAATCTTCAACAACTCTTTCTCACAGCTCTCAGAAGAAGGTGACAAGAATCTCTGACCTCACCCTGCTGGCCTGTTCCCCTCACTTGGCCACACAACCAAGCTGGTACCTTCAAGCTTTCATCATGTCCTCTCAAGTACACTGTCCCCAGCTACACCCCTGCACTCCTCTCCAGGAATTCTTTCTCCTCTACCCAACCAGACCCTGTTCCATCCTGTTTCTTCCTTGCTACCAATTCAGGCCCACGCCTCATGCACATTCTCTGAGAATTATGTACATAAATACCTGCTGACTCTCCTGGACGTAAGCTGGGTAGGCTTAGCAGGCAAAGGCCGTGTCTTTCTTTATCTCTACATCACTGATGTCTGGCACATCAAGGACTGCTGAGAGAATGAATCGCCTGTTACACATGGAAATGTAAGCTCCAAACTGCCTCAGAGCATATGCTGGTGGGTGACAATCTGAGGTGGTCATGAATATAGGAGAATATTGAAGAGGTCACACAGGGGCAACAACTTTTCATTATGAAAAACTGGGAGACTTTGACACTTAAATGGTTTATTTGCATGATTAATAATCACATTTCCAACAGTGCATCAAGCATCTGATAATAACATTATTTTGAGTAAAAACAAACTCTTTGGGAAAGACCCCCTCCCCACAGGTCAGCTGATCAAATGTCCACCATATCTAGCAGCGCAGAGAGATGGAGCTCAGAGGCAACTTCCTCTTCCCTTGAACTCCGGATCAGCCTTTCCAGGTGCTTTAGCCGTTCGGTTAGACACGTTCCTGTTGCCTCTGACAGCTGTAGCTGCTCCCTCGTCATGTCACTCTATTTGAATAAAAAAGAAACTAAACAGTTTTGGAATGTCAATAAACCACGACCTATTCTCTGTGAAGGAACTAGCTCTGGATCATGTTAGAAACCTCATCTGAGTAGTCATTTATTTTTACAGAGGGGAAAAAAAAATTATCCATTGTACATCCTTCCAGCCTCATTTAGCTCGTACATTCAGCTGGTATCTGCATACAGACTGTTTGCCTTTGTATTCTTTTTTTTTTTTTTTTTTTGAGATGGAGTCTCACTCTGTCGCCCGGGCTGGAGTGCAGTGGCCGGATCTCAGCTCACTGCAAGCTCCGCCTCCCGGGTTCACGCCATTCTCCTGCCTCAGCCTCCTGAGTAGCTGGGACTACAGGCGCCCGCCACCTCGCCCGGCTAGTTTTTTGTATTTTTAGTAGAGACGGGGTTTCACAGTGTTAGCCAGGATGGTCTCGATCTCCTGACCTCGTGATCCGCCCGTCTCGGCCTCCCAAAGTGCTGGGATGACAGGCTTGAGCCACCGCGCCTGGCCTGCCTTTGTATTCTATCATGAACAATTTCCAGTGTCAGTCATTTTTCACCCAGGCTGGAACACGGTGGCATGATCATAGCTTACTGCAGCCTCAAACTCCTGGACTCGAGTAATCCTCCCAGCTCAGCCTCCTGAGTAGCTGGGACAACAGGCATGTAGCACCATGCCTAGCTAATTATGTAGAGATGAGATCTCTTTATGTTGCCCAGGCTGGACTCAAACTTCTGGGCTTAAGCGATCCTCCCTCCTCAGCCTCCCAAAGTGCTGTGATTACAGGCATGAGCCACCGTGCCCAGCCAGTCATTTTTAGAAAATATCATCATCAAGGGCTGTGAACTATTCTATCATGTGAATGTATTATAATTGTTTAATCAGACTCCCATCTTCAAACATTTATTGCTTCTACTTTTATACAATATAACTAATGCTACAGTAAACATTTTTATACATTAATTTTTAGGGAATATCTGGTAGGTCAGAATTCTTTAGGTCAGAATTGATAATTCAAAGGGCATGAACATTTTTAAAGTATTTGCCCAACTGATGAATGGAAACAGTAAGTTATTTTAATTTGCTTTTCTCCCCTATTGAAGGGCTTCCTAAAGCCAGTCCAGGAGCCCAGTTTTTACCTGTTCAGTGGCACATATTTGTGATTGAAACTCTGTTTTTGCATCTTTAACCACTGAAGGAAGAATGGTAAGGTAAAAAGACCTTAGGCTTTGGAGCCAGTTGGATCTGGCTTTGAAAGGCAACCCTGACCACTCACTACTTGAACACTCTTGGGTGAGGCTCTTGACTTGGGAGCTTACCTTCTGCATTCAATAGTTTTCCTCAGGAAAAATTAATCCCAGAAGGGAGGTCTGGGTAATGCCGAAGCTTAGACAGTATGTGCTCCAAGAGAAGCTGCTGTCATCACCTTAATGCCCTTAACTACACATCAGCACACAGTTACAGGTCTTACTCAGTTCTTAAGAATATTTCATTTGGGCCGGGTGCGGTGGCTCAGGCCTGTAATCCCAGCACTTTGGGAGGCCGAGATGGGCGGATCACGAGGTCAGGAGATCGAGACCATCCTGGCTAACACCGTGAAACCCCGTCTCTACTAAAAATACAAAAAAAAAAACTAGCCGGGCGAGGTGGCGGGCGCCTGTAGTCCTAGCTACTCGGGAGGCTGAGGCAGGAGAATGGCGTAAACCCAGGAGGCGGAGCTTGCAGTGAGCTGAGATCCGGCCACTACACTCCAGCCTGGGCGACAGAGTGAGACTCCGTCTCAAAAAAAAAAAAAAAAGAATATTTCATTTCTATTCTTCATTTATTCCATAGGCAGAAACTCAAAATCAGTTGGGTCTCTATAACAATGATATGGATAAAGTTTAAAAAAAGGTCTAATTTGAGCTAATAATTTATTGGTCATAATATCATAGGATAAATCATGATACTACTTTTTTTCCCCAGTCATTCTCTCAATCTTTAATTATTACGTAAAATGCCAAATGTATACTTCTCACCTGTGGGCTAGTAGTTACGGATGTTTTCATCACAGGTTCAATAGCGTGAGAAAGAGACACTAGAGTCTGAGGAAGATAGAGGGGAAGGGAAGTTAAATCCGTAAATGCTCCTGAGTCTTCAGACAACCATTGCTGAAGCTGATCTTCAAACCTGAAACAATATATAATAAATTCAAAAATATTTGAGCATTAGGAAGTTAACTATTGTTCATTAATCTTCTAGATATACTTAAAAACTTTTTAAGCCTTTGCTTTTTTTAAATTAAATTAAATTTTTTTTTTTGAGATAGAGTCTCACTCTGTTGCCCAGGCTGGAGTGCAGTGACGTGATCTCAAGTCAGCATAAACTCTGCGTCCCAGGTTCAAGTGATTCTCCCGCCTCAGCCTCCAGAGTAGCTGGGATTACAGGCACGTGCCACCATGCCCAGCTAATTTTTTATACTTTTAGTAAAGATGGGGTTTCACCATATTGCCCAAGCTGGTCTTGAATTTCTGACCTCAGGTGATCCACCTGCCTCGGCCTCCCAAAGTGCTGGGATTACAGGAGTGAGCCACTGTGCCTGGCCAATTTTTTAATTGTTATTTTTGACAAAGTCTTGTTCTGTTGGCCAGGCTGGAGTGCAGTGTTACAATCTTGGCTCACTGCAACCTTGACTTCCCAAGCTCAAATGATCCTCTCACCTCAGCCTCCCAAGTAGCTGGGACTACAGGCACATGCCACCCAGCTAATTTTTGTATTTTTTTGTAGAAACGGGGTTTTGCTGTATTGTCAGGCTAGTCTACAACTCCTGAACTCAAGTGATCTGCCCATCTCAGCCTCCCAAAGTGCTGGGATTATAGGCAGGAATCACCACACCCAGCCTTAAGCCTTTGCTTTTTACTAAGAATATAACTAAGTTATTACATCAACTAAGCAGCAGAAATGTACTTATTAAAAATTTATTAACTTCCTATATAATAAAGCTTAATTTAAAAAAAAACTAGGCTGGGCTCAGTAGCTCACGCCTGTAATCCCAGCACTTCGGGAGGCCAAGGCGGGCAGATCATCTGAGGTCAGGAGTTCAAGACCAGCCTAACCAACATGGTGAAACCCCATCTCTACTAAAAATAAAAAAATTAGCCAGGCGTGGTGACACATGCCTGTAATCCCAGCTACTTGAGAGGCTGAGGCAGGAGAACTGCTTGAACCCGGGAGGCGGAGATTGCAGTAAGCCAAGATCACACCCTCGCACTCCAGCCAGGGCAACGAGAGCAAAACTCTATCTCAAAAAACAACAACAACAACAACAAAAACCACTTCCCTTTAATTTATAAATCCAATTCCAATTTATATTTAATGAAAAAGGTGGCATTAATCCAAAAACAACTGCTTCTATGTGTTACTTAACATTACTTGTAATTGTCTTATTTGGCTTATCATTGGTTTTATGCATCTATAATTAATTCTTCTGACGTTTTCCAAATGTGTGGATTGCTGCTTATAGCTTAAAATTAACTCAAAATAATATGCCACTGCCACCTAACGTACTCCAGAGCTGTCTACTTCCATATACCAGTCTTTTCAAGAAAAACAATCTTGGCCAGGTGCAGTGGCTCATGCCTGTAATCCCAGCACTTTGGGATGCCAAGGCAGGTGGATCACCTGAGGTCAGGAGTTCAAGACCAGCCTGGCCAACATGGTGAAACCACGTCTCTACTAAAAATACAAAAATTAGCCAGGCATGGTGGCAGGCGCCTGTAGTCCCAGCTACTTGGGAGGCTGGGGCAGGAGAATTGCTTGAACCTGGGAGGTGGAGGTTGCACTGAGCCGAGATCATGCCACTGCATTCCAGCCTGGGCAACAGAGAGACTATCTAATAAAAAGGAAAAAAAAAAAATCTTATCCCAAACCACTTAAATTATAGAGACTGATTTTAGAAATCAGACACATTCATTCACCCTTCCAACACATATCCATCAAGCCTCCTCCAGATGCCAGGCATCATTCTGGGTACAAGGAATATTGCACTGAAACAAAACAGAGGCCCTGCCCTAAGCAATGTAGACGTTAGTGAGGAGAGACAGACAAGGAACACATAACAAGAGAAACATGGTTTGAAGATAAGAAAGACAAAGCAGAGCCATGGAAACAAGAAGGTCGGGGATGGGCAAGGAGGGCCTAACAGCAGCAGACATTTGAGCAGAGATCTGAAGTGAGTAGGAGATCAGCCGTGGGGATGCTGGGGAGAATGGAGGGGGCTGGACAGTCCTAGGCAAAAGGAACAGCAAACTCAGAGGCCCAACTGTGAGCCGCCTACCATGTTCAAGGAAGGAGCGGAGGTCAGAGGAAATGGGGGCAAATCACTCAGGGCCCTGGCCACCCCTGTAAAGTTTGCCTTTGAATGAAGGTGAAAGAGGGAAACCACTGAGAGGCTGTGAGCAAGCAAGTGACATGACCTCCATCTTAACTCACTTGAAAGGCACCCACCAGGTCTACCAAGACTAAACTACAGCCTACTGTGATAATCCAGAAGGAAGATGATAGTGGCTTGAGCCAGGTGGTGGCCATGGAAGTCATAACAAATGGTCCAATTCTGAATGTATTTTCAATAAAGCCAATAGGATATGTGAATGGGCTGATGTGAGGGGATGATTCCAACACACTTGATCTAGGCAGCTGGAAGGATGGAGCCGCCATCAACAGAGGACCACCAAAGGAAGGGGTTGGTTGGAAGAAAGCTGGGAACTGGATTTGGGATATGTTAACTTTGCAGTGGCTACTAGACATCCAATAGATGTCTAATGAAGATATCAAGGAAGCAGTAGGATGTTCAAGTGTGGAGTTCAGAGGTCTGTCAGATTTGGAGCTGTCAGATAGTGATGTTATTTAAAAATCCATGGAACTGGATGAAATCTCTGAGGAGGAGGTACAGATGATGCAGAGGAGAGGTTGAGAGAATGAATCCGGGGGGCAGCTGGGGGATGAGGAGGATCCAGCAGGGCAGGAGGAGGAACACAGACATCCTAGGAGCAAGGAGGGGAGGATCAAGTATGGGATGCTACCAGGGACTGGGGTTCATGGTCATGTTCAGCCCTGAGCCAACTGTAGGAGACCGGGAAAGGCTGGAGAAGTGAGTATCACAAGCGTTTTTGAGGAGTTTTACTATTAAGAGGGCAGAAACATGAAGTGGTGGCTAAAGAGGGAAATGGGGCCAAGATAGGGAAGCATGTTTCATGTCTGTGTGCTGCTGATGGGGACCATCTAGTATGGGGAGGGGTGGTCACACAAGAGGGATACTCATTGAATGAATTTCCTTGGGTAGGTGGGAGATGAGATCCCAGCCCAGGGAAGGGCTGACTTTGACTACAAGCTGCATGGTTCTTTTCCAGCAACAAGAGGGGTCAGGATGGGGATATAGGGAGGATGCTGGATGTGGCTGGGAGGGCAGGGAAGGCAGAGGACAACCTGTGGAAGGTCCCTTACTCCTGATTCTACTTCTCAGTAAAATGGTAAACATGGCCATCAAATGAAAGCAAAGGAAAGGTATGCATGGGAAGGAGAAAAGTGGGCAATGCAGAGGAGGGGCAGCCCCAGCTCCTGCCCATTCACAGCATGGGATCATTCACCAATGCCTCAGGCTCCCAAGGGCAGGGTGCTTCTGGCCAGCCATACTATTCAGCACTCACCATCTTTTGAGACTTAACCACATGAATTTCCCACAAAAACCTAACACTGATTTTCAATAATAAATAATAAATGAAATTCACTTAAAAACATACTATCTAGGGCACTGCTTCTGTCTTCAAAGAGCTTTTAAATAGTTACAGCACTAAAACTGTTGCTAATAATCTACCTTCCCTTCTCCATCCTGGCTGTCTTACATCAATCAAGCAATAACCAGTCTCCCCTCACAGCATAAAGGAGACTAAACAACACACATGAATTAGAAGGAAGTGGGCTTCACCTCTTGTTCTCCTCTTTCTCCAGCAGCAGACTGCTCGACAAGCACTGCGCCAAGAGCTCCTCAGCAGAAGCTCCTCGCATCAGATCCTCTGTGCGGGGAATCCTCCCCTCTCGGCCACCCTCTGTGCTCCTCCTCCAGTTACGGTGCATGTGAAGCAATGGTATGGGAAAATTGTTTGCAGAAGGATGAAAAGGCTTTATTCCCAAACTGTAAGTACATGATTTGAAATGCTTATGGTCAAGAAAATACTTCTACGGCATCATGTAAAGCATGTAGATACATTTGTACATGTGCATTAACATGTAAGAACATGTGCCTCAGACTCATGTGCTCTCCTGGGACAGTTCATGCCGGCCCCATGCCTACTTCCAAGCTTCCATCAAGTCAGGGAGTGGGGCAAAGAGGGAAGGCAGCCCCTGCACTGTAGTGACCCTTATGCACAGAGGCATTGAGACTGCCTGTTCCTCTTGGAAGCTTCTCTCACGAGGCAGCTGGGGTTTGGAGCTTCTCTGCTTCATGTCTTGCCTCCCACCCTAGGGTTCCAGATTCTGTTTTTCCCTAGTATTGGCAAGGTCCTTATTTTTTATAGATAGCTCTTGGATACATTTGGAAGTAATGTTTACAAACAGTGAGAGAGAGGGCATCTGACATTTTTTTCTAAACACATGCCAATGTTTGTCCTTTCCCCACTGATTTCAATAATTTGGCGTAACACTTTTGTCACGTATTCTAACTCTTTATTCTGATCCATTCATCTACTCTGGCATCCCCTCATGGTTTCAAGTACTGGAGCTTTACTATATGTTTTGGTATCAGGCCAAGCAAACCTTGTTAGTCTTATTTTTTTTTGAGACGGAGTCTCACTCTGTGGCCCAGGCTGGAGTGCAGTGGCCGGATCTCAGCTCACTGCAAGCTCCGCCTCCCAGGTTCACGCCATTCTCCTGCCTCAGCCTCCCAAAGTGCTGGGACTACAAGCGCCGCCACCTCGCCCGACTAGTTTTTTGTATTTTTTTTTAGTAGAGACGGGGTTTCACCATGTTAGCCAGGATGGTCTCGATCTCCTGACCTCATGATCCGCCCGTCTCGGCCTCCCAAAGTGCTGGGATTACAGGCTTGAGCCACCGCGCCCGGCCATCTTATTTAAAACTTTCTCAGCAATTGCTGCGTATGTTTTTATCCTGATGAATTTTAGAACTTATCAGTACCAGAACTGACATCTTCACAGCATTGTATCCTGTCAACAACCTAGTCTGAACCTCAATGGTTCGGGTTTCCTTTGTACATATAGGCCCTGAGAACTCATATGTTAAGGGTTTATTGTTGCGAATGAGAATTTTTTTTTTTTTTTTTTTTTTTTTTTTTTTACATGTTGTGGATCTATCTATCTGATCACCTTACTGAACTCAGAATGATTCTATGGACTTGACTGTTGATTATCTTGGACTGACAACTGTACTGTCTGGAAATGACAGTTTCCCCTTCCTTTCAGTATTTGTGCCTGTCTATCCCACATCCCTTTGCTGGTCAGGATTTCCAGGACAATAGTGAATAGTAGCCGGGACAACAGGCTGGTTCTGATTCCACTGTTCCTAACATTCTACCAAGAAGCATGAATTTTTTCTATTTTGGTAGTTTTATGTTAGGTAGCCTTATCAAGTTAGGACTTTTTTTTTTTACCCAAGCTAAAGAAATTACCCAAAACAAAGAAATGTTATCAGGAATGGGTATTAATTTTAAGAAATGTATTTCAACACCTGCTAAAATTACCACTTATTTTTCTATTATGGGAACAAATTACATTAATAGATTTTCACTGTTATTGTTTATCCTGGGAGAAAGCATACTTGTGACTTTTTTAGGTACTGTGCTTTGGAACCAGATTTGGAAGTGAGATGAAATGTCAGCTGTACTCTCCTGGTTAGGTATGGTTTCAGGGTCAGGTTCGCCTGATAAATGAAGTGAGATGCTTGTAACTTTGCTCTAGAACAGTTTCTACTGCAGGGAATGATCTGTTCCTTGAGGCTTTGTCACAGTCTGTCCACAATGGACTGGATTTGGCATGTAGGATGTTAATTTCTATGTACTTTGGAAGAAAAATACAGTTTAGCAAGAAACAGAAACATACTGAACATGAACCTCACCGTCCCTCTCTCAGCTGTAGCTCCTTCTGCGTCTGCAATCTGGCTTGTTCCCACGACAAAGGAACATCATATTTTTTCAAATCGTTTTTAAAAAAATACACACATATCTGACCATCTTCACTCAGTGCCTCTGAGAAAACAATACAAAAACAGATAAAGAGGCCAGCCTGGCCAACATAGCAAGCTCCTGTCTCAAAAAAAAAAAAAACAAAAAAAACAAAAACAGGTACAAATATTTAAAGAGCGACAGGTGGCATGTGCTTAAATTCACTGATTTAAGTGCAAGCCCTTTGATTAAAGTCACACAATTATGTGACTTCCACACTTGGGTTAAATAGGCTCCCAGTGTCCATGCATCACTCAAAGTCCAGATTGGCAGGGCCAGTAATGAGTACTCAAAAGCCACAAAATCCTCTCTAAGAGCCACCCTAGGGGGCCTGTTTCAGGGAGGTGAGTTCAGGCTCTACCAGAACCTTCCTAGCTTGTCTCAATGTTTTTAGGTCACTCACTTGAAGAGGGAAGTCCTAAGGAAAGGAAGGATAGGGACCCAAAAGAAAAGCAGCAACATCAAGTAAACATCTTCCTTTGCAGAAACTAGACCAAGAAAGTCTCGTGAGGAGCTGATCCCATCGCACCAAGCTCTAACTACCTGATGTAACAGGAAGCCGGGGGGGCGTCCAGTCTCTCAGCTTGTGGTTGATACACAAGGCGATGAGGTCATCCCATGGGATCTCCATGACTGAGGGGCCTGCCCCATGGACTGGGGAGGGGCTCTTGCTCTTCCACCTACAGTAGGTTCTGCGGAGCAGGTTCTCCACCTGGGACTGGAGGACAGGCTGTGTCTGGCGTGAGCTGGGGATCTGGGAGGTGTACTGGACAACCATGGAGCACACGGGGAGCCAGGGGGCTAGGGAGAAAGTGCCTCATTAGTTACAGGTTTGGCCGAAGTACAGGTGAAAATGTACATGAAAACATTTTTAACTCTGTATTTTCTTAGGAGAAGGCAACTAACTGTGAAGTTGAGAAGTCTGCTTTCTAACCACAGCGGAACCACAGTTGTTGAGGGAAGAGCAGCTTATTCCCAGGGTCTAGGTGAGGGACGCAGACAGTCCCCCTTAACAGTGTTGCTAGTAAAGGTCCACCCAGAAGCTCTGACTCTACAGGCCTGTGGTTGTGCCTAGGAAATCTGCATTTTAACAAGCACCCAGATGAGTCTGGTATAAGTGGTCTTAGCTTATTTTGGGGAACCCCAACCTAGCCACAGCACTGAGGGCTTGTGCTGAGTGGTTTGCTTCCCTTTGGGTTCTTTCAGTAATGAGCATGAGTTAGACCTACTACCGACCACACCCCACAATTCAGAAGGGTGCCTGAGGCCCAAAGGGGAGTGTCTATGCTAATGCCACAACTTCTGCCAGATAAGCAGCTCATTCCCTTCTGACTGCATGGGAAGGAGCAGCCCCATATGCCATACTGGGCTTGAGCCAGCCGGATGGCCTGCAGGATCTGTGTTAAAACAGCCCAAAGACGGCCAGGAACAGGGGCATAGCCAGAGCCACAGAACAAGGCTTCTCTGACAAAAAAGAAACATTAAACCAGCACCGAGTATGTGCCATGGCCATGGCTTGGGGACAGGGCTACATGGTCCCCATGCTCTTTGCCCCTGGCTTGTCTGTTTGAAAACAGGGACTCTGCGGGGCAAGCAGGACAGGATCAGGGTTGGTGTTCCTCCCAGTACCACTTGTCACTTTCCTCCTGAGGCTGAGTGAAATCCCATGGACTGCTCTGCTGGTCAGGAAAGGCTAACAGCCCCCACCCCACAAAACCCAGCTTGTTCTGGCCCATGAACCCAAAGGAAGGTGCAGGCGAGCACAGCATGAAGACATGCATGTGCCCAGTGGAGGTGGATGTGCAGCCCTCACACTGGTGCCCAACACCTGTCAGACGGTTACTACAGTGAGAAGGAAGCCTGAGGTTTGACTGCAGCCACCCACCAGACCTCCCCAGCACAAGCACGTACCCCCCAGGGGAGGAAGGTCCATCTGCGGAAGCTGGAACCCAAGCACAGCCTGCTTCAGCCACGCCAGGTGCTCTGGGGCATTCCAGTGCAGGTGAGGAAGCAGCCGGCTGCCCCCTGCCTCAGCAAACTCAGTGACAGGCCAGGACAGATCACATAGCTGTTCAGAGGACACCACGGAAGCCAGGAACTGCAGCACACTGTTAAACAGCTCAATGATGGCGCCAGGCTCCTGCGAAGTGAGACCGCCCAGACGCCTCTCCCTTCTGTCATGGAAAAAGCGGCCACTAAACTCATGGCCAATCCCGTCTTCGACGTACTGAATGAGAGTCTGGCAGCAAAGGTCAAGGGAATGGGGGCAGTGGGAAACCAGCCACTGCACCGCTTGCAAAACCTGAGAACAAAGACCGTCAGAAGAGACCTGGTTGAAGAGTTCACACTGTTTTTCAAAAACAGCCTTCGGAAAGGGCTGGATCCCCCAGGGTTGCCCACAGGTAACACCAGAGTCCTGGGCTCTCAACTGTGGTAGGAAGGGGAACAGAAGTGTCCTGTGCAGTTGAGTTAAGCCTTCTAGGGCTCAGGAGACATGTCCAGTAGGGGCACTAAAGAGAGCCCCCAGATCCCATCTGGCCTGAGGAGGAGTGTGACCTGCATGGCTGCCCCGTGGAAGCGCCCACACCCTCAGGAAACCAGCCCTGAACATCCCCTTCACCATGCACAGAAATGGAGTCTTCTCCTTTTTCGAAGGGACTAACAGCTTCACTATGTGCCAAGATACCTTCACACCCTACAGTTATCTCACTTCCTATAGTTATTTTAATTCCTGCCACCTCTTTCTCTAAATTGTTAGCAAAGACTCCCCCTGCCCCCCCCCCCTTTTTTTTTTTTGAGAAGGGGGTCTTGCTATGTTGCTCAGGCTGGTCTCAAACTCCAGGGCGCAAGCAGTCCTCCTGCTTCAGCCTCCCGAGTAACTGAGATTACAGGTGTAGGAGCCACCATGCCCAGCTTCAGAATTCCTTTTTAAAGGAAACATCAAATAACATTATTTCTTCACGTGTTCAGAGGACAATTACCCTAGAAAAACAATTTCTGTATCTGACCTTCAGATATATGTTCATATTTTAAATTCATAGAAACAAAAACACTAAAAAATTTTACATAAACAATTTAATTTGTAGATAGCAGGACCGTGGACAAATTTTATCTTTTATTTTGATTTCTGCTTATGTTTTTAGAAAGTTATCTGTATAAAACATACAACTGCTGCCAGGCGCAGTGGCACACCACAGTAGTCCCACATACTTGGGAGGCTGAAGTGGGAAGATTGTGTGAGCCCAGTAGTTTGAGGTTGCAGAGAGCTGTCATCTTGCCACTAAACTGGGTGACAGAATAAAACTCTGTTTCTTAAGAAAAAAAAATGCTAATGCTAATATACGCTCAATTCAAGATACAGCAAAAGGGGAAAAAAATATCTTGACAGACCGTTAAAAATGATGAAACCTTACCTTAGTTGAACCTTGTAGATCATTAATGGAATCAGGGATCTCGGTAACAGTGTAATCTGAAATCAGCTTAGCTGAAACCAAGTCCTGTAGCATCAGACCTTTAAGAGACACAGATGAAGGTCACTCGCATTCTGCTCTCAGCACACCTGCTAATACATCTCCCTGTGCTGACCGCACGCAGTCCTGCAGTGGACAGTAACCATAGGGGTTGCTGTCTCAGTGATTCCTGACCCCAAAACTACTGGACCATCCTCAGACCCAGGGCCTCCACCCATTTTTAAACCATGCTGCTTCATAAACGAGACTTCCTTCACAAACCATCTTCCACTTCCTTCTCAACGGCGTCCCCTCCAGGGCTAGGCACAAGAACCACCAGAGGAAGTGCAGGCTGGAAGGGCTTGGCCTGCAGGAGCTGCTTGAGCTGCAGCAAGGCCGACAGCCAGTACACGTCCTCCTCTGCCACGTCCTCACTCTTCATTTTGGGGGGAAGCAGCAGCATGAGCCCACTGGCTCCCAGGAGGTCCTTCTGTGTCTCCACAGCATCGATGGCATCATCACTGAGGGCGCCATGGGCCACCTGCAACAGCATCAAGATCATCAGGAGAGACGCACCATGGGACGCATCAGCAGTGATTGATCTGCCCCAGAGCAAGTGCAGCCGAAGCTCTCCATGCACTAAATATTGACTCTACTCCAGACAGGCCTCCAAGGGCACGGCTGGGCATACCCTGTAGTTATCTAACTTCCTGTAGTTATTTTAATTCCTGACCCCTGTTTCCCTAAATCCAACTGTTAGCAAAGACTCCCCCCAACTTTTTTTTTTTTTTTTTGAGAAGGGGGGGGTCTTGTTATGTTGCCCAGGCTGGTCTTGAACTCTTGGGCTCAAGCAGTCCTCCTGGTTCAGCCTGAGTAGCTGAGATTACAGGTGTATGGAGCCACCATGCCCAGCTTCAGAATTCCTTTTTAAAGGAAACGTCAAATAACATTGTTTCTTCATATATTCAGAGGACAGTCACACTAGAAAATTAATTTCTATATCTGCCCTTCAGATATAAGACATGTTTATATTTTATTTATTTTATTTTACTTTTTATTTTTTGAGATGGAGTCTCGCTCTGTCACCCAGGCTGGTTTGCAGTGGCATGATCTCAGCTCCCTGCAACCTCCACCTCCTGGGTTCAAGCAATTCTGCCTCACCCTCCCTAGTAGCTGAGATTATAGGGTCCCACTACCACACCCAGCTAATTTTTGTCTTTTTAATGGAGACGGGGTTTCACCATGTTGGCCTGGCTGGTCTCGAACTCCTGACCTCAAGTGATCAGCCTGCCTCAGCCTCCCCAAGTGCTGGGATTACAGGCGTGAGCCACTGCACCCACCCCATGTTCTTATTTTAAATTCACAGCAACAAAAATGAGAATTAATGCAACAGAATTAGTG
The DNA here is from genome assembly GCF_007565055.1 of Rhinopithecus roxellana. Lineage (NCBI taxonomy): Eukaryota > Metazoa > Chordata > Mammalia > Primates > Cercopithecidae > Rhinopithecus > Rhinopithecus roxellana. Next base: position 130,994,563 of record NC_044561.1, on the reverse strand, counting down.
CAAGAAACAGCCAGGTCAACAGGTAATTTAGCACCCAGCTACAATTGTGTTTGCCCATATTGCTATAATTTTAATTAACCTTAAACAGGTATAAAAACAGTTAAAGCTAGGCACAGTGGCTCATGACTGTAATCCCAGCATCTGGGGAGGCCAAGGCGGGAGAACTGTTTAAGGCCAAGAGTCAAGAATTCAAGACCAGCCTAGGCAACATAGCAAGATCCCATTTCTACAAAAATAAACAAAAATATAAGCCCATAATAATAGAAAGAGGGAAGGCACGCCAGCAGCAGATGAGGGATTCTGATATATTTCTAGAAAGCAGCAAATAGATGTGACTAATCCCTGTGTTAGGGAAGCAGAGGATGCCATACCTAAAGGCTGCAGGTGTCAGTGTGTAAGGAGTCAGGTTGACTAAGCCTGCAAAAGTCCTGTATACCCAGGCCCTGAAGACACCAGGAGCCAAAGGTGAAGTTCAGAGCCTGGCCCTATCGGCACCCACCACTGCAGGCAACCTCTATGCACAACCAGTCCCCCTGGGCCCCTGAACAGGAGTCCTGAGAGGACCCAGATGTAGGGCCATGGTCAGACACAGTGGAAGGGACTCAGCGCCAAACCACTCCTGACCCTACCCTGAGAATACCAGCAGCTCCCCAGAAAGCAGATGGCACAAGTCCTTTCCAGAAAAACTGAACAGTCTAGGGAACAGACATCCAGATCCAGACATTTGGGAGTCTCTCCAAAAAGGCTGGCTTGCCATTTAGCTACCTTCCACCCCGCCCCAAACATAGAACTTCTTGGCTAGCCTTTTAGGGCCTCACTCAGATATAGACAGACAGCCTTGGGTAAGGCATCTGAGGAGGGCCTCCAACATAAAAGAGAGAAACTGGAATAACAAAGAGGAAAAAAAAAGAGGAACCAGGTAATACATGAACCAAAGAAAACTTAGACCCCAAAAACCCTAATTTCCTCGAGAAGATAAGATGATGCATCCAAAAAATAAGATGCTATGAAAAAGTCATGATAAGAATAAAGAGGAAATAAGTAATATATATGGAATAAAAAATTCAGTAGGACAATTGGAAAATAAAGTCTAGGAAATCTTTTAGATCACAGTAGGAAGAGACGAGATTGAAAATAGGATAGAAAGGGTAAGAAACTCAGAGGATCAATTGAGGAGGTCTAACATCTATCTAATAGAAGCTCAAGAGAGAACAGAAAAAAGAGAGAGTGTCATAAAGACATGAAAATGTCCCAGAAGTGAAATAGGAGTCTCTAGCCTGAAAGAACCTGCTAAGCCCTGCACAGTGAGTTAAGGTAATCCAGTGCCAGGCATAACAAAGTGAATCTTCAGGACGCCATGAACAGAGAGAAAAGCCTTCCATAGAGCAACAAAACCAGGCCACACAGAAAGGAACAGGAATAGTACAGCAACAGTGGATGCTAGGTGACAGTGGAACAAAACTGGAAGGAAAATAATTTTCTTTATTTTTTTATTGAGACGGGGTCTCCCTCTATCATCAACGCTGGAGTGCAATAGCGCGATTACGGCTCACTGCAGCCTCGAACTCCCAGGTTCAAGCAATCTTCCCACCTCAGCTTCCCAAGCTACTAGAACTACAGGCACACACCACCATGCCCAGCTAATTTTTGTATTTTTTATAGGCAGGGTTTCACCGTGTTGCCCAGGCTGGTCTCGAACTTCTGCTCTCACAACAATCCGCTCACCTCGGCCTCCCAAAGTGCTGGGATTACAGGCATAAGCCACTATGCGTGGCCAGGAAAATAATTTTCTACCTATAATTTTACAAATGTAGCTAAACTATGAAGCAAATGTCAAAATAAATGCATTTTCTTTTTATTTCCCCCAGCCTAAGGTATTTTGTGAATAAAATCATTTTCATAATGGAAAGTACTCAGAAAATTCCCCTCCCATGACATATACCATCCAACAAGGGGCTGAACCAAGAAAAAATACTGCAGCAGCTGATGCTAATGGCAACACTGAGCAAGCACCTGGCCTGTGCCAGACACTGTCCTACGCAGTCTGCGCGTGCACTGACTTTATTCACAAGAGCCAGATGAGCATCTCCACCAAACAGCACCTGCACAGGCTTGGGCAGTTTATTTTTTTTTTTTTTTTTTTTTTTTTTTGAGACGGAGTCTCGCTCTGTCGCCCGGCTGGACTGCAGTGGGCGGATCTCAGCTCACTGCAAGCTCTGCCTCCCGGGTTTACGCCATTCTCCTGCCTCAGCCTCCCGAGTAGCTGGGACTACAGGCGCCAGCCACCTCGCCCGGCTAGCTTTTTGTATTTTTTAGTAGAGACGGGGTTTCACCGTGTTAGCCAGGATAGTCTCGAACTCCTGACCTCGTGATCCGCCCGTCTCGGCCTCCCAAAGTGCTGGGATTACAGGCTTGAGCCACCGCGCCCGGCTTGGGCAGTTTATTTTACCGTCTCTGAGTAAAATAGGAATAAGAAGTAATAGTACCCACACACAGGTGGCAGAGACACTGGGGAACTTGCCCAAGGTCACAGAGCTTCCAGGTGGAGGAGCAGGGACATGTGCTCATAATGATGGCACTAACGCACATGCTGCCTGGAGACCAGCCCACGGATGAGGGTTCCCGGACAGAGGGAATATGGATCAAGTGAAGTGATAGAACATTTGGAAAACTCTACTGAGATATATACAGCCTCCCAGTAAAAATGAAAGAGATGAAGAGAACTATGTTAAGTGAGACAATAAGGCAACTCTGTTTCTTGCAAGAAGAAAATAATTGTGGTTATAGAACACTACTGGTTCTGAGGTAAATAGCAGTCACAGAGCCATCAAAATATGACCCCACTCACTGGAGTAATATAAAGTGATAGTGTAGCTATCCCGGGAAGACGTGGAAGGCTGAGCAGGACCATGGCACAAGAGGCCACGCTGTACCTAGGGTGGTATGCTGCCGCCAAGAGGGTCCCCCGATTCCACCTAGTGTTCATGGCCACGTGTGATCTCCTGCCCCGTGAGCTGGGCCTAGCCACTCACTTCTGACAGGCAGAAGCCAACAAGCAACAGGATGTCACTTCTAAGTTTAGGTTATAAACACACTCAGACTTCCATCTGGGCTCACCTCTTGCTCACTCTGATGAAAGCCAGCTGGCATGCTGTCATCTGGGGAGAGGCCCATGTGGCAGGAACTGAGGAAGTCTTTGGCCACAGCCTGCAAGGAAGTGAATCCTGACACAAGCTCACTAGAGTGAGCTGGGAAGTAGATACCCTTCAGTCAAGCTTTCAGATGAGACTACAATCCTAGCCAACATTTTGATTTCCACCTGTGAGAAACCTTCAGCCAGAGGACCCGAGCTAAGCCACACCTGGATTCCTGACCCACAGAAACCATGATAACAGACTTATTTTAAGCTGCTATGTTAGGGGTAATTTGTTACTTAGGAATAAGGTAACGAATACATTTACATTAATGGGAAGTCAGCAGAGAACATTTAAATGGATAAACTTAGAAACGGCTGTGTAAGTGCGTAATCTGGAAACAAGAAAAATGAGGCCCTGAAGAAAGGAGTTAAGAGAGGAAGGAGGAGCTATGTCTCGTTTTAAATCATGTGGCATTATTTGACTTCTTTTTAAGTACATGGAAGTGCTACTTTCATTAAAAATGAAAATAAAGGTAACAGGAACAGTAAACTAATTTCCAGTAAATGAAATGTGACTTTGTAATCCCAGGAAAAGGGAAGAATTTTGCACCAAGAAGTTACTGTTACCTCAGAATGGCAAGAGCATAGATGGTTCTTTTTTTTTTTTTTTTTTTTCCTGAGGCGGAGTCTCGCTCTGTCGCCCGGACTGGAGTGCAGTGGCCGGATCTCAGCTCACTGCAAGCTCCGCCTCCTGGGTTTACGCCATTCTCCTGCCTCAGCCTCCCGAGTAGCTGGGACTACAGGCGCCCGCCACCTCGCCCGGCTAGTTTTTGTATTTTTAGTAGAGACGGGGTTTCACCGTGTTAGCCAGGATGGTCTCGATCTCCTGACCTCGTGATCCGCCCGTCTCGGCCTCCCAAAGTGCTGGGATTACAGGCTTGAGCCACCGCGCCCGGCCGATGGTTCTTATCATCATCTTCATACTTCTTTTACATTTCCTCATTTTTAAAACGTTTTGTGTACGTATTACATTTAGGAAATCCAATATATAGTATTAAAATAGAAAAAGTAAAGAAGCAGGCTGGGCGTGGTGCCCCCTGCTAAATCTGACTGGCTTAAAAAAATAATTTTTTAGGCCGGGCACGGTGGCTCAAGCCTGTAATCCCAGCACTTTGGGAGGCCAAGACGGGTGGATCACGAGATCAGGAGATCGAGACCATCCTGGTCTACACGGTGAAACCCCGTCTCTACTAAAAAATACAAAAAACTAGCCGGGCGAGATGGCGGGCGCCTGTAGTCCCAGCTACTCAGGAGGCTGAGGCAGGAGAATGGTGTAAACCAAGGAGGCAGAGCTTGCAGTGAGCCGAGATCGCGCCACTGCACTCCAGCCTGGGCGACAGAGCGAGACTCCGTCTCAAAAAAACAAAAATAATAATAATTTTTTAAAAGACATATATGGAGACATATAATACTTGCTTCTGAGCCTCCCGCAGTCTTTCAAAACCACATTAGGGAATAAGCAGTATTTGCATGGTTCCAGTGATATATGGGAGTAAGTGAAAGTAATGAAAACACAGAAGTAAACACAAAGTAATTATAGTTCACCTTTATACACACGTTAACAGAAATCATCTGATCCCCTTTGCTGCTAAGCGAGTTGAAAAGCGAAAGTGTCTGAATCCCACCAGCATCGCTGGATGTGTCATCCATTGAGCCTTCATCTCCCATGAACTTGACTTTTAACCAATTTGCTAGAATTCTACAGATTAAAAAAATAATAATAACAATAAAACACTTGAAGAATCTAAATTTGAATTATAAAGACTTTCAGGAAAAGAAGAGAAATGTAAGACCTACATCCATAGATACCAAATCTTCCTATGAAGCTGACTTGCACAAAACAGGCTGTCATTTTAAAATGGAGCAACGATCTTTTACTTTTTTTTTTTTTTTTTTTGAGACAGATTCTCGCTGTGTCGCCCAAGCTAGAGTACAGTGGCACAAACTTGGCTCACCGCAGCAAGCAAATCTCCTGCCTCAGCCTTCTCAGTAGCTGAGACTACAGGCATGGGCCACCATGCCCAGTTAATTTTTCCATTTTTTTATAGAGTCTCACTCAATCTCACTATGTTGGTCATGCTGGCTTCAAACTCCTGGGCTCAAGCAATCCTCCCTCCACAGCCTCCTAGTTGCTGGGATTACAGGCATGAGCCACTGCGCCCGGCTTCTACTTGTTCTTAATTGGGCAGGAGGAGGGGGCACTCATGGAACTGGCTCATTCTAATGTGACTTAAGATTCTGAAGCATTAAGATTTTCAGCAATAGAAAACATCCCTAGAGTTTGAAATACATGTTTTTTACAGATCAAATTTCTCATACCTGAGACCTTAAGAATTCTTAAGTGACATGAACTTAGCAAATGAGAAGACAGCTATTTTGTTTGAAGAAATGAATCAACAGCTGAGCGTAGTGGCTCACGCCTGTAATCCCAGCACTTTGGGAGGCCAAGGCAGGTGGATCACTTGAGCCCAGTTCAAGACCAGCCTGGGCAACATGGCAAAACCCTGTCTCTACAAAAAATACACAAAACTAAGCCAGGCGTGGTGGTGTGCACCTGTAATCCCAGCTACTTGGGAGGCTGAGGCAGGAAAATTGCTTGAACCTGAGAGGCAAGGGTTGCAGTGAACCAAGATCGCGCCACCACACACCAGCCTGGGCGGCAGAGTGAGACTCCATCTCAAAAAAAAAAAAAAAAAAAAAAGATAATACAGGCTTTCTTTTTAAGCGAAAAGGTGTTCTGGAATTAGTAACAGTGATGGTTGCAAAACCCTGTGAATATATCTAAAAATCACTGAAATGTACACTTTAAATGGGTGAAGTTCATGGTATGTGAATAACATTTCAATAAAGCTATTTTAAAAATAAACTGTAAGCTGGGTGTGGTGGCTCACGCCTATAATCCCAAAACCTTGGTAGACTGAAGCACGCAGACTGCTTGAGCCCGGGAGTTCAAGACCAGCCTGGGCAACATAGTGAAACTCCATCTTTCACACACACAAAAAAACATTAACCAGGAATGTAGTTCCCGCTACTCAAGAGGCTGAGGTGAGAAGATCAATTGAGCCCAGGAGGTCGAGGCTGCAGTGAGCTGTTATCACACCGTGCCCTCTAGCCTGGTGACAACAAAGCAAGACCCTGTCTCAAAAAAACACAAAGAGACTGTAGTTCCTTTAAAAACACGACTTCTGTATGCTACTTGGTTCCAGGAAATAAGATCATGTCATTTTTTTTCTTTTTTTAAAATGCCAAAAGTTTAAGGGAAAAAATTGGAACTATAGCAAACAGACTATAAACTATCTTACTGAAGAATCTAAAATGAAGCAGGTCTATCAATGTACCTTAACACAGATTGAAATAACAATCAACTTTTAAATGCTTTTGGACTAAGACTGTTGCCAAGTAATATGGTTTGGATTTGTATCCCCACCCAAATCTCATGTTGAACTGTAATCCCCAGTGTTGGATGAGGGGCTTGGTGGGAGGTGATTATATCATGGCGGTGGAATCCCCCTTGCTGTTCTCATGATAGTGAGCGCTCAGGAGATCTGGTTAAGTGTGTGGCACCTCCCCCTCGCTGCTCTCATGATAGCTCTCACAAGATCTGGTTAAGTGTGCGGCAACTCCCCCTCGCTGTTCTCACGATGGTGAGTTCTCATGAGATCTGGTTAACTGTGTGGCACCTTCCCCTCGCTGTTATCATGACAGTGAGTTCACGAGATCTGGTTAAGTCTGCGGCATCCGCCCTTGCTGTTCTCCTTATAGTGAGCTCTCAGGAGATCTGGTTGTTTAGAAGTGTGTGGCACCTCCCACTTTGCTGTTCTCATGATAGTGAGTTCTCATGAGATCTCGTTAAGCGTGTGGCATCTCCCCCTTCACTTTCTCTTCCTCCTGCTCCAGCCATGTAAGACATGCCTCCCTCCCCTTAGCCTTCTACCATGATTGTGGGTTTCCTGAGGCCTCCACAGCCATGCTTCCTGTACAGCTGAGCCAATTAAACCTCTTTATAAACTACCCAGTCTCAGATATTTCTTTAAAGCAGTGTGAGAACGGACTAATACACCAAGTTTATGGAATAAAAATTGAAATAATCAAATCTAAAGTTTCAATTTAAAATCATGAGCAAAACAGACTGTAAATCCAAGCATTAAAACATAAACCTACACTTCCGAGTTCCCATCACACATGAGGAATACCCAGCCCTGGCCCACAACTCTGCCCTGCCCACTCCACCTCCTGGAAACCCCACAGGGGAAACCCCTCCTGACCTGCCACGACTCTCTGGGGACTGCTCCTCTCCATCCGGCAACACCAGCACCAGCTTCCAAAACACATGCTCCTGCCTCCCAGGGAGGTGCTCAGCCACAAGGGACGGCAGGTCCAGAGACGCCCACGCCACATCACTGGGAGGAACAGAACCCCGTGGATTAGCCAGTGTGTGAGGCCCTAGCAGGAGCAGCACACACATCCTATGTGCAGGAAGGGGCAAGTTGGAGGAAAATCAGGATCAGAGGTTGAACTGCAAACTAGAAACCAAGTCTGGAACTCATCGAAGAGACCTCAGTTGGAGATGCATGAGGTGGGCTGCCAGTTTGACAGACTGGGGAACTGGGGGATCACCGTGGGATATGCAGAAGCGTGCGGCAATGACAGACCTCAGCAGCTGCTGGTAGAAGTGCTGAACCTTCATCTGGTGAGCTGTCTTGTTTCTGAGCCGCCTCAACCTGCAAAGGAAAGCAGAATGACAGTGTTACCACAGGAGCTTAGTGAAAAGTACTGGCTAGTGTCCCCTGGGGAATACTCAGGAGACTGAAAAACACATTTTCTGCCAAAGAAACGGGTTAGAGGATTCGTTCATTCCACAAATATCACATTAAGTATCTGCTGTGTGCTGGCTGCGGGAGATTCAACAGTAAGACAAAATCCTGCCGTTCAAGAACATAGGCTCTCGTGGGGAGAGAACAGCATCTCTAAGTGGTTAGCCTGGCATGTGTGAGGTGTTGGCACTGTGGGCAAAAGCTGCCAGGTGGGGCTGGAGCCAGGTGCTTACTGCAGTCTCACTCAGGGTGGTCAGGTGGTATGTGAGCAAAGACTTGAAGGAAACAGGGAGAGCCAGCGTGACAACTTCTGGAAACAGCAGAGGGCATGGCTGTGCCAGGCCATAGCTGCATTTGGCATGTTTGGGGAGAGTGGTGAGGGCAGCGGGGGAGGGGTTGGTTCCACAGTACAGAGACTCAGGGAGCGCTAGGGACGCCGCCAAGAGGCAATGCCACCGAGAGGCAACGCCACCTGGCTGAGCTGTTGGAGGATCCCTCGTGTTGTGGTGCTGAGGATGCGAGCGGGGCCCATGGTGGAAGTTAGCAGACAGACAGATGCTGCGTCAACATTCCAGCGAGGTGGAGAGAACTGCCATGCCCTCGGTGCGTTCTGAGGGCAGAGCTGAGGATGCTGGGTCTGGGAGATGCAAGCCCAGGTTTGTGCCCTAAGCACAGGAGGACAGGATGGCATCCTATGAGCAGGAAGGGGCAGGGTGGGGGAAAATCAGGTTCAGAGGTTGAACCGTGAACTGGAAACCAAGTCTGGAACTCAGGGAAGAGGCCTCAGTTGGAGATGCATAATGGGGGCTGCCAGTAACAGACGGGGGTGACAGGGCTATCACCAGGGGGTATGCAGAAGGGAAGGGCAGAGGGCAGAGGTCTGGGCTGAGGGGGCAGAGTGGAGGGCTCAGAGAAGGAGACTGAGGCTGGCAAGGGCAGCTACGGAGGGGGACACAAGAAGCCATGACTCCAGGAGGAGGCCAGGCCACTATGTGAAGGCAGCCATGGGTGAGAAGCGGCAGCCCCAGCCCTGGCCTCGCAGCATGCCTGCAACAGGCTGAGACCGCCACCCACCCACCCTGCCTGCGCGGAACCTGATGGGGCCCAATGAAACCCACAACACAGTTTTCAGAGGGAACATCCCATGATGACCAGCAGGCGACGAGACGTGACGTGAGGCCCCAGTGGTGTGCCTGCTAGGCTGTCCAGGCTGCCTCCCCAGTCCCCACCCACCACCCACTGGGAGGCCGGGGAGCCCTGAGGCCAGGCAAGAGGTGGCACCTACACGGGTTCTAAATAAAGGCCACGCCCAGCACAGCCAGGAATGCAGGCTGAGGGGGGTCCTGGCACAGCCCTAAGGAGCCAGTTCTGCTCGGGATGACCAGGAGGAGTGGCAGGGAGGACCAGGGCCACACCAAGGGGCCTCAAGAGGGAAATACTGGAGGGTGGAGGTGGAGTCTGGAAAATGCTGCCACAAAAAGGGGGCAGCGTGTGAAAGAGACGGCAGGAGGAACAGAGGGATGGGGCAGGGATGGGATGGGGAAGACACAGGCCAGCGTGGACTTCGGGCTCCTCCAACAAGGATGGAAGTGGTAGGTACTTAAACTGGGACGAGCAGGAAAAGAACAGGTGATGCAGAGTCAGACTCAGGCACCAGGGGTGATGCAGAGTCAGACTCAGTCACCAGGATGCTGAGTTGAGTCTTTCAAGCTGAACTCAGAGCTCTGCTTTCCAGTGGAACAAGTCACACGTCCACAACTGTGGGAGACGACCTTCAAAATGCAACCCTGTGCCTGTCCTTGCCTCCAGGCTTCACCTATCTTCACCCTCCAAACACACACATTAATTCAGCTCCTGGTAAAACCAAGGGGGGGCAGGGGAGCCCTGATGAGGCAGGCGACAGTTGATGCTGACCTGGTGCAGGAGATGCCCAATCTCCCTGCGTGGCCCAGGTCCAGGAGGCCCCTGGCCAGGTTCTCCTCAGCAATGGGGCACTCTGCACTGGGCGCCAGCGCCCTCAGCCGGTTGCTCACGTCCATGCAGCAGGGCGCAGCAGGGAAAGCCCGCATCTGGCGCCTCAGTTTCTTACGGGCTGCAACAGCTTCCCTCCACCTGGAGACGTGAAAACGTATCATTACAGAGTGTTTTCAGGGTCTTCAAAGCCGAGAAACACATTGGAGTCAGAACTCAGGAATGGGGAAGGAAGGACATCAACTGCGTGTGGTGAGCAATGCGACTACTGAACGCTGACAGTCAATACTGAATGGGCTTTGGAGGCTGACTTGGCAATACAGATCCAGATCTAAGATACATATACCCAGTCGGGTGCAGTGGCTCAGGCCCCTAATCCCAGCACTTTGGGAGGCCAAGGCAGGCGGACTGCCTGAGCTCAGGAGTTCACGACCAGCCTGCACAACACAGTGAAAGCCCATCTCTACTAAAATACAAAAAATTAGCCAGGCATGGTGGTGGGTGACTGTGGTCCCAGCTACTTGGGAGGCTGAGGGAGGAGAATCACTTGAACCCAGGAGGTGGAGGTTACAGTGAGCCGAGATCACGCCACTGCACTCCAGCCTGGGTGACACAGCAAGGCTCTGTCTCAAAAAAAAAAAAAAAAAAAGGTACATATACCCCTTGACCAACAGCTACCACTGATAGGAATTTGTCTCCACCCACACGTGCCTATGTGCAAACGGGTGAACTGTCTGTAACGACGACAGTCACCGTGACAGTCTTTACCAGAGCTAAAAAGAGAGCCACAGCCAGGCTTGGTGGCTCACGCCTGTAAATCCCAGCACTTTGGGAGGCCGGGGCGGACAGATCACGAGGTCAGGAGTTCGAGAGCAGCCTGGCCAATATGGTAAAACCCCATCTCTACTAAAAATACAAAAAACAAAAACAAAATTAGCCGAGCATGGTGGCGCATGCCTGTAGTCCCAGCTACTCAGGAGGCTGAGGCAGAAGAATCGCTTAAACCTGGGAGGTGGAGGTTGCAGTGAGCCATGATTACACCACTGCACTACAGCCTGGGTGACAGAGTGAGACTCTGTCTCAAAAAAAAAAAAAAAGAAAAAAAGAAAGAGAGCCACATGGAAGTCCATCAACAAAAGACCAGGAAGGTCATTTATGGTACATTCTCGCACTGACCTCAAGACCACTGGCAACGGGGACAGCTCAGCATGCTGCTACAGCCAGGCCTCCACCTCATATCAGATGGAGCAAAGGAAGGCTCAGAGCAAAGCAGGGATCATAAGCCCATTTGTGCCAACAGCCATAAGAAAGGACAGAAAGTCTCTGGATGGTTTTGCAAGCAGCTGCTGCTCGCACAATGGACAGGGGTCTGCTGTAGGAGGAAGACTCACTTCTCCCCATACTCCCTTTTATACTGTTCCAACTGCCAAGGACACTATTACTCATTTCAAATTTTATTATGAAATGAATCATACAACATACATAACACATATATGCCCGGTTGTAAGATTACTAAATCATTGAGCATCTGTGCACTTACATCCAGTTGAGCAGTTGTGGCCATGAGAGGCACCCCCTCCCATTCCCAAAAGTAATCACCATGCTGAGATTATGATCATTATTTTCCTTCTTTTCTTCAGGGTTATACTACTATATATAAATCCAAAACAACCTATTTAGTTTGAATATACACTATTTGTATATTTCCTATTAATTGCTTTTTCTCCACTACTTATATTTTGAGAATTCACCCTTATTGGTGCATGCAGCCATAATCTGGCTTGTTCACAGGTGTCTCCCAGCACCTAGTGCAGTGGGCAAATGGCAGGCACCCTATAAATATTAGTTGACATGCAGAGCAGCCACCACGCCCCAATCTAACTCCTGACTGTTCCCCTTAGTTTATGGGGTGTGTGTGTGTGTGTGTGTGTAATCAAGTATTTTTGAAATGCAGTATAATCCAATGACAGTCTATTTTAGGTATTCATTGCTATAACATTTTCCCTGATCCTTTTACCACTGAATACAGAAACTGATGGCTCCTATATTTTGAATTTGGTAAAAGACTCTTCCCCGTGTATGTGGATTTTGCCTGTAGGAACACAGGACTCACCGCTGTAGATACTTGCAGAAGCACTGAAGCTCCTGGAGGGTCTCCTTTGCAGCCTGGAAGATTTCCTCCACGAGAAACAAGTCCACTAGATGGGCACAGACATCCTCACAGCAACGGGCCACACGGACCCTCTGGTCTGTCTCTAATGCATTCCTAAGAAACAGGGTAATCAGCATGGAAGACACTGCACTCGGGGCCCACAGACACTGAGGGCTTGCTTTAAAAGCCCAAGAGTCAGCTGGGCACAGTGGCTTATGCCTGTAATCCTAGCTCTTTGCAAGGCTGAGGTGGGCAGATCACTTGAGGTCAGGAGTTCGAAACCAGCTTGGCCATCATGGTGAAACCCTGTCTCTACTAAAAATATAAAAAATTAGCTGGGCAGCCAGGCACGGTGACTCATGCCTATAATCCTAGCACTTTGGGAGGCCAAGATGGGCAGATCACGAGGTCAGGAGATTGAGACCATCCTGGCTAACACGGTGAAACCCCGTCTCTACTAAAAATACGAAATATTAGCTGGGTGTAGTGGTGGGCTCCTGTAGTCCCAGCTACTCAAGAGGCTGAGGCAGGAGAATGGTGTGAACCCAGGAGGCGGAGCTTGCAGTGAGCCGAGATGGCGCCACTGCACACCAGCTTGGGCGACAGAGCAAGACTCCATCTCAAAAAAAAAAGAAAAATGGCCGGGCGCGGTGCCTCAAGCCTGTAATCCCAGCACTTTGGGAGGCCGAGACGGGCGGATCACGAGGTCAGGAGATCGAGACCATCCTGGCTAACATGGTGAAACCCTGTCTCTACTAAAAATACAAAAAACTAGCCGGGCGACGTGGCGGGCACCTGTAGTCCCAGCTACTCGGGAGGCTGAGGCAGGAGAATGGCGTGAACTCGGGAGGCGGAGCTTGCAGTGAGCTGAGATCCGGCCACTGCACTCCAGCCTGGGTGGCAGAGCGAAACTCCGTCTCAAAAAAAAAAAAAAAAAAGAAAAAGAAGAATAAAATAAAATTAGCTGGGCATGGCGGTGCGGGCCTATAATCCCAGTTACTTGGGAGGCTGAGGTCGGAGAATCACTTGAACCCGGGAGGTGGAGGTTGCACTGAGCCGAGATCATGCCCCCGCACTCCAGCCTGGGTGACACAGCAAGACTCCATTTCAAAAGAAAAAAAAAAAAAAGTGCAAGAGTCAAGGCCGGGCGCAGTGGCTCACACCTATAATCCCAGCACTTTGGGAGGCTGAGGCAGGCAGATCATGAGGTCAGGAGCTCAAAACCAGCCTGACTAACATGGTGAAACCCCATCTCTACTAAAAATACGAAAATTAGCCAGGTGTGGTGGCGCGTGCCTGTAGTCCCAGCTACTCAGGAGGCGGAGGCAGAAGAATCACTTGAACCTGGGAGGTGGAGGGTGCAGTGAACCCAGATCACGCCACTGCACTCCAGTCTGGGCAACAGAGCGAGACTCTGTCTTTAAAAAAAAAAAAAAAAAAAAAAAAGTGTAAGAGTCTGCATCCTCGATACTAAAATGTAATTCCATCTTCACTGTAAGAGAAGCTTTAATACTTAAACTACAGACACCTAGAAAGACGGGGTAAAAAGAATTAAGTGGTACAGGGTGCCAAATTATAGGTCCATAGGAGCCCTTGTAACAGTTAATAAACCTTTATCTTAATAAAATCGTCAGAATTTCTAATTATTTTAGAGACAGGGTCTCACTATGTTGCCCAGGCTGGAGTACAGTGGCCACCACAGGTGCAGTCACAGCACACTACCCGGAACTTCTGAGCTTCAGTGATCTTCGCACCTCAGTCTCTTGAGGAGCTGGGACTACAGGTGCCTGGTGTAGAATGTGTAAATGACGATGCAGACAACCACAAAATCTTCTCATCAGCAACGTCTGACATGTGCAATCGATTGCAAGTGTCTCAAATATATGATAAATGCTGGTGGCTACTAAGGATGGCTGACTATGGTCCTGTGGTGGCAGGCCTCAAATAAAAGAGAATTTTAATAATAAAATTCTATCAGCCCAGGGAACACAGGATTGCATCAAATACATTTGGTCACAAAATCAAAGTAGCTTAGACAGGCAGGACACATTTCCAATAGCCCATCCTCAGTGGCGCCAGACACAGCCTAGGGCAGAGCCAAAGCTCAGTCTCCTGGCACAGCAAGACACCAGTGTTTCACTTACTTCAACTCCTGGGAGCAGGTTTCCCTCACAAACTCCATCATCACGTGTTCCATCAGCTCCACGGCCAGGCCCTGGCTCAGCTCACTTAACACCAGCTCCCTCTCTTGTTTTAACCTACAGGGAAGATAAAAAATACACAAGGGTAATGTTTAAGAATAAAAATAAATGCTGTTTGTTTTACTCCCTGGACATGCAGACAGGGATTGAGGTGTGCTGCCTGAGTCGGCAGGACACCCCTACTCCAGCTCCCCTGACATCACCTCCCTTCCCTTGCCTCTCCTGGCTGGGAAGGGCCACTGCTCATGGGTAGGTGTGGCCTGGGGAGCTCCATCCACCCCCTGGACTGAAGTGTAGGAGGGCATGAGTGGGTCAGCAGGGGTGGACAACAGCGGGAGCATCGCGGCCAGGGTCAGTTCTTGCCTGTGTCCACATTGAGCTCCTTATCTGTCTGCATGGACAAGACACACTCACCTTTCTTCTTCAGCCCGCTGCCTCTCCTGCTCCCTTCGCTCCCTTTCCTTAGACACTTCTTCAGCTGCAATGTGCCTCAAAATGCCCGTGGTTGCAGCTGTTAACAAATCCTCCACAGCAGCATTAGAAACACTAAACAGAAAAAAGGGGATAGCATTCAAAATCAGAGGCAAGGCCGGGCGCGGTGGCTCATGCCTGTAATCCCAGCACTTTGGGAGGCCAAGGTGGGCAGATCACGAGGTCAGGAGATCAAGACCATTCTGGCCATCATGGTGAAACCCCATCTGTACTAAAAATACAAAAATTAGCCAGGCGTGGCAGCGCATGCCTGTAGTCCCAGCTACTCAGTAGGCTGAGACAGAATAATTGCTTGGACCCAGGAGGCGGAGGCTGCAGTGAGCTGAGATCGCACCGATGTACTCCAGCCTGGGCAACAGAGTGAGACTGTCTCAAAAAAAAAAAAGAGAGAAAAAGATCAGAATAAAAAAGCCAAATCACTAAACGTCTAACTTTGACAAAGAAAAAAAAACCACATAGGTTGAGTGTCCGTAATCCAAAAATCTGAAATCCAAAAGGCTCCAAAATCTCAAAACTTTTTGAGTACAACATGTCATGCTTTTCAAAGGAAATGCTCACTGGAGCATTTTAGAATTCAGATTTTTAGGTAAGAGATACTCAACTGGTAGACATAATACAAATATTCTGAAATCCAAAAATAGCTGTAATCTAAAACCCTTGTGGTCCCAAGCATTTTGGATAAGGGATATGCAACCTATACTTGTTTGACTGCCAGCAGAAAAATTAAGCCCACTGTTAGAAACACACAATCTACCAAAACTGACTCATGGAGCAACAGAAAAATGTGAATAGACCTGTAACTAGTAAGGAGACTTCCAAACAAAGAAAAGCATAAGACCAGAAGGTTTCACTGGTAAATTCTAGAGACTTCCAAACAAAGAAAAGCATAAGACCAGAAGGTTTCACTGGTAAATTCTATTAAACACTAACGAAAACCTAACCACCAATCTTTCTCACACCCTTTCAAAAAACAGAAGAGGAAGGAATATTTACTAACGCATTTTATGAGGCCAGCATTGCCCTAATACCAAAGACAGACCAAAGCCACTATAGGAAAACGACAGACTGACGAGGCACAGTGGCTCATGCCTGTCATCCCAGCATTTTAGGAGGCTGAGGTGGGAGGGCTGCTTGAGCCCAGGTGTTCAAGACTAACCTGGGCAACACAGAGAGACCCCATCTCTACAAAAAATTAAAAAATTAGCCGGGTATGGTGGCATGCGCCTGTGGTCCTAGCTACTTGGGAGGCGGAGGTGAGAGGATGGCTTGAGCCTAGAAGATAAAGGCTGTGGTGAGCAGTGATTCTGCTTTTGCACTCAAGTCTAGGTGACAAAGTAAGACCGTCTCAAAAAAAAAAAAAAAAAAAAAGGAATAAA
Organism: Rhinopithecus roxellana; assembly: GCF_007565055.1. Classification (NCBI taxonomy): domain Eukaryota; kingdom Metazoa; phylum Chordata; class Mammalia; order Primates; family Cercopithecidae; genus Rhinopithecus; species Rhinopithecus roxellana. The sequence continues at coordinate 130,978,361 of NC_044561.1, read as the reverse complement.
GAAATAAAAAGGAAAACTACAAACCAATATCCCTTATGAATATGGATATAAAAATCCTCAACAAGGCCGGGTGTGGTGGCTCACACCTGTAATCCCAGCACTTTGGGAGGCTGAGGAGGGCAGATCATGAGGTCAGGAGATCGAGACCATCCTGGCTAATACGATGAAACCCCGTCTCTACTAAAAATACAAAAAATTAGCCAGGCGTGGTGGCAGGCGCCTGTAATCCCAGCTACTTGGGAGGCTGAGGCAGGGAAATCGCTCGAACCCGGGAGACGGGGGTTGCAGTGAGCCAAGATTGCACCAGTGCACTCCAGCCTGGACAACAGAGCAAGACTCCATCTCAAAAACAAAACAAAACAAAACAAAAAAACAATCTAACCTAGAAAGCAAAAACTTTTTATGTTGAAAACTACAAAGCACTGTTGAAAGAAATTGAGAATGACCTAAATAAATGGAAAGACATCCCATATTCTCGGATTAGAAGATTTAATATTGTTAAGATGACAATACTGGCGAGGCACAGTGGCTCATGCCTGTAATCCCAGTACTTTAGGAGGCCGAGGAAGGTGGATCACTTGAGGCCAGGAGTTCAAGACCACCCCTGGACAACATGGTGAAAGGCATCTCTGCAAAAAACAAAAAAATCAGCCAGGCTGGTGCCCACCTGTAATCTCAGTTACTAGGAAAGCTGAGGCAGGAGAATTGCTTGAACCCAGAAGGTGGAGGTTGCAGTGAGGCTGAGATCGAGCCACTGCACTCTAGCCTGAGCAACAGAGCAAGACTCCATCTCAAAAAAAAAAAAAAAAATGACAGTACTACCCAGAGCAATCTACAGATTCAACGCAATCCCTATCAAAATCCCAACAGCCCTTTCTGCAGAAACAGAAAAACTCATCCTAAAATTCCCATGGTATCTCAGAAGACCCCAAATAGCAAAACCATCTTGAAAAAGAAGAATGTAAGGGAAAATCTTCATGATACTGTCTCTGGCAATAACTTATTGGATTATGACTCCAAAAACGCAGGCAACTTTATGAGAGGAAACTTCTGGAAGAAGTTCTTTATGAGATGAAACTTTATGAGAGAAAACTTCTGGAGCAGCAGAAGGGGAGCACCAGATGCCACTCACCCCAGGGCAGCAGCTGCGTAGGCAGCACCTGCAGAGCCGACTTCCTCACAGTCCCTCTGCAGAGCCTCCTGGATGAGCTCGTCCACCACCTGCGCCAGGTCCTATGGAGAGACCAACATGGGGTGGAATGGAACGTCCCACCCAGGGCAGAAATCCTGGGTAATATGTTGTCAACAGTCTGCAGACATCTCGTGACAGAAGCACATGACCCCTGACATGGGGTCAGCTAGGCTGTTGCAGGAAAGGTGTCCCCTAGCGAATGGAAAGGTGCCATCTGGAGAGAAGGTGCCCTGCAGATGGCCACACAGCGCCCTGGCCCAGTCATCTCCAGTCTACGTCAAGCAGCCTCTGTTTCTGTGGCCACTCCATGCTCCCTCTCAGAACTCCCCGATCCCCAGAGAGGCTAGTGCCCAGTGCCTGCCTCTAAGCAGCCAGAGTGGCACAATCCAGTCTCACAACCATAGAGTCGACAGGCTCTACTCAATATCAAGGCATCAGTAGGGGCCATGCCCACCCTGAGGTCACAACCATCAAGGGGCACACCCACCTCCAGGCCAGGCTGGTCAAGGGGTTCACCCACCCCTAGGCCATGCCCATCAGGGTCCACAGCCACAGAGACCACACACACCAGAGGCGAAACATCCAACCGGAGGCCATGTCTATCAGGGGGCACAGCCACCCCAAGCCATGCCCATCAGGGGGCACACCTGCCAGGCCACACCCATCAGTGGGGACACCCAACCCCAGGACATGCCCTTCAGGGGACACACCCACACTCAGTCCATGCATATTGGGGGGCCACACCCACCAGGGGGACATGCCCACTCCAGGCCACACCCGCAGGGGACACACCCACCCAGGCCACACCCACCAGCAGGACATGCCATCCCAGGTCACACACATCGGGGGCGCACAATGCTGCCAATAATCCCGTCAGAACAGGCGGATGTTGAGTTCAGACACAGGGGCTCAGGCCAGTGCTGTGACAGGAAGCTCCTGAGATGAAGACAGACTCCACAATGAGTCTGAATGGGTGGGCCCCAGATCTGCCACCTGAGGCTGAGTGACTCTAGGCAGGACCCCTCTCTGGACTCTCCTGAGAGACCAGGCGCCACAGCCCCACCTCATGGGGTGATGACTAAGGACATTTGTGCACAATGGGCTTCCCAGAGTACAGACCTAGAAAAAGAGTCCCTACCTCGTCAGAGTACATGGGCACAGGCTCTGGAGGTGGCGGCTCAGGCTGCACGGACAGCTGGAAGAGGCTGGGTGCCGCAGACGGGGTCAGTGCCAGGACAGGAGGCAGAGGCACTGGCGAGGGCGCAGGGGCTGGTAGAGACTGTGGGAGACCCGGCAGGGGTGTGTCCGGCTCTACACCACACTCCTCTCCTCTCCCTCCACCTGGAAGGAAACATACAGGAGAAAACATGGCTGCAGACACAGGGCGCCTGGCACCACAAGGACCAAGGTCTGTGCAGGGACAGCCCCAGGTCACCCACAGTGACCCTGAGGAGTGGCCTGCCCTCCAGGAGACCAGCTATGCGGGACAAATACGCTTTGCATGAAAAACAAGCCCCAAGATGTCAGGGAGCCAGGAGGAGGGCTTCAAAGCCCTCAGTCCACTCCCAGTGAGAACCATCTGAGCATGGGGAAGAGCCACACCCCTGGGCCCCAAGACAAAACAGGTGCTCAGGCTCCTGGGAGGCGTCCCGGCAGGAAAATGCAGATGTCCAGGCTCCTGGGAGGCGTCCTGGTGGGAAAATGCAGCTAGTCCCCTCACTACAACTGCAGCTTCACTCACCCAGTGTGTCCGAGCCGGGTCTTTGGGTGCCGACGGGCAGCTCTGCGGCCAGACTCTCCCCGATGTACTTGTTCTGGGAGTTGAAGCTGCACACAGGGGTGTGACAAGGAACGGGGGGCAATGGCCCTCCGTTCACAATTTCACCAACCGACACCGTCAGCTTCCTGGTAATAAACACCGACTTCCTGGTCTTGGATAATCCCTCTGGTTCCAGGAATGCGGCCCGGTTCAGCTCCACACAGCTACCCAGACCACAAGAAGACCCCAGAGGGGCGTCACCAAGGGAGAAGGCAGCTTCACCCTCAGTGCCCCACTGAGTGCTGTAAGCCCCTCAGGCGTCACCACAGCCATGGATAAATAACAGAAAGCAGAGGCCTGGGTCCCACTGCCGCACCCTGGAGCCTCTGTAGGTCCCTGGAACCACTGAGCAAAGCGTGTTAACAGATGCACGCTGACTCACTCCTGCCTCCTTGCTGGCTCACCCAAAACCACCTTGTTTTGTGAGGCAGAACTGGAAGGAGGAAACAGGCAGGGGGCAGGTGAGGAGTTACAGGAGGCAGGGTGGGGACCCAGGCACTGGGTGTGGAGTGTAAGCTGCCGGTTTCTGAGACAGCATCTGTGAGTCTCACCACTCTGACTGCTAAGTACCAGAGAAGACTCCAGCCTGGCCTGTGGGTGCCTCCATCCCCACCGTCACACGCTGTCCGTCACTGGCTGGCAAAGGCAGTCAAGGGAAAGAATAAGGAAGGCCCTAACTTCTATCTTTAGGTTCGTTGGCAACTCATGAAAAGGACTGATTCTGGAGTCACAAAGAACTTGGTCTGAGCCCTCAATGTGCAGACAGCCAGGGTGTGACCTTGGGAACACCCCCAGCCATTCTGAGTCTCACGTGTTCACCTGCATGGCAGGGGGAATGCACCTTCTTCAAGTCAGGCAAGCAGCCAGTCCCTCACAGTCCTTTATCAGAATTAACAAGAAAAAAGGAGACAGGGGCCCCGCAGTTCCATTCTCAGCCCTTACCCGTCGGAAACGGTGAGGCCGTGGCAGGTGAGGAAGTCGGTCGCCTCTTCGCAGTCTCTGAACAGCAGCATGCGCACCACGCCATCCAGAGGAAAGACGGTGGCTCGCTGTGTGCTCACCGTGTACGCGAAATTGAGCGCCCGGAGAGCATCCTTGCGGATCTGAAAGGAGGAGCCAGATCACTGCAGTCTCAGAGGAAGGCCCAGTCAGACACTTGCAGTCAGCCCATGACCACAGACATGGCCAGCATGGGGGGCATGGGCTCCTCCTGGGCTGAGTCCACCAGAAGGCGCTTTGGCAACATGAAACCCCAGCTTAGAGATCGTAGGCGTTCTGCTCGGGGCAATGCTCAGGAATGCGTGCCAAGCAAACACTCTCATAGAGAAGGATGGCTTGTGAAAGTTTTATTTATAAGAGAAATCATGAAACAAACTGCACCAACAAGGCCAGGTGAAGTCAGCTGTGCAGCATCCGCATGAGAAAATGCCAGGAAGGTGCTATAGAGGACCCCAGAGACCATGGAATGCCAGCAGGAAACCAACCCCGTGGAATGACATATAATAGCTGGAGACAACTGTTCATGGCATTCTAACAAGAGCCTTAAAAAAAAAGAAGACAGAGGCCAGGTGCAGTGGCTCACACTTGTAATCCCAGCACTTTGGGAGGCCAAGGTGGCAGGATCACTTGAGCCCAGGAGTTCAAGACCAGCCTGGGCAACATAGCTACATCCTATTCTCTACAAAAAAAAAAAAAAAAAAAAAAAAATGGTTTAATTAGTGGGGCTTGGTGGCATGCACCCGTGGTTCCAGCGACATCGGAGGCTGAAGTGGGAGACCTGCTTGAGCCCAAGAGGCTGAGGCTGCAGTGAGCCATGATCACACCACTGCACTCCAGCCTAGGTGACAGACTGAGAACCAGTCTCTTAAATTAAAAGACAATGGGGCTGGGTGCGGTGGCTCATGCCTATAATCCCAGCACTTTGGGAGGCCAAGGTAGGCGGGTCACTTGAAGCCAGGAGTTTGAGACCAGCCTGGCCAACATGGTGAAACCCCGTCTCTCCTAAAAATACAAAAATTAGCTGGATATGATGGTAGGCACCTGTGATACTAGCTACTAGGGAGGCTGAGGCAGGAGAATCGCTTCAACCCGGGAGGTGGAGGTTGCAGTGAGCCGAGATCACACCACTGCACTCCAGCCTGGGTGACAGAATGAGACTCCATCTCAAAAAATTAAATAAATAAAAATAAAAGTAAAAATAGACAAAGGAAAAACATGAAAATGCTAACAAAAATTATGCTTGAGTGCTGGGACTTTGGTGCCTAAGCTGTTAGTCCTTTTCCGATGTTCTTTAATTCAACCAACGTTGATCGAGCGTTTGCTCTGTGCCTGGCACCGTTTTTAACGCTGAGAGTTCAACAGTGAACAAAAACAAAATCCCTGTCCCCACATAGCTGACATGCCAGGGGAGAGACCAATGCAACAGAAAACGAACTCATCAAACACACAGAATGGTGATTCAGTGCGGCAGATGGGCAGGGAGAACAGGGAGCACTGGTGGGGGCCCTGCTGAGGGCGGCAGCCAAGCCTCACCTGGCCTCAGAGAGGTGGAGACAGCGCCGTGCGGCTATGAGAGTGCAGAACAGCAGTGGGAGCAGCAAGCACAAAGCCCCTGAGCAGGAGTGCACAGGGTTGCGGGGACAGGAGGCTGCCTCTGTGCGCCACTGCTGGTGAACAGTTTTTCTAAAGAAAAATACCTGAATATCTCTTTTGTTTAAAGTTATTAAAAATGGCCAGGCAAGGTGCTTCACGCCTGCAATCCCAGCACTTTGGGAGGCCAAGACAGGTGGATCACCTGAGGCTAGGAGTTCGAGATCAGCCTGGCCAACATGGCAAAATCCCGTCTCTACTAAGTTAGCTGGGCATGGTGGTGGGCTCCTGTAATTCCAGCTACTCAGGAGGGAGCTCAGGCAGGAGAATCGCTTGAACCCAGGAGGTGGAGGTTGCAGTGAGTAGAGATCGTGCTACTGCACTCCAGCCTGGGCAACAGAGCGAGACTCCACCTCTAAATAAATAAAATTTAAAATGGTCAACATTCTACTAACACTCAATCATCATGTATACAATATTAACTATACTTTTTTTTATTTTTATTTATTTTTATTTTTTTTGAGAGAGAGGGTCTCTGTCACCCAAGCTGGAGAGTGCAGATCTTGGCTCACTGCAGCCTCAACTTCCCGGGCTCAAGTGATCCTCCCACCTCAGCCTCCCAAATAGCTGGGACTACAGGAGCATCCCACCACGCCTGCCTGGCTGATTTTTTTTTATTTTTAGTAAATAAAAAAAACCCAGGCTGTTCTTGAACTCCTGAGCTCAAACAGTTCTCCCACCTCAGTATCCCAAGGTGCCAGGATGACAGGTGTGAGCCAAAGCACCCAGTCAAAATTAACTACAAGTGGCAAGTTGTGGAAACCCTTTTCCTTTACTCCAGAGTATCAGTTCTGTTTGGAAACCTGCAGATCTGAAAACAAGGAGCAAACCTGCAAAAGACCCTCTGACCGTGACATGACTGTGGGTTTAGCCACTGTTTACAGGAGGCCCTGATGTGTGACCAAAGAGAGGACCTGGAGCCACAGACTGACCTAGGCAGGTCCTGAGATCTCCCAGGCAGTATCCTCCCCACGCAGTGATCACTACGGGCTTGTGGCAAGGATTCCAGGCAGCCTCGTTGACGCCGCTGCCGGAATGGGCAGCAGAGTGCATGCGAGGTAAGGTGGCACTCTGTACGGTGGGCCACGGTCCTGGTCACTTCGCACTGAACGCAATCATGTAGGGCCTAGAAAAGCAGGTGCCACAGGGGCTGCTCTGTCCTCATCCCCAAGTCCCATGGAACTGGAATAAAAGAACTGACTGGAAACCCCGAGACACAGAATTTACTCTGCGCAAACTTCAGGGGAGGGACTGGCCTTCCCATTGCTTCTGCAACCCTAGCACGCGGCAAAGCAGACACTGAGGCACCCACTAAAGGAACTTAGCGCCATCAGCCTCACTCCAGAAACTTCAATTTAAAACACAAAGCATTTCAAAGTCAGGGACTGTGTGCGTATGAACCATTTCAAAGTCAGGGACTGTGTGCATATGATATAAGATTTTTGCTTTTCAGTTGGTTTTCACGGATGATGACAGTGCTGAATTCTTTTTTTTTTTTTTTTTTTTTTTTGAGACAGAGTCTTGCTCTGTCGCCCGGGCTGGAGTGCAGTGGCCAGATCTCAGCTCACTGCAAGCTCCGCCTCCCGGGTTTAGCCATTCTCCTGCCTCAGCCTCCCGAGTAGCTGGGACTACAGGCGCCCGCCACCTCGCCCGGCTAGCTTTTTGTATTTTTCAGTAGAGGCGGGGTTTCACCCTGTTAGCCAGGATGGTCTCAAACTCCTGACCTCGTGATCCGCCCATCTCGGCCTCCCAAAGTGCTGGGATTACAGGCTTGAGCCACCGCGCCCGGCCTCTTTTTTTTTTTTTTTTGAGACAGAGTCTCGCTCTGTCGCCCAGGCTAGAGTGCAGTGGCCGGATCTCAGCTCACTGCAAGCTCCGCCTCCCGGGTTTACGCCATTCTCCTGTCTCAGCCTCCCGAGTAGCTGGGACTACAGGAGCCCGCCACCTCGCCCGGCTAGTTTTCTGTAATTTTTTTTTAGTAGAGACGGGGTTTCACCGGGTTCGCCAGGATGGTCTCGATCTCCTGACGTCGTGATCCGCCCGCCTCGGCCTCCCAAAGTGCTGGGATTACAGGCTTGCGCCACCACGCCCGGCCTACAGTGCTGAATTCATACTATGTTTCACTACAGAGATTTTTCTCATTTGAACCATAGAACAGTATTTTCCATTGCACAGCCTTTCCGGATGGTGACCAATGGTGATAACCCCTATAAAACAGGGAAACACCAGTAACCCCTTCGTGGGGCTGCTGCCAGGGTGACACGGCATCAGCCTGAGACCTGCTTTGAAAAGCCTGGTATAGGAAAGCACTCGAATAGCACAAGAACAACCCGCTGTCTTCCAACTCTGCAAGCTCAGCTCATTTACTCACCTGATTGAAGTAACAGTGTAAAAGACAAGCATTCAGGTAAGAAGCTGACTGGACCAGTTTGAAAAATCTCACAAAATTATTACTGTTCAATGCAGCAAAAGCCTGAACAGCAAATTTCACCTCGGAGGAGTTTCTAACAGCAGGATGGAACTGTTGTACTTCTCTGTTAATTAAAGGAGAGAAAAGGGGTTGGAATGTTAATTTTAATAAGACAAAATTTTCATGAAGATAGACCTGATAAATAAAAATTTCACTGGCCAGATGCAGTGGCTCACGCCTGTAATCCCAAAATGTGGGGAGGCCAAGGTGGGAGGATCGTTTGAGCCCAGGAGGTTGAGGCTGTAGTGAGCTGTGATCGCATCACTGTACTCCAGCCTGGGTGACAGAGCAAGACCGTTACAAGTAATAACGATACTGGATTTCACCCATACTGAGAAGGAGGGTCTTACTGGTAAAATGTGCCGTTAAATTCAGTTTACTAACTTCAAAGCTACCATGCTTGGGCTGGTTTGACAAAGGTTTCTTTCAAAACAATAATGAATAAACAAATTCAAAAAGCAATTTAGGCATCAGTTATCAACAAGTTGAAGTAATGCCAATCGACGGTCAGCTGTGCTGGGTGGTCAAGTCTAAAAAACAGAAAACTTAACACTTTTTGTTTAGAAATGAACTGATTTTGACTGAATTATTCGTGATGAAGAAATGCTTGTCGTGTAGAAAAAGACAATATAGCAATCTTTCTTTTTTTTTTTTTTTTTTGAGACGGAGTCTCGCTCTGTCGCCCAGGCTGGAGTGCAGTGGCCGGATCTCAGCTCACTGCAAGCTCCGCCTCCCAGGTTTACCCCATTCTCCTGCCTCAGCCTCCCGAGTAGCTGGGACTACAGGCGCCCGCCACCTCGCCCGGCTAGTTTTTTGTATTTTTTTAGTAGAGATGGGGTTTCACCGTGTTAGCCAGGATGGTCTCGATCTCCTGACCTTGTGATCCGCCCGTCTCGGCCTCCCAAAGTGCTGGGATTACAGGCTTGAGCCACCGCGCCCGGCCGCAATCTTTCATAACCAGTATTTTTTTTTTTTTTTTTTTTGAGAGAGTCTTGCTCTATCGCCCAGGCTGGAGTGCAGTGGCACGATCACCGTTCACTGCAGCCTCAACCTCCTGGCCTCAAGCAATCCTCTCATCTAGGCCTCCCAACATGCCATGGGCCACCACACCTGATCTTTCTTTTTTTTTAAGAGATAGGGTTTTGCTTTGTCACCCAGACTGGAGTGCAGTGGCATGATCACAGCTTACTGTAGCCTTGACCTCCTGGGCTCAAGGGATCCTCCCACCTCAGCCTCCCCAGTAGCTGGAACTACATGCGCACATCACCACACCTGGCGTTTTTGTTTTTGTTTTTGTTTTTGTTTTGCAGAAGGGTCTCACCATGTTGCCCAGGCTATACAAGGCTTAATTTTAAAATTTAAAATCAGCCGGCACGGAGGCTCATACCTGTAATCCCAGCACTTTGGGAGGCTGAGGCAGGTGGATCACCTGAGGTCAGGAGTTCCAGACCAGCCTGGCCAACATGGCGAAACCCTGTCTCTACTAAAAATACAAAAAAACTGGCCAGGCGCGGTGGCTCAAGCCTGTAATCCCAACACTTTGGGAGGCCGAGGTGGGTGGATCACGAGGTCAGGAGATCGAGACCATCCTGGCTAATATGGCGAAACCCCCGTCTCTACCAAAACTACAAAAAGTTAGCCAGGTGTGGTGGCGGGCGCCTGTAGTCCCAGCTACTCCGGAGGCTGAGGCAGGAGAATGGTGTGAACCCGGAAGGCAGAGCTTGCAGTGAGCTGAGATCGCGCCACTGCACTCAAGCCTGGACAACAGAGCAAGACTCCATATCAAAAAAAAAATTAGGTGGGAGTGGTGGTATGTGCCTGTAATCCCAGCTACTCGTGAGACTGAGGCAAGAAAATCGCTTGAACCCGGGAGGCGGAGGTTGCAGCGAGCTGATATCACACTATTGTACTCCAGCCTGGGCAATAGAGCAAGACTCGGTCTCAAAAATAAAATAAAATAAAATAAAAATTTAAAATCAGTCACACATCTAGATATTCTGCCACACAGTTCTTGAGGAAAATACGAAACTAAAAAAAAGAGGTCCACCATTGATACGGGAATCTCAGAACTAAAGGGAACACTGTCCACCATCAAGCTCAGCTTAACACCACCACAAGCAGAGGGCCAGAGAGCTCGCCAGACTCCTAGTAAGTGTCTAATTATGGCTCAGACCAGGGTTTTATATTCATTCATTCTCACTACCCTATTCTTAGCATTTTTGTTTCACACAATTTTTTCCCTCTCTTATTACTTAGATCTTTGACAAAACTACCTGGAAACAGGGAACTGCTAACAACCTGGAACTCCCTCTCCTGGTTCACTCACCTGTCTCACGAGGAGGATTCCTTCCTCATTTCCTCACTGGTGAGGAGAAACTGTTCTCAGAAATGAACATGTGGGGCCTACATCAGATGTGCTGGTCCCAGGGCACACCCCCATCACGCTTCCCCCAGCTCAGCTCAGCCAAATGCACAGCCATACCGAGGTCCTCTACTATCACCCCAACATCTGCTAACAGAGAGAACGCAGCACTGCTGGCTACTGCCAATCCTGAAAGCGCTTCTCCTGTTTAAAGCCTGCCTTTTCAGCCACCTTAGGGCAACTTTTGGATGTGAAGATTCACCTTAGGATGTCTCCCTTGTTGAGACTGAGCAGAACATTGTAGCCCTGGAACTCCGCTTCGCTGGCACAGAAGACGCCCTTGTTTCTCAGGTCCTGGTACATCTCCTTCAGGCTCTGCAGGCACTTGGTCATGTTCTCATTATTGATCTTGGCATCAAAGGAGGACATGGGCTCCTCACACATGAAGTGGGCACAGTGGATGTGAAACCGGGTGCACTTCTCAATCAGGGACACCGTCAGGGGGTCGCAGAGGTGCTGCTGTGTGATATCCTGGCCACAGGCGAGGGGGAGGATCACACACACATTCCCATGCAAAGAGGCAACTGTGAGAAAGATCATGCTGCGACCTCAATTTCTCACATTTCAATTTGAAACAAAGCCCATGATACACATTTTAATAGGACTTTGTAGTGACTTAAATAAAAGTCCTTGGGGTTTTTTTTTTTTTTTTTTTGAGACAGAAGCCAGGCTGGAGGTGCAGTGGTGCTGTCTTGGCTAACCACAACCTCCGCCTCCTGGGTTCAAGCAATTCTCCTGGCTCAGCCTCTCGAGTAGCTGGGATTACAGGCGTGTGCCACCACGCCAAGCTAATTTTTACATTTTCAGTAGAGACGGGGTTTCACCATGTTGGCCAGGCTGGTCTCAAACGCCTGACCTCAGGTGATCCACCCACCTAAGCCTCCCAGAGTCCTGGGATTACAGGCCTGAGCCACCGCACCCGGCCCACAAAAGTACATTTTTGTTACAGATAAACTATATAACAGAGTAAAATAAAAATAACTATCAGTTTGACTTTGGAATTTGTATGCATTTTTTAGCGTCCAGGTTGGAGGCAGCCAATACCTTCCGTATGCCACGCGTGCGGTTCCACACAAAGTCGTACCAGTCCCGCAGGCTGCCCTCCTTCTGGTCCATGATCTGGGTCACCAGGTAGTCCATGGTCCTGCTGAGCACTGGCAAGGGCCGCAGCTCGTGGGGCAGGGGCTCCTCCTGATCCGCCGAGGACCGACTGTACTCTTTCACAGCTGCTGCATGGTCCACCTAGAGACATGATGCAGAGACAGGCTGCCCATGTGGCATACCTCGGGCCAGGCAGAGTTACGCCTGAAAATGAGGGGGAAAATCACATACACACCCACACAAGATCGATATTTGAGAATACATTTTTTCAACATAAAATTTCTGTTAAAAGGCGACAATCAAAATTCAAAGACAAATTGAGAAACGTGACTTTAGCAAATATGACAAGGAGTTAAGATACGAACGCGTCACGACAAACAGGAGGATGTAAGTGAAGGCACATCTGCCACGCTCCAAAGCAGAGAGATGGGACAGGGAAGGGCCTCCAGCATTTAAAAGGTCTCAGGTCTGCTCACACACCCGGTTAAGTCTACACAGACCAGAAGTGAAACAGAGACAGGCAGTGAGGACTGCTGAGGGCACAGCACCAGGGACCAGCTGCCCACCTGGGGCCAGGAGCTACATCTCCCACCTCAAAAGGAGGCCGAAGACATGGCCGAGGGAAGAGGCAGAGACGTACACAGGATGAGCGCCTGGGCATTGCCCTCTCCTGAGGCAGGGGCCCTACAGTGAGACGAGTTGCTGGGCTGGGGACCCCGAACCAGGCAAAGGGTGTATAAAGCCACCAGCCAGGAAGCGGAGGAGGAGCCCACAAGCAAAATTCACAGAGTCCAAAAGGATCTATATCGGTGCAGCTTTCTGGGGAACCAATTTGGGAAGATACATTGATCATGCTCAGCAAAGGTCATACCCTCTGATGCAGTAATTTAATTCTTAGGATCTGAAGAAAATCATCTAAATACCAGAGAAGCATTACATATAAGATGCCAAACAATATTATTAATAGAACTAAAAATTTAGAAACAGCCTATCTACTAATGGTAAAAATGCAGTTTTGACAGAGCTACTAATAAAATAATATGCTGTCATTTTCAAATGCTCATAGTTTACCCTAACAAAGGAAAATGTTCATAATTTTTTTTTTTTTGAGATGGAGTTTCGCTCTGTTGCCCAGGTTAGAGTGCAGTGGTGCGATCTCAGCTCACTGCCAGCTCCACCTCCCGGGTTCAGCCATTCTGCTGCCTCAGCCTCCCAAGTAGCTGGGACTACAGGCACCCGCCACCACACCCGGCTAATTTTGTGTATTTTTAGTAGAGACAGGGTTTCACCGTGTTAGCCAGGATGGTCTCGATCTCTTGACCGTGTGATCCACCCGCCTCGGCCTCCCAAAGTGCTGGGATTACAGGGGTGAGCCACCGCGCCCGGCCTCGTGACATAATTTTAGGAGGAAAAAAAATACACATAAAATTGTATCTAGAGCATAACTTTGAATGTGTAAAACATAAGCATAGAAACAGACAGGAATAAGATTGTAAAAAGTAAAAAGTTAGCTGGATGTAGTGGCTCACGCCTGTAATCCCAGCACTTTGAGAGGCAGACGTGGGCAGATCACTTGAGCTTAGAAGTTTGGGACCAGCCTGGGCAATACAGCAAGACCCCATCACTTCAATAAATATGACGATAACTAGGTGTGGTGGAGCATGCCTGCAATCCCAGCTACTCTGTAAGCTGAGTGAGATGATCACCTGAGCCTGGGAAGTTGAGGCTGTAGTGAGCCATGACTGGACCACTGTGCTCCAGCCTAGGTGACAGAGTGAGACCCTGTCTCAAAAAAAAAAAAAAAAAATTTTGAAAAACAACTTTATTTAAAATAACTTGCATCTATACCTTATCATGTTATCATGTATAGGTACCACTTACAGAGTGAACATCTCACAATGCAAAAACAGGTTAATATGATTGTTAATAGCCCAAATACCCAACACCCTCTAAAACAAACACCCAAATCAAGTAGGTACAGAAATGACAAAAGCAGCCCCATCCCCTGCACACCCTGCCCCCACTCCACAGGGAGATGCAGGGCTCTACCTGGTCAGTCCCTGGGACCACTTCGAATACACTCAGCTGGCTACGGGTCTCCCGCATGTACCTCTCCTTCTCAGGACACATATCCAGGCAGGTCCCAACAAAAGTCCTCGCTTTGTCCAGATCGGTTCTCTTCACCCGAGCTAAGTGACGTCAAGTAAAAGGTAAGAATGTACCACATGGTTAGCACAAACCTACAGACGTGTATTCTCATAATGATAAAAAGAAATTAAAACACACACACACACACACACACACGTTACAAAATAGAAAAAAAATATTTGTAAAACTATGAGCCTCAGAGAAAGAGGACTTATGTTCTATTCTGCCAAGCAGCAGGACATCAAAACTCCCGAAGACCCGAGTCCACCTCTTTCTAACAGTCACAGACCCTCACTGCAGATAAAAGCAGGCGAGTGTGCTCACTTTCAGCCGGAGTTTTCTAACTCCTGTAATGACCTCAATGACAAAAAATCATGGTGCAGGATGTTTACTAAAAGGATTGACTTGTAACAACTGCAAATATTCAAAATATATCACTATTCTAAAACTCTGTCTCGGTATTCACCATGACTTTAATATAGGAATCACATAATGGAAGTTAACTGGGTTCTTATCTGAATAACTTCTATGATTATACTTAGAATTAAATAGTTACAAATGTAGCTTGCAAGTAAATGGAAATGCAACAACTTCACAACTAAAAAATATATACTTGTTTTTATTTTGAAAAATTCTAATACCTGGGCTGGGCCTGGTGGCTCACGCCTGCAATCCCAGCACTTTGGGAGGCCAAGGCTGGCAGATCACCTGAGGTCAGGAGTTCGAGACCAGCCTGACCAACACAGAGAACCCCATCTCTACTAAGAATACAAAAATTAGCCGGGTGGGGTGGCGCATGCCTGTATTCCCAGCTACTCAGGAGGCTGAGGCAAGAGAATCACTTGAACCTGGGAGGCGGATATTGCAGTGAGCTGAGACTGCACCACTGCACTCCAGCATGGGTAACAGAGCAAGACTCCATTTCGAGGAAAAAAATAAAAAAAAGAAAAATTCTAATACCTAATAATTTCATTTGGAATATAAAAATCACCATTATCAATGATACGATGTATGATGGCAGTTTTTAATACTATGTATCACTATATTAAGGAAACATGGTGATTAATCGAATTATCCACAGCTTTTAAAAAAAGGAAACTCCTATAGCTGAATTTTTTTTTTTTTTTGAGATGGAGTCTCACTCTATCGCCCAGACTGGACGGCAGTGGTGCAATCTTGGCTCACTGTAAGCTCCGCCTCATGGGTTCAAGCAGTTCTCCTGCCTCAGCCTCCCGAGTAGCTGGGATTACAGGCATGTGCCACCATGCTTGGCTAATTTTCTATTTTTAGTAGAGACCGGGTTGCTCCATGTTGGTCCGGCTGGTCTCGAACTCCTGACCTCAGGTGATCCACCAGCCTCAACCTCCCAAAGTGCTGGGATTACAGGCGTGAGCCACCACATCCAGCTTTTTTTTTTTTTTTTGAGACAAAGTCTCATCCTGTCGCTCAGACTGGAGTGTAGTGGCACAATCTCGGCTCACTGTAACCTCCACCTCGCCAGTTCAAGTGATTCTCCTGTCTCACCCTCCCAAGTAGCTGGGACTACAGGTGTACACCACCGCACCCAGCTAATTTATTTATTTACTTATTTATTTTTTGTAAAGATGGGGGTTTTGCCATGTTGGCCAGGCTGGTCTTGAACTCCTGACCTCAGGTGGTCTACATGCCTCGGCCTCCCAAAGTGCTGGGATTACAGGCATGAGTCACCACACCCAGCCTGGCTGAAATTTAAGAGAATAAAATTGGCAAAGAGGAGCACCTGTGTTTTTTCCTTTTATTTTTGGTCCCTGCATATATTTTTAGTGTTAATAGAATACTTACTTTTTAGTAGGTAATACATTCACACAGTTCAACATTGTAACAGTGTAAGGATGCCCTGTCCGAGATGGAGCATCCCGCCGTAACCTTTGCCCTTCACAATCCTGCTCCCTCTACAGACAGAAGTCCATTCTTTTGCATCCTCCCACTGCTATTTTATACACACATTAGCAGACATATTTGCACATATATGTACACATACACACAACACTCACTCCAAGAAAACTGGCAGACCATGAAGATCAGACACAGCACATCAGAGGCCTGAGACTCAACAGCAATAGAGCCCAATGGAAAGGAGTTGCTCCTGCCCTGATGGCACCCAAGAATACGACCTCACCAGGCCCCTAGAACCTCTGCCACCACGTGCCGTACCTTGCCGCATGATCCTGTCTCTCTGGTCAAGCAGGCGGTACTTCTCCTTGGATGTCTCAGCCACAGTGCCTATCAGGGTACTGAGGGACAGCACACATGGCCCGAGGCCCTCAGAGCCATCGGAGGCTGAGTCAAAAGAGTCTCCTTCGAATTGGTGGGCCTTGAGAAGACTTGGCTTCTTCACTGGAGAGCTATAAAGTAAACACCACACTGAGGGCCCTCGTACCAGGAAGGCCTTCAGAGCATTTTCGTTTCTGAACACGTCCCCTCATCTTTCAAGATTTTATGGTCATCTAAAGCTGAGAAACTACAAGCACTTATTGAGTTTTGATAAAGATGGTAATGAACACAATAGCGTTATTCACATTATTCACTGACTTTAATATAATTTTCATACTTTTGAAAAACAAAATAGCCTGGGCAACATAGGGAGACCCCATCTCTACAAAAAATTTAAAAATCAGCCAGGCATGGTGGCATGTGCCTGTAGTCCCAGCTACTCGGGAGGCTGGGGTGAGAGGATTGCTTGAGCCTGGCAGGCGGAGGTTGCAGTGAGCTGAGATTGCACTGCTGCTCTCCAGTCTGGGTTACAGAGTGAGGCTCCAAACTTACCACCCCCTACCAAAAACAAGATAGGCGCATTTAAACAGCTAAAAGGAGTACTTACTGATTCCTATCTCAAAGAAACGAAACTCAGCACGAAAAATATCTTTAATATCATAAGGAAATACTATGCCTACATGTTTTAAAACTAGTTTATTTTGATAGGACATACTAAAAGGAATCAGGCATGCTCCCTCAGCTTCCCCATTTTCTAGCTTTCATCATTTTCTGAACTTGAATGTCAAAGATTATGTCAAACCAGCAACTAAACTGCTCATCACAAAATGGAAAGTGAGGAAAATACATTGGCCAAAAGATGAAAAGATGGATTCAGCCGGAGACCTGTCAAAGTAGGTCTGGTGTGAAAAGGAAAAGCCTTTGAGAACAGAGTTCCCCAGACAGACACGGTAGCCAGGGCAGTTCACATCACGTGCCGGCTAACACAACTAACACGGCCAACCGTGTCCGCTTCACTGTGATAAGCCGCACCTACAAAAAGTCATGCTGCCCTTCCTTTAAGTGACAGCTTTTTAGGAAAAAAAAAAAAAAGTCACGCTGGAAATTGGAAACTGCTGTAAGTGATTATCAGAAATGCATGGTTTGACCAGGCACGCACGTCTAGTCAGGAGTTCGAGACCAGCCTGGCCAACATGGTGAAACCCCATCTCTACTAAAAATACAAACATATTAGCTGGGCATGGTGGAGCAGGTCTGTAATCCCAGCTACTAGGGAGGCTGAGGCAGGAGAATTTCTTGAACCCAGGAGGCAGAGATTGCAGTGAGCCAAGATCACGCCACCAAACTCCAACCTGGGCAACAAAGTGAGACTATCTCAAAACAAAAGGAATGCATAGTTTATTACAGACAGTTAAATGCCTTGAGGAAAAAAGTTATTGCTTGTACATTTATATGTCAAGTGGAACTGCACTCAACTGCAGTGGGATTCAGGACAAGTTAGATGAGCAAGGAGATTTGCTACTACAATCCTGTGAGGCAGGCAGCGACCCGCCACAGGGCGCCAGCCTGCGTGTGTCCCACAGAGCAGGCACTCTGTGCAAGGACAGAAGTTCTGCTGTCCTAAGTGAGCAGCCTCCCCTGGATCTCCTGTAGCTGCAGCCGAAAGGCCCTACACCAGCTATAACAACTGTGTGATGAGATTCTCCCATAGAAAATGCCAAGTGGAAACAAGAAAAAAAGGCCAGCCCCAAAGGAAGGCTTTCTCAGCAACCTTGGCCCTAGGGTATGTGAGAACAAGACAGGACAGAATCACTGCTGTCCACCATCTCTACAGCTGACAGGTACCAGTGTCAGAAAATTCTCTCTTCTGGCTGCGACCACCAGCCCCCCACAGACCCACCTCCTCATGGCCCATGCTGGCTGGAGGTGCAGAGCCCCTGCCCTCCACCCCCAGCCATCCCTGGCAACTGGCTTTTGTCTCCGCACCACTCCCCACAGTCTTGCACCCTGACTCATGTGTCACTGTAGGGCGCTATTTCCTGGTCCTTCCCAAATAAGGTCATTAGGAGGGACCGATCCCACCTTTTATTCAGGAGGCTGCCAGCACCAGCCCTCCCTGCGGCCTTGCTAAGAGGAGAGTGCTGAAAGGGTGCATCCTCTGTGCTCGGGCTGACTTCACCATCACCTGGTTTCTTCTCCTTCAGGGAAAAGGGTTTCTTATTGGGGCCTGTGGACATAGGAGGTAGAAGAGTTTATGCAATCATAGATCACCTGGTACTGGACTTTTTCACTCTGTTTCTGAGAAACTAATATTATTTTCATAGTCACAGGAGGTTAGAGAAGAGCCCAAGGAAATAACTGTGAGATGCAAATCCACTCAGAGCCAGCCTCCCCCACGGGCTGGGGAAAGGGCTCAAGCTCAAAGGGTTTGGACCAAGAGCATGAGGAACTGAAGACAGGGCCGTGCACAATGGCTCGTGCCTGTAATCCCAAGATCAGACTGGGCAACATAGCAAGATCTCATCTTTATTAAATAAATAAATAAATAGAAATAATTTTTTTTAAAAGTGAAAAGAGTAATTGAAAACTCACTTATTTTCTTCCTGTGCCAAAAGATAGCCATGTCTTTATGCAAACTTTTCCCCTTCTTTCTAGCCAGGGCTGCAGATGCCTGGAAAACAGTCCACAACCACCAAGTGTGAGTACATCAGGAAACCAAAGGAAATGGGATTGAAAACTCAAATGCAGTAAGCACAACAGACCACTCAAAGGCACCAGGAGCCGGCGTCCTTTGCACGACAGTGATTCCTCCACCCACACGTCTGCTGCTTGCATGGTCTCTGGCTGTGGCAGTAGCAGGATTCATCTCCCTTACCTGTCTCACCAGCATGTATTTGCTCTTCCCTCTTTTTTTTTTTTTTGGAGACAGAGTCTCGCTCTGTCACCCAGGCTGGAGTACGGTGGCGAGATCTTGGTTCACTGCAAGCTCCACCTCCAGGGTTCACGCATTCTCCTGCCTCAGTCTCCTGAGTAGCTGGGACTACAGGTGCCCGCCACCCATGCCCGGCTAATTTTTTGTATTTTTAGTAGAGACAAGGTTTCACCATGTTAGCCAGGATGGTCTCTATCTCCTGACCTCGTGATCCGCCCGCCTCGGCCTCCCAAAGTGCTGGGATGACAGGCATGAATCACCGCGCCCGACCCCTTTTTTTAAATTAACAACTTTGCTTCATAGAACCCACAAACTTGGCCTTGTTGGCATTTGGTGAGATGATTCTCACCAGCTGATCACATATACAGAAACAGTAAGTTTGCCAAGTCACAATTAAGCACAAAAGGGAGCTGCAGAATAACACACATGGGATGCCACTTACTACAGAAAACACACACAAAACCAACCACATGTTAGTCTCCCTGTACATACACTCATAAAAATGTCTAGAAAAGGCAGGGCATGGTGGCTCATGCCTGTAATCCCAGCACTCTGGGAGACCCAGGCAGGCGGATCACGAGGTCAGGAGATCAAGACCATACTGGCTAACATGGTGAAACCATGTCTCTACCAAAAATACAAAAAATCAGCCGGTGTGGTGACAGGTGCCTGTAGTCCCAGCTACTCAGGAGGCTGAGGCAGGAGAATGGCATGAATCCAGGAGGCGGAGCTTGCAGTGAGCGGAGATGGTGCCACTGCACTCCAGCTTGGGCTACAGAACAAGACTCCATCTCAGAAAAAAAAAGTCTAGAAAAATACCCACCACACTAGTTAACTGGACTACTTCTAAATAACAGGAGAGATAAGGATGGTCAGTTTTGTCTGTATCAATGAATTGTTTATAAAGGCAATGTATTTACATATTAGTTATGTCATAAAATATTTAAGGTTCAGCTGGGAGAATGAGCACATTGCAATAGGCAAAAAATAACTTTAAAAACAAAAGGGGGGCTGGGCAGGGGAGCTCATGCCTGTTATCCCAGCACTTTGGGAAGCGGAGGTGGGAGGATCACTTGAGCCCAGGAGTTTAGGACCAGCCTGGGCCACATAGTGAAACTTCATCTAAAAAAAAAATAATAATAATAATAATAAAATAATAGTAATAAATAATAAAAACAAAGCCAGGCATGGTGGCTCATGCCTGTAATCCCAGCACTTTGGGAGGCCAAGGTGCATGGATCATTGAGGTCAGGAGTTCAAGACCAGCCTGGCCAACGTGGTGAAACCCCATCTTCACTAAAAATACAAAAATTAGCCAGGCGTGGTGGTGCGCACACAATCTCAGCTACTTGGGAGGCTGAGGGAAGAGAATTGCTTAACTGGAAAGGTGAAGGTTGAAGTGAGCCAAAATTGTGCCACTATACTACAGCCTGGGTGACAAAGCGAGGCCCCGTCTCAAAAACAACAACAACAACAACAACAACAAAAATGAGAGCCGACACAATGACTCAGGTCTGTAATCCCAACACTTTGGGAGGCTAAGGCAGGAGGACAGCTTGAGGCCAGGAGCTCGAGACCAGCCTGAGCAACATAGTGAGACCATGTCTCTATAAACGCAAAAATAAAAACAATTTTTTTAATTTAAAAAATTAAAACTAAAAACAAATTAGGATTACCATATGACCTATCAATTCCAGTCCTAAGAATATACCCCAAAAAATTGAAAGCAAGGACTCAGATAGTCATATGACAATGAACATTATTCACAATAGCCAAAAAGTAGAAACAATCCGTGTCTGCCAATAGATGAATCAACAAAACGTAGTCCATCCACTCAAAGGAGTATCACTCACTTTATAAATTTCTACTTTATAAATTTCTCTAGAACGTAATTTTGTCTATGAGAAAACTCCGAAAAAATAGTGAAGATATAAAGCTATATAACGTGAGCAGTTCACACTCACTGCACCCCAGAAAGTATTATGCACTCGAGACTCCATCTCAAAAACAATAAATAAATAAAAAGAAAGTCTGATGCATACATTTAAAGTCAGGATACAAACCCAGTGCTTCAAAGCAGTTATCTCCAGAGGATAGGATGACAAGGGAAATTTCACTTTTTCTTTTTTTTTTTTTTTTTTTTTGAGACGGAGTCTGGCTCTGTCACCCAGGCTGGAGTGCAGTGGCACGAACTTGGCTCACTGCAACCTCCGCCTCCCGGGTTCAAGCAATTCGCCCACCTCAGACTCCTGAGTAGGTGGGACTACAGGCACCCGCCACCACATCTGGCTAATTTTTTCTATTTTTAGTAGAGACGGGGTTTCACCGTGTTAGCCAGGACAATGTTGATCTCCTGACCTCATGATTAGCCCACCTCGGCCTCCCAAAGCGCTGGGATTACAGGCGTGAGCCACCGCGCCCGGCCAATTTCACTTTTTTTGTATTGTTTGAAGGTTTACGGTGATCATGTACTATGACCAAAAAAAACAAAACAAAACCCAAAAAACACAAGTTCCAAAAGTATTATGTGGTTAGAGCCTTTCGGAAGAATTTCTGAATTCCTAAAGCCTTTAAGAAGGATTTCACTTCATGGGAACAACTCTCCCAGCATTTCTGGAGTACTGCATTCTGTAGGGACCTAGAACACTCCAAGTTATGAAATAGTGCTCTCCCAGCCTATGCTAATAACATATTTGAATACTTTCCCTACATTACAGTAAGCCAGTAAGCAAACAACTGATGGACCAAAAAAAAAAAAAAAAAACGGTTTTAAAGTGACAAGGTTCAAATTTAGGGTAATAAACGGCAAGATGGGAGCACTCACATGATCAAAGAAATGTACCACTGCCAGCTTTTTGCTGCGCCTGGTAAAGACGCGCTGCACTTTAGCAATTTTGCCGAAATGGTTCTCCAGAATGGTCCTGTCGTTGAGGTAGTCGGGGATGTTCTTGCACTGGATGGCTGTGACTTCAGAGGGACACAAGCCCCCAAGACTGTCTGTGCTCTCGCTTCTGTTACTCGGACGCGCAGGAGTTCCTCTTAGAGAATCTAGGGGTTCAGAGAGTGGACACTTAAACCATCAGATGTTTCCGACAACAGGAGGCACCAACTGTGTCAAAGCAGAGGAAATTTTCACAGATGTAAGACCTGCTCCATATGACATGTTAGAATCCCTAATGTTTATGGGAGATTTATCTGAAAAATCAAGCTAACCCCCAGAGAAACGTATTGACAACCTGCCAGCAGGATTTACTCTACGTTCTACATTTTCAGAGCTCACCTTCTTTCTTCTCTCTACTTTCAGTTTCTTCCTCTTTATTCACACCTGGAATCCGGGAAGGTGCCAGGACAGACTGACTCCCTCCTGGGATAGCCATGTGGTCACTTTCTCCAGACTCAACAAAGCCAATTTCCTTTTTGGCCTCCTTGTTGCCCAGACGACATACTTCCTTATTGCTTTTGAAAACATCTTGTATCGTCCGACCAAATAAAGTACCTCCCCGGGGCCGATTCAGGCGGACAGGTCGTTTGTCTGGAGGATGATCACCCCGGGACAGAGGATCCAAATCTTCTGCTGTCTCGTGGCCATGTCTCCTTGGGGAGCGATCCTGATCCTCCTTCCTTTTCATTCCTTTCATTAGGCTGGGAAGTGGTTCCACCTGGGAAACAGCTTCTTCACACCCCTGCCTGACACCTGCTTTGCTAGCCTGGAAAGGTTCGCCCAAAACCGCAGATGATACAGGGAAGCTACTGAAGCTATTACTAGAGCTTCCAAATATTGACTTAGGTCCTCTCTTCTCTTCCTCTACATTTTGGTTCGACAAAGCAGGGGTAAAGGCAGATAATGAATTATTACTACTAACAGGTTTTGAAAAGGTAAAATTTGAATTGGTAGCTGAACTACTTGTTACCTGAGGAAAAGAGAATGGGGCCAGGCCTCCTGGTGCACTACTAATTGGGTGGGAAAATGTGAAAAACCCAGAAGCAATTTGGCTCTGGGTTTTCTCTGGCTCAGATTCAACCCCCAGTATTGGTTTGAACACTGCATTTTCCAGAGGTTTAAAGCTGAATTCGGTTTTCCCAAAACCAGAGTTCACTATTTCTCCAGCTTCTTGTCCAAAAGCAGAAGTGCTTGGGAAAGCCCCAACACTGGTGGGTGATTTAAAACTAAATCCTGGGTTTCCCAGCACAGATGAACTTGAAGGCCCAGAGGTAGCCACAAAGGTGGAAGTGTGCTCAAGTCCAGAAAAGGGTCCAACACTTGAGGATTGGGTGAACCCTAATGTTTGCACTGAAGAGGAATGACTTACTCCAGAAGATGCTGGAAAGCTGGACACTTGTGAAAATCCCGAGCTCTTCCCAGATAAGGTACTGTTTTGTCCAAAAAGAGAAGGTTGACCAAATCGAAATGGCGACTTAGATGGAAGTGTTCCTACATTACTGGAAGACGCTGAAAAAGCACTAGGCTGCTGCCCACTGAAAGGATTAGTTGGGTTCATCTTCTGTTCCAATTATTAGAAGGTAGTAAGTATTACGTGTGCAAAATTAATTGGCTTCCTGAAACAGCCCGTAGCACTAGGGAGCTCCCCTTCGTCTTCAGAACACGCTGAAAGACAAAAATTCAGATCATCACAGCTATGTTCTGCTACAAGACTAAGAAAAGAATTTTTGAACACTGTCATACTAAAAGATAACTATTTCAAAGGCAGGCAAAGGGCTATTATTTTCCGAGAGCCAACAGGTTATTTTGTTGGAGGGTGGGGTAGAGAGTGGTACAAATAATTACTTTGTTACCGAGATTTAAAGAGTGATCCTTTTAAGATTAAAAAAAAAAAAGAAAGCCGAATCTTTTTACTGAGTTAGTAAATTCATGAAAAACCTCCATTGGTAGCAAGAAGATAAATGCTGTTCCACCTTACAGCTTAGAGACGAATTTCCCCTGACTTCCTCCAATCTCTACAGCCGGAGAATTCAGTGTAACGCTGCCTGGCTTCCCTCGGAGCGGCTGGAGCGCTAACCACTGTCCCACATTCCTTTATCGCCCCTGGCGACCACCCTCGAGCCGGCTGGAAGGGCGAGGGCGCTGCCACGGAGCTGCGGCCTCTCGGCGGGGACGGCGTGCCCGGGGAACCTAATCTTCCACCCAGCACAGCCCGAAACGGCAGAGGCCGCGCGGTGGGCCCGGGCCGGCCTGGTCACTGTACTGCCCCGGGCTCGCCAGGGCCCGCCGGCGCCGCAACGCTCCGTTAGCGACGATGTGGAGGCCCGGGCGCGCGGACCTGCGCGGGGGAAGGAAACGGCGCTCCCGGCGCCGGCCCAGCCCCCACGCTCACCGTCTAGCCGCAGGACCCCGGGGCCCGCGCCGCCCTCGGGCCCCTCAGAAGGACTAGAGACGCAAGCGCAGGCCGCTGCCGCGATACTCAGGGCTGCGCTCCGCGGGCAGGAAACGCCGCGGACCGACTTCCGGTTCGCTCGGCACTACCGGGTTCCGCCCCGCCCGCTGCGATCCGGTTCCGCTCTCCCCAACCGGCTCGGCGGCGGGGCTTCCGGTCGGGCGGGTCCGCCCGCTGTCGCGCCCTTTGCCGGGTTCAGACATCGGTATGTCTGGGCGGGTTTCTAGTCTCCCAAGCGAGAGCGTCGCATTCACCCCCGTGGGTCTGCGGGCGCCCCAGACCCCAGAGGACCTGGCCCCCAGCGCTTACCTGTGTCCCCCGTTGTGTCCCCCCCCATTCCAGCCCCTTCCCTCCTCCGCCGCGTCCCTCCCCGGCCGCGTCCCTCCCCCGCACCCCACCGCGTCCCTCGCGCGCCTCGCCCCGCGCGCACAGTGCACCCGTCCCTTGTCTGGGAACCGCTCCTTCCGCTCCGCCCGCCTGGAGTCCTGGCCTGATTCCGCGGTGTCCTTCCATAGCCCCTCGTTGTTGCATCCTCCTTGTGGTAAATGTAGATTACCTTAAGATTTTTCAATCAGTTCCACCAAATAAAGTGATTTGATTGCGTGTGCATGTGTAATTTTACGGAATGTATTGTCACTTGTACTGATTGGTCTTCTCTTACACTTTAACCCCAGGTTCCGTTGCAAACATTTTTAAAGGGCTGGTTATTCTTCGTGAAATGAGTTTGGTGATTAGAAATCTGCAGCGAGTCATCCCCATCAGGAGAGCGCCACTTCGCAGTAAGATCGAGATTGTAAGGAGGATTTTAGGAGTGCAGAAATTTGACCTGGGGATCATCTGTGTTGACAACAAGAATATTCGGCACATTAATAGAATCTACAGAGATAGAAATGTCCCAACCGATGTGCTTTCTTTTCCATTTCATGAGGTAAAAAAAAAAAAAAAACTGTTCCTCTTGTCTAGCCTACCTTCCCAGAGTAAGTTTCCTGTCTTTTTTTTTTTTTAATTTAGACGGAGTCTTGCTCTGTCACCCAGGCTGGAGTGCAGTGGTGCCATCTCGACTCACTGCAACCTCCCTGCCTGGTTCAAGTGATTCTTTTGCCTCAGCCTCCCCAGTAGGTGGGACTACAGATGTGGGCCACCACACCTGGCTAATTTTTTTTTTTTTTGAGACGGAGTCTTGCCCTGTCGCCCAGGCTGGAATGCAGTGGCCAGATCTCAGTTCACTGCAAGCTCCGCCTCCCGGGTTTACGCCATTTTCCTGCCTCAGCCTCCCAGTAGCTGGGACTACAGGCGCGCACCACCACGCCTGGCTAATTTTTTGTATTTTTAGTAGAGACGGGGTTTCACGGTGTTAGCCAGGATGGTCTCAATCTCCTGACCTCGTGATCCTCCCACCTCGGCCCCCCAAAGTGGGCTAATTTTTTGGGGGGGTATTTTTAGTAGAGACGGAAGTTTCACCATGTTGGCCAGGCTGCTCTTGAACTCCTGACCTCAGGTGATCTGCCTGCCTCGGCCTCCCAGAGTGTTGGGATTACAGGCGTGAGCCACGGCACCCAGCCTAAATTTCCTGTATTAATTATATTGTAGGCTAGACTCTGTGGTGCATATAAGTATATATATTACAGACATGATTTTTAATTTTAATTTTGAAAATTTTCAAATATACACAAAAGTAGAGAGAGCAGTATATTCAGCCTCCACTGATCGATGGCCGTCACCCAGAGGCCACAATTACACTGGTAAGCCAGCAGAAAAAGAAAGGTGACAGCCAGGCGCGACAGCTCATGCCCATAATCCCAACACTTTGGGAGCCCAAGTCAGGTGGATCAGCTGAGGTCAGGAGTTCGAGATCAGCCTGGCCAACATGGTGAAATTCTGCCTCTACTAAAAACACAAAAAATTAGCTGGGTGTGGGGGCGGGGGGAGGGGGCGCAGTGTGCCTGTAATCCTAGCTACCTGGGAGGCTGAGGCAGGAGAATCGCTTGAACCCCTGAGGTGGAGGTTGCAGTGAGCCAAGATCATACCATTGTACTCCAGCCTGGGCAACAAGAGCGAAACTCTGTCTCAGAAAAAGAAAAGAAAAGAAAAGAAAAAGGTGACTAGCGGCCACCCTCTTCCCCTCCTAATGCTCTCAGTGAATTAAAAGAGAGAAGCAAAATGCTTCTGCAATATTTTTGCAATTTTAAGTGGGATTCGTTAATGAATATGTGCACATTGGAAAAATCAAAGCAACACTGAAAATAACAGACGGGTAAATATTTCCAACAAACTCGATGTGATAGCAGTCAGTTTATTATCTACATTCTGTACATGACTTCACTCCAGGCTTCCCACATTGTAGCAGCAGGAATTGGAGCAATCCTTTGGGAAAACAACTTGGCAAATCTACTCCAAGAGCATTTCAAACAGACGTATCCTTTAGTCCAGTAGTGACACACCCAAGACAATAAACCAAAAGACAGAAGAGGCCGGGTGCAGTGGCTCATGCCTGTAATCCCAGAACTTTGGGAGGCCGAGGTGGGTGGGTCATGATGTCAGGAGTTTGAGACCATCCTGGCCAACATGGTGAAACCCCGTCTCTACTAAAAATCCAAAAAAGTTAGCTGGGCTTGGTGGCACGTGCCTGTAATCCCAGCTACTCGGGAGGCTGAGGCAGGAAAATCACTTGAACCAGGGAGTCAGAGGTTGCAGTGAACTGAGATCGCACCACTGCACTCCAGCCTGGCAACAGAGCGAGACTCCATCTCAAAGGAAAAAAAAAAAAAAGAAAAAGAAAATGCTGAGTCATGTAAAAATGTCTTAAAATGTTAATTTATTGGCTGGGCCTATAATCCTAGTACTTTGGGAAGCTAAGGTGGGAGGCTCACTTGAGCCCAGGAGTTCAAGACCAGTCTGGGCAACATAGTCAAACCTTGTTTCTACAAAAAATAAACACAACAATTAGCTGGGCATGGTGGTGTGCAAACCTGTAGTCCCAGCTACTCAGGAGGCTGAGGTGAGAGGATCGCCTGAGCTCAAGAAACTGAGGCTGCAGTGAGCCAAGATTGCACCTCTGCACTCCATCCACCCTGGGCTGCAGAGTGAGACCCTGTCTCAAAAAAAGAAAAGTTACTGTTTTCTCTAATAGGAAAATAAAAGGAACACCCTAAATATCCAGCCATAGGTGACTGATTTAGTGTGAACAGTCCTTAACTAAGTGGTCTGGTCTTTATAGTCTTTATGTAGAAAATGTGATAGACTCTTTAGGACAAAATATCAAGTAGAAAAAACAAATACATAATTGTGTTCATGTGATGGTTTAACTCTGTAGAGGTTGTGGATCTGTGATTCTGCATTGGGAGGGATGAAAGAAATGAAAAGCCATATGACAAGGTGATATCAACCTAAACAACAAACAGGCTTTTAAAGAAAAGGATGTTTATTTGGGATAGAGCATTGCAGTGAAAATACACATACCACATGCCATAGTAGACTGTGCATATTCAGGGACGTAAAGGAAGGCAAAGGTTTTTTTTTTTTTCTTTTCTGGGTTTTTTTTTTTTTTTGAGATGGAATCTTGCTCTGTCATGCAGGCTGGAGTGCAATGGCGCAATCTCAGCTCACTGCAACCTCCACCTCTCAGGTTCAAGCGATTCTCCTGCCACAGCCTCCTGAGTAGCTGGGATTATAGGCGCCCGCCATCACATCTGGCTAATCTTTTTTTCTTTTTTTTTTTTTTTTGTATTTTTACTAAAGTCAGGGTTTCGCCATGTTGGCCAAGCTGGTCTAGAACTCCTGACCTCAGGTGATCTACCCGCCTCTGCCTTCCAAAGTGTTGGGATTACAGGCGTGAGTCACTGAGCCCGGCCTGGCAAAGGTTTTTAAAGGAAAAAATAATTGTTTTGAGATAATGGTCCTTGGTTACAAAGATCAATAACAAGGTCAATGCCTGTCCAAGGTTGGACAGGCACCTGCTGGGCTGATTATCCTTGCAGAAGTTCTGTGTGTGTGTAAGGTTGTCAGGTTGTCATAGCCTTTATGCAAGGTTGCATTGTGTGTGTGTGTGTAAGGTTGTGATAGCCTTTGTGCAAGGTTGCATTTTATGTTTGTGTAAGGTTGTCATAGCCTTTGTTGCAGTTTTTGCAGTCTTCACTGACAGTTTTTGTTATCAGGTATGAAAGTATGAGAATCCTCTCTTCATAGCTTTCCCCAGTTCTATTTGTCAGGTTTTTTTATTTGTTTGTATAACCCTAATGGCTCTATTTTGATTCTGACAACTTCCTTTTTTTTTTTTGAGACGGAGTCCTGCTCTGTCAGCCAGACTGGAGTGCAGTGGCGCAGTCTAAGGGCTTACTGCAACCTCTGCCTCCCGGGTTCAAGCGATCCTCCTGCCTCAGCCTCCCGAGTAGCTGGGTTAAGGCACGTGCCATCACACCTGGCTAATTTTTGTATCTTTAGTAGAGACGGGGTTTCACCATGTTGGTCAAGCTGGTGTCAAACCCCTGACCTCGTGATCTGCCCACCTCGGCCTCCCAAAGTGCTGGGATTACAGGTATGAACCACCATGCCTGGCTATTCTGACGATTTTCACGATGGAAACAATTCAGGGCACTTGTGTACAGTTGGCTGGGCAACCCACCCCGCCACAGGCCCGGCTGCTACCCTGGCCTTAGACATGCAGCTTACGAGTGATTTGGGTGGCTGGCGCAGTGGCTCACGCCTGTAATCCCAGCATTCGGGGAGGCCGAGGCAGGCAGATCACCTGAGGTCAGGAGTTCGAGACCAGCCTGACCCATGAAACCCCATCTCTACTAAAAAATACAAAAATTAGGCCAGGCGTGGTGGCTCATGCCTGTAATCCCAGCAGTTTGGGAGGCCAAGGCTGGTGGATCACCTGAGGTCGGGAGTTTGAGACCAGCCTGACCAACATGGAGAAACCCAGTCTCTACTAAAAATACAAAATTAGCCGAGTGTGATGGCACATACCTGTAGTCCCACCTACCTACTCGCTAGGCTGAGGCAGGAGAATCGCTTGAACCCAGGAGGTGGACACTCCAGCCTGGGCAACAAGAGCAAAACTCTGTCTCAAAAAAATAAATAAATAACAAAAATTAACTGGGCACAGTGGCATGCACCTGTAATCCCAGCTACTCAGGAGACTGAGACAGGAGAATTGCTTGAACCCCGGAGGCAGAGGTTGCAGTGAGCCAAGATTGTGCCATTCCACTGCAGCCTGGGCAACAAGAGTGAAACTCCGTCTCAAAAAAAAGGTGATTTGGTCAGAGAGCAAGTGCTTATTTGCCTTGGAAATAACCAGGATGAAACCTGTCAACCTGTGGTTGGGTTACGATTCCTGTTCTCTAAGTCTGCATTTCCTCATTTTTTAGCATCTGAAAGCAGGTGAATTTCCCCTGCCTGATTTTCCAGATGACTACAATTTGGGAGACATTTTCCTAGGAGTGGAGTATATCTTCCATCAGTGCAAAGAAGATGAAGATTACAATGACGTCCTGACTGTAAGCGGGGATGCTGAAATCATATAACCTGGCGCATGGAACATGGGCCATGCAAAGGGGTTGAGATCACAGCCCTGCATCCTGTGTGTCCATGGGTACCATAAGGGCCACTGGGGGAAGAACCTGTAAGCAGGGTGTGAGGAGCACCCAGGCTGGGTAGGGACTGCATGCCTCATGCAACAGTTGGAGGAGAGAGAGAACATGCTGTGGAAACACAGAAGCTCCCAGAGAAGCCTTCTCAGCTTTTATCTCTGGAGTACAGCAGACTATGTTGAGCTAACCCAGACTTGCTGGATCAGCTTCTTTCTGAGCTGCCAAAAGTACAGAGGTTGGAGCCTCCACCACCTTCCAGATCTGTTTCTCCTCAGTGTAATCCGCCTATGGGTTCTTCCTGCCTACTGAACAGACAAAACCAATTCACTGAGACCGTTGTATTGCAGTAGAGAAGGAGTTTAACACAGAGCTAGCCTAGTAGAAAGACGAGTTATTATTCAATCTTCCAGAGAACTCAGAGGCTAGGGTTTTCATGGGCAATTTGGCAGGCAGGGGCTAGGGAATGGGTGCTGCTGATTGGTTGGGGACAGACCATGGGGTATAAATGATTTTTGTCCACTGAGTCCACCTCTGGGTGGAGCCACAGGATCAGCTGAGTCATGAGTCTCAGGTCCAGGTGGAGTCTGTAGGTTGCCAGAACTCAAAAGTCTGAAAAACATCCCAAAAGACCATTCTTAGGTTCTACTATTGACGTTATCTTATTGGGGATCCATTGGGGCAGTCACAAATCTTGTGACCTCTGGCTGCATGACTCCTGAGCAGCAAGGAATTATAGCAAGGCAAGCTGGGGAAGCAAGACCTGCTGGCTGGTTCTCCTCAGGACACCTACATCTGAGCAGAATTCAGGCCTCTCCCATTATCCTAATCTTGTGGCCCTTCACTAGCTTTACAGAGGTGGTTTCAGTCCTGAGCAAGGAGGGGATTCGTTTTAGGGAGGGATGATTACTATTCCGGATTTAAAGTTAAACTCTAGATTAAATTCCTCCCATAGTTAACTTGGCCTGTACCCAGGACTGAGTGGGGACAGCCAACCTGTGAGACTAGAAGCGAGGTGGAGTCAGCCACGCAAGTTAAACTCTAGATTAAATTCCTCCTGTGGTTAGCTTGGCCTGTGCCCAGGACTGAGATGGAGTCAGCCATGCCAGACTTCTCTGTCATCTTTGCACAGGTGGTTTCAGCAGCTTGATGCCAAAAAAAGAAACCAAAAGGTATTCTGAAAAGCCATGTATGAGGGAATCATACTTGACTTGGCCTCCTTTGACTGAACAGCCATGCCCTGAGTCGTCCTTGGGGATCCAAGTGCATCCGTGTGGCTTGAAGCGGAGCTTCCCAGCCAGACCCAGCGTGAAAGGCTGGGACGGCCACACAGGAACCTGGGCCAGGCCCCAACTGCTCCCTCCAGACCTGGGTGGGACGTGCCCGCCACACATACCCTGCTGGCAAAGAGGAAGCTTCTGAGAGTGACAGGAAGTGGCCCAGCCCGAGATTCAGCCCTGGGATCTCTGTGGCCAGCAGCTGTAGGGGGAATGTGGACATCTGCTTCCGTTTTCCCCAAACCTCCTAAGATTCTGTTCCCTGGTCTGCCCCTGGCATTTCTTCCTCGGGCCCAGAGCCCTCTCCGTGGGGCTCCCTATTAACCTGAATGGAGGGCCAGCCCACCATCCCAGGACCCCATCATCATGGCCACAGGCCAGGCCAGCTCTGCTCAGGGCTGGCTCTCAGCTGCACCCTCCATCTACCCCGCTTTGTCCTTCATGTCTCCAGGTACCTCACACCAGCCCTAAGGATATCCACCTCCCAGGTCTCTCTCCTCCCTCCACCCGAACCCCAGGGTAGTGCTACCCTTGTGGCCCATGTGGCTCCATGAGCCCCCTTGGTGCTGTGCCTGCTCAGGGTCCACAGGCCTGCCCTCCTCTTCCTCCTCCTCCCCCAGCTCTGGGCTCTATCTGGGTGCCCCTCCCCTGTGGGCTTTAATCCAGCCCTGTCTCCAGGAGGACATGGTGACTGTGGGTCTTCCTGAGTCACCAGCAGCTGCACCTCCTTCCCCTGTGCCTTCATACTTCTCCACTCCCTGTGCTGCCTGTGCACCGAAGCTCTACCCAGAGTGTTCAGTAAAATCAGGGGCCACCGGGGGCCCCGCCCTCTAACTGGGGCACTGCGCCTCCTGGGGGTTGGGCCTGGGGTGTGGACTGTGCCCTTGCCTCGTCCCTCTTAGGGCAGGGAGGCCACCCCGGCCAGTGCCCCACTACTCCCCAACCCCGCGGCACCCACCCCTCCTCACTTCTTCATAATCCACCCCCCTTGTCCATTACTCCTGTGGCTGGACAGCTCCATTCTGGGGGCCCCTTCCCAGCACAGTGCTGGCCCAAACAGCAATCCACATTGACTAAAGAGTCTGAAAGGGGCTTGCCTGCTTTCCATTTTAGATGGAAGGGAACTGAGGCTGAGTGCCTGTAATTCCTGCACAGGGGTCTCACAGCAACCCTGGGGTCCTGCAGCCACGTACCAAGAGCAGCCTGTGGCCCTGGGGTGTCCCTGAAGGGGCAGCTTCCTGTGAGGTCATCCTCTGAGCCGGTTTGAAATTATTCTGACAGGTGACGGCCACCCATGGACTCTGTCACTTGCTGGGCTTCACACACAGCACGGAGGCAGAGTGGCTACAGGTAAGGAGCCCGTCCTCCCGCTACCCAGGAGGTGTGTGGGGGAAAGAGGCTGCCCCAGGCCCCTGCCAACCCCCACCCTTCATCCTGACCACCCCCACAGAAACTGGACCTCAGACCTGCCCTTGGAAAAATGACTCACAGATGCTTGATTTCAACACCAGGCTCCCCAGATACTTCCAGCTGAATGTGTTCACTAAGGAAAGCGGTCTGTGTGCAGAGGCCGAGAGCCACAGCTGACACTAGCAAGTGGCGCTTGGTCAAAAACGTCCAGTCAGCTAGAGACTAGGCCAGACCCGGGGCGGGGGCGGGAGCTCTGCTCAAAGTGAGTTCAAGGTTGGTTTCCTCCAGGCCCAGGCGCTCCCTCTACAGAGGCCCACTCAGAGGTCCACATGGTTAACACGCACACAATCCTGTGTTGGCGAGCAAACCATTCGCTTCTGTGAAAGGCATGAAAAACCTTTTTCATTAAAAAAAGAAAAAGTGCCGGGCGCGGTGGCTTAAGCCTGTAATCCCAGCACTTTGGGAGGCCGAGACAGGCGGATCACGAGGTCAGGAGATCGAGACCATCCTGGCTAACACGGTGAAACCCCGTCTCTACTAAAAACTACAAAAAACTAGTCGGGCGAGGTGGCGGGCGCCTGTAGTCCCAGCTACTCGGGAGGCTGAGGCAGGAGAATGGCGTAAACCCGGGAGGCGGAGCTTGCAGTGAGCTGAGATCCGGCCACTGCACTCCAGCCTGGGCGACAGAGCCAGACTCCGTCTCAAAAAAAAAAAAAAAAAAAAAAGTTCGCTGGAGGCAATGGCTCACTCCTGTAATCCCAGCACTTTGGGAGGTCGAGGAGGGCAGATCACTTGAGGTCAGGAGTTCCGGACCAGCCTGGCCAACATGGTGAAACCCTGTCTCTACTAAAAATAGAATACTTAGCCGGGTGTGGTGGCCGGCGCCTGTAATCCCAGCTACTGGGGAGGCTGAGGCAGGCGAATCGCTTGAACCCAGGAGGCGGAGGTTGCAGTGAGCACTCCTCCCCCTCCCTCCTCCCCCCTCCCCCCTCCCGCGCTCCCCTTCCCTCTTGCAGCCCCGCTTCTTCTGCCAGCCTGTGGCGGTTTGGGCACTGGCTGAGCTCAGGTCCTGGTTAAGATGCCAGGAGGCGGGTCCGCCCTTCGGCCTGAGCGGGAGCCGTGCAGGCGGCCAGGTTCCCCTGTGGGAGGGGCGTCCCGAGGAGGCAACCCCTGAGAGTGCGGCGCGGACCCCTTCCCTGGGGAGGGCCCAGCGCGCTTCCTTCCTTCCAGATGTTCCAGAAGGAGAAGGCGGTGCTGGACGAGCTGAGCCGACGCACTGGGACCCGGCTGCAGCCCCTGACCCGGGACCTCTTCGGAGGGAGCTGAAAGCAGGACGGGGGAGGGGTGGAGGCTGCGGGGAGCCGGGGTCCCACACAAATAAATAACGAATGAATATACGAGGAGAACTTCCTCTCATTTCTTTCACAGCACATCGGGTATTTTTCATTATTGTAAATAAGACGGTTCCGAGCCGTGGCATCGAGAGGGCGTCCGGAGTTCCGGGAACGCATGGCGCCCGCCTGGGAGCACCACGCGGCGCTCGCCTCCTGCCCTTCCCGGGGGTCCCTGCCCGGAGCCTGCGCCCCCGGAGAGGAAGGGGCTCGAGGGGCTTGGGTGCCGCAGCCCGTCCTTCTGTAGAAAAGGCTTGCGTCAGTATTTCCTGTTTTACCTCCTGAGTATTCGGATATTCGAGTAAACCCTGGCGTTTCAGCGCCAGCGCACGCGTCTTCGTCAGGGCAGCGCGTCGCGAGGGCGCTGGTTCCCCGGGGCCTCCCGACCCGGCCCCCGGCCACCGACACCGCTCCAGCCGGGCCATGGCGAGGCTTCCGAGCAGCACCTCAGAGACCCTCGTGAGCCCTAAAACCTGGGGCTACTACAATTCTGATCATCTGTTTGTCCTATAAAATGATTTCGGGTCATGAAAATGTCTTCCCACTGGACTTGCGTCCTGTCTTAGCCTGGACTTGTCCCCTTGGGAACACAGGCCAGGCCCCTCTGTTCCTGAAGTCGCTGCACCACCGCGCCCTTCGATGGGGAGCGTTCTGTTTACCGTGGAACTAGCTTAATGTCGAAAAAGTGCTCGTGAACATAGAAAACGGAGTCAGCTTTAATCCAAGCTTGTAACAAGAGCACACAGTTGGGATTCACATTCAAAAGCCCTCAAGAGACTGAGAGGCCTGGAGACCTGCCACCTGTGGGCGGGATTGTGGAGGTTCTTGTTTGTTGTTAGAACCGAGCCCCAGGAGCCTCTGTTCACATCCTGCGGCGCTCAGGGCTTCTTGGGAATTCCTGGGGGCTGAGGACGTGGGGGTCTGGCTTTACTGGGTGGAGCCCAGACACGACTGCAGAGCTGGGCCACTAGTGCCCCCAGCAGCCCACAGCCAGTGACCCTGGGGCCCAGACCCAGCCTGGGTGGTCCCAGCCCTCTCGTGGACAGGGTCTCTGATGTGCGCTGGGGCTGCCCTGTGTCCCACCATCAGTGAGGCTCTCTCTTCATCTTTTTTTTTCTTTTTTCTTTTCTTTTTTTTTGGGACGTAGTCTCTCACTCTGTCTCCCAGGCTGGAGTGCAGTGGCATGATTTCTGACTGCAACCTCTGCCTCCCGGGTTCACACGATTCTCCTGCCTCAGCCTCCCGAGTAGCTAGGACTACAGGCGTGTACCACCACGCCCAGCAAATTTGTTGTTGTTGTTGTATTTTTAGTAGAGACAGGGTTTCACCATGTTGGCCAGGATGGTCTTGATCTCCTGACCTCATGATCCACCTGCCTCGGCCTCCCAAAGTGCTGGGATTACAGGCATGAGCCACAGCGCCCAGCCTCCTCTCTTCATCCCCTCTGCTGTAAGGGACTGCTTGTGTCTTCTGCCCTTTTTACTGGTTTTTCTTTTTTTTTTTTGATTTGGAGGTATTATTGGTTGGAAGTATTTATATGTATTATTGAACACAACCCTGGTTTCTTTTGTTTTGTTTTGTTTTTGAGACAGAGTCTCGCTCTGCTGCCCAGGCTGGAGTGCAGTGGCATGATTTCGGCTGACTGCAACTTCTGCCTCCCGGATTCATGCTATTCTCCTGCCTCAGCTTCCCAAGTAGCTGGGACTACAGGTGCCTGCCACCAGGTCTGGCTAATTTTTTTGTATTTTTAGTAGAGACAGGGTTTCACCGTGTTATCTAGGATGGTCTCCATCTCCTGACCTCGTGATCCGCCCACCTTGGCCTCCCAAAGTGCTGGGATTATAGGCGTGAGCCACCGTGCTTGGCCTGTTTTTTTTTTTTTTTTTTTGAGATAGAGTCTTGCTTTGTTGCCCAGGCTGGAGTGCAGCAGTGCAATCTCGGCTCATTGTACCCTCTGCCTCCTGGGCTCAAGCCATTCTCCTGCCTCAGCCTCCCAAGCAGCTGGGACTATAAGTGTGCACCACTACGCCCGGCTAATTTTTGTGTTTTTGTAGAGACAAGGTTTCACTGTGTTGAACAGGCTAGGCTTGAACTCCTGACCTCAAATAATCTGCCCACCTTAGCCTCCCAAAGTGCTGGGATTACAGGTGCGAGCCACCACACCGTGCCCAGCTCGATCATGTATTTTTTTTTTTTTTTTTTTTTTTTGGAGTGATTCGCCTGCCTCAGCCTCCCAGGTAGCTTGTACTACAGGTGTGTGCCACCACGCCTGGCTAATTTTTGTATTTTTTAGTAGAGACAGGGTTTCACTATGTTGGCCAGGCTGGGCTCAAATTCCTGACCTCAAGTGATCGATCCACCTGGGCCTCCCAAAGCGCTGGCATTATAGGTGTGAGCCACCGTGCCTGGCCCCAACCCTTTCTTTCTTTAGGGAATGTGAGCAAATGCCCTACTGACCTAAAGCTGAGGAAGAGCCACCCGTGGCCCAGGCAGCAGTAGCATCACCTCTTACCCGTACAGGGCAGTGTCCTACTCTAGGAACTTGGGATTTGGGTCACCACTGCCCAGCCTGTCCCCAGTCACACTGTCCTGATTCTGGACCCTCTTGCAAGCCACAGGATCATCAGAGCAGGTCCCTCCTCATCCTTCTGCTCCCGGAGTCACCCGGCCCTTCACCTTCTGTGTGTGTTCCAGATTCAGCTCCTTGCAAGCCAGGAAGAATCTGGATCCTTGACTGGAGTTGCATTAAATCTGCAGATCTGCTGGCCCCGTGGGGGCTCTGACCCACGCGTATGTGCTGCCCTGGGTCATTTCAACCTCTCTCAATGAGTGTCACCCACCTTATCAGGTGTACAGGTGTGTACAATGTGCCCTGAACCCCCACCTACCACCACCCCCCCTGCTCTCCTGACCACAGGCAAGGAGGTGTGGCCATGAGAAGCCCCCACTCCTAACTACCAGGTACCAGGCACCCAGACCCCCAAACCCCTGCCAAGCAGCCCAAGTCTACTTTCAGGGCCTGCTCTGAGCTCTTCAGCCCACCCAGGGGGACCAAGGTGGACCAGGGGGGACTGCATATGGGGGTGAGCTCATCCCTGCTCCACCCTCAGGCATGACTCCACCCCTCCTGCAGGCCAGTCAAGGCTAAGCCAGCCCAGCTGTGCCCTAACCGGACACTTGGGATGCCAAAGCCCTTCATCCCCGTGAACCCAGCAAGACCAGGCCATCCAAAGACCACCATTTCCTGTGACATTTTTTCCCTCTGTTGTATGAAAAATTCGATTGAGAAATATTTAATAGAAGGAAAGAGAAATGCCAT
The DNA here is from genome assembly GCF_007565055.1 of Rhinopithecus roxellana. Taxonomy (NCBI): domain Eukaryota; kingdom Metazoa; phylum Chordata; class Mammalia; order Primates; family Cercopithecidae; genus Rhinopithecus; species Rhinopithecus roxellana. The sequence continues at coordinate 130,940,997 of NC_044561.1, read as the reverse complement.
GCTAGAAAGTCACCGTGAAAAGAGGAAACGGAGTCAGAGCTTTGGTTTGAGCTTTTAACGAGAGCACAGTCTCTGGAATCACCTTCAAGAGGCACGAAAAGATGGTTTTGAGAGAAGTGAGTGTTACTGCCAGCAGCTGCGCTGGTCTCTTTGGTGCTCACACCCGTCCGTCCATGTGGGCACCACGTGGCTCTCCCTGGGGAGCTCTGAGGCCAGGTCAGCCAGAGCAGAGGCCCCTGCAGCTCAGTGGCAACTCTAGCCATCCTGTCTCCTACTTGCAAACTTTCAAGGATGGAAGCACTGGGACAGGGTTCCTCCTTGTGCGGAACTTCAGGAATGAAGGAATCTGTGCTAATGGGGGGTGAATGAAAGCTTATATAAATACTTAAAAATATGTAAATAACATTAAAAGAGCAAAGAAACATAATTGCACCAAATAAAAAAACTAACAAAAACAGTAAAGAAAAGAAATAGTCAAGGTAGCCTATCTACATGGTAAGAAATCCCAGAGCACAGAAGGAAACTGACCTGAGGACAGGAAGCCGCCCCTCCACTGCCCAGCACTCACCTTTGCTTTACAGGAACAAGAGCGGTGCAAACCAGCACGTAGAGATTTCTGCATTTATAGCATTAGCACTCTCCGTTTTTTTTAAACTCAAAAGGGATCACGTGATACACAGCTTGCTTCTTTCACTTTTTTATTTTATTTTTTGAGACAGGGGCTTGCTCTGTGTTCCAGGCTAGAGTGCAGTGGTTCCATCACAGCTCACTGCAGCTTCTAACTCCTGGGCTCAAGCAATCCTCCCGTCTCAGCCCCCAGAACCGCTGAGATCCCAGGTGCATATCACCACACCTGACTAGTTTTTTAAATTTACTTTTTGGGCCGGGCGCGGTGGCTCAAGCCTGTAATCCCAGCACTTTGGGAGGCCGAGACGGGCGGATCACGAGGCCAGGAGATCGAGACCATCCTGGCTAACACGGTGAAACCCCGTCTCTACTAAAAAAATACAAAAAACTAGCCGGGCGAGGTGGCGGGCGCCTGTAGTCCCAGCTACTCGGGAGGCTGAGGCAGGAGAATGGCGTGAACCCGGGAGGCGGAGTTTGCAGTGAGCGGAGATCCGGCCACTGCACTCCAGCCCGGGCGACAGAGCGAGACTCCGTCTCAAAAAAAAAAAAAAAAAAAAAAAAAAAAAAAAAATAAATAAATAAATAAATAAATTTACTTTTTGTAGAGACGGGGTCTTGTTATGTGACCCAGGCTGGTCTCGAATTCCTGAGCTCAAGTGATTCTCCTGCCTCAGCCTCTGAAATGCTGGGACTACAGGCATTGACCCATGCACCGCTACTTCTTTAGTGGGAGTCTGCTCCACAGCTGTGGTAAATGGGTGTCCATAGTTACTAAATTTGACTTTGTGGTATTTTTTCCATCAGGATGTTTACACTTCCATGTGGCTAAAGCTATTGATCTTTCTGATTCTGGCTCCTGAGCTGAGGTTTTCTTAAACTCTTTCCGGATGAAATCTTTATTTCAGGATCATCAGTCTGGTGGTGTCCACGGCCTCAACTTTACCTCCGTGATGGAAGAGGGGGGCCTGAGGCTCCCAGGTGGGCCGGCGCCACCCTACAGGAAAGGAAGGGTCCCTGGGAGGGGCTGCTGCCCTGCACGGGTTCACAGGCCCCTCACTGCAGGGGTCCCAGAGCAAGGGATGCCCCCTGGAATGGCCCTGTGGCCAGAAAGCGAGCCTGCCCAGCTTCCTCAGGAGGGGCCTGCGGTCCACACTCACGTGGCCACTCTAGGGGGCCGCAGGGTCTCTCCCTGCTCCTTTCCATGGACCTGCCACAGCCCACAGCCCTGAGGAAGCCTGGGGGTGGAGGGTGCCCCGGCCAGGGTCTCTGTGACTCACACTCAGGGTAGGCCGGGCGTCCATGGGCTGGGGGCGGGCTGGAGGACGGTGGCGGCCCCAGGTGGCCACGCTGCATGGTGGTGGTGGTGGTGGTGCACGACGGGCAGCCTTGGCCTGGCAGCTCGTGGGACCCCCGGGAGCACACATGGTGGGTCCTGCCACAGACACACCTGCAGCTCAGGATGCAGCCCAGGCTGCTCCCCACCTCCACTCCCGCCCTGTTCCTAACTGGGGCCGGGTTCCATGTGATAGGCAGGATGGAGGGGGTCTAAGCATCCTTCCAGAGGAGGCCCCTCCCCAGTCCCAAATTGTGCAACCCATTCCTCATCTGGCTGGGACTCGATGGGGACGGGGGCTTCACAGCCAGACTGACTGCAGACCTGAGCCAGGAATGCCCTTTCAGAGCTACACAGATGCAGAAATTTCCAGAGGTAAAAACCACTCAGACCCTGTGTTTCCTTGACTTTGGTGTCTGCTAGGGGCTGAGCCTACCTGCAGGGCTGGGGGCAGGGCCTTGAGCATCCAGTTCTGCAGGACCAACTGGTGCACCTGTGCACTCTGCAGCAGCAGCAGCTCCACCATGTCTGCAGGGAGACACGGGGACCCTGAAGAAAGCTTCTGTTTCTCATATTTGTTAAAGTGATAGAGCATGTTATAGGACCAGAGAACACGTGTGTCTACACTGTGCAGGTCCCCAGGGCAGGCTCTGAGTGTGTCTGTACACGGTGCAGCTCCCCGGGGCGTGCCCTGAGTCTGTACACTGTGCATGTCCCCGGGGCAAGCTCTGAGTCTGTCTATACACGGTGCAGGTCCCCGGGGTGTGCCCTGAGTCTGTCTGTACACCGTGCGGGTCCCCAGGGTGTGCCCTGAGTCTGTCTGTACACGGTGCAGCTCCCCGGGGCGTGCCCTGAGTCTGTCTGTACACCGTGTGGGTCCTGGGGCAGGCTCTGAGTCTGTCTGTACATGCTGCGGCTCCCCGGGGCAGGCTCTGAGTGTGTCTGTACACCGTGCGGGTCCCTGGGGCAGGCTCTGAGTCTGTCTGTACACGGTGCAGCTCCCCGGGGTGTACTCTTGAGTTGTGGAACCTCTAGGTCAGAGGGTGTGCATGTTGAAAGGTGTGTGATGGGCCCCACGGCACCTTAGGAGGCTACTCCTATCTGCCTTCCCGCCTCCTCCCCCCAGGCTGCGTGGGGACCCCAGAAAGGCATGTCCATGTCTCAGTGTCCCTCCACCTCAGAGTGTGACCTTATTTGGAAAAAGAGTCTTTGCAGATGTCATTAAGGATCATGAGATGGGCCGGGTGCAGTGACTCACGCCTGTAATCCCAGTACATTGGGAGGCCGAGGTGGGTGGGTCACCTGAGGTCAGGAGTTCGACACCAGCCTAGCCAACATGGCAAAACCCTGTCTCTACTAAAAATACAAAAATTAGCCAGGCACGGTGCCTCACACCTGTAATCCCAGCACTTTGGGAGGTCGAGGCAGGTGGATCACCTGAGGTCAGCAGTTTCAGACCAGCCTGGCCAGCATGGCAAAACCCCATCTCTACTAAAAATACAAAAATTAGCAGGGCGTGGTGGTGGGCATCTGTAATCTTAGCTAGTTGGGAGGCTGAGGCAGGAGAATTGCTTGAACCCGAGCGGCAGAGGCTGCAGTGAACCGAGATCGCACCACTGCACTCCAGCCTGGACAACAGAGCGAGACTCCGCCTCAAAAGAAAAAAAGCGGCCGGGCGCGGTGGCTCACGCCTGTAATCCCAGCACTTTGGGAGGTCAAGGCAGGTGGATCACGAGGTCAGGAGATCAAGACCATCCTGGCTAACACGGTGAAACCCCGTCTCTACTAAAAACACAAAAATTAGCCGGGCGAGGTGGCGGGCGCCTGTAGTCCCAGCTACTCGGGAGGCCGAGGCAGGAGAATGGCAGGAACCTGGGAGGCGGAGCTTGCAGTGAGCTGAGATCGCACCACTGCACTCCAGCCTGGGTGACAGAGCGAGACTCTGTCTCAAAAAAAAAAAAAGAAAAAGAAAAAAGAATAAAGGCCTGGTGCAGTGGCTCAGGCCTATAATCCCAGTCCTTTGGGAGGCCCAGTTGGGTGGACCACCTGTGGTCAGGAGTTCGAGACAAGCAAAACCCTGTCTCTACTAAAAATACAAGAATTAGCCAGGTGTGGTGGCTCAAGCCTGTAATCCCAGCTGCTTGGGAGGCTGAGGCAGAAGAATCGCTTGAACCCGTGAGGCAGAGGTTGCAGTGAGCTAAGATCGCGCCACTGTACTCCAGCCTGGACAACAAGATCGAAACTCCGTCTCCAAAAAAAAAAAAAAAAAAAAAAAACATGAAAACATCTAAGCCAGTTGTAGTGGTGCACGCCTGTAGTCCCAGCTACTCAGGAGGCTGAGGTAGAAGGATCGCTTGAGCCCAGGAGTTCAAGGCTGCAGGGAGCCGTGATCATGCGTGCCCCTGCACTCTATCCTGGGTAACAGCGAAATACTATCTCCCCCAAACATAAATAATAAAACATCTGTTCATCCACAGACAACATGAAGAGACTGAAAAGGCAACCATAAGAAGGATGGAATACTCAAAATACATGTATCAAAAAAGGACTCATTACAGAAATTATAAAGAATCCCTAGAAACCAATAAGGCAGGCAGACAGTCTGAAAGAAAAATGGGCAAATTACTTAAATGGACACGTCACAAAAAAGGATATTCATGTAGCCAATAAGGCCAGGCATGGTGGCTCATGCCTGTGATGCTCGCACTTTGGGATACCGAGATGGGAGAAGTCCTTGAGACCAGCAGCTGACACCAGTCTGGGCAACCTGGCAAGACCTCATCTCTACACAATTTTTTTTTTTTTTTTTTTTTTTTGAGATGGAGTCTTGCTTTGTTGCCCAGGCTGGAGTTGCCAAGTAGCTGGGACCACAGGCACATGCCACCATACCCAATTAATTTTGATATGTTTTATAGAGACGAAGTCTCAATATGTTGCCCAGGCTGGTCTTGAACTCATAGGCTCAAGTGATCCTCCCATATCAGTCTCCCAAAGTGCTGGGATTACAGATATGAGCCACTGTGCTATGCCGTAAATTAACTTTTTTTTTTTTTTTTTTTTTTGAGACGGAGTCTTGCTCTGCCGCCCAGGCTGGAGTGCAGTGGCCGGCTCTCAGCTCACTGCAAGCTCCACCTCCTGGGTTCACGCCATTCTCCTGTCTCAGCCTCCCGAGTAGCTGGGACTACAGGCGCCCGCCTCGTCGCCCGGCTAGTTTTTTGTATTTTTTAGTAGAGACGGGGTTTCACCGTATTAGCCAGGATGGTCTCGATCTCCTGACCTCGTGATCCGCCCGTCTCGGCCTCCCAAAGTGCTGGGATTACAGGCTTGAGCCACCGCGCCCGGCCGTAAATTAACTTTTAAAAAAAGAATCTTGAGTGCTAGGTGCTATAATCCCAGCTACTTGGGAGGTTGAGGTGGGAGATTGCTTGAAGCCAGGGGTTTTGGACCTGCCTAAGTGATATAGCAATGCTGTGACTCAGAAAAAAAGAGACTCATGAGCTGGGAAGATAATCCTGGATCATCTGGGCAAGCCCAGTGCAATCACAGAGTCCTTAGAAAGTGGTGAGAGAAAATGACTGTCAATCTAGATTTGAATATGCAGCAAAACTTGCATTTAAAAGTAAGGGTAGGGCCGGGCACGGTGGCTCACGCCTGTAATCCCAGCACTTTGGGAGGATGAGGTGGGCAGATCACAAGGTCAAGAGATCGAGACCATCCTGGCCAACATGGTGAAACCCATCTCTATTAAAAATACAAAAATTAGGCCGGGCGCGGTGGCTCAAGCCTGTAATCCCAGCACTTTGGGAGGCCGAGACGGGCAGATCACGAGGTCAGGAGATCGAGACCATCCTGGCTAATACGGTGAAACCCCGTCTCTACTAAAAAATACAAAAAACTAGCCGGGCGATGAGGCGGGCGCCTGTAGTCCCAGCTACTCGGGAGGCTGAGACAGGAGAATGGCGTGAACCCGGGAGGCGGAGCTTGCAGTGAGCTGAGATCCGGCCACTGCACTCCAGCCTGGGTGGCAGAGCAAGACTCCGTCTCAAAAAAAAAAAAAAAAAAAAAAAAAAAAAAAAAAATTAAAAAAAAATAAAAAATAATAAAAAAAATAAAAAAATACAAAAATTAGCCAGGCATGGTGGCTCACGCCTGTAGTCCCAGCTACTTGGGAGGCTAAGGCAGGAGAATTGCTTTAGAGGTGGAGGTTACAGTGAGCTAAGATTGCACCACTGCACCCCAGCCTGGTGACACAGCGACACTCCCATGTCAAAAAAATATAAATATTTTACAAATTACTTTAGAACAGTTATTAGGCAAACTCCCTCGGTATTTACTTTCTTGCAAATTTATTTCCATTTATTTATTTATTTATTTATTTATTTATTTATTTATTTATTAGAGACAGGGTTTCACTCTGTTGCCCAGACTGCAGTGCAGTGGCACAATCACAGCTCACTGCAGGCTCCACATCCTGGGTTCAAGCGATCCTTCCACCTCAGCCTCCCAAGTAGCTGAGACTACAGGCATGCACCCGACACTTGGCTAATTTTTGTATTTTTTTTGTAGAGATGGGGTTTCACCATGTTGCCCAGGCTGGTCTGGGACTCCTGAGCTCAAGCAATCCTCCCATCTCGGCCTCCCAAAATACTGGGATTACAGGCATGAGCCACCGCGCCTGGCCTCCCTTTATTTTTTATTTATTTATTTATTTATCTTTTGAGACAGAGTCTTGGTCTGTCACCCAGGCTGGAGTGCAGTGGCTTGATCTCAGCTCACTGCAACCTCTGCCTCCCGGGCTCAAGCAATTCTCCTGCCTCAGCCTCCCAAGTAACTGGGATTACAGGCAGCTACCACCACACCCGGCTAATTTTTGTATTTTTAGTAGAGATGGGGTTTCACCATGTTGGCCATGCTGGTCTTGAACTCCATGGCTCACGCCTGTAATTCTAGCACTTTGGGAGGCTGAGATGGGTGGATCACCTGAGGTCAGGAGTTTGAGACCAGCCTGGCCAAAATGGCGAAATCTCATCTCTACTAAAAATGCAAAAATTAACCGGGGGCTGGGCGTGGTGGCTCATGCCTGTAATCCCAGTACTTTGGGAGGCCGAGGCAGGCGAATCACCTGAGGTGAGGAATTTGATACTAGCCTGATCAACATGGTGACACCCCGTCTCTACTAAAAACTACAAAAATTTGCTGGGCGTGGTGGCAGGCAGCTGTAATCCCAGCTACTTGGGAGGCTGAGGCACGAGAATTGCTTGAACCCAGGAGGCGGGACTTGCAGTGAGCCGAGATGGTGCCACTGCACTCCAGCCTGGGTGACAGAGCAAGACTCCCTCTCAAAAAAAAAAAAAAAAAAATTAGCCGGGCATGGTGGTGGGCACCTGTAATCCTAGCTACTCAGGAGGCTGAGGCAGGAGAATCGCTTGAACGTGGTGGGCAGAGGTTGAAGTGAGCCGAGATTGCGCCACCTCACTCCAGCCTGGGCAAAAGAACAAGGCTCTGGGCCGGGCGCAGTGGCTTACGCCTGTAATCCCAGCACTTTGGGAGGCCGAGACGGGTGGATCACGAAGTCAGGAGATCGAGACCATCCAGGCCAACATGGTGAAACCCCGTCTCTACTAAAAATTAGCCGGGCGTAGTGGCGGGCGCCTGTAGTCCCAGCTACTTGGGAGGCTGAGGCAGAAGAATGGCGAGAACCCAGGAGGCGGAGCTTGCAGTGAGCAGAGATCGTGCCATTGCACTCCAGCCTGGGTGACTGAGCAAGACTCTGTCAAAAAAAATAAATAAATAAGACTCTGTCTCAAAAAAAAAATTACTCGGTTTCAGATATTCTAAGCAACAGAAAATGGACTAAAACATGGACTAAGACATCCAGCAACAGGTGAATGGATAACAAACTGATGTTTTCACACAATGCAATACTACTCAGCAATTAGAAGGAACCATGTATTGATACACCCAATGATAGTGATGAATCTTAAAACAGTTACGCCGAGAGAAGCCATACAAAAAAGAGTACATACTGTGTAGACCGTTTCTATAAATATCTAGAAAATGCAGGCTGGCCGCGATGACTCACACCTGTAATCCCAGCACTTTGGGAGGCCGAAGTGGGTGGATCACAAGATCAGGAGTTCAAGACCAGCCCGGCCAAGATGGTGAAACCCCATCTCTACTAAAAATACAAAAAATTAGCCAGGTGTGGTGGCACGCGCCTGTAATCCCAGCTACTCCGGAGGCTGAGGCAGAGAACTGCTTAAACCTGGAGGGATGGAGGTTGCAGTGAGCCGGGATCGCAACACTGCACTCCAGCCTGGGCGACAGAGCGAGACTCTGTTTCAAAAAAAAAAAAAAAAAAATCTAGAAAATGCAAACTACTACATAGTGACAGAAAGCTGCTCAGCAGTTGCGTGGGGGTGTAGGAGGAGGGATTAAAAAGAAACACAAGGACACTTTGGAGGTGATGGATATGCCCAGTCTTGATTGTAGTGATGGTTTCATGGATATAAGCGTATGTTAAAACTTATCAAGCTGGGCACGGTGGCTCAAACCTGTGATCCCAGCTCTTTGGGAGGCCAAGGCCAGTGGACTGCCTGAGGTCAGGAGTTCGAAACCAGCCTGGCCAACATAGTGAAAGCCTGTCTCTACTAAAAATACACAAAAATAGCTGGGCATGGTGGTGGGCGCCTGTAATCCCAGCTACTCGAGAGGCTGAGGCAGGATAATTGCTTGAACCCAGGAGGTAGAGGTTGCAGTGAGCCAAGATTGTGCCACTGCACTCCAACCTGGGCAACAAGAGTGAGACTCTGTCTCAGAACAAAGAAACAAAAACAAAACTTGTGAAACTGGGCTGGGTGCAGTGGCAAACGCCTGCAATCCCAGCACTTGGAGAGGCTGAGGTGGGCAGATCACCTGAGGCTGGGAATTCGAGACCAGCCTGGCCAAAATGGCGAAACCCATCTCTACTGAAAATACAAAAATTAGCAAAGCATGGTGGTGCATGCCTGCAGTTCCAGCCACTTGGGAGGCTGAGGCAGGAGAAATCACTTGAACCAGGGAGGCAGAGGTTGCGGTGAGCTGAGATCATGCCATTGTACTCCAGCCTGGGCAACAAAGTGAGACTCTCTCTCTAAATAAATAAAATAAATAAATAAATAATAAAATCAAGTATTTAAAATTATTATTATTTTTGAGACGGAGTCTCACTCTGTCGCCCAGGCTGGAGTGAAGTGGCGTGCTCTTGGCTCACTGCAACCTCTGCCTCCCGGGTTCAAGCAGTTTCTCCTGCCTCAGCCTCCCGAGTAGCTGGGAACACAGGCACCATCACCACGGTCAGCTGATTTTTGTATTTTTAGTAGAGATGGGGTTTCACCATGTGGGCCAGGCTGGTCTTGAACTCCTTACCTCAGGTAATCCACCCGCCTCAGCCTCCCAGTGTTGGGATTACAGGCATGAGCCACCGAGCCCGGCCCTAAAAGTTATTTTAAAAGAAGCATCTTAATAATGGTTTTTGAATGGATGATAATTGGATGAGTTGGAATTGGAGCCCAATTATTTTACCTCCTACTTCAGTAATCTTTCTTATACCTCTTGTTTCCTTCCCTATGAGATATCATTTATATAAGGATTTCTTAAAGTTAAAATTATTTTCATGTTGAGCAGCCAAAAGCTGACCCTAAGTGACTGTCCTGCTTCCAGAAACATTTTCCCTTTCAGTAATTTCCTCAACCCACAACAACATGAATATGGAACACTTACCTTCCTTAACACTTCCTGACCGTTGAGTAGGGAAGGCCTGGGGAGGAGGAATCTGTGCTATGAGTGGCTGCTGAGGGAGCTGCTGAATGATGGTGGCAGGAGGCTGGGGGACCTAGGAACAGCCAGGTGATTAGCTATCTGCATGTGTCCTTGAAGAAAGTGTCTCCAGTATCTACCACCCAACCATCCACCCATCCATCCAACCAGCCACCCAACCATTCATCCACCCACCCATCCGTCCAACCAACGATCCACCCACCCATCCAACCAACCAACGATCCACCCATCCATCCACCCACCCATCCATCCACCCAACCAACCATCCACCCACCCATCCACCCACCCAACCAACCATCCACCCACCCATCCACCCACCCAACCAACCAACCATCCACCCACCCATCCACCCACCCATCCATCTACCCACCCATCCATCCAACCAGCCAACCAACCAACCAATCATCCACCCACCCATCCATCCAACCAACGATCCACCCACCCATTCAACCAACCAACCATCCACCCACCCATCCAACCAACCATGCACCCACCTATCCACCCATCCATCTACCCACCCATCCATCCACCCACCCATTCATCCAACCAGCCAACCATCTACCTACACATCCATTCACCTATCCAAGGAGACCTTTAAATGATTAACCCCAGACATTGAATAGATGGTTGAATGGAAAGGTACTTCAGTCTACATATCACTTAGGTTGTAGTATTTTTAATGTTTCCCATGTTTTCTGTTTTTAGCAGGGTGGGCTGAAGCCTGGTTCCACTAATTCTGCTTTAATAGGAGCATCCAACACTTGGTATGGTTTCTTTCCTTTTCTTTTCTTTTTTTTTTTTTTTTGAGACAAAGTCTTGCTCTTGTCACCCAGGCTGGAGTGCAATGGCGCAATCTCAGCTCACTGCAACCTCCGTCTCCCAGGTTCAAGCAATTCTCCTGCCTCAGCCTCCCGAGTAGCTGAGATTACAGGTGCCTGCCCCCACACCTGGCTAATTTTTGTATTTTTAGTAGAGATGGGGTTTCACCGTGTTGGCCAGGCTGGTCTTGAACTCCTGACCTCAGGAGATCCACCCGCCTTGGCCTCCCAAAGTGCTGGGATTACAGGCATGAGCCACCGCGCCCGGCCTGGTCAGTCTTTTTCATTGTAGCCACTTTAATAGGGATACAGTGGTGGCTCACTGTGGCTTTAATTTGCATTTTCCTAATGATGGATGGTGTTGAGCATCTGGGGCAGACCGGTGTGTAGGATGGCTGCATCCCAACAGGCGTTCTCAATTCCATCCCAGTGACCTCTCTATCTCAGCCCCCATGACAACTTGGTTAATTACTGTACTCCATCATATACTGTAGTACATATATAGAACACGTCATGAAAATAAACTTTGGTTGTCTCCTCTGAGTAAAAATAAATTACAGCCGAATATTCGAGTATGAAAGGCCTTCTGTTTTATCCTCTTCTAGCTGTGCGAGGCTGCCTGGCCTCATCCCTTCTTCCTCGGTTCAAAGAAAGGATGGCAGAGACCAGGAGTTGGCAAACTTTTACCAAGGGCTAGATCGTAAATGGATTCCAAAGCAGGACACACCGTCAGCTACAGCTCTTGAGTTGGCCATTGCAGCGTGAAAGCAGCTATGGACAATGTGGAAACAAATGGGTCTGGCCCAATAAAACTTTATTTATGAACACTAAAATTGGCATTTCGTATAATTCTCATATGTTACAAAATATTATTATTTTATTGGCTTTTCCCCAAACATTTAAAAATGTAAAACCATTCTCAGCTTGCAGGTTGCATGAGAACAGGAGGCAGGCCAGCTCTGGTCTGAAGCTGTGGTTTGCCAACCCCTGCCACAGACCCATGAGGCTTTCTTAGAGCCGCTGTGCCCATCCTGGCTGATGGGACCTTCTGCCTCAGGGGCTCTGGGTCCAGCTGCCAGGAAGCTCATCTTGGTGACCCACAGCCCCTGCTTACCTGCCTGGTGTCACTGGGGCTGAGAGTGAAACCTGCAGCATAACTGGCCCTGATAGATACACAATAAGTGTAGATGTGTTTGGGATGAGGAAGATGGGGGGTCCACAGCAACGACCCCCCGTACTCCCTTCTGTCCTAGGAGGAGGTTCCTGGTGCTGGAAGACAGGAAGGCACAGGCTGGGAATATCCAGAACCTGGTGAAGGCCACCCATCTGCAGAGGACGGTCTGGGGCAGGTCCTTTGGAGGCTCCCCTTCCCTCTGTTCCCTCCGCCATGTGCTGCTGCCAGGGTCCCCTCCCAAAGGGCAAAAGCCTTCCAGGTCATAGACTCTGCTGCCCTGTCTAGAAATCCCACCTCAGCCTCTTCTTCTCTCCTACCCTCCCTGCACCCCAGTCACACGAAACCCACCAAAGCCTTGACCTCCAGCCCCCCAGCTTCCATCCCGCCTCTGGGTGCCTGGTTTCCCTCTGACCCATTTTTTGCTTCAGAAAGTCAGAGTTGTTTTTTGCTGCTTGTCACCCAGAAGGCTGAACAGCTGTAGGAAGCTCTCAGAAGTGGAACACTATTTACCTTTAACATTCTGCTCTTGACATTGGGGCCCTAGGCATCTCCTGGGCATGATCAAGTTTTTTTTTTTTTTTTTTTTTTTTTTTGAGGCGGAGTCTCGCTCTGTCGCCCGGACTGGAGTGCAGTGGCCAGATCTCAGCTCACTGCAAGCTCCGCCTCCCGAGTTTACGCCATTCTCCTGCCTCAGCCTCCCGAGTAGCTGGGACTACAGGCGCCCGCCACCTCGCCCGGCTAGTTTTTGTATTTTTAGTAGAGACGGGGTTTCACCGTGTTAGCCAGGATGGTCTCGATCTCCTGACCTGGTGATCCGCCCGTCTCGGCCTCCCAAAGTGCTGGGATTACAGGCTTGAGCCACCGCGCCCGGCCTTTTTTTTTTTTTTTTGAGATGGAGTCTTGTAATCTCTTTCTGGGCTCAAGTGATTCTCCTGCCTCAGCCTCCTGAGTAGCTGGGACTACAGGCATACACCACTACGCCCGGCTAATTTTTGTATTTTTAGTAGAGACAAGATTTCACCAAGTTGCCCAGGCTGGTCTCAAACTCCTGACTTCAGGTGATCCACCTGCCTCGGGATCCCAAAGTGCTGGGATCCATCACACCCAGCCAGTGATAAAGTTTAGAGGAGTTGACCAACTTCCCCAAATTCAAGGCCCTCTGCCTGCTGATCTCTCCTGATACTTCTACCCCTAATGCAACATTTAAGGCCAGGGCTGGGGTTTGGGAGACAGAGCTGGGCCCCAGTCTCCCTCTGTGATCAGGGGTAAGCAGTCCGGGGAGGCCCGAACAGTGTCCAGGCAGGAGAAACGCAAGAGTGGCTGGCCCCCTTCAAGGGTGGGCCTTGGGAGGATGGGGGTGACAAGGCAACCTCACTGCAGGCACAGTGCCTCCCACCTTCTGTAAAATCTTTTTTTTTTTTTTTTTTTTTGAGACGGAGTCTCACTCTGCTGCCCAGGCTGGAGTGCTGTGGCTGGATCTCAGCTCACTGCAAGCTCCACCTCCCGGGTACACGCCATTCTCCTGCCTCAGCCTCCCGAGTAGCTGGGACTACAGGCGACTGCCACCTCGCCTGGCTAATTTTTTGTATTTTTAGTAGAGACGGGGTTTCACCGTGTTAGCCAGGATGGTCTTGATCTCCTGACCTTGTGATCTGCCTGTCTCGGCCTTCCAAAGTGCTGGGATTACAGGCTTGAGCCACCGCGCCTGGCCTTTTTTTTTTTTTTTTTTTTGAGACGGAGTGTCACTCTGTCGCCCAGGCTGGAGTGCAGTAGCGCGATCTCGGTTCACTGCAAGCTCCACCTCCCGGGCCCACGCCATTCTCCTGTCTCAGCCTCCCGAGTAGCTGGGACTACAGGCGCCCGCCACCTCGCCTGGCTAATTTTTTGTATTTTTAGTAGAGACAGGGTTTCACTGTGTTAGCCAGGATGGTCTTGATCTCCTGACCTCGTGATCTGCCTACCTCGGCCTCCCAAAGTGTTGGGATTATAGATGTGAGCCACCATGCCCAGCCATAAAATCTTAATTCTGTACCTGCCTCCTCCTCTCAGATGTGCTCCTGCCTTCGCTCTCTTACCGTAGGCAGGATGATCCTTGGCGGGTCTGGGGCCAGCGGGGATGGAGAAGCAGCGGGTAGGATGCCCGTGGGGGGCAGCTCAGGGGGCAGGGCTGATCCGAGGGCTCCTCTGGTTGCCCTGTTCCAGGCCTGGGCCCGAGAGAGCTCATCCAGGAGGTGTTGTTCCTGCAAGGACAATGCAGAGCTGCTGCACATCGGGGAGGGGGAACCCCAACTCTGCAGAGGCACCCCCAGCCTCAGGCTCAGGCCAGCCTGGGCCAGGTACAGGCCCCTCTCTGGGCAGAATGGCCATGGCTGGAAGACCCTTCGAGGGGTGTGCGCACAAGGGTGGCCTCCTTCTGAAATTTACCCAAGTGTGTCAGCTAGTTTCCAGTTGTTTTCTTTTCCCAGCCAACAGGATCTGTTCTCTCTTTCAAGCCAGTTCCAGGCCTACTTCGCTGCAAAGATCTCCCCCTAGAAAAGCGGCCCCACCTCCCCGGCGTCTCTGCCACTCGGATGCATCTTTGGTGAGTGCTGTGGGAGCAAACCTCCGGGCATCCCAGAATTCCAGGTCCTCCTGGAATTGGGCCCCTACTCAACATTTCCTGCCCTGATGGAAACCTGCTCCCAGGCAGGTCTCTAAGCTAACAGTGCCCTCGCTGGGGCCTGGCCCTGAGAGTCCGGAAAGGTCTTCCCCAATACCCTCCCACCCGGTGCTGTAAGGCTGAGCAGCCGTCTCTGCTATGGTGAGCTCAGCCAGGTTCGCTCAGAGGGTTCAGGGCCTACCCGGAGTCTCTGCAGAAGGTCTCTCCTTCTCTTCAGAGCAGTCTGCAGGGCGTCGTCCGGCCGGTCCTCATTTCCTGGAGGGAAGCACCTGCTTGCTCACCAAGGAATGTGTAGAGGCTGTTGCTACAAGCACTGGGACCGGATGCACTGCACCCATGTCGGAAGGCCCTGCCTCACCCACACTCCCAGGATGGGTGTGGCCTGGGAAGCTCCTGGGCTTAGTTCATCCCAGAGAAAGAGGGACCAGTGCTGGGTAAGGAGGGCAAGGGGCAGCATCAGGGGAGGGGTAATCCAGGGAACTCAGTGTTGGAGTCTGGCCAAGGTCATCTCATTCCTGGAAGGGAGGCTGAAGTCACACGACCAGGTTCCTCCTGAGTGCATTTCATACAGAATCTCTTAGGCTCCAGGAGGCCAAGGCCTCTACGGGGCTGGTTGCAGCCTGATCTTGGCCACCTGGAGCCACCCTCTGGCCCCAAGTGGTCTAGAGTCTGGTCTGACCCCCAAGCATCTGCACATCCCTCAAGCCTGCCCCCCAGTCCGGGCGTGGTAGCTCATGCCTGTAATCTCAACAGCGGGAGGTTGCACTGGGAGGATTGCTTGATCCTAGGAGGTCAAGGGTGCAGTGAATTGTGATCAGGCCACTGCACTCCAGCCTGGGCGACAGAGTGAGACCAACCCTGTCTCAGGAAAAAAAAAAAAAAAAAATCTGGCCAGGCGCAGTGAGTCACACCTGTAATCTCAGCACTTTAGGAGGCTGAGGTGGGTAGATTACTTCAGGCCGGGAGTTCGAGGCCAGCCTGGCCAACATGGCAAAACCCCCCTGTCTCTACCAAAAATACAAAAGTTGGCCAGGCGTGGTGGAGTGCACCTGTAATCCCAGCTACTCGGGAGGCTGAGGCATGAGAATTGTTTGAACCTCAGAGGTGGAGGTTGCAGTGACCTGAGATTGCACCACTGCACTCCAGCCTGGGTGACAGACCGAGACTCCTTCTCAAAAAAAAGAAAGAAAAAATGAAGTCTACACTCCTTGGTGAAGGGTCTGCACTTAAGAGAAGGCTCCAGAAGGTGGGGGGCAGGGTTCTGACCTCCTTTCCCTTAGGCACAGGGGTCCTGCCCCTCACCCAGCATCACACTGGAGTGGAGCCATTGGGAACCCCAGCCAGTCCTTGGGGGTCCCCAAACTCTCTGCCCCGGGCACTGGAAGCCATTCTGTTCCCTCACACTGGCTCTGCAGTCAGGGGACCTGGTTCGGGATTTTCTCTATTTGAGACTGGGCTCTACCCTTGGCAGCTGAGCCCCCACAGCTCACAGGTTGCCCCGCGTTCCAAAGAACAGGAAATGCTTCTCCGGCCTCCTTAGCTCCTCCCCGGACGTCTCCGGGTAACAGTGAGGACAGCAGCTCCTCCCCAACCAATGGGCAAGCTCAGGCTCTGGAACCAGAGCAACTGGGTCTGATCTGGGTGTGACCACTGCCAGGGTGAGCAACCTCTTTCTGCCTCCATTTTCTCATCTGCAAAATGGGAACAATGAAGGTGCACCCTTTTGGGGTTTGCAGACTAAAAGTGATAAGGGATGGGGGTGTCTTCAACTCTGAATGTAAAGGAAACGTGTTGAGGACAGTCTTGCCGGTACCAGGAGTGGGGGTGATTCCCAGAGTTGCTGTCCCTACCTCCCCCTGGCGCGGCTACACTTGTGTCTGTCTGTGCTGGTTCCAAGCAGCCCAGGGGCTCTCACCTGGCTCGAGGTGGAGGCCCTCAGGTACCCCTTCCATGTTCTGCCGTTCTTGCTCCAGCTTCTGTGAGGAAAAGAGACCGTGACGGAGACACCGGCTCCAGGCAAAGGCCGTGTGTGCTCCAGGAATGACTAAGAGGCTTTCCGAGTGATAAGAACGGTACGTCAGGAATAACCCAGCTCCTCCAGGGCCAACAGGTGGGAGACGAACCCCTCCAAGGATCTTCATGAGCTGCCTTTGTCAGCCTGACCTCTAGCGAATTCATGTGTTCCACCTGCAAGCCTAGGGGCGGATGCTCTGAGTGGCCCCTTCAGGCAGATTTCTGAAGTGCAACCCTGGGAGAGACCGCACTGGTGAGGCCTCAGGCTTCCCCGTCAGTGCATGCCTGGATCATCCCCTACCTGAACCCTGAGCTGAGCAGTTACCTACTGGGTGTGTCCAAGGGTGAGTCTCTCTCATGGCGGCCTGTGGGCCAGGATGCAGGGCTGGCAAAAGGCAGGCAGCAGATCCCTCGGATAGCAGGAGAGGGAACAATGCAGGCAGGGGGTGCAGAGGAGCCCTCAGGCACCGAGGCCCCCCAGACCAGACCCTCAAGAGAATGTTAAATGAGTCTGAGGATGGGTCCACTGGGCTGCCAGCCCCAGGCCCGGCCCTTGGGGCCCTGCATTCTGCACCTGCAGGGCTGTCTCGAAGAGTCCCTCCAATGCCACAGCCTGGGAGTGGTTAAAAAAGGAGCATCCCGGGCTCTGCCTCACCTGTCCCAAGAGCTTCAGCGTCAGTCGGGTCACTTGCTCTGCTGCTGATGAGTCCAGCATGGTGGGAGCTGCAGGAGACGACCGTAGGGGCAGGGGAGGCCGCAGCCCACCTCCCTCCCTGGTTCTGTTACTCGAAGGAAAGAACTGCTTAGCAGGAGCCCAAGCACCAGTGTCACCCGCAGGGCTGGCCTTACCTCCTGGAGACCAGCCTGAGGTAAGAGAAGAGCCCTGTGGGAAGACAGCCACACCCTCCCTGGACTGCAGTGCCCCACAAGCCAGCGCTGGGTGCCGCATGACTGTTGCCAGGCTGCCGGACACAGGGAGGCCCCAGGTTGCCAGGTTTCCACTGTGCGTCCTCAGGCTACCTGTAAACATTCATCCCCAGGTGTGGCCAGCTGGGCTTCATGAGAAGACAAAAAAAGTCAGCAGTAGCTGAGGCAGAGGGGCAGAGCCCTCAGACCTGGGGGAAGGGGACAGTCGTGACCCCTGTGCACCACCAGCCTCAGGACCCAGTCCAGAAGAACCTGTGTGTTAGGGGAGGGTGCCCCACCCCTGTGTACTGCCTCCAGGGTGTTAACGGCACCTCCCCTCCTAGAGACCCTCAGAGCAAGCAAGGAAGACAGGGTGGGGAGACTGCCTACCAAGGAGTTCAGGAAATTCCAGGCAGCAGAAGGGGTGGGACAGAGGAGGGGTTGTGACTTGCAGAAGGGCAGGGCTTCAGCAGAACCAGTGGGGGTGCTCAGGGGATGCGTCCCACCTTGGAGCTGGGAGCAACCCGGCAGGGAGCCAAGAATGCAGGAAGCTTCGCAGAGGGCGACGCAAAACAGGAGCGTGGTCTGCACTTGGTGGGGCATTAAAGTCCACACTGACGAGTTAGTCAATCCCACTAGCAGGCAGACTGACATCTGGGGGATGTCAGCAGCAGGGGCCCAGACCTGCAGACCTGAGGGGCGGAGGTTAGCACTTTGCTCAATGTAGCTAACCCAGGAACTTGTCTCAGTGGCCAAAATTGCTCTCTTGCCCTCAATTCTGTAAATGGCCCATGTGTGCCTGTCCTGTCTTTCAATCCATATCCATGTGGGGAGCCTGGAACTGGACCAGTGAGTGATAGGGTGAAGGCTGGCCAGCCCGTAGGAGGTCAGGCTCACAGAGGCAGCTCATGGAGATCCTCGGAAGGGCGCACCTCACACCTGCTGGCCCTGGAGGGGCTGGGTTACTCCTGATGTAGAGTTCAACTCACCTTACCCTGGAGGCCATCCAACTAGAAATGAAGTCAGCATGAAACCAGGCCTTACCCTCCCTCCAGATCTGTGGAGGTTGTGGGCTGGGGTCACATGACCTGCCTGGTGCCACACATTCCCAGATGGCAGTCAGCAGTCCTCACTGGTGCTGCTGGACATGAGCAGACTCTGGCCCCATGTTTAAGATCCCAGTGCCATTGGGCGTTGGCTCATGCCTGCAATCTCAGTGCTTTGGGAGGCCAAGGCAGAAGGATCACTTGAGCCCACAAGTTGGAGATCAGCCTGCACAATGTAGCAAGACTCCATCTCTGTAAAAAATAATAAAAAAGGGCCCGGTGCGGTGGCTCACGCCTGTAATCCCAGCACTTAGGGAGGCTGAGGCAGGCGGATCACAAAGTCGGGAGTTTGAGACAACCTGGCCAACACGGTGAAACTCCGTCTCTACTAAAAATACAAAAAATCAGCCAGGTGTCGTGGTAGGAGCCTGTAATCCCAGCTACTCGGGAGGCTGAGGCAGGAGAATTGCTTGAAATTGGAAGGCGGAGGTTGCAGTGAGCCAAGATTGCGCCACTGCACTCCAGCCTGGGCAACAAGAGCAAAAACTCCGTCTAGAAAAAAAAAAAATAAAATAAATATATACAAACAAACAAATAAATAAAAGAACCCAGCTCTTGTCCACAGTCATTAACAGTGACAGTCTTGGGAGACATTTAAACAGTTCTGAGTGTGCACAGAACAAAAACCAGGTTAATTTAGTTAAGCAACTGTATAGAACACCCTTGATATAAGTGACCTCATCTGAGAAAAGGACTCCATCTTATAATTTTTTTTTTGAGATGGAGTTTCACTCGTTGCCCAGGCTGGAGTGCAGTGGTGGTGCCATCTCAGCTCACTGCAACCTCCGCCTCCCGGGTTCAAGTGATTCTCCTGCCTCAGTCTCCTGAGTAGCTGGGACTACAGGCGCACACCACCACCCCTGGTTAATCTTTGTATTTTTGGTAGAGACGGGGTTTCACCGTGTTGGCCAGGTTGGTCTCAAACTCCTGACCTCAAGTGATCTGCCGTCTTGGCCTCCCAAAGTGCTAGGATTACAGGTGTGAGCCATAGCACCTGGCCCCTGATAGCTTTTAAAAGATAGGGCCAGGCATAGTGGGTGGCTCACACCTGTAATCCCAGCACTTCGGGAGCTGAGGTGGGTGGATCACTTGAGGTGAGGATTTGGAGACCAGCCTGGCCAACATGGTGAAACCTTGTCTCTACCAAAAATACAAAAATTAGCTGGGTGTGGTGGCACACCTCTGTAGTCCCAGGTACTTGGGAGGCTGAGGCAGCAGAATTGCTTGAACCCGGGAGGCGGGGGTTGCAGTGAGCCAACATGGCACTACCATGGCACTCCAGTCTGGGCAAGAAGAGTGAAACTTCACCTCCAAAAAAAAAAAAAAGGGTATCAGGCCAACAGGGACCAGACATGTCCTCATCAGTGGATACTGCACCCACCCAGATAAGGACATAAACAAGAACACTCTTACTATCAGTCCTCACCAGAGTACTCTATGGCCATGAAAAGAGCAGAACGCCACCAGGTCAAAGCAGCCGTTTTACAGTCTTGCTGTCACTTGTGAGAAGCCCTCCACATCTGCTGCTGAAGGCTCTGCCCACATCAGAGATGCTTCCTTGCCAGACAGATTCTCCTTTTTGTTGAACTGGTTAACTTTTTTTCCTCTCCTCTTTCTCTTGATGTGAAATGTTACTTTGTTTGATGTGGAATGTTTATAACATTTATATATCGATCAAGTATACTATTATGTATGGTTTGCAATACTGACTGACTTGAGGAGAGACTTGAGCCTGTGTGCCCACAGCTGTGACTGCCAAGTGAATGGGAAGCACTAAGAATTGCCTCCTCGGGATCTCTAGTAGTAAACATAACACGCTCCAGAGGGCATGGATTTGTCAGTTTGTTTGTTTATTTATTTATTTATTTATTTATTTTTTGAGACGGAGTCTTGCGCTGTCGCCCACGCTGTAATGCAGTGGCCGGATCTCAGCTCACTGCAAGCTCCGCCTCCCAGGTTTACGCCATTCTCCTGTCTCAGCCTCCGGGTAGCTGGGACTAGAAGCGCCTGCCACTGCGCCCGGCTAGTTTTTTGTATTTTTTTAGTAGAGACGGGGTTTCACCGTGTTAGCCAGGATGGTCTCAATCTCCTGACCTCACGATCCGCCCGTCTTGGCCTCCCAAAGTGCTGGGATTACAGGCTTGAGCCACCGTGCCCGGCCCTATTTATTTTTTAATAGTTTAAAGAACAGTTCTACATTTGTAGTAATTGAGAAGATAGTACATGGAGATCCCACATATCACGTGTGGTTTCCCCTCTTATTAACATCTTACCTTAGTGTGCTACATTTGTTATATTTTTTTGAGACAGAGTCTCGCTGCCACTCCCAGGCTAGAGTGCAATGGTGCGATCTTGGCTCACTGCAACCTTCACTTCCCAGTTTCAAACAATTCTTCTGCCTCAGCCTCGTGAGTAGCTGGGACTACAGGCACGTGCCACTGTGCTCAGCTAATTTTTGGGCCAAAGCCAGTGCACCCGGCCCATTTGTTATAATTATTGAGACACAATTAACTAAAGTCCACACTTCGACAATTTCCTTAGGTTTGCCTCATGTCCCTAATGTGGTATCCATTAGAACACCCCATTATATTGAGTTATGTGTCTTTAGGCTCCTTCTCAGACTTTCCTCGTTTTTGATGACCTTGTCAGTTTCGAAGAGTACTGGGCAGATGTTCTGAAGAATGTCCTTCAATTAAAATGTGTCTGTTTTCTCCTGGTTAGACTGGGACTATGGGTTATAGAAAGGAAGCATCTAGGGTTGAAGTGCCACTGTCACCCCATCACATCAGGGACACACATTGTGTCCCTGTAACTGTGAGGCTGACCTGGGTCACTTGGCTGAGGTGGAATCTGTCAGTTTTCTCCACAATAAAGTGGTTCTTTCCCTCCTTTTCTTCATTGCACTCTTTGGGAGGAAGTAGCTATGTGTGGTCTACACTTAAGGAGCGGGGAGTTACATTCCCCTCCTTGAGGCTGAGTATCTACAAAATTTATTTGGGCAGCTTTTTTTTTTTTTTTGAGTCGGGGTCTCAGTCTGCCACCAGGCTGGAGTGCAGTGGTTGCCTGGCCTTGACAGCTTTTTAACAGTTTAAAATGAATTGAGGCTGGGCGAGGTTGCTCACACCTGTAACTGCAGCACTTTGGGAGGCTGAGATGGGTGGATCACTTGAGCCTAGGAGTTCGAGACCAGCCTGGGCAACAAGCGAGACCGGGTATCTACTAAAAATACAAGAATTAGCCGGACATGGTGGTGTGTGCCTCTAATTCCAGCTACTCAGGAGGCTGACATGGAGAATCACCTGAGCCCAGGGAGGCTGAGGCTGCAATGAGCCGTGGTCTCACCACTGCACTCTAGCCTGTGCAACAGACTGAGACCCTGCCTATAAAAAAAAAAGAAAAAGAAAAAAAGAAAAAAGAACTGAAATAAGACCCAAGTCCAACATTTGCAGAACCTCTCCAGAATGTGCACAGAAATGACTCTGGGGTTCTGAGGAACAGTCTAGGCAAACCTGGGCACATCCCCTCAGTCCCACAGTTGTAAATGTATTGTAACACGTAACAGTTGTGAGATTCAGGCACAGTCTGGGTCTCTGTTCCTGGAAAGTGTGATCCTGTGGGCACAGCCCCTGCTCGCTTGGCTGTGTTGCCTGCCTGGCCCCTGCTCTAATGAGCCCACTGCTCAGAGTTTGCTCAAACCGGAGTTTGCTCAAACCACCCAACTCCGAGTCTGGGAACCAGGAGATGGCTGGATACCCGCTCACCACACAGAAGACTGGCCTGAGTCACGAGAAGTTTCTGACGGTCGAGCTTCCAGGGCTTCCTGAGCGAGGCTGCAGTGAGCCGAGACTGCACCATTGCACTCTAGCCTGGGCGTCGTAGCGAGACTGTCTCAAAATTAAAAAAAAAAAAAAAAAAAAAAAAAGAAAAAAATTCTGAGCAAGATTCCAGGGCTTCCTGAGGGCACGTTTAAGTTGTAGTTGCTGAGAATCCCAAGTTCTTGTGGAGGCTGCAAGGTGAGCTTGCGTCAGCGAGGAGCCACTCCAGCACGCTCGGGGAAGGGCATCGTTACTGCTGCAAACAGAAGCACACGGCCCTCCACGACGAACAGTTTGCAAGTGAAGGCGCACTAACAGGCGGAGGGACTACAAAGAAACCCAGAAACCAGACCTGGACACATGAAATAAGGGCTTTAGCTGAAGAAATGCTCCACAGGAAAGGACGGCCTGCGCGAGGTCACCCACCCCGTCTTGGTTTTCTGCCACTTCGCTCCAGTTAGTTTCCCAAGTCCGCCCACGCGCGCGCCCGCTGAGAAAACGCCCACCCCGGCGGTCCCGCTGCAGGTCACAGGCGGTGCAGACCCCGGGACTGTGTCAGGGCTTCGGTGTCCAGGGAGCTCCAAGGCACCCAAACCTTCCGTGGTTTCCACCTCTTCACGCTCAGGTTCCGCAGCTCAAGCTGAGGGGCGACGACCTCATGCGACGTCAGTTTCCCCCTGGGACCACGAACCCACGGCCCCATTTCTCTTCTTTCTACTAAAAACCTTTTCTTTTTTGAGACCTAAGACATCAGTGAGACACACGAGCAGACACGGGCTCAGTCGGGAAAGGCGGGAACTCCAAGCGGCGGGGCCTGCAGGTCCAGGCGGTTCACGGGCTTATGACCGCATTCGACCGAGTTCTTTTCTGAAGACCCGGGAGCCCCGGCTGTGGGGGCGCATTCGGCGGGCTGGTGGCTTAGGATTTTGTCCCAGGCTGGGGTGAGGGAGCCCTTGCGGATCCCCTGAGATTCACCTCAGCAGCCTCCCCTGGGATAGGCCTCAACTTCCTGCGGCGGCCCACGGCCAACGACTAATTCCTAACGGGGGGAAAACGGCCTGGCCCTGTCCAGGTGGTTGCTGAGCGCGGTCCGACACCGCCCACACGTGCAGTGAGCCCGGCCCGCGGTCCTGGTGGACACAAAACAGAGGCGCTACCCGCGAGGGAACAGCAGCGCGAACATTTTGCCGCTCGGCCGGCCCGGCAGGGGCTTTTAAAATCGGTCAATCACAGCGGGCGCCAGGCCTCCGCTATCCGCTTACTGGTCCTGCCGTAGGAGGCGGGTACGTGAGCGCGCCAATCTGTGGCCGGCGAATGTATAGGGAGGGGCTCCGTCCCGGCTGCACCCCCCTGAGCGCGCGAGCGGGAGACCCGGAACGCGGCCCCCTGATTGGCGGCGCATGCCGGGGGCGGGGCCGCGGCTGCGTGACAGTTGTCGTGGGGGAGGGCGAGCCCCAGCGCGGGGGAGGGAGTGTAAATAGAGCGAAGGTTGCTCTGTGTCAGCACCGTCACTGACGGGCGGCCCGCGCGCCGTCTGAGGGAGATGGAAGTTGAGCAAGAGCAGCGGCGCCGAAAGGTGGAGGCCGGGAGGACGAAGGTAAATATCAGAGGCTTCTTCTCTAGCTGCTGCGGCATGAAGTCCTAAGGGCAGCTCCGGTGCCCGCCACCGCCCCCTGCCAGGAGCGGACGCTGTCCGGCGGAAGCCGCCGCCGAGGTCTCGCTTTCCCGCCGGCTCCGCTGGAAGTCGCCTCCTGGCCGCCGCCATCTTGAATCCGCCGCTCTCCGCCAGGGCCCGACCCCCACCGCGGCCACAGCCAATCAGCGGCCGAGACGCGCGGCGCCTCTCGGGCGGGCCGGGGCGGGGCTGCGCCTGCGTGGGGGTGGGGGTGGGGGGCGGGTTGCTCGCAGTGCACGCCGGGGCGGGGTGTGGCTGCCGGGCGGGGCCACGGGGGCGTGGCGTGGCTGCGCGGAGCGGGGCGTGGCGGGCTCTGGACCCCAGGCCGGATCCTCGAGTGGCCCCCGCGTCCTCTGAGACAGGGTGGCTTGGGGCGGGCGGCCGGTATTCGGGTGGCTGCGCCGTCTAGGGCCAGTTTCCGGCGCGGCCGGGGCCGGGGGCGTGGCGCGGGTGGCCTGCAGCGCCTTCTCAGGGTGCGCCTTCGCCCCGTTCGTCGGAGACGCTTTCCCCGCGCGTTTCCCGCGGCGTCGTAGTCCCTACCGCGTGAAAGGCCCCTGCGGCGCTCCCGGCCGCGGTCTTCTTCCCGCGCCCTTGGGCGCGCTTCCTGCCCATCCTGGCCCGGCGTGGCGCTGCCGGGAACCCACGCGGCGCTGGCGCCGGCCCCTTCGAGGGACGTGTTCCCGTGTTTTCCCGCTCCGGGTTTCGCCGTGAAAAGGCGCTCGGTTTGATGGCCACGGTCCGGGGTTTCATGTGGGGAATAAAGCGCGCAGAGCCCATGACTCGGGGACACTGGAACGGGAGTCCCGAGAGCGCGAGGCGGAACCGCAGGAGCTGCCGGGCCGAGGCCGGCCTCTCTGCGAGGTGCGCGCGGCTCCCCCAGGATGCTCTGGCCGGGGCGCTGGGGAAGAGCGGGGCTCCTGGGCGCGGCCGGCAGGAGACGCGGGGCTGGGCTGGGGATGGGCTGAGGCGGGCAGGAGGGGAATGGGAGGCCGGAGCCTGCAGGGAGCTGCGAACGGGAGCACAGAGCTCCGTGGAGGGTGGAGGGTGGGGAGGGAGGGGCAGGATGCCGCCAGTAGGGCGACGCAGGCTGGAGACCAGGTCTGTGCTATCCCCACGTGGATAGGTGTGATGGAGGAGGGCACGAAAATAAACTACATGAGTTTGACTTTGAAGAAATTTCCTTGAGAGACCATTTTCTTGTGTACATGGTTTTCTGTAATTTTTCTGGGTCCATGAGCTTGTGTACTTGTGTTGTCATTTACACAAATGTGTGTTCCATGCGTTTTGTTTTTGTGGCCACAGTTGTCGTTTGAGGGAACAGATGTCTCCCCGTGAAAGGCTGACGTGGGATCGCATACCTCTTGAGTAAGATGTTAGCGGGAGATGAGGCTCACACATAGTCTGAAACCCTCGGATTTGAGGACTGAGCAGAGCTAGGCTGTGCTTTCTGATGGGCGATGCTCTGTGGAGGTCCCTGGTGCTTTGGTGAGCTGTGTCATGAAAAATAGAACATCTGATTCCATAAAGGAAGATGTGAGATTGACCTGGCTTAATTAATTTTTTGCTATTTCTGTACCTTGTCTCAGAATCTATGGCTAGGAAGTTTTGGCTGGGCTATGTATTTCTTTAGTTGGGGGAAAATTGGGGCAAGAAGGGAGAGATTTAGCTTTTATATCATTTTAAAACTTAAATATGCCTTGATTAGGCTATCAATCTTTTATATAGATGTGTTTTTTTAAAGTTTTATTTTTCTGTAAACTACCAAGGGCTAGGAAAGCTATTCGGCCAATCAGCTGTATGGTTTTCTTTACCAGGCATAGTTAGCAGTCCTCATTGTTGGACCCCTTGGATATAGATGTTGATGAAGGCAGTGTTTGTGGAGAGCGATCTGTTGGCCAAGTGTGGCAGAGTAGACTGGCTCAGCCCTCAGGCCTCATGATCCCCACCAGTCTGTTGACTTTGTGGTTGTGTTATTTTTTTCTCACTTACCTTTGCCTTTACTACTTATCTACGTTTTTGCGCAGCTTGCTCACTTCCGACAGAGAAAAACAAAAGGTGACGGTTCGCATTCGGAGAAAAAGACGGCGAAGAGGAAGGGCTCGGCTGTCGATGCGCCTGTCCAGGAGGAGAGTCCGATAGCCAAGGAGGACCGTGCACTCCGTGGAGGAGGGGACATTTGCAAAAGCACATCATGTGACCTCACCCCTGATGGGGCAGGATGGGCCTCTGCTGCTCAGGTAGATTTGCTCATTGTTGTGTTTGAACTTTTCGCTTATCTTCTAGTGATTTCTAGTGTGATTTACTAAAGATGATCTTTGGACTGTTTTTGCCTTTCAAAAGCGAGGAAAGAGTGTGTTTTGGTTTATAAAAAGTGAGGACCAGGTGCGGTGGCTCACACCTGTAATCCAAGCATTTTGGGAGGCCAAGGCAGGCGGATCACCTGAGGTCAGGAGTTCCAGACAAGCCTGGCCAACATGGAGAAACCCCATCTTTACCTAGAGAAAGTATCCTTACATTTTACCAGCTTTTGGTTTTTAAAATACTGCTTTAAGCCAGGCATGGTGGCTCACGCCTGTAATCCCGGCACTGTGGGAGGCCGAGGTGGGCGGATCACGAGGTCAGGAGATCGTCTAGACCATCCTGGCTAACATGGTCAAACCCCGTCTCTACTAAAAAAAAAAAAATACAAAAAATTTAGCCGGACGTGTTGGCGGGCGCCCGTAGTCCCAGCTACTCGGGTCTTAAATTAAAACTCGGGGTTAAATTAAAACCCCATTTTAATTTTTGTAAAAATACAAAAATTAGCCGGACATGGTGATGCACATCTGTAGTCCCAGCCACTTGGGAGGCTGAGGGAGGAGAATAGCTTCAACTCGGGAGGCAGAGGTTGCATTGAGCCGAGATCGTGCCAGTGCACTCCAGCCTGGGTGACAGAATGAGACTCTATCTCAAAAAAAAAAGTGAGTAAATTTTTATGGTTTTATTCTTAATAAATTTGGTTTTTCTTTTCTTTTCTTTTTCTTTTTTTTCTTTTGTTTGTTCCAGACAGCGTCTTGCTCTGTTGCCCAGGCTAGAGTGCTGTGGTGTTATCACAGGTCACTCCTCCCTCAAACCCCTGGGCTCAAGCGATCCTGCTTCCTCATCCTCTAAAAGTGCTGGGATTATAGGCACTTTATAATCCCTGTTTTATCTTTATTATGTAATTTTGAGAAATTTTGGGTTAACTACTTGAAGGCAAGTGTCAGTTGTTTGCTTTGTAATGGAAGACTGGGAGTTCTTCGTGTGTGGTTGTGTTTATCAGCCCCTTTGATGGGTATTTCTTGGAAGACTTAAAACATAATATTCCTTCACATACTTGTAAATGCACCTGTTTGTCACGTTTGTCTTTTACCTTTTCACTAAAAGTGAGATGAGGGAAGGGGTGAAGGTATTGCAGACATGGTGTGTTGCTAGAGGAGACTGGGTCTGCTGCTTGAGGCCTTGTGAGCTGCAGGGGCACCCCCATGGGCAGGTGTGGCAGGTGAGTGCACACTGAGTCCTGAAGGGGCTGGCCTTCCAAGCTCCTTGGGGGCCTACAAACCTGCCTGGAGGCAGGCTGTCCTTGGGCCTTTGTGTGAATTATGAACAAGGGCCTTGGGTGTTGAGTGTCCCTGCTGCTGCAGCAGAATGGGTGCAGGCTTTGGTGTTTGCTAGGATTTGCTGGAAAACTGGTGACCAAAGGCAGAATCTGGCTCAAGGTCATAATGTGTTTATCCTGCTTTACTTAAAAAATTGAGTTGCTACTTGGGAGGCGGATCACCTGAGGTCAGGAGTTCCAGGCAAGACAGAGTGAGACTCCATCTCAAAAAAAAAAAAAAAAAAAAAAATTGAGTTGTTGCCAACAGTTAAAATTTGTGTTATTCTACCTACAAATCCTGAATTTTTTTTTTTTTTTTTTGAGACAGAGTCTCGCTGTCGCCCAGGCTGGAATACAGTGGCCGGATCTCAGTTCACTGCAAGCTCCGTCTCCTGGGTTTATGCCATTATCCTGCCTCAGCCTCCCGAGTAGCTGGGACTACAGGCACCCACCACTTTGCCTGGCTAGTTTTTTGTATTTTTTTAGTAGAGATGGTGTTTCACCGTGTTAGCCAGGATGGTCTCTATCTCCTGACCTCGTGATCCACCCGTCTCGGCCTCTCAGTGCTGGGATTACAGGCTTGAGCCACCGTGCCCAGCCCTCAATTTTTATTTTTCATTTTTTATTTTTTTTTGGACGGAGTCTCGCTCTGTCGCCCAAGCTGGAGTACAGTGGCGCCATCTCGGCTCACTGTAAGCTCCACCTCCCGGGTTCACACCATTCTCCTCCCTTAGCCTCCTGAGTAGCTGGGACTACGGGCACCCACCACTTCGCCTGGCTAGTTTTTTGTATTTTTTTAGTAGAGGTGGAGTTTCACCGTGTTAGCCAGGATGGTCTCTATCTCCTGACCTCGTGATCCACCCGTCTCGGCCTCTCAAAATGCTGGGATTACAGGCTTGAGCCACCGTGCCCAGCCCTCAATTTTTTTCTTTTTCATTTTTTATTTTTTCTGGACGGAGTCTCGCTCTGTCGCCCAAGCTGGAGTGCAGTGGCGCCATCTCGGCTCACTGTAAGCTCCACCTCCCGGGTTCACACCATTCTCCTGCCTCAGCCTCCCGAGTAGCTGGGACTACAGGCGCCCGCCACCATGCCCGGCTAATTTTTTGTATTTTCAGTAGAGACGGGATTTGACCGTGTTAGCCAGGATGGTCTCAATCTTCTGACCTCGAGATCCGCCCACCTCGGCCTCCCAAAGTGCTGGGATTACAGGCATGAGCCATCATGCCCGACCCTGAATTTTGCTCTTTATCTCTTGAGTTTTTTTGGTTGTTGGGTTGGTTTTTTTTTTTTTTTTTTTTTTTTTTAAGACAGAGTCTCGCTCTGTCGCCCAGGATGGAGTGCAGTGGTGCCATCTCCGCTCACTGCAAGCTCCGCCTCCCGGATTCACGCCATTCTCCTGCCACAGCCTCCCGAGTAGCTGGGACTACGGGTGCCCGCCAACACGCCGCCTGGGAGGGCCTGACTGATTTTTCAGCTCACCTCGTCATCCTGAATTCCTCTGCACAGTTGTAGCTTGACATCAGCAGAGACATACCTCCTCTTCCTGTCAATTGGCTCTAAAATGGTGGGCAAAGGTCAGGTACCAGTCAGCTTTTTCCACAGAATTCCTGTTATTTTAATAAGCTAAACATGCAGTCATCAGGTATTAACCCCTATTGGGTCTTGGACATCAGCTTTTTTTCCCTTTTTTTTTGAGGTAGGGTCTTGTTTTCTTGCCCAGGTTGGAGTGCAGTGGCGCAATCATGGCTCATTCCAGCCTTGACCTACTGGCCTCAAGTGACCCTCCTGCCTCAGCCTCCCTAATACCTGGGACTACAGGCGTGTGCCCCCATGTCTGTCTAACTTTAAAGAAAAATTTGTAGAGACAGGGTTATACTGTTGTCAGGGCTGGTCTCAAACTCCTGAGCTCCAGTAATTCTCCCACCTCAGCCTCCTGAAGTGCTGGAATTACAGGTGTGAGCCACCCACCTGGCTAAAATTTATATTCTTTATACATGTATAGGTAAACTAAGTCATATGTGTAGAAGAGAGCCTTTGTGGTTCTGTTGTATACTAAGTGAGGAATCAAATTTCTTAAGCCATTGTGTCAGTTATGTATATAAAAACCATTGGTGCTGTAAGAAGCGGATATTTCATTAACTTTTTCTCTGATTATATCATTGTACATCATCAGTCTAAAAACGAGTTTTTTCATATGTTGTAGAATAGTTCATGATATTTGAGTTTAACATGCCTTTAATCCAGATGTAGATGTTAAAATACGAGTAATTTTGTGTTCAGAATAATGATCTTCTGAAAAGTGAAATTCCGGCAAAGAGTTCACTGTTTAAAGCTAGCAGCTGGTGGTCGTGTGGTCGAATAATGTCCCAGGCCAGGGCGCTCCCCTCTCAGATGGTTGGTCATGGTGTGTCCGGAAATCAGGAATCCTCAAGGAACCTTTATGTTGTAGTTGTACCAGTGCTTTGAACATAATTAAAGGTGTATTTGTTTTATTTTACGCATCTATAAATTGTGAGAGGTTTGGCTATCGGGAGTCTAGTGAGCTTATTGAATAGCATAAGATGGTAAGCGTGTGTGTGCATGTGTGTGTGTGTGTGTGTGTGTGAGGGGGAGGGAGAAATAATTGTGCTTTCCAACATATAATAAATTGCTTACTTTGATCGCTGTTAGGTAAATGCAAAATCTTTTTTCTTTTTTTGTTTTGGAGACAGGTCTTCCCTCTGGCACCCAGGCTGGAGTGCAGTGGCCCAATCACAGCTTACTTCAGCCTTGACCTTGCTGGCTCAGGTGATCCTCCCACCTCGGCCTCCCAAAGTGCTGGGATTACTGGCATAAGCCACCGTGCCCAGCCGATATAAGACATATTTTTAACCAACTTTAAGATCTTAGGTTTTTTTCAGGATGGTTATAAGTGAAGGAAGAATTACAGGAAGACTGTGGTAAATATTCAGGATTCAGCTATGTTCTCTTACAGTTTGTTAAGTGCATGATGGAAAAATAGTTGAACCGATGCAACAGCTGTCGCAGTTCTGGAAGTTAACTCAGAAATGGCAGAAAGCAAGGTCAGGCGTGGTGGCTCTCAGCACTTTGGGAGGCCGAGGTGGGAGGATGGCTGGAGCCCAGGATTTTAAGACCACCCTGGGCAACATAGTGAAACTCTGTCTCTATGAAAAATATAAAAATTAGCTGGGCGTGACAGTGCACACCTGTAGTCCCAGTTACTCAGGAGGCTGAGTTGGGAGGATCACCTGAGCCCAGCAGTTTGAGGCTACAGTGAGCTATGGTGGCACCACTACACGCCAGCCTGGGCGGCAGAACAAGGCCTTGTCTCAAAAAAAAAAAAAAAAAAAAATTGTAAAAATAAAGCAGTGGTGGAAAGCAGAATTTGACCTTTCAGTTACAGATGTGGAACAAAATGAGGAGAGGCCTTTTTTTGTAAAAGAACCATCCGGCCGGACGCATTGGCTCATGCCTGTAATCCCAGCTCTTTGGGAGGCCAAGGTGGGCAGATCACCTGGGATCAGGAGTTCGAGACCAGCCTGGCCAACATGGTGAAACCCTGTCTGTACTAAAAGTATAAAAATTAGCCGGGCCTCGTGGCAGGCGCCTGTAATCCCAGGTACTCGGGAGGCTGAGGCAGGAGAATCATTTGAACCCAGGAGGTGGAGGTTGCACTGAGCCGAGATCGCGCCATTGCACTCCAGCCTGGGGGAAAAGAGCGAGACTTCATCTCAAAAAAAAAAAAAAAAAAAAAAAAAAACCATCCAAAAATTGCTCCGAAGTCAAGAATTTCAGAAGAAAATACAAAAACTTTGGCTGCAGAAGATTTAACTAGTGCTATAGAAGGCTTAAGAAGTGTGATTCTAGCACTTTTCCCACCCATATTTGTATCAAATACCAGGAAAAATAGTTACCATCATTTATCATCTAGATTCCTGGGCCCTCTTTACTGTTTTGTCATTTTAAGTTGTTTCACAAGTAGTTTACAGAAGTAAAAATAAAGCAATAATTTAAAACAACCTCATTAGAAATTTGCTCCAACCTCTTTGCATCAACTAAGTTTTGGCATACAAACATTAGAAGTGTCCTCTTAAGGAAGTGGATGGTCGGGTTCCTTTGAAGTGGGATCATTCAAGTGAGCGGGCAGCTGATTGAGACCACTGTGTCCCCTTTTCGTCCCTCACTTCCTCTTGATTCTGAGAAGATTGATCCTAGGGTATTGTCAAATGAAGACTCATGTGAAATTTTATTTTCATGTCAGTTTTGCCGTCATTGGCTATGAGTGCGCGCTCTCTGCATTCATTTTGTGACTCATCTAATGATCTTGAAAAGCCAACACTGTGATTTTTCTTTGCTACTTTGGGAGGAAATGGAAATGTTCTCAGTGAATCATCTTGCTGAGAGCAGGCTAGTCGGGGCACTGTGGCTTATGCCTGTATTCCCAGCATTTTGGAATGGTGAGGTGGGAGGATTGCTTGAGCCCAGGAGTTTGAGGCCAGCCTTAGAACATAATGAACATAGAGACCCTGTCTCTACAAAAAGTAAAACATAAGCTGGGCACGGTGTCACATGCCTGTAGTTCTGGCTACTCAGGTGACTGAGGCAGGAGGATCGCTTGAGCCCAGGAGGTCAAGGTTGCAGTGAGCTGTGATTGCACCACTGCACACCAGCCTGGGTGACAGAGCGAGACTTTGTCTCATAAAATTAATTAAATTTTTTTTGAAAGTAGAGTTCATGGCTGGGCACAGTGGCTTGCTCCTGTAATCCCAGCACTTTGGGAGGCCGAGGTGGGCAGATCACAAGGTCAAGAGATCAAGACCATCATGGCCAACATGGTGAAACCACGTCTCTACCAAAAATACAAAAATTAGCTGGGCCTGGTGGCACGCGCCTGTAGTCCCAGCTACTCAGGAGGCTGAGGCAGGAGAATCGTTTGAATCTGGGAGTTAGAGGTTGCAGTAAACTGAGATCGTGCCACTGTACTCCAGTCTGGCAACAGAGTGAGCCTCCATCTCAAAAAAAAAAAAAAAAAAAAAAATTCTATAAAAATATATTATAGGCCAGGCGCGCTGGCTCACACCTATAATCCCAGCACTTTGGGAGGCCAAGGCGGGTGGATCATGAGGTAAGGAGATCGAGACCATCTGGCTAAGATGGTGAAACCCCGTCTCTACTAAAAATACAAAAAATTAGCCGGGCGTGGTGACGGGCACCTGTAGTCCCAGCTACTTGGGAGGCTGAGGCAGGAGAATGGTGTGAACTCGGGAGGCGGAGCTTGCAGTGAGCCAAGATCACGCCACTGCACTCCAGCCTGGGCAACAGAGCGAGACTCCGTCTCAAAAAAAAAAAAAAAAATTTAAAACTTGAGAATTGTTAATGCGGAAGGTTCACTTTCTGAACAGGTGGAAATGAGCTCTCCTTGTTAAATGAAGTCAGCGTAGGCCTGCAGGTAGAGGAGCTGGGAAAGGCCTGAGGCTGCACCCCTGGACCTTGCTTTAAATGCTTCTTTCTGGCCCTCCCCTTCTTAGCTGGAGGACCAAGATGGAGGGAAGAGAGAGGACTTGGAACAACTGCAGCAGAAGCAAATCAGTGACCACCCTCCAGAACAGCGTGGGATCTTCACAATCAGTGACCACCATCCAGAACAGTGTGGGATCTTCACAATCAGTGACCCTCATCAAGAACAGCATGGGATCTTCACAATCAGTGACCACCCTCCAGAACAGCGTGAGATCATCACAGTCAGTGACCACCCTCCAGAACAGCCTGGGATCTTCACAGTCAGTGACCCCCATCCAGAACAGCATGAGATCATCACAAAGGTATTCTTCAAGTTCTGTGTTAAGGTGTATTCTTTGTCAAAGGATTTCTTTATGTTGTAGAAATCCAAACCAGTGAGAGGACCTTCCATCTCTGCAGGGCCTCTCTTTAAAAGTAGAAACTGGAAACAGAGAGAGCTGGAGGCAGAGGCTTACCCTGTAGGCCCCACGTGCTACTGCCTGCACATTCTTAGTGTTGCCTGTGGATGGAAAGCCTCTCTTCAGACCTCAAATCTGCTTTCCTTGTGATCTTCCTTTTTTGTTTTTCCCATGGGACATTGAAGAGAAGCCACCCTTCATAAGTTTGAGGAATTTCACGAATTGCCTTTATTCTAGTTGCCCTTGTCGATGGACTCACCTGGCTGTTCAGCATTTTTCTTAGGCCTGGCACCTCAGTTTTCACATCAGTCACGTGACTGGAAGTCCCATGCCAGTTGAGAGCCTGGCAGGGCAGGGAGGCTGTGCCAGTTGGGAGCCTGGCAGGGCAGGGAGGCTGTGCCCATTGGGAGCTGGGCAGGGAGGCTGTGCCAGTTGGGAGCCTGGCAGGTCAGGGGAGGCTGTAGTCAGTCTACATGTCCCTGGTTTCTGCCACGTGCCTGGTGGGATGAATTCCATACATGTTGAGTTGATTACTTTTATTTTATTGACATATTTTTTGTTAGCATTTGGAAGAAAACATTAAGTTTGGAATTGACTAATTTTAAAGTGTTATGTTAAAAGCCTATATTTTAGGCTGGACGTGGTGGCTCATGCCTGTAATCCCAGCACTTTGGGACGCCGAGGTGGCCGGATCATGAGGTCAGGAATTTGAGAGCAGCCTGGCCAATATGGTGAAACCCCGTCTCTACTAAAAATACAAAAATTAGGGTGCCACTGCACTCTAGCCTGGGAGACAGGCCGAGATTCTGTCTCAAAAAAACCCCAAAAAACAGAAAGCCTATATTTTAGCCATTTGGTTCTAGCTAGACTCAGTTCATACTGTTTTAGGGAAGTTTGGTTGTTTTTGGTTTTTGATTTTTTTTTTTTTTTTTTTTGAGACGGAGTCTTGCTCTGTTGCCCAGGCTATAGCGAGTGCAGTGGTGTGATCTTGGCTCACTGTAACCTCCACCTCCTGAGTTCAAGCAATTTTCCTGCTTCAGCCTCCCGAGTAGCTGTGATTATAAGGACCCACCACCACGCCTAGCTAATTTTTGTATTTTTAGTAGAGACAGGGTTTCGCCACGTTGGCCAGGCTGGTCCTGACCTCAAGTGATCTGCTCGTCTCAGCCTCCTGAAGTGTTGGGATTACAGGCGTAAGCCACTGCACCTGGCTGGCAAATTTGTTTGTTTTTTGAGATGGAGTTCTGCCCTTCTTGCCCAGGCTGAAGTGCAGTGGCATGATCTCAGCTCACTGCAGCCTCTGCCTCCCAGGTTCAAGCGATTCTTCTGCCTCAGCCTCCTGAGTAGCTGGGATTACAGGCGCCTGCCACCACACCTGGCTAATTTTTACATTTTTAGTAGAGAATGGGTTTTATCATATTGATCAGGGTGGTCTCGAACTCCTGACCTCAGGTGCTCCTCCCGCCTTGGCCTCCCCAAGTGCTGGGGTTACAGGTGTGAGCCACCATGACAGCCAAGTTTGGTTTTTAATCTGCATTATTACAGGAAAGATCTAACTCATAGGCGGGGCCTGGAAGAACAGTCTCTGGTGGGTTCTATAAAACCCATTTTTCATTTATTTATTTACTTTTTGGGACCGGGTCTCATTCTGTCACCTGGGCTGGAGTGTGTGGTGGGGCCGTCACAGCTTAGTGTAGCCTCAGTGTTATTTTGATGCTTAAGTTGTTGTAGCTCTGTCCATGGGGAGCCTCTTCAGGTGGCCCCTGTGTCGTGTGTTTGAAGCACATCCTGGCTTTCTGACACTGCAAGTTGGTGCCGCAGGCTCATCGTGTGGTCCCTGTCTCCCTTCTGAGTCCGCTGTTTCTCCAAGGAGTCTTGGTGCCTTTTACTGGATTGTGGTATTGAGACCAAGACCTGGGCACTCGGTGTGCTCACTGCTACTGGGATGTTGCTGCTGCTTCTGGGCTCTCTCCGTGGATGGAGTGAGGAAGGGTGTGCCTGGGAGCTAGTCTGTGTATACTCATAGCTGTGTTTATGTTCATCTGTATTTATAGACGCATATATTAAAATAAATAGGAGTACACACTGATACCTCAGAGCCTAATCCAGCACCACGGGGTTCACTCTGCCCGCCCCCCGGTTTATTTGCAGTTTCTTTCTCAGACAGTGAGAAGCCTGGCTCTCACTTCTGCCATTTATTTATTTAAAAAAAATAAATAAATAAATTGGAAGGGTTTTTTTTTTTTGATGGTTTCGCTCGGTTGCCCAGGCTGGAGTGCAGTGGCGGGATCTTGGCTTGCTGCAGCCTCTGCCTCCCGGGCTCAAGTGATTCTCCTGCCTCAGCCTCTCTAGTAGCAGCGATTACAAGCACTACCACCATGCCTGGCTAATTTTTGCATTTTTTAGTAGAGATGGGTTTTCACCATATTGGTCAGGCTGGTCTCTAACTCCTGACCTCAGGTGATCCACCTGCCTCAACTTCCCAAAGTGCTGGGATTACAGGTGTGGGCCACCATGCCCGACCCCATTTATTTACTTATTTGCTTAACTCTTCTGTAAGTGTATAATAGTTTCAGAAGTACCAACCCACATCATATAAGAAACAAATTTACTAAGTGGAGTTCGGTGTGTCTTTACATCTCCTTTGGTCTCCATTTTCAGTTTCCAGTCAAAACTATTTTCCGGCCGGGCGCGGTGGCTCAAGCCTGTAATCCCAGCACTTTGGGAGGCCAAGACCGGCGGATCATGAGGTCAGGAGATTGAGACCATCCTGGCTAACACGGTGAAACCCCGTCTCTACTTAAAAAACACAAAAAACTAGCCGGGCGAGGTGGCGTCTGTAGTCCCAGCTACTCGGGAGGCGGAGGCAGGAGAATGGCGTAAACCCGGAAGGCAGAGCTTGCAGTGAGCCGAGAATGCGCCGCTGCACTCCAGCCTGGGCGACAGAGCAAGACTCCGTCTCAAAAAAAAAAAACTGTTTTCCGAGGTGACTCAGGTCACTCCTCTCTTCCCCAGCCCCTCACTAAGGTTGTGTCTTCATGGGTGAGTATGTAGTCAGGTTCATTGGTCACTGGCTACTTCCTGTCCTGGGATCCCACACCATCCTGGTCAATTTTTTTAAATTGCATACTGTTTTGTTTTGTTTTGTTTTTTGAGACAGAGTTTCGCTCTTGTTGCCCATGCTGGAGTGCCATGGTGCGATCTCGGCTCACTGCAACCTCCACTTCCCGGATTCAAGTGATTTTCCTGCCTCAGCCTCCCGAGTAGCTGGGATTACAGGCGTGCACCACCATGCCCAGCTAATTTTGTGTTTTTAGTAGAGACAGGGTTTCACCATGTTGGTCAGGCTGGTCTTGACCTCCCAACCTCAGGTGATCCGCCCCCTCCTCAGCCTCGCAAAGTGCTGGGATTACAGGCGTGACCCACTGCACGCGGCCTGCATACTGTTTTTTTTTTTTTTGAGACAATGTCTTGCTCTGTTGCCCAGGCTGGAGTGTAGCAGTACAATCTCGGCTTACCATAGCCTTGAACTCCTGGGCTTAGGCAATCCTTCCACCTCAGCCTCCCAAGTAGCTGGGACTACAGGCGCGTTCCGCCACACCTGGCTAAGTTTTGTTGTTTTTATTTTTTTGTAGAGACAGGGTCTCACTATGTTGACAGGATTGGTCTTGAACTGTTGGGCTCAAGTGATCCTCCTGCCTTGGCCTCCAAAAGTGCTGAGATTACAGGTGTGAGCCACCTCCCCCACCCTAGAAATTGCATGCTTTTAAGTTCATTCTTTGTGATGCACAATTGTGTAGAGTCATATCCACCACCCAGTTACCCTCCAGAACAACCCCAGCCCCCAAGAGGGCCTGTGTCCTCTTTCCAAACAGCTGCTCCCTCCTTCCCCAGCCTCTGGTAACCACTGGTCTGTTTTTGTTCTATGGTTTTGCCTTTTCCAGAATGTTCTACAGACGGAATTCTATAATACGTAGAATTAGGCCGGGCGTGGTGGCTCATGCCTGTAATCCCAGCACTTTTGGAGGCCTTTTGAGTTCAGCTTTTTAAATCACTTAGCAAAATGAGTTTAAGATTCATCCAAGTTTTAGATTGATCAGTAGCTCATTCCTTTTGGATGCTGGTTAGTACTTCATTGTGTGCACGGTACACAATTTGTTTATCCACTCACCTGGTGAAGGATGTCTTACTTGCTTCTAGCTTTTTTGTGAATATGAATAATGAATTTGTCTTTTTTTGTTTTTGAGACGGAGTTTCGCTCTTGGGCTCTTGTCGCCCAGGCTGGAGCAGTGATCTCGCCTCACTACAACCCCCGCCTCCTGGGCTCAAGCGATTCTTCCGCCTCAGCCTCCCGAGTACCTGGGATTACAGGCACATGCCACTACCACTCGGCTAATTTTTGTATTTCTAGTAGAGATGGGGTTTCGCCATATTGGCCAGGCTGGTTTCGAACTCCCGACCTTGAATGATCCACCCGCCTCTGCCTCCCAAAGTACTGGGATTACAGGTGTGAGCTATTGCACCCAGCCTCATTTTTGTATTTTTAGTAGAGACAGGTTTTACCACGTTGACCAGGCTGATCTCGAACTCCTGACGTCAGGTGATCTGCTCACCTCAACCTGCCAAAGTGCTGGGATTACTGGTGTGAGCAACTGCGCCTGGCCTATTTTTATTTCCCTTCTTGAAAGTCTGGCTGGTGTAGACATATAGTTGGCAGTTGGTATCTTACCTGCCGGTGGTTTCGCTGTGCCCCTGTCTAGCTTGTGTTCACTGCCGGGGCCACCCTGAAGACTTTTGTCTTTGGTATTCTGCAGTTTTGATTTTATGTGTTCTCTAGAGGGACAGAACTAAAAGGATAGATAGATATATAAAGGGGAGTTTATTAAGGAGCATCGAGTCACATGATCACAAGGTGAGGCCCCACAGTGGGCCATCTACAGTCTGAAGAGCAAGGAAGCCAGTCTGAGTCTGAAAGCTGAAGAACTTGGAGTCTGATGTTCGAGGGCAGGAAGCATCCAGCACGGGAGAAAGATGGAGGCCAGAGAGCTAACCAGTCTAGTCTAGTCCTTCCAAGCTCTTCTGCCTGGTTTTATTTTGGCCACACTGGCAGCTGATTAGATGGTGGCAACCCAGATTGAGGGTGGATCTGCCTTTCCCAGTCCATTGACTCAAATGTTAATCTCGTTTTGCAGCACGCTCACAGACACACCAAAGGACAATACTTTGTATCCTTCAATCCAATCGAGTTGGCCGTGTTAACTGTCACACTAGGTGTGGCTTTTTATGATGGCATTAATTCTACTTGGGATCTAGGGTTGTCTTCAGCATGTGGATGATGCTTCTCTCATCTGTTGCTTCTCAAATCCTAACCAGTATCTCCATGTGTACCTTCTACCTGTTCTTTCTCTCCATGAAGTGTTTAGACTTCTCTTGCATACAGTATTTGTCCGCTCTCATGCTGCTAATACAGGCATACCCAAGACTGGGTAATTTATGAAGGAAGAGAGGTTTAATGGACTCACAGTTCCACATGGCTGGGGCGGCCTCACAATCATGGTGGAAGGCAAGGAGGACCAAGTCACATCTTAGGTGGATGGAGGAAGGCAAAGAGAGAGAACTTGTGCGGAGGAACTCCTCTTTATAAACCCATCAGATCTAGTGAGACTTACTCACTCTCAGGAGACTAGCACGGGAAAGACCTGCCCCCACGATTCAGTTACCTCCCACTGGGTCCCTCCCATGATACGTGGGAATTGTGGGAGCTGCAAGTCAAGATGAGATTTGGGGGCCGGGCGCGGTGGCTCAAGCCTGTAATCCCAGCACTTTGGGAGGCCGAGACGGGCGGATCACGAGGTCAGGAGATCGAGACCATCCTGGCTAACACGGTGAAACCCGGTCTCTACTAAAAATACAAAAAACTAGCCGGGCGAGGTGGCAGGCGCCTGTAGTCCCAGCTCCTGGGGAGGCTGAGGCAGGAGAATGGCGTAAACCCGGGAGGCGGAGCTTGCAGTGAGCTGAGATCCGGCCACTGCACTCCAGCCCAGGCGACAGAGCAAGACTCCGTCTCAAAAAAAAAAAAAAAAAAAAAAAAAAAAAAAAAAAAAAAAGATGAGATTTGGGTGGGGACACGGCCCAACCATATCACATACGTATAGCTCAGCCCACTTTTGTGCTTGCCTTCTTTTTGCTCTTGGCTGTAGGCTGGATAGTTTTATCTGGGTTATCTCCCAATTTTCCAAACCTGTGTTCATCTGTATATAATTTGCTGTTAAATATGTCCGGAATTGTTAATTTTGTTCTTGCTGTTTTTAGTTCTGTTTGGATTCTTTAAAATTGGTTGTGTCGTTCTGCATAATTTCTTGTTTCCTAGAGAGATTTTCAAACTTACTTTAACTACGTCTTTTTTTGTGAGTGAATTGGTCTCTACTTTGGCCTGGTATTTAGAGGTGCAGTCAGCTTATCTACTTTGTTTTTTTTTGAGATGGAGTCTTGCTCTGTTGCCCAGACTGAAGTGCAGTGGCGTGATCTCGGCTCACTGCAACCTTCACCTCCCAGGTTCAAGCGATTCTTCTGCCTCGGCCTCCCAGGTAGCTGGGATCGCAGGTGCTCGCCACCGTGCCGGGCTAATTTTTGTATTTTTTTAGTAGAGATGGGGTTTTGCCATGTTGGCCAGGCTGGTCGAACTCTTGAGACGAAGTATCGCTCTGTTGCCCAGGCTAGAGTACAGTGGCACCATCTCAGCTCAGTGCAACCTCTGCCTTCCAGGTTCAAGCAATTCTCATGCCTCAGCCTCTTAAGTAGCTGGAATTACAGACGTGTGCCTCCACAGCTGGCTAATTTTTGTATTTTTAGTAGAGATGGGGTTTCCCCATGTTGGCCAGGCTGGTCTTGAACTCCTGACCTCAAGAGATCTGCCTGCCTTGGCCTCCCAAAATGCTGGGGTTACAGGCGTGAGTCACTCGCCTGACCAGCCCATCCACTTGGAATGGAGTGTGTTGCTTGGGTTGATTTGGATCACTGTTATTATTTTGTGCCTGCCGTGGGTGCCACTTTTCAGGATCTTTTTTTGGTTCCTTGAATGTTTTCTGTTTTTCATATGCCCATTATTCCGCTTGGAGTAGCACATTGTATGGTCCTTTT
Organism: Rhinopithecus roxellana; assembly: GCF_007565055.1. Lineage (NCBI taxonomy): Eukaryota > Metazoa > Chordata > Mammalia > Primates > Cercopithecidae > Rhinopithecus > Rhinopithecus roxellana. The sequence goes on along the minus strand of NC_044561.1, from coordinate 130,900,379 downwards.
TAGTGGGGTGTTTGTGTTACTTTTGTGAGAAGTCTGTGTTCTGGTTCGTGGGAGTCCCTTCAAGTTGAGTGCCACATTTTCATCTGATCAGTCTTCCGAAAATATCCCTTTCCCTAGACATGTTTTAGTTTTAATTTTATTTTTTATTTTATTTTTCTCACATCTAGTAAGGCAGAGAATATTTTTAAGTTTTTTTGTAGAGATGGGATCTCGCTATGTTGACCAGGCTAGGCTCTAACTCCTGGTCTCAAGCCATCCTCCTGCCTCGGCCTCCCAAAGTGCTGGGGTTGTAGGTATGAGCCTTCACACCTGGCCTCCTGGACATGTTTTGTTGTGTTTTTTAATTTTGAGACAGGGTCTTACCCTGTTGCCCATGCTGCAGTACAGTGGCACAATGATGGCTTACTGCAGCCTCGACCCCTGGGCTCGAACAGTCTTTCCACTCAGTCTCCTGAGTAGCTGGGAACACAGGCACATGCCACCATGCTTAGCCAATTTTTAAATATTTTGTAGAGATGGAGTCTCTTTACATTCACCAGGCTGGTCTCAAACTTCTGGCCTCAAGTGATGCTCCTGCTTTAGATGCTTTTTATTTTTTTTTGAGATGGAGTCTCACTCTGTTGCCTAGGCTGGTGTGTGGTGGTGGGAATTCAGCTCATTGCAACCTCTGCCTCCCAGGTTCAAGTGATTCTCATGCCTCAGCCTCCTGAGGAGCTGGGATTACTGGCATGCACCACCATGCCGGACTGATTTTTTAATTTTTTTTTTTTTTTTTTTTTTTTGAGACGGAGTCTCGCTCTGTCTCCCAGGCTGGAGTGCAGTGGCCGGATCTCAGCTCACTACAAGCTCCGCCTCCCGGGTTTACGCCATTCTCCTGCCTCAGCCTCCCGAGCAGCTGGGACCACAGGCGCCCGCCACCTCGCCCGGCTAGTTTTTTGTATTTTTTAGTAGAGACAGGGTTTCACCGTGTTAGCCCGGATGGTCTCGATCTCCTGACCTCGTGATCCACCCGTCTCGGCCTCCCAAAGTGCTGGGATTACAGGCTTGAGCCACCGCGCCCGGCCGATTTTTTAATTTTTAGTAGAGATGGGGTTTTGCCTTGTTGGCCAGGCTGGAGTGCAGTGGTGCACCTGGATCACTGCAACCTCTGCCTTCTAGGCTTAAGTGATTCTTCTGCCTCAGCCTCCTAAGTAGATGGGATTACAGGCGTGCACCTCTGTGTCCGGCTAATTTTTGTATTTTTAGTAGAGACAGGGTTTCACCATGTTGGCCAGGCTAGTCTCGAACTCCTGACCTCAGGTGGTCTGCCCACCGTGGCCTCCCAAAGTACTGTGATTACAGGCGTGAGCCACTGTGCCTGGCCTCCATACTGTTTTTTATAGTGGTTGTACTAGTTTGCATTCCCACCAGCAGTGTAAAAGTTTTCCATTTTCACTGCATCCACGCCAGCCGGGATGTGTTTTATTTGTTTGTATCATCAATTCTTTCTTTTTTTTTTGAGATGGAGATTCGCTTTTATCACCCAGGCTGGAGTGCAATGGCACGATCTCGGCTCACTGCAACCTCCGCCTTCCGGGTTCAAGTGATTCTCCTACCTCAGCCTCCAGAGTAGCTGGGAATACAGACACGTGCCACCATGCCCAGCTAATTTTTGTATTTTTAGTAGAGACGGGGTTTCACTGTGTTGGCCAGGATGGTCTCAATCTCTTGACCTTGTGATCTGCCCGCCTCGGCCTCCCAAAGTGCTTGGATTACAGGTGTGAGCCATCGCGCCTGGCCAGTGATTTCTTTCAGCAGTGTTTTGTGGTTTCTCTTGTAGAGATTTTTCCCCTCCTTGGTTGGGTATATTCCTACGTATTTTATTTTTTGCAGCTGTCGCAAAAGGTATTGAGTTCTTCATTTGGTTCTCAGCTTGGTCCCTTTTGGAGTACAGCAGTGCTGCTGATTTGTGTACATTGATTTTGCATCCTGAAACTGTACTGAATTCATTTATCGGATGTAGGAGCTTTTTGGATGAGTCTCCAGGGTTTTCTAGGTAAACGATCCTATCATCGCAGACAGTGACTGTTTTTCCTCTTTACCAATGTGGATGCCCTCTGTTTCTTCTCTTGTCTAATTTCTGTGGCTGGGACTCCAGAGCAGTGGTGAAAGTGAGCATCCTTGTCTTTTTCCAGTTCTAAAATGCCTTCAGCTTCTCCCTTTTCGGTATAATGTTGGCTGTGGGTTTGTCATGAATGACAGTGTCCCTTCTATGCCGATTATGCTGAGGGTTTTAATCATAAAGCGATCCTGGATTTTGTGGAATGCTGCTTCTGCATCTTATCAAGATGATCACATGATTTTTCTTTTTAATGCTGTTTATGTGGTGTATCACATTTGTTGACCTGTGTGTGTTAAACCCTGCATCCCTGCTATGAAACCCAGCTGTATTATCTTTTTGGTATGTTGTTGGATTCGATTAGCTAGTATTTTGTTGAAGATTTTTGCATCTGTGTTCATCAGGGATATTGGTCTGTGTTTTCTTTTTTTGTTACGTCCTTTCCTGGTTTTGGTTTTAGGGTGATACTGACTTCATGGAATGATTTGGGAAGGATTCTTCCTTTCTCTATCTTCTGAAATAGTTTCAGTAGGATTAGTACCAATTCTTCTTTGAATGTCTGATAGAATTCAGCTGTGAATCCCTCAGGTCCTGGACATTTTTTGTTGGCAGTTTTTAAATTACTATTTCAGTCTTGCTACTTGTTACTGGTCTGTTCAGAGTTTCTGTTTTTTCCTGGTCTAATCTCAAAGGGATGTATATTTCCAGGAATTTATCCATCGCCTCCAGGTTTTCTAGTTCGTGCACATAAAGGTGTTCATAGTAGCCTTGAATGATCTTTGGTATTTCTGTGGTATTGGTTGTAATGTCTCCCATTTAGTTTCTAATTGAGCTTATTTGGATCTTCTCTCTTCCTTTCCTGGTTAATCTCACTAATGATCTATCGGTTTTGTTTATCTTTTCGAAGGACCAGCATTTTGTTCCATTTATCTTTTTAAGATGGAGTTTCGCTCTTGTTGCCCAGGCTGGAGTGCAATGGCACGGTCTCGGCTCACTGCAACCTCCGCCTCCCGAGTTCAAGTGATTTTCCTGCCTCAGCCTCCTGAGTAGCTGGGATTACAGTCATGTGCCACCATGCCCGGCTAATTTTGTATTTTTTTTTTTTTTGAGACAGAGTCTCACGCTGTCACCCAGGCTGGAGTGCAGTGACGCGATATCCACTCACTGCAAGCTCCGCCTCCCAGGTTCATGGCATTCTCCTGCCTCAGCCTCCTGAGTAGCTGGGACTACAGGCGCCCACCACCGCGCCCGGCTAGTTTTTTGTATTTTTTTAGTAGAGACGGGGTTTCACCGTGTTAGCCAGGATGGTCTCGATCTCCTGACCTCGTGATCCACCCACCTCGGCCTCCCAAAGTGCTGGGATTACAGGCTTGAGCCACCGCGCCCGGCCTAATTTTGTATTTTTAGTAGAGACGGGGTTTCTCCGTGTTGGTCAGGATGGTCTCGAACTCCCAACCTCAGGTAATCCGCCCGCCTCAGCCTCCCAAAGTGCTGGGATTACAGGCGCGAGCCACTGCGCCCGGCTATCTTTTGTGTTTTTCGTATCAATCTCATTTCATTCTGCTCTGATCCTGATTATTTGTTTTCTTCTGTTGGGTTTGGGTTTGGTTGCTCTTGTTTCTCTACTTCCTTGAGGTGTGAGCTTAGATTGTCTATTTGTGCTCTTTACAACTTTTTTTTTTTTTTTTTTTTTGAGACGGAGTCTCGCTCTGTCGCCCAGGCTGGAGTGCAGTGGCCGGATCTCAGCTCACTGCAAGCTCCGCCTCCCGGGTTTATGCCATTCTCCTGCCTCAGCCTCCCGAGTAGCTGGGACTACAGGTGTCCGCCACCTCGCCCGGCTAGTTTTTTTTTTTTTTTGTATTTTTTAAGTAGAGACGGGGTTTCACAGTGTTAGCCAGGATGGTCTCGATCTCCTGACCTCGTGATCCGCCCATCTCGGCCTCCCAAAGTGCTGGGATTACAGGCTTGAGCCACTGCGCCCGGCCACAACTTTTTTTTTTTTGAGACTGAGTCTCACTCTGTCGCCCAGGCTGGAGTGCAGTGGTGCGATCTCGGCTCACTGCAGGCTCCACCAGGTCCGCCTCCCGGTTTCACACCATTCTCCTGCATCTTCCTCCCGAGTAGCTGGAACTACAGGCACCCGCCACCACACCTAGCTAATTTTTTTGTATTTTTAGTAGAGAGGGTGTTTCACCATGTTAGCCAGGATGGTCTTGATCTCCTGACCTTGTGATCCACCCACCTCGGCCTCCCAAAGTGCTGGGATTCCAGGTGTGAGCCACCACGCCTGGCCTGAGCTCCTGACGTTGAAGGGAGATGTTGCTGCACTCATGTGGTGCCCGCCTTGGGGACGAGTCCCCGTGCAGGCAGCCCCTGTGGAGCCCACCATGCCACCTTCTCTGTTTACTTCCTCCTGGGGCCTTTCTAGCCTTCACAACTGTGTCAAACCTCTATCTCTCCACCCCTAGCCAGTTCCCCAGTTGGGGCAGAAAAATTTAGTTTGTGTCATTTTTTAGTCTGAAATACTCTTTGAGCAGGTGGGTCTCCTGGAGCCCAGAGAGGCCCCTGGCTGATGTGGGGGAAGCCAGAGAACGGTCGCTTCCACAGGCAGGGGAGACATCCCAGGTGCCAGTCGGGGGCCAGGAGCCTGCAGGGAGGGCCACATGGCTGGTGGGCTCAGGATCTGTGCCAAGGAGCCCCCTGCAGCTTTTCTCTTCCCTTTGGGTTATTGCTGCTGAAAAGGTTTCCAGAGGTGAGAAGGTTGAGACAGGGAAAGGCTTTCTGTGGCTCGACCTGTGTTGCCAGAACGGCTGCTGAGAAAAAAATTGAGGCAACTGATTCTGACGTTGGTAGTGTTTGGGTGCATTTGTTTCCTGTGACCATAATGGCATTGAGGATTCGTAACATTGTTACCAACTTTTGCTGATTTAGTGGCCGTGCAAGGATCTTTATTTAAAGTTTGTGTTTCTAGATTGGTTTACCTTTTATTCGTACCTGCTTTATCCAGGCATTTTATGCACATTTTCTCTCTGTGAGTGTCATTTCCCCCTTTTCCTGAGAGCAGGTTGTGCGTTCCTCCCATGGCAGTACTGCTGTGGTGTGGGGAGAGCCCACAGCTTCTGTTTTTGGGACTTTATTTTATTTATTTATATTTTTGAGATGGAGTCTTGCTCTGTTGCCCAGGCTGGAGTGCAGTGGCATGATCTCAGCTCACTGCAACCTCCACCTTCCAGGTTCAAGGGATCCTCCTGCCTCAGCCTCCCGAGTAGCTGGGATTACAGGCGCCCACCACCACGCCTGGCTAATTTTTGTATTTTTAGTATAGATGGGGTTTCATCATGTTGGCCAGCCTGGTCTCGAACTCCTGCCTCAGGTGATCTGCCTGCCTCGACCTCCCAAAGTGCTGAGATTTCAGGTGTGAGCCACCGTGCCTGGCCTGTTTTTGGGACTTTGATTTACACTAAGTCATTTAAGCGGGTTCGCTGTTTTTCCATCTTTTTTTTTTTTAATGAGATATAATTAGCAAACATAAAATTCACCATTTTAAAGTACAGACCTCGGTGGCATTTAGTACGTTCACTGTGTGAGCACCACCTCCAGTGGTTCCAGACATTGTCATTGCCCCAGAAGGAAGCCCAGTGCTCGTGGCAGCCACCCCCACTCTCCTCCCTCAGCTCCTCGCAGCCTCCAGGCCACTCCATGTCTACGGATTTGCGGATCCTGAACACTTAAAGTAAATGGAACCTCACGCGGCCTTCCGTGTGTGCTCTGTCACTCAGCCTCACGTCCTCAGGGCTCCTCTGTGTTGCAGCCTGAGCTGGGGCCTTCATTCCTTCTTGTGGCTGAATGGCAGCCCACGTTTTGTTCAGCCGTTCATCCCTCAGTAGGCATTTGGGTTGTTCGCACCTTCTGGCCATTGCGAGTGATGCTGCTGGGAACAGCTGTGAATGGGATTTTGTGAGGACGTGCGTTGTCCGCTCTCGGGCACATCATGGTGGTTTCTTAGTGACTGTTTTCTCGTGAATGATGGACCACATCCTTTGCCTTTCTTCCCCAGGAGTGTGAACGAGAATGTGAACTTGCCATTGCTGACCTGCAGAGCAGCCGTGAAGATGAGGCTGGCCTGCAGCAGAGTCAGGTGACCCGGCGGGGTCCCCACAGGCTTGCAGCATGGTCTCTGTTATCCCCACAGGGCACAGCGGGCATCCAGGTGGGGGGGGCGGGCACTGCCATCTCCTCTCTCTGCCTTGTCTGTTTCCACGTTCTGTGGGGGGGGCCATCAGCAGGGCCGGTGGAGGAGACACAGGTGGATGCCGGGGGTCCGGGGACCTGGTCAGGTGCAGGCCACATGAGTGACACACTGACCTCAGGGCTGTTTGCTCTCCCTATCAGCTGCGGAGCCCCCTCCAGGTGCACACAGTACCGTCATACAGTGAGGGAATTTGGGGTGCCGGTGCTCAGGGCGGTGATGGGCTGTGGGGTCACTGGCAGAGGAGCTGGGTGGCGTCTCGGTGGCATCCGGGCCTCTGTGTCCTGCCCCCACCCCCAGGGGATGTCTGCTGTTGCCCTTTCTGTGTTCTCCTTACTCATTCTCATTCATGCTTCTGTGTCTCCCTGATGCGCCCTGGTTCTGACCATGGGCCTTACAGAGGCCTTCTCTCCCCACAGGCTGTGCATGGCCTTGAACTGGAGGCGCTGCGTCTGAGTCTGAGCAACATGCATACGGCACAGCTGGAGCTGACTCAGGCCAACCTCCAGAAGGAGAAGGAGACGGCGCTGACGGAGCTACGGGAGATGCTCAACAGCCGGCGTGCCCAGGAGCTGGCTCTGCTGCAGAGCAGGCAGCAGCACGAGCTAGAGCTCCTCAGGGAGCAGCACGCACGGGAGAAGGAGGAGGTGGTGCTCAGGTGTGGACAGGAAGCAGGTACTGCATGGCTGGGCGGGTATGGGCGGTGTGTGGGCTCGGCGTGGGCATTCTAGTGCCTCTTCCCTCTTGGGATTGGGCGCGGGGGCATCCTAGCACTGTCTCCCCATCTCTGTTGTCATCATCTTGCCTGGCATAAAAGGGGCCCTTGGGTTTTCATGGTCAGGAGATTATTAGAGCGGGTTTCCAGGTGGTCTGTGATAGGTGCGACCTAGGGCTGGCCTTCACCTCCTGTCTTAGATCGTCCTGTGTGTCTGGAAGTCACGGTGTCCTCAGTTTATTATTAAAGCCAAGCATCATCACAGACGCATCCTCCTAGCCCATGAACGCTGGCACGTGTCCAGTGGGTGCCAGAGCCTGGTCGTTTCCTGGGCAGGTGGGTCACTGAAAAGGTTGGGATGGAGTGGCCTGAGCTGCTTTTTGTTTTTCTTACAGCCGAGCTGAAGGAGAAGTTACAATCAGAAATGGAGAAAAACGCCCAGATCGTAAAGGTACCCAGGACTGATTCTAAAATGCATGCTTCTGTGTATGTTGTTTTTCCTTTCTCGCCAGCTCTCACGAGAACGCTCCTCATCTTGATTCAGACAGAACCAGTCGAGGCTTTATTAGAATATGCTGGTTGAAAGTGTATTGCATTCTTTGTTTATATCGTTTGTCAGAAAACTTGTTGTTTCACATTGACTTGTATAACATAAAGGCACTGATCTGCCCTTCCATGCTGGCTTCTGAGTGGCCCCCGTGGCCTGCCCCTGAGCTGTGTTCTGGGACACAGCTTCTGCCCTTGTGGATGTGGCACTTCCCTGCGGTGCATAGGGTGTGGGTGCTGGGGTGCCGGGGAGAATACCACACAGGGAGGTGTTTTGGGTGGGGTGGGTTGCACCTGCTGTGGGTGGCCTCACTGGGGACCACAGGTAGCAGTGCCCCGTCATTGCCAGGCCCTCCGCTAGAGGGCTGAACTGTCAGCAGTGCTGAGTGTGGAGGCCCCTCCTGAGCCAGGCATCCGGGCAGCTCTCAGGCCCTTGGCAGAAGATGGATGTCAGTCCAGGCTTGGAGTTGTGTCCCGGTCACCTGCCCCTCTGACCCAGGAGTGAGACCCAGGTGGAGGTCAGCCAAGTTGCCATTGGCCCCTGGATCTTGTAGGGAGATGTATTTCTAACACTTTGAGGGTGACCGTGTGGATTAGGCCTTGTGTTCAGAGGCTGGTCTGTTTCGGGGTGGTTGGTCCCTGTGCAGAGGCTGGTCTGTTTCGGGATAGGTGGTCCTCTTCCTGTGTGCAGAGGCTGGTCTGTTTCGGGGTGATTGGCCCCTGTGCAGAGGCTGGTCTGTTTTGGGGTGGGTGGTCCCTGTGCAGAGGCTAGTCTGTTTCGGGGTGGGTGGTCCTCACTCGCTGTGTTCAGAGGCTGGTCTGTTTCGGGGTGGGTGATCCTCGCTCCCTTTTCTTCGACTGCTTGCCTCCTGGATGCTTCTGCTTTTCTGTCCTGCCAGCATTCAGGTGAGAGACTGGGTGTCAGGCCTGTCAGGACAGTTTAGTTGGGGGCCATGACTGCCAGTTCTTTTTTTTTTTTTTTTTTGAGACAGGGTCTCGTTCTGCCTCCCAGGCTGGAGTGCAGTGGCACAATCCCAGCTCACTGCAGCCTTGACCTCCTGGGCTCATTTGATCTCCCGCCTCAGCCTCCCGAGTACTGGGACTATAGGCGCATGCCACCATACCCCACTAATGTTTGTATTTTTATTGTAGAGATGGGGTCTCACTATGTTGCCCATGCTGGTCTCTAATCCTAACTCCTGGGCTCAGGCAATCTGCCCGCCTCAGCCTCTCAAAGTGCTGGAATTACAGACATGAGCCACTTTGCCTGGCCTGCTCATAGGTTTTGACTGTGTGATTTAAATTTCTTTAGTACAGATAATCAACTATTGACTTTAGTTGTTTTTTCTTTTAAATTAGACCCTGAAGGAAGACTGGGAATCTGAAAAAGATTTATGTTTAGAAAATCTACGCAAAGAATTGTCTGCAAAGCATCAGTCAGAAATGGAGGATTTACAAAACCAGTTTCAGAAAGAATTGGCGGAACAGAGAGCTGAGTTGGAAAAGATTTTTCAAGACAAAAACCAGGCTGAATGTGAGTAATGAGAATGAGAAAGTTTGGAGTGGGACTGAGTTTTCCTGGGTAGTACTGGAAGGAATGTCGTTCATGTCACCATGTGTCATTGTGCACACGTTTCCTGCCTTCTAAATGCTGGATGGCTCCGTGCATGTGTGACGTGCTGGTGGCCGTCAGGGGTCACAGGTTTCTCAGGGTCCTTAAACCTTCCCGATCTTCGTTTCAGAGATTTTTCTTGGCATGTTCAGTTGCTAAATTATTATCAAAGCAGCAGCATTGCGCTTGTTCACTTTTGAAACTCCAGGGTTGTGTGTTCCATTGTGACCCTTGTGGTGGGTGGCATGGGTAGGCGATGTCCCCTTGCGCTATCAGGCATGTGAGGCTCAAATGAGGGGCCCAGGGGAGGTGGGGGCACCCAGGATGGGGCTCTGGGTGGCAGCGCTCTGCATGCACCATTATTGTCACTGAGGTTGCCGTTGAGGAGAGTGATGTCTTGTAAACCAAGTGGCATTGCTTTACCTTTCTAGCGGCCCTTAGGAACCTGGAGAGTCAACATCAAGCAGCCATTGAGAAGTTACGTGAAGACCTACAGTCTGAGCACTGCCGGTGTTTAGAAGACTTGGAGTTCAAGTTCAAAGAGAGTGAAAAAGAAAAACAGCTGGAGGTGGGTAGCAGCCTGGTTATTTTAATTACTTGGAGGTGGGTAGCAGCTTCATTATTTTAGTTACTTGGTATGTTAGGGACGTTTTAACAGAGTTTGGAATTGAGCTATTTCATATTGTTATTTGCTAAAACTTAAGTACTAAATTTAAAGAGACTGGCTGGGCACAGTGGCTCATGCCTGTAATTCTAGCACTTTGGGAGGCCAAGGCGGGCAGATTATGAGATCAGGGGTTTGAGACAAAAATTAGCCAGGCGTGGTGGCGGGCATCTCTAATCCCAGCTACTTGGGAGACTGAGGCACGAGAATTGCTTGAACCTGGGAGGTGGAGGTTGCAGTGAGCTGAGATCGCACCACTGCACTCCAGCCTGGGCAACAGAGCGAGCCTCCATCTCAAAAATAAATAAATAAATAAAATAAAATAAAATAGAAAATAGACTGTCAGTGGTGAATAAAAGTGTAAGCATATAGTCTGCGAGAGTGATTTAATAATTACGTTCAGTCTTATACTTAGAAATGCGTATTCTTTACAGGTGTCCCTGAGACAGTTACACAAATTTCAAACACTAGGTAGGAGTGTAAGACCACATCCTCTTAACAGTAATCCAGTACACATGAGATTCCTAGGAAAAGTTAGCAAACATTTCTGCTGTGTGTCTTCAAGATGCTTCTCTAGTGAAACACTACATGTCAAAATGTCGTGTGGCCAGGTCCTCACTGGAGGCCTGACAAACCTGAGACTCAAACTGAGTATCCCAAGAATCAGTTGAAGAAATTAAAGCATAAATCAGAGATAGGGTTAATTGTGGTGTGTGAAAGATTTACAAACCTGAGAATACGGAAGTAGTTGGGATCTGTAGTCTTACGGAGGCCTGTCTTGGGCCCCTTGTGTCTCCCAGCGGGCCTCTGGTGCCCACATACCCTCCTCTCCTGCAGAGAGTACAGGCCGGGGCTCACTCCACACCCCCATTCTCTCCCTGGGTCCTTCCAGGCTCTCCCTCCCAGATGGGAAAGAGGGGGCTGGCAGCATCTTCTGGTCCTGATGCCCGTGATGGGGAAAGGTAGGAGGGGCCGTTTCCACGAGGAGGACAGGCCAGCCCCAGGTACAGTGTCGCCCAGGAGGACATCAGGCCGTGCCGCGCTAGGCTGGGCTCTTGCTGAATGTACAGAGAAATTTAGTGTCAATGTAAGAGGGACCTGCTTCGTTAATGTAAAAGTATTGAAAGTGAGAAACTTCCTATTTGGTAGTCTGGGGTACTGTGGGCTAGTAAGACTCCCTCCATTCCATTCAGCAGTCTGTATGTGTGACCCTAAACTGAAGCAGGGAGGTGCACAAGATGAAACCGCACAGCTGCGGCCGGCATGGAACCTGCCGTGCCAACTCCTCGGCCGAGACAAACAGACCTGGAAGTTCCTGAGATTCTGAAAGTGCCTGGCCTTGTGGGGCCAGCGCTGGCTGATCCCACTTGTCACGGACAGAGTTCTCTCGGTCTCTGCTGTGGCTGGCTTTCTCTGAGCTGCAGGTTTGGGATGTGAGCTTTTACCCTGAGGATCGCAGTGGCAGGGATAAAACCACTGCTGGAGTGGGGGCCTTGAGCTCATGAGAGTCTCACCTGGACGCTTTGCTTTTTCCAGTTAGAGAATCTTCAGGCATCGTATGAAGACCTGAAGGCACAGTCACAAGAAGAGATCAGGCGCTTGTGGTCCCAGCTTGATTCTGCCAGGACCAGTAGACAGGAATTGAGTGGTAAGGAATTGTATTGGGAAATTCAGATCCTCAAAAGCTGAAGCTGTGTGTTTTTCATTGTTGTAATCCCAAGCCAGAATTTAACAATTCTAGCAAACACAAAAAAGTGGATTTACCTGTTTGACATCCTGAAGGTTGAGGTGCATGGTTTGAAGGTGGAGGTTTGCTTTGTGGGAGACAGCCCTGCCTTTATGCTAAGCAGATCAGTGCAGCAGTGGCGTGCACCTGTGTGTCCCTCAAGGCCGAGACTGACACTCTTGGGGTGCCTTCAAGTCTAAGGAAGGCACCAGTGGTGCTGAGCGTTTGCCTCGGAAGGACGGTTGAGTGCTGTCCAAAAGTGGGCTCACCTGGTGTCTGGGGTCACAGGGCAGTGCCCCACATCCTGCTGCCAGGCTCCTGTGGCCCCAGCTCTCCAGGCCACTTGGTGAAGGCAGCTCTGGTCCTGGTGTCCCCTTATAGCTGAGCGCCTCTGGAGACCCCGACCCCAGGTCCCCTGTTCCATGTCAGAGAGGTCTCTGTGCCACAGGCGAGGATGGTGCTTGAGGGCAGGGGCTGGCCAAGCCCAATTCAGGCACCGGCGCCCAGGGCCACAGGACAGGAGGGTGAACCACTGCGTGTCTCCTGGCGCTCACGGTCAGACAGAGCCTTCTGGCCCAACTTGTCCTTGTGGGTGGTGGGATTTGGAGCAAAGAGCACTGAGGAGAAAGAACTGGAGACACCGCCACTGTCACCAGGGCACCAGGCCTGGCTGCACCTCCCAGCCCTGCACCCTGTCGGGACCGTGTGGAGAGCATGTCGATTTGCCTTTCCCTGGGGGTCTGTCTGTCAGTGGAGGCTGGAGAAGAGAGAAGCTGAAGGGGCCACAGGCACAGCTGGTCCCTGCAGGCTCCGGCTCTGGCTTGGTCCTCTGCTTGTCTCTGTCCTGCCTCTTGGGACCCATGCAGAGAACCCCGATTTGCCGTCTCGGGGGTACCTGTCGCTGGCTGTCAGCCACTGTAGAGCAGCGGGCTGTATTCTGACCGCAGTAGCCATGGGGACACGTTCTGTTAGGGTCCGTGGTGCTTCTCTGCTGCTCTGTAACAAATTATCACAAACTTGGTAGCCTAAAACAACACAGTTGTTAGCTTACAGAAAGTCCAGGATGGTGCAGCTGGGTTTTCTGTCCAGGGTCCCCCATAGCCCACATCCAGGTGTCAGCCGTCGTGTGCCAACCTGATAGCCTGCTTCTGGGTTTGAGGTGGGTCTGGATCCAGTTTCCTGGGGCTGCAGGACTATTGTCTGTCTCCTTGCTGACTGTGCACACCACATCCCTGCCACTTCGAGGGCTGCTCTTGCTCCTGGCCCCGTGGCTCTTGCCACCGCTTCCAGAGAGCTCTCCACGTTCAGGGGCATATGCGAGTCTAAGCCACGGGGGTCCCTCATCACTCTCAGGTTCTGGGATGGGCCCTTTTCTGAGTTCTGCCCCTGGTTACCACAGGTAACCAGGCTCTTGCCTCTCGCCTGGCTTGTTCTGCGTGTTCCATTTTAAGATGATTGCCTGACTCCGTTGTGTATGCAGAGCTACATGAGCAACTCCTGGCGCGAGCCTCTCACGTGGAAGATTTAGAACAGCTGAAGCAGCGAGAAAAAACCCAGCATGAGTCCGAACTGGAGCAACTGAGGATTTATTTTGAAAAGAAATTAAGGGATGCCGAGAAAACTTACCAGGAAGACCTAACCCTATTGCAGCAGAGGCTGCAGGGGGCGAGTGAAGATGCTCTTCTGGACCCTGTGGAAGTTGGGTATGCAAAGCAGCTTCCAGCCTCAGTTCTGGCCGCACAGGGGCCGGGCTCCGAGTTCAGGGGTCATTTTGTTGGAGATTTTGCGCCGGTGGGCACCAATGACCTTTTATACAAACACATTTTATGGTCCAGACTAAAAAGATGACACAGGCGTGGGCACCTGAGCGTGGCCTGCATGTGTGTGTGCGCGAGCCATTGGTGGCCACACTCTTGTCCAGGCCTGTGTGTATGTGTTGGTGGAGGACGCTCTCTCGTCCAGGCCAGCATGTGCGTGTGCACGAGTCAGTGGGCACACTCTTGTCCAGGCCAGTGTGCGTGTGTGTGTTGGTGACAGGGGTGCTCTCCTCCAGGCCTGTGTGTGCTTGTGTCAGTGGTGGCCACGCTCTTGTCCAGGCCTGTGTGTATATGTTGGTGGTGGACGCTCTCTTGTCCAGGCCAGCATGTGCGTGTGTATCAGTGGCAGGGGCACTCTCCTCCAGGCCTGCGTGTCTGTGAGTCAGCGATGGGCGCACTCTTGTCCAGCCCTGCGCATCCCTGTGCTGTGTCCCTGGTGTGCGTGTATGTGTGAGAGTCAGTGGTGGGCACGCTCTCTTGCAGGCCTGCATGTCCCTGTGCTGTGTCCCTGGTGTGTGTGTGTGTGTCAGTGACAGGCGCACTCTTGTTCAGGTCTGCGTGTCCCTGTGCTGTGTCCCTGGTTGTGTGTGTGTGTGTGTGTGTGTGTGTGAGAGAGTGTGAGTCAGTGACAGGCGCACTCTTGTTCAGGTCTGCGTGTCCCTGTGCTATGTCCCTGGTTGTGTGTGTGTGTGTGTGTGTGAGAGTGTGAGTCAGTGACAGGCGCACTCTTGTTCAGGTCCGCGTGTCCCTGTGCTGTGTCCCTGGTGTGTGTGTGTGTGTCAGTGACAGGGACACTCTCGTCCAGGTCTCTGTGTCCTGGTGTGTGTGTGTGTGTGTGTGAGAGAGAGAGAGAGTCAGTAGCGGGCACACTCTCTTCCAGGTCTGCATGTCCCTGTGCTGTGTCCCTAGCTTTGCAACTGCCACGGCTCCCTGCACGTGGGCATTGCCCATCCTTGACTGGTAGCACGAGGAGGCACTTCTGCTGTGAACAGTCGGTCCTAGGGAGGAAATGGAGCGCACATGGAAAAGGGACACGTGTGTAAAGTTTTTATAAAATGTTTTCCCTTCAGGTTGTCCTGTGTGGGTTTAGAAGAGAAACCTGAGAAAGGAAGAAAAGCTCATGTTGGTGAACTCAGCCCTGAGCGACATAAGGTAATTGGCCGCACGCTGAGAAGACGGGGAGTCCTGTGCTCTTGACCTTCCAGCCGGGCGTCTTCCACATTATGGAGCCTGTGTTTCCATCCCTCCCGCCTTGTCCAGGGGAGGAAGGCTGCTTGCGGGTGCTGCCCGACCTCACTGCTGCTCCACAGTGGGCCTCACCGTGCACTGTTGGATCAGGAAAGTGGGTGGCCAGGGGAGCCGGAGTCCCTCGCTCAGGCCCGGGGTGCCCTGGCTGTGGGCAGGGCCTTCTCCCTGCAGTGGACTGCGTTCGTCAGGCTTGACAGTGGCAGCTCGAAGGGTGTGAAGCTGTGTCTGCCTTGAGTACACACAGAGTGTCTGCTGCTTGAGGGCACACGGAGTGTCTGCTGCTTGAGTGCACACGGAGTGTCTGCTGCTTGAGGACACACGGAGTGTCTGCTGCTTGAGGACACACGGAGTGTCTGCTGCTTGAGTGCACACGGAGTGTCTGCTGCTTGAGTGCACACGGAGTGTCTGCTGCTTGAGTGCACACGGAGTGTCTGCTGCTTGAGTGCACACGGAGTGTCTGCTGCTTGAGTGCAGACGGAGTGTCTGCTGCTTGAGTGCACACGGAGTGTCTGCTGCTTGAGGGCACACGGAGTGTCTGCTGGTTTTTGTGTTTCTTCCTTGAGTTGCTTCCGTGCTGCCATTTCTGTCACCTTTAACTTCCGGGGGGCAGTGCTGTCCAAGCAGAACTTCTGGAATGATAGAATGTTCTGGGTCTGTGCTGCCAGCGTGGTGCCCACCAGGACACGTGACTGTGGAGTGCTTGCTGTGCAGCATGAGCAAGCTCAGCGTCGGGCTCCAGAGGACACGCAGGAGGGCAGGGAGGAGATGTAGGGGCAGCACTGCATGGCTTGTTGCATGGTGGAACCAGTGGAGGGGAACCTGGGGCATCTTGGCCCAGCGGCCAGGAGCCCTCACTCTGGAGCAGGGTCCCTGGGTCTGTTGGAGGCCACAGGGTGGCCAGGCAGGGTAGCAGTGGGCTGTGTGCCAGTTTGAGTTCCCAAGACAGAATTCGCTGCACAAGAGTCTCTGGGGGAAACGCCAGAGAAGGGCAAGGGCCCAGCTGGAACAGGCAGCCAGCACCTTCCCATGAGCAGGCCCTGCCCTGGAGAGAGAACCCGGGAAGGGGTGGGCAGCCCCACCAGGCGTCCCTGTATCACCTGAGAGCCAACCCCTGCCTCTGTGCGTGGGTGTGATGAGGACACAGCTGTTAGTGGGTGGTGGTCACAGGAGGCTGGCCTTGAGAAGAGAGCCCAGCCCTGAGATGTGAGGCCACCAGCAGAGACGTGAGGGGCACATGCCCTACTGACCTTGCTGCCTAGATCATTGAGGAGATGTCTGCCCAGTCCAGGGCTCTTCCCCCCCAGAGAGCACCCTGTCAGTGCCTCCAGTTCCTGTATGTCTTCCGGAGGCCTGGCTAAGAGACAGGTGTGGGCCGGAGAGCATGTGAGCATGCCCGTGGGCTGGCAGGGTTCACCAGGGCGCTGTGTGTGGTCTCATGAACCTGGTGAGGTTTGAGTTTTCTTTGCGCGTAGTGGGAAACACCTTTGAGGGTTATAGCTGCCAGCGAGGTAGCTCGGCTCACTAATGTGCTTGTCCCACGTGGTTTCTCTGTAGGAGAGCCTGCCATGCTTCCAGGCAGAGTTAGAAGAAAGCCGCGGGCACCTATTGGAAGCGCCGGAGTCTCCCCTCTGCATCCAGCATGAGGGGCACGTCTCAGACAGATGCTGCGCAGAGACTTTAGCATTGGGACAGGGATGGCATCTGGAGCCCTCCAAAGGGCACAGCCAAGGTGGGCCCCTCCCACCCTGCCATGGTGTCGGCAGATCCTGGGTCTGGCGGACATTCTGCGAGAGCTTGGGAGCCTGGGTTCGATCCACGTCCTCCATGAAGCAGCTGAGTGCGCCAACCTCTTCTGCTGGGGTTGGCACCTCAACAGAGTGTGTGCTGACGAGGGTTTGGTGTTAGAGCAGGATCACTGGCTGGGCAGGAGCGCGGGTCCTGGGTCAGCGCCTCAGCAGGGCAGGTCTGACCTGGGTGGCCACCCTGGGGGTCATGGGGATTGCTGGATGGACGTGGTGACCACTCACCTTTGGAGGGAGAATGTGTGTCCACTGGGCCCAGGGGAGGCTTTTCCAGGATCCTGCTCTGTTCCCAGCAGGCCCAGCTCCCCCAATTCACCGAGTCAGGCTAAGGTTGTGGGATGTCCAGGCAGGGCACGGGGCAAGGGCTGTGGGGTCAGAAGGGGACGGAGAGGAAGCCTCAGTCATCTTGCACCCGTGGTCCCGTGGCGCCGGACACTGACCACTGACGGGCTCTGGGAGGGGCAGGCAGCCCTGGCCGCTGGTGTGGACTGTGCTGATGGTGGGGCTGCCGTCCATGGTTGGGGTGAGGGGCTGAGGCCACGGGTCCTGCTGGGAGGTGTGTGGTCTGACTCCACTCTGGGCTGTGGCCAAGGTGAGAGAAGCCTGGGCCTCCTTCAAGCTGGGGGTGGTGCAGCGGTGCCTGCATCTGGTTCTCACTCCCGTCTGTCCTGCACCACAGCAGTCCCCACAGCCGCCCCTTGATATGCATGGTTGTCGGCGCCACTGGTGCCTGGCCACCACGTAGTCCTTTCTGCCTTTTTCCTCTTCTGCAGAGGAAGAAATGGGCTGGTGGGGGTAGACGTGCCCGGGCACAGAGCAGCAGGGGGAGGGGCTGGGACGGGAACCCTGGCGGGCCCCTGAGCTCAAGGCCCTGTCCTTGTGGCTGCCTCATAGACCCTGAGTGACACACATGTGCCCACATCTGGTCACAGGCATGAGGCTCACTCAGGAACTCATGGAGGGTCACTTGTCACACCTGACATGAAGGAGTGGCCTGGGCGGGCCGTGTAGCTGTCGTGTGGGCCCAGGACATCGCTGTGACTCAGGACAGGGCTGTGCTGGGGCAGCATGGAGGTGTCCCAAAAGGGAGGGGAGACTTGAGAGAGCCGTGCCTGCTTTCATCACTGAGTCAGCACAGAGCTTGAAAATCCATGGTGTCTGCCGTCGGAAGCATTTATAGGTTGCCGTTCTGCCTGTGCAGATTGTGGGCTCCATCGAGGGCCAGCTCTGGCCTGACTGTTTTCCCTGCTCCTTATCCACACAGAGCTTCCCTGGGTGCATCTCCAGGGTGTGCAGGACGGGGCCTTGGAGGCCGACACAGAGGTGGCAGCCAGAGTCTTGGGTCTGGAAACTGAGCATAAGGTTAAACTTTCACTTCTTCAGACTGAGCTCAAGGAAGAAATTGAACTCCTAAAAATAGAAAACAGAAATTTGTACGAGAAGTTGCAGCATGAAACCCGTCTGAAGGAGAATTTGGAGAAGGTGAGTCGTGACTCCACAGCCCAGCGCCTCCCGCCTGAGTCCTCGCCCTCTTCCACTTGAAAGGTTTGTGTCCTCGTGTGTGGAGGGGTGTCCTGGGGACAGCCCAGCACCTGCCACATTTGTAAGGGCAACAGTCCTGTCAATTCTTGAAACTATTCCTGGCAATTCCAGTAGTGGGTGGTGGTTGGAGAGAATCTCGCCAGGGTCAGCACAGGGGCAAAACTGAAGTTCTGAGTGAAGATTTCTTTTTTTTGTTTTGTTTTGAAGCAGTGTCTCATTCTGTTGCCCAGGCTGGAGTGCGGTGGCATGGTCTCAGCTCACTGCGATCTCTGCTTCCTAATTTCAAGTGATCCCCTGATAGCTGGGATTACAAACATGTGCCACTATGCCCGGCTAATTTTTGTATTTTTTGTAGAGACAGCATTTCACCTTGTTGGCCAGGCTAGTCTCAAACGCCTGACCTCAAGTGATCCGCCTGCCTCGGCCCCCCACAGTGCTGGGATTACAGGTGTGAGCCACCATGCCTGGCCCTCTGAATCAAGATTTCTTAGGGAAACTGTCCAGGTGTCCTCAGAGGGCTCCGGGAGGAGGCACGAGCCTGGGTGCCAAGCACATGGGTGGCCTCTGATGCTCACCCCATGTCTTAAATTGCATCCACGTTCCCCAGGCTCTTCCTGTGCTGTTTTGCCCCGTGGAAGAGGCGCCCTCTGACGCGCTTCCTCGCCCTTTGCGAGTGTGAAGTCACTGTTGTGTCATAAACGGTGATAGAGCGACAAGACAGCAGCCTCCACATGGCCCTATGGGCTTGCTTACAGCCAGGGCCGCTCAGGGCCCATCCCATGCTGGAGCAGTGGAGTTACAGTGAACCGAAATTGTTGTGTCTTGTCATGTGTGTTCTGACTCAAGCTCATGCTTGTGACAGTGTTTTCGTTTCTGTTTGTGTCCTGCTTCTCCCACCCCTTTGCTCCTCCCTGTGACTGTCTCCCCGAGAATGATTTTCATTCTCTGTCCAGAGACAGCCTGATAGGAAGCTGTGATGACCTGCGGGTCTGATCCCTTGCGGTTTGGTAAACTCAGGTGTTGGTAGGGACTTCCAACAAAATAGAGGTAAGGGTGGAGCCCTGTGGGGAGCCGGGCAGGTGGTAGGTGGGCCGATGGTCGTGTGCCGATGGCACCTGCAGCCACCAGTGTGTGGCCTTCTCTGGCACTGTTGGCTGAAGACAGACTTGCCCAAGTGACTTGTTTTGTTTTCGTTTTTGTCTTTTTTCAGACGAAGTCTTGCTCTGTCACCCAGGCTGGAGTGCAGTGGTGCAATCTCAGCTCACTGCAACCTCCACCTCCCGGGTTCAAGCGATTCTCTTGCCTCAGCCTCCCGAGTAGCTGGGATTCAGGTGCATGCCACCAGGCCCGGCTAATTTTTTTTATTTTTTTATTTTTATTTTTGAGATGGAGTCTCGCTCTGTTGCCCAGGCTGGAGTGCAGTGGCGCAATTTCGGCTCACTGCAAGCTCCACCTCCCGGGTTTACACCATTCTGTATCAGCCTCCCGAGTAGCTGGGACGACAGGCGCCCGCCACCATGCCTGGCTAATTTTTTTTTTTTGTATTTTTAGTGGAGACAGGGTTTCACCGTGTTATCCAGGATGGTCTCGATCTCCTGACCTTGTGATCCACCCACCTCCGCTTCCCAAAGTGCTGGGGTTATAGGCAAGAGCCACCGCACCCGGCCACGCTAATGTTTGTAGTTTTAGTGGAGACGGGGTTTCACCATGTTGGCTAGGCTGGTCTCAAACTCGTGATCTCAAGTGATCCGCCCGCCTTGGCTTCCCAAAGTGCTGGGATTACAGATGTGAGCCGCTGCACCTGGCCTACTTTTAATCTATTCAAAGTAAAGTGCGTTTTATGTGGACAGCATATAGGTGGCAATTTTTTTTTTTTTTTTGAGATGGAGTCTTGCTCTGTTGCCCAGGCTGAAGTACAGTGGCGTGATCTCGGCTCATGGCAAGCGCCGCCTCCCAGGTTCATGCCGTTTTCCTGCCTCAACCTCCTGAGTAGCTGGGATTACAGGCACCCGCCACCACGCCTGGCTAATTCTTTTCTAATTCTTTGTATTTTTAGTAGAGACGGGGTTTCACTGTGTTAATCAGGCTGGTCTCGATCTCCTGACTTTGTGATCTGCCCGCCTTGGCCTCCCAAAGTGCTGAGATTACAGGCGCTGCTACCACGGCCGGCTAATTTTTTGTATTTTTAGTAGAGACGGGGTTTTCACTGTGTTAACCAGGCTGGTCTTGATCTCCTGACCTTGTGATCCACTCGTCTCGGCCTCCCAAAGTGCTGGGATTACAGGCGTGAGCCACCGTACCTGGCCATAGTTGGCAGTTTTTAAGTCATTCTGATAATCTCTGCCTTTTAATTGCAGTGCTGAGTCTATTAATGTTTATTGCAATTACTGATGTGGTCGATTTAGGTCTTCCGTTTCACTCTTCGTTTTCTATGAGGCGCATCTGGTGGTCACGGTTCTGCTTTTCCTTTTTTCTTGTGTTTTTGGGTTATTTGAATATTTTCTAGAACTGATTTTAATGTATTTGTTGACTATTAAATTATTTTTCTTTGCATTATATTTTTAATAGTTGCTCCAGGGATTAAAATACACATTCTTGGCCTGGCGCGGTGGCTCAGGCCAGTAATCCCAGCACTTTGGGAGGCGGGTGGATCACCCAAGGTTAGGAGTTTGAGACCAGCCTGGTCAACATGGGGAAACCCTGTCTTTACTTAAAAAAACAAAAAAACAAAAAAACAAAAATTAGGTGAGCGTGGTGCTGCATGCCTGTAAAGCAGAGGTTGCAGTGAGCCACGGTCACGCCACTGCATTCCAGCCTGGGCGACAGGGCGAGACTCCATCTCAAAGAAAAGAGAAAAAAAAGAGTACAGATTCTTAACCTTGTCTTTTATGAGTACAATCTCCTGAGAGTCACCACGCTGCTGCGCTGTGTAAACTGTGACCTCTAACTGCACAGGTGCTTTGTCACCTCCCCTTCGTCTTCTGTGCTGCAGTTTTCATAGACTAGACATCACATCCGCCTCCTGCAGTGTCAGGAGATTTGCTTTGGAAAACTGGTATTTGAAAGAAATTAAGAGGGAAAATGGCCTCATACTTGCCATTCTGGTGCTCTTCGTTTCTTCCTGAGGATCTGAGTGTTTGGCGTCATTCCCGTCAGCCCGAAGGATCTCCTTCGCATCTCTTGCTGTGCTGCACACATTTTCTCTTTTTTTGAAAAGTCTTTATTTTGCCTAGATTCTTGAGGAGTATTTTTGTGGCATAAAAAAGTCCGAGGAGCCGGGTTTCTCGTTCAGTATTTAAAGATGTTTAAAACCCGTCCTGTGGATTTTATGGTCTGTTTTGTTTTGGTGATGGTTTCCATTGATTGTGTTTTCTCTTCAGCAGGGGTCACGTTTTCCTGCTTATTTATGTGTCGGTTGGGTTCAGGTCGCACCCTGGACACCGTGAGCGATAGATTTGGAGGCTCTGGGTGCTGTCCTGCTCCTCTGAAGAGGGCTGGTTTCTGTTGCAGCAGGCGGTTCACTTGGCTAACTTCAGACTCCACGCTCCCCTGTGTCTGTGTGGGTGGTGGCGTGGTGTAATTCAGTTCTTGTAGCTTTGGCGGGCTTGCTGCTTTTGGAGTCTGCCCCTCGCATGTACAGATCGGGGTCAGCCTGAGATTTGGGCGGGGTTCATTCCCAGGCATTGCAGCTCTCTTTCCTCCCTCATTCTCCAGTTCCTCTGGCTCACATGGGGGATTTTGGATTTCTGTACGTGGGGCACAGACAGATCCTACTCTTACTGAAAGGCTGGAAAAAGAGAAATGGCCCAGTGCCGTTTCTTCCTTCTGAGTGTCCAGCCCTCTCCAGGGTCTGTCTGCTTGTGGGTCTCTCCACGGCCTTCAGGGTTTTTGTTACGTTCTATTTAGTTCATAGTGGTTGTCTCTGGAGGGCTGGTCTGGCGAGGTGCACAGGCATCACCAGAAGTGGGACCCTAAACTTTAATATCTTAATTTTTAAATAAGGAGTTGAGGTCAATCTTGCACGTTTTTTGGGGGTTTTTTGTCTGTTTGTTTCTTATTGATGAGTTCAGTAGTTTATTGACCTACTTTCTCTCTCTTTGAAAGTCAGGAAGTCAGGCACGGTGGCTCACACCTATAACAATCCCAGCACTTTGGGAGGCTGAGGCAGGCGGATTGCTTGAGCTTGGGAGTTCAAGATCAGCCTGGGCAACATGCAGAACCCTGTCTCTATAAAGAATTGCTTGAGCCCAGGAGTTTGAGGCTGCAGTGAGCTGTGATCCAGCCTGGGCGACAGAGCCAGACCCTGTCTCAAAAAAAAGATGAGGATATTTGCTCTCTGCTTTCTCCTTCCTCCCCCTCTGCACAGGATCCCTTTACAGTGTGCCTTGCAGTTCATCCACCCCCTGCTCAAGGTCTTCCGTTGTCCTGGCGTTGACCCTGTACAGGTCGGGCGTGTCGCACCATCAACTGCTCTTGCCTCCTGGGCGTCTGGTCCTACTTGCCGCAGGTGGCCCAGCGCTATCTGTGGGGTTGGCATTCCCCTAACGGAGGCCTGCGGCCGGTCTGAGTCCTGCCACTGGTCTTGGTCTGAACAGAGAAGACTCCAGCTGCTGCCTGTGCTCGGCTGATGTGTGCTGCCTTTAGTTGTTGGTTGCTGTCAAGGCCATGGGCTCCAGAGAGAGAGAATAGTCAGTTCTCAGTGCCAGAATGTAGAAGGCATTTTATTTAGTTTTAGATTTGTTCACTTTAGGTTTCTTCCATTCTCATTATCATGAGAATCATTTCCATTGCTGTGTGCGGCATAATGGGTGTGTGTGTGGTGAGAGCTGCCCTGTCTTCAGGGTGGGTTTGGGTTGTCTCTTCTAATAATCTCTTACGTTAGCGTCTTCCCTGCTAAATAAAATTATGTTGTCTATAGGCAAAACACAATCTAGTTGAAGACCACCAGGAGGAACTAAATAATGCTAAGCAAAAGACTGAACTGATGAAACAGGAATTCCAAAAAAAAGAAATGGACTGGAAAGTTACGAAGGAGGAGCTACAGCGGGAAGCTGAGGAGAAGTTAACGTTGATGCTTCTTGAACTGAGAGAAAAGGCTGAATCCGAGAAACAGACCATCGTAAACAAGTTTGAGCTTCGAAAAGCTGAAATGAGGCAGCTTCAGGACCAACAGGCAGCCCAGATCCTGGATCTGGAGAGGTCCTTGACGGAGCAGCAGGGCCGCCTGCAGCAGCTGGAACAGGAGCTCACTTCAGACGATGCCCTGCGTTGCAGCCAGTGTGGGCGGGAGCTGCCCACAGCCCAGGACGGGGAGCTTGCCGCGCTCCACGTGAAGGAAGACTGTGCCCTGCAGCTGATGCTGGCCCGGAGCAGGTGGGTTTGTGGTGATGCCATCTGCAGTCCCTGTGAGGCCAGACACCGTGGAGGGTAGAGGGCGGGCAGGCTCCTGGGAGGAGTCGCTATGGGCTCCACTGGGCGAAAAGGTCTGGAGGAGCTGGAGCAAGGTGTGGTGCTCTAGGTTTTCAGTCTGATTGCAGTGGGACAGCTTTGTGCTTGGACGAGCAGGCTGGCAGTTGCCGCCTCAAAGTGCTTGGGGGCAAGCCTGCACTCCCTGGGTGGGTGTCGAGGGTGGACATCAGTCATCGTCTCTGTTGTTCTTCACGTGTTTTAAGATTTGAACAGTAGAAGCTAAACCTCGTTTATAAGGTGTCATAAGGACATGGAGTTTATCCACTAACCGTTTTTATATTTTTTTAACTTAAACAGGTGATTTTTAAAAATAAGCATGTTTTTCTAAAACATACACACTCTTCTCTGAAGTTTTCAAGAGGTTTAGAAAGTGATTGGGTTCTTTGCCTGCTGGTGCTGACCCCTTTTTGTGAGCCTCAGTCCTTGGGCTGTGCCGTTCCTTCTCATCTGTCTGTCCCACCCAGCTCTTCCCCAGCAGCCAGGGCTGCACAGGGCCCCGCTCGGGGATTGGAAAACTCAGGGCCACAGAGGGCCCCGCTCAGGGGTTGGAGAACTTGGGGCCGCAGAGGGCCTCGCTCAGGGGTTGGAGAACTCAGTGCCACAGAGGGCCCCGCTCAGGGGTTGGAGAACTTGGGGCCACACACGGCCCCGCTCAGGAGTTGGAGAAACTCACGTTCAAGTCGCCAGGGCTGCATGAACACGAGCACTTCTCCCCAGGCTGTGACACTTGTGCTTCGTGGTGGAGCTGAGCCAAGGAGGCCCTCAGGAGAGGCTTCCAGGCACAGAGGTGCCCGTGCCTCTTGCCATCTGTCCTGTGTCGCCAGTGCCATTTGGAGGCCTCGGCATTTTGCAGGAGCCTCCGGCTCCAGGCTCTTTGGCCTGCTGATGGGAGCAGGTCCTTCTGTGAGAACTCTCATTGCCCCTGTCTTTGGCCCTGAGTGCCACCTGCACCTCCTTAATTCACTGCCATGGGATTCTATTCACTGTCATGGGGTTCTCAGGCCTCACCCTCCCAATGGGCCCCTATGGGCAGTGCCCCTTCCCTGCTGAGGAGCAGAGATTGCCTTGGCATTCTTGGTTGGGATCTGGCTCGGACGCCCTGGTGTGAGTAGGAGGTTGGTTGTACCTGCCGTGAGTGGCACTGGTGGGAATATGTGTGCACTGTCTCTTGCCAAGGGTGCTGGGTCCTACCTGTGGTCTGTGACCTGGTGACTCCCATGGCTTTGGCCTTTAGCCTTTGGGCTCCTCTGGCTTCTTGGGGCCTCTTCACTCTCCCACTTGTTATTTCTGGTGGTAGACGGAGAAGTACTAAGAGCAGTTAAAATCCCAAAACGAAGACCTGAACAGTTGAAGTGGCAATTCCTTTAGGAAACTGACTTGGCTTTTGCAAGGATCGATGCTTGCTTCCTGGGTGCGTATTTAGCTGTCCTGTGTTCACTTTGTTGCCACAGGTTTTTAGAGGAACGTAAAGAGATCACCGAGAAATTCAGTGCAGAACAAGATGCCTTCCTGCAGGAGGCCCAGGAGCAGCACACCCGCGAGCTGCAGCTCCTCCAGGAGAGACACCAGCAGCGGCTCCTGTCAGTGACGGCAGAGCTCGAGGCCAGACACCAGGCCGCACTGGGCGAGCTGACAGCCTCCTTAGAGAGCAAGCAGGGGGCTCTGCTGGCCGCGCGTGTGGCCGAACTGCAGACGAAACACGCTGCCGACCTCAGCGCTCTGGAGACCAGACATCTGTCCAGCCTTGATTCTTTGGAATCCTGTTACCTGTCTGAAATTCGGACCATCCGTGAGGAGCACAGGCGGGCCCTAGAGCTCTTACGAGCAGACTTTGAGGAACAACTGCAGAAACAGGACTCTCTTCACCAGACAATTTTGACTCAAGAGTTGGAGAAGCTGAAGCAAAAACATGACGAGGAGCTGCAGTCTGTGCGGGACGGCCTGCAAACCGCAGCGAGCAGGGAGCTCCCCGGAACCGTGGCTCACGAGCTGCAGGGAGCGCACCAGGTAAGGCGCACGGGCCCTGCCCCAGCTCAGGGCAGACCTCTCCCCCCACCCGTGTGTTTCCCCCGCGTGTCACATGTCTGCGTGCGTGCTTTGTGCGCCTGTGCGGGTGTCTGTATGTCTCACAGGCTGCCGGGATCGGTGGGGACTTCTGGTCTTGTGAACTGGGCCTTTTTTTTTTTGTAATTTTTTTTATTTTTGAGACAGAGTCTTGCTCTGTCACCAGGCTGGAGTGCAGTGGTGCGATCTTGGCTCACTGCAACCTTCGCCTCTTGGGTTCGAGCGATTCTCCTGCCTCAGCCTCCCAAGTAGCTGGGATTACAGGCGCTTGCCGCTATGCCTGGTTAATTTTTGTATTTTTAGTAGAGACTGGGTTTCACCATGTTGGCCAAGCTGGTCTCGAACTCCTGACCTCAGGCGATACACTCGCCTTGACCTCCCAGAGTGCTGGGATTACAGGCATGAGCCACCACACCTGGCCTGAGCTGGGCTTTAAAACACCGAGTTGAAGGGTTATTTTGATCACAGGCACCTTGCTAAAGGCTTTGCTCTCATATGTATGTGAGAGGGCCCAGACCTTGGTGTGGGGTTTTGTGGGCTTTGGAGTATTCCTCAAGGCTGACTGGCACTCCTGCAGCAGACTTGGTTTCCAGGTGCTGTGGGTAGATCTGATTGTCGTGTTGCATATTCAGAGCCTTGGGCCCCTCCTTTATTGATGTTTCCTGTAATTAAACCCTTTTGCCACATTTCAAGAGCAGTGATGGGCCAGGCATGATGGCTCACGTCTGTAATCACAGCAGTTTAGGAGGCCGAGGCAGTTGGATTACTTGAGCCCAGGAGTTTGAGACCAGCCTGTGGTCTACAAAAAATAAAAACAATTAGCTGGGCGTGGGGGTACTCACCTGTAGTCTCAGCTGCTTTGGAGGCTGAAGCAGGAGGATTGCTTGAGCCCAGGAAGTCGAGGCTGCAGGGTGAGCTAAGACTGTGCCATTGCACTCCAGCCTGGACTGCAACAGTGAGACCCTATCTCAAAAAAAAAAAAAAAAAAAAATCAAAAATAGCTCACACCTGTAATCCCAGCACTTTGGGAGGCTGAGGCAGGTGGGTCACGATGTCAAGAGATCGAGACCATCCTGGCTTACACGGTGAAACCTCGTCTTTACTAAAAATACAAAAAATTAGCCAGATGTGGTGACGGGCGCCTGTAGTCCCAGCTACTCGGGAGGCTGAGGCAGGAGAATGACGTGAACCCTGGAGGCGGAGCTTGCAGTGAGCTGAGATCACGCCACTGCACTCGAGCCTGGGCAACAGAGCAGTGCCCTGTCTCAAAAAACAAACAAACCAAAAAAAGCAGTGATGGTTCATTTGCCAGGCACTTCAAGTTTTTATCATGAGGGCCGTGCACGGTGGCTCAATCCTGTAATCCCAGCACTTTGGGAGGCCGAGATGGCCGGATCGCGAGGTCAGGAGATCGAGACCATCCTGGCTAACACGGTGAAACCCCATCTCTACTAAAAAATACAAAAAAAAAAACTAGCCGGGTGAGGTGGCGGGCACCTGTGGTCCCAGCTGCTCGGGAGGCTGAGGCAGGAGAATGGCGTAAACCCGGGAGGCGGAGCTTGCAGTGAGCTGAGATCCGGCCACTACACTCCAGCCTGGGCGACAAAGCGAGACTCCGTCTCAAAAAAAAAAAAAAAAAAGTTTTTATCATGAAGAAGATTTTCTGGCGAAGTCCCTGTTGCCCTGGGCTGGCGCCCAACTGCAGAATCTGCAGTGCCTGTGACTCAGGAAAGGACACATGTTGTCTTCTCACACACACCTTCCACTTTCTCTGCCCTCAGTGAGGTCTCTGAGGTTTTCTTGCCTTGAAGTAGATGAGTCTGCTCTGCTGAACATGTGGGGCCGCTGGGGCTGGCCTGTCACCCTGCAGGCAGGGGATGGGTAGGCCTGGCTGCAGGGTGGATGGGGCATGGTCTAGAGCTGATGAGGCAGTTAGAAATGGCTGTTCTGGCAGATCAATACCTTGTCAGACACTTAGGAAGTACATATTCTGAAGTATAAACTAGGGAATTGCCAGCTCGGATAAGATGGACGCGTTCTTTTCCCGATACCAGCATGCCACGGGAGGGCTTCCTCCTTCCTGACTGTGGGGAGCGGTTGTAAGGCTCCGGAGCGCTGGTGTATTGTTTCCTTTCCTTCAGCTCTGTGTGAGAACAGGAGAAAAGTGGAACCTTCTTTAACCGCTGTGGGGTTTCATGTTATGTTTCAGGCTGTCCGTTTTGTGTGGTCTGAGCATGTGATCTCGGGGGAATTCCTGGAAAGCAGAACCTGTTCAGGGCTCCAACTGCTGTCGTGAGCACGGTGCAGTCAGTGTCTGTCCTGGGCCTCTGTCCTGTCCTTGTCTTTACCAGATGTCATGGCGTTCTGGGGGTTTGTTTCTGTTTTGTTTTTTAAGGGGCAGGGTCTCTCGATGTTGCCCAGGCTAGTCTCAAACTCCTGGCCTCAAGAGATCCTCTTGCCTTGGCCTCCCAGGTAGTTGGAATTACAGGCGTGAGCCACTGCTCCCAGCTTGGGAGGTGCCTCTTGAGAGAAGCTGGAGCCAGGTTGTCTTTCTGGACAAAATTTAGAAAGGGGTCTGATGCTGCTGGGAGCTGCCCTCTAGGCGAGTCCTCAGATGCCAGCTTCAGCTTCCTTTCTTTCCCAGTTTTGATCACGGGCAAACAGATGCTGTGGAGAATAGCGCTTGTTCCCAAGCTGTGGATTTAAAATTAGGTTTTCTTGGTTTGTTTGATTTAAAGAAAACGAAGTTCTGAAAGAATATTCAGAAAGGAGGAACTTGCATATCACACATGAAGTGTGTATTTCAAACCATGGCCTGATTTAGTCATGGGAAGCATGTGGAGTGTGTGCACCTTCCGTGCCCTGTGTGGGGATGTGGCACGTCTGGATGTTTCCCGGACAGAAGGAGCTGGTCATGGCCCTGTGCAATCCGAGACGCCTGCTGGAGGAAGAGAGGACCGAAGCCCTGGACAGGGTGGATGCCGAGGTCCTGCTCCTGGAGCATCAGCAGCTAGCGGCCCTGCAGGAACTCAGAGACGCACGCTGCCAAGATGCAGGAGCAGCAAGCAGGGCAGGCGGAGTTGGGGGAGCCGGAGGTTCTGGGGGAGCTGGAGGTTCTGGGGGAGCCGGCGGAGTGCTGGGGGAGCTGGAGGTGCTGTGGGAGGGGGCTGTGCAGATGAGCAGCTCCATGGGTGTGGTTCCCACAGGGGTGCCTCCTGGGCTTCTCTGCCCTGAGTCTTCATCAGAGTGTTGAGGCACTTATGGGTACACTTGGAGGTGCTGGGTTGTACGTGCTAGGGGGTCTGTGCTCAAAGGGTACAGCTTCGTGGGGACAGATGTGTCAGTGCTCTTGGCCAGCAAGCAGCTGCAGGGATGGGCATCTGCGGGAGGTGTCTTTGGTTGGCCTCCCTTCCCACTGGGGCCTCTGGAGGGCAGCGTTATGCCCTGGTTTGCAGGCAGCGAGTGGTCTGTGGAGCAACCACACATCTGTCCTAAAGGCTACTTGGCAGCTGGACGAAAAACAAGGTGGAGGCGATTTAGAGCCTGGGAGGCCGGGGGTCAGGGAGGCCGGGGCTCATCTCAGGTGTGGCACTAGGTGGCTCGAGGGATAGTGAGGGGCGCCTGCCAGCTGATGATGGCAACGGAGGGGCACGGAGAGCCTGGAGGCTGACGGGGGAGGGCATGCTGAGCTGGAG
The DNA here is from genome assembly GCF_007565055.1 of Rhinopithecus roxellana. NCBI lineage: Eukaryota > Metazoa > Chordata > Mammalia > Primates > Cercopithecidae > Rhinopithecus > Rhinopithecus roxellana. Next base: position 130,871,132 of record NC_044561.1, on the reverse strand, counting down.
GGGCCATCCCAGCTTGGGCTGCTGTGGGGGATGTGGCTTGTGTGGATACAGAGCACGTTTAATTGCTCTTACAAATCTGCACACAGGCTGGGCTTGGGGCTCACGCCTGTAATCCTAGGGCTTCGGGAGGCCATGGTGGGAGGATCTCTTGAGCTCAGGAGTTCGAGACCAGCCTGGGCAACATAGCAAGAGTCCACTTCTAAAAACAAAAATTGTCTGGGTGTGGTGGCTCACGCCTGTAATCCCAGCACTTTGGGAGGCTGAGGCGGGCGGATCATGAGGTCAGGAGATCGACACCATCCTGGCTAACACTGTGAAACCCTGTTTCTACTAAAAATACAAACAATTAACCAGGCATGGTGGCAGGTGCCTGTAGTCCCAGCTATTCTGGAGGCTGAGGCAGGAGAATGGCATGAACCCAGGAGGCAGAGGTTACAGTGAGCGAAGATCACACCACTGCCCTCCAGCCTGGGCGACAGCGCGAGACTCTGTCTCAAAAAAAAAAAAAAAAAAGAAAAGTAAAAATTAACTAGGCATGGTGATGCAGGCCTGTAGTCCCGGCTGCTTGGGCGACTGAGGAGAGAAAATTGCTTGAGCCCGGGAGTCTGTGGCTGCAGGAAAAAAAAAGAAAGAAATCTGCACACAGTATGGTTTACTTTCTTTCTTTTTTTTTCTTTTAAAGACAACATCTCAAAAAAAAAAAAAAAAAAAAAAAAAAAAGGCTGGAGTGCAGTGTCACAATCCTGGCTCACTGCAGCCTCTGCCTGCCAGGCTTAAGCAGTCCTCCCACCTCAGCCTCCCAAGTAGCTGGGATACAGGCACGTGCCACCTTGCCTTGCTAACTTTTATTGTTTTGTCGCCCACGCTGGTCTTGAACTCACGGACTCAAGTGATCCTCCCACCTTGGCCTCCCCAAAGTACTGGGATTACAAGCGTGAGCCCCTGCACCTGGCCAGTGTAGTTACTTTTTCATTTTTTAAAAAATCTTTTGTGTCAGTATATGCATAAGCACTGGTACCAAATTGTGTCAGAAGAAGCCAGACTGAGCAGTCGGAATCCCCCTTGGATTCCCAAGGTGGCTGTGGAGGGGCCTGTCTGAGGTCCCCTGCCACCTGCTGTGGTCTTGACTCTCTGCATCCATGCAGGACTGCATTTAAGCAGCAAGGTCTCCCCACTTGTGGACCTGTGCACCTGCCCCACCCAGGCACCACCACCCCGCCTGCTGGCCTGCACGATGAGCGCACACAAACACACAACACATGTGCATTCACACAGCACATGCACACAAACAGCACATACAGAGCACATGCACACACAGCACGTGTACACACAACACATGCAGGCATAGCACATGTGTGCACACAGCACATACATAGCACATGCACACAGCACATGTGCACATGCAGAGCACATACTCATACACAGCACACACGTGCACACAGCACATGCACACACACATAGCACACACAGCACGTGCACACATAGCACATGCAAACAGCACACACAACATGCACACAGCACAGACGCAGCACACACACAGCATGTGCACACAGTACATATACAGCACATGCATACACAGCACATGCGCAGAGCACATGCACACCCATGCAGCACACACATGCAGCACATGCACGGCACATGTGCGTGCACACAGCATGTGCACACAGACAGCAACATGCACACAGCACATGCATACACGTAGCACATGCACACACAGCACACGTACACATAGCACACTCACACAGCACATGTGCCCATACATGACACACAGCACATGCACATACACAGCACATATGCACACACAGCACACGCACACATACAGCACATGCGCACATGGCACATGCGTGCACATGGCACATGCACACACGCAGCACACACACACAGCACATGTGCCCATATAAGGCACACACACAGAGCACATTCACACATAGCACATGTACACACAGGACAGGCACACACACACACAGCACATGCTCACACACAGCACATACACAGCACACATACAGCACATGTGCACTCACACAGCACGTGCTCCCACACAGCACATGTGCACACGCAACACACTCACGGCACATGTGCCCATACAAGGCACATGCACACAGCACACGCACACACGCAGCACATGTTGCACACACATCACATACATGCAGCACATTCACACAACCCATGTGCCCATACAAGGCAAATGCACACACAGCATATGTGCGCACACACATACAGCACATGCACACACACAGCACATGCACACACGCAGCACATGCATGTGCACACACAGCACATACACAACACACATAGAACATACACATGGCATGTGTGCACACAGCACACACACACAACACGTGCACACACAGGGCACATGCTCATACAGCACGTGAACGTGCACAGCACTTTCTCATATACACAGCACATGCACACACACAGCACATGCACACATGTCGTTCTGCATGTTGTCCTACAGGCTGAATGCCTGGGGTCCTCCTGTTTCCATGTTCTGGGTCTGTACGATCTCCTGGCCTTTCTGTTGCGGGGAGGGTTTGAGTCTCTGTTTGGAGCACTTGAGAAATAACTGGTAATTTACTTGAAACATTGTGTGCAAATTTTAGGTGGTTTGTTTTTGTACATACTGTTTCAAGGGGGTTTTAAAAGAGGACATGCTAAGATCTCATTTCTAGCCATAAAGGAAGGCTTTGGGCCTGACAGGTTTGCTCAGTGAAGAGGGACTGCTCCCGAGAATGGGTGACGCAGCGCCGGATTCTGAGGTTAGAACTGACTTGTTTCTTCACATGGACAGCTCTGGGTGCTGCCCAGTGTAGACACTGGCCCCTCAGTTCTGAGGCACAGCCCTGAGACCTGCACCCTGCTGGGCATTGTGTAGGTCTGTCTTCTCTGGAAAAGTCAGATTCTATCTCCCTTTTCTAAGGACTCATGCTAGAGGAATTCTGTCCGTTTTATCTGCACATAGCACAAAGAGGTGTTCATTTTCTGAAATGGTGTGTCACCTGCATCTATTTTTTTTTTTTTTTTGAGGCGGAGTCTCGCTCTGTCGCCCGGACTGGAGTGCAGTGGCCGGATCTCAGCTCACTGCAAGCTCCGCCTCCCAGGTTTACGCCATTCTCCTGCCTCAGCCTCCCGAGTAGCTGGGACTACAGGCGCCCGCCACCTCGCCCGGCTAGTTTTTTGTATTTTTAGTAGAGACGGGGTTTCACGGTGTTAGCCAGGATGGTCTCGATCTCCTGACCTCGTGATCCGCCCGTCCCGGCCTCCCAAAATGCTGGGATTACAGGCTTGAGCCACCGCGCCCGGCCTACCTGCATCTTTTAACCTGTACTTTTGTTCTTCTAGGGTGACTGTTTTTGTTGTTGTTGTTGTTTTGGAGAGAGGATCTTGCTCTGTTGCCCAGGCTGAAGGTAGTGATGCAATCACAGCTCACTGCGACCTTGAACGCCTGGCCTCAAGTGGTCCTCCTGCCTCAGCCTCCTGAGTAGCTGGGACTACAGATGTGCGGCACCACGCCTGGATAATTTATTTTTTGTATAAATGGGGTCTCACTGTGTTGCCCAGGCTGGTCTCAAATTCCAGGCCTCAAGCAATCCTTTTGTCTCAGCCTCCCAGAGTGCTGGGACCATAGGCGTGAGCTGCACCTGGCCTGGACTAAGAGTGTCTTTGCAGTATTTTTCTAGTTGAGGTACAAGTTTGCACGAGTAAGTTATCTTTTTACTTTGCTGCTAAGAATGTGCATGTCGATACTCTTTTTTTTTTTTTTTTTTTTTGAGACACAGTCTCGCTCTGTCGCCAGGCTGGAGCGCAGTGGTGTGATCTTGGCTCACTGCAACCTTCACCTCCCTGGTTCAAGCGATTTTCCTGCCTCAGCCTCCCAAGTAGCTGGGACTACAGTGTGCACCACCATGCCTCGCTAATTCTTGTATTTTTAGTAGAGATGGGGTTTCACCATGTTACCCAGGATGGTCTTGATCTCTTGACCTCGTGATCCACCCGCTTCACCCTCCCTAAGTGCTAGGATTACAGGCGTGAGCCACTGTGCCCAGTCTTAGGTGTTTTTTTTTTTTTTTTGAGATGGAGTCTCGCTCTGTCGCCAGGCTGTATAGTGCAGTGACGTGATCTTGGCTCACGGCAACCTCCACCCCCCCGGGTTTAAGCCATTCTCCTGCCTCAACCTCCTTAGTAGCTGGGATTACAGGTGCATACCAGCACGCCTGGCTAATTTTTGTATTTTTAGTAGAAAGAAGGTTTCACCATGTTGGCAGGCTGGTCTCAAACTCCTGACCTCGTGATCTGCCCGTCTCGGCCTCCCAAAGTGCTAGGATTACAGGCGTGAGCCACTGTGCCCGTCCGCTCAGATACTCTTTTACGTGATTGTTTTGGTGTAGCTGATTTCACAGAAGAAAATAATTGGGCTACGGGGAGGTGGGATGTACTGTTTATTTTATATTATCTTTTTTGGGGCAGATGGCAGCATTTGCAGAAATAGAATAACTCAGCAAGCCCCCGGTCCCGCTGGTTAGTGGAGTACACACTCAGTGTATCAGTCCCCCTCTCCTCCTGATTGTTTAGAAGCAAATCCAAGACACCATGTGTCTGCGAGTGAGGTGTTTTCCCCCAGTACAGCATAACCAGGATTTATCCATCTCACCTAAAACACCCACAGCGATTCCTGCATTTCATCACAAGCCCAGCCCACGTGCCAGTCTCTTCTGGCTGGCTCACATCAGGATCTGTGTTTGTTCCTGTGATGCTGGTCACTGTTCCCTCGTTCCTGTGAGTGTGTTGGTAGATCCACAGGCCTGTGATTGGTGAGAATGCCTCTCGTGTGGTGGCCGCTCTGCTCCTGGTCTTTCCTCAGGCTTTACCCTGTGAAAAGACTTACACAGGCCGGCCGCAGTGGCTCACGCCTGTAATCCCAGCACTTTTGGAGGCCAAGGTGGGTGGATCACCTGAGGTTGGGAGTTCGAGACCAGCTTGACCAACATGGAGAAGCCCTGTCTTTACTAAAAATACAAAATTAGCCGGCCATGGTGGCACATACTTGTAATCCCAGCTACTCGGGAGGCTGAGGCAAGAGAATCACTTGAACCCAGGAGGCGGAGATTGTGACGAGCTGCGATCGTGCCATTGCACTCTAGCCTGGGCAATGAGAGCGAAACTTCGTCTCAAAAAAAAGACTTACACGGAGCCCTGCCGAGCCCTGACGGGAGTGTTTTGGGTCATTGTCCCAGAATAGCTGGGCTGTCCTGTTCTTCCCTGTGGCGATGCTTTTTCTGAGCCTCAAATATCTTTGCAGCTGTTGGAACAGCAGTCACTTGTCAGCAGGGTGACGTGACCTACGCTTGTGGGGTGATTGAATTACTTTCCGGGCTACCGCCCTTGGGAGTTTGGTTGTGAGGAAAGTCCTCTGAAAACGTAAGCTTGATTTCTTTTTGATAGAAATATGTATCCCATAAGATTCCCCCGCCCTGCCCTGCCTTGCCTTGCCTGTGCTGGTAACACGAAGCAGAGCTGAGTGCAGAAGTGAATTGCATGTGGCCGCTGTGGGGTGCTCAAGGCGGTCTCATCATTTCTTGGATTAAAACCCAAATCTTTTCATAGGTTAATTTTTTTTTTAATATTGAGAGAATATTAATGTTGGTTTAGACAGTGTTTGAATGTTCTGAATGCGTCCTCAGTTGAATGTCTTTGCCTTCTGACATCGGTTTTCTCTGTGCATGCCACTTATTTATGATTAAAATGTATGTGATATTTTTCTGTGATTGTGTGGATTTTAGAAAAACCTGAAAATAACTTTTTTTAAAAACATCTTTTTGATACGGACCTCACAACTTAGAACATGGTCATTTTTTTTTTCTTTTTTTGAGGCGGAGTCTTGCTGTGTTGCCCAGGCTGGAGTGCAGTGGTGCAATCTCGGCTCACTGCAAGCTCCGACCCCAGGTTCACACCATTCTCCTGCCTCAGCCTCCCGAGTAGCTGGGACTACAGGTGCCTGCCACCACGCCCGGCTAACATTTTGTATTTTTAGTAGAGACGCAATTTCACCGTTTTAGCCAGGATGGTCTCGATCTCCTGACTTCGTGATCTGCCCACCTTGGCCTCCCAAAGTGCTGGGATTACAGGCGTGAGCCACTGCGCCCAACCAGAACATGGTCAATTTAAAGAGTTTCCAGTTTTCTTCCTGCAACCCCCTGGCAGAGCCTGTGGGAGCCTTCTCTGCCGGGAGTTGCAGGAAGAAAACCTCCTTTGAGCCGTCCAGGTCGGGTTGAGGGGGTGGCCGAGGACGCACGCTTCTGCACAACACTGCAGCTGAGCCAAGGCCCTGGGCCTGAGGGATCACACGTGGGGCACTGGCCGTCCCTCTGTTGGGCCTGCATGCCTCTGACCTGCCCAGCCCTGCCCGATGTCTCCTGGGGGCTGCCCCTGCGGGGAGCCGCCTCATTTGGCCTCCACTACCTCGTACGTCCTCTGCAGGTCTGTCGAAGGCCTGAGAGTGTGCGGGCAGGACAGGGCCAAGCGTGGACAGTTTGGGTGGCTCCCCAGGTGCAAGGCGGTTCCTGCGGGTGGTGCTGTGCCCTGAAACAAAGCAAAGGTCAAGACTGGACACACGAAGCTTCCAGCTGCCAGTGGTGGGGGGCGCTGCCCGTCTGCCATGCCCGGGCGGCCTGGTGGGCCACGTGCAGTGTTGGCCCTCCCTGGCCGGAGTTCTCTGTGGAGCCTGCCCTCTACCCTCTCCATCTGCCGTGTGTGACTCCGGGATCCAGGAGGCCGCGGGGCTAGAGCGTAGAACCAGCTGTGCTCCTGAGTAGGGTGTAGCTGGGGGCATCTGTGGCTTAGGGCAGGCTCTGCAGGCTGTGGGAGTGGGTGATGTTCTTGGGCTCCCGTGGTGGCCTCAAACAGAAGTTTGATTTTCTCATCGTTACACAGTAGGCCTCAGTGAGAGATTTTTGTCCAAAGAGAGTAAGATGTTCAGAGGCCACTGATTTCAGCCTTGGACTCTTGCCACATCCTTTGCTGGGCACAGGGAGCACAGAGGTTTGCCCTTGGGCCCCACAGGCTGACACTGTGGGTGCCAGGAGGGAAGTACCTGATTTGCGCCTGACTGGGCCTGAGGAGCCCGTCCACTGTGACTCTGAGCGTGAGCTGTTGTGGGCACCATGGCAGTGTCTTGTCTTGCGGATTAATTTTCCTATTTTCCCAGTCCCTTGGCCTCCGTCCTGCCGGTCTGCATTGGCATTTGGGATTTTGTTCTTGAATTCACTGGCATTTCGTGGTGGGTATACCCAGAACCAGCATCCCTGTTTGGACCTCTTACTCCTGGCCTGCTGCCTCCTCCCTGGCTTTTGGTCTGGATCAATGCGTCTGTCCCCCAGGAGACGCACTGCTGATGGTTGGGGCTTCCGCAAGGTAATTAAAGTTCTTTGGAAACTTTGTAGTGTGCACACAGCTCAGAAGTTAATCTGGAGTCTTTCCTTTCAAACAAATGGAACTAAATCAAATCCAGGAGAGAAAGTTTATTAAAGTGAACTGTACTCACAATTCCAAATGGTCTGGAGACCTTGAGAGTGACTTTAGTGTTGTACGCTGTGAACCTGTTTCTACTTCCCGTGACTAAGATGCAGCTGCACAGCCTACCTGGCACCTTCAGCAAGTTCCAAGCCTGCACGGGGGGCACCCGATCCTTTATCCTTTCCTCCCCATGGCTTATCACATGAAAAAGATAGAGAATAAAGGTCATTTCTGGTGTCAAAGGTTCCATGTGTTTATTGAAACTGTTGCCCTAGTTACTTCAGAAAAGGCACTCACTCAGTGTTGACGTCTTCTTTCTCCTGAAGCCAGTGGAGCCCCAGCCCTCAGCCCGCCTGGCCCTGCTGGGTGGGGAGCGGGAGCCGGCACTCCCCTCCAGCCGTCCAGGAGGAGCAGGTCCCACTGCTGAGGGCACGGGCTCTGTGCTGTCCTTTCCTGCCTGCTGAGTAGGTACAAAAAACTTACTTTATCAATTATCTTTTCACATGCCAAGTTAAAACACAAAATAATTTCATTGTCTTAAAACTGAGTTTTTTCTAGGCAACTTGTGGCATGCATTTTAATATTTAAATCTGCTGTTTAACATACCTTTTCTGATGAGAATCTGTCATCACTTATCTTAAGTTTATTCTAATGGATTTCATCCCCTCATGAAGAAACCCCCAGTGGCTCCTGCCTATAGTCCTAGCACCTTGGGAGGCTGAGGCAAGAGGATTCCTGAAGCCCAGGAGTTCAAGACCAAAAATAAAAAAATACTAAAAATAAAAAAATGAGCCTGGCATGTTGGCCTGCCCATGTAGTTCCAGCTACTCGGAAGGCTGAGGTGGGAGGACCGCTTGAGCCCAGGAGGCTGAAGCTGTAGGGAGCTGAGATCGCACCACTGCACTCCAGTCTGGGTGACAGCAAAACGTTGTCTCAAAAAGGAATAAATGAAAATTAAGGAAGAAAGAAGAAGCCCCCCACTCGTTAGCAGTTACTCCCCATTCTCCCTCCTGCCCCATCCCTGGTGATCTGCCATCTGCTTGCCGTAGCTGTGGGCGTCTTACGTAAATCGACTCAGCGTGTGCCCTTGGCATCCACCACTTTCACTTCGTGTCTTTCCCGGGTTCACACACATTGTGGCAGGTGTCAGGACTTGCTGGATGTTTGTTTTCTGTACATCTTACGCCCTTTTTGTTCCTGTATTCCTCCATGACTGCCTTTTTCACTTTCATTTCCTTGATGTTTCCTTTACCATACAGTGGTCCCGCCTTACCCACAGGGGAAGGATTCCAAGACCACCCCCGGTGGGTGCCTGAAATCATGAATGGTTCTGAACCCTTATGTGCTGTTTTTTCCTATACATACCTGTCATCAACCTTTACCTTAAAGGAATCACCCTGTAGCATCTCTGGCATGTCTGAATTGCACCATCATCAACTTTTAACTGAAAGGAATCAACCTGTGGCGTCTCTGGCACATCTGAATTGCAGCATCACCTCTCTTGCGCTTTGGGGCCGTTATTAAATGAAATAAGGGTGGCTTGAACACAAGCACTGGGATGCTGTGACAGTTGGTCTGATCACCGAGATGCCTGCCGGTGGGCGGGTAGTGCTTGCCATGTGGATAACGCCGGACAGAGGGATGACCCCCGGCCTGGCCTTCCAGATTTCCTCACACTGTTCAGCTTGGGGGCAGGCAGTTTAACACTCATAAGAGTTGTTTACTTCTGTCATTTTTCATATGGTATTTTCAGAATGAGGTTGAACACAGGTAACTGAAACCACAGACAGAGGGGACTGCTATTTGTTGAGTTATTTTCTTAGCACTTGCCCTCAGCATTACAGCAAGCACCTTCTAACAATCTGGTTTGGATTAATACCAACTTAATTTTAAAAGCTTACAAAATTATTTGCTAATGTAGCTTCATTCCCTCATCTGCCCTTTGTGCTCATATTGTCGTACCAAGCACATCTTTCTTTCTGTACCCTTTACACACGTCTTTTAAATCGGGAGGAAGAAGAGTTACAAACAAAAGCCATGTTGTTTTGTCTCCTGTTTTCCCTGTGTCGTTACCTGCACTACTGCTGCTCATTTCTTCCTGGGAATTCAAGTCTGGTGCCTTATGTTTCAGCCCGAAGGACTTCCTTTGGGATTTCTTGAAGGACAGGTCTGCTAGTGATGAATCCTCTTAGCTTTTGTTTTTGTGGGAATGTCTTAATTTCTCCTTCATCCTTGAGAGATCATTTCCTGGATGTGGACTTCAAGGTCCACAGGCTTTTCCTTCAGTGCTGGGCGGGCTCTCCGCTGCCTCCCCGTCAGCCGGGGCTCCGTATTGTGAGCCGTGCCCGTCTTCCCGGGCTGTGTGTTGTGAGCTGCGCCCATCTTCCCGGGCTGTGTGTCGTGAGCCTCGCCCGTCTTCCTGGGGCTACATGTCTTGAGCGGCACCCATATACCCACCGCGCACTGGCTGGCCTCAATCTTTGGCCTGAACACTGCTGAGGTTTGGCTGTGATGGGTGAGGTGTGGGTCTCTGTCAGTTGGTCCTACTTGGAGTCCATTGAGCTGTATGTGGGGATTATTATTATTATTATTATTATTGTTATTTTCATCAAATTTGGGGAGGTTTTTGGCCATTGTGTCTTCAAGGGTTCCCTCTGCCCTTTTCTCTCCCTCTGTCTGGCCCCACAGGCCTTGGAGACTCTGCTGAGTTTTCTTCATGTTTCTTTCTGTTCCCTGACTGGATCATCTTAATTGACCTATCTTCCAGCATGTGATTTCTGTCTTCTGCCTGCTCGAGTCTGCTGCTGAGCCTTGCTCTAGTGAATTTTTTTTTCAGTGATTGTACTTTTCAGCTCCAGATGTCAAGGGAGCTCTATTTCAGTCTTCCTTTCTGCTGAGGGCCCTGTGTGTGTTGTGCCCTCTGGGGTCTGGCGGGCGGTGGACAGCCTGGCCCTGGCCTTCACCCCTGCTGTGCCGAGCCACATGGTCACTACAGCCAGCCCAGGGCCTCTTGGGCCTTTCCGGTGTGGGCACAGCCCTGTGCGTGTTCACACCTTGTAGAGTCCCAAAAGCTGTCAGAGCCCCCTGTGGACGTCTCATTCTCAAATATTTTCTTTTGTTTTTCCAGCAGCCCCTTAGTAGTCCCAACTGGTTTCTCTACTGTGGGCAGGTGCAGCTATTAAACACTTGCCACTGACTGTTTCCAGCCAATGCCCCGGGGTAGAATTTCTGACACCGAGAGCTCTGACCCAGTCATGGCAGCGAGGTGCCTGGCAGGTGGGCTCGGGCAGTTGTGCATGGAAGTTTTGGGGTATTCCAAATCCATTCTGTCCCCCACCCCACCCCAGCAACTACTAGTTTTCAGGGCTGTTAGATTGGAGAGGAGATACGGGGTCAGGGCAAAGTTAAGCACCCAAAGTTTGTTCTGATGGACACTCAGCCTGTGTTTTCCATAAACACTCCTCTGATTGCAAACCTGACCAGATTTCCACAGCTCTGAAGACATTGGTTTTGATGGTTTTTACCACTTTTGCTTTTATAGAGGAACAGATTTTGGAGGTCCTTATTTTGCCATTCTAGAAGTGCTACCTCTGTAGGTTTAAAAAAATAAGCTTATTTCATTAATTTAATTGGCCACGTGCAGTGGCTCACACCTGTAATCCCAGCACTTTTGGAGGCCAATGTGGGAGATCACTTGAGGTCAGGAGTTCGAGACTAGCCTGGCCAACAGGTTTTAGTAGAAACCCTGTTTCTACTAAAAGAAAAATTACAAAAATTGGTTGGGTGTGGTGGCAGGCGCCTATAATCCCAGCTACTCGGGAGACTGAGGCAAGAGAATCCCGTGATCCTGCGAGGCAGAGGTTGCAGTGAGCTGAGATCGTGCCACTGCACTCCAGCCTGGGTGACAGAGAAGAGTCCTTCAACGTGGGTAGGTAGGTAGGTAGGTAGGTAGATAGATAGATAGATAGATAGAGATACATAATTTAATTCATCTATTGAATCTTATTTAAAAGTTTTTGTTATTCAGAAAGAAAGAAGGTTTAATCTTTTAAAAGGGAAGAAACCTGGGTTTCCAAATATCTTGGATTTTCGTGGCTGTAATCCCTTGATGGTGAACTTCTTAGTGTGACTCTTGAAGATCTTACAGGAGCTATTTGGGAATGGTAGTGAGCAGTTGCTCATGACACGCAGCTGTCACCAGTGCAGACTTGTGTCTCCTTAAGTGTTTTATCTCCAAAACCAGGACTTTGTGTTCCCAGTGAAGTCCTTGAACCCAAGTTTTGTGTGATGGGGGCCGTGTTCTGGCTCATCACGGCTCTTGGTGCGGAGTGGGGGCTCCGTGCATATCTGCTGAGTGTGCTGAATTCTAGCTAACAGCAGAGAATGTATTTTTCTAACTTACTGGTATTTTTTGTTGCTATTGATGCATACAGGTTGAATTTGGAGGTGAAAAGAAAGCTGCGTTGCGTGAAAAAGAGGAGACACTTCAGCTCCAGAGTGCGCAGACACAGCCTTTTCACCAAGAGGAGAAAGAGTCTCTGTCTCTGCAGCTTCAAAAGAAGAATCACCAAGTCCAGCAGGTGTGTGGGATGCCCTTTCCCTTGTGGTAAGATGTGGATGGCATAGAATCATTTTCATCTTATTTCAGTGTGTGGTGCAGTGGCGGAAGCGCATTCATGGTGGTGCACATTTACAGTGTTGTGCATTCAGCGGCAGAAGCACGTTCACGATGTTGTGCATTCAGTGGCAGAAGCGCATTCACGATGTGCTTATTCAGTGGTGGAAGCGCATTCACGGTGTTGTGTATTCGGTGGCAGAAGCGCATTTCACAGTGTGCATTCAGTGATGGAAACGAGTTCATGGTGTTGTATTCAGTGGCGGAAGCGCATTCACAGTGTTGTGTATTCGGTGGCAGAAGCGCATTCACGGTGTTGTGCTTATTCAGTGGCAGAAGCACGTTCACGGTGTTGTGCTTATTCAGTGGTGGAAGCGCATTCACGGTGTTGTGCTTATTCAGTGGCAGAAGCACGTTGACGGTGTTGTGCTTATTCAGTGGCAGAAGCACGTTCATGGTGTTGTGCTTATTCAGTGGTGGAAGCGCATTCATGGTGTTGTGCTTATTCAGTGGCAGAAGCACGTTGACGGTGTTGTGCTTATTCAGTGGCAGAAGCACGTTCACGGTGTTGTGCTTATTCAGTGGTGGAAGCGCATTCACGGTGTTGTGCTTATTCAGTGGCGGAAGCGCATTCACGGTGTTGTGTATTCGGTGGCAGAAGCGCATTCACGGTGTTGTGCTTATTCAGTGATGGAAGCACATTCACAGTGTTGTGCTTATTCAGTGGCGGAAGCGCATTCACGGTGTTGTGTATTCGGTGGCAGAAGCGCATTCACGGTGTTGTGCATTCCGTGATGGAAGCACGTTCACGGTGTTGTGCTTATTCAGTGGTGGAAGCGCATTCACAGTGTTGTGTATTCGGTGGCAGAAGCGCATTTCACAGTGTGCATTCAGTGATGGAAGCACATTCACGGTGTTGTGCTTATTCAGTGGCGGAAGCGCATTCACGGTGTTGTGTATTCGGTGGCAGAAGCGCATTCACGGTGTTGTGCATTCCGTGATGGAAGCACGTTCACGGTGTTGTGCTTATTCAGTGGTGGAAGCGCATTCACAGTGTTGTGTATTCGGTGGCAGAAGCGCATTTCACAGTGTGCATTCAGTGATGGAAGCACATTCACGGTGTTGTGCTTATTCAGTGGCGGAAGCACATTCACGGTGTTGTGCATTCAGTGATGGAAGCACATTCACGGTGTTGTGCATTCAGTGACAGAAGTGCATTCACGGTGTTGTGCTTATTCAGTGGCGGAAGCACATTCACGGTGTTGTGTATTCAGTGATGGAAGCACATTCACGGTGTTGTGCATTCAGTGATGGAAGCACATTCACGGTGTTGTGCTTATTCAGTGGTGGAAGCGCATTCACGGTGTTGTGCTTATTCAGTGGTGGAAGCGTGTTCACAGTGTTGTGTATTCAGTGGCGGAAGCACATTCACGGTGTTGTGTATTCAGTGATGGAAGCACATTCACGGTGTTGTGCTTATTCAGTGGCAGAAGCGCGTTCACGGTGTTGTGCTTATTCAGTGGCGGAAGCGCATTCACGGTGTTGTGCTTATTCAGTGGCAGAAGCGCGTTCACGGTGTTGTGCTTATTCAGTGGCAGAAGCGCGTTCACGGTGTTGTGCATTCAGTGACAGAAGTGCATTCACGATGTGCTTATTCAGTGGTGGAAGCGTGTTCACAGTGTTGTGTATTCAGTGGCGGAAGTGCATTCACAGTGTTGTGCAGCCATCACCACCGTCCATCTCCAGAAGTCTTCATCTTGCAAAACTGAATTCTGTTCCCATTAGACTCTCACTCCCCATTCGCCCTCCCTCGGCACATGGCTTACACTTTAGTCCCAGCACTTCGGGAGTCTGAGACAGGAGGACCACTCCAGCCCAGGAATTCGATACCAGCCTGGACAATATAGGGACATCCTGTCTCTACAAAAAATGAAAAAATTAGCCATGTGTGGTGGCACGCACCTGTAGCCCCAGCTTCTCAAGAAGCTGAAGTGGGAGGATTGTTTGTGCCTTGGAGATTGAGGCTACAGTGAGCTGTGATTGTGCCACTGCACTCCAGCCTGGGCAGCAGAGTGAGACCCTGTCTCAGAAAGAGAGATCTTTGCCTGCCTGGCAACTGACTTTTGTGAATGACCAAATACAGTGAGTTATTTCAAATTGCTGTTTGAGCGGTGGATCTCTGATGAACTGGCCCCTTCCCTCCCCTTGCCTCAGATTCCACCAGGAGATGTTTGTGTATTCTTTTGTAAATGATGAATAATGGAGGAAAAACCGTATCAATAATTTTCATCTTTAATTAGCACCTCGTTCACCTTTGCTGTATTTTTATTAAATGTGCAGATGGTCCTCGGCCTGTGCTGGGGCCACGCCTCGACTGCTGTCAGTCAAGGCGCTGTGAGTTGAGGAATGTGCCGAAGTGCTTTCGCTCTGGCGCCAAAGTCCTAAGTCAGACTCTTGAATAGTGAAATTATGTTGAAAGTCCCTTTCAGCCATTTACTTTTAACCAAATTGTTTTAACTAAAGCTTTAACCATTTTTCCCAATAGCTGAAAGACCAGGTTTTATCCTTAAGTCACGAGATAGAAGAGTGCCGCTCCGAGCTGGAGGTGCTGCAGCAGAGGCGGGAGCGGGAGAACCGAGAAGGTGCAAACCTCCTCTCCATGCTCAAGGCCGACGTCGACCTGTCCCACAGCGAAAGGTCAGTGTGTGCTCGGCACCGAGGCTGCCTTGTGGCTGCCAGCACCCACTGGGTCATGTGGATGCCATTGGTCCCCACATCTCCTGGCTGCGTGACTGGTCCACCGTGCACACTGGCTCCTGGTGGATGGGGACCTGGCTTCCTTCTTCCTCTCACTTAGAAAGATTGTAAGCACTGGGAAGAACTCGCCTGCTGTGTCTCATCTCCCAGCCCCCATTCCCTCCTCCCACCCTGCCTGCTGTGTCTCATTTCCTCATCTGGCCAGATTAAAACCAGCCATTATCTCCCACACAGAGCCCGACCCCTCCCCTTTGGTGTCCGCGTCCCTGCAGTGTGTTCTCGTCCCCGGTGTGCGGTGCAGGCCCACATGTCTCGTGGTTCCTGTGCTTTGGACTGTGTGCGAGGGTCATGCCTCATGTGTCTCTCTCTGTTGTGCGTGTTTCTGAGACTGGCCCGAGCAGAGGCCGTTGCCCTGTCCGTTCGTTTCTCCGCTGGGAGCCTGTGCCTGGGGAGCACAGCCCCGAGGGCTCTCCCAGGGCGGGTTGTGGGCCTGCTTACCAATGGGTCGCTTCCCCTGAGCGCACGATTCTGGGCCGCATCCCACCTTGGTGCCTCCTCACCTGCAGTGATGCTGTCCCACAGGCTCGACTGCCTTTTTATCTTGTTTGGGGTCTTGAGAAACTTTGCTCCTCTGACACCATGTAGGTTTTTCCCAGGTCATCTCACAGGGTTTTAAGTTTTGCTTTTGTGTGACTCTGGGGTGAGCCTGCAGCTCTCCCATTGTTCTTGCTTGCACCTGTCTAGGCAGTGGACTTGGCAACGTGTTGGCAAACTCAGCCTCCCTGTGGGTGCACGTCCTCCCTGTCCACTTGTGTGGGTCTTTGGCTGCTCCCATTGGCGTGTCCCTGCCCGAGGCCTCTGGGTTGTGCTGCTGTGTCCTGAAGCTCTGGACTGGTTTCGCTCTGCTCTGGAGACCACCCAGGGTCGGGAGACCCGGTCGGGCTAATGGGACCCTCTGAGCTTACAGCTGTTTCAGGAGCATTAGTGTCTGTCATGCTGAGGGTCTGTCCGTCTGTATAGGTCTCTCTTTGTTCTTTTCATCAAATTTTGTGATTTTTCTGTGAGGACCTTGCCTTCTCTAGCAGTTGGCTGTGGGTACCTCATAGCTTGGTGCTGACTCTTGAGTCACCCGGGTCAGTGAATGAGCGAGGGCTCTAAACCGAGGGGCACAGAGGCCAGTGGGGCGACTTGTGCTCTAAACTCGGGGGTGCAGAGGTGGGTGGTGGGCGGGGTAGCCCCAGGCTCTAAACATGAGGGGCGCAGAGGTGAGCCCGCAGTCCCTGGACACTGGAGGGGCTGCCTGTCCTGAGGTGGGGTGGCAGCAGACTCCCTGATGCCTGCAGGAATTGGGCATTTTGGGGGATGGAAGTGTGCCAGGGAGCAGGTGGCATTCTCTCTGTCAAGCCCCTCCTCAGGACTCCCCCTCCCTGTTATTTGCCCAGAGTCCCGGGTTCCTTGGGGCCTGCACGACGTTGCCTCCTGTTCTCACCTCACAGTCCCCACGAATGAGTCCTCATGATCTGCTCCACAGGGTTGGGCTCTCTGGGGACAGAGCTGTGAACAGAGTAGAGGGAGGGCTGGCTGTGTAGGCACCGGGTCAATGTGCCTGTCCTCAGCGGTGTCACAGTGGGGAGGGCTGCCCCTAAACCATAGTGCAGGGAGCGAGGTGTAGAGGGGCCTGTGGCCTCAGGAGCCCCTGTGTGTAAAAACAGAAGCATCCCGGCTGGGCGTGGTGGCTCATGTCTGTAATCCCAGCACTTTGGGAGGCCAGCGCGGGTGGATCACAAGGTCAGGAGATCGAGACCATCCTGGCTAACACGGTGAAACCGCGTCTCTACTGAAAATACAAAAAATTAGCCGAGCATGGTGGCGGGCGCCTGTGGTCCCAGCTACTCAGGAGGCTGAGATAGGAGAATGGCGTGAACCTGAGAGGTGGAGCTTGCAGTGAGCCGAGATCATGCCACTGCATTCCAGCCTGGGCACCAGAGCAAGACTCCATCTCAAAAAAGAAAAAAAAAACAAACAAAAAAACAGAAGCATCCCAGACTGCATGTGCACGAGGCCTAGAGAGAGGCTGGGAGACACCATGCTCCTCCCGCCACGCTACTCCTGTGAACGTGTGGCTGAGGCGTGACGTGGTGTTGGACAGACATTTTGTAAAATGGCCGGCTGGTGCAGCCTGTGCTCCAGGGGAGAGACAGAGCCTGTTCTGCTCCTGGGTGATTCACGCTGTGCGGCCACATCGCACACCTGCAGGATGGGTTTGCTGTGTTCCTAATATGATGACTTTTACAAATCAGAAATGGCATCAGGAAGACCTCACCTAGGAAGCCCGTGTCCCTGAATGGGCTCCATGTGGTTGTCTTGTCTGTGGCCTCAGCTTCCTGTGCTCACACGGGCATGAGGATCATGTCTTCTGGCCCCGTGGGGACAGGCGGCCGTGGGTTGAGGTGTGCAAACTGGTGGGCAGCCCCTCAGCAGTGTCCTGGGTGGGGGTTCTCACGCTGTGACCGGCTTGCCTGATGATGGGTGTTTCCTGTCTCAGAGGGGCCCTCCAGGACGCCCTGCGCAGGCTGCTGGGTTTGTTTGGAGAGACGCTGAGAGCAGCCATCACCCTGAGGAGCCGGATCGGGGAGCGCGTGGGGCTCTGCCTGGATGACGCGGGCGCAGGCCTGGCCCTGTCGGCAGGTGAGTGTGCTGGGACCAGCCGCCTGGTCCTGTGCTTGAGGCCCTCTGCGGGCCTGGAGCTCTCTGAGAGGAGCCTCTGTACTGGGCAGTGCTCTCGGGAGCGCTGCTGTCCTGGTTTCTTGCTAGTTCCCGCACTTACAGAAGGCCGAGACTGGGATCTGGGCTAAATTTGCCAGCTCCTGTAGACATGGCGCTGTCTTGTCTCAGCTGGGGCGACGTTCTGAGTTCTGTGGCTTCCTTGTCATCGTGGCTGCCGTGGCTGCGGCCAGCTTGCTCGCTGAGCCGCGTGTGCCGGCGTCTGCTCTTCTTGTAGCTCCGGCGCTGGAGGAGACGTGGTCTGATGTCGCCCTCCCAGAGCTGGACAGAACTTTGTCTGAATGTGCAGAGATGTCTTCCGTGGCTGAAATTAGCAGCCACATGCGTGAAAGCTTTCTCATGAGCCCAGAAAGCGTGCGGGAATGTGAGCAGCCCATCCGGAGGGTCTTCCAGAGCCTCAGCCTGGCCGTGGACGGCCTCTTGGAGATGGCCTTGGACTCCAGCAGGCAGGTGAGGCCCAGGCTCCCGGGGTCCTGTGGAGAAGTGTACAACGAGTAGCTGATGATGCCACACGAGCCTGGTGGATGCCAGTGCCAACCACATTCACACGGGTTTCTCCCCAAGGAGGAAGCTTTTCTGAACCAGATCCTTGAGGAAGTGGGCTTGCTACGAATGAGAATCTGTTTATTTAATTTGGATAATAAACAGGCCCATTTCCTTTACTTCATGCACTATTGCAATTCCACGTGGAGTGTTTTCATATTTAGAGATTATCACTAAGAAAGGAAAATTTTTAAATCCTTTTAGAACATTTTAGACAATTAGAAAAGATGTTAAATAGTAATACGTGGAAAGCAATCAAAGATCCTTTTTTCAGCCAGGCACAGCGGCTCACTCCTGTAGTCCCAGCACTTTGGGAGGCTGAGGTAAGAGGTTCACTTGAGCCCAGGAGTTTGAGACAGCCTGGGCAACATAGCGAGACCCCATTTTAAGTTAGCCAGGCATAGTGGCAGCATCTGCAGTCCCAGCTCCTCAGGAGGCTGAGGCTGCAGTGACCCATGATTGCACCACTGCACTCCAGCCTGGGTGACAGAGCAAGACCCTATCTTAAAAAAAAAAAAATTCTTTTGTGCTAACTTTTGAGTTCAGAGGTTACTGTGGGTCTCTTAGCCTGTAGATGGCCTGGGAGCCCCAGACTGGACACAGTCGCCAGGGGAGCGTCTGGAGGAAGGGAGAGGGGCCCAGGGCTGAGCTGGGAGGCCGGGGAGAGGTGCTCCTTGGAGACCGTGGCCACAGTGTCTTGGAGGGTGGCTGAGATGCGCTCAGGTCCCATCACCCTGGCCTGGCCCTGCCTGGGTGGTGACGGCCCGAAGGGTCTGGGGGTAGAAGTGGCATTCTGTTGGTTTTAATGTAGGCTTACATCCAGATCAGAAATGTTATTTTTGATCTGGAGTTTTGATTTGCAAATGTTTTGCAAATGTGTTTTAACAGCTGGAAGAAGCACGACAAATTCATTCTCGTTTTGAAAAAGAATTTAGTTTTAAAAATGAGGAGACAGCACAGGTTGTCAGGAAGCACCAGGAGCTGCTGGAGTGCTTGAAGGAGGAGAGTGCAGCAAAGGCAGAGCTGGCGCTGGAGCTGCACAAGACTCAGGGTGAGCAGCACGAGGCCTCGGGGCACCTGGAGCACAGGAATGGGGAGCAGGCCCGGCCTCACCGAAGAAAGGAAGCCTTTGGGATAGGGGTTTACGGTGAAATGTAAAAACAAAGCCAACAGCGGGAGGCATCCATGGTTTGGGAGGAACGGGGTGGTTGGGAGCTACTGTGGCCAGCAGGGCTGTTGGGGGCCTACAGCTGGGTCCTGGAAGCTGCTGGCTCTTAGCTCTGCTGCTCTCGGGGGCAGCGGCCCCGTCCCTCCCTCCGAGCAGGCCCTGCCCCTCCCTCTGAACTGTCCTCAGTTGCATCCGGGACTGGCTTTGTCAGGGTATCTGTGTCTCCCACAAAGGCACCCTCGAGGGATTCAAGGTGGAGACGGCAGATCTGAAGGAGGCACTGGCCGGGAAGGAGCATTCTGAGCACCGTCTGGTCCTGGAGCTGGAGAGTCTGAGACGGCAGCTGCAGCAGGCGGCCCAGGAGCAGGCAGTGCTGAGGGAGGAGTGCACCCGTCTGTGGAGCCGGGAGGAGGCCACAGCCACGGACGCCGAGGCCAGAGAAGCTGGTAAGGAGTGCGGGATATGGAGGTCGGTTCAAGCTGTGGGGTGCGGATACAGCTGCCACGGTTTCCCAGCTCCCAGGGACGCTCATTGTCTCTAGAGGGTCAAGTGTAAACCAGCACATAGCTTCTCATGGAATGTTGGGCATGGGAAGCTTGTGCGGGATCAGGTGAGGCATCCCCTGGCTTTGCTACCCTTTCCGAGAAGGCGGGTTGTCTGTTGGTCCTGTTGGTTGGAGGGTCCCCACCTCTGTGAGGTGGAAAAAAGAGGGGTTCTGAGTCCAACAGCAGCAGCTGGAGGCAGAGCCAAGTGCGGCAAACAAGAGCTACTTTAAAATTTCATTTAAAATAACCAAGTGCCTGACATTAATCCTCATTGGGAAAACATAGTTTTAACAGTATTAGTTTGTATCTTTTCGGATTTTTAGATATTTTGTTCTCAAAGGTATTTAAAATGAAAATGGTCAAAACAAGCTTAAAATCTCGAGCCTGCAGGGAACTGTGTCCTCAGTAGCTGGTTCAGCTCGAGCAAAGGCTTTTCGCAGGGCTAGGGCGTCCGCCCTCAGTCCCTGTGCCTTGCCTCCCCGGTCGCTGCCTCTGACTCCGGCTTTCTCCCCATGCCCTTCCAGCTCACACCGAGCTGGCCCTGCCGCCCACATGCCCACTCTGCCACCTCGCAGACGCCTTGCATTCATGGATCTCAGGCACGTGGGAGGCAGAGGGGCCTTCGCTTCTCCAGAAGTTCCTTCCAGGATGGCTGTGGCCTCGGGGTCATCCCTTCAGAACACAGATTGGAGTTAGAAGCCGGGGCATCGCAGGCACCACCGCAGCCAATTCAGAAATCTCATTTATTATTATTGTTATTATTTACATCTTTCTCTTTAGCAGACAACCAACTTTTGATATTGGTTCCATTCTCATTTGCTGTCTTCTGTCTTGCTGATTTTTGCCCTCGTTCCTGTGATTTCTTGTTCCTATGGTTTCTTTTCTTTCTTTTTTTTTTTTTTTTGATGTGGAGTCTTGCTCTGTCGCCAGGCTGGAGTGCAGTGGCATGATCTTGGTTCACTGCAACCTACGCCTCCTGGGTTCAAGTGATTCTCCTGCCTCAGCCTCCCAAGTAGCTGGGATTACAGGTGCGCACCACCACACCTGACTAATTTTTTATGTTTTTGGTAGAGATGGGGTTTCACCATGTTAGGCAGGCTGGTCTCAAACTCCTGACCTCAAGTGATCTGCCTGTCTCGGCCTCCCATAGTGCTGGGATCACAGACATGAGCCCCGGTGCCCGGCCAGCTCCTATGGTTTCTTGCTGCCTTCGTTGGGTTGGACGCTCTCAGACACGTTTGCTGCCTTTCACAGGATGTGGGGTTCAGGTCGTGCCTCCTGGCGGTGCCCCAGCCTTTTCACCTGTGGTGCTCATGTTGACATCTGGGTCCCACAAGCTTGTAGTTTTTGGCCCAGGGAGCGTTTTCCAGGTGGAAGACGTTGGACCCGCGGGATGTTTTAAACTGTGCCTGTGATTGTGCCCACTCTTTGTCTTCTCCTTTTCTTGGTTTATTTCTGTCATTCCCATTTATCCCGTTTCTATTTTTTATATAAATTTCTGATGGTGAAGGATTAGTCTGGGGTTTTTCTCCTTGTGTATCTTTTCTTGTCCTTTTATTTTAAGTCTTTTTTAACATTCTGTTTTAGTTGTGCCTTGTATGGATACCATATTCATGACTCTTTTTAAAAAGCGTGTCTGTGAGTATCTTCTTATCTTCTTTTGGTCCATTTAGCCAAGTTTTTTTTTTTTGCCGCACCTCCTGGCATTAGGCCCTTCCTGCTGCTCTTTGTGTTTCCTTTTCTCCTGCCTGCTTGGCCTGCTTGACCTTGCTCCAGGCTGGATTTTCCTTGGCCAGCTGTGAAGTCCTCACTGCGGTGTTGGCTGCTGCTGGGCTCAGGTCAGTGTCATCTCCCCATGGCCTCTAAGCCCTGTTGCCCCCGTGGTCCGTGTGTCCACAGAGGGAGTGCAGGGCAACCTTGAGGGCCACGAGGGCCTGGAGTCTCTTCAGGTCCCCTCCTCTGCCAGTGAAGTGGTGCTGGAGACACGACTCAAGATCCCGTTTCTTTTCCTTTGAGGCCCTCGTTTTCCTGCATCTCCTCAGGATTTGTCAGGGTGTTTTCAGGAACGTCTCTGATGTCATGCATTGCTCTCGGCATCGAGGGCCTGCATCTCTTCCCTGGCAGTGCTGTTGCATCTGGGCGTCCATAGTCACTGTTTCTCACGATGCTTTCTCTGCTTGCCCTCTGCTGTCCGGGGGCAGCCTCATGGTCAGGCCCCTCCCTGTGAACTCTGCTGCCCCGTTTCCAGTGTCTTTGTGCCCAGCCAGCTGGCAGCTGGGCCGTACTCCACCAGGAGAGACCACCTGGTGTTTCACTGCTTCGAGCCCTTGGACTTCAGCCAGTCACCTCATTTGTCAGGCCTCCTGGCAGATAAAGGGGTGTGTGGCCTGCATACTGTTGAACGGCCCAGTGAGGCCTGGGCCCTGTGGCCAGCGCCCCTGTGTCAGGTGCCTGTGTTGTGCCCTGGGCCTGAGCACATGGACTGAGCACCATGGGGCTTCTTCCCAAGGCTGTGGTGGCCCCTCTGCTGCTTTGCCTCTGGTTCACCTCCTGCCACGAGTTCTGGCCCACCAGGGAGTGTTGGGACACCTGGATGTGGACCCTGTCCACAGCCTGGCTGGGCTCCCTGCAGGCCCCAGGATTGAAACTGAGGCTCACCATGGGCCCTGCAGTGGTAGGCACCTGGCATGCTGGGAGTGGATCTCATGGAGCCCTTTCACAGGCTCAGGCTGACTGTTTTGTCACTGGGAAATTCTTGTCGTTTCTCTGGGGTCCTCTTGGTTTGCTTTCATTTTGACATTGTTAACCCTGCCCTAGTTTCTCACTCTGGTTTATTTTCTTTCCTTTCACCCTGGTTCTGCAGTTGTATGACTCTGCGGCGGCTACCGACATACCCACCACAGCCCTGAGCACGCTCCCGGCAGGGCCTAGGCTCTGACAGTGGCGTGAACTCGGCCCTTGTGCGCAGCAGCCCTGCCTCGCCGTGTTGCGTGATGCCCCCTTCGCTGTGTGGTGTTTTGTGGCTCTCTTCAGGTGTTGCTGTCTGTCCCTTTTGTTGTCTTTGTCTCCTTGAAAAGTCGGTGGGCCTGCAGCCTCACAGGCAGTGTGGGCATGGTGGACGCTGAGTCTGGAGATTGTTCAAGGCCAGCAGTGTTGCTCGGAGCCCTGCTGCTGACGCTGCCGTCACTCGTTCTTGCTCTCACGTTCTCAGCTGCACGTTTCCGTTTCCACCAGTAAATGCAAACTCTTGTTCGTAGGCACAATTGTCACTGCAGCACACAAAGACTCAGGTTTGTAAAGACAAACAAGTGATTTCTGTGTGATGTGCTGTGTGTTTGCATTGGATTTTGCAAATTACTTACTAAAGAAAAATCCTTCAGAACTTCTGTGGCAAACAGTAAATACAGCAAAACTCTAATCTTCAACATTCATACAAATGGGTGGAGTTGTCCCATTTTAATGCCCCAGCAAAGCAGGAGCATTTCTCTAACGGTGGTTACTGCAGCGCCTAAGCTACAGTTTGTGCTGCTTTTCAGGAACTGATGCCTTGTGATAGTTGTAGCTGTTTTTGAGCTGGGTCCCTGCTCTGGTCTCCAGGAGGGCCTGGGCCCGCCGCATCCCCTGTGCCTGCTCAGCGTGGTGTCACCTGCTCCGCCAGCTGGGATTGTGATTCTCCCGTGCCTCCCTGAGTCTGTGTGCGTGTCAGCAGGCACCCTGCCCCAGTGCGTGGCCGAGCGCCCTTGGCCCTGAAGATGGTAATGTTCTGGGCCAAGCAGAGCCCGCGTCACGTCCAGGGCGAGGGAGTGCAGTCGGGCAAGCAGCTGCCCTCGGGCTGTGCCGCACGTCTTGGGCTGTGAATGGCATTACCACAGCAGCATGTTTACAGCAGAGTCACCATTACTGCTGACAGTGGCGTGAACATTTATTGAGAATGTTGCTTGCATTGGTCATGATAGTTTGTGATAAAAGACTAACAATTTTACAAATCAAAATGCTTTTTTGGAAGCTGGTGAAATGTCAGTTAACATGAATGAATTTAATATTTTAGTTTTTGGATGGCTTAAAGACTTCAGGATTCAGGCTGGGAGTGGTAGCTCACACCTATAATCCCAGAGCCAGACTCCATCTCAAAAGTAAGAATAATAAAATAGAGACTTCGGGATTCAGCAGCAGAGAGCCCCTTTTACCAAGATGCTTTTTCATCTGAGGTTTCCACTTGGGCCAGGGCTTCCCCACCCCAGGTCTTAGGCTGGTTGTGCTGCTAGAAGAGTATTTTTGAGGCTAGGCGATTTATCACAGACACACATTTGTGGCTCACAGTTCTGGAGGCTGGAAAGCCTAAGGTCAAGGTGCCAGCAGGTTCGGTGTGTGGTGAAGTCTAAGGTCAAGGTGCCAGCAGGTTTGGTGTCTAGTGAGGTACCAGTCTCTGCTTCTAGGGCAGAGTCTTGCAGACTGAATCCTCCGGAGTGGAGGGCGGGATCCTCACAGGGCAGAGGCAGAAGGGCCACGGGGGACAGCCACTCCCAAAGCCGCTTATTGAGGCATTAAAACTGCTGTGAGGGTGGAGCCCTTGCGGCCCCATCACCTTTCAAGGCTCCTCCAATACCATCACTCTGGCAGTTAAATTTCAACATGAGTTTTGGAGGGGACAGAAATTTAAACTGTGGTACCCAGTTTGTTTGTTTGTTTGTTTATTTATTTGAAGGAGTCTCACTTTGTCACCCAGGCCGGAGTACAGCAGCGCAATCTCACCTCACTGCAACCTCCATCTCCCAGATTCAAGTGATTCTCCTGCCTCAGCCTCCCGAGTACCTGGGATTACAGGCATGCAGCACCATGTCTGGCTAATTTTGTATTTTTAGTAGAGATGGGGTTTCACCATGGTGGCCAGGCTGGTCTCGAATTCCTGACCTCGAGTGATCCATCCATCCACCTCGGCCTCCCAAAGTGCTGGGATTACAGGCGTGAGCCACCCCACCCGACCTAGATTCGCTTTTGATTTACCGATGAGACATTTGCCTTTCCCTTGGACACGTCACAACCCCAGGCACTCAGCACCGTCCATCGTCTGCTGGGACTGGGCTTAGTCGTGTGTTTCTGTCTGGGAGGGTGTAGTGAAGACAGAATTCCTAGAGAATCACCCATGTGTCACTCAGAAGTATTCTTCTCAGGCTTCAAAAATTTAGCCAATTTTGTTTTAAAAGATGGGCTTTTTACCCCGAAGTCATGTGACTTCATTTTCGGTGGGCTTTGACTGAGTCACCATCAGGAGGTGCACGTGTCGTGTTCCCTCTCAGTACAGCGCCAGCCTCTGAGGTGCGGGGGTTTCCCCGTGTCTGTCGTGTTTGCATCCTTAGCTCTCCGGAAGGAAGTGGAGGATCTGACCAGAGAACAGTCGGAGACCAGGAAGCAGGCTGAGAAGGACCGCTCAGCCCTGCTCTCCCAGATGAAGATTTTAGAGTCTGAGTTAGAGGAACAGCTGTCTCAGCATCGCGGGTGTGCCAAGCAGGCGGAGGCCGTCACCGCCCTGGAACAGCAGGTGGCATCTCTGGACAAGCATTTGCGCAACCAGCGGCAATTCATGGATGTAAGAATTCTGAATAATACATTTTATTGCATCACTAAAAGTTGCCATTACAGCATGAACTTCTTTCCAGATGGTTACGTAAGCTTCTGCAGTAGGATGTTGAAGAGGGCGCCCCACACCTGCTACGCAGGTGTGCCCAGGTCGCTGACGCTTGGTGGGTGTCTTCTTGCCCACATTTTGTGGCACAGGCCTCTGAGGGCCGCCTCCCATGGTCTTGCCATGCTCCTTCTCACTGGGCATCCCTTGGGGCCCAGGCTGGGCCTCTGCTGCGACTCTCACTGGCTTTTGTCCTCCACCCACCAGTCTTGGACGTTCCTCTGTGTTCCATGCAGAGGGCTGTTTTTCTTAACTTCATTTTGCAAAGTGACTGTGACGAGGGGGATATTTGGAGTCTTGAGCTGCTGGGCGGTTGTACTTGCACGTGCAGTGGAAACCTGGGTGGGCCTTTGCTGCAAGGGGCACGCCAGCCCCGTTGGGGTGGTCCCAACACGCTGCCTCTCCTCCCAGGAGCAGGCCGCTGAGCGGGAGCACGAACGTGAGGAGTTTCAGCAAGAGATTCAGAGGCTGGAGGGGCAGCTCCGCCAGGTGGCCAAGCCACAGCCCTGGGGCCCTCACGACAGCCAGGTGAGTCAGCACAGCGTGCAGTGCTGCTGGTTGCTGTCTTTTACTGTGTTTTTAAGCTTTAACTTTCTTAAAATTTTTGCCTTCCATGTACGTGAACTCGGCAGCAGGCGCCGCTGGATGGAGAGGTGAGTAGGCGTCACCGAGATGGGCACTCCCTGTGCGGGCGCCCAGGCTCCCCCTGCGCTTGCTGGGACTGTCCTACTGCCCACTCGCTTTTCTTGCTCTAGCTTAGGCTGCAGCTATCTGCTTTCTCATGTCTGAGGAAGCTCTGGTAGGTTCGTTTCTTCTTTTAAAAAATTAATGGTGGATTCACACACAGTTGTAAGAGGTAAGACTCGGACCCCTTGTGCCTGGCACGTGGTTCCCCAGAGGTCACACCTGCAGAGCCGGAACGCGGCGTTGCAGACAGTATGGGCAGGGAGCCGGTGACGCTGCAGCGCCTTCCGCCCCCCGGGACCCTCGTGTACCTGGTCACGGCCCTGCTGCTGTCCCTTCTGTGGCAGCCACTCATCTGTCGTCTATCTCTAAGACTTTGCCGTCATCCTGATGTGTAAAGTGTGCCTGTCATCTTTGGGGATTGATGCCGTTCACTGAGCCTCACTCTGGAGACTGATCCAGGTTGCTGAGTGTAGCCATAGTTCATTGTTTCCGTGGCTGGGTGTTCCATTCTTTCTTTTTTTTTTTTTTTTGAGACGGAGTCTCACTCTGTCGCCCAGGCTGGAGTGCAGTGGTGTGATCTCAGCTCACTGCACGGTCCACCTCCGGGTTCATGCCATTCTCCTGCCTCAACCTCCCAAGTAGCTGGGACTACAGGCGCCCACCACCACGCCCGGCTAATTTTTTGTAGTTTTAGTAGAGACGGGGTTTCACGATCGTAGCCAGGATGGTCTCGATCTCTTGACCTCGTGATCCACCCGCCTCGGCCTCCCAAAGTGCTGGGATTACAGGCGTGAGCCACTGCACCCGGCTGTAGTATTCCATTCTTCTCTGTCAGACTAAATTTCATTTTCCTAACAAATTCTGTATTATAGAGAATGACCTTAACACAGCATCACCCTATACTTTCCTTAGATCTCCCTGTGCTGCCCAGGTCTCGGTTTCTCTGTTCGGTCTGTGGGTCCGGGTCTCCCTGTGGGTCTGGGGGAGGGCATAGGGCATCTGTTTTCTATTGTTTTGGGTACTTTTTTGTTTGGAAGATGGGTTTTTGTAAAACAGTCTATTGTATTCCCCAAGCATTTTTTGTTGTTTTAGGTTGAGTTGTTACAACAAAAGTTGAGAGAAAAGTTGGATGAATTTAATGAATTGGCTCTACAGAAAGAGTCAGCAGATAGACAAGTGTTGAGACAGGAAGAAGAAATTAAACGTCTGGAGGAGACGAACATCAGCATCAGGAAGAAAGTGGCCGAGCTCCAGGAAGAAGTGGAAAAACAGAAGAACATTGTGAAAGAGCTGGCGCAGGTAAAGCGTCTCCACGTCGTGGTCAGGCATGCGGCGAGGTGTCCCTGGGGCACGGCTTCATTGCTGAACTGGCAGGAACAGGCAGGGCACCCTTTTTCACTCGCAGCCACCACGTCTGCACCAGAAACACGGGCGCTGGGGAGAAGCAGAAGTCCTTGGTGACTGGGTAGGAAGTGTACTTTGACCTTGCTGGAGATTGTTGCTTTTATTTGCTGGAGGATTTTATACCATTTCTTTATGTCTCAAGAACTCTGAATTTGTTCTTAATATTTCATGAAGTAAACATTTAAGATTTTAGGTTTAAAAAAAATACCTTATTAAATACTTTGATGAGAGCCCCTTGTAATTATTTCAGTTGAGTTCAGGAACTTAGGTCAGCTCCCAGTGAAAAGATCTCCAGTGATGGTTTTACATTGCTGGTGTTTCCCGTGTTCCGTGTGTTTGTTTGTGTCTGAGAGTTTAGAGAGGGGCCTGGAGCACTGAGCCAGGTGGGCCATCTCCTGGCTGCCTGTCTGCATTTCTGGGTAGTGGCTGTGCCCTCCTTTGTGAGCATTTAGCTAAAAGGAATTCAGCTGACTTTTATGAGGTTAAAAGATTACTTGAAAAGTGAGGCTCAGTAAGAAATTTGATTTTAGAATTAGTAGTTTGGCCTCAGACACAGATGAGAGGAGTGTTTCTCAGGTGTGTCTGATTAATTTTTTTTTTTTTGAGACGAAGTCTCACTCTGTAGCCCAGGCTGGAGTGCAGTGGCGCAATCTCGGCTCACTGCAACCTCCTCCTCCCGGGTTCAAGCGATTCTCCTGCCTCAGCCTCCCGAGTAGCTGGGATTACAGGCGCACGCCACCATGCCTGGCTAATTTTTGTATTTTTAATAGAGACGGGGTTTCACCATGTTGGCCAGGCTGGTCTCGAACTACTGACCTCAGGTGATCTGCCCACCTCGGCCTCCCAAAGTGCTGGGATTACAGGTGTGTGCCACCGCTCCCAGCCAAGTGTGTCTGATTCTTATAAGTGCTGATGAGAATTATTAAGTCGGGGCCTTACCTGAAGCCCTGACGTGTTTCCGTTCTGCTGTCGCAGGGAGGACCACTGAACGTCACCTGTACTTGGAGTGGAGCTGTCCCCCTGGCCGGCCGCCGCTCATGTTTCAGTGACACCTGCTCCAGGGCGGCTTCACCCCTTCCTTCTGCCTTCACTCAGCAAACGTTTACTGAGCTTAGTAGATGCCAGGGTTAGAAAATGTCTTTTTATCCCTTCGTGAAATTTGGACTGTGTATGCAGTTTTATATGTCATGCTCTTGTGCATGTAATGTATTGTGACCATTTTCGTCATATTAAATATTCTTTGAAAAATTTTTTCTAGGCCGGTACTATTCATTGTATGAGCATACCATCAGCCATTGCCCTGTTTTTTTTGGCCAGTTTTTGTCAGTGTTGAAAATATTGGTAATAGTTTGGTGAATATTACTTTAGATAAATTTCTCACAGTGGACTCGGGCATAGGCTGTGGCTCTGGGTCGCGTCCTGCACCAGGCAGGCCTCTGCTGGGAGGTGGCTGGGTTCTGGGTACCAGTGCTGCCTGGTGCGTCACTGAGTGCAGGTGCGTGCAGGTGCACCGGCTCTGCTTCAGGCACAGCTGAAGATGGTCTGTGCTTTAACAGGCAGCAGTTTGAGGTACTGAATTCCCAATTATTTGCCTAAAATAGAGTTCCTTTTTTTCTTTTAACAGGATAAAGAGTTGTTAAAGAAACAGCAGATGAGTAGCTTACTTCTGTCTTCCACATTGCAGTCCACACTAGATGCAGGCAGTTGCCCCGAGCCTCCTCCGGGTAGCCCTCCTGAGGGTCCAGAAGTACAGTTAGAGGTGACACAGAGCACACTCCTGCAGCGTGAGAGTGAGGTGAGTACGGAGTGGAGTCATGGGATTATCAGCCCCAGGTTAGTGTCCAGTGAGCTTCTCTGTGGCAGATCCGATGTCCAGATAACGCAGGCGACGGGCTTGTGACCACTGTGTATTCTTTTCTTTTCTTTTTTTTGAGACAGAATTTTGCTCTTGTTGCCCAGACTGGAGTGCAATGGCGCGATCTGGACTCACTGCAACCTCCACCTCCCGGGTTCAAGTGATTCTCCTGCCTCAGCCTCCCGAGTAGCTGGGATTACAGGCGTACCCACCACCACGCCTGGCTCATTTTTGGTATTTTTAGTAGAGATAGGGTTTCACCATGTTGGTCAGGCTGGTCTCCAACTCCTGACCTCAGGTGATCCGCCTGCTTGAGCCTCTCAAAGTGCTGGGATTGAAGGCGTGAGCCCTGGGCCCAGCCCTGACCACTATGTATTTTTTGCAGTTTTACCATTTATATGTGGATATGGGTACAGGGTAGTAATAACTGTCTTAGGCATGTGCTTTTATTTTTTTTTTTATTTTATTTTTTTTTTTTTTCATTTTATTTTATTTTATTTTATTTTATTTTTTTATTATTAGGCATGTGCTTTTAAATCTCTCAAAGCTATTTTAATAATTTCTTAATTATTAATATCAGTAGAATATTAGATGACTTTTAATACTTCTTTTGTTTTAATGAAAGGTTTTGGACTTGAAAGAACAACTCGAGAAGATGAAAGGTGACTTAGAAAGTAAAAATGAAGAAATACTACATCTGAACTTAAAATTAGTCATGCAGAACAGCCAGACTGCTGTCCGCCTTGGAGAGCTTCAGGAAGAGAACGTGAGCTCGAAGGTAAGCTACCGAAGGTCCACGGGATGCCGAGTTCATGTTGCTTACACCAGTGCCGAGAGGCTGCCAGGACCCTCGTCTGGGACGCGAGTCTCTGGCCTTCACAGACACCCATGGCCCCACGTGGCAGACAGCTGCAGAGAGCGCCCGATTCTGCCTGGGGACATGTGCATGGAAGCAGCTTTCTAGGGATCTTGAGTGGGGAGCCTACGACCCCTGCCCCAAACTGCTTTCTGATTGCAGCCCTGATAGTCAGGGATCTGAGGAGAGGCCTTTCCCTAGGGCAACACCCTGGGGCTGTGAGAGGCGCTGGGCTATTGCTGGCTTGCTCTTCTCAAGGAGGTGACTTAAGTAAGTGGCCACTCACTGTGTCTCTTCCCACTGGCATGATGGGAAAAATATTTTAAAAACTAATTTAAAAAAAAAAAATTTTTGTGGGTACATAGTAGGTGTATATTAAAATATCTATTTTAAGGTTTATTATTTTAAACGTAGCTGTGCTTTTGAAGCAAAAAAGAAAACCACAACCAGCCTGTTTATAATAGAGATGATATTCAAAATTACAGAGCGTTCATAACTTCACAGGTGCCCTTGAAAGACCTTGTGTAGAATTGTGCGTGTGGGAGAATCGTGTGTGTGGGAGAATCCTGTGTGTGGGAGAATCCTGTGTGTGGTGCCCGCGTGGTGCCGGCTCCGTGAATGAACTCAGCGTGGGAGAATCCTGTGCGTGGGAGAATCCTGTGTGTGGTGCCCGTGTGGCCCCTGCTCAGTGAATGAACTCAGCGTGGGAGACAGTTGAGGGTGGTGACATTTATGTCTGATTCTCACCGAGGCTACATGTGAATGATTCTAACCTGTGTGGAGTAAAAGGGAGTTTTAGGTTGATCCTGGGGATGAGCAGTTCTTTCTGTGTGAACTCTTCCTTCGTTAATAAGATGAGAAACAGATAAGAGCTCATTTTACTTCTTTTTGGTGATGGTTTTGAGACAGATTGCCTCGAAAAGTGCAGTAATTGATTTTTGAAATCGAAATGAATATGTTGTTTTATTTATTTATGTTATTATTACTTTGTTTTAGAGACAGGGTCTCCCTCTGTCGCCCGGGTGGCACAGTCATAGCTCACTGCAGCCTCAAACTCCTGGGCTCCAGCGATTCTCCTGCCTCAGCCTCCCCAGTAGCTGGGACTACAGGCATGCGCCACCACACCTGGCTAAATGTTGTTTTTTTTTTTTTTGGTGGAGATAGAGGCTCACTCTCTTGCCCAGGCTGGTCTTGAACTCCTGGCTTCAAGCGGTCCTCCCACCTCTGCCTCGCAAAGTACTGGGATTACAGGCATGAGCTACCTTGCGTAGCCTAATATGTCATTTTAAGCAGAGAGGACTTTATTTACTTATTGGTTTATTTTTAAACGACCATAAGAAAACTAGACAGAAAAGACTTTAGTAGAAAAACATTTTCAGCCGGGCACAGTGGCTCAGGCCTGTAATCCCAACACTTTGGGAGGCTGAGGCGGGCAGATCACGAGGTCAGGAGATCGAGACCATCCTGGCCAACACGGTGAAACCCCGTCTCTACAAAAAATAAAAAATACAAAAAATTAGCCGGGCGAGGTGGCGGGCGCCTGTAGTCCCAGCTACTCGGAAAGCTGAGGCAAGAGAACAGCGTGAACCCGGGAGGCGGAGCTTGCAGTGAGCCGAGATTGGGCCACTGCACTCCAGCCTGGGTGACAAAGCGAGACTGTGTCTCAAAAAACAAAAACAAATAAACAAACATTTTCAAATTGATTTTCCAATTTAAAACTGTAGGCTTATTTAATTAGGACATTTCATACCTGTAGGGTCAGTAGAATGTTTCCCTAGTAAGGTTCTGTTGGCTCTGTTTTGATATGGTTGTTGTTATTACCATTTCCACCGGCATTTCTGCACAACAAAGAAGAGGAGATCCTGTGTGTGAGCGAGCAGCTCCAGGCACGGCAGGTTGACCTCGGCGAGGCTGGGGGAGAAGGGGGTCTTCTCATGCTTCTGGCTTTGCCTGCGTCTCCTGCACAAAGTCCTCATAGTGTCTGGGTGTGATTGACTGGGACCTTGGCTTTCCAGGGTGACAGTCTTCTGTTTCCTCATATAATGTTTATAATACTTTTCAGAATTAATTTTATCAGTCAGGCACAGTGGCTCACGCCTGTATTCTCACCACTTTGGAAGACTGAGGAGGGTGGATCACTTGAGCTCAGGAGTTCGAGACCAGCCTAAACAACATGGCAAAGCCCCATCTCTACTAAAAATACAAAAATTAGCCAGGTAGGGTGATACACACCACTCAGGAGGCTGAGGCAGGAGCATCACTTGAACCCAGGAGGTGGAGGGTGCAGTGAGCTGTGATTATGCCACTGCACTTCAGCCTGGGCAACAAAGCGAGACTCTGTCTCAAACACAAAATTAACTTTATGGCCGGGCGCAGTGACTCTCACACCTGTAATCCCAGGAGTTTGGGAACCTGAGGTGGGAGGATCGTTTGAGCCCAGGAATTAGAGATCATCCTGGACAATGACGTAATGAGTCCCATCTCTACAAATTTTTAAAAAAAGTTTAGCCAGGCATGCACCTATAATACCAGCTACTCTGAAGGCTGAGGTGGGAAGATCATTTGAGCCTGGGCGACCGAGAACACAGTGAGCTGTGATCATGCCACTGTAATCCAGCTGTAATGACAGAACAGGACTCTGCCTAAAAAAAATAATTTTGGAGGGGACCATAGAAGTAAAAAGAAGTTTGTCTCCAATTTGTCACTTTTAATTTCCCTTTGACAGAGGCTACTGAGATATTAATTATCTGTCTTAGTGTCTGTTGGTATCTTGTATATTTGGCAAAAATTTAAAAAATATCCTTTCGGGTCACATTGAAGAATGCCTTTTATGGCCAGGCACGGTGGCTCACGCCTGTAATCCCAGCACTTCGGGAGGCCGAGGCGGGCAGATCACTTGAGCTCAGGAGTTCGAGACCAACGTGGCCAACATGGTGAAACCCCATCTATACTAAAAACACAAAGATTATCTGGGCCTGGTGGCCGGTGCCTCTAATAGTTACTTGGGAGGCTGAGGCAGGAGAATCGCTTGAACCCAGGAGGCGGAGGTTGCAGTGAGCCGAGATTGCGCCACTGCACTCCATCCTGGGCAACAGAGCCAGACTCGTCTCAAAAAAAGAATGCCTTTGAAAACCATTGATTACTTTTCAAAAGAAGTTGTATTATTTGTCTATAGTGCTCTCTAGAATTTGACATGTAACTATAATCTTATATAATAAAAAATATATTAAAAATAGTTAAATGTTAAGGATGGTATTTTAGTTCCATTAGGAATTGAAGGCTTTATAAGGACAATCCCCAATATTTTCTTGTGGGATTTTTCTTCCAGATATGTGCAAATTCGTGCATCCATGGTTTTCTGTAATTCTCCTAATTTTTTGTGAAGGCGCGGATGTTACTTTATTTTGCTTTATATAATAAAGAAAAGTAAAATTCCTTTTAAAGGTTTGACTCTGTTCGGTTTCCAGTTCTTTCAAGGACACCACGTTTGCCGTTTTCTACCCCATTTGATGTCAGTGAAGTTGTTCGTCTTCTAGAAGTGTCTTAGGTTTGTGGGGAAACAGCTCCTGTCTCCCTGGCGTGGTCGTGGTTGTTGTCACTTGTTCTGTACTGCCGTCCTCCGGGGCTCCAGCCACCCTAACACCTCATCCTCAACGTGGGCCCTCCCTTCCTGTGTTGCTTGTTCTAACTCTGGGGTTAGTGATGTTTCTTTAATTTTGCCATTTACTTCTCCCTTATTCTATAGGTTTTAATAAAGAGGTCTCACACGTCTTTTGTTAATTTATCCTTAAATATTTTAGGCTTTCTGCACGATTGTAAATGAGATTTAAAATAATTATCTAGTAGTTTACCATGAATACACATACACCTTTTGTCTATTAGCCTTGCTGTTACCTTACACAGTTTATGTATATTAGTAGTATTTTGCGGATTCCTGAGGGCTTTTTATGTATAAGATAACATCATCTTCAAGTAAAGACGGTTTTATTTCTTTCCAATTTTTGTTATTTCCTTCTCTGATTACAGTGTCTAGCACTCCTGGTACAAAGTTCAAACTGGCTAGAGCAGTCATCTTTGCCCTGCTCCTTGTCTTATGGGGAAGTGGTCAGTGTTTTGCCATTAAGTATGTTAGCTTTAGGATTTTCACAGGTGCCTTTTTATCAGATAAAGGAAGTTCCATTACATTTCTAGTTTGCTTTTTCTGGATCTATTGAAATAGTGATGATATTTTTCTCTTTTATTCTATGAATAGGGTTAACTTTATTGAGTGATTTATTTCTTGGAGATGAAACTGACCTTGCAGTTCTAGGATAAACCATACCTGGTAGTGACGTACTGCCCTCTTCATGTGTTACATACATTACTGAATTTGATTTGCCATATTTTGTTAATGGTTTTTGCATCTGTGTTCATGAGGGATGTTGGTCCGTAATTGCCTTTTTTTGCAGTATTTCCTAAGGCTTTGGTATGAAGGTTATGGTAGTCTCATAAAATAGGTTGGGAATTTTTTCACCCCCCGTCTTTTCTGAAAGAGGTTATTTCACATAGCTGGATTTCTTCCTTGAATGTTTTCATAGCATCAACGATGAAGCCATTTGGAGTTTGTGTATCTGGAGAGATTTATGATAATGAATTCATTTTCTTTAATCGACTGAGGTATTTGATTTCTGTTTCGTGTTGTGATAAGTTGTGTTTTTCAAGGAACTTGTGCATGTCATCAAAATTGTCAGATTGCTTTGCATAAAGAAGTTTATACTTTTTCTTTTTTTTTTTTTTTTTTTTGACATGGAGTCTTGCTCTGTCACCCAGGATGGAATGCAGTGGCACGATCTTGGCTCCCTGCAACCTCCGCCTCCTGGGTTCAAGTGATTCTCCTGCCTCAGCCTCCCAAGTAGCTGGGGTTACAAGCATGTGTCACCATGCTGAGCTAATCTTTTGTATTTTTGGTAGAGATGGGGTTTCACTGTGTGAGCCAGGACGGTCTCGATCTCCTGACCTTGTGATCCACCTGCTTCGGCCTCACAAAGCTGGGATTACAGGCGTGAGCCACTGCCCAGCCTATACTTTCTCATTTTGTAACTGTTCACCTTACTAACCATTTCCTTACTTGCCATTGAGTATCTGCAAGTTCTATGCTGATGGCCCTTCTTTTATTCCTGACATTTGTGAGTTTGTGTTTTCTCTTTTATTCTTGAGTCTCTCTAGCTAGTAGTTTATTGGTGTTGTCGATGTTTTCAAAGAATCAGCTTTTGGTTCTGATACTTTTCTGTCTTTATTTCTTTGATTTCTCCTCTTATTTTCATTGTTGGCTTCCTTCTATTTACCTTGGGTTTATTTTCTCTTCTTTTTCTAGCCTTTTCAGATAGAACCTTAGGTCATGGATTATAGATACTTCTTATTTTTTAGTATAACAATTTCTTTTTTTGTTTTTCAACTTTGTGCATAATAAAATTAGTGTTTTTTTGGCATACAGTTTTATACATTTTGAAAAAAGGATTTAGTCCTGTAATAATCACCACAATCTCATCACTCAAAAAATTTTCCTAGTGCTGTTTCTTTATGGCAGCCCATCTACGACTTCCAACCTCTGGCCACCCACCCACGGGCCTCTCCTCAGGCCTGTTGTTTTCCTTTCTGGAATTCTGTTTCGAGTCAGGTGTTGTAACGCACTTGAAATTGGTGCATCCTGTGGCCTATGTCTGTTTCTTTAGTTGCTGAGTAGTGTTGTCTGGATGGACCACAGTTTGTTGATCCATTCACCCGTTGGGGGACATTTGGATAATTTCTAGGTTTTGGCAGTGATGAATTGAGCTGCCGTAAACTTTCATGCACAGCTTTTTGGGAGAAAATAAATGTTCGCTTCTTTTGGTTCAGTACTTAATCTGAATGCTTGGCCGATTCATGTGTAAGTGTATCTTTTACTTAAAAGAAACTGTCAAACTGTTTTCCATAGTTGCGCTACCGTTTTACATTCCACCAGCAATAGATGAGTGTTCTAGGTAACCACGTTCTCATCAGCACTTGGTAAGGTCAGTCTTTTTACCTAGACATTCTGGTAGATATATAGTAGTATATCCTAGTGTTGGGTGTTTCCTTAATGACTAGTGATCATCAGCATCTTTTTCTATGCTTATTTGCCATCCATATTGTGGGGAAAATGTTTGCTCAAGTCTTTCAGAAAGGCGTTTTTTTTTTTTTTTTTTTTTTTTTTTTTTGAGATGGAGTCTCACTCTGTGGCCCAGGCTGGAGTGCAATGGGACCATGTCGGCTCATTGCAACTTCCGTCTCCTGGGTTCAAGCAATTCTCCTGCCTCAGCCTCCTGAGTAGCTGGGATTACAGGCACCCACCACCACACCCGGCTAATTTTTTTACATTTTTAGTAGAGACGGGGTTTCACCATATTGGCCAGGCTGGTCTTGAACTTCTGACCTCAAGTAATCCACCTGCCTCGGCCTCCCAAAGTGCTGGGATTACAGACATGAGCCACCGTGCCCCGCCTCAGAAAGTTTTAAAAAGTTGGGTTGTTCGTTTTCTTATTGTTTGGGGAATTCTTTATATCTTTTGAACACCGTTTTTATGGATACGTGATTTGCAGGTGTTTTCTCCCAATATATGGCTGGTCTTTTCATTCTCTTAAGAGTATGTTTTGCAGAGCAAAACTTTTTACTTTCTTTTTTTTTTTTGACAGAGACTCTCTGTGTTGCCCAGGCTGGAATGCAGTGGCGCGACCACGGCTCATTGCAACCTCTGCCTCCCGGGTTCAAGCAGTTCTCCTGCCTCAGCCTCCTGAGTAGCTGGGATTACAGGCACCCGCCACTATGCCCAGCTAAATTCTGTATTTTTAGTAGAGACGGGGTTTCTCCATGTTGGTCAGGCTGGTCTCGAACTCCTGACTCAGATGATCCCCCTGCCTTGGCCTCCCAAAGCATTGGGATTACAGGCGTGAGCCGCCGTGCCCCGCCAAAGTATACTTTTGAAGTTCTGAGAGCTCTTTCCCTAGCCCAGTTTTCCTCAGAAATTTCATAGTTTTACTTTGCATCCAAGTCTCCTTGAACGCGCCTGCATACGCCTTTTGCTGTTTTTGTTGCTATCTTGCTCTGTCACCCAGCTTGGAGTGCAGTGGCACAATCTCGGCTCACTGCAACCTCTGCCTCCGGAGTTTAAGCGATTCTCCCACCTCAGCCTCCTGAGTAGCTAGGACTACAGGTGCCTGTCACCACGCCCGGCTAATTTTTATAGTTTTACTAGAGACCAGGTTGTGCCATGTTGGCCAGGCTGATCTCGAACTCCCGTACTCAAGTGATCTGCCTGCCTCAGCCTCCCAAAGTGCTGGGGTTACAGACGTGAGCCACCGCGCCCGGTCTCAGTTCACTGATTTTAGGTTTTAGTGTTTTACATTTAGAGCTACTTTGTAGGCTGGTTCCAGTATTTTAACATAGTATTTGCATTGTGGTTGTGACCGTCTTTAGTGCACACCCTTTGATTCCAGTTTATTTAGTGCATTTAGTGAATGAGCAAAAGCTGCATATAATCAGAATTGTCTTTAAAATTCCTTCGCTTGCCTGTAGAGTACAGAGACACGGGCCGGTGCTGCACCCAGTAAGACACGGGGTGGAGCAGAATGTGCTGCGGGCATTCCTAGCCCGCAGCGGGGAGGCTGCTTTTGCTAAATGCGTGGTGGTGGTCCTCGGTGGCAAATGCGTAGGAAGGTGTCGCTGACAGCGTCCAAACCAAAGCCACAGCTTCATCAGGTTCCTTTTTTTTTTTCTTTCTGTAGGCCAGATTTGCATTTCAGTCCAGAGTAATTGTGAGGTAGTTCCAGAGAAACCCGGAGTTGTTATGAAACGCTCAATTTTTTAGAAGAACGTATTAGTCTATAACAAATGGTTTTAAAATTGTTAGAACACAAATGGGTTAGAATTTTTCTATTTTTTGTCATTACCAGTAATGTTAACTCAAGAGACTAGAGTTTGGAGCTATATTGACATAGATCTCAATCCTGATTTTCCACTTACTATTTTTGTGGGTTTAGAAAGATGTTTAATATCTCAGTTTCAATTTTCCTGTCTTTAAAGTGCAAACAATCGTATTTCCTTACATGACTGAGGATTATGTTTCATGGCACAGGTAAAGTCACTTTGATGCCTGGTGTCAACGAGGTGGCAGTGGCAGAGACGCCTGCGTCACCGGCGTCACCGTGAGCAGTGTTGGGATGGAAGGGGAGTGTGCCCGGCTCACCGCTTTGTTGGTGCAGATTCTCTGCCCAGGTTTCTTTCCTCCTGGAGTCAGAACGACACCTAAAATCAAATGCACCTTCAGGAAAATCAAACAAATCAAGTTGTTTAAATATTAACAAAATAACATTTAAAGGGTGGTGAAAGCATTATTCTGTAGACGTCCTTGTGTTGAAATTGGCTGCATTAGCACTTCGTCCCACGCTCAGACGTGGAGCACAAGGTGTGCGCCAGGGCCCAGTAGCAGCCAGGCAGACGTGGAGTGCATCCCGATACCGGGAGTTTGCTTCTGTGGCTGCTTTGTTTTTCAAGCTATGGAGTCTTCACTCCAAGAATGCGTTCAGGAGGTAACGTGTTGTGAAGGAGGGACATTCTGAAGTGGATACATTTAATTTGCCACTGAAATGTGCTCTCTCTTCAGGTCGTATATACCAGAAGTTCTGAGATTGAAGAGCTGAAAGCCACGATTGAAAATCTGCGAGAGAACCAGAAACGATTACAAAAGGAGAAAGCAGAGGAAATTGAACAACTCCATGAAGTCATTGAGAAGCTGCAGCATGAGCTGTCCCTCATGGGGCCCGTGGTGCACGAAGTCAGCGACAGTCAGGCTGGCAGTCTGCAGAGCGAGCTGCTCTGCTCTCAGGCCGGGGGCCCTCGCGGGCAGGCCCTGCAGGGCGAGCTTGAGGCTGCGCTCGAAGCCAAGGAGGCCCTGAGCCAGCTGCTGGCTGACCGGGAGCACAGGCACAGCCAGGCCCTGGAGGCCCTGCAGCAGCGCCTCCAGGGCGCAGAGGAGGCTGCGGAGCGGCAGCTGGCTGAGCTGGAGCGCAGTGCAGCCCTCAGGGAGGCTGAGGTCGAAGGCATGGCCTCCCGGATCCAGGAGTTCGAAGCTGCCCTGAAAGCAAAGGAAGCAATGATTGCCGAGAGAAATTTAGAAATTGACGCATTGAACCAGCGGAAGGTGGCCCACTCTGCCGAGCTGGAGGCCGTCCTGTTGGCCTTGGCCCACATCCGCCACGCGCTGGAGCAGCAGCCCCTGGCAGCTGGGGCGGAGCCTCCCGAGCTGCAGCGGCTCCGAGCGCAGTGTGCCCGCCTCAGCCGCCAGTTGCAGGTGTTGCACCAGCGGTTCCTGAGGTGCCAGGTGGAGCTGGACAGGCGGCAGGCCTGCAGAACCACAGCTCACACATGGGTGCCTGGGGCCCACCCACAGCCTCGCGTGGATGGTGGCGCCAAGGCCCAGGTCCCCGGCGACATGGAGGCCTCCCACGATGGCGCTTTGGAACCGGTTGTCCCTGACCCACAGGTAGGCCCCCTCTGCCGGCCATGGCAGGGTATTTTTTTCTTCCTCTCCTACTCCTTTTCTCCTTTAATTTTAATGACTTCTCTCTGTGCTGGGCACTGGGGGCTGCAGTTGTCATGGTGGCTTATGACACAGCAGAGAAAGGGGCCTGAAGCTCAGACCTACCTGGGCCTGTTCCGGGTCAGTACGCAGTGAAGCTGGGCTGAGGATTTCACTGTTTCGTGCCATTTTAAGCTTATTGTTTTAAGCTTTCAAAAACAATTCTTTCATTCACATGGTAGGGACTGTCCAGTGAAACGGAGCTCACTGTGTGAGGCGGGTCCGCTTGAGCTGCCTCTCTGGTTTCTAATCAATGGTTTATCTGTCGATGAGCAGTACCTGTGTGAGATGTGGTAAGATCTGTCGAGAAGCAGTGCCTGTGTGAGATGTGGTAAGATCTGTCGATAGGCAGTGCCTGTGTGAGGTGTGGTAAGATCTGTCGAGAAGCAGTGCCTGTGTGGGGTGTGGTAAGATCTTTCGAGAAGCAGTGCCTGTTTGAGATGTGGTAAGATCTGTCGATAGGCAGTGCCTGTGTGAGATGTGGTAAGATCTGTCAAGAAGCAGTGCCTGTGTGGGGTGTGGTAAGATCTGTCGAGAAGCAGTGCCTGTGTGGGGTGTGGTAAGATCTGTCGAGAAGCAGTACCTGTGTGAGATGTGGTAAGATCTGTCAAGAAGCAGTGCCTGTGTGAGATGTGGTAAGATCTGTCAAGAAGCAGTGCCTGTGTGAGATGTGGTAAGATCTGTCGATAGGCAGTGCCTCTGTGAGATGTGGTAAGATCTGTCGATGAGCGGTACCTGTGTGGGGTGTGGTAAGATCTGTCGAGAAGCAGTACCTGTGTGAGATGTGGTAAGCTCTGTCGGTGAGTGGTACCTATGTGGGGTGTGGTAAGATCTGTCGATAAGCAGTACCTGTGTGGGGTGTGGTAAACAAGCTCTTCTTTTGGAGCTGGAGGCCCTGTAGGGAGTTGTCTTTTAAGGCTCCCACTTGGGTTTGAGCAGAACCTTGGGCACTTGCCGGCTGCCACGCCCACACCAGCTGGGTCTTTGTAGAGCGGCTCCCGCTCTCAGATGCCCCAGTCCACCTTGCTCTGTGGCATCATCCTGGGTCGGGGCAGCTTCCTGCTGGGTTCTCAGCCCCGTTCCCATGTGGCCTGCTGTAGACCAAGGTGCTTGGCTGTGGACGGCACTGCCACCTCCCTCTGGCATCCCTGCTGGCTGCCGTACCGGCTCCCAGCTGCAGGCCACCTGTGGGGCAGCCCCAGCAGCAGCCTCCTGTGTGCTCAGCTTTCGTCTGTCTCCTCTGTCAAGGGTGATCTGCAGCCCGTCCTGATGATGTTGGAGGACGCACCTCTCTGCAAGCAAGAAGGCGTAATGTCAGTGCTCACCATCTGCCAGAGGCAGCTGCAGTCAGAGCTGCTCTTGGTGAAAAATGAAATGCGCCTGAGTCTGGAGGACGTAGGCAAGGTGTGGGGACGGGGGAAGGCGCGAGGCCCACCCGGGAGAGGCTGGGTGTAGAACACATGGGTCCTGCCCTGGGCAGAAGCAGGTATTCTGCTGAGGTGAGGAGCACAGTCTATGCCTGCAGTGACATGTTCTCTGAATCCTTTCTGTTCTGTAACGAGCTGTCCATGATTGTCGTGAAATTTCCTACATGCTCCCTTTAAGCCACTTTCTAGAAACAATCAGTTGGGTTTTTTTCTTTTAATTGATGCAAATGGATTAACTGTGCTTCAGGGTTAGTCCTGGGTTGTCTTTTCATGGGAGGACCACATTGCCTCCATGGGCCTCACCTCAGCTCAGGACTTTGATGGCCAGTGTCAGTTTTACTTTGAAAGGCTTCAGATTTATTTTTTTTAATCTGTTTATCTCACTCTATATTGTCACTTGAAAAAAAGCTGACAGTTCTTTTCCCTGGGGAAGGAAGTTGCACCTTGACAATCTCAAATCGTAGCGGAGTTGAGATTTAGTGAGAGGAGCGGGTACTGGTGCTTCTCCCACCCAGTGCACCAGGGGCGGGTCCCCAGTGCCCCCTCGGAAACACCTGCGCAGGAGCTGCCCTCTCCTTGGGGTGCATCAGGTGCGGATGGCACTTTTATTTTTTTCTCTTTTTTTTTGAGACAGAGTCTTGCTCTGTCACCCAGGCGGGAGTGCAGTGGCATGATCTCGGCTCACTGCAACTTCCACCTCCTGAGTTCAAGCGATTCTTCAGCCTCGGCCTCCCGAGTAGCTGGGACTATAGGTGCACACCACCTTGCCCAGCTGATTTTTGTATTTTTATTAGAGACGGGGTTTCACCATGTTGGCCAGGCTGATCTCAAACTCCTGACCTCAGGTAATCAGCCCTCCTCAGCCTCCCAAAGTGCTGGGATTACAGGTGTGAGCCACCACGCCCGGCCACAGATGGCACCTTCTTATGCATTGTTTGCACCTGGCCTCCTCTAGTCCAAGGCCCAGCACAGCCCCGCTGGACACACAGCCACCCAGCCCGTCCTCCTTCTCCTCCCAGACACACATCCATCCACCCTCCTCCTCCTGGACACACAGCCGCCCACCCTCCTCCTCCTCCTGGACACACAGCCACCCACCCTCTTCCTCCTCCTCTCCCTCCTCCCTGATGTTGGCTAAATGTGCCCCAACTACTTCTCCAGGCTCTGAAACCCAGAGGCTCTAACACCAGAAGTGCTGGGTGGGTATTTTATGGTCTCAAGTGTGGCACCGAAGCATGCTTGGTGCTGAAGCCTGCTGAGATGTGGGCTCACCCGAGCCCCTCGCAGCCCTCGGGATTGTCCCGGAGACGTTGCTGGGATGTGTCTTGCATGAGTGCAGGTGCTGCCTGTTCCTGGGTCCGCACTGCATGCACCTCATTGGCGTTTAGAGCCTGAAAGATTCTGAATTCCATAGAAATCAGGGAAGGACGGGCCTAGGCCCGCAGTTCTGAGGAGACCCATGAACCTGGTTCATGTGGTTGTCACATGCTCTCAGGAAATACATTCTGGTGGAGAGCCCTTCATGTCTCCTGCAGCAGTCTTGAGGCCCTCATGACACGAACATTTCTTTGAATTTTTTTTTTTTTTTTTTTTTTGAGACAGAGTCTTGTTCTGTCACCCAGGCTAGAGTGCAGTGGCGAGATCTTGGCTCACTGCAAACCTCCACCTCCCGGGTTCAAGCAATTCTCCGCCTCAGCCTCCCGAGTAGCTGGATTTACAGGCGAGCTGGATTTACAGGCACCCGCCACCATGCCCGGCTAATTTTTGTGTTTTTAGTAGAGATGGGGTTTCACCATCTTGGCCAGGCTGGTCTTGAACTCCTGACCTTGTGATCCACCCACCTCGGTCTCCCAAAGTGCTGGGATTACAGGCGTGAGCCACTGCACCTGGCTCATTTCTTTGAATTCTTAAGAGAAAGCTCA
Organism: Rhinopithecus roxellana; assembly: GCF_007565055.1. Taxonomy (NCBI): domain Eukaryota; kingdom Metazoa; phylum Chordata; class Mammalia; order Primates; family Cercopithecidae; genus Rhinopithecus; species Rhinopithecus roxellana. The sequence goes on along the minus strand of NC_044561.1, from coordinate 130,827,743 downwards.
GCCCTGTCTGAGCTGATTGCCAAATTCTTAGAAGTTACACAGAAAGAAACTCCAGATTCATCACATAAACCACAATTTTGTGTTTTCGGTGCTCAGATATAGAACCTTCCCATCCTTTTTCCCTTGTGTGAAGCTTGTGTCCTCAGTCACCGCAGAAATAGGTTATGACAGTTGCCTTTTAAGCAAAGAGATGTAAGCCTTGGTTCTGTTTCTCATAGAATTAAATAAACTTGAAATGTGCAGGGCTCATTGTGGAATCACCCGAGTGCTCCGAAACTCCCTGAAATCCGCCATCAGCACCAGACAGACAGGTGCGACTCCTGGTAAGCCAGGTGTTCCACTGTGTGCCTGTTTCTGTTTTACCTTCAGGGTGAGGAAAAAGTGCTGGAAGATTGTCAGCTGCAGAAGGTCGATCTGATCGCGCAGGTGAAACAACTTCAGGAAAAATTGAACCGTTTGCTATATTCCATGACCTTCCAGAATGTGGATGCTGCCGATGCCAAATCTCCGTGGCCCTTGGCCTCGGCACACCTGTTGGAGAGCAGCTGGAGTGATGGTTCCTGTGACGGTGAAGAGCCTGACACATCAGCCCCCACAGATGCGTGTGATGCCAGTACAGCCACGGGGGGTGTAACTGATGTTATCCAAAATCGGGATTCCTTGATACCAGGTGAAATGCCAGATTTTCCCATTCAAGAAAAGTCAGAATGTCAGGACAGGTCCCTTTCTTCACCAGCCAGCATGCTTGGCGGCTCCCGCCACCAGAGCCACGCTGCGGAGGCTGGGCCCCGGAAGAGCCCGGTCGGGATGCTGGACCTGTCTTCCTGGAGCTCCCCTGAGGTCCTCAGGAAGGACTGGACCCTGGAGCCCCGGCCCAGCCTCCCCGTGACACCCCACTCAGGAGCCCTGAGCCTGTGCAGTGCCGACACATCCCTGCGGGACAGGGCGGACACCTCACTACCACAGACCCAGGGGCCGGGGCTGCTTTGTTCCCCGGGTGTGTCCGCAGCAGCGCTGGCCCTGCAGTGGGCTGAGTCTCCGCCAGCTGATGACCACCGTGTGCAGAGGATGGCTGTGGTAGGTGCCTGCCCTGCTCCTAGACCTGCTGTTCCCGTGGGAATGTGGCCTGCCTGGCGCCACGGCAGCTGCCATTGTTTGTTCACCTCCTGACAGCGCATACCTCGCAGTCCTGTGGGGCCAGCTCTGCAGGACTGGCGTCATGGGAGCGTTTAGATTATTTCAGTTGTTCAGGTATTTTTAAAATGCCTGAGATGCATTTGCCCACATCAGATGTACCCTGGGCATGTTTCTCCACTGACATGGACACCATCAGGCACAGCTGCAGACACCTCTTTGTGTGTGATGGGCATAGGGTTCTTTTTCCAGAATGGTTTTTTAGATTTATTTTTAGAAATGCTGCTTATTTTTTATTTATTTATTTATTTATTTTTGTGAGACAGAGTCTCGCTCTGTTGCCCAGCTGGAGTGCAGTGGCGCGATCTCGGCTTACTACAACCTCCACCTCCCCAGGTTCAAGCAATTCTCCTGCCTCAGCCTCCCGAGTAGCTGGGACTACAGGTGCCCGCCATCACGCCCGGCTAATTTTTATAGTCTTCGTAGAGATGGGGTTTTACCGTGTTGGCCAGGCTGGTCTCAAACTCCTGACCTCATGATCCACCCACCTCGGCCTCCCAAAGTGCTTACAGGCTTGAGCCACCATGCCCAGCCGGAAATGCTTCATATTTTTAACAGGTTTCACATATGCTAATTAATTTTAATAATTTATGAGTTAGATCATATCATTTCTAACATAATCATTTTGGGATTTTGTGTATCTTGAGTAACATAAAATTAAAAATCAGATACGGTCGGGCTTACACTTGTAGTCCTAGCACTTCGGGAGGCTGAGGCGGGAGGATTGTTTGAGCCCAGGAATTTGAGACCAGGCTGGGTAACACGGTGAGACCCTGTCTCTACAAAACACACACAGTCAGCTGGACGCAATCGTGCTGCCTATGGTCCCAACTCCTCAGGACGTTGAGGCCGGAGGATCACTTGACTTCGGGAGGTTGAGGATGCAGTGAGCCAAGATGGAACCACTGCACTCCAACCTGGGCGACAGAGTAAGATCCTCCCTCAAAAAATAATAATTTAGCAGATACATATTCTCTGAAAAATCCATGCTATCATTTCATGTAAAACAATTTAAATCTGAAATATTTGCTATTGGCTACATTAAAATATTCCTAAAGAGCTGTGCGTGAATCTGATTAAATTGTTGGACGCATTGTTGGAATAAACAATGCTTTTTTTAAAAAAATAAATTGTTGGAATCTGATTAAATTGTTGGAACACCTGCGTGTGTTCACCAGTTTTGAGTTGTTTCATTTGGGGTCTATGTGGGAAGATAAATTCAGGCCTTCGGAAGTTTTCACCTGGCACAGTCAGCTCTATGATGTAATTACTCATTATTTATGGCCATTTAAAAATCTCTATCTGAACAGGAGAAAGATGTCGAAGATTTTATCACAACGTCTCTTGATTCTCAAGAAACATTAAGTTCACCTCCTCCTGGATTAGAAGGGAAAACTGATGGAAGTGAGAAAAGTGAGTTGATTGTCTTTCTTTTTTCATTTTTTATTTCGGTGGTTTCCTGTCAGAAAATAGTCAAAGAATTCCTGCATCCTTCGCCCAGTTCTTTGTCTGCCCCTCACTGACCTCCACCCTGGCTCTGCACCTTGTCAGGCATGCACCTGGGGCCTCTTGACTCCTGAAAACACACCTGTACCTTTCACACAGCCAAGGTTGCCAGCCCAGGTCACACTCCACCCTGGAATGTTCACCCTGATCCAAGGCTGGCGTCTCAGCTGCAGCTGCAGACCTTGCTCAGATTTCGCCGACTGTCCCCGTAGCGTCCTGTATGGAAAAGACACCCCAGCTCAGAGGCTCTGTTCAGGTGTCTTTGGCGGGCTGGAGCCTGGGGCGGCGCGCCCCGTGTTTCCAGGCTCTGCTGCCTTGCCTGCCCACCCTGCCCTTCTCTCCCCTTGGGGTGGTGGTCCCTCTCTGTGCTGTCGGTTTTGGGGCACCGGCCCTGGAGAGGAGCCAAGGGGCTGCTGACGGTGTGGCGTGTCCTCACGCTGGCGTGTGGGGGGCTGCGTCTCCCCGGGCCTCATGGCGGGAGGTGCGTGGGCTTGACTTGGGCCATTGTCTGTGGTGGTGCCTGCCGGTTTCTTCCTCCTCCTCCTGTGGGAGATGTGGAGACTGAGTATTCTCTCCCTCATGCTCACGCCCACTGGCCTCCGCCCCTCCCTTGGCGGCCCGGCCTGGATCGGTTGTGGCGGCAGTCACCCGCCACACCGCAATCCCTTAAATTTCGTGACTTTTCTACCATTGTCGTCTTTTTACAAGTCGGTCACCTTTTGAGATGCTCTTTTTTAAAATGTGGTGATTTTTGAGAACATGGTCACAATCTAATTAGAAATTTTAGTATTTGCAGAGTAGGGCCAGCAGCTTTTTAATTTTGTCTTTATTTGATGAGTAGGGAGCACGCAGGGTGCTGAGAGGACCATTCCCTGAGCAGCCTCTGTCCCAGCTCCCCACTCAGGACTGCGACTCCCTGGGGATGCCCATGTTCAACTCTCAGAAATGTCTTCTCGTATTCGCTTTATTTTCAAAGCCTATTTGCTGTTTAAAGTAGCATCTTCAGCTCTCCTAGCAGCAAAGCCCCTCACCATGGGCCCCTTGCCACACAAGGTCCAGTCCGCACGCCCTGTGCTGTCACAGCCGAGGTTTGCCCTTCAAGGACACGCCCCGCGTTCCAGCAGAGCCGCTGGGAGCACGTGTCCCCTTGAGCCACTTTTGTTTTTTTTGGCTTGGTTTCTTCTGTGTTCTTCATGGCTGGTCCTCACACGGTGTCCGGTGATGTCATCCGAGCCTTCCAAGCCCAGCAGGTGCTTCCCCACCAACTCTCAGGGGCTCCCAGGTGACCCCTTGACCCCCTTGATCGTTCCTTATTTTATTTTTCAAGACAGGTCCTTGCTCTGTCACACAGGCTGGAGTGTAGTGGCGTAGTCTCGGCTCACTGCAGCCTCCACCTTCCATGCTCAAGTCACCCTCCCGCCTCAGCCTCCCAAAGTGCTGGGATTATAGGCATGAGCCACTGAGCCCAGCAGGCCCCATATTTTTTAATGAAACATGTCCCCAGAGGCCGCTGTAGAAAAGGTGTCTGGCAGGTGCTTGTTTGTGAGAACTTCCTCTTCTCCCTGGCGGTGGTCGGGTCAGTTGACTCTTGGGTTGGAAGTCATGTTTCTTGAGGTACCGCGTGCCTGTCCTGTCCGTGCCTGTCCTGTACCCGTGCCTGCGCCCTCCAGTGACGCACGACCTTGGAGGGGCTTGCGCAGTCAGGGTGGTGGATTTCTTCCTCCTTCGTCCTTCCTTCGATCACATCTCCTGTGGTTTTCTCTCTTCTTTCTGTAATTCCTGTTATTCAACTCTATCGGGCCTCCAGAGCTGATTGTCAAATCTTCTTTCCCTGTTTCTACTCCTTTTATTTTTGTTCTCGTTTCTAAGAGGTTTTCTTTAGAACTTTATTTTTCAACATTTGTGCTGAGTGTTCTGTTTCTGCGCTCGTGTTTTAAATTTCTCAGAACTCTTTCTTATCCTAACTGTTCCTCTCTCCTTTAGCTTCAGCTCCTTGGTTCCTTTCTTTTTTGGGGACGTTCTTGAGTTTATTTTTGGCACAGCCAGGTGAGAAGTCCCTGCACCTGGAAGAAGGTGTTGGGCCCCGAGGTGAAGCATGGTTTTTGCTGAAGGCACAGGGTCCGGTGGGACAACGGGGAAAGTGGCCTTGGACTCGTGGAGCTCTGATCACCCGCTGGTGGCACCTGCTGGCTGTGGTCTCCTCTGGATGGAGTGGGCTGGGCACGATGCTGGGCGCCCATGTCTCAGTGGCACTGGGTAACAGTGTCTGCAGCAGTCACATCCCACAGTTCCTGGTACACGCTGTGGGTGTCGCTACAGGAGCCGTGGCTCAGGGAAATGCCAGCGTCCTTCACCCTCCGGGATTTCTCAAACACCTGCCTGCAGTAGATGATTTCCCCAAAGATTTCTTTGTTGTCGTCTTTATTTGAGATACACAGGGCAGAAGTAGGACTTGGCAACATGATTAGGCACAAAGATTTGTAGGCGGCAGGGGGTGGCCTGAGGCATTTTGGGGGGCACAGGCAGCGACCCAGTACCCTCGACCCTTGCACTGCACCTGAGGCCTTCTTGCTGCTCTCTTGGCACTTGCCGCCACTCACAAAAAAGCACTTTGTTCGTTCGTTTTGTGAATGAGGTGCTCGTTATTTCTCTGAGGGGGTCATCATCATCCTCTGAGGTCGTCCTCTGCCTGCGTCGTTGGCCTCTGCTCCTGCCCAGTGTGCTCTGTGCTCACCAGGCTGTGCTGGGGCATCCCCAGGTGCCAAGTGCTACAGCCTCCGCTCCCCAGGGAGCCGTGTCCACACAGGAGCCCGATCTTGCTGGCGTCCTCATCCTCTTGCTGGGAAGGTCCAACGCCCTTTTTCCAGAGTGCCTCCTCCTCGTCTGGGCCTCATGTCACTGACACGATCCTGCCTCGGTTTCCAAAGCGTCCCCCTCCCGGTGGGCTGGCACAGCTGTAGGTCTCCGGGATGGACCAGGCCCTGTGCATTGGGAGGTTTTGAATTTTCCTCCTTGAGACCCCGTGCCCACCTGACACAGGAGCCACGCTGCAGAGGGGAGCTGCACTGCAGGGACCCCCCGGCAGGCATGGTCAGTGTTTCCTGAGCGGTCGTCGGATGCCCTTCCGCTGCCTGCCTTTGCTCCGTGGCTGGCGTGGAGGGTGCAGGCCCCGCACGTCCCACTGCTCTTGAAGGCTTGCCTAAGACCTCTGAGTTTTGTGGAATCTTTGGGGGCCACGTCTGGAGAAGTGAGTGGAGGTCCCTTAAGGCTGGTGCTGGAATCGGGGACCCAGGTGATGTACTCAATCTGCGAAGTTGCGTTTTCTTACTTGACGTGTGTCACTCTCACCGGGGTTATGTTTTTATGAAAGTATTTTTGGGGCCCATCAGTGTTTTCTTCGTGAGCAGAGTCACAGTGTGGTTGTCGCTGGGGGCTGCAGGCCGATCACCCCTGCCCTGCCTCTGCAGTACCTCCCCCGCGGAACTTGGTGGAGAGCTGTGGGTGGGACCCTGACCCTGTGGTGTTTCTAGGTGACGGCTTGGGTTTTGGAGCAAGACTGAGCCCGGGGTCAGGAGGCCCTGAGGCTCCAACTGCTGGTCCTGTGACCCCTGCTGCCGTCTCTGGAAGGTTTCAGCCACTGCCGGAAGCCATGAAGGAGAAGGAGGTGCATCCGCAGCACGTGAAGGTATGGCTGGCGGGGGCGGCTCCACAGGTGCCCTCACAGCTCCCCAGGTGCAGCCTCGGGGCACCCCCAAGCCCTATGTCCTGCCTTGCTGGGGAGAGCCTGGGAGGGGCAGCCTTTCTTGGGTGCCTCTGAGCACCGCCTTTTAATGACTCACATGAGGCAGGACTGGTCTCAGCCCCAGCCCCACGGTGGCCCCCGGACGCCGCCCGCCCAGCTCTGCGTTGGCTCCTTAGGTGACCCCCTCCCATCCAGTCAGGGAGCCTCCTGTGAGCCCGTGGGCGGGTGCTGTCGCTCCACAGAGCCAGCCTGGGCCTCCCTCCCGCCTGCGTCCTGTAGAGAAGCTGAGGCTCTGGAAGCCCCGTTGCTCTAGGACAGAGGATGGGAGAGAAGCTGCTCAGATTTCTTGGAGTCAACTTTGAAGGCAGAATTTTGTGGAACTTTTCATAGGTTTTCTTTTCTCTCCCAGCTTAGCAGGTCATTTATGGCAAAACCATTGACAAAACTTGGCCAAACAAGTGAGTGAGAGAACGAGGCCCTGCGGGTCCTACTCGAGTGGTGAACATTCCCAAACCAAACCGTTTTCACCTCAGTGAAACCTGTTCTGAAACTGCACAGTGAGTCCTCACTTAGCGTTGCCCCTGGGTTCCTGGAAAGTGACCTGGTAGGAAGGACATTCCTGTGCTGCTGGCCGCAGCTCCTGTGGTCTCAGCAGGCCCTAAGGTTGCCTTTGTTTACATGCGTTTCAGAGTCGCGGTTTCCAAAACCCATCCGTGACGTTAAGTGAGGACTTACTGCATTCAGACTAAAATTTGTTTTACTTTATTTGGCTGGGCACGGTGGCTCATGCCTATAATCTCAGCACTTTGGGAGGCTGAGACAGGAGGATCACTGGAGCCCAGGAGTTCAAGACCAGCCCGGGCAATGTAGTAAGACCCCTCTCTGTCAGAACTGAGTCAGTTAAACCTCTTTTTTCCATTTAAAAAAAAAAAAACTTATTTTACTTTCTTAAACATGGAAATTGGAGATATTTATTTTTTAATTGGTTTTTTATTTCTTCTTTGCATTTCTTTTTTTTTGTGAGACAGAGTCTTACTCTGTCACCCAGTGGTGCAGTCATGGCTCACTGCGACCTCTGCCTCCTGGGCTCAAACGATCCTCCCACCTCAGCCTCCCAAGTAGCTTGGATTACAGGCATGAGCCACCACGCCCAGCTAATGTTTGTGTTTTCTGTAGGCATGGAGTGCTGCCATGTTACCCGGGCTCGTCTTGGGCTCCTGAGCTCAAGTGATCTGCCCACCTCAGCCTCCCAAGGTGCTGGGATTACAGTGTGAGTCACTGCACCTGGCCTCGAATTTTTATACAACAGAAAACATCAAGGAGATGTTTCTATTAGTGTTTCCTGTGAAAACAACTTAGTATTAGAATTCCTGATTTTAAGGAATAAATTTGGTTGTTAATGTTACCATAAATTATGAAACATACTTAGGTTTCATAATTTAAAAAGAAAAGCAAAAAAGCCAGGAAAGGCCTCTTGTAGCCCTGGAGCAGCTGTGAAGTGGCGGGGAGAGGAAGAGGAGGAGCTGCTGTCCAGGGAGCAGCTTTGAAATGTCCCAAGTCCACTTGAAAATCACAAGGAGATTTTTTCACAGATGTCTTAAACTGTTTCAAACTCCGGGTTTTCCTTTATTGTCTTAATTTCTGGCCTGTGTTTTAGAGTGCGGAGCCCAAGGGTTGTGCCCACACTGGTGTGGCAGTGGGGATCTGAGTGGAGCTGGGTGCTTGCCCTGCTTGGAGGTGGCTCCAGGCGCATGGGGGACCCCCGCTGCTCAGATGCAGCCACAGACGCCAAGAGTGTGGTCGACGCTGTAGCGGCCCTGTGGCCCCTCTGCTGAGGAGGTCCTGAGCACAGGTGGGGCCCTGGCCACTCTTGGCCACCTCTAGCCATGTCTGGAATTGAGCCGTGAGTGGGCACGGTATGTGCTGGAGCTTTGGAAACGAGGACCGCACCCCCGCGGACAGGCAGAGCCGCCTGGTCCTGAGAGTGGAGGTGGCAGAACCTTCTCAACCCTAGTGATAGTGTCTATGGGATCCCCCAGGCTGCCTCACGGGCCACATTCCAAGGTGCCCACCAGGCTCTGCCCCACTTCCTGGCCTCACGGGAACCCAGCTGCGAGGGCCCCGCATCACCTGGTGGGAGGCTGTGCCCAGGGCCTCTGCATCTCTTCTTCGTAAGAGATGTTTTTTAAAATGCATTTTCTCCTCAATATAAAATCTAGAAAAGCCTATTAAAAAGAAGGAAATGGCCTGTTCTCTGCAGCTGGAAGGGAGGGGCCAAGCAGCTTCAGGGCCTGCCAACCGCCCTACTACCCCAGCCCTGCTCCCACTGCCCCCCCAACCCTGCTCCTCACCCCTCCCCCCATCTCCGCTCCCCGCCCCGGCACTGCCCCACTCCCCCGCCCCCATTTCCCCCCACCCCGCTCTGCTCTGCCGCGGACCTTGGTTTGCATCCATCCTATGCCACATATGTTGTGTTTAAAGTAAAATTGTTTTCAGGTGTTAAAGATAATTATCTTTAAAGTAAATATAGTATGCAATTTGGTGTTACTGCTTTAGTGTTAGTGTTTGACTTTTTTGGGGCATGTCATTAAAATTATAGGAAACCGTGTTTTCAGTCAATCACACCCCATCGTAGGCCTCATCATTGCCTCATTTTGCATTTCCCTCTTTTTGGACTTTATTAGATTCTTTTTCTCTTCAGGTTTTTATGCAGACGTGTGCTGTGCTTGAGGGTGTGCTCACGTGGTGGTGACTGTGCGGAGCCTCTGGGCTCTGGGCTGGTCATGACACCAGCTTCTCCATGGGGCCGTTTGCTTGCCCCTTCGCCCCTCTGGCGAGAGTCAAGTGTGTGTCCAGACACCCGCTGCTGCGTACTCAGTGGTATGAAGCAGCTGCCTCCTGCTCACAGACCTGTGGGCTGGGACCTCCGGCAGGGCCTGTTGGGGATGGTTTTCTCTGCTCCCCATGCCTGGCACAGGCAGCTTCACCCCACACTGGTGGTTGGCACTGGCCTCGGCCGGACCACGCATAGAGGCCTCCTGGGTAGCCATTGTGTGGCCTCCTCGTAGCATCCCAGGAGGGCAGGGAGTGCATGATATGTTTGTGACCTTGCTGTGGACATTGGCCTGAAGCTCTGCCCTGAGCTTTGTCCAGGCTTAGACGGGGGATGGTGTTCCCGCCAGGGAGCAGGTGGTGTCCCCGTCAGGGAGCAGGTGGAGTGGAGGAAGTGGCAGGGCCATCTTTGGAGTGGCTAATAGAGAAATTCACTCCAAGCCTGGCTTCCGTGTGGTCTCTCTGAAGGTCGGGGGAGGTGGGCTTGAAAACCTTGTAGCTTGGGAAGTGGGTGCTGCCTATGCAAAACCGAGGTGATGCCCTCCCTCTCCACAGCTGCCCACCTTTCACGGAGCCCTGGCTGCAGCTCGGGGCCACAGGGGATGCAGAGCGTGGCTGTGTGGGGTGGCAGGCGACTCCCTCCTCCTGACGCACTTTCCCACCACAGGCTTTGCTGCAGATGGTGTGTGACGAGAGCCACCAGATCCTGGCACTGTCAGAAGGCCTTGCACCCCTGACTGGCGAGCCACACCCCTCCCGGAAGGGAGACGAGGTACAGGAAGGCTTGCTCTGTGGGGGAAAGACGCAGTTTTATTTTGCACCTCACACACTTCTTTTCCAAAGGATTTAAGGGGCTTGCAGTAACAGCTGCATCCTTAGGGCCACGTGGAGACTAGGATTTTTTCTTTTTTTTTTTTTTTGAGATGGTGTCTCGCTCTCTCTCTCTCCCAGGCTGGAGTGCAGTGGCACAATCTCGGCTCACTGCAACCTCCACCTCCCCGGGGCAAGCAGGTCTCTGCCTCACCCTCCCCAGTAGCTGGGATTACAGGCACACACAACCATGCCCAGCTAGTTTCTGTATTTTTAGTAGAGATGAGGTTTCACCATCTTGGTCAGACTGGTCTTGAACTCCTGACCTCGTGATCCACCTGCCTTGGCCTCCCAAAGTGCTGGGATTACAGGCGTGAGCCACCATGCTTGGCCTAGGATTTCTTTAGCATGGCCAAAAAGACAGACTGAGGTCCAAGAACCCTGGGGAGGCCTCTTGGTCTCCCACAGCTGGCGCAGGCTCTGGGGGCAGGTTCCTTGTGGGACGTGGAGGTGTGTGTGGGGCAGAAGGGCTCAGGGCTTTTGGGCCTGCGGACTCGGCCCATTCCAGCACTTGTCCCCCAGGGCCTCTCCTCCTGCCACTCAGTGTGTGTCTTCTCTTCTGTCAGGGTCATTTCTGTTTGATCGGCTGCCAGTCAGCTCAGCTGCCACAACTGAACACCCCAGACCAGGGGCTTAAACAGCAGACATTGATTTTGCCTGTTGTGGCATCAGGGTGCCCACAGGGTTGGGTTCTGGTGTGGGTGCCCTTCCTGGTTTGCAGACAGTGCCTCTATGCTGTGTCCTCACATGGTGGAGACAGCGAGTGAGCTCTGGTGTCTCTTCCTCTTCTTACGAGGCCTCATTTACCCTGAATCACCTCCTGCAGGCCCCATCTCCAAACTTTGGGGCACAAGCATGCAGGTGCATTTGTGAGGAGGCCACATTTCTTCCTTCATCCTTTAGGACGTGCCCACCGTATGCCCTGATTGGAGAGGGGAGCTTCTGCAGGTTGTGCAGGAGGCATTTGAAAAAGAGCAGGAGATACAGGGGGTTGAGCTGCAGCCCCGACTCAGTGGCTCAGATCTGGGAGGTCACAGCTCCCTGCTTGAAAGACTGGAGAAGGTCATCAGTGAGCAGGTGAGTATCAGCTCTGCCACCAGGCCTTAGTTTACCCCAGGGGTCCAGCCCCTGCAGAGAGGGTGACACAGACTGTTTTGTGTGTGAATTTTGGTTTGCGTGTTTCTCTTGACCGCTGGAATGTGGCTGTGGCTCACCCAGGCGTTCACGCTCAGTCCATGCAGGATGCTGCACTTTTCCGCCTGCAGCTGTAACAGGACGGTGTGCTCGTGATACACCCTCATGGCCTCACTCTGTTCTGAGATAAGCTGCTAAAGAAATGTTCTCCGTTCCAAGTAGCCCCTCCTGGGTTGAGAGGTGCTCTGTTTGCAGGGCTGGGTGGCGTTGGTGCCATGGGGACACTGTAAATCCTGTCCCTGCCATCGTACACATGAGGAGACCTAGTGTGGAGAGTAACTGGCTTGCAGGCCTCACACAGGGTAGCGCAGCCCAGCCTTGATGCCTGCAGGCCCCAGAGCTGAGGCCCAGGAGCTACTGTGCACCCACCCCAGACTCAGTAGGCTTGCCCTGGTGGAGCGGGGTTAGAGGGCAGACTGCAGGGAAGGCCGGGGTATGGGGTGGCTGCCCGGTGCTCAGGCTGCTTTTCCCGTTCTGCCCCCAGGGAGACCTGCAGGAAAGGTCCCTGGAGCAGCGTCGCCTGCCAGACCGGAGCAGCCTGCTGTCCGAGATCCAGGCTCTGCGCGCCCAGCTGCGCATGGCGCACCTGCAGAACCAGGAGAAGCTGCAGCACTTGCGCACGGCCCTGACCAGCGCGGAGGCGCGTGGGAGCCAGCAGGAGCACCAGCTGCGCAGGCAGGGTGGGTGCCCCTGTCGACACTGCCTGTGGGGCCCGGCCTCTGCACCTGCCCACCTGACGCTCACCTGTGTGGCCTTGGGAGCAGAGGGTGGTGACAGGGCATCATCTAGTCAAGCCCCTGAGTGTTGCCATGGTTGTCAGCTGATAGAACTGAGCAGAAAGGACCCTGGAGACAGGCAGCGCCAGGTGGGGCCAGCACAGAGGCCTCACTGCTGGGCCTGGTGTGGGCAAGAGGAGCCTGGGTTGGGCTCTTTGAGTGCTGGCAGATTCTTGGGAGCTCGCGCTAGAGTTCAGGAATGTCTTTTAAGTTTCTACATTTAGTTTAGCTTCTTCGGGAGTTTTTGTGTAGACGCTCAGGTCATCTGTGCATAAGTAACGATTGATTCCTCGTTTCCTGCCCACATTCTCTCGTGTGCTGTGTGGGTAGGCGCCTTTCCCTGCTGTTAGTTTTAGGGACAGGAGCTGGTCTCGTACCCTTGCATGTGGGGTCAAGTGCCCTTGGTCAGCTCGGGGAAGCGCCCTCTGTTCTAGTCTTGGATTCTGTCAAGGGGAACAGCCTTGCAGTTCAGCCCATGCCCTTGTCCCAGCACCTGTGCCCTTTGTGCTCTCTGGGGCTGGGGCCGGCACTGTCCGAGTGCTCGTGGGGGGCGGTGCTGTCTGACCGCTCATGAGGGGCATGGGGGAGGTGGGCTGGCGCTGTCTGACCGCTCGTGAGGGGCATGGGGGAGGTGGGCTGGTGCTGTCTGACCGCTCATGAGGGGCATGGGGGAGGTGGGCTGGCGCTGTCTGACCGCTCGTGAGGGGCATGGGGGAGGTGGGCTGGTGCTGTCTGAGCGCTTGTGAGGGGCGTGGGGGCGGGGGATGGACTGGCTCTGTCCGAGCGCTCATGAGGGGCATGGGGGCTGTGGGCCGGCGCTGTGCAAATGCTCGTGAGGGGCACGGCGTGGGGGGGGCGGCGCTGTCTGACTGCTCGTGAGGGGCGTAGGGGCGGGGGGTGGGCTGGCACTGTCCGAGTGCTCGTGAGGGGCACTGGTCTGTTTTCTTTTGTACCTTTTTGGTCTTGGTGCTGGGTAGTACCAGTGCCACAGGGGTGTGGGAAGTGTTTGGGAAGTAGCCCCTCCGCCCTCCATTGTGTAGAATTGGTGGTCTTTCTTCCTTAAACTTTGGGAGAATTTTCCAGCAAAGCCACCTGGCCTGGAGTTGCCTCTGTTGGAGGCAGTTTAGGGTGTGAGTGGGGGTGGGGTGGCCTTTTAGGACGGCTCCAGGGCTACATCACTCCTGGACTCTGTGTGCTCCCGGCCAGGAGGGTGGGCCCCTGGTCCACAGAACCTCCTTTCTTCCCAGATAAACCCCATGTCCCCATAAGTCTGTCTCTAACCAGGCGTCACTTGTGCAGCACGGGGAGCTCAGTGGGGTCCTGTGTTTCTGTTCTTTCGTCTTTCTCAGTTGAACTGCTGGCCTATAAAGTAGAGCAGGAGAAGTGCATCGCTGGCGACTTGCAGAAGACGCTGAGTGAAGAGCAAGAGAAAGCAAACAGTGTGCAGAAGCTCCTGGTGGCGGAGCAGAGTGTGGTGCGAGATTTGAAGTCCGAACTCTGTGAGAGCAGGCAGGAGAATGAACGGTTGTCCCGGTCCCTCTGCGAGGTGCAGCAAGAGGTCCTCCAGCTGAGGTGCGCCTGATTCACCTTCCCTGGACACTGGCGGGAGTCTCGCCGTTGTGGCCATGGTTTTCTTGACGATGAAGGGAAACAACGTCTGGTGGGGCCGCAGTTGGGCAGCCCCAGGGGCACCGCGCCCTGCTATGCCTGGGTTGATAATCCTGTGGTGGGGGGTGAAGCACATGCGTGGGACCTGGCAGGGCTCTGCCTCCCCTGCTGGAGCTCCCAGCCCTCGGGAGCACACTCTGGCCCATGTGGTCAGAGTGTTCTGTGACATCTCCACGCAGATCCATGCTGAGCAATAAGGAGAACGAGCTGAAGGCTGCGCTTCAGGAGCTGGAGAGTGAGCAGGGGAAGGGGCGTGCCCTGCAGAGCCAACTAGAGGAGGAGCAGCTCCGGCACCTGCAGAGGGAGGGCCAGAGTGCCAAGGCCCTGGAGGTAACAGCGTCAGGGCAAGGCAGCTGGCATGGGCCGAGTCCACTGGAAGCCTGAAGCCATGTTCCTCTTTCCTCCTCCTTTTCCTGTTCTTCATGGCAGTGTGCCCAGTTGACAGCAGTGTGAGGTAGCAGGATAGGGCTGTGTTTTCAGGTAAAATTGCACGTTGGGGTAGTGGCAGCGACCCCAGGGCGTACTGTGCGATGACCCGTGGTGGCACGATACCCCTGCTCGGAGCCCCCACTGTCCCCGAGCACTTGCTGTGGAGATGGACACAGCCTCCTCGCTGGCCATCCAGACAGAGCGCAGCCTCAGAGGTCTGTGTACTAGACGGGCTGGTGGTGGGGGCCCTCTGCTTTGTATGGCAGAGGCCCAGCAGGCATCCTGTGGATTCCAAGCAAGTCTGTGCCAGTTCCGTGGGTTATGACTTTCAACAGCATGGAAATGGTGGTTCATAGCAAGCAGGGTGTGCATCTCTGAGCCTCTTTGGTGGAGTGATTTTCTGAAGAGGAGGCAGGACCCTCTTTGGTGGAGTGATTTTCTGGAGAGGGGGCGGGCAGGGGACATCTCTGAATCATTTTCTGGGGAGGGACAGACGGGACATCTCTGAACCAGGACGCGTACATGCAGCTACTCAACACCACTTCCAAAAAAAGTGTGTCATCTCCGCAGTCAGGGTTTTTTGTTACTTGATGAACTAACAAAAAAATCTTATCCCTACATATGGCTAATAGGGTGCATTTCTTTTTTTTTTTTTTTTGAGACAGAGTCTCGCTCTGTCGCCCAGGCTGGAGTGCAGTGGCCGGATCTCAGCTCACTGCAAGCTCCGCCTCCCGGGTTTACGCCATTCTCCTGCCTCAGCTTCCCGAGTAGCTGGGACTACAGGCGCCCGCCACCTTGCCCGGCTAGTTTTTTGTATTTTTTGGTAGAGACGGGGTTTCACAGTGTTAGCCAGGATGGTCTCGATCTCCTGACCTTGTGATCCGCCTGTCTCGGCCTCCCAAAGTGCTGGGATTACAGGCTTGAGCCACCGCGCCCGGCCAATAGGGTGCATTTCAAAAGGTAGAACTGCTGAGCTGAAGTATATAAACAAATGTGTACAGGAAAACCATGTAGACACTTTTCCGCTTGATTCGGTGTCTTCCATCGTGTGTGTTTGCTGTCTAGGAGCTGCGGGCGTCTCTGGAGACACAGCGTGCTCAGAGCAGTCGACTCTGTGTGGCACTGAAACACGAGCAGACAGCCAAGGACAACCTGCAGAAGGAGCTGCGCATCGAGCACTCACGCTGCGAGGCTTTGCTGGCTCAGGAGCGGAGCCAGCTCGGTGAGCTCCAGAAGGACCTTGCGGCTGAGAAGAGCCGCACCCTGGAGCTGTCAGAGGCCTTGCGGCACGAGCGGCTCCTGACCGAGCAGCTGAGCCAGAGGACACAGGAGGCTTGCGTGCACCAGGACGCGCAGGCCCATCACGCTCTGCTGCGGAAGCTGAAGGACGAGAAGTCCCGGGTGGCGGACTTGCAGGCGATGCTTGAAAAGGTGCAGCAGCAAGCCCTGCGTTCTCAGCAGCAGCTTGAAGCTGAGGCTCAGGAGCACTGTGAGGCGCTCAGGAGAGAGAAGGAGGTAAGTGCCACCCTGAAGTCGACGGTGGACGCCCTGCACACCCAAAAACGAGAGCTGAGATGCTCTCTGGAGAGAGAGAGGGAGAAGCCAGCGTGGTTGCAGGCAGAATTAGAGCAGACACACCCACGCTTGAAAGAGCAGGAAGGACGCAAGGCTGCGAGGAGGAGCGCGGAGGCCGGGCAGAGCCCAGCGGCTGCGGAGCGGTGGAGGAAGTGGCAGAGAGACAAGGAGAAGCTGGTGAGAGCCGCCTGCTGGCGGGGCGTCCGCATCTAGAAACGATAAGCAATTGGAGTTAGGGTGGTTCACGTGGGGGACGTGAGATGGATGTCTGGCCCTCTGGTCTGCCCTGGCCTGTGTGCCCCGACGCTGGCACCACACTGCTGTCACTGTAGCTTTCTGGAAAGTATTGAAATCAGGAAGTGTGATTCCTCCAACTTCGTTCTTCCTTTTCAAGGTAGTTTCAGCTCTGTGGGGCTTCTTGCTATTCCACAGGAATTTGCGGATTGGTGTTCGTATTTCTGTAGAACCTGCCATTGGGATTTTCTTAGGGACTGCATTAAATGTGCTGATCGCTCTGGATAGTATTGTCATCTGGACAGTATGAGGTCTTCTGCTCCAGGATTACAGAATGTGTCTCTCCATTTAATTAGGTTTTTTTTTTTGAGATAGGGTCTGGCTCTGTCACCCAGACTGGAGTGCAGTGGTGTGATCTCAGCTCACTGCAATCGCCGCCTCCTGGGTTCAAGTGATTCTTCTGCCTCAGCCTCCCGTGTCGCTAGGACTGCAGGCACACACCACCACGCCTGGCTAATTTTTGGATTTTTAGTAGAGAGGGTTTTCCATGTTCGCCAGGCTGGTCTCAAACTCCTAACCTTGGGTGATCCGCCCACCCCGGCCTCTCAAGCTGCTGGGATTACAGGCGTGAGCTACCGCACTCAGCTGCTTACTTAGGGCTTCCTTAGTTTATTTCAGTAGTGTTTCATTGCTTTCAAAATACGAGTTTTATACTTTTGTTACATTTATTTACTTATTTTTTGAGACCGAGTCTCATTCTGTCACTCAGGCTGGATTGCAGTGGCACAAACTCAACAATGTTGAATAGAAGTGATGAGAGCAGGCCGGGCGTGGTAACTGATGCCTGTAATCCCAGCACTTTGGGAGGCCAAGGTGGGCGGATTACTTGAGGTCAGGGTGCGAGACCAGCCTGGCCAACATGGCGAAAGCCCCATTTCTACTAAAAATACAAAAAATTAGCTAGGCATGATAGTGTGTACCTGTAATCCCAGCTATTTGGGAGGCTGAGGCAGGAGAATTGCTTGAATCCGAAAGGTGGAGGTTGCGGTGAGCTGGGATTGCGCCACTGCACTCCAGCCTGGGCAACAAGAGAAGACTCCATCTCAAATAAAAAGAAACTCTTTGGAATAGTCGTAGTTTTTTTATCTCCAGAAGTCTTGGAGAGCAGGGAGGTGGTTTGGTGGTACAGATAAGTGTGGCTGAGCATGACAGGGGTGTCTACACAGGACCCCGACTGAGGGTGAGATGTCGTGTGTGTGTTTGCCTTTCTCCTGGGCTAGGGCTCTACCTTTCATGAAATGCTCAAAGGAGTCTTTACTTTTTGAGAACTTTCTGAAACCATGCCTGAAGTTTCCAGCCAAAACTTTTTATTTAATTTTGATTATTTGTTAAAAAGAATAGTAACACGAGTGCTTAGAAAATGTTTTCTAAGTCGCATTAGTAACTTGCCTTTAGGATGCACCTTGACCCGTATTTTGAGTGAGGTGGCCCTTCCAGAGTGTTTGTGGGTTTGTTGTTGTTGTTGTTGTTGTTGTTGTTGTTTTTGAGGCAGAGTCTTGCTCTGAGTGCAATGGCACGATCTCGGCTCACTGCAACCTCCACCTCCCGGGTTCAAGTGATTCTCCTGCCTCAGCCTCCTGAGTAGCTGGGATTACAGGTGCCCGCCGCCACGCCCTGCTAATTTTTGTATTTTTAGTAGAGACGGGGTTTCCCCATGTTGGTCAGGCTGGTCTTGAATTGCTGACCTCGTGATCCGCCCGCCTCGGCCTTCCAAAGTGTTGGGATTACAGGCGTGAGCCACCGGGCCCGGCCTCCAGAGTGATTTTTACTGAGGACAGTGAATTTGATCTGGATTATAGAATCCTTCTCTAGCTGTAGCCGTGGAAGCCTCCCAAGATAGTGGCATGCCAGAGACAATTCCATCTTTTCTAAATACAATCTCATTAGTTCCTCTCTATCTTACTTTCCTTACTAGAAAATAGAAAAGATAATCATTCCCGTTTAAGAGGCCCGAGCGTCGAGTGAGGTGCTGCCAGGAGGGTTGAGTCTGAGCTGAATCCTGGTCACCGCAGTGGCAGGGACGCTGGTGCCACACAGCGCAGGCTCAGCTGTGGGTCCTCTGGGCTGGGGCGGCCTCAGCTCGGTGCTGGGGTTCCCTCCCTGACGCGGCGAGCGCCTTTGTGTGCATCTTGGGCCTCTTCCCGCCGGATCTGTCTTTGTTTTGTCACAAGGAAG
Organism: Rhinopithecus roxellana; assembly: GCF_007565055.1. Classification (NCBI taxonomy): domain Eukaryota; kingdom Metazoa; phylum Chordata; class Mammalia; order Primates; family Cercopithecidae; genus Rhinopithecus; species Rhinopithecus roxellana. The sequence continues at coordinate 130,809,488 of NC_044561.1, read as the reverse complement.
CCCCAACAGCGCTACTGGGACACAAGGAAGCCCCAACAGCGCTACTGGGACACAAGGAAGCCCCAACAGCGCTACTGGGAACCCGAGGCCCTTCCAAGGCTGCTTCATCCCTCCTTGCCCCGTCGTGCAATAGGCCTCCTGCGCCTGGCGGGAGTTGTGCTCTGGGCAGGCGCTCAGGCGCTTGGACATGCTTCTCCCGGCACCGGACATGGCCCGTGCCCCCATCCTGCAGAAGGGAAGGCTGCTGCTCCTTGAGATCTGGCTTAGGAGCTCAGGCCCACGTGGCCACCCAGGCTCAGCCCCAGCGCTGCACTCAGGCTCATGGTGTGTGCACATTCACATGCACAAATGTGCCTGTCCGTGTCTGTGTTGGTCTGGACGTCTGGACGTGACATGTACATATGTGGATGAGTGGGGCCAGGGGACCGGGAAGCGTCATCCTGTCTATTTCAGCTTCTCAGGCTCCTCCCCTTTGGACCCCGTATGCTTGCCCTTGGCCTGATGGTTCTAAAAACGACAGTGAAAACGCTTACCACTGAATCACTCTGGGGCGTGATTCAGTTGCCTCCGTGCTGGAGGCACACAGAGCAGCACAGCACGAGGGTGTGTAGTGCATTAGGCCGTGGGTCCCAGTGCAGGACCACAGAGGCCGCCTGCGTGAGGGCCTGTTTCTGGCCTGTGAGGGGCCTCCCCTGTAACGCGACTGTGTGTGTTGTGGTTTTTTTTTTTTTTTTTTTGAGACGGAGTCTCACTTTGCCGCCCAGGCTGGAGTGCAGTGGTGCGATCTTAGCTCACTGCAAGCTCCGCCTCCCGGGTTCACGCCATTCTCCTGCCTCAGCCTCCGAGTAGCTGGGACTACAGGTGCGCACCACCACGCCCGGCTAATTTTTTGTATTTTTAGTAGAGACGGGATTTCACCATGTTAGCCAGGTTGGTCTTGATCTCCTGACCTCGTGATCCACCCGCCTCTGCCTCCCAAAGTGCTGGGATTACAGGCGTGAGCCATCGTGCCCGGCACGGCTGTGTGTTTTGGGCTTTTGCTTGGAAGGTTTTTTTTGGAGCTGGAGTCTCACTCTGTCGCCAGGCTGGAGTGCAGTGGTGCAATCTCGGCTCACTGTAACCTCTACATTCCAGGTTCAAGCGATTCTCCTGCCTCAGCCTCCCGAGTAGCTGGGATTACAGGTGCACGCCACCACGCCTGGCTAATTTTTATATTTTTAGTAGAGATGAAGTTTCCCCATGTTGGCCAGCCTGGTCTTGAACTCCTGACCTCAGGTGATCTACTCGCCACAGCCTCCCAAAGTGCTGGGATTACAGGCATGAGCCACCATGCCCCATTGGCATCTTTTTATTTATTTATTTATTTTTTTGAGATGGAGTCTTGCTCTGTTGCCCAGGCTGGAGTGCAGTGGTGCGATCTTGGCTCACTGCAAGTTCCACCTCCCGGGTTCACGCCATTCTCCTGCCTCAGCCTCCCAAGTAGCTGGGACTACAGGCGCCCACTGCCACGCCCAGCTAATTTTTTGTATTTTTAGTAGAGACGGAGTTTAACTGTGTTAGCCAGGATGGTCTCAATCTCCTGACCTCGTGATCCACCCATCTTGGCCTCCCAAAGTGCTGGGATTGCAAGCGTGAGCCACCGCGCCCGGCCAGCAGTTTTGTTTTTGGACACTGATGTGAACGTCTTCTCTTTTTTCTGCTAACAACAGCGAGAATTAGAACTGCAGCGTCAGCGTGACTTGCATAAGATCAAGCAGCTTCAGCAGACGGTGAGAGACCTGGAGTTGAAGGACGAGGTGCCCGGCAGCCGCCTCCACCTGGGTTCTGCCCGCAGGGCTGCTGGCTCGGATGCGGACCACCTCCGGGAACAGCAACGAGAGCTGGAGGCGATGAGGCAGCGGCTGCTCTGTGCTGCCGGGCTTCTCACCAGCTTCGCCAGCCAGGCCGTGGACAGGTGTGCACCCGCGCCACCTGGCGCTTGCTGGTCCCTTGCAGCCACGCCTCTGTCAGAGACCCCTCCCGAGGGCTTGGGTGCATCTGGTGTGAGGCCCCTGCTTCTTGATACTTAACGCTGTGGTCCTCTTCCTGGGACTTTTCCTGAGGGATTCCAAATTGGCAGGATGGCATGTTCATATTCTTTTTTTTTTTTCTGAGACGGAGTCTCCCTCTATCGCCGGGGCTGGAGTGCAGTGGCTGGATCTCAGCTCACTGCAAGCTCCGCCTCCTGGGTTTACGCCATTCTCCTGCCTCAGCCTCCGGAGTAGCTAGGACTACAGGCGCCCACCACCTCGCCCGGCTGGATTTTTGTATTTTTTTGGTAGAGACGGGGTTTCACCGTGTTAGCCAGGATGGTCTCGATCTCCTGACCTCGTGATCCGCCCGTCTCGGCCTCCCAAAGTGCTGGGATTACAGGTTTGAGCCACCACGCCCGGCCGGCATGTTCATATTCTAAGTTAGAGAAAAAATTCTGTGATTCAAACTATGCCTGATGTGGGGCGTCCATGTTTCTTTGAGAGTTGGCTTGGTTCTTTTTACACTGTGCAGTTGCTCACCACCCACAGGGTCGGGTTTGGAGCCTCCTGTGCCCCCCCCCGGCTGGCACTGCCCAGTGTCACTCAAGGCCACTCACACCCAGGATGACGATCGTGATATTTCATATGGGCAGAAAGAGTAATGCTAATGTTCATCTTTTTCCCTATACACAGATCAGCAAATACAGTTCTCCTTTCTATACTTGGACTTAATGTATAGAGCAGCATGATTTCCCTTAGGACAGCATCTTAAATCATTAATTCCGGAGGAAAGCCGCAGGGCCTGGCAGGCAGCGGCTTCCCGTACTCAGTGGCGAGTCTCCCGGCTGGAGGTTTGTGAGCTCTGCAGAAGCGTCCACCCACAGGCCTGTTCCCCCCCGGGCCTCTGGCTCTGCCTCTGCCTCATAGATGAAGTGATTGACGTACAGGCTCTTCAGGAACCTGTCTTCTCCTTGTTTCTCTTGAGCCAAGAGTTCTTGTTTAGTTTTGGATAATGGTCACTTGGAGTGCATATGAACCTTTAAGTGCCCATTTATTTTTACAGGACAGTTAATGATTGGACATCATCCAATGAGAAAGCAGTGGTGTCGTTACTGCACACGTTGGAGGAGCTGAAGTCTGACTTGAGCAGGCCCACCTCCTCCCAGGTAAGGGGTGAGCGCCCCCAGGTCCCTGCCCCGGCTCCTCCCCCAGAGGGGCCCTCTCGGCAGCTCTGTGGTTTCTTTTTCATGCCCCCAGTTGTTCTTCCTCCCTTGCTGTCTTCTCTAAATTCATGGTTGCTATCTGGGTGAGTGGGTGGCATCGACCCTGTGGGCCGAGTGGGGACGGATGTCCTCCATGTCCTGGGGCACTTCTGTGGTCTTCGGGGGCTGAGCCCTGCTGCCCATGGAATGCTGCGTGACTGTGTGGACGCCCCTCAGTGCTGCTCACTGTGCGTGACCCGAACACACCGCGGGCTGTGGTCAGGAGGGGCTGTGGTTTTGCTCTGGTACTGGGCTGGTGTTCACCTCCACCTGGCCCCGCCTGCTGGCTTTGTGTTTGTGTTGACGGTCTTTGCTGGAAACAAAAACCCAAGTCCTCCTTGGAAAGTCTGAGCTCGCCGTGAGCTGCCTCTGAAGAAGGTGGGAATCTGGCTGCTGGTATCAGTTCCTGATGCGGGTTCTGTGGCGTTTATGAAATCATGACTTTTATCGTGGAACCCACGCATGTGAGGTGCAAGGGAGCTGCACCACTTACCCTCCGGCCCCGCCAGCTGAGCGTCGTTGTGGGTGGCGTGCACCCTGCCCCTGCATTGGGCCCTGGTGACCTTCCAGTGTGCCCACCCTCCGTAGGCTGAACGTCCTTTTGATGGGAGAAGTAAGAAACCTGTTTTGAGGGGCTTCACATCCGCCCCCTTGGGATGAACTAACAATGATCCAGCCACCTGTTAATTACAGTGCTGTGAGAACAACCAAACGGGCTATGCTTTGTGACAGGCGTGCATTGTTCATACAAGCCAGTTTTGTGCAAAGTCTGTGATTCTATGACTTTTACAATTTTCTGCCAGCCCCACAAGCTTCTTATTGAACCCCAGACACATTAATTACAATCCCTAAAAATAACTGTTGACAAAAAAACACAAATAATGTGCATGCCCTTTAACAACAAATTCTTACAAATTTATTTATTTTTCTCCAAGAAAAAAATGGCAGCAGAGCTGCAACTCCAGTTTGTGGACATCCTGCTGAAAGACAATGTTTCCCTCACGAAAGCCCTCAGCACGGTGACCCGGGAGAAGCTGGAGCTGAGCAGGGCCGTGTCGAAGCTTGAGAAGATGCTGAAGCACCATCTGCAGAAAGGCTGCAGCCCGAGTGTACGTGTCTGTGCTTAACCCTCACCTGCCTCAGCCTAATCCGCCATGGTCCAGAGCAGCTCTACCCCACCAGAGGCCAGGCTCCCTTTAGGGAACTGGGGATGTGGGCGTCAGCTTCTCCCTAACCGCCAGGCTCCGTTGCCTCTGTCTGAAGCCTTGCTAGATGTTGTGGGATGTTTGAACATCTCAGCCGACTTCCAGCTTCACCACAGACAGCATCCTCACTGACCCTGACCACTACTGGATGTTTGGTGCATGTTCATAAAAGAGTATTTTGACTACGAATATTATAATCTGATTGAATTTAGAGTTTTATTTAAAGTGACTTTTTTTTTTTTTTTTTTTTTTGAGACAGAGTCTTGCTCTGTTGCCAGGCTAGAGTGCAGTGGTGTGATCTTGGCTCAGTGCAACCTCCACCTCCCAGGTTCAAGCAATTCTCCTGTGTCAGCCTCCCTAGTAGCTGAGATTACAAGTGCCTGCCAGCACACATGGCTAATTTTTATATTTTTAGTAGAGATGGGGTTTTGCCATGTTGGCAAAGGCTGGTCTCAAAATCCAGACCTCAGGTGATTCTGCCCGCCTCGGCCTCCCAAAGTGCTGGGATTACAGACATGAGCCACCGTGCCCGGCCTAAAGTGACTTGCAATTTTCTTAATGGTATAGTTGGATAGAGTTATCTTCTGGAATGCCTGATTTTTTTTTTCTTTTGTATTTAGGCTGTTTTGTTTGTGATTTGCTTTTTTATAACTTCTAAAAAAATTATTTTTACATTTACATACAGTAAAATTTGCCCTTTCCTGGTGTAGCGTCATACAAGTTCACACACGCACATATCCCTGTAACCTTCATAAGTAATCACCATTCACAGAACACACAGCAATGGCCCCCTCAAAAGAGCAGCAGGCACCCCCGCCTGCCGCAGGCCCTGGCTCTTTCCCAGAAGGGTGTGTCAGTGGAACCAGAGCATCTGGGGCCTCTTCAGCTGGCTTCTTTCACTTTCTGGGTTTTTTCTGAGACAGGGCCTTGCTCTATCTCCCAGGCTGGAGTGCGGTGGAGCAGTCACAGCTCACTGCAGCCTTGATCTCCCAGGCTCAGGGATCCTCCTGGCCTGAGGTGGTGTTAGCAGCAATCTGTGCACGTCCTCCTGGATACTCTTAAGTCATCTCTAAGATGACGTGCAACACTTGATTCGGTGTGCTTAACTCTCACCTGCCTCAGCCTAACCCGCCATGGTCCAGAGCAGCTCCACCCCACAAGAGGCCAGGCCATGTAAATAGTTGTTGTAAATAGTTGTTATCCTGTATTGTTTAGAGTGTAGGGGCAAGAAAAGAAGTGTATGTGTTTGGTGCAGACACATCTTTTTTTCTGCATATTTTTCACCCACCGTTGGTTGAATCCATGGATGCGGAACCCACAGCTGTCGAGAGCTGACTGTGTTTGTAGTTATCAGTGGTTGGCATTTCTAGGACCAGAGAATATGAGAGTGTTGAAGGCTTAAAGCTTTGAATTTGGGGTGATTTTACAAATAATTAGTTTTCTGTTTCTACTAAAATGTACCTTTTTTGCAGTCATACTTCAGCAAGTGGCATGTCGTAATTACTCCATGTTAATTCTTTGACTGATCACAGCACGGCATAACCTAGGCCCTGCTGAGGGGGTGCTGAAGATGAGGAGGGCCCAGGCGTGGTGTGGTCAGCCTGGCCTCCCTGCACACGGCATTCTCCCTAACCTGCTCCCGGCTGCTTCTGTAAGATGCTCTTGTTGACGAGCAGCTCTGTAGACAGCGTGGGCTGTGCTTCCTTACAGAAGTTGGAAAGGGCTGCTTGGAAGCCAGACGAAACGGCTCCACAGAGTTCCCTGAGGCGCCCAGACCCCAGCCGGCTTCCACCGGCTGCCAGCGAGGAAGCACACCCCAGCAACGTCAAGGTAGGAACAGTGCCACGAGTATAGAACTTTGGTGCTTTTTTAAGTCCTGGGTTTGTAAATTGCAGGCAAAGTATTTTGGGGACCACAAGGTTCTCGTCTGCCGGGTGTAGCAGTCCCATCACTAAAAGAAAGGAAGTTCACAGAATAAACTTCAGCTTGAATTTTGGTTTAGTTGTGCACACGTACTGAGTTTCTATGCTTGTTAAGTGTGGAACGTGGAAGTCTTTGACAAGTCAGCAAATGGCGGCCTCTGCAGCCTGAGGGAGGCCTGGCCCAGGGACTTGCCAGGATATGGCCCACGCTCTGCTAGAGTCTCCTGGTGGCATAGCCCCCACCCTGTGACGTCCACCCCATGCCCAATTTGGACCTTACCCAAGGGGTTAAATTCAAGAAGCCTTCCTAGGGGCTCATTTGATGACGCTGTGGAGAGAAGCTTATGGTTCTAGATCTTGTCTGACAAACACAAATTGGTCTTTGAATAGAACAGCAACGTTGTTTCTGGCCACAGATACTGTTGCAAGGCCGATGGCCTCTGTGATGATTTGCTGAGAAAAAACAGTCTGGCTCTTTGGAGAGCGCGATGGTGTCAATGTGCGTTGTCAGCAAGACAGTTGTCGTTTCCTATGGTAAAATCTTACTGTTTTTTTTCTTTTAGATGGAAAAATTGTACCTACATTATTTGAGAGCAGAGAGCTTTAGAAAAGCTCTGATTTATCAAAAGAAGTATCTTTTGCTGTTGATTGGTGGATTCCAGGATTCTGAACAAGAAACACTCTCCATGATTGCCCATTTGGGAGTATTTCCTTCCAAAGCAGAGCGGAAAACCACATCTCGTCCTTTCACACGGTTCCGCACGGCCGTCAGGGTGGTTATTGCCGTATTGAGGTAAATGCCGTGACATCCAATCAGCACGTCCGCGTCTGTCCCCGTGAACGGGCAGCACACTGCATGGTTTTTTGGTGATCTTATTCCTTGAAGCTCTATAATATGTTCTCTTTTTAAAGATGAATGGCATTTGAGGCCTTAGAGAAAAATACCGATGATGAACTTGTCTTCAGGAAGTCATGTGTATGAAGCGTCACCTTCTGAAACTAAAGATTTAAGGGCACTTTTGTATTACAGAGGAACATCTTGACTTTTAATGGGTTTCGTGCCACAAAGTTTTTTCCATTTCATAGTTTTAGAATGTGCTGAATTTCAAAAACTGCTTTTCCCCCTAAACGTTGTGCGGCTGTGCCTGCTCCCTGATGCCACAGTGTTCCCTAAGGCCACACACAGGCCTGTCTGGAGGAGCAGATGCAGCAGAGAGTAGCTAGGAGTCCTGTTCCTTTCAGAGACCAGGCGCCAAGCCAGTTCAGTCATCACAGCTGCGGGCCGGGCTGAAGTGGGGTGCAGGCGAGGCCTCCTGGGGTGCTGTGCTCTCAGCTTCTCTGGTCCTGGGGCACTTTTGTCTCCTCGGCTCTGAGCTCCCCTGACCGTAGGTCTTCACTGTCCATCCTTTCATCCACCCATCTGTCCATCCTGTGTTTGTGGGGAGAACACCCTGCATGAAGAAGCATTTTAGGCACTAGATGGGGGAGGTAAGCGGACCCAAATCCTACCTCCAGGGTCTTCCTGTCGAGGAGGATCATTTGAAGGCAGCAGTGTCCCAGACAGGAGCAGTCTCTGTGTACCTGTGAGAGCACTGCCTAGGGTAGCTGCCACCAAGGGGCCTTCACGGGTCTCATGGAGGAATCGGCAGTGTCTGCTGTGCCTCAAAGGAGGGAAGCTGCAGGCATGATGCTTGTCCCGAAGGCCATCCTAGCAGGACGTCTGGGGCCGTGCACCCTGACCTGCATGCCCTTGTCACCTGCACCCTGCGTGCTTACCATCTGATGGACTCCCGCGAGGGCTGGGGTCTCCGTGTTCTGAGCTTGTCCGTTGGCATCTGTGACAGGATGAAGACGCGAAGGTCCTGCACAGCAGGCCAGAGTGGTGTGTGTTTCGGAGTCACTGGTGTGGCCTGCTGACTTTGAACTGGAGTCGTCCTGAGCTGGGCCATGACGGGTGTCTGGGGAGCCGGATGGTCCATGGTGGGGCTGCAGTGAGGCTTTGTCAGGTGGTCAGGCATGGGAAGGTCTCCGCCGCCAGCAGCCCTGCGAGCACTTTGGATTGTGCACCCGGCGTGCAAGGCCCAAGTCAACAGACTGGCCCACCTTGACGTCCTGGTCCCGGTGGGCGGCGAGGCCTCCATTCTGCTTGTTTGATTCCAGTGGGGTTTTCGTTGCTCTTTCCCTTCCTGTTTTGCCAGACTTTTAAGTGTGTCTTGTCTCTTTTTTTTGTAGATTACGTTTTTTGGTTAAGAAATGGCAAGAAGTAGATCGGAAAGGAGCTCTGGCACAAGGCAAAGTCCCTCGCCCAGGTGGGACTCCAGCTGCCGCTGGCCACTGTACTCACAAACCTTTCTTCCTACTGTTTGTAGCTTTTTCATTCACTTTTGGGTCATTTTTCAGTGTTGATGGGGATGTAATAAAGCACAGTAAGAAAATCCGTGAATTCCGTCAGGGCAGTCGTCCAGAGGGAGGATGCGCCCAGCGCTGGGAGGTCAGAGCTCACGTTAGCTATGAGCACAGTTCACAGGGGCGTATGGCGATGGGAAACGCTGAGATGCTCAATATATTGATTCTTTAATAGTGTTTAGCAAAATGGTCTTTTTTATTCTCCAGATCAACTGAAACTCACTTCACATCTCTTTCCTTGTAGAGCATCATGCTTATTTCTGGCTCACTCACATCTTTGTCTCAGGAGTTCTCTGCCGTGCCATTGCCCCCCATAGCAGAGAGCACAGCTGGCTGCACTTAGCACTGAAGGAGCCGGCCCCAAAGCAGGGCATTTCCAGGGGCTCTTGTCCCAGAGTGGCAGGGGGTGGGCGTGCGGCTCCGGGCCTATGGGGCTTAGGCTGCCTGAGTCACTGCCAACCAGCACCATAACTGGGCATTCCTAGAAGTGCCTTACCAAGTTGTTGTTTTTAGAGACAGGGGCTTACTCTATTATCCAGGCTCGAGTGCAGTGGCACAGTCACAGCTCACTGCAGCCTTGAACTCCTGGGCTCAAGCCATCCTCCTGTGTCAGCCTCCCCAGTACCTGGGACTATAGGCGTGAGCACTGTGCCTGGCAGCTATGTCAGTGTCGACTCCACATTTTAATAGTTGCTTCTTGAAATTAAAATACTTTGATTCAGCCATCAGGAAAGTTTGCCCTTCTGAGTCATACCTGGTGGTCTCCAGGGTTCCTGCCCCTCCCTCCTGAGCCAGCTCCTCAGAGCTGATAGAGGCGGGACCCCCACCCAGGTCTTGAGACCCCCCCCGGAGATGGGCTGCCCCCGCGGATGCAGATAATCAAAGCTCAGGTTTCTTCCAGAGCTTTTAAAGAGATACTGTAACTCGAGTACTTTAAAAATGTCTTTTTTTTTTTTTTTTTTTTGAGACAGAGTCTCGCTCTGTCGCCCAGGCTGGAGTGCAGTGGCGCGATCTCTGCTCACTGCAAGCTCTGCCGCCTCCCAGGTTCACGCCATTCTCCTGCCTCAACCTCCCTAGAAGCTGGGACTACAGGCGCCTGCCACCTTGCCCGGCTAATTTTTTGTATTTTCAGTAGAGACGGGGTTTCACCGTGTTCGCCAGGATGGTCTCGATCTCCTGACCTCGTGATCCGCCTGCCTCGGCCTCCCAAAGTGCTGGGATGACAGGCGTGAGCCACCGCGCCCGGCCTAAAAATGTCTTAAAATTGCCATACAGACTCTTAAAAGCTTATACATTTAAAATTTTGATAGAGGGGCCTTTACTAAAATGCACTCATTTCTTTTCCTAATCCCTTTATTGTGAACTAATTATGGGGAAGGGCCCCGAGTGCGACGGCCGCAGTCTCCACCCAGAACCAGAGAGTCCCCCCCCACCCGGGATGTGCCCTCAGGCCACACCAGGGACCCCGCCAGAGGCCACGGACTGGCAGCAGCAGCCTCCCCACACATTGGGGGAAGGTCAGTGTGACGTCTTCAGGCCCTGTCTCCTGCCAGGGCTCTCCCTCCAGCCTACCATAGGGCCTCAGAGAAATGCATTTTTAGTTCTGGCTTCGGCCCAGCCCAGGGCAAGGCAGGAAACTCTCCAGCATGAGTCCATGGGGGCCTGGAAGTCCAGCCCCATTTTGGGGGAGGGCCTAGCTTCTCTGGTGGCTGTGGTGCCCCAGAGCCTGGTCCTGCGATCTTTAGTGAAAGAGTAAATGGTGGCCGAGGGCCCCTTTTGTGAGGGATGTGCCCAGGTGAAGAAGGTGTGTTCCCTGCCCTGAAGATACTTGGAAGCTCTGGGTGGAGAGGGAAAAGGGATACTCCTGGTGCTCCCTGGGCCTGGTGGAAGGCTAGGAGGAAGGACAGCTGAGGTGAGGACTGAGCAGGGCAGGTATCACCCTGACCAACAGTTTGGGAAGATCAGGAAAGGCAGGTGAGACCTGGTGCAGAATCCAGGTTGGGTAATAGATACATTATCGAAGATTTAGCAAACAAAGTAATACACAGTCATCTTTACTCAGCTCTGGAACATTGCACAGAAGCTGTTAAAGCACTCTGTGACACTTTTATAAGGAAGGATTGGCAGGAAACGGCCCTGGAGTCACCCATTCCCATGGGTCTGGTTGGCGGGGCTGGCGCCTTTCCCTCACCCTGGCTCCGTCTGTCAAACTCAACTTTTTTTTTTCTTCTCTTGGTGTGCTAATTGGTTTGAAGAGCCACTCCATCCCCAAATTCAAGATTAGAAAGATCCCTGACTGCTTCTCAAGATCCAGAACATTCCTTGACAGAGTATATTCACCATTTAGAAGTGATCCAGCAAAGACTGGGAGGGGCTCTACCAGGTAATGCAAGTCCTCGCTGAGTATTTATTAAGCTGGTTATCACGGTACCCTGGAAAGGCAGGGTCCGTCAAAAGATGGCTGGTATTCAGCTTAGTAACTAAAGTTTCAGTCTGAACAATCAGTGTCACTAATAGCATTAGCATAGAGGTTGTAAGTGAAGATTCTCGCAGACGTCTAAGCCGATGTACTCAGCGATACGTGCTGGGGTCAGTTTGACTTAATCACCGTCTGGACTTGTTTGTCCTTTCTCTTACATTGATAGCGAACGTAAAGATTATATTTCGACCAGGATATAATTTGTTCAGTGTTTCTTAAATATCATAATTTAAACCACTGTATATTAGAATTCACATTTTTACCAAAATTTACATGAATTCAGTGATAGTTTCAAAATTATTAAATTCTTTTTCAAAAAATCTGTGAAGCCTTGTAACCAATTTGCCTCATTTTTATTTATATGCAGATTCTCCTTCAAAGAAATCCTGCCACCAGAAGATTAAACAGTGAATAAAATGCCATGGCTCTTACCTGCGACAGTTCTATTTGAGGAAAAGATTTGTTTTTCCCTAGCTCGTGGGACAGCATGGGCACTACTCTTCACGTGCAGTGACAGCAGCCCCCAGCTGCCTTCAGTTTAGTGTCCTCACCTTTATGCATGACTGCAAAGCCAGATGGAGCATTTTCTATGGAGCCTCTGTATGTTTTAGGCCCGTGACCTTCGTGAGGTGACAGGTACTCACTCCCGTGAGCCCTGGCTGTGTGCTGTTGTGTGCCTATGGGCAGATCCATCCTTCCTGCCTCCAAGGATACACAGAAAATGGCTTCCTGTTGTTTTGTTTATTTTCTTAACGTGCACAGATGGAAACTTCATTTAAAAATAAAAACAAAAACAACTCAAAAAGGAATAAAATGTAATCACTGTTTTGTTTGTGAATAGCCCTTATGTTTTTTCCATTTTATCCATTTTATCAGTTTGCCCTTCTCACTGACTAAAAAATTGAGCAGAGAGTTTATGTCAAACTCATAGAAGTCAAAAAGTTTCAGTGGAACTCAGAGCATTCTTGAATAGCCACTTGACTGTTGTTTACTCTTAATTGGTTTCTTATTTTTTTAAAGATGCTGCCACTATGTATCCACCTCTCATGGCCATGCCATGCTTTTTTTTTTGAGTTGGGAGTCTCACTCTGTCTCCCAGGCTGGAGTGCAATGGTGCAGTCTTGGCTCACTGCAACCTCCACTTCCCGGGCTCAAGCAACTCTCTTGCCTCAGCCTCCTGAGTAGCTGGGATTACAGGCACCCACCCCCATACCCCGCTAATTTTTGTATTTTTAGTAGAGACAGTTTCACCATGTTGGCCAGGCTGGTTTCGAATTCCTGACCTCAAATGATCCATCCCCCTCGGCCTCCCAAGGTAAGTGTTGGGATTACAGGCGTGAGCCACCACGCCCGGCTGGCTGTGCTTTTTTATGTTTCATTCATACTCGCTTAGACTAGTAATATCTAGCCAAGGACCTTTTACCCAAAAATGTACTAGGTGTATAATTTTTTTATTTTTGGAGACAAGGTCTCACTCTGTCACCCAGGCTGGAGTGCAGTGGTGCAATCACAACTCACTGCAGCCTTGACCTACCGAAGAGCCCAAACGATCCTCCTGCTTCACCTCCCAAGTAGTTGGGACTACAGATGTGCACCACCACACCTGGCACTAAATTTTTGTATTTCTTTTAGAGACAAGGTTTCACTTTGTTTCCCGGCCTAGTCTCAAGCTCCTGGCTCAAGCAATCCTACTGCCTCTGCCTCCTGAGTAGCTGGGACTACAGGCACACACTGCCACATTCAGCTAATTTTTTTTTTTTTTTTTTTTTTTTTTTTTTTTAAGGCGAGATGGGTTCTCACTCTGTTGCCCACACTGGTCTTGAACCCCTAGCTTCAGGTGATCCTCCTGCCTCGGCCCCCCAAGGTGCTGGGAATATAGGCTCAAGACACTGTGCCCTGCCCTAACTTCCAGTTTATTGAAGGAGAAATAAATGAAACTATGAGGAAAAAGATGAACATGGGCTATTCTACAGTTAACTGCCCTTGTCTCATCAAAGAGACAATGGGATGTGAATGTGAGGAACCTGTTGTAGGTTAAAGAAGCCAAGAAGCTGTTGGCCAGGCACGGTGGCTCGAGCACCTGTAATCCCAGCACTTTGGGAGGTCGAGGCAGCCAGATCACAAGGTCAGGAGTTTGAGACCAGCGTAACCAACATGGCGAAACCCCATCTCTACTAAAAATAAAAATCAGCCGGGTGTGGCTACTCGGGAGGCTGAGGCAGGAGAATCACTTGAACCCGGGAGGTGGAGGTTGCACTGAGCCAAAAGTCCTCAGTACCAAAAGGTGCCAGTGAAGACACTAGATTGCAGATAGAGATGTTCCTGTTTTGTGTATAAGCCACCCAGTTTCACTCAAAAATTGGGATCAGTAGCACCAGCTAGTACAGTAACGCCATCCCTGGGTGTTGGCTTAGGCAGCAGTCTCAACTGCTAGTTCAAAGTTCAAAATATCACCCTTGTATCTGGTAGCAGCAGCCCTCCCTTGGGACAGCAGAGTTCAGAGTTACAAGATGAGAAGCAAAAATTCCTTCTGGGGTTACCCGGCATAACAGGAAGAGGGGCCATTCGTATCTGCAGCCCTTAGGTTTCCAAGCCAGCATATGCTGGCTATGGGAGAAGTAGCACTAGGTATTGTTCAGTCGAAGCCCATACCACATCCTGTATCACAGCACTCCATACTGATGATATTGTCTCCAATCTGGCATCATCGTTGAGCCTTCGGGAGGCCTTTCCACCATCCACTAAGCGAGCTACTTCTGACTGACAGGAGTTTGGGGTAAGATGAGGGCATCGCACAACCACATGCTTAGAGCCACACTTACTGTCAGAAGAGTTTTTCTGGTTAGAAGCGATGATGAATTAGGAATTTGGGAAGTCTGCAAATGAGTGTTGGGCAGAAAAGCAATTCATATGCAGAATATGAATGAATAGATGCAGGGGGACAGCAGAGCTGGAGAACTGCATGGGAGCCTGAGCTACCTGTTCATGCTGCCTGCTGCCACCTCCCTGACCTGCTGGAGGCTTGTCTCCTTTTCCGACACCATTCTCTAACACCAGCTGCCTGTCCTACAGTTCCATTCTGACACTACCTAGAATTGGAATGGACACAGTTTCCACAAGTTAAGAACAAAGTCCTTCAATTTTTATTTTATTATTTTTGTAGAGATGGGGGTCTCCCTGTTGCCCAGGCTGGTCTCGAATTCCTGGGCTCAAGTGATCCTATCCTGGCCTCCCAAAGTGCTGGGATTACAGGCGTGAGCCACAGTGCCTGGCCTAAAGTCATTCAATTCTGATACTACCTGGAGTCAGCACAGACCCTAAAGGCTAAGGACTCAGTCTCCACTTCAGACATCAGCCACAAGTGGTGTTCCCAGGCTACCGCAATTCTGCCCAGCCAATTTATAAGTTTGTGGGGTTTTCACCCCCACCCCTGTAGGTTTAATAATTTGCTAGAATGACAATATAATAAACTGGGATTACCAGTTTATTATACAGGGTACAACAAAGGAACAGCCAAATGGAAGAGGTGAGCAGGACAGGTATGGGGCCCAGAACTTCTGTGTCCACTGCAGGCATGCTGCCCTCCCAGCATTATTGGGGGAACCCACCCCCAATATTTCAACATAGGTTCTATTTTCCCTAAGTGTTGGCTGGTCTGAGAAATAGAACAGAGAGAAGAATTTTACAGCTGGGCTGCTGGGGGTGACATCACTTAGTGGTAGGACCGTGATGTCCACCTGAGCCACAAAACCAGCAGGTTTTTATTAAGGACTTCAAAAGGGGAGGGGGTGTATGAACAGGGAATAGGTCACAAAGATCACATGCTTCAAAGGGCAAAAAGGAGAACAAAGATCACAAGGCCAAGGGCAAAATCAAAAACTGATGAGTCTGTGTTCAGCTGTGCATGTATTGTCTTGACAAACATCTTAAACAACAGAAAATGGGGTTTCAGAGCAGAGAACCAGTCTGACCTCAAATTTACCAGGCAGCGTTTTTTTCCCCCACCCTAATAAGCCTGAGGGTACTGCAGGAAACCAGCCTTACCTCAACCACATAAGACACACACTCCCAGAGCGGCCATTTATAGACCTTCCCCCAGGAATGCAATTCTTTCCCTAGGGTCTTAATATTCCTTGCTAGGAAAATAATTTAGGGATATCTCTCCTACTTGCACGTCCGTTTATAGGCTCTCTGCAAGCAGAAAAATATGGCTCTTTTTGCCTGACCCCACAGGCAGTCAGACCTTATAGTTGTCTTCCCTTCTTCCCTAAAACCGCCGTTATTCTGTTCGTTTTCAAGGTGCACTGATTTCATACTGTTCAAACACACATTTTACAATCAATTTCTATAGTTAATGCAATCATCACAGTGGACCTGAGGTGATGTACATTCTCAGCTTACGACAATAACAGGATTAAGAGATTAAAGTAAGACAGGTGTAAGAAATTGTATTATTAGGGAAGTGATAAATGTCCATGAATCTTCACAATTGATGTCCCTCTGCTGCAGCTCCAGCCGGTCCCTCAGTTCGGGGTCCCTGACTTCCTGCAACACAGCACAACCCAGAACCTCCCTAAGCCCCACTGTCCAAGAGTTTTTATCAAGGCCTCATTACATAGTCATGATGGATTGGATTACTGATCACATGATTGAACTTAAACTCCAACCCTCTCCCTTCTCCAGAGGTTTGAGGGTGGGGCTGAAAATCCTAATCCTCCAGTCATGTGGTTGGGTCCTCTGGTGTCCAGCCCCTATCCTGGAGGGGCCCCACCACAATCACCTCAAAACCCTGAATAGGAAACTTTTACTGAATGCACCTGGGATGCCGCCTGAAACGGTTTGGATCTGTCTCTGCCCAATCTCATGTTGAATTCTAATCCCTAATGTTGTAGGTGGGACCTGGTGACAGGTGACTGGATCATGGGGACAGTTTCTCATGAATGGTTTAACACCTGGGGTGCTGTTCTCAGACAGTGAATGAGTTCTCACGAGATCCGGTTGTTCAAGTGTGTGGCACCTCCATCCTTTCTCTTCTCCTAATCCAGCCATGTGAAGTGCCTCGCTCCCCCTTTGTCTTCTGCCATGATTGGAAGCTTCCTGAGGCCTCCCCAAAGAAGCAGCCACTATGCTCACTGTACAGCAGAACCGTGAGCCAAATATACCTCTTTTCTTTATAAATCATCCAGTCTCAGGCCTTTTTTTTTTTTTTTTTTGAGACAAAGTCTTGCTCTGTCACCCAGGCTGAAGTGCAATGGCACAATCTCGGCTCACTGCAACCTCTGCCTCCCGGGTTCAATCAGTTATCCTGTCTCAGCCTCCCGAATAGCTGGGACTACAGGTGCATGCCACCACACCCAGCTAATTTTTGTATCTTTAGTAGAGATGGGGTTTCACCGTATTGGTCAGGCTGGTCTTGAACTCCTGACCTCAGGTGATCCACCAGCTTTGGCCTCCCAAAGTGCTGGGATTACCAGCCTGAGCCACCACACCTGGCCTCAGGCATTTCTTTATGTGAGAACAAATACAGTGCCTCACAACGAGATGCTGATTCTCAGAACCCAACAATACCACCTTAATTGCCTGCAGACCCCCAAGACTCTGATCCCAATACAGCCCACAGAAGTATGAGGCATACTATAGGAGGTGATAGCCTATTCAACAAATCATTAAACTGGACATAACAGCATTCCATTGAAACTGGAAACAGTATACACAAAACTGCCCGAACAGATTCAGAAGGCATGTGCGACCCAAGTGAGTGGCCAAATGCATCGTGCCACCTTTTCTACTTCACGCCCCCTCAGTCTACATCTGTGGTGTCATGGGACGCTCCCTATGACCAGTTGACAGAAGAGGAAAAAATACAGGTTTGTTTTACCAATGGATTCATACCGTATCGTGGCATGAACCATAAATAGCTGCTACACTAGTGGCTCACACCTGTAATCTCAGCACTTTGGGAGGCTGAGGCAGGCGGATCATGAGGTCAGGAGACTGAGACCATCCTGGCTACCATGGTGAAATCCCATCTCTACTAAAATACAAAAACTTAGCTGGGCATGGTGGCAGGCACCTGTAGTCCTAGCTACTCGGGAGGCTGAGGCAGGGGAATCACTTGAACCCGGGAGGCAGAGGTTGCAGGGGGCTGAGACCGTGCCACTGCACTCCAGCCTGGAAGACAGAGTAAGACTCTGTCTCAAAAAACAAATGAACAAAAAAATAGTTGCTACACTATAACCTAGTTTAGGGTTGGATTTTCGAAGATTTCCAGTTGGCAAAACTTCGGAGGGTACAGCTGGTGATCCATCTTATGTGGAAAGGAAGGTGTCTGAATTTACTGATCCGCAAGCATTCCTGTGCAGTTACTGACTGTCCAGCTAGTCAATAACAGAAAGAGATCGCCAAGAACGGTTTCAAGAAGTCTTCAGTGCCAGGCTCAGTGGCTCATGCCTTTGGGAGGCTGTGCCTTTAGCATGTTGTCCCAGCGCTCTGCCAGGCAGGGGTGCCCATGGACACTACACTTCCTTGGCTATAAAGTGAATCTCATTTGAAATGTTACGTCATTGTGTCAGTGAAACAAACACTCATTAAGCCTTGCTGGCTGACACTTGTGAGTAGGAAAAGACAAGCCTTGTATCTGGAATATGAGACTATTCTTGTGAAACGTGACCACCAGCCCCTCCAGGATGGGAGAGTTCCAATACAGTAAACTCTCCTTATAAAATGGGATTCTGTCTGAAGACCTCTATAAACCTGGATGTTTGTGCTCCTTGATGAAGTGACCCACAATGGGAGTTTAGCATTGGTCTCTTTTGCTGGCAGGTTAGATATTCAGGGGCAGCGAGATATTAACCAAAGCTGGGTAGGTCGGCTTTGGTTAGAGAACCCATGCTGTTAGACCCATGAACAGCCTCCAACTCCATCACCCTGGCTACCTTGTCCATGTGCCCATCATGCCAGTACTGCAGTGGCCAATAAGAGATGCTGTCCAGTATCGACTGGCTGAGTCAACTGTCTACTTGGTTGCATAACGCTTCTTTCATGGATGCTCTCTGGTGGACATTAACATTGTATACAAAGAACATCATACTTCGTGCCTATTCCAACCACATAAATTGACCACACACCTCCTTATTTCCAACTTCCAATTGTTGTCTTTCCAGGCCCTCTAGCACTGCCCATGACCCCATGTATCTTCTCACCTTGGGCCACTTCTTCCACAGACAAGTGGATGACCAGGAGTTCTGCCTGAAATGCTGCCTACTGAGAGGCTACGCCCTTATCACCATTTTTCAAGGTCACTCCTGAGGAGGCTGTAATGTGGCTGCTATTTTCATTTTGAACTCATACTGAGCCAACCCATTTATACACCATGCTCACAATTTTTACTCCTGACAACTGGTTGTAAGGGCCCCCTCACACAGTCACAGGTGTGAAATGACATTGTGGCTGACACAACAGTTCTGGAAGTCATGTGCATCTGTGCTCTACAGCTCATTTGGTAACCTCTGCACATTCTCATGCTCAATCTTGAACATACTACTTCCATACTATGAGGGACTGTTGCTGGTCCCAACTGATGTTATGACTGGGTAGTTTAACACGTAACAGGCAGTTCTGGCTGCATGGTCATCTGGTGGCTTATGGTCAGGTGTTCCATCTCTATCAGAGCCAAGTAGCACACCAGAAGATAGATCTACATCCCCCTGCCCCCCAGACACACAGACTTCTCTGCTCCAGGTGGCATGACAGAACCTCAGAGTTCTGCATTGTGAATTTCCCACTGGGCATGTCAGAAACTCTACATTGCATCATTCTGCACCATTAATAATGCCAGAACCATACCTGTTAAGAGTATATGGCCCAGGCAATAGCATTACTTCATCACAACCCAGAGCTACTGTACAGACTTTTCCAGTCCTGGGCTGTTTCCAAAACTGGCAATCTCCCAATTCCACTAGTATTTGGACCAGAGCAGTATTCCCAGGTGTGGGTACGCTGCCTCCAGAACCTAAGGCAAGAACTAGCTCAAGAACCAACAGTGTCTTGCTTTCTCAATGGCAGGAGGTGCAAGAAGCAATAATTCATTACCTTTTGGAAAGGATGCCCTAGAGCACCCCTGACCACTGGAGCCCTAAAAATGTTAGAATGCAGCAGGCTCCTAGATTCCTGTAGGGTTTATATGCCACTTTCTGGAGCAGCTGTCTCCAGGATCTTCTGCACTTCTCATCTGGCTGATCAACATGTCACTGATGTAAAGGAACAATGTAATATTCTACAGGATGTCTAGGTGGTCCAGATCTCTTTGGATTATGACAGAAAACAAGAGAAGTAACATAACCTTCAGGCAAAACTGTATTTTAATTCCATGTAAATGCAAAATGTTTTTGATCCCTGACAGGTACAGAAAAGAACAAATCCACCTAGTCAACACCTACCTACCATATCTGGCAGAGAGGCTAATTGGGATACTTTTTTTTGGTTTTTAGATAGAGTCTCACACTGTCACCTGGGCTGGAGTGCAATGGCATGATCTCGGCTCATTGCAACCTCCACCTCCCAGGTTCACAGGATTCTCCTGCCTCAGCTTCCCCAGTAGCTGGGATTACAGGCGCACACCACCACACCCAGCTAATTTTTCGTATTTTTGGTAGAGACAGGGTTTCACTATGTTGGCCTGACTGAACTCCTGACCTCATGATCTGCCCACCTTGGCCTTCCAAAGTGCTGGGATTTCAGGCCTGAGCCACTGCGCCAGTCAGGGATACTTCTTAGATGAGTTTGTAGCAGTGTACCCAAAACAACTACTGGTTGACAGCAAACAGCGTAGGCTGTCATTCTCCAGGATCCTTGTGATTTCTGCAGGGGTCACGCCGGTAAATTAAACAAAAATGCTGGTAACCACCACTTGCATCACCTGAATCCTTAAAAGTGGCACTTATCTCTGCCATTCCCGCTCTGGGACAATTGTTTTATAATCGTGGTAGGGGATGGGACAGTTTCCAGTTTGTTTGGCTTTTTCCATTTTGTTATCTAACTCTATAGGTCAGGGACCTGGAGTGAGCATTAACTGCCAAGTATGTCAATGTCAATTATTCACTGGAAGGCTAAGAAAATGATCACTACGTCAGTCCACTAGGTCTATGGGTCCGCTGTAAGCTGGACCTTTAGCAGGACTCCATCAATTACCTGGCCACCACATGCAGCCACTCTAACAGAAGGGGATGATGTTCTAGGTGTCTCGACATCAATTTAGACCCTGTGTCCACAAGTCTTCCAAATGTTTGGCTAATCACTTTTCTCCAGGATGTAGTTATCAAAAGAAATTGCTATCAGATCCTTTGGAAAAGTACCTGGGGATTCACTTCTGTGTATACTTGTATAGTTATAAGTCCTTCTTCTTGGTTATTTGGCCACCTCTCAAGTAATGTTTCCATTTCTGAAAACTGGCTCAGTTCCAGAAACTGAGCATGGAATCCTGATTTTTTATAACTGAAACAAGCATCTTGATTTTTTTATTTTCTTCAATTGAGACAGAGTTTTGCTGCATTGCCCGGGCTGGAATGCAGTGGTGCAACCACAGCTCACTGTAACCTTGAACTCCTGGGCTCAAGTGATCCTCCCACCTCAGCTTCCCAAAATGCTGAGATCACAGGCACAGGCCACCGTGCCTGGAGTGATTTTTTTTTTTTTTTTTTTTGGCAGCTGAGTAGTACCCTTCTTAGCTGCCCATCTATTTTGCCTCCAGGGATGCCATGTTTATTAATCAGTTCTATAACCATGCAAGTGAGGCCCCCTTGGCTGCCGCTCAGACCCTGCTGGCTACTATAATTGCAATCCTCTGACTTCTATCAGCTAAGTGTTGCCTTTGGCTTCTTGCGTGTTTTTTTTTTTTTTTTTTTTTTTTTTTTGGTCCCCATTATGTCCCAGAATGGCCTCTTTTGTCTTAGGATCCCATCATCCCCAATACTATCACCCAGCCAAGTTCTGGAACAGCCTTTCTATTGTCATTCTCGCCTACAGAGATGAGCCATCACCGAATATTTTAGTGACATCAGTGCCCCTTTCATCATCGTATGTCTAATGATCTTTATAAATGATGTGTTATTTACACCTTCATGTGGAAAACGATCATCTGGAATGTCTTCTAGATGCACGGAGTATATAAATTTCAGCATGCCACACTCCTTAACCTTTTACTGCCTTCCACCACTGTCTGCCATAGCAATTTTGCCGTTTCAGTTTTGCTTACCATGGCCCATGGTTTTTTCCAAGTGTGGTGTTTTAAAAATATATTGGCAAATTTTTTGATATTCTTCCCTTTAGAAGTTGAAGCCTAATTCCTCTCCCTTTGAATATGGGTGATTTAGTGACTCATTTCTTCCAAATAGGAAGTAGCCGCAGTGATGGTATGTAACTTCTGAGCGTGGTTCACAAAAAGGATACAGCTTTCTTTTGTCCTTTGTCTTTAAATTGCCCTTGGAATCCAGCCATCATATTGTGAGGAAGCCTCGGCCACAGGGACTGGCCACGTAGGGGTGCGCTGGCTGACATCCCAATCTGGGCTGCAGCCAATCTCCAGTATCAGCTGTCAGACATTCGAGCAGATGAACCTTCACTCACTCCAACCTCTAGCCTCTGAGCTGCTCCAGCCGAGGCCTCAGACACTGTGAATAGAGACAACCAATCCCCACTACGTCTGACCCACAGTAACCTAGAGATAAGAAATGATTCTTGTTTTAAGCCACTAAGTGTGGAGTAATTTGTTAGGTAGCAATAGCTATACCACCATTCTAGGAGCCATCCTTGCAGGAAGTCTGCAGCCAGTCTTTGCCAAGGTGTTAAATCACGTATTTCAATAAACACATCTAGGCAAGTTTACATTCCAGCTCCCTTCATCAAGCACCCTCATAATCCAGCCCCACACTTTCCCAGCTCCTGTCAGTACATGTTGGCTGGGTGGTACAGCTTGTTATGGGCTGAAGTGTGTCCCCCTCAAAAGATGCTGAAGCCCCCTAACCCCTGGTAAATCTGAATGTGACATTATTTGGAAATGGGTCTTTGCAGACAAGCTAAGATGAGCTCATTAGGGGGGGCCCTAATCAGTATGACTGGTGTCCTTCTAAAAAGAGATCCATGTCTAATGACCTTTGTCAATGATGTGTTATTTATGCCTTCATTTGGAGACATACACACACAAGATCACCACGTGAATATAAAGGCAGGACTGGGGCAATGCCTCTATAAGCCAAGGAACACCAAAGACTGCCAGCAAACCACCAGAAGCTAGGAGAGAAGTATGAGACAGATTCTTCCTCCCAGCCCCAGAAGGAACCAACCCTGTGAACACTTTGATCTCAGACTCTAGCCTCCATAACTCGGAGACTGCCTAGTTTGTCTGCTGGTTTGTTACTGAAGCCCCAGCAAACTAATAACACAGTTCTTTTGAGGGGGAGGGAGCTATAGTCTCTTTTCTATCTCATTGTTTCCAGCTGAATAATGCAAAAGAAACAACCATAAGTCTATATCTACTGTGCAGTAAGTAGGAGGAGGAGTGCCAGGTTAGTAGGAGAGGTGAGCCACCCCAGCGGGCTTCAGGTTCAAGGCAGACCAGGTGTGATGGCTTACTGGAGCCTAGGACTTTGAGACAAGCCTGGGCAACATAGCAAGACCTTGCCTCTACAAATAATAAAAAACGTATCCGGGCGTGGTGACACGCGCCTGTAGTCCCAGTTACTTAGTAGGCTAAGGTGGGAGGATCATTTGAGCCCAGGAAGTTGAGGCTACAGTGAGCCATGATCTAGCAACTGCACTCCAGTCGGGGCAACAGAGTGAGACACTATCTACAAAAAAAAGGTTTAAGGCAGTTTGGGGAGTCAAAATCTTTGAAGGCATCTACACGGGTATCTCCAACCCATGTATGACGGGCTTTTCTTTATTTTTTTTAAAGACAGGGCCTCACTCCTGTTGCCCAGACTGGAGTGCAGTGGTGCAATCACAGCTCACTACAGCCCTAACTTCCAGGGCTCAGGTGATCCACCCACATTCGCCTCCCAAGTAGATGGGACCACAGCTGTGGCCACCATGCCCATCTAATTTTTCGTGTTTTCAGTACAGACGGGGTTTTGTCACGTTGCCCAAGCTGGTCTTGAACTCCTGGACTCAAGCAATCTTCCCGCTTTGGCCTCCCAAAATGCTGGGATTACAGGTGTGAGCCACTGTGCCCGGCCTCATCTTTTCTGAGCAGGGCTCCAAACTTAGTGGAAGAGTATTGCCTTGTTTGGGTGTTCTCCTGTTTTTGGAGCTCAAACAGGGATGTTAATTCCTGGGCCTGGTTCTTGTCTTTGTCCTGCTGCAGTAAATGATGCTTCTCTGTATGCAACCGGACAGACTCACTGACTTACAACTGTATGTTGCTTGCCTTCAGCTGACCACTACTCTTAAGAGACTCGGTGGCACTAAGCAAGAGCTATTCAATCCCTTTTTCCATCTTTTTATCTACCACGTTCAGCATATATGAAATGTCTGATACTTCACCCACTCGTGGATATTCCATTTCACTACTTCACCCTCCTACTTCACTGCTGGTGAGTGATGCAGCCTCGAATCCCATCTTCTCACCAGCTTTAATGTTGCAGAATGGTTTCTCCAGAAGCAGATGCTGCGACGGGGTGTGCGGTACGAGGATGCTGACATGGTATCAACACCTGTGAGAGGAAGGGGAAGGAAGCAGGACTGGACGGAGGAAGGGTATGCAGGTCCCGCAAAGCTTTGGCCAGCCTCGTGCGGAGCTCTGGAACAAGAACTGCTGACGTTCGCAGACTCGGACACTCCTGCCTCACTCAGTAACAGGCGGGCGGCATCGGGGCACCGCCACGGCCACGCGCGCACCGTCAGACACACCCCCACACATTCGGGGAGCAGGGCCTTCAGGACGCGGCGGGGCCCTCTCAGTCTAGCTCCGCCAGGCCCCTCGTCCGTCCTCCCGCCCTCCAAGGTCACCTCGCGGTCCGACATGGCTGTTGGGGCTCCTTCGGGGCCAGCGACGTGTACTTCTAGGGCTATTTTTTAAAACAAAGCGTGAACACAGGTTAAGGCACGAGGAAGGTGCCTCGCCGCCACCACGGACCGCGCGGCGTTTGCGGTCAACACAGCCAGAAAGCGAACACAGCGGTCAACGCGGAAGCGCCACGCCGCGCGCACCGGGAGGAACCCCGGGAGGGGCGGGTCGGGGGGAGGGCCGCGCGCGGGGCCGCCAGCGGCGCCTGGGGTGTCAGCGCCAACGCCCACGGGCTGGTCATCCCCACGCAGGCGCCTCTGGCCGCAACTCGACGGCCTGGCCCCGTCAGGCCAGCTACCCTCAAGCCGGCCCAGCGCAGAGCCTGTCGGGAGCGGCGCTCTCCCGCCTCTCCCAATGGGAGCCCGGAGCGGCATCGACGCGTCCTCGGGCCAATGGAAGCGAGGCTCTGGTGTTGCTGGGCGGGGCCGGGAGGGCAGCCCAAGCCCGAGACCCACTGCGCACGCGCGCTCGCTACCCGCCCTTCCCGCCGCGCACGCGCTCCCGCGTAGGGCCGGCCGGGCGCTCAGGGGCGCTCAGGGACGCGCGGGGCGGCGGCGGCGCGGAGGAGCCATCCGCGCTCGTGCCCGGGCGGGTGCGTTGCCGCTCTGGCCGCGCCCCTGCCCCGCCGCCTCCCGCTCCTTGCTTGGCGGATCTAGGTTGTTGGCCTGAGGGGAGCGACGTAGCCGCGGTTTGCGCTGCAGCCGCCAGGCCCGGTCCGGTTCCAGCATCTGCCCGGACGCTAGCCGGCCTGGCCATGGCTGACCGCGGGTGCCCGCTGGAGGCGGCGCCGCTGCCTGCAGAGGTGCGGGAGAGCCTGGCTGAGCTGGAGCTGGAGCTGTCTGAAGGTGAGCCGGATCCCGCCCTCAACCCCCGCGACCCGCCCTCACCTGGGACCCCCGTGCAGCCCCTCGCTCCGGGACCCCCGCCCTTCACCCCCTGGACCCCCACGCGGCCTCTAGCCCCTGGGACCCCTGCCCCTCAACGGAACCCCGGTTCCTGGATCCCGGGACCCCACCCCTCGCCCCGGAGACACCGTTCCTCAACCCCGGGACCCCGCCCCTCACCCGGGACCCGAGCACGGCCTCTCACCCTGAGACCCCCGCCCTTCACCCCCGGGATCCCCGCCCCTCACCCCCGGGACCCCAGCACAGCTCCTCACGCCCGGGACCCCACCCCTCCCCCCCAGGACCTCCTGCCTCTCACCCCCGGAACCCCGCGCGGCCCCTCACCCCGGGGACCCCACCCTTCACCCTGGGAGTCCCGCGCTGCCCCTCCGGACCCCCGACCCTCAGCCCCGGCACCCCCGCGCGCCCCTCAAACCAGGGACTACTGTCCCGCCTCTCATACAAGGACCCCACCTCCCCCAGGCCCCTCACACCTGGGACCCCTACTCCTCACCCCAGGACCCCAATACGGCCCTGCACCCAAGACCCCCGACTGGACCCCCACGTCGGGACCCCAGCCAAACTTCTGGAGACCTTTCCCTATCTCCAGCTGCTCCCCCCATGGGATCCGACCCCAAGGACTGGCTTTGACTAGGTCGTTTGGACAGGTGTGAGAATCTTGAGAGGAAATGACCACTTTTGCCCCAAGCTGTGAGCCCTGCTTTTCTCAAGGCTGTAGGTCTGGGCTTGTCTGGGCTTCACTGGGGTGACTGCGCCCGTTGTCCGCAGGCAGCTACTTCCCTCGGATCTGGGAGCCCTTGCCACGCGCCTGATACTCTAGGAGCTGCACCCTGTGCCTTATTTTATTATCTATAAAGCGGGGTTACAACAGCATTTCCATTTTGGATTGTTATGAGGCTACAATACCTTAATGTATGCAAAGCACATAACACTTAGGAGTTGTTAGCCCCCTCATGGAATTTTTTAAAGTAAAAAAAAAAAGTCCTATAAATGGTTGGTTGATAAAAATAGACTGGAGTAATCTGGCTTCAGAGGTGGTGGGTGGCATTTCCCATTTGGATGTTATCCCTTTCAAGGCCTGTGTCCTGATATTCCTTTTGGCTGTCATTAGGAAAGAGTTAAGTTCTCCAGTGTCAAAAAGGACTTGCAGTCCTTGAAGAAAAGCATGTAATTGATTCTTACTCTGTTTTTGAGACCTAAATGCATTTTTGGCTTTTAGAATCCATTTTAAAATAATCTTATTATTCTTAATTTAAGTTTCAGATTGATAACATTTTGCTGGGTCTGGGGTAATTATTTCTCAAAACATCTAATTAATATGCACTCGCATATAGTAAGTCATTTAATCCTTACCAACCTTAGGGAGGTAGATGCTGTTGTGATCTTGTTTTACATATAATACAACGTGTACTTGCAGCTATTTTGAATTCAGCATTCAGCTTTTTAAAAATGTTGTGATATGTGGCGGTGTTTTTTTTTTCTTTGAGATGGAGTCTTGCTCTGTCGCCCAGGCTGGAGTGCAATGACCTGATCTCGGCTCACTGCAACCTCTGCCTCCCAGGTACAAATGATTCTTCCGCCTCAGCCTTCCGAGTAGCTGGGATTACAGGCGCTTGCCACCACTCTCGGCCAATTTTTGTATTTTTAGTAGAGTCAGGGTATCACCATGTTGACTAAGCTGGTCTCGAACTCCTGACCTCAGGTGATCTGCCTGCCTCGGCTCCCAAAGTGCTGGGACTACAGGCATGAGCCACCGTGCCTGGCTTGTGGCACATTTTTAAAAATGGAAGTACAGGCCGAGTACACAGTGGTTCATGCTTGTAATCCCAACACTTTGGGAGGCCACGTTGGCTTGGAGACAGGAGTTCAGAACAGCTTGGGCAACATAGCAAGACTCTGTCTCTACAGTATTAAAACAAATTAGCTGGGCGTGATGGTGTGCACCTGTAGTCCCAGCTACTTGGGAGGCTGAGGCAGGAGGATCACTTGAGCCCTGGAGCACTCCAGCCTGGGCAATAGAGCGAGACCCTGTCTCACAAAAAAAAAAGGAAAAAAAAAGGAAAGAAATGGGTGAATTTGAGAATTCTTGGTGATAGATGCTCTTTAGGCAGTTTGACAAAATTAAATTAGGAATGGGTTTGACAGGTTCTACTGTACCGCATTTGTTAAGGCTCTTTAGGGAAAATCACATATATGCGGTTTAGATTCTATATATTTCTTTTTTTTTTTTTTTTTTTGAGACGGAGTCTCGCTCTGTCACCCGGACTGGAGTGCAGTGGCCGGATCTCAGCTCACTGCAAGCTCCGCCTCCAGGGTTTATGCCATTCTCCTGCCTCAGCCTCCCGAGTAGCTGGGACTACAGGCGCCAGCCACCTCGCCCGGCTAGCTTTTTGTATTTTTTTAGTAGAGACGGGGTTTCACCGTGTTAGCCAGGATGGTCTTGAACTCCTGACCTCGTGATCCCCTGGTCTCGGCCTCCCAAAGTGCTGGGATTACAGGCTTGAGCCACCGCGCCCGGCCAGATTCTATATATTTCAAACATATTTTTGCATATTGCTCCTAATTTCTGCTCCAGTGTATTCATTATTCCCTCAATTTTTTGTTGTTTTGTAGTCATGTTTGAGTGCTTGCTAGGCATTGACAATTGAATCCTTTCCTCAAAGAACTTTATAATTTGTGCGACATAACACAGGTACTTAAATGAAAGAAATGTTTCCTATCTGTTGGATCCATTTATGCTCTTGTCATCTTAGAGATATGTAGGGGATATATAGTTAAGTAAAGGATTAAGATTATGTAACGTGGAGAGGAACCTGGAAAAGTAGCTTAAGCTGAGAAAGGGGGTAAACAAAAAAAGTATAAAGCCCAGAAATAGTGGCTCAGTCCTGTTATGTCTGCATATTGGGAGGCCAAGGCAGGAGGATCACTTGAGCCCGGGAGTTTGAGACCAGCCTAGGCAACATTGGGAGACCCTGTCTCTTCCAAAACGAAAATAAAAATAAATTTGCTGGACGTGGTGATATGTGCCTGTAGTCCCAGCTACTTGAGGGGCTGAGGTGGGAGGATCACTTGATGAGGTTGTGAGCCTTTTTAGTGTCACTGCATTCCAGTCTGGAAGACAGAGTGAGACCTTGTCTCAAAAAGAAAAGTGTTAAGGGGAAAAGACAGCAAGGGCAGAGTAGTAGAGTGGCAGCCAAGGAGGTGGAAGCTCTGGCTTCTTGGCTTCTTTCCCTGCTCCTGGACTGGCCTGACATTTTTCTTTTGGCCACAATAGGTCAGTGATTACTTAGGCACAGTCACACGTGGACCTGCTTCCAGGGCGCTTCCACAGGTTAATGCTGGCTTCTATAGTTTATATTGTGGTTGTTGTTGACGTGGGGTCTCCCTGTTGGATTTGGAGATGCTTACTGATAAGGACTTTGTTTTAGGCAGATTTTTGACATTTTCACACAGTGGTGGGCATCTGGTAAAATGTCTGTGAATCTCCAATGGATTATAATGTCTCTAAACTTGGGTTTAGTCAGCTGTAAAAGGGGGTGAATATCAGCTTTATTGACATTCCAGGTTTATTGTCAAGATTCAGTCAGATAGTGTATGTGAAAATGCTTTGAAACTGGTGTCTTATTTATATAATTAAAGGGAGATACTAGTAATGAGTTATAGTCCTGAAACAACCAATGTTAGTGTTTCATTGTTATTATTTTTGTATATTGTCAAAATAGTATAGCTTTTTATAGCATTCACATTTATCTGAGAAATTGCCTAAAACTTAGAGTTGTCACTGTGCTTGGTAGGTTGGAAGGAAGAAGAAGCTTAACAGTTACAAAGATGCTGTCTTCAACAGAACTGGTAATGAGTGATACCTGAATAATCTAGAAAATCCTGCATGCCTTCCCCTCAGCCTGTTGAAAGTATCCCCTGCCTTTCTTCATACCTCACACCTGGCCTTATTCTCCAACATCCTCACTCATTCTCATCATCAACCATTGTGACTGGCATTGGTCCTGAGGGAAAGTTCTGGTAGAACGCTATGATTTCGTTCTATAGGGCAAGTTTGCTGAATTTCTGTTATAGATGCCCAAGAGGGAAATAAGGCATAGCTGTGTTCGTGCTCCTTAACTTTTCTGGCTGTTTGCCCTCTTGACTTACGAGTCTTGCTTCAGATTAAGATGAAGATGAAGAGTAGAAGTACATGGAACCCTACTCTTCTTAGACCCCCTGCCCCCTCAACCATGAACACACAGAGAAGAATTCTTACATGTGGTTCCTGAAAACCTGTCAGGATGTTCATTGATGAAAGTGAGATCATTAGAGGCATAACCTTGGTATTTAAAGAAGAATTAATTCCAAACCCTCTGTGCTTTGCCTGTTACTGTAACAAATTACCTTGGACACACCTCACAGCTGATTTTGGCACACCAGTGCTGTACAGTGTCTTGGAGCTGTTGCTGTTGAACTGCTTTTAAAACATGGACAGTGGCATTTTGTTCTTTGTTTTAGTGGACTGCAGTGGGTTAGAGAGGAAATTTCTACACAACAGGCTACCTTTATCCCATTCCGATTACTTTATTCAGGTTAATAGGTCTATTCCATAGCTTTAACTTTAGTCTTTTTCTTGATTTCTTATATTCTAACAATGCAGGACTTCTAGTCTAGATGGAATAAAATGAAAAGGGGGAAAAAACTCTGTGGGTATACAGGAAGAGACTTCTCTCACAGAGCTTTTTTCCTCTTCAACTGTCTTTAATTTCTAAAATCTGGGATATAATTTTGTTTGTGTGTGTGTGTGTGTGTGTGTGTGTGTGTGTGTGTGTGTGTGTTTTCACATGGAATCTCACTCTGTTGCCCAGGCTGGAGTGCAGTGGCATGATCTTGGTTCACTGCATCTTCCACCTCCCGGGTTCAAGCGATTCTGCTGTCTCAGCCTCCCAAGTAGCTGGGATTACAGACATGAGCCACCGCACCCAGCCCATAATTCTTAATTTTCAGAATGACAGCCTGTCATTGCCTTTGTGTTAATAAACATTTGTTTTGCTTCTTAAATATTTTGTGGTATATAAAAGTTCTCATGTTCAGCCAGACACGGTGGCTCAAGCCTGTAATCCCAGCACTTTGGGCAGTTGAGGTGGGTGGATCACCTGAGGTTAGGAGTTCCAGACCAGTTTGACCAACATGGCGAAACCCCTCTCTACTAAATACAAAAAATTAGCCGGGCGTGGTGGCACACGCCTGTAATCCCAGCTACTTGGAAGGCTGAGGCAGGAGAATCGCTTGAACCCGGGAGGCAGAGGTTTCAGTGAGCCGGTTTTGCGCCATTGCACTCCAGCCTGGGCAACAAAAGCGAAACTTCATCTCAAAAAAAAAAAAAAAAAAAAAAAAAAACGTTCTCATGTTCAAATTCTCCTCATCTGTCAAAGGCCAGCCCAAATGCTCTTAGTCTATTTTGTGTTGTGTCTGTGTTCTATAACAGAACCCCACACATAGGTAATTTACAAAGAAAATTTATTTCTCACAGTTCCAGAGGGTGGAAGTCCAATATTAAGGTACTAGCATCTAGGAAGGACTTTCTTGGCGTGTCGTCCCATGGTGGAAGGTGAGAAGGCAAGAGAATGTGTGGACAAGAGAGGAAGGGAGCCAAACTCATCCTTTTGTCTGGAAGCCATTCCTGATAACTAACCTATTCCTGCAATAACAGCATTAATCCACTAATCACCTCTTAAAGGTTCTGCCTCTCAACACTGCAGCATTGGGCGTTTTCTTTTTCTTCTTGGTATTCATGTCTTTTTTTTTTTCTTGAAGAAAACATACAACAAATGTCAGAATATGAGATAGGGAATTTCTCCTGGAACAGCATCTAGATTATTTTCTAGAGCACTTTAGTTACGTGGTACGTAATGACGATAATTCTTCTGAACACAATTCAGAATTTGAACCGATATTTGTTGTTTCAGGAAAGCAGAATTTCCTTTGAATGATGGATAAGAATGGTGAGGATCTTTATAATATAGAATAAATTGCTGAAAAAAAAACTTTGAGGGAATATTCAAAGCACCCTCTTATTTTGAACCTTCCTTGATCATCTCTAATGTGACTGCTTTCTCAGAAGTCTCATGTCATTTGTCCCCTCTTTTGGAGTTCTTGCTGCTTTTTTTCATTTTTTGCATTTGTTTTCACTTTTTCAGTGTCTACTGTATCCTAGGTAATATTTCAGCTGTCAAAAGTCAGATTTACAGCTGGGCATGGTGGTCACTCCTGTAATCCCAGCACTTTGGGAAGCCGAGGTGGGTGAATCACCTCAGGTCAGTAGTTCGAGACCAGCCTGACCAACATGACGAAACCCCGTTGCTACTAAATACAAAAAAAAAAAAAAGTAGCCGGTCATGGTGGCACATGCCTGTAATCCCAGCTACTTGGGAGGCTGAGGCAGGAGAATCACTCAAACCCGGGAGGCGGAGGGAGACTATTTTTATAATAATACTAAGATGCCATTTCTATTTTGATTGTGTTGACACGTGTACTGATGGTCCAAAAGCAATCGTAGGGAAAACTGCTGGCACTTTAATGTAAATTGAGGCAGGGACTCCAAGTGGCACTAACAGTCATTATTCACTACCTGTCCACTTGTAGTTTTAAAAAAACAAAAAGGGGCCAGGCGCGGTGGCTCAAGCCTGTAATCCCAGCACTTTGGGAGGCCGAGACGGGTGGATCACGACGTCAGGAGATCGAGACCATCCTGGCTAACACGGTGAAACCCCGTCTCTACTAAAAAATACAAAAAACTAGCCGGGCGAGGTGGCGGCGCCTGTAGTCCCAGCTACTCGGGAGGCTGAGGCAGGAGAATGGCGTAAACCCGGGAGGCGGAGCTTGCAGTGAGCTGAGATCCGGCCACTGCACTCCAGCCTGGGCGACAGAGCAAGACTCTGTCTCAAAAAATAAATAAGTAAAAGTAAAAATGTGAGGTATTTTAAAAATTTCACAGTATTAGTTTTGTTTTTTTTTTTTTTTTTTGAGACGGAGTCTCGCTCTGTCGCCCGGGCTGGAGTGCGGTGGCCGGATCTCAGCTCACTGCAAGCTCCACCTCCCGGGTTTACTCCATTCTCCTGCCTCAGCCTCCCGAGTAGCTGGGACTACAGGCACCCGCCACCTCGCCCGGCTAGTTTTTTGTATTTTTAGTAGAGACGGGGTTTCACCGTGTTAGCCAGGATGGTCTCGATCTTCTGACGTCGTGATCTGCCCGCCTCGGCCTCCCAAAGTGCTGGGATTACAGGCTTGAGCCACCGCGTACGGCCATTTATTTTTTATTTTTTATTTTTTATTTTTTTTAAGATAGTGTCTTGCTCTGTTGCCTAGGTGCGAGTGCAGTGGTGTGAGGATAGCTCACTGCTGCCTTGAACTCCTGGGTTCAAACGATCTTCTTGCCTCAGCCTCTTGAATAAGTGGAACGTAGTAGCTGAAAGACATGGATGTCATCGTCTATTTCTTTATATTTTTTATAACGTTTTAAAGCTATTGCTTAGTTTAATAAATATTTCAGTTTGTGTATGTAAGGACAATCAGGCATTTCAATTTATAAAACATGTTTGAAAATCTTTAAAAATTATACATACTGACTAGTTGACTTGTATGTTACACTAGCAAAATTTGTTATTCATGATTTGGGAATACCCTCTTTAGAGTTTTTTTTTTTTTATAGTAAATTATCCCAGTAAAAGTGTCTTTTTACAAAAGTTTGATTTCTAAGTTTCTTTAAAAATATCAGCACCAGCTGGGCACAGTGGCTCACACCTGTAATCCCAGCACTTTTGAGAGGTCGAGGAGGACGGCTGAGGAGGGTGGATCGTTTGAACTCAGGAGTTTGGGATCAGCCTGAGTAACATGGTGAAACCCCATCTCTACTAAAAATACGAAAATTAGGGCGGGGTGCAGTGGCTCACGCCTGTAATCCTAGCAGTTTGGGAGGTTGAGGTGGACAGGTCCCTGGAGTCCAGGAGTTTGAGACCAGCCTGGGCAACATGACGAAACTCCGCCTCTACTTTAAAAAAAAAAAAAAAAAATAGCCTGGCACGGTGGTAATCCCAGCTACTCGGGAGACTGAGGCAGGAGAATCTCTTGAACCCAGGAGGTGGAGGTTGCAGTGAAATGAGATTGTGCCACTGCACTCCAGCCTGGGTGACACACTAAGGCTCTGTCCCAAAAAAAAAAAAAAAAAAGCTGGGTGTGGTGGTGCACACCTGTAATCCCACCTACTCTGGTGGCTGAGGCAAGGAGAACTACTTGAACCTGGGACTGGTGGAAGCTGCAGTGACCTGAAATTGCACCACTGCAGTCCATGACACCCTGACTAAAAAAAAAAGAAAATCAGCACCAGAACAAATCCTACACAAGCCCACTTGTATCAGGAATTTAAAATATTCAGGCTCATAGAAGCAGAGAGTAGAATGGTGGTTGCCAGGGACTGGGGTGGTGGGAGAATCTGGAAGGTGCTGATCAAAGGGTATGTAGTTTCAGTTATACAAGATGAGTAACTCCTAGAGAGCTGCTGTACAGCTAAGTGCATATAGTTAACAATATTGTATAATTAAAAATTTGTTAAGAGAGTAGATCTCATGTTAAATGTTCTTATCACAAACAAGAAGAAAGGAAGAAACTTTTAGAGATGATGATTATGTTTATGGTGATGGTTTCACAGGGATATACTTATATTTAAACTCATCAAAATTTATACATTAAATATGCACAAGTTCTTATAGGTTAATCATATGTCGGTTTAAAAAAGAAATATCAGTGATTTCAATTTTAATATCCTAAAACTTTAAACATGCTTCATTGCCAGCTATTCTGTACCTGTTTAGTTCCTGTCTTTCTTTCACCGCTTAAGTTTAAACTTCACTTTCTGTTTGAGGCTCTGCCTTCTACTAAAGCCCCCTTCTCCCCTACCTTCACAGAATAAAGTACCTGTGCTCTGTATCCTTTTAAAACTCGTTGTATCACTCTTGTAGGATCATAATTATTTGTTCATGATTATTTGTTTGCTTGTCTTTTCTATACTGTTTTACAGGGAACATTTCAAAAGGAAGGTTTGATCTGCTCATCTTTCTGTCTCCAGCACCTTGCACATTTTAGGCATTTCAATGGATGCTTATTGAATTGATAAAAGTGAAAACCTCACATGGTGTTTATTCCGTTTCAAATAAAGAATCCTCTGTAAATGGTTTAATACTTACGTTTTTTACAGCAGTTTTTCTAATTCAGTGAACCCATCAGCAGGATAGATATGTGCCTCAGGGAACCGTTGAATCAGAATGTGGTCTTTGTTGCTTTAAATGACCAGAAAGAAAAAAACTTAGAGGAGACTGAGATAAGTGCACTGTGGCTCCTGTCCTCCTGTAGGATCCAGGCTAAGCTGGAGAGGCCTCACTGGTGTGGAGCTCGATGACTTACATCTAATCTATCGTTTGTTTGGGGCCCATGAGGGCATAATCCACTGATGGCCTCATCGCTGTGCTGTGGGTCCACACTGCCCTCAAGCTGAGGCTATGCTTCCTATAGCAGGAATACCAAGGCTGTTTCTCAGGAGTCCTGATGAGAACTGTCTCAAGGACTCCTCATTGACCTGGCTGGAACTTTCTTAGTGCTGCCTTTAGTCTAAGACTTTTTCTGGCCGACCTGCCTTCCTTTCCTCCTCACCTGGCAAACATCTACTGGTTCCCTCCCCATTTGCCCTCAAGGGCGTTTTCCCACATCAATCTCTTTCACATCTAATCCTGTGATAGCATCTGCTTTTCAGAGGACAGGAACTGCTACAGGGGGTCACTGATTAGACCCACGCTACAAGGGCTGATTTATATCTGGCGTGTAGGTTTAGATGTTTGTCTCCCTTATTAATAGTTTGCTCTTCGAGGCTGTACCTGGCACACAGTTGTTGGTCAATATGTATTGAATTATTCACTCTTCTAGGGATGCTGTTGCCTGTGTCCGACTCTGGTTTAGCTACCCATTGTGAAGCATCATGAGAGCAGGGGCCAAACCTGCCTTGTTCCTCCGAGTTTCGGGCACCAGAGTAGGCTTATGCATTGTCAATGTCCAACTCCTCTAGCTTGCTGAGTCTCCCTCTATATGACTTAGCACCATCTACTTTTCTTTAGGAGCACTTACTGTAAGGAGTACAGTAAATAATTGCAATAAGTAATTATCCCAAGTATTAATACTTCTGATATTTCTGTGTCCTGTGTTGGTCTTCCCCACTTGGGGCAGTCCAGAGGACCTTGAAGAGAGTGGCATTGCTGTTCTGCTCAGTGCTGGCCAGGCCTGTAAACTGCCTTGATCTCTCATACCATGCACTTGTTGACAGAGAGTAAGAAACATGCTGTTTTTAGGTACCTTTTTTCCCAGGGGCAGGCCCTCAGCCAAGATGTGTAGGGTGTTTGTGTGTCAGGGTTGCGCAGTCCGAGACAGCCTCTGTTGGTCATTTAGTTCCCTTCTCTTTGACCTTTAGTCTCACAAAGTGGAGTGAATATACGTCCAGGGCTTAGAAGTTGGAAAAGAGATTCAGAGATGGGGGCACTGGTCTGGTGGAGTGCAGACTCTGCCTGATGATGTGCCCTCACGGAAACGAGCATGAGGGAGTGGAGTCACCCCCGTGCCTTGTGTTCCCTTTCATTTAGTGTGTCCTCAGTGAGCATCAGCCACGTGTGACTGCTTCTCTCATTATCAGGGCAGGTCAGGGGCCAGAATACGTGTTCCATCTTTTGGAAAAAAAGATCGAATTCAAGAGCTACAGTTTTGTTTTTCAAATCACATATTTAATCTTTTAATGTATTATTTTGGCTGATGTGATATACATTTATTGAGTATAAAAATGAATTCAGGCCGGGTGAGGTGGCTCACGCCTGTAATCCCAGCACTTTGGGAGGCCAAAGCAGCCGGATCACCTGAGGTCAGGAGTTCGAGACCAGCCTGGCCAACATGGAGAAACCCCATCTCTACTAAAAATACAAAAAATGGGCTGAGCGCAGTAGCTCATGCCTATAACCCCAGTATTTAGGGAGGGCCGAGGTAGGCGGATCACCTGAGGTTGGGAGTTCGAGACCAGCCTGACCAACATGGAGAAACCCTGTCTTTACTAAAAATACAAAATTAGCCAGCTATGGTTGCACATGCCTGTAATCCCAGCTACTCGGAAGGCTGAGGCAGGAGAATCGCTTGAACCCAGGAGGTGGAGGTTGTGGTGAACTGAGACTGTGCCATTGCACTCCAGCCTGGGCAACAAGAGCGAAGCTCCGTCTCAAAAAAAAAAAAGGCGGGGGGGGGGTCAGGCATGGTAGCTCACGCCTGTAATCCCAGCACTTTGGGAGGCCGAGGTGGGCGGATCACGAGGTCAGGAGTTCGAGACCAGCCTGACCAACATGGTGAAACCCCGTCTCTAGTAAAAACA
Organism: Rhinopithecus roxellana; assembly: GCF_007565055.1. Taxonomy (NCBI): domain Eukaryota; kingdom Metazoa; phylum Chordata; class Mammalia; order Primates; family Cercopithecidae; genus Rhinopithecus; species Rhinopithecus roxellana. Next base: position 130,772,803 of record NC_044561.1, on the reverse strand, counting down.
CAAAAATTAGGCAGACATGGTGGCACGTGCCTGTAATCCCAGCTACTCAGGAGGCTGAGACAGGAGAATCATTTGAATCCGGGAGGTGGAGTGAGTGGAGATCATACCATTGCACTCTAGCCTGGACAACAGAGTGAGATTCTGTCTCAAAAAAAAAAAAAAAAAAAATTAGCCAGGCATGGTGGTAGGTGCCTGTAATCCCAGCTACTCGGGAGGCTGAGGCAGGAGAATCGCTTGAACCCAGGAGGCGGAGGTTGCAGTGAGTCAAGATGGTACCACTGCACTCTATCCTAGGAAACAGGAGCGAAATTCTGTTTCAAAAAAAAAGAATTCATATTATTTGGTCACTGTTCTATGGTATGACTGAAGACAGGAAGGAAGTGAATTAGGGTTAAGTTAATGGGAAAACTTTATTCTGCCAGTAAATGTTTTGTTTATTTAGTCTTGCTCTGTTGCCCAGGCTGGAGTGCAGTAGCACTATCATAGCTCATTATAGCCTCAAACTCCTGGGCTAAGCTATCTTCCACTTTAGCCTCCCAAGTAGTTAGGACTACAGGTGCACTCTACTGTGCCTACTTTTAAAGTTTTTTTTTATATTCGGAGTCTCACCACATTGCCCAGGCTAGTCTTGAAACTTCTGGTTTCAAGCGATCTTTCCACCTTGGCCTCCCAAAGTCCTGGGTTTACAGGCATGAGCCACTGTGCCTGGACCTGTTTTTGTTTTTACAGATATTTTAAGAACAGTCTTCGTTTCACAGCAAAATTCAGAGAAAGGTACGGAGCTATCCCATATTCCCCCTACCGTTATATATGTATAGCCTCCCCCATCATCAGCATCCCTGGAAATATTTTAAACTCATTTTTGCTGTGCAGTGAGCTTGCTTCTGGGTAGGACTAACATAATCCTTGTGGTTCAATCTTGACACCTTTAAATTAGCTGACATTTTCAGTATTGCACTTGCTGTTAAAAAGACTAGGAAATTATTCACTGCTTAGCAAAGAAAACTGTATAGTCAGTGAAGACGCAACACTTAAAAATAGCTGTTATTTCTATTGTGAATTGATAGATAATTACTTAGAGTAATGTACCCACGGGTCTCCCTTCCCTTTTCACACAGGAAATGCATGGCCTCTGTTCTTAGGATTTCCTGGGTTCTTGAAGACAACAGCTAAAATTATAGCTGGGAGACAGTGATCATGTGGGGGTTTCCTTTCAGACTTTGTATTAATCAACTGTAGAGAAAGAATAGAAATCCTGTGTCTTTCTACGCTGAACTGTTCATAATTTAAGAGTACCATTTTGGAAATAGCAGAAAAAGAACTTTTACACTCTTTCAGATTTTAGAACTTTCTCTGCAGTATCTTTAGTAAAGAACCTTTAAATTAAGTCTCTGAAGCAAAAGGACACGGTTGTTGGTATGCTGAATCCCTAGCCCCAGTGGATTATATTTTAAGATAGGACCTTAAGGAGATATTTAAGATCCAATGAAGTCAAGGGGGAGGGCCCTAATCCAGTAAGACTGGTGTCCTTACAAGACAAGGAAGGGGCACCAGGGATGTTTGTGCATAGAAAGGCATGTGAATACATAGTGAGGAGGCAGCTGTCTGCAAGCCAAGGAGAGAGGCTTCACCAGAAATGAACCCTGTGGCCCCTTGATCTTGAGCTTGCAGTCTCCAGAACTGTGAGAAAATAAATGTCTGTTGTTTGAGCCGCCCACTCTGGTATTCTGTTACGGCAGCCTGAACAGACGGACACTCAGTGTGTCATCCTGTTGTTTAGCAACATTCAGCAGAGTGCCAGGAGGCTTACAGTCTCGTGGGGGCTGAAAGGCATGTAAATCGTGGCAATGTCGTGAAGTGTGTACAGGACCCAGTCCGCCCAAGGGGAGGTATCATCAGCCCTGGGTGAGCGGGGCCAACAGAGGAAGTCAAGTTTCCTGGAACTCTGTTTTGAAAGCATGTGTGAGAGGGTGGAGAAGGAGGAGCGGGGATGGACATGGAGACAAAGGAAGGGGAGCTGAAGTCGAGTGGGCCAGGGAATCCCAGGCAGTCCCCAGGTAGAGGAGGAAAGGCAGGGCGAACTTAGAGCAGGGCTCACACATCCCGGTAAGGAACTGGGACTGGATTCTCTGGAGTCTAGACAAACTCAAATTCCTCCCTGTAGCTGGTTGGGGGTTGTGGATGTGTGAAGTGACCAAGAGAAAGGCAGGAGGGGTGCTGGTACCTGTTGCCTCTAGAATGGCACTGTTTCGAACTTTCTGCAATGATGGGAAAGTTCTGTGGTGTCCAGCATGGTGGCCACCAGCCATATGTGGCTGCTGAACACTTGAAATGTGACTAATGGGATGAGGGATTAATTGAACTGATTGTTCAATTTAATTTACTTTTAATTAACTAAAATTTAACCATGCATGGCTAGTGGCTACTGTATTGAACAATAGCAAAGTGTATGCTCTGCATAAAGGCTTCCTATTAACAAGAAATGCCATGAAAATATATTATATTCCTACCACTGCTCTCGATAAAGGGGAGAAAATGAGCAAGATGAAAATATGTGTGCACATTGAAGAACTCAGTAAATCTTGAAAACAGACGGCCATTTTCCTACTTTTAAGTAAAGGCTATGGGGCAGGAGTGTGAGACTACGCTGGGCAACATAGGGAAACCCTGTCTCTACAAAGAAAAGAGAATTAGCAAGGCCTGTTGGTGCACGCCTGTAATCCCAGCCATTTGAGAGGCTGAGGTGGGAGGGTTGCTTGAGACTGAGGCTGCAGTGAGCCGTGATTATGCCACTGCACTCCAGCCTGGGTGCCACAGTGAGGCCCTGTCTCAGGGGGAAAAAAAGGCTATGGGGGTGGTTTTTCTTGGGTGCTTTATTTATTTATTTTTATGTTTATATTTTATTTTTTATTTTATTTTATTTCAATTTTATTTCAATTTTATTTTAGAGACAGAGTCTTGTTCTGTCACCCAGGCTGGAGTGCAGTGGTGCAATCTCAGCTCACTGCAACCTTCACCTCCCAGGTTCAAGAAATTCTCCTGCCTCAGCCTCCCAAGTAGTTGGGATTACAGGCGTGCACCACCACGACCGGCTAATTTTTGTATTTTTAGTAAAGATGGGGTTTCACCACGTTGGCCAAGCTGGTCTCGAACTCCTGACCTCAGGTGATCCACCCACTTTGACCTCCCAAAGTGCTGGAATTATAGGCATGAGCCACCACGCCTGGCCAGGTGCTTTACTTTAAACAGGTCTTCTTTAATAAATAATGGAGCCAGCAATTCTCCCACACACACACCCCCACCTTTTTAAAAATAGATATTAACAAAACATTTCTGCGTCATCTCTTTTGTCTCTTTCTGTCTCCCTCTTTGATTTAGAAAGATTATTCTGCAGTGTGTGAAAAGTAGCTTGGAGGAGTCTGAAATTAGAGGACGGAAAAGTTAGCTTGAAGAACTCATTGCAGTAATCCAGGGCAAGAGATTTTGCTGGTCTGGATAGAGCTGAGCCAGTAGGATGGAGAGGGCAATCAGAAGTAGAACCAGCAGGCTTCTGTGTGAAGTACACAGGAAAGGAGGGCCTAGGGTGACGCCGGAGTTTCTGAAACACCTGTCTGGGGGATCGTGGTGCTGCTTATGAAGACGTGGAACACAAAAGGAGTGTGAGGCTGCTCTGGGAGATCTGAGAGGTGGGACCCAGAGTGCATTTGGATATATGAGTCTAGTACTTTGTAGAGAGCTCTGGCCTTGGCTAGTAATTTGGAAGTCATTGGCACATAAATATTAGAGTGAATATGATTACCCCATAAGGAGAAATGAATAATGCCGAAAGAGCCTAGGAAAAACTCTGAGGAACCCAAATCCATACGGGAAAGGCAGAAAAGGGAGAGACTACAGGGAAGACTGAAGAAGGAGACAAAACGTGTGTGCGGTCATCTGTACAGCTGAGGCAGGGAAATGTGTGTGGAGGATTTTCTGGGTCAGTATTCATGACCAATCATCAGGTAAAGAGGACTGTACTTCCCCAAATCTCACTGAAATGGTTGAAGAGGTTTTTTTGTTTTTTGGTTTGTTTTTTCCTAAAGACATGAGATCTCACTATGTTGCCTAGGCTGGTCTTGAACTCTTGGGCTTAGGCTCAAGTGATCATTTTGCCTCAGCCTCCCAAGTAGCTGGAACTATAGCTGCACACCCCCACATCCAGCTAGGTTTTCAAAATTGAGAAGGAATTCATAGTCTAGATTCTGGGAAATCAGAACAGTAGATCAGAACAGTGAGGATTATCTGATAGGGAGGATAGGATTGGAGCAGATCTGAAGCAGATGGACGGTACATCCTTTGAACAAAGTTGTCGAGGAGGATAGGAGGTGGTAATGAAGAAGGGATCTGCTTTTCATTGGTTTTCCAGAGTCTGCTAATGTATTCCCGTAGAAGGTACCACTGTTGTTTGGGGAAGTGGGCACTCAGAGAGCAGCCCTACGTGTGCCTCAACCAGAGACACTTCTCCACTTACCCTCCTCCTAAGAGTTTAGTTGAACAGAAGATGTGCAGCTGAAAGGTTGGAAAAACATTGAAGTGGATAATACCTAAGTTCTCCTTTCAGTTGCAAGGCTAGTCGTCTAAGTTTTCTAATCATGAATGTTTAATAAGAATTATATCACCATGTGGCTATAGCTCACCCAGTGATGTTTAAAAGCATTCTTCCATTAAATACCTGCTATTTAAAAATGTTTATTATCTATTTACACACAAACTTGTTAGCCAAGAGCTATATTTTTATGGAAGAGTCTTGTTGCCTTTCACTGACATTGTTGTCTACCTGTATGTCCTGAATGCATGTTCAGGGTCTTACTTCAGTTAAAAGGGATAATTTAAATAAGCTCATGAGTCCTGTAGAAAATATGGCAGACGTTCATATTGAGCAAGTACTCTCTGGTCCTTGGAAAGTGCAGTATAGCCAGCCACAGGCTTCAGTTTGAAAGTCTTTTAAGAGTTAGAAACTTCTGAATGTGGATGACTGCTTCTTGTTTGATTTTTTTCTAATTGTGAAATATTTCAGACATACCAAAAACCTGTGTGAGTCGTGATATACTTACCCATGTACCTGCCACCCAACTTTTAAAAAATGAAGATTTTGACACATTAGCTTCATTTTTTTTTTTTAAATAAAGAACCATTATAGAGAGAGTTGACTCCCATTCACTCTCTAATTCCATTTGCCGTCTTCCCAACTTCTCTCCTGAATTTGGTATTTTATTATTTAATTGCATTTCCATATATCCTGAAACAATCGATAGTGTTTTTGCATATTTTAAAACTATGTAAATCATCTTTATAAATCCTTCTGAAACTTGCTTTTTACCTTAATATTATGTTTTTAAAAATATGATGATTATGTTAATACATGTAGCTCTAGCTCAGTCTAACTGCCATGTGGTATTATCTTATATGATTATACCATGTTGTAGTAATTTTTTTCTCCCAAGTATATTTTTGAAACAAATAGAGGATGAGCAATCTACAGAGTTGGCATCAGCATCACTCTACAGTCCGCTTGGAGAAGAGTGCCCGAGAAAGGTGCTGGGCACTAGCCCAGAAGCACAGATAGAGACCAGCATGGGGAAGAGCTCAGGAGAAGGAAGGAAATGGAGACAGCCATCAGACAGGGTAGTAAGTGTAGGAGTCAAAGTGTGCTCAGTATTGGAGGAAGCAGATCCAGGGTGTTCAAGGCAGATTTGGGATGAATCTCACCAACATCTTCTAGTCATAGCATCACTCTTTTTTTTTTGGAGACAGTCTCACTCTATTGCCCAGGCTGGAATGGTGGAGTGGTACAATCGGCTCACTGCAACCTCTGCATCCTGGGTTCAAGTGATTCTCCTGCCTTAGCCTCCCCAGTAGCTGGGATTACAGGTGTATGCCACCACGCCTGGTTAATTTTTGTATTTTTTATTAGAGATGGGGTTTTACCACGTTGGCCACCATGGTCCCAAACTCCTGACCTCAAATGATCTGCCTGCCTTGGCCTCCGGAAGTGCTGGGATTACAGGCGTGAGCCACTGCACCCAGCTCATGGCATCACTCTTAATCTGGAAGTTGGTGTGTCCTTGCTAGGCCATGGATATGTAAAAATGATCATTTAATTTCTCTGTGCATCTGTCTTCACATTTTACAGTGGTCAGCTATGGGTCACTGCTCATTTTCTTGCCTCCTCCTTCTCTTCCCCTGTGTGGGCACCTCCAGTAGGACCTGTCTGATTGTTTGGGTAAATCTAGCAACATTGATTTAAGCTTACTCCTCCCATGGTAAGTCAAGGAAGCACGTGCCCTTTTTCCTAATAGAATAGCAAAACTAAAGATTTATATGTATATATTTTTAGCCAGGCGTGGTGGCTCACTCCTGTAATCCCAGCACTTTGGGAGGCTGAGGCAGGCGAATCACCTGAGGTCAGGAGTTTGAGACCAGCCTGGCCAACGTGGTGAAACCTTGTCTCTACTAAAAATACAAAAATTAGCTGGGCGTGATGGCAGGTGCCTGTAATCCCAGCTACTTGGGAGGCTGAGACAGAATTGCTTGAACCCGGGAGGGGCAGGTTACAGTGAGTCGAGATTGAGCCACTGCACTCCAGCCTGAGTGACAAGGTGAGACTCTGCCTAAAAGAAAAAAGATTTATGTGTGTGTGTGTGTGTGTTTCTTTCTTTTTTTTTTTTTGAGTCAGAGTTTTGTCATGTCTCCCAGGCTGGAGTACAGTGCCACGATCTCAGCTCACTGCAACCTCCGCTTCCCTGGTTCAAGTGATTCTCCTGCCTCAGCCTCCTGAGTAGCTGGAAATTACAGACACGCACCACCACGCCCAGCTAATTTTTTTTTTTTAGTAGAGACGGGGTTTTGCTGTGTTGGCCAGGCTGGTCATGAACTCCTGACCTCAGGTGATCCACCTGCCTTGGCCTTCCAAAATGTTGGGATTACAGGCGTGAGCCACCACACCTGGCCATCTTTCACATTTAGATGCATAATTCACCTGGAATTTAATTTTATGCATGGTGTGAGGGAAGAGAGATTTCATTTCTATTGCAGTTGGGTAATTAGTTGACTCAGAACATTTGGAAGAGGCTGTCTTTCCCCTGCTGCTTTGGGCTGATTTCGGCTGTGTTGTTGCACTATTCCACTTGTTTATCTTAGCACCTACTCCATTCTGTCTTCATATTTGGTAAAGTCTGCCCTTTTACTTTTATTTTGTTTTTCAAGTTTGATTTAGCTAATCTTGGCCCTTTGTATTTCCCTGTATACTTTGGAATCAGCTTGTCAATTTCCATGCAAAAAACTTTCAAGAATTACTCAGGCTGATTCTTGTGATCCACTTGGAGAGAAATTACACTTGACGGTATTGAGTCTTCAGATTCATGAACGTGGTATATCCTTTCATTTCGTTAGGTCTTCTTTAATTTATCTCAGTAATGTTTAATGTTTTTGGTTTCTGGGTAGTGGTCTTGCACACCTTTCATTAAATTTATTCCTGGATTTGAGATACAGTATTTTTCAGTTCTAGAATTTATGTGTGTTTTTTTTAATTCACAATCCTGCTTTTTAATTCCCTAAATGTATTGATTATGGTTATTTTAAAGTTCCATTTTGTGTAGCTTTCTATTATTGTTTTTCATGGATTTTAGTCATTGCTTCTTGCTGCCATATGTGCCTAATTATCTCTAATCAAATGCCAGACATTGTCTATATAGTGATAATGTGTGACCACAAAGGACTTACTTTTGCATCTGATAGGTAGATAGGTTGGGAGTATGTGCAATCCAAGATCACTTTAATCTACATATAGAGAAAGTGGTTTGAAACTGGCTCCAGTCCTTACGGGTTCTGCGCTATTTTTAGCTCATACGCAAGATATAGTCCTTCTAAGTCCCAACAAACAACCTGGGATGCTTTCCAGGGCACCTCCTCCTCGATGAGCTCTCTGAGTCTGTCAGAGTTCCGCCCAGTTCAGCGGGCACCTCCTCCTCGATGAGCTCCTGGCTCTCTGAGTCTGTTAGAGTTCCACTCAATTTAGCTACTTGGTGATTACTTTTTGACTTGACCCTCAGTTCTTCACTTCTGTAATGTCTTTAGATTTACAGAAAAATTTTAGTGCGATCTTTTTAGTTCCCATTGGAAGAGTTGGTCTGAGTGCTATAATTTTGTCAGTGCCATAAATGGAGTTCCTGTGTGTGTGTATGTATTCAGTTTAATGAACATATTTTTCATGTTTTATTAAAAACTTCGAGATAAAAGAGTATTTACCAAACATTTTAAAAGTCTGCTTTTAATTACAAATGATTGAGACAATGGACATTCAAACACTACTTCGGAAGCATCTCTACATGATTCAGTGTTGACCATAATAATTTGTTTGTTATTATTGTTTTTTTAAGGTCTCATTCTGCTATTCAGGCTGGAGTGCAGTGGTGCTATGATAGCTCACTGCAGCCTCGAACTCCTGGGCTCAAGCAATCTTCCCACCTCAGCCTGCGTAGTAGCTAGGACTATAGGCATGTGCCACCACAGCCACCTAATTGTTTCTTTTTCTTTTTTTTGTAGAGACAGGGTCTCTTTATGTTGCCCAAGGTGGCTTCTATCTCTTGGGCTCAAACAGTCCTCCCACCTTGGCCTCCCCAAGTGCTGGGATTACAGATGTGAGCCACCATGCTTGGCTGCATAAATAATTTAAATTGCAGTCAGATAGGCTCTGCTTTTGTGTATTAGATCTGCATATTTAAGACCCCTGTGTTTGGAAACTTTTAGACTTGAAAAGGGAAATCTCTACATGCTTATATTAAGTATAAGAATGATTGTTATCAGTGAATGGTGCCACCATGCAAAATATTACTCTTCACAGATTTTCTTCACCTGTTGTTCTGTGTCACAAGCTTGGAGACTGCCTATATTTTTTTGTGGCATCTGTCTTCAGTTTCTATTGTGGTCAGGTGTTGTATTAGTCTGTTCTCACGCTGCCGACGAAGACGTAAAACGGGACTCGGGAGTTTATAAAGGAAAGAGGTTTAACAGACACACAGTTCCACATGCTGGGGAGGCTTCACAATCGTGGCGGAAGATGAAGAAAGCAAAGGGACATCCTACATGGTGGCCGGCAAGAGGGTATGTGCAGGGGAACTGCCCTTTTATAAAACCATCAGAGCTTGTGAGACTTACTCACTATCCAGAGAACAGCATGGGGAAAAATGTGCCCCCATGATTCAGTTACCTCCCACTGGGTCCCTCCCACCTTGAACGTGGGGATTGTTTCAGTTCAAGGTGAGATTTGAGTGGGGAGGACACAGAGCCAGACCATATCAGGTATGGATCATCCCTCATTTTATTGTTTCCTCCTCTGTGTGGGCACCTCCAGTAGGACCTGTCTAGTCCAGTGGCAGCTGGGGGCTTTCCCAGCTGCCATGGCGCAGAAACCTTGCTTTGGGATCCTGGGTAAGCTTGTGTGGCCCAAGTTGGGACCTAGTGGACTCTGGACCCCTTCTTTGGCAGCAAAGCAAAGGCCAACACCTTTCCAAAGGAATAAACACTGGCAGCTGTGTCCAGCTCACTTGGGTCCAAGGTCTCTCGTGTGTATCTGATTTCTGGCTGGTGCCCATCTTGGAGGTGGTCAAAGTGACCTGACCAAAGGCAGACTGTACTGTACTGGATTGGAACCTGCGGGGCATTTGGGGCTCCCAGCCATTGTGTCATGCCCTTTTGGGGTGCTTCTTCCTTAGCCACGCTTGGTCCATTGTGGAGTCATCCAGCTGCTAGCTGCCTGAAGTACTTCTTTGTCAGACTCTCCTTTCAGACTCTGGGAAGCTGATTTGCTTGAGCCCAGAAGTTCGAGGCTGCAGTGAGCTATGCTACCGTGCTCCGGCCTGGGTGGCAGAGCAAGACCCTGACTCTAAAACATAATGAAAAACCAAAAAAGAGAAAGAGCAGCACCATCATCCCCAAACACTCCTCATTTATCCCTCTGCAGTCTTCTGGTCTCCTAGCTTATCTGTTCCCTATCCTTATGGGTGTATCTTTTCAGAAATGTCCTATAAATGGAATCAGACAGCATGTAACGTTTCGAGATTGGCTTCTTTATCTCCGCGTAATGTGTTTTGAAATTCATTCACATTTTTGCAGGTATCAGTCGTCTGCTCCTCTTTATTGCCGAGGAGTTTTCCATAGTATGGTTATGTCACGGTCTCTTTATCCATTCACTTGACATCTGGGTTGTTTCTGGTTTTTTGGTGATTAAGAATAAAGTGGCTATAAACAATTGTGTACAGGTTTTTATGTGAACACAAGTTTTTACTTCTCTAGGGTAGATAATCAAGTGGAATTGCTGGGTCATCTGGTGAGTGTTGGCTTTACTGTATGAAGAACTTCCACGCTGTTTTCCAGAGTGGCTGTACCATTTTGCATTCCCACCAGCAATATATGGGTTTTTATTGCTTCACAGTCCTTGTCAGCACTTGACATTGTCAGTATTTTTAAAGCTTTAGCTGTTTGAATAGGCATATAGTGGTATCTCATGGTTTTGTGTTTCCTAACAGAAGGAAAATGATAACAGCAGAAATCAGTGAAACTGAAAACAGAAAAAACAATAGGAAAAAATCAGTGGGGCCGGGCGCAGTGGCTCACACCTGTAATCCCAGCACTTTGGGAGGCCGAGGGGGTTGGATCACTTGAGGTCAGGAGTTCTAGACCAGCCTGGCTCACATGGTGAAACCTCATCTCTACTAAAAATACAAAAATGAGCCAGGCGTGGTGGCACATGCCTGTAATCCCAGCTACTCGGGAGGCTGAGGCAGGAGAATCGCTTGAACCTGAGAGGTGGAAGTTGCAGTGAGCCAGTTGCGCCACTGCACTCCATCCTGTGTGACAGAGCAAGACTCCGTCTCAAAAAAACAAAAACAAAAAATAGTAGAACCAAAACCTGGTTCAGTTTGATAAACCTCTAACAAGACTGACAGTGAAAAAATACCAGTTACCAAAGACACAAATTACCAAAGTCAGGAATGAAAGAGGCCTATCTCTATGGGGTGCACAGACATTAAAGCATGATCAGGGAGTACTGTGAACAACTGTATCCATATCTGGTCGTATGCCCAATAGATGTTTCAGGCAACGATGGACCGCATATATGACAGTGGCTGCGTGAGATCACGATAAAGCTAAAAATTCTTACCACCTAGTGACCTTGTAGCTATTGTAACACAACTCATTACTCACATGTTTGTGGTGATGCTGGTGTAAACAAACCTGTGCTGCCAATCTATTAAAAATCTAGTCCATATAATTATGTACTGTACATAATACTTGGTAATGATAACACATGAATGTTACTGGTTTTTGTGTTTACTGTACATTTTATTGTTATTTTAGAGTATATTCCTATTATATTTTAAAAAGGTTAACTGCCAAACAGCCTCAGGCAGACCCTTCAGGAGTTATTTGAGAAGAAGGCTTTGTAATCATAGGAAGTGTCAGCTTCCATGCATGTTATTACCCTTGAAGACCTTCCAGTAGGTTAAGATGTGGAGGTGGAAAGCAGTGTTACTGATGACCTTAACCCTCTGTAGGCCTAGGCTAATGCGTGTGTCTTAGTTTTTAACAAAAAAGTTTTAAAAGTAAGAAAAAAAAGCCCCAAAACAACAACAACAAAAAAACCCACAAAACTTAAAGAATACAGAAAAGCTTGTAAGCTGGGCATGATGACTCATTCCTGTAATCCCAACACTTTGGGAAGCCAAGATGGGAAGATTGCTTGAGACTGGGAGTTGGAGACCAGCCTAGACAGCGTGACAAGACCCAGTCTCCACAAAAAATTTAAAAATTGGCTGGGTGTGGTAGAACAGCACCTGCAGTCCTGGCTACTCAGGAGGCTGATGTGGGAGGATCACTTGAGCCCAAGAGTTCCGGGCTGTGGTGAGCTATGATTCTGCCACTATTCCAGCCTGTCTGTTCAGAGACACAGCAAGACCCTGTCTCTTAAAAAAAAAAAAAAAAAAAAAAAAAAAGGATATAAAGAAAGAAAATATTTTTGTACAGCTATGCAATGTGTTGGTGTCTCAAGCTGTGTTATTATAAAGGTTAAAACATTTTTTAAAAGCTGCAGTAAGCTAAGGTTAATTTATTAGTGAAGAAAGAAAATGTTTTTCTCTAAATGTAGTGTAGCCTAAGTGTACAGAGTATTAAGTCTACAGTCGTGTACAGTAATGTCTTCACAGTCACTCACCCCTCAGTGATTCACACAGAGCCACTCCCATTCCTGTAAGCCCAATTCATGGTAAATGCTCTATACAGGTGTATTATTTTTCATCTTTTATACCGTATTTTTACTGTACCTTTTATGTGTTTATAAATATATATTTTGTTGTTGTTTTTGTTTTGTTTTTTGAGACAGAGTCTCATTCTGTGGCCCAGGCTGGAGTGCAGTTGCACGATCTCAGCTCACTGCAACCTCCACCTCCCGGGTTCAAGAGATTCTCCTGCCTCAGCTTCCCAAGTAGCTGGGACTACAGGTGCACGCTGCCACACCTGGCTAATTTTTTGTATTTTAGTAGAGATGGGGTTTCACCGTGTTGCCCAGGCTGGTCTTGAACTCCTGAGATCGGGCAATCTGCCCTCCTCGGCCTCCCAAAGTGCTGGGATTGCAGGTGCTTGTCACCGTGCCTGGCCTAAATATTTTAAACACATAAATACCATTGTGTCACAATTGCCTACAGCATGTAGCACAATAACATACTGTACAGGTTTGTAGCCTAGGAGCAACAGGCTCTACCATATGGCGTCGATGCAGTCAGTTATACCATCTCGGTTTGTGTGTGTAGACTCAAATGATGTTTGTACAACAGTGAAATTGATTGACAATGCATTTCTCAGAATGTACTCCCATTGTTAAGTGACACTGACTACTTTCTCTCTCTCTCTCTCTTTCTCCTTCCTTCCTCTCTCTCTCTTGTTTCTTTTCTTTCTTCAGAATCTCTCTCTGTTGTCCAGGTTGGAGGGCAGTGGCGTGATCTTGGCTCACTGCAACCTCTGCCTCCCAGGTTCAAGTGATTCTCCAGCCTCAGCTTCCTAAGTAGCTGGGACTACAGGCGCGTGCCACCATGCCCAGCTAATTTTTCTATTTTTAGTATAGACGGCGTTTCACCTTGTTGGCCAGGCTGGTCTTGAACTCCTGACCTCAAGCGATCCGCCCACCTCAGCCTCCCAAAGTGCTGGGATTACAGGCGTGAGCCACCACGCCTGGCCTGCATGACTGTTTTCAACATCTTAGATGAAAGGTACCAATTTCTTGAAAGCCACAACCCCCCAGAACTCATCAGTAATGAAGCCAAAACCTGAATAGTCCTGTAACTACTAAATAAATTAATTTCATAGTTTAAAACCTAGAAAATAAACCTGTAAAGCCATATGGTTTCACTGGCAAATGTTATGAGACATCTAAAAAAGAAAACAATTCTGCATAATCTCTTCCATATATTTTAAAATGTATTACTTTGAAATAATTTTAGACTCGAAGTTGCAAAAATAATACATGGAATTCATCTAGTTACCCCCAGTAACATCTTATGTAGCCATTACACGTCGTCAAAACCATCTTCCATACATTCTTAATTACAAAGGATTATGTGTCTAAAAATTTTAAAGAATAAAAGTATCTGAAGTAAAAAAATGAATCTGTCTCTCACCCTACCCAAAGACAAATCACTCCACAGGGGAAAATGCTATTAATAATTAGTTGTGAATCCCTCCTGGACATTTTCTGTGTATATACAAATATACACAACTACTAAGTAAATATACATGCTTAATTTTATTTGATCAGAATGGAATCATTCTGTATATATATTGGTTTTCAACCTGCTCTTCTTACCCAGTAGGATACCATGAATCCATGTAAGTGATGTCTAACCCCAGGCCCCACAAATAACAGGATTTTATTTTATTTTTTAAGATTGATAGAATCCTGTAGTACAGATGTTTGGCAGCATATTTATTTCATTTTGGTGACAGACAATTAGATTGTTTTGCCTTATTTGCCATCACATATAGTGTGCACTACTCATCCTTGTTCCTGTGAACTGAAGGGGTAGTTGAGTGCTTTTGAGAATGGGTTTTTAGAAGTTGTGTTGCCACGTGAAGGACTTGGTGATATTAGTTCGGATTTGGCATCTGTGGTCCTGAGGGAGATTCTTCTGCAGCAGTGGAGTTTAGCCAGAGCCACATTTCATACATCTGTGATGCAGGTTAATTGCCTCTCCTATGCACATGCACATTTGAAAATTACTGCCTTCTAAACCTTAAAAAGTTGTGTACAAGTTGAAACTTAATAAGTGAAATTGTACAGTTATATCCTGAACCTGATGAGGATTGTCACTGCAGCACTGAGCATGTTGGTGTGGGTGGTGGCTGGCTCTGGACCTGGGGGTGTCCAGTGATGGGGTGAGGGAGTGAACAAGGATGATGTACTTCCAAGGGGCACCCGGGTCAGTGCAGTAGATAGGTGTGCTCATTGCATTGAGGAAGGGTTGGTTTTAAAAATGGAAGGCTTAGGGAAGAAAACAGTCATTTATAATATAATGCCATTCAGGTCAATTAAAAATACACAGACACAAAGCAGCATGAGTTCTGCAGAATATATTCTAAAAGACGCTATAAAAAAGTTTCCAAAAGGCACTGTAAAAAAGTATAAGAAAATATGTCTAACAGACACTAAATGCAAAAAAAAAGTTGTCTGAAGGATTGGAACACAGTGGGGGCACAGGGAATAAATAAATGGAAGGACAGACAGATAAGCATAAGAGGCTTGGGAGGAGCCAAGTGAGCTCTTAAAGCAGAGGCTCTGTGCAGAGGGCAGGGCTTGGGCGCAGTGCAGGGTGGAGTAGGTGGGGAGGTTGTGGTAGACTCTGGACCAGAGCAACTGTTTGGCCCACAGGCCGTGGCTCAGGCTTTTCTTCTGTACGATGGCATATTAATGCCTACCCAGAGGCTTCCACTGAGGCTTAACTTAGATGTCACATATTCAACGGTGTCAATCTGTTCACACAACAGATCCTACAATAAAAAATTCATCTAAAGGAAATACTCGGTTGTGTACTCAATAAGCGGCATCAGCCTGGAATTCATCTAACGGAAATACTCGGTTGTGTAGTCAGTAAGCGACATCAGCCTGAAATTCATCTAATGGAAATACTCAGTTGTGTACTCGATAAGCAACATCAGCCTGTGTCGTCTGATTCGCAGCAGCCTTACTGCTTTGCTTGTTTGTTTTGAGAGAAGGAAAGTCTTACAAAACACTAAAAACACCACCATGTTCACCCAGAGGACAGGCTAATCATGAGAATTGTAATACATATTTCTGGTCTAAATAAAGTCTTCAAAGCATTACAGATCCACTGTTAGAACTTCCAGGTATGCGTAGGAACCCAAATAGTGTGCTTAGGTTAAGAAGTGTTTCCATGATGGTGCGTTTCCTACGTCATTCCTAGGTGGTTTAATTTGTTTTCGGGCTATTTTTCATTATGATAATTTATTGGGACAGCCATCATTTTTCCTCCTTTCCCAAGGACACCCCTTGGCCCGGGAGGACTTGTGTCCCGTGGGTCCCTTATTACAATACTTGTGAAACTTGAACCTGCACAGGAATGACTGGAGGGTCTCGATAAAGTGCAGTTTTGGATTCTGTCACTTGGGTGTGGCCTCAGAGTCTGCGATTTTGGCAAGCTCCCAGGGGATGGTGATCATAATTTTTAAAATTTGAAGTATTATTTCTACACAGTAAAATTCACCCTTACTCTTCTGTAATGGTACAGATTTTTGACAAGTGCATATACTCATGTAACCACCACTACACTCCTGACGTGGAGCAGTTTCACCACCCTCCAAATTCCCTGGTCCTTTCCTCACTGCCAGACCCTGGCAACCACTATCTGTCTCTGATACTATGGTTGTATCTTTTCCAGAATGTCATAAACATTGAGGATTCCGTATACAGCCTTTTGAGTCTGGCTTCTTTCACTCAGCAGCATGCGTGTGAGATCGATCCAAATTGCCGTGTGTATCAGTAGTTTGTTCCTTTCTTACTGCTGAGTGGTATTCCATTTTATGGGTCCATCATAGTTTATTTGTCCTACCACTTCGTGGAAGGACATTAGTGTTTCCCGTTTTTCAATCATGAATTAATTTTTAATTCTAAAATTTTGCAATTGTAGAAGAAATGTAATTCTTTTTTCCATTGTTGTTTTAGGTGACATCACTCAAAAAGGGTATGAAAAGAAAAGGGCAAAGCTGCTTGCACGTTATATACCGCTCATTCAAGGTAAGGTCAATACACTCAGATGTTACATAGCAATTATATTGTTTCATAATACTTGATTTTTAACTTGTTTTTAGAGTTTAACATTTGTTAGCAATGTTAAACCAAGTTTAAACTCTGGTATATGTTGATTATTGATGGAGACAGGGTCTCACTGTGTTGCCCAGGCTGGTCTTGAAAAATATGCCTCTAATATTAAATAATACAATCCAAAGGCATAGATTATAATTTAAAGCTCTGGCTTGATACAGATCTCGGATCTCATTCCCAAAGAGGATTTATTTTATTTTTATGATTATGAACAGCCTGGCACATTTCCTTACTGGGGCTAGAGCATCCATTGTAAAGATGTCAGTTTTTGCCACATTAGATTGATTTGTAGATTCAGTGCATTCATCATTTCAGTAGGGGTGTGTGTGTGTGTGTGTGTGTGTGTGTGTGTGTAACTTAACAAGTTAGTTCTGAGATGTATATCCAAGTCTAAAAGGTCAAGAGACCCAAAATATGCTCAAAAAAGAATGAGGCGAGAGGATTGGCCCAATAAGGATATGAAGAGTTACTATAAAGCCATTGTCACTAAGACAGAGTGGACAGCTCAGATAGATGCATACGTGCATGGACTTTGCACATGGAAATAGCGGTGTGGCAGGCATGGTGCTGGCATAGTTCTTTGTCCATATATAAAGTGCATGACATTGGAGACAAAAATCGGTTCCAGATGTATTCAGCCTAATTTGAAAGATCTTTAAAGCCTTTAGAAAATCTTATAGGAAAATTGTCACCATCTCAAGATAGGATTTTTTGATGTGACTAAAGGTGCCAAAAAGCAGGAACCATAAAGGAAAGGATTGATTAATTGGACCACGTTAAAATTAAGAACTTTTTTTCAAACGTCATCATAAAGAGATTGCAAAGACAAACTGCAGAGTGTGAGAAGATAGTTGTAACACAAATAAGTAGTATCCAGAGGCCAGGTGCGGTAGGTCACGCCTGTATTCCCAGCGCTTTGGGAGGCTGAGGCGGGGGGATCATGAGGTCAGGAGTTCAAGACCAACCTGGCCAACATAGCGAAGCCCCGACTGTACTAAAAAATACAAAAATTAGCCGGGCATGGTGGCGCGTACCTGTAGTTCCAGCTACTCAGGAAGCTGAAGCAGGAGAATCGCTTGAACCTGGGAGGTGGAGGTTGCAGTGAGCCGAGATCATGCCACTGCACTCCAGCCTGGGAGACAGAGAGAGACTTCGTCTTAAAAAAAAAAAAAAAAGAACTTGTGTCCAGAATGTACCAAGCAGTGCTGTCGAGTACAACTTCTTGCAGTAACAGACCTGTTCTCTAACTGCATTGTCCAGTATATGAAACACCAGCCATGTATGATGATTGCACATAAGAGACAAGGTCTCACTCTGTTGCTAAGCCTGGGGCACAGTGGTGTGATCATAGCTCACTGCAGTCTCAAACTCCCGGGTTTAAGCAGTCCTCTCACTTCAGCCTCCTGAGTACATGGGATTACAGGTGTGCACCACCACGCCCAGCTTATTGATTGAGATGGGATCTTGCTATGTTGCCCAGGCTGGTCTTGAACTTCTGGCTTCAAGCGAGTTTTCTGCCTCAGCCTTCCAAATTGCTGGGATTACAGGTGTGAGCCACCACACCTTCCCTTAATTTAATTAATTTAAACTTAATAGCCAGAAAGTCTCCCAACATGATAAGAAAAAGTCTAGTAGAAAAATGGATGAAGATTCAAATAGGTTATTTCATAAGAGAAAATCCAAATAACCAATGAGCAAATGGAAAGATGTTTAACCTCACTAGTAATCAGAGAAAGGCACACTGTAACCACAGCCAGCTATCCTGTTGGAGAGGATTCGATCGGTAGGATGCAGGCAGCTAGTATTACATAGTAAAGTTGAAGAGGTGCAGCAGTTCTTCAGGTACATATTTGCCCTAGAGAAACTCCTGTTTGTTTGTACCTTATTCTCTTGTACAAAAATGTTCATTATATCTGTAAACTGCCAAGAACTCAAATACCCATGAACAGAATTCATACAGCGGAAAGCTAAAGACCCACATGCATCAGCAAGAAGGAATCTTGTAAACATCGTAGGGATGAAGGAAGGAATTACAAAGGCATATAGCCAGTACAAGCTTAAAAAAAGACGCCAAACCGAGCTGTTAATACTTAGGGACCTTGTGTAGTGAGTCCAGACAGAGAAGGAAATGGTTTTCACAGAAACCAGCACACCATTTCCTCATGGAAGTTAGATTGGAGAGGGTCACAGGGACCCCTTAAGGCACTGAGTGTTTTGTTTCGTAGCCTATGTGGTGGTTACATTGATTGTTTCTTAATAATATTCTTAAACTGTATACATGCTACATGCTTTATATTGCCTGTATTGGTATGATATATCTTATAACAGATCAACAACAAGAAGATTGACGAGGCTCTTTGTATGCTGATATTTATTCATCCAAAATAAAAACAAACTCAGAGTAAAACTGGGATTGAAGGAAACTATTAAAATATCTTATTTCGTCCAAAATCACCAGCAATCATCAAACTAAACAATCAGATACTGTAGCCATTTCCATTCCAAATGAGTAAATAGAAATGCTGGCCAGCCCATTCTTATTACACTTTATGTGGGTGGTCACAGCTGATGCAGTGAGACGGAAAACAAAGCAGAATAAATATTAGAGAACAAAAGATAATCATCTTTAAATATAGGTGATATTATTTTATACCTCAAAAACTCATGTGACTGCTCATGTAACTATTAGAATTAGTAAGTGATTTTGGTTTGATAGATATGAAGATAGAAGGCAAATATGCGACTTTTCTGTAGCAATATTTCTGTTTTCAAATATGAAACAATCTTACTCATAATGAAAACAAACTGTCAAATGCTTATTAATGCATTTAGTAAGAAAGAACCTATGTTAGGATCATAAAATCTATTTGAAAGAAATAACCAAGACCCTAATATGTGAAGAAACATATCAGTTTCCTAACTGGAAAAACTTAATACACCCTATAAAACTGGCAGATCCTGAGTTAATGTGTGAACATAATGTAGTCCAGTCTGAATACCAGGCCTGAGGTTTTCCTAAACCTAGGATTGGAAATGACCCATTAGAAGGGGCAAAATTCTGAAAGTAGCCCATCAATTTTTGAAAAAAAACACTGGTGATAAAGGACTGGCATTTGAGATACTAAACCTGATTGTGTATGCTTTATAGTCACAACAGGAGGATGTCAGTGTGCAGAGTACACAACTCAGTCAGTGAAAAAGAAGAAGTCCGGAAGTGATTTGAGAGGATGTGAAGGAGGAAGGGTTAATAGCTGGTACTATCCTTCTGCAGGCAAGAACCCTCTTCCTCCTCCCCACCATTAGTGAACATAAACTTCAGAATAATTAAAGTTCTAAATATTTTTTTAATTATAAAAACATACAATTCAGGAGACTATTTGAACACCCCTTTGAGTAGGAATTGTCTTCATAGGCAAGATAGGAGACCTGGAAGCTAGAAAGGAAAAGATGTACAGGTGTGACAGGCTCCCTAGAAATGAGAACATTTCAGAATGACTGAGCTGCTACTCGCCAGGCCACAGCTCTGTATGTGTACACAGTTCAGGGTGTCCTGGATTTTGGAACAAATCCAAAGGAGAAGAAATGTGGATAGGCAATACATATTAAATTATGTTCAACCTCAGTGGTAGATATGGAAATGCAAATTAAAGGGCACCATTTTTCTCTTATCACATTGGCAAAATTCTAGAACTTTTTATAACATCTAGTGCTGACAGAGAGTGGGGAAATGGCACTTTCATACATTGCTTGTCAGAGCGTGAATTGCTGTAACCTTTTTGGAAAGTTACCTCTTCATATCTGTTAAGTTAAAAATATATCTACTCCTTCATCCAGTAATTTCACATTGGGTCTTGTATCTTTGTTAAATAAATGAATCTGTCTCAAAGAGTAAAAGGACGCATATTTTGGAATACAAGTATAAGGAAGTCCATTTGTGTAGACGCCACTTTACAGCATGCTTGTCTATCATCCATAAGGTGTAAGACTTGGTATTGTCCATTGTGAACTTTAAAGTTGTTTTATCCAGTCACAAAAAGCCAAAAGTCAGTAGGGCTCTGCTCAATATGGGTTTTGTACACACACACACACACACACACACACACACGTGTATGTATGTATGTTCACCTTTTGAAGGGCTAATACCGATTTCTGTAGAGAGTGTTTCCATTCTCCACAGCACTGACCACCCCAAAATGTACATAGTACTTGAACAACATCAGCAGCATCTGTTCTGCTCACAAATGTGCAGTGCAGGCCCAGCTCAAATGTTACCTTGTCCCTGTCCACAGAGCCAGAGCTGGGTGCTCAAGTCCTGGGCCAACATCCTGTGAGGGCTCCTCAGTCACAGCTGTGGCTGTTGGGGTGGGGAGACTCCTGCTGCCGAGCACCGGGCTCCCCAGCCCTGCCTGTGTCTCCCTCTGTCCTCATGTGGCCCCTCCACTGTGGGGCTTAACACTCTAGACTTGGTGTGTGGTGTTGCAGAGAGCTAGAAGAGTTGTGTCGCCTTTCACCACCAGCCTTGGAGGTCACCCAGCATCACTTCTGCCACACTACGCTTGTTGGGGCAGTCACTGACCTGCCCAGGTTTGAGGCAGCGTGGACTCTGCCTCTTCAGGGAGTGGTTAGGGCTGGAGGAGCCAGTGGGACTGGAATTCCTGCTGGCCAATTTTATGAGACATTTTGAAACAAAGGCTAAAGCTAAACACATATTTTTGTTGAAGCACAGCTGCAGGTTTTGCTTTGTGCTGTTTGCAAATGTCAGCAAGTTGGGTTCAAATGATACCAGGGATTTTGTTTAGTGACTTGAACAATTGTTCACCATTCCTTCACTCACTGTAATGTGTCTTGTGGCCAGGGGACCACTGCCCGGAGAGTGGAGGGCCTGGCGAAGGAGTGTGGAGAACAGTGTGCTCTTCATTTGTCCTGATTTGGAGGCAGAGCAAGTGGGCGGTGCAGCGAGGGCAGTTGGCCTGGCCTGAGCGGGTCCCAGCCTCTGAGCACTTTGTGCCCTGATGCTATCATTCTAATGCCCCTCTCGCTCTTGTTTTCTCTGCCTTTTCACTTTTTTCCTGTTTGTATCAGAGGGCTACTGGTGGACCCCAGTGATCTCTGGTGAGCTGTTTCTCACTCAGGGTTTACTGACACTATAGAACAATGCTGGGGACAAACAGCACAGGCCATTTCAGACTTAGAAACACAATTCCGAAGTGGGCTTTGGGAGGGCTTTCTACCACGGCTCCCACCCCGATGTGAGCTGCCGTGTGCTGTGCTGCCAAGGGTACAGGGCCAGCTGTTTGATCATCACCCTTCATGCAGATGGTGCATGAGAGGCAGAGTGGGGTGATGTGGGGAAAGGAGAACATGAAAGTGGATGTTGCCCTTAACCCACAGCATTCATGCGTCTGTCACTGACTTCCAGATTAAAGGCTCTTTGATAGAGTGTATGCAACAGATGAGAAATGTAAGCTGTTTTCAATGGATTTTTTTCATAATTGGAAAAGCAAATTGTTCACACAAGGTATTCCCATAAAATTGTGTTTCAGGAATAGACCCATCTCTACAAGCAGAGAATAGAATTCCTGGGCCCTCACAAACCACGGCGGCTGCACCCAAGCAGCAGAAGTCTCGGCCCACCACCTCGAGGGATGAGCGCTTCCGGTCAGGTAGGGTCACAGCCCAGGCAGTGGGGAAAGGGGCAGGCCTGGAGCCCTGGGACTCTCGCCATGAAGTCTTTCAGTTATTTGTTCTTTGCCACAATATCTGCCAAAGAAATTATTTTCACATAAGCAGTAACGTACATCATCATATTTTTTTCAAGAAAAACATTTAACCTTCACGTAACCACGGTCTGTTTTAATGTATGGTGTAGCTTTAGTGGCACTTTCTCAGGGGATGGCTGCAGAACTCTCTAGAGAAGTCTTCTCTCTCTTACTAGAATAATTTCTTTTAAACTTTTGTATGCTTTTTAGTTTGAAATTGATACTAATAATTTTTGTGCTTTACGAATCTGCTTTACCGCTAGGTGTAGGTGTTTTAGTGTTTTTTTAATTTTGGAGATTTCCTTCCAATTAAATTTATGCCACTCTGTTTGGCAGTGCTTTTATGAATATTTAAATTTGTCTCTGATATTTTACTGGAATTAACAGAATAGCCATTGAAAAAAATTCACGTTTTTCTATTATAGTTTATGTATTAATAACTTGAGCATGTTATCTATTTAATATTTTCACCACTGTGTGATTGTATATTTTCTTCATATTTAAGCTCTTTTGATAGCCCTTTTTCAGAAAAAATTTTAATAGGGATAATTGTCGTTTTAAGAATACTGAAAACGAAGATTAATATTTTAAATGTTTTTTCAACAGGGAGTATAAAGAAATAGTCTAAGAAATATTTGACCAGATAATGTCTTACCAATTTGATATACATTTATAAAAAAACTTCATCATGTGGCAAACAACTTCTTCTCTGATTATGTAAATAATACATGCTTAGTGTTAAATATATAAAAAAAGTACCAAATTTAAGGACAAAGGTAAAAATCACCTGATACCTCTGAATCCTGAGATGGCTGCCCTCAGCATTTCAAGGAGCACTGTTGTCCTCATGCCTGGATGCAGATGCATGCACACATGTGTGCCTTCCATGAGACTGGTCCTAGGAAACGTCTCCTCCCTTCTGCCCCTCCGAATTTTCTACATGTCCCGGCTTTTCTCCCCAACCCTGTTCCTGCTCATGGAAGTGATGTTAATAAACTGGTTTCTGCCCTAGTGAAGTTTATACTAGGTATATTCTTTGTCTTTTGAATACAGGTCTTTTATCATAAATAGGATTTGCCAATATTTTCTCTCAGGCTGTGATTTATCTTTGTGTTTCTTTAAAGTATCTTTTGAAGAGCAGAAGTTTTTAATCTTGATGAAGTCCAAGTTATTTTTTTAAAATGGATAGTGCTTTTGTTCTTGTGTTTAAGAAATCTTTCCCTAACCCAAGATTACAAAGATTCTCTCTTGTGTTTTCTTGTACAAGTTTTATAGTTTTAGGTTTTTTAGTGCCATTTTAGTGCCCTTAAGTTTGTGATTTTTTTTTTAGTTAATTTTAGTGTAAGTACAAGCTATGGATCATAGTTTATTTTTTTGCATGGAGATGCTCAACTGTTCCTGGACCATTCCTTAAGTCTGTGCTTTCTCCAGCGAATTCCCTTTGCACTTTTTTCTAAAAGCAGTTACACGTAAATGCATGCATCTATTTCTGGACTGTCTGTTCTGTTCTAGTGATCTCTTCATCTGTCTTTATGGCAAAACAGTGTTCTCTTGATGATCGTACCTTAATAATAAATGTTAAAATCAGTAGTGTTAGTCCTTCAACTTTGTTTCTTATCTGTGTTCTGTTGTAGCTAATGCGTCTTTTTTTCTTCTTGCACTTTTAAGATTTTTCTCTTCATCACTATTCTGTGCACTCGATTATATCCTCTCTGAAATTCCTATAGAAGCCCTAGCTCCAGTGGGATGCTGTTTGGAGTTTGGTCCTTTGGGAGATAATTAGGGTTAGATGAGACCATGAGAGTGGGGCCCTCACAGTGGGATTGGTTCCCGTATAAGAAGAGGCGTTGGCCAGGCGCAGTAGTTCACACCTGTAATCCCAGCACTTCGGGAGGCTGAAGCAGGCAGAGACCAGCCTGGCCAACATAGCAAAACCCCATCTCCACTAAAAATACACAAATTAGCCAATTGTGATGGCACATGCTGGTAGTCCCAGGTGCTCTGGAGACTGAGGCATGAGAATCGCTTGAACTGGGAGGTGGAGGTTGCAGTGAGCCCGTATTGCCCCACTGCATTCCAGCCTGAATGAGACTGTCTCAAAAACAAAAAAAAATAAAATAAAAGAAGAGGCACTAGAGCTTGCTGGCCCCCGCCCTGCCCCATCACCCTATGAGTAGAATGGTTAGAAGGCAGATGTCTGTAAGCCTGGAAGAGAGCCCTCACCAGACACCAACCATGAGGCACCTTGATCTCAGACATCCAGTCTCCAGTAAGAAAATAAATTTGTGTTGTTTAAGCCACTTAGTTTATGCTGTTTTGTTATGGCAGCTGAACAGACTAAGACGCTGGTTTGAAAGATTTGATTATTATGCGCGTTAGCTGGTTTTGTTATGCTTGGGGTTTGTTGAGTATTTTTGGATCTGTTGTTATACCCTATCATGTTGATGTTATCTATATTTTTAGTTCTAGGTAGTTTTTAATCTATACTTATTTTCCTTTTTTTCTAAGACAGCAATAATGTTTAAAGCAGGGCAATCATAGTAACGTCCAAATCCGTCACAAAAGTTGCAGTTTGTTTCTTGCTCTGTTTTTGTGAGCGCCTTTTTCCATGAGTGTTTTCAGTTAAGTCCTTGTGTGGAAATGCTCTTCAAACCTTGTATGTCTGATAATATTCTTATTAAATCTTCATGTTTAAGTGATAATTTGGCTAGATATAAAATTATAGGTTTAACACTTTTTTCTTCAAAACTGTTGCTTTTTTGTGCCTGGTGATCCTACTAAGTACTGTCAATCTGTTTCTTGAGCTTTCAAGGTGATTTACTCTTTTTCTCTGGAAGCTTTTAGAATTGTTCTATGCCTTTGATATCCGTCAGTTTCCTTTATCATATGTATAGGTGTGAATTCTTCACCTTTCCTGAGTAGGAAAAGGTTTAACCTGGCCCTACAAGCCATTTAAATGTGAGATTTTTAAATGTTTTCAGACATTTGTTGGGGAAAATTGAAGCATCTACAAAACTGGCCATCTTTGTTTAATAGCTCCCCTGGACCCATAGTCGAGCTCCAGAAATTCTCGGCCATCCATGACCTGGCTTGGTTCATCTATACTCTACCTCCTTCCTCCCTTCCCTTATGGTTTCAAAGCAAATCTCAGATATGTTATTTCATCTAGATGTCATAATATTCTTGAACTTTGTCATTTTGATGTCGTAATAGTCTTGTTCTCTGTATCTGAAAAGATTGTATTTCTAAAAAATAATGCCATTATAACAAAGTAATTAACAATAAATACTTCCTTAATATCAAATATTCGGCCAATGTTCATATGGCTTCTAAAGAACAAGTTTATTTGGACCCAGGATCCAAATAAGAGCTCACATTGCAGTTGGTTGGTAAGTGTTTTCAGCCTCTATGAACCTTAGCTTGTAGGAGAAGCTGAGCTGTGTTTGTCTGATGGTTCCTTTTGGTGTCTCTGACATGCTTTTTAGCTCACTAGGTTTGATGAAAGTCAGGTTACAAGGTTCAGCTGTTTATAAGACTCACGGGCGGCCCTGTGTTCCTCCACCAAGAGGCCTGTTGGGCCTGACTCTTGCTCTTTGCTGTGTTGCTTGGAAGCCCGTGATTTTCTCAGTTCTTAGATTGATGATTTCCTTTGGGCTGCAAAATGGTGAAATTTAGATTCTGACATTCCTTCTTCATTCAAATGCCAGAATATTTCCATAAAGAGAAACTTCTGTTATTTACAGCTTGGTACAGGAAAGTCAAGATGAATACTTAATTTTTTCCATTTATTTACTAGTTTTCAGAACAATAGGTTGAGTCACTGGCCTCCTCCAGTGGTAACCAATTGATTTTGTTTCCTCTTTTCCTTTTTCTTCTTTTCTTTTATCAGTATCATATTTGATGTTTCAGTCCATTCTAGTATTTCTCCTTATCAATACTCACATTGTCCCATTCTTCGCCGTTGGGAATCTCTTCAAATTGGCTCGGGTTGTTTGACCACTTCCTGGTTGGCTGTTAGGATAAGAAGTTCTAGGCTCATCCTGGGCATTTCTTCCCCTGCTCCAGAATCTGCCATTTCTCAGGGTTTTTTTAAGTGAGGATGGTGTTTCAAGAGCACAGTCTGGGCACTAGGGATGCCGATTGCTGTTGGGCTGATTGTGGTTTGTAGACATTTTCAATGTACAGAGGTAAGACACACTTCTAAAAGACAAGATACCACATTTGTTTGTAGTGACATAATCTATTCAGATTCACAACTGCAGGGTCTGTACTTCATCTCTCTCTCCCTCCCTCCCTTCATCCCTCCCTCTTTCTCTTTTCTCTCTTCTCTCTCCTCCTCTCCTCCTCCCGTCTCTCCTCCCCTCCTCTCCCCTCCTCTCCCCTCCTCACCTCCCCTTCTCCTGTCTCTTTCTGTCTCTCTCTCTCTCTCTCTCTCTCTCTCTCTCTCTCTCTCTCTCTCGACAGAGTTTCACTTGTTTCCCAGGCTGGAGTGCAATGGCGCGATCTTGGCTTACCACAACCTCTGCCTCCCGGGTTCAAGCGATTCTCCTGCCTCAGCCTCTCCAGTAGCTGGGATTATAGGCATGAGCCACTGTGCCTGTTTTCCCTCTCTCTCTCTCTCTTTCTTTTCTTCCTTTCTTCCCTTTCTTTCCTTCTTTTTCTCTTTTTCTTTCTTGGGTTCTCACTCTGTCACCCAGGCTGGAGGCAGTGGTACAATCATAGCTTACCGCAGCTTGGAACTCCTGGGCTCAAGTGATCCTCCAACTTCAGCTTCCTGAGTAGCTGGGACCAAAGGCGCATGCCACTGCACCTGCCTAATTAAAAAAAAAAAAAATTGGGCAAGGCGCGGTGGCTTACGCCTATAATCCCAGCGCTTTGAGAGGCGGAGGCGGGCAGATCATGAGGTCAGTACTTCAAGACCAGCCTGGCCAACATAGTGAAACCCCATCTGTACTAAAAATACAAAAATCAGCTGGGCGTGGTGGGGGCGCCTGTAATCCCAGCTACTTAGGAGGCTGAGACAGGAGAATCGTTTGAACCCGGGAGGCAGAGATTGCAGTGAGCTGAGATCACGCTATTGCATTCCAGCCTGGTGATAGAGCGAGACTACATCTCAAAAAAAAAAAAAAAAATGCTCTGGTGCCCAGGCTGGTCCTGGCCTCAAACGATCCTCCTTCCTCAGCCTCCTAGAGCGCTGGGATTACAGGCATGAGCCACTGTGTCCAGCCTACCTCTTTCATCTACATTTGTATCTCCCCTCCCTCATGAGTGTCCAAGCTCTAGGGATGGTAGAATCAGACTATCAAGTGCTTTTCATTTGCCATATCCCACAGGACTCACGAAAAATCTGTATGACAATGTCCTCACTGCTATCAACGATATGAGAGAGTTAAACATTTTTTGTACAGTTACTTTTGTCCTTATTAGATATTTCTGGAAGTAGTGGTTGACCAGTCTAACTTCGGTGTTTTAAAGTCAGCTGCAGTAGTTTAAACCAGGGGTGTCTAATCTTTTGACTTCCTTGGGCCACGTTGAAAGAATAATAATTGTCCAGGGCCACACATAAAATACACTAACACTAATGATAGCTGATAAGCTAAGAAAAAATTGCAAAAAAAACTAATAACATTTTAAGAAATTTTACGAATTTGTATTAGGCTGCATTCAAAGCCCTCCTGAGCTGTATGAGGCTCGTGGGTCAGGAGTTGAACAAGCCAGGTTTAAACCAACAACAAGATACACATTTAGGCTCATTTGTTTCG
The DNA here is from genome assembly GCF_007565055.1 of Rhinopithecus roxellana. NCBI lineage: Eukaryota > Metazoa > Chordata > Mammalia > Primates > Cercopithecidae > Rhinopithecus > Rhinopithecus roxellana. The sequence goes on along the minus strand of NC_044561.1, from coordinate 130,744,856 downwards.
CTTTATTTTCATTTTGGCGATTTCTCTTTTATTCAGTTTTGATTTATAACTACGGAAATATTTACATGATTTCAAAGTTAGATCTACAAACAAAGGAATATTTAAAGAAATCTAGGACCAGCATGTGGGATAGACAGAGAGAGCTTCTATTCCTTTTACCCCCACTGAAAACAAACAAAGACATGAAACTTAATTTGTTACTTTATAACCAGTCTTGTAAAAAGTATTTTTACTGCTGTCCTTCCTGTGTAGATGTCCACACTGAAGCCGTGCAAGCAGCTTTGGCCAAATACAAAGAGAGGAAGATGCCTATGCCTTCGAAAAGACGTTCTGTCCTTGTGCATTCGTCTGTGGAAACCTACACCCCTCCAGGTATTGACAAACAATGTCAGGAGGGGCTTTTTTGAGTGTTTCACAGGCCTGATGTTATCCTATTTACTTCCCACTGAGTTGGAATATCCATCTGGCCTGTAGTATAGATTGGACACATTTGGAGATTAAAAATGTTTGCATATGCTCATATTCCTTACCTGAAAATCTATGGTGTACATAGTATTCTTACCCAAATGGGTACTTGCTTTCTGTAAGACTTTTTGTGTGGATCCTAATTTCTTTTACTAAGATGCTATTTATGTTTTTTAGTAAAGAGAGGAACCTAAAGCACTAAGAGGAACCTAAAATAAGCACTAAGCTAAAGCTTCCTGAATTAAGAATGTTACGGTTATTCTCATCTCACTACCTATAACTTAACAGGTTGTAACCAGGACTTACATGCAACAGTATAAGACTATTTGGAAAGTTTTGGGGTTGATTTTGTTGTTTTATTATTGGTACCATTAGAAATGAAAACTTTTATATGAGGTTTCTCTCTAGCAATAATGTATTTTAGTCTTCCCTTTAAACTGTACAAGATGTTGATAGTGTCTAATGACTTCATATTCATGAACTTGCATTGTTGTATATTTAAAGTAACAAAAATAGTGACACTCATTTTTAGTTTGATGCATATGGAGATACTACACAATAACACACCAGATTCACAAGATGATTTAGTGGTTTTGGTAACACTTTCTTGCTTAAAAGAAGTTTATTGTTGAAAAAATCTTAGAAATGACTGTCACATTGTTGTTTTTATTAAACACAGCTATAGACACTATCCAATTTTAAAATAATTTTTTAATAATTGTAAAACCCATAATAAAACACTCACTCCTGCTTACTTGAAGAAACCTTAATGTACAGTTAATTTTGTTGACTGAAGCCATTTTCTTGGGGAAGGAGTTGTTTGTAGAGCTAGTTCACCTGACTCCCCTGAAAGGATGCATACAGACCGGGCTGTGGTTCTCCCGTGGCCACCATGTTGTTGCACGGCCGGGAGGCCTTCTCATTGCCTCCAAGGTGTAGGGCCGGGCCCGGGCTCGCCCCTGGGTGATGCTGACTGGTGTGTGGATATGGTGTCTGACTCTGTGTGGACATGCAGTGCAGCACTGGATATTCACGGGACACCCCCACTGAGGTAGATGCCGAAGCAGTTTAGGAGATCAGAGGCTGTCTTCACTGAGTGTGTGTGGTGCCCTGTGGCTGAGTTCTCTCTGGGGAGCTGGGGACTCATGGAATCGTTTTCCCCACAGTAGGGCTCCTTGCACGCCCTTCTAGATTGAGGGTGACCTTTGAGCTGACTGCGTGGCTTTGGGCAGAGCTGTGCCAGGTGTACAGAAGCATGCTGCACACAGGCCTGGGAGGCTCCAGTGCGAGTGGGAACTCCGTCCTCCTCTTGATTCATCCCAATATCATGCCTGTCATCGTTATTTTAACCACAGACACGTCGTCTGCCTCAGAAGATGAGGGCTCTTTACGGCGACCCGGGCGACTCACCTCCACTCCGCTCCAGAGCCATTCCAGCGTCGAGCCCTGGCTCGACCGGGTCATTCAGGGCTCGTCCACCTCATCCTCTGCATCCTCCACCTCATCTCACCCGGGAGGGAGACCCACCGCCGCTCCCAGTGCTGCAGCCACGCCGGGGGCCGCCGCTGCCACTGCACTCGCAGGCCTTGAGGCCCACACCCACATAGGTCAGTAACAAGCTGCTGCGGCCCCTGTGCCACAGAGCGGGGTCAGGAGTGTCCAGGACAGAGGAACAGGTAGAGGGCACCTGAGCCGGGCGCCACCCTGCAGACTTAGCTGCAGGCCTGAGTGCTCTCCAGGTGACTGAGGTCACACAACCCAGATAACCTGTGCTGGCTTTTTCTGCCTGAGACATTAAATTGATTTTGAGCTTTTAATAATTGCACTTGAGAGAAATGGGGTAATGTTTGGTTAATTCATCATTTAGATTAAATCTCTAATAACCTTTTGAACAATACAGCTCAGTTGCAAATTTTTTCCCCATCAAGACCCTACCTTATTTTTCATCTGGGAAATGTCCTTTTGGTAACAAAAGTAGTTCTTCATACTTCTTTAATTTGGCAGTCCTAGTCCTTTGGGGCATGGGGCATTTCTCATAGTCCTCCAGAAGGGTGCAGTGTTTCTCAGTGTCATAACACCTTCCTGGTCTTGAGGGGTAGCTGGTGCACACAGTAGGTGCAGGGGTAGATGGTCAGCACACATCCATACCTGCTGGTGGCTGTGATCATCACCCTTGACCTGGCTGCCTCTCTGTTGTCTGTGCCTTTCCTCTTGGCTGTATATGTTCACAGCTGCAGGGCCATTGGTTGTCTCTGTACCTGGCTGGAAATCTGAGGTTGGGGCAGAGGGCTGCAGTGTGGTCTGGCTTTCGCTCTTCCAGATACCAGGTTAGACAGCCTTCGGTGTGAAAAGGTGTCAGTCAGAGCTAATCATATGGATGCGTGGATCTTTCCCAAATCATAGAATCTCTTGGATTACATTCATGTTAGACATGAAAAAAGTGTAAACCTTTCATCCTTTGAAATTCTATTTTTTAACTAAAACGGCAGCATAGTTAACTGTATGTAGCTGGCATGTGAAACCCACATACACTCTTGCACAAGTACCATCAAATACAATCAGTATTGTTGAAGACTCATCTTAATCCCCTGCTTTTATTCCCAGATGAGGAAGGAAGAAAAAAGTCCAGTGATTTTAACTTGGTTGAAATCGCACAGCAGCCTAAGTGGTGAAGCCAGGGCTGATACCAATTTTCTTGATTCCTATTCGTTTTCTTTGCTTTTAGTTGCTTTTCTGCCAAAACTGAAATAGTGACACCCGTGACATGCTGTTGTTTGTGCTGGGGTCCCCATGGGTGCCGAGCTCTTTTTTGTAAGACCTTGGTCATTTGGCTGGATTGGGGACAATTTGGGTACGTGTGGTCATTTGGCTGGATTGGGGACAAGTTGGGTACGTTGAGTGGCCCGCAGCTTCTGTCTCAGCATCCTCCGTAGGGCGCATCACTGTTGCTCTTCATTTTTTATTTGTTTGAGTTAATACATCTGTTTCCATGAAACATGTGTCCTTCTCCTGAGGTGTGAGTCTCAGATGAAAGCTCGCAGTGCCCTGCTCTGTCTCTAAACTGCTTCCAGCTCATAGAGGAACGCTAAGACTACCAGGGTAGCAGAAGGCAGCATTTTCCACAGAGAAAGCTCCTCTTTGGCAAACAGCCTGCCCAGATTATTTCTGTGGCTTTCCTGGGTGTTCCCTGGCCAGAGGCTGCTGCCCACCTTTTCTCAAGGAGGTGTTGAAAACAGCTTTTGCACTATTTTTTTTCCTTCTCTGTTCATCATTGGTGATTTAACTTTATAGAAATACATAGTTAACTCCAATTCTGAGGCGGGGGCAGGAAAACAGTAATTTTAAATGTTCTGTTACCTCATTTCTTCTCCCAGAATCTCCTTTCTAGATGAGATGGTCCAGGAGAGCAAACAAAACATTTGTAGCTTGAGTTTATTAGCCATTGCTGAGTCATCTCAACACCGTTTCCTGGTGGGTTAGAAATAAAAGCTTACTCAGCATGAAAAATTAGCCACAGTTCAGAATGTTTAACCATACAGCCCTCAGCTTTCCAGTTAAAAGCAAAGCATTTAACTCTAATGTGTGTTTGAATTAGATGTTTTCATTCTCTGAAAAGGACTTGGCTGCAATTATTTATAATGTAGGTTTATGACCTGTGTTGATGGAAGACAGCTCCTGACTCCTGCAAATGCAGCTGTAATCATCTCTTCCTTTCCTGTTAGTCCTAGCATCAACATTTTGTGATCAATTCTAACAAATTTTTTAAAAAGTTCTTAACTTGGGCTTGATTTAATACCTTGCTTACAGGATTGCAATTTTCTACAGATTGTAGCTACCCACATCCTAAATGTTGGGCATAGTTAATTTGAATTTCTAAATCTCAAAAATACTCAACTTCCCTCTTATTACGGAAATCATCCTTTGTTTTAGTTTCTAACACTAGATGTGTCTTCAAATTAAACTAAGGAAAGAAACATGAAAAGAGGAAGAATATATTAAGTAAAACATTTGAGGTAGAATGTATCAGGTAAAGATAATTTTTAAAAATATCACTTTCAGTTTTGGATTAAGGAAATCAAATATATTAAGCATTTTTATACTAATGTAAATACCTATTTTTAAAAGCAATACTTCTAATTATAGTTTTGTTTTGTTTTGAATGTAGTTTATTTTTATGCAGCTGGGTTTTTTTTTTTTTTCCCCTAGAGACAGGGTCTTGCTCTGTCACTCACACTGGAGTACAGTGGCATGCATGATCATAGTTCACTGCAGCCTTGAACTCCTAGGCTTAAGAAATTCTCCCACCGTAGCCTCCTTAGTAGCTGGGACTGTAGGCAAATGCCAGCCTGCCCAGCTAATTTTTAAAAATTCTTTGGAAAGATGGGGTTTTTACTACGTTGCCCAGGCTGGTCTTGAACTCCCGGGCTCAAGTGATCCTCGTGTCTTGGCCTTTCAACATGTTGGGATTACAGGAATGAGCCACTGCTCCCAGCCATTATATAGCTATTTTAAAAACTACTTGTAGTACATGTGTGTATACCGTGTATACCTTTTTTTCCCTATATACTTTTAAAATCACTTATTCTTTTTGCTGGATTTGGAAGAGTGGGGAAATTTCTTTTTAAACTAAAAGAACCTTCTGATAGACATACGTTAAAATGCTAATTTGATCTGCATCAGGCTTTTTTTTTTTTTTTTTTTGAGACGGAGTCTCGCTCTGTCACCCAAGCTGGAGTGCACTGGCCAGATCTCAGCTCACTGCAAGCTCCGCCTCCTGGGTTCACGCCATTCTCCTGCCTCAGCCTCCCGAGTAGCTGGGATTACAGGCGCCGCCATCTCGCCCGGCTAGTTTTTTGTATTTTTTAGTAGAGACGGGGTTTCACCGTGTTAGCCAGGATGGTCTCGATCTCCTGACCTCGTGATCCGCCCGCCTCGGCCTCCCAAAGTGCTGGGATTACAAGCTTGAGCCACCGCGCCCGGCCGGGTGCATCAGGCTTTTTTAAGGGTTGTGAAAAATCTTAACGGTTTAGATTTTTTCAGAAGGTATATTCTGCTATGCAGATAGTGAGTTTGTGCTTTCATATACTTCATAGCTTTATACAAACCTAGTAAAAAGTTACTGCTTTACATTGTACCTAGGAGTACCACAGTGATACTAATAGGTACCTTCGTTAAAATATTAAACATTACCAGTTGTCTCTACCTAACAGAGACTAGTGTTGATTTTTTTTTTTTTTTTTTTCTTTTTTGAGATAAGATTTCACTCTGTGGCCCAGGCTAGAGTGCAGCGGTATGGTCCTAGTTCAGTGTAACCTGGAACTCCTGGGCTCCCGTGATCCATTTCACCTCAGCCTCCCAAGTAGCTGAGACCACAGGTATCCGCCACCATGCCCAGCTATTTATTTATTTTTTTAAGAGATGGAATCTCGCTATGTTGCCTAGGCTGGTCTCAAATTCCTGGGCTCAAGTGATCCTCCTGCCTCAGCCTCCCAAAGTGCTGGGATTATAAGTGTGAGCCGCTGCACAGCCAATGTTGATTCTTTTATTTTTTGGAGGCAGAATCTCACTCTTTTCCCCAGGCTGGAGTGCAGTGGTGCAATCTCGGCTCACTGCAACCTCCACCTCGCGGGTTCAAGCGATTCTCTTGCCTCAGCCTCCTGAGTAGCTGGAATTACAGGCATGCACCACCACGCCCAGATAATTTTTGTATTTTTAGTAGAGACGGGGTTTCGCCGTGTTGGCCAGGCCATTGTCGAACTCCTGACCTCAGCTGATCTGCCTGCCTCGACCTCCCAAGGTGTTAGGATTACAGATGTGAGCTATCGTGTTGGCCCCAGTGTTGATTTTTATAAGTGGACAAGCATCTGTGTATTCATTATTGTGATAAAATACAATGTCTATAAAGACACAATGCCTTTCCTAGTGGTAGACCCAATTATAACCATAATTCCTAAAGGAACTTATAGTCAGCCAGCATTCTGAACAGATAGACAGACTGTACCATGGAAATAAAACACAAAAATGTACATTCAGACAATGGAAGGAGTGACTTTTACACATGTTCCAGATCGAATGTCTGTTTTTAAATGTTACACCAATTCTACTTTAAGAACTTGATTGTGGCCAGGTGCGGTGGCTCACACCTGTAATCCCAGCACTTCAGGAGGCCGAGGTGGGTGGATCATTTGAGTCCAGGAGTTCGAGACCAGCTTGGCCAACATGTTGAAACCCTGTCTCTACTAAAAATACAAAAATTGGCTGGGTGTGGTGGCGCATGCCTGTAATCCCAGCTACTTGGTGTGCTGAGACAGGAGAATCGCTTGAACTCAGGAGGCGGAGGTTGCAGTGAGCCAAGGTTGTGCCACTGCACTCTAGTCTGGGCAGTGATAAAGTGAGACTCCATCTCAAAAAAAAAGAACTTGATTGTGGTCTCTTAGTTTTGCAGATATTTTAACTGGCAGTGGGGGAAGTTTTAATTTCTGTAGTTGTATTCTTTTAGGACTGCAAAGGTATGGTGTCCAACATACTTTTTTGGGGGTTGTAGTAGTTTGTATGAGCCTGGCTGTTTTTTTCATAATGTTACAAAAAAATGTACCAATGACAATTGATTTCAAATTTGTTTCTGCTTCCTTGAGGGAATTTATTTCTTTCTGTCTGTCTTTTTGTCTGTCTTTCTTTCTTTCTCTCTCTCTCTCGTCGCTCTGTTGCCCAGGTTGGAGTGCAGTGGTACGATCTCGGCTCACTGCAACCTCCGCCTTCTGGGTTCAAGCGATTCTCCTGCCTCATCGTCTCCAGTAGCTGGGATTACAGGCATGTGCCACGACGTCTGGCTCATTTTTGTATTTTTAGTAGAGGCGGGGTTTCGCCATGTTGGCCAGGCCGGTCTCGAACCCCTGACCTCAGGTGATCCGCCTACGTCAGCCTCCCCAAGTGCTGTGATTACAGGCGTGAGCCACCACGCCTGGCCCCTTGAGGGAATTTCTAACCAAAATCTCATCAGGCCATTGTGACAGGCAGGTTTACTCTGTGCCTGTCTGTGTGCTGAAGATGGTGGTTCTGAGTGTGGATCTCTTTGAGTATTGAGCCACCCACATGCATGCAGATGTCTACATAACGTGTCTGGGTGTTCGTACGGTCCTAAAATGTGTTTGGTCAGCCAAGAAAACAAAATTAATGAAAATACCACACTCGCCCCACTTAGAGCTCAGCTAGTGGAGCTTTGGACTAATGGGGTTTGAAGAGCAGCTTAATACTCATTTGACTTAACAGCCACTTTCATTTTGGGTGTGTTTTTCAAAAGCAGATCTGCATTCTGCCCCTCCTGATGTCACCACGGGCCTCGTGGAGCATTCGTACTTTGAGCGTCCACAGGTGGCTTCTGTGAGAAGTGTTCCTCGGGGGTGCAGCGGGAGCATGCTGGAAACAGCAGATGGTGAGCATGCCTCTCTTTCTCCTTGTGAAACAGCAGAGCACAGGTTTTGTCTTTGGGTATTGAACACAGTTTTAATGGATTCAGTGTAGCAAACCCAAGCCAACCATCAGTTTTAATCTGTACAGATAAATGGAAACCAGTTTGTGCAGTTAATGTTATGGAAAGCATCAGGTGGTGAAATAATTGGAAATATCAATGGAATTGGTCAGAGGGGGAACAAGGAAAGTGGGGAGGGAAAAGACTTCCAAATTTAGATAGGATGCAAAAGGAGTTTCAATCTGCAATATAGTAGGGAAATGAGAAGCTGTGGGAAGTTTCTTTATTTAGATTCAGTGTGGCAGACAGAATGACTTAGTCAGTGCAAGTGCACACACCCACCTGTGACATAACAGCCCCTGCGCTCTCCATCCTCAGCAGCCTGTGAAGTTGCACAGTAGTAGTCATGGCTTCCCACGTACAGGCTCAGAGATGTCTGTGTAACTTTCATCATGTCCTCATTTATACCATTTCTTTTTGAAATAGTCTTCAATGTGTTTTATCAAAATCATGTCATTTTTTTCCCCAAAGTAATAATTTAAATAAAAATTCAGAGGAGCTCAGAGCTGGGGCCTATCATATATTTTGGTACTCCCAAACAGGGTGTCAGATTTTGTCGAGGGCTTTCATCTCCTTGTCCAGAGGCAGAAGAAAAATACTGAATCAACATGAAGCAGGCTGTACATTGGTTAGACATGTTTTTAATTGAATTTATTACTCCTTATATTTTAAAAGATTAAGAGTTTAATGAAAGGGTAATTGACATAATGAATTTCACATATTTAAAGTGTACAGTTTCGGCCAGGCGCGGTGGCTCACACCTGTAATCCCAGCACTTTGGGAGGCCGAGGCGGGTGGATCACCGAGGTCAGGAGATCCAGACGATCCTAACACAGTGAAACCCTGTCTCTACTAAAAATACAAAAAATTAGCCGGGTGTGGTGGTGGGCGTCTGTAGTCCCAGCTACTCGGGAGACTGAGGCAGGAGACTCACTTGAACCCGAGAGGCGGAGGTTGCAGTGAGCTAAGATCGCGTCACTGCACTTCAGCCTGGGCGATAGAGTGAGACTCTGTTCTCAAAAAAATAAACAAAAATTAAAGTGTACAATATTGTAAGTTTTAGGACATTTGTACACCTGTGAAAGCATCACTACAATCAAGATAATGACCATATCCACCATGCCCAAAAGTGTCCTTGTGTTCCTTGGTCCTCCCCTGTTCGGATCCTTTGGCTTTCCCCGTACACTTCAGGGAACAACTGATTTACTTTCTGTCACTTTAGATTAGATTGCATTTTCTAGAATTGTATATAAATGGAATCATACAGCGTTTACGTTTATGGTCTGGCTTCTACCACTCTCCATAAATATTTTGAGATTCATTCATGTTCTGTGTCAATAGTTTACTCCTTTTCATTGAGTAATATTTCATTAGATGGATGCACCACAATTTGTCTATTCACCTGTTGATGTGTATTTAGGTTGTTTCTAGTTTGGGCCTGTTACAAGTAAAGCTGCTATGAATAATCAATCTTGTACACGTTTTTGCATAGATGGCTACTTTCATTTCTTTTGGGTCAATACCTGGAAGTAGAATGGCTGAATTATATTGTAGGTGTATTTTAACTTTTGTTTTGGAGACCGAGTCTCACTCTTTTGCCCAGGCTAGAGTGCAGTGGCATGATCTTGGCTCACTGAAACCTCCCCATCCTGGGTTCAAGTGATTCTTCTGCCTCACCCTCCCGAGTAGCTGAGATTACAGGCATGTGCCACCACGCCCAGTTAATTTTTGCATTTTCAGTAGAGATGGGGTTTCACCATGTTGTGCAGGCTGGCCTCAAACTCCTGGCCTCAAGTGATCCACCTGCCTTGGCCACCTAAAGTGCTGGGATTATAGGTGTGAGCCACCGTGCCCACCCTATTTTTAACTTTTTAAGAAACTGTCACGCTGTTTTCCAAAGTGATTGTACCATTTTACATTCTCATTATTAGTAGTGAGAGTATTCCTCCACACCCTTTTCAACAGTTGGTATTATGCTTAAAAAATTTTAACCATCCCAATAAGCATGTAGAAATACCTCATTACCATTTCAATTTGCATTTCCCTAATGGCTGATGGTGTGTTGAGCATCTTTTCATGTACCTATTTGCCATCTGTGTATCTTTTTTCTTTTTTGATACGGAGTCTCGCTCTGCTGCCCAGGCTGGAGTGCAGTGGCCGGATCTCGGCTCACTGCAAGCCCCGCCTCCCGGGTTTACCCTATTCTCCTGCCTCAGCCTCCCGAGTAGCTGGGACTACAGGCGCCCGCCACTGCGCCCAGCTAGTTTTTTTGTATTTTTTAGTAGAGACGGGGTTTCACCGTGTTAGCCAGGATGGTCTCGATCTCCTGACCTCGTGATCTGCCCGTCTCAGCCTCCCAAAGTGTGGGGATTACAGGCTTGAGCCACCGCGCCCGGCCCCATCTGTGTATCTCTTTAGGGAAAGTATCTGTTCATACTTTTTGCCTTTTTTTTTTTTTTAAATTGTGCTTGTTTCCTTTCTTTTTCTTTTTCTTTCTTTCTTTCTTTTTTTTTTTTTTTTTTTTTTTTTTGAGATAGAGTTTCACTGTCACCCGGGCAGAGTGCAGTGGTGCGATCTTGGCTCACTGCAACCTCCACCTCCCAGGTTCAAGCAATTCTCCTGCCTCAGCCTCTCGAGTAGCTGGGATTACAGGCACATGCCACCATGCCTGACTAATTTTTGTATTTTTAGTAGAGACAGGGTTTTGCCATGTTGGCCAGGCTGGTCTTGAACTCCTCATCTCTGCCTGCCTTGGGTTCCCAAAGTGCTGGGATTACAGTGTAAGCCACTGTGGCCAGCCAAATTGTGCTTGTTTTCTTACTGAGTTTTGAGGGTTGTTTATATATTCTAGATACAAGTCATCCCATATGAGGTTTATCATTTGTATTTTCTCCCAGTCTGGCTTGCTTTAACAGTGCCTTTCAAAGAGGAGATGGTTTAAATTTTTATGACATTCAGTTTACCAGATTTTTTAATGGATTGTGCTTTTGTGTCATACCTAAGAAATTTTTGTCTAACCCAGGGCCACAAATGTTTTCTCCTATATTTTCTTCCAAAATTTTATAGTTTTAGTATTTACATTTAGCTAGATAGTTCATTTTGAGTTAATTTTAGCATAAGTATCGGGTATGAATCAAAGTTTACATTTTTGTATGTGGCTATTCAGTTGTTCTAGCACCATTTATAATAAAGACCATTCTTTCCCCACCAAGTTCCTTGGCATCTTTAATGAAAATCAGTAGACCATGTTGGAGAGGGAAGGGTCTATTTCTGGGCTCTGTATGTTGTTCCATTTCCTTATTTATCTGTCCTTACACCTTGTATAGCCATGACTACTGTGATTTTCTTAAAATTCTTGAAATTATACAGTTGGAGTCCTCCAACTCTGCTTTTTCTTCTCTTTTTTCTTTTTTTCTTTTTTCTTTTTTTTGACAGAGTCTTGCTCTGTCACCCAGGATGGAGTGCAGTGGTGTGATCTTGGCTCACTGCAACCTCTGCCTTCTGGTTTCGAACGATTCTCCTGCCTTAGCCTCCCAAGTAGCTGGAATTCCAGGCAACTGCCACCACTCTTGGCTAATTTTTTTTTCTTTACTGCAGGTGCACACCACCAACCTTGGCTAATTTTTGTATTTTTTAGTAGAGATGGGGTTTTGCCATGTTGGCCAGGCTGGTCTCAAAATCAAGTGATCTGCCCACCTTGGACCCCCAAAGTGCTGCGATTACAGGAGTGAGCCACTGTGCCTGGCCCCCGCTTTTTTTTTCTTTTTTTTTTAGTAGCGACTCTGTTGCGCAGGCTGGAGTTCATTGACTTGATCATGGCTCACTGCAGCCTGAAACTTCTGGACTCAAGCAGTCCTTCCTCTTCAGCCTCCCAAGGAGCTGGGACTGCAGGCACAAGCCACCAGATCCAGATAATTTTTTATTTTTTAAATTTTTTGTAGAGACAGGGTCTTGCTATGTTGACCAGGCTAGTCTTAAACTTCTGGCCTCGAACGATCCTCTCCTGCCTTAGCCAACCAAAGTGCTGGAATTACAGCCATGAGCCACTGCTCCCGGCTGGCAAATGACTTCTTTTTTTTTTTTTTGTGAAGAAGTCTCGCTCTTTCACCCAGGCTGGAGTGCAGTGGCGCCATCTCGGCTCACTGCAAGCTCCACCTTGGGTTCACGCCATTCTCCTGCCTTAGCCTCCTGAGTAGCTGGGACTACAGGCGCCTGCCACCATGCCCAGCTAATTTTTTGTATTTTTAGTAGAGACGGGGTTTCACTGTGTTAGCCAGAATGGTCTCAATCTCCTGACCTCATGATCCACCCACCTCGGCCTCCCAAAGTGCTGGGATTACAGGGCCATGGCTTCTTAACATTACCATGGAATAGTCGTGACCTCATAAACTTCCTGAAAGGGTCCTGGATGCCCCAGGGGTCCCTGGACCATTTAAAAAACTGCTAGTTTAGGCCGGGCGTGGTGGCTAATGCATGTAATCCCAGCACTTTGGGAGGCTGAGGCAGGCGGATCACAAGGTCAAGAGATCGAGACCATCCTGGCCAACATGGTGAAACCCCGTTGCTACTAAAAATACAAAAATTAGCGAGCGTGGTGGTGCACACCTGTAGACCCAGCTACTTGGGAGGCTGAGGCAGGAGAATAGCTGCAACCTGGGAGGCGGAGATTGCTGTGAGCCAAATTAACACCACTGCACTCTAGCCTGGCAACAGCAAGACTCCGTCTAAAGCAAAAAAGCAAAAACAAAAAAAACTGCTAGCTTAGAACAAGTCCTATTTCCCGGAAGGCATTCAATAAGTGTTTTCTAAATGAATTAATTCCAAAATGACTGTCCAGTGGGGCCCACACTTGGACGGATTTGTAAGCCCTGATGCATCGTGTGGTTTGTTCTTGGGCCTTAACACTTGTGTACACTTCTCCAGAGGTTGTGATGTGACCTGGCCTCAGTGCTCCTCTGTCCTTCCCGTGACAGGTGTCCCTGTGAACAGCAGAGTGTCCTCCAAAATCCAGCAGCTTCTTAACACCCTGAAGAGGCCAAAGCGCCCTCCATTGAAGGAGTTCTTTGTGGATGATTTTGAGGAATTGTTGGAAGGTAAGAGTTGTCCAACTTTGAGCTTTTGTGTTTGTATGAAAAGGGTGGCCATGAAGTTGAGAAACAGGCCAAATCTATATTATACATGGTTATTGCTTTGTATATTCTGTTTCCAGACTCAGTGGTCACTGTGTATAATGGTGAATTTAGAATCACATTACTGCTTCCTTTATTTGAGCAGGTAGAAAATTTACTGCTCATATTCAAGTGACTTAGCATTTTGTAAAAATACTTCTAAGGTTTTATTTAACTTACATTATTTAAAATTTTAATTTAAACTTTCTGAAATACTCATCTTCTTGTGGTTTTAAAGTGTTTAATTTTCAGCATAGATTTGGCTGCTTTTCAGAATTTTAGCCTCATATATGAATGAAATACATATTTAGAAAGAAAGAATATACATATATTTTTTAAAAAGAAAACTAGCAAGAAGCGGAAACCAGAAATGAAGCCAGTACAAGCATGTGAGTGTGTTGTTAGAGCCACAGGACCCCCATGCTGGTCCCACTCTCAGACCTTGGCTGTTTGTACAGTGTCACTGCTGGCAGCAGACCAGCCCAGGGTCTCCTCCATACCCGAGGATTAGAGAAAGGTTTTAGGAGATTATTTCCCCTTTGTAATCAGATAGTGTGTATTAGTCAGGGTTCTCTAGAGGGACAGAACTAATAGGATAGATGTATATATATAAAGTGAGGTTTATTAAGGCATATTGACTCACACCATCGCAAGGTGAGGTCCCACAATAAGCCGTCTGCAAGCTGAGAGCAAGGAAGCCAGTCTGAGTCCCAAAGCTGAAGAACTTGGAGTCCAGTGTTCAAGGGCAGGAAGCATCCAGCACAGGAGAAAGGTGTAGGCTGGGAGGCTAAGCCAGTCTAGTCTTTCCACATTCTGTCTGCTTTTATTCTGGCCACACTGGCAGCTGATTAGATAGTGCCCACCCAGATTGAGGGTGGGTCTGCCTTTCCCAGTCTGCTGACTCAAATGTTAATCTCCTTTGGCAACACCCTCACAGACACACCCAGGAAGAATACTTTGCATACGTCAGTCCCATCAGGTTGACATCAATATTAGCCATCACGCAGTGCCTTTCAAATTCAGAGTTTGTTGGTGTGAGTGCATCTTAGAGCAGTGTTTCTTACCACTTGGGCAAATTGTGGTTATACAGCTCCTGGAAGAAGATTAAAGTAATTCTTTTTAAAGTAAAAGACAAGATTAAAGTAATCTTTTTCCAGGACCTATATAATCAAATAATCTTTTTTTTTTTTTTTTTTGAGACAGAGTCTTGCTCTGTCACCCAGGCTGGAGTGTAGTGGCATGATCTCGGCTCACTGCAAGCTCCATCTCCTGAGTTCACGCCGTTCTCCTGCCTCAGCCTCCCGAGTAGCTGGGACTGCAGGCGTCCACCACCACGCCTGGCTAATTTTTTTTTCTTTTTTTTTTAGTAGAGACGGGGTTTCACCATATTGGCCAGGATGGTCTCGATCTCCTCACCTCATGATCCACACGCCTCAGCCTCCCAAAGTGCTGGGGTTACAGGCATGAGCCACCATGCCCGGCCTATAATCAAATAATCTTTTATGTCTTTTTCTTTGAACATGGTGATAGTTGTTTGGATCCCTAGGCTGACGTGGTGGTTCTGCTTGCTTTCCTCCTGTCTGAGTGGGCCACCAGGTCCTGTCCCCATGCTATGGATACCTGGCTGTTCACTGCTGTGGTGCCAGGGATAGTAGAGGTGACACAGACCTGTCCAGAGGTTGGGAAAGTGGGAACCACTCCAAGGTCACCTTTGTCTGTGAGGCTGTGGTCACCAGGATGGTGGGTTGTTTTTAACTTTATTTCACAACCATCATCATCCATGACTAAAACTCCTTTAATCCTTTGGTTAGTTGGCAGTGACTGTGATGCAAAGATCTAAACAAATTATTGTGAGCTTTTTTATAGTTGGGATTAAAAAACAGTATTATAAACTATGAATGCTTAAAAAGAGAATGTGTTCATGGTGCTCTGAATTGCTGATTTTAAAATTTTGATTTTGCTTGTAGTTCAGCAACCAGATCCAAATCAGCCGAAGCCTGAGGGAAGTGAGACGAGTGTGCTGAGGGGGGAGCCTCTCACTGCAGGTGTCCCCCGACCACCGTCACTGTTGGCCACCTTGCAGCGCTGGGGCACAGCGCAGCCCAAATCCCCCTGTCTGACTGCCTTGGATACGACTGGGAAAGCCACCTACACTCTCACCTATGGCAAGTGTTCACAGAAAGCAGTTGTGCTTCTGAGTTAGCTGTAGAATGTCACACACATAGCACAGCATAGACATACAGCTTGACAAATACTCCTGAGAAACCAGCACAGCTGGCAGATCAATAGAACATTGACCTATATCAACTACCCATTCCTCCAGAGGGGCCCACTTACTGATGCGTGGTGACTGCCATTGCTCTGGGCTCGAGTGTTTGGAGCGTTCTATATATGCATTCTGACCCACGTAGTTTAGTTTCATCTTATTTTCAGCTTTGTATAAGGGGAATCATGCAGGATGTATTTTTGTGTGTGTGGCATCTTTTGGTTCCATACTATGTTTTCTTTTGTAACACAAATAGTAAGCATGTCTACAGCCTGATGAATCCACAGAGTGGACGTGGTCCTGTCATCAGCACTCCAAGCAGAAGTGTTGCTAGGTTCAAAGCCCCTCACGCCCCCCACACACGAAGGGTAACTGCTGTCCTGACTGCGCACACTGTTGGCTTTACCTGCTTTTAAACAGGTGTTCTTTAGTTTATTCTCATCGATGGGTATTATTTTGTTGTGTGAATATACTAGAACTTACTTACACACTCCCAAGTAGATGGACATTTGTGTCGTTTCCACTTTGGGGCTATTGTATATAGTGCGGTTATGAACATGTTTATGTGAGTCTCTTGGTGAGAATATGTAGGCATTTGTGCCAGGTATAAATGCAGAAGCAGAATTGTTCAGCATTAGGACATAGTGCCAAACACTTTTCCAAAGGCAGTGCAGCAGTTTTCACTCCCACAGCCAGTGAGTACATGAGGAGTTCCAGTTACTCTTTTCTCATCAGCTTGTGATATTGTTTATTTCGTTACAGTCTTTGTTATAGGTGTGTTGCAGCACAGGCTAATTTGCATTTGCCTGGTGACAAATTATTTTCATATGCTTACTGGTTGGCATTGCATTGAATCTCTAGTTCAATCTGAATAGAATTAATGTTTTATAGGTTGAGAACATCCCAAATATGAAAATCCAAAATCCAAAATGCTCTAAAATCAGAAACTGCTTGAAGCTGACATGATGCTCAAAGAAAAGGGTCATTGAAACATTTTGGATTTCTGACTTTTGGCCTTGTGATGTGATGCTCAACTGGGAAGTCAATATAATGCAAATATTCCAAAGCCTAAAAAATTTTGAAATCCCAAGACTTCTAACCTCAAACATTTCAGATAAGGGATACTCAACCTGTATTACAATTATGGAATCTTCCAGTTTATGACTATGGAATGTTTTTCCCTTTTTAAAGGCCTGCTTTAATTTCTCTCAGTGATGTTTTTATACTTTGGAATACAGAAGTCTTGAGCATCTTTTATTAGATTTATTCCTATTACAAGTGCTATAATTTTTAATTTTCTCTACTGATTTGTTGCTTATATATGTAAGTGCAATCTATATTATTATTATTTTAAAATGATGACTTTGTGCCAGGCGTGGTGGCTCACGCCTGTAATCCCAGGACTTTGGGAGGCTGAGGCAGGCAGATCACAAGGTCAGGAGACCAAGACCATCCTGGCTAACACGGTGAAACCCCGTCTCTACTAAAAAAAATACAAAAATTAGCCGGGCGAGGTGACGGCGCCTGTAGTCCCAGCTACTCGGGAGGCTGAGGCAGGAGAATGGTGTGAACACAGGAGGCGGAGCCTGCAGTGAGCTGAGATTGAACCACTGCACTCCAGCCTGGGTGACAGAGCAAGACTCAGTCTCAAAATAAATAAATAAACAAAAATAAAAAATGATGACTTTGTATCCAGTGATCTCACTGAGTTAACTTATTAGTTCTTTGTTTACTCATAATTAGTTGTTTGTCTATATATCTTTTGTATTACCTGTCTACAAAAATCACATTATTGGTGAACAATGATAGTGTTATTTTGTCCTTTCCAATACTTACACTTTTATTCTTTTTTTTTGCTTTTTTGCGCAAGCTAGAACCTCCAGTACAGTGTGAAATAGAACAATGTTGAAGAGTGGGCATTCTTGCCTGTTTTTCCATCTGAGGAAAAGCCTGTGGTAATTAAGTATGATGTTTTCTGTAGTTTTGTTTGCTTGTTTGTTGGTAGAAACTCTGTCAGATTAAGAAGGTTCCCTTCTCCTTGTTTGTTAAAAGTTGTTATCATGAGTTGGTATTGAATTTTGTCAAATGCTTTTTCTGCTGCTAGCAAGATGATCATATGGTTTTCCTCGTTAATTAATTTGGTGAATTATTTTGATTAATTTTCTAACGTTAAGTAGTCCTTCATTTGTAGAATAAATCCCACTTGGCTATAATATCTTACCCTTTTAGCTATTCACCCAGATTTGATTTGCCAATAAGTTGTTTAGGATTTTTACATCTGTTTTCATTAGAAAAATTGTTCTGTAATTCTTTAAGAAAGGCGCTCATTGCCAGCCTTTGATTGAGTATGGCTAGCTCACAACCTCCAACTGTTAAATCAGCGTTCAAATCTAGGTCATGCTATTGGCAGGGCAGTCCCTGGCCGATGGCCAAGTAAGGCAGTGGGACAAGGGCCTGCTTTCTGTTAGCATGGACTTTCCTTAAAAAGGCATTGGACTTGTGGAGACTGTCAGTTCTACATTGTGGCTTGACAGCTCCTCCTGCCCAATCTTGCTACCTGTCTTTTGCTGTCACAGATTTGTATTCTCTAGTAATCCTTTTGCATGCCTGAGCCTGTCTCAGTGTCTGCTTTGCAAAGAACCCAGCCTGTGACACACTTCTTTTTTTTTTTTTTTTTTTTTTTTTTAGCATTCTCCTTGGCTTGTAGTTTGTCTGCATTTATATACAAAGTGTAAGATATCACTACCATTGTGTTTTTTTTTTTTTTTTTTTTTTTTTTTGAGACAAGGTTGTGCCCGGTCACCCAGGCTGGAGTGCAGGGATGTGAGCTCGGCTCACTGCAAGCTCCACCCCCCAGGCTCAGGTGATCCTTCCACCTCAGCCTCCCTAGTATCTGGGACCACAGGCACACACCATCATGCTCGGCTACTTTTTTGTATTTTTAGTATAGTCGAGGTCTCGCCGTGTGGCCTGGGCTGGTCTCAAACTCCTGAGCTCCAGCAATCTGCCCACCTCAGCCTCCCAAAGTGCTGGGATTACAGGCGTGAGCTCCCACGCCCGGCCCATTGTTTTTTGTTTGTTTGTGTTTTTAATCAGTCGTACATTTCTATTCTTTTACTATATACATTCCTTCCTGAGATTCTATATTTTCCTGGGTAATCATTTCCTTCTGGCCCGTAGAACTTCCCGTATGTTCATTATACTGTAGGTTTGCTGGCAACTTCATTTTTGAAGGTTATATTTCGTGGTTATTTATCTTCTTTCAGCAGTGCAAAGATTTTGTTACTGGCTTTTGAGAAGATACCAGACCATTGTTACTCTCTTGACAGTAATGTGTGTGGCTGCTTGAAAAATGTTCTTTTTCTTTGAATTGCAGCCATCTTACTATGACATATTTAGAGGTGATGTTCTTTGACATTTTCAAGATGTCCACAGGCTTCTTGAATCTGTAGAATGGTGTCTTTTATCTGTTTGAGAAAAATGACAGCCATCTTCTCTTCCTATATTGCTTCTTCCTCATTTTTTTTCTTCTCTCCTTCTGGGACTCCAGTGACACTTATACTTTTTTCACACATGCAAAGAGCTGATCCACACATGCAAAGAGCTGTGTATTCCCCTACTACTGCCATTAGCTACCTCCAAAGTATATTTCCTACCTGGTTACTATACCAAAGCTCTCTCAGAATGTGAAGTCAAAACCGTCACGTAACACAGTGCTGCACAACAGAGCAGAGCCTTAGATTTTGAGATTTTAAATTTTAAATTCCTGGGATTTCATGAGGAAAACAGAGGTTCTTCCCAAAATGGAGTCTGTGGTGCCTCCTCTGTTTCCCGCAAGGAGTCCCAGGCTGTTAAACCTTGAATATCTGCTTTTAAGCTGACTTTTAACCATAGTGCTCTTTTATTTTTTTATTTTTTTAATTAGTTAAAAAAATTTTTTTGGCCGGGCGCGGTGGCTCAAGCCTGTAATCCCAGCACTTTGGGAGGCCGAGACGGGTGGATCACGAGGTCAGGAGATCAAGACCATCCTGGCTAACATGGTGAAACCCCGTCTCTACTAAAAATACAAAAAACTAGCCGGGCGACCTGGCGGGCACCTGTAGTCCCAGCTACTCGGGAGGCTGAGGCAGGAGAATGGCGTGAACCCGGGAGGCGGAGCTTGCAGTGAGCTGAGATCCGGCCACTGCACTCCAGCCTGGGCAACAGAGCGAGACTCCGTCTCAAAAAAAAAAAAAAAAAAAAAAATTTTTTTTTTTTTTTTGAGATGGAGTTTTGCCCTTGTTGCCCAGGCTGGAGTGCAATGGCGCAATCTCATCTCGCCACAACCTCTGTCTCCCTGGTTCAAGCAATTCTCCTGTCTCAGCCTCCCGAGCGGCTGGGATTACATGCATGCACCACCATGCCTGGCTAATTTTGTATTTTTATTAGAGACGGGGTTTCTCCATGTTGATCAGGCTGGTCTCAAACTCTTGACCTCAGGTGATCCACCCGCCTCGGCCTCCCAAAGTGCTGAGATTACAGGTGTGAGCCACCATGCCCAGCTTATTTTATTTATTTATTTATTTATTTATTTTTTTTAATTTTTTTGAGGTGGAGTCTCACTCTGTCACCCAGGCTGGAGTGCAGTGGCGTGATCTTGGCTCACCGCAACCTCCACCTCCCAGGTTCAAGCAGTTCTCCTGCCTCAGCCTCCTGAGTAGCTAGGATTACAGGAGTGCACCTGGCTAATTTTTTTTCTTTGTATTTTTAGTGGAGATGGGGTTTCATTATGTTGGCTAGGCTGGTCTTGAACCCCTGACCTTGTGATCCACCCATGTGAGCCTCCTAAAGTGCTGGGATTACAGTCATGAACCACTGCACCCAGCCCATAGTGCTTTTTTTAAAAAAGTCCTTTTAAATCTCTTATTACCCAACTTCAGCCAGGATTTGCGGCCAATATTTCTGAGTTTGGAACTTTACCAAAGGTAACCTCCTAGGTGAAAACAATAAACCTTAGCCAATAAGCTGTAGTATTGGGCACTTGGACTATTCCCAGAAGTCCAGAGCATCCAATTCTGAGCTTGCAAAGGCTTTTAACTGCTCGAGATAACCTTTAGCGCTAACTACGACATGAACCCTCAAATTGCTGTTCACTTGATGGTGGAAACCAAGAGAAAGTACCTCAGTGTGGTTACAAGTCAACTCCCAAGGACATTTTTCAACATGTGGTCTCTGGGCAAGATGAAGGAGCAGACAGTTGCCCTGAGTAACAGAAAAGATGGAAAAGAGAAAGGGAGAAAAGCATTGCCTATAGCAGGATGGGGAAGGTGAGGAGCTCAGGGAGGCCAGAGAAAGACCCACCCATTGCAGCGACGCTGAATCAAAAGTTCAGGTGGCCGCTTGTCAGTAATGAAGGGATCTTTTCCAGCAGTCCCATCAGCTCTGGAGTTTCCCCTTTTGGGGAGAAAAAATGCTCCCGTGTTCCATGATCCTGTACATGCCTAACCTTGTCACCCAAAGCGGTCAGCAAAGAGTGCAAGGCAGATTAATCCAAAGAGAATAGTGGTTAACATTCTGTAGTGCCAGATCCATTCTTGGCCGAGAGGGACTTTACTGAAGGGGGGCGTCTAACCCCTTATATCTTAGGAAGGACTGTACCTTCCCAAGTTGGGCCTCTAACCCAGGTTTGTTCAAGTGCCCTTGCCTTTTGTTAAGAGGGGCCTTTAACCCACTCTGTCTTAGGAGAAATTCTGGCTCCCCTAAGTTGGGCCTCTAACCCAATTCCATCCTTTACCCCGGTAAATGGACCCACTTACCCAAAGTCGGCCAATTGGTGCTGTGGTCTTACTTCCTTCGGGTCGGGGGTCTCCTCAGTATTACCCCTTTGGAATTCACCAGGAAGATGTTACCAGAAAGGGATCCTGTTCCAGACCCCAAGAGAGGCTTCTTGGACCTTGTGCAAGAAAGAATTCAGGGCAAGTCAATATAGTAAAGTGAAAGCAAGTTTATTAAGAAAGCAAAGGAATAAAAGAATGGCTACTCCCTAGGCAGAGCAGCTGCACATTTTCTAATGTAGGATCATTTATAAGAATTTTTTATATTATATTCTGGATACCAGCCCTTTGTCAGTAATACCTTGCAAGAGTTCTCTCCCACTTTGTGGCTGGCTTTCCACTAATGGTAGCTTGGTGAACAGAAGTTCTATCCATCACCTTTTCTTGCGTGATTTTTGCTTTTTGCTTTTTTGTTTGGTTTTGCTTTGTTTTGTTTGTTTGTTTGTTTGTTTGTTTTTGAGACGGAGTCTTGCTCTGTCACCCGGGCTGGAGTGCAGTGGCCGGATCTCAGCTCACTGCAAGCTCCGCCTCCCGGGTTTATGCCATTCTCCTGCCTCAGCCTCCCGAGTAGCTGGGACTACAGGCGCCCGCCATCTCGCCCGGCTAGTTTTTTTGTATTTTTTTAGTAGAGACGGGGTTTCACAGTGTTAGCCAGGATGGTCTTGATCTCTTGACCTTGTGATCCACCCGTCTCGGCCTCCCAAAGTGCTGGGATTACAGGCTTGAGCCACCGCGCCCGGCCTGTTTGTTTGTTTTTTGGGACAGAGTCTCACTCTGTTGCACAGGCTGGAGTGCAGTGGCGTGATCTTGGTTCTCTGCAGCCTCTGCCTTCCAGATCAGGCGATTATTATGCCTCAGCCTCCCAAGTAGCTGGGACTACAGACGTACACCACTAGGCCCGGCTAATTTTTGGTATTTTTAGTAGAGTCAGGGTTTCACTGTGTTGACCAGGCTGGTCTTGAACTCCTGACCTCAGGTGATCCACCTGCCTTGGCCTCCCAAAGTGCTGGGATTACAAGCGTGAGCCACCATGCCTGGCCCGATTTTTGCTTTTTGTGTTCTCCTTAAGTACTGTTTCCCTTGGCTGAGATCAAAACGTTATTCCATTAATTTGAGAGAATGCTGTTGTTTTGCTGTACACATTTCGGTCTGCCATTCACCTGGAATGCGTTTTTGTGAATGGTGTGGGACTGGGTTCCGGGGTTCATTGCTAAAGAAGGATAACCGGCTGTCCCATTCTTGTCTAAGGAGAAGACAGCCCTTGCCCCACTCCTCTGTGGTGGCACATGAGTCATCAGTGAGTTGTCCACACACGGGTGGATCTGTTTTGCTGTTCTTTGTTTTATTTCATTGATTTATATTCTATTCTTTGTGCCTATACCACACTCTCTTGATTGCCGTAGTTTTATAGTAAGTCTTGACATCTGTAGTGAAAGCCTGCCGTCTTGTTTTCTTCTTCAAGAGCATCTTGCATGCTCACTGTGGCAGCACATACACTAAAACTGGAATGATGCAGAGAAGATGAGCGTGGTATCTGTGCAAGGATGACACACATTTGTGAAGTGTTCCATATTAAAAAAAAAAAAAAGAGTGTCTTAGCAATTCTTACCCTGTGCATTTCAAGATCCACTTTAGAATGAGCTTGTCAGGTGTCACAGTATACTTACTGAGATTATGAGCATTGCTTTGAATGAGTCTAAAGAGAATAAATGCCTTTTCATTATTATTGTTATTATTATTATTTTGAGATGGAGTTTCGCTCTTATTGCCTGGGCTGCAGTGCAATGGCGTGATCTCAGCTCACTGCAACCTCCGCCTCCCAGGTTCAAGTGATTCTTCTGCCTCAGTCTCCTGAGTAGCTGGGATTATAGGCGCCTGTCACCACACCCGGCTAATTTTTTGTATTTTTAGTAGAGATGGGGTTTCACCATGTTGGCCAGGGCTGGTCTCGAACTCCAGACCTCAGGTGATCCACCTGCCTAGTCCTTCCAAAGTGCTAGGATTACAGGCGTGAGCCACCGCACCCGACCACCTTTGCATTACTGAGTCTTCCAGCCCTTGGACATCTGTCCCTCCATTCAAATATTTGTTACTTTATCTCAGTAACATGTAATTTTCTGTGGGGAGATTTTGCATATTTCTTGTGACAGTCTCAAGTACTTAGTGTGTATGTGTTTTAATTTTGCGGTGGATACTTTCATCAAAAATTTTTATTCTTTTTTTTTTTTTTTTTTTTTTTGAGACAGAGTTTTGCTTCATTGTCCAGGCTGGAGTGCAGTGGCACGATCTTGGCTCACAGCAACCTCCGCCTCCTGGGTCCAAGCAATTCTCATGCCTCAGCCTCCTGAGTAGCTGGGATTACAAGTGCCTACCTCCACACCCTCCTGATTTTTTGTATTTTGGTAGAGACAGGGTTTTACCATCTCACCCAGGCTGGTCTCGAACTCCTGAGCTCAGGCAGTGTGCCCATCTTAGCCTCCCAAAGTGCTAGGATTATAGGTGTGAGCCACTGCGCCCGGCCTATTTACTCTTTATTGCTAGTATGTAGAAATCAAATTGTGTTTGTATGTTGATATATTTGGCAGCCTTGCTGAATTCAGTTATGGAAGATTCATAAACGACACCATCATGTCATCTGCAAATAATGGTAGTTACATTTCCAGTTGTTCAGCTTTTTCTCCCCTTTTGCATGGGCTAAGCCTTTCAGTACAATGCTGAAAACAGACATCCTTAGCTTACTTCTCTCAGAGGGAAGCTTTCAATATCCAACCATTATGATATTTCCTATTGGATTTCTAAAGATGCTCCTTTTCACATTAAGGCAGTATATTTCCTTTTCTGAGTTTAAGAAGGATTTCAAAAATCATTTAAAATCATTTTAAAATCATGAATGATTTAAATTGTTTTTATTTTCTTCCATCTATTGATATGATTGTTTTATTTTTCACCTTTGTTTTGTTAATGTGGCAAATTATGTTGATTTTCTGTTGAACCTCTTTACATTCCTGGGATAAAACTGACTTGGTCATGATGCATTATTCTTTTTATGTACAGCTGGATTCAGTTTGAAATTCTTTATGCATTACAATTATTAACACCTTAAATTGACTTTTTAAAATAGGCTAAAACAGTGGTTTGAGTTGAGTTTTGTCTTTTTTTGTTTGTTTGAGAGGGAGTCTCACTCTCGCCCAGGCTAGAGGACAGTGGCACGGTCTTGTCTCACTGCAACCTCTGCCTCCTGGGTTCAAGCAGTTCTCCTGCCTCGGCCTCCTGAGTAGTTGGGATTACAGCATGTGCCACCACTCCCAGATAGTTTTTTGTATTTTTAGTAGAGATGGGGTTTCACCGTGTTGACCAGTCTGGTCTCGAACTCCTGACCTCAGATGATCCACCCACCTCAGCCTCCCAAAGTGCTGGGATTACAGGCGTGAGTCACCGTGCCTGGTCTAGTATTTTTTTTTCCTCGTTCATTTCTCAGGTCCCCCAGTTCACTTATTTCATAGTGTTGCACCTGAGCTTCATATTATTACACGGGAAATTGAGCGCTCACTTGCAGGGCATGGCCACTCAACCTGCCTGCAGTTGTGCTGCAGGGACTTGAAGGGCTCAATGGTGGCTTTGTGTTGCTTCTGTGATAGGCTGCTTGGTGGGGGTGTGTTAAGGCTGCTGCAGGTGTGGGGCTTGGACTCATATTTCTCAGTCTTCCTGTCCCATGGTCACCCCTGCCTCGTGTCATCCTCTCCCGACACCCCCAGTCCTCTAGGCTTTTCCTTTCTCTGGTGTCCTGTCTTCCTCAGTGAAGCTCTCCCCATTGAGTGCTTATGAACATAGCAGCTGTGCCAGGAGGGTGTGTGATGGGAAGGACCTCGGAGTAAGAGCTGGTTCCTGGGCCCTGTGCCTGGCGTGAGGTCCTGATGGCTTTCCAAGTAAAGAATGGATGGCATTGATACCCGGATCACCTTTGGATCTGTTGCTTTTGTTTATATTGTCTCTTGATTTTTGGTCAGGGGAACTTCTCTTTGGGGATGCCTAGTATTTTAACATCTTAAATTTAACGTATTAGGAATTTAACATGTTAAAATAAAGATATGACCCACTTCATGAATTGTTGTGAAGATTAAATGATGTGCTACTCTTACAAATGATATAATTGAGGGATATTTAATGTCATGAAAATCCATTTATAATGCAGTATTAATTGAAAAAGTAGGGTGAAGTATCTCATTTCTTGAAAATTATGCAGACATGTATACATGCTTATATGTGTATAGTTGTATATGTGTGCACACGTATGTATATATATGTTTACCAAATACTGACTCTTTTTTGCTGGCTTTTTTTTTTTCTTTTTTTAAATAATGTCTCTGTTGCCCAGCCTGGCTCTCACTACAACCTCCACCTCCCAAGTTCAAGCAGTTCTTGTGCCTCAGTCTCCCGAGTAGCTGGGATTACAGGTGCATGCCACCACGCTGAGCTAATTTTTTGTATTTTTAGCAGAGATGGGGTTTTACCATGTTGGCCAGGCTGGTCTCAAACATCTGGCCTCAGGTGATCTACCTGCCTCGTCCTCCCAAAGTACTGGGATTCCAGGTGTGAGTCATTGTACCTGGCCTCTGCTGGCTCTTCTGTAGTCCAAATTTTTATAATAAAATCCTATTTTGTTTTTGTATTAAGAAAAATAAATCTGTAAGTTATTTTTAAGAGACAACAATGATGTTCCTTATAGCATTGTGCAGAATAGTTATTAGATGGAAACTACCTAAATTTCCACTAATGGGATAATGGTATGTTATGGGGTATTTTGGTTTCTACATTAAAATGTTAATTATTTGTTTCTTAACTTTTACATTGCTTAGTATTTTTATTTTGTTTTAGGTAAACTTTGGAGTCGGAGTTTAAAACTAGCTTATACTCTGCTTAATAAACTGACAAGTAAGAATGAACCTCTACTTAAACCTGGAGACAGAGTAAGTAACTAGAATGTCACTTTGTTGGAATGAGCAAAAGCAGAGACTTAAATAATCTGTTTCATTGAACTTAGTGTTCTATCATTTAGTTAGAATTACAGCATTAATAAAAGGGATTTAAAATCAGCAGTGAATGCTGGATGTGGTGGCTCATGCCTGTAATCTGAGCACTTAGGGAGGCCGAGGCGAGCGGATTGCCTGAGCTTGGGAGTTTGAGACCAGCCTGGGTAACATGGCAAAACCCTGTCTCTATTAAAAATACAAACAATTAGCTGGGCATGGTGGTGCATGCCTGTAATCCCAGCTACCTGGGAGACTGAGGCATGAGAATCGCTTGAACCCGGGTAGTGGAGGTTGCAGTGAGCCAAGATCTCGCCACTGCACTCCAGCCTGGTGACAGAGTGAGAGTCCGTCTCAAAACAAACAACAACAAAAAAAATCAGCAGTGAAAAATAGGGCAGAGTTTGTGATGTAGAGTAAAGCAACATTCTTTTCTTGCACTCATTGTTTGTCCACTGTTTCTTCGTCTTCTTTTCTGTTTGACTTCATATATGTTAATATTAAAAATGTTAGATTCTAGAACTTAGAATTTATGAATTAAAATCTAAAGTTCTGAAACCTTGCTGTGAAATTCTATATTTTTATCTCCTTCCCTATTCTATGTGTCCAGGTAACCTCCTTGTACCTGTCTGCCAAAATGGGATGCTGGAGGCTTATTCTCTTGTGCTACACTGCCCTATATGGTTGGCAGTAGCCATTTGGGGCTATTTAAATTAGCAAAAATTAAATAAAATAAAAAATATAGTTTCTCAGTTGCACAAGCCACATCTCAGGGGCTCAGTAGGAGTGTGGCTAGTAACTACAGTATTTATAGCTCAGAGGTAGAACATTTCCGTCATCATAGAAAGTTTTTTGGGGCAGTACTGCTGTAGGCAAGCTGGACCAGACCCGAGGGCCTCTGGTATACTAGAAAGTCCAGGGTGGAAAATAGTTGAGAACATGGTGAAAATCAATACACCAGTGAAATCCCGTAGTGAGAAGGTCACCTGTGTCAGATCACCCAACAAGTGAACTGCAGGTTAACAAGCTGACAGATGGTTCCAAGTAACTCTTTCAGTGCCTAACTCTTTAATGTGAACTATTAGCCAAGGACTTTTAAGAAGGAAATGTCAGTATGAGAGAAAATACCAAAAGACAAAGAAAAGGAAGGGAAGAGAGGGAGTGAGAAAGAGAAAGACAAGAAAAGTAAGGAAGGGAGGAAAGAGGAAACAAACTTGAAGGAAAGCTAGATATAGAAAACAGTGTTTCTAAAAAGTGAATATTAATATTCTTGGAAATCAGATGAAGATGTTTCATAAGTCAAGAAAAGGATGCCAGTAGGAAAGAGAGATGGAGAGTGGAGTAAAATAGGACAAAAAGACTCGATCAAGAAGACTCAACACCTGACTGATAACTGGAGTCCAGAAAGAGAAAGGAAAACAGAAAGTGAAACATTTTAAATGAATATAGTAATTCAGGACAGTATCTCAGACCTGCAGAGTGTAAATATTCAAGGATGCACACCAAAACACATGCCCATAACACTGCATAATGCCAGGGGTACAGAAAATAATCCCAGAGCGTTCGGGGGAAAAGTAGGATGTACACAAAGGATCGGCAATGACCGTGGCTTTTGGGATTTCTCATTGGTAAAACTGGAAGAGAGTGGAATGATGCTTCAAAAATTCAGAGGGAATGCAATTTTTAACTTACAGTTCTATTCCCAGAGATTCAACAGATTTGAGAATGGTATAGCCATTTTCAGACATGCAGGACTCAGAAACGTTTGGGTCACAAGCACTTTCTTGGCGAGTTCTTAGAAGATGTCCCTCAGCCACATGAGTGAGTAGGGTGCAAGCAGGGGGACCACAGTGGATATCCCCAGTACGATCACTGACAGCAGTCCGGGGAGCAGCACAGCCACCATCAGGAGAACCAAGACTCCAGGGTGGGGTGGAGTCCTCAGCACCCACCATCAGGAGAACCGAGACCCCAGGGTGGGGTGGAGTCCTCAGCAGCAGGGGACATTCACGGCTCTCCTGAGTGGGTGGTTATTTGGAAAATGATACTGAAGGGTATTTGACCCATCTGAGGGAGTATTTTAAAGCAAATTAGCTAGAGAATACACAGAAAGCAACACAAGTAGAAAGAAAAGAAAGGAAATATGTACTTGGCTATAAAAATGTAAACAGTTTAAGAATAATACTTTATGATATGTTGTGCTCATAGATGAGATTTTATGTAATGCTTTAGAATGAATTTAAGAATCACTAATTTTCTTGAAAAGCTTTCTTACAAGGATAAAGACTTTCAGATACTTTCTTGACTTACAAGAGAATCTCTGTGGTTAGGTGAATCGTAATAAAATTGACAAGGTCACAGTGATTGAGTTGAAGAAATTGGTGGCAAATTCTGCCTCCTATAATATTACACTTTATAAAAGTGAACAGAGCTCTTCATAACGAATTCTGTAAAAATATACTTTCCCTACCAAACATCTAGTCTCAAGGTTATAGGTTACAGTTCCGGGCAACCACTATTAAAACCAAATTTTGAAGGAGAACCTTGCCCTTTTCAACAAACTTGTTAGAAACTAAATTTCCAGACCTCAAGTACAGAATATAGATACGGCTTAAATTTTGTCTTATAAGTGAACGCTTATTGGTTATACATTTTTGTGTGTGCTCAAAGGCCCTAAGTCAGCAGTCTCTACTTAGTTAAATAGGTATTTGGACTTGTCCCTTATGGTTTCAAGCACAATTATTACAATATTTGGGGCTTACAAAAATTTTATTTTGTAACTAGCTTTTAATTTAACTAGATACTGTAAAAATTGGAAATTTGAAATATTCATTTCTTTGTACTGTTGTAGGTGGCGCTCGTGTTTCCAAATAGTGACCCTGTGATGTTCATGGTTGCATTTTATGGGTGTCTCCTGGCAGAGCTGGTTCCTGTCCCCATAGAAGTGCCGTTAACGAGAAAGGTAGCAAACCCATGGCTCAGGTCCCACATGGTTCGCTTCTGAACTTGATACCAGCGGTATCTTACTTCCTTTTC
Source organism: Rhinopithecus roxellana (assembly GCF_007565055.1). Classification (NCBI taxonomy): domain Eukaryota; kingdom Metazoa; phylum Chordata; class Mammalia; order Primates; family Cercopithecidae; genus Rhinopithecus; species Rhinopithecus roxellana. The sequence continues at coordinate 130,715,553 of NC_044561.1, read as the reverse complement.
ACTGAGTGTGGGCAGGCAGCAAGCAGCTGTCTTGACAGAGGAGAGGAAGCTAGTGGTCGACAGGCTGGCCAGGACTCAAGAGAAATCAGATGCCGTTTGGTCTGACTGTCTTCTTGTTGGTGAGAGGGTCACTGAGAACCGTTTTGCTGGTGATGCTCCCACACCACACTCCTATGAGGTGGAGATGTTCTGTCATCTCCATGAATTTCCCAACAGAAATGATAGCCAGTTTTTCCTTTAATGAATAGAATTATGGTTCAATAAGATTTTGTTAAACTTTTCCTCAAAGCCATATGTTTATAGAAAATAACTATTATTTCTTAGGGATAAATGTATCATTACAGTGATATAGCTCACTTCTCAGTGGCAGTTTTGAATAAACGAGATGGAAATTATCTTGTGTTTCTATTCACTTACATGACAGTAGGCAGTTTCTGTTGCTGATAAGTTATTAATGTGCGGTCTTGCTTATCTAGGTATCTATAACATTTTGACTATAAATATCAATAATCTGATGACTGAAAAAAATATTTAGGAGTAGACAAGGCATGTATTTGAGAAAACCGGCTTTCTGTCATCCTGTCCCAGAATTCAGGCAGCTGTTAACATGAGCATTATCCACAAATACTCAAGAATCCCAAAAGTAAAACTAGCAATTAAAACTAGTGTATCTCAAAGGATAATATATTGTGAGCAGGTATTTGAATGCAGTGATTCTTAGGAGTAAAACTAGAGATTTGTCAAATTTATATGAAGAAAATGACAAAATGCTGCTGAGGGACACAGAAGACTTGGCTACAAGGAAACGTGTGTTTCTGTGTGGAAATAATTGATATTGTTAATGACCAGGCCTCTCCAGATTAATTTGTAAATTTCAAACATGATTCAATAGAAATTTCAATGCCATTAATTTTGGAGTTTGTTAAAAATGCTTCTAAATGTCATTTGTAAGAATGAACTTTGAGAAATTAGCCCATTAAACTTTATATTTCACCACAAATAGAAACCAAAATTATCTTTTAAATTTAAACATAGTTGTCACATTTTAATGAAGTATTTCCATGAAAAGATCGTATATATCAATAATAGGACTGAATTATTCTAGAAGTTTTGTGAGGGATGAAAAAAGATCTGTTCTGTGCATGGCCTGGAGCACCAAGGGTCTGGGTCTGGGTCTGCTGTGGGCACCCCACCCCCACACTGTCACTCTGCTTTCTGCAGGACGCAGGCAGCCAGCAGGTTGGGTTTCTGCTGGGCAGCTGTGGAGTCTCCTTGGCCCTGACCACAGACGCTTGTCAGAAAGGCCTCCCCAAGGCACAGACGGGAGAAGTGGCAACTTTCAAAGGTGAGGCCTCCCAAGGGAAGAGGAGTCAGTGTTCTGACTGTGATCTGTGTTAAATGCATGGTGTTCCAGAAACTAAACATGACAGAGGTGACTGGATCTTCAGCAAAAGTGATCCCTCGTTCAAGGCCTTGGTGAATCTCGGTTTTCATCTGGCTTCATATCTCGACCTACACTGTCTGATATGGTAGCCACTGGCTGGATGTACCTTTTTCAATTACATAAAATGAATTGAGACTAAAACTTGCATTCGCACTCCTTAGTCGCTCAGTAGCTAGTGCTGCGTTGTGGAGGTGCAGGCTTCGAGTGTGGGGAGTAGATGCCTCTCTGACTGCTGGCTGTTGTGTCCTGTCTGCGTGTCACAGGTTGGCCTCCCCTCTCCTGGCTGGTGATTGATGGGAAGCATCTAGCCAGGCCCCCCAAGGACTGGCATCCTCTGGCCCAGGACACAAGGACTGGGACCGCCTACATTGAGGTAATGACCGTTCCTAACTCAGAGCATCTAAAAACATGTCCCACAGGCTTAAGTCTTGCTTTTCCTAAGAATATAAGTTACTATTCTTTTTTGTTAAATTTCGGCCTAAGAGTTCTTGTTTTATCTCTGCCCCAGAAATACAGTGTCATATAGATGGTTGCTCAGACCCTTCCAGGTTTCTCTCTTATCTCGTTCTCTCCTAACTGGCTCCCTGGGGATGCAGACAGTTATGAGGGAGCCCGTGGCCCATCATTGCCCTCGGGCACCTGCCCAAAGGAGCCACAACTTCCACTGAAGCATCCCTCAGGGGCCAGGGCTTGCCGTGCACCTGGGCCTAGCAAGATGATTAGAGGAGAGACACTGACCACTTCTTCTTTTGAAGATTCTGTCAAGTCTCCATTCTGTCTGTTGTCACCTCTAGAAATACCACATCATGTTTTTTTCCTTGAAATCTTTCAGTATAAAACCAGCAAAGAAGGCAGTACGGTGGGGGTCACAGTGTCCCACGCATCCCTGCTGGCACAGTGCCGGGCTCTGACCCAGGCATGCGGGTACTCAGAAGGTAAGGGCTCTCAGGGATGGGGTGGTGGCCCCTCCAGCTTCACACAGACACCTGACCTACCTAATCATGTGACTGTCGCTGCACCTGTCAAAACCACCCCAGGTGCCTTTGCCCATTAGTCCAGGTCATGCCAGGTAGGGACATGCACCATCTTTAGCATGCTTATGGGGTCTCTGTGGTTGTGCTGGCCAGGAGGGCACACGGCATCTCTTAGCAGAGTCCAGGCAACCCCATCAGGGTTGTTTTCAGTAAATGCACATGGATGTTGGTTTTATGGAACATGGAAGCTATAACTGATACATTTATACACAGTGCTGGGTTCACAGGCCTGCCCTGGGGGGCTGGCTTACTCTGTGACATACTGAGGGTCAGGGTATTCATTCAAAAAGAGGAAAACGCTTTTAGTTTTCTATTACTGTATCTGTGACTGTAGTTTTGACCTTAGCTGTCATACATATAAATATATGATTTATATTTTACATTTATCTTTATAAATATATAACATATTTATATTTTTATAAATATATGGTTTATCTATATTATGATTATAGATGATCTCTTGGTAAAGTATAGTCAGCACCTGATTTACTTCAAATGTCATATACTTAACTTAGGGAAGTATTTTTTAACTAATATTATTTAATTGATAAGTACTAATTGTATATATCTATGGGGTACACCGTGACAGATAACTTAAAAAACTGTAAAAATGGACTCATAGTAGTTTTCTTACATTGTAATACTGGAACTGAACAAAGCTACAAAGTGAAATGGAATGGTTTAAATATCTAAAATATAGGTGTTTAGGCCAGGTGCAGTGGCTCATACCAGTAATCCCACTACTTTGGTTGGCTAAAGCAGGAGGAACACTTGAGGTCAAGAGTTTAAGACCAGCCTGTACGACATAGTGAGACCCTATCTCTACAAAAAAAAAAAAGGGAGAAATTTTAAATAAAATTTTAAAAAAGAAAAAAAATAGGTGTTTAAAAGCAAGGGGGTAAGTTGAGGGCACAGCTAAAGCTTTTACTGGAGATTTGGAAAATGATTTTAGGTATTTTTTAAGGGCTTTATTAAATTTAAAAAGTTAGATCTTTCAGATCAAGCCCCATGACTTTCTTTGTCTTCAGCCCAGAGCTAATCTTACATATGTCACCTATAATTTGGGTTCTTTAGCCAGGCGTGGTGGTGTGTGCCTACAGTCCCAGCTACTCGGGAAGCTGAGGTAAGAGGACCGCCTACGCCCAGGAGTTTTGGCCTGTGCCAACCAGGTATCTGCACGAAGTGTGGCAGCAACATGGTGACCTTCTAGGAGTGGGGAACCACCAGTTTGCTAAGGAGAGGAGAACCGACCCAAGTAGGAAAGGGAGCAGGTCAAAACTCCCGTGCCGATGAGTAATGGGATTGTGCCTATGATGATCCACTGCACTGCAGCCTGGCAACATCATAAGACCCCGTCTCTAAATAATAACAATAATAATTTGTGTTCTTTAGCCAACAGAGAAAGGATGTTTATAGTACTGTTATTCATAGTGCAATAACATTTCCTGGCACACAAATCAAACCTCTCCTATTCACCTTTGGAGTGCTGTGGCCTTGCGAGAAGCCAGGTCTGCCCATAGCCCCAGGCTCTGCCTTTCTGCCTGTGTGAGGTGGGAGCCAGATCTTAGAGAGGACTTGGCCGAGGGCTCTGAGCAGAGAGCTGTGCTGGGAACCCTCAGTACTGCTCTCCACTCCAGCTTCCTAAAATGTGTTAGCTGCACGTCTCTGCATGAGAAAACGGGCAGAGAAAGAGTGACTTTCTGAAGGGTGATGTGAACCACCAGCTCTTATAGAGGGGAGATGCCGGATCACAGCCTCTGGGTGTGAGAATTGAGGAGATGTGTAGAGTTGAGAAGTAAGAATATCCCTGACAGTTTTTCATCCCCACCTCTTGATTCTGAAAAGAATACCCCATCAAAATACCTGATGAAAAGATGTGGAGAGGCTGGGCGCAGTGACTTAACGTCTATAATCCCAGCACTTTGGGAGGCCAAGGCAGGCAGATCACTTGAGGTCAGGAGTTTGAGACCAGCCTGGCCAACATGGTGAAGTCCCTTCTCTACTAAAAATACAAAAATTAGCCGGACATGGTGGCGCACGCCTGTAGTCCCAGCTACTCGGGAGGCTCAGACGGGAGAATTGCTTGAACCTGGGAGGCGGAGGTTGCAGTGAGCTGAGATTGCTCCGTTGCACTTCAGCCTGGGCAACAGAGTGAGACTCCATCTCAAAAAAAAGGAAAGAAAAGATACGGTGACACCTTGTGCAGCTTCTTCAGTGTGTGATGTTCCTGTGCCTTGTGATGAGTGCTCAGCATGGCTCTCGGTGTTAGTGGCCTTCTGCTTTTGTGTGTTTCTGGTCATGGATAACCAAGGTTATTATTAATTGGTACGTGGTATTTGGAAATGCTGTATCTGTTCCCTGAAACCTACATGGTGATGATGTACTCACCTCAGAATTTCTCTAGAAAATGCATAGGGCTTATTGAGAGGGTTGCTCAGTGGTTTAACCTTATTTGTCTACTTGCAGCGGAAACATTAACAAATGTGCTGGATTTCAAAAGGGATGCTGGTCTATGGCATGGAGTGTTAACAGTGAGTGTTGTTTGCTGATGACTAATTGTTGGAACAAGGGATTGAGATGAACCCAAGCCTCTGCCTGAAATGTTGAGAGCGTACATCGGTTTTGTTTTGCTTTTTCTGGTGTGGCTCGGGCCCACTCGCCCTGAGCGTGTCTGCTCCCCCACAGAGCGTCATGAACAGGATGCATGTGGTCAGCATCCCCTATGCGCTGATGAAGGCCAACCCGCTCTCCTGGATCCAGAAAGTGTGCTTCTATAAAGGTAACGGATACCATCATCACGGCACTCACCCTTCTTTAGGGAAATCTCTTGGAACTGACCTTTGGTGATTAAGAAAAAATAAAGCTGACATGTGGAACTGCAGATGTAGGCTGAGGAGCCGTGGGATGTCTTTCTTGGTCACACCCCTGTCCAGGAGTATGGGGGCTTTCTCTGCCTTGGGCATAGCCCTCAGGGTTTCATGGGTGATGTGGTAAGTAGGGCCAGTTGGTGGGGTCTGGGCCTTGCTTCTCTCAGCAGTGGAGGTGCCTCTGGGGACCAAGCAGGAGGCCCCAGCATGGCCACACCTGCACAGTTGGCAGTCTGTGTCTCTGCCCTGTGGAGCTCAGTGGCACTTTTACCAGCCACTGAGGCACTGGATCACCTGGGTCACCCATGTTGCCTTGTTCTACCTGCTGGGCTGTGCCCCTCTGGACATGTCTCAGAGCAGCGTGGAGCGGCAGCTGTCTCTTATCTGTCCTGCTTTATGGAGGGAAACTGAAACTTGGGTGGGGGTGGGGGGATTGCTGGATTCCACATGCTAGCCAGTGCAGGAGCCAGACTGAGACCCGAGACCGTCTGTTTAGCTCCTGGGGTCCTCACACTTCTCAGCCAGCACCAGGGGTTTGGGGAGAGACAACATGAGACGAAGTGGGCACACAGGAAAAGAGCAATATGGAGCTTCTAAGAAAAAATTAACGTTAGAAATGGATCTGAGCTTTTGATGTCTAAATTGTACCTCAGAGTTGATTTTTGTGGAAAAAGCTTTGAGGCTTAGTTAGACTGCATGTGAGAGAGGGCTGCAGAGAGCTTCGGACCTGGGAGCTACGTGTTGTGTCTGTGCGTGTACACCTTTGTGTGGAATGAGGTACACGTGTCTATAGGCGTGTGAGGGTGCCAGCCCTCGTGACACAGGGATGTCTGATGTCTGTGCCGTCCTCTCTCTGCAGCTCGGGCCGCACTGGTGAAGTCGCGAGACATGCACTGGTCTCTCCTAGCTCAGCGAGGCCAGAGGGACGTCAGCCTCAGCTCACTGCGCATGCTGATTGTGGCCGATGGCGCCAACCCATGTGAGTGAGTCTGTGTGGCGGGGGCATACCCCACACAGTGTCCCCTTCTGCAGACCAAAGTAGAACACACTGAGAAGCAAAATTGAGGCGTTTGCACTGCCAGTGTCATATAGATACACATGTCCCATCATTTCTATGACACGGAACATCTTGTTGATTTGACTGGTTTATCTCATGCATGTTTATTAGGCCACTAAATTTAAAAGCGATTTTAATATGCTTGATGAAAGATATATGCCTTAATGAGAGTCATCTTTCTTAAGAAATTACCAGATTGTGCTGTGGCCTGGGGTTCCTGTTTCTCTTTGGGCCTATCCCCAGCCTCTTGCCCTTTGTCCTGGTGCACCCCCATCGCTGGCTTCTGGCTTAACTTCTCCCACCAGGACCCAACCATTCTCCCTCCTGGTTTGCCTAGATGTTCCCCACGTCCTCCCGGGAGGAGCTCCCTGTGGCTGCTGCCTGAGCACGTAGGCCTCCTGCGTGCAGTGGTCCCAGTGAGCACCTAAGACCTCCTGCGTGCAGTGGTCCCAGTGAGCGCCTAGGACCTCCTGCGTGCGGTGGTCCCAGTGAGCGCCTAGGACCTCCTGCGTGCGGTGGTCCCAGTGAGCGCCTAGGACCTCCTGCGTGCGGTGGTCCCAGTGAGCGCCTAGGACCTCCTGCGTGCGGTGGTCCCAGTGAGCGCCTAGGACCTCCTGCGTGCGGTGGTCCGAGTGGGAACTGCTTTGTCAAGGCTGCAGGTGTGAGCTCGGGGGCCCAGGGCTGTCCAGGGTCGGACTCGGTACCTCCTCTGGGGAAGCCTCAGGTGATGCTGGCCACACAGGGACTCCTGTTGCAGCACATACCTGTTGACCAGGTATTAGAGGTTTTGTTGTTTGTTAACCTGCATCGTTGTCTCTGCCTTGGAGACTACCCTGGATCAGAAGCTGACGTTTCATCTTATCCCCTCTCCAGTGTGGCCAACACCCCTGTGTCCCCCATCACTTGGGAGAGCACCCCACCTTTCAGCACCCCCAGAGCCTCTCATTCTCTTGGTCCACACCCAAGCCAGGCAGGGCCTGCTTCTGGGTTCTGCAATGCTGCTCAGGTCTCTGCGTCTCCACTCCATGCTCACCGCTGCTTTGTGGTCCACACGGTGGAGTTGGAGTGTGCGTCTCCCCTCCAGTGCCTCTTCCCGTGGCACTCCCCATCGCCACACTTGATCCTAGCAGTGCTGTGCAGCCAGTCTACCGCCTCATGCAGCGCCCTCCTGTCCCTAGGGACGCCCCTTCTGCCCTTTGGAGCACCAGACCATTCGTGGCTGTCTGACTTCCTTTAAAGACACCATCTCCCTTGAAGAGCGTGAAGTCTGAGGGCGCCTGTGAAGGGACCCCTTCCTTCTGCTGATGCAGCCCAGTGGTTCCGATGGCTGCAGGTGGTGCTGACTTGAGCATGTGCAGCCACCAGCTGTGGCCTGGTACCCCCCACCAAGAGCGTGTGCTCCTTTTGAGTCAGTGGCCAGCCACCGCCTCCGTGCTGGCCCCCGGTTAGTGCTGGTGTTCCACTCTTGTTGCTCTGTGCAGGGTCAATCTCCTCCTGTGACGCCTTCCTCAACGTCTTCCAGTCCAGAGGTCTGAGGCCGGAGGTCATCTGTCCTTGTGCCAGTTCTCCTGAGGCGCTGACTGTCGCCATCCGCAGGTAACCTCATTCCTGGCTATGTCTTGTGAGCACTTAGTTGAGTCCTCTGCATACAGCTGAGTTATCCTGGAGCTGTGCCTGTGCCTGTTAGGATCCAGGCCCATTTGTACGGCAGCACCTTGGTGCCTGGCTCCCCACTTTTTGCCAGCTTGGGTTTGCGTGGGGAATGGGGTAGCAACTTCCTGGGCCATACTCTGGATTCTTGCAGAATGCCGGCTTGCGACTTTCCTAAGTGCTTCCCAAATTGGAAAGGTCTTGTCACCTCATCTGTAGCCATAGTAAACACTACAACCTAGGAACTCTTTCTTCCTCTGAGGCAGGTGTCGGTCAGCCGTGGAGTCTGTGGGACCATTGACCTTCCTGGAGAACCGCCGGGCCTGGTGCTTAGTGCCCGGCCACCCACCTCCCAGGAGGGCTGTGCTGCTCTTGTGGAGGTTTTCCTCATGTCATATCTCTCAGCCTGGAGGGCATGTTGAGCCTGCAGACTGCCCTGAGTGTCCTTGTGTGTGGGTGCGGGGCTGCTGGCCCTTCCTGTGCTCTCTCCCCACTCCTGAGGTTTCCTTTCCCCTCATCTCACCTGCCCCACCCCCAGCTCCATCCTGGGGGCAGAACTCACTGTGCTCATAGCTGAGGTGTCTTAGCCTCAGTTGTAATCTTGTGTTAGCGTCATACATTCATAAATGGTATGTATCTCCACACATGAAAGTCATTCTAAGTTTTTATAAGTCACCCTAACTTGTCCAGGCACGGTGGCTCACGCCTGTAATCCCAGCACTTTGGGAGGCCACGGTGGGTGGATCACCTTAGGTTAGGAGTTCGAGACCAGCCTGGCCAGCAGAGTGAAACCCCGTCTCTACTGAAAATACAAAAAATTAGCCAGGCGTGGTGGTGGGCGCCTACAGTCCTGGCTACTCGGGAGGCTGAGGCAGGATCATCGCTTGAACCAAGGAGGTGGAGGTTGCAGTGAGCCAAGATGGCGCCCTTGCACTCCAGCCTGGCAACAAGAGTGAAACTCCATCTCAAAAAAAAGTAACCCTAACTTTTTATCACTTAACATTAAAAAAAAACTGTTGTCGCCTACAAACTGTAAATTATTCTTCATTCTTTTGTTCTGTGGTGATTTGTTTTGTGCAACTGTATAACTTTTTTCTTATTGAGGAAACACTAACATTTGTTGCTCAGTGTTCCAGTTACTATTGTGTATCACAAACAACAACAGTCATTTTGCTGTCTCTCATGCTTTCTGTGGGCCAGGAGCTCAGGAAGGCCTCTGCCAGGTGGTTCTGGCTTGCAGGAGATGGTGTTGGGACAGGAGCGGTGAGGGGCTGAGACAGCCTTGTGTATGTACCATCTCATGCCCCCACCTGGTCTCTGAGAGTGGGCTGCTCTGGGCTTCCTTGCAGTGCAGTGGCCTCAACAGTTAGTCATTCTGTTTGCCTGGCTTCGCAGGGCTCCAGGCGAGTGTCCCAACACAATCGGGTAGAAGCTGAATTGACGTTTCTGGCCTGCATTAGAAGTCACATAGCATCACTGCCACTGTAGTCACAGGCCATTTTCCCACTGAGTGGAGTGTTGACGTCACACTGCAGAGGGGCATGTAGTTTGGAGACATTGCAGCATCTTTAGAACATGCATTTCTCACAAGTCTGTAACATGGAGCAGTGGCTTTGGTGCAGGATCAGGCTGCAGGCAAGGTGGGCCCACTTCCCTGGAATTTTATCCCTCTCGTCAGTTAACTCCGTGGTGGTTTTGTTTTCTAGGCCACCTGATCTGGGAGGACCACCTCCAAGAAAAGCGGTCCTGTCCATGAATGGTCTAAGTTATGGTGTTATCAGAGTGGATACTGAAGAAAAGTTGTCAGTCCTTACTGTTCAGGACGTTGGTCAGGTGATGCCTGGAGGTAAGCAACATAACCAGAGTGGGTCTTTGTCCGTGGCTGATTGATGTAACAAAAAGGGTTTGTTTTGTTTTGTTTTGAGATGCGATCTTGGCCCACTGCAACCTCCGCCTCCCAGGTGATTCTCCTGCCTCAGCCTCTTATAAATGCTCCAGGCTTCATAGTAGTGCTCTAGAAGCAAGCATACAAGTAAAAGATTTTTCAAGAATGTTTTTCAATGTAAATTGGAATTTTACTTTGTAAAATATTTGCTCAGTTTTTTCCCTCCTTTTGTGTTAAGTTTAAAGATAAGCTAAAATATAAAGATGTGTGTATGGCCTGTGCAGCTCACTTACAGTTCTTTGATGTTTGGGAAGATGGTGGTGATAATAGCTCACTGCGTTCCAGACACAGGCTTCCTACTTCACAAGTGTTGAAGCATTTAACCCCATGGCAACCGTGTAAAGTGGGCAACTCTGAGGAAAATGGTAATGTTTGTGAATAACTTGATAATTAGGTTATCTAAGTAAGTTGTAGCAAGCATGTATCATGGTAGAAGCCTCATGGGAGCTTCCCAGAAATTCCTCTATGTCAGAAAGGCCTATGTGAACTGTTCTGCAGAAGTCGACTCTGTAGGCCTGACCATCATGTTAGGTGTTGGAGGTTTTCCTTGCCAGCCTGAGGCAGCATCTGGCCTGGGAGGCCCTGGTGACAGTCGAGTGGCGACACTGTCACGTCGTCTGAGGCTGCCCTCCTTGTAGCCACCCCACAGCTACTTCAGCTTTCCTGCCTCCCTGTGATGGCCCTTCTGGGGTTCATGGGCAGCTGTCTGGGCCCCTTTTGGCGACTTCTAGAGGCAGGGCCCCATCTCTCAGTGCAGTCTCCCCCTTTCCAGTGCGGCCCTGACTGTGTTAGGGGTTGCTGGCACTGCGAGAGAGAGGCTCAGCATCCTGGCCCTTGTGCCTGCAACTCTGCCTCCTGCAGGTGGCTGTGCTGACGGGCTGTGGCTGCTCAGACCCTGTCTGTGGGTGGTGCTGGCAGCCCAGCCATCTCTAACCTGGAGCCTGGGGCCAGCTGGTGCCTGATCCCTGTGTGTGCACAGATGCTGGCTCCTCACTGAATAAGACTGAAGCGTTTCAGCCTATGTTTCTGGCTCTACTTTTTATTCATGTGAATAGCATCATTTTCTTCCTGTAATTCTTCTCAGAAATAGAACAGTCAGTCTTTCACAGTGCTCGAACCTGTGGGTAAAACATTTTCACACATAGCAGTCATTGGGGTGTCACTTATTTACGTTATGGGGAAAATACAGGTAACTGTTTAAACTTCCCTGGAAAATCATGATGAGGTTGTGATTCTGAATGAATCTCAGGAACATCTGTAGTTGTGCGCGTTTTATTGGCAAAATGTGGATTAGGACATGACATGCGTGCACAGCGCTCCCCCAGACGTGCACGCAGCACACCCCCTTCCCCAGGCGTGTACACAGCGCTCCCCCAGACATGCAGGCAGCGCACCCTCTCCCCCAGGCGTGCACACAGCACTCTCCCAGGCGTGTACACAGCGCTCCCCCAGACATGCACTCAGCGCACCCCCTCCTCCAGGCATGCACGCAGCACTCCCCCAGGTGGACCTCTGTTTCCCATGACCCTCCACAGCCCCCAGGCTGTGCCCCTTGTTGTGGCACTGAGCCCCATGGTGAATCCTACGGGTGATTTGTCTTCAGCAGTTTTTTGATCTGCCCTGTGTAGGCCTGTAGCATTTGTGTTCACTACAGTATCAAGTGTGTATGTGGTGCTTTGTGGCTTTTTGTGACCTTGCTCAGTCTCTGTGTGCTTGTAAGTGTTGTGTGGCACTGACGGCCCCCTGGATGGCCGCCTGGAAGCACAGACAAGCACCACCTTCCACATCAGCCAAGCACAGCTGCATTCTCTCTGTGAAGTATTTTATATGATTTGTGGCAAAAGGCAGCAAATACCTGGTTGTCTCTTTCTTTCTCTTTACTGTCTTTGAAGATGAGAATACATTAGAAAAAACTCAAGAAGAGTCAGAGGAAGGACAGTTCCTAGCTGACCCAATGGGTTAATTGATTGCTAAGTAACCAAGTTTTGTTGAATGGACCACCGCCCATTCGTTTGTGCGTCTCATGCTTTTGTGTGAGGCTATTTCTGGAGGCCTTTCTGTGGCAGAGCTGGGGACTAGGCAGACGAGATCCCTTGCGGGAGGGGAAGGCAGCAGGTCGCCGAGGGGAAGGCACCCTACGCCGGGTAGGGTGCACTTAAGTAAAAACAGAACTGGGTGATGGGGCTGTGGGAGGAGTCACGCTGAGGCCTGAGACATCCGTGCTCCATAAAAAGACGCATATGTGCAAATTGACCCCCAAATGCGGAAAGAGCCGAGAAACTGAAGGAGGCAGAAGGATCGTGTGTCAGTAAAGGGTGGTTCATTGGGGAACTTAACAGATAGAATCCTGGTCTTGAGTGGCTGGCTGCAAGACAGGTAGATGTCTGCGCTGCAACCCTCCAGACCCAGGGCCTTTCTCTTGGGGAAAGGCATCAGTGCTCTGTAAAGAATGTGCACGTGGCTGAGGGAGCGCCCCAGGCCTCATAGCCTGTGGTGTGTGCAGCAGCATCAAGGTCGTTTTGAAGGTTAGGCAGAACTTAGTAGGTGTTTCTCCATGAAGACATCTTAGAGGCACTCCTGGACTTAAGATTAGTCTGGAGTCACCTGGTGGCTTAGCATTTAAAATAAAGTTCCTAGAAAGGGGCAGGCACGGGCAGAGCTCTGTCAGGCTCTGGAGAGGAGCTGGTGTCCCAGGCTCATGTGTGGTGTGATGGTCAGGAGCCAGGGCCGGCAGCACCCGCCATGGACCCGAGAGAGCAGTATGGCAAGAGGAGGCACAGGGTTTATTTATCATAGTAGAGGAAATATTTTGTCAGCCCGGGCTTATTACATGAAGGATATGTTGTACTTTCTGGTCACCTTACATTGATTATAAAAAATATTACATATAAAATATGAAGACTTACAGCTAGGTCGCATGTGTATCATCCGTATCATAAAACTCCTTATAAGAAGATGCTGTGTGTATAACATCCTGTTTCCATAACTGCACATACAGCAGCAAGGAGATCTTTGTGAATGATCTGTTGAAACACGTTCTTTATTATGTTGAGTTTTTTTCTCATTTTAGCTAATGTATGTGTTGTGAAGTTGGAAGGTACCCCTTATCTTTGTAAAACTGACGAAGTGGGAGAAATATGCGTCAATTCCAGTGCAACTGGCACAGCTTACTATGGATTGCTTGGAATCACGAAGAATGTGTTTGAGGTTTGTCCCTTTTCCTGACTTTCATGTTGAAGTTAAGTTCTGTGAGCACTCATGGGGCCCCAGGTGTGCTGGGTGCTGGGGGATTGCAGAGGCTGCGGGGATGGTCTCTCTTCACACAGGCCCTGCCAGGGCTGTTGGCACATGGCCTGCACACTCTTGTGTGTCCTCCCAGAGTGAGGGCAGGGCCAGGACCAGGCACGCCGTGGAGAGCTGGGAGTCAGCGTGCTTCCCACAGTCCTGCATGGGAGAAGGGCGTGTGGGTACGGCCTAGTGGACGATAGCAAGGCATTCACCGTGGCCCCAGGGAAACCAGCCCTCTGCTGTGTTTGCATTGTTGTGATATGAGTTGTTCAGGACAAGTCTAGTGAGGTCAGGGGAGGCCAGGCACCCAGAGCAGAGGTAAAAGGGATGCTTGTGTCCTGCCTCAGGAGGCCTGCCCAGGAGATGGAGCAGCTAGGCCAGAGAAACTGGGCCTATGCAGGGCCAGCCTCCTTTTTCCCCCGACTGGTAGGTGTACACATGGTGCTGAGTCTCCTGCCGCCTGCTGGGTTTTTTTGGTCAGTTGGTTGGGGCCACAGCCTGATCGTGCCCCTCTCCACTCTGTGCAGGCAGTTCCGGTCACCGCAGGAGGAGCACCCGTCTTTGACAGGCCATTCACCAGGACGGGCCTGCTGGGCTTCATTGGGCCTGTGAGTATGTCCTCCTGTACCAGGACTGGCAGTCAGAGAAGGTAGGGGGTGTGGCTAAGGGACACCTTGCTGCAGTCCCGCCCTTGTCCCAGCCATTCCTGACCTCCCATGTGGCCTTGGTCGGTTGTGCTGACCTCCCTGCCCGTCACCCTACCTGTGTGCAGGGCCGTCCACACCTCCAAGACCAGTGCACAGTCCTGCACACAGGCCCAAGTCGGGAGTCCCTGGGGTGGATGAGGATGTTTTGCTTTTTGTATGGATGGCAGGTTCGAGAGTATTCATTATATCATTCTTTACCATTTTGGATGTCTAAACTATTTAAAAATAAATACTTCTATTTGTAACATCTTGGTCCAGTGTTTCTCTCAACTGGGCAATTTTGCCCCTTCCCTCCCAGGGGAATTCTGGCAACTTCTGAAGACATTTTTGCTAGTCCCAACTCAGGGAAGGGGAGTGCTCCTGGCATCTAGTGAGTACCTAGAGGCCAGAGATGCTGCTCAGTGCCCAACATTAGCCCAGGACAGCACCTGCGACGGTATTGTCAGCCCAGAAGGTCACTGGTGCCGGGTTTGGGACCCCGCCCTTAGCTCAGCAGTTTTCAGTCCTTCACAAACTCTACCCACAACTTGTTTCCCACTTGTGATCCTTTCCCTTCCTGATGCTGCCCCACCAGCCCCCCTTCCTTCCACACAGCCTGCTCCTCTTACAAGCCTGGCTTGTCACGGGGCCTGCATTGCAGGTTGGGTCTGTGGGGCATTGACCCGTTTGCAAGGCACTCGAGGCTCCTGTGCTGTTGGCCCCTTCTTGGGGGGCCTGACCATGGTCCTGGCGCATCCAGCTTCTGCTCTTGTGGGTGGAGTCCTAACCCACACCCTTTCCTTCAGGACAACCTGGTCTTCATCGTGGGCAAACTGGACGGGCTGATGGTCACTGGAGTTCGCAGACACAATGCAGATGACGTTGTGGCCACCGCGCTGGCCGTGGAGCCCATGAAGTTTGTCTACAGAGGCAGGTGATGCGCTGCGGACCCCTGTGCCGGGAGTAGATTCCTTCCATTTACAGCTCGGGAAGTCTTTCTGCAGTAGATGGAAAGCCCAGCAAATTTGAATTCACAAAGCCTAAAAGTTGTTGTACATCAGAAAACTCCTAAAGTAAAAGGAAAATAAGAGTTCCTTCAGTTCCTCAAGAAAATAAGATTTTGATGCACAATTTTGGGCAAAGGCTCAAGGGGACAAATCAGAGAGGGAAGAATTGAGGAAAGCAAAGGAGAAGTGGGTCTCAGTTCCTAATAACCTTGGAATGTGAATTATAACAGAAAAGTGCCATTTTCTCTGCAAGGCACACAACACCCTACATTGCCTCTGGAATAAAAATCAACTCAACTTGTCTACATGTGTAAAGCAAGGACCTTAGAGATTCTCTTGAGCAAATAAATAGACATCTGGGCCTATGCCCCTGGGCACCGGGGCCAGGAAGAGAATTTCGCTCCTTCTGCTCCCAAGCTCTTTGTCTGGGAGGAAGCTCTTTCCCTAACTGGTCCACTCAACCAGCCGCCTTTTTAAATTTTATTTTTCTCAAGGGGTTGCCTTTTTTTTTTTCTTTTTTTAATGACAGGGTCTCACTCTATCGCCCACGCAGGCTGGAGTGCAGGAGCATGATTGTAACTCACTAGAGCCTCCACCTCCCAGGTTTCAAGCAGTCCTCTTACCACAGCCTCCTGAGTAGCTGGGACCACAGGCATGCACCCCACGCCTGACTAATTTTTTAATTTTTTTGTAGAGATAGGGTCTCACTATGTTGCTCAAGCTGTTTTAGAACTCCTGGGCTCAAGCAGTCCTCCCTCCTTGGCCTCCCAAAGTGCTGAGATTACAGGTGTCAGCCAATGTGCCTGGCCAAGGGTGTGCCTTTGTTATTCAAACTAAGGTACCTGGGAGCCAGGCCAGACCCTGCCTTTGAGCAGCCCTTAAAGCAATCGCAAGGGGATTCTGCAAAGTGGTGTGTCATCATGGTTAGTCTTGAGGAAAAAGCCCAGAGGATGGACAACAGAGAAGGTGGGAGATTGCTCAGGGGACTGGGAAGGGCAGGCTGTGCTCATGCATGTGTGCGCACATGTGTGTGTGTACGTGTATGTGTGCGCGTGTGTGCAGGGGGAGGGGGAGGGTGGCACAGCCAGGGTCGTGACCTGCCCCTCACAGCAGAAATGGGGGACACGTTGGGCAGGTGTCCTTAGGGATAACATCAAGTAGCCCAAACCCTGCTTTGAGGTGGAACAGGGAGACCACCCCCTCACAGGGCCACCTGTACCTGATGGTACCTGGAGATGAAGCCCCTGTCCCCCAAGCAGGATCCTGACGAGGCAAGGCAAGCCTGAGTGAATAACTGGGGCCTGGGTGACTGCATCTGCAGGCAGAATAGCCTCCCTGTCCCGACTAGGGAAGAGCTGAGGAATACAGGAACTTGGAAGTGGAACCACAACCAATTGAGAGCATATGTGCCATTGGAAGAAGAGCAATAGAAGATTTGCAACATGAAATAAGATCAAGAAATGCTAACAAAGTAATTGTTCAAAGAACACAGTAGATGGAATACATAGAATAGATACAGCTAGAGAACAAGTTGAGAAGGTGGAAAGTCAGATTAGGGAACGACTCTGGAAGTAAAATAGGAACTTTAAAGGAACTATTAAGAGAGATGGGAGAGAAGAAGGACTGGTGTCCAGATAGCAAACTCAGGGAGAAGGAATGCATGCAGTGGAGCAGGGATTGTCTGAGGAAGCAGGTGGTTGGGGTTCTCTGGACTGGGACATTGTCCACAGAGGGCCCCATGGCATGTTGAGCTTATCTGTATTCTCACCATGGACCACACAAAAGCCAAGCAAAACGTGTCAGACTTCCCCACAGTGGAACTGGCACAAGATAACAGTGCACCCAATTTATCCAAATTGTTACTTAATTTTGCAGTTGTAATAAAAAATATTTTCAATCATGTAAATTTCAGAAGTTTTGACACACAAAGGTCCATACTGAAAACAGTTTTGGTCACGATACTAAGAGAAATAAATTCAGGAAGTGCTGTAAGATGTGAGAGTAAGGAGAACTCAATACTAGGTGAGGTCTGTTGTGTAAATTGTGTGTGTGTGTGTACACACCAGTCAAGTCAAAGGAAAGGACAAGAGACGGTATATCCATAATATCCCAGAGTCAGAATGGTGTAGATACCCTAACATGATGGGTTTGGTGGGGAGACCATCTTCTTACTTTATAAAGGAAAAGACGGATATACCAACTCAAAGTCTAAAAGAAGGAAAAGGCAACACAGAACAAAGGAGGACATGCTGAAATTTTTAAGATAGTAAAAACACGTCTAAATATACTAACCTCTATAAATGTGAATAGATTAACTCTGGTAAAAGAGAGATGCAATCCGTTGGATTAAAAAAATATAATTAATAGAACTTTAGACAAATATTTGTGCACAAGGAAATTTACATCAGATTAAGGAATTTTTTCTTGTAAAAATGTGTGTCTCTGGGGCTGTTTTGCTTTGTCCTGAAGTCCTCTCTGGTTTTTGTGACTTGAGATACATTTCAGCCATCCTCAAGGAGATTAGAATGATGAGTTCCTTTATGAATTTGCAGCAGATACCCCGTCTGATAGACTGCATTTTACATATTCGGACAGCCTGCCTCTTCCGTTGTGAGGGTGAGAAAGCATCTGTGTCTTGTCTGGCCTCTTGCCGTGTGGCCATTTCCATGTCTCATCCCTCAGGATCGCTGTGTTCTCTGTGACCGTGCTGCGTGGTGACCGGATCGTCCTGGTGGCTGAGCAGCGGCCGGATGCCTCGGAGGAGGACAGCTTCCAGTGGATGAGCCGGGTGCTGCAGGTGGGCACCCGGCACAGCCTATGGTTGGGTGAATCTCCCAAGCTGGCACCCCCACTCCTCTCCGAGCGCCAAGTGCTTGGCTTGTTCCGCCCTGTCCTCCCTGCTTCCAGCTTGTGTATCTGCATGTTTCTTCGCAAACTGACAAATTATAGCTGTTTGTGTGTATGGGGTATGAAGTGATGTTATAATTTATGAATAGTATATGGAATAATTAATATATCCATCACCTTAATATTTTTTTTTTTCTGATGAGAACATTTGAAAGGCACCCTCCTAGTGATTTTGAAATGTACATTATTTATGATATTCGCCAGTCTGTGCAATGTATCTCAAAGAAAAAGCTTTCCTCCTCCTGTCTGATTGAGGCTTTGTGTCCTTTCCCCATCATCTCCTCATTGCCCCATCCCTCAGCCTCTGGTCTTAGATTTATGGACATGTGTACACAAATACAGTGTGTGTGTCTCTCCTTTCTGAGTTAAATGGTAGAAAACTGCACACGCTCCTCTTCATTTTGTTTCCTCATTTAACAAAATGTCCAGCGGGCACTCCATTTCCTGGCCTGGGGAACAGGTCTGCAGAGGGGGTGTTCATGTCCCCTGCCCAGCATCTCCCCAGCCTCAAGTTGGGGGCCTGTGCCAAACAGGGTCCTTCCCTTTCAGGCCATCGATAGCATCCACCAGGTGGGCGTGTACTGTCTGGCCCTGGTTCCTGCCAACACCTTGCCCAAGGCTCCCCTCGGAGGGATTCACATTTCTGAAACCAAACAGCGCTTTCTGGAAGGGACACTGCACCCGTGCAATGTGCTGATGTGCCCTCACACCTGTGTTACCAACCTCCCCAAACCTCGCCAGAAACCACCAGGTTAGTTGGACCTAACAACAGGATGCTGTCTAGTCTTAACATTGGTAGCAGCTGTGTTTGTGGTTAGGGTGCAGCCCTGCTAGACCCTCTAGTGCAAACTGAGGTTTGCTGTGGGGCTGGGGTCAAGAGCCAGAGCAAGTGTACACCCCAGAATGGTGCCACCTCCTGCCTTCCTGGAACCAGCCACACATGGGGTAACTTAACCACATCACCTCATGGTAGTTTCCTCCTGCCTATTAGGAACCAATTTTAATGATAAACTCAAGGATGGCATCTTAGCTTTGCATGGCTAGGAGATGGCTCCCTAGGACTAGAAATGATGCCCAGGATCATACTGGAGCTTAAAGTCAAAAGTGCCTCTGTGGCCGTGCTGTGGCATAAGCCATACCTGTCCCCAGGAGCCAGCTGCCTGCCTCGGCCCTGGGACCTGCCACAGACACTGGGTTGATGGGACCTTGGAAATCTCTCAGCAAATGGCCAACTTTCCTTCCCTCATTTTATACATTTAAAAGCTAATTTTAGAGTCTGGTTTAACTTTAATGCAATTTTTCATTTCTTTGGTCATGTTGATTTCCAGTACATGCCAAAGTTTTTGGTAATTATTGAACACATATCACTAAATACACTAAATGTATTTCCTGATTTATACATAAAGTACAGTAAAGTGAAATATGTTAGGAATTTTGGTGTGACTGAGGCCAAATCATATCCTCAGAGATACGTCATGTAGTAAACTTCTCGATACGACGTGGTTTATGTTTGAGAGAGAGATTCTCTTTGTCACTTGGCATAAATCTTGTAGCTAGCTTTCTGAGTATTTGTGTCTCAGCAGAAAAGTTAAATGCCTCATTCAAGTATGTTTTCAAAATAAAAATTGTAACGGAAATAAAGTCACATGGTGATTATATATGAGAAGTTACCAGCTTCTCATTCAGAATGCCCCCATTTCTAGAGGTTGGACCAGCCTCCATGATCGTGGGGAACCTGGTTGCTGGGAAGAGAATTGCTCAGGCTTCTGGGAGAGAGCTTGCCCACCTGGAGGACAGTGACCAGGCACGGAAGGTGACAAGCCTGTTCCGGGGATGGGTGGACGGGTGTCCATACCCCGGAGGTGCCAGTGACCAAGTCGCCCCCTCGTGCAGTTCCTGTTCCTGGCTGACGTGCTGCAGTGGCGTGCCCACACCACTCCTGACCACCCACTGTTCTTGCTGCTGAACGCCAAGGTGAGGCAGTGTTGCGCCCACAGGGATTGGAAACACCTGGGAGCCGGTGGAGCCCTTTGCTTGTGTAGTTCCTGATGCCAGTGTCCTGGTTCTTTTCATGTTTAGAGAATAGTGCGCCTATGGACTCAGCCCCCTTGTCTGGTGCGATTCTCTCTGCCTGCCCTTTCCTTCGTAGGTCCCTTGTTTTCCACACGTTTCACACAGTCGTATTTCTGTTGATTTTGTGTTTAGCAGGAAAATTTTCATCAGCTCAAGTTTTTAAAACTAAAAGCAGTATACATGTAAATATTCCTAAGTTTGTGAGCTAAAAGGAAATGTTTATTTTGTAAAAAATTAGCCATTTAGAATTTCTACATTTGGTCACATCTTTTAAATAACAAATGTTGCTTCCTGCCCTGCTCCTGCTGCTTATTTGGAAATTCTCATGTGTTCCAAGTCCCTGTTGTGTGCATTCCACAATGCTAGGAGCATTCTGGAAGTCAAGAAGGGGAGACTGTAATCTTCATATTCAGGTTGTGGGCAGGAATGCAAAATGTGGAAACACAGAAAGTTAAATAATTTAAAAACCCTGCAAGACTCCCTGTCAGTGCACCATACAAGCTGTAAGAACTCTTAAGCTTTGGTGTCGTAAAGAGTAGGTCACTGTGGCTTAGAATATGCTGTTCTAGCTTTTGGTGCTGCTCATTCGAATTCCAAAAATACTTAATGATGCCTACAATGTGCACAGTACACAGTAATAAGATTAAAAGGACTCCTACTCTCAGGAGGTTTAAAATCAATCTTTCCTGCCAGAAAACAAGGTCCGTAAGAGAGAGACTTTGTTTTTCTGGTGTATTGGAAGCATCTGGAACCATGCCCAGTAAACATTTATTTTATGATTGATTGAGTTCTAAAGCCTGCAAGCCAGCCAATGGTTTACCATTGACCAAGGTAAAATCAGCTTATGGTGAGAACCTCAACATCAATACAGTGGAGAGATGTGACCTGGAGTGCTGGGGAGGGGGCTTTGGATGGAACTGTGTAGCAGGGACTATGAAGCAATGATGCCCAGTGGCTCAAGGCAGGAAAGGAGGCCAGTGTGGTGGGGGCCAGGTTTACCCAGGGAGGGAATGCAGATAAGGCTGGGGTCGCTGGGTTTTCCCTAAGGATGCAGTGGGATCCCGGGCCTTGGGAGCTTTGAGTCCCAGTCCAGTTCTCAGGTTCTGTCCTGATGGGGCCCTGACTCATATGGACTGGCAAAGCTCCCGGGATTTGGACTCTCAGGATCGGCCCAGCCCTTGTGCCTGGGCACAGCACATAAGTGGTCTGCTCTGGAGTTTTATATTTATTAGACTGAATTGCGCTTTTTATCCTCTTAAGAAGGACTAAAAAAGCTGTGAGGCCTGGCATGGGATCAGGGAAGATGAGTTTCCTGAGCAGAGAGGTAGGGTTACAAGGTGTTTCTGTTTGCACCGAACTGGTCACATGGCCCCAGTGCCCCTCCGCAGAGAGACAGGGTGAATGAAGGAGCTGGTGCGGTCAGTCCTAGAGGAGACGCACAGACACTCTGAGAAAGCCAGCTGCAGGTGACACAGGCCCAGGCTCAGTGCGGGTGACCTGTGGGCTTGCCAAATAGTACAGTTCAGGGATGTTTGCTTATCACTTATTACTTATTTATAATGGTGTTGTATGGAATATTTTATTGAAAAGGCCAGAAAGGTCTTCTTTAGCCATGTGTATCTGGCTCCGCCCTGGGTGAATGGAGTGCCCACATCGCTCCCTCTTAGCTGGACCACACAGGAGATGCTTGTGTGCCTGTCCCTTCACTGCTAGTGAGAGAGTACAGATGGTGAGAAAAGACACCAGTCGTGGGCCACGTGTGGTGGCTCATGCCTGTAATCTCAGCACTTTGAGAGGCTGAGGTGGGCAGATCACTTGAGGTCGGGAGTTGGAGACCAGCCTGGCCAACATGGTGAAACCCCATCTCTACCAAAGACACCAGCCACACGCCTAGGACTGACACATTGTCATTATCATGGATCCTAATCACAAGGGGTCGTGTGCAGGGCGTGCAGGTGATGTGCACACACATCTGCAAACAGCCCACCTGCACACACCAGCACCCAGATGAGCTCAAAGATCGCTTTCCTAGGGCACCGTCACAAGCACTGCAACCTGTGTCCAGCTGCACAAAAGGGCTGAGAGAGTGGCTGCGGCTCTGATGGAGAAGGGAAGACTGAGTGTTGGGGACCACGTGGCTCTGGTCTACCCACCAGGTGGGCTCACTGTGGGGCTGTGCACCTCCAGCTCTTCGTAAGCAGCCCCCTACCCTAAGCAGCCACCAGACATTCCCTCCCCGAAGCATCTTCCAAAACTAAGCCCAGCCCCTCCTCTCTGCATGTGTCTACCTCCTCAGCTCAGCTACCCCTCTGGAAACCTGAGAGTCACCCATGCCCTCCCCAGCACCACCTCCTCTCCTCTCTTGCAGGAACAGTGAACAGAGGCTGGTGGGAGCCTCTTGCGACCGGCCTCCTCACAGCCAGTCCTTGTCTCCACAGGGGTGGACCTCATCGCTGCGTTCTATGGCTGCTTGTACTGTGGCTGCGTGCCCGTCACCGTGCGGCCCCCGCACCCTCAGAACCTTGGCACCACACTGCCCACCGTCAAGATGATCGTGGAGGTGCGCCTACCTGGCCCGCGGGTCAGGGTCTGTGAGTGGGAGGCTGCAAGGCTACCCTCCGCTGCCCCCTTTTCTGGGCAGTTCGAGAGGTCCCACCCACCCACCCTTGGCCCCTCGCCATGCAGGTCAGCAAGTCTGCATGCGTCCTCACCACGCAGGCTGTCACACGGCTGCTCAGGTCCAAGGAGGCTGCTGCCACCGTGGACATCAGGACCTGGCCCACCATCCTAGACACAGGTGCGTGCCCTCACACTGCCCAGGACCAGTCCCTTTTCCTTTCTTTGTTGTAGGTGTGGTGTGGCCTGGCTGCCGTCCAAAAACACACGAGGCAGAGAGCAGTCCTGGCGGGAGCCTGGCTGACACCAGGGGGGACCCTGTCCCGTGTGTGAACCTGCGCTCCACTCAGCCCACAGCAGCCGCACCCAGTCCCAAGTGGTGTGAGCACAGCCTTGCCCCTCTCACCCGCCTCCTGCTGGCATGGGGGCTGGCAGCTCTCTGAGGCTTTCTGCAAATGCTTTGGGGGCACAGCTCCCACCGCGTGCCGCCCCTCCAGCATCCCTGTCCCCATCATTGGTGAATGCTGTCATGCCCCATGAAATGCTGAGGGCCAACAGGGTGAGGGTCAGAAACCCCCCTGGCTCCCCTCTGCCATGGACTTGTCTCAGCCTGGGCTGGATGGGGCTGGGCGAGGGCAGCTGGTGTAGGGGAGGGTAGGCTCAGAGCCAAACAGCCGGCAAGGGCCCCAAAGCCTCATGGGCTTGCCTCAGGGGGAGCGGTTCCTGCCCTGCTGAGCCTGTGCCCAGTTGCACCCAGGGAGGCAGTGGTGTCTGGCTCATGGGGCCACAAGAACTTGATGAAGCACGCAGAACCCAGAGCCCGTCCATGGCTATTTTTGCTGTGGTCGGGACTCTGGGCTCATCTGGGCTCTGCCATAGGCTCTGTGGCCTTTGGCAAGTCCCCAGTCCTCTAATCTTTCCTACTGGCCAGTGACGTGATGCCTCCTCTCCTCGCCCTGCCTCGTCCCCCATCCCCACAGGCTCAGTGTGGTCTTGGTGGGACCGGGTAGTGTTTCCATGAAGAATGAAATACGCTTTCCTGAGCACACACAGCCTGCATCGTCATGGCCCCACTGCTGTCTGAGCTTACTCTCTGCAGGACTCCCAAGGACAAATCGTGTGTCGCCTCTTGCCTGTGAAAGCCCAGAGCGTTCAGAATACATGCGGGAACACTAATGTTGGTGTCTCCTGTTTAACAGATGATATCCCGAAAAAGAAGGTAGCGAGTATTTTCAGGCCTCCCTCCCCCGATGTCCTCGCATACTTGGACTTCAGCGTGTCAACCACTGGGATACTAGCGGGGGTGAAGGTAGGTCCCCTGAAATCTTGTTTGCCTCAACCCCTAGAAATCAGGAGGAGTGGACAGAAAGGATGTCAGATACAGGTTTAAACCAGCAGGTCCTTACACAAAGCACAAGGCAACAGTATTGCTTCTTAAGATTTGTGTGAAACACCAGTGAAGCCTAAAATGTGATTAGCCTGAGAGTAATGCATTTTCTGATGCATTATGGTCCGGTCATATCTAAACTTTCTGATTTATGACTATTTGGCTTCCAGGAACTGGTGGCTTTGAAGAATCTCTTACCTTGCTGGGAGCCAATAGCTCGATTAAAATTTTTCAGGCCGGGCGCGGTGGCTCACGCCTGTAATCCCAGCACTTTGGGAGGCCGAGGCGGGTGGATCACGAGATCAAGAGGTGGAGACCATCCTGGCCAACGTGGTGAAACCCCGTCTCTACTAAAAATACAAAAAATTAGCTGGGCATGGTGGCGGGCGCCTGTAATCCCAGATACTCAGGGGGCTGAGGCAGGAGAATTGCTTGAACCCGGGAGGCAGAGGTTGCAGTGAGCCGAGATTGTGCCATTGCACTTCAGCCTGGGGCGACAGAACAAGACTGCCTCAAAAAGAAAAAAAAAATTTTTTTAAGTTCAATATCCTGAAATTTTGTTTCAAAGATTTTTAGTGTACCATTTCTTGGGTATTATTTAGGTTATATGGGTATTTGAGCCAACCGTCTTTTAAGGAAATAAATATGATGTTTGGTAGTTTGGAGCTGTGGTCTAGCCATGTGGACAGCAGACGCTGCCATCCACCCTCTCTCCTCCTGCACATCACTGAATTTCATTTCCCTTTTTTTCTTTTTTTGAACTTTATTTTATTCCCGAGATGTCTCACGCGGCCACAAGCGCCTTATGCCGCTCCATAAAGCTGCAGTGTGAGCTGTACCCCTCGCGGCAGATCGCCATCTGCCTCGACCCCTACTGTGGCCTTGGCTTTGCCCTGTGGTGTCTGTGCAGGTGAGTGCAGGGCCCCTGCCGCCTGCCAGGTTGGAGCAGCTCGTGTGGCTCTTAGGAACCTTGGCCTTCTAAGGCACCTTTTCTGAGTGTTCAGGAAGCCGATGAGACGTGTGTGAGTGGATTTGTTTGGGGATGAAGTGGGTTGGAGTCTGAGTCTGAAATTGAGTGAAAATACATTTTTCACTAAATACACTATCCATTATCAGTACTTGGGAAGAATCTGTTTGATTCCTTCAAACAGAAGAAAGTAGTGATCCATCTCTAGAAGTGAATGCCTCTGGAGCATTGTCCCTGGATACTCACTCTCCAAGTGTTTGGAGCAGAGCTCAGGATCCCGTGCCTGCCATCCCCCAACCTTCACCCTGTAGCATGTTTTCCACCAAACTCCCCTACTTGGCATCAGAACAGAATCATGTCCCTGTCGTGGCTGGAAAAGAAGTGTCCTTGAGGAAGGGAAGAGTGGAGTGCCCGGTGGGCCGGCGGAGCCTCACGAGCCTTCCCTCTCGCAGTGTCTACTCGGGACACCAGTCAGTGCTGGTGCCCCCGCTGGAGCTGGAGAGCAATGTGTCCCTGTGGCTGTCGGCCGTCAGCCAGTACAAGGCCCGCGTCACCTTCTGCTCCTACTCCGTGATGGAGATGTGCACCAAGGGCCTGGGCGCACAGACGGGTGTCCTCAGGGTGAGTGCCCAGACCCGGGCTTCTGAGTGTGCTGTAGACCACAGCCCTGGGAAGTTTAAAAACAACAAAACAAAACGAGGCTCCCAAGGCCCCTCCCTGCAGTTTGAGAAAGTAGAGAAAAACCTCTCCCACTACGGGCCCTGTGTACACATCCCTCCTCCACAGCTCACCTGTCTCTGCAGCTCCACACCCCGAAGGAGAGGCGGGTGTGGGAGTCGGGCAGGGTCCCTGCGAGATAGTAGGGTGGAGGTCTGGCTGCGTGGGCGGGCAGGTGTGGGATGCAGGTCAGATGGGATCCTCTAGTGCGTCCACACTTAGGATTCTGTGGGACAGACACAGCCTGCAGAGAGGAGGTTGGTGTCCAGCTCCACCTCTGTGTGCCCACCTGGAGATTTCCCAAGACAGTGCCCGGGGCCCTGGCAACTCACAGGGCTGTGGCTGTGGCCTGACTGCTCCCCCCTCCCGCAGATGAAGGGGGTGAACCTGTCATGTGTGCGCACGTGCATGGTGGTCGCCGAGGAGCGGCCCAGGATTGCACTGACCCAGTCCTTCTCCAAGCTCTTCAAGGACCTGGGCCTGCCGGCCCGCGCCGTAAGCACCACGTTCGGGTGCAGGGTCAACGTGGCCATCTGCCTCCAGGTGAGGCGTTGGGGCCTGTGGTTCTCGAAAGCTGGCTGTTGGCAGCGTGGAGACCAAGCTTCCCAGCTGTTGATGTGCAGTTTTGTGCCTGCCTGATCTCTGTCTCCTTCTCTGAGCCTTTGAGGTTTCATTTCGACGTAACATTTTAGCTTCAAGGGTTTTATTTTTAAAGATATTCTATTCTAGTTGAACAAAGGCTTATTTGGAAAAAAACACAAATTGTTTTTGAACAGTGACTAATATCTTACCTGTAAGATTCTGTAAGTTAGATATAATACACAGCTAAGTTCTTAAAGCAAGACTGAACTTACTGTTTTAAGATATCTAGCTATATTAAATTGAAACATTAATAAATGTAATTGGTATTGACTCATTCATTTTTGAAACCTTGAAATGTCTTATTAAAAGGAAGCACCAAGTTTCAGGCCAGGAGTGGTGGCTCATGCCTATAATCCCAGCACTTTGGGAGGCCGAGGCAGGCGGATCCCCTGAGGTCAGGAATTCGAGACCAGCCTGGACAATATGATGAGACCCCGTCTCTACTAAAAATACAAAAATTAGCTGGCTGGTGGTGTGTGCCTGTGGACCTGGCTACTTGGGAGGTTGACGCACTAGAATCGCTTGAACCTGGGAAGAGGAGGTTGTAGTGAGCCGAGATCTCACCACTGCACTCCAGCCTGGGTGACAGAGCAAGACCCTGTCGCAAAAGAAAAAAAAAAAAAGCACCAGGTTTCAGAGATGAAAGAGCTCATGGCAATTCTGTTTACTGCTTCCTCAGTAGCTATTTCCCAGATTTTGTACTAGTATTTCAATTTCCTTTCTTTCTAAAAACATCTTAAAACCAAATAGCTTTTTAGATAACCCTACATATTGAATGCCTTATTCACCCACGTTGTACAAAAATAGCTGGAAGGAAATGGCACCTGTCCATGCCAGAGCAGGGCTGAGTGCAGGCCTGTCTCTGTTTCCAAAGTGTTTGCTTGGCCTTGTGCCTCCCCCTCACAGTGGCAGTGCACGCAGGGCAGGGTGGCGGCTCTGCCCACACCCTCTTCGCCACAAAAAGACCCCTGACCACTCAAGCCTCACACCCCTGTCACACAGCAGAGATCGGGCCTTTTGTGAGCTCGCTTCCTGCTGTAGGCTGTGGCTGAGCGTGGGTGCCGGCCTGTGTGTTAGTGGCTCTGCGTCTGCAAGCCTGGGGCCTCCTTGCTAGACGTCGGAAGGGTGTGGATGCCACATAGGATTGCAGAAATGATGTTAATGGGATGTTCACGTTTGCTCTTTAAGATACAGAGGTGGGTTTTGCTCTCTCTTTCCCTGTGTTTCTCATGTGGCTGCTGCTTCTGTGTGTGTTTCCTGTGGCTGTCTCCTCCCTGTCTCACTCTGCTGCCTCCTTGGCCTCTGTCAGCCCAACAGGCTGGGAAAGCTGGCTGAGCAGGTATGACCTTGACCTTGACCTTGTTGGTGCCTCTGTGCTTCCCCCTCCCATGAGTTCATGTGACTTTCTCGTGAATTCTAGACAAACATGTTTCTTTTGCTGTCTTACTTTGTTCACAGTGGGTATTACTTGACATATTACAAAAGCTTCCTTGTAACCAAATTTAAAAGGAAAACTATTTTCAAAAAATGTTAATGCTCATAGTATTGCCTTGGGAGGAAGGGCTCCGTTTAGATTCAGTGCAGAGGTGTTTAATTCCAGTGCAGACATCGTTTATGTTGTCTGGGATCTTTAAGGGTGATGTTGATCAGCATACTCATTTAATTTGATGTTCCTTATTGAATAAAATGATACATAATGTCCATTAGTCAGGATTAATGTTAACTGTAAGGTTCAGAAAGGAAAGGAGTAGAAAGGTGAAGGCTGCCGTCCATCTCACCTGGGTGAGTCTTGGCTGCAAGCAGTCCCCGGTAGAACTAGACTGGTTGGTGAGAGGCCAGGCCCTGCCTGACAGCGTGGTGGAAATGCCCCTCACATCCTAATGGTGTTTTCATCACAGCAAGAGACCTGTGGGAATAGAAACTTGTTAGAGCTGAAATGTAAAGTGGCATGATTTGGTGTTTTCAGAGTCATTGACTGTTTCACTCAATATTATCAAGCTCTGCGGATGTTTGGATGGAAAGCATCAGCCTGCCTGGGGGACCTTAAACCCCTAGGCAGACTTGCTTCAGGGAGCAGAGCGGCTCCCTTCTTGGGTGTGCCCGGGGGCCAGGGAGGAGCTGCCGTGCAGCTGTGCCTGTGCAAACAAGATGAAAGTGAGGCCCCTGAACAGAAGTTCCTCTGCTGCTCTCCTTCCAGGGCACAGCTGGCCCAGACCCCACAACTGTCTACGTGGACATGCGGGCACTGCGCCATGACAGGTAATGTTCCCAGCCTGCCTGGGCCCCATTCATACCCAGCGGCAAAGTGGTGCGGACCAGGTCTGCGCTGACTATGCACCCCTGGGACCCAGGCATTAGAGGACAGCTGGGCCAAGTCAAGCCTACCCGGGCACCTGGATAGGCACATGAGAGGACAGCTGGCTACACTGGGCCATCTGCACCAAGAGGAAGAGGAGAGCTGTGGGCCTTCTCTTCCCAGGGGAGCTCAGTGTCTGTCTCTGTGCGCCCGTGTCCCCAGGGCTGCAGTTAACATCCCTTTATCTGTCACACAGCCAGGAAGAATAAGAGTGACCCCTGTGACATTTGGTTTTTTAGAGGGATAGGGACAGACAGAAGACAAGTAATCCGTCTACTGGCAAGAACATTTCTTACCTGATGCTGTCATAGAATCTGACTTAGTTTTCATCTTGATAACCGATGGTGGTGCATACAGTGTGTGCTTGCTGGTTTGTGGTCAGGTGTGTATCAGGGCCTCTCCCAGCTTTGAAGCTCAGATCCCAGTCCTGGATTCTCAAGTATGGCCACACTGTAGCTTGATGTAAACACTAGGTTTAGCTTACTGGGTGCCAGGGGCCTGCTGGGTTCAAGGAGGACCTAAAAGAAATGTAGAGTGAGCTGCTGTGAGCACATGGGGTGGGTCGTGAGTGCATGCGGGTGGCAGCACTTGGGACCGCAGCGTGGTTGGGGTGTCCCTGCCATTCATGGCAGGTGT
This sequence comes from Rhinopithecus roxellana, assembly GCF_007565055.1. NCBI lineage: Eukaryota > Metazoa > Chordata > Mammalia > Primates > Cercopithecidae > Rhinopithecus > Rhinopithecus roxellana. The sequence goes on along the minus strand of NC_044561.1, from coordinate 130,686,274 downwards.
GCTGTGGAAAGGTTGACATCCTGGCTGTTGTCAGCAGACCCTCAGAGTGATTATTTCCAACCTCATGATCTGCCCCTTTAGACATACCTGTGTAGTAAATTACATACTGAAATTGTTCCCTTGATTTTTAGGGTACGTTTGGTAGAACGGGGTTCTCCACACAGCCTGCCATTGATGGAGTCTGGAAAGGTAGTGGAAACCAAGACGTGTGCATTCTGAGTCGTGTCTGAGACGTCTGTCTGAAGCATCACCCCGTGGAGGGTGCTGGGGGCTGTGGCTCAGATGAACACGGGTTGACTTCTGGTTGGGGTGGGCTTGGCTGCTGCAGAAGCCTCCTTCCCTGCTTTGTGACTGAGATATAGAATTACTTAGTTATGTCTTTAAACACACATCTGAGCTCAAAGCCAAGAAAGGGAGAACTTCAGGTACAGGAATAAAGAACTCCCACTGGGTGGGTGGCAGGCCTCAGGCCTCTGGGGCCAGGGCCATGGAGGCAGGGTCTGGCCCACCTACACATCTAGGGTTCAGTGGAGTGGCCCTGACCCTAAATTGGAGATGGCAAAATCTCATGCCCTAGCTTAGGGTGTCAGCAGGGAAGAGGCCCCCAGAGCCTGTGGGGGATCTGGGGGATCCTGAGATGGCCTGAGGACTCCCAGGAAGCAACTGAGATGCTGCAAGGGGTCAGCAGACATAGGCACAGAACAGCATCCTCTGAACCAGGAAAGGTTCAAAGGAAGGAGGAAAAGCCACACAGCCCGGGAAGGCAGCATGAAGAGTATGCCAGGCTTGATGTGAGTGGGTAGCTGCTGCACATCCAGCGGGGGCCGCGGGGGCCCTGGTGCCTTCACAACCCCAGAGGCAAGAGAAGGAGATTGGCCACCCTGACTCCGTTCATTGCCATGGCCACAGCCACCTGTAGGGAGTCAGAGACGGGCCCAGAGAGGGACCCAGCCAAGCCATGTGATGTCCAGCACACAGACTCCCGCAAGGCAGCAGGGGTGAGACTGGGGGCAGAAGGCACAGCTGCTGTGAGGGTCTCGAGGTGGGAGCTACTGGGAGGCCGGTGGGACTGGGCTGAGTGTGGGGAGCAGGAGTGAGTGAGTGAACTCACATGCAGGTGCAGGGGCTTGAAAAGCTCCCATCCCGTGTCCCCTGTGACAGTCACTTTAGGAAGTAGACCAGCCGAGAGTGCAGTTGGGTGAGCTTAGTGGACAGCACATCTGTGGGAGCCGGGGTTGCTGCACGTCCTCCCTTCTCTGAGCACAGGTACATGTGAGCCGCCGTTGCCGCAGCTCTGCATCATCCTTGGTGTAAACTCAGCGGGTTTCCCTGGGTCGTGGGGCCTCCACGCTGCTCTTTTCAGGGGCTGTTCCTGCCCTGCCATATACAGCTGCACTGTAATTGTTTAGCTCACCCCCTTTTATTGGACATTCTTTCCTATTTTGCTGTTACAATCACTTGGGCCTGATAGGTTTGTGTCCTGGAAAGAGCTCTGGTTTTGGGGCTCAGCTGGGACATGCAGGGAGAAGATGGAGGCCCCAACAGCATTTGGGGAAACAGAACAGTCCCACCCCGCGGGGAGGGTCTGGTGCTAACCACAGCTCACCCCTCCCTGTGGCCCCTCGTCCCCTCCTCTTGCCAGGAGTGCAATTGCCCCCATTTCATACGTGAGGAAACTGAGGACACAGAACAAGCATCCAGGTCTTGTGCAGTCAGGTGGTCCGACCTGAGCCCAGTGAGGGAACACTGGGACCGGGCCTGGGAGGCCAGGTAAGAGATGGTGGCCTCTTGCCGTCCTGAATTGGCACAGAGCCAGTGCTCAGTGGTTGGATTGACTCTTAGTCACGGGCAGGAAGAACTTCCTCATGGTCAGGTTCCTGGCTGAGAACTAGGACAGACATGTGCCTCCTGCAGGGCTGGGCACAGCAGGGTAACTGCACCCCTGGATGTGTGCCCGTGAGGTACGCTGGCATCACCTGGCTGATTGTCTTTGTAGTCCTAGTGACCCTCTGCCCCTCCTGACACCCAAAGATGGGGTCCCGTCTTAGGAGCTGGAGTCATTTTGCTGAGATTCACAACTTATTTCTATTGACATCTCTTTTTCAAAATTCGAAGTCAAATTTGGAGCGGCCTCTAAACTTCCTGACCTGACATAAGCACGTCAGTCCTGCAGGCCAACTTCCAAGGGACGTTATTTTAATGTCACTGAGTCAAGAGAGTCTCATGTCATGTTTTCTTTAACAAGGGACATAGCTCTCCTCCTTCCAGATCCTCCCTGGCGTGAAGGTCATCATCGCACACACTGAGACCAAAGGACCCTTGGGAGACTCACACCTGGGAGAGGTGAGCTGAGGGCAGGGGCCCATGGGAGGGGCTTGAGCTCTCCAGCCTCACCAGCTTCATCTTCCTTCTCTTTTTGCTTCAGATTTGGGAATTCTAAACTGTGGAATAACACTTGCCTTTGGGAATCTACCAGAAACCATTTGGCCCTTCCCCCATGTACCTCCCAGACCCAGTTCCTATGTAGGATTTTGGGGTACTATGGGACAAACTGCTTCATCCCTAGGTTGACCTTACCAACAGAGGGGAACCCCTAGGTGTGAGGGCACTGACAGATGGGAGGAGCTGCACAGGCACCAGTGGCAGCATGGAAAACAGCTACCTTGTGCAGGACCCAGCAGCTGCTACTTAAAACGTGGTCCCTGGCACCCAGGCAGGAGCACAGACCCGGGGAACTGGTGATAGAGAACTCTGCTCCAGAAGAGTTCAAGGCCTCCACGTGCCCTGGGAGGTTCGGAGAGCTCAGAGCCCTTGTCCTGAGGGTGCAGCTGGAAGGTGTGGGTCTCCCTGAGAACACAGAGGCTATACAGGAATCCATTGGGTTGAAATGTCTACATGTATTGCACGTACATCTTGCTGTAATTTGGGACAGGCACAACTCATTATTTACGGGCAGCGGTGGCAGCTTGACATGCAGTCATGTCCCCAATGTGCAGATTGATCTGTTGTCATGAGAGCTCAGGACACACGTTCCTAGTCCTATCCTCTTGGTTCCAGAATGTGCTGTCAAATTGATGTCTTCAGACCAGGCGGGCACAGGCATCGTTTGTGGGCTCTGCTGTGAAGCCAGACTGGGGGCTTCCGGCAAGCTGTGCCCAGTGGGAAATCACTCAGCCTCAGCTGGCTTCTTCTGACTGGGACAAGGGTGTGAGCATGTGACCCCTCAGGTGGTCTTAAACTGTGTCCTGATGGGAAGGTGTCCTGGGTCCCAATCCTGAGTGTGGATGGAGTGAGGGACCCTCCCCTCAACCATCCCACTTCCTGGACAGCCAAACCCAGGTCTGTAAGTCAAGGGTGTGCCCCCAGGAGATGGCGAGTCTGGGCCGGGAATGGGGACCCACCCCTCATGGCAGATGCTCACGGGAAACGCCCCTGTTGGCCACCCCCTTCTCCTCTTTCAGACGCTGCCATGCAGGGGCGTGTTAGAGCCAGTTGAACTGACTGTAGGTTCTGGACGGACTCTGTGTCTAGAAGGGCCCCATGACACTTGGTTCTGCAGGCACAGGCCTCTGGTCCCTTGGTCTCTGCATGGATGCACACAAATGCTTACGTGTGTAGATATGCGGGTGCACGCACACGTGAACAGACTGGTGGACACACACATGTGCACATGGATAGTGGACGCACACACACACGCTTGGGGCTGACGTTAACCCTGGGACGTGCTGTCTGTTTTCAGGGCCTCTGTCTTGCCATGAGTCTGAGCAGCCACATGCTCTCCACTCTGTAGGGACCCTCATTCCTTCAGCCTGTCCCTGTTGTGGAATTCCAGCCCTCTCTTACTGCCAACAATAGTTGGATGTGAGGAAGGTGGAATTGCCCCTCTCTACTTACCACGTAGGATAGAGTCCTATAGATGCCATTCTTGGGTCAAAGGAAGAAACACAGTATTGAAGGAGAGAAAAGTTGTGTTTGCTTTCTGTGCCTGTAATTTAACTTAGTTCATAAAATAAGAGACAATGAATATTACCCGCCCGACTTCGTTCGGTGTTTTCTGGAGCATTATTCTTGGCCAGTCACATTCTTGGATGTCTCGTGACAGAGTCTGAACTCGGTGGTTGGTAACACTTCACATTCTTGTCCCCTGGGCCCCACCAGATCTGGGTAAGCAGCCCCCACAATGCCACCGGGTACTACACAGTCTATGGGGAGGAGGCGCTTCATGCCGACCACTTCAGTGCCCGGCTGAGTTTTGGAGACACACAGACCATCTGGGCAAGGACTGGCTACCTTGGCTTCCTTCGACGAACAGAGCTCACCGATGCCAGTGGAGGTGAGGGGTTGTGGTGAAGTCCCACGTGAGTGCTGTGTGGGGAGGACCTGGGCTCCCCAAGAGCTTGGTCACCTGCTGGCACACCTCACTCCTTGCTGTGGTCTGGTATTGTTCAGTGTGGGGGGAAGATATTCTGACAGCGGTTTTCTCTGAAAATACTGTTTTCCCTCCATGACTGCCCCTCTCTATCCTTGGGACCTTGGCCTCTGCTAAGGGGTTGGGGGATGGTGTTGGTGATAAGGCTACCAGGCTCCTCCCTGAGGAGGAGGCCGGCCTCTCTGCCACTGTGTCTTTCAGTGGCTTTCCCATGCACAACCCATTCAAGGTTGTGGCCAATGTCCAGAGGACTCTGTGCAGCCGCCACAAGCTGGCCAGATAAGGCAGAACTTTCGGTAGCTCCTATAGATAGTGTCCTGTTCCCAGAGATAAGTTATTTTTAATAATATGCTCACACTTGCTGTAACTTTCCTGAGGTGGTTCCATGCTGCAGAGATAACAGCCTGCACTGCCAGTACCTCCGTCACCCTCTCTGCATGTAGTGTGGGACCTCATGATGTTTGAGCTGAGACCTCCCTGTGCCTGAGAGCCCCTGGTTGGGCTCAGAGGATACGAGCCCATGCCTCGGCCCATGCCTCTGCATGCCTCGGCTTTCTGGGCACGTGTAAACACACACTGTTCACAGGGCGGCATGATGCACTGTATGTCGTTGGGTCTCTGGATGAAACTCTGGAGCTCAGAGGCATGCGGTACCACCCCATCGACATCGAGACCTCTGTCATCCGAGCACACAGGAGCATCGCTGAGTGGTAAGAGCCCAGGTGGAGGGTGGCTCCACATGGTCCATACAGCCCTTCCTCTGGGCATGAGTGCTGTGCATCGGTTGGAGCAGAGCCGAGGACTGCTGGGCCTGAGCACAGGCCTCCTGCATTGTCACCCTGGTCTGCAGTGGAGCTGGGTGCCATGTAGATGAACCCTATCTACCTTGGGCATTGCCAGAGAGGGCTGAGGACTTCTTGTGGGTTCTCCCTCTGGATGTACTCTGCACAGCGTGGTACCAGAGCACACCTTGCTGCCTTTGTTTGGGTTTGGCTTGTTTTTTTCTCCGTTTCCTTATGAGTTGTAAGCCAAGAGATTGTCCCCAAATGCACAAGCAAAAGGTAAGGTTTCCACAGGTCTCATCCTGAAGTGTTTCTGCTTTTAATATGTTTCTCACATGGTTGTGACTCCTGATTCCTTCACCTGTGGGGAACTTGTGTTGGGACAGGTACAGCTTTCAGCATCAGATAATGCTCCTGATTCTCAGTAAAAGCTTTAGCTGGAATAGACATCCTGTAAAATGGATCTGGCCTGGTCTTTAGGTTGTGAATGGCCTTAAATAGCTCTGTGACATCAGTGCGCTTCGCTCTTCTTGGTGCCACCCTTTCCCAAGCATTCATTGGCCCCTGTGGCCTTGCCTGTGTCCGTGTGACCCCGTCTCTCTTCCTCTGCAGTGCCGTATTCACCTGGACCAACCTGCTGGTGGTGGTGGTGGAGCTGGATGGGCTCGAGCAGGATGCCCTGGACCTGGTGGCCCTGGTGACCAATGTGGTGCTGGAGGAGCACTACCTGGTCGTGGGCGTCGTGGTCATTGTGGACCCAGGGGTGATCCCTATCAACTCTCGGGGTGAGAAGCAGCGCATGCACCTGCGGGACGGCTTCCTGGCTGACCAGCTGGACCCCATCTATGTGGCCTACAACATGTGAGCGCAGCACCCCAGCCCGGGTGTCGGAGACGAATGAGCTCCAGCAGTCCAAGGTGATGTGGGAAGACACTGCAGAGCCCACGCACCGGGACTCGCCCCTTCCTGTGCTCTTACAGATCCCTCTCAGCAGTTCCCTGCATCTCCTTTTAAAAGCGCTTCCTGAATTATTTAAAGAAATATTTTCAATCTGCCAAGTACATTTACAAAAATACAGATGCTGGTATTTTAACAGATGGAGAGACAAGGAAAGGAAAGGAAAGGCCTGGCGTGGGCATTGTGAGGAATCACAGGCACCGAGGTTGTTCTCTGCTGTACTGCAAGTTTGCACTTTCTGTAGGCTAAAAATGTAGTTCCTGATTTTTAAAATTCAGTTATTTATTCCCACTTCAAATGACAAGTTCATATATAGAAATTACGGAGAGAAACTTGAGACCGTTTACAGAGAGAAACTTGATTCTGGGAAGATAGCAGAGTACAAACCAGCTGCCTCACTTCTGTTTCACAGGGAGGCTTATGGAAAGGAAGCAAGCTGGACCCATCCTCCCTGCTCACAGAGCACTGTGGTCACACGCAGTTCCTCCTCTGCCAGTTTTGTTATTGAAAGAGGTGTGCTGGCTGGGCGCAGTGGCGCTCGCCTGTAATCCCAGCACTTTGGGAGGCCAAGGCGGGTGGATCATGAGGTCAGGAGATCGAGACCATCCTGGCTAACACGGAGAAACCCCGTCTCTACTAAAAATACAAAAAATTAGCCAGATGTGGTGGTGGGCGCCTGTAGTCCCAGCTACTCGGGAGGCTGAGGCAGGAGAATGGTGTAAACCTGAGAGGCGGAGCTTGCGGTGAGCCAATATCATGCCTCTCGCCACTGCACTCTAGCCTGGGTGACAGAGCGAGACGCCGTTTAAAAAACAAAAACAAAAAACAAAGGTGTGCTGCTTGTCAGCATATATTGTTATTGTTATGGACACTCAGTAAGTGCCATTTTGGACTGCCAAGTTTAGATGCTTTGTTTCAGAAACATAAGCCAGCATTTAGTTTTAAATCACTTTCCTGGTTTGTAACTTGATGCTGTTTAGTTAAATTGCTAGTTTTCCTAACACTACAATATTAATTCTTCTCGTGGAAGTGTACTGATGTATTATTTTTATTCCAAATCAGCAGATTTGGAAGCATTGGTGGTAAAGTCTAAGGTTTTCATATCCATAGTGCTGTTTGGTGAGTACCAGCAGTACAGTTGAGGGGAGCAGGGAACAGCGTTGCCCCGTATTGAAGGTGGAGACGGTTACATTCTTCACTGCCTTTCACATTTTGAGTTGTGTGCCTATAAAATTTGGCCAAACCATTTTTTTATTTTGTTCAAACTTGACTAAGCTGAGTGATCTAAAATTATACAGAACCTAAATCAGAGAATGTAAAGTCCTTTAGTTACTTCTAAGAATTTGAAGTCAAGCACGAATCTAAGATATAGATTATTTTTATATAGCTAATTAAGAGTATGTTATGAAATTGTTGGGTTTTTGGGGTATTGAGGCTGGAAAATTTTGTGAATCATGCATGCTTCACAGAAACAACCAGGTTTTTCCAGAATTAGTCTGGATCAGTGCCTAACAAAGCTGTTATTAATTCTCCACACATGAACCTGGCTAACTGGGCCAGCGCTCATGTTTTACTCCTGTCTGGCTACAGATAGCACTGTGCATAGTAGCCCTGTTTCCCCATGGTGTTGGACTGTGGTAAAGTATGTTGTGACATACTGGAATTCTAATAACCCTATTGTAATTATGTACAGAATCTATGTAACTTATTGTTGACATACAGAGGTTTGGGCAGTAATCTAACAGACATTCCTTACAATAGAATGGCTGGGAAGGGAAAGAAAAAAAAAAGCTACCTAACTCCAATCTTGATGTTGTAGTTTTATAGCAAACAAAAATTGTCAGCTTTTTGTATTGAAAGGTCAGTGGTGGTAAGACAAGGTATCTTGTAAATTAAGATTTTAAGAAGTGCATTAAAATGTTTTAGAGTTACTCTGGGAATTCTGTATATCATACTAAAATTTTTATATCATTATGTTAATAAAAGTTATTGACTTTGTAATTCTGCATTTTGAAATGTGTGAAAAGGGTTTTTAAATTACCCCGAATAGGATGTAATAGGATGTATTTTATTTTGCTTTTTTTTTCTGACTATAAAAGCAATTATGCTTATAGCATAAAATCTAGAAAGCACATTAAAGTATAAAGAAAATTAAAATTTCTTATAATTCTACCTCTGAGTAAATAGCAGCATTCGTATGTGACATAAACCCTCTCAGGGATTTATTTTTTTTCTTTTTAAAAATTTTTTACAAAATTAGAATCAAGTGCTTTTTAAAATAATTTGGTTTTGTACTTAATAAATTATAGACTTTTAAGTCTATTATATATATTCTTCTACGTTTCAATGGCTGTATTTTACAAGTGTGCCATGAGTAAATGTAGTATTTGCTCTATTGCTGTACATCAGTGTTGTTTCAACAGGACCACAGTGAGCCTCCTTTCAGATGCACGTTTACACTGCCATGATTACAGTTACTGCCTTGAGCTCAGTTCTTATAGGTAGAGTGAGTGGGTCAGAGTTCACGCCAGGTTGGAAGCTTTGGGTACCTGCTGCCCTCCAGAAGGGAGGAAAAGGCCTCTTTGCAGTTGCCAAGCAATGTTGGCAGTGGACATGCGCTCAAGATTAAAATAACTCTTTTAACAGTTTGATAGGCAAATAAGTGGTGTGTCTGGTCATGTTGAATATGTCCTCATTTGTTCATGGCCATTTTTAGTTCTTATCTGATGTATTTTGTTCAGATTTGGCAGTTTTTATGGTCAAGTTTTTTCTTACTGACATGTAGGAGTCTCTTTTAAGAATTATAACCTCCATATACTTTGTTTTCTTGTGGGTTATTTGTATTTTGGTTCTATTTGTTTTAATGCAGGTGGTTTTTTAAATGTTACATTTATGCAAACTATGTTATTGTGTTTGATTTCAGATTATGAATATAGCTGATTTATTTCAAAGTGGTTCTACTGGAATGATCAGCATAAACCAATGGGGAGTACATGGCAGAGAAATAACTATCCTGCAGTGTTTGCCTGGTTCCTGCCACAGTGCTGGCCTTCAGGCCTTCCAGGCTGTTCTAAAGAAAAGGCAAGGAGACCTGCTGCTGCCACTGTGTCTTGCTGTCAGTAAATATCCTCAGTAAATCACGTGCATGTTATTTGCCATGTGAAAAAAGAACAGGAGGAGGAAGCATTCCCTTCCTATCTGAGATAATGTTACATAAATTTTGGGTCCTAAAGGGTTAGGGAAGGCATACTCTATTTAAATTGGATACAATAGCAGTGTTGTAACACTCTGCATGGCATTCATACTCTTGTTTGATGTTCAATTTCAGTAATGGAGAATTAAAAGGAAACTACATGTAAAATTTCAAAATTAATGGTTTTTACATTTTTGCTTATTAGTAAAAAATTTGAGTTGAAGAGGAACGACTTTAAAGTATCTAAGCAGGTGCCTGGACTATCCTCCCTCTTCCCTCTTGCTGGTCTGAAAGCCTCAATCACCCTAATCCTCACCCAGGTCTTCCTGAATTCTGCTCTGCTTTTCAGGATTTAATGAGAGAACCTTTTCACATGAGCCCATGAGATATTTCAGAAGGATCATTGTGGAGTTTGCTAAGGGCAGTACAGAGTAAGAAATTGAGAGTTTATTAGTGTTTAGTGCCTACTAAGTGTGGGGTACATTATTCCCCAGATTCTCAAAGGAACTGAAAAGGCCAGATATGAATATTCATTTCACATGCCACTTAAAAAAAGTCAAAAGGAGCACGAGGGATCAAATGAAGCTTTGAGGGGAAAAGGGAGCACAGAGGTATTGCCACTGACTATCACTGCTAGGTGGGTGTGCCCAGATGCTGCAGGAGGCTCCAGATGGAAATCAGTGGAGTGAAGGCCATCTACAGGCTTTCACGCTCTGGTGGAATGGTACATAAGTCAAAGACAAGCAGTTTTTAGCATTTATGTTATTCAGTGAAGGGGAAGGATTCTGGGAAGATAGCAGAGTACAAACCACCAGGAATATGTCTTCCCTACCTGGACAGTAATTGCACTGGCAGAATCTGACGTGACTATTTTGGAGCTCTGGAGTCTGCTGATGGCTTGTAACTTCCAGGGCAAGGCTTAGATGGTAAATTAGGGTTAATTTTAGCTCCTGGCACAGTGGCAGCTACCCTACCCCCTGCCCATGGCAGGCAACTGTGCACGTGTTCCAGGAGCAGCTTGCACATGGAGCCAGATCCTTGATTGCTACTTCTGATTTTAGAGGGGCAGATGAGTCCAGAGACCATTGTTGCACCTCCCCTGATTTTTGCAAACCCCTCTTCATCCAGCTTAAATTACTTCCATTGCTGTGATTTAAAGGCCCAGGACCCTTCTCCCCCAACCCTTCATTTTTCTCATTTTCTCCTGTTGGGAGCCAGACACTAAAGACTAGGACGTTCAAAAGCACCTGCACATATGGGGGGGAAGTAGAAAATGTACATGTCCAGGGAAAGGTACAGGCTCAGAAAAGAACCGAGAAGACCTTAAAATGAGACCTCAAGCTGATCCTTGACATAGAGACAGCTAAAGATCAATTAAAAAAGGATTAGATATTGAGCTTTTTTCCATATATTTGTCGGCCACATGAATGTCTTCTTTTGAAAGGTGTCTGTTCATGTCCTTTGCCCACTTTTTAATGAGGTTGTTTTTTTCTTGTAAATTTAAGTTCCTTGTAGATTCTAGATATTAGATCTTTGTCAGATGAATAGATTGCAAAAATTTTCTCCCATTCTGTAGGTGGTCTGTTCACTCTGATGATAGTTTCTTTTGCTGTGCAGAGGCTTTTCAGTTTAATTAGATCCTATTTGTCAATTTTCTTTTGCTTTTGTTGCAATTGCTTTTGATGTTTTCATCATGAAATCTTCATCCATGCCTATGTCCTGAATGGTATTGCCTAGATTTTCTTCTAGGGTTTTTATAGTTTGGAATTCTACATTTGTCTTTAATCCATCTTGAGTTAATTTTTGTATAAGGTGTAAGGAAGGGGTCCAGTTTTAACTTTCTGCATATGGATAGCCAGTTCTCCCTGCAACATTTATTAAATAGGGAATCCTTTCCCCATTGCTTGTTTTTGTCATGTTTGTCAAAGATCAGATGGTTGTAGATGGGTGATCTTACTTCTGGGTTCTCTATCCTGTTCCACTGGTCTATGTGTCTGTTTTTGTACCACTACCATGCTGTTTTAGTTACTGTAGCCTTGTTGTATAGCTTGAAGTCCAGTAGCATTATGCCTCCAACTTTGTTCTTTTTGCTTAGGATTGTCTTGGCTATATGGGCTTTTTTTGGTACCATATCAATTTCAAAATAGCTTTTTTTTCTAAATATGTGAAGCGTGTGAATGGTAGTCTAAAAATAGCTTTTTTTTCTAATTATGTGAAGCATGTGAATGGTAGTCTAATGGTAATAGCACTGAATCTATAACTTACTTTGGGCAGTATGGCCATTTTCACGATATTGATTCTTCCTATCCATGAGCATGGAATGTTTTTCCGTTTGTTTGTGTCTTCTCTGATTTCCTTGAGTAGTGGTTTGTAGTTCTCCTCAAAGAAGTCCTTCACTTCCCTTGTTAACTGTATTCCTAGGTATTTTATTCCCTTTGAAGCAATTGTGAATGGAAGTTCACTTACAATTTGGCACTCTGCCTTGTCTGTTGGTGTATAGAAATGCTTGTAACTTTTGCACATTGATTTTGTATCCTGAGACTTTGCTGAAGTTGCTTATCAGTTTAAGAAGCTTTTGGAGGCTGGGCTGGTGGCTCACACCTGTAATCCCAGCACTTTAGGAGGCCAAGGCAGGCAGATCATGAGGTCAAGAGATCAAGACCATCCTGGCCAACATGGTGAAACCGTCTCTACTAAAAATACAAAAATTAGCCAGGCGTGGTGGTGCTTGCCTGTAGTCCCAGCTACTCAGGAGGCTAAGGCAGGAGAATTGCTTGAACCTGGGAGGCAGTGGTTGCAGTGAGCCGCTGGCAACAGAGCGAGACTCTGTCTCAAACAAACAAACCTTTTGGGCTGCGACAATGGGGTTTTCTGGATATAAGATCATGTCATCTGTGAACAGAGACAGTTTTACTTCCTCTCTGAATATCCATTATTTCTTTCTCTTGCCTGATTCCCTTGCCAGAACTTCCAATATTATGTTGAATAGGAGTGGTGAGAGGGGGCATCCTTGTCTTGTGCCAGTTTTCAAGGGGAATGCTTCCAGCTTTTGCTCATTCAGTATGATATTGGCTGTGGATCTGTCATAAATAGCTCTTATTATTTTGAGGTATAGTCCTTCAATATCCAGTTTATTGAAAGTATTAGCATAAAGGGATGTTGAATTTTATTGAAGGCCTTTTCTGTGTCTATTGATATAATCATGTGGTTTTTGTCTTTAGTTCCATTTATGTGATGAATTATGTTTATTGATTTGCATATGTAGAACCAGCCTTGCATCCCAGGGATGAAGCTACCTTGATCATGGTGGGATAAGCTTTTTGATGTGTTGCTGGATTTGGTTTGGCAGTATTTTATTGAGAATTTTTGTATGAATGTTCATCAGTCATATTGATCTGAAGTTTTTTTTTTTTTTTTTTTTTTTTTTTTTTTTTTTTTTTTTTTTTTTATCTCTGCCAGGTTTTGGTATCAGGATGATGCTCTTCTCATAAAATGAGTTAGGGAGGAGTCCCTCCTTTTCTATTGTTCGGAATACTTTCAGAGGAATTGGTACCAGCTCCTCTTTGTACCTCTGATAGAATTCAGCTGTAAATTCTTCTGGTCCTGGGCCTTTTTTGGTTGGTAGGCAAGTGATTCAGTCTTGGGAGGGTCTGTGTATCCAGGAATTTATCAATTTCTGCTACATTTTCTAGTTTATGTGCATAGAGATGTTTGTAGTATTCTCTGATGGCTGTTTGTATTTCCGTGGGGTCAATGGTGATATATATATATATATTTTTTTTTTTTTTTTTTTTTTTTTTTTTTTTTTTTTTGAGACGGAGTCTTGCTCTGTCGCCCGGGCTGGAGTGCAGTGGCTGGATCTCAGCTCACTGCAAGCTCCGCCTTCCGGGTTTACGCCATTCTCCTGCCTCAGCCTCCCGAGTAGCTGGGACTACAGACGCCCGCCACCTCGCCCGGCTAGCTTTTTGTATTTTTTTTTTTAGTAGAGACGGGGTTTCACCGTGTTAGCCAGGATGGTCTCGATCTCCTGACCTCGTGATCCGCCCGTCTCGGCCTCCCAAAGTGCTGGGATTACAGGCTTGAGCCACCGCGCCCTGCCGGTGGTGATATTCTTTTATCATTTTCATTGTGTCCATTTGATTATTCTCACATTTCTTTATTAGTCTAGCTAGCAGTCTATCTATTTTATTATTTTTTTCCTGGATTCGTTGAGTTTTTTGAAGGGTTTTTCACGTCTCTATTTCCTTCAGTTCTGCTCTCATCTGAAGGGGTGGCCTGCCCCTCCACACGTGTGGGTATATCTCGTGAGGTGGGACGAGAGACTGAGAAAAGAAATAAGACACAGAGACAAAGTATACAGAAACAACAGTGGGCCCAGGAGACCGGTACTCAGCATACCAAGGACCTGCAAAATCAAAATGGAACTCAAGATTAAGAAACTCACTGAAGACCACACAACTACATGGAAATTGAACAACCTGATCCTATGTGACTCCTGGGTAAACAATAAAATTAAGGCAAAAATCAAGAACTTACTTGAAACTAATGAGAACAAAGAGACAATATACCAGAATATCTGGGATGCAGCTAAAGCAGCATTAAGAGACAGTAACAGTCTGATCTTTCTTTCTTTTCCCTACACTAATCTTGGTTATTTCTTGTCTTCTGCTAGCTTTGGGGTTTGTTTGCTCTTGGTTCTCTAGTTCTTTTAGTTGTGATGTTAGGATGTCAATTTGAGATCTCCCTAGCTTTTTGAAGTGGGCATTTAGTGCTATAAATTTCTTCTTAATGCAGTGAGCTGTAGGGGGCCATGGGACCCAATATGCCCTCTGTAGTATCCCCCACCTCCTCACTGAAGAGGAAAAGTTCAGGACTGGCCTCCTGAACTCCTGAGATGCACCTCAGGGATCTGTATTTTAAATTAGGGGTGCTGGGGTAAGGAGACATCAGAAAAACTCTTTCTAGCCCAGCCAAGTCTGGCCTCCTTCCTGCAAGGTTTAGATCCTGGGGGCTTTAGGCTATTTTCCCAAGGAGAGTGCAAGCCTCATCCTTAGCTCTCTGCTCAACATCCAGCCCTGTGTAAAAGCTCTAGGCTTGCCTCATGCAAACTTGCTTGAATAATGTGTATTTTCTGCACTCCTTCAGAGAGAGAGGCCGGTCGTTTTCTCCCTAAATGCAATGAAAGGAGGTTGTGCCATTGTCTTGCCTGCCAGGTTGCTGGTGGACATGGCTGTGAGGGTCATAGTTAAGGGGGGTCTCAGGACAGAGAGGCCAGGTATCCCTTGTGCTCACCCACCTGGTCCCCAAGGCAGCCCAGTTCTTGGTAAAGAAATACTGCCAGGGAATATCTGGGCTCTTGTGGGACAGGGCTAGTGGAACCTACTTGGGAGTCTCAATTGTGGGCAGAAAGTAATATCTGTGTGTAGAAGTTCCCACTGGATGAAGGGCCAGTGCAACCTTCCTCTGATGCCCAAACACTTCCATCTATCTGCAATTACAAAAATCTGACTTGTGTCTGCACAAGATAAGGGTGGAATCCCTAAATTTAAGAACCCCAAAACAAAAGCAAACCCAGGTGTCTCCCACAACTTGCTAACAAGAGTCTCCAAACCCTCTCCAGGGTCTTGGCTGGGGGCATGTAGGCTCAAGGGTCCCCATCTTGCCTTGGAAACCAGGATGGGGCCTCACAGGGCAGAGCTGCAGGGAACAGTAATGGGCCCATGGGGCTCACAGGGTGTCATGCTGTGGAGACAAACTGTCCATAATGGAGATACCCAAGTAGGGCCCCAGCCAGCGTGGGGGAAATTTATTTCCTTGTTTGCAAGAGGACCAGGATCTGGCTGAACAGGCCTGGGGCCCTGCAGAGGTGAGGAGCTGGAACAGTGGGCAAGAGAGAGCCAGAGCTTGACAGAGTGCCAGGGGAGCCCAGGATCACCCACTCTCCACTTCCCTCCTCACTGCTCCCTTTTCCCCAGGCAGAGGCATGGGGTCAGGAAAGCACAGAGCCCAGGGCTTGACAGCCCAATAGCCTTCCTGCTCTCTCTGTCCCCACTGGTGGGTACAGGTGGGGTATGGCCAGATACTGCCTGGGGGCCCAAGGCCTTACCCCCCACAATCCAATTATTAGATGATGATTCCTCCTCTTGGTAGCAGGAAGTCTGGCAATTGTGTTGCTTGTACTTCTGGCAGGGACAACAGCCTGCAGAGGATGGTCCATGGGGTCCAGAGATCGTGGGTTCTCGCAGCCCAACTTCTCAACAGCACCTTCTCACTGCAAGTCAACAAATGGGGTCCTCAGCTTGGCCCCAGGGTCTCCACCCTGAGAGACCAACACTGCTGGCAGGGACAGATTTGCACAGTGGCTGTGGCCCAGAATCTTGCGGATCAAACGGACAAACTGATGGAGCACAGAAAATTCTGTGGCTGAACTGGGCCATGGAAATGGCAGCCTGGGCAACAGGTTCATGAAAACAGACTCTTCACACCTTGGTCCCGCCCTTCAGGTCTGAGCAAGCTCCATGTGCTCCTGGTCAAAGCTAGGGGCGGGTTTCCTCCACCTCCCTGCCCGAGCCCATCCCCTGTCCACCTGGGGATGCTGGAGGTAGCCTTTGGGGTAGGCCGGGCCTGTGCTGGCCACCAGGCTGTGGGGACTACCACCACCCACTCATGGAACTGGAACGTGCCTCTGGGTGAGGGTGGGTCACACTCAGCTAGGTATTGCCAGGAGAGGACAGTTGGCATTTACAACTTGGAGCTAACGGCATTTGATTGGAGGAGACCCCCCAGACCCCCTGTGCTCAGAAGCTGCCCTGGGAGTCCCTGAGAGATGGGGCTGGAGCCAAGCTCCTTGGAGGGCCAATGTTCTCCCTATCTGGTTTAGAAGCAGAGTAGGCTTCTGGGGACTTAGTCACCTTGGGATTCTTGGATCAATGTGCGCAGAGGAGGCTCTGGAAGGGCCAATTCAACTTTCCGCCGAGGCGGCAGAGCATCCTCTGGGGAGGAATGCAGGTGGCAGGCGGGGATCTCCGTCAAGGGCAGCCCAGAGCTGCCCCCCGGCAGCAGCACCCCTCCTAACCCCCAGCTCAGCGTCACACCCTGGGTCTCCCAAGCTTGGCCTCCTGCTCCCCAGCCAGGAGCACGCACCAGGACCAGCCTTGCAGGGCCCGGTGCAAAATGAAAACATCACCCCTTGGCCAAAAGTAACCAAGAATTTCCAGACGGCGAGAGCTGAGCGAGAAGTGAGCACCGGGCTCTGGGGACTCCCCAGGTGGCAGGAAGAAGTGGCCTCTCTGGGACCCCTCTGGCCGCTCCCAGGCCCCTCTCACCACCCCATCTCTCCGGCATCACAGCTGTGGTTCCTGCCTCTGCCCCACCCAGCCTCGGGCCCTGTGAGCCTCTGGGCCTCCCACACTGCCTGGGACAGGAAGGACTTCCTGTTTTACCCACGACTGTTCAGAGGGCACAGAGGGACGCTGAGGAGGGTGAGGTTTCTGAGACGAAGGCCACCGAGCACGGGGAGCGCAGTGAACACCGGTAATGGGGCTGGTGGCCCAGGTGCATCATGGACAGGCACGTGAGTACCCTGGACCATTGGCAGCTCCCCTTCCTGGTGATTGGCTTAGGGAAGAGCACGTGACCCAACCCACCGGAAGTCCCCTGTGGAGTGGCCGGAAGCCCCTGGGGAAGCCTCCCTGTTGCGGGGGCAGTGGGGATCCACGTTATCCACGTTCGTTGCTTGCGTTCCCTTTTGATGGCGCTGGGGCGCTGTTGCTGCACTTTTTTTTTTTTTTTTTTTCTGAGACGGAGTCTCACTCTGTTGCCCAGGCTGGAGTGCAGTGGCGCGATCTCGGCTCACTGCAACCTCGGCCTCCGGGTTCAAGCGATTCTCCTGCCTCAGCCTCCCGTGTAGCTGGGACTACAGGCTCCCGCCACCACACCCGGCTAATTTTTGTATTTTTAGTAGAGACGGGGTTTCACCGTGTTGGTCAGGATGGTCTCCAACTCCCGACCTTGTGATCCGCCTGCCTCGGCCTCCCAAGCTGCGCTCTTTTTATTGAACGCAGGCCCTCTTGGTGGCTCAGAGCCCCCGGTAGTGCCCTCGGAAGCCGCATGTGCTGGAGGCACATTGGAGGCAAGGATCCTGCAGCTGCGACTTGAATCGCATGGGGCATGGAGGCTGAGCTGGAGCCCCCAGAGCTGGCTCAGGTTCCGAGTTCTGACCGAGTTGCTTTTTCCAGGAGGGCTGCCAGCATTGAGTGTTCACCGGGTGGTCAGGCGCATCCCGGGAAGCAGGCTGAGGCCACCACGCCCTTGCAGGGGTCACACCAGCCAACCAGGTGTTACCTGCATGGATGAGGAACGCATTTAAAGAACAGCAGTGTTTTCCAATGATGCTGGATAAGGCTTTGTTTTTTAAAGGTAACGGAAGCTTTAAGGGTGCCCCAGGGTAATTTCTGTAGCCAGGGTTCCCTCCGGGTTAGGGTCTACATGGCCATGGCGGGCTGCACAGTGCACGCTTTTATCACTGAGACCTGACTCCTAAGTGACTGTTAACAAGAGTCCATGGGGCCAGTCAGCTTACACACAGGCCTAATATAGCAGAAAGAATGATGTAGGCTGTTAAAACAGCCTTTGGAAAGAGGTTTTCAATTTTTCACTCACAAAGCAAATCAAGCTTCCTAATTAGCTACAACACGGCTGGAAAGCTCGGCTCCTACTAGGCCGCAAGCCCTTGCTGTCTGCTTTCTTGTGTGACCATCTCTGTTACGGGAACGGCTTGGCTGTTTTCTAATCTCACTCGTGTTCAAAGAACTCGTGGCAGGCAGTGGTAACCATGGCAACAAAGGCCATAAATTCCTGGAAGTCACATTCACCATCTCCATCACTGTCCAGTGTTTCCATGACTTTGTCCACAACCTCTTGCTCTTTGATTTCCTAAGAGAGATAAAAGAAGTTGCCAACCTTGTTTTTAAATGGAATTTTGGACCATCAAAATATGATTAAAAGTTGAGTGACTCTGATAATATGTGTCTGAAATAACCTGAGAACATCAAATGCAAAATATCAGGAACGATGTCTCATGTGACCGGGGGCTGTTGTCAAGTAGAAGTCTCTGGGGGTCAGTGTCTGGCCCTGGGCTACTGGAAAAGGCTGAATGGAACAGCCAAGAGGTGAAAAACTGAAGGTTGTTATCTTACTTAAAATACCTGAAAAAAAAAAAAAAAAGGAATATCGTCTAGATCAGCCCTAGCAAATGTCTTGAAATAAAAATAAACTTTTGGCCCTCCTAAACTTTTCATGTGTTCTGTGTGTGGAAGTCCCTGTCTTAAAGACTTCCAGTAGAATGTAATGTTTTGAAAGTCTTCTTTGTTGCTGAAGTAACTCTTGGGAACATCCTAGATTTGTTAACCCTGTATTCTTTTTCCCATTTGAATTGCTTTCTAGGTGTCATGAAACTTTTTCCTGACAGTTCTGCCTGACATTGGAGCTGAATGAATGGCGTGGCTATTAAGTGATGTACAAAGCCTCAGAGGAACAACCACAGTGCAGGGCTACAAATGTAGTGGGAAATATTTGGGTATTGAACACTGACGAAGAGCAGAGTAACAATTCCCCGGGACAGGAAGGCTTGGCCTGAAGAAGTCAAGTGTGATGTATAACAGCCACCTTGGCTATAAGACACACAGGGGTCAGGCATGGTGGCTCACACCTGTAATCCCAGCAGTTTGGGAAGCTGAGGCAGGAGGATCACTTGAGCCCAGGAAGTTTGAGACCAGCCTGGGCAACACAGGGAGACTCCATCTCTACAAAGAAAAAAAAAAAAAATTATCTGGGTGTGGTCCATATGCCCATATTCCCAGCTACTCAGGAGGCTGAGGCGGGAGGACTGCTTGAGCCTGGGAGGTTGAGGCTGCAGTGAGCCAAGATTGCACCACTGCACTCCAGCCTGGGTGACTGAGCAAGACCTTATCTCAAAAACTAAATAAAACATACAGAAGATTGTAACTCTAAGGGGGTAGGGGTGGGGAGGCACCTGTGGATGGGCAGGATCAGGGCACTAACTTCAGTTACATTATAGATCTGCTTCTGAACTGAAATTACCTTGATAAAACCAGGCAGCAAATGTTCGTGATGCCTTAAAATGCTTACCATGAATTATTTATCATTTACAAATTGAGATTCCCACATGCTAAGCTTTTTCTATGTATAAAAATAATTAATAATAGCTACTATTAGTTGAGCTTTCACTATATGTTAAGCACTTAAGCACTGTCCCGTTTCATCCTCACAACAGCCCTTGTTCGGAAGAAGAACCTGGGACTTTCAGATCAAGTCAGAAGGCAGGATTGGTGGAACTAGAAAACTGCGTGTGTGAGTGGGACTGCTGTCACTCTGTGGACTTGAATGCCTGAGAAAACCAGTCCTGGAATCAGACGTGGGGATGCCCCCTGCAAGCTTGCAGGCCTGTCTGCTCCACTCTGAACCATTCACAGTGGTGTGGCGTTTGGTGGAAGTGCGGACAGGAGAACCAGCCAGCCCCTCTTCCCCTGCCCTGAAAACATGGACTGCTGGGCTGCTGGAGCCCAGGGCTTGCTGTCTTGCACTGAGAGGCTTGGCCAGCTTAGGAGGGCAGTTCCCCATCCCCATGCAGCAGAGCCCTGCCCTAGTATTTATGCTGGAATCAGGACTTGGTGAGACACTAGTGCACTGGCTCATTTTCTGGTCATTTCTCCCGTTTGTGATTGCTCATATGGGTGACCCAGGAAGCCCTTCATTGCATCTCACACATGGACACCACCGGTGCTTCACTCTGGCTCAAGGTGTGCCTCCAGCCAGCCTTGGTTCTAAGAGAGCATCAGGTACCAGGGTGATCGGAGTTCACTTCCATGAGGGCGTGAGGTGGGCAGTAAAGACAGGTGTGTCTGATCCAAGGACAGTGGAGAGAGTGGGTAGGAAAATGAGTCCTGATGCAAGGGTCTGGACATACTTCCACCACAAGCCACAGCAGGAACTGCCTGAAGAACAGGGCTCACCAGGAACCCTCATACAGCTTCCTAAAGTAGGGGCCCCAACTAAAGACAGTTCCTCACCAACATGTTACTCCACGGAGCCTCCTGCAAAGCCCCGGGGCTTCCAAAGGATGTGTACAGACCCCTGTCATGCCCTCAGTTAAGCCAGTCATGGTCATTCATCCATGTGCCAGGCTGGGTGCCCCAGAGCAGAAGCCATGTCTGTCATGCCTTAATTAGTGCTCAGTCAGTGTTTAATGAGTGAAAGTCTGGCATATCTTATCTCCATAGTAAATACTAAACATCTAGCTAAGCCAAAATACATCCTTTTCCTAAAAACATTCCCAAAGCCTATTTTTAACAGTTTCCTTTTATGTTCACTTTGGCCCATGGTAAGTAATGAGTCCAGCATTATTTGGGAAGCTTTGGCCTTCGGGACCTTGATGCACCAATTGTACACAAGATGGTTGATAAGGACATGAAAACAAGGGGCCCATATGAGCCAGTCCCACACTGAGGGTTCCGTTACTCAAACAAGTTTGCAGAAGCAGCCCAGGAGTCCTGGAAGGAAATCACCTTCAGTGCAGCTGAGAAGATAAAG
The DNA here is from genome assembly GCF_007565055.1 of Rhinopithecus roxellana. Taxonomy (NCBI): domain Eukaryota; kingdom Metazoa; phylum Chordata; class Mammalia; order Primates; family Cercopithecidae; genus Rhinopithecus; species Rhinopithecus roxellana. The sequence continues at coordinate 130,665,303 of NC_044561.1, read as the reverse complement.
CCAGTGTACCAGTGGCTTTTTAAGAGGAGATGGAGAAAGTGTCAAGTGTAAAAAGCAAGACTCACCTCTAAGAAATGGGAAAGCTCATTGTTGATGAGCTCCTTCAGTTCGGATTTCTTCAGCTTGTGCTTGTCTCCCTCCCTTCCAGAATACTGGTGGAAAACGTCGATGAGGGCCACCATGGCTTTCTCCAGCTCAGACATCCTAGGGGCTCGCAAAGGAAAGATGCCTTCTCATCTATACCTCATCATAAAACATTTCACATGTTATCAATACAGACCTCAACCCAGACAAGGGGGATGGACTGGCCCTGGCACTCTTTTCAAGCTCAGAACAGCAGGCATGGCCTGGAGGGGCATTCTGGGAATTTGCACCTTTATAAATCCTTCCACCTGCCTCTTAGACAGATGTGAGCCTGCCTTCTCTGTCTCTGTGGGCCACAGGGATATATTCCCATGCCCTCTGGCTTCTGGTTGGGTTGGTCCAACAGGGAATCTTTAGCAAAAATACAGAGGCAGAGCAGCAAAGGAATTCAGGGGTTAAATTTCTGCTTCCTCCCCACAGGGTCCCTCTCTGTTCTTGTAAGGCTCCAAGATGAGGCCATAGAGTGCAGGTAAGCAAACCATCGACTGCAAGCTGTTAAAATCAATCTGAAAGTGAGACACTGACTAGGAGCAAAATAAGAAGACAAAAATCAATAGCATTCCTTTTTTTTTTTTTTTTTTTTGAGACGGAGTCTTGCTCTGCCACCCAGGCTGGAGTGCAGTGGCCAGATCTCAGCTCACTGCAAGCTCCGCCTCCTGGGTTTACGCCATTCTCCTGCCTCAGCCTCCCGAGTAGCTGGGACTACAGGCGCCCGCCTCGTCGCCTGGCTAGTTTTTTGTATTTTTAAGTAGAGACAGGATTTCACTGTATTAGCCAGGATGGTCTCGATCTCCTGACCTCGTGATCTGCCCGTCTCGGCCTCCCAAAGTGCTGGGATTACAGGCTTGAGCCACCGCGCCTGGCCAGCATTCCTATATTCTATCAATAAAGAAGTAGAAAATCCAGTGCAAAATATCCTATTCATATAGAAATAGCATGTGATCTAAGACTAAGTTTAGGAAGAAAAATGCAGATCCTTCCAAGAGATTCGGAGGAACATAAAATGTAGGAAGTTTTTCCTTTAAATTCTTATGTAAATTTAAATCATTTTTAATAACAATTATGGAATTTTTTTGGATGGGTGACATGACAAAAACAGCTGTAAAATTCATCTGGAAAAATAAATATGGTAGAATTGCCACAATCTTTTTGAAGAATAACAGGGAAAGTTATATGATCTACCAGGAAAAAAAATGTATCCTAAGTTTAACTGATTAAATGCGTGTGGTTCTGTCGCAGAGAGGGACAGAATCCAGCAGAAAGCTGAGCTGCTGAGCCTGCATTCTACCTCCAGTGTAGGGAAAGGTTGGTTCATTCACTGCAGTGACTGGGACGGGGGCAGGAATAGGTGTTTCTCTGCAGCTATCAAAGTAAGAGCCCTCCGACCTCCCTCACAGCAAGGACCTTACCCCACAGCCTACAAACCAAGGAAATATCTCATCAGTCTGGGAATGAGGCGCCTTCTACAAAGGATGCCTTGTCAGTTGTCTCACAAAACAGATGGGCAGGCCGAGAAGTTTACCAGCTTTTGGCCTTGAGTTCTAATCATCAAATAAGAGCATTTGCACTGTTATAATTAAAAATAAATTAATAAATCAAATAGTGTTAAAAAATCATTCCCATGTTGAATATATGACTTACATCTTAAAAATAATTTGGAATTAGATGTTAAAAATTTTGTTTATTTCTGATCCTCCAAAGGAAACAGGAATGAAGATTTTTTTGTGCTGGCCAGATCTTTGCTAAAGGCATTCTATTAATAATTAGTGTACTTTATTTTGCTCTTGAGTCCCTAAAAATTTGGTAATTCATAAATAGAACAGTTAAGATGTATTAAAATCTTTAACATTTCATGCTTTTCTTATTCTTTGCACTCAAGTTTTCAATTATTGATATATGTGTGTGAATGTGTGCGTATTTTTTTGAACAAAACAAAACAAGACACTTTTACATCATTGTGATGCTCCTCAAAGTCCATGATGATTTGGGGAAAAGGAGGTTAAATTGTTTTCCTATGAATTATGACTAATGGGATTATTACAAAGGAAAGGCATAAAACATGTATTCCATATATTAGAACACTAATAGAAACCACTAGAAAATATGGCTTTCTTCATAACCACGCTACAAATCAATTAAAAAATTCTTGTTACATTTTTCCCTTTGACTTAAGAAATAGTTGATGGTTTATAGTTTATCTTTTAAGAGAAATGGAAATATCCGTTTCTTTCTCACATTCTGTGAATGTCCTACATTAATCTTTTAACATTGAGAACAAGAGAACATTTGAACTTTAACTCCTTAGAAAGACACGTTACCCAGCGTGTGAGGATCCCTCTAGGGGTTCGACCTCCCTGAGAAACTGTGAGACTGAAGAAAGTTAAAACCCACCAAAACCCCAATTTCTTTGACCCAATGTATTTGTAATTGTTACGTAATTTCTGAGTGGCGTCCTGGGGCTGTGGTCACCCTGGCACTTCAAACTGAGGGAAACTGGAAAACTGAAGAGTTACTTACCCAGGGCGGTGGAAAAAGTAACAAGGAGAAAAGGGATTTATTTAGGATATGGACTAAGCTAGCATTAGGTTCTCCATCATTTCCAGCCCCAGTGGGAAGCAAAATCTTTACTCTTCAAATAGTTACAGGAGAGGCAGTATTTGTAGCACCACTGGGAAAATGTCAGCAATCACTTCTGGGCCACGAGACCTGAGGTTTCTCTGATTTATGGCAAAATACCTCTAGCTGCCTAGGGCTGATGCAGTCAGGTGTCCATAAAGCAGCAATAATGTAGAGATTAAAACACATCATCCTATTGACACTTCTGAAGTGCTGCCAATTGTCCTAAAGGGGCTTTTTAAGCTACCGTTTAGTTTCTACCCCTCCATTCCCTTCCACCCAAAAGAAAACCATTTCTTCCTGAGCGTCCTCTTGGCCTGGCTCTTTCTCACCTCTCCCTTGTCTCACCCCTTCCTGGGCTCCTTGCTGCAGGCCTCGTCTCTGCTGCGGGTCCTGGGTGGCAGGTCTGGTCGGCAGAGGCAGCCTCTTATTCCGTCTGCCCAGGGAGGACGGATGAACCCTGGTGCAGCCCACTGCAGGCCGTGGCAGCCAATGGGGGCCGAGGGCGGGGGCGGCAGGGCTGCCAGGCCTGCACACAGGGCTGCATTGACCAAGCAGCCCTGGGGACTTGCTGGGAGCCAGGATTGCACATGGGCTGAGGAAGAAAAAAGGGCCTGTAGAGCAGGAAGTGGGGAGTCAGCTTTTTGTGTGATTGATTTATTACATGAATATTGATGTTCCCCTAAAGGCAAGGTTGGGGGTAGGGAAAGGAGAGAGACTTGGATTAATTGATTCAAACAAAGCAAATGTGCAGCCAAGAACAAGCAGCTTCCAAGTACAGGCTGAGCGTAGGAGATTAAGTGGCCTGCAGGCTGGTTTCTAATGGAGAGGCCCCTGGAGCTTCTCTCCTCTGCCAGCCTCCACGTCTGGCCCCACTGGGCGTGAGGTTCTGTGGACAGTAGTGCTTGTCTGTGGTCAGCCCTGGGCTCAACGGGGCTGCCTCAGAGAAGCTGCTGAACCCAGTGTCTGCAGGGACTAAAAGGGGTGGTACTTTTAGGGGAAAACATGATGTGTGGATTGTATCCCAAGGCCTTTCTCTCCATCCCAGGGTGCTTACGATAGTTTGCCTATGTTCCTGCAAAGGACATGTTCTTATTCTTTTTTATGCTTGCATAATATTTCATGGTGTATATGTACCACATTTTCTTTATCGAGTCTACCACTGATGGGCATTTAGGTTGACTCCATGCCTTTGCTATTGTGAATAGTGCTGTAATGAACATACACATGCATGTGTCATTATGATAGAATGATTTATATTCGTTTGGGTATATACCCAGTAACAGGATTGCTGGGTTGAATGGTAATTCTGTTTTTATGTCTCTAAGGAATCACCACACTGTTTTCCACAATGCTTGAACTAATTTACATTCCCCCCAACAGTGTATAAGCATTCCTTTTTCTCCGTAACCTTGGCAGCACCTGTTATTTTTTGACTTTTGTTTCGTTTTGTTTTATTTTTTGAGACGGAATCTCGTTCTGTCACCCAGGCTGGAGTGCAGTGACTTGATCTTGGCTCACTGCAACCTCCACCTCTTGAGTTCAAGCAATTCTCCTGTCTCAGCCTCTTGAGTAGCTGGGATTACAGGCACATGCCACCACACCAGGCTAATTTTTGTATTTGTTTAATAGAGATGGGGTTTCACCATGTTGGCCAGGCTGGTCTTGATCTCCTAGCTCAGGTGATCCACCTACCTCAGTCTCCCAAAGTGCTGGGATTACAGGTGTAAGCCACTGTGCCTGGCCATTTTTTGACTTTTAATAGCCATTCTGACTGATGTGAGAGGGTACCTCACTGTGGTTTTGATTTGCATTTCTCTAACCATCAGTGATGTTGAGGGTTTTTTTTTCATATGCTTGTTGGCCACATGTATGTTTTCCTTTGAAAAGTGTCTTTTTTTCTGTAGATTTGTTTAAATTCCTTATAGATGCTGGATATCAGATCTTTGTTAGAGGCATGGTTTGTGAAATTTTTCTCCCATTCTGTTTACTTTGTTGATAGTTTTTGTGTGTGTGTGTGCTGTGTAGAAGCTCTTTAGTTTAATTAAATAGATTATATTTGTAAATTTTTGCTTTTGCTGCAATTGCTTTTGGTATCTTTTTCATGAAATATTTGCCCATTCCTATGTCCTTAAAGGTATTACCTAGGTTGTCTTCCAGGGTTTTTATAGTTTTGGATTTTACATTTAAGTATTTCTGTATGTTGATTGTTGTTCACAAACAGGGTTAGTCTGACTTCCTCTCTTTCTATTTAGATGCCCTTTATTTCTTTCTTTTGCCTGATTGCTCTGGCCGGGACTTCCAATACTATTTTAAATAGGAGTGGTGAGAAAGGGCATTCTTGTCTTGTGCCAGTTTTCAAGGGGAGTGCTTCCAGCTTTTGCCCATTTAGTATGATGTTGGTTGTGGGTTTGTCATAGATGGCTTTTATTATTTTGAGGTATGTTCCTTCAATACCTAGTTTATTGAGAGTTTTTTAACATGAAATGTTGTTGAATTTTTATCAAGAGGCTTTTCTGCATCTATTGAGATGATCATGTGGTTTTTGTCTTTAGTTCTGTTTGTTTGATAAATCACAGTTATTGATTTGCATATGTTGATCTAACTTTGCATCCCAGGGATAAAGCCTCCTTGATCATGGTGGATAAGTTTTTTGATGTGCGGCTGGATTCAGTTTGCTAGTATTTTGTTGAGGATTTTTGCATCAATGTTCATCAAGGATTTTGGCCTACAGTTTTTTTTGTTGTTGTTGTGTCCCTGCCAGATTTTGGTATTATGATGATACTGGCCTCATAGAATGAGTTAGGGAGGAGTCCCCCTCCTGAACTTTTTGGAATAGATTCAGCAGGAATGGTACTAGCTCTTCTTTGTACATCTGGTAGAATACAGCTGTGAATCCATCTGGTCCTGGATTTTTTTGGTTGGTAGCCTATTTATTTCTGATTCAATATCAGAGCTTGTTATTGCTCAGTTCAGGGAATCAATTTCTTCCTGGTTCACTCTTGGGAGGGTGTATGTATCCAAGAATTTATCCATTTCTTCCAGATTTTCTAGTTTGCATATAGGTGTTCATAATATTCTCTGATGGTTATTTGCACTTCTGTGGGGTTAGTGGTAATATCCCCTTTGTCATTTCTAATTATGTTTATTTGGATCTTCTTCTTTTCTTCTTTATTAGTCTAGCTAGTGGTCTATTTTATTAATTTTTTCAAAAAACCAACCCCTGGATTTGTTGATCTTTTGAATGATTTTTTGTGTCTCAGTCTCCTTCAGTTCAGCTCTGATTTTGGTGATTTCTTGTCTTCTGCTAGTTTTGGGATTGATTTGCTCTTGGTTCTTTCGTTCTTTTAGTTGTGATGTTAGGTTGTTTGATTGAGAGCTTTCTAACTTTTTGATGTGGACATTTATTGCTAAAAATTTCCCTCTTAACACTGCCTTATCTGTGTCCAAGATATTCTGGTATGTTGTATCTTTGTTTTTATTAGTTTCAAAGAACTTCTTGATTTCTGCCTTAATGTCATTATTTACCCAAAGGTCATTCAGGAGCAGGTTATTCAATTTTCATATAATTGTATGGTTTTGAGCAATTTCTTTCTTTCTTTTTCCTTTTTTCAGATGGAGTCTCAGTCTCTCACCCAGGCTGGAGTGCAGAGAGGCAATCTGCAACCTCCACCTTCTGGGTTCAAGCAGTCTTCCCACTTCAGCCTCCTGAATAGCTGGGATTACAGGCATGTGTCACCATGCCTGGCTCATTTTTGTATTTTTAGTGGAGACAGGGTTTCACCATGTTGGACAGGCTGGTCTCAAACTCCTGACCTCAAGTGCTCCACCTGCCTTGGCTTCCCAAAGTGTTGAGATTACAGGTGTGAGCCACCATGCCTGGCCTTGAGCAATTTTCTTGTGCTGTGGTCCAAGAGAGTGGTTGTTATGGTTTTAGTTCTTTTGCACTTGCTGAAGAGTGTTTTATGTCTCATTATGTGGTTGATTTTAGAGTATGTGCATGTGGTAATGACAAGAATGTATATTCTGTTGCTTTAGGGTGGAGAGTTCTGTAGATGTCTATCAGGTCCATTTACTCCAGTGCTGAGTTTAGGTCCTGAATATATTTGGTAATTTTCTGCCTCAATGATCTGTCTAGTACTGTCAGCAGGGTGTTGAAGTCTCCCACTATTATTGTGTGGGAGTATAAGTCTCTTTGAAGTGCTCTAAGAACTTGCTTTATGAATCTGGGTGCTCCTGTGTTTGGTATATATATACACACACACATATGTGTATATATACACACACATATAAACATATATATACACACACACACATGTTATGTATATACTTAGGATAGTTAGGTCTTCTTGTTGAATTGAATCCTTTACCATTTTGTATGCCCTTGTCTTTTTTTATTTTTGTTGGTTTAAAGTCTTTTTTGCCTGAAATTAAGATTGCAACTCCTACTTTTTTTGGTTTTCCATTTGCTTGGTAGATTTTTACCCATCCCTTTATTTTGAGCCTGTAGGTGTCATTGAATGTGAGATGGGTTTCTTGATGACAGCATACTGTTGGGTCTTGGTTCTTTATTGAGCTTGCCACTCTGAGTCCTTTAATTGGGGGCATTTAGCCCTTTTATATTCAGGGTTAGTATTAATATGTGTGAGTTTGATCCTGTCATCATGATGTTAGCTTAGACCTGAGTTTCTAAAATATCATTTTCTTTTTCTCTGGAGAACTTCTTTTAACATTTCTTCAGATCTATTAGCAAAAATTTTTGTTTGTCTCAGAAAGTATATTTCTCCTTTACTTTTATAGGATAGTTTTGCAGAGCACAGAATTCTAAGTCGGTGGGTGTATTAGTCTGTTCTTACACTGCTAATAAAGACATACCTGAGACTGGGTAAATTATAAAGGAAAGAGGTTTAATTGACTCACAGTTTAGCATGGCTGGGGAGGCCTCAGGAAACTTACAACTATGGCAGAAGGGGAAGCAAACACATTCTTCTTCACATGCTGGCAGCAAGGAGAAGTGCCAAAAAAAGAGGAAAAAGCCTCTTATAAAACTATCAGATCTCATGAGAACTCACGGTCATGAGAACAGCAGCATGGAGGTGACCGCCCCCTATGATTTAATTACCTCCCACCAGGTCCTTCCCACGACACACGGGGATTACCATTCAAGATGAGATGTGGGTGGGAACACAGCCAAACCATATCAGAGGGTTTATTTTTACAACACTTGAAATATAACCATGTGTCATGTAACAACATTTTGGTCAATGACATTGCATATGCAATGGTAGTCTCATAGATTATAATGGAATGAAAAATTTCTATTGCCTAGTGATGTAGCCATCATAACATTGTAGTGCAATGCATTACTCATGTGTTTGTGGTTATAGTGGTGTAAACAAACCTACTGTGCTACAAGTCACATAGTAGTACATTAAATTATGTATGATACATAATACTTGACAACTATCATAAATGACCATCTTACTGGTTTATGTATTTACTATACAATACATTGTATTGTTATTTTAGACGGTACTCTTTCTATAATATATGTATATTCACACACACACACATATATGTGTGTGTGTATATATATATATGTAAAGTTAGTTAACAGTTAGTTACCAGTAAAATAGCCTCAAGCAGGTCCTTTGGGACATATTCTAGAAGGTGCTGCAGAGAATGACAGGTCCATATGTCTTATTGCCCTTGAAGACATTCCAGTGCGAAAAGATGTGATGTAGAGGTGGAAGACAGTGCTATTGATGGTTCTGACCTGTGTAGGCTTAGGCTAATGTGTTTGTGTTTCAGTTAAAAAAAAAAAAAGGAAAAAATTTAAAAATTGTTAAAAATAGAAATAGGCCTATAGATTAAGGATATAAAGAAAGAAAATATTTTTGTATAGCTGTACAATGTGTTTGTATTTTAAGCTGTTATTTCAAATGAGTCAATGAGAAAAAAAGTTTATAAAGTAAATAAGTTATGGTAAGTTAATTTATTATTGAAGAAAGAATAATATTTTTGTTTTTTGTTTATTTGTTTGTTTTTTGAGATGGAGTCTTGCTCAGTTGCCCAGGCTGGAGTGCAGTGGTGTAATCTTGGCTCACTACAACCTCCACCTCCTGGGTTCAAGTGATTCTCCTGCCTCAGCCTCCCAAGCAGCTGGGATTACAGGTGTGTGCCACCACACCCAGCTAATTTTTGTATGTTTAGTAGAGACAGGGTTTCACCATGTTGACCAGGCTGGTCTTGAACTACTGACCTCAAGTGATCCGCTCACCTCAGCCTCCCAAAGTGCTGGGATTATAGACGTGAGCCACCATGCCTGGGAAGAATATTTTAAAATAAATTTAATGTATAACTGGATACAGAGGCTCAAGCTTCTAATCCTACCACTTTGGGAGGCCAAGGCAGGAGGATTGCTTGAGGCCAAGAGTTCAAGAACAGCCTGGACAATCCAGTGAGACCTTATCTCTAAAATAAATAAATAAATAAATAAATAAATAAGTAAATTTAGCATAGCCTAAGTGTACAGTGCTAATAAGCCTACAGTAGAGTACAATGATGCTTATAAGTCTGCAGTAGAAGACGGTAATGCTTGTAAGTACTACTACTCTAGTAGCACTACTACTCTAGTAGCACTACTACTCTAGTAGCACTACTACTCTAGTAGCACTACTACTCTAGTAGCACTACTACTCTAGTAGTAGTACCCTGTCTCTACTAAACATACAAAAATTAGCTGGGTGTGGTGGCACACACCTGTAATCCCAGCTGCTTGGGAGGCTGAGGCAGGAGAATCACTTGAACCCAGGAGGTGGAGGTTGTAGTGAGCCAAGATTACACCACTACTACTCTAGTAGTACTACTACAGTACATTAATGCTTATAAGTCTGCAGTAGAGTACAGTAATGCCCTGGGCATTCACATTCACTCACCAGTCAAGCACTAACTCACCCAGAACAACTTCCAGTTCTGCAAACTCCATTCATCATAAATGCCCCATATGGGTGTACCATTTAAAATCTTGTATATCATGTGTTTACTGTACCATTTCTATGTTTAGATGTAAAAATACTTACCATTGTGTTTCATTGCCTACAATATCCAGTAGTAACATATTGGACAAGTTTGTAGCCTAGAAGCAATAGGCTGTATCATACAGCCTAGGTGTATAATAGGCTATACCAGCTAGGTTTGTGTAACTGTATGATGTTCGCATAAGGACAAAATTGCCTAATGAAACATTTCTCAGTATGTATCCCCAACATTAAGTGATATATGACTATATTTCATTCCATCTTCTTCTTGCTTGCATAGTTTTTGAGGAGAAGTTAGATGTAATTTTTATCATGCTTCTCTATGGTAAGGTGTTTATTTTCTCTGGTTTCTTTTGAGATTTTTCCTTTATGATTTTCTGAAGCTTGAATATGATATGCTTAGTTCTGGGGGGGAACAGACATTTATTCTCTGTGTTCTCTGAGCTGCCTGGATCTGTGATTTGGTATCGCACATTAATCTTGGGGAAATTCTCAGTCATTATTGCTTCACATATTGCTTCTGCTCCTTTCTCTTTTTCTTCTCCTTTTGTTCTCATTATGTGTATGTTACACCTTTTGTAGCTATCACATTGTTCTAGGATATTATGTTCTGCTTTTCCTCCCCAGCTTTTATTCTCTTTGTTTTTATTGTCATGTTCTCGAGCTCTCAGAGATTTTTTCCTCAGCCATGAGTCTACCAATGACTCCATCAAAGGGAATCTTCATTTCTGTTACAATGGTTTTCAAACTCTAGCATTTATGTTTATTTCTTAGAATTTCCATCTTTCTGCTTTTGTTGCCCATCCACTCTTGCATGCCATCTGCTTTTTCTGTTATATCCCTTAACATATTACTCATAGCTTTTCAAAATTCCTGGTTTGATAATTTCAGCATTCCTGCCATATCTGACTCTGCTTGTGATGCTTTTTTAGGCTCTTCAAACTAGTTTTTGTCTTTCAGTGTACCTTATAATGTTTTCTGAAGGCTGGAAATGAAGTCTGGTTAGAAGGAACTGCTATCAAAAGACCTTTAGTGATATGGTGGTAGGTGTGGGGGAGGGAAAGCATTCTACAATCCTATGAGTAGGTCTAGGTCTGTGGTGACCCTGCCCCCCTGAATTGTGACCTTCACAAACGCTCCCCTATCCTGTAGGTGGGACAGGATGACTGCAGGGGGCTGGAATTGTGTATTTCCCGTCACCTGCATGGAAGTCCAGAGCCACCTGGAGTTGGTAGGTCAGGCTCTGATGTAACCCAGCCAGTTTGGCTGGGATAAAACAGACTCCTGAGGACAGGCATTGTTAAGAACAAAATGCCTTATCTCAAGATGGTTCCTTTTTTCTTCCCCCTGCTGAAGCACAAGGGGATTTTTCTCCAATGTTCACTGTGAGGACCTGGTCAAGCTCCTGGAGGTAAAATTCACAAAAGTGTAGGGGCCCTCAGGACGGGGGTCCCCTTGGAGTTTTTGTCCCTCAGACTTGCAGCACTGAGCCTCCAGCAATTTTTCAGGTTTTCCTACCCTGGCACTGGAGGCTTCTGCTGGAGATAAGTTGTGATCCTCTCTCCCCACCTGTCTGTCTCTCCAATGTTGGGCACAATAGTTTGTCCTGTGACCTCACTTCTCTACTGGATCTAACTTCTCTACTGGATTAATTTTTCAGTTTGTTCAGCTTTTTACTTGCTGTTAGAATGGAGCAAAGATTCCTTAGCTCCTTATATGTTGAACTGGAAACAAAAAATGAGATTTTCTGAAGTTAAAAAATCCCCAAAGTAATATAATAGGATATCACAAATGTCACTAGTCCACCTGCAAAAAAATATGTACTACCTGTTCCTCCCAATAATAAAAAAGCTTAAGGAGACAACAAGGGTGCCAAGAGGCAGCTGGTTGCTGGAGAGCAATCACCACGGTGTTTCCCCGGAGAGTGAGAACATGCACTCTTTGGCTTGGGAAGAAAGGTGCCATTGTGAGCAACGCTGCCATGACTCTGTGGCCAAGAGCCATCACTTGACTAGTGGTCATGGTATTGTGGAGAGCTGCCTGGCATTGCAGCCTGTGAAACTTTGTAGATAATTGGGAAGGGGTGGAGGGGGTGATGGAGGCTCAAGGTCCATGGTGTCTAGGCTACTGCACCTTGAATGCCAAAGGCACCCATGTGGTTCACCCTGTCTAGTCTGCAGATGGAGGGAAATGAGTTGATGTGGCTCCAGGTTCCCAGATGACGACCTGCCATGACAGGAAGGGGCTCTCCTTCTCAAGCAACAGTGCTGCCTGCCCAGCACAGAGCATGAAGGAGCTTGTGGGTCAACAGGGACCTCTATTTGAATGTATAAATCTTCTGTTAAGATCTTCTTCAGTCACTTGGATGTCCCTTCTCCCTTCATTCATTCAGCAAACTCTTGGCTCCAATCGACTAGGCAGCCAGCCCCGGGCCTTGCTGGGGCTGGTCAGGGGGTGGGAAGAGGTCATTCCAGAAAGGCTTGGGCAGCAACATTGTTTTCTCCCACAAAGGACGGTGCCATCCGCCACCAAGCCACTCACGAGGCTGATTCCAGTGACTGATGGCCACAGGCAGAAAAGGAGGCTTGTGTTCTAAAGGAATGCGAAGAAGAGACAAAAAGCTTCTGTTGTAGCAAATGCAAGTATTGATGCCATGAGAACTCACTGCCTTTCCTGTTCTAAAGAATGCCACTCCCAGCCAGCAGGCAGCCATGGGGTCAGGGCTTGGATGCTGGAGCCTTGGAGCTGGGTTCAGATCCGACCTCTGAACATACCTTGTCAAACGACTACCTTTCTCAGCCTGAGTAAAAGAGGGAAAAAGCTGCACCCCTGAGAGGGCTGTCGGAGTAAAGGAAATTGACATGCACATACATGTGCACACATACAGACACACGTGAAGTGCCCAGAAATGACATGCACATGCATGTGCACACAGAGACACATGTGAAGAGCCCAATGCACTCACTTGGGAGTCATTATTATTATAAAAGTTACTGCTCTTGTCTGCGGAACCTGGAGCTGTCAGGAGAACTCCTGGGGCGGGAGTCAGACCAGGCAAAGCAAAGAACAGCAAATAGCAGAGGGACAGAGACTTCTTTCTGAGCCAGATATATTAGGTCTAAAAGGGCAGAGTGAACCTGCCGGCTACTTTAGAATACTCTAAATCCAGGAGGCCCCAATCTGGCAAATTGAGACAGAATATCAGCATTTCATGGGTATCACGTTTTATTATTTTTGAACCATGTCACATTCCATGAATTCATTTGGGTTCTAACCAGTCATTCCGAGGTCCGTGCTCCCTTCCAGACGTGAAGGCCCAGTGCGAGCTGAGCTGGGGGCAGAGCAGGAGCATCGCTGTTTGCCCTGGGTCCATGGCAACGCCAGAGCCCAGCTCAACACAACAGGGCTTTTGTTTTCATTTTTCAACTTTTTTTCGAAGCTTTGAGAAGGAACTGGAGATTGGAGCGTGAAGAGCCCACCCCACACAAAGCCTCTTTTCATGGCACTTGCTGTGCCTTGCTGTTTCTGCTCAGGAATTGAGTCTTGGTGAAATATGAGAGGAAGTGTTTGAACTGATGCTGGGGCAAGATCTCAAAAGGAAGACTGAGTTTTGTCTTCTGTAGAACTCTGCCACAGATATTTATTTTGGTTATACTTTTTATAACTTTTAAGGATTCTTGGAAATTTGCAATAAAATCATGTCAGTTTAAATTTTTTAAAAATCACAAGATTCGCTTATTTGTTTTTTCACTCAACAGGAGGGTTTTTCATTTGACGACTTCAGAAGATCCCACGTCTTACTGCCCATCCCTTCCTGTTGGACGCTGTGGGCCAGGACAGCACAGTACTTGGCCACATGCACAAGTGAGCAGCCACAAAAGCATAATCAATTGATTGTTCGAACTACTTAACTCACGTCTGTAATCCCAGCACTTTGGAAGGCTGAGGCGGGCAGATCACTTGAGGTCAGGAGTTTGAGACAGCCTGGGCAACATGGTGAAACCCTGTCTCTACTAAAAATACAAAAATTAGCCGGGCGTGGTGGCGCATGCTTGTAGTCCCAGCTACTTGGGAGGCTGAGGCAGGAGGATCCCTTGAACTCGGGAGATGGAGGTTGCAGTGAGCAGGGATCCTGCCACTGCACTCTAGCCTGGGCCACAGAAAGAGAACTCTGTCTCAAAAAACAAACAAACAAACTCACTTAACAAGTGAGGATGCATACGCCTTGACTGTAAAAATGCCTTCGTGGAATTGAACCACCTCCATGGCAACGACCCAGGAGGTGGAAACGAGTTATTTTATTTTAGAGATTTAAATAAAGAATGTACCAAACAAGAGAAGAGGAAAGCTGAGAACCTGAAATCTGGAAGCTCGGTTGGGCACAGTGATTCACCCCTGTAATCCCAGCATTTTGGGAGACCGAGGTGGGCAGATCACCTGAGGTCAGGAGTTCAGGACCAGCCTGGCCAACATGGTAAAACCCTGTCTCTACTAAAAATACAAAAAAATTAGCCAGGCTCCTGTAATCCCAGCTGCTGGGGAGGCTGAGGCAGGAGAATCGCCTGAACCCAGGAGGCAGAGGTTGCAGTGAGCTGAGACCGCACCATTGCACTCCAGCCTGGGCAACAAGAATGAAACTCCATCTAAAAAAATATATATATGTATATATAAATGAAATTTTTAAAAATCTGGAAGCTCAATCCCTAGCAGTTTTACTACTGCAGAACAATAACCTCTTTTCTTTGGAAAAACAAACTTTAAGTTGAAAACACTGTGAATAACCTGGCACTATGTTTTAATTTTTAGTGTAACTGGAATACATCCACAGGTATATTTAGCAACTAGTAGTTCTATTCAGTGCTAGTGCAAATAAAATTTAAATCGTAGGAAGAATACACTGCTTTTGGAATTAAAACTTAAGACAGACTCCATAACAAAATCAATTCCTGATGTAATTCCTGTAACATATGTATTAACCTTAAGTTCAACATTTAAAATTAATTATCTGTTATTGTGTACTAATTTATAAAATTTATTGCAATCTTCTGAACTCTGCCTTTGGGGTTCCCTGGAACAAGGCCCAGGGGCCGTGTTTGCCTGAGTCTCATGGGTGCACCTCCCTTCCCCAGGCGAGGCCCACTTGGCTGTGCATCCCCCCACAGCTGGGACCATGAGACACAGAGGTAGACAAGGACAGTGTCTTGGTGATCACAACTTTTAAAACAAAAAACTCTGATGCCCGGGATGAGAGAGTGCATGCCCCATGCTGATACCCCACCCTGACCTTGCTGTTGCAGTGATGATGACCACAGAAGGACACCTGTTCACGGAGCCCTGGCTGAGCTCGTTCTGTCCTCAGCCTGTGCAGCTGGCCAGGTCCCTTGGCCATAGGAAGGCTCCAGAGGCCTTTTGGGGTAGAAGAGTGTGGGATCAGGTCAGTTGCTCAGCACACCAAGGAGCCAGACCTCACAGGGACTCTCTTAGGGACAGATTTTGCAACACAGGTGACAACTACTCCTGCCCCTGGAGTGGTGACTTGTGTGCTCCAATGCCCCCCAACATGTTGGCCTTCAGGTGCCCTGCCAGGTCCTGGGTGTGCAGTGTGCTCTGGTTCCTGGGAGGAAGGTAAGACACTGAGTTCTGAACTCTGGAGGTAGAAGGGGGCTCCTTGGATAGTCACCTGATTAAGCACAGCCCTGGCCCCATCCTGGTCACAGGGGTGTGAGTCTCCAAGGACAGGGCTCCAGAGCACCATGTGACAAGTCACATGTAAAGGAAACCTGGGCAATGGCATAAATGAGGACCTCCCCTTAGTGGGGAAAGGAGCTTAGCAGGCTTCAGAGCCTCAGCCTGCATAGGAAACGCGTGTTTCTTCATCATCATGGGGGAAACTGAGGCTCAGAGAACTAGTTCATCCAGGTTGTATCACTCAGTGTCAAAGCCAGGATCTGAACCTGGGCCTGCCTCCACAGTCCAAGTCCCAACCATGTGAAATGCTGCTGTCATGGATCGGAGGAGGAGGAAACGCCCTGCTCTGAATCAAGGAGGTGCTTTTACTCTGCTTGTTTTTGTTTTTGTTTTTGAAACAGAGTCTCGCTCTATTGCCCAGACTGGAGTGCAGTGGTGCAATCTCAGCTCACTCCAGCCTCCTTCTCTAGGGTTCAAGTGATTCTTGTACCTCAGCTCCCGAGTAGCTGGGATTACAGGCATGCACCACCACACCCGGCTAATTTTTGTAATTTTAGTAGGGATGGGGTTTCACCACGTTGACCAGGCTGCTCACACTCCTGGCCTCAAGTGATCCACTTGCCTTAGTCTTCCAAAATGTTGGGATTGCAGGCATGAGCCACTATGCCCAGCCAGACTCCATTTCTTGATGGAGAAATGGCAAGAGAAGAGCATGTGGGGAGGACTGCCAAAATCACTATGGCCAACTTTGGAAAATACATTCTGCCCTCTGGCTGCACCCCCCACACATTCAAAATAGACCCACCCAAACACCCATGGCCTCATGCCATTATGGCAGCCAGAACTCCAGGTCTCACCACCTAACCAGGTCCATGCAGGGTAAGGCTCTATGGGCACAGCTCCTCAGACACATGCGGTGTTTCGTTTTCTGTTCTTGTGTTAGTTGCTAAGTATGTTGGTTTCCAGCTTCATCCATGTCCCTGCAAAGGACATGAACTTATCCTTTTTATGGCTACATAGTATTCCATGGTGTATATGTGACACATTTTCTTTATCCAGTCCATCATTGACAGGCATTTGGGTTGGTTCCAAGTATTTGCTATTGTGAACAGTGCTGCAATAAACACACGTGCGCATGTGTCTTTATAGTAGAATGATTTATAATCCTTTGGGTATATACCCAGTAATGGGATTGCTGGGTCAAATGGTATTTCTGGTTATTTCTGGTTCTAGATCCTTGAGGAATCATCACACTGTCTTCCACAATGGTTGAACTAATTTACACTCCCACTAACAGCGTAAGAGTTCCTATTTCTCCACATCTTCTCCAGCATTTGTTGTTTCCTTTTTTTTTTTTTTTTTTTTTTTTGAGATGGAGTCTTGCTCTGTCGCCCAGGCTGGAGTGCAGTGGCCGGATCTCAGCTCACTGTAAGCTCTGCCTCCTGGGTTCACACCATTCTCCTGCCTCAGCCTCCCGAGTAGCTGGGACTACAGGCGCCCGCCACCTCGCCCGGCTAGTTTTTTTGTATGTTTTAGTAGAGATGGGGTTTCACCGTGTTAGCCAGGATGGTCTCGATCACCTGACCTCGTGATCCACCCGTCTCGGCCTCCCAAAGTGTTGGGATTACGGGCTTGAGCCACCGTGTTTCCTGACTTTCTAATGATCACCATTCTAACTGGTGTGAGATGGTATCTCATTGTGGTTTTGATTTGCATTTCTCTAATGACCAGTGATGAAGAGCTTTTTTTCATGTTTGTTGGCCGCATTAATGGCTTGTTTTGAGAAGGGTTCATTTCTTTTCATTCTTTTATCTTTAATCTTGTCTTCACACTTTATTTCATTAAGTTGATCTTCAGTCTCTAATATCCTTTCTTTTACCTGATTGATTTGGCTATTGATATTTGTGTATATGCTTCATGAAGTTCTCATGCTGTGTTTTTCAGCTCCATCAGGCCATTTATGTTCTTCCTTTTGGGGCTGGATTTATAGTTTTGTAACCCCTATGCCAAATGTTGACACCTTATAGTAATTGGCAGGGATAAGTAGGAAATTGCTTGATAAATAAATACAAACAAAAATGTATGCTGGCAATTCTTAAGACATTTCTAATATTACTTTGCCACTAATTTTAAAGTTAACTTATTTATTAAAGATTTTAAGTTAAGTAAACTTAACATTTGACCAGTCTTCCCCTTTTTCTAATAAAGTATTTTATTTGAGCACTTTTATTTTTCTTTAAGCCAATTAATTAGAGCTCTTTTATATTTTTAAATAGAGAAACGTGTACACAACACATAAATACATAGAGATATTATGTATACTGATAGAAGTACATCTTATAGATTCCTAAGACCTCCCCTTTTTTTTTTTTTTTTTTTCTATCTTAGACTTGCAAACTCTCAATAACCTGTGTCACTGCCCCGGAAGTTGTCAGCTAAATAGCCCTAAATCTGCATATTGAAGGAAACTCTTATAAGAAAAATTGGATAGCAAAATTTACATTTTAAGGTACACAGAGAAAAAGTCTGGTGGTGCTAAAGAGAGATTAAAGATGGATGCCAAATGAAACATAAAATTATGAAAATCTATCAGGATTGTATAAGGAGACCAATTTTATTTAGATAGAGACTACCTATATTTTAACTGGATCTCTGAGCTCTGGGCAGACCCTACACTGAATCCTGGGTCTCCAAAAAGCAAAAATTATTGTGAGGTTAGACCAGGTCATGCTTTTACAGTGCACTTAAAACAATTTTTTTAACAAAGACATTTCTACATGTCTAAACTACACTATTCCTTAAGAATTCAAGAGTAGCCTCTGTTGCAGTAACTATTTTAGTAAAAAAATTAGGTAGCACCATACAAAAGCAAGCAGTTTAAGAGCTGAGATGAACTTGTCTGTTTACACTCTTGGGGTTCCATAAGGAAACAGGTTTCTCCTCCAAGGGGAATGTGGCACCTTCTCCATTTTCTGTAAGGAACCCTGGGTATTATAAACTATATTAGGTTTCTCATGAAGCAGAGGGTGCAAGAGAAAGAAGAGACGGAAGAAGTAAATGAAGAAAACAGAAGCCAGTCAACTAAGAAAAAAAACTTTTGCTCAAAAAGACAAGGTCCTAGGAGAGAAAAACAAAAACAAAAACACAAAAACCAAAACCTGAAGGCCTTTTAAATACAAACACACACACAGGCACACATACACACACGTTGGATGTTAGCTTTTAATTAAGCTGACTTTTAACCATTGAGCTCCTTAAAAAAAACCTTTTTAAAACTCACTGAGGAGACAGACCCTCTCATATTGTTATATATATATATATATATATATATATATTTTTTTTTTTTTTTTTTTTTTTTTTTTTTTTTGAGACGGAGTCTCGCTCTGTCGCCCGGGCTGGAGTGCAGTGGCCAGTTCTCAGCTCACTGCAAGCTCCACCTCCCGGGTTTATGCCATTCTCCTGCCTCAGCCTCCGAGTAGCTGGGACTACAGGCGCCCGCCACCTCGCCCGGCTAGTTTTTTGTATTTTTTAGTAGAGACGGGGTTTCACCGTTTTAGCCAGGATGGTCTCGATCTCCTGACCTCGTGATCCGCCCGTCTCAGCCTCCCAAAGTGCTGGGATTACAGGCTTGAGCCACCGCGCCCGGCCTTTGTTTTATATTGTTTTATACTCAGTACCTGTTTTAAGAAAAAAACAAGGAAGTAAAACCAAAGACAGGCAGCCCGGTGCCAGGCCCGGAACCAGGCCTGGGTCGGCCTGGCCTAAACCCAGTAGTTAAAAATCAACTCATGACTTAGAAACTGATGTTCCTGACATTATATAGAAGAACACTGTGAAACTCCCTGCCCTGTTCTGTTTCACTCTGACCACCGGTGCATGCAGCCCCTGTCACGTACCCCCTGCTTGCTCAAATCAATCACGATCCTTTCATGTGAAATCTTTAGTATTGTGAGCCCTTAAAAGGGGCAGAAACTGTGCACTCGGGGAGCTCAGATTTTAAGGCAATAGCTTGCTGATGCTCCCAGCTGAATAAAGCCCTTCCTTCTACAACTTGGTGTCTGAGAGGTTTTGTCTGCGGCTCGTCCTGCTACATCATTACTGGCTGGGCATGGTGGCTCACACCTGTAATCCCAACACGTTGGGAAGCCGAGATAGGCGGATCACTTGAGGCCAGTTTGAGACCAGCCTGGCCAACATGGTGACCAAACCCCATCTCTACCAAAAAAAATACAAGAATGAGCTGGGCGTGGTGGTGCATACCTGTAATCCCAGCTACTCAGGAGGCTAAGGCATGGGAATCACTTGAACCTGGGAGGTGGAGGTTGCAGTGAGCTGAGATTGTGCCACTGCACTCCAGCCTGGGCCACAGAGCAAGGCTCTGTCTAAATAAATAAATACATCTCATTATCATATTTCATTTAGGACAAATTGCTGTTATTTCAGAAGTACCAAGTATCAAACCAGAAAGGGCTTGATTTAGGAACTAAACCCAGGCTGTCGTGGTGGAAAAAAAGAAGGCAGAATCCTTAGGTAAGGAACTGCAGCATGGGATGACAGTCATTGCTCTTTTCGGTTGGTCTGGCTAGCAAAAATGTGGCCTTGTTATATTAAAAAAGTCCCCTAAGCAGTCAAAATAAAAAATCTTTTTCTTTTTCCGTTTGCTGGCTATTTTTCTTCCCCCACCACACCACCTTTTGTGTGTGTGTGTGTGTGTGGTGGGGAGGGGGGGAAACTTACCCACTTCAGAGGCCTTGCTTCTCATAATTTGGAACTTCCCTTAGGATTTGATCAAGTCAGATAGAGTTGGTCAAACTCAATGGGAAAAAGACAAAAGAACTAAAAAAAGAAAAACAACAAAAAAACAGTTAAGCGAAACGAAGGATTGGACAATTTATAAGATTACTGAGCACACTCATAGTAAGGAGAAATTAAGACCAGCTGGTTGTTAATCTTAGCCAAGACAAACCCCAATTCAGTTACTTACCTAGGGATGGGTCTCAGGCTGAAGATTGCTTTCTACCATCCTAGGAGCAGGGGAAGAAAACTCATCTTTCCTGTGGGAAGTGAGCTCAAACTCCATAAAAGAGTTACCTGCCTTCCATTGTC
Organism: Rhinopithecus roxellana; assembly: GCF_007565055.1. Taxonomy (NCBI): domain Eukaryota; kingdom Metazoa; phylum Chordata; class Mammalia; order Primates; family Cercopithecidae; genus Rhinopithecus; species Rhinopithecus roxellana. Next base: position 130,644,709 of record NC_044561.1, on the reverse strand, counting down.
ACTGAAGCAAGAAAAAACTTGCCTTCCTTATGTTAGAAGAGAGTAAACCACCCCCGTCCCCTCACCCCCCCCCCCACAAAAGGAGTTGTACAGCAAAATAAACTAGATCTTGACCAAATCTGGGTAGATGAGGGATTCTCTGGAGGGGGTTCTTCGAGGCCTCAGCAAATTGTCCTATTGGTTTGAGCCATAAAGACAGTTCAAGCTGGTACTAAGGACTGACAGGAGATTTGTCAAAGGTCAGTGGCACCTCTACTCAGAATCCCTTTGTGGTTACTAAAATGTGAACCTTAAATATCTGAGTCAGATCTCAGTCAACTTAGGAAGTTTATTTTGCTGAATTTAAGGAGGCACGCCCTTGACACCGCCTTGGGAGGTCCTGATGACAGGGGCCCAGGGTAGTCAGAGCAGTTTGGTTTTACACATTTTAGGGAGACAAGAGACATCAATTAATATACGTAAGATGAACATTGGTTGGTCCGGAATGGCGGGACAACTGGAAGCAAAGGCAAGAGGGAGCTTCCAGGTCAAATAGGTGCATTCCCTTGAGTTGCTGGTTAGCCTCTCCAGAGGTGGTAATCAGATATGCATTTACCTCAGTGAGCTGAGAGATGACTTTAAACAGAACGGGAGGCAGGTTTGCCCTAAGCAGTTGCCAGCTTGACTTTTCCCTTTAGCTTAATGATTTTGGGACCCCAAGATTTATTTTCCTTCCACATTTTTTTATTTTAAATCAGACTTAAGGTCTCCCTTGATGTTAATGCTGGAGAAGTATGACAAGGCACGTCCAACTCTTACTTCCCCTCAAGGCCAGAAAAGTCTCTCAGGTTGAACTTCAGGGTTCCCTGGTAAAAGAGGGAGTCCAGTCCGCCGCGGCTGCTGGGGCCGGGTCGCGAGGGGTGGGGGGGGGGGGGCTTCGAATTTTATTCCTATTTTACAGGCATTAGTGCCACCCATTTCTCCTTAACCCCAAACTTCCTCTCCCCAAAACAGAAACGTCATCATTCTGCTTCCACTTGTCTAGAAGAAAGCAGAGGGCGCACACTGAGCAGCGCGGACGCGAAAGTTAACTGAATTATTTGCGGGAAGACACGAGGAGGTTGGGGTCCCCCAACCCCCAGCCATTTTGTGGCTCGTAGGGGTTGTCGCTTCCCAGGCCGTGAGGGGCCCAACCCCGCCCCCCGCCCCAGGTCGGCCTCCCGCCCCGCGCCCTGGGTCAGACCCCAAACCTAGCCCCCCGCGTCGGGGCGGGGCGGTTGGGGACAAGCTCCACACAAGGGGGCGCTGGGCCTCGGCTCGCAAGAGCGCGGGAGGCTCAGACGTGAGGTACTCTGCGCAGCCCAAGCTGCAGCCGGTCTGTGAGCGGTGCGCCTGCGCGAGTCGAGGGCGGTGGCTCGGCTCCCCTGGAAGGGTGGGCCGTCTGAGCACTGCGCCTGCGCGGGGCGCCGGACTCTGGGCGGGACTTCTCGGCTGACGGCCTGCGTGCACTGCGCTTGCGCGCGTTGAGGGCGTTGGCTCAGGCGCCTGGAAAAGACCGTCCGCCACGCCGCGCTGGCGGTGTGGACGCGGAGCTCAGCGGAGAAACACGGCTGAGGTAGGTGTCCTGATGGGCCGCTCAGGTGACTGAACTGCAAGTAAGGAAGGACAGGCCAGGTGAGGCGTCCTCGCACTGCGTGTGCGTCGCTGGCGGACAGAGGCCTCCGCCCCCTTTTGGGGCCTCCGAGCGCCTTCGCGATCTTTGCCACCTGCCCTGGTGTCCTAACGGGAGCTGGGTCCCCGTCACACCCTTCACTGAGCGCCGCGCCCCTTCCCGGCCACTCCCACCATCCAGCGCCTTCTACGGCCTCGCCCTCTGCGGCCACGCCCACCCCACCATCTCTGCCACGCCCTTCGCGACCACGCCCACCTGCCGACGGCCTCTACCCGGTAGCTCTGGGCGTTCGCCCAGCCTGACCCTCTCATGCCTCTGCGTCTACGCGTGGCCACCTCGCTTCCTGCCCCCTTCTCACCGCCCTTCGTTGGCCACTTGTTCCCACCCTCCATGATCCTGTTCCTTCCGAGGGCATCTTAGGAGAGCTGGATCCTGCACGCACCCCGGCCTCCACTCCGACCCCTTCCCAATTTGGACCCAGGTTTTCCAATGAAAATATAATTATGTGAATCAGTAAGCATTTGTAACTAGCAGTATCACAAAAATAAGCTTCAAATCTGGATTTAGAAGTGAAGCATGCGTTTTAAACAATTGCTATGCAATTGAAAAAACATATTGGTCCCAGAGCAGAGTGTGGATTACACTGTCACTGGAAAAATAAGAATTGAGAAGAAGGAAAAGACTGGAAGATGCAGACCTTGGTTCCTGTTAGTGGAAACACTGTAAAGTCCCAGGTAGGGACTTTTAATTGGAATTAAAGCTATCACAGTTCTAAGAAATGAATGAATATTGATTTATTGCCTTAAGTCGACACCTGATCTAACAGAAACTAACAGGCTTCAGCAAATGAATAAGATTAACACCTTTCAGACTAGTGAAGAAAACACACTATTTGAAGTTTATGATTTTTAAATGCTTTTGTCTCTGTAAAGAATTGTAAATTTTCATTTCTATACTATTCTTTACACATACACATTTTACTTCTGTTTGGTAGAGGACATCATGCCCCATAGAAGTTAAGTGAACTTAATTATTAAGCAATATAACAAGTACGTTGTGTCTCCTTCTCTTTTTAAAAGTAGAAATGGAGAAGAAAATGAAATAAAGCAGCAGTTATGAGGCAGAGCCTAAGAGAACTATGGCAACATCAGGCGACTGTCCCAGAAGTGAATCGCAGGTAATTTCGGTTCCAGTTCCTAAAAATCTGTGTTTAATGAATGTGAACATTACAGAGAGCTAAGCGTCAGCTCACAGATGTGGTGGAGCTTGACTTGTGCCTTGGAAGGTGGCCACCAGCAGTAGAATGCTTAAATGCGAAGATTGTGAGGCAGAGGAAACACAGTGTCTCTAAGATGACATCCTGCATTGGGCACCATAACACTTCCAAGGAAATACTTAGGCCCTAAATATCACCCTCATTTAGGGTTCCATTTTTGGTATGTGAAATGGCAAAGCAAGCATATTTTCTGAGCTGTTCAATACAATTTCAGGCATAATATCAGCAATATATTGAAGGCAAGTTGGACACGTTAGAAAAGATTTGTGCATTCATACTGTTTCTGCCTAGGGTACTCATGTAGTTTTGTTCAAGTTAGCAGTAAAAAAACCCTCAAATTTTAAGGAATGTTGATTATGTAAAACTCACCAACTGAATAATAGATACTGTTTTTAAAAAAGCATTTCCGTATCTGTTATGTCAATTTTAATATTTTCTTTTTTTTCTCTTTCATTCCAATGATCTGTTTTCATTTGGGTTTTTTTTTTTTTTTTTTTTTTTTGAGACGGAGTCTTGCTCTGTCGCCCAGGCTGGAGTGCAGTGGCCGGATCTCAGCTCACTGCAAGCTCCGCCTCCCAGGTTCACGCCATTCTCCTGCCTCAGCCTCCCGAGTAGCTGGGACTACAGGCGCCCGCCATCGCGCCCGGCTAGTTTTTTGTATTTTTTAGTAGAGACGGGGTTTCACCGTGTTAGCCAGTATGGTCTCGATCTCCTGACCTCGTGATCTGCCCGTCTCGGCCTCCCAAAGTGCTGGGATTACAGGCTTGAGCCACCGCGCCCGGCCTGGGTTTTTATATATAGGAATTTTATTTATAGTCAGCATCTTTCATTAATTTCTTTAATTATTCATAAAATGTTCTAATTCCGTGGACATCTTATTTTTCTTTTGATAAATTTAACACATATTAGGACATTTCCAGAATGATATTGTAAACATCAAGTGCATTAAACAGTGTACATTAAGTCATATATATATATTTATAAAATAAAAATACTGTCGGATGTGTCTGTAGTTCAGCTACTCGGGAGGCTGAAGCGGGAGGATCACTTGGGGCCAGGAGTTTGAGGGTGTTGTGTATTCTGGTTGTGTCTGTGAATAGCCACTGCATTCCAGCCTGGCTAATAAAGTGAGACTTCATATCTTAAAAAAGAAAAAGCAACCCTCTAGATAAAGTTTGTTCCCCAATCTCTGTCCTGTTCTTCCTCTTCTCTTTCTAGAGGCAAACACTACTGTGAATCCTGCATCTGTTTTGTGTCACTGCAGCATTTTTTATACCTCTGTGTCTTATATAGATATCCTTGAATGACATATGATATTGTTTGTGTGTGCTTTTTAGAGTTTCCATAAGTGGTGTCATACTCTCAGTGTCACCTGTAGCTTGCCTATTCATTTACCTTTAGCTCTGGGAAATTTGTCCTTGTTGATATGTGTGTGATGCTGGTTCAATCCTGCCACTGTAGGGTACTCCTGTAGTGTGTTCCTTCTCTGAAAGTATAAAATATCCTAGTTATAGTTATGTGTATGGGCCTGTTGCAGTCTCACTGCTATACAGTAGGCATATACCCCATTTTACTTATTCCCCTTTTGTTGGACACTTGAGTTGTTTCTAGTTTTTTCTATTTCGAACAATGCTGTAGTGACCATCCTTCTACATGCCTCTGTGCTCCAATAATGGCATTGCAGGGCGCAAGGGATTGCAAGTTTCAGTTTTACTGGGTAATGATCAGTTGTTGCCCACAGTGACTTTACTAGTTCACAGGTCTGTCAGTAGCCCACAATAGTGCTTGCTAACCCTTGACAGCATCAGACTTTTAAGTTTTGGTCAGCCTCATGGGTTAAAAAATGGTATCTTGTTACTTTAATTTTGCTGACTACTTGAGGGTCATGGTGGTGCTTCAGTGATACTTGTGTTCATCCTGTTAATACTACCCTCCATTATAGAATAGATGTCTGATAATGGTACTTTGTATTTTATCTCCTTTTTTCCCACTTGATCAGTCTGTTTTTTAGGGTTTTATCAATTTTATTTTTATAAAGAACCAATTTTATCTGTGTTGATTTCTCTGTTTTTCTATTTCATTGATTTCTGCTTTTGTCTTTATTTCCTTCTGTTGTATTTGGGTTAATTTTTGTAGCATCTGAGAGAGAAGCTTAGATAATTGATCTTAAACATTTCTTTAATAGTCTTTAAAGCTATGATTTTCCTCTAATCACTGCTGTAGCTATACATCACATATTTAAATGCATTGCATTTTCATTATTCAAAATATTTTCTAATATATTCAGTGGAAATTAGAAATTTTCTGAACTATTTGAAAGTATGTTGACCAATTTCTAAACATTTTGGAAATTTTACTTTTTCTTATTTAATTTTGCTTTAATTACCTTGGTTAGAGAACATAACATCCTCTATAATTTCAGTCTTTTGAAATTTATTCAGGCCTACTTTATATTCTAATCATATGGAATATTTTGGTGAATGTTCCATGAGTACTTGCAAAGACTATGTATTCTGCAGTTGTTGAGTGTAGCATTCTATAAATGCCATTAAGATCAAATGTATTATTAGTATTGTTCAAAACTCTATATCTTTTCTGATTTTTTTTGTCATCTTCTATCAGTTACTAAAAATTCTCCACTATGATTGTAGATATATCTATTTTTCCTTTTGGTTCTGTCACTTTTTGCTTTGTATATTTTGAGTCCCTGTTATTGGGTGTATATATTTAGTATAGGTTTTGTTTTCCAGATTAATTGACCTTATTTTTTATAAAATATCTGTCTTTTTACCTGTTAATAAATACTTCTTTTCTTGCATGTACCTTTTTTTAATGTTAGTATAGCTATACCGGCTATATTATTATAGCACTCCAGCCTGGGTGACAGAGCGAGACTCCATCTCAAAAAAAAAAACCAAGCAAAGAAAGGGCCTGAGTGTGTGCGTGTGTGTGTATGTATGTGTGTATGTGTATGTATATGTGTACACGGGGGTTTGTGTATGACATGGGCATGGGGGGGTGTGGAAGGCCGCACACCAGGGGGTTAGTAAGGGTTGCCTGGGCTGGGCGGATCAGTGATGGGGTGGAGAGCAAGCAGAGGGCAGTGCTGCCTTGTGAGTCATGCTCCTGGCATAGGGAAATATTCCCATTCTTAGGGAAATTATAGAAAATAAAGTATTTTCTATAATAATAAAGTGTGTGTGTGTGTGTGTGTGTGTATTTTTTTTTCCCCTCCAGTCCTTATGTTTAAAGCATTTTCCTTGTAAAGAGCTAGTCAGGTCTAGCTCTTAGGTCTTTTCTTGGTCCCTCTGTTAAACACAATTTCTGCCTCTTAATTGGAGTATTCAGTCTATTAACATTTAATGTAATGACTCATATGATTAAGTGTAACATCTTGCTATTTGTTTTATATTTGTCACATTTCTTTTTTGCGCATGTCTGCATTCCTGCCCTTGTGGATTAATACAGTGTTTTCTATAATTCCACATCACCTCCGCCACTAGCTTGTTAGCTGTATCTTTTCATGTTGTTTTAGTGTTTTCCCAAGAAATTGCAATATGCATCCTCACTCAGTTTCAGTCTTTTTTTTTTAACCACTTCATAAGGTAAAGATCTTATAAATTAGTTTCATTTACCAGCACCCATATTTTGTACTGTTGATGTATCATTTTAGTTTTACATATGTTGTAAACCCCACAATAAATTGCCGTTGTTGAGTCTTTTTTTTATAAAGTTAAATAGTCTTTTATGTTTCCCCAATTTATTATTTGCCTTTTTTGAGGTCTTTCCCTTTTTCCTGCATTCTGTGTTTTCATGTGGGATCATTTCCCTTCAACCTGACAGCTGTATGTTTATATTTACTAGTGTGCGTCTGCTGTGTCAAACTGTGAAATGTGTTTTGCCTACATTTTTGAAGAATAGCTTGATTCGGGGTTTTAGGTTTGCAGTTTTTATTTAACACTTCAAAGATGCCATTTTACTGTCTTCTGGCCTCTGTTTCTGATGAGAAGTCAGCAATATTTTACTATTGTTCCACTAAACGTAATGTATTCCTTTTTCACATTGGCTGCATTTAGGAGTTTTCTCATTTTGGGGGTTTTTAGCAGTTTTCTTCTTGTTTTTCCCACTTAGGGTTAGTTGAGCTTCTTGACTCTGTGAGTTAATGAGTTTTTTTTGTTGTCGTTTGTTTGTTTTGTTTTGTTTGGACATGAAGTCTCGCTCTGTCACCCAGGCTGGAGTGCAGTGGTGTGATCTCAGTTCACTGTAACTTCCACCTCCTGGGTTCAAGCAATTCTCCTGCCTCAGCCTTCCAAGTGGCTGGGATGACAGACACGAGTAACCACGCCTGGCTAATTTTTTGTATTTTTAGTAGACACGGGGTTGCACCATGTTCACTAGGCTGGTCTCAAACTTCTGACCTCAGGTGACCTACCCACTTTGGCCTTGATGATCTTTTTTTTGTTAATTTTGGAAAGATCTCCACCATTATCTCTTCATTTATTTTTTTCTGCCTCATCTTCCCTCTTCTTTTTTGGGGTCGCCATGTAAACGTAAGTTAGAATTCTTGCTGCTGTTTGACATGTCTCATGCTCTATTCTTATTTGTTTTTTTTGTTGTTGTTTTTGTTCGTTTTTCTTTTTGTGCTTCAGTTTGGAAAATTTCTGTTGACCTGACTCTTGAAGTTGCTGATCCTAAACAAGATAACTGGGAAAACAACATGTTGGTAAAAAAATTTCTTGAGATGTCAAATAGGATCTATATTATACAAAGAGTAGTCCCAGCTACTTGAGAGGCTGAGGTAGGAGGATTGCTTTAGCTTGGGAGGTGGAGATTGCCATGAGCCAGGATCGTGTCACTGCACTCTAGCCTGGGCGACAGAGGGTGACCTCATCTCAAAAAAAAAAAAAGGCATATTCTTCAACCCTGGCAATCTATCCCGCAGAAATAAAATGTCATCACATAAGCTTATCTGTGCACAGACTTCTTTTGTTGCAGCATCAGTTATGGTGGTAGAAAACTGGATCCCAAGACAAAGTCTATCAATGGGGGATGGCTGAAGAATCAAGTGAAGTTCCTGCTATGGAATATCGTATAGCCATTGAAAGTAGTAAATCAGGGTTCTGACAGTTGGAGAGTTTTTCCAGAAGGTATTGTGTAAGAAAAGCAAAATGCAGTTCAGGCTTGGTGGCCCACACCTGTAATGCCAGCACTTTGGGAAGCTGAGGTGGGCAGATCACTTGAAGTCAGGAGTTCGAGACCAGCCTGGCCAACATTACAAAACCCCATCCATTTCTACCAAAAATGCAAAAATTAGCCAGGCATAGTGACACACACCTGTAGTCCCAGCCTCTCGGGAGGCTGAGGCACGCGAATTGCTTGAACTGGGGAGGTGGAAGTTGCAGTGAGCCGAGATTGTGCCACTGCACTCCAGCATGGGCAACAGAGCGAGACTCCATCTCAAAAAAAAAAAAAAGCCAAGCAAAGAAAGGGCCTGGGTGTGTGTGTGTGTGTGTGTGTGTGTGTGTGTATGTATGTGTATGTATATGTGTACACAGGGGTTTGTGTATGACATGGGCATGGTGGGGGTGTGGAAGGCCGCACACCGGGGGTTAGTAAGGGTTGCCTGGGCTGGGTGGATCAGTGATGGGGTGGAGAGCAAGCAGGGGGCAGTGCTGCCTTGTGAGTCGTGCTCCTGGCACAGGGAAAAGCATGAAGGGTACAAACAGGCAGTTAACAAGGTAAAAAAAGATGCTGGCAAGTATTTTAAAAACGTCTAACCACACAAAGAGGCGAATGGACTCAGAAAGTGATTTTTACCCATCCGGTGGACAGAGACTACAGTGATTGGTATCTATTGAGTGAGAGTGTGGGAAGATTGGCCGTTCCCTCTCAGCAAGCAGCCCAAGGAACACCTTCCTGGAGGGCACCGGGTGGTAAAATCAAAAGCCGTAAAGTACACATAGTCTCGGCCCATCAAGTTCATGTGCAGAGACTTACCCCTAAGAATATTAAGGTATATACAGAATGATTTATGTTGAAGGAAGTTCATCTTAACATAATTTAGAATAGTAAAAACTGAGAAGTCTAAATGTACGAGACTAGGAAACTGGATAATTCATAGACTGGAATACTCTACAGATACTAAATAGTGTTAGAAGTATATTTAATAAGAAAAATATTCAGAGCTCATAGAGTGAAAACCGTAGGTCACAGGCTCATTGTGTGAACCCAGTGAACGCTTTGTACTTGTGCTACGTGTCCACTTTTTTAAAAGTCTGAAAGTATAAACACCAGTGTGCTGTCTGTTATCTGTGATCAGTGAGTGAGATTACAGGAGGTTTTAATTTTCTTCTGTATACTTGGTGTTTTCACACATTTTCTAAAGTAAACACGAATTACTTTTATGTTTAGGAAAATGTGTTTAAAGTGTTTGTGTTGAGACAGGGTTGATTCGTTGAACTGGAGTGTGTGATTTGAGGTTCTGCCCTCTGCAGTGATGTCTTCCAGGCAAACTTATTCTTGTATAAAGTGGATGGCCAGGCATGGTGACTCATGCCTGTAGTCCTAGCACTTTGGGAAGATGAGGCAGGTGGATTGCCTGAGCTCAGGATTTCGAGGCCAACCTCGGCAACATGGCAAAACCCCATCTCTACTAAAAATACAAAAAATTAGCTGGGTGTAGTGGTGCACACCTGTAGTCCCAGCTACTTGGGAGGCTGAGGCATCAGAATCACCTGAACCTGGGAGGCAGTAGAGGTTGCGCTGAGCTGAGATCATGCCATTGCACTCCAGCCTGGGCAACAGAACTAGACTCTGTCTCAAAAAAAAAAAAAGGAGGGGTTGGGGGAGGCTCCAAGGACCCTTGTGGGCCCAAGCTGGGCTCTGCTGCCTCGTGGAAGTTTGTGCCCTGCCATCAGCTCTTTCCACAGGCTCCTGGCTGTGCCTGCCTGGGACGCTGGGCCCCCGGCTCTGTCCTCACACTGGTTTCTCTTCGTGGGGTTGATGATCACCTTCAGGAAGCGTGGCCGATGAAGGAAAAGGGCTCCTCACCAGACAGACACTGGCGGGGCCTGTTTCTGACTTCTTGCTTTGATGTTCTCTTTTAGGGTCCAAATTTTTTTTTAGAAGAAATTTAGAGTGAAGGTGACAGCCTTTGATTATAGTAGTAACGATGATCCAGATGGTTTGTATAATAAATACTTGGACACGTGAATCTGTATTTGAAATTTGAAACCATCCTAATAACATAGCCAAGAAAAAGAAAAAAAAGGCTCCCACGTCCTCTCCTCACCCTTTCCTTGGCTTTGAGCAGGAAGAAGAGCCTGCTGAGTGCAGTGAGGCCGGTCTCCTGCAGGAGGGAGTACAGCCAGAGGAGTTCGTGGCCATCGCAGACTATGCTGCCACTGATGAGACCCAGGTAGCCATGTGTGGTGGACAGTGCTTTGTGGTTTTCAGCATGTTCAGTGGCAAAATGAGATAAATTTTGCAGAAGTCATATCAAAGTTAAATGAAGAAGTATTCAGATGCTTAGGGCCACACAAGACCTGTGTGTGAAGCTCACAGCCTAACCAGTACTGCTCCAAGCACGTGTGAAAATACCAGGTGTGGAGTGGGGACCCTCAGCCAGGGGCAGAAGCACCTGTTCTGGTTTCTACTTGGAATTTAGAACCCACCCAGTTGATGAAAAGTAAGACTACCAAATATATCAAGCTGTATCTCCTTGGATGTAGCTTTGTTTACTTTGCGACAGGTATTTCTTAGCCTAAACCTCCAGTAAGTCAGTTGGCATAGTTGAGTTACAATGAAGAGGCTGTTGAGAAATTCTCTCCTAAGCCATTTGAAAATGTTTACTCCTTTTTAAAAAAAATATCGGGTTAAGCTGTGCCCTCCTTTCAGGTGGATGTTCCAGAGGTATCGCTAAGTCGTGGTGTCACTTGCAAACATTCTCAGTTGCTGTCATTACCCACTGACTCCTGTTTGAAATCTCTGTGATTTTGTCACCATCGGTGGGATTTATTACTGAGCCACACTTGAAATACCGATGATTGGTTTTCTTATTGAATTTTAACTTTTTTTTTCCAGCTCAGTTTTTTGAGAGGAGAAAAAATTCTTATCTTAAGACAAACCACTGCAGATTGGTGGTGGGGCGAGCGTGCAGGCTGCTGTGGGTACATTCCAGCAAACCATGTGGGGAAGCAGGTGGATGAGTACGACCCTGAAGACACGTGGCAGGATGAAGAGTACTTCGGCAGCTACGGAACTCTGGTATCGTTTTTTTAATTCCCTGTTCAGCTGGCCAGGCGGTGGGTTCTCTCTAACTTTAGTTCCTACTGCATCGTTCAGAGCAGGTCCATAGTCTTGCAGGCCAGAGCGTCTCTGTTGCAGCCACTCAGCTCTGACATGGTTGTGTGGAAGCCACTGTGGATGACACATAAAGTGTGCAGGGTTGTGTTCCAATAAAACTTTATTTATGGACCCTGAAATTTGAATGTATACTATACAGTTTTCGTGTATCACAAATTATTCTTTGGATTAACTGATTTAAAAGTGTAAAAACCATTGTTAGTTTGGAGGCCGTCCAAAAACAGGTGGTGGGCTAGATTTGGCCCATGGCTTAGTTTGCTGACCCCTGGCTTAGAGAGATGATTTGAGCAGTGAGATTATGTACATGTTCTCTCAGCAGTTTTTTTTAAAGTAGTAAATTTTACTTTAAAAATGAAATTAGACTGGGTGTGGTGGCTGGCACCTGCAATCCCTACACTTTGGGAGGCCAAGGCAAGAGGATCACTTGAGGCCAAGTGTTTAAGACCAGCCTGACGACATAGTGAGAAAATATATATATATATAATTTGTCTCTACAAAAAACTATATATATATATAATTAGCTGGGCATGGTGGTGCATGCCTGTAGTCCCAGCTACTCGAGAGGCTGAAGTGGGAGGATGGCTCAAGCCTTGGAGGCCGAGGCTGCAGTGAGCCGTGATGGTGCCATCGCACTTCAGCCTGGGCTACAGAGCGAGAGCCTGTCTCAAAAAGAAAAGAAATAGAAAGAATTCCATAAATCTGTGAAGAATAATACTTAGGTCAGGTGTGGTGGCTCATGCCTGTAATCACAGGACTTTGGGAAACTGAGGTCAGAGCATCACTTGAAGCCAGGAGTTCAAGGCTGCAGTGAGCTATGATTGCGCTTCTGTACTCCAGCCTGGGTGATCGAACCAGACTCTGTCCCTAAAAAAATAATAAAAGCCCAACTTCTAAACAGCTTACTGAATTTTTTTCCCCACCATAGAGAAATTGCCTATAACCCGATGGTCTAGGCAACAATCTCTGGTTACGTTTTAAAACTAGATGAAAACAGTTACTTGCAGGGTGAATGTTATAAAAATAATGTTAGGCGAAAGAAGGAATAGGGCAAAGAATCTATAATGTTTGACTCAATTATATAAAGTTAAGAGGCCACATTAGAAGGTTTTTTGTTTGTTTTGAGACAGAGTTTTGCTCTCTTACCCAGGCTGGAGTGCAGTGGCGGGATCTCGGTTCAACGCAGCCTCTGCCTCTCGGGTTCAAACAATTCTCCTGCCACAGCCTCCTGTGTACCTGGGACTACAGGTGCGTGCCACCATGCCTGGCTAATTTTTGTATTTTTAGTGGAGGGGGTTTCACTGTGTTGGCCAGAGTGGTCTCAAACTCCTGGCCTCAAGTGATCCTCCTGTCTCAGCCTCCCAAAAGGCTGGAATTACAAGCATGAACCATCGTGCTCGGCCAAAAGGTACTGTTTGTGAGTGCGCCTGGGTGGTGAGACTGACTGAGGGCAGGAGTGGCTCCCCTGAGAGTTGGTTGGAGGTTACCTGCTGGTGGGGGAGGCTCTGGGACCAGCGTGGCTGAGTCAGAAGTTCTGACGTGCTGGCAGTGTTCTGGGGTTGGATATAGATACAGCGGTGTTTGGATATGGAGGTGTTTGCTGTATAACTATACTTGATAAACTGTGCAGATACTTTTTATTGCACTTTTTTGTAGGTATGCCATATTTCACAGTTAGAAGTGTTAAAAACTATTCGTGTCTGTACGTGGTTAGTGATTTCTATCCATTAAGGAAAGATACATAATAAAGAGCCAATGCCAACCTCCCAGCTCTGCCTGTAATTAGCAAATCTTTCCGAGGGCGGTTCAGCTCAAAGAACCACTGCCCACCAGATTCCTCTGTGCTTATGAAGTCCAAGTGACACCTAATTTATTTTATGTTTGTAATGTATAGAAAAGGCATTGTTCTACCACTCAGCTCTTCACCTGGCTCTTTTCACGTAGCTGTATTATTTTGAAGATCTCTCATATTGGCACCTGTCACTCTTTATAACAGCTGCAGAGCATTGTGTTACTTTAAAAGGATCCTGTTGCTATTTGGACAGTGGTTATTTAACAGCTTTTTATCATGATAAATAATGCTGTAATGGAGTCCTATATAATCCTGTTAAATGCTGTTTAGAATTTCTATAGGGTAAATTCCTGGGGGGGGTTGTGTGTGGTGTGTGTGTGTACTCGTGTGGTTTCCTTAAGTGGATGTTGCCAGTTCGCCCTCCAGAAAGATTTGCTAGTTACACATGACTGAGTGTGTAATTTAAGTTTGTGCTGCTGTAACAAAATACCTTAGACTGAGTAAATTATGAAGAACAAAGCTTCGTTTCTCGCAGTTCCGGAGGCTGGGGGGGTACTGGCCTTGGTGTCCAAGATGGCGCCTCCTGGCTGTCCTCACGCTGAAGGCAGGAGGGCTGGGAGTGCCTCTTCCACCACCAGCCCTTTCATCGTGACCTCCAAAGGTGGCCTCTTAGTGCCATCACACTGGCGATTAAGTTTTAGCACATGGATTTTTGGGGACATTTCAGACCATGGCATGGATCCACTGATAGTGTGTGAAAGCCCATTTCCCTACTGCAAATCGAGGTGAAAAAGGACTTTGATCTTAAAAGTTAAATATGGCATCTTTTAATTTTAATTTCCATTTTCTAAGTAAGATTGATCATCTTTTATGTGTGTGTTGGCCTTTTGTATTTTTTCTTTTTTTGTAAACTTTCATATTATTTGCCCCTTTCTTTTGATTTTTGTTGATTTGTGTGTTAAGTAATTTAGCCTGAATTTGTGAATTTTTGTGACTTTGTGAAATTTTTTCCCACATAGAACTTTTTTCTTTGTATAGCCTAATATGTTTTTCTTTTCTTTGTGAGAAACCTTCCTCACTATAAGATTATAAATACCCACACTTTTTTTTTTTCAGAACCGTTATGATTCTGTGTTATTTTTACTTTTTATGTTTTTTAGAAATGGTGTCACACTCTGTCGTATGACTGGCTGGAGTGCAGTGGTGCAATCATAGTTCACTGTAGCCTCAAACTCCTGGGTGTAAGGGACCCTCTCACCTCAGCTTCTCAAAGTGCTGGAATTACAGGGGTGAGGCACCCTGCCTAGCCTTCTGATCCTATTTTAAACTGTGAGATTGCAAATCAATCTATAATCTATTTGTTGTAAGAAATATAATGTAAAATTCCGCCCTAATTTATGCCCACAAATATCCAGTCATCCCAGTCTCAGTTACTGGACAGTTCCCTTCCCATTGATGTGAAATGCTGCGTTTGTCGTGCTCTGGATTTCAGGGGTCTGCTGTAGAATTGCTGCTGTTTCACTGCTCTGTTTACTGCAGTTCCTAGTGGTTCATCATTTTCATCATTGCACCTCTGTAGGCTCTGCAAGAACTAGGTCTCCAGCAGTTCTTTTTTTTTTTTAAAGCATTTTCCTCATTAGCCTTGGGCACTTACTGTTTTGAAACTAATTTTACTATTCTGTTGTGCTTCCTCCTTTAGTAGGTACTACGTGGAATGTTTATGTTAATTTTGGGAGAAGTGACATCTTTATAACATTGATTCTCAGTCTCCCATTACTTAAGCTTTGTTTAGTATCTTTTAGCATTTTAAGATAAGGATAATATCTCTTTATCATACATGGTTCTACACTTTTCTTGTTCAATTTGTTCCTAGATATTTTTTATTATTACTGTTATAGGGGGTTGGGTGAAGTGTTCTCTAAATACCAATGAGATTAACTTGGTTGACAGTGATGTCCAGGCCTTCCACAGTCTTACCAATTTTTCTCTCTACTTCAGTCAGTTACTGAGAGCACACTGTTAAAATCTCTGATGATAATTGTGAATTTGTCTGTTTCTTCTTGCATCTGTATTGGTTTTGCGCTACGTATTTTGAAGATCTGTTTTTAGGTACAGAAGTGTTTAGATTAATCGTGTCCTCTGGGTGAATTGATTCCTGTGTTGATGTGAACCGATGGGAATCTGGTTTGCTCTGAACTGTGTTCTGGATGGTGCTGGCGTAGCTGCTCCAGCTCTGTCTCCATTGGTGTTGGCGCTGCAGGCCTTTCCCATCCTTTGCTTCCGGGCAGGAGAGTTGGGCCTTGCTCTGTTGTCTGTGCCTCCCACCTCCTCCCACTTGTCCCTTTGTTTTTTGTTCTGCGGAGTCTTGGGAGGCCCCATGGTGGGCTCTGAGGGCCTCTTGCAGGCTCCTGTCTGCTGGTGTGGTCTGGGTGCGGCCCTCGCTCTGCGCCCGCCTGCTGCCTGTCTTTCTGGTGATGCTGTTTCTACGCTGGGCCTTCTGCAGCTTGAGAGTGCTGGTGGGAGGGGTGCAGCGTCTCCTCCAGCCCGCGGCTTTGCTGGCTGCCCTGAGCAAGCCTTTCTCTGCCTCCTTTCAGGGTGGCTGATTCTCATGTGGGTGTCCTTGGGTTTCGGGCATTTTCCTCCCTCAGGACAAGGCTGGATCTCTCGCTTATCCCTCGGGGCACTCCCCAAGAACAGGAGGGGTGAGCTCATCTGTGCAGAGGACTTTGGGGGACCCCCTGCCCACCTACGCTGGCCCCTCTCTCGTGGTATATTGCTGTTTTCTCTAGTCGGACACCTGGCCCTGGGGAGTCTGGTTGGGATGTGGTGGTCCCTCCAGCCTCAGTGGTCCGGGCGACACTGCACCGTTGTGTGCACAGTGCTCCCTCTTGCCTGTCTGCTTGCCTGGCCATGCTGTGCTGAGCTGAGGGACTCCAGAAGCCTGTACTGTTGCTCTTGTGTTTTGCTCCTATTTTTAGACGTGGGGTGGCGGGGTCAGGGGTCATCAGCTGTGGCTCTGACCCTCCATCTCAGTCCAGAACTTGGCATGGCTCTAGGTCACAGGCAGTGATTCTGAATGTGCATTTCTTCCAGAAACTCCACTTGGAAATGTTGGCAGACCAGCCACGAACAACTAAATACCACAGTGTCATCCTGCAGAATAAAGAATCCCTAACGGATAAAGTCATCCTGGACGTGGGCTGTGGGACTGGGATCATCAGTCTCTTCTGTGCACACTATGCGCGGCCTAAAGCGGTGAGTGGGGTCTCGAACGCGTCCCGGGTGTTTGTGCCAAGGCTGGTGACGTCCGAGGTGGCCTCTGAGTGTGCTAACTCATGACCCTGAGCTGTTGAGGGCTCACTGATAACTCCATGCTGTTGGTGAGCATCCTTGCACGTGTGGCTCAGGGTCGGTAAAACAGCAGTGTTGAGACTGCATGCTAGAGGCTGTGGCGCCCACGTAATGAGTCACAAACAGCACAGACAGGAATAGAGCAGAATAGAAAATACCCCATGAATTGCACAGGGCAGGGTATGTTCTGTGAGACGTTTATTTCAGCTGAATAGACACACAGGTGCACCCACATGTCTGTGCGGGGCCTTGGGTGTGGATGGTCCCGTGGGGATGGGAGGGGTGCACACGCTGGGCCCCCTCCCCACTCCTCTTGGGCCATCTGTGCTGTGCTGAGCTGAGCCGAGCTGCAGCCTTGGAGACTCCTTACACAGTGAGTGGGGTCGCAGCACAGTGTCCACTCAAGTGCAGGCTCTGCAGGACCCAGGACCCAGGACCCAGCACTTGGGCACTTCCCACCAGACCCTTCCCTGAGACCCTGGGTTTGAAACTGTCTCACAGGCCTCAGATGTGGCACAGACCAGCATTGTCCCTTGGGTGCTCAGAACTTGCTGTGATGGTCATGGATTAAGATTGCTGTGCCTGTGCAGCCGGCTTGGGCATGCGACACTTCCGCCCACTTGCAGCCCTGCGTCTGTGTCTTGTGCAGGAGGTGGGGGCAGTTGGGAGGGTTAGGGGCGGCTCCTTTCTGGGTGTCCCTGGAGGGGCAGGTGTGGCCCAGCCCTCACTGTCTCTGCTGTCTGAAATGCTTCCTTCTTGTGTCATTGACCGTTTCTCGTATGCTGGTTGTGACTCAGGAGAGTAGATGACGGGCCGTGTGCAGGCCGGGCATGCCCTGACGGTGCTTCTGCTGCTGCAGGTGTATGCGGTGGAGGCCAGTGAGATGGCACAGCACACGGGGCAGCTGGTCCTGCAGAATGGCTTTGCCGACATCATCACTGTGTTCCAGCAGAAGGTGGAGGACGTGGTGCTGCCCGAGAAGGTGGACGTGCTGGTGTCCGAGTGGATGGGGACCTGCCTGCTGGTGAGGGCGGGCGTGCGGGCAGCTGGGGGCCGGGGCTGGGGGCTTCTGAGCACAGGCTCGGCTGGGCCAACCTCAGGATCTCAAGAGTCATGCATGATTCATGTTGATGTTTTCCCTATTATGAGGTGTAATTAATTTCTTGTGTGGACATTGGCTCAGTGTCTTGAATTTTCACCTGATTTAAAAAATGCCTTTATGAGAAATTTAAGTCAAAGTTCATGTAACATTTTCACGAATGATTTACATGAACTGTGTTCTCAGGAATCTGTAAAAATCCTGTGCCTAACAGGTAAGGCTGTTTCTTTAATGCCAGTAGGGCCTTCGTCCCTGGCCAGGGTCTTCTCACCTTAGACTGGCCCCAGTGACGCTGTGAAGCCACTTGGGCATCTGTGGGGCCAGCATGTGCCTGGCCCGTCCGGGGTCATTCACCCTGAGTTTCACGTGTGGGTGGAAGTGGACTGTTTTCTGGTTGCTTGCGAATATGCCCTGCACAAACACTGTCTGCTTGGAGGGAAAGTGATGGGAGTGTGGCTGGATGCTGTCTGCCCAGTGCTTTCCTCCTGGGCTCAGCATCCTGGAACACAGGACATCGGAGTGGAGCATCCCAACTTGAAACTGCGTCTCGGTGTAGAGACCCAGAAAGATGGGATCTGGGTGAAGGAGTGTGAAGTATGGCTGCTGCTTCTCCAGGAAACGGTTTCCCGTGGTAACAGATGGCATTGGGCCTTTAGTCCTGTTGAAATTTTGTTGTCAGAAGATAAATGTAAATAGCCTCAATGTCCATGCTGTGACTTGGCTTATTTTATTTTATTTTTTTCTGAGATGGAGTCTCGCTCTGTCACCCAGGCTGGAGTGCAGTGGCCGGATCTCAGCTCACTGCAAGCTCCACCTCCCAGGTTCACACCATTCTCCTGCCTCAGCCTCCCGAGTAGCTGGGACTACAGGCGCCCGCCACCTCGCCCGGCTAGTTTTTTGTATTTTTTAGTAGAGACGGGGTTTCATCGTGTTATCCAGGATGGTCTCGATCTCCTGACCTCGTGATCCGCCCGTCTCGGCCTCCCAAAGTGCTGGGATTACAGGCTTGAGCCACCACGCCCGGCCGACTTGGCTTATTAATAACGTCTGTGGAGCCATAAGGTGACACACTAGAGAAACGGGCTCCACTCCCAATCCCTGAAGGGCTTTCGCCTTTGCCCTGAACAGCAGTGCCCGTTCAGTAAGTGTCTGTTGACAGCTGGTGCCTGGCTACGGGGACAAAAAGAGGACCGAGGAGTGAGGCTGTGGTGAGGCCGGGGGTGTGTGGGCACTGATGTGGGGAAGCCTGGCTGCTGCAGTGTCCGACTGTGCCCTGAGTTGGGTGAGAGGGACACAGGAGGGACGCGGGGCAGAGGGAGGGGAGAGAAGTAGCCACCGTGTTCACCATGTTGCTGTGTTCCAGGGCTGCCCAGTGGCCGGATTGGCCAGACTGTGTTGCATCAGGGAGGCAGAGGCCAGATGTAGGGAACTGTGTGTCTGAGGACTTTGTGCCACATCCTGGACACCGAGGGGACTGCCAGTGGTGTGTGTGAGTGATGGAGTAAGAAGTGGGCTGTGTTTTGGAGGCCCCTGGGTATGTGTGGCCGGGACTGGAGGCCAGGGACTGGCTGTGGTCCAGCCCCAGCATGCAGAGGCCTGGGACAGCCTGTGTGAGGGGAGGCCCCTCTGTGTGAGAGGTGCACAGACTTCCAGGACTGACTGTGGCTTTACTGTCAAGATGCAGGAGCCAGGGTTTGGGATGGCGCAGGTGTGGAGATGCAGAGCAGGGCCAGCAGGCAGGATGTGCTGTTGGGGGCCTGGCGTGAGCAGGATGGTGCCTCCCAGCCCTGATCTGCAGGGAGTGGGCCACCAGGACTGGCTGGGGGCCGGGGTAGGGAGGACCTTGGGGAGGGTGAACATCTGTGTGGGTCTTGAACACAGGACACCCATCCGATGGGCAGGGCCAGCTATTGATTGGGCAGAGGGGACATGGCCTGGGGTCTTGGTGGATGTTGGCCTGGAGGGGCCACCCTGAGCAGGACATTTGGAGGAATGCTGGGGCAAGTTCAGACAGGACCATGTGGTGTTTTTCTCCTGTGCAGGCAGTGGAGGGGGTAGGCGGAGCTTGGCAGGTGAGGGCCTGAGGCAGCTCCGACTTCAGACTCTCCCTGGGGGGGTTGAGGGCGCACCACCGTCATTACTCAGCCCAAGGAGGCCCAGAACAGGGCAGACGGGACTGCAAGAATTCCTGTGGTGATAGTTATTGGGGTACAGGGTTGGGAGGCTTTGAGGGAGGGCGGGTGTGAATTTGGGAGTTGTTGGTGCAGCTGCACCCACCTTCACTTTCCGTCCCCAGGCTGCCCCTCTCCTGAGCTGCCGCATTCTTCCCTGCACCTGTGCGTCTGGCCCCCTTCACGTCCTCCTTGCCTGTTGTCTGCCTCTCCCCTGCACCTGTGCGTCTGGCCCCCTTCCCATCCTCCTTGCCTGCTGTCTGCCTGTTCTCAGAGCTCCTCAGCCCTCAGGCCTTCATCTCTCCTGGCCCATCTTCCTACTCTGACGCTGACATGTAGTAAAAGTCTGAGACAGGGAAGAGTGCATGTGCGTTTAGCATAGGAGGGGCAGCTTTCAGTCAGTGCAAGGGCATGTAGTTATTCAGAGATGGTGCTGCAACGATTGATTTGGAGAAAAGAGTCCCTTCTTCACACCATCTGCTAAAATAAACCCCAGACAGGCTCAAGAGTTAAATATTTAAGAAAAGGAGGAAACATAAAAAAATTGCTAAAATTTTTATCTTTTGTTAGGATGGGAAAGGTCTTTCTAAGAACCAAGTTCATAATGAAGCTGTCAAATAAAATATTTGACAAAAAATTCCCCTTCATACATTAGCACGGCTAAAAATTATTAAATGGTAAATGAAACTAAAGAATTGCAGCTTGCGTGACATAAAGAGTTGCAATAAGAAAAACATAAGCAAAAGATACCTCATGGAAGGTGAGCAGGGACTAGAAAGGCAGAGAAATGCCAGAGACCAGAAAGCTGAACATTGTTTAATGTCACCAGCAATTTAAAAGTAACCTTAATAGTTTTGACCTGGGAAGTTGGTTGAGTAGTCCTCTAATATCTGATGATCCCCAGGCTGAGGTTGTGGGGCAGTGCGCACTACCGTACACTTTTTGGCAGTGTGAATTGATAAAGCCTTTTGAAGGGAAATAGGACAGAATAAGTCAAAGAGCATTACAGTTTTTTTGTTCTTCCATATTTTATTATTCCAGAAGCAGCAAAGTTCTGAAGGAGAGGCAAGTAAAGATACCACAGGTGTCCTAGATTGTCAACAGACCATTTAATCATTTTTTGCTAACAAAGCAGGTGACAATGGAGCCCTGATTTGCGTTAATCATTAGTTGTTACAGGATCTTGCTTGTTCTCCTGAGGACACACTCTCCTCAGGAGAGTCTCCCACTAGCCAGTGGCACTGCAGGTGCAGAGGCTGCCTCCTGGATTTCAGAACGCTTCGCAGGGTCACTGAGGGTCTCCATTACACATTTGGTAGAATTCAAAGACTGCCAGACTCAGTCTTACTGTTGTTAGTGTATTAGTGCTGTCATATGTGATAAGGACATACTATATTCCGTTATTCTGTTTAGCTCAAGGAAGAATAAAGAATTTGGACCAAAATTCCAACCACATTATGACCAATTTTCTGGGCAAAAGAAACGAAGTAACTGCTGAGGTTACAAAGATGTAATAATTCTCTTCACACAGCCTTGTACTGTTTTATGGACTGTATTATCACAAATGCTGAGCTTAACAAAAATCTTTATAAGTCAGCTCATGAAAACAGGCACGTGGCCAATAAGAATTTAATTTCACACCAATAAAACTTTAGACTTTGGATTTATTTAGGGCTGTTTGCACATATTTATAGAATGTGTAGTTTAGGTGATGGGACAGCTCCCCATCAGTAAGACCTTGGCCGAAATGTATTTGCCTTATTTACACAACAAGAAGATGAGAGTAAACACGGGCACTTTCCGTTTGGGGCACTGAAGGACGATCTACACAGGGCACCCTGCAGAGGCCACAACCAAGGCCACCTGACTTCCCAGTGGGACAGGCCCAGGGGAGGATTTCTGGCCCCTTTACTTGTTGTTCATGTTTTATGTCTTGATGTTTCTTTTTGGTTGCATTCCTGGAGCTCATGTAGATCATTTTACTTTTCAGAGGTGCTAGTTCTGGTGCCCACACACACACACAAAACCATCAACTCTTCTGGATTCCTTGGTTTTAAAGCTTGCCTCATGCAAAGTACAGAGACATCTTTTTCAGGAAACATTGCCACCACATGCTTGAAGGACCACTTACGGCTGTACCTACATCTCCAACCAAGGTCTCTTCACCTCCTTCTACAACAATGCACTTTGTCTGCACTGAGACAAAAAATGACAGCCTTTTTTCTTTTCGCGATTTTTTTTTTTTTTTTTTGGCCTCACGTCATAAAAAATGCAGCATAGTTAATTGGCAGCTTGCACTTCTGAGGGCACATTCACCTCAGGGGAGGAGGGAGGAGGAGGAGCTGGTGGGTGCTGAGACTGCAGAGTGTCCTCCTTCCCAGCAGCTGGACCCAGAGACCAGGCACCAAAATTTTTTTGATGAAATTATCCTAAGGAAATAATCAAATTTGTACAGAAATTTATGTTAAAAAATGTTTATAGCAGCACCATTTAAAATGGGGAGACAATGGGAAACAATAGAATTGTAGCAATACATATGATCATTGAAAGTTATGTTTTAGAAAGATTTTTAACGAACTTTGGAAAAAGTTGGTGACATGTTGCTGGTTTTTAAAAAAGCACAAAGAGTATGTACAGTATGATTCCAATTTTGTGTTTAAAAATTAGACATAGTGGTAACCTAGCTTCAATTCCAGGTAAGATGGAGAAGGCACACTCCTGTCATCTCTCCCACTGAATGCAGCTATAAATCCTGGAGAGCAGACAGGGAGAAATGATTTGAGGACTCTGGAACAAAGACATAGTAGCAGTTGATTGGTGAAGAAGACAAGAATTTGAAGTACAGTCAAATATCTGTGGGCTCCAGATCTGCAGATACAACCTACATGTATTGAAAATATCTGAAAATAAAAATAACACAACAATAAACATCAATACAAATAACAAACCAATACAGTAACTAACAGCTAGTTACGTAACATTGACATTGTATTAGGTAGAAGTAATCTAGAGATGATTTAAAGTCTGTCAGAGGATGTGTATAGCCTGTATGTAAAAACCACATTATTTTATATGGGGGACTTGAGCATCCAAAGATTTGAGTATCCACGGGGATCCTGAACAAGTCCCCCATAGACACCAAGGAACAACTGTATTCCTGAAATACTCTTGAGTTATCATTTTCCCTCTTCTCCCTCTATGTACGTATACATAGAGTGTATGTACATAGAGTGAGAAGCAAAGAAGGGCCATGAAATGGACCAGTTCTTTTGAAAACTGCAAATTACCACAGTTCATCTAACATGAAATAGATAACTTGAATGGTCCAATAACTAGTAAAGATACTGAATTAATAGTTTAAAAACCTTCTGAAAGGTAAATCTCTAGCCTACATGATTTCACTGGTAAATTCTGTCAACGCATTTAATGAAGAAAAAACTCCAATTCTAAACAACTTCTTTCGGAAAAGAAGAGGGAATGTTTCCTCACTCATTATATGAGGTAAGCATTGCCCTAATATCAAAACCAAGGTTAACACAAAATGTGAAACCTACAGACCAATAACCTTCATGAACATAAATGTAAACATCCTCAAGAAAACATTAGCAAATTTAAACCAGCAGGATATAAAAGGAATAATAATACACCATAACAAAAAAGGAAACTATCCTTGGAATGCAAGGCTGGTTCAATATTTGAAAATCAATCAGTGAAATCTACCATATTAACAGTCTGAAGAAGAAAAATCATGACTATATCAATTAATACAGAAAAAAATTGACAAAATTCAACATCAGTTCATGATAAAATGCTCAGCAAACTAGAAATGGAAGGAAATTTAACATGACATAGGACATCTACAAAAAAACCTACAGAAAATCCTAAGGAATCTATGAGAAAATTTCCTAAAACTAGTAAGGGAGTTTAACAAGATCACAGAGTGCAAGGTCATCATACAGAAGTCATTTTTATATCTTTGCAGTGTACAATTAGAAATTAAAGAATATTATTTACAGTAGCTTCAAAAATATGAAAGGCTTAGAAATCTAACAAAACATGATCTGGATGCCGAAAATGATGAGATGATAATGAAGGAAATCCCAGAAAACCTAAATAAATGGAGAGATAAGGCTCAACCTAGTAAAGATGTATGTTCTTCTTAAATTGATCTGTAGACTTAATAAAATTCCAATTAGAATCCAAGCAGGGTTTGTTCTTATAGATAAGCTTATTATGAAATGTATGTGGAATGTAAAGGAACTAGTGCTGTGGTTTGTCCCCACCAAATCTTATGTTGAAATTTGATCCTCAGTGTGGTGGTGTTGGGAGGTGGGGCCTAGTGGGAAGTGTTTGGGTCATGGGTGTGGATCCCTCATGAATAGATGAATGCCCTTCCTTGTGGGTAAATAAGTGAGTTCTCGCTCGCTCAGGTCCCAACAAGAGCTGGTTGTGAAAAAGAGCCTGGCACCCCCACTTGCCTCTGCTCTCACCCTGTGGTCTCTGCATGTGCCAGCCCCCCTTTGCCTGCCTTCCACTGTGAGGGGAAGCAGCCTGAAGCCCTCACTAGATGCCGAATCCTGAACTTTCCCAAACAGCAGAACCATGAGCCAAATAAACCTCATTTCTTTATAAATTACCCAGCCTCAGATATTCCTTTTTGGCAACACAAAAATGGACTAAGATAACTAGAGTAGCTGATACAATTTTTAAAAAGAAGAGTAAAGTTGGAGGAACTACACTACTTGATTTTAAAGCTACAGTATTCAGAACAGTGTGGTATTGGTGAAGGGATAGACATGTAAGTCAGTGGAATGGAGAAGAAAGATTTCTACAAATATGGTCAATTGATTTTTTAACAAAGGGACAAAAATCAATTTAATGGAGAAAAAGTCTTTTCAGCAAATGTTACTGGAATAGTTGTCATCCATATGTAAAAAACAACACCTCAACCTCACACCTTATCCACAGCTGAACTTAAAATTGATCGTAGATCTAAGTGTGTAAAATATGAAACTATAAAGCTTCTTGAAAAAATCATAGAAAATCTTCATCACCTGGGCTTGGGAAAAGAGTTTTTAGATACGACTCTAAAAGCATGATCCATAACAGAAAATGTTGATAAATTGAATTTCATCAAAACTGAAAACGACTGCTCTACAAAGGGATGATACTAAGAGAATAAAAAAGACAAGCTAAGATTAGGAGAAAATATTGCAAAGAATATATCCAGTGTATGTTCTGAGTATACAGAGAAATCTCAAAACTCAACAGGAAGAAAACAAGCCAATTGAAAATGGGCAAAAGAACAGATGCTTTGCCAAAGTGGATATACAGATATCAAATACACACATGAAAAGATGTTCAGCATTGTTAGCCATCAGGGAAATGCACGTTAAAGCCACGGTGAGATATCACACCTACTGAAAAATGACTAAACAAAAAAAATCTGATGGTAATACCAAGTGCCATCGAGGATGAGGAACAGCTGAAAGTCATGCATTGCTGGAGGGCTCATGCCACTGTGGAAACAGGTGAGTGCTTTCTTATAGAGTTGTATGTGCACTCACCTTATGCCCAGGAGTCCCTCTCCTGCGTATTCAACCCAGAGAAATGCAAGCTGTGTTCACACAAAAACCTGTATGTGAATGATGATACTAGCTCTCTTTATAATTGCAAAAAAAAACTGGAAACAACCCCAGTGTCCTTCATCAGGATAATCCTTAAGGATAAACTGGTGCATCCACATAGCGGAATACCACTGAGCAGTGAAGAGGAGCCAGTTACTGAAACAGGTAATTTGGAGGAACCCCAGAAACAGTACAGTGAGTGAAAGAAGCTTGCCTTGAAAGGTTATATACTCTCTGGTTCCATTTATACGATATTCTCAAAAAGACACAAGACCATGGGGATGGAGACCAGATTGGTGGCTTGAGAGGCTGGGGCGGGGGAGGGCATGACCACGAGAGAAAAGTGGGAAGAGTGTTTTGGGGTGGCAGAGCTGTGTGTATGCTGGCTGTGGTTGTGAGGACAAAATCCACACAAGTGCTAAAGTTCGTAGACTGTACACCAAAAAAGCTCAGTTTCACTATATAACTGAAAAAATGAGATTAAAAAATTAGATGTATCTATTTTTTGTGTGCATGTGTAGAAAAAGACTTGAAGGTAAGCTGCAGAGTGATAACAGTGGTTCCTTCTGGGTATTGGGTTAATATGTGGTTCTTATTTTTGTTTGAGCCGTCATAATTTTTCTACATTTTCCATATAAAACATGTATTACTTCTATAATAAAACCGGCTTGAGATTATTTAAGGGAAGCAAAACACTTCTGTTGTTTCTCGTCAACTACAGGATGAAGTGCAGGCTCCCGAGTGGCTTGCAAGGGCCACAGGCCTTGGCCCCACTCTCTGGTGCTCCCTCTACTCCTTTCTGTGTTAGAAGCAAGTTCTGGTTCAGACCGAAGGCCTGGCCTTTGAGGGTGCTGGGTCCCCAGTTCCTCAGTCGTAGATGTGATGTGCTTCCCTTGACTTGGGACCTTCTGAGGGATGCAAGGTGGACCAAAGGACCATGTGAGCGGCCAGGGCATGCCTGCGTGGCTTTTGGTTTCTTAAGGAGTGGTTTCAGTCTACTTAAAGGGTTGTGGAAATTCGGAGAATACTACAGACCAAATATATTTTATGTAACAGTTGGGATCCTGCAACACTTCAGGGCTCTTTCAGAATCTGGTAGTTACAAACTCTTCAGTGACTGAGATGGGACAAGAGTGAAGATTTGTCCTTGCTTTTAGCTCCGCTCTAGTTCTTAGTTCTCATGGGAAATTATGTGACTTAAACCCAGGCTGTGAGATGCATCAGTGACCATTACATGTGGGCATAAAATAAACCCTCGAGATGTTCTCTCGCATGGTACACTGGCTTAGGCAGGAGTAATCTTGAGGCTAAAACTGTAAAACTCTCAGACTAGTGTTACGAAAGTGGTGATGAGAGGCCTGTGCAGCCACGAGGCCTGTGATGTGTCTCCTGTGTGTCTTTCACTCCTCTGCAGTTTGAGTTCATGATCGAGTCCATCCTGTATGCCCGGGATGCCTGGCTGAAGGAGGACGGGGTCATTTGGCCCACCATGGCCGCGTTGCACCTTGTGCCCTGCAGTGCTGATAAGGACTATCGTAGCAAGGTGCTCTTCTGGGACAACGCATACGAGTTCAACCTCAGCGCTCTCAAGTAAGTGTCCACAGCTGGGACTGGCACTGTATTGTGGGGCCTCCTGGTCCACAGTCTGCATGCAGGTGGGCCAAGGCCCTGGGAGATCACACATCATGGTCGGATAAATGAGGGTACCTGTGCACCCAGATAGGACAATCTGTTGTAGCATTGGAGTAATTAAAACAGTATGGTGCTATAACAAGAAAAGACAGATGAGCAGAGCAGGGTAGAATGCAAGGAACAAAAATTTTCGTATGTGAAAAAGGTTGCATTACAATTAGGAGGGAGTGAGGGCCGAGTCAGCAAATTATTCTGGAGCATTGATGAGCTCTTGTTCTCTCACGCCATATGTGAAAACTTAATTCTGCATGGAATCAATGTCAATGACAGACATCCATGGGGGCCTGTGTGCACCATCTTAGGTGGAGAAATGAGCAGCAACAGTGGATGGAATGGACCCTGTGCTAGATAGAATCTGGCAGTCTATGTGGTAGAAATCAGCAAAAACACGACCGTAAAAGCAAACAAGTAATTAGAGAAATCACGTGCTGACAGGTCTTGGAATCAATTAGAAAGAGATGACTAGCCAGATGGAATTACAGCCCAATCACGTGAACAGGCAAACTACAAAAAATAAATAAAATTACCAATAAATATATGAAAAATTATAATGTTGTTAGTAGTTAAAATGCAAATTAAAATACGTGCTGTTTTCCCTACCTGACAAGCAAAGAGTACATTAAAATAGTAGCCCGGGCTTGCCTGGCAGTGGCAGGGAGGTGTGGCTGCCGGGGCCTTAGAGGTTGGCATCAGGCCGCCCACCCCAGTCACTGCCAGAGCCTCCCACCTCAGTGTTCCTCCCAGCACTGGAAGCCAGTGGCCATCCAGAGGAATGTGGATGAATTGCTGTATATCCATCTGGTGGAGCACGGCGGTACAGCTGTTAAAAAAGAAACCATAGGCCGGGCGCGGTGGCTCAAGCCTGTAATCCCAGCACTTTGGGAGGCCGAGACGGGCGGATCACGAGGTCAGGAGATCGAGACCATCCTGGCTAACACGGTGAAACCCCGTCTCTACTGAAAAATACGAAAAACTAGCCGGGCGAGGTGGCGGGCGCCTGTAGTCCCAGCTACTCGGGAGGCTGAGGCAGGAGAATGGCGTGAACCCGGGAGGCGGAGCTTGCAGTGAGCTGAGATCCGGCCACTGCCCTCCAGCCTGGGCGGCACAGCAAGACTCCGTCTCAAAAAAAAAAAAAAGAAAGAAAGAAACCATAGGTTTTTAGGGATATGTAATGATATTTAGAAAGGGTTTAAGAGACAGTAAAGCTTGGCAGAATAAACGATGTATACAGAATGGATGTTAGTTTGCATAAATTTATATAAATATGGGGGATAAAAATAATTATCAATGCTAAGGCAAGCATAAGGGGAATTTAAACTTTTCTTTGTACTTGTCCATTTTTTCCAATTTTTAAATTCGTAATTTTTTATCAGAAAAATAATCAGAAATATGTAAATATAGTGGAATCTTTATTAAAACATTCACTTTTATTTGCTATTTCAGAAGTTACTGCTTTGCTTATTTTTTAAAACATTTTTGTAGTAAATAATAGGTGACTTACTGACAAGCCCAGTGCAACCAGTGATGGGGGTTGGCGAACGGTGACACGCAGGGGGCCATGTGGCGCCTAGTGTCTGTTTCTGTGTTGAATTTGTGTAACAACAGAGGAAGTATTTCTCCTGAAACTCAGACTCACTCAGGCCACCTCAGCTCTTCTAGTTCCTTACGTTTATTATGGAGTAACCTACAGCAGGAATACCACTTTCATTTACTGTTAATGGAAAATCCACAAAAGATATTTTGAAATCAAATAGATTCTAAAACTAGGCAAGACACGCTGCAACTCCCCTTGTCCTCTAGGTTATGAGGGGTGAGCGTTGGTTTCCATGTGCTCAGATCCCATGAATGAGACGTCACAGGGAAGCGCCCAGTGACTCGCAGGCTCCTGAATGCCTCCAGGTCAGGCTCAGGAAGGCTCTGGATGCCTGGGTAGGGTCTGGGTCCTCTCAGAGGGGGAGGCACCCAGGGCCTTTGGAGGCCTGAGGGCTGCTCTGGGTGTCCAGGGTCCCAGACAGTGGCTTAGCATCCTGGTGACACAGAAGAGAAAGCACTCACCGCGGTCCCACATGTGTGTTTTGAAGCCTGAGATGTTTGCAATGACTCTCAACAGTTGCTTTGACCTTTTCCCCTAGATCTTTAGCAATTAAGGAGTTTTTTTCAAAGCCCAAGTATAACCACATTTTGAAACCAGAAGACTGTCTCTCTGAACCGTGCACTATATTGCAGTTGGACATGAGAACCGTGCAAATTTCTGATCTAGAGGTGAGAAAAAGATGAATTGCTCCTTACATTAGATAATCAGTGACCATGAAACACTCAGACCAGATTATCATAAACCTTCAGTGAGCGCTGGGGGGGGGGTGTATTTTATTATACAAATAAGTGAGTTTATAAAACGTTTGCTACTGATTTTTTCCAGTCTTTTTTCTTCTTTATGTTGTATTTTGATTCTTTCATATTGTACATCATTTTCTTTATAGATGTCTCTAGCGTCTTCATTTTAGATTTATGTTTAATCTCAGCATCTTCAAAATCAAATAAATTCTATTTCGTTTCATTATGGTATTTGCATTACCGTTTTTTTCACGTGTTTTTAGCCACCCTTCATGACAGAATTGTTGAAATTCCCTCGCGAATCCCTGTCTGTGGCCGCGCGGTGGCGCTCGTGGGCTCTGGGCGGTTCCCCGCGCCCCGCCCTGCCTGGCGCCCCAGTTGGCGCCGCGTCTGGAGACGGGGTGGGCGGCGCGGGCGCAGCTGTGGGGATTTTAGTTCGTTCTGCTGTGGGAAGGCCCAGCCTGGAGCTCTCCAACGCCTTAACTTCCCTTGACTTGAAGAGCTGAGCGCCGAAAAGGTTCCGCAGGAATCTGGGGCAGAAAGCTGGGCGCAAGAAGCTCAGATTGCTTGAAACGTGTCTGACTGAAGCGTCTGAACTCACGATGCGGGTTTTGGGGGTGGTTTCCCAGGGCGGGGGGCTTTTCTGCGGTTCCTGACGCGTTCAGCGTCTGCGCGGGGCGCGGAGGGGGCCGCCCCACCCCGGGCCCTGCGGTGCCACGCGGTGCCCACGCGTGCCTTGTCGTCTGCTTGACCCAGACCCTGAGGGGCGAGCTGTGCTTCGACATCAGGAAGGCGGGGACCCTGCACGGCTTCACGGCCTGGTTTAGCGTCCACTTCCAGAGCCTGCAGGAGGGGCAGCCGCCGCAGGTGCTCAGCACCGGGCCCTTCCACCCGTGAGTGTGCGGGGCGGGCACGGGGTGCGGGCTGGGGGGCGCGGGGATGGGGCGCGCAGGAGGGGGCGGGACGCGGCGTGGCGGTCGTGGGGTGACGGGGCACGTGGGGTGGGGTGGGGGCGGCGCGCGTGGGGGCGCAGGGTGGTGTAGACACCGCAGCCTGTGTGCCTCCTTCCGGGTCTCGCCCCCACTCTGGGCGCAGCCTGGGGCGTCCCCACCCCCACCCCCCACAGCCCCAGCGGGAGGAGCTCCCTGTTTTCCCGCCCCCGAGGAGCACCCACAGCTCTTCATGGTCCGACCCAAAGCGCTTCCGCAGGACGTAGGGGTTCACCTGACGGTTTTGGAGGCGGTTGATTTTTGGGACACATTTCCCCTCCAGCATCCTGGACACGCGTGGCGGTGGAGCCGCCTTCAGGGCCCAGCAGGCCTTCCCTTTGGAACTGGGGTGGGGTTGGCTGCCCCGCTCTGGCACCTGCCCCGCCCTGGCATCTGCCCCGCTGACTCCCCAGCGTGATGGCCCCACGAGGGGACCCCGGCTCCAGGGAGGTCGCAGACGTGCGGAGTTGATGCTCTGGCCTGGCATGTGGTCCCCGTCACAAGAGTCCTGTGGTAACCTCTCTAGTGCCGTCACCCGGTGGAGGTGGGCAGCTTGGAGGCTGGTTATACCCACCCCCGAGTCTGGGGGCGTGGAGGGAGCAGTGACCTGGGGCACAGGCTGGGGTGAGGGGTGTGACCAGAGTCAGGGAGAAACTGGAGACCTGAGGAGCCCTCCACTTCACTGCTGACCCCACTGTGGACAGTGGGAGTTTGAGAGACGCCAGAGCCTGAAGAACTTAGAGATGTTTCCAACGCAACCCAGTGCAAAATCCTAGTGTTTTACTATTTTCCCCCAAATGTGACAGTGTTCCTCACATTGTAGCCGGCACAAAAGCGACTCCTTGGACCTAATTCCATCTGTGTACACCACAGTTTAATGGCAGGAGCTAGATCACCAGCCTCTGCAGCTTAGGCGAGGGCACAGGAAGGGGGTGCCCAGCTGTCCTCCTGGCGGGCCGGGGAGTCAGACACCACACAGGACCTTTAGTGCAACCATGTGTCCCCTGAGCTTCCGCGTCCTCTGGGCCACCCAGGGTGAGCCGTCCACACCTGGAATCTGAGTGGTCTCAGGAGCAACCTTGTGTTTGATATTGGCAGGATCTGTCTCACCAGCGTAACTTTGATCCCAGTGTATCCCATAGAGTCCCTTTAGATCACAGGGCTGGGGGTGTATCTGCCCCCTGAGTTAGCCTGAAAAGTCAAGCTTTGTGTCCCCAGGCCCTCAGGGTAGACTGCCGGCCATGTGGGTTCTGTTGAGGGTGACAGCCAGTACGAGCCTGAGTCAGCGCCCTGAGGGCCATGTGGAGACTGCCCTTGCTCAGCCTCCAGGTCACACACACCCATATCTTGCAGTATCAGTGCCCCGAGGGCCATGTGGAGACTGCCCTCGCTCAGCCTCCAGGTCAAACACACTCCTGTCTTGCAGCATCACACACTGGAAGCAGACGCTGTTTATGATGGACGACCCAGTCCCTGTCCATACTGGAGACGTGGTCACAGGTTCAGTTGTGTTGCAGAGAAACCCAGTGTGGAGAAGGCACATGTCGGTGGCTCTAAGCTGGGCTGTCACTTCCAGGCAAGACCCCACATCTCAAAAAGTAAGATATGTGGTTGTAAGATTCTGTCTTGTGGGTGCCGGTCCTCAGGGAGACAGGCCTGGGTGGTGGTAGTGATAGCAAATGCTGGCCCACGCTGGGGCCCACGCCTTTTGTGCACGAGTGATTTAATCCTCACACAGAAAGTGCATGCTGTTACTGGCTTCATTTCCCGTCTGACAGCACAGGAAGTGGAGGGCTCTGGAAGGGAAGTCATTTCCTCAGGTGACATGGTAAATGAGGGAAAGCAGAGACCCACATCAGCCTCAGGCCCCTCGTGCCATGTCCAGAGGGGTCCCCAGATGGGCAGAAGCCTGAGCTGTGCCTCGGCGCTTCCTTTGCACAGGTCTCTGTGGCTTCCCAGGCAGCAGTTCATCTAGGTGTGTCGTCCGTGATGCGTGTTCTGACTGGCAGCCTTCGGGCCCGTGCATGAATTCATGTGTAGCTCGCCCGGCTCACTCGGGCTTCCTGTCTCAGAGGCTGCTGAAAATGAATGTTCTTCTTTGGACTCAGGATTAATGTGGCAAAGAAAATAAAAATAAATGGTCTTCCTTCATTTTTTATATTTGTTTTGTGCTTTGCTTTGTGGTAACTTTTTGTTAAAAGTTTGTCATTTAAGAAAATTCTGCACCTGAATATTGTTCTCTTGTCTAATATTAAACCATTAGGGAATGTAGTGTGTTAATCAAATGGTTTATTATCTGACTGACCTGTTGTCATTTATCTTTTTCAGGTTGGAGAAAAAGTCTTCCCAATCTGGAGATGACAGTTGATGCTTTATTTGGAAAGCAGTGTGCGTATCCTGAGGGGTGACGAACACAAGCAACCCAAGATGCACCTGGCTGCTGCACACTCCTGCGAAGTCGGTGAACGTTCACTCCACATTGACCCCTCCCCAGCCTGGCAGGTGACGTCAGGGTCCTTCACAGACAAACACACCTGGGCTCGGCAGGAGCTGCCGTGGCCACCCCCGCTGCCCAGTGTCTGCCCTCTAGAAGTAGGCTGTGTTTCCAGGTGTTCACCCGTGGTGTCCACAGTGCTGACCTGTGGCTAGGTCAGAGCTCCCTGTTCCTAAGCTAGGTCTAGGTCCACACTCCTAGGATGGACGCATAGCAGCCTGTGTACCCTGTGACAGTGACTGTTCCCGCCTCCTGTGTTCGTGGTGCCCTTACTGCCATCGCTCATCCACTCGTGTGGGATGTAGGATTGCACAGGGCTGTGCCAGTGCCGTGTGGGGAACACTGCCCTGGCTCAGCGCGGGAGCTGAGGTGGCGATGCACGCGATGGGACTCTGCATGGGATAGTTTTGTAGACGTCTTCCAAATAAATTATGTGTTGGCGCATTGCACATGCTCAAGAAAATTTTTTTTTTTTTTTTTTTTTGAGACAGAGTCTTGCTTAGTCGCCCAGTCTGGAGTGCAGTGATGCGATCTCGGCTCACTGCAAGCTCCGCCTCCCGGATTCCCGCCATTCTCCTGCCTCAGCCTCCCAAGTAGCTGGGACTACAGGCGCCCGCCGCCACGCCCAGCTAATTTTTTGCATTTTTAGTAGAGACAGGGTTTCACTGTGTTAGCCAGGATGGTCTCGATCTCCTGACCTCGTGATCCGCTCATCTCGGCCTCCCAAAGTGCTGGGATTACAGGCGTGAGCCACCGCGCCTGGTCAATATTTTTAAATGAGTGAATATCATTGTGTATCCTGTTTTATGCATATATGTTATTTTTTGTAATTACAGGATCATACTATATGCATTGCTTTGTAACCTTTTCTCAGTATTGTGAAAAAACTTCCATATCAGTAGATACAATTTTTTTGTATTGTTTTGATTTTTATTTTATTGAAATATAGGCTGAGTGCAGTGGCTCACCTCTGTAATCCCAACATTTTGAGAGGTTAAGGTGCGATGATTCCTTGAGCTCAGGAGTTCAAGACCACCCTGGGCAACATAGTGAGATCCTATCTCTACAAAATACAAAAATTAGCTGGGCATGGTGGCATGTGCTTGTAGTCCCAGCTACGCGGGAGGCTGAGGTGGGAGGATCACTTGAGCCCAGGAGGTTGAGGCTGCAGTGATCTAGGATTGCACTGCTGTACTCCACCCTGGGTGACAGAGCAAGACCCTGTCTCAAAACCTAAAAAACAAAACTGAAATATCAAATATATATTGAAAACAGCGCTGGTCATGGGTACATAGATGATGGGATTTTATAAAGTGGATGCACATGTAACCAGCATCCAGTCCAGGACACGCTCCTGACTCCCCGATTCCCCTTCCGCTCAGTGCCCACCCTCTCGAGGGTGGTGTCCTGACTTGTAAGTGTCGATTACTCTTGCCTGGATGGAATTGTACACGTGTTCTTTTGTGTCTGCCTTCTTTAATTAAACATTGTGAGATTCATCTAAGAGTTTCAGACGGTGTGGTTGTGGCTTACTTTTTCACTGTGGCGTTAAGTATTCAACTGCATGAATAGACCACAGTTTATGAATCTTACTTCACATGGTGTCCTTTTGGGTTGTTGCCAGGGTTTAGCTATTACGATTACTGAGACTGTGGACGTTTCTGTGTATGTGTTTCGGTGCATGTATGTACACATTTCTGTTGGGTGTACACTGTATACCAGCTTTTCAAGTCAAGGAATCTAATATCCCTGCCAGCTGCGCATGAGAGTTGGCATCCTCGTCAACACCCAGTGTTGTGTTTTGCATTTTACCTGCTCTGGTGGGTGTGTGGATTTGGTATATGTTTCACTGATGACTAATCCAGTTTTGTAGATTTGCTGCTCATTTGGATATCCTGTTTTTGAGTTGCTTGTTTAAGTCTTTGGCCCATTTTACTATTAGGGTTTTTTTTTTTTTCCTAGTTCTAATTGAGATTCCAGGTATTCCTGATATAGTTTGGCTGAGTCCTGTAACACATATAGTTTTGTGAATATCATTTTCCTTTCAGTGGCTTTTTTTTCTTTTTTCTTTTTTTGAGGCAGAGTCTCGCTCCGTTGCCAGGCTGGAGTGTAATGGCACGATCTTGGCTCACTGCAACCTCTGCCTCCTGGGTTCAAGCGATTCTCCTGCCTCAACCTCCTGAGTAGCTGCGATTACAGGCACCTACCAACATGCCCAGCTGATTTTTGTATTTTTAGTAGAGATGGGGTTTTACCATGTTGGTCAGGCTGGTCTCGAACTCCTGACCTCAGGTGATCCACCCGTCTCGGCCTCCCAAAGTGCTGGGATTACAGCTGTGAGCCACCATGCCCCGCCTCTGTGGCTTTTTATGCTCTTAATAGGAGTATTTTGATAAGTAGAAGTTCTTAAATGTTATATTGTCCAATTTGAAATTATATTTTCTTTTATAGCTTGTATTGTTTTCTCTTGCACTTAGATCATATACTCCACCTGGAATTGATTTTTGTTGTTCATGTGAGGAGAGGGGTTAAACTTTTTTTTTCCCCCTAGAGATAGAAGCTTAAATCATTGATTTCAACCTTTCTTCTTTCTAATACATAGATCAGAACTCTTAATTTTCTTCTAAAATTGCTTTAGATGTAACAATGAATTTTGATATATTTTCAATATCACTCAGTTTCAAATGTTTTCTGATTTCTGTTACAATTTCTTCTGGTGTACCATGGGCTTTTTAGAAGTAAGCATGTGGCTTAATTTTGAAAGGCAGGATTTTTTAGTTACTTTTTCTTATTGATCTCTGGCTTAATTTCACTGTGGCCAGAAAACAAATTGAGGAATGCTAATCCCTTGAAATTTGTTGCAACTTGTTTTATGACTTGGTACACGTCAGCTATTCGTGTGCACTTGAGAAGAAAGTGTATTCTGTTGTTGAGTGCAGGGCTCCAAATATGTAATTTAGATCCAGTTTGCTACTTGTGTTGTTCACCTAGTTGGATATTTACTGATGTTCTTGTAGAGTCTCTGTCTTGGTTCAGGCTGCCATAACAATACCACAGACTGGGCAGCTTAAACAGCAGGAATTTATTTCTCACAACTCTGGAGGCTGGGATGACCAAGACCAAGGTGCTGGCCTCAGTTCCTGCTGAGGCTGCTCTTCGTGGCTGGCAGATGGGCACCTTCTCCCTGTGCCCTTACTTGGCAGGGAGAGAGAAAGGGAGTGCTCTTGCGTCTCCTCTTGTAAGGGCACTAATCCTGCTGGATCAGGGCTTCACCCTATGGCCTCCTTTGTCCTTCATGGCATCTGTAAAGGCCACATGTCCCACAACAGTCACACTGGGTATTAGAGCTTCAACACAGGAATTTGGGGAGACACAATTCAGTCCATAGCATTCTGCTTCTGGCCCCTGAAAATACACGTAGAAAATAGATTCCACCCCAGCAGCCCTCAAAGTCTTAACTCATCTTTAGATGCTCTATAGTTCAGAATCTTATTTAAATATCACCTAAATCAGCCGTGGGTGAGACTCGAGCTACGATTCACCCTAAGGCAAAATTCCCTCTCTGGCTGTGAGCCTGTGAAACCGAACGTGTGATCCAGAGTAAAAAGATGGGCCAGGCCTGAGGTAGACACCCCTATTTCAAAAGGGAGAAGTAGAAGGAAGGGATCACAGGTCTCAAGCAAGCCCAAAACCTAGCAAGACAAATTCCATCAGATCCTAGGGCTCGAGAATGATCCTCTTTGGTTGGTGCTATGGCCCCGGGCCCCTGGGGTGGCAGTGTCACCGCCATGACTTGGCGAGGCTACCCTCCCCTGGTTTCTCTCTGCAAGGGCAGCCCACTCTAGAGGCCTGCAAGACCAGGGAGCAGGCCATCTTTGAAACTGAGGAAGAAATGGTCTCGTCCCTGGGCCTGGGGTAGAAGTGTTGGCTCTGATGCTCTCCAGCACCTTAGGGGTCATTCTTTCCCTTCTGTGGAGAGTGGTGCATGTTTGCAGCCCAGCAGCTCTGTGGGTTGGTCCTGTGGAATCCAGAAGTCTGACAACCCACCACTGTTCCACTCCCTTTCTCTGAGATGGCTGATTAATGAGCTGCACCATGATTTCTTTATCAAACAGTTGCTCAGTCACACCGTTAGTGTTGTCTTCAGAACATGCTTTTTCATATTTTTGCAATATGGATAGACTGAGGATTTTCCAAATCTTCAAGTTCTGATTCTTTTTTGCTTAATAATTCCTTCATCGATTCATCTCTCTCACGTTTTATGACAAGCAACCAGGAGGACCAAGGGGTCCCTTCAACAGTTTGCTTAGAAATCTCTTCAGCTAGGCTGGGTGTGGTGGCTCATTCCTGTAATCCCAGCACTTTAAGAGGCTGAGGCAGGCAGATCACCTGAGGTCAGGAGTTTGAGACCAGCCTGGCCAACATGGAGAAACCCCGTCTCTACTAAAAATACAAAATTAGCCGGGTGTGGTGGTGCTTACCTGTAATCCCAGCTACTCGGGAGACTGAGGCAGGAGAATTGCTTGAACCTGGGAGGTGGAGGGTGCAGTGAGCCAAGGTTGTGCCACTGTGCTCCAGCCTGGGCAACAAAGTGAGACTCTGTCTGAAAAAAAAAAAAAAAGAAAAGGAAAAGTAAAGAAAGAAAACAAAAGAAAAGAAATCTTTCCTCAGCTAAATATTCAGTTTCGTCACCTTTGCCTGGCCTTCTGTAAAACACTGGAACACAGTCCAGCCAAGTTCTTTAAAGTTCTTTGCCACTTTCTAACAAGGATGGCCTTTCCCCCAGTTTCCAATAACACGCTCCTCAGTTCCACCTGAGACTCATCAGAATCCCCCTGATGTCCATATTTCTAGCAAGCTCCTTAAAATGATTCCAACCTTTGCATATGACTCGCTTCTGAAGCTGCTTGCATGTGTTTAGGTGTTTGTTTCAGTAGCACCCCACTTCTTGCTAACAAAACCTGTAGTAGGGTTTTCTAGAGAAACAAAACCAACAGGGTGTTCGTGTGTGTGTGTGTGTGTTTGAGAAATGGGGGTGGGAAGAGGAAAACGTTATCTTGGTAGGTGCAACCAGTCATCTTGGTAGAGCGCGTTTGTAGAATTTGGAGGTCTACCAGAGGGAGAGGCTGCGGCTTCCCGAGGGAGATTGGAGCTGAAGCTCCGGAGCGAGAGGTCCCAAGTCCTGGAAGGGCTGAGGAGTGCCTTGTCCTCTGCGATGAAGAGAGTGTTGTGAAAGTGTGGGGCAGGCTTAGGTACTGAAGGCCTCATTGGAGGTTCCTGTCCCTCTGCAGTGAGCGTTATCTGCAGGCAGCCAGGAGGGTGAAGCTTGGGGAGGAAGTTTGAGGAGAGTGAAAGGCATAAGTAACAGCTAAGGAGCATGACGAGGATGTGGCGTCTCCAGCCAGCTCCGCCTGGGAGTGGGAGCCTTCAAGCTGTTGCAGGGCCCGGCGGTGGAGGGCCATGGTGGAATGGACAGTGAGCCCAGGATGGAGGATCCCTTCCTCACCACCCACCTCTCACCGCCCAACTGGTTAGGTTTCAAATGGAGGCGGGTAATGGTGCCTGAGGGTTTGGATTTCCCTTCTGACACTTTGTGAAGAGAAAGCCTCGGCTGGCTGGCCTTGTGACGACGTAAGCTCCTGTCGGCAGCTGAATACCTGCACTGAGGGTGGTGCTTCCCGGGACCCCACATCCAGCCAGGGCTACCCAGACACAAGTCACACCCCTTCCCTCGGGCGGTGGCCAGGCCCAGCATACAGCGGCCTCTTGGCCCACTCAGCCCTTGCTTCTCCTCCAGTCAGGACCTGCAGCAGTGTCCCGAGGGACCAGGGAGGTGTGGAGGGGAATTCCCAGGCCCCTGACCACAGTCCTTGGAAAAGCAATTGAGTAAAACCCTCCCTCTCCCCTTGGTTAAAGATCTCACCACCTGTCTAGATGTAAAATGCCCCTTTTATCCATAGTGAGAGGATGTGCAAATATTTACAAGTCTAAAAAGTGATGGAGCAAATTATTATATTTTAATAAGTGTTAATTAGGAAAGAATAGATGCAACCTAAACATTCTCCTTTTCTTTTTTTTAATTTAAATCAGTTTTAAGAATTTCCAACATCGACAACTCATAAAAAGCAGCCAAGCACAGGACACAGAACTGCAGCAAACAGCATTCTTACGGGTAGCTAACAGACATTAGAACTTGCACCCTTCTTTGAGACACCTGAGCTCACTGGTGGCCTCTGCTTGCAAGTCCTCCTGCAAAGCACACCATGACCTCAGTCCACGTTCTCAGCTCATCAGCTTCAGTTCATGTTGCCACACTTACGTGTCAGTAACAGAAGAGAACACACACCACACAGCATTCACAGCAGTTGACAAAGCAGGAGGGGGAATCCGAGTACCGTTTCACTTAACATATTCAACTAGTGTGGGTTACTAAGAACAAAAGCTCACTTAAAGCCTTCCAACAGAGGAGGATGTCCTTTGAATGCAAAAAACATTTGTACATTATTTGCTGCCATTGCTCTCTGCACACTCTCTCACCAAAGCCACAGGATTGAGAGACGCATCTTTCCAAGTTAAAAACTATCCATTGTGTCCCACCAAGTCTCTGCATGTGCTCTCCTTTTCTCACTCATACTAGTCTTTCATGCCTCGGCACCACCATCAGTCCCACCTCACCCAGCTAGTTTTTTTTTTGTATTTTTTAGTGGAGACGGGGTTTCACCGGGTTAGCCAGGATGGTCTCGATCTCCTGACCTCGTGATCTGCCCACCTTGGCCTCCCAAAGTGCTGGGATCACAGGCTTGAGCCACTGTGCCCGGCAAAGCATATCCATTTCTTTTTTTTTTGAGACGGAGTCTCGCTGTGTCGCCCGGGCTGGAGTGCAGTGGCCGGATCTCAGCTCACTGCAAGCTCCGCCTCCCGGGTTTACGCCATTCTCCTGCCTCAGCCTCCCGAGTAGCTGGGACTACAGGCGCCGCCACCTCGCCCGGCTAGTTTTTTGTATTTTTTAGTAGAGACGGGGTTTCCCCGTGTTAGCCAGGATGGTCTCGATCTCCTGACCTCGTGATCCGCCCGTCTCGGCCTCCCAAAGTGCTGGGATTACAGGCTTGAGCCACCGCGCCCGGCCAACCACACATTTATTGTCTGTCTCTATAGATTTGCCTGTTCTGGACATCTCATATAGACTGGATTGTACAATACACAATTTGTTGAAGGGGTGGCCTGCCCCTCCACACCTGTGGACATTTCTCATCAGGTGTGATGAGAGACTGAGAAAAGAAATAAGAGACAGAGACAAAGTATAGAGAAAGAAAAGTGGGCCCAGGGGACCAGCGCTCAGCCCCAGGGGAGAAGCGCCGGCGCCAGTCTCTGAGTTCTCTCAGTATTTATTGGTCATTATTTCTACCATCTTGGAGAGGGGGATGTGGCAGGACAATAGGGTAATGGTGGGCAGAGGGTCAGCAGGAAATCATGTGTACAAAGGTCTCTGTGTCATTAATAAGTTTAAGGAAAGGTGCTGTGCTTTGATGTGCAGGTACACAAACATCTCCGTGCATTAAAGAGCAGTATTGCTGCTAGCACGTCTCACCTCCAGCCCTAAGGCGGTTTTCTCCTATCTCAGTAAATAGAACATACAATCGGGTTTTACACTGAGACATTCTATTCCCAGGGAGCAGCAGGAGACAGATGCCTTCCTCTTATCTCAACTGCAAAGAGGCCTTCCTCTTTCACTATCTTCCTCAGCACAGACCCTCCCCTCCCACAAGGCCATATCTCAGGCTATCAGATGGGGAGAAACCTTGGACAATACCTGGCTTTCCTAGGTCCCTGCGGCCCCAGTATATTGTGTCCCTGGGTACTTGAGATTAGAGAATGGTGATGACTTTTAACAAGCATACTGCCTTCAAGCACTTTTTTTAACAAAGCAGATCCTGCGTAGCCCTAAATTCATTAAACCTTGAGTCAACATGGCACCTGTCTCTGCAAGCACAGGGTTGGGGCTAGGGTTACAGATTAACAGCATCTCAAGGCAGAAGAATTTCTCTTAGTACAGAGCAAGATGGAGTCTCTTATGTCTACTTCTTTCTACATAGACACAGTAACAGTCTGATCTCTCTTTCTTTTCCCCACATTTGTGACTGGCTTCTTTCGTTTAGCATCATATTTTCAAGATCTCATTGTAGTATGTATCAGAACATTCTTTTTTTTGGCGGGCGGGAGAGGGGGACGGAGTTTCGCTCTTGTTGCTCAAGCTGGAGTGCAATGGCGTCATCTCAGATCACTGCAACCTCTGCCTCCTGGGTTCAAGTGATTCTCCTGCCTCAGCCTCCTGAGTAGCTGGGACTACAGGCACCTGCCACCACGCCCAGCTAATTTTTGCATTTTTAATAGAGACAGGGTTTCACCATATTGACCAGGATGGTGTTGATCTCTTGACCTTGTGATCTGCCCACCTTGGCCTCCTGAAGTGCTGGAATTACAGGCGTGAGACATTCCTTTTTATGTATGAATAATATTACATTGCATGGATATACTACATTTTGTTTATTCATTTTATCTGGTGGTTGGCATTTGGGCTGCTTGTGCATTTTGGCTATTATGAACAATGCTGCTGTAAACATTCACCTACAATTTTTTTTTTTTTTTGAGACAAAGTCTTGCTCTGTCACCCAGGGTGGAGTGCAGTGGCGCGATCTCGGCTCACTGCAAGCTCTGCCTCCTGGGTTCACGCCATTCTCC
Organism: Rhinopithecus roxellana; assembly: GCF_007565055.1. Classification (NCBI taxonomy): domain Eukaryota; kingdom Metazoa; phylum Chordata; class Mammalia; order Primates; family Cercopithecidae; genus Rhinopithecus; species Rhinopithecus roxellana. The sequence continues at coordinate 130,603,133 of NC_044561.1, read as the reverse complement.
TGCCTCAGCCTCCCAAGTAGTTGGAACTACAGGCACCCACCACCACACCCAGCTAATTTTTTGTATTTTTTTAGTACAGACGAGGTTTCACCGTTTCAGCCAGGATAGTCTCCATCTCCTGACCTCATGATCTGCCCACTTTGGCCTCCTAAAGTGCTGGGACTACAGGCATGAGCTACCGTGCCCGGCCCAGAAAACAGTTCTTAATTCAAGGTCATGAAGATTTACTCCTATAAACTCTTCTAAGAGTTTTATAGTCTTAGTTCTTACTAATGGTAAAATACTGAAAGCTTTTACTCTAAGATCAGGAGAAAGTTAAGAATGCCTGCTTTTGCTACTTTTATTCAACACAGTACTGGAAGTTCTAGCCAGAGCAATTAGGCAACAAAAAGGAAGGAAAGGTATGCAAATTGGAAAGAAACATAAAATTATCTGTCTGCAGGTGATATAACTGTGAATGTAGAAAACCTTTACGATTCCACATACACATAAAAAACTGGTAGAACTAATAAATGAATTTAGAAAAGTTGCAGGATACAAAGTTAGCACACAAAAATCAGTTGCATTTTCTTTACACTAACAATGAACAGTCTGAAAAGAAAATTAAGAAAACAATTTCATTTACAACAGCATCAAAAAGAATAAAATACTTAGAAATTAACCAAGAAAATGAAAGTCTTCTACAATGAAATCTATGAAATATTTCTGAAAGAAAGGAGACATAAAGCCCATGTTCATGGATTGGAAATCTTAATATTGTTAAGATGTCAATACTACCTAAAGATTCAATGCAACCCCTATCAAAATCCCAATGATTTTTTGAAACCCATTCTAAAATTTATATGGAATCTCAAGAAACCGCAAGTAGCCAAAACAATCCTGAAAAAGAACAAAGCTGAAAGGCTCACACTTTCTGATGTCAAAATTAACTACAAAGCTACAGTAATTAAAACAGTGTGGTATTGGCATAAAGACAGACATACATATATAAACCAATGAAATAGAATAGAGCCCAGAAATAAACTCTCACATGTATGGTCAAATGATTTTTGACAAGGGTGCCAATACCATTTAGTGGGGAAAAGACAGTCTTTCAAAAATGGTGCTGGGAAAACTGGATAGCGACGTGCAAAAGAATGAAGTTGGATCCTTAGCTAAGACCATATACAAAAACTAACCGAACTAAGGACCTAAAAGTAAAACCAAGAACTGTAAGACTTATAGAATAATACACAGGGCAAAAGTTTTATGACATTGGATTTGGCAAGGATTTTTTTGGATATGACACCAAAAGTACAGGCAGCAAAAAAACAAAACAAAGCAACAAACAAGTGGGACTTTCTAAAGATAAAAAAAGTGCATCTTAAGACATTACCAGCAAAGTGAAAAGACAACCCACAGAATGGAAGAAAATATTTGCAAGTCCTATATCTGATAAGAGATTAATATCCAAAATATATAGAAAACTCTTAAAACTCAACAACAACCTGATTCAAAAATGGACAAAGGACTTCTAGACATTTCTCCAGAGAAGATATACACATGGCCAATACGCCCATGAAAAGATGTTCAACATCACTGAACATTAGGGATATGCAAAATAAAACTACAAAATGACATTGAGATACTGCCTCATGCCTATTCAGATGGCTATTATAAAAACTAAACAAAATTAAACAAAATTTTTAAAGATAGCACATGTTGGTAAGATTGTGGAGAAATTAGAAAACTTGCACACTGTTGGTGGGAATATAAAATGGTTAAGCTGCTGTAGAAAACAGTATAGCAGTTTCTTCAAAAAGTAAACAGAATTATATATGATCCAACAATTCCACTTCTGAGGATATAGTAAAAAGAATTGAAAGCCAAGTCTCAAAGAGATATTTCTACAGTGCTAAACCAACGAGTATCTGAGACAGGCCTCAATCAATTTAGAAGCTGATTCGAAGTTAAGAAGTTAAATTGTTGTTTACTTGTTAACTTGTTTAGAAGTTAAGTTTTTGTTTACAGTCTCTAGCCAGCTGTCCATGGAACCACAGTCAAGCCTCTTTGAATGCTGCCTGCTGGTGCCAGTCCTTGCTCTGTCCTTGCTGACAGGCTGCCCCTGGCCTTATGAGATCCCTGCCCAGGGGATAGGTTACCCTCATGTAATTAGTAGAACAAGGTGAGTTGGTGTTAAAAAGACAGGCATGGCTGGGCGCTGTGGCTCACGCCTGTAATCCTAGCACTTTGGGAGGCTGAGGGGGACAGATTGCCTGATCTCAGGAGTTTGAGACCAGCCTGGGCAACACGGTGAAACCCTGTCTCTATTAAAATACAAGAAATTAGCTGGGCGCAGCAGTGTGTGCCTATAATCCCAGCTACTCGGGATGCTGAAACAGGAGAATTGCTTGAACCCGGGAGGCGGAGGTTGCCATGAGCTGAGATCATGTCACTGCACTCCAGCCTGGGCAACAGCACAAAAGACAGGCATGATTTTGTACTTACCACTCAGCTTTATAACCACTGGGGGTCCAAATGCTCACCTGGATTCTAACTTTGTTGACATCTGGGCTGAAAAGCCCTGATGCAGGTGAGCAATGTGCCTGCTGGCCAGGGCTCTGTGCCTGGTGGGCTCTGTGCACCTGGTGGACTCTGTGCCTGGTGGGCTCTGTGCTCCTGGCGGGCCCTGTGTGCTCCTGCTTTTGCCCTCCTGCCTCCCACCCTGGTTTGTTGCGGATGCTGTTTCAGGAATTGCAGGTGTGCAGTTTCTCTGGACAGATTTTGACCAGGACAGGTGGTGAATGGATGCCTCTGGTTACGCTGTGTTTGGGCTGGAGGGTTTATGTGTGTATGGTGAGAACATGGGAATGTTAGCATGATGGGATGTGTATGTCACATGCACAGGAGTGGCAAGTCTGGCCTGGGGTGTGAGACACAACCCCTTGGATATCCCCAGCTCTGGTGAGCCCCTGGTAACGAAACTTCAGTTCACAAAGTATGGTGCTTATGATGTTTTGTTTTGTTTTGTTTTTGAGATGCAGTCTCACTCTATTGCCTATGCTGGAGTGTAGTGGTACAGTCTTGGCTCACTACAATCTCTGCCTCCAGGGTTCAAATGATCCTCCGGCCTCAGCCTCCCAAGTAGCTGAGACTACCGGCGCACGCCACCCCGCCCAGCTAATTTTTGCATTTTTAGTAGAGACAGGGTTTCACCATGTTGGCCGGGCTGGTCTTGAACTCCTGACCTCAGGTGATCTTCCCGCCTCGGCCTCCCAAGTGCTAGGATTATAGGCGTGAGCCACCATGCCTGGCCTATGGTGCATTTTTGATATTCTTTTTTTGTGGATGTTTTTAAAAATCAAACCTGCAGTGAGTGTCTCAGACTCACACCTGGGAATGTGGGAGAAACAAGCTCCAGTCCTGATGGGGCCCAGGTGAAGACACTGGCTGCCACCCACCAGCTCCGGGGTGGCTCGCTGGTACTGGTCAGTGCTGGGTTAAGGTGACTTTCCAGCCTGCGCCCTGTCATGAGGTTTCTGTGCCACTGAGTCCTTCATGTCTGCAAGCTGACAGCTGGAGTGTCTGACCCCAGAGGCCACAAAGCAATCTCAATATTGTGACAGGAAGGCCTCATCCCAGACACACTTGACTGGATCTTTACAAAATATGCTTCTCCACACACACGCAGACACATGCCTTGCCGTGCCCCGAGGGGTCCAGACGGTGCACTTGAGGCCCCTTTCTCTGGAATTCAGCTGTCAACCGCATCAGCGGCCTTTTCGCACAGCGGGGAGTTTGCTAATGTGTGTGCAGCCAAATGAACTTGGATAAAACCGTAGACAGCCAGCTGGGTACCTCCAGCCACCACAATCTCTCTGCAGAGTAACCATGAAAAATTACCCGGAAGGGTTTTCAGCAGCAGGTTCTCCATGCTGGAGAACCCACCTCCAATCCAGACCTTGCACTGGAAGGCCAGGCATGTCCAGCCTCTCGGGTGCTGCCTTCACCGTGATCAGTCCCCTCACCCTGTGTTCCCTGAGTGTGGTGAGCTTGGCCTGGGGGACTCACCAGCCTTGCACCTCACTCGCGTGTGGAGTACTGAAGAGTGGGGGACCTGGTGAGCCAAGGCTGAGGCCTTGTTTTTAGTCCTGGAGTGCTGAGTCCTCTACACCAGAGTTCCCCACCTGGCACTGAGGACGTGGGTACAGCACAGGTGTCAGCGTGAACGGGACAGACAAGGCTGAGCTGTGGCCAGATGTCTTTGTTGATGTCGAGGCTTGGTCCGTCACCAGAGGATGCTCAGCCCACAGCCTCCCTTAGTACAAAGACAGTCACCTCCACTGCACAACCCATGTTTTTAGAGACAAGGTCTCACTCTGTGGTGCAGGCTGGAGTGCAGTGCCACGATCATAGCTCACTGCGTCTTTGACCTCCAAGCCTCAGCCTCCCAGGTAGCTGGGACCACAGACACCTGCCGCCACGCCTGGCTCCTGCAACTTTTAAAAACAATTCTTTTTATTTTTTGTAGAGACAAGGTCTCACTGTGTTACCCAGGCTGGTCTCGAACTCCTGGGCTCAAGTGATCCTCCTGCCTTGGGCTCCCAAAGTGCTGAGATGACAGGTGTGAGCCACCGTGTTCAGCCCAACTGCAACATTTTAAAAAGTCAGTGGGAGCAAGTGGGTTCTCAGCCTCACGAATGTGTTCGGGGTGGGTTTCCTTTAACTGGGAGGCTCTTGGAGGTTGCCTTAGTGAACTGGATCCTGGCCCAGCCTGGAGATGAACTGGAGATCAGAGGTTGACGAGGTCACATCCTGACTGTGGATCAACTTCCCTGTTCCGACCTACACCTCCCCAGCTGTTGGCCTGTCAGAGTCCATCTGGACGTTCCATGGGTGTCTGGGGCACCATCACACTTTATGGCCAAACAAGAAGGGGGGTCCTACTGTCAGCTTAAGAAGGTGACTGACCCCCATGTGTGACCCACGGTCCCTCTCTCCCTCTCACTAATCGTATCATGTGCTGGGCCCCAGCAGACACTATGGCCCCTGCCAACAGGGGCCTATGGAGAGCTTATCATGAGAACCTGCAGGAGCTGCAGGGCCACCGGAAGGACAGGATGAGGCAGTTGCCTCTGTCTTATTGCTCTCATTGGACAAAAGCAACCAAAACTGAGGCTCCAGGAGACTGCTGGAGCCACCGCTGCAGGCAGCACACAGGATGCAGAGGGGCTGAGGGAGGGTCAGGAGGCCAACGGGGGGCATCCTGCTTGGTCACCCCAGGACAGGCCAGAGGCACTTAGCAGCCCCATCAGGTGAGTAGGCAGCCCTTTGCCCACCCCAGCACTTGCACCCCTACAGGGAGGCTTTGAGTTTTTGGTAGGAGCTATCAGTGGCCAGTGCCTGGGGAGGGCCTGTGCCCATCACCCCTCCACGAGCAAGGAGCAAGCTCACTCCTAAGAGTGTGTAGGGAAAACAAGGAGGCCAGGGGAGCCTCATCCCCCAGGAGTAAGTGGATATGTATCAGGGGAGGAGAGTCAGAGGGAGTCCCACAGATCGTACCTGAGGAAAGAGTGGGAGGGCCGCACAGCACATCAGAGCTTCCCCATGGGTGTTCACTGTAGGCTGATGTCACAGGCATGGTGGGTTTAGGGGCCTCTAATTTGTCTATTTGTTTTGAGTTTACATTGAGTTTATATCAGTATATATTTGTTATATGATTAAAAACAACTTAGCTTGGCATTAGTGAGTTATGAGATTTTTTTTTCTTTAGAAATTGTCCATGCATTATTCATGCAAGAAACACTGGCCTTGCATGACACAGGACCCGTGTCCCTGGCACTGTAGTGCAGGGGGTGCTAATCAGGATGTGCTGCACTTTGCTGTGAAGACCAGTACCCCACCTCACTGGCATCTTGGGAAAGGTTTTTTTCTTTGCGGGGCTCTGTTCCTGCCCTTCCTGCATCTCAGGGATGTGGTAAGGATGAAGTGTATGGAAGTGCTTAGGAATCTGCATGAGAGACACACTCCAGCCCGTCATCTGTCAATCTATCCGACCATTTGCCAAATCTCTATTGAACCCTCTTAATCCCTCTGCTAGAGGCAGGCCCATTCACACTTAGGGATGCCCACAGAGCTCTGAAAGTCACATTATTCCTCATTTACAGATTAATAAATGGAGCTTGAAGAGGTTAAGAGGCTTCCCCAAGGTCACCCGGCTGCCAGGCAGGCACCAGACTGCCCACGTGTTGTGACAGGCACTGGAGTGATGGATGGTGATTTTGGGTATGTTAAGAGCAGGTCCCCTGTGGGATGGAAAAGGGGTGGGATGGGCAGGCATTGGCTTCTCCATTGCCTCTGCAGGGCTTGCCTTCCCCTAATGCACGGACCTCATCTGAGCTGTTCTGCTCTACTGCACATGGCCCGGGGGCCGTGAGTAATGCTGGAGGAGCTGGGCCCTGGGGAGAGCGAGGGATTGTCTTTCAGGGAAGACTGACCACATCAGCTGGAAGTACTGTAAGTGTGGCCTCACAATGAGTGAAATTAAAAGAATACAAAATGAAATTTTATTAACCCACTCTGAAAGTGAGTACATCGTCTGCCACATGAGGAGCTCTGAACAGATGCAGAGCAAAGTAAATTGAGTTGTGGCAGTGGTGACGCTGTGTTGGTGGTGATGGTGAGATGAAGATGATGTGAAGATGGTGGTGACGGTGATGATCACGATGGTGATGAAGATGATGATGGGGGTGGCAATGGTGAGGATTATGATATGAGGATGATGAAAATGGTGGTGGTGATGACTGTGAGAATGATACTGATAATGATATTGATGATCACTACCACTCATTGCTACTTGGGACCAGACTCTGTATGGGACATCAGACTGGAGTGCAGTGGCACCATCAGAGCTCACTTGCAGCCTCCACCTCCCTGGGCTCAGGCAATCCTCCCACCTCAGCCTCCTGTGTAGCTGGGATTCCAGATTCTGCCCTGTTCTGTCTGAAGTCTTCCTCTGCCTGTCTCTTGTAGGGACACTTGAGATTTCATTTAGGGCCCATTCATAGTCTAGGATAATCTCTACATTACCAGATCTTCAACAATCATTTGCAAAGGCCATTCTTTCCCAATATAATGTAATGTTTACAGATTCCAGGGACTAGGACCTGATATCCTGTGGGGCCATTTATCAGATTACCTCAAACCACCAGTCCCACAGCTGAGCACCAGCCAACTATGGGTGTGGAAGAGAGTCCAGATGAGACAAACTGAGGAATCCCATCTAACCCAGCTAGAACTGATAACCACAGAATCCTGAGCTAATAAATGAGCATTGTTTTAAACCATTAAGTTTTGGAGAAGTTTGTTATGCAGCAAAAGCTAACTGATATATAATAATTTTGTTTGACTGACAGTACCTAAAACCCACTTTTAATCCCAACCTCCCCTCTGGATTTAGTTTATTTTTACAACATGCCTTGTGAAAACACTTGTTTAAGAATTTCCGGCCGGTTGCGGTGGCTCAAGCCTGTAATCCCAGCACTTTGGGAGGCCGAGATGGGCGGATCACGAGGTCAGGAGATCAAGACCATCCTGGCTAACACGGTGAAACCCCGTCTCTACTAAGAAACACAAAAACTAGCCGGGCGAGGTGGCGGTGCCTGTAGTCCCAGCTGCTCTGGAGGCTGAGGCAGGAGAATGGCATGAACCCAGGAGGCAGAGCTTGCAGTGAGCCGAGATCCGGCCACTGCCCTCCAGTCTGGGCGACAGAGCCAGACTCCGTCTCAAAAAAAAAAAAAAAAAAAAAAAAGACAAATGGTTACAGAGAAACAAAGTTTCTAGGTGCAGGGGCTCTAAATCTTTCATAAGATGTTATATATGTGGGTTCTGCCAGACACATACTCAAGGTTTTATTGTTATCTCTTGAGTAAAATCCAGGGAACTTCCTACCTTGCTTGCTTCAGTACCTTATCAGTTAATTGGACTCTGAAATGTTGAGAGTCAGCTTACCCAAGTTAACTCCTTGAGGAAGGGGGTGGGTAAGGAGTCCTTGAAGCCTTGCAAATGACAGAGCCAAATGGAGTTCGTCCATACGGCTTTCTCAGCTATGGGAGAGCTTATTCATGTGGAAACAAGGCTAGGTGATTAAGGGAGAAAGGGAGAGTCTACAAACAAAGTTGGTAAAAAACAAGGTTAGGTATTACAAGAGCAGGGCAGAGGAAAGCATAAACAGCACTCCAGTTAGACCTCTGCCTGTTAGGGCACAATGCTGCCCACATTCAGATTCTATGTGAGATTAGAAATCGAACCTTACCTCACAATGGGACATTTTTTTCATTTGAGGGAGAAGGTTAAAGCATTACTGAGTACTGGTGATTGTTTTGGTGTTTATTTGCACCCCTCTGTGTCAAGTTGCAGGGCTTTGTTTCTTTGATGTCTCAGTGTTTTTTGGCTTAAGAGTCCAAGATAACGGACTTCCTGTCATAAAACAACATCATCAACACCCAGGAATCCACAATGCTGTTGAAAAATGGGCAAAAATGGCTTCCCTCTTCTTTCCCCTGCTGTGTGCAGCTCAACAGTCTCTAACGAGCAGAGGCCGAGAGGGGTCCCCACCTGGGCTCTGCACTGGGTGAGTCCCTTGACCTCCTGGTCTTTAGTTCTGTGGTTTCTTTGTCCACTCATCCATTCATTCCTTCATTCACTTGTTCATACACAGAACAAATACTCATGAAGCACCCACTGTGTGTCTGGTTTTTGGGTGACAGTCGTGAGCAGGACAAATGGTCCCTGGCCATCCGGTCATGCCTGTGGACCCATGCTAACTAAGGAGGTCTTACTGGTGATATTCAGGGCTCATTTTAGTTCCTCAACAATGAATTCTGTGGTTCTAAGTCACAGGAGTGAGTGGAAGTGCTATAGTAAGCCTTTGCGGTTCTGAACGCTTTATGGAAGGAGAAGCAGCGGCTATCTGAGCCTCGCCAGGCTCTCTTCTTTTGCTCTGCGGTGGGACTGAGGCCCCACACACCCTGCATTTCAAGGTGTCCTGTAGCCTAAATGTTCCAATCAACCCCATCCCTGCAGCCCCTTCAGACTGGACACCATCTTCCTGTGGCCTAAATGTTCCAATCAACCCTATCCCTGCACCCCCTTCAGACACCGCCTTCCTGCACACAGACTCCACAGACCACCCACACTCCACAGACCAGCCCCTTGTCCTGTGTCCAGATAGTGAATTATGAGCCCCTTTCAGGTGTCCAGACCAAAGGCTCACTCTTACCTTCTCTGTCTGCGGCCGTCAGGTCAGTGCCCTACGGTGATCTAAGAAGTGGGCATCCAGTGGCCTCTACCTGGCCACCTGGGATGGCCCTGATTGCAGAAAGGAGGCCGTGTGGTCCCCCACTCATTCGATGCTGAGCCTCAGCCCTCAGCTTGGAAACATGGTCACCAGACACCATGGTTGTGGGGCCCCTTCCGGGTGAACGTCTGGGCATGTCTGCTGCTGCATGCTCCTCGTGTCCCTTTCCTTTGAACATTTTTGTGGGTTCATAAATAACTTTTTAAGCAAAGAGAATTCTGTATGCATTTCCTGTAGTATAAAATGCACTGAATATAAATGAAGTCGAAAAGTATATCTTTGGAATCCAGAGATTAAGCTTTCAAATATGTGTAATTATACCCATAGAAATAAGTTAAATATTCACCCAGCAATCTGAGAGTTTAAGAAACTTTAATTTTAAGGAAAATGTCAGTAGTTAAGGCCCCAAATCACTTGTGTAGAGATGCAAAGCACGACATCATCTTAACGTCAGACCTGGGAGAAAAATGTCTTTGCTGTTGGGCCTGGAACCCCCAGTGCCATCTTGCGGCCTTCGTTTTGGGAACACTGCTGTTAGGAAAACAGGAAACTGAGTAAGAACAGATTTGCTGAAAAGAGAAGAGGGTTAGTTCAAGGAGTCTAAAATTGATACTTGCTTATTCAGGCTTTGATTAGGAATCTGTTTATTTTGGTTTCAGGAAAGTTTATCAAACCTGGTCTTCAGATTTTCTAACCTACAACAGATGAAAACAAAACACTGGGAAGAGAAGTGAGCAGGGACCCTAGAGATGGGCAGCCTGAGATCCCTGAAAGCAGAAGTGAGGGGTTGCAGTGTCCAATGAGAAGGGACAGAAAACCCAGCAAAGTTGGGGGAGGACTCAAGATGTGGCTATTTGGGGCCATTTAGGGTTCAGGGAAACAGCTGTATATCCCTGCTCAGTCCTGAGGGCATCACCCAGAAACCACAACAGGAGCTGAGGGAAGCAGCAGCACTGTCATGTGATTTCCATCCAAAGCTGCATTTCTGGGGGAAAGTTAGTTACCTGAAGACTTTATGCCTACAGAGGGCCTCAATCCCCAGCAGCACCAGGCAAAGAGAAGTGCCGGTCTCTGCATGGGGTGCTGGAAGTGGTGCATGCAGGGAGTTGCAAGAGGACCACATTCAAATCTCTATGACTAATTCAAGTTTTGGGGGTCCAAAGATAGGCTAAATTATGGGGAGCATCCAGGCTGCTCAGCAATGGCCCAGGAGACACCAAATGGGGCCCTACAGGGGGCTGTGGCTGCCACCACTACTGGCTTCACGTGACCCACATGGCAGTAACCTGCTACCTTTGCAAAATCCGTGTCCCCACTCTGGACCCCACAGCAACCCAAGCCAAGGCTGGGCCAGCTCCATTGCCCCTCCTTGTACTGTCTCTCTGGGCTAAGGCCCTGACATGTCCACATTTGCCAGCAGCTCTGTACTTGACCAGTGTGGTGGGGTGCCCTTCCCTGCTGGTCCCGGTTTTCTGAGACCCTGTGTACCAACACCCACCCGGAGCCTAATGTCATAGCTGCCCTGCATGGACGTGGGAGGCCAGGCCAGGTCAGGGGGGCAGATAGGCTGGGCCAGGCTAGGTGGCACCTGTGGTCTGTCTTTGACTTGTCCCATAAGCTCTGCTGGGCTGCTGTAGTGGTTGCCACCTGAATGTGCGGAGCTGTTGGCAGAGTCAGGAGAGGGGAAGTTCTGCTGAGGAGCCTGGGGAATGGCATCTCTCAGGTGGCCAGCCTGGTGATGGACACGTGGTGCCCCTTCTCTCACCTGCCCACAGTGCTCCTGGCTCTGCAGCACCCCCTGCACCCACTGCTGCTGCTTGGTGGCTGGGTTGGGGTCTGCAGCGTAAGAGCCCCGCATGGCTGAGGATCCAGGCAGAAGTACTGGGGAAGGACAGGCTGGACTCCTGGAAAGCTGGTTTGGTTCCAGCGAGTGGGGTGGATGCTCTCCCTCTCCAGATTTTTCCTCTGGTGTCCCAGGTGCCCCCTGCACAGACGGGGGCTGACCTCTGTACAAGCTGGGACTGGGTGGCCATGTCCATGGAAGGCAGGAGTCAACCATCCATGGGCAGCTGAAGGGGTCAGGCTGGGCCTGCCCTGCTTTCTGCTCTGCCACCACCTCCATGGGGACTGCAACTGGGTGGCCCTGGATGGGGGAATCCCAAATGCTGCCCAAATGGTGGGTACCACATGGGTTGACACATAAAGTGGGGTCTGAGGGGATCAAGGACCCCTGGCCCTGACCACTGTGTGTGGAGGTCCAGGGCATAGATTCCTTGCAAAAATTCAGAACACCAGGGCCTAGTGGAGCCAGGTGTCCAGGAACATTTTCTCCTAAAGAGAGAAAGGGTGTATGGCTTGGCTGAAAACCCTGAGCAGGCCGGCTTGGGCTGGAGGCCTGAGGCAGTGGGCTGAGGTCAAATGTTGGCTTCTGACACATCTCAAAGTTCGAAGGCACTGCCTGGCTGTGCCGAGGCCACCACTGTGGGGGGCCCTGGAGGGGGTTCTGGAGTGTGGGGCCAGGGAGAGAATGACCAGTGATAAGACAATCCTGGGGCTGTGCTTGAGGGTAGCTGGGCACCAAGCCCACATTTGGAGGTGGAGTTACTTCTGTGGCTAGCTGGGCTGAGCCCTGAGAAGATGGTGGATTCAGGGTCTGTGGAGAAGTCATGCTGGCTGGTGGGGGCAACCCCACGTTGCCAGTGTCATAAAACTGGGTCTCCTTCTCCCTGTGGAGTTTTCTTCCTTGGCTGGGTGGTGGCAGGTGGCAGTTCTGAGGTCCTGCAGGGCCCAAGTCAACTCCTTGAATCTTCTCTTCCCACAGACGCTGGTTGAGATTGGTGACAGCCAGGTGCTGGAGGGTGGAGTAAAGGTCGGGCTGTTCTTCCTTGTCCTTCTCCAGCAGGGTCTCGATGAGGGCCAGCAGGGAGCTGCCTTCCTCCTTCTCTTTCTCTTCCTTGTCCTCACATCTGTTATCAGACCCCTGCCTCTCTAAGGGTGAGCCCTGGAGGGTGGGAGCAATGCAGGACAAGTACACGGATTCATTTTGCTGCATCATGGCTCCAAGGAGAGATCCGGGGCACGAAGAGTCCTGGCCAGCTGGAAGACCCTTCCTACCCCTGGTCCTCTTCCTGGCTGGGAGGGCAGTCAGGGCGCTTGGGAGGCTGCTCTCATACAGGACGGCCTCCCCCGTAGTGAAGGTGAACGGCAGCTGCAGGGCCCGTTTGCGCAGGTGCTCCTCCCCCTCCAAGTTCCTGTGGTTAAGGAAACACAAGCCCACATCCAGGAGCTGGTATATGAATGACAAAGGGGCAGGACACCATCTTTTTTTTTTTTTTTGAGACGGAGTCTCGCTCTGTTGCCCAGGCTGGAGTGCAGTGGCCAGATCTCAGCTCACTGCAAGCTCCGCCTCCCGGGTTCCCGCCATTCTCCTGCCTCAGCCTCCCGAGTAGCTGGGACTACAGGCGCCCGCCACCTCGCCCGGCTAGTTTTTGTATTTTTAGTAGAGACGGGGTTTCACCGTGTTAGCCAGGATGGTCTCGATCTCCTGACCTCGTGATCCGCCCGTCTCGGCCTCCCAAAGTGCTGGGATTACAGGCTTGAGCCACCGCACCCGGCCTACATCTAATTACTTTCAATCTTTTAGTGTCATTATTTAAAACTGTATCTTGTTTAGAAGGCATACAGTTAGGTCTTGATTTTTAATCCATTCTGACAATCTGTGTCCTTTAATTGGAGTTGTCTTAGTCTGTTTCGTGTTGATATAATAAAATACCTGAGACTGGGTAAGAAAAGTTTATTTGGCTCACAATTCTGGAGGCTGGAAAGTCCAAAATCGGGCAGCCTACCTAGTGAGGGTCTTGTGCTGCTTCAATTCATGGTAAAAAGCAGAAAAGGCAAGTGTGCATGTGCACAAAGACCAAACACAAGGAAGAACAACCCGCTCTGTAGTAATGAATTCAGTCCTGCAAGAATGAGAACTCATTCCAGAGAGAGGGAATGAATCTATTCATGAGAGCTCCACCCCATGGCCCAAACACCTCTTACTAGGCCTCATCTCTCAGCACCACCACACTGGGAATCAAATTTCAACATGAATTTTGGCAGGGACAAACCACGTCCAAACAATAACAGAAGTCTTTTGTCAATTAACCTGTAGATGTAATTATTGATATGGTTGAATTTGGGGCTTCTGTTTTACTGTTTGCTTTCTGTTTGTCACCTCTGCTTTTTATTCCTCTGTTCTGCAGAAAAAGTCCTGCCTAGAGAGAGGATTTTTTTTTTTTTTTTTTTAAAGAAACTCATCTCAACTTGCCTACTTTTTGGCTACACCTTTTGCATTATATTTTTATGGTTGTTCTAGGAACTACTTTACACTATCGACTTTTCATTGTCTGCTTAGAATTAATACTGTGACACTTTACATAAAACATACGCACCTTGCAACTGTATAGTACACACACCCCTAATGCCTGTTCTTTATGTTAGAGTTGGCAGATTTACCACATCCACATGTTATAAATCCTACAATATGCTACTTTTTTTTTTGCTTTAAGCAGTCATTTGTACTTTAAATAAAGGGGAAAATAATCTTTTATATTTATCCACCTGTTTACCATTTCCCAAACTCTCCATTCCTGTCTCAAGTTTCAATGTTTCACCAGGTATTCTTTCCCTTCATCTTGACAAATTTCTGTTAGCATTTCTTGTCTATTTTTGGCAACAAAGTATTAGCTTTTAAAATTCAAATGATACTGTCATTCATTACAAAATTCAGAGTTGACCATTTTTAAAGCACTTTAAATATATTGTTCTAATGTCTTCTGATCTCCATTGTTTCTCAGAATTCTATAATAATTGTAATCAGTGTTCCCTATGTATAATGTACTTTTCTCTCTGATTGCTTTCAAAGCTTTTCTCTTTATTTTTGGTATTTGACGGTCTGACTAGATATGCCTTTGTATAGTTTTCTTTGTATTTATCTTGTTTGGAATTTGATGATTGTTCTGATCCATAAAGTTACAATGTTCACTAAATTGGGAAAGTTTCCAGCCATTATTTCTTCAAATCTTTCTTTTCTCAGCTCCATTTGATCTCTGCTCTTCTTCTGGGACTCTATTTGCCCATATATTAGACCTTTTATTATTGTCCTGCAGATCCCTGAAGCTGTTTATTTCTTTTTTCAATCTTTTAAAATCTTTGTTCTTCAGATTGGATAATTCTATTGCTCTATCTTCAAGTTCACAAACTCTCCTGCCATCTTCGATCTGTTATGTACACCCAGTGAATTATTTATTTGTAGATATTGTTCCAAATATTCTTTCTATTTTTTTTTCTGCTGAGATTTCTTATCTTTTCATTCATCATAAATACATTTTCCTTTATGTCCATGAGCATAATTATACTAGTTGCTATAAAATTCTTATCCAGCTGGGTGCGGTGGCTCATGCCTGTAATTCCAGCACTTTGGGAGGCCAAGGCAAGCAGATCACGAGGTCAGGAGATAAAGACCATCCTGGCTAACACAGTGAAACCCTGTCTGTACTAAAAATACAAAAAATTAGCCGGGCGTGGTGGCGTGCGCCTGTAGTCCCAGCTACTTGGGAGGCTGAGGCAGGAGAATGGTGTGAACCCAGGAGGTGGAACTTGCAGTGAGCCGAGATCACGCCACTGCACTCCAGCCTGGGTGACAGAGTGAGACTCTCTCTCAAAAAAAAAAAAAAAAAAAAAAAAAAAAATTCTTGTCCAATACTTGGGTCGTCTTAGGATTGGTCTCTATTGGTTGCATTTTCTTCTGAGATCTTCTTTCCTGTTTCCTCATATGTCAAGTAATTTTGGATTATAGCCTGGATATCATGATGACACACTGTTGATTTTGTATTCTATTCTATCCTTCCAAAGAGTATTGAGTTTTTTGTTTTGTTTTGTGTAACTGGATGACTTAAAATGCAAATGCAAACTATGTTTCCCTTGTGGTGGGCAACAGTGGAAATCTCTGTTCAGTTCTTTTGATCTTAAGTTGGTTGCTGTAAGTCTATCTCAATGCTTGCATGATTCAGTGGTCAGCAGAAATTTAGATTGAGTTAATTCATAAAATATAAAGGCTCCTCTTTTCTAGATCATTCATTTCTAGCTTTGCTCCTTCATTTGCAGCTGCTGCAGTTACCATAATCTATGTTCTCTGGTTCTTGAGATATTACGATGATGAGTCAACATTTCAGTTTTTAACTGCCCAGCACCAAGTAGAGTTTTCTCAGACAGAAAGCAGTAAAAAGTAGGAAACTCAACAAGGGCCATTCCTTTCTTTCAAGCATTGACTCTCCAGTGCCTTGTTTTAAAACAATATTTTGGCCAGCTATTTCAGCTATAGTTGTTATGGCTATTACTTATGAGAGGGTTGATGCAAAAAGAGCAACTTCAACATTACAGTAGTGGAACTGTTCCAGAAGAGTTTAACAAAAAGAGTACCATATCTGGATACATTTTTGTGGTAAAAGGTATGAGGGAGGGATTTAACTTTCCTCCCCCAACTCCCTGTAAATCGCTAAACTGTTGTCCCAACCTTACCTACAACTTTGTCCTGTCCTCATGGGTTTAAGATACTTCTTTAATTTAACAATTCAATCTTCATACCTCCACCTAGATCTGTTTCTTGACAACCTGCCTCTTCATCACTCTGTCTATCTGATGCTAGGATGACTCTGTGCTAAACCTGTATTGCATTAAGCCTGGCCAGAGAATAATTTGGTGTAGGCTCTCTGGAGAACAATTTGACAATAGTATCAAAGAATTTTGAAATGCTTAAATCCTTTGACCTAAAAGTTCCACTCTTGAGATTCTAAGGAAACTGGAATAGCAGCCAGTTATTTACATATAAATTTCCATTTATCACAATATCGTCATAGTAATTTAAAAAACCCAACCCTAAATTTCAATATTTAATGAAAGGCCATCACGTATCCATATGGGAGCATATGAAACAACAATAAAGGCATTTATGGATAATTTTGATATGAAAATTGCTTTCAATTTATTCTCATGTGGAAAAAGTAAGATATGAAACATACTGTATAATTTCAAATATAAAATTTAAATGTGTCAAAACTTACTTGAAGTAAATGTATTAAGATACTGACAACATTTTTTTCTCTGACTAGTAGCACAATAGCTATTTCACTGTTGCAGTGTTTTCATTTTCTAAATTTTCTACAATGAGCATGTATTATTTTTGCACTTGATGAAATAAACACTATTTAACAAAACTATTGATTTATGAACTTCTTGCTTAGTAAATCCAAAGAATAGTAGAGCTGATAAGAGCCATAGAAAATGCACACTAAAGCCCTCTCAGTTTTGCATGGCAGGAAGGTGAGGCACATTTATAAGGTGGTTTTCTGAGACCAGAGTGGAATCAAGCTCAGAATCCAAGTTGTTTGACACAGTTCTGTGATTTTCACATGATCTAAATATTTCTCAGCAAGGTTTCAGGCTCCAAAGGCAGGAAAGTTTGTTACCTATGGCATATTTTCACATTACTGGATCTCTGATCACTGTTCATAACGTGGCACTAATGGGAATGGTCCAGATAGCTTCTCTTGGCTCATTTGTTTACACAGTTTGAATATTTTTCCCCTCCAAAGCTCATGTTGAAACAATCCCCAGTGTGGCAGTCTTGAGAGGTAGGGCCTTCAGGTGGGGACTGGATCATGAGAGCTCTGTCCTTATGAATGGATTAATCCCCTAATGGATTAGTGAACTGATAGGTTATCATGGTGGGGGGGCTTGTTGGCCACACTGGAACTCTACAGAGTCCCTAACAGCAAGAAGGCTGTCGTCAGATGCAGCCCCTGGACCTTGGACTTCTCAGCCTCCATAAACTGTAAGAAATAAACTGCTTCTCTTTATAAATTACCAAGTTTCAGGAATTCTGTTAAAAGAAACAGAAAATGAACGAAGACGTTCATCATCCCCTACATTTCCCATTTTGACCATCCATTTTATAAAGACATGCCACAGATCCACATGGGGGCTGGGCCATGCTGGTTCACTAGTTGGAAGATAACATTGTGTGGTCTGATATCCTGGCAATGTAAAAATAAATAAAAACAATGAAATGCTTTCTGTTAGTATGCACATTATAGTTTACAAAGTATGTTGTAGATTGACAAGACTTCAACATGGAATCTTGGTCTTCTGGAAGTTAATGACAGACACTCTGCATCACCCAGAAAGTGTCATGGGAGCTGTTATTAGCCTGCCCTGCCCTGAGATGAGTCTACAGAATGATAGCTTTGATTCCTTTCCTCTTAAAAGACCACATGGCACAGAATTATAGCAGAAGTGAGTACGGTAGGTTGAAGGAATGCCATTTCTGAGGAGGCACATTTTTAGTGTAAACCAAAGAGTATATGAGACAGGTCTCAATCACTTTAGAAGTTTATTGTGCCGAGGTTAAGGACATGCACCTAGGAGACAAGTCTCTTCTCCAAAGATGATTTTGAGGGTGTCAGTATTTAAAGGGGAAAAGCAGGCTGGAGGGGAAAGAGAGAGGGTATGGTCATATTACTGAATCCACATGTTGCAAGAGAAAGGGAGCAAGTAGGGCAATAGTCAATATATATTCGTCTCCCACTCAGTAAGATAAGGTGAACTTAGAGTAGCTACTTGTGGAGATATTTAACTTTTTATCTGTAACTATCTACTCAGGAACAAAAGGAAATACAGCTTCTTGCATGACTCAGCTTTCAGCTTAATTTTTCCTTTGGCAGAGTGAATTGGGATCCCAAGTTTTTATTTTCATTCACATTTCACTTCTGCAGCATGCAATGGAAAACAGCAACTTCTGCTGAATATGGTTGATGGAAGATTCTAGATTAAGAGTTTGAATTCTGGGCAAATGGAGTCTTGAATTCTTTGCAGTTAGTATTCAGGGCCTCAATACTTGTAGCCATTTTGGTACAGGCCTAAGAATTTGGCATATTAGTGTAACTGAGTAATAGAGCTTCAAAATACATTAAAAATATTTTTCTTCTTTCTCCTTTTTCTCCTTTTGTTCCCCCCAGTTTCAAGGTGTAACCCTGAAGCAAATTACAGAAGCCTTTTCCTTAGTCTTAAAATATGGCTGTGAAATGCACTTTAAAACTCCACTCCCTTCTCTTTCCCACCTTACACTCCCTTGCCTTGTGCACATTTATCTAACTGAATGCTTGTTAAACTCACACCATGCACACTTATCTAACTATATGTTTGTTAAGAAGTACCAGAGGCTAATTTAAAAAGAAACAAGCACAAACACCCAGCTGTTGAATTCTCTCTTTCTTACAGACTCTCTCAAGATGAATAAACTACCGCCCAGTCACTGTCAAGATGACATCAGCCTGAAGCTCCAGGTGGACCGTAACTCAAGACAGGCACTGGGGCAAGACACACATCCACTGAATCCTGCACAACTCCTGCATGCCTCCCATATCAAGGTTCCCTTTTTAAAATCGCTTCCCTCAGCCCAAACTTTTGAAGTGGTTCTAGAGGCATACACCAGTTGTTTCCCCACTGCTAGCTTTGGAAAATAAAGTCACTTTCCTTTGACTGCACTTGGTCCTTGTCGTTGGCTTTGCAAGCAGTGAGCAGCTAAGCCTGCAGTACAGGAGGAAGAGAATCAGTGAACCCAGAGAATGAAGTTTCCCATTCCGGATGTCAGAGGCATTCGAACCAGAGTGACTCTATCATGAGTGAGGGTGAGGAAAAATGAGGCTTGGACTTGCTGGGCTCCATTTCCAGGAGTTTAGGCATTCCTAGCCTCTAGATGTTTACGGTTAAGGGAACAGATTCATAACATTTACTAAACAGACCCAGACTCAGGAATGTCCCAATATCCCAGTATCTTGAGAACAAAGACGTTCCTAAATTTGCTTTAAAGATAATAGTATTGATTCTTGCAAAATATAGTAATTAAAAAATCAATCCTTTATCACAAACCCTTGTATTAATAGTAGAGCACATCCCTGCATTTTGTTATCCTATATGTAAACAAATATTGTACCTAGGATGGGCATGTTCCTCCTCTTACTTTCAGGAATGCCCTACTCTTTCTATACAGTAGCGTTTCTTTCACCACTCCACTTTCTTAATAAATTTGCTTTCGTTTTGCACTGTGAACTCTCACTGAATTCTTTCTTGTGCGAGATTCAAGAACCTTCTCTTGGAGTCTGGATTGGGAACACTTTCCTGGCAAACCCCATGGGGATTCTACTGAAGAGACCCTCCACCCAAAGGAAAGTCATCTGCTTGCAACACCAATTGGCCAACTTTGGGTAAGTGGGGTGCGTTTACCCGGGTAGAGGATGGGATTGGGTTAGAGGCTCAATTAGGGGAGTTAGAGTCTCTCCTAAGACAGACAGGGTTAAAGGCCCCTCTTTAAAAAAGGTAAATATGCTTGACTCAACTGGCATTTGAGGCCCAACTTAGGAGGTTAGAGTCCTTCCTAAGATTTAGGGGTTTGGAGTAAAGTCCCTCTAAGCTAAGAGAAGGTTTGGTATCACAGGATGTTAACTGTTATGCTCTTAGTATTAATCTGCCTTTTCCTCTTTGCTGCATGAATCAATTTCTTGGTTGGTATCTCTGTTTCACCATCATTTTCAGAAGTCTTCATTTAACTGGTCTTAGGGATTTTAACCTTTCTCTTCTCCTGTGTACCTCCTGATTTCTGCCTGTTTGCTTGTGAAACACGGGGGGAAAAAGGCACTGCAGGATTTGGTTTACTTTGGGTTATTTTAAGACTGTAGCTGCTTAGGCTTCACCCCTAAAACTGCTGATTAAGATTTGGTATTTAACAGCTATGAGCAATACGATTAGATAGGTGTGGTTGTGTTTTGTTGGAAATCAGGGGACTTTTCTCCTTGCTGTTTTGTTCCATTTGCACACTAAAAAACTTCTTTCCTTTCTTGGATCCGGGCAAATTGTCTTTGCTTGTCCAGCCCACGCTGGCACTACTGGCCAGAGGCTGCTTGCTCTGGTCATCCCCATCTAAGTTCTCTTCATTTCCTTTGCCTTATTCAACATTTATTTTGTCAGATCCATGTTGTGGTTAATCTAAGATTAATGGCTCAGCTCATTTATGTTATTTGGATAGTGTGAATAAGAGAATTTGATTTTCAGCAGGGATCCCCTCATTAATGCAGCTGGCCTTAAAAACCTCTCTTATACTTTTTAGTGGAACTCGGCCAGTAACAATACAATCTCATAGGTTTGGAACTTTTCTTTCAACATCACCTGCCTCCTTCTCAGGAACCATGACATTGATCCCAAAGGACTCACTGCTAGTATGTATTCTTGAACACTGGAACTGTTTAAACTAAATGGGCTTAAGAAGAGAATAATGATGTTTCTATGTAATAGTTTTTGGCCTCAGTATTAGCTGGAAAAATAAGAGAAATGGCCTCCCACTGGAACTATGGCCTTTAATACTATACTTCCACTTCATTTGTTTTGTAAGAGACGAAAATGAGATAAAATACCATATGTTCAAATATTTTTGCTGTTCAGTTGGGATAAAACCCTGCAACAGGCATGTGCATGTTTAATGAGAGGAAATGAAGAAAATGAACTAGATATACTAGATATTAGATGATCCCTTGATGCAAGCCCCCAGAGTTCAGTAAGCATTTCTGAATGGAGCAGAACCTCCTTCTGTCATCTCTGAAGGTTCAGGTGTGTCGACCCTTTCTCCCTTTAGTTGACCTGGAAGTTCTATTGAGACCTCTTTGTCTCCACCTCCTTACCCGCCTAGTCCCACTCTATACCCACCACTCCCTGAAGAACCTAGCCTTGTGAGGACTACTCATAGTGGAGCCTCTTATTAACCTCCAAAGGGAAATCTTTGTCCACTTAGAGAGGTGGCAGATGGGGAAGAAGGCACTGTGAGAGTACATATCCCCAACTGGGTGCAGAGGCTCGCACCTGTAATCCCAGCACTTTGCAAGGCCGAGGCAGGTGAATCACAAGGTCAGGAGATTGAGACCATCCTGGCTAACACGGTGAAACCCCGTCTATACTAAAAATACAAAAAATTAGCTAGGCGTGGCGGTGTGTGCCTGTAGTCCCAGCTGCTGGGCAGGCTGAGGCAGGAGAATGGTGTAAACCTAGGAGGTGGAGCTTGCAGTGAGCCGAGATTGCACCATTGCACTCCAGCCTGGGCGAGAGAGGGAGACTCTGTCTCAAAAAAACAAACAAACAAACAAAAACCAGGAAACCAAAAAACAAACAAACAAACAAAAACAAAAAAGAGTACATATCCCCTTTTCTATGTCTGATTTGACTCTACGTAAGGAGAAGTTTGGTCATTTCTCTGAAGATCCAGGAAAACTCATAGACGAGTTTGAGAAATTAACTCTGACCTATAGTTTAAGTTGGAAGGATCTGCATGTTCTGTTGTCTCTGTGTTGTAAAGTGAAAGAGAAACAATGCATCCTGGGACGGCTGGGATCCACACTGATGAGTGAGGACTTAGGGAGGAGAGATCATATGGTCACTTGTTTGTTGGAAGGGATGAAGAAGTGTATGACAAAGCCTGTTAACTATGAAAAGGTTAAGGAAGTTCCTCAGGGTAAAGATAAGAATCCAGCTTTGTTCCAACAGTGTTTAGTTGGGGCTACTAGGAAATATATTAATACAGATCCTGACTCAAGGGAAGGACAGACCCTTTGGGGAGTACATTTTATAACCCAGTCTGCCCCTGATAACTGTAAGAAACTACAAAGCACAGCTATGGGTCCCCAGACACCTATAAATCAGCTTTTGAATACGGCATTTTTCATTTTTAATAACAGGGACAGAACAGGGAAAGCAGAAAGAGCAAAAAGAACCTCCCACAAGGTGCAGCTCTTGGCTGAACTAGTGAAGCAAAAAGGTGGAAAGCCCAGAGCTGGGCATTTGAGTTACCATGTCTTGGATGTTCATCAGTGTGTACACTGTAAGAAAACTGGCCATTGGAAAAGGGAATGCCCACCGTTCCGAAGGGAGCCATTGGCACCCAAACCAATGATGGCCAAAATAGCCAAGCAAGCCCAAGAGTGCTGGGGCCCAAGATGTTCTTACACACCTCCTGTTGGACAACTAGCCACATCTTCAGAGGAGCCTCAGGTAACCCTTAAGTGAAGGTAAGAATATTACCTTCCTTCTGGATATGGGAGCTGCTTACTCTGTTTTGACCCATTATAATGAGCTTCTGTCACCCCAAAAGCGTATGATCATGGGGTTAAACAGACAAGCTCACCGATGCCACTTTACCTATCCTGTAAGCTGCCCATCAGGGACTTTGGTTTCCTCATAAAGTTTTCTTTCTTATAATTTGCCTTTCTTATAATGCCTGACTGTTCCACCCCTTTATTGGGAAGGGATTTGTTGATCAGCCGCAAACAGTGGTACCTTTTGGAAATAACAAGGCAGATGAAAGATTGCTCCTTCTCCTTTTCTGTGATAAGAGAGTAAAGTTAATGGGGACTTATCTAGCTAACCTACTGAAGTAACCCCCCAAGTAAATCCTATAGTATGGGACACTGAGGTTCCAGGCAAAGCATTAAACAGTCCCCTGGTTTGCATCCAACTTAAGCCTAGTGCCCTGTACCCCTGGAAGAGACAATGGCCTTTAAAGCTCGAGGCACAAAGAGGGATTGGACCATTAATAGCCAAGTTTTTGCAATTCTGGTTGTTAAGGCCCTGTGAGTCTGCTTGTAATACTCTAGTCTTGCCAGTTGAAAAGCCAAAGAGCGACTATAGATTTGTTCAATAGCTTCAGGCTTTCAATGAGGCTGTCGTTCCCATATATCCTGTAGTGCCCAATCCCTACGTGCTGTTAGCCCAGGTCCCTGGGGATGCTGACTGATTTACAATCTTAGATCTTAAAGATGCCATTTTTTTGGCATTCCATTACACCCTGATTCATAATTCACCTTTGCGTTTGAACAGACAGATCCCAAGTTAATTGAGTCATTTAGTTTCTCAGTTAACTTGGACGGTTCTTCCCAGGGAAGGCTCTCAGGCAGAGCCTTCATCTGTTTGGAAATGCATTGGCTAGGAAATTAAGGCTATTACAATTGAATAAGGTCACTATTATCCAATATGTGGATGCTTTATTGGTTGCTAGCACAACCAAAAGAGACTCGGAAGAAAACACCATTAAGTTGGTAAATTTTCTGGGAGCTAATGGGTATAGGACCTTGCTGCATAAGGCCCAGGTTTCATCTCAAGAGGTTACATACTTAGGATATGTATCAACCCCTGTGGCACTTGGGCAATAGCCCCAGCATGAAGGGACGCTATCCTGGGCATTCCAGAACCCAAAACCAGAAAGCAGCTGCAGGCTTTCCTAGGGCTGGCAGGATTCTGCTGTTTATGGGTGCCTGGATTTGAGCGTATGGCCAAGCCGTTATATGAGGCCCTAAAAGGAGCAGATGTAGATCCTTTTGAATGGGATAGCAATTGTAAAAAAGCTTTTAATCCTTTCAAGGAGAAATTTGGATCAGCTCCAGCCCTGGAGATCCCTAATCTTGATAAGCCATTTTTCCTTTATGTGGCTGAAAAACAAGGAACTGCTTTGGGTATCCTTGTCCAGAAGCTGGGACAAGCCTACAAGAGGCATATTTTTCTACAATTAGACCAGGAAGCTTCAGGATGGCCTGGATGCCCCAGCTGCTCTTTTGGTAGATGAAGCCAATAAACTGACTTTAAGACAACATGTGGAGGTTTTAACCCCACATCAAGTACAAGGAATCCTAGAAGCTGAAGGACACCACTGGATGACCGGGGGATACTTAGTGAACTATTAGGCTTTGTTGCTAGACACTCCTGCTGTAACTCCTAAAGAATGCCAGATTTTGAATCCAGCTACCTATCTGCCTGATCCTACAGGCACTCTAGATCATTCTTGTATACGAGTTATGGAGCAAGTTTATTCCAGCTGGCCAGATTTAAAGGATGAACCTCTAGATAATCCTGAGCTAGAATGGTTTACAGATGGAAGCTGCTTTATGCACCAGGGAAGCAGAAAACGTGGGCATGCAGTTGTCAGTCAACACGAGGTAATTGAATCTTAAAGGGCCTTACCAGCTTCTATCTTGGCTCAAAACGTGGAATTAATAGCTCTTCTCAGAGCCTTGCAATTGGGAAGGGACTTAAGAATTAACATTTACACTGATTTTAGTTATGCCTTTCTTCATGCTCAAGCTGCTATCTGGAAGGAATGGGGACTCCGTCTCAAAAAAAAAAAAAAAAAAAGCCACAGACACTTTCTCCGGTGGAACTCGGCCTCCAAGGCTCTGCACGCCAAGCCTGGAAAAAGTGACCCATCCCACTGGCTCCACATCAGGAAACCACCCGGAGGGTGCACTCTCCCTGGTCTACAGGAGTAACCGAGGCCCGTGAGGGGTTCAGCCTTCCGTCCAATGTCAAACAACTAGACAAGAGGGGCCCCGGGGCCATCGGCTCAGGCCTGGAGGCTACTGAGGGACTTCTGGGGTGGCGGTCTCACGGTGCTCGCCGCCATCAGCCCGCCTTACGTCTGGCTCTCATTTCCGACCCTCAGGACAAGGCCCGGACTAACAGCGTGGCCTGTGGGGCTTCACTTCCATCTCGCCTGGCAACGACCCTTACATCGGAACCTCACTTACGACCGCAACCAGGCCAGGGGATCTTCATGTACTACCGGGCCGCGGAAGCTCACTGGGGAGCCGGCTCTCACCGGAACCGCCAGGGGACTCCACTTCCGGCAGGGTGCGCCGCTGAGGTGCGACCGCGGCTTCTGCCAGGGCCCCTGGCCACTTACGTGAGGGCCCGCTGTCGGGCGACGATGCACTCGGGCCGGCCGCCGCGGAACACCAGGCGCGCGTTGGACTGCACCCACAGCCAGCGCCCCTGCTTGGTGAGCAGCCGGAACACCGTGAGGCCGCTCTCGCCCGTCTTCATCACTGCAGGAGGAGAGACGAGGCTCGTGTCTGACGCCGCAGCCCACCACCCCGCTCGGAGCCCTCAGGAGCCGGCCCCGCGGGAGGTGGGGAGGAGCCCCGGGCAGGGTGCAGGGGTCTAGCCGGCCTCCCACGGGGCAGTGTGAGACCCGCAGGGCGCCTCTGGAACTCACTTCGCACGTGGTTCTCTGCGCAGTACATCATGTCTGCAGCGTGGATGAACTGGTAGCCAGATCCCCTCCTGCAGAGCTCGCTGGCGGTGTAGCCCAGAATCACCTTCCCTCTGTGTAGAGGAGACATCGCACATCCTTTTATTTCAGCCCGGAAGCGGAATGCCAGAAGGAATGAAGAGTCACTGCCCCACGCCACGCTTTGCGCAGCTCCTCCCAGTTCTCATTCACAGTTCTCATCGAGCCAAGGAGGGACCTTAGGGCCCCCTCTGGAAACCCAGGTCTGGGAAGGGCACCCCTCCCCCATCAGCACGGCTGGGGCGAGAACTTTAAGGGGCTGCCACACTGAAAAGATTGTGGTGTCCTCTCAGACACTTCTGCCACACATGCAGTTTCAGAATTCTGCTTTAAGCCTGTTTTTATTTGCCTGTGGTGTGGAGCAAGCGTTCTTGTCCTGGAGTAAAGAGAATCCCTGAAACTGTACACAAAATTGTGCTTGTGGGAGAACAATTGGAATTTTTGTTAAGAAGTTCCACAGCTTTCATCAAACGGGTGACCATTATCTTAGCAGAAAAGGTAAATCTTGCAAGTCATACTACTTGCTGTTAAGCCAGTGTTTTCTAGACTATGTTCTAAGAAACACTGGTATTGTTGCATGTTAGTTGATGTTCACCCAAGAAGGCTTCCATTGTCAAGTAAGTTTGAAAAAAAAAAATGAACTAATTAGATTTCTTCCTAGTGGGACTGCTTGGGGCTTTGCTATGATCTGTTAATGGGAATCTCCAAGAAGGAGATAAGCTTTTCTCCCTATCACACTCTCACTCAAATGCCGTATCTTACATGGAAGATTTGGTACATTGTCTCTATAAATGCAGCATATTTTCTACTGACTCATTTCACGGAACCTATTTGGACAGGACTGGCTAATTATTCGTGCTTTGCTTTGGTTCTAGGCTCAGGATTTGGGCCATAACTAGTCTTGAAGCACTACTCCTAAGAGTCATGATTTTCAGTCAGAGGGATATACCTGGAATCACAGGCTATAGGTGTGAAATCCAATTTGTGTTTTGTTTGGAAAATAAATGTTTTGTTTTGGAGCTCCAGGATGGTGAGAGGCTGACGAGGTGTTGCAGTGGCAAACAGGGTAAGGTGAGGAGACAAGAAGGTGCCGTCTTCTGACTTAGTGTTCTGCCCAGGGAGGAATTTGAGATGGCCCTGGAAATTCAATTCCTGGAAAAAGAAAACCGCGAACATAATGAGCACAGAAGGTAAGAGGATGTTAAGTAGCTAAAACTGTATGGAACGTGCCCCGTTATGGAATTTAGAGGAGTCCAGTATCCTGCTGGGAGCCAAACAGGCAGAGCTCTCCTTGAACCCCCAACATAGCACAGGTGTTTGCAGGCCTAGAATCTAATTCTTCTGGCCTGCCCAGCAGGCACTCATCATTTTTCATGGCTCCTCAGCCCTCCCTCAGGGCCCTGCCCCATACAGCCCTTTTCCCAAAGCTGCAGAGCATAGTGTTAGTTAAGCTGTGAGGGGATATACAATTCCAGGTGATGGTGAAGAAGATGAATGTTAACATCCTGAGTTCACCAGGGACTCCCCGTGTAGGGCTGTACCAGAGGTAACAGGTGTATCTGAATCCTAAGTAAACATATCCCAAGTCTTAACTAGGCAGAGGAAGTTTCAAAAGACAACTGCATCTTCAACAGGCTGACCCTCTGAAATGTTAGTAAGTCGAAGGCCTGAGAACCCCTCCTGGGGAGGTGAGGAGGCTAGGCCCAACCCTTGGGCAGTGTTCCACCTGAGCAGACTTACATACTGGTTTTGCTAGTCCTGACCCTGTAAAGACAATATGGTTACCAGAAACCCAGAAGAATTGTCCAGCAGGCAGCGGAACCGACAGACAAAGCTTCTCTCCAGGTAGGAAGGGTCTTCCAAGGGCAGATGCTGAACGCTGGCAGGAGAGGTGCCACTAAGTGGTAGGGAACTCTCTCCAGGCAGAGCTGGAAGGACAGAGACACACACTGAGGAGACTCCACCAGTGCAGCCATCGTCACAGAGGTGAAATACTATAGCTATGGAAGCAGCTGGTGGGTCAAAAAAATGGGTCACAAGCCCTGTGGCCAAGTGAACTGTGACCTTCACTTGGCTGGATGACTTTGATCAGCCACTCAGGCTGGATTTCTCACACATCACATGATGCTAGTAGTCCTTCCTGCCTGCCTTCCTTCGCCATGTCATGAGGACCAAGATAAAAATGGGATGATACACTATAACATATATATCCTCCATTGGTTACCCTGTTGGCTCCACTGTTGAGCTACAGCATAGAGCCAACCACTTGTCATCCCCTTCACCTCTACTGTGCTGGTCAGTTTCCTTGTCATGAGATGAGCAAAACGTTATGGTGAACCTGGACCCAGACTGGAGCCTCACTTGTTTTGTGACTCTGGTTAGATTATTTAACCTCTCTATGGGCCTCAGTTTTCTCATCTGACTTAATAAGGTTGCTAGGAAAATTAGACAACTTTACATACGTAAAGCACTTGGAATAGTACGTGGCACATTATAACCTTTATAAGACTTGGCTGTTACTATCACTTTTTTTTTCTTGTCTTAACTTTGCCATTGCATTCTAACTGGTATCCCTGCATCCACCCTTGCACCCTACCATCTGTCCTTCACTCAGCTGCCATAGCGACATAAAATATGTCACATCATGTCATTTATCTGCTTAGAACTCTCCAGTTACTTCCCACCTGAGAGTCTTCATAGTGGCCTGAGAGGCTCACCTAATATGCACCCTCAACCCTGCAATCTCTTACCAGTCTTCCCTTCACTTTGTGACCTCCCTGCACTCCTTGCTATTCCATAGCTATGCTAAGTGCACTTCTGCCTTAGGGCCTTTGCACCCTTGCCAGTCCTTCCACCTGCATTGTTCTCCCCCAATTTATCCATACCTCTTTATTTTTAATTGACAAGTAAAATATGTATATATTTACGGTATAAAACTTTTGATATATGTATACATTGGCTAAAGGAGGCTATTTAACATATGCACTGCCTCACATACTTATTTCTGTGGCTATCCATACCTCTTCAAATGATAGTGTGCCCATCCGGTAACTTTTCTCTTCCCTTAATTTAGTTTCTTCTTGGCACTTCCCCACCAGAAACATTACATATTTATTCATGTCTTTATTTTTGGCCCCCTTACCCCATTGAAATTTAAGATCCATCAGAATAGGTACTTGGTCTATTTTTCTCTCTACTTTGTGCCTAGAACATAGCCTGGCACATAATAGGTGCTCAGTAAACATTAAATGGAAAACTGAACCAAGTGTGGTAGGAGTGATAATTTTCTCCTTCTCATTTTCTAGAGTGAATGTCAGTTACTGCTACTTCAGCAGGAAAAGAAAACATTAGGCACAGAAAAGTGACTGGATAGTCTCTCTTACCAGGAAAAAAACACTTTTGTGGAGAATGCTACTTTCATCTTTTTTGGAGTGCTGATTCAGCCTCCTCTCTTTCCCATCCGAGGAATTTGTAGAGAAGTCCTCTCAGAGAGTCATAAGAGGAAAGTCAAATTCTTGGGGTTAAAAATGAAAGTCTCATTTATGCCTCATTAGAAAGTCAAGGATGCAAAACCCAAATTGTTTTGCTAGAATTCTCAACGTGACAAGTCTGATTATATGTACACCGATGGTTCTCCCTTTGTCACATAAAAATTTAATTCATCTAGACTCAAGTTTTGTGGAAGAATAAGATGAAAGCAAGCTTGTAATAGATTAGCAATCCTAAATGTTTTCATGGGAGGGATGAAGGGAAGAATTTAATCAGAGTCTGGTAAGTTTTACTACTGTTTCTTCTTAATCTGATTTAATAAGGCCCCTAGCACAGTGCCTGGCATATGGTAGACCCTCAGTAAATGTTGGAACATATACACATGTGCAAAAAGTGTACATCAACTTGAATTTGGGTTAGATGGAGTGGTCTGTAGATGTTTTCTGGCATGTTTATAGCACTGTGATGAAGGTTTTACTTGTATTTTGAGGACTTGTCATGCACACGTAGACATGGAGGTAGATTACTGCGTAGTTTCTGCTACTGTGGCAGCATAAG
Organism: Rhinopithecus roxellana; assembly: GCF_007565055.1. Taxonomy (NCBI): domain Eukaryota; kingdom Metazoa; phylum Chordata; class Mammalia; order Primates; family Cercopithecidae; genus Rhinopithecus; species Rhinopithecus roxellana. The sequence goes on along the minus strand of NC_044561.1, from coordinate 130,573,548 downwards.
GGTATAAAAGGAATTAAAAATGTGAAATTTTATGTAAAATTTCAGAATATTCACTGTTAAGGACATAATTCAAACTTGCTGCTGTCAGGATGTGTGCAAAATCCTGCAAATTGTGACATTCACAAATGTATTTTGACTATGGTTTAAAATCCAGGAAACTCTTCTTAAATGGGGATGAAAATTCCAATTAATATTTGGGGTGGAAAAAAGAATGAAAGATTCCAGGGAAGTGAAATCAAGGATTATAATGGTACATTGTAAATTTACCTTAGGGCTTGCTGCCTCAAAGTATATTTATACCTTACATATAAAATAAGGCATAAATAAAAGTGATAGTATTTCATACTTGACTTCAAAGTGCTAGGAATGAAGTGAGATAATTTGGAGTATTGTTGACCTCACTATCTTTTGAACAAATGCTAGAACTGTTGTTAGGGCACAGCTATTCAATTTATTCAACAGAAAACCTGTTGAGTTATTACTAACAGTGTTTTAAGTTTTCTCAAATATTTTAGATTTATGTATGAAAATATAATTGGAACACAAAGTTACTGGTTTCTTTGAGAAAGAAATGAATAAACATAAGGAACCACTAAGTTAGACACAGTAACAATGTAGGACCTAGCGAGGGGTGAGGATACTGGACTGTTGGTGTCGTGTCTTGGCTTTAGACTACTTGGGTGGCAAAAATCCCCACTCTGCTCCGATGCTTTGTTTCTAGAACTCTAACACAGAGGAGTTGGAGTAGGTGCCCACTCAACTCCCACAGCCCAGGCTGAACTTCAGACCTCTGTTCCTTCCCCTCAGACCCCTGACCAGTCAATGTGGACAGGGTGGGACACAGAATGAGTCATCACACAGAGGTGCAAAGCTCAATGCTGAGGATAAGGATCCTGACTGACTTCAAGGAGCTGAAAATCTGATGAGGGGTCAGGAGGAAGAAAGTAAAGATATATTTTGTGATAAGTAACCACCCAGTTGACCTTAGGCTGGTTGAGAGAGTCTTGTGTGGAACTTCTAGAGAGGAAGCAGCTTTGGAGAAAGATGGATTAAAGTTTTCACACTAGCCAAAGTTGATCTGAATTAAAGCCAAGTCTCCAGAAGTCACACAACTATACTTATAGTGAGCCTTGTAAGTTCATTTTTGTTTAATATTTTAGACTCCCTACCATGAAAAGGACATCATTAGTGTGCAGATATTGGCCCATGGCTTCATCATTTTTCTTGGTCAAACCTCCAGTTTTGAGTATTCTTTTCTGATCATCATTCACAACAAAACAGCGAAGAGCCTTTCCTTCTGTCCCGTGTGGATGCATAAAATGCACTCTAAATCCCTGGAGAAGGGACCTGTGTCTGTGCTTACAAAATGGCATTTACCTGTAAATAACAATATTGCCTGTTGGTGAGTGTCTGTGGTTTCCCACCAGCCAACGGAGTAACACACATCTAGGGCATAATGGCCACCCACCTGTGTGCTCATCAGATACACAGATGTGAGACTCTTGGCCACCTGAACGCGATTTAGGGGATGCAGGGCATTTCCTCCAGTGCGAGTCCTGCCAGATGGACCCATATGGGCAGCCTCAATCTCCTCATCTGCACATTCATTCATTCAAGCAACTAATATTTACTGAGTCACTGTGTGTCAGGTACTCTGCTAGGCACTGAGGATATTATCAGTAAACAAGACAGTCAAAATCCCTTCCTGCATCCTATTGGTAGTAAAAACAACAGAAATTCATGCCACAGGTATGTTTTCCAGTTAACAGATGGACTTCAAGGGTTGAAACATAGGTACAGGGTTGATTTCATTTCCACCCCCGTTTCCTCTGAGATGGTGACTTACGGCTGGTGTCCGGATCTGCTTCTCTGCTGACTGATGCTGTGTCTGGAGGCCAGCGTAACTGGCTCTGGAACATGGCTCTGTCCTCCTTGTGGATCAGCTCGAACACACTCTGGTAGATGACATCTGACTACAAAGACCAAGGGGCAGAATCATACTCCTAAAGGTTTCTGTCTTCCCAAGGCCAGCATGTGACCCATTTACTTCAAGTGTCCCTGAGTCTGTCCAGCCGCTCTGAAACCCTCCCCATGTAACTATGCATCCTTGTCCCCACTGTCCTTAAGGCTAGCTGGTACACTCTGCTCCCTACTTCCCTCTTCTGGTCTTGCACAGCCCATCTTCTCAGGCTGCTGCTCTCACCAGACCCAGAACACAGTGTATGAGGCAGGTATCCTATGGTTTTGGAGGTCATGTCGGTACTTTGTGGCAAAAAGGATGGCAGTTCTTGGGGGCAGTGGAAGTACCCGCCACCAAGAACTTTGTGACTGCCCAGGAGATGTCTGAGACGGGGATACCCATGGGAAGGTGTTGAAACAGCCCTGAAAGTTGGCTTGAAGTTCTATGCAAGAAGAATGTGGAGTTTCCATGGAAGTCACTCATCAGCTCCTCTGGGTAACTGATATGGTTTGGCTCTGTGTCCCCACCCAAATCTCATGTCGAGTCGTGATCCTGGGTGGTGGAGGAGGGGCCTGGTGGGAGGCAACTTGATCATGAGGGCAGACTTCTCTCTTGCTGTTCTCATGACAATGAGTGAGTTTTTGCAGGATCTGGTGATTTAAAAGTGTGTGGCACTTCCCCCTTCATTCTCTTCCTCCGGCTCTGGCCATGTGAAGATGTGCCTTGCTTCCCCTTCCTCTTCTGCCATGACTGTAAGTTTCCTGAGGCCTCCCCAGCCATGTAGAACTGTGAGTCGATTAAACCTCTTTTTATAAATTATGCAGCCTCAGGTATGTCTTTATAGCAATGTGAGAATGGACACCACAGTGGGTGTGGGTAGAGGCTCTGGCAGGTGCTGTGGCCTCAGGACTGTCTTTAACAAATAAAACCCCTTCTCAGATTCCCAGCTAGATACAGCATAATGATATTGACAGAATACCTTTTTAAGGAAAGGTGAGGAGACTGTAAAACTTCTGTACATGTATTTTCTCATCACAAGTTAGAGGGAAAGGTCTCAGTGCAGTTGTCAGGTATGTTGTAGGATACATGTGGGGGTGGGAGTGGGAATGTGTGTGGGATGGAGAAGGAGGGACTCTGAGTCTTTGCATTGCCTTGATTTCAGAAAATTCTCTACTGCTACAACATTAAAACAAATTTTAGTTGACACATAATCATTATATTTATGGAATACAGAGAGATATTTCCATATGTATATACAAATGTGTAATGATCAAATCAGAGTAATGAGTATATCCATCACCTCAAACATTTATTTCTTAATGTTGTGAACATTCAGACCCTATTTTCCAGTTTTTTGAAAATATACAATAAGTTATTATTAACCATATTTGCCCTACAGTGCTATAGAACAGTAGAACTTATTCCTTATGTAGTAATTTTATATGTTAACCAACCTCTCCCTACCTCCCTTGACCCCTATTCTTTCCAGCCTCTAGTAACCACAATTCTACTGTCTACTTTTATGAACTTAGTTTTTTTCACCTTCCACATATGAGTGAAAACCTATGGCATCTCTCTTTCAGTGCCTGACTTACTTCACTTAACATAATGTTCTCCAGGCTCATCCATGTTGCTACAAAGGACAGGATTCCTTTTTGTTTGTGACCAAATAGTATTCCTTTGTGTATACATACCGAATTTTCTTTATCTATTCATCCATTGATGGACTCTTAGGTTGATTTTATATCTTTGTTATTGTGAGTAGTGCTGCAGTATACATGGGGTGAAGTATACCTTTGCATATTGATTTCCTTTCCTTTTGATGAATACCCAGTAGTGGGTTGCTGGATCATATGGTAGTTCCATTTTTAGTTTTTTTTTTGAGAAACCTCCATATGGTTTACTATAATGGTAATTTTCATTCTTACTAACAGTGTATAAGGGCTTCCTTTTCTTGATAGCCTTGCCAGCATCTGTTATTTTTTGTCTTTTTGATAAAGGCCATTTTAACTGGAATAAGACGATATCCCATTGTGGTTTGGATTTGTATTTCACTGATGATTAGTGATGATAAGCATTTTTTTGTCATACACCTGTTGGCCATTTGTATGTCTTTTAAGAAATGTCCATTCAGATCTTTTGCCCACTTTTAAATGAGGTTATTTGGTTTTTGTTTCATTTACGTATTTAGCTGCTGAGTTCCTTATGTATTCTGGATATTAGTTCCTTGTCAGCTGAATAACTTGCAAATCACTCTTATTCTACAGATTGTCTCTTCAATCTGTTGACTCTTTCCTTTGCTGTGCAGAAGCTTCTTAGTGTAACACAGTCCTACTTGTCTATTTTTGTTTTTGTTGCCTGTGCTTTTGAGGTCTTAGCCATAAAAACTTTGCTTAGATCAGTGTCCTGAAGCACTTCCCCTGTTTTCTTCTAGTAGTCTTCTAGTTTCAGGTCTTATATTTAAATCTTCACTCCATTTGAATTGATTTTTGTATGTAGCGAGAGATAATGGTCTGGTTTCATTCTTCTGCATATGGATATCCAGATTTCCCAGTTTCATTGAAAGGAGTGTCCTTTCTCCAATATGTGTTCTTGGCATCTTTGTTGATAATCACTTGGCTATAATATATGGCTTTATTTCTGGGTTCTGTATTCTGTTTCACGTATTTATGTGTCTCAGATTATTGTTATGTTGTTTTGGTTACTATAGATTTGTAGTATAGTTTGAAGTCAGTGTGGTGCCTCCAGCTCTGTTCTTTTTGCTCAGTATCACTTTAGCTCTGTAGAGTGTTTTGAGTTCCATATGAAGTTCAAATATTGTTTTTATATTTCTGTGAAGAATGTCACTGGTATTTTAATAGGGATTGCATTGAATCTGTAGATTGCTTTAGGCAGTATGGTCATTCTAACAATATTGATCTTCCAATCCATAAAAATGGGAAGCGTTTCCATTTATTTTTGTGTCTGCTTCAATTTCTTTCATTAGTGTTTCGTAGTTTTCATTACAGAGATCTTTCACCTCCTTCTTAAATTTGTTTGTAGGTATTTTTTGTAGCTATTGTGAATGGAATTTTTTAAAATTTCTTTTTCAGCTAGTTGATTATTGGTGTATGGAAATGCTATTGATTTTTGCATGTTGATTTTCCATCATGCAACTTTACTGAATTCATTTATCAGTTTTAAGAGTTTTTGGTGGAGCTTTTGGACACTTCTAGATACAAGATCATGTTGTTTACAAAGACGGATGATTTAACTTCCTCTTTTCCAATTTTGATGCGTTATATTTCTCTCTCTTGCCTAATTGCTCTGGCTAGAACTTCCAGTACTATGTTGAATAACAGTGGTAAAAAGTGGGCATCCTCACCTTGATCCAGTTCTTAGTGAAAAGACCTTCATTTTTTTTCCATTCAGTATGATATTAGCTGTGAGTTTATCAAATCTGGCCTTTATTGTGTTGAGGTACATTATTGTTTCTTTTTTTTTTTTTTTTTTTTTTTTGAGACGGAGTCTCGCTTTGTCGCCCAAGCTGGAGTGCAGTGGCCGGATCTCAGCTCACTGCAAGCTCCGCCTCCCGGGTTTACGCCATTCTCCTGCCTCAGCCTCCCGAGTAGCTGGGACTACAGGCACCCGCCACCTCGCCCGGCTAGTTTTTTGTATTTTTTTTTTAGTAGAGACGGGGTTTCACCGTGTTAGCCAGGATGGTCTTGATCTCCTGACCTCGTGATCCGCCCGTCTCGGCCTCCCAAAGTGCTGGGATTACAGGCTTGAGCCGCCGCGCCCGGCCGAGGTACATTATTGTTTCTATGCCTAATTTGTTGAGAGTTTTTATCATTAAGTGATGTTGACATTTATCAAATGCTTTTCTGCATCTGTTGAGATACTCATGTGGTTTTAATTCTTCATTCTGTTGAAGTGATGTATTATCACCTCTATTGATTTGCATATGTTGAACCATCCTTCCATCGCTGGGATAAATCCCACTTGATTATGGTGTATTATGTTTTTGATGTGCTACTGGATTTGATTTGCTAGTATTTTGTTAAGATATTTGCATTTGGAAACATACAATAACTTATTGTGTATTCGACATAAGGATATTGGCCTACAGTTTTCTTTTTTTTGTTGGGTCCCTGTCTGGTTATCAGGGTAATCCTGGCCGCATAGAATGAGTCAGGAAGAATTCTCTCGTCTTTCATTTTTTGGAATAGTTTGAGAAAAACTGGTGTTAGTTCTTGTTTAAATGTTTGGTAGAATTTAACAATAAAGACATCCTATCTTAGGGTTTTTTTTGTTGTTGTTGGGAGACTTTTTATGACTGATTCAATCGTGTTATTCATTATTAGTCTGTTCAGGTTTGCTATTTCTTCCTGGTTCAGTCTTGCTGGATTATATATGTCTAGGAATTTATCCATTAAGTTTTCCAGTTTGTGGGCATACACTTGTTCATAATAGTCTCTAATGGTCCTTTGTATTTCTGTGGTATTTGTTGTAATGTCTCCTTATTTGTTTCTGATTTATTTGGGTCTTTTCACTTTTTTCCTTATATGTCTAGCTAATGGTTTGTTGATGTTATCTTTCAAAGAGACTGACTTTTCCTGTCATTCCTCTTTCATGTTGTTCTTTTGTCTCTATTTCAATAGGTTCTGCTCTGATATTTATTATTTCTTACCCTCTGGTAATTTTGGGTTTGCTTTGTTCTTGCTTTTCTAGTTCCTTGAGGTGCATTGTTAGGTGGTTTATTTAAGATCTTTCTACTTTTAATTGCTATAAACTTCTCTCAGTACTTCTTTTGCTGTTTCCCATAAGTTTTGGTATGGTGTGTTCCTATTTTCATTTCTTTTGATAAATTTTTTCATTTCTTTCTTAATTTCTTCATTGACCCAATGGTCACTGAGGAGCAGGATGTTTAATTTCCATGTATTTTTACAGTTTCTAATGTTTTTCTTGTTATTGATTTCTAGTTTCATTCCATTGTGGTCTGAGAAAATACTTTATATAATTTTGATTTTTAAAAGTTTGTTGACACTTATTTTGTGGCCTAACATATAATCTACCCTGGAGAATGTTCCATGTGCTAATAAGAAGAATGTGTATACTACAGCTCTTGGATGAAATGTTCTGTAAATTTGCTGTATAGTGCAGTTTAAGTCTGATGTTTCTTTGTTGACTTTCTCAATCTACACAGTGCTGAAAGTGTGGTGTTGAAATTCCCAATGACTATTGTATTGGGGTCTGTCTCTTTTTAGCTCTAATATTTGCTTTATGTATTTGTGTGCTCTGGTGTTTAGTGCATATATATTTACAATTTTTTATTTCCTCTTGTTGAATTGCTCACTTTATCATTAAATAATGACCTTCTTATCTATTTTTATGTTTTTGATTTAAAGTCTATTTTATCCTGTGTAAATATAGATGCTCCTGCATGCTTGTGGTTTCCATTTGGTGTAATACCTTTTTCCATCTTTTCACTTTCAGTCTGTGTGTGCCTGTACAGAAGAAGTGAGTTTCTTGTAGCCAGCATATAGTTGTGTCTTTTTAAAAAAATCCATTCAGCCAGTCTATATCTTTTAATAGGGGAATTTAAGCCATTTATGTTTGAGATTGTTATTGACGGGTGAGGACTTACTCCTGTCATTTATTAAATGTTTTCTGAGGCCAGGCATGGTGGCTCATGCCTGTAATCCCAGCACTTTGGGAGGCTGAGATGGGTGGATCATGAGGTCAGGAGTTCAAGACCAGCCTGGCCAACATGGTGAAACCCTGTCTCTACTAAAAATACAAAAAATTAGCTGGGTCTGGTGGCGGGCACCTGTAATCCCAGCTACTCGGGAGGCTGAGGCAGAGAATTGCTTGAACCCAGGAGGCAGAGGTTGCAGTGAGCCAAGATTGTGCCACTGTACTCCAGCCTGGGTGATAGAGTGAGACTCCATCTCAGAAAAAAAAAAAAGCTTTCTGGTGGTTTTGTACAACTTTTGTTCCTTTTTTCCTCTTATTGTTTATCTTTTTGATTTTGTGGTTTTCTCTAGTGATATGTTTATTTTTCTCATTTGTGTATCTGCTCTACCAGTGAATTTTATACTTTTGCATGGTTTCACAATGATAGATATTATCATCTTTTTGCTTCCAGATGTAGGAATCTCTTAAACATTTCTTGTAGAACTGGTCTAGGGTTGATGAATTTCCTCAAATTTTGTTTATCTGGGAAATACTTTATTTCTCCTTTATTTCTGAAGGATGGCTTTGCAGGGCACAACATCCTTGTCTGGCAGGTTTTTCCTTTCAGCACTTTGAATGTGTCATCTCTCCTGGCTTATAAGATTTCTGCTGAGAAATCTGCTATCAGTCTGATGGGAATTTTATGTGACTTGATATTTTATCACATTTTATGTGACTTGATATTTTTCTCTTGTGACTTTAGAATTCTCTATGTCTTTTACTTTTGACAGTTTGACTAATGTTCCTCAGAGGGGACCTTTTTGGGTTGAATATTTGAGGAACTTTGAGCTTCCTATGCCTGGATGTCTATTTCTCCCTGAAGACCTTGGAAGTTTTCAGCTGTTATTTTATTAAATAGGTTTCCCATTTCTTCTCCTTGTGCAACTTCCAAAATATGAATATGTGTTTGCTTAATGGTGTCCCATATGTCATGTAGGCCTCCTTCATTCTTTTTATTTTTCTTTCTTTCTTTCTTTTGTCTGGGTTATTTCAAAAGACCTATCATCAAGTTCAGAAAGTCTTTCTTTTTGATATATATATAATTTTTTTTTTTTGAGATGAAGTCTCATTCACTCTGTCCCCCAGGCTGGCATACAATGGCACAATCTTGGCTCACTGCAACCTCAGTCTCCTGGATTAAAGTGATTCTCCTGCCTCAGCCTCCTGAGTAGCTGGGATTACAGGTGCCTACCTCCACACCCAGCTAATTTTTGTAGTTTTAGTAGAGATAGGGTTTCACCACGTTGGCCAGGCTGGTCTCAAACTCCTGATCTCAAGTGATCTGCCCACCTTGTGTGAGCCACTGTGCCCGGCCTTCAGTTGTATTTTTTATTTCATTCATTGAATTCTTCAGTTCCAGGATTTCTACTGGTTCTTCGTAAGTGATATCTATCTTTTTGTTGAATTTTTCATTCAGGTCACAAAATTTTTCCTAACTTCTTTGTATTGTCTATCTGTGTTCTTTTGAATCTCACTGAGTTTCTTTCTTTCTTTTTTTTTTTTGAGATGGAGTCTCCTTCTGTGACCTGGGCTGGAGTGCAGTGGCCGGATCTCAGCTCACTGCAAGCTCCGCCTCCCAGGTTTACGCCATTCTCCTGCCTCAGCCTTCTGAGTAGCTGGGACCACAGGCGCCCGCCACCACGACCGGCTAATTTTTTGTATTTTTTAGTAGAGACAGGGTTTCACCATGTTAGCCAGGATGGTCTCGATCTCCTGACCTCATGATCCGCCCATCTTGGCCTCCCAAAGTGCTGGGATTACAGGCTTGAGCCACTGCGCCCGGCCTCACTGAGTTTCTTTAAGATCATTATTTTGAAATCCATTTTAGACATTTCTAGATTTACTTTTCTTCAAGCTCTGTTACTGGAGAATTATTGTGTCTTTAGAGGGGTCAGTTTTCTTGCTTTTTAATGCATCTTGTGTCCCTACATTGATATCTGTGCATCTGGTATAACAGTTGCTTCTTCGAATTTGTAGAGTAGCTTGGGGGAAGACTTTTTTCTGTAGATGTATCTATAGTATCATTTGGGTAGGACACATTGGCTTTGGTTCTGGTTGGGCATGGTAGCATAGTCTCTATATTTCTTTGGCTGCAATCAATGTCAGTGGTGTCTGTGAGTTCCTCAGTGGCTTACAATGTGGTTGTTTCTGAAGGTTGGGGCAAGGCTTTACTGCTGGTGGGGATGCTAGTGGACCAGACCTCTGGGTCCTGGTGGGCACTGGTAGTGGTAGTGGTCAACTTTGGGTGGGCCATTCCTTGGGCTCCTGGGTGATGAGTGCAGACACATGGCAGCTCCACTGTTAGAGTGGACAGGATTGCTAGTGGTGGTGAAAGACCAGTTCTGGGCCCCCCAGGTGGTGCATGTGGGTGCCAATTGTCATGGTGGTGGTGGGCCCTGAGCAGGTTGGTTTTCCGGCCCCCAGCAGCCCATGTGGACACCAGCTATGGTGGCAGCTGGCCCTAGGCAGGCTAGTCCTTGGGCCCCTTGGCTGTTGCACAGGTACTGGCTATGGTGGCAGTGAGCCCCAGAAGGGGTGGTCCTTGAACCCCAGATAGTGTGTATGGGGAGCTGGCGGTGGCAGTGATGGGCCTGGATGAGTCAGTTCTTGGGCCCCCTGGTGGCCCATGCTGGCACCAGTGGTTCTGACAGCAGGCCCTAGGTGGTCCAGTCCTCAGCCCCCGGTGGTATGCATGGGTATGCAGTAGGCCCACTGCTGGACATTGTGGGATGGCTGTTGGTGGCAGCAGCCTTGAGCAGATGGCTCAGAGGCTTTGGGGATTGCCTTTTTTGGCTCTGTATGAACTGAGAGTAGCCCTTCTGATGTGCTGGACTGCCTGTTCCCCAGTGTGTAGGGTGCTGATAGGTTCAGGTGCCAGGGATGTGGCCCACCTCTGCATCTAGCTAGTATTGCAACACTGCAGCCCTCTGGGTGGATACAGGGGGATGTTAGTGGGGCCTGTGATGTGGAGAGGCAGAGGCTACTGGGCCCCAGGGCAGGATGTGGTCTGGTAGTGGCTCTACTCTCAAAATGGTGCTGGGTTATAGCAGCTTGGGTTCCAGGAGTAGGTGGGACCCAGAATGAATTCCTTATCTGGAACGATGCTGTTTTGTGGACTCCAAACAGCTCCCTATACTAGGCTAAGGGCCTGTGAGGGTTGAGGGGCTTTCCTGTAGCTAGGATTGCCAATATCTGTGGTGGGAATGCAGACTGCTGTGGATCTCCTGCTTACCTTTTCCTGGCAATGGAGAATCCCTCCTTTGTCTGAGCCCATCCCAGCTGGGTACTTTACTTACCTCTCCATGCTGCTGTTTTGAGTTTCTGTGCTTCAGAGGGTCATTGTCACTTTCCTGCTGAATTCCATTATTCTCCCTTAGGTATTTTATTCAGTATGTGATTATCTTCTTGCTGTTTTCGTCCTTCTTTGTGGAGGAGGTGAGTGGTGAGTACCTCTAGTCAGCCAACTTGATGATATCTCCTATTGCTATAGAATTTTAATAAATCCTTTCCACTGCATGGCATTCTTGGTGTATAAGGTGCTTGCATATGCATTGCTGTTATTCAGTCTGCACAACAGTACCGTGAGGTATGGAATATCTTCCCTCAGTGGTGGTGGTTAAAATGCAGATTTCCAGCTGCAGGGAGTATAACTAAGTCACGCCCTCAGCTGCTGCACTCTGAAATGCTGTGGCCTTAAGACAAGCATGGTCCTGGTAGACACAGGACTTCTCTATGGGAACTCTGGCTTGAGGGCTCCCCTTTGGCCTTGTCAAACTTCCTTAGAGCTGTACCACAGTCTAAGACTTTCCCATGTAACCTTCCTCTTCCATCCCTCCTTCTTTCACAAGGGCCAGAACTGCACTTCTTAGGACTCAGGATTGCACACCCTAGTGAGGACCCCAGAAAATGGGGCAAACTCATTGCTGGGGTAGCTGCTAGAATTCTGGGAAAAGCCAATGGTTGGCAACATGGTAGTACCTGAGTTGTCCTGGCAGATGGCAGAAGAAGGAATAAAGGCGCTGAGAGAAAGGTGTGTGCTGGAATAAATGCATTTTATGACTCCAGAAGACCCATCAGAAATTATGTTCCTTGGGAGGGCCCAGGAGCTACACCACTCTCCAAGGCCATCAGGAGTGCAACAGGGGAGGGATACCAGCGTCACTGTGAGGTCTGGTGGCAGGCAGCTCTTCTATGCAGGTCAGCACTTTGGCAGGAGAAGAAGCCACAGAGTTGGGCTCATTAATATCCATAGAGACAATGGAGCCCTAAAGTAATAGAGGCCAGGTGGTGGCACTTGCCCAGCAGAAGCCAGCAGGCTGCACTTATAGTGACAACTGGCAAGGCTGAGGCACAGCCAAGAGGCTTGGCCCATAGGGAGTGGTGGAGGTGGTTAACAGAGAGCGGTGCCCCTAGGGGCAGAAGAGATGGCAGCCAGCAATAATGCTGCTTAACAGAAAAAGAGCCAGCATGGACGTTAGAAGGCTGAGGGCTTTTGCCTCAGTGAAAAGTGGCAATCTCTTGCTCAGTTTTGAATCTGAGACAATTTCCAGACCTGTAATTCATTGACTGAAGATCTGGCAGGGTCCCTAGGAGTAAGAGCACTGAAATACCATGGCAAGACATTCACTCAGGTGACCACACCTTCTGTCCAACAGAGGAAAATATCTGGATATTCTCCTTCCTCCCACTGTACGGTCACCTGAGTAATATCTGCAGGTGCATTTAGGGAATCCTCACAGTACGTAGCTGCCACTGTAGCTACTCTGCCTACTGCCCATCGTGCTAGTTCTGGGGCAGCCAGTGATGGAGGCGGGCTCATGCCACGTGGCCCAGTCATCCTGTCTGCCTGGCTGAGTAGTGCCTTTTCTACGGGGGCTTCTTTCTGTGAACACTGATGAGTGAAACAAAAATCTTCACCCTTGGCACCCACTCTCATACATTCAGCAACATGCCCTATTTCAGACATCCTTGTCTCTGATCTTCCTGCTTTTTCCTTCCAGGCCCCAACGTGACAGACAGACCACTGGCCACTGCTGAAGAATCTAGATACATTTGCATTGTGGCTCACGTCTCCCTCCACATGAGGCTGATGACCAGGTGCTCTGCTCTCACCTCTGTCCCTTCAAAGCCGGCAGCCTTCTTTCACTTTGGAGGGGACCTGACCACTGGACCCTGAAAAGCTGCCCCGAAGTGCAGCTCTCTGCATTTTAATAGGCTCATCTCCCTCCCACAGGGGCAACCATGTCTTGAGGCCTGCCCTCCCTAATCTCCTCTTGCTCCTCCTGCCCAGTCAGCATATCACTGTCACTGTAAATGGTCAGTGTCATGTCCTATGGGATGTCCAGGCCTCCTCAGATTGTGTTAGGACACAGGGGAAGGGTTAACATGGCCTTGAAGCAAATGTTTAAATGAATATTTTCTGTCCCACATGAACATGGTTTTTTTCTGATTTCTCTTTTTTTAAACTGTAATGGGAAAGAATACATTTGCCAAATCACTGGCCACATACCATGCACCTGAGGGCCTGTTAATCTGTTTGAGCAGTGGTAGTATGTTCTGCTCACAGCTGAAATCAGGCCCACGGTTTGGTTACATCTAAGCAGTCTGAAGTAATCACTGGGAACCTTCCGTTTCTTTAGGGCGCATTCAGGGGAATCCAGTGGAAACAACCAGGAACTCTGCGTTGTTTAGGCTTTCATGATGGCCTGCTTTCTGCCACCTCCCTGGATATGACTTACTATCTTGGTTTCAGAGATTCCCCTTGGCTTTGTCCACTATGATGCCTCTGACTCCACAGGCCAAGGATCCAGTATGGAAATCAGTCCAACTGTCAATCAACTATATTGATCCCAATGGTAAGTGCAGGGAATAGGTCGGTGACCACCGGGTGGGTCCAGGGACTCCGTGGGTTTGTGTTGGCCAGACTGTAGCTTGCATTTGATTTATTTTCTGGCCCCCAGCAGCCCCCACCCTGATGTGGGGGCCACAATGACGCTTTGGGTGTCTGTGCTCAGACCCACAGGAATGAACATTTGGGTCACAGCAGCACATGCTGACGTGAGGCTGAGGGTAGGTGGGTTCAGAACAGGGGCTGGGGAGGGAAAGTTTGCTACCCCCAGATCAACTGCACTGATTGGGGGCTGCAGTTTGCCCCACTAACCTCTCCTTTTTGGGCTTCCCTCAGGAAGAGAGACTCACGGGAACCAAGGAGGGAGGAGCTGCTCCACACACCCACAGGGAGAACTCGCTCTGAGCAGCACCTGGGAGCGTGGCATTCGCGGAAATGTGCCCCTGGGCTCTGACTGTGGGGCTCGTGCCTACTACACCTCATGGCTCCACCACCGTGTTCAGGGCCATGATCTTGCAGTGTCCCCAGCCAGTGACTGAGTGTGGCAGGGACACCAAGGCTGGCCTGTTCCCAGGGGACTCTGATTGCCTCTGATGGGCAATTCGGGATTAAGAACTTCCCATCAGCCTTGCCGAATTCTCTTAGAACTTCTAGCTGTACACGTTTCTCCTCTGTCTCCTGCCCAAGGGCCAGACCTGCGTGGAAGTGTGGCAGCTCCCCTGTCCACAGCTGCCTCCCCGTGTTCTGTTCCTCGGAAGATGCTCCCTGAGGAATCGCACTCATCTCATCCTGTGCGGCATCTGCTTAAAGGACCTGGCCTAACATGCCCTGCAACAGGTGAGGAAGCCGGCATGTCGGGAAGGTTCATTTCTGAGACATATGAGTGTGTGTAGGAGGGACTGAGACTTCCATTATAGCACCTCAGAGACCAGGCTGCACATGGCCCATGGCCCTGTCCCATCTCCAACTCACTCACTTCCCTGAAATGAAACAAAACTGCTCACTTGATGAAATCCCAGGTAGTCCTGGACTGTGGGAGAGACGTAAAAGATGTAGCCATCCTCTGTGACTGCCATGAGGAAGCCGTTGAGGGCCTGGGGAGAGGCAGAGAAGAGAGTGTGTTCAGACTGGTCCGTTAATTTGTCTCGCTTCTGGGCATGTGGAGCTCCTGAAGGCCCAGGTCCAGGCCCTGGGTGTTTCTGCGGAACTACTTTGGCATTGACTGCCACCACATCCTGGGCTGTCCCTTCCAAAAGCAGGGCCCAGGGCACCCACAGAAAACTGGGGAGGGTGGGGAGTGAAGGCTGCCCATTTCTTACAGAGGATGACAGGAAGCCTTACTTTACATCAGATGGGTTTGAGGGAGCCCCGAACTGAGAGCATCTGAGGTTCTGTGAGGCGGTAGAGAAAAAAAGGTTTGTGTTTCTGTATGGTTAGGAATTCTGGGAAAATCAGAGTGAAACTTGGGACCCGGGCTAAAAGAGCAGCAAACTGCAGAAGTTAATTCACAACTGTAGCTTGTGAAAACTCCAAAGAGATTTTTGGCTCTGGTGGTATTTGTTATTTCATTTTTTTTTTTTTCTTTTTTAAGAGATGGGGTCTGGCTCTGCTGCCCAGGCTGGATTGCAGGGGCATGATCCTAGCTCACTGTACCCTCAAACTCCTGGCGTCAAGGGATCGTCCTTCCTTGGTCTCCCAAAGTGCCGGGACTACAGAGTTGTTTACCTTTCAAGGGAGGCTGAGACCCAGGAACATGGAGACATCCTGGGTTATAAATCTGGAGACCGACGGTCTTATGTTTCCCTTGGGAAGATTTATTTACATTCTAAATGGTTAAAGTAATAACTCAGGATCCTTTCCAAGGCTTTTATCCCTCCTTTCAGTAGGGGAGGGAGAAAATATGTATATGAATGCCTAAATTTATATTTCTGCATTTCCTGCAGGCTTGATGAGTAGGATAACCTCTGCTTTCATTGCATTGTCTAGAGGTAAGGAATTGGGGCACAAGAGAACCAAACAGTTCTTGTTTGGTTATAAGTAAATAATTCTTGTTTGCTTGTCAGTAAATAATAATCTGCTCTCCTCTTGTGTGTACATTCAGGGTTATGGAAACAAATGAAGACCAACCAAATGAAAAAAGCAAAGGCTATTTCTTCAGAGCTTTCTAAGGTAAGGGAGCCAGCCACTGTCACTTTTTGCATTTTGGCAAAGAATTCAGTGCAGGCAGAGGAGTGGGACGTTTTACAGAGTTAAAAAAGGGAAGGTTTCAGGTTTCAGGGGTGCACTGATTACAGGCTGCTCGCCGGGGAAGCTGTGGAATCATGAGCTAACTGGAAATGGGCTTCCTGTGTAGCAGGGTAGGCTGCACATTTGGCTTTCTCTGGTTGGTTCTAAGTTGGAAGCAGGGGCAAAAATTAGGGAAGCTGTCAGTTATTAATGAAGTCCTGGCCATTTGGGGCCAGTTGTTATAGAAGTTATTGTTTAGCTTCCTGGTTTGTTATTGGAAATGGTCTTACCTCCTGTAAATCTGACTTACAGCAGGCTGGCCTTCTGGGCTGTTCATTGTAGACAAGGGACTGGTTTCCTGTGCAGGCTGTGGGTCAGAGTTCTGTTTTTATATATGGTCTAGCCATTGTTTGTTTGTGTATTCAGTCTCTCAGAGTAATATTAATGAAGATAGATATTTAAAGCTTAGCCGTTTTCCTTCCCTGGTAAGATTCAAGAAGTGATTTCCTGATGAGTCTTGGCAGAGGGTGCCTGGGACATATCAGAGTGCTACCCCAGCCTAGAATGGGCAGGAGAGCTTGATGACCCTGGGCGGTGAGGATACTAGTGCTCAGGAACAAGGGAAGTTATCAGGGTCTGCATGGATGCACATCCAGAGAACAGGAAGGGAACATGAAGCCTGCAGAAATTGCCGGCACCCTGATCAGGTGCCTTCCAGTTCCCAAACCTTGGCACCATGCAGGTCTTCATGAACTTAGATCAGTTTCAAGAAAGAGGGTAGGAACTCATGAATTGATAGAAATTTATGTTTCCACTTGGAAAAATAAAGTCTTAAAATGTTAAGTTATAGAAAAACAGTGAAAACTATGGTTCTTGCATGCCTCAGTGTGTGACTTGAGATAGTCACACTGCCTTAATTATAATAATGATAACAACAATAATAAAAATAGTAATGATAATCATGTTGAAACACATTACGTTCTCCTTTAGTATTATAGTTTTACTATATATCTATCATTGTAATGATTCCTTTGTGTACATCCTCAAATCCTATGTTCTCTTGATTCACTGAACTCAATTAGGATTTGTGACTGTGTACCTCAAACGGCCGCTAATGCCACCCATAAATCCTGATACATTTCCCTGGTGCATTCACTTTCCCATTCTCTTAGATGACTGTTTCACATCATTTTCTCTCAAACCATCAATACCTCCTGCCTTCTCCTTATACTCAACTTTGCTTACTATTTCATTGAAAAGAAAATGCAGTCAGAACTTCTACATACTCCCACTGATATGGTTTGGATCTGTGTCCTTCAACCAAAAATAAAACTTTAAGCCCCCCAGCCATCTAAATGGACCTCTCCTCTTGGCCAAGGGCATTCCAAAGTTAACCTGTAAAACTAGTTTAGGCCATGATGGGAACAGGAGGTTGGACACACCTCCTTACTGTTAATATCAACACAGACCTTAAGACTGATGGAACAGACTCTTTAAGTCTGACAGGAAACATTTACCATCTATTCTCTTTGAAGCCTGCTACCTGGAGGCTTCCTCTACGTGATAAAACCTTGGTCTCCACAACCCCTTATTATAACCCAGACATTCCTTTCTTTTGATTCCAGGTCTTTAGATGATAACTCAACCAACTGCCAATCAGAAAATTTTTGAATCTGTGTGTGACCCGAAAGCCCCCAGTTCCAGTTGTCCCTCCTTTCTGGATTGAATTGATTGATGTTTTAAGTCTCCCTAAAACCAAGTTGTAGGCTGACCACCTCGGGCCCATGTCATCAGGACCTCCTGAGGCTGTGTCACAGGCGTGTCCTTAACTTTGGTAAAATAAACTCCTAAATTACTTGAGACTTGTTTCAGATACTCTTTGGTTTATAGTCTCCACCCAAATCTCAGGTTGAACTGTAATCCCCAGTGTTGGAGGTGGGGCCCAGTGGGAGGTGACTGGATCGTGGGGGCAAATTTCTCATGGATGGTATAGCATCCTCCCCTTTGGGCTGTCCTCACAAGAGTGAGTGAGTTCTTAGGAGATCTGGTTATTTAAAAGTGTGTGTGGCCCCTCCCTCATTGCCCTCTTGCTCCTGCTCTGGCCATGTGACATGTCTGCTCCCCCTTTGCCTTCTGCCATGATTGTAAATTTCTTCAGGCTTCCCAAGAAGCTGAGCGAATGCCAGAATGTTGCTTCCTGTACAGCCCGCAGAACCGTGAGCCAATTAGATCTCTTTTCTTTATAAATTACTCAATCTTGACTGTTCCATTATAGCAATGAGAGAATGGACTAATACAGCCACCACTCTCTCCTACCTATTTTATAGGCTCTGCCTCACCTCTTGTTACCATGCATGAACTCTCCATGCTTCAAGCCAAGCCCAACCCCTACATCCCAGTTGCGTAGGCAGTTATAAGCAATGTAAATATATATCTTAATACTGTTATTCCTAGTTATATGGAATGGTAGAAGGAGAATTGAAACAATTAAGCAGTTCTTACATTGGAAATATGAGAACAATGCAGAATAACAAATAAGTAAAACTGATATTTAAAAGTAACTACAGGCTGCGTACGGTGGCTCACACCTGTAATCCCAGCACTTTGGGAGGCCGAGGCAGGCAGATCACCTGAGGTTAGGAGTTTGAGGCCAGCCTAGTGAACATGGCAGAACCTCGTCTCTACTGAAAATACAAAAATTAGCTGGGTGAGGTGGTGCATGCCTGTAGTCCCAGCTACTTGGAAGACTGAGGCATGAGAATTGCCTGAACCCAGAAGGCAGAGGTTACAGTGAGCCGAGATTGCACCACTGCACTCTAGCCTGGATGACAGAGCAAGACTTGTATAAAAAAAAGTAAATAAAATATAACTGTAGGCATTTTTCAATTAAATCAAGGATGACAATTTTGGTAAAATAAAATACCTCAATCCAAGCTTATAGGACACAGATACAAAAACGAGCAAAGAACTGCCTTGATTTAAAGACTTTTAAAAAGAAACTTCTGAATATTCTGTTTCTTCAAGGGGCTAGTATTAAGTGACACCAATCTACATATAATAATTCTGTTTTCGGCCGGGCGCGGTGGCTCAAGCCTGTAATCCCAGCACTTTGGGAGGCCGAGACGGGCGGATCACGAGGTCAGGAGATCGAGACCATCCTGGCTAACACGGTGAAACCCCGTCTCTACTAAAAATACAAAAAAATAGCCGGGCGAGGTGGCGGGCGCCTGTAGTCCCAGCTACTCCGGAGGCTGAGGCGGGAGAATGGCATAAACCCGGGAGGCGGAGCTTGCAGTGAGCTGAGATCCGGCCACTGCACTCCAGCCCGGGTGACAGAGCAAGACTCCGTCTCAAAAAAAAAAAAAAAAAAAAAAAAAAAAAAAAAAAAAAAAAAAAAAAAAAAAATTCTGTTTTCTAAATTGATATATAGTTTACATACATCGAATTGCACATTTCCTAAGTGTACAACCCGATAGATTTTTGACAAATACATTCACTTTCCCTACCAAGATATAGAGTATTTTCCAGAAAGTTCCATCATGATCCTTCCTAGCCAACCTCTACCTCTCTCCACTCTTGATGACACACCCAATACTTTATTTTATTTTTTTATTTTACTTTAAGTTCTAGAGTACATGTGCACAATGTGCAGGTTTGTTACATATGTATCCATGTGCCATGTTGGTGTGCTGCACCCATTAACTCGTCATTTACATTAGGTATATCTCTAAAGCTATCCCTCCCCCCTCCTACCACCCCACGACAGGCCCCGGTGTGTGATGTTCCCCACCCTGTGTCCAAATGTTCTCATTGTTCAATTCCCACCTATGAGTGAGAACATGTGGTGTTTGGTTTTCTGTCCTTGCAATAGTTTGCTAAGAATGATGGTTTCCAGCTTCATCCATGTCTCTACAAAGGACATGAACTCATCCTTTTTTATGGCTGCATAGTATGCCATGGTGTATATGTGCCACATTTTCTTAATCCTGTCTATCATTGATGGACATTTGGGTTGGTTCCAAGTCTTTGCTATTGTGAATAGTGCCACAGCAAACATATGACACACCTAATACTTTAAATTAATTTTGCCTGTTGTAGAATTTCATACACATGAATTTAGTATAGACCCTTGTGTTTGACTTTAATTCAGCACAAAGGCTTTAAGGCTTATGTATCTTGTTGCATGGACTAATGATTCATTACTTTTTATTGTTGAGTCCATTACACAAACACACCAATTGTTTACTCTCCTGTTTTCAGAAATTAGACTAGAATAGTTTGGTGTCCTCTGTATTTATCTTGCTTCAAGGTCATTGAGTTTTATGGCTCCATGGGCTAATATTTTTCATCAAAGTTGGAAAAATTTCAGCCATTATCTATTGATATCCTTTTTTCTGCCCAATCTCTTTCTACATTCCTTTTGTGACTCAATTACATGTATGTTAGGCTGCATGATAATGTAGCACAGACCACTGAGACTATTTTAATTTTTTTCATTTTTCTCTTTGTGATTTTATTTGGATGGTTGCCATTGACCTATCTTCAAATTCAATGACCTGTTTTCTTCCACTGAATCTAATCTGCTGTGAAGCATATGAAGTCCTTTCTTTCTAGTCAGATGTTCTGTTTTTCAGTTCTAGGATCTCCATTTAGTTCTTTTTATAGTTTCCATTTCTCTTTTGAGACTTCTCATCTGTTACTTATTAGGCCCATCTTTTTCTTTAAATCATGGAGCATATGTACAATAACTGTTTCAAAGTATTGACAATTTTTTCAAAACAAAACAAAACAAAACTCAGCTGCGATTCTGATACGTTTGTGTTGAATTATGTAGGACGATTTGGAGAATATTGCTATCTTAACAATATTAAGACTTCTGACCCATAACATAGGATTTCTTTCCATTTTTTATGTCTTCTTCAATTTCTTTCTACAATGTTTTAGTTTTCAGTGTGCAAGACTAGCTTAGTCAGCCAAATTTATTCCCAAGTATTTTATTATTTTTAATGCTATTGTAAATGGAATTGTTTTATTAGTTTCATTTTTAAATTGTTCACAGTAATGTATACAAATGTAGCTGGTTTTTGCTTATGATCTTGTATCCTGCAACTTTGCTAAACTCTTAGTTTCAATAGTTTTGTAATATATTCTCTAATATTTTCTATACATGATATGACATCATCTGCAAATAGAGATAACTTTATTTCTTCATTTCCAGTATGGAAACTTTAAATCTAATTTTTCTTGCCTAATTTCCCTAGAACCTGCAGTACTATGTTATGTTAAGTGTACCAATATACATGTAATGGGAACACCAAAAGAAAACAAGGGAGAAAAGGAGCAGAAAAGATATTTAAGGAAATAATGGCTTAATATTTTTTCAAGAGTACTCCTAGGTGTACATTTTCCAAGCTCTGTTCCAAATAATATCAGTCCCCTTAGAGAGCTGAACAGATCTCTGTTCTTATGACCTATCTTTCTCCAGTGCCACTGCATTGGAACTGGGATCATGGGTGGCAGTTGCTTCTCTCAGTTATAGCTTCGCTCTATGGCTGGGGTCCTGGGCATGGACAGTAACCCCTGATCATCTTGGCTTGCCTCTCTGGTTTGGATTCTCCCTGCTACACGTAAGCTGAGTTGGGGAAATTTGGGGCCAGTATTTTCAGCCTGCTGTGCCTGGGATAGAGTTTCTACCCTATGAGTTGGGGCTAGGTGGAGAAAGGGAGCTCCAGTCTTCTCAGCCATGTTTTCCTGGAGAAGAACTTCAGCAATACAAGTGAGGGGTGATGAAATGTGTCGGCAGCCTGCCTTTCCTGGGTAAAACCATAATCCTAGGCTGGGAACTTGGAAAAAGAGAGTCCCGTTTTCTTGGCTCCTGGCTGCACCCATCACACTGAGCTGGGGGTAGGGGCCATCTGTCAAGCTTCTCACATTGCCAGTCCAGAAATCCCACCTCTCCACATCCTTTTATTTATTTACTTATTTTGAGACAGGGTTTTGCTCTGACACTCAGGCTGGAGTGCAGTGGTATGAACTTAGTTCACTGCAGCCTTGACCTCCCGGGCTCAAGTGATCCTTTCACTTCAGCATCCCCAGTAGCTGGAAATACAAGGTGTGCAGCACCACACCCAGCTATTTTTTTTCTTTGTAGAGATGGGGTTTTGCCACATTGCCCAGGCTGGTCTTGAACTCCTGGGCTCAAGCAGTCTGCCCGCCTCCGCCTCCCAAAGTCCTGGAATTACAGGTTTGAGCTGCTGTGCCGGCCTCCATATCATTATTACAACCAAACAAATAGAACAGCAATAGATATTCTATTTGGATTGCAAATCATTCATATTTTTACTGTTTTTAAAAATTCCTTTATACTTTATGTCTGGTCTTTGTTCACAGTATCTGTGTCTGATGTACTTTTAGAAAAAATAGAATAATTTAAATTCGATTTGATTTTAAATCCTAAATATCTGAATGTGTTCCCACAAAATGAAGTTGAATATTTCTTTATCAGTTTAAACAAGATTTTTGTCTTTAGCAACTGAAACTAATTCTTGTTAACAGCCACTTAGGAAACACCTAAATATAAAGCTGTGATGGTTAATTTTATGTGTCAGTTCGGTTGGACTGTAATGTCCAAATGTGTGAGCAACTATTAGTCTAGATGTTTCTGCAAAGGTATTTTTTGATTGACATTTGTCTTAGTCCATCTGTATTGCTATAACGAAATACCTACGACTGGGTAATTTATAAATAATATAAATTTATTTGTGTCTTAGTCCATCTGTATTGCTGTAATGAAATACCTACTACTGGGTAATTTATAAATAATATAAATTTATTTGTGTCTTAGTCCATCTGTATTGCTGTAACGAAATACCTACGACTGGGTAATTTATAAATAATATAAATTTGTTTGTCATAGTTATAGAGTCAGAGAAGTTCAAGATCAGAGCACTGGGAGGTTCAGTGTCTGGTGAGGGCCCCATTCCCTGCTTCCAAAATGATGCCTTGTTGCTGCACCCTCCAGAGGGGACTAATGCTGTGTGTCCATATGGCAGAAGGCAGAAGGCAAAAGGGCCTCAGCCTGTTCCTCCATCCCTCTTACAAGGCACTAATCCATTCACAAGGGCAGAGCTCTCATGTCTTAATGACTCCCCAAAGGTCCCCACCTCTTAATATCACCACAATGGGATTAATTTCCAACATGGATTTTGGGGGACACATTGAAACATTTAAATAAGCAAACTTTGAGTAAAACAGATTCGCCTTTATAATGTTGGTGGGTCAAATCCAATCAATCAATCAATTGAATCCCTTAAGAGAAACAGATTGAGATCCCCTGAAGAAGGAAAATTCTGCCTCCAGACAGCTTTTCGACTTCAGACTGAAACATCAACTCTGCCCTGGGTCTCCAGGCTGCTGGCCTCTCCTGCAAATTTTGGACTTATCCCACAATCACATGATCCAATTCCTTAAAATTTATCTCTCTCTTTTTTTCTTTTTTTTTTTCTTTTTTTTTTTTTTTTTTTTGAGACGGAGTCTTGCTCTGTCGCCCAGGCTGGAGTGCAGTGGCCGGATCTCAGCTCACTGCAAGCTCAAGCTCCACCTCCCGGGTTCACGCTATTCTCCTGCCTCAGCCTCCGGAGTAGCTGGGACTACAGGCGCCCGCCACCTTGCCCGGCTAGTTTTTTTTGTATTTTTAGTAGAGACGGGGTTTCACCGTGTTAGCCAGGATGGTCTCGATCTCCTGACCCCGTGATCCGCCTGTCTCGGCCTCCCAAAGTGCTGGGATTACAGGCTTGAGCCACCGCGCCCGGCCTATCTCTCTCTTTCTACCCACGCAAACACATACATCCTATTGGTTCTGTTACTCTGGAGAATCCAGATTAATACAGAAGCCCTATTGGGAATTTTCAGCCAAACAAACTAATTCTAAATAATTCTTAGGAATTCCATTTCAAGAGATTTTGTTGTGTTAAATTTCTATTTTAAAGGAGAAACACAAAAGATTTCAAGCTTACGAAAAAGTGAAGAGAACAATATAACCTATGCATAGATATCTTAACATACGCTAACACGTTGACAGGGTCTTTGTAGCAGATCTCTTTTGAGTTTATAAAAAGATCCCTCACCTTGTGGTTGGGCACATGAAACTACAGACTTTTAAGACAGAGTATGCTGAGACTAAACCCGCAGCCAGAGAAGAGCCTAATGATTTGCCAATAGATAAATAAGCCTTAACCAGATAAATGAAGATGGAGTGTTCTTTCATGCCACCTTCTCTTACCTAAAGAAGAGACCCACCTGCTTCTAATCATAATCCTTGAGGGAGTTCACAGGGGATGACCAATCAACCAGTGGTTATGTATGTTCTTTGTGGACTGTCTGCTGAAGTTTCATACTTCTGGTGTGTAAGGTAAAAAATCTGCTATATTTATGACACCCAGAATGTGGATTCCTTTGTGAGGTAGCAGGAATATATCGTATTTAGATAGAAAATTAAAGAGAAAGAAATGTTTCAATTGCTTAAAGTAGTAAAAATGAAATATGATATGGTAATGTTTTTCATCTACACACAGTTCTTCCTTTGTACAGTTGTTTCATGACTCAGGACATGATGGCTTACAGTATGATTTTCACATATATTCCTACATCTGAGTCTCACAGCCCCTGGGGCATATAGAGAAGATGGAATATCACTTTTAGGGAGGTAGTGACTACCACTCTACTAGCAGGTGACCATCAGGGACTGATATCTAGAGTTTCTGACTCTTCCTACCCCAAGCATGATTCCCACCCGCATTGCACCATGAGTAGAGATTTGTCCAAAAATGGAAAATTAGATATAGAGTACTCGATTCAACCAGAAATTTAACATGATAATTAAATATATATTGAGCAAAAGTTGAAGCAAAATATTTTCTGGAAAACTCCGAGGCCTGATTCTGCTATAGTTATAATCACTGACATGAAGTAGAGATGGTCAATATTGTACAGTACCTGAAGAAGCAAGTCCCCTTCAGAAAACAAATCTACATTGATTTGTGGAAAGGTCTGTTCACTTCTTCCTGGGTTCATGGGTGGGTCGACTGAGCAGCTTGCATTGTTGTCCTTTAGGGTTGCTGAGAAAGAAAAATGGTGTTATTGTGAACATGTGCCATCCCACAGGGATGAAAAGGAGAATCCAGGCGACCCTGGTTCTCAGTTTCAGGATAGCAAGTGTCACTCTGTGTACTGGCACCTTGAGTTCTTCCAAGGTTCCAGTAAGAGCAGTCACATCTGATTGAACACTTACCTCCTCTAGCTGGGAAAAGAGCCCATTTTAACTTTTGTCTGGGCTGTTTCTACTGTGGCTTCTCTACAGGCAAAATATTAATTCAGTTCAAATTCTGCTTCCTCTGAGGTGCTCTTGCTATTTCTCCTGAGGAAAATTTGTTGTGCCTCCTTCGACTCCCTTAGCATTAAAGTCACTGCCATTAACATTGACTTGGTGTATGATGATTTCATTTTTGCCTTATCTATCAGGTCAGGTATAAGTGCATGACATGACCTGTTACCAAAAAATTGCAGATCCAGACCCTCACCTTTTTCACCACCTCTACCACTATTATCCCGGTCTGAGACATTATCAACTCTTGCTGGCCTTCCTGCTTCTACTTCTGCCCCGTGTAATGAATTCTCTGAATAGAAGTGTGCATGACATTTCTGAAAAATTATATAACCTATAACATCACCCTTCTGCTCCAAAGGCCTCATATATGCACAAAACCCTCCAATGGCCTCATATACACACAAATCTTATGTCCTGACCATGACCATTAGTTAAGATTTATTTTTTTGTAACTAAAATTCCCCAAATAACAATAGCTTACAATATAAAAGCGTATCTCATGCTCATACTATATCAGAATAGTGCAGTCAGGGATGTGTGCAGCCCTGTCCCATGAGGCTCCATGGGACCAGCTCCTTGGAGCTCATTCTCCGCCTTCCTGGACTCAGCCTCAAGGCCTCACCCCTTCTGCTCCCAGGAGGAGGGATCTGCAGAAGAAAGGGTGGCACCATCTCTCTCAAGGAAGCTGCCACCTGACTCCTTTGCTAATAGCCTAATAGAACCACCTCGTTCTAGTTCCCAAACGCTGTCATCACCTCAAATAAAACCCTAGTCCTCTTCCCCACAACCTGGGCCACCACCTGGAGTGTGTTTGGTCCTTGGAGGACGTTTCATGTTGTTATTGGGAATGATTAAATAATTGCTGCCCTTCTGCAGTCACCATTGTACTTTGAGCAAAAGTTTCATAAGTTTCATAAGTTTTCAGAATGTATTATCTGGGTTGACTGGATCCAATTTTAGTTTTTGAGTTTCTTTTCTGAACAGCTGTAACAATTTTAAAGATTAATATGTCCTGACTTTTGTTCTTTATTAGAGGTCTTCCAAAGAACAAAGATAAATCTATTTTAAAAATAGAATAAAATTTATCCTGTCTTACAGTGATCATATGAGTCCATTTAACCCATATATAAATCTAAGATACATTCATCTTAGTGATTTTATTTAGTTTTTTAAATCTTGGAACATTTTGCTATTTTATCATCCTAAAAACGATTTCAAAGTTCATCATTAAGGATTCTCAGCTTTGCCACGAAGGCTAAAATAATATGAAAACAGAAGGATGATGGAACACAGAGAAAGATAACGTGATGCAGAAATCAGCATTCTTTGGTATTACCCTCCAGTTTTCTTGTTGCCAAAGTTCTATTCAAGAAGATGCATCTGAAGAAATGGAGATAGTGAGGGCTGTTTTGTCTTTAATTAAATACAGTGGGGGATTCAGAAGTTTCCATTTTCTTTCCATAGTGGCAAAGAGAAGACAACTGACAGAGAAAGAGGTTTTACAATTTTAGATGAGTTGGAAGATAATTTCCTGGGGAGATCAGTGCTTTCCCCTGTGATAATGGAAATGGCTTCATATTTGCTGTCCCAGCCACATGTGGCTACTGAGCTCTGAAAATGTGGTTGGTGTGACCAAGAAGCTAAGATTTTAATTTTACTTAATTTTAATTGATATAAGTTTAAATTTAAATAACTATCTATGGCTAATAGCTACCATACTGAATAGCAAAATTCTTGACTCTAATATTTAAAGTGAAAATGATCATATAAATGAAAGCTCAGCAGAGAAATGGAACTATAAAAAGAACCAAAGAGAAATGTTTGATCTGCAAAATATAATACCGGAAATAAAAAATATATTTAATAGGCTTAACAGCAAAATGAACCCTCGCAGAGAAAAGGACTGATAAGCTTAGAGACTGGTCAGTGGAAATTATCCAAAATGAAGCAGCAATGAGAAAACTGAACAAAACACCAACGGCCTGTGGTACAGCATCAAGCAGTCTAAAATACATGTAATTTGAGTTCTACACAGAGAAGAGAGAGAGAAGACTCAGAGAAAGTATTTGAAGAAATAATGGCCAAAAGTTTATCAAATTTGATGAAAACGATGAATCCACATTTGTTCTTGTTGGAGTAGAGCTGGGGAGGAGTTTATTAAAAACTTCAGAGATGATGCTTACTTGGGAGATGACTTTTCTAAGTTGATGGTCTCATTATCAATCAACTTAGATATAAATTTAAATTTCCCCCAGATTTTCTCCCAAATTTCCAGCAATTCTAAAAAAGCTTTTTAAAAATAAAATAAATTTCATGAGAGGATTGTGACCATTTTTTAACCTTTTGTTCAGGCCCAGAGTCTGCCTCCCTTGTCCATCCTCCCAGGACATGTCTCTGAGCTACAAAGGGGACACATTCTCCCTCATGAAAGGTGACACTGCAGGGAAGACAGGAGGCCACAGACTCACCCATGTTCGTTCAGCGTCACTGAATACAAGTTCCACTTGCGGGAATGGGTTAGAACATCTGTCTTTAAGTAGCAACACAGTTAATGAGCAAGCAGGACAAGGAAGAATAGATTGTGCCCTCTGTGTAATAGAAAATTTTAGGAGGAAAAGTTTTCAAGAAAACAAGAAGAAATAATATCCTAGATCCTATGTTATATTCAGAGAAAGAGGACCTTTGTTCTGAACCAAAGTTCTATAAGGTAGAGGAACACTTGGATCCTCACAAGAAATGACAAAGCAAAGGGAGGCAGGAGCACGGTGGTCGCGTTAAGGACTCTCCCTGGAGAATAACAGAGCCAGGCAAGGGGACTGGTGCCATCTCTTTCCACGAGCAGCCTGGGACAACAAGGAGCCAGGGTTTGCACCTCAGACAGGCACACTCCCAGGTGAGCGCCTGGCTCACCTAATGCACCTGTGTCGAGCAGGTGCCTCTCGCCTCTGCCTGAGGTCTGAAGGCAATGGTGCAGCTCTCACCAGGACAAAGGGTTAACCCAAGTTACCCCTTTTCCTCTTGTGGCCACAGCCTCCACCAGGGTCCCAGCAGGTGTCAGGAGGCCTCTCACCCTCGCTTTGTAACAGCAGCCACCACTTGCCTGCAAAGTAGTCCTTCACCTTCAGGTAGCCCACGATCAGCCTGAGGACGGACAGCTTGTCCAGCCGTGCACGCACGTCCTCAGGGAAGGGTAACAGGTTGGTGAGTCGGGTCAGCTCTTGATTCAGTCGGTCCCGGTGCCTTTTGGAAGGGTTGGTCTTGGCTCCCTCTGGAGGCAGTGGCTTAGGACTTGGGGGAGAGAGAAGAATGATCATGGCCCCACTTTCCACTGCCATTTCACTCTTGCATCACCCCAGGGGTTCCAACACTATGCCCCGCACTGTGCAGCCCAAATCCCTGGTGTTCAGAGGCACAATCCCTCATCCACTAAAAGTGGTGACACTTTCTCTACAATTGTTTTGTAGAGACTTGCTATGTTTTTTGTAGGTCTTGCTATGTTGCCCAGGCTTGTCTTAAACTCCTTGGCTCAAGCCATCCTCTCACCTCAGCCTCCCAAAGTGCTAGGATTACATGTGACAGCCACCACACCCAGCTCCAAATCATTTTTATGGGGCCAGCATAACCTCAAAGTCCAATCTAGTAAGGATAATTCCGTAAATAAAAAGTATGGGCCAGTCTCACTCACAAACAAAAATGCTGAATCATAAATTTAAAAATAACAAACCAAACGCACCAATAAAGTGACTGCATAGTATATTGCGATCAGGTAGAGCTTGTCTCAAGATTCAATTTTAGTTTAACGTTAGAAAATCACTAATGTAACTCACTATATTAAAAGACTAAAGGAAAAAATGTGATAATCTCAGTAGATGAAGAAAAGCATTTGATAAAATTTGGCGTTCTTTAATGATCGTTTTTTCAAAAGTCTTAGCAACTTGGAATAGAAAGAAATCCCCTAACCTGCAAAGGTCACTTGCAAAAACCAAAAAAACAAAAAACAAAAAGCAGAAACTCACCGCAAAAAGCACAGTTGATAGTAAACCATTGGAAACGTACTCTTTGAAACCAAGAGCACAAGAATGCCCACCATTACCACTTTTTTCTACGTTAGACTGAGGGACCTAGCCAGTCCGTTAAGGGAAGAAAAATAAGTGCTACGGTCTGAACGTCACCCAGAATTCATGTGTTGAAACTGAGCATGAGTTTGTGATAGTATTAAGAGGTGGGGCCTTTAGAAGACTGTGAAGTCATGAGGGTGAGCCCTCATGGTTGGGATGAGGGCCCTTGTGAAAGGTCTGGAGGGAATGGGTTTGCCCTCTTCTGCTCTTCCTGTGTGTGAGGATGCAGGAAGAAGGCCCTTGTCAGACACCAAGTAGCTGCGCCTTGATCTTGGACTTTCTGTTCCTTATAAATTACCCAGTCTGTGATATTTTATTAAAGCAGCACAAACAAATTAGGACATAAAAGCTGAAATGGAAAAGGAAAAGAAGCCACTAATAGAAGATTATAAGAGTGTACCTGGGAGGCTCACAAACTTTCAGCCTGTCAGTCACCCCCTGTAGGGCTTGTGGCCCTGCCCGCACAGTTCAGGAGATCTGGGGTGAGGCAGGACTGTCTGCATGTCTAATGAGCTCCCAGGTTACCTAGTTCTGCTGTTCTGGAACCACACCTTAAGAACCACTGCTCTAAATAGAAGATTTGTAGGTTATTATGGGCTGCATTTTGCAAAATTCGTATGTTGAAACCCTGAAGTACCTCATAATGTGACTATATTTGGAGACGAGTTAAAGAGGTGGTGAATTTAAAATGAGGCCTTGGAGTGGGCCCTACTCCAATCTAACTGGTGTCTTTATAAGAAGAGAAGATTTGGATACACAGGGAGAGACACGAGACACATGCACACACAGAGGGAAGACCACTGGAGCTCACAGGAAGAAGACAGCTATCTGTAAGCCAAGGAGAGAGGTGTTGGAAGAAACCAACCCTGCTGACACCCTAACCTTGGACTTCCATCATCCAGAACTGTGAGAAACAAATTTCTGCTGTTTAAGCCACCTGGTCTGTGGTGCTTTGTTATTGCAGCCTTAGCAAATTTATGCAAAGATATATTGTTAGAATTAATAATAGGGTTTAATAAAGTTGGTAGATAAGAATCAAGATTCAGAAAACCATTACATTCTTATATACCAGCAACAATGAATTGGAAAAGGAATTTTTAAAAATACATCCTTTACAATTTCATAAAATTTAAAATGTTTAGAAATAAATATATTGTAAGGTATGCAAGGCCTAGAGAAAGACATTTATACAATATAAAGGAAGCCACTTTAAAAGGCCTATGTGTAGAGACAGATGATGCTTCAACAGGGCAAAGATGTTGATTTTCCCCAAAGACATTCGCAGATTTAATTCAGTTTCACTCAGCATCTCTAGAGGCTTTGTTTTTGTTTATTTTTCTTTTTTTTCTGAGGGAACTTAATAAGCTGATTCTATCTCATGACTGTTCTAAGGTTAATATAGATGTGCAGAGATCACAAAAGAGTCAGTCAGGCCTTCCTGAAGATGAAGAAACGTGTTGGGGCCATTAAAACTTATTGCAAAGTGGTAAACTTGGTCTGGACTGGGATCCAGGACCCAGGGACACAGCCATGCACACAGGGAACTGGATTTAGGACAGGGTGGGAACTGACAAGCCCAGTCAAAGGCTGGACTTATTGATGACTGTGCTGGCACAATTGGCTTTTCATATTGGAAAAAAAATTGAAATGGGATTCTCATCACACCACATCAAAAAATTACTTAAGGTGGACCATGGGCTTAAAATGTAAACAGCCAAACTATGAAACATTTGGAAGATAGTAGAGGTGGCTTTTTATGACATCATAGGTGGGAAGGACATTGTAAGCAAGACAAGAAAGTTCCAACCATGAAGGAACAGATGGATACATTTAAATAATTTGAAATTAAGAACTTCTGCTAATCAAAAATACCATGAAGAGAGTGAAAAGACAAACCACCAACCATGAGAAGGTATTTTAAACACATAGGGTTGCTTTACTTGATCCACACATGTTTAAAGAGAAATATTATATTCTTCTCTCTTCTCACTTCTTCACCCATCCATGTGACCAGTAGCCCTCGCAGGCTTCTCAGTCTGAATCCTAGATGCTTTGCTACTATTTAGATCACTGTTCACATGTTTTCCTATTATAGCTGAGCTGCCACAATGCCCTCGTAAGTAAATATGACTGCACATCCTTAGGTAATCCTCTGAGGATACATTCTTAGAAGTGGATATGCTGAGTGAAAGCAAAAAGACATTTTTAAGGCATTTGATAATTATTGACTACTTTTTTCCATAAAGGCTGCAGTAAGTTATGCTCTCACTAGCAATTTGAAAATGCTAGCTTCTTCCTAATCTAGAAAATTAGGTGCTATCAATATAAAAAGTCATTTTAAAATGCACAAAATGTAAATGTTCACATTAACATATTCATGTCACCAGAATCCTAGACATTCTCCTCCTAAAAGGTCACTGCCATCCTGGTTTCTAATACCGTAGATTAATCTTGCCATTTGTGAGCCCTGTGGAAAGGAAGCTGCACAGCTTGTGCTTGCTGGTGTCTGGTTCCTGTCACCCAAGGTTATGTCCGAGAAAGTCACTCACGTTTTATGTGTAGCCTAGTTCATGTTTGTTGCTGAGTAGTATTCTACTATGGAAACAGATGTTGCTTGATGTGTCCATCCTACTGTTGAAAGAAGTCTGGTGGCCTCCATCATGACATTTTCGTACATATGTACACATTTCTGTTCTCTCCAAATGGAAAGCGAATTTGCAGGGTCAACTTTAGTAGGCACTGCTAAATAGTTTTCCACAGTACGAGGTGCCTTCCTACTGGTTGTGCACAGTGGCTTCTGTTATTAATGTAAAAAAATGTATCTCATATTTGCCTGTTTTATTTATTTAATTACTGATAATGCCTTTCATATGCTTATTGGCCATTGGTTTGTAAATTGCCTGTTAATGCTTTTGCCTATTTTTCATAGTTCTTTCATCATTTTGTATGAGCTAATTTTCTACTAAGCATATTAATCTTATACATGTTACAAATTTTGTTTGCATCTTGATTTTGTTGATGGTGTTTGTGTATGTATTTTAATATCACCTCCATTTTTCTGTTTATCTTTCTTTTTAAAGAGTATCTATTGCCTGATCATTGTAAGAAAAATTTAAAATTCAAACACAATCACTGGAAGTGGTGGCTGTTGATCTTTTGGTGCACACTCTCCCAACCTTGTCCCATGTGAACATAGAAATATGTCACTGCCTGTTGAGCGCCTGCTAGAGGCCAGGCAGAGTGGATGTGGGAAAGCAACAGAGTCATGGAGGAGGCAGGCAGCAGGAAGGAAGGTGTGGACCTTGAGGCCCTCTGGAGCAGAGCTCTGCAGCTGAGCGGGGCCTCAAGGGTTCTGGCCAGAGGGAAAGAGAGGCCTTGCATCAAGAAAGTGCTCCAACTAACCTCCTGAGGGGGCTGAGGAAAGGGAAGAAATGAAGGGAGGGCCCAGGGAGCCTGAGAAGCTTCCATTTCTTTCCTAGGTGGAATGAGGAACTGCTGATGGGAGGTACTGCTTTCATCTTTTACAAGATCCTTTGGGAATGGGAGGACACTACTAATGGGTATGGGATTTCCAAAAATTTGGGGGTGGTTAAAATGTTCTGGAACCAGATAGTAGGGATGATTGTACATTGTGAATGTACTGATGTACTTGTACATTGTAAGATGGTTAAAAAGGTAAACTTTATATCATGTGATTTAACACAATGAAAGAAAAAAGACCCAATCTGCTACAGTATGATCAAACCAGAAGAGGTGAGAGCAGGAGATACAGAACTTTCCAGGAGCTGCTGTAAGGGCCACAGGGGATGACGGTAGCCCTGGGCACAGAAACGGGCAGACTGGATATCCTGGGGTGGAATTAGCAGCATTTGGAATGGTTTTCCAGAGAGGGGAAGGACAACTCCAGGGTTCTCCATGGGAGGATGGTGACAGGTAGGACAGGCCAGTTCGGATGGGCTAAGCTTGAGCTGAGATGAATGAGGGTAGGTGTCACCTCAGTGAATTTGCCCAGGCCAAACCCTGACTGCCATTCAGACTCCCCTCTGTCTTATACCCATATACAATTACTCACCAAATCCTATCTGCATTTTCTTCAACCTACGTGCAGATCCCAGCCACTTCTCACCCTCCATGATTCCCTGTCAAAAAGGCCACCAGGGCCTCTGTCTGGAGCCCCAGGTAGTCCCCCACTGTCCTCTTGACTTCTACCCTCCACCTGTCTCTCTCCATAAAGCAACCAGAACCATCCAACACACCATTCCCCTGCCAGAACCTTCAGTGACACTCTTTTCCTGAACCTTCATCTCTCTGCTGTTTCCATCACTCAGCTCCAGTTTTGCTCCAAGCGAAGCCCACCTCAGGGAATTTGCATTCACACTCTCCCTCAGATGGCTTGTATCATGTCCTGATGTATATTTATTATGTTTAGGATGTAGGCTACAGAAGGGAAGGTTTTGTTCTTTGCTGGATTCCTCATGCCTAGGACAGGGTCTGTCAGAGTCAGTGTTCAGAATGAATCTGTCAAATGAGTGAATAAGTGAAGTTTCTGACTCCTCCCCTTTCCTTATGCTCTGACATTCTTAATATGTTGACTCTTATCTTCCTGCCTTATGGCCACTATGTGGCTAGAGCTATGGTATTGCATCTGCATCCCAGGCAGAAGTTGGCCATGCTCATTGCCTTGGATCAGGAGAGCAGAAGCCTTCCCAGAACTCCCAGAAGACTTCCACTTGGGTCCCATTGGCCAGAATGAGGTCACATGTCTGTCCTCAGCTGCAAGGGAGCCTGGGAAATGGGCCTTGATATGTTCCGCCCATCCTGGTCCATTGCCTGGGCCAGTTGCTCTGCTGCCGAAACCTTGTGCAGATTTGACCCTGGGGAGAATGAGGTTGGAGGTGTTTTGATGGCAGAGGCATATGTTTTGCATGACATCCTTGCACCTTCACTGAGGTCCTCTGTTCCTAGACAGATATGAGTGTCCTTTGCACCAGAGGGTTGCAGGGCTAAGTGCCAGCTTCCATGTTAAGAAAGAAACATCCCCCAAGGTCACGCTAGTTACAACTTGTTTTCTATGTGGTATGAGTAAAGAAACCTGCCAAGCTGGAAAGCTTCGTGGATGCTGAGAGACCTCACAGCCTCTCTGACTCCCCGACCAACACACACACTAAACCTGCTCTGGACTTGACTTTACCTTGCAAAGGAAGACCAAACCTGTGAGAACAAGCAGCCAAGTCTGCAGGTCTGCACTCCAGCCCCTGATCTCTCCTGGCTCAGAATCTCACCCAGGGGAAGATAGTCTTCCCCTAGCACAAGCCTCACACTTCTTCTGTGGAAGAAGACCTCATGGTTGTTCTAATGACCAAGTCCAACTCCCATCAATGCATGTACAGATTCTGAGGGTCTGATGGGAAAATATTTTCCAAGAATAAATCACCTGCTATGAAAAAAAAAAAAAGTTGTTTTAATCCCACTCAAAGGGGAACTGCTGCAGAGATGCTTCTATTACAAAAGAAATAATATTTAACAAGAAAACGAATAAGAAAAGAGTCATGAAATACTTTTTCTGCCTTCAGGAAAAAAATAATGAGGGCACTTCATGTAGAGAGAGTTTGATAGAAGGCAGTGGCCTTCCACGTGACACAGCAGCTCAAAGCCAAGGCAGGAACCAGAGCTTGAGGCTGGACAGAGCCTACCCCTAGCCCTGGGCTCTTCAACGGAGCAGAGCAGCGAATTCTTTTAAGAAAGCTTGGCAAGACTTGAATTCTAAGTATAAAGTATTACTTTGCAAAGATTTATGGCTTTAGAATTAGGCTGATTTTCAACCACATGCACAGCCTGATTTCAGCAGTGGATAGAGGAGGTCACCACACCTCAGTTACACCTCCAGGTTGGTAACATGAGCGACAGAAGTCTTCAAGAAAGCATTTGAAAAGACAGTGATGTGTGCAGGTGCTAGAATCCCAATGTCTGCCTTACAAACCTCCCCCAGGCTCTGTTTCAAAGCATTTTATGCAGATTTTACAAATGATTCTACCCAAAGTCCTTAGAAGTGGGTTACATCTTCCAGTGCCCTAAACCTTTCAAATGCACAATGGCATCCGCATTTCTACGTTATGCAGTGACCCAACACAAGGGTGAAAATGGTTGGCAAACCACCACAAAGCTGGTGCAAGTTTCTACACTGTGGTGTTTACAGCAGGTCAGGAGAGAGCCAGACAGGAGGGAAGGCAGCTTGGCAGGTGCCACGTGGGCTCCCAATCAGCTGCCACCAGCTTCAGAGGAGGATGCATGGCCAAGTTGGGAGGGGCTTTGAATCGCTCTCTCCATTTCCCCACTCCATCCTGAGCCCGAGGAGCCCCTGGAGCCCTGACTTTAGCATCCGCAACGCTGTCCCACATGGCCTGCCCAGCCTTGCCAGCAGGACCAGAGTCTCTTCCACATAGCCATGGGGAGTGGTGGGGAAGAGGCCTAGCTGGGAAGCTAAGACCCAGGTCCAAGCCAGAAGGCCATGAGGCTACCCCACCACCCAGCAAGTCACAGAAATCCCTAAAGCAATGCACTTGGAGCAACTCAGGAAACAAGACAGCACAGTGTTTGCAAATGAGGCCAGTTTTTACACTAGATCACTGTTAACCAGCCACTTAGTTCAGTCCCCCATCAACTGGTTGCAAACCTAAGACGTCCACAGTTCACCACGGTTTGACTCCCCAGACACCTGGAACTCTGCTCCCATCAGGTAAGCTGTGTACTAACCCAAAATCACTGCTAAATGTCCCCACACCTTTTAATTTCAACTCTTTCTGTTATGATTGTTAATGAAACGAGAGCAAAGAGAAAGTGTTGTTTCTTAGTGAACTATGATGGATGCTTTGGAAAGACTCGCAGTATGGCTGCAGAAAAAAAAAGTTGCTGGTGAATTAGTCTACACGTCAGGATCATATTGAGATGCAAGTGTCTTTAAACTGAAGACAGTACCTTGTGGGTGCAATTTATGCACACACACACACAAAGAAGAAGAAGAGGACCCCAACCAGCATCAGAGGATTAGCAAATTGATAGCCATTGATATTTTCAGTTAAAATAAAATATTTAAGGTATTTGTAACACTCTTAAAAATTTCCCATTTTGAACATCTTTTTCAGTTATCCAATGATTACTGGTTCTACTGCCCTGGAAAATAAACTTCTCCTGAGGAGTGTAGTTCTGAGATATCTTGTGCCCCTACTGAAAAGTTTCATGAGCTTTTGTTTATTGTGGTAAAATACACAGACAAATTTCACCATTTAAAGGCAGTAGGTGCAATCACAATGCTGTGTAACCATCACCTATAGCGAGTTCCAGAACACCCTTAGGAAACCCGTCTGCTTTCATACTCCCTGGATGTCCCTTCTTCTGGACATTTCGTATGAACACTTGTGTGACATTTCATATCTGCACTTTCTTTTTTATCAGGCTCCTCTCCTGGCATTTTGTGTATTTTTAAATTACATGGAATGAGAATTGATATCTTGAGATCTTTCGGAAGTTTTTCGGACGCGGACCAGCCTTCTGCATTTGAAGCTCGCGCGGGGCAGCCGGGCTCTCCCCGGTGTCTCCGCGTCCCTCGGGACGGTTCCAGGACCCGAGCTCTGAGGCCAGCGGGGTCTCCGCAGCCATCGCGGCTCAGTTTCGCACAACCTCTCCCAGGCCCCAACCCGACCTCTGCACACTGGACGAAGACTCAGGGGTTTGTGTCCTACACCGGATTTCCGATGGACTCTTCCTTTAAGAGCGTCTGCCCAACCCTGGGGCCGCAGCGAACTCGGCGGTGCCGCCTTCCCCATCTCCACGCAGCTCGCTCGGGCCTGACCTGGGGACCCGGAGGGGACCCTGACCCGCCGGGGTCCTCCACCCCGCAGGGCCTCGCATCCCCTTCCCTGTGCATGAGGTGGGGGCTGCCCATTGGCCTCTCCGTCCCAACGGCACCTCCGTGACCCGGAGACCTCCATCCCTGCCGCTGCGCACACGCTGTAAACCCAGCCCTGGTTTGAGGCGCAGCGTCCTGGAGGGCGCAGATCACAAAACGCAGGAGACCCCAGCACGCCCTTTCCAGAAAGCGAGCGACCCGGGCCGACTAGTGCCCGAACGAGGTGTGGATCTTACTGTCAAGGTTAAAAATCCCCAGCGGCAGGTTCAGTGGTGGGGGTGTCTTTAAAACGAAATCCTTTCTCCCCAGGCTCCCCAGGAGCTCAGCGCCAGGGCGCCGCGGGGGCCTCAGAATTCGCCGCCAGAGCTGCAGGGAAGGGCCGCGGACTGGGAGACAGGCCCGGCTCGGGGACTGCGGGAGGACGCAGGGGTGCCCCCGCCTTCCCCTCCGCACCCCGGCCCGGCCGCCCCCACTGCCCGACGCGGTCCCCATCCCAGGCTCGGTCCCCAGAGGCGCCGCTCGCGCCCCTCGGCCCCGCGTACCTCCTCCGCACCGGCTTTTTCCTCTTCTTGACGGCGTACTTGCCCCCGGTGGACAGCATGGTGTCTGCAGGCGGCTGCTCCCCCCCGGCCGCACAAAGGGGACGCGGTGGCCGTCGGCGCGGGCCGGGGGAGCGGCTGCCGGGCGCCCGGGAAGGTGCGGCCACCCTCACGCGGAAGGCGGCCAGCGGGTCCCGGCGCGCGCGGCTCCCAGCCCGGGGTCCCCAGCTCTGGGGTCCCAGCGCCCCGCCTCTTCCTGGAGCGACCAGCGGGACCTGCCGTCCCCCGCGGCCGTCGGGCCGGGACACCCCGAGGGGTCTGCGCGTGCCTCCTTCCGAAACGGGAAGGCGCGGGGGGCTCGGCAGCCAGAGGGACGGGTTCGGGGAGCGTCCGGTGAGCCTAAGACGCGCCTTTGCCGGGGTCGCCGGGTGTCTGCCTCTCACTTAGGTATTAGGAACCGTGGCACGAATCTCGGTTTTCCTTTGGGGGTGGGCGGAGGCTCCAAACTGGACGGTGTTCCCCTGGAGGACTCTGATCAGACAAATAGTGGTTTCCTCATCCGCAGGTGAGCGCGAAGCTAGCAAGTGGCCAGCAGGGACAACACGGGGCGAATTCGGAAAGCCGGTGCGTCCGTGGACGACCCACTTGGAAGGAGTTGGGAGAAGTCCTTGTTCCCACGCGCGGTCGCTTCCCTCCGTGTGTCCTTCGAGCCACAAAAAGCGCAGACCCTAACCCGCTCCTTTCTCCCGCCGCGTCACTGCAGAACTCCGCGGTCCCCGGGCGGGGAAGTCCGCAAGGCGTGGGGAGAGACACGTGCTCTGGGAGCACAGAGCCCCTCTGAGCGGGCAGCGGGGACGCTGGGCAGACAGGGGACCGCGGGGTCCGGGTGGAGAGGACCCGCCCTCGAGCCGGCCCAGCCCTGACGCTCAGGACCGCCTCCAGCGGGAGGTCTGCGCCCTTCTTTAGACCCCTCTTGGGAGAGCTCGTTGTTGCGGTTGTTTTGCAAATACCCGCTGCGCTTGGACGGAGGAAGCGCCCACGCGTCGACCCCTGGAAACGAAGGCCTCCCTGATGGGAACGTCAGCGTCCAGGAGCCTCTATTTACTCTTAATTCTGCCCGATGCGTGCACGTGTGTTAAATGCTTCAGATGCTTTTGGGAGCGAGGTGTTACACGAATAATGGAAATGCCTCCTGCTCTCACCACACTGGGGTGACAGCTGAGGTGCGGCTTCTCCAGGGTGGAGCCTCCTGGTTTTCCAGAGCTGCTTGTTGAAGTCTTCCCAGGGCCCCTGACTTGCACTGGAAACTGCTCACCTTGGCACCGGGATGTGGAACAAGAAATGCTTCTGTTTTCATGCGTCCTAGTGTTCATAAAATGGAAAACAATGAAGGACATACAAAAACATTAATAAAATAAGTTAATGGACCTAGTTTCTTCAGAAAGTACAACAAACACAAAATGCAAGTATTGCCATGTCAGCAACACATTCCTACTTTAAGTTTTATGAAGTTAATTGGAATAGTGAAGAACAAAAGTGGATGTGGGGCAGATCTGCGTCCTGCATGCGTCTTGCAGCCAGATTGTTCCAGCTGTTCCAGACCTCAAAATAGAGAGGACCCAGGTTTTCTAAGACCAAGTCGCTACACTCTTAACTGCAGTGGGTGGAGTTTGGGGATGAACCTCTCCTCAGCTCCCTGCCGCCCCTCTCCAGCGTCCCTGGGTGCAGCCCCTCCGCCGCCACAGCTGGAGACTCCCAAAGGAGGCAAGCAAGCCTCAGCGATCCCACGGAGGTCCCATCGGCCCTTCCCAGGCTTTTCTCTCTTAAAGCTCCTCCTCCTTCTTCTTTGCTCTCTTCATAATCGAATCTAGGCAAGGATTTCAGTCTGAGCTTTGACCAAGGACAGTAACTGGGTCCAGGGATGGAAAACTTTGCTTCTAGGTCCCGTTTTGCTACAGCCTGGCAAGAGGACTGTGATCAGGCCTCAGTTTCCGTCTCTCCAAACTGAGGAGTGCTGTGCGGGGGTCTCTGCCTCCTTTACAATATTTCCTCCAGTTATGTCTTCATTATTAGAGCCGCTGACTTCAAATGACGTTTCATAATGACGACCGTCTCTTTTGTGTCATCTGGAGTCCTTTTTTCTTCTTATATCTTGAAAATAGATAAGTAAGATAATATGAATATCAAACTGAGCCCTTTTCTTTGGACTTTGTAACAAGGAAAATTCCTAGTAATGATAAAGTATGATCTAGTAATGATCAGTGAATCTGGATGTGAGCTTAAATGAATCTGGATGTGAGCTTTATTTTATGTTTCGATTAGGGTATGTCCACGAGTCTTGGACTTATCTAAAACTTTAATTTATCTAAAATTATGCAGTGTTCATTACTTAGCAAAGGTGTCATGGCTTGGTGTCTAGCATTCTTGGTAGAAAGCCATCGCTGTGTTAGGGAGTGTTGGCTGTTTATTGAGGCCATCGGTGAGGCAATGCAAGACAGACAAATGTGGCTTCAGTCCTAATATGACAGCAGACAGCCACCAGCTGGAAAGGTGTATTGAGATTGTAAAGATGTGCTCACTTCCTGAGGCCAGGGACCAGGGCCACTTACAGTCCCACAATTGTCTTTTTGAACTGTAAATCTGAATTCCTTTCTCCAAGACAAAGTTGGGCAGGGAACCATCAAACTGGGATTCTGGAAATCAGGATGGGGGAGCAGAGAATCCTGCACCCTCACAAACTCCTTTTGCTGTGTTTGCTCCTGGTGCAAGTTCTCACTTCTCCATGGCTTGGGGGCTGAGCAGAGTTCCTGGGGCTGTTGGTGCTACCTCAGCTCTCTGTTCCCACTGCTTGGAACCAGAGAGGATGCAGGAACAGAAGTCATGGACTAAAGGCCTAGAGACAGGGCAGGAAGAACTGCAAGATTCAGAGGAAAATGTTTGTTTACAGCCAGAATCAATTGATAGGCATCAACACAATGTTGGAGAGAATGTTGCAGCACAGTGCCCTGGCCTGGCATGCAGGAGCCTGTGACCGTTCCGTCCCCTGGGCCACCTCAGGCTCCTCACCCCCACCCTCAGAGTGTGGGCTTTCATGGCTGCTCTATGCTGGGCCACAGCCCTTCATGAGGCTCCTCTCTGGCAGGGCCACAGAGAATAAAAGGGAGCAGAAACCACATCCTCCACACAGACAGAACCTGCATCAGCCAAATTGTCCATCTGACCAAGGGTCTCCCTTCCTCATTGCCCAGGTGGCTACAACGTGTTGTTTGGACCACCATTTACTGTATCAGACTCTCTTTAATTTTTTGGCTCAAATTGTTTTCTCTCCTTGATTAGATGAGGTACCTTGGTAATAGTTAAATTTGTCTGGAGCCTAGAAGTTGCAAGATCATGAAACTGCAGTTATACCTTCCCAGAGGGGTGGATGGCATCCTCAGATCCTCGACTTGCGGAATGACCTGTGTGGATCTGACTCTAGGCCATCTCCCATTGGAAGAAGAGGAGGGTTTTTATGGTTGAAAGAAGGACCATTGCATTATAATAGGTGCAGTCATTTTGGAATTCTTCGTATGGGAAGAGGCGTGTGCTTGTGTATGTGCACACAGGCATGCTTGTTCAGGAACCAAGGGGGTGGACTGCAGTGACATATGTCATTATTTTTGTTTATTCTGCTGCTGTATTCATTTTCAATTGCTGTTGTAACAAATTACTATAAACTTTGTTCCTCAAAAGAACACAAATTTATATTTTTACAGTTCTGCAGATCAGAAGTCCAGTAGTATCTAAAATCAAGGTACCAGCAGTGCTGTGTTTGTTCCTGGAGGTTCTAGGGGAGAATCATTTCCTGCCCATTTGGGCTGTGGGCAGAATTTAATTCCTTGTGGTTGTAGGACTGAGGTTCCCATTTTCCTGCTGGATGAGGGCCATTCCTAGC
Organism: Rhinopithecus roxellana; assembly: GCF_007565055.1. Taxonomy (NCBI): domain Eukaryota; kingdom Metazoa; phylum Chordata; class Mammalia; order Primates; family Cercopithecidae; genus Rhinopithecus; species Rhinopithecus roxellana. The sequence continues at coordinate 130,531,917 of NC_044561.1, read as the reverse complement.
TTCTAGAAGCCACCCGCATGCCTTGGCTTGAGGCCCCTTCCACTGTTTTCGAAACCAGCAAGGGTAGGTCAAACCCCTCTCACAGGTTCTTCTTCCTTCCTTTTTATGAACTTATCTCATTAGGTTTGCAGCCACTTGAATAATCCCAGATCATTTCTCTATTTTAAGGTCAGATGATCAGGTCAACTGAATTCTACCTATAACCTTAATTCTTTTTTGCCATGTATGGTAACATATGCATAGATTCTGGGGATTAGTATGGAGACATACTAATTACATTGTAGCTAGATATTTATGTTAGGGGGGAGCATTATTCTGTACCTAGAAGAGAGGGGACTTGTGGGGATGTAGGGTGTGCATATGTTCAGTGTTAACCGATTCTGCTAAGTGGTTTTCCAAAGAGGTATGCTCACTAAAACTATTCTCTTTCATTGGTCTGTTTATTTATTCTCATGTCCATATCATACTGTTTGAATTACTGTCTTGATATCTAGTATTATAAATATTCTTTGTTATTCTTTGAAATTGTATTTGCTCTTTTAGCTTTTTGCATTTCCATATACATTTTAGAATCAACTGGTTAATTTCCATAAAAATACCTGCTGGGATGTTGAATGGTATTACTTAGATTCTGTAGATTATGTGAGGAATAATTTATATTTTACAGTATAAAGACTTTCAGTCCATGAACATGGAATATCTGTTTATTTATTTGGAGATACTCTTCTTTAATTTATGTCAATTTTTTATAGTTTTCTTGCACACATTTCGCTAGTTCCTAAGTGTTTGATATTTTTAATGCAATTGTAAATGATGTCATTTAAAAATTAATTTTCAGGCCAGGTACAGTGGCTCACTCCTGTAATCCCAGCACTATGAGAGGCTGAGGCAGGAAGATCACTTGGGGCCAGGAGTTCAAGACCAGCCTAGGCAACATAGGAAGATCCCATCTCTACACACACACACACACACACACACACACACACACACACACACACAAAATTAGCCAAACATGGTAGTACCTGCCTGTAATCCTAATTACTGGGGAGGCTGAGGTGGGAGGAAGCTGAGGTGGGAGGAGGCTGAGGTGGGAGGACTCTGCTTGAGCCCAAGAGTTCAAGGCTGCAGTGAGTTTGTGCCACTGCACTCCAGCCTAGGTGACAGAGTAAGATACTGTCTCAAAAAATGATTTTCTAATTGTTGCTATTGTTTCAAAATACATTTGATTTGTGTATACTATCGTATCTAATTACTTTGCTTGTTAATTATAGATTTCTTTGGATTTTTCATGTACACATCCTATCTATCCAAAGGAATAGAAATCAATACATAAAAGATATACATAAACCTGGAATGTTTATTGCAGCACTATTCACAATAGCAAAGATATAGAATCAACCCATTTTCATCAACAAATGAATGAATAAAGAAAATGTCATAAATATATGCAAGGGAATTCTATTCAGTCATAAAAAGAAGAAAAGCATGTCATTTGTGGCAACATGGATGGAACTGGAGAGAATTATCTTAAGTGAAGTAATCCAAGCACAAAGAAATAAGTATCACCTGTTCTCACATGTGGGAACTAAAATATTTGATCACATGGAGTTCAAGAGGGGAAAAATAAATAACAGAGATTGGGAAGTGTGGGAGAAAAGGGAGGAAGAGGAGGACTGGGTTAAAGGGTACAAACATATGGTAAGACAGAAGGAATTAATTCCATGTTTGGTAGTGGAGTAGGGGGACTGTACTTAACTGAAATCGATTGTACTTGGGTGATGGCCGTGCTCAATACCTTCACTCGACTGCTGTGCATTATATACATGTAACAACATTTCTTATGTTCCCCATAAATTTATATAAATAAAAAACAGCAAAAATTGTATAATGTTCATTTATCTACTTTTATTTAATTTAGAAGCAATCATCTAGGTAAAAGACCAGTGGGAACAACCCTAATATAGCTAGTTATAGCAATGCCTACTATGATACAGAGACCTGGCTAAGTGTAGGTCAGGCAAAATCTCACTTCATCCTACCAATGACCCTATAAGGTCGGTATTATTATCCCTATATTTTAAATATGTAAAGGTAGTAGTAGCCTGACCAATGTAATGGCAAATGGCAGAATTAGGACTTAGGCCTAATGTACCTGACTCAAGAAGTAGCAATTTAATCTGTATCTCCATGTCTGTATATGGACCAAGGAGAAGTAAATTTTGTGTTTGCGAGTACCCTTAATTCTTTCTGTCCATCCTGAATATTCTAATCCCCAACCCCATGCCATGAGTGGTTTTTCAGGGAAAGAATTAAGACCATGTTGTAAAATCTTGTAAGCTGCAGTTTGCAGGATTAGTATTGGACCAACAATGTCCTCCCACTCAAGTGGCATAATGGTAGAAAACACTGTTACTAGATAGAGATGGAATCTCAAGGGAGAAACCCATAGTCTAAACTACAGAACCCAGATTAAAATAGAAAAATTCTGTACTTTTCCTTAAAATAATTTGACTAAATTAAAAAAAAATTATTTCTGAAAATAATATTATAAAGTGGTATGTTTAAACAAGTAAATATCTAGCTACGATGTAATTCTTTTTTATCTAATCTTGAACTAGTGGTTCTGGCTCTGTCTTACCTTGTCATAATCTTTGTAACTCATCTTGAATGCTTTTTCGGAGTTGCACCTGTTCCTTGGTTTATATATGCTCCAGGGATTTCTTGTCAGCTGGCTTTAAGACATGATTTGGCAATTTGTCATTCCATTGACTGTATTCATTTAGCTGTTTAAAATGGACACTTATGGATACTTTAGTTTGAAGAATCCTCCTTATACCAGTGGGCTTTCACAGTCTCCTTCCTATGTCATGCAGAAATAATCCTCCACAAAATAAGCACAGATGAAAAATCAGGTTGGTGGAGAACAAGTAAAGAAAAGGAGGAGAGGGTAGGTGAGGTGGGGAGGAGGAAAGGGAGGGCCTGAGAAAAGCGAAGATGAGAAAAGCCTCTGCTGCCTTACAGCCTGGAGCAGCACAACCGGCTTGGCCTCCTCCAGCCCCAGCCAGCAGTGCAGAGGCCACCACAGGGAGTCCCCAAGTGTCCGCACCCCTGTACCTGCCAGGGGCCTCCCCCTGCTGGGCTGCCCTCCTTGTGTGCAAGGTGTGACGACATGTGCGCAAGGTGTGAGGAGATTCTTGGAGAGGGAGTTCCCCTGGGTTGCAGAGTCCTGATAAAATCTCACAGGAAAATTGCATGGCCCCCAATGTCCTAGGTGTAGGGTTCGTTTCAGTTTTTCCATTAGAAATGTCTCCCTGAAGGCTCATATCTGTGCCTTGAGAAAAGAGAAGGCCATCGTCACAATAACCCTCCATTCTGACCAGGATGGAGTTGGAGTTGCTATTGCTCAAAAGCTTCCAGAACCTTCTGCTCCCACTCAGAGTAAACCCAGAACCCTTGCCTGACCCAGAAGCCCCTTGGGGATCTGCCTCACAGCCCACCACCTCACCGATGGCTCTTCTCCCACCCAGGCCCTTGCTAATGGCCCCTCACTGCACAGCCATCTACTCTTCAGACCTGCCCATCCCTCCTGTCTCAGAGCCTCCAATCTTCTGTTCCCTCTGTCAGAAATCACCACACACAACTTTGTCTTGTCTCTCTCTCTCTCTCTTTTTTTTTTTTTTTTGAGACAGAGTCTTGCTCTGTCACCCAGGCTGCCAGGCTGTAGTGCAAGTAGTGTGATCTCGGCTCACTGCAGCCTCCACCGCCTGGGTTCAAGCTCCCCTCCTGCCTCAGTCTCCTGAGTAGCTGGGACTACAGGCACCCACCAGCATGCCCAGCTAGTTTTTGTTTGTTTGTTTGTTTGTTCATTCATTTTAAGTAGAGACAGGGTTTCACTATGTTTGCCAGACTGGTCTTGAACTCTTGACCTCAAGTGATCCGCCCACCTCGGCCTTGTCTTGTCTCTTTTTGTAAGTCTCTGTTCAAATGGAGTCTCATTCCAGTGGCCTTTTCTAACTACTCAACCCAAAACAGCAGCTTAGACCATCGGTATCTGTCGCTTACTCTACTTGATTCCTGCCCGTTGTACTCTATGTGACAGTGCTGTGTGTCTATTTTCTTTCTTCCTTCCATGGAAGTGAGCCTCGTGCTTGTAAGGGCTTTATCTTGATTTGCTTGGTGTGGTGTCCCTGTGCCTGTAGCAGTTCCTAATACAGAAAGGATGCACATCAAGCATTTCATGTATAACTATAGAAATTACTGGACTAATGGGTGTTTGGTTTTTTGTTAGTTGAATGATTCCTTCCTGGGAGTCTCCTCCCTACCCCATTGTCTAGCCCTTTAAATACATTTGACAATAAAGTTCTATCTGTTCACCAGACATATTTGGACATGTCTGAATCCCAGCAAGAGAAGCAGTTTGTTTTTACCCCTGAAGGCTTCCAGCTGTGTGCAAGCAGACTTCTAAAGGTGCCACATCATCTCCTTAGCAGATTGTGTTCTGATATTTCTAAATCCACCTAACTGTAAGCTGAAAATCCTCCATTGTGTTAAAAAAAATTTTAATTTGTAACTATTTTTATTTCCAATGTGGTTAACATTTCACTCTACTTTTAAGCAATATTCTTTTGCACTAGATTTCTAATTGAAAGTTGTGAAGAATTAGTTGACATCCTAAACTTTTATTTTT